>NC_089825.1:65592981-67992981 GCF_035046505.1 Tiliqua scincoides | reverse complement strand
GGAGGCTGCACATACACATCACAGCTTGTAACCTGTAATGGATTTTTCCTATCGAAACTTGTCCAATCCCCTTTTAAAGGTGTCCAGGCCAGACGCCATCACCACATCCTGTGGCAAGGAGTTCCACAGACCAACCACACACTGAGTAAAGAAATATTTTCTTTTGTCTGTCCTAACTCTCCTAACACTCAATATAAGTCGATGTGCCCTGGTTCTGGTGTTATGTGAGAGTGTAAAGAGCATCTCTCTATCCACTTTATCCTTCCTGTCCATAATTTTGTATGTCTCAATCATGTTCCCCCTCAGGCGTCTCTTTTCTAGGCTGAAGAGGCCCAAATGCCATAGCCTTTCCTCATAAGGAAGGTGCCCCAGCCCAGTAAACCTTCCAGCCCAGTAATCAGCTTAGTCGCTCTCTTTTACATCTTTTCCATTTCCAGTTACTTCATTACAGTTTCAGTTGGGCATGGGGACTAAAAGTTTCAGTTAAAGGTAAAGATAAAAGAAGCAGTTTTGCGGGGATTTGATGAGGAGATGGCACCCCACAAGTGTTATGAAATGCTAGAGGCATCAAGGAAGGAATAGGCCAAGAACTGTCATCCTCTTTGGTTTAAAGATATGCACAACTCTTACCATAGATACTCGCCTGTAAGTCGATCTAACAGATAAACCAAGGGCAGGTTTTGAGCAAAAAAAAATGGAATTTTTTGTGACCCTCGGATATTTCAGGCATTAAACTTAGACGGCTGCCTGACTATAATTTTGTCCGAACCATTAATCAAATCCTTCTTTAAGGTACCTGGTATGTTATGCCAGAGGCTCTACACATACAACATATAACACATAACTGGGAGTGTGCAGTTCACAGCAGAGACAAGCAACAAAGAATTACTGTGAGCAAGTGCAGCTGCAAATAGCTGCAACCCTATTTACTCAGAAGTAGACCCACTTTCCCTGGGTGTTATTCTTAAGTAATGGTTCACTGAATTGCAGCCTGGGACTCTGTTTCAGATGTAAATGAGGATTACATCCTGGTGATTAAAAAAAAAGACCCCTAAACTGAGGGGTGTGTGAAATTCTTTGAAAATGACTTGCCAGGAATGTAGTGAGGCAGCAGCAAAAAGAAAAAAAGAGGCATTTTCCCTTCTTCTCCAAGCTGGAAGGGAGTTAAAGGTGCTTATGGGAGTTACGAGAAGGCTTTGTGAGGAGTAAGTGCTGTCCTGCTTCTCAGCCCAGTTCAACCCCCCCACCAGCCAGCTGCTAAGCTTCTCAGAAGCTCCCGCCTCATCTACTGCACTAACCCATGTATAAGTCTACCCAGGTTTCTGGATCACTTCTTGGACATAAATTTTTGACACAGGCGAGTATATACTATGAATGCAAAAAATGCCTAGCTTTCTGCAGCAGTAGTCTCTCCACCAACTCCTATGGCTAAGTCTTCAGGTCAAGAGTACAGAACTCACAAAAAGAAAGGAATCTACAGATTTCTGTGGCATTTGATAACAAACTCAGTTTCAAAGAAAACTTAAAAAAAATTGTCATCCACAGAAACTCTTAAGCAAGAATCAGCATTGACAAAAACACATTCCCAAGCCATGTCCAGTTTTCAGTGCCGGAAAAGGAATGAAAAGTCTAAATCCTTGTTTATATTTAGAGGAACAGGCAACAGTTTAAGAATAACTCACTTTTTTCAAAATAGACTGTATTACATAGAGACTAGTTGATAAGAACAGTGTTGTTTTCTTCACATAAGATCATCCATGCCATATATCAGCATAATAAACTATAGTCAGTCCTCCTTATCCGTGGCTATGGCACCTGTGGTCTTGACTCAACACAGGTGCTGACCCCCATCTGAAGGGCCTCAAGGATCTCCCAGGTGTACCTTCCAGTCACATCTGGGAGGCATACTGAGGTACTGGGAGGTCATGCACAACCTCCCCAAGCCTCAGAAACCTCCCAGACACAATCAGAAGGTGCTTCGAATTTCATCCATGGAAATCAGAATTTGCAGAGCGGTCCTGGAATGAATCCCCCGCAGATACCAAGAGCCCACTGTGCTGCAATTTGCCTCATTGAATTACCATGCAGTAGCTGCTTATTCTGTTTCACATTATAAGTATAAAAGATGACTTACATCTTATAGGTTAAAAGCACACAATTTCTCACCTGAGCCTGAAGGATGAACTGATTCTGGGTTGTGAACCACCATTTTCATACAACTGGATTTGCTTTTGGCCATTAGCATGTTCCTGCCAATTAATCTGTAAGGAGTTATTTGATGTTTGGGGATTGTCATTTTGTTCCTGTAGTCCTTCACTGTCAGTTTCCAATGCACTGGATCCTTCCACCAACACCTGAAGGAACTTTCGAAGTCTGACAAGTACATTCAACCTCCACTGCTGGGAAGTTACCCTACTATTTGGATTAACAGATATCTTCCAAGATAGTTTATCCCCATTTTTCTGTTTTGACAGCTGCTGATGAGAAATAAGCTCTACAAAGTTATTCAGTAATACACTACTGCGATCCATCAGGAGAGTAGGATACTGGTCTAACAGAATGTCCAACACCTTTAAAGAATCCCGCTGAATTCCTTCACTGATATGAGTCATGGCACTGGAAAGATGGGCACTCACTAAGGGGAAAAACGGAGATATGTGCTCGGCTCGAACTTTTGGAGCCAAGAACTGAAGGAGACAAATTGCCGCCGCTCTTACAGTAGAGTCCTTGTCTGTAAACACAGCTGCTAGCTCACTCAGAATATTTGAAAGGTATGTATCAATGATGCATGGATACTGGGAAAGCAGATCTTTGAGTCCAAAAAGTGCACTTTGTTTAACTCCTGCACTACAGTGGTTCATTTGGGAAAGAAGATCCTAGAAAATAAATGTATATATATTAGTAACTGCTTCAATTATTATTATCTGTGCTATAAACTTTCTCAAATCAATCAGGTCATATACTTTTGTTTTAATGCTTTTATTTTAAACTTTGCAACACCATTCAATCACAGTGAAATTAACAATGTTCTGGCTGATAGGCCATGGTTGAATAAAACCATTCTTACCCAACATTTCGCCTACTACTTTGGTAGGCATTTTCAAAGGACGAAGCTACAGCAAGTAGCTCTTCAAACTACTCTACACTTGATAACCCAAGGTTAAATCTTCCTTATGACTGATCAAGACATCTTCCTTCCCTCTCCCTTTCCATCATAAACCTTATAGCTGGATGTACCCGATTCTACTTATTTTGAGTGGAACCATCAGTTCCGTGAGCAAATCAGTGGGGAAGCAATGGGAAGCCTACTGAGCCCAGCGGTGCATAATCTCTACATGGAGAGGTTTGAAATTACAGCCTTGGACACTGCACCATATAAACTGGTGTCTTGAGCATGACACGTGGATGACTTCTTTGCAATTTGTGACCAGAAAGAGGCAGAACTTCACTTATTTTTACATTCACAATATACATCCAGCTATAAGATTTACAATGGAAGGGTTTATGAATATTCAGTTTCACAAATAGCAGTCATAAAAACCTTAGTATTTATACCATTCAATATGCTAACTCCAAGGGCAGTCAATAAGGATATACAATGTTATAGGGCTCATTCCTATAACCCACCAGTCTATAGCATGAAACATAGTATTATTGCAGGGCAGACAACCAGAAGGCCCAGGAGAGGTATGTAAAGATCTTCCTTTTTCACTTCCCCACAGGCCACCTGTTCACCAGTGAGTCTCCTCTATGCCCACTATATCGAGATCATTATGAACAAACTGAAAAAGGACAGGTCCCAAGACTGATAATTGGGACACATCACATTTACCTCTCTCCATAGTGATAATTGTCCACTTACTCCAACACTGTTTCCTGTTCTTCAACCAATCCTTAAGAGGACCTGCCATCTTATTGCCTGACTGCTGAGTATTTTCAGGAGCCTTTGGTGAGGGACTGTGTCAAATGCCAAACCAAATCTATTGCATTCACTACAGTGGAATCAGTATCCCCATGATAAACGTCTCAATCCTAGGTGCACAATCTATAACAACAAGTTGGAGACAGCAAATGCCACCAATGTTGAATGAAACTAAGGAATGGGACGGCCCCAACATTCAGCAAGCCCTAACAGACCTTTCACTGATATGGTAGAAAATGTTATATGGGCATGCTGGCCCTCTTAACTTCACTTTTAATTAACAGTAATACTGAAATTAAAGTAGATAACTTAATTTTACTTTTTGTTTAACTACCTAAATTATCTAGAAATTTGAGCAGATACAGCTGATGCCTCTCAGAACAGGGATCTGCCTTCTCACTCTACATAAAGTACCATGTAAACAAATGGCATTATAAAAACAAAAATACTAGATATTCCTTGGCACCTCCAGTGACACACAATAGGTTATGCGCTATTAAGATTAGCACCAAGTGATACAAAGAGAAACTCAGCAACAGTTGTCAAGTTTTACTGTACCTTTATGTTAAGCTTTCTATTGTTCGTTGGAAGTAGTTCATCCTCTCTAAGTTGCTCAGGAAGATGTATTGCCTTTGTTTTGAAGTTTGTAATAGTCGCATTGTCTAGCCGAGGTTTCTTTTTTCCAACTTTTAGTTTCACCTTTTGAAAATCTTCTTGATGTTTCCTTTTCTTAGTCATTGTGAAAATCTGAAAGAAGATGTTGGACAATTATGCCTAAGCAAACAAAAACTAGATGAAACTAAAGGTAATCACTCACAAGTGTTCCTTAGTTTAGCACACAAAGGCCACAATCCTAACCAACTTTCCAGCACTGACATAAGGGTAATGCAACTTCGAGGTAAGGAAACAAACATTGCTTTACCTTGAGGAGGTCTCTGTGACTGCCCCCCCCCCAACTGCAGGATGCAGCACACGTCCCATTGGCACAGCTATGCCAGTGCTGGGAAGTGGGTTAGGATTGCGTTCGAAGTTGAATAAAAATCTGATTTTGTTCAAGTCGCCTCAAGATCACTTATTCCCCAATACTAACCATCTGAAATTTTTCAGGCAAGAATACTCACCATTGTACTATAACTTCCCCTCCACACTTCCTTAAAATACTACTTTTGAGTTTTTCTGTAGCAAAAAATATTTCATGTGTACTTTAAAGCACTGCTTCCCAAAGTATCAGTTGTGGCAGAAGGGCACTTTTTGTCCAATGTGCCAAGGTCCAGTAAAATAAATAAAATCAGCTCTCATTTCTTCCACTGTCTTGTAGCCTCTCAAGAGGTTTGGTGCATGTCCTGCAGCAAGTCTCAGTAGACTTCATAGCTCTTATTTCTTGAGAAGCCAGAAACCCCACAGGAGCTACTCCAATGACAGGCAGCCAATGATTCACACCAGTCTGCGGACTACAGCAGGAGAAGCACTGCTTTAGAGCAGTGTTTCTCAACAAGTGGTATGGGTACCACCAGTGGTACTGGAGGTGGTGGACTGGTAGTACTCACAGGACCCCTGGACACCCCTGTCTTGCACCGAGACCAGGAATGTGATGCAACAAACAGCAGCAGGAAGTTTGGCTCAGTGGGCAGAGCTCCAAAGTATGCATTTCCACACTCAAAAAAGCCCTCCAATCCACCTTGAGCCTCTTACTGGTATTTGTCATATCATATTGGCATCCCAACACAGAAGTAACTGACGATGATACCATCGCCAGTTATTTCCAGTAGTACTTTGAATAGGTGTATCTAAAAATATAAAGTTAATTATTAAGAAACATTTACATGGTGGCAACAAGTTGTTGAGTTTCTGTGATGATGACTTGTTCAATGTTAACTGGAATGACTGAATGGCTAAATAATCCAACATTTGTCTTATATTGTATGTATTCTATTTATGCCAATAAGTTTCTTGATCCTTGAATAGGTTGACCATATGAAGTGGTACAGTGGAGGACAAACTTTGAGAAACACTGCTTTAGAGCAGTGGTTCTCAAATGTCAGTCCAAAAAGACTGACATTAAGCCTGACTGACTGATGACCAGCCTTAAGAAAACACAGGTCATGGTTCAGGATGTGTACTCACCTTCCTGCATTACAATCTCTGCACATGAACTGGAAGTTGTCCATGACTTTGTGTACCTTGGATCAACGATCTCCGACACTCTTTCTCTTGATACCGAGCTAAACAAACTCATCGGTAAAGCAGCTACCATGTTTTCCAGACTCACAAAGAGAGTCTGGTCCAACAAGAAGCTGACAGAACATACCAAGATCCAGGTCTACAGAGCTTGCGTCCTGAGTAACTTCTGTACTGCAGCGAGTCATGGACTCTTCGCTCACAACAGGAGAGGAAACTGAACGCATTCCACATGCGCTGCCTCCGACACATCCTCGGCATCACCTGGCAGGACAAAGTTCCAAACAACACAGTCCTGGAACGTGCTGGAATCCCTAGCACGTATTCACTGCTGAAACAGAGACGCCTGCATTGGCTCGGTCATGTCGTGAGAATGGATGATGGCCGGATCCCAAAGGATCTCCTCTATGGAGAACTCGTGCAAGGAAAGCGCCCTACAGGTAGACCACAGCTGCGATACAAGGACATCTGCAAGAGGGATCTGAAGGCCTTAGGAGTGGACCTCAACAGGTGGGAAACCCTGGCCTCTGAGCGGCCCGCTTGGAGGCAGGCTGTGCAGCATGGCCTTTCCCAGTTTGAAGAGACACTTGGCCAACAGGCTGAGGCAAAGAAGGAAGGCCCATAGCCAGGGAGACAGACCAGGGACAGACTACACTTGCTCCCAGTGTGGAAGGGATTGTCACTCCCGAATCGGCCTTTTCAGCCACACCAGACACTGTGCCAGAACCACCATCCAGAGCGCGATACCATAGTCTTTCAAGACTGAAGGTTGTCAGCTTCTCAAATGTTTAGCTTTGGGACCCACTTTTTAGAATGAGAATCTGTAAGGCCCAACGGAAGTGATGTCATGACCAGAAGTGACATCATCAAGCAGGAATTTTTTAGCAATCCTAGGCTGCAATCCTACCCACACTTACCCAGGAGTAAGTCCCATTTACTATCATTGTTAAAAGCATATACAGAGTAGTTATTAGAAGTACAGATCTGTAACAGTTCCCCAAATGCAGTCACATACCATGGTCTACCATCAAGTCTAATATATTGAAATGAATGGGGACCCAACTGAAATTGGCTTGCAACCCACCTAGTGGGTCCCAACCCATAGTTTGAGAAACACTGCTTTAGAGCATTCAACCCATTTCACTTATATGTATTATCTCACTAATACTTTGAAAAGGAATCAGCAATTGGTAAATACAGAAAGCTACCAAATACAGGTGGAGCCTATTTATGTGCTTGAGTTCCGTTCCATGAGCCGCCGCGATTAAGAAAAAACGTGTTGTGCTAAATTGCATAGTTACGCAAATACACTGCAAATACACTGCAGCCTGACCCTAAGGAAACTAAGGCAGAGATTCTCAATCGCCGCCGCCACCTCCTCTCAGCCCTCCTCAGCCGCCGCCACTCAGCCCTCTCTGCTGCCAGCTGTCCCCACTTTTCACAGATGGGATGCTGAGCTTTAAGAGTCCAATCCTGTGCATTTCTACTCAGAAGTAAGCCCCATTCCAGTCAATGGAGCTTACTCCCAGGAAAGTGTGGACTGGACTGTAGCCTGAGAGCCCAGTCCTATGCCTGCCTACTCAGAAGTAAGTCCCATTCTAGTCAATGGTGCTTACTCCCAGGAAAATGTAGACTGGATTGTAGCCTAAATCTCATGCTTTGCTTGCTGGGAAGACTTGCTTGCTGGGCTGTTTTGTTTGTGTAGGCTGCAGCACAGAGAGCCTTCACCATCTCAGTCTGAAGAGGGGGATTGGGCAAACACTCCCTGGATTTTTTAAAGCAATCCCCTCTGTTACTACCACACCTGCCCCTGTGTGTGTGAGTGAGTGAGAGAGAGAGAGAGAGAGTGTGTGAGTGAGCTCCACCTTGCTGCACGCACGTGTTCTGGCTACAGAGGTTTTTGGGCCCCCCTTCAGCCTCTTTGCTGGCTCAGGGGCTTCAGGACCGTTACTGTTCCTTCGCAATGGGAACCTCTTCCATGGCTCCAGAGCTATTTCCCTGCCTGTTCGAGGCAGAGCCTTTTGGACAGCCTTGAAACAACACCAGTTCAGGGCAAAGATGTGTGCAACTTTGAATTCCCCCCACCCCATTTGCATTGAAACAAACTGAAAGATAAAAAATCCATGAATAAATAGGTTGCACCTGTATACCCATTTGTGGTGGCAATATTCCTCTTCCTGCTATTAACATCAAGCACTTCCTGACTAACTCTATTTGAGAAAGACCAGATTGTTAACAAGGTTTCTTTGGGACTACAAGACACTCCCTCCCCCAAAAAAGTTTTGAAAGCCCATACAGATTCTGAGTAGAATTTCCAACACAGGACATTCCTTCTGAGAACAGCCTAGACAAGCATCAATGACTTTAAGAAGAGTTCGTATATTAGGTTGATCAGCACATAAGCCATACTTTTATCTAAATCTTAAAACCAGAATTTAAAACCACATAGAAACAAAATTTGGCTACATCCACAACACACTCTTTGCAAAGATTACTTAACAGTAATTTCAGTCTTAAAGAGTCCAAAAACATATTAAATTTATGTATCCATTTCTTTAAGAATCGATCTCTCCCTGCTGTATATTTTGGGCATCAGAAAAAGATATGCACCGGGGTGTCTAATTCAGTTAAGGGACAATCACAATAATGCTGCTCAGGAGGAATCCTTTGATAACGACCCTTCATTTGTGCCATTGGTAAAGCATTGCATCATGCAATCATATAAGCACACCTCAACTTGGGAACCGTCAGTACATAAAAATAAATGGGTAAAGAAAATTTAGTGGGAAATTTAATTCCAAAATAAGAAGGGGAGCATTTACGCTTAGCCTCCCTTAGAAGGCAATCCCAATCTTGAATTAATAGCTTTACAACAAGCAGTGAATGGCTTCTTCCACTGAATTTTTCTAGTGACTGTAGGCCCAGCTCACATATTTTCATATTAATGTTATTCCATTTTATCTAGCAGCATTCTTGTGCTGCTAGTTTTGTGAAAATAGGAAGATTTTCAGCAATTGTAAGTCTGTATTTAAATCCGATAGTAGCTTTCCAAATCAAGGTTGAAATCTTTGGAAGTCCAAATTCCAACCGTGTAACTTCAGAGGCTATACATGGGGGTAGGGCTAAAAGCTTCCAAAAAAAGACTTCCTGGAGTCGCTCAAGCTGTTCTATTGGTCCCAAAAACCAGATGGGTGAGTCATATAACATACATGGCAATACCATTGCTTTATATGCCTTTAGGACTGCTGGCATGTACTATCCTCCTTTGATGTAAAAAAAATTTTCTTCCTTTGATGTAAAGAAATGCTAGTAGCGATAATTCAATTTTCCCCTTAAGATACTGTATATGTTTGGACATGCAAGGTTAGATTGGAACACTACTCTAAGATAGAGTAATTCATTAACCAGCTGCAACTTATATGGGCCAATTTTCCATCTTTCATTGGTCCTTCTTATTGATTCTGTAAAAACCATTGTTTTAGATTTATCCTCATTTATTTCTAATAGTTCTTCACTACAGTTAGCAATAAATGCTTTAATGGCACGTTTAAGACCAATCTGAGTTCTGGACAATAGAACAAGATCATCAGTGTATAATAAGGCAAGAACTGGTTTGTTATCTAGGCATGGTGCATGTATATCTAAATCAAGTAATTTAGGAACAAAGTCATTGAGATAGAGATTAAATAAATGCGGCGCAAGAACACATCCCTGCCTAACCTCTCTTTCAACAGATATGGGGCGAGAAATAGCTCCATCTTTGTTTAGTTTAACATATAAGGAGTTTCCAGTATATAAATTCATTATTAATTTTAACAATCTTTCTGGCATAGATGTAGAATTTCAATTTATTCCGGATGACTTTAAGAAAAAAATCTTGATACAGGTTGAGCCCACTCAGTTGTGGATTTTCCATCTGTGGATCTGACTTGTGCTGAGTCAGACTTGGCCCACCCTGAACCCGCCAGAGGACTTTCTGAAGCCAGCAGAGGCCATGGGCAGATGCACACAACCTCTGGGGGCTTTAGAATGCCTCCTAGAGGCAAAGAATCATGACTTCCGGTGTTCCTCTGAACATCCTCTGAGGCGGATGCTTATGGCCTCTGCAGGCTTCAGAAAGCCCTTTGGAGGAGAGTGGAGTACAGCTCCAGCCACCTTTGGAAAGCTTAAAAGGCCAAAAACTGCAGATTTGCTAATCCATGGTTTTCTGTAATCCGAGAACAGAAACTCCCCAGATACCAAGACCCCACCTATAGTGTGTTTGTCAAAATCTTCAGATGATGCTAATACCAACAAATGCTTCAACAAAATATCTAAAGTCTGTTTTAAATTAATTTATGCAATTAGAAGGGGGGAGATGTAGCCTTTCTATTGAACATGATGACTATAAAACCTAACATGTTTATGGCTGCTGTGCCTAGAGCTTTATTAGTGAGTAGAATAAAAAATTCAGTGACTCTGAAACTCTCATTGAAATTATAAACAAACACATTGTCCAGTACAAAGGTCTTCAGCTAGGTTGTGACCCAAAACTAGGTTGTTCCTCCATCTAAAGTGGATCAAAGCAATGGAATTAACAACTTTTTGTTTTGGATGAAGAAAAGGGGAGAAACAGATAGGAGGGCAAACATATCTACTAAAATATTCACATGCACTCTGCAGGTTGTGAGCAAATGCAAACAAAGGGACCAACGCAACTATTATTGGTCATTATTATTATTAACAGTATTTATATACCGCTTTTCAACAAAAAGTTCACAAAGTGGTTTACAGAGAAAATCAAATAACTAATGGCTCCCTGTCCCAAAAGGGCTCACCCTAAAAAGATGCCAAAGAACACCAGCACACAGCTACAAGAAAAGACACTGCTTGGAGTGAGGAGGACCAGTTACTCTCCCCCCTGCTAAATCATAGAGGAGCACCCACTTGAAAAAAGTATTATGTAGTGTTTAGATTGTTAGACCCAAACTGCAACTACTAAGTCATAAATTCATCATGACCGTCCAGCAATTTACAACCCTTTTCATTTCATGGCACACTGACAAGGTGCTAAAATTGCCAAGGCACACTGCACTGGTGGTGGTAGTGGTGGGGGCTCACATCCCCCAATAGTCCTACTAAGAAATAACCCTCCTCCCAAACTCTCAGTGGTTGAAAATCACCACAGACCAGTCACTATAGTGCTCAGGCCTGCTTCTCACTGAGATGGTAAGCCTGTGTCTGGGGTTTACCACTGCAGGTGGAATGTTCCCCCCCCCCCATACAAACAAAAAATCTCTGGAAAAATGTTTGTGAGAAAGGGCTGCAGCTTCATCTCCCCCCAATTTGCTAGTTGGCAGGTGAATAGATTTTTGTGTGTGTCAAGTGCTCAATCACTTGAGCCCAGGGATGTGGGGGTGGGGAGGGGGCAGGTGAGGCAGAGCCTCCCCACCGGAGTCCTTCAAAAAGCGCCGCCACCATGCAAGGTGCCCAAGCATCCACAACCCACACGCTCTGCGTGGGTTACAGGGTGCTCTGAGCGTGGGTTGTGGGTGCTTGGGCACCTCGCACGGCGGCGGCGCTTTTTGAAGGACTCTGGTGGGGAGGCTCTGCCTCACCTGCTCCCTGCCCCACCACACATCCCTGCTTGAGCCCCACCTGCAGTCTGAAGTGGCACAGCCCAGGTGTACTTCACCTGTTCAGGAAGGAGGAGGAGGCCTCATTCTAGCCTGGCAACGAGAACAAAATAGGCTCATTAAAGGCACAGCCAGCCCCCCCAGATCACCAGTGACTCTCGTCCTCGCCTGCTACTTCCCGCAGCTTTGAAGCAACAGCCATTTAAAGAGGGGAGGGGAGGGGAGGGGAGGCCCTACCATCTTCTCCCTTCTCCTGGGCGCAGTGGGTAAGGACAAGCCCCTCACGGACGGGGCTGAAGGAGTCGGGAGAGGGGATGAGAAGGGGACGGGCGAGGCAAACTCCTGTACAGCCTCGGACACCTCTGAGCGGCGGGTCTCTCTCAGACCGCAGAGCCCCGCGAGAAAGGGGCGGCGCCTCACAGAGGCTGCAGCGCGCGCGGGAGGGGGGCGGGCAGGCAGGCGCGCGGGCTCTGGCGGGGAGCCGTTAACGGCCGCTCCGCGCGCCTCAGTAACCAAGCGAGCGCGCGCGCCTCCAAGACTCTTAGTCACTCACCTCCGGCTCCGGGCCGCGCGCTCCCGCCTCCTACCAGCGAAGCTACCCACGCGGTAGCAATGGCCAGCCTCAAAAACTCCGTCCGGGTCTCACCCCGCCCCCTGACACGGAAGTCACTGCACAGCCATAGCAACCCCTGATTCCGCCTGTGGGAAACGGCAGCTGAGACGCTCACTTCCGTCCTGGCCTGAAGGGGGTAGGACGGCGGGCGGCCTCTGGTAACCAGAGAGAGGAAAGAAAAAGAGCGTCCAGACCGACGGTGACTGCAGGCTCTCCGGCGCCACCTGCAAGAGGTGGGCTATAACAACAACAGACTCTGACCCTAGCAGGTAGGGCTAGGGAAGAGCTTTCTGCGCATGCGCATCACACGCCTATGCTGGGAAGGCGTCCCTTTAAAAGGCCAGGAAAGGTGGCGGGTGCACTGCTCATGCGAAGGACAAGGCATTGCCCTGTGTGCTGATTAGGCTATGCACAGCCCGTCCTCGTGAAGAAGCGTGAGGCTGTTTCTGGGCTCTTACTCCATAACAGCTGTTTTCAACCACTGTGCCGTGGCCCATTGGTGTGCTGCAAGTGATCCACAGGTGTGCCCCAGGAATTTGGGGGAATGTAGTAGAGCCAGTGGGGGGGTGAGCCCCCCACTGGCAGCACGGTGTGCCTTGTCAACTGTCAAAAACCTGATGCAGTGCCTTGAAATTTTAGGGCACAATCCTAAGCAGGTCTACTCAGAAGTAAGTTCTATTGTGTGCAATGAGACTTACTCCCAGGAAAGTGAGGTTAATATTGCAGCCAAAGGGCCCAATCCTATCCAATTTTCCCAATCCTATCCAATCCTATCCCTGGGCCTGATCCAGCAGGGTTCTTCTTACGTTCTTATGAGTTGCACAGGTGCTGCGCTACCTTTTTTAACTTTTAACATCCACGCGACTCTTTTCACTTTGTTACTGAATTGGCATGGCTCTGTGTGACACAAGCATAGGATGCTGAATAACTAATACTAGGATAAGCAGAAATATATTTTATTTTATTTTATTTATTTAAATATTTCTTTCCCACCTTGAGATGTTAAGCAGATCTACACAGCACCTAACAAACTTTTAAAATACATAATACAAAAGAAAACAATATTCAGAACTAAGATAAAAATATAACAAATAGGAAACTACTAACTTAGCAGCATCCATCCTTAACCAAACTATAGAATCACATGGGAAAACAGAGTCAGAACTTCTGTACATCATTTAGAAAAGAGTGAACAATTTTATTTTGAATTAGAACTTGCTACACGGGTAGAAAATAAACCAAAGTGCCAAAGCATAACTTCTGAGCACAGACAAACTCTACTTTGATAGAACTAACTCCACAGCCTACATGAAAAGCAGGTAACATTAACACAAACTGTTATTTCTTCATCGAGCACTGCTGGTATTCTCTGGTTTAAGATTGCCGCTCCTTGTTAGGATGTTTATCACATTTTGAACGTCCATTCCTTAAAGCAAAAGAAAAAAAAGTGGAGACCTGAGTTATTTTTTATTTGCATATTAAAAATACTCTTTCAAACAAGTGGTAAATGATTTCAACACTACAATGAATTTCGACAGTTAAGATGTTTGAGGAAAGCATTGGAATTTCTGGAAGGCCATGGAAGGAGCTACCTATTTCAGTTGTACTGTGTACAGTACTTCAAGACTGTGCCAAGTTTACTCCGCATGGCCTTGCTGAGGGAGGAACAGGCCTTGCTGAGGGAGAGTCAGCATGGCTTCTGTAAGGGTAAGTCTTGCCTCACGAACCTTATAGAATTCTTTGAAAAGGTCAACAGGCATGTGGATGCGGGAGAACCCGTGGACATTATATATCTGGACTTTCAGAAGGCGTTTGACACGGTCCCTCACCAAAGGCTACTGAAAAAACTCCACAGTCAGGGAATTAGAGGACAGGTCCTCTCGTGGATTGAGAACTGGTTGGAGGCCAGGAAGCAGAGAGTGGGTGTCAATGGGCAATTTTCACAATGGAGAGAGGTGAAAAGCGGTGTGCCCCAAGGATCTGTCCTGGGACCGGTGCTTTTCAACCTCTTCATAAATGACCTGGAGACAGGGTTGAGCAGTGAAGTGGCAAAGTTTGCAGACGACACCAAACTTTTCCGAGTGGTAAAGACCAGAAGTGATTGTGAGGAGCTCCAGAAGGATCTCTCCAGACTGGCAGAATGGGCAGCAAAATGGCAGATGCGCTTCAATGTCAGTAAGTGTAAAGTCATGCACATTGGGGCAAAAAATCAAAACTTTAGATATAGGCTGATGGGTTCTGAGCTGTCTGTGACAGATCAGGAGAGAGATCTTGGGGTGGTGGTGGACAGGTCGATGAAAGTGTCGACCCAATGTGCGGCGGCAGTGAAGAAGGCCAATTCTATGCTTGGGATCATTAGGAAGGGTATTGAGAACAAAACGGTTAGTATTATAATGCCGTTGTACAAATCTATGGTAAGGCCACACCAGGAGTATTGTGTCCAGTTCTGGTCGCCGCATCTCAAAAAAGACAGTGGAAATGGAAAAGGTGCAAAAGAGAGCGACTAAGATGATTACGGGGCTGGGGCACCTTCCTTATGAGGAAAGGCTACGGCGTTTGGGCCTCTTCAGCCTAGAAAAGAGACGCTTGAGGGGGGACATGATTGAGACATACAAAATTATGCAGGGGATGGACAGAGTGGATAGGGAGATGCTCTTTACACTCTCACATAATACCAGAACCAGGGGACATCCACTAAAATTGAGTGTTGGGCGGGTTAGGACAGACAAAAGAAAATATTTCTTTACTCAGCGTGTGGTCGGTCTGTGGAACTCCTTGCCACAGGATGTGGTGCTGGCGTCTAGCCTAGACGCCTTTAAAAGGGGATTGGACGAGTTTCTGGAGGAAAAATCCATTATGGGGTACAAGCCATGATGTGTATGCGCAACCTCCTGATTTTAGGAATGGGTTAAGTCAGAATGCCAGATGTAGGGGAGAGCACCAGGATGAGGTCTCTTGTTATCTGGTGTGCTCCCTGGGGCATTTGGTGGGCCGCTGTGAGATACAGGAAGCTGGACTAGATGGGCCTATGGCCTGATCCAGTGGGGCTGTTCTTATGTTCTTATGTTCTTACTCACTGTTAAATCACCAGTGAATTCCTTCACTCAGAATTACTTTATGCTCAGTAGTAACTGCAAATGTATCTTTTCTTCTACAATCCTGAGGGCTAGAAATGTACATGGCAGTCTTGTGCTTCTTGGAAGTTAATTTGGCATTTTGGAGATGATGATTAAGGGCCCAGGGAGATGTAATGGCTACATAACTGGGGATACCCCTCTCTCTGCTCTCGTATACCAAACCTCTCTACCCTTCCCCCACCAGGACTGGTGGCCACTGTTAAATGGGTTTGAAAACCCATGCACTTCAAAAACTTCAAAACCCGGGTAGGGTTGAATGGTACATGTATAGTGCAATCCTATGCATGTTTACTCTGAAGTAAGCCCCTCTGTGTTCATCTGCATTTTCTCCTAGGTAAGCATCCAAAGAATTGCACTGTTCGAGCCCAATCCTATCCCTGTCTACTCAGAAGTAATTTCAATTATAGTCAATAGGGCTTACTCGCAGGGAAGTGTAGATAGGATTACAGACTGAGTCATGGTTTAGATTGGTAGGGCACTTAAGAGAAAAAGGACTAAGTGGGAAGGTCCACATAGTTTCACTGCCCGCTCATTATCTGCATCAGTCTTCAGTACACTCCTCCTCCATCAAAATATAACAGGCTCTGCAATTGGCTAAGGATGCAAGAGAGCTTCTCTCTATAGCAGGAGTATATTGGGTCCCATGCAGTTGTGAACATTATCACCATCCTGAAGAGTATAAAAACAAGGATTGTAGACAGTATGCAGGCAGTATGAGAGATACTGCCAATTACAACAAGCTGAAAAATTGGCCATTGTAGAGCATGTAGCTGAGACTGGGTACAGAATGGATTTTAAGCAAGCACAGGCATTGTCCACTGCCAGTCATTTTCACACTCGGATTTATAGAGAGGCCATAGAGATTTATAAACATCAAAAAAACAACATGAACAGGAGAAAGGAGATACTGAGTATAAATATAAATACAAGAATCTGGAACTTTCAGAACTGAGATAGAACAAGAAGTGCTTGGGATTTTAAGATCAGAACATCAGTTATACTGGATAGTTTGAAGAGCTACTTGCTGTAGCTTCATCCTTTGAAAATGCCTACCAAAGTAGTAGGTGAGATATTAGATGTGAACAGCTTTATTCTATTGCTGCCTATCAGTGCGTTCATTTCATTGACACTCTTCTTAGTTATCTGTACCTAATTCATTCTTTAAAACAGCCCTTATAGGGGAAACCCAGATAACAAGTACAATTACATTTCAATGAGAAAAATTCTTAATTTTTCCAAAGCCCAGTTCACTCCAAAAATCACCCTAAATGCCCAATACCATAAAGAAAAAAGTTGTGTGCATGATAAAATAGAACCACCAACAATTAATAACATTATACAGCACCTATAAAGTATTAAAGTCAACAACGAAAATGTTTCAGAAGTTCTACAAGATTGCTACTAAAGATTGCTACGAGATTCACATAATGAGATTGCTACTAAAGCTTTAGTTGCAAACTATGAGCAACTCCTTACATTTCACCTGCTTTCCACTTTTCCATGACATTTTCATCTTTGGTTCTTCAGGACCCATATTCACAGTAATTTGTAGAAAAACAGCACAAAAGCAGATACATTGTAAAAAGGAAGCATGTGACGTACGTGCCTTGTAAGTGTAGGGATATGCTATCCATCAGGAAGCATGTCTTACAGAAGGAAGGCGCCTCTTCCTCAACCCTGCTCTGCCCTCCAAGGATCCTGAAGCTTGCTTCTCTTAAAGCCCGCAGGATTACACTCAAGAAAGGGGACCTTTCTGGACCTCTGTTCTACCAGGGGGAGAAATCCAAAATTCAACCCAAACTCCTGCAACTCCTTCCTGGACATGCAAGGCTAATTTGTCCCCTTCTCTGTTGCCAGAGCTCAAAAGCACTGTTCTTGAACCTTATATTGAAAATCTTGGTATGGATAAAGGGGTGGTCTAAATATATGCAGTATGGATGTGAAAATCTTTATAGTGAATGCACTGATAAAAAGGGAAGAATTTATTAGGCTGACTGGTCTTATAAGAGAATCCTAGGCACATCTACTCAAAAGTAAGCCTCAATGAATTAAATAGGACTTATTACCATTTAAGATTGTACAGGATTGCAGCCTCCATCTAACTTTGGTGAACTGCCTGTAGATTAGATCTCATTGTTAGTTCCCACAAATGGACAGAAACAAGACAAACAAAAAATTAGTACAGGAAACCACATTACCATGGAATGCTGGGTTTGACGCAGCTATTTTGTGTAAAGTAACAGCAACTTCATGAACTTCCATATTTCTTATACTGTTGAAAAATTCTGCAATGACGTCATTTTCAGAAGTTATTGGCCCAGGGCAAACAGTACTGGATGCAGCTGACTGACTTTGGGATGAAGATCTTTTGTCTGACGTAGGATTTGATAAATGTTTATCAGAAGAGGGTAGATTTTTCCTTTCAGCAATAGCAGAGGGAGCTCTTTTTTGAGAGGGACTCTCTTGCATTTTAGCATCAGCATCTTGTGTGTCAGCATCAGGAGAACTTTGTTCATTAGGTACTTCTTTAAATGAAGACACAAAAGTACCAAGTTTACAACTTTTTGCATTGCCTTTTGAAGGGTTTGTATTCAAGTGTGATGCCTTTCTCTTAAATGTTGACTTGACCTTCAAGTTTGCCTCCTCGTTGTCACAGGACCTTTGAATAAGAGGATGCTCACCTGAAAAATCTGAGGGGAAAAAATAACCTGGTAACTTGTTTAAGGATATGAAGTGAAGGATACTTGAAAAGCTGCATATCTCAGCTCAGTCCTATTTTCATAAATGACCCACATTCATTGAAGCACTCTGTGGCCATGTAAGGAACACCCTTATGTGAGGATAATGTAGAGAAACCTAATGTTCCCTTTGAAATTAATAATTCAAAACAGGTACATTGGCATTTTTAAATATTGTGAACTGGAAACCACAGCATAGCATTCAAATATATAGTTTAAAAGTTTCAAATATATAGTTCAAAGTTGTGTCAAATTTCACAGCTGTGTTGAGACTCTAACTACTGTGATATTGCTCATTACCAGTATCAGAGAGGGATTCTATTAGTCACTCATCAGAAATTGTATCCCTGGATTTCATAGGGGAGGAAAAATAAAGCTGCTGTGTGCTGCAAGTCATCTTGACAAATGCTTTTCCATCATCTCTGGGGGCACTGCCTCAACGAACTCAAAATTTTCCCGCTACTATACAACTGTTGCCCCATCATCTCCAACCCTTCTCTCATTTACCATTTCATAATTACATCCAAACTGTATCACTTATTGCTCTCTGCCTCAACTTTCCTCAACACTGGACTTTGCCTGGATCTTCCTTCACAACTAATCACCATCCCCTCAGTTCTTCAGAAGGTATCTCCCCTTCTTATCAGTACCGTTTGTCATGTCTCTTACCATCAATTTGCACAGAGGTAATATTGAACTGCTCCAATTGGTCATCAAATCCTTCTTCTTGACTTGGCTCAAGGGAGTTCTAAAAGTAATCAGTGATATAATTTGTGTTATCTCTTTAAATATATACAAGTTGAACATTTCATGTGTGATGATTTCTCTGTAATTTATAAGCAGAAATATGTCCACCACTAAAACCCCTTTTCATTTTTAGAGTAAATAAAGTTGATTTCTCAGAAAGATGAATCTGAAGTGCAGCATACCATGCTATATTAAACATTTTGCTTCTACAGTCATATCTCTGATAACTTGGCTGGACATTACTTAGGAAGCACTGGAACAAGAAACATTCGATTTGCACTTCCATTCCATTCCCTGCATTTTTGAAGATCCAAAGGGCGTAATCCTATCCAACTTTCCAGCACTGGCATAGCTGTGCCAGTGGGGCATGTGCTGCATCCTGCACTTGGGAGGCAGTAATGGAGGCCTCCTCAAGGTAAAACAATGTTTGTTCCCTTAGCTAGGATTTGCATTGCCCTTAAGTGCTGGAAAATTGGTTAGCACTGCTGCCAAAGTTGTTCTTTCATTTTAAGGTGAAAGGTCATTTTGTCTCTCTCTTCCATCTTTACTTCTGCCCTTAATTGGTTCTTATCCTGAAATTGGTTGTATTTCAATATTCCAGGTATTATCCAAAATTACCATAGATACTCACCCATAGTATGTAAAATTTTTGCCAAGTAATCAAATTATCGCTTCGTCTTATCTCCGGGTCAATCAGAGGGCAGAGCCTTTCAACTCTGAAAAGTTTCCTTTCTTGCTAAAGCAGGCTCATTAGAAGCAATGCAGAGATAATTTATTTCTATAGTAACTTGCCTGGGGAATTCCAGCCAAAGTTAACCTTTTATTCTCCTCCATTCCCTTTTGCAAATGCTGCTGCAACCTGGCTCCTTTTTGCAAATGCATGCATTTTAGCAGAGGTCTTTTTTTCAACACCAGGATAGGATCCTCCTTTCCATTTGAAATAAAATCCCAGGCTACAATTCAGTGCACCATTATTTAAGAATTACACCCATGAAAAGCAGTGGGTCTAGTTCTGAGTAAAAAGGGTTGGAAATATATGCAGCTGCATCTCTCTGCTATGAATTGAATTGCACACTCTCAGTTATGTTATAAGTTATAAGTTGCATGTTATATGTAAAGCTTCTGTATGTTATATGTAAAGCTTATATGTAAAGCTTAACACACCAGACACCTTAAAGGTGGATTTGATTCATGGATCTCCTGCAGTGGTTCCCAACCTTTTTCACTTGCATATCCCTTGGCAGCCTATTTCCATAAATTGTACCCTTCATATTAGCAAAATGTTTGTAATAATACAAACCCTCATCTCCTCTCTATGAAAGCCCAGACTTCATGTATTCATCACATATTTTCTCTTTTCATCTGTCTGAAGAACAAAACAGCGTGTGGTCTTTACTCAGTGTGTGGTTGGTCTGTGGAACTTCTTGCCACAGGATGTGGTGATGGCATCTGGCCTGGATGCCTTTAAAAGGGGATAGGACAGGTTTCTGGAGGAAAAATCCATTACGGGTTACAAGCCATGATGTGCATGTGCAACCTCCTGATTTTAGAAATGGGCTATGTCAGATGCAAGGGAGGGCACCAGGACGCAGGTCTCTTGTCTGATGTGCTCCCTGGGGCATTTGGTGGGCCACTGTGAGATACAGGAAGCTGGACTAGATGGGCCTATGGCCTGATCCAGTGGGGCTGTTCTTATGTCTTTAACATAAGACATTTTGTCTTTGCACTGTTTTGCACCAGAAGTGTCCTGAGAAATTCTGGGTGATTGATCACTTTCCATATTATGTTTCAGCTTTTTTACTGTGCTGGTTTTCAATCACTGGTTCATACATAAATTGATGACCAAAAACTAGCTATTGGTGGGGCTTTCACAGCCAACTAGCTATCTCGCTTCCTGCCTTGCTGGTCCTTGCAAGGCATTCTGGAGCACGACCTGCCTTTTTCTGCCATTATTCTATTCTTTTTCAAGTCCTGTTGAGCGTCCCTGGGAGTACATGAATACCAGGTTGGGAACCACTGTTTTACTGGTATATTGTTTACAGTGCACTTACTCTGATAGTGTTTACAAAAAGGTGGTGAAGACCATAATTTAAAAAGAATAAAAATGTATCTTATGATCTTTCACTATGTTTTTAATAAATTAGAGACTACAGTTCTTAGGTAACAATTAGTGGTAGGTTATTTTTCAGGATCTGGCCTAGAGTAAAATCATAGTCAGACACCCCCCTAAGTTTAACCCCTGACTTATCCAAGGATCAGAAAATTCCATGATTTTTGGCTCAAACCTGCCCTTGACTTATCTGTGGGATCAACTTATGGGCGAGTTACTTCGGTGAGTGGGAGCATGCACTTTTAACAGCCCAAAGCACTAACAGGAATGAGTTATGACCTGAACTGAAAAGTCTTACTAAAAGGGGAAAGGTAAAACATTGTACAGGATACATTTTCTACTGTTGTGTCTACAGAACAGTTCAGCATTTTAACTGACAATGCTTCGGGCTGCCTAAATTCAAGCACAAACAATTGAAATATTAAAAAGAAAATTACCCTTTTTTCTGAAATGTAACGATACATCACCAATGCATTTGTAAGTTTCTGGATAATTTTCAATATAAATGAAGCATCATCTTCATTCAGTATTTCAAAGCCTTGCTGGAAAGAGATAAACAACATCAAAATAAGATTTTAACAAAAGACAAAAGGAAAATCCAGCTTTCTGGTGGCACCTATGCTCATTAAGTAATGCATTGGCTGCTGTAGGCCAAGCAGTTAAAAAAATGTGTCCCAGATTCAAACTAGACATGTGCTGAACAGTGCAATTCTATGCATGCCTACTCAGAAGTAAGCTCCACTGAGTTCAGCTGGACTTACTGCCAGGTAAGTGCATATAAGTTTGCAGCCTAAATGTGCAATGGGTTCTGAATTTTTTTTTTTTAATTAGGTTTATCAAGGCCTGCAAAACCACAGCATACTATTTTTCATTAAAAAACAAAAACTCGCATTGGTTTTCAATTGAAGGATTTTTAAAGTTAAAAATCATGCACGAGGGGAGATGCGATTGGGATTAAACTGGTGGGGCAAAGTACTAAAGCTCGCCTACCCAGCTGTGGTTTAGCTGGGCCCCTTTGCACTATTTAAAAAAAGAAAAGAAAGAAAGAACTGCCCCCCAGTCAGGTCACTTGGTGTATTTAGGTGCACATCTATGTTTGACAAAACGTTTTAAATCTATTTGTGCAAAACACAAGAGTAAGGTTAGAGCTATTAAGAGATTGAGGGCCAAATCCTATCCAGTCCTGGTGTAGCAGTGCCAATGGGGTGTGTGCTATAACCTGTGGTGGGAGGGTAGTTACATAGGCTCCACAAGGTAAGGGAACATTTGTTCCCTTGCCTAGGGGCTGCATTACAGCTGCAGCTGCAACACTGCAGCGCTGAAAAGTTGGATAGGCCCTAAGTGAGATGAAAATAAAACAACTGAGACTAAACGAATGTCAACTTAAATGCTTCTTTTTCAAAATACTTATTGTAAGACATTATGACCTTATAAAACTGTGCCAGTTTAACAAAAGAATATAGGTCCAAACTTGTTATACATTGATTTTTTTATACACAGATTTGACTCAACATGAATGGCCCCTGCAAATAAGTAGGAATGTGCTGATCCCTGGAGAAGGGGAAAAATGCATCCCTTTAAAATCACAGTTTAAAAAACTGCTTTTTACTGTTGTGGAGAGACAGTCATGCAAGTGATTACAGGTATAACCTAATTATCCATTAGGAGGAATAATTAGGAGGATATCCATTGCGGGGAGAAATACACAGATTTTTCTATCTCCCTTTAAATTAAATAAAAATAGTCCTTTAACAATAGCCTCATTAATGCAAAAGAGGGCAGCCACTGACAATCCATCAATCATTCTCTGCAGGCTTTACTCCTCCCTTCCCCCTGAGCACGTGAAAGAATGCTAAATGGCAGTGATTATCACTCATTCTTTCCCCCTCTTTGGGGCTCCTGGTGAAGGGAGGGATTGCTTCCTCCTTGTGAAGCCTCATAGCCTGGAGAGAGACTGATTGCCTCTGTGTGCATTACAAAAGGTCAGTTTTTAAACCACCCAAGTAAAGGGATTTTGTTCTTTAAACTGATTTGCTTTAGTGCGTTTTTTGCCATCCACATGAGTTCTGGGAATGGAACCCTCCCAAATAATGAGACTCAATCTGTAATCACCATTTGCTCTGTCATACTGGCACAATGCTAGATACGCCTTCATCATGGGTACCAATTCCCCCAATGCTGAGACTTGGATTATAAGCTTCCTTTTTCAGTTCTGTTTTTGTTCATGTGAAAACAGCCCCAAAAGCTACTCTTCAAATATTCAGCAATGTGCCATTTTGTACAATGTTCTTTGTTTAAACCTGACTTGGTTTGGCAAATAAGCACACCAATTTCATTATGATCCATTTACAATGACCTACTTGCATTTTATTCATATAAAAAAGGGCTTCTCCTTTTTTATTGTAATTAAGCAGTATGTGAAGATCTTTCCGTGTTTCAAATTTGTGTTCATGGTTATTATTATTGCGTCAACTGCTATAATAACCTAATATGTGGCAGGTTTGCAAAATTTCTCACTGTGGAATCAAAGATGGTAAAGAATTCCATGAATTATGACATCTGAAAGAAAAATAAGTTATCTATTCTCTTTTGCCTCTGAAGTGTTGACACTGGAAAGCAATATCCCTTGCCACCAATGCTTCAATGGAGGGTAGAAAGAAGGTTGGCCCAGAGGGAATATTCATTCACATCATTTGGCATATACTCAGTCATAACTTCACAATGAACGTACAGTAACAGAGCACTGGTCTAGATATTACTTTATTTACAGCCCAGCCATTTCCTTGTGATGAGTGTCTACTCTAGCCTGTAACATTAATCATATGAAGCAACATGCAAAGTTTTTGAGTAGCCACACCCCTACAAGTGGCTACCATTGGTTTTAAATATGTTCAGGGAAACGATGCCAAAGAATTAGCAGGGATACAGATACAGTAATGTATAGACTAACTAGTTGAGTTTCTGTAGACATGTTATTTTCATTCATTAGTGCAGAGATCAAATTTGTTATTTGATTTTTCTCTGTAAACCGCTTTGTGAACATTTAGTTGAAAAGCGGTATATAAATACTGTTAATAATAATAATAATAATTTGTTTTTTTCTGATCTGCAATTTAAGGATAAAATTTTCCAGCTGATCACAGCATTATTTAACAACCTACCAAGTATTTAAGTAGTTCCTCATTGTCAGCAAATTCTTCACTTTCGTCATAGTTTTTCAGCACTACATTTTTTTGTTCCGTGTTCTATAAAACATACATAACAGCATTTTATAGCTGAAATTTCTAGCATGCTCTATGAAATATTAT
This sequence comes from Tiliqua scincoides, assembly GCF_035046505.1. NCBI lineage: Eukaryota > Metazoa > Chordata > Lepidosauria > Squamata > Scincidae > Tiliqua > Tiliqua scincoides. The sequence continues at coordinate 67,968,613 of NC_089825.1, read as the reverse complement.
TTTATTATTTGCAGAAAATTTTAAGAACCACTACAATGAGAAGATCTTGAATTAAGATATATTTCATTTTATTCTACATGAATAGAATCCAGGTATAAACTCCTATAGAAACAAGCCTATTACAATAAATTCCAATAAATCAAGCAATTACCTGATCCTGCTGCTTTTCTGCTACTTTTTGTTCCTCTGTGTTCTATAAAACATACATAATAGCATTTTATAGCTCAAATTTCTAGCACACTCTATGAAAGATTATTTTATTATTCGTAAAGAATTTTAAGAACCACTAGAATGAGAAGATGTTGAATTAAGGGCGCAATTCTAACCCCCTATGTCATTGCTTTCCAGCACTGGCATAGTGGTGCCAGTGGGACATGTGCTGCATCCTGCAGTTGGGTGTCACTCATGGAGGCCTCCTCAAAGAAAAGGAATGTTTGTTCCCTTACCTCAAAGCTGCATTGCCCTTATGTCAGTGCTAGAAAGCACTGACATAAGGGGTTAGAATTGCCAACCCTAAGAATTAATATTTCATTTCATTCTACATAAATAGAATCCAAGTATAAACTTCTATGGAAATGAGCCTATTACAATAAATTGTAATAAATCAAGCAATTACCTGATCCTGCTGCTTTTCTGCTTTTTGTTCTTCTGTGTTCTATAAAACATACATAATAGCATTTTATAGCTGAAATTTCTAGCATGCTCTATGAATTATTATTTTATTATCTGCAAAGAATTTTAAGAACCACTACAATGAGAAAATGCTGAACTAAGAATTAATATTTCACTTTATTCTACATAAATAGAATCCAAGTATAAACTTCTATGGAAACGAGCCTATTACAATAAATTCCAATAAATCAAGCAATTACCTGATCCTGCTGCTTTTCTACTATTTTTTGTTGCTCTGTGTTCTATAAAAGATACATAATAGCATTTTATTGCTGAAATTTTTAGCTATGAATGATGATTTTATTTGCAGAGAACTTTAAGTACCACTACAATGAGAAAATGCTGAATTATTATTATTATTATTATTAACAGTATTTATATACCGCTTTTCAATGGAAAGTTCACAAAGCGGTTTACAGAGAAAATCAAACAACTAATGGCTCCCTGTCCCAAAAGGGTTAACAATCTAAAAGTATGCAAAAGAACACCAGTAAACAGCCACTAGAAAAGACAGTGCTGGGGTGAGAAGGGCCAGTTACTCCCCCCCGCTAAATAAAAGAAGAGCCCCCACTTTAAAATGCCTCTTACCCAGTTAGCAGGGGTTATGTAGAATATTTCATTTTATTCTGCATAAATAGAACCCAAAAACAAACTTCTATGGAAACAGGCCTGTTACAATAAATTCCAATAAATCAAGCAATTACCTGATCCTGCTGTTTTTCTGATTTTTCTGACTTGCTGCTAGAATTGCACCTTACAAAATAAGAAAAAAGAAAATATAAGAAAAAAACATTAATGAACTAAAATTCAATTATTTTAGTAGGGAGCAAAATTAGAGAGGAATGAAACACCATAGATTAAATCCAAAATGTCACATTTGCAATTACCAGTTCACTTAAATGACTGCCCATTCTCACTTGTTGCCCTTTATTGCTTAGAAGTATCTCCCAGAACCTCTACATCGCACCTCTCTCTCCCTCCAACATGACTTTGCCTCATATACTTGAGTCTTCCTTCATAACCAAAATGCAGTCTAAATCCATGTAACTCAGGCCAGCACAGCTTATGATTCATCAGGCCAGAAGCAGTCCACAAACCATTTATAGGGCCACTAGCCAGCCAGGTGCTGGAAAGTCCTTGCCCTGTTTTGCTGTAATCCCAGACAGGCAACACAATAGAGAGTCACCATCCCTGGCTTGGCTACAAGTTGTGCAAGGTGCTACCTTATTTGTTCAAATTCATACTTTGTTACACCGCCCCCCCCCCACCAGCCTAAATCTAAATTTAGTCTATTGCAGTCTATGGTAGTCTGTTTAGGATATGGTTCTGTCTTTTGCTTACATAAAACTGTAAAGCACCATATACGCTAATGGCACTAAACAATAATAATCTCAAAAACAGTATCATGTTCTCAGAAGAGATTACAGTATTTACATTTTTATCCTGTTCTTTCCTCCAACTAGGTTGAATACATAGTTTTTCCTCCCCAGTGCAGATGCTTACCCCCAGGTAAGAGAACAAATGTTTCCTTACTCAAGGGAGACCTCTGCTACTGCTACCCCTCCCCACACAATGCAGCAGTAGCCATTTTGGTGCCGCTGCATCAGTGGAGGAGGGACCACGGAATTGAAAGGCTTCTTTTTAAGCCACTTCTGCCCTGTTGCAGTACACACAGGGACCAAGTGTGTACACCTGTTAATAAGTACTTCAGTCTCTCAAGACACAGCCAAGCTTCCAGGACAGTCTAAGAAGAGGTAAAGTTGAAATATGAATGCCCCTATGGACAAATGGACCTGACTATTTTCACTGGGAATTTCCATCCTGAGGCATTAGTAGTAAGATAAACTAGCTTCCACTTCCAATTGTTCTTTACCAAAGGTCACAATAGAAAATGACAACTCAAAAACCCAAAATCAAACACATGTAATCATGGGCCTTTACACAAACTGGATAAAAATATGCAAATATAGCAGTCATCCTTGGAGGAGTCCCTGATGAGTTCACATAACTTGGACTCAGTTTCCCTTTCTGAGCAAGAACTTCTCCAGAGTAAGGCAATGATGGATTCCAGTGTTTGCCTTGATCTTTTTGCTGCCAATGCAAGTGAGACTACTTTCTCTCTAACAACCCTATCTGCAAGGCTAGACACAAAGTTCTGCTAATTTGATTAATGAGCACAGAATATCCTCCACTATGCATGATCTACAGATATGTCTCAAGTCATACAGAATATTTCTGTAGCAGTTGTCAACAACACTGGGATAACTGTGCAAGAATAAATTTTAGGCAACTAAAACACAATGAAAATGCAGGTGTTTGATGTCTTGTTCAAAGACTTTAAACCCACGAAAGCAGAGGTTATCAAAATGACTTTGAGTACCCTCAAAACATGAGAAAACAGCTCACATAGTTATCTGCACTGCTTTGATTTGATAAGAATGATTGGATACATAGTGTGTTCTAAACAAGTAAATATACACATATAAACCACTGGCATACCTAGATGCCCTGGTGCATTGGGCAGGACATTGTGATGTCACATAATGTCGTGACATCACTTCCAGGTTTTCCCAGACGTGCCCCTTCAAATGGGAGCCTCTATAGGAGAAGGAACAGGGGGTGGCAGCCAGACTTATGGCAATCACAGCCACCAGTACCACCTCCTTCAAGAGATTCTGGAAATGATGTCACTTCCAGGTTCTCCTGAAGGAGGAGGAGCTGGTGGTGGCAGCTTTGTGGTCTGGCTGCTGCCCCTGTAAAGGTTCCCACTTGAAGGGTGCATCACTGAGCAGAACAAAAGGGTGGCACCCAGATTGCAAAATCACTATAATAAGAGGCGGTAGCTTAGTGATCTGACTGTCCCCGCAAGCTATTTCTTTTGCTCAGTGGCATGGCACCCTTCTTCAAGTGGTGCCCAGGGCAGGTGCTCACACCTGCCATACCCTAGATACACCACTGCATAAAACTAGGCTTGGTGGTGGTTAGGGCAAAGCTCCCATTTCTCCTGGCAACTTCCCATGCAGCCTTTAAAAAGATCTGCTATGAGATCTACGAAATAAAGAAATCCATCCTATGTAGGGGGAAAAGAGTTTCTGTTTAGTTGGATTTCCATATATACATGTGTCGTTTGAAAAACAGCCTAGGGGCGCAATCCTATCCTGTGCTGGAACAGGCAAGCCAAAAGGTTTGCGCAGTATCCAGTGCAGGATAGGGGACCAAGGCAGCTCAGCCACAGGCAAGGGAAAACTTTTTCCCTTACCCCTGGGTAAGGTGCCTTTGGCCCAATGGATCTCCTTGGACTTGCACCACCTCCTCAGATAGCACAAGTCTGAGGAGAGCGGAGCAGCTTGAAGCCGCTCCATTCTCCCTGGGAATGGGGGTTGGGATTAGGGATAACTGCCAAATCCCAACCTCGCCTCCTGCTCCCCACCCACCCACCCCTTGGGTCACCCACTGCCCACCCTCCCCCTGCTCAGGAATGTCTCTCATCCACCCCAGAGCCTTGCGTCGTCCCAGCCGGGCCAACACAAGACTTGCGGAGGAAGCCGGCACAGAGGTTTGTGTCAGCCTCCGTAGGCCGGTGCTCCTCTGAGCACTGGCCCGGTTTCCTCCCAAGGAGGTGCAAATGTGCCTTACAGCACATTTGCAACCCTCCTGGGCCAGCACAAGGGACTTGCACTGGCCCAAGTGAAGAGCTGGATTGTGCTTTAAGAATGTTTTCACATAAGCTGTTATCCATTTAAAAACCTACTGAGTCTTTGCTTCTGCATCTTTACTTGCTTCTTCAGCCTTTTTGGCAGTTTCCTTTTTCTCCAGTGTAAGGTTTTCTTTTTCTTTGTTTGTTTCTTTTTCTTTCTTCATTTCTATATCTATATCATCTAAAAAAAATTAAATTTTCTTAGCAATTCTTCATAAAACATCAGATTTCACTGGTGCTGCATTAAAGTACCACAATGTCAACTTAAAGCCACTAGGGGAGTTGTCAACATAAAGCCGTTGGGGAAGCAAACCACCAAGAGCTGTGAACCTTCTCTGCAACCAATTCAAGTTTATGCCTAAGATACTGAGGCTACCTAACTATGACCTCTCTGTTTTCTGAAGTGGGGGCTCATAATCTCATCTTGAAATACAATATTTTCCCCATGACCTCCTGAGATATTTACATCAGTCTATATTTCATGACTCTGATAAAGTGAGCTAGAGTCCAAGCAGGCTACTGGTAAAACAAAGGGAAGTCTCTGAAAGGGACTGCAGCCAGTATTGAAATTCAAAATAGGTTTGGCTGCCTTGCTCTAAAGCAGGAGCCTCCAGGCAGGCTGCTGGTAAAACAAAGGAAAAATTTCTTAAGGGACAGCAGCCTTTCTTGCCTGCTGAAGAGTTAGGAAAAAGTTTATTAAAGGAACAGTAGGCAGTATTGCCTGCTGGAAGGCTGGGGAGTTAGGGAAAAGGTAAAAAGAAGAATAAAATACCCTCTTAGCTTCTCCAGTGGGGGGGGGGGCGGTTCAGCAGAGCTGAACCCAGCTCTGTCCTGCTTTGCCGAAAGGCAAGCCCATATAAGCTTGTGCAATATGTCCTGTTTTTCCTCCCAATTTTTTTTTAAATTTCTGGACACTTTTAACTCCCCAGAAGCTCTTCTGCATATTTTAACAACCTAAAACGCTGCTGGTGCATCCTTTGCAAGCAGCCTTTGACCTTTGTTTGGAAATTCCATTATTCCCCAACACATGCTGGATGTGAATTTGGTTTCTTTTTCTATTTGAAATGGTGACTTCCTCTCCCAGATTGACATGTGCCTAGTAACTGGGCAGCCAATCTGTCCATCTAGGTCAAGGGGTGGGGGCAGGAGGATGGAATGACCAGGAACACATCATCAAAACAAAGTTTATATATTTCCCATCCCACAAGAAGTATTGTTGATTTCTTCCAGTGACCAAAGTGACCCATTCATTGGGAGCTTAGAGAAGAGCTTGCTCTTATTTACTCACCCACCCATGAATGCAGTGACTGAGGATTCATTCAACAATGTAAGTAGCTTAAGCTGGGGACCGTCTATAGTTACACTGCAAAAAGGAATGGTCCCCAAATGTTTAGCTGCCAGGGCCACATAATTCAGTCTCACTCTTACTGTGAGCTACAGCTAGTTAATTATAGAAAATCATATGTACATTTGGTATCAAATCAAAACCTTATTTATTGGCATTAGCAATAAAACCAGGATGTTGAACAGAGAATTTACCGTGTACATTAGACTCAATTTCTTGAGACAATTCATGAATATATACAATAAAAGTACTTTGCCATGACAGTTATTAAACTCTCATTTCTACCGGTTAGTAAATATCTAACCATATCATTTTCAGATCCACTAAAAGACTTTTAAAAAGGGTATAAATACTGGCTCCATAGATCAGAATAGTAATCACAGTTTAATAAAATATGAGGGAGTGTCTCAAAAGAACCTGAACCACAACGACACACTTTGGATTGTTGAGCACTGAACCTGGCTTTCATCTCATTCGAGGGGAAAGCGTTGAATCTGGCTAGGGAAAACACTCTTCGCTCCTGCAGTTTTGTTAGAAAATTTAAATAACTGCTGCCCAAATCAGCTGCCTAGGATAAGCCGAAGTGAAGTGGGGAGCAGGTTTTTTTGGCCTCAGCTAAAAGCTCTTGTTTTTCAATGTCCCTTAGGCGGGTACATAGGGTATTAGATGCAATTGCCCATTGCATTGTGCCCAGCAAATCCAGGGAAAGCCCTAAAGATTAGACTTTTTTACTAAGTAAAGCAAGTTCTGGGGAACAGAAAGAGTCTTCTAAAATAATTTTCAATAGGGGGTCTTTGGTTGCAGATACATTTGATATATAAGTAAGAATTTTCACAATAAAAAAAAAATATTTGCAGCTGCATGGGCTGCTTGCCATCTCTCCCTCTCAGCAAAAGTGACCCAGCCCAGCAATTAATTTCATCTGGCAGGGGAGAAGGTGTGTGGGGCATACTGGGTGCAAAAGAGAAGAGATGGGAATGCAAAATGATGGGAGAGCTGCTGGATTCAGTAGGCTGATCAGGTTGTGCTAGTGGGCCACAAGTGGTTCCCCGGCCTTAGTTTGGGGACTTCTGGTGTAAAACCTAATTGTCCTTTCCTCCTATAGTTGTAATTGCCTATCACAATTCTGTTGGCTATAAAACAGAGTAAATGCAGTGGAAGGGGTGCTGATGGTTAGGAAAACAAAAGACCGGACACCGAATAGCTCACCTTCAGCAAACCAAGTGACAAGAGAATATGAGAGCTGTGTCGAATATCCATGGTCTGTAAAATGAAGAAAAACAAACATGAAATTGTAAACTGGAGCAGTGTTTCCTGTTTAAATTGAACATTGGGTGTTTTATTGTTTGTTTGGTGTGAAAACCTCTAAAACTGAATGCTTTGGTTTAATTCAAGTGTATCAGTTTGCATTATGCAGGTTTCAATTTCCAATACAATGCAATGAGAATGCTCAGGATTTCAATACCTAATTAGAGTTGGCTTGGTGTGGATTTTCTTCAAAAAAATTAACTGAATAAATGTGAAAACAGGCTCTCTCAGGCTGTAATCTTCAGTAAGAATGCTTACTTGGAGGCAAGTACTACTGATATGACTGGCGCTATCTGCCAAGTTAATGCATTTACAAGAATGGGAGATCAGGGAGTTGTAAGAGAACTCCCTTTTTCAATGCCAGATTTTTCAATGAGTGATGAATGATGAATAAACAGAACACTAGAAGTGATACTTCTTAGAAGAAGCTTACCTCTTGGAGCAGGAGGGTCTTTTGTAACCTAAAGAAAAAAAGACATTTCAGTCAATACATTTATCATCTTTTTCATGACTTGAATACATATCTGAATTTAAAAAAAATTAAAGAACAGTGAACTGTCAACCAGAATCAGATTATGTAGTGCACTATTGCAGCAGAATGCAAATTGGTATGGCTACCATATGGGTTTTGGTTATCTGGCAACCAAAAACAACCAGCCATCAAACTGCAAAGACACAAAGGATATTGGAGAAAACTGGCATCAAGAAGCACCCCTTTCTCGAATGAGTCTTTTACCACTGGTTTCATCTGAATCTGGAGGTAACACTATCACTATTAAACTGATTTTGTAACCATATGTTCATGTGTTCTAGAACTCCTTAGCAACAGGGAAACAGCAGAGGTGCATTTTTCTTATAAGACAGCCATGGCGACAATCATGGGCACCCACAAATCTATTTTGAAACCAGTTTGCCTGTTCTGTCCAGTGGTCACCTACATCAGAGGTTCCCAAATGTTTTTGACTGGTGGCTCCCTTGACCTACTGGACTGTTGGGCATGGCTCCCCATTAGGGCAACAATCCTATACAGGAGGTCTGTAGGGCAGGAGGTCTGGTCTAGAGGGTAGAGCCTCCGTCTGCCTGAAGATAACATCCACAAGGTGGCCAGTTCGAGGCCACTGGCACCGTGCGACCTTGAAGCAGCTGACAAGCTGAAGCCGAGCGATTCCATCTGCTCTGAGCGTGGGAGGATGGAGGCCAGAATGTGAAACCAGATCAAAGTGAAACACCTGGACTGTTGTGGTTCTTGAAAGATAGAACCTTCTTTCAATTGTAAAAATCCCTACGGGGATTTAATCAGCCTGCCTATGTAAACCGCCTTGAATAAAGTCTTGAATAAAGACCAAGAAAGGCGGTATATAAATACCTGTTGTTGTTAATATTATTATTATTATTATTATTATTATTATTATTATTATTATTAACATTGTATAAGGCAGTGGGTTTTTTGCAATGATTCAGAGGCTCCCCTGGCTGGTTTCCATGCCTCCCCAGGAAGCCTTGGCTCATAGTTTGAGAATCACTGGGACCTAAATGAAAAACATCCAAGACAACCTGTTCGCATATATGAATTCCTGTGATTTGCACTCAAAGAGCATTTTAGGAAGTATAGCTTATTTATTGTTATATATTGAAAAGTAAGCAAAAGCTTAGGCTTCTTTATCAGATGCATGAAACAGAATGCATCTACATATATTTGAAACTTCTGCCACAGTTTTAAAATGTCTCTGTTCTTTGGCTACGATGTATCTCTCTCGCCTCTCCTTGCTCATTTTCCACAAACCATTCCTTGACAGCACCCTTTCTTGCTTGCTTGCCGCTTCATAATTAGTTAAGTAATTAGAAAAGCTGTGGTGAAAAGTGCCACATCATCAACTTTTTCTATCAAAAAACACTCCATTTATCCAATTATCTAGAGCAGCAATTTTCAACCTTTTTCATCTGACAAGGTACACTGACAAGGCACTAAAATTGTCAAGGCACACCATCAGTTATCTGATAATTGCTAAGGCAAACCCGTGGTCAGCAAGGGCTCGCATCCTCCAGTGGCCCTACTAACAAATGATCATCCCCCAAACTCCTGCGGCACACCTGCAAACCATCTGTGGCACACCAGTGTGCCATGCCACAGTGGTTGAAAATGGCTAATCTAGACTAAAGTGAAAAGTGGGGTATAAAACAAATAAATCAATATGAAGACTGATTTTTCAAGTAACTTGGAAGCTGTGCAACTGCTGCTCCCAACTCCATTCATCGCAGGGACAAAGTGAACTGAAAGATCCTGCATTCATTGCAATGCGGCTAAGTATCAGACTCCAGGAGAATCCATATGCAAAGAAACACAATTCACAAGACCGTTTCTCTCCATGGTGGAGGGAGGGTACATAAGCTTTACACCCACATATGGTCTGAATAGGGGCCAAATATTTTGCCAGACAATCACATTATAAAAACCACATCCATATTTTACACAGCAGAAGGATTTTGCACTTTAGTACCTTTATTTCTTTTCTTCCTTCTAACTTTTCAACTTTTCCAGCAAGCTCTTTAAGCTTTTTGTTGAAGCTTGCACCTTTACCTTTAACATCTGACATTTCAGGGTAATGTTTTTTCTAGGGAAAAAAACAACACTGAGTCAACATTTTTCATCATATCTGCTCAATTGGTCAATAGATGGGTAAGGCATGATACAACAATGATACTCTGCCTAGGATTAACCTTCTCCCATACACATTTGGGTTTATGTTGGAAACAGCAATACTACACATATATGAAAAACTGACTCAGCATGTTACAGCTATATGCAATTCTCTTTTTACCATACTGAAATTCATATAATGCCACACATCAGCTCTTGAAAGTTAAACTATAATGACTACAGGAGTAAGGTTTTTCAGCTGTTTCTGTTGCACAGCACATATCCTCTGTCCACTCTGAATTGTTATTTGTAGCTATTATAACCTTGAACACATCACCAAGTCACATGAACAAATTTTTGCTGTAGCAAAATCTGCCTCTTTTAATTAAACTGCAACTTAATTCTAGCATCAACAATCAATAAAATATGCATTGTTATTTTCACCTAAAATTCAGCTTTGATTTACATTGTTTTTATAACTAACACAATGGATAATCTTTGTGTCCAAATGATTTACAGAAAGAGGACAAAAACTCAATAAATTATAATATAATCTGGCAATGTGAATCCATTAGCTTTCCTTCAAGTAGAAATAGGTCAAGTTAAGCATGCGTAATATAAAAGTAGGTGAACCAAATTTAAGCTCCAAACATTACTGACTTAAAAAAAGTACTACTTACCAAATATGCCAATTTATGCTTAACACCCAAAACATGCATGAACATGTTAGACAGTCTAGTTTGACACCCACATAGACTACACTCATAAAGTGGATACTCATTTATCTGGTATTCAGTAATATACTGGAGACCTGCATTGTAAGACAAAAGTATACCAAAGGTACTTCATTTACCAAGACAATCTATACCATAATTTATTTTCCAAACCATTTTTAAACATATCTTTTCTATGAAAATGAAAAATTACTCTTATTAAAAATAGTTAGCCAGACTTTTAAAATTCCCTTGTTTTCATTGGCACAAGCGGTTTGATAATGAAATATCTTGGGTTTAGATTACACAGAGACAGTAAAACTCTGCCTGGGCTCTACCACTCCAGTAGTCAGGCAGGTTCTCACAAGAATGAGTCCTCTCCCTCCTAACAAAAAGATTCCCTGAACATATGAAAGCTAGCTAGGAGGGAGAAAAGATGTAGGCTAGCCTTCTCTCCACCATCTTAGCTTTTGATGTACAGTTAAGTTTTTGTATTATAAATCATTCAGTCATTTGAACTTGTGCATGCAGTTTGCAGTCATCTAGCCCAGATATAGGTTTACCTCCTCAGGAACAACACACCCTTTCAGGTTGCTGGACCCCCCAAAAACAGATGCATTCACAAATTTCTCTTTCCTACCCCACTCCCAAATTTGCTTTTACTACTCACAGCCAAACAATTCCCTTTTATTTACCAAGAAAATCTACAGTATACAGTTGTGCACCACTTAACGACAGAGATCAGGACCACAATCCCTGTTGTCAAGCGGCACTTGACGCAATCCGGACCCTTTGCAGGCAAGGGGATGTTTTGCTCCTCCCCTCTGGAGGGTCATCTGAGCTTCCCAGGGGCAGCACACGTCCACTAGCTGCCTCTGCAGATCTCAGGGAAATCGTGTTTCTTGCACAACTTCTGGTTTCATGGAGGAAACCAGAAATTGCACGAGAGATGCAATTTCTCTCAGTCTGAGCCTTGCAGAGGCAGCGCGCAGACATGCCATGCAATTGGGAGTTCAGACAACCTTCCGGAAGGGAGGGGAAGGAGCAGAGCTCCCTTTGCTTTCGGTGGGTTGGGGTGTGTGCCCCCAACGACAACGTGACCACACATGGTCATCGGTTATGCAATCCTGGCATAAGCCGGAAGGTCACACAGTGGCGCACACCTGTACATTAGTTTTGAAAACACTGCATATTTATCTTACTATGTAAAGATAGTGCTAGACTGTCTACCTATTTTGAATGGTGTTGCACTCCCTCTGCAAGAACCAGTGCACAGCCTGGGAGTCCTTCTGGATCCAGAACTACTCCTGATTGCCAGGTGGCAGCTGTGAACAGAAGGGCTTTTGCCCAGCTTTGGCTACTGCCCAGTTGGGCAGTACTCAGGTCAGTCACACTTGGCTACAGTGGTCATGCCTTGCTGCCATCTCAGTTAGATAACCGTAAAGTGGTCTATGCAGGGCTGGAGAAGATTTGGATTCTGCAACTAATGCAGAATGCACCAGCTCATGTGCTTGCTTGTGGTTTGCATCTAGTCGGCTGCTGCTCAGACTACACTGATTTGTTTCTGGTCCCAATTCAAGGTGCCGGTGTTAACTTTTAAAGCCCTTTATGGCCAGGGACCAGGCTTCATCAGGGACCACCTGCTATTGTATATTCTGGCCCATCCCTGAACGTCATCTGAGGGGCCCGGCTTTGAGTGCTGCCATTAGTAGATGTTAGAGGGGTGGCAGCAAGAAGCAGGACCTTTTCTGTGGTGATGCAACAGCTATGGAACTTCCTTTCTTATGGGTCAAGACGAGCCATTAGATTAGAAATATTCCAGGGGCTGGAATATTCAGCAGGGGCTGAATACACAGGTCCAACCTTGTAATACACAGATTTGACTCAACACGAATGGCCACTGCAAATGGAAGGAAGGAATGTGCTGATCCCTGAAGAAGGGGAAAAAATGCATCCCTTTAAAATCACAGTTTCTAAAAACTGTTTTTCTTACTGTTGTAGAGAAACAGTCATGCTAGCAATCATTCCATTCTTCAGCTGAGCAAGGCAAAGGCAGGGGGTCCTTTGCATTTCTAACTGCTGACATGACTCTGCAACAGTAGAAAAGCTGTTTTTAAACCACAATTATAAAGGGACACACTTTTTAATTTTTTTAAACTTTTAATTAACACATATTATTGTATCAGCAGGGAGTCTCAGAATCAAATCCCTTCGGATGTCAAGGCAAGACCTTATTCCATTAGGAGCAATGGAGGGAAAGAAACCTGAAGTAGGTCTTTAAATCTATTTTTTCACTTTTTTCTTATTCACTTATTTTTTCATCCACTAGGGCTGAGGTATTCAATCTGTGCGTCCTGCCTCCCTAGTGAGGCGTGGCTAGCCTCCAGGGGCATCGCCTCCAGGGGAAAGAGGTGGCCGGCGGCTGCTCTGCTGCTGAGCTCTGCTCAGCTGCACATGCTGCCTCCTGACTTGCTGCTTTTCCCAGGCTGAGAACAAGGTGGAGGGGGCAGCATGAGGTGAGGTGGGTGGGGCAGTGTGAAACATGGTGGGAGGAGGCATCTCCGGGAGAGAGGTGGCAGGCAGCTGCTCTGCTGCTGAGCTCTGCTCAGCTCAGCTGCACATGCTGCCTTCTGATTTGCTGAGAACGAGGTGGGCAGGGCAGCCTGGGTTGGGGTGGGTGTGGGAAACATGGTGGGGGGAAATGGGAGAGAAGTCTGGCTGGCAGGCAGAGGTGCTGCATCTCATCATGGAGCTCTCTCCATGTGCAACCTTGCCCCAAGGACTACATTTCCCAGTGTGCCCCTCACCCTGGGCATCCTGGGATTGGTCAAGGCTGGAAGAGAGAAGAATGCGGGGGTGCTGCATCTCATCAGCACAGGGCTTGCTCCTCCTCTGCTTGGGAAGGAAGGAGCCAGCCTGCTCCTGGTGGGGGGGGGTGTCCAAATGCCACAGCCTGCATCCCTCCGTCTTGCCTGGGGGGAACAGGGGTGGCATCTGCAAGCTGGGTGTATGTGTGTGAGCAGCCCCCATCTACTTTGGGGTGAGTTGTAATCTTGCTGTATGCGATTGCAATCCTTTCCATACTTTCCTGGGAGTAAGCCCCATTGACTCAAATGGGGCTTACTTCTGAGTAGACCTACATAGGCTTGGGGTCTGTGTCAGCTTAACCCAGGATCTGAAACCCAGGACAGGAGGTCTGGTCTAGAGGGTAGAGCCTCCGTTTGCCTGAAGATAACATCCGAAGGTTGCCAGTTCAAGGCCACGGCGAGACCTTGAAGCAGCTGACAAGCTGAGCCGAGTTATGCTGAGTTATTCCACCTGCTCTTTGGCCGCTATCAGCCTGTGTGGGAGGAAAATGGAGGCCAGAATGTGATACCAGATCATTAAAAGATCCATCTGAAATGTTGTAGTTCTTGAAAGACAGAACCTTCTTCAATTGTAAAAATCCCTATTGGGATTTAGTATTGCCTGCCTATGTAAACTGCCTTGAATTAAAGTCTGAGGAGAAATCTGACAACCAAGAAAGGCGGTATATAAATACCTGTATTATCATCATCATCATCATCATCATCTTTCTCTTTTTCCTCCCCCTTCAAAAAAGAAAAAAAGCCACTCTTGATGGCTTAGTCTCCAAAAATTGATCAAAAATAAAAATCCCCATTCCTTTTTAGTCATCCCCCTTTTCCCTCCTGCCTCCTTTTGGGGGGGGGGGGTACTCTGTTGGCTGCTATTGTAAGACAAAAGGCACAATCCTAGCTAGGTCTACTCAGAAGTAAGTCCTATTATGTTCAATGGGACTTACTCCCAGGAAAGTGGGGTTAGGATTCCAGCCAAACACTCTCTGGGTCTCAGTTTGCATCAGTTTGCATCAGCAAATTCATCACTTTCCTCCTCCCTTTCCAAAACCCTCCAGGTGTGCTGCTAACAAACTCAGGGCACAATCCTAACCAGGTCTACTCAGAAGTAAGTTCTATTTTGTTCAACGGGGCTTACTCTCAGGTAAGTGTGGTTAGGATTGCAGCCTCAGAGTGCTGGCAGCCTTGTTTCTAGTGTATAATTATAACACCTTCACCCCCATTTTGGGGTAACTGAGGTGAGGTGTAATGGGGAGCCGTGGCCAATGGCTACAAGGGTCAGGGGAGGCGCAAGCCGGAAAAGTTCGAGAACCGATGCACTAGGGGTTCCAGAACGGAATCCCAGAGGATGAGGGATGACCTGTATGTTTTATTTCAGCGAGCAGTTTGGGGTGGGTGGGGACCAAGTTGGTTTTTCTTCTTGTTGCTGGCAGCATTATGATTTTTATAGTTTTAAAGCTGCTTTGGCAGTCTTATTTTGGAGGTTTGCTTTTAGGAGTTTTATTAATTTACATTCAACTCAATGCTGTTATGCTATGGGATAAGCACTCATGCTTTGGAATATTTTGATTACATATTCTGTTTTATTGTTATGTATTTTATGGTATTTTATGATTGTGTTTTACTGAATTTGAATTTGTTAGCCTGGAAAGGTGGAACATAAATTTTTAAAAGAAATCAATTACTTTGCGAACTTTTTTTGTTGAAAAGCGATGTATATTCTTAATAATATAGCTCAGCACTGTGATCCTGTGCATACACTTATGAATAAGCAACAATGAAATAAAAATTATTACACTTTGTGTGGGAACAGTTTAACAGCCTAATCCTAATCAAACATATGACAATGTCCACTCAGTTCATCCACAGACTTAAAGAACTCACCAATAGCAGGTTCAGAGTCTTGACATGAATCCAGTTGTTCCTTCAAAGTTCTTCCTAGATCTCTTTCAGGCTCAGTCTGAACTGTAAAAGAAGCATTACAAGCCGAGATGCATACGACCATGTTCATCCTAGAAAAAGGATACCATACAACTGCGGCAGATCCGAGGGATGAAAAAATTTGATATTCCCTTGCCTAAAGAGTTTTTAAGCACAGGTTGAAAATCCAACATGCAGCTTTGATCCCCTGAAGGAGCGGATCTGGTTATAAATAAGAACAGCCCCACTGGATCAGGCCATAGGCCCATCTAGTCCAGCTTCCATTATCTAACAGCAGCCCACCAAATGCCCCAGGGAGCACATCAGATAACAAGAGACCTGAATCCTGGTGCCCTCCCTTGCATCTGATATAGCCCATTTCTAAAATCAGGAGGTTATACATACACACCATGGCTTGTAACCCGTAATGGATTTTTCCTCCAGAAACCTGTCCTATCCCCTTTTAAAGGCATCTAGGCCAGATGCCTTCACCACAGACCAGCCACATGCTGAGTAGATAAATATGTCATGCCCAATTCACAGTACTGGCATAGCCTTTAAAGCCCTAAATGACCAGGAAATCTGAAGGATTATTTCTCCCTCAGATGTCTTAAAATCCACAGGGAAGTCCCTATTGATGTCTTGATCACACATAAAAGATTAACGACAGCTATGATTTTCTCTGTAATGGCCTGCATTTGTGGTATTCCCTCCTAGTGAAGTCCTTTGCAGAAGGCTTTTGGGTCCTTAGCTAGGTACGTTGCTGGAATGTTTTTAATATGTTGCCATGCTTTAAGTATGGAAGAATTTATTGTAATGTTTTATTTATAATTATATTCTTGTCAATTACCACTTGAGCCAGAACTATCTTATCATGTAGGCAGCTTTCTTTTATTTTCTTTTTTTAACAATATTCTTTTAGAGGCACTAGGAGAGAGTTTCTGGCGACAGACTATAGTGAAAATGGACTAATCTACAGTTTCTACTTTGCCTTTCTTCTGCACCCCTAGAAATACTATCTCTTCATCTAAACCTAAAAGAGCAAAACTGTCGCATTTTTATGATATCAATCATCAGATTTCGGTATATAAATACTGTTAATAATAATAATTTCCTTATAGGGGTACTCATGGTTAATATGGTATGGATTAACCTTTTATCATTATTTGTCTTTAACTCCTATGCCATGCCTTTATAAATCTTGCTGCCAGGTAACACAAGCACCAGCTTTATTTGCCAATATATATGGATGTCAGCCTAGCAAGATTAACTATTTCACCCAGAATCCATACGCACAAAATGCACACCAGGACACTGCCTTTCTAAGCCACAGGCTACATTCCTGAAGAACTGTGGTCAAGCCTCAAGATCCTCGGACTCTGCTGTTCCTTCCAGTCACACCCTGGAAGGAAGAAGATAATCCTATCTATACCAACTCCATTGAATGTAACCTCCTTTGTTTTCCTGTATCACCTTCTGTTTATATTTGCATCTCCCCATCCCAACTGAATGCCAATCCCTACATTTTACCTGTAATACTCTAAAACAGGGGTGACCAAACTTTTTGGCAGGAGGGCCACATCATCTCCCTGACACTGTGTGGGGGGCCAGAAAAAAAGAATTAATTTACATTTAAAATTTGAATAAATTTACATAAATGAATATGTTAGACATGGAACTTATATGAATGAATGAAGGTTTCACAACAGCTCAAGGCTTATAAAAAACCCTGCATAAAGTAAGGCCTTTCCTTTGCTGCCACTGCTGCATTCACTGTCACTACCCACTCTGCCAAAGATCTCCAGCAGCTCATGGATCGTTTTAGCAAGGCCTGCCAAGATTTTGGACTGACAATCAGCCTGAAGAAAACACAGGTCATGGTTCAGGATGTGGACTCACCTCCCTGCATTACAATCTCTGAGCATGAACTGGAGGTTGTCCATGACTTTGTGTACCTTGGCTCAATGATCTCCGACACTCATTCTCTCGATACCGAGCTAAACAAGCGCATCGGTAAAGCAGCTACCACGTTTTCCAGACTCACAAAGAGAGTCTGGTCCAACAAGAAGCTGACGGAACATACCAAGATCCAGGTCTACAGAGCTTGCGTCCTGAGTACACTTCTGTACTGCAGCGAGTCATGGACTCTTCGCTCACAACAGGAGAGGAAACTGAGCGCTTTCCACATGCGCTGCCTCCGACGCATCCTCGGCATCACCTGGCAGGACAAAGTTCCAAACAACACAGTCCTGGAACGTGCTGGAATCCCTAGCATGTATTCACTGCTGAAACAGAGACGCCTGCGTTGGCTTGGTCATGTCGTGAGAATGGATGATGGCCGGATCCCAAAGGATCTCCTCTATGGAGAACTCGTGCAAGGAAAGCGCCCTACAGGTAGACCACAGCTGCGATACAAGGACATCTGCAAGAGGGATCTGAAGGCCTTAGGGATGGACCTCAACAAGTGGGAAACCCTGGCCTCTGAGCGGCCCGCTTGGAGGCAGGCTGTGCAGCATGGCCTTTCCCAGTTTGAAGACACACTTTGCCAACAGTCTGAGGCTAAGAGGCAAAGAAGGAAGGCCCATAGCCAGGGAGACAGACCAGGGACAGACTGCACTTGCTCCCGGTGTGGAAGGGATTGTCACTCCCGGATTGGCCTTTTCAGCCACACTAGACGCTGTGCCAGAACCACCTTTCAGAGCGCGATACCATAGTCTTTCGAGACTGAAGGTTGCCAATACAATACTGCTGCATTACAGATGTGAAACAGCAAGTAATGGAGGGAGCCCTCATCCCACAGCTCAGGTGAGAGGTCAAACAGTCATCCTCATGCTGAGAGCAGTTGTGGGCCAGCACGGGCTCCAGCAAGTCTCCAGAGGGCCAGAAGCTCATTGGAGACTGGGGGCTCCCCATGGGCTGGACTGGCTGTCCTGGAAGGCCACAAATGGCCCCTGGGCCAGGGTTTGGACACCCCTGCTCTAAAACATCAGCATTTTATCTGCATAGTTTATATGTCACAATGTAACCCCTGCTTGTATCCATGATGCAACCCTAGACCCATACATTTCCTATTCATGTGAACATTTGTATTTTAGTTGCTCCCAGTATCTAGCCTTGGGCAACATCCCCTGTCCTTCCACATTCTGATTTCCCTTAATTGTGGGCCAGAAACTGGCATATTAGCCTCTATTCCAAAGTTATTTGCACAACTGCACACTAAAACAGGGTACTCCAGACCTCATGCTTCTTTCCTCATAGCATAATTAGTGAACTGCACACAGCAGCAACTCTTTAAATCCAAAAGGCTTTTAAACAGAAAGTTGTTGCTCTTCCTGTGTGCAACTGTGTGTTGTCACTGGATAAAGTCTCCATGCTGCTCAGAAACCTCTGAATCTCTGCAAGGAAGGCTCCAAATTCCCCTTAAGGAAAGCAACTATCTATCTCTACTCTTTACTACCCCTCTTTGCCCCCGCCACCATTTTCCAAGTCACTGCTTCTGCCTCCAGTGGCTACCAGCTTGGTTGGAAGAGCAGGGACTCCTAAGAATCCTTTCCTTTCAAAGTGGCCCTTTTTAATGATTTTTGGGGGGCTGCACCAAATACACAACACATTTCGTGCAACCACCACAATAAGACAGGAACAAAATACACTATTTTTTGGGCATACAAACATACCTTTCGTAGGCAATATTTCTATCTTTATTCTTGTATATTAAACTGATCTCTGAACAAAGTCAGCTCTCTCAGTTTCTTAAGAGAGAGAGATTTCTCTGCAGGATACTGATTTGTTTATCCAGTCTTAAGATCCTATGTTCCAACAGAGCTGTCAGCCGTGCAACATATGCAGTGGACATGCTGTATCTGTGGATTTGGGACTTGTGGATTTCATTATCCACGGGTCCCCAAGTCCATGGGTCAGACTCATATGAATCTTCCAAAGGCGACCGGAGCTGAGGGCCAGTCACCTCTGGAAGTTGTTCTGAAGGCTAAGGAGGCGGCCTGTGGCTTCCCTGGTCCTCAGGCCTTAGAAGGTCACCCGGTTTTTTCAGAAATGCAAAAAGTGACATTTTAAGGCCTTAAAAGGACTTTGAAGGACTGGGTAGGGCTTCAGCTAAGCAATATATGCAGTGGGCCCACTGTATTCGTGGATTTGGGACCTTCAGATTTCATTATCCACAGGTCCCTGAACCCGCAGGTCAGACTCACAAGGCAACCAAATAACCGCCAGAGATTGTTCTGAGGAGGCCTTGAAGTAAGAACAAACTGGAAATGAGCACAGTGAAACTAACTTTCAAGTAAACATGCACAGAACTGGGCTGCATGAGGATCAAACAAATCAAGCTAAAATCCAAAGTATTTAAGTTATTTGTTATTGTAAATAATCAAAAATACAACAAATTGTTGCCATCACATTGTAAATCATTTTCAGCAAAAGCTGTTATGGCATTAAAGCAGAATATCTTACTTCTGTAATTATTGTTAAGGGAAATAATCACAGAGATTATCAGTAACGGAATTCACTTACCATAATCTGGAAGGCTTTCTAGTGGTTTGATAGGTTCCCCTGCAGAACTCAAAGGTTTAACTGCAAAAGAAAGTCACATCTAAACTACTATCTTCAAAAGTTAAAAATCTTGATCCTGAACATTTATATGGAATTAAGAGTCAATTCATTAAAATCAAACCTACTTCCAAATACTGTACACGTGGGCCCTTTTTATCCACAATTCAGAATCTGCAGATTTGACTCAGATTCTGAACCCACGCTGGAGGGCTCCACCTGTACTCTAGGATGAGACCGGAAGTATCTTCCAGTCACATCCAGGAGGCATTCTGAGAACCGAGGAGGCTGCTTGTGGCCTCTCTGAGCCTCAGAAAGCCCCCCTGGAGTTGTCAGAAAAGTACTTTCATTTTTTGGAAAAAATAGAAGTGCCTTTCTGACACCTCCGGGCTTTTTGAGGACTGGAGGGCTGCACATTGCCTTTCTGGACCTCACAACACCTCTAGACCCAACCAGAGGGTGCTTCCGGTCACATCCAGAGGTTCTCTGTGGCCTGAACCCATGGATTATCCACAGAGGGACTGAGAATGGATCCCCCACGGATAACAAGGGCCAACTGTATATGCGCTTAGGACGTGAGCAAAAGACCAATTTGATTTCATGAAGCATCATGCATTCAAAGCTATATGTTACTGAGCTTTAAGACTTTGAACACACAACATGCAACAATAGTGGCAAAACCAACTAACATGATAATCCTAAAATGATTATTGCATGTATGCACGATACTGACAACTATCTTTACTGCCAACATTTCAAATAAGCAAGCTCTCTCTCCCTCTCTCATTCACACAAAAGTATAGAAATAAAGTTTCTGTTTTCTTAACCACAGCAGGGAGAAACTAACAGGGGAAGGGAAAGAGTTGCAAGGGGAAAGCAGCAGGCAGAGGAAGCATTAATTAGTTCTCCACATCCACTGAATCTCTGCTGCAAGACCCCAGTGCTGCTTTGTAACATAGCTCTTTCTGATCATCAGGGTAGCATTGCAGATACTGTGTAGCTCAGCTCTTTGGCTGCTGGATCAATCTGAACCAATACGTATGTCAAAAGCCCTTACAATACTGACATAGAAAGCAGACTTCACTTTCAAACAGGCACACACGAAGATTCATAAGACATATTTTAATCATATGACTCTGCCAATACAACTTTTATTTGAACTGTTAGTTCCAAATGCCACCACTGTAATAATCCCTGAATCATTCTAAACAAGTTCTCTTAAAAATGGTGGTTCTGTTAAAGATTTCTAACTGGGTACAAAGTGCCTGTACAGGTTTATGTTTGCTCCTGTTTCCTGATTAGGCAAAACATAGCCATGAGACAGGTCTCTTCTAGTCATCATTTTTATACGGTTTCATTTCTAGTTATCTAGGATAGCAAACTATATTTATTCCCATTTCAAGTGAATTCACCTGCTAATAGTTTCACACTGCAAGAATTAAAATGAGCACCACTTCATATAGTCAACAAACCATGGTTAGTTTTGATCAAGATGCAGCTTGAAATTACCCAACAGCACATGCACATTCCTCCCCTTACTTCCCAAATTCCCGCACAGAGCTGACATCAACATCCTGGTTTGTTTAGACCTAGTCCAGATGTGGGAGTAATGATTTAGTTGTGATTCACATACCAGGATAAGAAACCATAGTTAAATTTCAGTTTCATATCCTGGTTCATGAATCAAAGTTCAACCACCACTCCTGACCAGACAAACCATGGTTTAAAAACAAACCAGGAGCTGAGGATGTGCAAGCTGAAAAGATATGGGGAGGCTTGCAGCCACCATCAGCACAGTTCCTGACTGCATCTGAGGATCAACTTTCCCTCTCCCCTTTAAAGAAAGGGGAAGAGGGCGGCCCTCAAAACAGCCATGTCATCAGCTGGAAGCAGCACTCACCTCCTCCAATTTTGGAGGAAGCGCATGCCACTTCAGTCTTCGATGGAGCCTTTTGCACTGCTGCTGAGCGGCATGAAAGGCTCCATCAGAGCTTTTTGGCGCCACTGGAAGCAGCGTTCAGGAGGCAAGCAATGCTTCCAGCAGCACGAAATGGCTCCAATGGAGCCTAGGCCGCCTCCTCCCATCCCCCTTTTTTCTAAAAGGGGGAAGCTGGTGTGGAAGTAATTATGACATAAACAATTATTTCCAGGTCGGGGGGGGCAACAAATGGGGAGATGGCCCCTGGTGGGAAAAGCACCTGGATTGCCACTGCACCATTCATTTCACAATTTGGAGCAACAGAATATATCACTGACAGTATGTAGCATGTGTATCGTCCATGTGTAGAACTATTGGGTCAAGACATTTTTTATATTCACATGAAAAATTTACATTTATATGGAAATCAATTCCAACGCTTACCAATGCCATGGGATTTCAGAACATTCTCAACCTTGATTCGTTTTCAGATCGGTGGAGAGGTAGAGAAAAATCAGAAAATGAATACAGAAATGGGTTTTCAAAGTACTTAGCAAACAACGTCAAAGACATAATACATTTTGAGCTGCTGAACAGCTTGTGACTCACCAAGCCAAATGCAGTCCCAGAAAAACAACCAAAGCAGAACTTTCATTGAGCCCCTGAAGAGCTGTGATAAAGGACTGCTCCTTTTTTGGTGAGTCACAAGTTGTACGTTCCTATAAAGGGGAACAGACAATTGGCTATTGTTAAACAACTGTTTTCTTTTAATTTAAAGGCCCTTCTCACTGTGTTGAGATAGAAAAATCCATGAATAATTAGGTTACACCTGTAATCACTTGCATGACGGTCTCTCTACAACACTAAGAAAAGCAGCTTTTAAAAAAAACTGATTTTAAAGGGATGCATTTTTCTCCTTCTCCAGGGATCAGCACATTTCTTCTCATTTGCAGTAGCCATTCATGTTGAGTCACATCCATGTATAAAAATCCATGTATAACAAGGTTGGACCTGTATTCAGACTTCGAACCTAGGCTCTAAAATGTTCTGGCTATATAAGATTTCATTGCATCATTAGTCTTCCCAACTATCCTTTGAAGCAGATTGCTAATACATTCATTAGACAGAAACTGAAAGACAAAACCACTGAAAGTCAAAAACACTGAATTCCAACATCCCATCTAAAATAGGCTTGTAAATACCTACTCAACTAGGATATGCAAGAATCACCTATCAGCAAGCGCTATATATACTGATATATATGGATGAGTGGGCTAGTAAACTCTTTCCATGAGTTTTGTAAATTTGCAATCTAGTCCATAATACATTACCAAAGTCGCAAAGTTTCACTGCTGCATTATGACAACTATAAAAGCAACATTACTGTGGAGATCTTACAGTCTGGACATTCATTCTTGCTATGGAGAAGGGAGTGGCAAGGACAAAGAACACATTCAACACCTACTCTCAATCTCACCATGCACCAGGGTATGGGAGGGGAGAGTTCTAGATCAGCAATTTTCAGCTTTTTTCATCACAGGACACACTGACAAGGCGCTAAAATTTGCAGGGCACACCATCGGTTTTTTGACAATTGACAAGGCACAACACACTGCCAGTGGGGGGCTCACCCCCCCCCCAATTGCCCTATTAATAAATGACCCTCTCTCAAACTCCTGCAGTACACTTATGGACCATTCACAGCATACCAATGTGCACACACTGGTTAAAAATTGCTGTTCTGGATGTCAGATGACTCATTTATCCGTTTTGAACTTGTAACTATTTGGAATTTTTAATTTCTATTACAGTGCATAATAGATTAAAAGCCCAATCCTATTGCTGGGCTCTGCCAGCCCTGCGGCTACAACACCACTTCTGGGTATCATAAAAGCATTATAAAGCACGTTTTTTGTGCCAGTGATGTCCCACAGTTGCTGCATCCAGCCCAATGGCTGCTAAGACAGGTAATGGAGGGGTGTGGCAGGAAACACCAGGAATGGAGGGGTGTGGCAGGTGGGCCTTTCAGAGGCAGGGAGGGTTTCTGGGTGGGGGGAAGGTGGAACGGGGTGCGGATCGGACCTGGGAGGGCGCAGAGATGGTACAGCATGCCTCCTCCGCCACATCCTAACCCTCATCCTGGGCCTGCTGGCATTACATTCAGTTCTGCACTAGGTAAATAGCTGGCACAGATGCAAGTAGCCCTATTGGGCAGGCTGGGGCACTATATGGGACAAGGGAACAAATGTTCCTTTACTCAGAGGAGACCTCCCACCTGCTCTAATCCGTCACTGGATGCAAGGGCCAGCAGCCCCATTTCACCAGCACTGGATAGGATTGGGCTGTAAGTCCATAACATAATAAGCTTTTAAGAAGAAAGTGAAAAAAGAAGTTCTTACCGACTTGTGTTTCACTCCAAGGAAATGAGTCTGCAGGTTAATAGGAGATGCACAATAGATTTTGCAAAGCTGTATTAAAATATTAATAAATATACAGAAGATAATGTTACATATCAAAAATGTGGTGCTTTATTAAAAGAGTTAATGCTTGGAAATAATACAGAGGGAACTGAAAAAACACACATTAATTTAATCACAGCATAGTACTCTGGAGCTTTACTGTCCAAAGCCTTCCTTCCAACTAACTTTCTCAAGCTAATCTCATTCAGGTACTCTGAAGTAATGAGAAAAAAAAGCAACTATGAAAGAAACTGGTCAGTTGTGCAGGGGGGACGACAAGTTTGATGTCAGGATTTGCAAGGAAAAGGGACAAAAAATAAAACAATCGATCTTATAATGCTCCTGCATAAAACTCAATGGTGCAGCCATACTTGGAATACTGTGTGCAGTTCTGTGTACAGAAAAAACAGAGCTAATACCAACCAAAATGATCAAGGGTAGTGATGCCATGAGCTAACAGCTCTCACTAAACTCTGGCCAAAGTAATGACATTTTAACATCAGTTCTGACTCTGGCCTTAAAGGTGCTAGTTGGCAAGAAGCTACAAGCCACCTCTCACCCAATGTCTTGTCTTAGAGACAGCTGGGCTTCAGGAGTCAGTCTGCAACAACAATACCTCAGAGTAGGGGTGTCCAAACATTTTGGCAGGAGGGCCACATCATCTCTCTGACACTGTGTCCGGGGCCAGAAAAAAATAATTAATTTACATTTAAAATTTGAATAATTTACATAAATGAATGTTAGACATGGAACTTATATGAATGAATGAAGGTCTTGCAGTAGCTCAAGGCCTATAAAAGGCTTACACAAAGCAAGGCCATCCTTTCCCTCGCTGCCACTGCTCAGGTGAGAGGTCAAACAGTCATACTGAGAGCAGTTGCGTTGGGCCAGCATGGGCTCCAGCAAGTTTCCAGAGGGCCAGAAGCTCATTGGAGACTGGGGGCTCCCTGAGGGCTGGATTGGTTTCCCCGATTGGGCACCCCTGCCTCAGAGCAAAGGCAATCTATGTCAAAGTATCTGTGGTCTCTTATCTATCCAGTGCAGTCCAGCTCATGATGGTAAAGGGTGGAGGGATAGATCAGTGGGTAGGTGACTGGGCAGTGAATTGGAAACTTACTGGACCCTTGTCCCCTTAGCTTTGCTAGCCATGCCTATGAGTTGAAATGAGTATAAAAAACTAGCTGTGTCTATCTACACTTGCACATGATCTGAGGCAACTGGCCTCCTTGCTGCCTTGCTCTGGTAACAGCAATAAACAAGCTGTTTTCTGCTATATCTTCCCCCAGAGTGTTAAATTGGGATGTAGCACTCTGGATAACAAACCTCACACTGCCTTTGTGAGTTCAAGGGCAACAGTTAGGAGCACCTTCTCCAAGGACAAAGATTAAGTATTGAGGAATTGTATTTTATTTTTTCAAAGCAAGCTGTTGGGAGGATACAGCAAAGCTTATGGAATTTGAGTGGTGAGAAGATGGTGCTCTCTCTCTCATAATACTAGAGCTGAGCATCATACAATGAAATTGAGTAAAAGCAAGTTCAGAATATCAAAAGTAGCACTATGCTACATCATGCATGAGTACTCAGTGAAATTCAGTACAAGATGTAGTGAAAGCTATAGCTTAGCCTTAAATGGCTCAAAAAGATTACACAAATTCAAGGAAGATGAATCTATCAGGTCTCTAAACAAGAAGTTTGGAACTTTAAAAGTATATCCACACTACAGACTGAGGGCCCATTCCTATTCAATTTTCCAGTGCCAGCACAGCTGTGCCAATGAGGCATGCATTGAATCTTGCTGTGGGGAGGCAATCATAGAGGCCTTTTGTTCCCTTACCTTGGGGCTACATTGTGACTGCACCAGTACTGAAAAAGTGAATAGAATTGAGCCCAGAGTCCTAAATCCAGAAAAAAATTAGTTGTGCCTAAGTTCAATGAATTAATGGGACTTAAGCTGATCACAGCTGACTTGTCTTAGTGATTGACTTAGTATATTCAGATAACATTAATAGGTTCTCTGAATATAGGCCTTGAACTGGTGGAACAGTCATGCCCTCTCCCTAGGAAATTCTGAATTGATAGAGATAAAGACCTTTATCTCTACCACTCTTTGACAAAAGCTGAAGCTGTTCAAATATGTAGCATAGGTATACCCTACAGATAATTTTGACAGTTAATAATATGAAATGCAATACTCACATGACAGTAGTAAGGGGTGTAATTGTATGGCCTTTCATTACAGAACTCTTCTCGACTCATGGTAAAGGATTGAGTAGGTCAGAAAACCACAAGTGATATCTAGAAAGATACATGAACAAAGATTGTAGTTTAACAAAATGGATTCAAATTTTTGCTGGTGACGTTATATATACAACATAAAAGGTGTTCCTAAACAAAATATATCCAACTAAAGCTCTCTCACCTAAGCCCTGTTGCAGTGATTTCAACCTTTTTCCATCTCACGGCACACTGAAAAGGTGCTAAAACTGTCAACGCACACCATCAGTTTTTTGATATTGGACAAGGCACATTGTGTTGCTGGTAGGGGGCACCCCAATGGCCCTACTAATAAATGACCGAACTCGAGGTACACCTGCAGACCATTCAAGGCACACTGATGTGCCATAACACAGTGGTTGAAAATCAGTGCCCTATTGCCTCAAACAGGTCATTATTTTTTTTTCTTTCCAAAAATATGTTTCACTGCTGATTTTTTTCCCAGGAGACTCCTCAACATTCCATGGCTCCCAGGGGCTACTAAGCATGCCCAATCCACATCAGGCTGGCTATGGGTGAGGCAGTGAGTTTATTTTAGAGTCTTAAGAGAAGCGCCAGTGGGGAGGCAGGTGAGGCATAGCATCTCCACTGGAGTCCTTTGAAAAGCTGTATGAGGCAGAGCAGGGAGTGTGATGGATGAATGGGTGGGTGGGCGGCCGGGTAGGCGGGCGAGTTGTGGGTGCCTGGGCGCCTCCCACGACGGCGGTGCTTCATGAAAGACTGGTGGAGAGGCTCTGCCTCAACTGCCTCCCCCCACCCAACACACCCCCTGCTTCGCTGCTGGAGAGGCTCCAGCTCCTCCCCCCCAGGCACTAGCGAGCTCCAAAGCGGCTGCCGCGCGTGCCTTCAGACCACAGCTAACTGCTAGGAGACATGAGGCTCAGCGAAGCGCCCAGCTCCAGAGGCATCCGATGCCAGCTGCCCTCGACGCTCTCCTGCCTGGAGGCTTCCCAGAGGCGCCTGCTGGGCTGGGTGGACTTCCGCTGTCGCTGCGCAAAAGGCTTCCGAACGCGCGCCCAAAGGGGTCCCGGGGAAGCTCCGACCCCCCCCTTCCGTCCGTAAACAACTCACAGGCCACCACCATCCACCAGAAGCAGGAAGCCCAGTGCGCGTGCGCAAAACGCATCTTCCCATCCCAGTCGGAAGTCTCGCGGCGCCGTTGAAGTGAAAACGCGGACTGGATCGACGGAAAAGGGGAGGGCGGGGCTTTGGCGGAGCGCGAGGCGGAGCCTGAGGAGAGCGGGGGGGTGGTGGAAGCAGCGCAGGTCTAGCCCGGCCACGGTGAGAGGAAGGGAGGCGGCAGCGGCGGGGCTTTGTTAAGGGCGGGGACTGCCGCGCGCCCCTCAGCCTGGGGGCGCCCAGACCATGAGTGCCCTCCGCGGCCCGGACCGCGGCCCCCGCGCCTGCCCTCGGAAGCCGGTGGGCGGTGGAGCGTCCTTTGTCCGGCTGGGCTCCGCGCTTCCCTTTCTCTGAAGCGGAGGAGGAGCGACGGCAGCGAGGGAAGGAGGAGGCAGGTCTGGGGAGGCCCCGATGCACAGCAGTCCGGTAAGGACCCCGGCGGCGCCTGTCTCTCAGGGAGGGTCGGCGGGGCGCTGGCAGGAGGGGCCGTGGACTGACCCGCCCCGGCAGCGCTCGCCTCAGGTGCTGCGCCAGCACGTAACAGGTTGGGAGGCTGAGGAGAGTGCGGAAGGGGTCGCAGCCCATCACTCTTGCAGGGGGGCACGTGAAGCAGAGCCTCCCCAGTGGAGTCCTTCGACAAGCGCCGCCGCCGTGTGAGGCACCCAAGCACCCACAACCCACGCGCAGAGCACCGTGTAACCCATGCAGAGCGCGTGGGTCGTGGGTGCCTCACATGGCGGCGGCGCTTGTCGAAGGACTCCAGTGGGGAGGCTCTGCCTCACCTGCCTCCCCACCCACCGCACATCCCTGCACTCTTGTGTTTTGTGCCTCCGCCCCACAGCACCACAACAGGTAAGGTAAAGATGGTTGGTGTCAGCAGTGGGATGAGATGAGGCGCTCTTAAGGTGCCTCACTTGTGCAGTTTATGGATGCCCAACATTGGGACCGACCCTGTGCATCCTGTCACACCCATTTTGGTTGCTTAGGTTTCAAAGTGCTGTCAAATCCTGATAAGGGAATAGTTGACCCTTTAGGGAATCTGTCCCCTTCAACTGTGTGCTCAGGTAAATATCAAGTGAGGCCTGGTTAATGAACTCTGTTAACTCTGGTTAATGAACTCTGTAGCAGGAGGCTTGAGTAGCACCAAGGTTTTGATGATCTTTTGCAAACTCTGAACTCCATCTGTGCCTCCCTCTCACATCCAGAGAAGGTAGCAGTGGCTGTGCAGTAGTTTCTGTAGCTTGTAAATCGTAAAATGTGATTATTTGCAGACAAGGTCTTTATTGTTCAAAGCCACTTCATGTCCACCTTGTCTTCAAATGTTGTAGGCGGTCCACTGATTTTGATGCTAGTGTTTTGATTATCTACTTTACATTTAATCATTTATCAGTAAGAGTTTTTGGAATTCATGTGCTGTGTGTAGCTCTTCTCAGCTATTGAGATGCTGTTGTGGAAGGGAAACTTAAAGTTATCCACCAGAAAAGCCCTGTGGTTTCTCCATGGTGCTGTATTCAGTGAAGTAAATGACTTGCAACCAGATTTATTATACATGTTGACTTGGATATAACATACAATAATTCTATGCATACATGCATAGGATTGGACCAATCTACCTATACAATGAAGTGTAATACAAATTGCCCTCAATGGGGGGGAGGGGAACTGTTCTGCTGCTTTTCCAAAACTGCCTATTGTGGGGGGGGGGGGGGCGGATTTCTTTCAGTCCCTGAAAATAAAGGTCTGTACAGAGATCTAGCAGTAGAATAAATATTAAAGTGCTGAGTGAGAGCCATAGCAGCAGGGAACTTGCTTGTCTTTTATGCCTCATGACTGTATCATCAAAAAACTACACAGTTTATACTAGGGAATTGAGAAGAAAGATGGAGGCATTTGAGATTTAATCATCTCTGCTTTGCAAGCATATATGTGCCTGGCGTTAGAGGTACTATAAGGACTAGACTGAAGGTATGCATGTTGAAAGAAATTGAAACCACAATAATGTGGTCCCATGTATTATGAGTGTCGAACTTTTTATCAGGCCATCATTAGGTAGCCGTAGTCACCAGCAGACCTACTTAAACATTTTAAAAATCAAAGCTTTACAAAGAATGTAATAGATGACAGTGGAACCATATAAGCCGCCTAAGCTCTTTGAAGGAAGTTAAGTGAAGTTGGCAACCTTCAGTCTTGAAAGACTATGGTATAGCGCTCTGAATGGTGGTTCTGGAACAGCGTCTAGTGTAGCTGAAAAGGCCGATTCGGGAGTGACAATCCCTTCCACGCTGGGAGCAAGTGCAATCTGTCCCTGGTCTGTCTCCCTGGCTATGGGCCTTCCTTCTTTGCTTCTTTGTCTCAGTCTGTTGACCAAGTGTCTCTTCAAACTGGAAAGGCCATGCTGCACAGCCTGCCTCCAAGCGGGCCGCTCAGAGGCCAGGGTTTCCCACCTGTTGAGGTCCATTCCTAAGGCCTTCAGATCCCTCTTGCAGATGTCCTTGTATCGCAGCTGTGGTCTACCTGTAGGGCGCTTTCTCTGCACGAGTTCTTCATAGAGGAGATCCTTTGGGATCCGGCCATCATCCATTCTCACGACATGACCGAGCCAACGCAGGCATCTTCTGTTTGAAGGAAGAATGAGATAATAAGTACACTTTATTATGGACCAGGAACTAGCAAGTCATCACAGGTATTGGGATCCAGCTTCTAAGTCCAAGAGAGGCCTCCTTGTCTTGCCAAGATAATCCACTATGCCTACCTGACTAATATTGGATTCTTATTTTAAGCTCTCTATCTAGCTAAACTCTGCAGTTTGCTCAGTAACAGCCCAATCCTGAGCTCCTGTGGCACGCAACTTCGGCTGTACCAAAAATGGCTACTGCCGCATCCTGCACACCTCGGGCTACCGCAGGCGGCATCTTGGGGGAAGGGGACTTTTGTACCTGCAATGCAAATGGGAAGTTTGATTTTAATCAGTGATTTAAATCAGAATTTGTTAAGTTAGTTTGTATGTTTGAAATCACTCCACATTCACTATCACTGTATGGTAACCCCCCGGGAGTTAGTAAACCTGATTCTGCTGCCTTCCTGGGATTGCAAATAGGCTAAGAGTTGTCAAGCATCTGGCAGGCCACAGTACAAGTCAATGGGACTTGTAGAGCATCAGTCGTCCAGAGGGTGCGGAGAGCCTGCGGACCCCTTTGTGGGGCTCCCCACACCTCAGAAAGCTAAAAACAGCTATTGTAACCCACTTCTGGTTTTGCGATAGTAAACTGGAAGTGACTCGTGATCACTATTTTTAAATGTTCTGAGGCATGGGGAGCCCTGCAGAGGGGTCTGCAGGCTCCACTCTGAAGGGTGAGTGCAGTACCCCAGTACTGTAAGAGATGAGTTTGTTTTAGAAGACTTTTGTCCCTGGCAGTGGCACAATCATGGTGATATGGGGACAGAGACAGGGCTTCCTGGCTGGGGTGTCTCAACACCCCAATTCAGGAACCTCTGATATATAGGATTGCACTGTAAGATTCCAGTTTCACATGCATCTAAGACAAAAAGAAAAGAGAAAACAAAATATAATGAGCAAATGTTATTCTACAAAACAATCTAGAAAAAAGTATGGATTTTGTGAGTCCTTTTAGGTCAAGGAGCCACCTTACTTCTTAGCTACATAAGCTGTTTTAAAAACATTTTTGTTGAAAGCTGCACTCTAAATACTAATATTAGTACAATATAGTACTAACAATAGAATCATAGGCACATAAGGGCTTGAGAGCATAGTGGTTCAGACCATCACATTTCTGTCACTTGGAGGGATTGCTGTGGAACTCTGCAGAGGACCACTGTTCAGTCCCTTATAGTAATTGTGCAGTCTTGAAAAACAAAAAGGATTCAGATGAGTTTTTGACTAGCAGTAGCAATGATTGGAGTCTCAGGCATTCATCAAAAGCTAAAGACATGAGAGAGAGGTGCAGCACTAATGTGTGGTGGCCTATGATTCCTTTTGCTTAGCTTTGTGGGGTGCATTTTCTTTCTTTCCCTTGTTGGCCTGGTGAGGTAGTTGGCCAGCTGGGTATCTGTGGAGTCCTCCTGCAGCAGAGTCCAGCTTGTTGGCCAGCTGGGTATCTGTGGAGTCCTCCTGCAGCAGAGTCCCTGCAACCAGTTAAGTTCCCACCCAGAGACTTTTGGTGCGTGTACACTCTCCAGTGCACGTGTCAAGTATCCATTGTGTCTAGGGCCTTCTGTGATCAATTTGGGTGTCTTTGCATTCCCACACATCTACCTCTGATATAGCAGTGAATTGATGCCCATGGGTCTCTGGATAGTCGGCTAACTGTGCAATTTTCTGGAATTGTTGATTTTAAATAAGAAATATTGTGACCTAGAACCTTAATATTTCTAAGGAAATACTTGTTGCAAATTCATTTTAGGAGAACTGAGTGGAACAGACTGAAGACAACCATTTTCCAAAATATGCAAAGAGAACTGACTGTGTTAAGAAAAAATTGGCATTTTGTATCATAAATGCATCTACAGGTGCACTTTAAATTACCATATTTCAATGCGTCATACTGATGGTGTTTCAGGAAGCAAAGTTTATGCAGATCAGTGCAATAGAAACAGTATTTCAGAGCGCAGTTTTGCCTGAAAACAACATCTTCAGCTCTGAAAGCCCTTTCCAACTTCCCAAATCCCTGGTGTTGGAAATTCTCCCTACTTATTCTTCAGTGAAAACAAATGCACTCTGCACTTGCTTAGAGGTCCTTTAATCAATTTTGTCATCATACAATACGTTCTATGGTAGAGACAGAACATTTTGTTCAAGAATGATTCCTGGCACAAATTACGTTGTCAGGCAGATTGCTAACCTGCTTCTCATAAAGCATGAGAGAGAGAAAAGAGAGGGCAGAATGGGAAAGTTGGATCTCCTAAGAGAACTGTAGTAGAGACACTATATCCTCTTAGTTAACAAAGGAGAAAAGAGGTTGACATTTTCAATGTTTAGAAAGTATAGTCTAAGAAAAGCAAAAGAAAATGGCTACATTTAAGTCAAGTAATACTCTTTCATTAAGAGTCCAAGATTAATATATCCGTTCACTGAAGCACATCGACGTTTGAAATACACCACTTCCTGAAGGGGCAAACTCTTCTAAGCCTGATCAATGGTACATGAAGATTCAACTGAGATTCAAAACAATGACAGTTGCCTTTGCATTATGGTACTTCTTATGTGTTGTAAATTATTGATGCCAAGGTGCTTGTTATTATAGTACACCATGCTCATGCTGTCTTTTTGCATATTTAATATAATATGTGAATTTATTTGTACAAACTGTATTGTTAATATACTTAATTTTTAAGCAGTAGCAAAGTGAGATCCTTGAAATTTCAAAGTTCCACCAGATTTAAAGTTGCTTGCAGTAAATTAAGGCTATGCACACTTAAATGGGTGTGGGTCCTACCAAGCTGAATAAGACTTACTTCTGAGTAGACTCACATAGGATTATATTGTAAGGGAAACACTTTCCAAGTGGGATTACCGAACCATTTGAGCGACATTGTGTTTGATATATACTTTCCCCATCCCTGTTCAGGCATGACTCCATCAGGGTATTTGCTGGCTTGCTTGGTTTCAAAAGTGGGAATGACACAGATATTCACAGGGTTGCAGAATTCCATGCTCACCTCCTTAATTCCAGTCACATTCTGTGCTCTGTAATGGAATTGTATCACCGTTGGATCTCTGAACAATTTCCAGTTCTAGATTGGTGTAAGATGAATATTTTTTGTGCATGTGAACACAGTGTTTAGTACCATAAAACAAATTTTCTCCCAAGAGGAAGAGTGGAGGACATATCATGTCCAGCAGCATCTAGTGCGGATTCATTTGTCCAGTAGACGAGATGAATAGCATAAACAGGAGCATTAGCCATTGCCACCCATAGGAAGATGTCACCATTTCTTGTCCAATGTTTGTATCCTCCTCTGGCAACCATGCATTGTACCACTAAGAACAAAAGAATTGCCTTGCTGAGTGAAAAGTGTCTGAGATTCCTTCAGCAGTGACCAACCTGCTGCTCTTAAGAAGTTCAAAAGCAGGGCCTCATGGTTTGTCTACCACAACCTGCTATTCAGAGAGATAACTGCCCCTGGAGGCTCCATTTAGCCATCGTGGAGGCCAATATGGAATATTATCTCTTCTTCATGCATTGTTTTTCTAAAG
Source organism: Tiliqua scincoides (assembly GCF_035046505.1). Classification (NCBI taxonomy): domain Eukaryota; kingdom Metazoa; phylum Chordata; class Lepidosauria; order Squamata; family Scincidae; genus Tiliqua; species Tiliqua scincoides. The sequence continues at coordinate 67,934,921 of NC_089825.1, read as the reverse complement.
CTATCTATCTCAGTGGCTATGATGACGTCTTGTGGTGTTGAGGTACGTATTGAGGTATGTATTATGTGAAGTATTACTTCCTTTGGTTTGTCCTAAACCTACTGTTGATGAGTGTACTATAAGCTACCTGAATTATTAAAACAAAATAATTTTGATAATGTTACTGTATGAAAAGCAACCTCTTTGGATTAAAACGTTAGATGGTATGAAAAGGTACATGTTTGCAAAAGTAAGCAGTCTCTCTTGATTTTCATAGATTCTTTTGGCACCCTGGAGAACCAACAGAAAATGCAAAACAGTGAAGTGATAAAGCCTGCCAAGTACTTCTCTGAAGTGGAGAAGAGTGTGTTGCTTGCTCTAGTTGAGAAGTACAAATATGTGCTTGAGTGTAAAAAAAGCGATGCAAGGACCATTGCGCTGAAACAACGAACCTGGCAGGCTCTTGCTCATGAATATAATTCTCAGCCAAGTGTGTCACTCCGAGACTTCAAGCAGCTAAAGAAATGCTGGGAGAACATCAAGGCACGGACAAAGAAAATCATGGCACATGACAGACGTGACAAGGTAAAAAGGAGTATTAGTCCGCTTATAAGTAATCGCATCCTAGGAAAAGAGAAGATCGCCAGCATGGTGCCTGAGCAAGTGTACTTTTTACAGAGTCCACCAGAAGAAGATTCTGAATATCAGCCTGAAGCTTCCACCCAAGGTACGGTTCTCTTCTAGTGATCTGCATGAAACCAGTAATTCAACATTAGATCTCAACCACAAGTAGAAATCCTTTGTAATTCACTTATCTAGTGATATTTCATAATGACAATTACAGATGGCATCTCTTCCTCCACATAGTGAATGTGATGACTCCAGTTCTCTTTCCCAGCTTTTAGCTGGAGGGGAGAACAAAAGATGTCCTTTGGCTTAATGCTGCGCTCCAGGTGCATCCAAACTCAGCATAATGCCAGCAGACCAAAGACTTCTGTAAAACACCTGCCCTGAGAGAGGCTGGAGTCAAACAATTTGTAGAAAGTGGAATAGTTTAAGAGATGCTGTCATATACATAATAGACACGTACATTTCTTTTCCCCTTTTTGAACTGGGCAACCAGATTTTGTCAGTTTTTGAAACCCAAAACCTGTTTTTATCAGAAGTAAAAGTGTGATGAGTGGATGTACTTAGAGCAGCAATCCCCTTTCCAGTTGCCTTCAGTTCTGAAAACCATATTGTCTGTTTCCAGCCTGTGATGCTGGTGTTTGCAGTTCTGTGGTGTGGACAATACTGCCATCTAGTGGTGTCCTGATTCTGTTTCAGCAGCAGATGACTTTACTTAGTTTCCTGACACTTTTATTAATCCGCACCAATACTGCACTTTTTCAAAAACTCTATTGCCTGTTATCACATTTTAAATGTCCTTTCTCCAAGTAGCACAGGGACGTGTACTGTGAAAAACATCATGGTAACACCCATGGAGTCATTCTGCTTTATCTTTACCATCACCACTTTGTGAAGGCTAGTTAATCAGTGACATGGTGCCTTGTCCAAAGCTACCTGGTAAGATTCATAGCTAAGAGACAGTTGGGGCACATATTCAACACTCTGTCCATTACACAATGCTGGCTGTTGTGTTGGGGGAGAAATACCAGAAAAGTTTCATCCTAGAATTATTGGATGTTTCCTTTTATTTCCCCAGAACCTTTCACAGTCATAAATAGAGAACTGTGCGATGAAGAGAAAGAACTCGTACACTTCCAAGTATGTGAAGGGACCTCACAATCAGAGCCCTCCTGTTCAGCAGTCAGAATAACAGGCAATAAGAATTTCCGAAGTAAGGGTGCCCAAGAGAGCGATCTGAAGAAGATGCATGAAGAAGAGCATCATCAGCAAATGTCCATCTTGCAACTGCAGCTTATTCAGATGAACGAGGTGCATGTAGCAAAGATCCAGCAGATAGAGAGGGAGTGCGAGATGGCTGAAGAGGAGCATAGAATCAAGATGGAGGTGCTCAACAAAAAAAAAATGTACTGGGAGAGGAAACTTCAGACAGTTACAAAAGAGTGGCCCGTCTCCTCTTTTAACAGACCATTTCCTAACTCACCCTAGAGCAGCGATTTTCTGTTTTTCTTCTCGCAGCACAGTGACCTCTATGGTCTTCTCTATGATCCTCACCTCTTGTGATTTCATTTCTGGTTTTTGGGAAACTTTTCCATATTCTTCAACTGTTTCTAGAACAGCTGTCTGTAATAATAAATTGTCTGTCCTTTTTCCACCAGCAGTTGCCCTAGAAACAGAGGCTGCAGAACCCAGAAGAGTTTTTCAGCAATTTTCAACTGCTGTGCTCCAAACTCCCGCAGTACACCTGCAGACCTTTTACGGCACACCCCCACACACACTAGTTGAAAATCGCTGCTCTAGAGAGTGTAGACACCGGCAGTAACTTACTACACTTACTGGCATATTCACAGCAAAGTTAAATTTTCATTTGTAGTATTAAGGGGTCAGTTACCCCATTGGCTGAGAACAAACACTAAGGATAAACAAAGTAAATAATGTGCTTTCTCTCTCTCTCTCTCTCTAAAAGGCTCTATTTCTTTGGTGGAAAAAACTGTTACAGATCATTTTGTTATGGATTGCTTTTAGATATACAGGACAATCTTATTCAAAGCCAATGAATCTTTCTCTGGCAACCTCTTTGGTTCTAGGAAGTTATAAAAGCAGATGTGCAGGTGGGCAGTTTGCATGTTCCTACTTTGTGGCTGAAATGTCCACTTCTGTGCTAAGTAGCTGGAAGGCATCTCTTGGTTCAGGGGAAGGGGCTTGGTTGCTCTCCATCATTATAAACCAGTGAATAAACTCTTTGCTTAGCTCCAGTTGCTGGGTAGCAGAGAAGTGTCCATACCACCCAATTATTCTGTTGGCTATTCATGATGCCATTACTTTCAGTTCCTACTATAAGTAGGACCAATCTGCCAGCCATAATTTAGGGGAAATGCTATCTTTTTTGACATGTTTCCTGAAGCAGAGAAAAACATCAAAGGCATTACTGTATGCGTCATCTTAAAACTCAGTCCTGCACATTTACTCAGAAGTAAATGCACATAGGATTGCAGCCTTAGCTTGATAATTTGTACACGACTTGCTAATTGATGTCATGTCAGTACAGAACCACCTTATGGTTCAATTGTAAGCCAGTCCTGCTGTTTGTGGCGTTGGGTTGCCCTTTTCATGCTGCATGCAGGGGGCCCCATATCCATGGATCCCGTACCTACAGATTCAGTTATCCGCAGATCAGGTCTGGGCCCCCCCCCTTGGAACGGAGCTCCCCTTGCCTTCAGAGGGGCTTCTGAACTCAGCTATAGAAATAACACAAATTCTGGTTTCACAGAGAAACCGAAAGAGACATTTTTAATGCCTTATAAGGTATTGGGCCTCCTTATAAGGCATTAAAAACCACTTCTGGTTTCTCTGTGAAACCAGAATTTGTGTTACTTGTACAGCTGAGCTCTGAAACCCCTCTGAAGCCAGTGCTCCCCTCGCCTGCAGAGGGGAGGCAGCCCCCTCGGACCGCTGGGGCAGGCATTTGCCCATATCTGCAGTTTCAACTATCTGTGTGGGGTTCCAGAATGGAACCCCCATGGATAAGCGGGCACACCTGTCTCTCTTGATCCCTGTGCATGGGAGCTGGAGCTCTGAGCAAGGGAAGAATGAGGAATAAGCACAAGCCAAAATATAAAAGGTTAAAGTGCATGTCTATCTTGCAACCCACTATTGTGTCACACCTTACATTTTTCATTCTGTGTCTGAATGTAAAGATATAGTGAGTGCATATTGCTATTGTATATACTGCACAGGTATGCATATTGCCAGAGAATGCGTGAATTAACCCTTTGAGAACATTTAGCTTTGTCTATACAAATGTATGACAAGGAACATAGCCTCCTTCCTAGTATGAGAGAAGAGGCAAGGAAAAATGCTCATTTTTAATGAAACAATGACTGTGAATTTCTATGATTTCATATGTAGCTTTGTCAGTTATGACAGGAAGAGCACATATTGGATATCAGCAATAGTTTTTATTTCTCAAAATGAGGCAATCTGCTGTGTTCATTGGAATACCACACATGTCTCTTTTCCAGAGCACTTCCCTCCTGTGGATTTCCTGTATTTTTTTTTTTGTCCAGAGCAGTTTAAGCATATTGTAAAATCTGCTTCAAAATTAGAGTGGATGGTTCAGAGCTGGCCCTCTCATCACCACAGTAGCTGAGCATTATAATAAAGCCACCAGAGGGGGAATTCACTTCTAAGGGTGCAACTCAATGACATGTAGCATTAATAAGGTACTTCTAACACTGTTGAGTCACATTTTAAAACATATCTTATCTGGATAGTTCAATAATGACACAGGTAAGGTTCCCCCCCCCAGTGTATGCTGGAGGGTGTGGTGGGGTTTTTAAAAAGTGTTAATAATTGTGAGTTCAGAAAGAGCTGCTGGTACTCTGAATTAATCAAAATCAACTACACTGTGTTGATTGTGTGTTTACTGTAAACCAGAGGTTCCCAAACTAGGGCATCACGACACCCTAGCCAGGGAAGCCCTGTCTCTACCTCCTTAAGGGACAGGTCAGGGAGATGGCGGTAGCGTGACCGCCACGATAGTACCGCCACCAAGGTCAGAAAACCCTTCTGTCTCTGGTGGCAGAGACATCGATCACATTACCACCATCCCCCACCCCTGCAAAGACATAGAGTGGTTCCCAAACTCCCAGAGAGTTTGGGAACCACTGCTGTAAACCCACAATAATGCCTTCCATAATGCTGCTTCCTTGAGTGCTGATTTGTTGCAGTGGTCTTGACCTGATATGACTGACACCATCATAATTAATGGTAGCACAGGGGCCAGATGGTGCCAGTTTCCTATTTTATCTTTAACAATGTCTTCTATAGTGCTTTTTCAGGGAGCGCTTGACTTTTCCGAAATGTATCTGGCATTATGGAAGGTAGTCTTCCATACACCATGCATAAGTACTTGCTTGCTTTCTGTTGACAGGGTAATATGCTCATACAATACCTACCAGTATCGCCATCTTTGCTGTTCATGGGTACAGATCTGTTGACGACTACAGTCTACAGTCTTGTTCCACCCAGTCTTCTTCGTAACATCAAGGCCCAAGAAAACAATGCCCTCTTCTACACCACTATTAAATATTGTCATCCTTTGCATCTCATCACTCTAGTATACGTTCAAGTGATAGCCATCAGAAAGAGTCACAAACATCCCTATTAGAAATTCTCCCTAAGCATGACTGACATATCTGCTTATAGAAGCCATAACACAATGGCACTTGCTATCGTTTCATGTTTTGTCTGCCGTATATTCTTATCAGGTTGCAAACTGGAGGATTGTGCTATACCTTAAATTTCCAGATGCAGCTGGTGACAGAATTGTCATGGCCTTTCCTTTTTGTTCCTTCCCTGGCCCTATTGCCTGCCATTATCCCCCCCCCCCCACACACACACACACTTCCTATAACAAGTGGGACTTTGAGTGTGCTATACAGTGGCCAAGAAGGGGCTGATAGGCAACCAGATGAGAGGATCAGGTAGGCAGAAGTTTCAGTTGTCTCCTTCCTCACTGCATCAGGAAACATAAAACTACAGCTTGCAACCCTACTATCCGCTGTTACATAATCCACATGGATGATCCTGATCTTCTAGGCCAGGGGTGCCCAACCTTGCAGCCCTCGAGGACTCCCAATGCGGCCCTCAGGGAAGCCCCAGTCTCCAATGAGCCTTTGGTCTTCTGGAGACTTGCTGGAGTCCACAATGGCCCGATGGAACTGCTTTCAGTATGAGGGCGACTGTTTGACCTCTCTCATGAGCTGTGGGATGAGAGCTCCCTCCACTGCTTGCTGTTTCACGTCTGTGATGAGGCAGCGAAGTGCAAGGCCTTTTACAGTCCTTGAGCTATTGCAAGTCCCTCATTCATTCATATAAGTTCATCTTTAGTATATTTATTTATGTAAACTTATGTAAATGTATTCAAATTTTAAATGAAAATTCTTTTTTTCCCTGGCCCCCAACACAGTGTCTGAGAGATGATGTGGCCCTCCTGCCAAAAACTTTGGACACCCCTGTTCTAGGCTGCTGTTATATTTAAATCCATGTAATGTACTACCTGCTTTGGAGCCCTTTTGTTAATTCTCACAATCTTGTGACGTCGGTCATTTAATCATATTTTATAACTTGAAGGTACATGGAGAGCTTCAAAACATATACAGTAGATGATGTTCTCATGCTCCAGAAAGAGATATGATGACTGTGGGAATTTCCACTGTGGGAAATTCAACCCCCCCCCCCACTCTTTGATCTTCTTGGAAGAGGGGATAACCATTTTCCCAAATTGCTTTTTTTATCTTCTACCTTTAATATTTGAATTCAATACCACCCATCCTCGATCTGAATTGATTTTATACTTCATATGTTTGTAATGTTTCTTTAAACTTGTCAGTCCAGCTTTATTGTTTAACCAGTTAGGTTATTACTGGACAAAATGACTTTGTCTCTGATAGTATGATAATAGTTCATTAAACATTCAGTAGATAATGAAAGTGATTTGCAATTTCAGCCAAATCTTATGAATTGCTCCCCCCTTTAAGTGTATGTGTAAACAGTGTGTGTTCCTTTTTCATTGAGCCTCGGTTTCTCGACAGTGGATGCATTTTCTACTGCCTGTCTTGCATCCTATTCTGTTTGGTTTTTTGGGGGGGGGGAGAGAACAGGAGTTGCAGTGTAGTTTTGCTGCCACTTTTGAGTTACTTTCATTTTTTCCAAATTATTGATTTTGATCTTTTGAGATATTACTTCACCATTGCTTTCCTTTTTCTTTTTTAAAATACCACTTTTGTATTTTATTCAGTGTTTGTCCTATAAAGAACTTTGTATTGGCTAGCCTCATCTATATGGAGTCTCACTCAATCAGAATAGTCGTACTACCTATGTATAATACTTAAATTGTTAAGTATGAAATACTTGACGTTTCATCTGGTCTACTCAGATTAGTGAAGTATGTTGGAGACAGAGCTCTGTGTACTTCTCACTACAAACAAAATTCAAATTCATTGCTAAGAATAACAAATTCTGCATTAAGAAAAGCTGGATTCTTCAACCTGAATACAAGTTACGTGCATTTGCATGTATTTGAATAATTTATTTTGCTTTTGCTTGTCATGGGAAGAAGTAATGAGCTATGGAGTGCACTAGATCTCAAGACTTTCTACAGAATTACCTTCTGGCTTGGGAGATTTTTGCCTTGCGTTTACCACATGCACTAAAAATTATAATCTCAGTCAAAAGAATGAGAAATTGTGTGTGTTTGGGGTTGGGGGGTTGTTAATGAAAGAATGCTAAGTTTATTCTGAACTATGTGACCAGTATCAGATGTTGTGGCACATGTGCTAAATTGCAGAATATATACAGCCCTGATTCATGAATCTGGAAAAGTTAGTTTCACTTTGCCTTGCCAGCATCTACCAACAAAAGAGTTGAATGCTAGTTTAATTTAAGTATATAGTAAGCCAGTTTATACTTGACAAATCCAGTATTTCTTATGTCCTTTTCCAAAGGGTTTCATTATCAATTCAAAAGTACATCTTGCAATCTGGTGTCAGTTGCTAGTATGGTGGTGGCTTTACAGTGGTGTTTTTTTTTTCCTTCCTGAAGCTGTGGGGTTGGGGTTCTTTATTCCTGTTTCATGTTTGCTCATTGTAAAATAACTTTCCAAATGACTGTTATGCCATCATTTCTCCCTACTGGATGGGAATACATTCTACTGGTTTTGTTTTATTCACTCTTTAAATATAATATTTAAATATATGAAATGGAAAAGTATTGGGAGCAAAAAATATAAGGAAAAAACCCAGAAGATCATCACTATTCAGGTAGAAGGCCTGAAAATAAATGTTAGAAGACTGAATGAAAGGCTGATAAGAACTATTGAAATGTATAAACCTAGTTCTATTGTGTCCAAACCTAAAACAAAGCCAAGATCCAAAAAGCTACTTTAGGTGTACTCCAGGGATACTAATGTCCTGTAGGATTTTTTGTTTTACAGTATGCCCCTCTGCCATATCACAAGTTGCTTTTGAAGAAAGTCTCCTTGTTTCAAGGAAAATAAGCCAAATGCCTTCTTGGGTGTACAGTCCTAGTTCACTGTCCTTTGCATCCTGGCCATAAATTTCAGCCAACTGAGAATATTCCAACTTTTTATTAACCAATGAGTGAAAAGGATTGCAATTCTGAACTACAATTAATCTGGCAGAGAGATCATTGTTTCTTCAGTTTGGTTCAATTGCTTTGTATTTCAGAGCAGGCTTTTTAACCTGATGGCAGCTTTCAAGTCAGGCCTATAGACTTGTGATCCACTAAGAGAATGAAGCCAGGTATTGTAGCTTGTCATGTGCTCAGGAGCTCCCTCCTTGGTGGACAAGATGGTGTTTCTGTATACCTGGGGAAGATCCAGATATGCAGAGAAGCGACTCTGTTTTTAAAAATGGAAACATTGAGGGCAGCACACACATGGTGCTCTAGCTTTGAAGGCAGCAGAGCCTTTAAAAGTTCACAGCATTGTGATCTGATATATAAGCATGTGCACATGGACCCCACTCGTATTGCTAGTCTGAAACTATTTAATGTATTTTGCAGATTGTAAAATTCACATTTATTGTCTGAAATTCAGGCTGCAGTTCTGAAATACGCAGCAGTTCAGAGTAATCCTACTGATGTCAAGTAGTAGAATATTCACCAGTTAACTGTTAAAGCTTGATTAGCCCACTTAAACTTATGTGAAATATGTGGGGGGGGGGTTTAATCCCTATTTTCCAATCTGGGGGGGGATCTGTGCACCAGACTTGCTTTTCATGCACAACCTGAGCCTTTGTTTTCTTACTCTCCATTGTGAAACACCAATTAAGGACTATGATTCTCACATTTGAGAAAGGCCAGGCAAGTTACTAAGGGAGATACAGTTTGTCTGTCTTGCTAATTGGCGATGATGTGAGCTGTGCTATCTGCCAGTGAGAGCCTCTAGCTAGACACCAATGATCATTATATGACATATCTTTACTTGATACATGGTTTAAAAGAATCTCTACCACTTTGCAAGATGATAGATGGTCCTTTGTATGGGCTTCTTCCTCTTAATTGCAAGGGTGTTTTGCTTTTCAGGTGTTTTCTGTATAAGGAAACATGCAGCACATTTTCGGGACCAATGATTTGAACTGCACCCTTCTAAATCTAACCTTATTCTTAAGAGTTATCCCTGTCAAGTCAATAACTTTGTGGTACATCCAGGTTAGGGATGATATCAGAAGTTGGGCATTGGGCAAGGGTCCACACGTATCATAGGACCTTTATGGCCAAGCTAAGCACTGAATCATCAGTACTGGTAGCACCCAAGACACCATGAGGCAAGTGGTGGGGATTCAATGCAGGACTCTTGCCAACAACGGAACCCTGTCACTGATGCAGGTGGTTTTAATTTTGGGTCTGATTTAACTATTCAACAAATTCACGTCCCTCTGGGATTGTACCACTTCAGACTGCAGTGAGGGACATAACTCTTTCAAATACTCCCCCACCATCTTGCATGTAGAAATCTAGGACTTCTGTTTAGTACCAAAGCTGTTTCTGGTTCTTGCAGAACTATTTTCTGAACTGCATCATGGAAAATATTGAAAACTGAAGTACAGATTTTTGCCCATGCTTCACATAGATGTATTTAAGGACTTGGGAAATCTTTATTACATACCTTGCTTTCATGACAAAATTCTTTGATGCAGGACCTGTTCCATAATTTATTTATTTTTCATCAAGGGGAGATGCTAAAACCAAGCAAAGAGTTTGTAATAAGGATGACTACTAGGTGTACATTTTTAGTGCCTTGTCTATTGTACAATGTGTAATCAAAATGAAGGATTTCTGATAAAAATGTATCTATTGCTAGCAGAAAAAAATTGTATATGCCTATGGTTGGTCCTAATAAATCATGAGTTATTAATAAATCCCAAATTGTTGCCTCACTGAACAATCTTTTTTGGTACTGTGGTTTTGTTGTTCTAATTCATAAAGTATGTTGTGTGTAAAAAAGGGAGATAAGGAGTAGTAACAAAAGGAGGATAGCCTAGACCTTAGTGGTCATAACGAGGCATAACAGAATGAGAGAGAGAAGGTTTAAAGGAAGGCTTAAAATGTAACATGCAGTTAAGTTCTCACTTTAAGTTACAGGTGCAACCTTGGTATCCACTGATTTGACTCACTACAAATTTAAATGCCTTGTAACAAGGAACAAAAAGGACCAAAATCCAATTTCCTGCTTTCTGCTGTTAAATAGTTATTTCATTCCACTAGATTCCATTATTCACTCCATCTAGTGACTTAATGTGGCATAATGTCTATACTAATGCATTGTGGGGCAACAGTGGAGGAGCAAGAAACCTGGAAGTGGGTTTTTAAAGTGCAATCCCATTCAGTGCAGGAGCATACTCCAGCACCTGCATCAAGGATTTCAGAACCAGGAGAACCTCTGTCTTACCCAGATTTAATTTCAGCTTGTTAATCCTCATCCAAATCCCCACCGTCTCCAGACAGCGCTCCAGGATTCCACCTGCCACCCTGGAATCTGGAGGAGAGATAGAGCTGCGTGTCATCAGCATTTTGATGGCATTCCACTCCAACCTCTCCCAGTGGTTTCATGTAGATGTTAAATAGCATGAAGGACAGAATTGAACCCTGTGGCACCCTGCACCTCAAGGGACAGGCATCCCCCACCACCACCATCTGGGACCAATCCTCCAAGTAGGAGTGGAACCACTGCAAAACAGTGCCCCCAACTCCCAACTTGGCCAATCAGCCCAGAAGGACACCACAGTCCATTGTATCGAAAGCTGCTGAGAGGTCCAGCAAGAACAACAGAGACGCACTCCTCCTGTCCAGTCCCTGGCATAGGTCATCCACCAAGGCAGTTTATCCCAAAGCGCAGCCTGAAACCAGTTTGAAAAGGATCCAGTGCTCCATTCAAGAACCTCTGGAGTTGAGACGCCACCATCCACTCAATCACCTTGCCCAGAAATGGGATGCTAGAGACTGGCCAGTAATTTTCTAGTACAGTGGAGTCCAGTGAGGCCTTTTTTCAGGAGGGGCCAAACCACCGCTTGCTTCAAAGCAAGTAGTAGCACCTCGCCCATCAAAGAGAAGTTGACCACCCTCCCTGTCCACTCAGCCAGGCCCCCCCCCAGGCAGCTCTAATTAGCCAAGCTGGGCAAGGGTCAAGCAGGCAGGCAGATGGTCTCACACACCAAAGGCGTCTGTCCTCATCCTCAGGCTATACAAGCTGAAAATAATCCAACAAACCAGTCAAGCAGTTGCCACCTTGAATGTAGTTTTCCCATAGCCAAATGTAAAACTACCAACAACTGCAGGAGCCACTTGACACTTATACAGCTACCATGGTATATAAGTGATCTGTCCATGGGGGCCACTGTAAATGAAGTCTGAAAGAACCACATATAGTTAAACACATGCATAGTCATAGTTCCCTGCCACATATATCCACATGTGTGAGCATTAACACAGAGGCTTAGCTCAGAATAACTTAGGGCTAAAACATCTTGCTTCTAGCTGCATGTTTTAGGAAGAAGCTTATGGAAATTTGCAGGTTACCCAGGAGATACCTTCACACACAACCAGATGGAGCAAGCAAGACCTACTGAGGTTAATCGGAGTACTCATGAGTTGTATCTTTATAGCTGTATCTTTATATATATCTTTATATAAAGATATAGTTGTATCTTTAAGACCCATTACACTTGGAATATTCAAAACCTTTCTTTCCAAATAATATTTGCTATACCTGCTAGACAGATTCCTTTAGCAACAGTACTATTTTCACAGGTATTGCATATTGCCCCATGGACATTTCCTTCAGAAACAGCACAATCTCTTGGTTGATTTTGTCGTCATGAAGATGTGGGATGAACATGAGTCTCTGGGTGGTTCTTTTAATACCTCCATATCCAAGTTCTTGCACATGACCATTAGCAAGTCTAAGGAGGCAGAAACATTGGAGCAGTGCATGTAGACAACCTGCTCACTGAGAACTGACCACCTGGCTTTGGCATGTTTGCGCTTCTCATTTCTGCTACAAATTCCACATATGGCATCTGTGGCATTTTGCTTCTAGACCACCAGATTTGTCAAGTACAGCTTTATATGAAGTTTCTTACCTGCAAATGGCATTGCAGGTGCAGTCTGTTGAATACCAGGTGCCAATATACACACTCGATTTTTCCTTGGTGTTCCCCTCTTCACAGAAAATGGATTTGAAAACATCCACATCACTCTGAAAACAATTTCCTATATTCCTCCCAGGGCTTTATGAGGGTAAAGTTAGCCAAGTCCACTTACATTTGAATGGAATGTCCACAATGTTGTTTTCAATGCCTGTGAAAGTGACACAGATGACGTGATCTGTCTGGTCTATACAGCAAATATTCTGAAAATATGCTTAAATACCCCAAATTTCATGACTCTTTTACCATAAAGATTCAACTTGCAAATTTACTTCCTCCATTTGACCTATTTTGAAAGCCTCTCCTGAATGCTTTGTGAATTTTCCTAGGCACACAGCATCCACCTGTGCTATGTAGTTGGAGAACGGGTGAGGAGTGCAATACAAAAGTGTTCCATTGAGCAGCATTTCCCTGCATTGTGCAGGTGGGTGCTGTATGTGAAAACAACTTTGCTTGGATACACTTGGATTTCATAGGTGCTAGCTTGCGCTGGCTTCATCTTGTGTAAGCGCCTTGCCCTGCCCAGTTTCTGCACCTGCTCCTGTTTCACTAGTAGACTTCGATACTACTTCTATATACTTACTCAGATTTTGGTCCTATTTTTTGTCATTGGACAAGTTCTTGTTCCAACCTGTTTCCTGCCCTGGACCTAACAATCAGTTTCCATCACAGGATTGTGCTTGTACTTGTCTATTTTGCTTCTTGCCCTGTACCTGACCCCTGTCCCTGCCACAGACTGACCTAACTTAGCAATGACTTAGACTTTCCCTTTCCCATTTGAATAGCGTATGGAGTCATAATTCAACTCTGATTCCTGGCTTGAGCTGAGTCATATTGTACCCTCTTCCATGCCACAACCTGCAGCTGGAGTCATGACACCTCTGTCTTCAGGAAGAACAGATGATTAAGGAAGTTATATAAAAAAGGATATTCAAATCAACCATGTTACACTTTCCCCTAATAGCTAGTACATACATTCTTGTATGTATAAAGACATACATTCTTGTATGTATACATTCTTGTATGTATGTATATGGAGCCTAAAGAGGCTCCAGGTACTTGCAGAGAGCGTTTATCCAGAATCACAGTGCGGATTCCGAGCCAACAGGTCCACCACTGATATGGTATTCTCCCTTAGACAACTGCAGGAGAAATGCAGGGAACAGCGACAGCCACTCTTTATAGCCTTCATAGATCTCACGAAGGCCTTCGACCTGGTCAGCAGGGATGGCCTCTTCAAGATTCTCCCCAAGATTGGATGTCCACCCAGGCTCCTCAGCATCATCAGATCCTTCCACAAGGACATGAAGGGCACTGTTGTCTTCGATGGCTCCACATCAGACCCCTTTGACATCCGAAGTGGCATGAAGCAGGGCTGTGTCCTTGCACCAACCTTGTTTGGGATTTTCTTCGCTGTCCTGCTGAAGCATGCCTTTGGAACCGCAACAGAAGGCATCTATCTCCGGACCAGATCAGACGGAAAGCTCTTCAACCTCTCCAGACTGAGAGCAAAGTCCAAAGTCCAGCTGAAATGTCTGCGTGACTTCCTCTTTGCCGACGATGCAGCTGTCACTACCCACTCTTCCAAAGATCTCCAGCAGCTCATGGATCGTTTTAGCAAGGCCTGCCAAGATTTTGGACTGACGATCAGCCTGAAGAAAACACGGGTCATAGTTCAGGATGTGGACTCACCTCCCTGCATTACAATCTCTGCGCATGAACTGGAGGTTGTCCATGACTTTGTGTACCTTGGCTCAACGATCTCCGACACTCTTTCTCTCGATACCAAACTAAACAAACGCATCGGTAAAGCAGCTACCACGTTTTCCAGACTCACAAAGAGAGTCTGGTCCAACAAGAAGCTGACGGAACATACCAAGATCCAGGTCTACAGAGCTTGCGTCCTGAGTACACTTCTGTACTGCAGCGAGTCATGGACTCTTCGCTCACAACAGGAGAGGAAACTGAACGCTTTCCACATGCGCTGCCTCTGACGCATTCTCGGCATCACCTGGCAGGACAAAGTTCCAAACAACACAGTCCTGGAACGTGCTGGAATCCCTAGCATGTATGCACTGCTGAAACAGAGACGCCTGCGTTGGCTCGGTCATGTCGTGAGAATGGATGATGGCCGGATCCCAAAGGATCTCCTCTATGGAGAACTCGTGCAAGGAAAGCGCCCTACAGGTAGACCACAGCTGCGATACAAGGACATCTGCAAGAGGGATCTGAAGGCCTTAGGAGTGGACCTCAACAAGTGGGAAACCCTGGCCTCTGAGCGGCCCGCTTGGAGGCAGGCTGTGCAGCATGGCCTTTCCCAGTTTCAAGAGACACTTGGCCAACAGTCTGAAGCAAAGAGGCAAAGAAGGAAGGCCCATAGCCAGGGAGACAGACCAGGGACAGACTGCACTTGCTCCCGTTGTGAAAGGGATTGTCACTCCCGAATTGGCCTTTTCAGCCACACTAGACGATGTTCCAAAACCACCTTTCAGAGCGCGATACCATAGTCTCTCGAGACTGAAGGTTGCCAACAACAACATTCTTGTAGGGTCTCTTGTTGGTGCTGGTGTAACCCATATGCAAATGACACCCACCCATCCCTCTCTTTTCCATTGTTAGCCAAGGAGGTTATGCAAGTCTGGGGTTAGTATCTAGAATATGTGATGGGCTGCATGAAGGCTAGCAAACTGAAATCAAATCTGGAAAAGACAGAAATGATCCAGGAATGTCAACTTGTTCTGAATGGGGTTGCACTCAAAGAATGAGGTTCACAGTTGGAGTGGGGGCTTGTGGGCCTGGTTTTGAGTCTGGATGTTCAGGTGATGGCTGTGGCACAGTGTGTCTTGAGTGAGCTTAGGCCAGAGCACCAGCTGTCTCCTTTCTGAACATAAGAACAGCCCCACTGGATCAGGCCATAGGCCCATCTAGTCCAGCTTCCTGTATCTCACAGCGGCCCAAGAAGGCTCTTCCTGTATCTTCTTGGCTCCATCAGGCCTGACTGGGTATCTAAGTATCAGGGTTGGCCCATCCAAGAGGCTGACGGGCAACCCAATCCTGAACTGCCCAGCACCCACAGGAGCAGTGGTGCCAAAATGGCTGCCACTGCATTCAATGTTCACCAGGCAGCTGCCAGCAGCTCCTGAGGGGGGGGGGGCGGAGAAGAGGACATTTGTCCCCCCCAGATAAGGGAGGAGACCCTGCAATGGGGCTATTCAAGTCTGCACTGGCTATTTAGCTGGCACAAAGCAGCCCCATGTTGGGCTGGGAGGCCCGACATGAGGTTCTGGATCCAGGCCCTTTCTTCTCCCCCACTCACCTCTAGACTGCCCGGAATAAGGGATGAGCTCCAGGCAGTGTGCGACAGGCCTCCGGGTGGCGCTGATTTAGCACAAACCGGCGCTGAGTTGGCACCAGTGCCGGGTTTCACAGGCACGCCTTATGGCACATTTGTGACACTTAGTGCCAGCAGATGGCTGGCGCTGACCACTTAGAATCAGGCCCTTCTCTGTTCTATGCTCAGCTT
The DNA here is from genome assembly GCF_035046505.1 of Tiliqua scincoides. Lineage (NCBI taxonomy): Eukaryota > Metazoa > Chordata > Lepidosauria > Squamata > Scincidae > Tiliqua > Tiliqua scincoides. Next base: position 67,919,063 of record NC_089825.1, on the reverse strand, counting down.
ATGGGATTCAGGGCACAATCCTAACCAGGTCTACTGAGAAGTAAGTCCTATTTTGTTCAGTGGGGCTTACTCTCAGGAAACTGTGGTTAGGATTGCAGCCAAACTTATGTTAAGGCCACCCCCTGTGTGTTGGTCTTCTGAAGGGGGTCAAGACTACTCCACCAGATCTTTGATTATTTTGGTTTTGCCAAGATTTCTCTTGACTCAAATTGTCTCTGTTGTGCTGCATTCAGTTTTTGGGGGGGTAAATTTATTTTTTGAATTTGCTCATTTTTAATTATTATGCCAATGTATTTGAATGCTCTAAGCTACCTTGGGTTTTCCTTTAGGGTGATGAAAGATGGAGTATAAGTGTCTTAAAAGAACATAAATACTGCTTGTAAATAAAATCTCCTTCTGCGTAACTTATAGAGAGCACATCTTTATGGTCCTCCCCCACTGGTACCTGACCCCTCAGAGGCAGAAACACATTATACCAGGCAACTCTGACCTCTGCTGGCATGACTGTGTACATGCAGGTCCAGTGCCAACTAGGCAGCCAGCCGCCTAGTGCACAGATCTTAGACCAGCCATTTTCAACCACTGTGCTGTGGCACACTGGTGTGCCGCGGATGGTCTGCAGGTGTGCCGTGGGAGCTTGGGGGAGGGTCAGTAGGGCCACTGGGGAATGTGAGCCCCTGCTGTTAGTGCAGTGCACCTTGTCAATTGTCAAAAAACTGATGGTGTGACTTCCAGCAAGAAGCTGACGGAACATACCAACATCCAGGTCTACAGAGCTTGCATCCTGAGTACACTTCTGTACTGAAGCGAGTCATGGACTCTTCGCTCACAACAGGAGAGGAAACTGAACGCTTTCCACATGCGCTGCCTCCGATGCATCCTCGGCATCACCTGGCAGGACAAAGTTCCAAACAACACAGTCCTGGAACGTGCTGGAATCCCTAGCATGTATGCACTGCTGAAACAGAGACGCCTGCGTTGGCTTGGCCATGTCGTGAGAATGGATGATGGCTGGATCCCAAAGGATCTCCTCTATGGAGAACTCGTGCAAGGAAAGTGCCCTACAGGTAGACCACAGCTGCGATACAAGGACATCTGCAAGAGGGATCTGAAGGCCTTAGGAGTGGACCTCAACAAGTGGGAAACCCTGGCCTCTGAGCGGCCCGCTTGGAGGCAGGCTGTGCAGCATGGCCTTTCCCAGTTTCAAGAGACACTTGGCCAACAGTCTGAAGCAAAGAGGCAAAGAAGGAAGGCCCATAGCCAGGGAGACAGACCAGGGACAGACTGCACTTGCTCCCGTTGTGGAAGGGATTGTCACTCCTGGATTGGCCTTTTCAGCCACACTAGACACTGTTCCAGAACCACCTTTCAGAGCACGATACCATAGTCTTTCGAGACTGAAGGTTGCCAACAACAACAAGATGGCGTGCCTTGACAATTTTAGTGCCCGGTCAGTGTGGCGTGAGATTACAAAGGTTGAAAATAGCTGCCTTAGACTGATACAGCACCGACCTCTGAGGGCCACAGTTTTATTTAGATTAGTTTTTTGACCTATGTAAAAATGCAATTGACAATGTATACTTTTATCCTTTCTTTCTACAAGACATCTGTTTTTGAAAATTGAAGTTGGTTGTTATTTTTTCCCAGTGGAACATGTGCAAGTAGTCAGCCTTGCCTAGGGCGCAAAATAACTGGGCAGCATCCCTGTGCACATGTGGCTGCAACATTCACAGAAGGTCATTTCTGAGGTACACCTAATCATCCATTTGCATTAACTTTCCAACAGTTATTCTGAAATTTATTTCACACTAGCAGCACTCTCTGCACCTATAAACATGTGGTTATATACAGCATTTGCCCGTGTTGGCAATGACTGGTCCTGAAAATAAGAGGACACCCTTTGGATGATCTCACAGTGGTGTAACAAGGCATGGGATATGGCCCAGATGGGGAAACTCACCTGTCAAATACAGGCAGCAGCAGGAACGCAGGAGTCTGAGTGATGGCTCCCCCAGCTGAAGTACGCAGAGTCTGACGAGTCTGGTTCAGCAGTGTAGTAATTTATTCACACTTTGAAATATTTGCTTACCTGATTCTGGCTGCAGAAGAAGTTACAGATTGTTGGGTGACAAGTATCTTTCTGTCCAGGAAAGCAAGCACTCCCACCACCAGTGACGATGGCGGTGTGCAGAAGCTGCACTCCCTTGCCCCACAGTTGTCCCTGCAGTGAGGAAGGGCTTCTCTGGTGGCGATTGCTGTCTGCCCTTCAAGTCTTCGCCCTCCTTGCTCTCCTTTGAAGTGCCAGGCTGTTGCACGGTCACTCCATGCTTGCTGCTACTCAGCCATCTCCACTTTGGGCTGGCTCAGGCCAGGCACAGGCTGCAATCCTCACCACACTTTCCTGAAAGTAAGCTCCACTGAACAAAACAGGACTTCCTTCTGAGTAGACCTGGTGAGGCTTGTGCCCACAGTCTCCACGGCGGGGGAGGGGTGTGCGTGCGCGCTGAGTCCCACCTGCAATGCCGCAAAATCCCACCGGTGCCACCAGATGGGAAGCGCCGCTTCCCAGTCACAGCGACCATGTAGCACTTGCACTGTGCAGTGTTTCCGGGCAGCGGCCGAGCCTGGCTCTCGCGCGCCCCCTGGCGCCTGCAGCCGGCGCGGCAGCACGGAGAGCATCGCGTGCGAAGAGGCGAGTTGTTCGCAGGGAGGCTCCGCTTGTCACTCACGCGCCTTCCAGCTCGCCCGCCAGTCACGCTGGAGAAGCAGCAGCAGCAGCCAAGAGAGAGCGGCTGTTCCAGGGCTCGGTCCCCTCGCGACGGTGAGTCTCGGAGTGGCTGCAGGCGAGTCTGCCCGGGGAGGATGGGCAGCGGGCTTCCATCCTCTTGGGCTGCTGAGCAGGGATCCCCGCACAGTCTCCCCGGGGGGCTCAGCGCTCCAGGGAGCAGCTGCAAGCACCAGCCACTAGTGGCCCCGATAGCACGTTGCAAGGACTTGCTCTGGGCGCCCAGTGACGTAGATCGCCCCCCCTTTTGGGGCAGGTGCCCGGGGATGAACTCACCTGTCCAGATCCCAGGGCTCAGGTGAGGTCAGGTGAGAGTTTCTTGCAGAGCGCTCGGGATCCTGTACCTTGAAGGGCTCTGCGAGTGGGACACGTCGCCCCAGGCTTCTGCATGCTTACTTGGGAGTAAGGCGCGTGGAGCCCAGTGGGACCATCGGAGGCACTCGCAGAACGGGGCTGCAAGTGGGACTTTTCCAGTTGTAGTGATGGCACAAAAACGCAGACTCTCCCGTTTATGCTACTCGAAAAGGTAGAGGACGAGCCTTCCCCCCCCCCCCACCTTGTTGTCCCTGCCTGGCACGTACCCTCTGCCCCTAGTAAGGCTTCAATGAAGTAGGGGTTCAACGCTGGAAAACTATTCCATCCTCTGGCAACCTAAGACGAGGTAGCTGTTCAATGAAACATGGGAACTGATGAGACTTGCCACCAAGGAAGCACTGATAAGTTCCCACTGTTAAGTTAAAATATTTATTTATTTATTTAAATGGGGTTTTCTCTAAAAGTCACACACCAAGAACATCCAAAGCCCTGTGATTCCTGACATCTCTTACTTGGAATCTGTTTGTCCTACTGGTCTTACTGCCTCTGAGCTTGTACTAATTGCCTTTCCTAAGTTGTTATCCCCCCCCCTCCTCTGAGTTTAGAAAGTGGGCTTCTAAGTTACCAAACCTTGTTCCTGGCACGTTTGAGAAATTAATCTTTGCCAGCTACTACTGTTTGTGGATACTTAGCATAGTTTCTCCTCCACCCCCCAAAGAACTTTTAAATTTTCTATATTGCATTCTGCCTCTGTTAATTAACGCAGCATTGATCCTCCTTGTCATTTCTTGCAGGTCCCATGGCCCTAAAAGGTTTGAGGAGAAAATGTGTTTGTAGTATGCTCCCTGAAATAGTGTAGATAGATTTTAAAAGGAAACACAAACTGGCAAAGGTCAGGTTGATTCATCTCAACATGTTTATGCCAATAAAGGTAGTTCCAAAGCACTTTCTGCCTGCAGCAAGGCAAAACAATTTATGTGGAAGTTGTATCCAAATTAATGCACTCGCCTATCTGTATAAATCCCTCTGTGAGTGTGCATCAGATTTAGGTTTTCAGATGAGCCTCCTGTAAAACCTACATAACCCAGTTGTGTAGAACCAACACATAGAAGTGAAATCGATGGTGGTAGTCCATGAACTGCATGCCGAAATAAATGTATTCTTTAAGATGGCGCAGGACACTTTGTTATTTTTGGAGCTAAGTGTGTTGCACTGATTTTTGTGGGCCTGGAGCTATAATTCTATAAACACAGTACTTAGAAATTATCTCAATGGAAATTCCATATAACACCGCTTAGGTTTGCAGACATAATCAAGTTAAATTCAAATACTTTTACAGTACCATAGTTGAGGGTCAGGCTGTTAGCTGGTTGACTGTCCTGCTTTTATTCTGTTAGTTGACTGAAATTACAGTGTATGATTCAGTGTATAAGTCCTGAAGTTATGTTAATTAAATTTCTTGATTAAATATTTAAAAAACTAAATAAAATATTTAATTAAATATTAAATATTTTTTAATATTAAAAAAAAAATTGCCCATCATTTGGAAAATTGCCTCTAACTTGTTGCTTCATTTATGAGACAGACTCTTGTAAATTGTTTGTTTACGATAGTACTATCGGCACCAGAGTTAGATAGTTTTACAGGGAACAACTCCAACTGAAATGTGAACAGCTTTTACTACTTTTAGCTTTCAAATACTTTTAAACCAGCAGTTTTTAAAAAGTAGTTCTTCATTGACTGCTGTGGTTTTCAAACTACCTGTCTGCAAGGAACACTTTCTACATTGATTTGTCTGCTGGTGAATCTCTGTATATCTCCCACAGGACCCCTGTACACTGAAAAGGTTCTGGGGTGGTCATGAAGACTGTACTCATTTCATGTGAAAAGTTCAGCCCAGGGCCTGCTTGATATTGTACCCTAAAAATGCTCAACTTTCCTCTTGCACTATGCGCTGTAGTGGAAAATTGACAACGGCAGACAAGCTGTCTTTCAGGGAAGTTACCGATCTGGCAGCAGTAGTAGGTCCCTTAGTGAATAAGGCAGGCTATGCAAGCACTGTCAAAAAGTAAGTTTGGATCCTGAATTTTCAACATTGTTTTGAGATTAAATGCTGGATTGGATTGATTAATTCATCCCTGCAAATAGTTTGTTCTGTACAACATTGAAGCTGCACTAGAGGAAAGCTAAGATTTCTTCTGTTCATTTTTGCTGGGCAGAAGACTTCTTCATTTTTCAGTCTGATGCTTCTTGGAAGTGATGTAATTTCATGAGCTATGTTTATCTTTTTTTTTTAAGGAATCAAGATTAAAGTTACAGAAATTTTCCAGAGCAAAGAGCAAATATTTGTTTGCTTTTGAAGTGAGGATAGAGACTAATTTCCATGCTACGTTTTTGTACATATAACTCCATAGTTTTGTACACGTGCATCTATACTGTATGTGCAATTTGTAATATGGAAATGGATGTGCCACTGTACCTTTCTTGTCCTAAACCCCCACCTGCTTTCTTACATGTACTTGAATAACAATAAAATACATTGGCTTGGCTGTTCAGAATTATAAATTATACATGTTCTTATTGTCCATGAATATAACCTCCACATATAAAAATATAATCTGTGAGCTAACTCTGCATTCTGTACTTGAAAGAGTGTGAGCCCAATCCCATGCATGTCTACTCAGAAGCAAGTCCCATAATAGTCAATGGAACTTACTCCCAGGAAAGTGAGGATAGGATTGCAGCCTGTGTACAGTGTCCAACATAGTGAAGTCTAAAACTAATTGAATGTTTATTTTATTTATTTTATTTATTTATCACATTTTTATACCGCCCTTCCTCCAAAGAGCTCAGGACGGTATACACAGTTGCTCCTCTCCTTTTTTCCTCACAACCACCCTGTGAGGTAGGTGAGGATGAGAGAAAGTGACTGGGCTGAGGGGGGATTTGAACCTGGATCTTCCAGGTCTGAAGATCCTAAGAGCAATATCTCCCATCTTGCTATTTCTGAACTTGTTTGAGACTTTGGTTTGTTACATAACTGCTGTGCTTACATAGTTTTTTGCATTTCCTGCATCTAGAATTTGAATGTAAGCCTACATTTGGTTAGAGCAGCAGTTTTCAACCGCTGTGATGTGGCACACTGGTGTGCCGCGAGGCTGCCTCAGGTGTGCCACGGGATCAGAGGAGACAGGCAGTAGCTGCGCACTGCGGGAGAAGCGGCTGCTTTGAGCCTCCTGCGCAGGGAGAACAAGCAAGGGAGCAGCCAGGGAAAGGGCTGGTCGAAGCTGCTTTGCATCCCACGCAGCAGCTGAGGAGTCCGCTTGGAGCTTGCTCCTGCTACTGAGCATGACTCAGGCTGCAACCTAATCGTCACTTTCCTAGGAGTAAGCCCCATTGACTACTATGGGGCTTACTTCAGAGTAGACATGCATAGGGTAGGGCATGAAGGCGGTTGTTGCCTGCATGCATGCTGATTGCCCAACCAGAGAAGCCCGGAGGAGCCAGGAGGTGGGAGCTGCTGAGTGAGTGAGAAGGGGGAGCCAGAAGCAGGCAAGCAGGTACATATGAGCGAGTCTGCTGAGGCCCCCAACCTAAGGACTGGCTGGCTGAAAAGGATTCCTGAAAGTCCCTTTTCCTTGCCAGTTTGCCTGCAGTTCCCCAAAGCGACCCTCCCTGCACTTTGGGGCTTTTAGAGGAAGGGTGCTGGGCCACAATCCTATCCACACTTTCCTGGGAGTAAGCCCCATTGACTATAATGGGGCTTACTTCTGAGTAGGCATGCATAGGATTGAGCTTTTGGCTGCACTCTTTTTTCTCAAATACACAAGCAGGCAATTGGCATTTCTCTCCTCTTCCCCAGGGATATTCCCCCCCCCCCAAATCTCACAATCACAGTTAGCAACTCTTTTACTGTCCCTCCCCTCACTTGTCAGCACCTTCCAAAGATACGGAATCATTGCCTCACATTCTCTCTCTCTCCCCAACCCCCAGTTTAATCCTGCACTTGTTTCAATCATGTCTCCTCACTACCCCTCACCCACATTCTCCACTATGTGATCAACCTGCCCTATCTTTGCCAACACTTTCTGCCACTTTTGATAAGAATTTGAACATAGGAGTTTTCCTCCTTTTCAGAAACCATATATACTTCCCTCTCCACGCTTCTTGTCAATTTTTTTGTCATGTAATGATTTAATTGTATTAATTTTATTAATTCAAGATTAACTGTAATGTAGTAATTTAATGTAAGTAAAAAAACTGGCAGTGTACCTTGACAATTTTAGTACCTTGTCAGTTTTAGTGCCTTGTCAGTGTGCTGTGAGCTGAAAAAGGCTGGGTTAGAGTGTGCTTTTAATTTTTAATATGATTATCTTCCATTTTCTATCCCACATTTAAATTCTTCTCTGTCGGTTGTGAAAATGTCCTTTATTCTTTTCTTTGCCTCAGGTTTCTATATTTTGTTAAACCCATCCACTGGAATACAGTTTGTCTGTAAAACAGATTAGATATATTCATGTTTCAAATAAAAGATCAGAAGGAAGAACCATCTCATCTTTATAAGGTGCTCTCTTTAGTGTCCAGTGGGTTGATCCATGCAGGGAGAGTGCAGAGAAAGCTTTAGATGGAGAACTGGCTGGAATAAAAAATATTGGATTTAATTTGATTAAATAAAATAATTTTTCAAATAAATAAATAAATAGTGCTGTATTTTAAATCAAAATAAAACCTAGGCACAAAGAGTGTTGCAATTCACATTCTGAGATTGCAACTTGCAACAGGTTTACTTCAGAGGAGTTATTTAATGTTAACCTTAGAATAAGTAGATTATGAACTTGGTTTGATATCAGAATTTTGAACAGTTAATGGTTATGTACTGCGATTTGCACTGGGTTCAGTACTGTTTTACGTAATTGCTATAAGAGCAGAGCAAGTGGAGCTGCCGCCCACGATCTGTTAAAATGATTAGGTGTGGAAGAGCAGCAGTGCTTTCACCCAACCAAATCAGCAGCAGACAACTTACCGGATTTTGAATGGATCCGATTTGTCTTTCAATATTATGACCTGTTTGTAATAGCTAAAACCAGCCTTGGAAAAAAAAAGTTCACAAAAGTTAACTGTTCCACTGTAAATTTTGCAGTCTCTCCTGTCTACACATACCTACATTAGGCTAAGACTAAGATCCAATTTTTGTAGAGCTTCATAGTCCTGGAGGCAGTTCAGCAAAGGAAACTAGCCAAACGACTATTTTGCAAGCCTGATCTGTACTGTAGAAATAATTGGAGATCTTTCCGTTCCAAACTAATTCAAATAGAAATTCTGAAGTCATATTCCCAATGTATTATTGAGCTGGATTCAGCGTAAAACGGGACTTCAGGGCTCAAGGCGTACATGTGGCACAAGAAAGCTTTCATTGAGCCCAATCCTGAGCTGCCCAGGGTGCACGGCTGCAGCGGCATCAAAAACGACTGCTGCTGCATCCTGCGCGCCCAAGGCAGCCATGGGCGGCACCTCAGGAGAAGGGGACTTTCATCCCCTTCCCCCAGGTAAAGGGAGTAGCCCCACAATGGGACTACTCGATTCACCACCAACCAAAAGTTATGAGGTAGTGAGGTAAAAAGTTGTGAGGCAGTGAGGTAAAAGCCTTCATGTTGGGCGGTGAGCTCCACCTGCTCAGAAGACTCAACAACAGACATAAACAAAGCTGTGTTTGTAAGCTGTCTGCAATCACGCAAAATGTTCCTCAGAAACTTCACAGACCTTCCGCAGACACTTTCAGAACTCCTCCAGGCTTCTCCTGGCTGTCACGACATACCTGAATAGCCCTGACCCTGCCCTTGAGTGACCTGCAGATAAGACGAGGTGTCAATCTATGCTTGATTTATTGGTAGAAATTTCTCGCCTTATAGGTGAGTATCTATGGTATCGTGATGTGTATATATAACTATATCCTGCTAAGCCATATGGTCCATTTCAGGAAAGCAAAGTACTGTATAGGGGTTGAATTTAGAGAATAACTTGAAACATCCATTTTTATGTCCTTCATATTCTCTAAAGATCCTCGGAGCAATTTGGATAAGCAGGGTCAGATTTGGTGCTCCGTGGTATTAGTGCACCCAGGTTAGTGTATACCCAGGTTAGTGTATAGTCGGTCAGTCCGCTTCTCCAGGGACTACATTGGCTGCCCATTTGTTTCTGGGCCCAATTCAAGGTGCTGGTTTTGACCTTTAAAGCCCTATACTGCTCTGGGCCAGGCTATCTTAGAGATTGCCTACTCCCGTACAATCCAGCTCATCCTCTCAGGTCATCAGAGAAGGCCTTTTTACAAGTGCCACCGCCCAAGGAGGTTCGTGGGGCGGCAGCAAGAAATAGGGCCTTCTCAGTAGTAGCACCAACGTTGTGGAACTCCCTTCCCCTTGACTTGAGAATGGCTCCCTCTCTTGAGTTTTTTCGGCGAGGCCTGAAGACCCTGCTCTTTAAACAAGCCTTCTGATTCCATGGCCTTTTTAACACTTTTATAATCTTTTAGTTTCTTTTGACAGGCTGGATTCCTCTATGATTTGCTGTTTTATGCTCTTTTTATTCTGACTTTATTCTGACTACTATTTTTATGGCCTCTGTTAATGTGTTTTTAATATGTTTTTATCTGTGTTAAATCATGCTTTTTAAAATTGTTTTTACATGTTGTAAGCCGCCCTGGGTCCCTTTCAGGGAGAAGGGCGGGATACAAATAAAGTTTATTATTATTATTATTATTATTATTATTATTATTATTATTATTATTATTATATAGGACTGCAGACCAGGGCCTAGGAGGGGGGGGTAAAGGGGGTACCTTTACAAAAGGCTCTACAAAAGGGGGGGTAAAGGGGGTACCTGGGCCCAGGATCAAAAAGGAGGCCCAGGAGCCAAAGAAGCAGGTCCAGAAATTTCCTGGGATCTTACATTTTCCTGTCTACTCAGACTTGTTGCCCACATGGGATGCTGGGGATACTACTATGAACTTGCGGCGGCAGCTACTGCAGCTATTGGCAAGCCATATATGCTGGGCTAAGGAATACAAATGTGACACTCCTTAACAGTGTCAAATCAGTGTCAAATTTTTTTAAGATTTAAGAGGACAGGGAGCAACTTATTGATTTTATTTTCTATGTAAATTACTTTATGAAATACTCTTGTTGAAAAGTGGTATATAAATATTCATAATAATTATACTGTAATTACAATAAAAACGTAAGTGAATTGTAGGGTGGAGGTGGATTGGCGCTTAGAGCTTGAGCATGCTTTGTCACAAAGGTAGGAAGAGAAAGTACTCAGACTGTTCAAGGCTGATTCCTCTTGTTATAGTTATTTTTTCAACAAAAATCAGATAATATTGGGGTCACTATCTAGGCAGCAAGTTTTGGACACCATTAAAGGCAAGCAAATTATGATGTGTTCTGTTTATTGCTACATTTTTAAATTGTGGAGGTTTTCTGCCTCAGAGCCAAAATGTTCTGAGGACGGTCCGAACAGTTCACTTTGCTAAGTGGCTGATACCAAAGGGTGTGCTTTGAAGCATCTTTTTTTGTCTGTATCTAAAAGCATATTTTCAAATTATTAGGGTAAAATTAAACCAAATGAAAACAGCTCCAAAATGTAGTATAACTGTTTGAAGTGCTGCTGTAAAAGATGCTAATCAGTCTAAAAATGCCCTGTATTTTTAAAATTCCCAGTGCATGTACACATGCATCATAGTGTGTGCCTGGTTCCTTGGAAGTAGGTCCAGTTTGTTTATGGAGGTTACTCCCAGGTACATGTGCATAGGATTGTGCTGTTAGCGGTGGCAAAGTGCACACTTTATAAATGTATGAATACATACTCTTCCGGAGTAACAAGAAATTGCAATAAATTGTAGAGAAATTGTTACCATTTCAACAGTGAAATGAGGCTTGTTCAAAGCCATGTGACCCTAAGACTTCCAGGTGCCTAAGAATGGGAACTCTGCAGATTGTTGGGGGATGTCAGTCTTCCACAAATGGGCCAGAAACCTTTTGAGGTTGTGTAAACTCATCGCACAAAAGAAGTTTAATTTACTCTGAGAATGCCAAAATAGTTTCCGAGACTTAAAACGTATTTAAATCTGCATGCAGTATAAGACCTATGAACAACCAATACTCCCATTTGAAGGGGTGTGTGTGTGTGTGTGTGTTTTTAAATGGAGAGAAAGAATGAAATATTTCCTTTGATATGCAATTGACCTGTGAGCTGTAGCTGGCTTTTTAGAATGAATGATTTCAATGCAAATTATTTACTGTAAATATAAATTGAAATGTAAAAGCCATCAGCCACTTCCCTATCCCAGTGTAGTGTGAGGAGCTGAGTGTGAGGAGCTGAGCCATTTGACTTAAGGCAGAATTACATGTTCTATTATTGTTTTGATGACTTTTTCTTTATATATTGCAACTGCTTTCCATACTTGGGTGTGTTTTCCAGTGGGAAACAATGCGCAAGACATGCTATAAGATCCTTATTACCCCTCAGCACTGGTCTTCTGCTTCACACAGTAGTGGCTGCATTTTGTACCAAACAAAACCAAAAGAAAAAGAATCATGGAATTTCATGTAATGTATACTTTTGCCCTATAATTTTAAAACAATGGTGCTTGCTAAAGGACTGGGTGAATTACAGTTTCAAAAACATGTGACAGAAACAAAACATTGTACAAGAAACCTGATAAATTGATTAGAGTGCGTGCGTGAAAACACACACGTACCCTGATAGCTAATCCTAAAGCAGGTCATTATCTTTATTATTAAGACAATTTCAAAGTTTCAGTTTTGGAAATTTTGTGTGCTCAAGCAGTCTTTCTTCCCCTCTCATGTTTCCATCTTTTGCTTTGTGGTTGATACGTACACAGCAAAGATAGCTGAATTCTGCAGGAATGTTTGCTTTATCTTACACACAACCTATATCTTTGTTAGTTTCCTCATTTATAAATCACATCTTCCCCCTTTCTTCACAACAATGCTCTGAATTGGGATTTGAACACAGATCTTCCTATTTTAAGTTCAACTCTCCAACGACTACATCAGTGTTTCTCAAACTGTGGGTTGGGACCCACCAGGTGGGTCATGAGCCAATTTCAGGTGGGTCCCCATTTATTTCAATATTTTATTTCTAATTTATTAGACTTGATGCTACCATGGTATGTGACTGCATTTGGGGAAATGCTACAGATCTGTACTTTTAACAAGCTACTATGTATATTCTTTTAACAATGATAGTCAATAGGACTTACTCCTGGGAAAGTGTGGGTAGGATTGCAGCCTAGGATTGTTAAAAATGTTCCTGCTTGATGATGTCACTTCCGGTCATGACTTCAATTCTGGTGGGTCCTACAAATTCTCATTCTAAAAAGTGGGTCCCGGTGCTAAATGTGTGAGAACCACTAGACTATATCACACTGGCACATGATTCAACAATAAAACTGACAATCATAAATTGATTCCTACAGATGGAAAATAAGAGTAGTGTCATATACAAGAGAGCCTTGTGTCATATGATTGATTGAGATATATTTCTTATTCACTATTTACAGTCAAACTTTATAAAACCAGTCACTTATCCTTCTCTTACTGCAGGGCTGCTAGGCCAGTCTGGTCCCTGTGGGACCAGAATATGTCCTGATCTCAGGTCTAGGGATTGCAGAGTAGCACAAGGGAAAAGGAGTGGCATCAGGGATTGTGTAGGTGGGGCATGTAGCAAGAGCCTATGCCCTTTTAAAGTCTACTTGGCTGGGTTGATAAATACACTTTTGGTATCAGCAGTAATACCCATTCAGCAACTGGGGTCAGAGAGGAGCATAGTGGGGACCAAGTACTTACTGTATAGAACTTTGTACATGACGGCCTTCTGCTGAATCTGGAAGAGAAAATGCAATTCTTCCTCATACTTGACCAAGCAATGGGGCTAATTTGACACTTGTCTATCTGGCTTTGTCTATCTGGTTTATTATGCCCCATAATGAGGCTTCCAGGCCAGGGGCTCTGCTGCAAGGCATGAGACAGTGCCCCATCAGCACTTCCAGCAGAAGCCACACTCCAGCCAATCACATGGCTTGAGTGGAGCTTGGCCAGTTCCCTGGTGGCTATGGCAGCCAGAATGCTACAACTGGGTATGCTGGGGGAAAGAAGGGCAGAACCGGACAAGGAGGGTACATCCAAAGCACATCAGAGATCAATGGTCTTGATTCTGGCTAATGATGAGCATGGCAACCCAGAGGCAAGGGTGGAGAGTGAGGCCCAACCAGAATGCCTCAGCATGCACCCAGCAGCACACCCAGTGAAGCCAATCAGGACAACTGGCGGAGGAGGAAAAGGGTGGCTAGAACTTGCTCCCCACAAAATTTCTGAAGCTGCTATGGGGAAAAAGGAGGGTACAGGCAACTAACAACACCCAGGCAGTGCTTCCTCAAGGTCCCAAGGAAGAGCTTAAGAACTCCAGGGGCTGCCCCAACATGTCCTGAAAAGGACACCCCTGCAAGGGCTAAATTTCTTCTCACCCGACTTGGCAGGATCTTCCATTGTAGGAGCAGTTCCCCATAGCACACGATCTCATTACTCCTTGTATACTGGCATTATCCCCCATGGTACAAATCTCTCAGTGTCAGCAGGGCCTGCAAATATTATCTTTCCCTCTCAGCGTATAGACGAGACTCCTGCTGCATTTGGATTTTTCTGCTCCCTTTGATCCTTTTTTATCTGTCCTTCATCACTCAGTGAGACTTCTTATAGGAATGGAATAGTATGCAAATTTTGGTCTAGACTGAGCACCACCTCAGCTGAGGCTAACTGTGCCTGCTTGCATGCTGTGGCCACTAAAATGGCTGCTGCCAGTTTAATTGTTGCATCATAATAGACCAGGGGTGCCCAAACCCCAGCCCTGGGGCCACTTGCGGCCCTCGAAGACTCCCAATGCAGCCCTCAGGGAGACCCCAGCCTCCAATGAGCCTCTGGCCCCCTGGAAACTTGCTGGAGCCCACACTGGCCTGACGCAACTGCTCTCAGCATGAGGATGGCTGTTTGACCTCTTGCGGTAGCTGTGGGATGAGGGCTCCCTCCACCACTTGCTGTTTCACGTCTGTGATGCAGTAGCGGCAGCAAAGAAAAGACCAGCCTTGCTTTGTGCAAGGCCTTTTATAAGCCTTGAGCTATTGCAAGACCTTCATTCATTCGTATAAGTTCCACCTCTAGTATATTAATTTATGTAATGTAAATTTATTCAAATTTTAAATGTAAATTAATTATTTTTTCCCCAGGCCCCCAACGCAGTGTCAGAGAGATGATGTGACCCTCCTGCCAAAAACTTTGGACACCCCTGTAATAGACTATGACATCATGATATGTAGCATAGCAACAAAGCAGTGAGGAAAAGACAACTTGAATTGCCCTAGCTAGCTTATTAAACAAAGTTGGCCTGGGCAGTGCTAGTAATAACAGGTGATGAGAAATGGACCAACTGTGGCATTTTTTGTTGGGGAAAGTGGGATACTGTACTACCACACTATGCGCTGGAATCCCACAGCGTCTTCTGCAATTTCTGGTACATTACCATTTCATGATCCTGGTATTCTCCCAGGGACCTAGAGGCAATGATTACTCAGGTGAGCAATATTTTAAGCAGCTTGCCTATGGAAGAGGGAGAGGGGCTTGGCTGAGCAATTGGCCTGTGCTGTTTCACACAATTTGTTCCCATTTGGAAAATATGGATTAGCATCAAATAATGGAGTGATATTAGCAGAATATTAATTTTAACTGCTAGACTTTACCTTGCTTCAAGAGAAGGGGAAGTATCCCTTTCTTGTGTCTCCTTCATTGTAGGCTGTGTTTGCAGTCGACTTGTGAAGAATACTCGTATGCAAACTGATGTGAAGTCGCAAACATTTTTGACTCCACAGTCAAAATACTTCTTGGCTAGGAAATCCAAAGTGTGTTGAAGTGTTATGAGTCTAGGTTCTGTGTAAACTTCCTTTGTGAAAATTGGTTGTGAGCATCCATCTTTGCACAAGGTTTGCAGATGGATATGGATATTTTTCCTACCATTTTTTTCGTGGATAAACATCCTCTATCTTAAGCCCACTTGCTAGACCATTGTTCTGTTGCTGTTTTAATCTTGTTTAAGCTGCCTGGGGGAATAGCTGCTGGAGAGCTGGCACTGGATCCAGGGCAAGATGCCTGATTGGCCCCCACCTTCCTAAATGCATTGGGGTAATAGAGGTGCCCCAAAAGTGAATTAAAGTGAATTAAAACTGTAGTGGAAATGCAGTTCTGGATTGAGGTACTCAAATTTATTTTATAATTTATTTATTTTGTACTGTTTTTGTACCATACTGTTTTTTGTCATGGCCTGGGCCCACTGGAAGCCCAGGGCCTGGGGATTCCCCACTCCCTCCTCAAGCAGGCCTGGAGGTTTCTGGAGGACCAAAAATGATTTAATAGATGAAATAAATGCCATGTCTGTCTGGCCTTGACCAGGGAAGTCTGGATTCGGATCTAGATCCCTGCTCAGCCATGCTAATTGGATTCAAATTTCTGCTCACCAAAGCTCATTGGATGACTTTGTGCAAGTCATTTTATTTTGAGGATAAGATGTGATAATTTCATGTATCTTGGCCTGTGATACTTGGAGGAAAAGTGGCATACAAATGGGTGTACTTGGAATGGAGCAACCTGCAAGAGCATGTCCAAGGGCCAGAAGCGTGCAAACAAAACTGCTGCAAACAAAACTCCTTGCAAATAGCTAATCTAACAAAAATTTGGCATCATCTTGTAGCTGACTTCCCAGTTACAGTGTGTGTTCACTTAGAAATAATATACTATGCAAATATATTAATTAGAACAAAAATTCCGAAGAGAGATGTAACGTTTAAATGTGAAGTATGATTATTTCTTACAACAACCTAAACTTTTTTTTTAACTTGTGGGCAAACATTTGATTGTATCCTGAATTTAGTAGGGGGTTCACAGGGCCAAATAAAATGGACTTGGGTAGATTCCAAGCTGGGGCTTCCGTTCCCAGCCCCCTATGTTTTTTAACTTTTTTATTGCGCTCTGCTTTATCAGTGTTGATGATTATTGCATTTTATATTTTTGCTCCCATTTAGCTGTTTTTCTTCCCTCTATATTTTATACTACTTTGAGCACTCCGGTTATTCAGAGGGAAAGATGGGGTATAAATTATTTAAATTAATTACTTAATTAATTGAAAAAAATGTACTGCTTTTCAGTTAAAAAACTTACAAAGCAATTTACATGGCTGAATATACAACTAACAGCACAATCCTAACCCCTACCCCAGGAGGCTTGTGCCGGCTCCTGGGGTAGGGGTTAGGATTGTGCTGTTAGTTGTATATTCAGTCATGTAAACTGCTTTGTAAGTTTTTTAACTGAAAAGCAGTACATTTTTTTAACTCCCAGCCATAGCGAACGTGCCATAAAGCACATTTGTGACGACTCAGGAGAAGGATAGGCCAGCACATGGACATCCCCGCATCTGGAAGAGGTAGGTTTGTGCTGGTCCAGGCAGACCAGCACGGGGGGGGGGGGGATGGGGCGGAAGGAGGAAGGAACAGAGGTGGGTAGTGGGCATTTTAGGGCAGGGGAGGACAGCCTGGAGGGCGATTGGGCCCGAGAGAGAGGTGGGGCCAGCTGTGGCAGCAGAGGCTAGATCCCAACCCTGGTCTCCATCCTGAGTGGTGTGACTTGGCTGGCTTGAATTTGTGCCCCCAAAATCATAGACGCAGATCCGAGTAGCCCCATCGGGCTACCTGTGGTGTTGCTCGGGCTAAGGGGATTAAAATCCCCTTACTCTGAGTTGTGCCCCAGGCTGCACCACACCTGTGCTGGAACAGCGCAGGCTAAGATTGAACTCTAAATGACTCTACCTCAGAATGCCAGATGCAGGGGAGGGCACCAGGACGCAAGTTGTGTCTTGCTGTCTTGTGTGCTCCCTGAAGCATTTGGTGGGCCACTGTGAGATACAGGAAGTTGGACTAGATGGCTCTTTGGCCTAATGCAGCGGGACTCATGTTCTCATGTACCAAAAGGGTTCACAGTCTTAAAAAGGTGCAGAAGAAATCAGCAAACAGCCACTAGATGGGATGCTGTAGTACAGACATTTTTAACCACTGTGCCGTGGCACACTGGTGTTCCATGGATGGTCTGCAGGTGTGTCTTGGGAGTTTGGGGAGGATCATTCATTATTAGGGCCACTGGGGGCTGCGAGCCCCTGCTGTCAGTGCAGTGTGCCTTGTCAAAAAACTGATGGTATGCCTTGAATATTTTAGTACCTTGTCAGTGTGCCATGAGATGAAAAAGATTGAAAATCGCTGCTGTAGTAGGATGAGTAGGGGCAGTTGCTTTTCCCCTGTTAATGTTCTATACAAAACTAGGAATTTATCTTATACTTATTGTTTGCTTGGTAATTAAAGGGCTTTTGTAATTAATTTAGCTCTTAATAATGGAACAACTTAGAAGTAATGGGCTTTAATTGAATTTTATGGGATATTCTTTTCAGCTTTCATGCCAGGATAATGATTCCACCTGGAGAATGTTTGTACGCTGGGAGGAAAAGACGGAAACCTATTCAGAAACAGTTAAGTATTTTTCTTCTTATCAAATGCACCAAAGGAACCCTCCTATAAGTCAATCTCACGGAAAACCCGAGGGTAGGCTTTGAGCATGGAATTTTTTATGACTCTCATATAAGTCGGGGGAGGAGGAGTTTAAACTTAGGAGGATGTCTGATTTCACCTGAGGCCAGATCCTGAAAAATAACCTACCAATAATTATTACCTAAGTACTGATGGTCTCTAATTCATTAAAAATATAGGAAAAGATGATAAAATACATTTTTATTAATTAACTTATTAACTTCTGGCCTTCACAACCTTTTTGTAAACACTATCAGAGTAAGTGCACTGCAAATTAATCAAATGCTTCTTTAAGGTGCCTGGTGTGTTAAGCCAGAGGCTCAACATGTAACATACAGCTTATAACACATAACTGGGAGTGTGCACAGCAGAGAGACAAGCAACAAGGACTGAGCATGAGCAAGTGCAACTGCACATAGTTGCAACCCTATTTACTCAGAGGTAGACCCCATTGCTTTCCCTGGGTGTTATTCTTAAGTAATGGTGCACTGAATTACAGCCTGGGACTTTGGAAATGAGGACTGCATCCTCGTGTTTTAAAACCCAGACTCCTAAACTGAGGAGTGCATGAAATGCTTTGAAAATTCAGAGGCAGCCATTCTAGCTTCTTCTCCAAACTGGAAGGGAGATGAAGGGGCTTATGGGAGTTGTGAGGCTTTGTGAGGAGTAAGTGCAACACTTCCATAGCAGCAGCCCATATAGACTATAATTCCCATTAGCGCCTTCACTTCCCTTCCTCTTTGGAGAATAAGCCAAAATGGCTGCCTCTGAATACCGTAATTACTAGTAAAAATTCTCCTTTTTCTTCCACCCCTGTGTCCTGCTTCTCAGCCCAGTCACACCCTCTACTTCACCAGACAGCTGCTAAGCTTTCCATAAGCTTCCCAGAGGCTCCTGTCTCACTCACTGTATTGACCCGAGTATAAGTCGACCCTGGGTTTCAGGCTCGATTTTAGGCATGCATTTTCCAACTTATAGGCGAGTATATACAGTATGTCTCGCCTGTTTGTTTGTCCCTCTATAGGCTAGACCAGGGCTTCTCAAACTAGGGCGTTGCAATGCCCCAGCCTGAGGGCCCTGGCTTCTGCCCCCTTAAGGGGCAGGGGGAAAGTAGTGATGCAATCCCCAGGATTGCATCGCTAAGGGGGCTGCAGGGACTGGCATTTACTTACCAGTCCCTGCAGCAGCCTCCCAAGGGTGCAGGGAGCCCTGTGCGACCGTCTGCAGGGTTCCCCGAAGCTTAGAAAATTAAACCGAAGTGATTGGGCTCCACCTCCACAAAACCAGAAGTGGAGCACAATTGCTCCACTTTCACTTTCTAAGCATCAGGGAGCCCTGCAGATGGTCACACAGGGCTCCCAGCACCCTTGGGAGGCTGCTGCAGGGACTGATAAGTAAATGCCAGTCCCTGCACACCCCTTAGTGACACGATCCTGGGGATTGCATTGCTGCCTCCCCCCTGCCCCCACAAGGACTGACTGTGTCTCAAACTCTCCCAGAGAATTTGAGAACCACTGGTTGCACTTAAGGTTAGATTGAGAGGTAGTGAGTTGCCCAAGGTTATTCTGTGAATCTCAGATATTTCCTTAGTCAAAGTCCAGAACAGTGTCCACGCTGCTCTGCATTAGTATAAAACATATTGTGGACTAAATATGATACCATTTGTTTGGGGTGGTACTCCCTTGCCTTGATGGGTTTGCATATCTCATCAGACTGCATAGCAGAGCAAACACAGGAACCACACAAAGGCTCAGTCTTACTTTCCTTGGTCGCACAGTACATTAGACTTAAAAAATCAGTCATTCTTTATGCTAGGGAACTCTGGGAGTTGTAGTTTTGTGAAGGGGTTAGGTATCTCTTGCAGCAGTGGTTCTCAAATGTTTTAGCCCAAGACCCACTGTTTAGAATGATAATCTTTCGGGACTCACCGGAAGTTATGTCATTAACCTGGAAGTGATGCCATTAGCCTGGAAGTGATGTCATGGCCAGAAGTGACATCATCAAGCAGGAAAAATTTTAACAATCCTAGGCTGAAATCCTATCCACACTTACCCAGAAGTAAGCCCCACTGACTATCATTGTTGAAAGCATATACATAGTAACCTGTTAAAGTACAGATCTGTCACATTTCCCCAAATGCAGTCACATACCATGTTAGCATCAAGTCTAATATACTAAAAATAAAACATTGAAATGAATGGGGACCCACCTGAAATTGGCTCGCGACCCACCTGGTAGGTCCCGACTCATAGTTTGAGAATTACAGAATTCACAGCACCTTGCCATACTACAATTAAGAACATAAGAACAGCCCCACTAGATCAGGCCATAGGCCCATCTAGTCCAGATTCCTGAATCTCACAGTGGCCCACCAAATGCCCCAGGGAGCACACCAGATAACAAGAGACCTCATTCTGGTGCCCTCCCTTGCATCTGGCAATAATTCCCAGGGTTCTTTGGACAAAGCTCAGTGAGTTAAATCGGTATACTGAAAAACCAATATAAGTGTGCAGTGCTGAGTTCGCTCATGCCTTTCTCCTGCTTCTTGCAACAATTGTATGCATCCCTTTTCTATTTCAAAATGTTGTCCTTGTGATTTCTCTTTAGCCAAGACTTTCATTAGTTTGTAGCATGAGTATAAAATCTACTTTTGACTAGTGATATGCAATGCCTCTTGCAATGCCTGATATGTTCATCTTACATTAACAACTTTCACATATAGCACAGACTGCTTGGCAGAGGTTGAAAGATGCATTTAAACCTTTTACAGGTTCAGCCTATTTATACACGGATTTGCCTCGACAGGAATGGCCCCTGCAAATGAGAAGGAAAGTGCTGATCCCTGGAGAAGGGGAAAAATGCATCCCTTTAAAATCAGTTTTAAAAACTGAACAGTCCTTTAACAATAGTCTCCTTAATGAGAGAGAGAGAGAGGGCAGCTGGCTGACAATCCATCAGTCCTTCTCTCGCCTGCAAACCCCTCCATTCCCCCAGCACGTGAAAGAAAGGTGATCATTTTGCGTTGGTGAAGGGAGGGGCTGAGTGAAGTGCCGATGGATTGTCTTCTTAATGACTCTTATTTTAGAGTCAAAAGGTCAGCAAGGCTGTTTTTCAATCACCGGAGCAAAGAAACTTTGTTTTTTAAATTGATTTGCTATAGTACGTTTTTTGTTATCCATGTGAGTGCTTGGAACAGAACCCACGCGAATAATTAGTCTCAACCTGTATATCAGAATACTGTAAAGGTGAATATAACCCCAAGATTTTGCCTTTGAACTTGGGTATGTTTCTGTACTCAGGATAAAAAATAATGTGAATGTCAGAATGTCAGGTCTTATGTAGCCTATCTAATCTTAATTAACCTTGACCCAAATCCTAACCAACTTTCCAGCACTGGCATAGCGATGCCAATGGGATGCGTGCTGCATCCTATAGTTGTGTGTTACTCATGGAGGCCTCCTCAAAGTAAGGGAATGTTTGTTCTCTTACCTCTCAGCTGCACTGCCCTTATGTCAGTGCTGGAAAGTGGGTTAGGATTGTGCCCCTTCTCTATCATTGATCCAAAGTCACCAATAGCAAAGTTGAGTTATGAGGAAAATCCATCTCTTTGCGGTATGTAGAATTATTTTTGTGTACTCATGGCTAATAATTGAAATCTAGAAATACATTTCTAGATTTTAAAATGGAAATATTTCTTTATGATTCTGTGCTGTTCATTAATATAAGCCACTTTCTGCTGTGCCTGAAAGCACAGATAAAAACTGAACAGTTACTGTCTGAAACCACTGATTATAACCCACATAATTTACATCAGCACTATTAAACAAAAGGGCCAAGTTTCTATAGAGCAGTGGTTCTTAGATTTTTGGGGGTGTTATTCCCTAAGTAAGGGCCCAGTTCTATCCAACTTTCCAGTGCTGATGCAGCCTTGGTGCAGCTCTGAGGTAAGCGATCAAACATTCCCACACCTTGAGGAGGTCTCCATGACTGTACCCCCACAGCAGAATGCAGCACCCACCCCATTGGCACAGCTACATCAGTGCTGGAAAGCTGGATAAGATATGGCCCTAAGTCTTTGCGGGGCAGAGGTGAGGGTAGTGACACAATCCCTAGGATCACATTGCTAAGGGGGAGTTAGGGTGGTGTTTTTACTTACTGTGGGCAGAAGCAAGGAGCAGGAGGTGCGGGGGGGGCCCACACAGCCCTCTGCAGAGCTCCCTGAATGTTAGAATGTTGAGAAACAGCATGCGCAAACCACTTCCGGTTTGCAGGACGTGGCTTGCACTCACTGTTTCTCAACATTCTAACACTTGGGGAGACCTGCAGAGGGCTGTACAGGGCTCTCCATACCTCCTGCTCCTTGCTTCTGCCCACAGTAAGTAAAAGCATCCCCCTTGCCCCCCTTAGTGACATGATCCTGGGGATCACATTGCTGCCTCACCCACTTTAAAGGGATGGGGGAAGCTTTACATGAACTGGTGGGTCACAACCTACCAATTTGAGAGCCACTGCTATAGAGGTTCTTTCAGGTCCCTTGTTCAGCCTGCAGCACTTACCACATCGTATTCAAATGATTGAACAATCTTCAAGGGTAAGAAGCTAGGCATAGGGGCTCATCCAGTAATGACTGGCACTGCCTGCTTCAGCATCAGACTCTCCCACCATTCTTTTAAATGTACTGTTCAAGGAGAATTGACATTGGAATACAGTACATTGGAGTAGAACAAGAGCATAGGTTTTGGAATTTTCCTTATTATCATCAAGGAGGTTGGATGAAGGAGAGGGACCAGTCACTGTAGGGTATTTGAATGACTGGTTAGGATAGGCTTAGAACAGTGTTTCTCAAACTATGGGTCGGGACCCACTAGGTGTGTCGCGAGTCAATTTCAGGTGGGTCCCCATTCATTTCAATATTTTATTTTTAATATATTATACATGATGCTACCATGGTATGTGACTGCATCTGGAGAAATGTTACAGGCCTGGACTGTTAAAAAGCTACTGTGTATATTCTTTTAACAATGATAGTAAATGGGACTTAATTCTGGGTAAGTGTGGATAGGATTTCAGCCTAGGATTGTTAAAAATTTTCCTGCTTGATGATGTCACTTCCGGTCATGACATCACTTCTGGTTGGTCCTGACAAATTCTCATTCTAAAAGTGGGTCCCGGTGCTAAATGTGTGAGAACCACAGGCTTAGAAGATTAATAGGTAAGCAGTGACATGTGGAAAGGAGACTTACGTGTTGGAAAGCTGGAAACTGCTGAATGTGACTGATGTGTTTGATGCATTGCGGGGCAATATATGGAAGGCAGCATGCATTGGGATTGGATGGTGAGGTAATACAATCAATACAATATCTGCTACAATATCAGTAGTTAAGAAGATGCCATGGTTCTTTCTTCGTTGGAGGGTTGACATTGAGAACTGTAATAGCTCATATTATTTATAAAAAGCCCAGGGCCCAATCCTATCCAATTTTCTGCACTGATGCAGCTGCAATGCAGCCCCTTATGTTGAGGAGGCCTCTGTGACAGCCCCAACACCACAGGATGCAGCACACGCCCCATTGGTGTGACTGCATCAGCTCTGGAAAGTTGGATAGGATTGTGCCCTGAAGCTCTGTAATATCTTTTCTCCACAAATAGGAGGCCTGCACTTGGAAACGGAAAGTCTAACCCTTCCAAAAGGCACAGAGACCGCTTGAATGCTGAACTGGATCACCTGGCCAACCTCCTGCCCTTCCCACCGGACATAATATCTAAACTGGACAAACTTTCTGTCTTGCGTCTCAGTGTCAGTTACCTTAGAGTCAAAAACTTCTTCCAAGGTAAGCCTCCAGGTCTTTACAGTATTTTCCTGAGGTCAAAGCAATATCTAAAGTAGGAAATACTTTCCATCCCTTATTTTGATTTAGTCAGTGATAACAGCATAGCTGAGCTTTCATTTCCATGTTTTTAAAGCCAAGCACAGAGTGAGTTCCTTTACAAGAAGTGGAAATGGAATAAGTATATCAAGAGAATCAATCCTTCCTTCAGGCCACCTCTAATGTTTTAAAAAAACAAAACAATTGTATGCTTCAGTATTTATAAGAAAAGCAACAAAAACCTCCGAGTTTTTCCTGCATGTGGCTTAAACTCTAGCCTTCTGTGATCTTGTGTTAGAAACCTAACTGGTGGCTTTGTTTCGCAGCAAGCAAAGTCTTAATGTCTTCAGTTTCACAATGAACTTCATTTGATTTTTAGCAGTTTTGGCACACTATATAATTTAAATCAAATGTGTCAGCTCTCGTGTCCATAATGAGGCAGCATGCAAATTTAGGAACAGTTTGGTTTATTTTGTTACCCAAGTGTTTGGTATTTTGCCATTTTAAAATACTTCTAGTAGATGCTGGAGTACGCCAGTGTTGACTTGCGTGTAGAAATACCTGTAGAAATTACTTCTAGAGATGTGTGTAAAAATTACTTATCAGAGTTAAGTAATTAAAACACGTGTGCACTGTTGCACAAAAAAGTTTGTTGCCTACAAAATAATTCCAATAATGCATAAGCTGGAGTGAACAATTAGTGAATGTTTAATTGCATCATTTTACAGTTCATTTCCTTTCACCCTTAGTTGTCTTCCCATCCAATTTAATTTTTAGAGGGTTCTGTCCTTGCTGATAATGTCTCCAGAATGCTTGTCAAGGTGTACATATTTACCTGTCCCGTTGAAATCAGCACTAATCTCAGGCAGCAATAGTATCCAGATAGACAAAGCAGATTAGATATGATAATGCACAGGACTGAGAATGAGCAGTACTTACTACTGCTGGTGGATGTATAGGTGGGCCTTCTCTACCCATGGGTTCAGAACCCATGGACTCACTTGAGCTACTGCATGCAACTGGAAGTGTCTTCTGGTCATGTCCAGGAGGTTTCCTGAGGTCTGGGGAGGCTGTGCATGGCCTCTTTGGGCCTCAGAAAGGCCCCTGGAGGTATCAGAAGGGAACTTCTGACTCCACTGGGAGGTGTTCTGTGAAGTTGTGAGGGGGGGAAAAAGTGACAGATATTGGTATTGAACATATATTTTTTCCCCTTCTGTGGCTACTAGCACTTGATGTGGTAGGATTTAAGCTGAGGAAAGGGTTAAACCTTCATCATTCATTCCAGTTCTGATCCAAATGGGGTGAGGGGCATGGCTATTTTAACAAAGGCCATTATCTCCCACATTATGTATAGTTTTGCTAGAAGAGCTAATTAGATGTGATGATGGCAGATCTGTTTTAAAAATACAAGTGTGATCTAATTAAGTGTTATGGGGGGGGCGCAGCGGCAAAGGGGACGCCTGATTTTAAGAGGAGTAGGAGTTCCTGGATGGATAGTTTGAACCTTTCCTTGAGCCAAGGGTTACCTCCTCACCATCTGCTTTCTCTGTCCCTTTTATCAAGCCTGTATAACAAAAGAGTACCCATCTGGGTCATGGGTCTGGTGGTTTTTGTTTTTGTTTTCTAAATAAAAAACCCTACCCTTATGCTATTTCCTTGATTTTGGAAATATCTAGGATGATGGACATCAGGAAGATAAGAAAGGGCTGAGTTCTCCTCATTCATGTCCCTCTCCTTTCCCTATGCTTTATACATGATTGAAGAAAATCTGCATCCAAAGGGACAGTTCTTACACAGTCCTGTGCTTAAGGACATCTTTACATCAAGGCTGAAATTAGCTTTTAATATCCTGCCCCACTTTGACTTTGGTGTTATCAAATAAGGCTCCAGACTCCAAACACAGAGAAGCACTGAAGTTTCATAAGATTATTTTATCTATTGGTGTTTGAGTTTTTATACTGATACTGTCTTGGGATATTTGGCAAACATTTCATCTCTTTATCCTGTTTTTATGTAAAGTTGCTGCTGAAAGTGGTAGCTGAACTGGCAGAACTTTGTTTACTGCTGCAGTGTACTAATGAAGTTTTGATGCAGAAATGCAGGTTTGCCACTAGGTGTCCTCCCTGTAGTTGCTCGTAACAGCAGCACCATCATACCTTGTAGTTAGAACAGGTTGTACTACAGGTGCAAATTCCTCAGGTTGATTTCTGGAAGGATAGTTGAGAAGAAGTGGCTTTAAAAACCTCACCAGTATGTTTATCATATCAAAGGAAATGATATGACATTTCCTTTCTCAATGAAAGGAAATCCTTTCTGATATTTTTTTTCACAAAAACAGAAAGTAGTTTTTCTAGGTCTTCAGCACCTGGTTTCTTCCTAGCTTTCTCACTGTAGGAATGGTAGTCCTGAGAAAATGCAAAGATGTTTTGTTTTTTTTTAACTGTATATTAGCAACTGGGTATAATGGGAAGCTGTGGTTTAAATCAAGACCTAAATCAAGTACTGTTGAAGGAAACCTACCCTTCTTCTCTTAACCATGCCTGATTAGCACCACCTCTTCTGACCTGTGGCCATGGCTCTTCTTTAATTAGTAATATATAATAAATTTAAGTTTCAGCATGAGCGGAATGCATTTCCTTCATTACTGCAGTTTGTCCCTATAGTCTTAGAACTGAGCAGGTCTTCTCTAGGGCAGCCTACATTTAAAAAAAAAATTAAGCACAGTTCCCATCTCCTTTAAGAACATTCTGAGAACACACCCCAAAGATGTATGGGGGTCAGGGAGATTTTTAAAGGTTATCACTTTTTTTTTTTAAAAGGTTATCACTTATGGTAGCACTCCTGTTCCCCACAAAACTTTATGCCAGTACTCCAAACTTGACCATACCCACTCATTTTCAGCACAACTTCATGCTTTATCTAGCAAACATGTTTGCTGCCACTGTCTTTTACAGCAGATGTGTGAACTGAGGATGACGAATGCACTTGTGTGTCGGAGGACTCTGGCTCAGTTAAATACTTGAACCATACATATGCACGTAGTTGTTTATATAGAACTATGTGTATGTCCTTCAATCTTTACATATTTGCTGCAGAAATTACCATTGTTTGGCCCATAAAGTGTAGAGCTGCCCTGAGAAAGTTAGGGGAGTGTGGGAAAGCCCCGTTCTCTCCTTCCCACTTCTGCGATGTTGTCTTGATTGCAATACATTTCAGCAGTGCAGCAATAAAATCAGAGCATATGAAGGAACGCTGCTTGTTCTTCCTCACCTTGGTAAGCTGGAAAGTAGCAGCAATGCGTTTCCCATGCTCTGTGTCATTGCTGTCCAGTGGGGGGGGGCAGGGGGAAGACACAGTTCTGCTTTTACATTGCTTGCACATTGCATGCTTGACGTGACAGTGTTTTAAATATACAGCTGTCTGGATATGCTTAACAAGTAGTTCTGTCACGGTTTGTTCTCACTCCTGTTTCAAGTATGCTCTGTAGAATGTGTTCAGAATTACCATCTCTTTATATTTTTTATACGTTGGTAGGTGAAGGTGCTTAATGGTCAGTGATGGCTGATGATTATGAATCAGGAAGTTGATTGAATGCTCTTCTATATAAAAATTCCCTGCACATAGAAAACTAGCATGTCAGGAAGAAAGCTAGGCAAAAGCTCTTGTCTCTGACATCCTAGTTTTTGAATAAAGAAAAGTTTTATACTGTTCATTAATATTAGCTGCCACCTGTGGTCTGAAGTGGTACAACCAAACAGAGGTTTACCACCTCAATGAGTTCAGATCCTTAGCTACTATCATTTCTATAATATTTTTTTTAATGCTGGCATTACATTTAATTTGAACTGTGTCTTTCTGCTTTGGTGGGAATTTATAGTTGTGTGTATATATATAGATATGAGAATGTTAAATCAGTTTTGTGCAAAATATGTGTGCAATATGTATTTAATTCAGTGTCAGAAAAGTTAATATTTAGAATAATGTACAAAACTGCATACTTTATACATGTGTAGACACAGAGTTATTAGAATTGGAATAAGTAATCTGAAATGTTTTGGGATATGTTTCTTTAAGAGCACTCCTAACTATTTAACACTACTTTTTCCTCTTACTCATGATTAGTATTTGTTAATCCCTAAATACTCCTTCTGTTGGATATTCAAACCAAATGTAATACCTCTTTCAGATATTATTAAATAATCATATATTATTATATATGTGTATGAAAACAGATGAGTGGGGAAAGAAGTTGTTTCTTTAAGAAAGCTTAGGAGCTTGTATTGTTCTACATAGTAAACTATAGCAAGCCAGGGATTGCGTGACTGTAGCAGGCTCAGTTGCAACCTCAAAAAAGTGGTTATGAAAGTGATCTTTTGATCTGACAAATAGAGATCTGGTAGACCAGCAATGCGCAAGTGAGCCGCTGCCTGTGTCTTTTTGCCCTACTAAGAGAAAATGTTTTTGCTACAAACCTGACCTTCCTCTTTGGGTCACGCATGAATGGAAAGTTTTTGAGGAACAGACACACCGTCTACTTTAGAAATCTTCTAATTTTCTCATAGTTCTTGAGCATTTGCTTTAAAACTTGCCTGTTAACTTCTGTTTATATTCTGCTGCCTTGTATATTTGGTGTCAAGGGACAGTCTTGTTTGTAAAACGAGGGGTTCAGTTGTACTAAAGTCTGGAGTGCTAAAGTACTCAAGTTTTGGAGCGTTTCACATCATTTGGAAAACATGGACCACGTAATGGAAAACAAAAACACTGACTCTCCCACACTCCCAGTGTACTGTAGTGCATGCACATTTGCCCAACAGATGGTTGGCGTTCCCATTTTCGAAAGTGATGATCACCTGTTCAGAGGAAGAAAGAAGGGAACTGGACTTATTTCTTCCAGGAATAACTTCCCAAAGTAATTTAGCAGAAATGTAAAAGTACCATGGCTAGGAAAGAGAAGAAACACTGCAGGGAGAGTAGGCAATGCTAAGCTTAAAGTTAGATGCATTGTATGTTCTGTAGAAGGAGAGGTTAGTACAATTATCTCCATATTGCAGATGAAGGGGAGGGCAGAGCTGAGGTCTCCTGCAAAGGTAACAAACCAGGACCTTCTTAGTTCATGGCTCAGTTTCTTAGCCACAAGACGACTACACCAATGTCAGCAGTCTCATAAACAAAAGGAGTGGTAATTAGCAAACGTTAGATCAGAAATGACATGAACAAGCACTGCCGTGGTCTGCTGAATCACAGGACGAGGTACCTAGATGAATGCACTATAAAGTGGTCTAAGCACATCTGAATCTGATGCTGAGAACTGAAAATCTTACTTTGATGATACAAGCCATCTGAGCCCTTAATGGTGATGTTGGCAACAGCCCAAGTTGCATAGAGAGTTTTGGCCAGAAAGCAGCTCTTTGATCCAAGAGGAACTTTTGCAATACCCCATGTAGTTGAACATTATGCTTAAACTATGGAATTAGCCCTTTGAGATAAAACCACTAAATAGAGGAATCACTAGATTATCACATAGGATGGATAAAGATGCCATTCCAATGACTTTCTCAGAGCTATAGACCACATTTAATATCTTAAATAATATCCTACATGCCAACAAAACCATTTGGGTCATGGGCATATGCTATTGCATGATATCCTAGTATAAATGCTTCTTGCTGTTTTATGCTTTGTTCTCATAATTTTGTTAGAGCCTAATACATTCCCTGCACATGAAGATGATCTTCATTTTTAAAAACAGAAAAGAATGGTTTAATGAGGTTACTGTGTCACATAACTGTTAGAGAACCTAGGCTGTTTTTTATCGGCGTTTTATTCTTGTATGTGTTAGCAAAAACTTGTATATGGACCTGTCTGCAGGTGGGAAGTAGTTGCATTTATGAAGAACTGCAAATGTTGTCATGTTACAGCTATAGTCACATTTCCTTTAAGGTGCTGACCTTCATACAAACCTTGACTTTCAGTGAAAAAAGCTATTGTTCCTTTCATTTATATATTTATTAAGCAGCTAGCTCAGTGTTTCCCAAACTGAGGGTCGGGACCCACCAGTGGGTCACAACCTCATTGTTGGTAGATCATGAAACTGAAAAGGAGCAAGCTGGGAGCTGACTAGGAAAATGTATTAAGCTCTGTGGAAAGTGAAACTGAGCAGCACATGTGTGTATACACACAAATAGGTGACAATGCTTCAGTCCACTATGAAGGGCAAGCTGAGAAGAACACAACACCTCTGGTTGCAATCCGATGAAGCGCCTCAAAAATGCTCCAGAAGGAAGTCATCTCCTCCCCAGCTGACAAGGAAAATATATTGAGCCCTTTAGAAACTGAAAAGGAGCAGCAAATGTGCATTTATTCATGAGTAAGCAAACCTTCCTCTAGAGCAGGGGTGCCCAAACCCCAGCCCGGGGGCTACTTGCGGCACTCAGGGACTCCCAATCCGGCCCATGGGGAGCCCCCAGTCTCCAATGAACCTCTGACCCTCTGGAGACTTGCTGGTGGCTGTGCTGGCCCGACACAACTGTTCTCAGCATGAGGGCAACTGTTCAACCTCTAACGTGAGCTGTGGGATGAGGGCTCCCTCCACTGCTTGCTGTTTCACATCTGTGATGCAGCAGTGGCAGGGATGGAAAGGCAGGCCTTGCTATGTGCAAGGCCTTTTATAGGCCTTGAACTATCTTCATTCATTCATATAAGTTCCATCTCTAATATATTCATTTATGTAAATTTATTCAAATTTGAAATGTAAATAAATTCTTCCCCCCCCCCGGCCCCCAACTCAGTGTCAGAGAAATTATGTGGCCCTCCTGCCAAAAAGTTTGGACACCCCTGCTCTAGAGGCTCCTATCAGGTGAAGGGGAACACAAGGCCACCAAAATGGTCCTGGAGCTCAACAAATGCTCCAGAAGGTGCCCCTGACCATAGTAAAAATGATAAAAACAGAGGCTTGATTGGTTGTAAGGTGAAACTTTTTTTTTTTTAAGTCTTGTAAAGCTAGGTGGGTCCCAATAGAGTATAATTTTTAAAAGTGGGTCCTGGTACTAAAATGTTTGGGACCCGCTGAGCTAGCTCATTTGAAAGTGGACTGCATAAATAAGATGTTTCACACTTTTTGTTGTGTTGCACACATCATCTGATACCCATTCTATTTATGTGTGTGAATTGTGGACTGTAATTTTTATACAGTTTATAGATCCAGCATATAGAAAATCTTGGCAAATCCAAATAATGTACTTACTTTGTTTTCTGTAAACTTCCGATATTTTATGCGAGAAAAAACAGATACTGTTTTAACTTGCCACTTTCCTTTCTTTGCTCTAGTAAATTATTTTTTGCTATTTGAAACCCTTTCCAAGGAATAGCAGATAAAAATATAGAATTAAGTTCCATGGCATGATGGCTTAACCTTTATGAAGAACATTCCGAGCTGTCCAGGCATCATCAATATTTAACAGCTGTTGTTGTTACGAAGAATTTCTTAGGGGAATGTGGGTTGTCTGTTTGCACGCAATGGTTTAAACAAGAGCCAGGCCACTGTCAGGCGCATGGAAAGATTGACAGTTGGTTCTCATTGCGTGACAGTAAAGCTCTGGTTACTCAGCACTATTCTTTTATACCAAAGGCATGTTCTCCCCCTGGTGTTTCTCTCCGGAAAAAAGATTCCTCAGCTGGGGAGGGGAAGGAAGCAAAGGGTGGGGTTTTCAACTGAGTAGGTGGCTCTGTGCCCAGCACTTGCTCACAAGAGAGAAGATATATTTGCAAGCTCTAATCACGCAAGCTGTCAAACAAAGGGGGAGGCTACAAAATGCTTGCAGTTGCTTGTTTGAAGATGGCACCTCCTTGCGAGAAACAGAAAACTGTAAGGAGAGTATAAGTAATTTAAAGATTTTTTTTTTCTTTTAAGGAGGGAAGGATTTAAAAGGAAAGGTCTTAGTTTGCTGAATTCTGTACCTTAAATAAATGTCATGCTATGTCTCAAACTTCAAAGAGCAGAAACTTTCAAAATGCTAGCAGACTGAAAAACCACTACATGGGGCAAAAAGCTTTTGTTGTTGCTGACATTGGTGCGTCTATTACTGATAGATACCGCTGCCCTTTCTATGTCATGTGCACTTGAAATATGAAGAATGCTATGACATGTTGCCATTAGTATAAGAAAACCCCTGCTGGATCAAACACTGGCCCCTCTATTCCAGCATCCTTTTCCCATAGTGGCCCATCATCTGCTTCTGAGAATACGACACATAGGAGAGACATACTTCTTACCCCCCCACCCTGCAACTAGTTCCCCCGCAACTAGTAATAGAGGCATACTAACCTAGAGACTGTGCACAGCCATCCCATGATAAGAATAAGAAAAGTTCATCTGGGGTGTAGTTGAGGAAGAACTGGGTGAGGCAGAACTTCAGGACCTACACCAAGAGAAGCAACATCATCAGCAGGACTGTTCAAGTGCTTCTTGTGAAACTTTTTTCAACAGACCTTACTCAGTTCCATGTCAGAAGGTAAAAGAAGCATCAGCAGGAGGCAAACTGAGGAATTTTCTTGGAGGCATATTTTCCTGTCTCAGATATTCTATTACTCAGTGTGCTTTTCAGAACATGTGTAATGGGGAAATCTGTTGCATGTGAAAACACAGCTCAGTAGTTCTGCATAAAAGGAAGAGGGAAGCAAGAGTGAAACTGCAACAATTATTGTGGGGATAATAATGCAATTGTGGAGAAAAGGAATCAAAAATAAAAAGCAATGCTGTGTTCTAAACTTGAGCACATGCAGTCACACACACACTGGTGTTCCTGTGGTGATGATGACACAACAGTTACTTCCAGCTGCCCCCCTCACCCCTTTAAACTTTTTTTCTGGGAGACAGAAGCCGGTGGAGCTATGATACGTAGTATCTTACAACTGCATTGCATAAATTGTGACAAATCTATTGATGCTATGTCAAAAATAGCAGCATTTTTGAAATCTTGCACCAAAATTAATAAAGAAATATCAAAATATTCAGATAAACATGAAATTGTTCAAATGTTGTTACACAGTGGGCACAAGCCTCACCAGGTCTACTCAGAAGTAAGGCCTATTTGTCTCCCCTCCCCAAGCAGGGTATGACTCGAACCAGGTCTCCTCGCCTTTGCACCTGCTCAAACGCTGGTGCAGAGCTAAGGAGATTCATTGGCTCTGTGGCATTACCTGGAGTAAGGGAACAAATGCTCCCTTACCCCGAGGATACACTGGTAGTAATCTCAGTTCAGTGGTCACCATTTTGGCACCACTGCAGCCTTGGGTGCCGAACCATTCAGGATTGGGCTGTTATTCCCCTCTCATTACTGTAGGTATCGCTCTTATAAAGCAGAGTCGCTGCCTTGCACTGGTGATATTTTGTCCAAACTCAGGAGTTTTGGTTGCAAAGTATCATAAATGGCTAAAATTAGACTATTTTGTCCAAACTCAGGAGTTTTGGTTGCAAAATATCATAAATGGCTAAAATTAGACTAACTTTTGATCCTCTAAGTATTATTCTGAAATATTTGAAAAAGTTTGGCTTCAAGTGAAATACTTTTGTAGTGTACCATTTACTTAAGCAGCTAGCACAGTACTGGAAACAAACAGAAGCGCTTGCAAAAGCATAATGGGAGGATATGTTAGTTCTTGTTCAAGTGTGTTTTTCAGTATTTTTCAATATTGGAACTTGCATAATCAGAGCCCAATCCTGAGCTTGGTGCGCTGACTCAGCACTGGCAGGCACCATCTCAAACATGCCATAAGGCACGTTTGCGGGCCCTAGCACCAGGCGAGCAAGCACCAGTAGTAGCCCAGCACTGGCTGACACTGGGCTAACGCTGGGCGGGCACCTAACCTCTGCTACTTGGCAGTCGTGCTGACTACCGAGCAGTGGAGCGTTGAGTGGGAGGTGTGGGGGGAGGTGGGGACGAGGCATTTCAGGGAGGGGGGAGGCAGGCAGAAGGCAGGGGGAGGCATGCTGGGGGAGGGAGTGGAGAGGGAGGCGGGACTGGTGGAGCGATGCATCACCAGATCCAAAGCCTTGTGTCAGGCTCACCGCCCAA
Organism: Tiliqua scincoides; assembly: GCF_035046505.1. Taxonomy (NCBI): domain Eukaryota; kingdom Metazoa; phylum Chordata; class Lepidosauria; order Squamata; family Scincidae; genus Tiliqua; species Tiliqua scincoides. The sequence continues at coordinate 67,885,331 of NC_089825.1, read as the reverse complement.
CACGGAGGCTTTTGATTCACTGCCAGCCTTTTTGTTGGCGTTGAATCGAGTAGCCCCATTGCAGGGCTACTCTCTTCACCCAGGGGAAGGGAACAAAAGCCCACCAGTGGCTGCCCAAAGTGCTCAGGATGTGGCAGCAGCCATTTTCTGCACCACTGCAGCCCCGTGCAGCTCAGGATTGGGCTGCCCGTTGGGAATTAATAGTTAAATTTTTAGGTAGCTGGGTTGTTGCTATGTATGGTTTTAAGTGTGCTAATGTGTAATTTTGGAGGCATTATATACACTATATATTGCAGTAATATTCTGTGTTATAGTGGATGTTCCTAATGTTTGTGTGTATAGGATATTGTTTCTAATAATGAATATATGGAAATTTGTATTTCTTATATATTAAAAAATAACAATTGTGAACCTTAGCTAACCACAAAGACACCAAAGTTATAGGCCAGTGGTTCCCAACCTTTAGGTACCCATGGACCACTGGGGCAAAAACTGGAATTGTCATGGACCACATGTGGCTGTGGGGGGTCTGGTCTTCACCCACTCTGGTGGTCTGTCCCCCAAGCACCACCCCACGTACTAACAGAGAGAATGGAGAATGGACCACCCACAGCCGATGCTTCAGTGGTTATGGCTGTGGGCAGTCTGTTCTCCACCTTAATGGGTGGTCCCTGGTAGATTGCTTGCTTGGTGAGACACTGGAAATGATCAAAGGTGATTTTTTTTCCCCTGAGACCTCATGGACCACTTCTCAGGGTCTTGGGGACCACCTGTGGTCCACGGACCATAGGTTGGGAACCAGTGTTATTGTATAAAAAAACTTAATGTCATTTCAAATGTTAAATATGTTTCAAAATGCATCCTTTCCAACAGCTATTCAAGAGAAGCGCTTGAGAAAGCAAGCAGGTCATGGAATAAAAGAAGTGGACTTACCCAAGGAGCATGCCATACCAGAAGGTGGATTCTTACTAGAGGTGAATAATAAACTATGTTTCTCAGCAGTGCAAATAACTCCATGAAAATTGCTAGTCCACACATATATTTTTATTATCCTGCTTGCCTTCATGTACTAAGGTTTATATTTATGAACTAAAAGGACTTTATGAATTTTTGAACTCTACTTCTGTCAAGTTGGTTGCTTGGAGTCAGTTATTACTCATCATGGGTGGATGGGCAAGTTACTTCTTACAAACCTGTTGTATATAGGTCAGTTTTTGTGGCTTTTACTCAAAAGGAAGTTAGTTTTTTATCACAGTGTATTTGCTGTTTCTCACCACATTGAGGCATAACTACCCACTGCGGATGGTGTAGGTTGAAACCAGTAAGTCCTTGATTCCAGCCTGACCTCGGTCATGAACTCACTTCCCTTCAGCAACCTGCTGTCTCTCTCAGCTCCATCACCTGCAATTCAGTGAGAACAACAACTTACCTTCTGATGCTTGTGAACACTATAAAATTCTCTTTAAATGTTAAGTATTATTATTATTCACTCATGTCTAATGAAAGTGTATCTAGCTTCTACAATCTTGTAACTGTTGCAGACTTTGAGGAAGGGAAAAGGGGAATCCCTGTGGCTTGCGACAAGCACGTTAGTGGGTTATAGGTGGACAAGATGGAAGCAATATCTCTCCCCCCACAAACACTCTATGCTACAATGTAGCAACAATGTAGATATTTTCTGCATTAGTAAAAAAACTACAATCCCCAGACAAAATATTTATATCACTTGTATATGTTCCATTAGTATACGCCATTCTTTTTATCACTAAAGGCAAAACTACACAATATTTGACTTTGTGTGCTTTTTTCTCCCCTTTTAGATAGTCATAGGAGGAGGTTAATTGGATCACGGTGCACAGAAAGTGGGAGTTTACCCTTTCCCCTCATACCAACTACCAAAGAGACTGCCCCACCTGATGCTATTAAACTATTATGCTGTCAAGGGGAACATTCATCTTGGGGTTTAAAAGCCTGGGGACCACAATTTTTGTCAGGACTATGCAATGGTTCTCAAACTTTTTACACTGGGACCCACTTTTTAAAATGGGACTCTGTTGGGACCCATCTAACTTCACAAGACTTAAAGTTATCTAGAAAGAAATAATATTTTTATTTAATATCTTGCAAACTGCAGGAGCTCAGCTCTCTGCAGGGCAGTTAGCAGATTTTTGAATAACCTCAGGGCTTGAGGCAATTAGTTATCTGATCTTTCCATCACCCATGTTTTCATTGGAGGCTGTGCAAGACCAGCCAGAAATCGGATCTTGACCCACAGTTTGAGGAATGCTGCACTTGTGCATTGAGAGAGGGGGAAAGCACTTCATCTGCTTGCACCATAGTCTGAATCCTTATTCTGTACCTTCATTTCCACAGCCACTATTTAAGATTTTTGTTTTGTTTTAATGTGTGTGTGTGGGGGGGGTACTTTATCATAGTGCAGTGGTTCTCATAGTCGCAACCCACCAGTTCGTGTAACACTTCTCCCATCCCTTTAAGGTGCAGGGGAAGGGGAGGGAGGCAGTGACGTGATCCCCAGGATTGCGTCGCTAAGGGGGTGAGGGGGGTGCTTTACACTTACTTTGAATGATGCAGGGCTAAAAGGCTGCAAGAGGTGCGGGGAGCCCTCTGCAGCGCTCCCTGAGGCTTGGAACATTCACTAAAAGCGGGCGCAAAGCACTTCCGTTTTGCAGGAGATGCTTTGTGTCTTCTTTTAGTGAACGTTCCAAGCCTTGGGGAGCGCTGCGCAGGGCAGCCCGCACCTCCTGCAGCCTGTTGCAGTCCCGCATCATTCAAAGTAAGTGCAAAGCACCCCCGTCGCCCCTTAGCAACATGATCCTGGGGATCACATTGCTGCCCTAGCCCTTCCCCGGCAAGAACTTACTGAGGGAGTAAAGTTCCCTCAAAGTTTGAGAAACTCTGTCATAGTGTATAGTTTGGCTCTAAAATTAGGAAACTGAAAGTATGGATTTGTTTCTGGTATCCTGTGACCAGTGCCAGGTTTAGCAATAGAACTGAAAAACAATAAAAATTAACCCTTCAAAATCTGGGATTTGACTAAAAGTAGGCCTGTGTGGGTGACAGAATTGAAGTGCCTCTTAACGTAATGCTTTAACCTTGCATAATTCCACTGTTGTTTTCACAAGTTTATATCTTTTCTAGTGGGATAATGTTCAGGTTACTGGAACACCTGTTTTACGCTTTTGGTTCCAGTGGCCTGGATCTTGCTCAATAGCACTGGCTATTCTCCAGTTTCCAAGGAGCTGATCTCTAATATTCTCCACATGTTATGGTAGACATGTAGAGGCTGCACGTCATTAAAAAAGTCAGTGATTGTTTTTATACAGTGTGTTGTGCAACAAATTAGAACTGCAGTAAATATCAGTCTAGTTATTTTTATGCATATCCAGTATATAGAGCTACCTAACCTAGGAAAACACTGGCAGTTCCAATAATACATCAAGCAACAATTGCTTGATGGGAGAACAAAAATTTGAGTGGAACAATATCTTGTGAATGTGCTACTCATATGAGCAATGTAATGTGAGTGTTGCAAGGTCATGGCTCCCCATTTTGTGAAAGAAAAATTGGCAAAGTTTCTTTTCATGGAAGGAAAGCTATAACTTGACCCAAATTTTTGACTTCTGTGATACATTGGTCACACGCATAGAATGCTTGTGTGAGTATGATTTTTTAGTTCAAGTCAATGCTAGTGTACTGAGTCAGCTTATAATTTGCCTTCCACATATCATCCAAGTTGCTTTAGCAGGTTTTGTGCTTATGCAAGATTCACAGTAATTCATACCACACCCTGTAAAAAAATTGCTACACAGAATTACCTTCACATGCAGGTGGGTATACACACATGCCCATGCAGGACACCTTCTCAACTACCTCATGTACCTACATTCATTTTATGAACAGAGCAGTTGTCTCTTCAGGTTAGGATACAAGTCAATGTCACAAACAGATAAGCAGCTTAGGGCCTTCATGTTCCTGTCTCTCTTTTCTTTAAAACAAGACAAGCAACTAAGGAATGTTGCAAGAGGAGTGCTTAAACTTTTCCGACTGTTGATTTTTCCTAATCAAAATGCCCTCTCAGCTGCTTTCGCCTCTGGTGGGGGAGATATGAGTATGTGTACTTTTTCCTGCAGGAAGAAAAACAGTTGCAATGTATGTGATTTGAATTAGGAAAATTGGCCAGCAGGAAGGGGTGAACATTTCCCATCTTTCTCCTCCTACTATATTCCTCAAATCAACTTTGCAGCTTCTTGAGGCACTTCATTTTAAAAAAGATTGGGAGGAAGTTTCATGCATTTTCATGTAGTCTGGCTTTTGATAAAGTACACTTGACTGCCTCCAGAGTCTGTTTCTGTAACAAAGGCCCTAGAAAAATTGTAGTTGAGAAAACGAGGGCTCAAATTTTAGAATTAACCTATTGTATGTGGGGAAAAAAAATGATTCTGACACTTGGAAGTGGCTTTAAAAAATCATTTTTACATGTTTTTCCAAGTGATACAAATGTAGAATCAGCGTTAGAGTGAGTTTGTTTTATTTAAAATATTTTTACATCCCTGTTGGTAGCACTTGAATATCCATCTTGAGCACCTCCCTAACTGGAGGGAAAACTACAAGTGCAATTTTAAAAAATAAATAAATAAAACACTTCATCATGGTTTACAAAATAAAACAACATCCAATAACACAGACAAGTCAAATCAATAAAACAGTCTTTACAGCCCAATTCTAACAGCAGTGGTGCCGTCAGGTGCAGTGGTGCCAAAATGGCTACCTCTGCATCCAGCGGCACCTCTGGGCCAGCCAGAAGACTCTTCCGCAATGGGGCTTCTCAAGCTTGCGCTGGCTATTTTAGCAGCACATACTTGAGAGCCTCTGTGTCAGGCTTTGCAGCCCAACACAGATTATAGGATACGGTGGAGCAGGACTCCGCAGGTCCCAGCCCCTCCTGCCCCAGTTTCTTCCAGCACCCCACCCTCCCCCGCACCCACATACCACTGCCTGGAGCTCTTCCCTTGCTCCAGGCAGTGTCTGACTGGTGCTGGGCCGGTGCTAGCTCTCCTTGCACAGAGGGTTCCATAAGCATGCTTTATGGCCCATTTACAACACCCAGCACTGATGGTGCGCTTGTACCGCCAGTGCTGAAAAGCTCAGAACTGGGCTCTTATTCAAAAGCAATAGATTCAGTAGAGCAGACAGAAAAGGGGCAGAGAGCATAAAAAAACTATCCAAAGTCTCTCCAAAAAAAGAATAGGCTTTAGCAGTCTCCAAAAAGACAGCGGTCAAGAGGCTGAAAGAACCTCTGCTTGGAGAGAGTTCCAGAGCATTGGGGTTGTCATGGAAATGGCTCTGCTTCTTGTAAAGTCTAATCAAAACTCTTCAAGAGATTGAACTTGGCACAGGACCTCTTCAAAAAATTACAGGTCCAGCCTATTTATACACAGATTTTTTATACATGGATTTGACTCAGCACGAATGGCCCCTGCAAATGAGAAGGAATGTGCTGATCGCTGGAGAAGGGGGAAAATGCATCCCTTTAAAATCAGTTTAAAAAGCTGAACAGTCCTTTAAAAATAGCCTCCTTAATGAGAGAGAGAGAGAGAGAGAGAGGGCAGCTGGCTGACAATCCATCAATCCTTCTCTCTCCAGGTGACCCCTCCTTTCCCCCTGAGTGCGTGAAAGAAAGGTGATCTCTTTGCATTGGGGAAGGGAGGGGCTGAGTGAAGCGCCTTTCTAAGCTCTTGGAGGATGACTGATTGATGGATTGTCTTCTTAAGGACTCTTATCGTACATCACAAAGGTCAGCAAGGCTGTTTTTAAATCACCAGAGCAAAGAAACTTTGTTTTTTAAATTGATTTGCTATAGTGCGTTTTTTGCCATCCATGTGAGTGGATGGCACCCATGCAAATAATTAGTCTCAACATGTACTATTATCCAGACCAGACCAGAGCTGGTTTTGCTTAATGGAGAAGGAACCCTCCTTCTCCCTACTCCAAATGGCTGCCACCTTATACTGGTAAATGCACACAAACCCATAATTATGCTACAAGTTGAGAAAGAAGTCCTTCTAGACAGCTTGTTTTTCCTATCATAGTGTTTACAAGCACACATCCTTATGGAAGGAATACAGGGATGTGTGTTCCGGTTCCAAATGCTGAAAATAGCCAATTATTTGGAAAACAGGCCCACCCTAATATGCAGAAAAAAGGGCAAAGTACTCATAAATGAAGCTGTTCCAGATAAACTGAAAGTTCAAATTCTAAAAATGTTGTGCCAAGTTGCGTGACTTGAAAATATGTTAAAGTGAGGCCTTGACTGCAGTACTTTGGTAGCCATAGCAACCTGGCCTCTGGAGACTGCAGTGCAGGTCATTTTCATTTCTTTATTTCAAAGAGTAGTCATAAGAGAAATAAATGTGGCTTGGGACTTTAAACAAAGCACACGTTTACTTATTGCGACCTTGACCAAAACCACTTTGAAGTGTTTTTTGGCAGATTTTCAGTGAAGAGTGCTGAATGAAAAGGGGGGCAGGAATATTACAGAGCTTGCAAAGGGAAGTTATGCCTTCCACATAATACTTGTCTTCTTTCTCTATTAATGTTTCTAAACCCTCTTCATGGTAGAAACTGATAACTTTAATTTGAAAAATACTTTGAACACTATTCTCCCCCCCCCTCCATTGAACTCACTGTGAACTATGATGGGCTAATTGTTTGTTAAGTAGCAGGTGCAGCATTTCGTGACTATATAATTGGATCTACATGTTTGACAAAGAACACAGAGTACATTTTCGAGCCAAGTGCTTTTTTCCTTTTGAGGAAGAAAAAAATGATTTCATTCCTTGTGCAAGATAAAAAAATTCTCTACCTCACCACAAACAAATGTTCACAATACATATCTGTTTCATATGTTTCAAGTGGTTATCCCAGTACAGAAATTGTGCCTGTTATTGAATCCATCTGGATTTACCACATGCTGTAATTTTATTTTCATAGATTAAAGAGTAGCATTGTTTTTATTTGTAACTCATATGCGCTACAGAAACACTCAAGATCCTAAAAACATTTTATCAATAACATGGTAGGTAACGATTTTAAGGTTATTGAGGGCCCAATCCTGAACAGTGTGCCAGTGCGCTCTGTCGCAAATGTGCTGTAAGGTATGTTTGTGGGCCCTAGTGCCAGGCAAGCACTGGTGGTAGCCCAGTGCTGGCTGGCACTGGGCTACTGCTGGGTGGCCACTGGAGCTCCACTGCTTGGCATGGAGACCGTCACATGGCGTCACATGGACCGCCTAGCAGTGGAGAGGTAAGTGGAGGCGTGGGAGGAGGGAGGAAGGGATAGGGCGGGGAGGAGGCATGCCGGGAGAGGGAGCAGGGAGGGAGGGAGGTGGGACCGGTAGAGTCAAGCTCCACCAGATCCAGGACCTCCGTATTGGACTCACTGCCTGACATGGAGTTTCTTGATTCACTGCCAACCTTTGAGTTGAAGGTGAATCAAGCAGCCCCATTGTGGGGCTACTCTCTTTACCCGGGGGAAGGGGACAAAAGTCCCCTTCTCCTGAGGAGCTGCTGGCGGTTACCCGGAATGCGCAGGATGCAGCAGCAGCCTTTTTCGGCACTGCTGCAGCCCCACACACTCGGCAACTCAGGATTGAACTGTAATGCATTCATTAAGTTGCAGCCATGCAACAGTTCTTGATTTCCTGAACAATTAATGATTGAATTGCAAGTGTCAAGCTGGAAGAGCCAGAGTTGCATATAAGCTGAGTAGAAGAGCTCTTTTGTAGTACAGTGGGCACTCAGTATCCATGGTGTTCCAGGACCTCCTGTGGATACCAAATTCCTCTGATAATGAAATCCATGGCTGAAGTTCTTCAGAGGACCTCCTGGAAGCAACCAGAAGTTGCCAGTGTAAGCCGGGAGTTACTTCCTGTCACATCCAGGAGGCCTGGGGAGAGCTCACATGGCCTCCCTGCTGTTGCCAACACTACTCCTTCACATATTCATGTGTATCCTACACGTGTCATATGTACACACACAAATAACTGAAATTGGGGAAATCAGCAAGTGAGAGGTCAAACCTAGCAGTATGACAAAGTTTTGGGACCATTGACTTGGAGGAGTGGTCAAACCATCTCAAAGTGCCTCAAAATTAGACTTAACAGTAACCAGAAGACAGAGCTTTTCAAAGAAGATGGTTTATTAAAGAAATATAACAAGTTAAGGCACATTTAATTTCAGGTCAGTTACAGTGAAGAGAGATACTTGCAAATAGCGGTATTTAGATAGCAGGAGTTAGATGAAAAGGTGACTGAATTGCCCAAAAGATTCAGAGAGAGAGAGAGATTAAAAATAGGGGGAGGGAGGAAAGATCTCGTATCCTAGTCTGCTATAAAATGACTTGAGTGCAAAGACCTTCCTGAGCAGTAAGACAGGGCTGCAAAGTTTCCAGGTTCCAGAGGAGGAAAAGTAGAGAGAAAACTGGCCCTGTTCAAAAATGGCGGTTCAAGACATCTTGCTGGAGAGAAAGCTGGCCCTCATCTGCTTGCTTCTAAAGTGACAAAAATCTACTTCCAGAGCAGGAAGTTATAGGACCCTTTTACACAGGAAATTGCTTTTCCAAAAGAATTTTGGGGCAGGACAAATGAGTTTGGGAAGCTTCTTTCCTGAGCTTCTTGAACTTGACTGAGTTTTCCAGGAGGACACAAAAGAGCTTGATAGCCCATCCAGGGGAGTTCCTGCTGAGCAATAGCTGTGGCAGGGTATGTTACCTCAGGCTCAGGTTGGGAGACTTGGCCCAGAGTCTGAAAAGAACTACCAGTTGGGCAATTGTAATTAATTTAACATTCAGGCAGGACTTCATGCCAGCTATCCTTTTATCAGATTTCAAGAACCCAGATTTAATCAATTATACAGGAGCCTTTTTCCTTCCTGGGAGCCAGCAAAATCTCACCCCTTGTCACAGGGAGGCTTGCCTGGCCAAGATAAAGTCAAACATATGTTTGGGAAAGAGGGTGTGTATAACACTGCATCTGAGAACACCTGCATGCAACTGGAAGGCACTCTGAGATCCTCTGAGGCCCTCCAGCCACAGGCTCAGAAGCCATGGATACTGAAATCTGCAGGTGATGAGCCCGTGGATAAGGAGGGCCCACTATACATATTTATTTATACTTAGCCATCAATGTACACAGCAATTTACAGAGTGACATAAGCAAAAAAAAAAAAAATACTGATTTTTGCCCCCAGGAGTTTACAGACTAACAGACCAATCCAGACACCAAAATGGCAACTGCTGCATCCTGGGGGGGGGGGGGCAATTACAGAGGTCTCTTCTGGGTAAGGGAACATGCATTCCCTTAAGTAAACATCTGCAGCTTGGAGGGGTCTACTTAGATCTGTGTTAGCAAAATCACTGGTGCAGGTGCACATGGATCCAGGCCACAGGATCAGGTCCGGAAAGGAGACTAGGATTTGGCAGCTGCCACTGAACCTACCCCCTTCCAGGAACCAATTGGCACATTCCTGCGCCACTTGCCTCCCCTTGTCCCTATCACTGCCTTATTCCACAATCCCCCACCCTGTCCCATCTCCCGTGCCAGCTACCTGCCCTGGTAGGTCTGGGAGGATTCTCTAGCATGCAGTAAGACTCCAGCCTTCCTGCGGGTGCTCTGACGGCACGCAACTCAGTGTGCTATTGGAATGTCTTTCTCAACCGCTTTAAAGCAGTTAGTAATTGTGGAAAGCCTCCATCTCGCATGTGTATCGGGGGGGTCCGCAGGCAATATCTCTACTGTGGAAATTGCCTTTATAAAATACTTGAAGATATAGTCTGAATAATTCTATTGAATCCGGGACCTTAGCATTCATGTCAAAACTTACTTATGTGTGCTCTCATGAGAATAATTTGTTTAACAGTCACTTTGAACAGAAATGGGTCTTGTTCAAAATATTTCAGCATTATAAATTTAATGATGATGTTAGACTATATTCATTGTTTACATTTACTTGATAATACTTTTTTTATAGTCTCATTCGTTTTAGCCTTTAAGAACCTCTTTTGACTTGACTTCACTCAATTGGTTGTTTTCTATCAGTGGCATTTATCTTTTTATTGTTGTGTATACAATGATTAACAGCCCAATCCTGAGCTCCCGTGGCACGCAGCTTCGGTAGCACTAAAAATGGCTGCCGCCACATCCTGAGCACCTCGGGCTACTGCAGGTGGCACCTCAGGAGAAGGGGACTTGTGTCCCTTTCTCACGGGTAAGGGAAGTAGCCTCGCAATGGGGCTACTTAATTCACCACCGACCAAAAAGTCGAGTCCCCTACAAATGCACAGGATCCCGCCTCCCTCCCTCCCCCAGCACGCCTCCTGCCTGCCCTCTCCCTATCTCCGGCCTCCCTGTCACGCCTCCTCCTTGCATTCCAGGTTAATGACACCACTTCTGGTCAGTCCCAGACAGATTGTCATCTGAAAAGTGGGTCCCAGTGCAAAAAGTTTGAGAACCACTGTTTTAGACACAGTGCTTATAGCAGAGCAGGATTTAATTAATTGAGATCTAGAAATTTGATATAGTTCCAAGACAGGTACGACTGTGGCGTACCTATTTTACACTGTGGCGTAACATATTTTACACCTGGAGTAGATCATTTTTTTAACACCCCCTCCTCTATATGACAAATTATTTTATAATTTAAGGACTCACTCAGAGTCTATTGTTTTCAATGGAGTTCACTCCAAGGAACGTGTGTGTAGGATTGCAGACTTACTTACTGACAAAAATGCTAACGTGAAATCATTCTTTTTGATATAGAAAATAGCTGGCAGACTAATGCATAATCTTCTGCTTACTTATTCAGATAGAACACATTTGATAGTGCACTTAGCAAAATCAGCCTTTGAGTGCTTCTTAAAAGGAGAGTGATTTGTAGATCATCACAGCATGCAGATCACAATGGATGTACTTTCCCAAGCATCTCCAGCCAACCTAAACTGCTACTTGCTCTTCACACTAAAACAGAGTAACCATGGTCTTGTCAAAGAGGGAAACACATAGAACTAGGAACTTGTGGATGAGGCAGGAAGGGTCTGTCTCTTTAACAGACAGGAGTGCCAAGGAGAATTTGCCTTTTAGCTGAGACAGTGTGCAAACATACTCCAGACTAAAAATGCAGCCTGTTTTTGCCTGTCCCCCTCCTTGGGCTGGACTGCTTGCTCTGCCCTCTGTACGCAACTGCTATACGTTTTGTAAAGTCATCACAGTTTATGTGATAAACTTTGCCTGTTAGTGAACTTAAAGATATTTGGAATCTGCCTTTGACCCCCAAGACCTTAGTTCTTTTACATGAACAAATGTGTAATAAATTTTCTAGCTGATATTTTCTTGTAGAGAGAATTCAGTCTTGAACTCTCTGAAGAAATTTCTGGTCCTTTTTTAAAAAAAATTATTTTTTTTAATTTTTCCAAAAACAAAAATAACAAACACACATAACACATAATACAATACATAGACACAATATTAGAGGGTGCAAGATATCATATATCACTATAACTAATAAATCATTACATATTTCCTAATCCAGTTCCTCTTCTACGTCAGCCTCTTAATATCATTTATCATTTATCTATCATATCATATATAATATATCATATATATAATACATTCATCTAAATACCCTGTCTTATACTTCTACAACTTTATTTTCAACCAAACATAAAATAATTTTCATTAATCTATATCGGTTTCACTGTTGATCCAAGCTCTCTAAATATCTGTCCATTTCCACCACATTCATTATTTTCTCTATTAATTCATCTTTCATTGGGATCTTTGTGTCTTTCCAATATCTAACATATAAAATCCTCACAAAAATTAATATCATAATCCAATATCTAACATACTAAATTCTAACAACTTTTAATATCCTAATAATTACATATATCATTTCTCTGTCTATAACATCCAAAGTTAATATATCCTCATGACTAAATACATAAACATATATGTAAACATCCAAAACAATCACCTAAAATTAATTCTAATTCATTAAAATTATCCTCTAAAATTCTAACATCGATTAATATCAGGCTAACTAAAATTTTTATACATATTACATATCACCTATAAAGCTTATATAAATTCTCATTGACATCTAATAAACTTTAATTTCTAACATACAAAATTAACACATTACTGTCTTTCTTTTTATCTATTCCCTTGTCTCCAACCTAAATATCCACAGGTCTGCCAAATCTCTTCTCTTCTCTAGACTTCAACTTTCCATCTTTTTTTTCTAATAAATTTCACATGAATTACAGATCACGTTTAATGTACTTGCCCTTCTTGCTAAATCAACATCTTGATGAGTCCTCTCCAATCTATGTCAGTTGGTCGAAGTATTTCTTCTTCCTTCACTTGATCAATCCAATCTGCATCAATTAGTTGAAGTATTTCTTCTCCTTTCTGGTCTGGTGACTTTTGAGTCTTTATCTTCCAAGCTATCTCCATTAACATTGTCTCTTCCAATTGTTTGTTTTGTCCTGTTTCCAGTGTTTTGAATTTATCTTCCATTTCTTTGCTCTTTTGTTGATCCCCTCCTGTTTGTTGCATATTAGACTCATTTGTCTGTTGAGTTAAGATTTCCAGGCTAATTTGGATTTGGAAATATTGATTTGCTTGTTGCTTTCCCATTTCCAGTACTTTTTTCATAATCCTTTGTTTTTTCTGATGTGATTTGGATATAACATCTTTGAGTTGCACACTAAGATCATTTAGTTGTGTAGTTAACGCATCCAAACTAGCTTGAACCCGCAAATATTGATTTGTTTGTTGCTGTCCCATTGCTACTAATTTCTCTATATTGTCTTGTATTGTCTGCTTCCATTCTTTCCCTTTCGGTTTCTCTTGTGTTAGTTTTCCCAAGCTGGACTCCGGGGCAGAAGAGCTCCTAACTTTCGCTCCTTTTCCTGTCATCCTTTTTCTTCCTTCTTATATCTTCTTTCTTCTTACTTCACTTGTCAAGTTCTGTTCTTGTCCTTGTAGTATCTTTTTTAGTCCACTAGATGTCCCTGCAGTTCTTATTTCTGTTGTTTATATCTTATTTCTGTTATTTATATTTGTTTCTATGTCAACCGCATTCCTTTGCAGAAGATAATCAAAGGAATGTAAACAATCAACCACTTTTGCAAAACAAAAAAATGCAGGTCTCCAGCCACTCTCCACAGGCACTCAGCAAGCTCTCCACAGGAAAATGAAACTAAACACTCCACAACAATAATTGTATTCCAAGACAGTTAATTTGTAATCCAACAAATTTTAGATTTATAAAGTTAAAGTTATGCACTCATATTTCCATCACAAACTTGGCAGATTTCCTCCAGAGCTTCTCACATCAACAAACAAATAAGCAGAGAAAGCCTGCCCCTCCTTCCTCTTCTCCCAGGAGGGGGAAAGCCTGCCCCTCCTTCTCCTCCTCTCAGGCAAAAGCTTAATCAGGCAGTCAATTAATCAATTAATGCCAGACGCACACAACAAAGTAACACTCACTTGCTTCTTTCAACTTCCTTCCCTGCTTGGACCCTTTGGCTTAATTTCAACATAGAATCCTCACCATCACCGACATCAATGGCTGGGTTCCCTTGGAGAAAAACAGTCCCTGGCTGGACCCTTCTTCTCCGAAACCATACACCATCTGTAGGATCAAGGCCTCTCCTGACCACTGATCCTCAGATCTCATCAGACCCGCGATTCTGGGAAGAAATAGCGTGCTTTCCAAGAGCTTTCCAGGAGCTCAGAAAAACACAGCTACTCAGCCACCTCAGGCCCCGCCCCCTCCAAGAAATTACTGGTCCTGTTGTAGTCAGCAGTAATGCTCTCTGAAAATAAGTTGTTGATATCATTGTGGAGGGTCTACAATAATCACTTATTCAATACAGGCATGTGCTGCTTAACAACCATTCACTTAATGACAGACCGCATATATGACAGTGGTCAAAGCACACAACATAAAGACAACATAAAGGTGCTCTTAATGAGGCAATCACGTCTCCCCACTTCCTGTTCCTCTCCCTGCCCCCTCTGCAGCCTTACCTGCTCCATCAGACACAGACAAGTCCAGTAAAATAGCCACCGATGAAGTGCTGTGCTTTCCATCAGCAATCATTTTACAACAGCAGAACTCTGTTCCACTGTCATATATGGCTATACACAGCAGCCCAATCCTGCATAGGATTGAGCTGATGATAAGTAAGCACTTTTTTTGTTGTTGTTGTACTTGACTGATATACCTTATTGTTTTTGAAGACAATAGTGAAAACATATGGGGATACTGGAAGAATAAATTTGTAGGAACATGGAAGTCCCACAGGTTGTAGATTTAAATAAAACCACTCTAAGATGCAGGCTTGGTTCAGAGCCCAATCCTGTGGTCTGCACCGCATCTCCACAGCACAGACCACAGTCGCAAATGTGCTGTAAGGCACGTTTACAGGGCTTACCACCAGGCTCCCACCGGAGCTGGCTCAGTTCCAGCTGGCACTGAGCAAGCGCACGGCGGTCGCCCGGGTTCCGCGGCTCGGCGGTCTCTGTGACCGCTGGGCTGCAGAACAGGAGATAGGGCATGTCCGGGGGTGTGGGGGAGGCGTGTCAGGGGGCGGGGGAGAGGCGGAGCCGTGGAGCCAAGCTCCGCAGGATTCAGGGTGCTCGGGCAGGGCTGCTAGCCCTACACGAGCGCCTTCACTTTAGCGGCGACAAAACAGTCGCCACTAAAGTGAGTAGCCCCATTGCAGGGCTGCTTCCCTTACTCAGGGGAAGGGGACGAATGTCCCCTTCCCCTGAGGAGCCTCCCGCAGGAGCGCGGGAGGCGATGGATCCAGCAGGACCCTCCGTGGAGCCGCCAGGTCCCGCAGCTCCAGGCAGCTCAGGATTGGGCTGTCAGGCAACACATCATGGTTTGTTGGACAAAGAATGAGCCAAGTGTACTCACATTCCCTACTTTCCCTTTCCCTCCTTGATCTGCCCTTTGCACAGCCAGCTGAATTCAAAGCATTTTGGTTTAACCACTGTTTATGGTGATGTTCAACCTAAGAAACTGTAGATTAAGCACCCCCTACTAACCAGGATTGCAAACTATGATGTGACCCTGATATGAAACAGTGACTTGTGGCAAGTACTAAATCACAGTTCTTCAATTCAAACATCACAGGAAACTGGTTTAAAACACTAGGACATTTTTGAATTAAGCCGGACTTATGAGAGCTGGCAAAGAGGAAATGTGTGCATTGACAACTTGTTTCTGAATTGTTTCTGATTCAGAGCCCAATCCTATGCAGTGCACCAGCTCACCAACGGCATGCACTGTCGCAAAGGTGCCATAAGGCATGTTTGTGGCCTTCATCGCCAGTGCAGCACCGGTGCTCTGCTGCTTGGTGGTCATGCAGACTGCTGGGCATCGGAGAGGTAGGTGAGGGGAGGTGGGGAGAGGTCGTTTGGGGGCAGGGGGAGGCAGAGGGAGAGCAGGGATAGGGTAGGGAGGAGGCATGCCAGGGGAGGAAACTGGGCGGGAGGGAGGCGGGACCAGTGGAACTTTGCTCCACCGGATCCTGAGCCTCCGTGTCAAGCCACCCACCTGACACAGAGGCTCTTAATTTTACACCGGCCCTCGAGTTGCCATAGAACCAAGTAGCCCCATTATGGGGCTACTCACCTTATCCGGGGGAAGGGGACAAATTCCCCTTCTCCTGAGGAGTCACCAGCGCTGCCCACTAAGCGCGCAGGTTACAGCTGCAGCCATTTTCGGCACCATTTCAGACCTCAGGATTGGGCTGCTTGTCATCTGTGAGTGATGTCTAAATTGGAACACAATTTCATCAAACTTTTCAAAGATTATATTCATTATCTACCATAAGACTTATGTTAGTGGTGTGCTTCTGCTCATGATTATTGATTAATGAAGTTATGGCATACCTATTGCTTCAGATATCATAGATCTGTAAGATCTAAAAACATTTTTTATGAAATGGATTTAGAACTAATAATTATTGACAACTGTCAAGGGAAAAAACAGAGGTTTTCTTAGAATGGTTCACTGGAATTGGGACAGTTGTTAAAACATAAAGTTATCACCGTAGATACTCGCCTATAAGTTGATCTCACAGATAAGTCAAGGGCAGGTTTTGAGCCCCAAATCATGGCATTTTCTATGACCCTTGGATAAGTTGGGGATTAAACTTAGGGGGGTCTGACTGTAATTTTATCTGATTTTACCCGAAGTCAGATCCTGAAAAATAACCTTCCAGTAATTATTACCTAAAAACTGTACAGTTTCTAATTTATTAAAAATACAATAAAAGATGCATTTTTGTTCATTAACTTCTAAATTCTGATCTTCACAACATTTGTGTAAACACTGTGAGAGTAAGTGGCTGTAAACAGCATACCAGTAGAACCATTAACTAAATCCTTCTTTAAGGTGCCTGGTGTGTTAAGCCAGAGGCTCTACATAGAACATGCAACATAAAACATGTAATTGGGAGTGTACAGTTCAGTTCACAGCAGGGAGACAAGCAACAAGGACTGAGCTGCGCACACTTGCAGCCCTCTTTCTTCAGAAGCAGACCCACTGCTTGCCATGGATGTTACTCTTAAGCAATGGTGCATTGCAGTCTGGGACTTCTTTTCAGAGGGAAATGAGGATCACATCCTGGGGTTTTAAAAACCAGACCCCCAAACTTGGGGGGGGGGGTTTAATTATTTGCAAATGACATGTCAGGAATTTTCAGAGGCAGCAGCAAAAGAAAAGGAGGCATTTTCCTTCTTCTCCAAACTGGAAGGTTGACAAAGGGGCTTCTGGGAATTGTGGGGAGGCTTCCATAGCAGCAACCCCATACAGACTACAATTCCCAGAAGTGCCTTCACTTCTCTTCCTGTCTGGAGAAGAGGCTAAAGTGGCTGCCTCTAAATACCGTAATTACTGGTAAAAATTCTCCTTTTTCTTCACCTGCTTCCTGCTTCTCAGCCCATTTCCACGCCCCCCCTTCACCAGACAGCTGCTGAGTCTACATAAGCTTCCCAGAAGCTTCCAGAGGATCCTGCTTCATTCACTGCATTGACCCGGGTATAAGTCAACCCAGGATATCAGGCTCTTTTTCAGGCATAAATTTTTCGGCCTATAGGCGAGTATATGTGGTATGTGAGAGACTGATTTAAGAACAGACAAAAATTGTTATAAGTTTGAAATAGTTTCAGGACCATGTTTTCATTCGTTTAATATGCTGTAAATGTTTTCTGAATTTCTATCCTACCTTTTCAATTTTAAAAAAAAGATGTTATCTGAATTATTTGTTTTGAAATGTCCTTAACATTAAGGCTTCTGTCCAATGTACACTTACCAGGACATAACCTTTAATGAATATAATAAAACTTCTGAATAGGATTAGATGTAATTTATGCCAGTCCTTCGTCAGTTACATAGGATTAGGCTGTTGGTGATTTCTCATTGCTGATTTTTAAAGGATGGTTCATGGGGATCCTGCTGAACTCATTTGGAAATTTTTTTTTAAACCCATATAAGAACCCAGTGTCCAATACTGCTTCCTCTTTCCATCTATTTGCATCTTCTGTTTTTTTAATTTTTAAAGGGAATTAACCTTCTCAGTGTAAGCATCAGTGTGTGAGGGCGGTAGGGGGTGGGGGGTATGTTACCAGCCCAGCTCAGGAACACACAGGAATGGGACTACATGTGTATCCAGACAAATGCATTAAAGGCTCTCTGACTGTTGGCACACTTTGGGGAAGTTTGTATTTTAGAGGAGAAAAAGAAAGAAAGACACAAAATGGTTCAAATTGCAATATAGAGGGTACAATCCTAACCCACTTTTTAGCACGGACATAAGGGCAATGCTGCTCCGAGGTAAGGGAACAAACAGGCCTCCATGAGTGCCACCCAACTGCAGGATGCAGCACATGCCCCATTGACACTGCTAGGCCTGTGCTGGAAATTTGGTTAGGATTTGGGCTACAGTTTATTGATGCTTTACAATAATAGAAGGAGGAAGCAGAATAAATGCAGTGAGAGAGGAAAAATAATAATACAAATGGGGGCAAATAAATGAGCACGTGTGCACTAAACAGTCCTGCTTAGGACAAGCTCTCTCTGTGTGTGAACCCTAAGAACTATCTACACAGGAAGCTTGATACTTAGAGTGGAGAGAGAAAGGAGGTTCTTTTCAATGAGACCAGTCGGAGATAAATTTAACACATTAGTGTATCTTTGCTCAATGTTATTAAGGGCTCAATCCTATCCAGCTTTCCAACTGCAGCCATGCCAACAGGACATGTGCTACATCCTTCAGTGGAAGGGGCAGTCAAGGAGGCCTCCTCAGGTAACATTTGTTCCCTTATCTTAGGGCTGTATTGCAGTTGCTTTGGTGCTGGAAAGCTGGATAGGCTTGTGCCCGAAGTGCTTTAACCAGGAGGTCAAGTGGTAATTTAGGAAAAACAAGCACTAGGATGAGTGAGAGAGAAACCCAGGAGCAAGGTGCAATGAAACAGAGAGCATAAACAAGACACAAGACTGCATTGATGGCTTGCTGTCTTAGCAGTTCCAAACAGGGAGAAAGCTGGATATAGAATGCCTCACTGTTTTTCCTTAAAGAACCTTGCTCTCCAGTGCAAGGGCCCTTAACCGGTCTCAGTACTTCTGAGGGAGCCCAGATAGTTTTGTTCCATGCAGGCAAAAATCAGTTTGCTCGGTACAAACTTTGTATTCTTGAAGGTCTTGCTAGATTGGTTAAGAAACCCCTGTTCTAGAGAGCATGGAGGTTGATTCTGCAGTTTGTTACCTATCTGTGCGTAAAAATAAAAAGAGACAAAGTTATGACTTTGTATGATTTCAGCTTGATCTCAGTTTCATTGACTTGTTGGGGCGCTGGAAGGGGCAAGATGGTGCTTTACAAGCAAATAAGCTTAGTTCCAGAGAGAGAATAACAGAGAAGGAGAGATGGTATGAAGACTGTGGGTGATTTCATAGCTCTGGTGATTAGAGTTAGCACTTCAGGAAAGAGGAGGATTGTGCAGGGAAGAACTGGGGAAAAAGTATTAGGTGGCAAAGAAGGAAGGTAGGATGGATGAAGACTCCTAAATTACATTCCTGGCTTGTTAGATGTGTCTCTTTTAACAAAAAATGTGGGGTGCTGTAGTGTACCACAACATGGCATTTTAGCTGGAAGTTGTGAGATGGAATTGGCTTCTTGACCAGACCCCTTATAAGGCTGTTGCCAGTAGCCTAACCTGTCTAAGGCTCATTCCAACCTCATAATGTCTTTCAAAATTCCCAGTTCCTGAGGTTTGGGCTCACTAACCTTTCAGAAGATAACTAGATTATGGATGGAGTGATCTGTCATTTCCTTACTTGACAAAAGGGTTTGTGCACTGTCATTGTCCATGATATAGGCAGGGCAAATTTAATCATGGGTTTGATAGGGATTATTGTTAATTTGAATCCATTGCTCTAATGTGGCATCAAATGGCTGCTTTTGACTTGCACAGAGTCTTTCAATAGCTTTGAGCAGGCACAGTGGGTGTACCCTGGAAATTACAGCTGCTTTGGAGAAATTAGCATATTGGCTCCTATTCAGGCTTTTATCATAATTACTGGGGGGGGGGGTTATTGGAGGCAACAAGAAAGAAGGTACTTTGAATCTGGTTCACAGGTTTTATTGTGACCAAAGGCTAAAATACACAACTAGGGTTATCTCACCAACTATGGGTGTTAAGTGCCAATTTGGAATGATGTCTATGTCTGTCTATTACTTGATGGATATACAGGTCCAGCCTTGTTATACACGGATTTTTTATACATGAATTTGACTCAACGCAATGGCCACTGCAAATGAGAAAGAATGTGCTGATCCCTGGAGAAGGGGAAAAATGCATCCCTTTAAAATCACAGTTTAAAAAAAACACGCTTTTTTTACTGTTGTAGAGAGAGACAGTCATGCAAACCATTACAGGTATAATCTAATCATCCATAGATTTTTCTCTCTCTATGCAATAAGAAGCGCCCTTTAAATTAAAGGAAAACAGTCATTTAACAATGGGAAAGAGAGAGAGAGTGGGGGGGGAGCAGGCTGACCATCAATCATTCTCTGTTCAGGCAGCTTCAGCCCAAGACCCCTCCTTCCCCCTGAGCATGTGAAAGAAAGATACTTTGCATTGGTGAAGTGAAGCCTTTCTAAGCACCTTGAGAGAGACTGTTGGATTGTCATCTTGATGACTCTATCTTAACATCACAAAGGTCAGCATGGCTCTTCTTAAATTACCAGAGCAAAGAAACTTTGTTTTTTAAATTGATTTGCTATAGTGCATTTTTTTGCCATCCATGTGAGTTCTGGGAACCCTCAGGAATGATCAGACTCAACCTGTATACATTTATCTCTACCCTAGAAATCCTGATTATTTCATGTCTGTGTAAATATTGTGTATTTGGCAGTTAAAAAAAAGATGATTATAAAATATATAATCATTAAAAAAATTCATTTTTAATGAATTTGTTGAATATATTTAACCAGGGCTTTTTTTCTAATGGAACGCACCGGAACTGTGTTCCGGTACCTTTTTTATGCAGTCCCCCGGAGCAGGTCTTAGTGCTAAAATGTTTGGGACCACTGCCATGGGTCATCAGCAAACAGGATGGATGGATGGATGATTGAATGGATAGATGGACGGACAGATGGATGGATGGATGTTGGGGGGGGAGGGAAGCTAGCAGGACTTGGCACCAACTTCTGGCTTCCCTACCCAGAAGCTGCGCTGGGCTCCATCTTCCTCCCTCCCTCCCTCTCAGGAGTCCGGGTCCCCCTGCACCGAAGCCCCCCTGGAGAGGGGCTCTGCCTGCAGCCCACTTCCCCCTGGAGGGACCCCGGAGGGCAGCGCGCCTCTCCAGGGACCCTCCCTCCTTCCCTCCCAGGCACTGACCTCTGCCTGCGGAGCTGGTCCCAGATCGGGCTCCCTGCCCTGCACTTGGAAGGAGGAAGCGAGCGGGGCGCACGGCGGAGAGCTCTCCAAGGGGGCCCAGGATGGTGCCTCCTCCTCCCGCTGAACTGCCTCCGCCCTGGTCCTCTTTGGGATCCTCCCTCCAAGGCACTGGGGCATCTGCTGGTGGCTGGGCTGCCCTCCCAGGCAGGTCTGGGGGGCAATAAAGGGCTCCCTCCCCCCCAGATTTAACCAGAGACAAGGGGGGAGAGGAAAGACCTCTTGGAGCCCAATCTAGGCATGTCTACTCAGAAGTAAGCCCAGTAAAAGTAAATGGGGCTTACTCCCAGCAAAGTGAGCATAGGACTGCAGCCAGTGGCTTTTCCTCCTCCCCCCCCCCCCGCCCCGCCATGAGATGCTTGGAAGGGAAGTCTAATTCACTCCAGGTGGAAGGGTTTGGTTGCAAAGGGGTGGCTTTATAACAGCCACAGTTTGCCCCCGAAAAGTGGGGATGAAATTCATAATCACAACAGTGGGGTGGGGGTGGGGCAGCCAGGATGGTGTATGGGAGTTGGACCTAGCCAGGCTGACCTGATGTCAGAACCCCAAAAGAGGACCAGGCACCCCAAAAAATAGGGTATCTGAGAAAAATATAGCACATGACCAAATAAAAGCTAAAAACACTCATGGGGCACAATCCTAGCCAGGTCTACTCAGAAGTAAGTCCTATTTTGTTCAATGGGGCCTACTCTCAGGAAAGTGTGGTTAGGGTTGCAGCCTAACCACACTTTCCTGCGGTTAATTTCAACACTAGATTACTTGTGATTTAAATTTAAAACTATATTACATAGAATTTATTAAGGACAAGAAGGCTATGAGCTAACTACAGGCTCACTGAAGTTCTTTTCCAGGACACAAGGCTAAAAAAGGACACATCCTGGAAAAAGAGGACATCTGGTTACCCTGGTCTTAGACCTGGAAGATCCAGTTTTAAATCCCTGCTCAACCATGAAACTGCCTGGGTGACCTTGGGCCAGTCAATCACTATCTCTCAACCTCACAGGGTTGTTGTGAGGACAAAAGCAACAGAGGAGCTATGTACGAGTGGTATGTACACCACCCTGGGCTCCTTGGAAGAAGGGCAGTATGATAGCTATTTTATTTTGGACCTTCTTGTCCATCCAAGCCACCAAGGGTGGCATGTGCGCTTGTAGACTTACAACAACCTTGTGCAAGTACTGCCCATCCACAAGGTGGACTAAGGTAGCCACCTCAGGCACTGTGTGGTAGAGGCTGCTGCTTCCAATCCTCCCCCCCACTTGCTGGCTTTTAAATAGAAGAGGGAAGAGGGTGGAAGAGAATGTGAAGGCATGCAGAGTGGTAGGTTCCTCAGAGACACTCTAGCCTATCACTCACCTGTCCTTTCCTCTGCACTTTCTTTTCTGCTCTTTCCCCATTTCCTTTTCAAATCTAGGAAGTACAACGGGAGGAGCAGTGGCACTTTTTCATACCACTGGATAAAGGGCCACTATAAAAGTGCATCCCATTTCATATCCCTGAGGATCATGGGATGGTCCTGATTCATTTGAAAAGAGTAAAGAAGTACCTTGCAAAAATAATAAGCAGCCTTGGGCAGCAACCGTTATGTTTTGTTACACAACACAACTGACGTGTGTGGGTGTGGGTGTATAGTTATTGACTACGTGCGAAAGGTAAATAAATTCTTTATTTTAAAAAATGATTGGTGAATAGAAAATCTTTTAAAAAATAAATAAATAAAAGATTAACAAGTTGGGAGTTCCTGCACTTTTTTTTTTACAAAAAAGCACTGTATTTAACTATTTTGTTTCAACATTACTTTTATTGTTCTTTTCTTCCCCAGTCATTGAGTGGTTTTGCATTGGTCGTAAGTGCTGATGGAATGATATTCTATGCATCACCAACAATTGTGGATTATCTAGGGTTTCATCAGGTAAATGCATAAAAATAAATACTGGAGTGCTGCCCAATATTGTATAGTGTTAGTCTTCTTTTGTTTTCCTGTCAGCTGTTGTAAAATCACATCACATCACAGTCATATGCCTTTATGGCAGATCAAGATATTGCGTAGTTTCCACGTAACATAATATTCTGAAATTTTCTGAAACTATAAGGGCGCAATCCTAACGTGCGCTGGCCCAAGAGGGTTGCAAACATGCTGTAAGGCACGTTTGTGCCTCTTCGAGAGTCAGCTAGGCCGGTACGCAGAGGTGCGCTGGCCCGCGGAGGCTGAATTCAGCCTCCACACCAATGGAGGAAGCAAGGCTTGCGTCGGCTGAGCTTGGCCGATGCAAGGCTCTGGGGTGGGTGGGGAGGAGGCAGGAGACAGGCATTCCAGGGCAGGGGAGGGTGGGTGGGGAGTGGGAGGTGGGGTTGGGATCTGGCTGGTATGCCGAATCCTAGCCCTCATACCTGAGCAGTGCGAAGCAGCTTCAAGCAGTGCATTTTAGGTCAATCAACTCCTGTTTCCTGTCTGATGGATATGTTCTATAGCACTGTTTTGCACAACGCTTTATTTTCCAGAACAGACCCCTGCATTTTGAGAGGTTTTCCTGTGTATTATCTAGGGTTACAGTCTAGCAGTCTCTACAGTCTCTGGGAGTTTAGGAACTGCTATAAGTCTTTGCGGGGGTGGGGGGAGTTAGCAACATGATCGGCACAATTACACTGCTGCCAGGGATGAAAGGGGTTTTTTGTATTTACCAGAGGCAATGCCGGCCTGCAGGTGTGTGGGGAGTCCACAGAACCTCCGCAGGACCCCCCCAAGCCTTGGAATGTCTAAAAAGAGCTATCACTACCCACTCCATTCTCGCTATCACTATTTTTAGACATTCCAAGGCCTGGGGAGCCCTGAGAAGGTGTCCATGAACTCTCTGCACACACACACCCGCCCCCCGAAGCTGGCACTGCCTCTAGTAAGTACAAAAAAACCCTCTTTTGTCCCTAGCATCCCTAGCACAATCCTGGTGATCATACCACCCCCACGTGGTTGGCAGAGGGATTGGTGAGTTAAAAAAAAAAAACCCCAAACCATCAGCAGCACGCTCCTGGGGATCACTTCCTTTGCCATCACCCTGTCCCTTAACAGACAGGGCTGCCCTGGCTGGGGCATTGCAACACCCCAGTTTGGTGTGCAGTCTAGAATCTCTGCAGTCTAGAAACTATGTAGGATACTTTCATAGTTCAATAACATTCTTACATGCCATTTTACAAACTGAAGACATTACATGATTGTCTATACATAATATTAATTCACCAAAACATTTAGAATATATACTGCATCCTACTATACTATTGATAGTACCAATTATCTCTTTTCAAAACAAATGTATTTTATCACAAGTTCTTCATGTGTGCATGAATGCACCAGTGTTCATTTTGTATCTTCAATACAATAAAGAGATTCCCTAGTTAATCCTTTGTAGTCTACTGGGGGTCTTAATATGTGATATTTCAAATATACCATGGAACATGCATGACTGAGTAAGAGGTATTATTATACATGTTCCTCAGATTATCTTCCACCATCCCTTTCTAATTACCTCCACCTTCTATTCCTCTACTGTTTCATCAGTACTTTAGAAACTTTAGTCAACAAACCTTTTCTCTTTTCCTTATTTTTAATTAATAATTCAAATGATGTTAATTTTGAGATTATTTTTTTAATGATAGAATATGGTGTGTATTGAAAAAGGTGGTGTATTTCCTACCACATTTTGAACAAGTTCTGCATAAGCCTTAATTGTTGTCATTCATCTAGTCTTCCATCCTTCTTAGACTCATCTTCCTCCATCTCAAAACAATTATGTATCCTGGCAGATCTTAGTTCATGATTGTATAGTACTGAAGTTAAGGGGGATATGGTTGGAATATTTTTGAGGTATTGTTAGAAGTTCAGAGAGGAACAGGAAAAGAAATCTAGGAAGAAGGTTTATTTTAACTTACTCATTTCTCCCAAATCCTGAAATCTTTTTGCTTTCTCCATCTCTCGGGTAGCCCAATCCTAAGCTTCCTGAGGAACAGCAGTGCCAAAATGGTGACTGTTGTATCTTGCAGGTGCCAGGAGGCTGCTGGATGTTTCCTCAGGAGAAGGGAACATTTTTCCCCCTCCTTCAAGTAAGGGTGCAGGCCCTGCAAAGGGGCTTCTCAAGTCTGTGCCAGCTATTTTGCCGGCACAGACTTGAGAATCTCTGTGTCAGGCTTTTCAGCATGACATGAAGGATAGGATCCAGCAGGGGTTTCCCACCCACTCCCAGGCTGGTTCCTTCTCCCACCCCTGAAAGCCTCCCCCGGCTCTGAAAGCCTGCGCCACCACACTGCGCTTACCTTGCTCCGGCAGCTGCACAGCATCCTCTACCCAGCATTGGGCCCATTGGCAACTGGCGCTGGCCCGGCACCAGCACTTCCTCCTCCCATGATTCCATAAACATGCTTTAACAGCATGTTTAGGATGTCTAGCACCGGTGCTAAGGCAGTTTAGGATTAGGCCCTAAATCTTGCTCAACTTTGAAAAAGGTACACTTCAGTTCAATGTATGTCGAAGCTATCAACTACATAGCATCAAAGCTTTCTAAATGAGAATCTCCTTGTGGCTATGACCTACTGAAAACGGGAGTCTTACTACTGGAGATTAGACCTTTGTTTCTTCATTGATATGAAAAAATCCTTGTGATACTCCATAAACAGAAACCTTATGTTGCTTCAGGTCTGAAACCATCCCAGATCACTGTCTCAGTCTACCCACTGTTTCAAGCTACAGTAGCAAAAATGTTAAGGCTCATATCAACAAAGTCATAAATTAATAAATGTTATTATTTCAGACTGATGTAATGCATCAAAATATATATGATTATATTCATGTGGATGACAGACAGGATTTCTGCAGACAACTGCATTGGGCTATGAATCCACCACAACTGGTATCTGGACAAAACATGCAGACAGAGGCAGGTATGGTTGGTTAATTAATATTCTGTAGAAACAAGTAGCAATTTGCACAAAATTGTGGCACAAACAGAAATGGAGTGAAGAGGGAGCAGATTCTTTCCTTATTCCTGCAGTTCCCAAACTTTGTACCACTGTGACCCACCTCATCCTTCACACTGGATCACAACCTGATGCTTGCTGTCGCACTGCAAAATATTATTGGGAGCCACCAGAGTCCGCCTCCAGATCACACCGGTCCAATGACCCACTCCAGTGGCCTCTGCAGTCCCTAGAGGGCTGTTCCTTGCAGAAACAAACCAGAAGTCGTGGACACAAACCAGAAGTTGTCAACACACACA
This sequence comes from Tiliqua scincoides, assembly GCF_035046505.1. Classification (NCBI taxonomy): domain Eukaryota; kingdom Metazoa; phylum Chordata; class Lepidosauria; order Squamata; family Scincidae; genus Tiliqua; species Tiliqua scincoides. The sequence continues at coordinate 67,859,015 of NC_089825.1, read as the reverse complement.
GGAAGTTGCTTCCAATCACTTCCACAAGAAATTCTGGGGCCTGCAGAGGCCAATGGATTGGGACACTGGTGCAACAATGGAAGTGGCCTCCAGTGGCTCCCAGTAATGCTTTGCAGCATGATAGCAAGCATCAGGTCATGACCCACCACACATCAAATTGAGATTCACTAGTGGGTTGCAAACACAGTTTGAGAAATGCTGCCTTATCTCCTTTACCTTCTCAATTTCCCATCAGTACTTGTCATTTTGTTCATTCCCTACTGCTTTCTGCTTCCCTCTTCCCCCCTCATGCTGTCTTCTTTCCCCCACTATCCTGCTTTCTGCACCCCCACTGTCCCTTGCACACTAGTCATTGTCCTGCTGCCTTTCTCCTGTTCAGATGTCATTTTAAAAAATAATTGTCTGTTGTTATAATCTGAAATGTACATTCCATGTTGTTGTTTATAGGAGAAGAATTTATTCTTAATAAAATGTTTAAAGGCGAGGAGAGTGACTTTTCATCCTTCTTAACTCGTTGTTTTACTTGTCGAATCCGCTGCCTTTTAGAAAGTACTTCTGGCTTCCTTGTAAGTAAATGATGTATGTTATTAGTTTATTTCAAAATACTGGTTCATGCAAAATGTATAAAGGTGGAAATAGGACACTGGCTATACATGTATAACATTTCATTGACTTAATTTTTGCATATTCCCAACTATTGCTACTGCTTTGGAAAGTAACCTTGTAATTATTACATACAGAGCTCAGTCTTTACCTGGACTTTGGCTGGCATGAGTCCCTTGTTTCAGGCTAGGAGTGTAGCAAATGTGCTGTAAAGCACGTTCATATCTCCTTACAAGGACTTACTTACCTGCACATGCCCAATCTTGTCTGATCTTGGAAGCTAAGCAGGGTCAGGCCTGGTTAGTACTTGGATGGGAGACCGCCTGAAAATACTGGGTGCTGTAGGCTTATACCATAGTCTTTCGAGACTGAAGATTGCCAACCAGCCAGGTTGGCACAAGAACGCATGACAGATCCAGGCCAGGAAAGGGTAAGTATGTGAGGCAGGCCGATGCAGGGGGTGGGAGGGCATGCCAGAGGGGGGAGACATGATTAGGAGCAGCGGGAGGGCTGATCAGGCCTGAGTGCAGGATTGGCTGCAGGAGCCCAGGCCAAATCCTAACTCCCACTCTTGGTCTGGCTTTACACAGGCTGTTTGGATCCGCATCAGTGAATTTGCTGGCACAGTTCTGAGTAGCCCTGAGGTTCTCAAACTTGGGTGCTGTAACACACCAGCCTGAGAAACCCTGCCTCTGGTCACTTAAGGGGCAGGGGAAAGGGGAAGGCAGTGTTGCCCCAGGAGCATGCTGCTGATGGTTTGGTTTTTTTTTAAACTCACCAATCCTTCTACCAACTACCTGATATCTAAGATTCTTCCTAAATGACTATTTTAGTAACTTTAGTACTAAAACGTTTTTAGTACCACATTCACTTTTAGTAACTACTTCACTATTTGGTAAATTCTTAATGTGATGGATGGGCTTGATGACATGATATCGGTTTCCCAATGTCTGGTTTAAAGTCTTAGCAGTCTTAAATCACTACATTTGGTAATTTGGAGTTGATTTCTTTGCTTGGAGAGAAGTTGGATGACCACACTAAAGCCTGTTCCACCAAATATGATGTTGGAAATGCAACAAGGAGCTTCTTAGTTACTGTCCATAGTGCAGGATAGCAATCAGTAATTTCCTTTTATATCCCAAACTCTTAGTACAATTTCTTAAACTTTGGCTTCAGTTACTTTGTAGCTCAGATCTTCCTCCACTACCCCAACTTCCTCAGTATGGATTTATCACCCGATCTGGAATTTCCATCGAAAGAAGATTGTCAGATTGCTCAGACATATCTTCATGCAGCCTATCCAAATGATCATAAAAAACTTTTAAATATGTAAAATTCTGAAAAATACAAAGGTACTTAGAAAATAGACCTGCACTATACTTTATTGTGGAATCAGGAAATGCAAATAAATAACATACAGCTGCCCTGTCACACCTAGTTTGGCCCTATGGTGATATGTGTAAACTCATCACAGTTCATGGTGTATTGAACAGGGCCAATTCCAAGCTATTTTGCGCCCTAGGCAAAGTTAAGTCCTTGACCATTTTTTTCATAAAATTTTATGAAAATTTTTTACACGTGTTAAAAAAAAGAATCAGTATGAAACTGTGCCCCTTAAAGGTCAGTAATTGCAGGCACTGAGGTTTGTGCCCTAGGCAGCTGCCTCATTGGCCTAATTATAGCATTGGCCCTGGGTGTACTGTATATGCAGCTTTCCTACACATATGTGACAGCTATAGAAAAGAGTGCCATATGAAACATTTCATATAGGGGGCCCAATCCTATCCAGTTTTCCATTGCAGGTGCAGCTGTGCCAATGGGGTGTGCACTGCATCCTGTGATGGGGAGATAGCCACAGAGGCCTCCTCAAGGTATGGGAACATTTGTTCCCTTACCTCAGGGCTGCATTGCGGCTGCACCGATGCTGAAAAGTTGGATAGCATTGGGCCCAGAGGCAACATTTTAAAACGCTTTGGGCAATGTCTGTTTTCTGATTTTTAAAAATGATGATTACATGCCAGAGGAACTTGTGGAAAACATGCTACTGGATCTAAGAAAAGGCTCATTCATAAATAATTAGAATGGGTATGGGAGCTGTTTCTGCATGGCTAGATCCTGTACTTACCCAATATCTTTAGATGGAATCAGGTGGGTCAGGTGACTTGTTCATATAGTACATGTGTACTTTAGCCCTTAGTTTGTGAAGCCCAAGGTGGTTTGTCACAGTTTATCTTTTCATTTTGTCTGTTTAACCCTCGGAAATGAGTTAGGCTGAGGAATAGTAACTGACCCAGAGTTAGCTAATGAGCTTCATAGCTGAACAGTGATTTGAACCCAGATCTCCCCAAGCATTATGGCACACTGGATCTTTATATAATGTTGTCACACCAGGTATGGTAGCTATGTGGATCCTCTCATTATTACACATTTCTAGAGCGGAGTGAGTTCTAACTACATAGAATAACTTTGGGAATACATGAAACTAATGATAAATGAAAGTATATTTTTAAAACATTAGAATGTAATGATTTGTAAATGTTATAGATTATTTTAAGTTTTTTCTCTGTGACATGTTTTGAGGACTTGCTTCTGTTTTACTGTTTTTCAGACAATGCAATTTCAAGGTAAACTAAAATTTCTTTTAGGACAAAAAAAGAAATCCTCCTCAGGAGCAATATTACCTCCTCAGCTATCCTTATTCTGCATAGTGTTACCACTTCTGCTTCCCTCTACGACTGATGTGAAGTTAAAAAACCTTCTTGTGAAAGCAAAATGTAAATCTGATAATGGAGCTGCAGCAGATACAAAGCAAGTATATAGACACTTATAGTTTGAACAATTCACTGGGGCTTTTGTTATTAAAAAGAGCCAGGAAAGCCAGGGTGGTTTTGTGATTTGGGAGGTGGACTTAGACGTGGAAGATCCAGGTTCAAGTCCTCCCTCAGCCATGAAGCTTCCTGGATGACCTTTGGCCATTCACTTTCCCTCAGCCTCACCTACCTCACAGGTTGTTGTGAGGACAAAAGTTGGGGAGCAGCTGTGTATACTGCCCTGAGCTCTTTGGAGGAATGATGGTATAAAAATGTGAAAAATAAATAATAAAAGACATGGAACTAAATATTTTTATAATATATCCACTTAAACTTCCTCTTAATGTCAAATCTACAAGAGTTTTGCCTTTTTCCTTCTAGTAGATCTAGAAACAAGTAGTTTCTTGGCTTCCCCCGCCCCTTCTGCTTATTTCAAAGATACAAAACTTCCTCCTCCACCTGTATTTAAACATTGGTATTTGGATCACTCCTAGACATATACAGAGATAAATCTCTTGTCCCTGTCCTGGCTAATCCCATACCTGCAACCTGCCATGCTCCCCAAATATATGTATATTGTTCAAATTACAAACATTTAAATTTTATCAGTACATGGTCATCTTCCTGTGCCATGGGATAAAGGAACCTCTCCAGTCCAAGAACTGGAGCCTACCCTGTGTCATGCTGACCATACTGATTAATCCACTCTAATTATTGCTATCCAAGTTAGAAGAAGAAATCAAATAATGTCCAAGATTTTTAACAGGATGTATACTGGCAATTATTCCGCAATTGTCTGAATTCTGGAACTACTGTGAAGTGTTTTTGTGATACTGAATATGACCTTTGGAGCATGCAGTGGTGTAGCTAGGGAGGCTGTCCACCCCAGGTACCAGCCTTGGGGGGGGGGTGACACCACAAATGACCCAACATTGCGGGGGTTAGGACTTACCCATCATGCTTTATACCATTGGATGTGGAATTTCCAGCAGAATGCAATACAAAAAACTGGAGTAAAATATCTCCTTTCTATCAAAAGTTACTGGCAAAAAACAGGAAACAAAAAATGCATGGAGCCCTATTGAAAGTGAAACAGAGCCATATCTTGTGTTTACTCGTGAGTAGGCAAACTTGCCTTAGTCCATCGGAAAGGGCAAGCTGAGAGGAATCCAATGACACCAGAATGGTTCCTATCCAATTAAAGCAGCCCCCCAAAAAACACCCAAGAAGGAGGTCCCTCCCTTCAAGCAGACAAATGTATTGAGCCCTATGGAAAGCGAAAGTAAGCCACACGGTCGCGTTTACTCGCGATTAAGCAAATGGGCCTTGGCTCCTGGTCAAGTCAGGCAAAGGGGAATGCAAAGCAAGCTGCATGGTCCCAATCTGATGAAAGCGGAGCTCAACAAATGCTCCAGAAGGCAGCATCCCCCCCCCCCAAGAATAAAACAGAGACTTGAACTAGTAAGGTCAATTTTTATGTGTATTTAGACTTGTAAAGCCAGGTGGGTCCTGATAGTGCTATGCTTGAAATATAAGAATTTACACTGAGCTGGGCATTGGGGAGGGCTGAAAATCTCACTGATATTTTTATGTGTGGGGGGAGGGTGTTACTGCAGGCAGGCTACAGAGAAAATTCACTTGGTGAAACAGGGCTGGCTTCCCCTTATTTATTTGTTTTACTCTGCTTTAATTATTTATAATTATTTATTTTATTTTGCTTGATGTTGTCACTTCCAACCATGACATCACTTCTGGTGGGTCCCGGATAGATTGTCATTCTAAAAAGTGGGTCCCAGTGCTAAAAGTTTGAGAACCACTGCCTTAACTCAAAACAGACCAATGAGACATCCTGGGTAGGGGGGTGACACCTCAGTGACCAAAATTCTGTAAATCATGGCTTTTAGGAATAATACATCATGTTATATACCATTTGATGCAGAATTTCATCCATTGCTTGTGGGGAAATACTCACTGCATTTATTTTCAGGCCATTATTATTATTCATTTCATGTCATGACTATTACAATCTCTCAGTCTCACCTACCTCACAAGGTTTTAGACTTGAAAAGTCTGGTTGTGGTGAGGACAAAATAAGGGTAGGAACCAGCACCACCCTGAGCTGCTTAGAGGAAGGGTGGTATAGAAATGTCAATGAATTAATAATTAATATATTAATCATTAACAATTATTAATTATGTCATATGGGGTAACAAAAAATTTATGGGCCCCAGATATCAAATGACCTAGCTATGCCACTGGGAGCACGTACCGTACTTTGTTAAGCTATTTTTTTCTACCATTTTTTCTTTACAGTTTAAAATCTATTTCTGGACAGTATGTAACTGATTTTCATGGAAGAACTGCTTTCCAAGAAGGTACTGTTTTTACCAGTGTTCAGGTTTTTTTGCATTTATCCTATATAACAATGTTACATGGAGTTGGTATAGAAAATCATTCCTCTCTGAAGGTAAAGTTTACAAGGGGAATTTCCAATTTTCCTTTCAGCTTTTACAGTGGTTCAGGCAGAGCTGGATCAGCTGTGATGTAAGTTGAAAATTTTATCTCAGGAGACAAGCTGGGGGAAATGACAAGTTGGTGCCCATGCCTAACCAACTCTGTGCTACTCCCTTAGTCCCCTGAAATCATTCTGACTTGGGGGTGACTCTTATCTGGTGTTCTTGCCAATTTAGGGCAGTTCTTCCAAATACGCTTTGGATCTTCATATTGGTAACACCCCACTAGAGGACCATTCTTGTTCTTTCCATCAAATTTGAATATTTGCCTCTGTGGGAGTCACATGGTCCAAATCAATATTTTCTTTCTCCACCCCCTCTTAGGCAAAAACAACCATCCTTTGGTCTCTCATTCTAGCCATTTCACAAGCTCTGACCAGCTCCACCTCCTACTCTCTTTGCTACCATCTGGTCTGCAATTAAGGCATCATCTTTAAGGGAGCAATCCTAACTGTGCCCTAGGCTGGCGCAAGTCCCTTGCGCCAGCTCAGCAGGTTTGCAAATGTGCTGTATAGCACATTTGAACCCCCTTGGGAGTAAGCTGGACTGGCGCAGAGATGCGCACTGGCCCACAGAGGCTGCATCCAGCCCCTACACTGACTTAGGGAGGGAGGGTTGCATTGGCTGAGCTCGGCCAATGCAAGGGTCTGGGGAGGGTGGGAAGAAGGCAGGAGGGAACTGTTCCAGGGCGGGGGAAGGATGGGTGGAGGGCGGTCCCAGGTGTGGGCGGGGAGCGGGTGGCGGGGCTGGGACTTGGCTGTTACGTTGGATCCCAGACCCTTTCCCCGAGCAGCATGGAGCAGCTTGAAGCCACTCCGTTCTTGGACTTGTGCCACCTCCTGAGGTGGTGCAAGTCAGAGGAGACCCATTGGGGTTGTGGTGGCTTACTTGGAGGTAAGGGGAAGAGTTTCCCCTTGCATCCCGCTGAGTCACTTTGGACCCCAGTCTTTCACAGGATACAGTGCAGGCCTTCTGGCCTGTCTGTTCCAGTGCAAGATAGGATTGCACTGCACATGTCTTTGGTTGGTGGTCCTGAACCAGAGCTCCAATAGTTGGGTGTGTTTGTTGAAAAAAGAGCTCACTTATCATCAATTTGCTACTTGATCAATAATTTTTGCTTCTGCTGCTTCAATCCATAGTTGCCAAACTTTCTGGATACATGCAGCAAACAAAGCATGAGATTCTCCTTTCTTCTTTTCCAGACCACAGAATCTTTTACACAGCACTTTCTCAGTTATGGTCAAATGCTGGCAAAGCATAATTTTAAACAGTTCATAACTCACACCATCTTCCACATCTGCCAACTGCTATGCTACTTCACCCTCAGTACATTGCGCATGTAGATATAGGAGCCACTGGGACTGAGGAATTCTCTGCAGAATTATCTGCAGGATTGTTTGCTGCAGGATTCTTGATTCTCTGTGAGATTTTTGGAACAATTGCAAGTAGGGGCATTGTCATCTTCAGTCATTTTAGGAAGGCACTTTCAGTCTGGACTGCTGGGCCTTTGAAATAATTCTTTCTGTTCTTGTTGTGTTCCTTGCTCTTCTTCTCATCCTAGTTGTTCTTTCTTCAGAGATTCCACCTGTTTACACAGCTCCTGCAACTCTCGTTGAAACAAGTCTGCTCTCTTCTCTCTGCTTTCTCCCCTGAAGAAAATTGTCCAGTGTCTCCACTTTCTTCTTTTCCCACCTTTCGTCTATCCCATCTTCCATCCATAACATCTCCCTCTAGACCTGTACCGGTGGCTGCTTCAATCACACAACCAGCTGTTGTTTTATTCCTTGTTCCCTTTCCTCCTTTGCACTTGGAAAATTCATCAGAGCCTCCACCTTTGCTAACTTCAGCTTCCTTTTCTTCACTACAAACCCCTTCCACCATATTCTCCTGATAAAAATGTTGCATTTCCTCAGGAAAAGGTAATGAGGTAACATTGTCCATGCCCCCCACAATACCTTCTACTTCAGATGCAGTTCCTGCAGCCTCAGCCAGCACATCCAATGATCCTTGAATCTCCTGGTTCCCAACCCGTGGTCCTCAGACCACAGGTGGTCCACAAGACCCTGAGAAGTGGCCCATGAGGTCTTGGGGGGAAAAAAAGATGGCCTTTGATCTCTTCCAGCATCTTGCCCAGCGATCCATCCCCCCAATGGACCACCAGAGAGGGCGGAGAACGAACTGCCCGCAGCTGGCAACAAAAGTAGCAACTCCCAAATCTTCTCTATAAATAAAATCTAGTGAATCTCTCTTAAATCTTCTCCATTACAAATTTAATTGTATTTTTTGTGTGCAGGGCAGTGGGGTGGGAGTGGAGATTTGCATGTGGTCTGTGACAATTCCAATTTTTGCCTCAGTGGTCTGCAGGCTCCAGATGGCTGGGAACCCCTGATCTATACTATTGTAGCCCTCATTAATTGTACTGTGCACTAGACTTCAACACCAACTGTGCCCATGAAATTAATGGGAAAAAGCACACCCACACAATACCAACACTGCCACCATGTAATGCAAAAGGGGTGCTGAAACCCCCTTTTCCACTTGATTACGTTACTGTGGCCAATTTCTATAACGATTGGATTTGCACAATTTTGGTCACTAGTAGTGTCACCCCCCCCCCCGGATGTCACCTTATTGGTTCCATGCTGTGTCATAATAATATCTCATTGGCTCTTTGAATAATCAGTCTCATTGATCCATTTTAGGTTAAAGAAATCTATTTTTTGTTACATAAGACAGTTGTATTTTTATTTTCTGGTTTTTGTCTCAACTTTTGATAGAATGGAGATAATTCACTGCAGTTTGTTTCATTGCATTCTGCTATAAATTATGCATCAAAGGGTATGTAACAATGGTATTATTCCTAATAACCGCGATTTTAGCAATTTTGGTCACTAGTGGTGTCATCCCCATGCAGCTTGGCACCTGAGGTCCATGGCCCCCTTGGCCCCCATTTGTATGCCACTGGTGCATACAATAGTATACATTGCACTAGTAGAGGGGAATTGACCTTCAGAATTGACCTGCTGATATGTGAGTGCATTGTAGCTACTGCCCTCTTTTTGAGTTACAGTTCTCTAGTTGTTTATCTATGAATTTACATATGAAGTGTTTTTATTCCACGTTTTACAATAACCTGAAAGTGGATTATAACAAAATCATCTGGTGCATATTGAGACTCATGAAGTTTCACAAATATGAGACATGAGGTGGAACCCCCCCCCCCCCAGCATTGGTGAGTGACATTATCAATTCACTGGAGAGAGATATTGGGAATGGTTCATCCCTTCCCATATTCCTTCCCCTTTTATTGCTTTGTGGCTAAGATTTACATATGGTGCCAATATAGTGACAGACTAGCAGGTCTTTTGCCTTCATGTTTACTGGAAAAGATTTGTTATTATTTTGCTACCAAGAATATATGTTCTGCAGCCATGACAGCAGTTTATCATAAACACATTCTTCTAAGCTCCACTGTGGAGCTAAAGTCTGTCTCCCTCATTTAATTGGTTTGAAGCTTTGTCTTCAGGGTTATTACAGTTGTTGAGGTTGAAACATCTAATTATTTTCACTGAACATTGTACTGAAATAATTTAATTAAAAAGCTACTCCTTTTAAATAAAAGCTATATGTCACCTTGATTTGCTAGTGTTAAGCAAGGCCAACTTAGAATCAAACTAAGTGTTATGAAAAGCATGTTATTTCCTTCCTTAGACAAAGTAGCCACTAAGCTGCCTTTCCCATTTTTCCTATCCAGATGAAGACTTGGTGGCTGATATTGGGGGGGGGGGGGGACGGGACGGACGGACAGAAACCAAGTACACAATCACATGCTTTACATAACATGTAGTTTGCTTTTAGATTTATATTTTCCTTTAGATTATTGAATGAATGCAGTCTACTAGGAATGTTTTCTTTACTCTGCATAGTAGTCTGAAAAAATAACAATAAATGAAGTAAAATAACATATTTAAAATACTTCCACAAAAAACATTTTTCCTTACATTTTATAGGAATGAATAATAGAGAAAATAGTGTTTCTCTAATGAAATTGCAAGCAAACGAAGACCATTGGGTTTGGCTCCAAAGTAATAATCAAGTTCAGTACAAAAATGGTTCTTCAGAATATTCCATTGTCCCACATCAGACTCCTAAGTAAGTATGTTTAAAAGTTAAGAGCTTTCAAAAGATACTTCCTGTGAGAGGTGTACTAAAAATGAACCTAACCTGACATCTTATGTAGAAGGGCAGAAGGTTTATTCTGGTTACATGCAGTCCTTGGGCAATCAAATGCATTTAAGTCCAGTGAAATCACCGTTGAATTGTGGCTATTAGGGTTTGTTGGGTTTTCCTCCCATCTTCTGAAGCATTAGTTCACCACATCTTTGGAATGGGATAAGAAGCTGGGTAGGCTGGAGATAAAACATATAATTAAACCAGGATTTAGCACTATGTGAACAAGTCTAAGAGCACAATCCTAGGCATGGATACTCAGAAGTAAGTCCTATTGAGTTCAGTGGGGCTTACTCCCAAGAAAGTGTTATAGGATTGCAGCTGGGCAGCCCAACCCTAAACTTCCCAGTATGTGGGACTGCCATGGCACCAAAAATGACTGCCGCGGCATCCTATACACAACCGGGCAGCTGCTGGCAGCTCCTCGGGGGAAGGGAACATTAGTCCCCTTCCTCCAGGTAAGGAAACTAGCTTACCCTACAGGTTCATGAGCCCCTCTTTCCATCCTCCTTGTCTCTCAGATGCAAAAAAAAAAGTTACAGTTCTCCCTTAATACAAACTGGGCAACTATGGTTTGTTAAGTAACTATAGTTTCTATAGTAACTATAGTAACTATTGTTATACTTATAGACAAGCCAGGATCAGGTTGCGGATTAATATCCTGATTTGTTCTAACTGGTAGTTACTTAGCAAACTACAATTTGTTCTGAAAGTGAAAGCCAAAAGCTTTTACGTTCCTCTTGTGCATGAGAGAGAAGGGTGCCCTTACGCTTCTTCATGTAATTAAGCTAAATTATGGTTCAACATTACAGCTAAACCAAGCCAAGATGCAGAAAAAGGGGAAACCCAGCTCACTTTGGAGCGTCATTTTATAATGAACAAGCTTTCATTTCACATTTGTTGGCTTAATTTATTGGAGAGGATTTTTTGGCTTTGGGAGCCTGTATCATTTGGGAGATACTTGACATATGTTGTACATTTACTCTGTGGTGTTCTAGGGGGACAAATGCCCCAGGGCAATATGGCCCCTTCCTCACCCCCTGCTGCTGCCCCCCGCCCCATCTGGGGGCCTTCAGAGAGCCAAGGAGGCTACATGCAACTTCCCCAGCCCTTTGAGAGCCTTCTGAGGCCTCTGGATGGTCTTTAAATGCCACTTCCAGTTTTCAGCCGAGGCTGAAAATCGCTAGATTCAGTTTTTGGCCAAAAATTCGAAGTAGTGGCTTTCAGCCTTCTGGAGGTCTCCAAGGTCTGAGGAGACCACATGCAGCCTCCCTAGCAATTCTAAGGCCCCTGGATAGCAGGAGGCAGTACTCAGCGGGGGGCCAGCACTCTGCAGGGCACAGAGGCCAGGATTGTCAGTGCATTTACCTCGCTTCATCCCTCCCATATCCTTCTTATGTTATTCCTAAACTCCTTTCCATTTTTGGCCCCTTTGCTGGCAGATTTACACCGTCGTCCAAGCTACATTGGTGCAGTATTTTTTCCAGCATTGTGCCAGCATCAATGGCACTTATATTGATAGTTGGATTTCTACACTGATGAGGACATTGTTATGCTAGAACAAGTTGAAATACACTGGCATATTTGAAGTAGGGCAGGAGGTCTGGTCTAGAGGGTTGAGCCTCCGTTTGCCTGAAGATAACATCCGAAGGTCGCCAGTTCGAGGCCACCGGCACCGTGCGACCTTGAAGCAGCTGACAAGCTGAGCCGAGTTATTCCATCTGCTCTGAGCGTGGGAGGATGGAGGCCAGATCAGAAGGAAACATCTGAATTGTTGTAGCTCTTGAAAGATAGAGCCTTCTTTCAATTGTAAAAATCCCTACAGGGATTTAAATTAGCCTGCCTATGTAAACCGACTTGAATAAAGTCTGAGGAGAAATCTGAGGCCCTAGAAAGGTATATAAATACCTGTAAAAAAAAAAAAAGTATAGGATTGGGCTGTATGTTTCTCAAGGACACAGCATTATAGAAGGAGACTTGAGATTATATCAGGTTATTCTACATCTATGCCCACACTATTCAGCAGTAATTTAGGAAACTGCATGTAAATCAGATATAAAATATAAAATACAAATGGTTATTTGTATGCAGAGCAATGGGAGCAACTTTCATGCTGGTGTTGTGGCTCATCCTCACATTAGCACTTGTCTTTCTCAAGTTGTTTAGCAGCTTGCTGAAAATATCATTCTTTTAAAACTGAGGGTTCCCAACATACTCATATAGGTTGTAGTTCACAGAAGCTCTATTATCTGCTGTATTTTACACAGTTGCTGTAAATGATATTGCTTAAGAGAATCACCTGTACAGACTTGTCACAAACTCCTGGTACTGCTTACTCAAACGACAGAGAGAATAGTTGAGTAGTTTTTCAGTGAAATATTACACATCCCATTTTTAATAATTTAAATATTCTGCATTTGGTGGGGCACTATGATTACTGCAGTCGGAATGGTTCACTAATGTTAAAATTCTGTGTATGTATGCTGTTTTACAAAATATCAAGATTTCCCTCTACTGGAGGCATGTATATGTTCAGGTTGGTAAAGCTGTTAACGGCATCCTTTTTGAGCTGTTTGTGGCCAAATATAAATGAGATACTAGTCACAGATAAAGCTGTGTAGGCAATCCATGCAGCTGGCAGCTGCAAGAATGGTAAGAACGGGCTGGAAGAATGGTAAGGCTGCCCCCTGGCATTCCATGCATCTTTTTTGTTTCACTTCTTAATTTGGAGTTCATTGTCTTCCTTCTGGAATGCACACACAGATAGGGCTTCAAAAAAAAAAAAAAAAAGGTGAGGTGGGGTGCAAACAGTGTAACAAGGTTAACTCACTCATCTCGTACATACAGTCTAGACTCTATACTGTTGTCACTAGATCAAGATTTAGAACATAAGTCTGGCTGGATCAGCCAAAAGCCCATCTAGTTCAGCCTCCAGTATCTCACAGTGGCCCACCAGATGCCTCAGGGAACACACAAGATAACAGGAGACCTGCATCCTGGTTAGGGTGTCCAGATGTCCTCTTTTTCTAGAACAGGTCCACTTTTTTAGCCTTGTGTCCTGGAAAATAACTCAAATGTTCTCCTTTTGTCTGTGAGCGGGCCCCTGCAGGCAGTGCATAGCCTTCTTGTGATTAATAAATTAGATGTAATATAATATAATATTTTGTAATATTATACATGTAAGATATGTATTATACATGTAATATAGTTTTAAATTTAATAATAAGTAATATAATGTTTAAATTGACCACATGAAATCCAATATACAGGTATTTTTAGCATTTATGTTTGTCATGTCCTACATTTTTATTGGATGTCCTACACTTGGGGGTGCCTTGTCCTCTTTTGCGCTTATGACATCTGGTCGCCCTGATCGTGGTGCCCTCCCTTGCATCTGGTATTTTGAGTTAGCCTTTCTCTAAAATCAGGAGGTTGCACATACCCATCATGGCTTGTGGGAGCATGGGAGGTGAACGGCCAGAGAGAGGCCAGACCTGGAAGGAAGGAATCCAGCTGGAACCAGGAGTTCTATGAAAGACTAGAACTACTCAATTGTAAAACAAACAAACAAACAAAAAAAACCCCTATGGGGGTTTAGAACAGCCTTCCTATGTAAACCGCCTTGGATTAAAGTCTGAGGAGAAATCTGATGACCAAAGAAAGGCAGTATATAAATACCTGTATAAATAAATAAATAATGGCTTGTAACCTGTGATGGATTTTTCCTCCAGAAATTTGTCCAATCCCCTTTTAAAGACATCCAGGCCAGATACCGTCACCACATCCTATGACAAGGAGTTCCACAGATTAATTACACACTGGGTAAAGAAATATTTTCTTTTCTCAGTCTTAACTCTCCTAACACTCAACTTTCATGGACGTCCCCTGGTTCTGGTGTTAGAGGGGAGGGGAAAAGAACATCCCCCTATCCACTTTATCCATCCACTGCATAATCTTGTATGTCGCAGTCATGTCCCCCCTCAGGTGCCTTTTTTCCTAGAGCCCCAAATGCTGTAACCTTTCCTCGGAAGGGAGGTGCCCCAGCCCAGTAAGCATTTTTGTCGCTCTCTTCTGCACCTTTTCCGTTTTCACTATATCCTTTTTGAAATGTGGTGTCCAGAACTGGACACAATACTCCAGGTGCGGCCTTACTATCAATTTATACAATGGCATTATAATATTAGCCATTTTATTCTCAATACCTTTTCTAATGATCCCAAGGAAGGAATTCGCCTTCTTCACCGCTGTTGCACATTGGGTCAACACTTTCATCAAGCTGTCCACCAGAACCCCAAGATCTCTATCCTGTCACAGACAGCTCAGAACCCATTAGCCCAGTGTTTTTCAAAGTGTGGGTCAGAATCCACTAGGTGGGTTGTGAGCCAACTTCAGGTGGGTCCCCATTTATTTCAATATTTTACTTTTAATATATTAGACTTGATGCTCCCATACAGACAGGCTACTATGTATATGCTTTTAACAATACAGACAGGCTACTATGTATATGCTTTTAACAATGACAGTCAATGGGGCTTACTCCTAGGTAAGTGTGGGTAGGATTCCAGCCTAGGATTGTTAAAATTTTCCTGCTTGATGATGTCATTTCCAGTCATGACATCACTTCCAGTGGATCCTGACAGATTCTCATTCTAAAAAGTGAGTCCCGGTGCTAAATGTGTGAGAACCACTGCTTTAGCCTATATGTGAAGTTTTTTTGCCCCAATATGCATGACTATACACTTACTTACATTGAAACACATATGCCATTTTGCAGCTCATTCTCACAGTTTGGAGATATCCTTCTGGAGCTCCTCACAATCTCTTCTGGTCTTTACCACTCGGAAAAGTTTGGTGTCATTTGCAAACTTTGCCACCTCAATGCTTAACCCTGTATCCAGCTCATTTATGAACAAAAGCACCAGTCCCTGTACAGATCCTTGAGGCACACTGCTTTCTACCTCTCTCCACTGTGAAAATTGCCCATCGATACCCACTCTCTGTTTCCTGATTCTCATCTAATTCCTAATCCAGAAGACAATGGCAGAAGACCCTATTCCCTGATTGTGGAGTTTTCTCAGCAGCCTTTGGTTAGGGACCTTGTCAAACGCCTTCGGAAAATCCAGATATATAATATCCACAGGTTCTCCCACATCCACATGCCTGTTGACCTTTTCAAAGAATTCTAAAAGGTTTGTGAGGCAAGACTTGCCCTTACTGAAGCCATGCTGGTTCTCCCTCAGCAAGGCTTGTTCGTCTGTATGTTTTAAGATTTTATCTTTGATGAGGCTTCCCACCATCTTACCTGGAACAGACACCAGGCTGACTGACCTACAGTTTCCCAGGTCCCCCTCTTTCCTTTTTAAAAAATCAGCGTGACAATTGCTATCCTCCAAACCTCTGGCACTATGGTTGTTCTAAGAGACGGGTTGCATATTTTAGTCAAGAGATCAGTAACTTCATTCTTCTTTACTCTAATAACTCTTGGGTGGGTGCCATCTGGGCCCTGTGACTTATTGATCTTTCATTTGTCAGTTAGGTCTGAAACATCTTCTCTTTTAACCTCTATGTGACTAAGGCCGTAATCCTAACCAACTTTCCAGCACAGACTTAAGGGCAATGCAGTTCTTAGTTAAGGAAACAAACATTCCCTTACTTTGAGGAGGCCTCTGTGAGTGCCCCCAACTGCAGGATGCAGCACATGTCCCATTGGCACAGCTATGCCAGTGCTGGAAAGTGGGTTAGGATTTGGGCCTAAGAGTGCAATTCTAACTTGCACTGGAGATGACAGGCCAGCAGACCTGCGCTGCATCCAGTGCAAGTTTGGGGCCAGAAGCAGCACATCCTGAGGCAAGGGGAAAACTTTCCCCTTACCCCATTTCATGCTGAACTGGCCCCAATGGGTCTACTTGGATCTATGCCACCGCAGGATCATGGTCCCGCCTCCCGTTCCCTGTCTGCCTGCTCCCGGGAATCGGCTGACCCCCACCCCTGAACTTGGCCGACACAAATATATCCTGCTGCGCCCAGATCTGGCATGGAGAAGCCAGTGCAACTCCTTGTGCTGGCCTCCCCAACTCCTGAGTTGACACAAACATGCCTTATGGCACGTTTGCAACACGCCCAGTTTGGCCCAAGTGACTTGTGCCAGCCTAACCCAGGGATTAGGATTGCGCAGTTAATTCCTTAGGAGGGGCCGTTGAGGCAGTGGTATCTGCCCAAGGTCTTCTGCTGTGAAGACAGATGCAAAGAACTCATTTAATTTCTCTGCCATCTCCAAATCTCCTTTTATCTCCCTCACCGTCCAGAGGGTCAACTGCTTCTCTGGCAGGTTTCCTACTTCTAAAGTATTTGAAGAAGCTTATATGTATTATTCCCCTTAATGTTGCTGGCCATGTGTTCCTCATAGTCTCTCTTGGCCTCCCGTATCACCTTCTTACATTTCTTTTCCCTCAGTTTATATTCCTTTTTATTCTCCTCATTAGGGCAAGACTTCCATTTACAAAAGGGAGCTTCTTTGCTCTTTACAGCCTCTAACTTTGCTCATTAGCCATGCTGGCACCCTCCTGGACTTAGCTGAACCCTTCTTCCTTTGCTGTATACATTTCCACTGGACCTCCTTTTACTGTTGTTTTAAACAAAACAAAATAGAAACAAATGTTATATTAGCTGGAAAAGGCACAGAAAAGGACATGTAAAATTATCAAGTGATTAGAATATTTTCCTTATGGAAAAAATTCTAAACCATGAGGGGCTTTTTTTAATTAAGGGGGGAAAGGCATCTAAAGCAGGAGGATAATTAATGATGTGTATACAGGTATAACCTAATTATCCATAGATTTTTCACCTGTGGTTTTATCTCAACGCAATAAGGGCCTTTTAAATTAAAGGAAAAAAGATACTTAGGGTGCAATCCAAACCTGCGCTGGAGCAGGCAAGCCAGGAGACTTGCGCTGCATCCAACGCAGGTTTGTTGGCTGCAGTGGCTCAGCCAGGGGCAAGGGAAAGCTCTTCCCCTTACCCCTGGGTAAGGGCTGCTGGCCCCAATGGGTCTCCTTGGACCTGCGCCACCTCTGGAGGTGGAGCAAGTCCGAGGAGAGCGGAGCGGCTTGAAGCCACTCCGTTCTCCGTGGGGACGGGGGTTGGGATCTGACAGAACTGCTGGGTCCCAGCCCCGCCTCCCGCTCCCCGCGCCCCCGCCCCCAGGGCCACCCATTGCCCACCCTCTCCCCGCCCAGAAACGCCCCCCTCCCGCCTCCTCCTCGCCCCCCATGCCTACTGTTGCCCCTTGTGTCGGTGCAGGCATGCCAACACAAGTGGCGGTGAGGAAGCCACGCAGAGGCTTCTGCCGGCCTCCGCATGTCAGCACATCTAGATGCGCCGACGCAGCTTCCTCCCACAGAGGCGCAAACGTGCTTTACAGCATGTTTGCGACCTTCCTATGCCATATGGCATAAGGCATATTTAGGATTGCACCCTTAATAGCCTTGTTAATGGGGGAGAGGGGCAGCTGGCAGATAATCCATCAATCAGTCGCTCTCCAGGCACTTAGAATAGCTTCACTCCAAGGCAAGCAACCCCTCCCTTCTCGCTGAGCATGTGAAAGAATGCTCCTCTGTTCTTTCCCCACGCTGTGGCTCCCAGTGAAGGAAGGGGTCTCTGCCTCTGAGTGAAGCCTTTCTAAACGCCTGAAGAGAGACTAATTGCCTGATGCCTCTGTTGTGCATTACAAAGGTCAGCAAGGCTGTTTCTACTTTAACACGATTTTTGCCATTCATGTGAGTTATGGGAACAGAACCCTCCTGGACACCAAGATTCAACCTGTGTAGACAAATGCTTCTCTTTCAGTACCAAACTGCTCAGTGAAACTGATTGGTTAAAGCTTAACTGGCTTATGGATTTCACTTCCCCAAAATATGGTGATTGATTTTTTTGGGAGGGAAGCAAATTCATAGTCTAGCCATAGATATTAGTAACAATAGTGTTAAGTAGAATGCCCATGTTAAAGAAGCAATATACATCTAGATACCAGATATTCAGAAGAAATAAGTGTTCCTCACATTTGTGCCCAGCCTATGAACTTTAGGAAGAGCTTCTTGGTTGGCAGTAGCTGGAACAGAATGCTGGAGAAAAGGGTCTGAACCAGCAAGGCAATCATTATGAACCAATTTTGAATCTTAGCCACTTTTGAACCAATTTGCTTTTTCAGATTTCTTCTAGGTTTATTTGAACATTTTTAATGGATTATTAGGAAGTCTTACAGTTATGAAATATCCAGGAAAATGTAAGTTAATGTTGGTAAAGAAAATGTAAGTTAATGTAAGTAAAGTTCCATCAACCATGGAAGTAAAGATGAATGAAATGGTATGGGGCAATATACACCCGAGCGAGACTATGGAATGCATAATTATCAATAATATGCCTCTGGTTTTGTTTACATGTCTCTTGACACTCTTTGTGTTATATTCTCTCTCAGTTGTCTGTAAAAATGAAAAATATTAAAACCAATAAAAACAGTTAATTTTAGAAATGTGTAAGCGCCCAATCCTATCCAATTTTCCAGTGCTGGTGCAGCCATGCCAAGGGGGTGTGCACTGCATCCTGTGGTGGGGAGGCAGTCACAGAGGCCTCTTCAAGGTATGGGAAGATTTGTTCCCTTACCTCGAGGCTGCATTGTGACTACACTGGTGCTGGAAAATTGGATAGGATTGGACTCTAAGGTAGCTCATTCTAGTGATATACCAATGAAAATTTCATTCAGAAGCTTTTTTTTCTTGTTGATTTATTTTCTTCTGTTTTTGTTGAAAGAGAAGAAGACAACCTTCAGAAGATACTGAACAGCATTTCAAGCATGAAAGAGAACAAGGAAGCCCTGGCACAGATAAAGCATAATAAATGGATCACAATGAAAAAAGAGCAGGATAACATAAAAGTGAAATTTGAACTCAGTACAGATGATGAAGAAAGTTTTATTCAGCAAGAATGTGTTAATCCTACTACATCACTATTTGGAGTTCAGCATGGTAACAACGGAAATGGCACATGGACTATAAGGAACCCATCTTGTTATAGAAGTCAACGTAATGAGAATACGTGCCCAAACAAAACCCTAAGGCCATTCTACAACAGAGACCAGAGGTTTTTCAGTTTATCATCAACCTGTCCTTCCTACTGGGGTGGCATTGAAAATTGCCAACCTTATCCAGGCTTGCAACAATTCACAGCAGACAGCTATTCAGCAGAATATATGAAATTACAACGCCCACCAGTATCCCCAGAAACATTGTACAACAATGGGTTGGCTCATAACACGCTGATCAAAACAGAATACGATTCAGATTCTGAAAACATAGCTAATAGTTATGGCATTTCACCAGGTCATGTCTGGATAGATGAAAACAGCTCAGTGAAAAAGCAGTCAGTCCATTTTCCCACTAGGGTCCACCTTAAAACAGAACTGGACCTCCATGAGCAACAATCTCCTTTCCAATCCCCAAAGCAATGTGTTTACCCAGCATATGACTGGCAGCGCTTTGTGATGCATCATACCAGCAATGCCAGATCTGGCAAAGGGGTACATAACAAGGAAACCACTCCACTGGGCTCTCAGAACTCCAGCTGTGTAGAAACTATGGAAGGTATGCAAGCTGCATATTACCGTAATCAGGTTTACAATGTCAGTTCAGTAGAAGAGAGAGGGCTGAATAACCAGGTCCTGAAGACACACTGTGAGTTTAAAAATTCCAGTTTTATTCAGACAATCAAACCTGAACCTTTAGATTCCCCGCCTATTCCCTGTAGCGGTCAGAATGGAGTACAGACCACTTTCTCTGAAATGGCAGTACCAGGTTCCCATCCTCATAAAATAATGGGATGTACATTTTCACAAGCTGTGTAATGCGCTTTAAATGTTGTTCGCAACAGCATCAGTAGTACAGAGGTAGGGCATGAAACAGAAAGTGCCTTGTTGATAAAGTACTTCCTGTTGCAGGGATTTGGGGCTACTATTCCTGTTTTGGCACAACTATATTGTCTAACTGTGATTAGCCCTCCTTAACTGATGGGATGGTGGATGGTCAGTACTTTCATTAAGATTGGTATTCATCCGCAAAACATTACATGTAGAAGTGCCCTTAATATTTACAAAAGCACTGCACAATGTGTGTCGCAAACATTTTCCTACTGAAATGCAAGAGCAATTTGAAACTCTTTTTTAAAATGCATAAAATTGCACAGCAATTCACTGCATGCTGCCAGCGGTAGTTATACCACATATGGCTCCCAAGTAATTCAGGAGTATCTTTTATGCAATTCAAGGCATTAAATAAAATGAAAAGGAAAGTCCCATATAAGCACCAGAAGTGCAATGCTTTTTCTTCATTACCCATCATGTAGAGTGCAAGGGAACCTACCAGAGAAGGGAACAGAGACAGGGAGGTGGTGTCAGGAGCAGCACTAAGGTAGCAAGTTACAGAGATCATGGCTGAGGGGGTGCAGCTATGACTACAGTCTGCCTGGGGCGACTGTTATGGGAAGGGAAGCGAAGAAAGTAAAAACTGAAAGAATTCTGGCTGTGCTAAAGGTATGAGAGAGGCAATTGGCCACAGCAGTTATGGCTCTTGATTTGGTCTGGTGCCAAGTTACTGGAAGACCTGAACAGAGGCCTGCATTGGGTTCTTGTGCCCCCACCCCTTGATAACTCATTGGGTATTACCACGTCACTGGTACTGAGGATTCATGAGTGGGTCTGGCTTCATGGGCCCTCTCACTTGGACCTTTGACCAACCTAGCGGATCCTTGACAGCTGAAAGGTGTGCTGTCCCCCTCGCCCCCTCCAAACATTACTAGAACTTCACTCCGGTCACATCCATAGGGTGTTCAGGGACCTTAAAACCTCACTTTCGGTTTTGCCAAAAACCAAAAGTGACATTCTAAGGCTTTCTGGAAGCCTCAGAACACCCTCCAGATGAGGAAGGTGGTTGTGAGCAAGGGGGGGGGGCAGCATTGCTGCCACACACAGAGTGCCACCCATGGTCCTGTGACCCCTCTGACTTCCCCTCAGTAGCGGCCTGGCACTGCCCCTGCTCTTGACTTTATGAAGTTGCTTGCTACATATTTTGGCTGAACTTGCCCAATGTGATAGAATTTGGTTAAACTATGTAGAAATTTGTCAAAATGCACATGTCATAAAACCAAGTAACCCAGATCTTACTGACTTAACCCAGGATTAAATTACCTAAGTATGCAAATGCACACTACTAAGTTGTATTTCCAACTGGAATCACCTCCTTTTTTCTTTAAAACAGCAGTACAGGGTGGCAATCTCAGAACCAGTGTGCACAGGGAAGGGGAGATTTATCTCCCTCCCAAAAACTCTACTTTTATCCCCAAAACTGGCCCAGTGTAGTAGTGATTTGCTCCAAAAAGCAGAATCTCTGCTTCAGGGGCAAATCTCCACTTCAGCAGGGCAATTTGGGGGGGGGGAGGGGAAACAGTGCACAAAAGAGAGGATGAACCTCTGTGTGTGTGTGGGGAGGTGTGCATGCGCACTGGTACTGACCAGGATGGTTGCCCTGCATGGCTGTTAAAAGAAAAAAGGAGGTGCTTTCAGTAGGAAGGATATCTCTAAGAGCAATATTTCTCAACCAGTGATACTCGTACCACCAGTGGTACTTGAAATGGTATCTGGTGGTTCTTGAGGGGTCCCCAGACCCCTGCTGCCTGGCAACAAGACCATCAATGCAACATGGCACGCAGTGGTAGGAGGCTCAGTGGGAAGTGCTCAAGCTTGTACTTTTATCTCAAAAAAGCCCTCCCATCTGCCCTGAAACTCTTACTCAATGGCGTACCACCCTGAGGCATAACACAGTGCATGCCATGGGTGTCATCAGGAAGGTGGGAACCAAGGCATGTGCTGCAACGGCTTTCCCTTCAGGAAACCCTTGGAGTACATGCGCCCTCTTGGCAGCCAGTTGGGCATGGAGTGCATGCGCTCTCTCGGCAGCTGGTCAGGCGAAATCACCCAGCGAACTGCCGAGCGGGTGCACTCCAAAGGCTTCTCCGTTTGAAAGCCCTTGGAGCGCATGTGCCCTCTCGGCAAGCTGCTGAGCATGCACTTGTGTTCCAACTGTTTCCCCGTTGTCATTGCGTGGTGTCATAACATCAGGTGTTGCCCTGGGCACAAGTTCAGTGCCTACCATTGGCATGATTTTCAGTAGATACCCCTTTGCTCTTACTAGTATTTCTCGTGTTGTGCCTGGCCTCCCAATGCGGAAGTAACTGGCGATGACATCAGCACTACTTGCTTCCAGTGGTACTTCCAGTACGTAGACCATGCAAAGTAGTGTGGCAGGGGACAAATGTTGAGAAATGCTGCTCTAGAGCGTGCATTTGCATGCTCAGGTACTTTGGCCCTTCAGGCATCTGAAGTGGTTGTCTGTTATGGCCTCATCCTCACTTGTGTCTGGAAACCCAGATCCTAGGAATTACCTTAAGCTGCGATGGCACAAATAGTGACTAGTACCATAGTAACCTACTGTTTCTGCTGACATTACTCAGGAAAACGCTATTTGTTCCCCTTACGGTTAGAAATAGCTGGTATTCTGTTGCTCCTTTGAGCTGTAAGGGCAGGTATCCATTGAAACTTTTGACACTGCTTCAACCGTTGCAATATAGAACCAACAGAGAAACTTGAAGCCAGACGCTACGCACTCTGGGAATGGAGGTGAAAATGTACCCTAAGATTGAACTGGAAAACACAAAATTCAATTTATCTCCAATATTTCCTTGCTTGCTTTTTATATTGTAATGTTTTACCTTGCAGTCATTTTTTTTTTTGAATATACAATTGCACTTCTCAATCTGTAATGCCTTCTTATGAGCAGTTATTGTGCATTTCATTAAGAGCTCAATCCTATCCTTCCCTTTCCATTGATGCAGCCGCTTCAAAAAGGTACATATTGTTTCTAGCAGGGTAGGGGGATCAGGAGGCTTGGAAGAGGAAAGAGGAATTATTTCCCCTTACCCCTCCGTAAGCTGCCAGTGAGACTCCTTGTACCTGTTCCTGCTCCCTAGCTACTGAGAAGAAAGGTGCAGGATAAGAAGAAAGGTGCAGTCTCTGAATGGAGGGGATAGGATCTGGTGTGCGCCATTGCTGCCAGTTCCATCCCCACTGCTGCCTTATCTGGTCAGATGGGCACACTGGAGTCTGATGGCAGAGTTTCAGCGCTGCTGCACCTCGCTGCATTGTATATAAAATAGTCACTTCTGCTGTCATAATGGGCTCTGCAGGATAGGCTAGTCCAGGAAAGGATTGGGCTACAAGTCACTGTGTAGTTTGGATTTTACAAAAATCAATTGTTAACATGAAACATTAAAATGTTAACATCAATTGTTAACATTGAAATGTTAAAATCTACCCTTTCATAATGTCTCTTGACTGACTCAATAAAACAACATGCTACTGATTTAGAGAGGAATATCATCAAATATATGAGAAAGGTGGTCTTTAAAGATAGTAATAAATAAATAAAAGTACACATACCCTATCAAGAAAAGCATGCATTTTAAATTTCAAAAGAGTATTAACAGAAAGTACAGTGTTGGTGATTTGTCACCATAAATACTATTCTACTGACAAGGGGGAAAAGTAAGAATATTGAATTTTTTTTAAACCAGTATAATCAGACTTACACAGTGTAGAAAGATCGATATTTTAGCTTAACCATTTTTACTATTAAAATCTACTATCTATTTGCTCCCTGGTCTTTATGTTTTTACATCATCCTTAAGTGATTCAGCAATATTACCATGAATAAAAATATCTCCATCTAAGTTTGCAGCTGAGGATTATACACTTGGCTTTATAGCCTTTTGCAAACAAAAACAGATAACATGATTTTTAACAATACTTCAAATATCCAGTTTTGGGTGTTGACCAAAGCAGCAGTGGTAAAGAGGAAGCAAGACACAATCTGGAATTAGTAGTAGAATTCACTTTATAATAGCAGTTTTACCCCAATCCTGAGCTGCCCAGGGCGCGCGGCTGCAGCAGCACCGAAAATGGCTGCCGCCGCATCCTACAAGCCTCGGGCCACCGCAGGCGGTGCCTCGGAAGGGAACTTTTGTCCCCTTCTCCCAGGTAAGGGAAGTAGCCTTGCAATGGGGCTACTCAATTCACCACCGACCAAAAGGTTGGCGGTGTGGTAAAAGCATTCATGTAGGGTGCCAAGCCCCCCACGAACACTCAGGATCCAGTGGAGCGGAGCTCCAATGGGCCCGCCTCTCTGCCTTCCCGCTCCCTCCCTCGGCACACCTCCCGCCCACCCTCTCCCAGCCCCCTCCTCCCCGTCACGCCTCCTCCTTGCCTCTCCCCCCACCCCCGCTTTCCTCTCTGTGGCTTAACGGTCCATGAGACCACCAAGCAGCGGAGGCTGGGCGCCCACCTGGCACTAGCCCAGCACCAGCCAGTGCTGGGCTAGCACAGGTAGTAGCTGGGTGGTAAGCCTTGTAAGCATGCCTTAAGGCACGTTTGCAACAATGCCCTCTGGCTCGCTGAGCTCAGGATTGGGCTCTTAATGGCCTGAAAATATATATTGAGCTAAGGCTAAATGGAATAAATTGTGTAATTTTAAAAAGTTTCACATCTTGAAATTGACTTGTGAAAAGGAAACAAAAATAATCAAACTAGCAGTTAATGCATTGTCCATTTGACAAAACAATTGCACTATTGAGTGACTTTTTGGCAAAGGTTTCTCACTCTAATTTCAACTTTAGATAATATTTCTTAAATTTATACTCTGCTGCTACCTGAAAATGTAAAATTCATCATTTTTCTTAATAAATATTCTGTATATAAACCAAGATGGGGAAGAATTGTCTCCTTTTTTGGTTTCTGTCAGTACTGTTCACTCTTGTCAGGAGTATGATAATTCTCCTTCAGATTTAAGAATCAAGAACTTCCATATGGGGTAGAAGATGTTTTGCATCCATTGGGTTTTTTTTACTGTTTCATTTATTGTTGATTGTATTTTAGATGGTTGTAAGTCACCTTGAGGGTCCTCATAGGCAGGGCAAAAATCCATTAAATACATATACTAACATATAACTATACAAGAATTGAAGGTTGTTCGGCACAGTACTTGAGCAGAATGGTAACTTTCTGGGTATGACTTGAAAGAGCAATGGCAGCATGTGAGCTAGATCTGCACAACTGTGGATGTGTATAAGCATTCATCCCCATCACTAGGGGAAGTAGTTACCTATTCAGTTACTAGTTTAAAGAAGTGGGGCTTGCTCTCTCAGCCTTCTCATTAGCTTCTTTTCCTATCTTGTTTTATGACTCCCTGCCTAAGCAGCCATGACAATTTACTTTGCTTCCTTTATTTTGCAGTATAAAATGCTTTGTACAACTCAGTTTCACTGTGAATATTTCACCCAATACCTCTGCTCCCAAGTCTGCCACTCCCCCTGCAACCCACCGCTCAACACTAGCTGCATCATTTACATCAGGGGTGTCCAAAGTTTTTGGCAGGAGGGCCACATCATCTCTCCGACATTGTGTCGGGGGCCGGGGGAAAAAAGAATTAATTTACATTTAAAATTTGAATAAATTTACATACATTTACAGTCAACAGTCAACAAAACTTTTATTAGGCATAGACATTTGATAGGTGAGGACTCTGTACAGAAATCGTAGAGAGAATATAAACCTAAGTAGTACACAAATATATGTGCACACCTATGTGTACACACAGATACAACATACATTACATTTTACAAACAAACATGAATTATTTAAAAGACAGAAAACAATCAGTTACTCTGCGGATCTTGCCAGAATGTAGCCTACTCAGTGATTACTTGGTACAGAAAGCTTGGCTCGATTCAGAATACTCAAATTTAGGAACAGTGCGACTGAGAGGGTTGTACATCACCTGCTAGAAGGAATTGAATTATATCTTTCTCAGAGTGCCCTGTTTTGGGATGGAGCGAGAAATTGTTGCCTTAGTACTTGATATCTGGGACAGTGCACATAATGTGTGTGGATGATTCTACTTCGCCTAAATTGCAGCTACATAAACGATCTTCCCAGGTACATACATTTACATAAATGTATATATTAAAGATGAACTTATATGAATGAATGAAGGTCTTGCAATAGCTCAAGGCCTATAAAAGACCTTGCACAAAGCAAGGCTGGCCTTTCCTTTGCTGCTGCTACTGCATCACAGATGTGAAACAGCAAGTAGTGGAGGGAGCCCACAGGTCATGCAAGAGGTCAAACAGTCACCCTCACGCTGAGAGCAGCTGCATCAGGCCAGTGTGGGCTCCAGCAAATCTCTGGAGGGCCAGAGGCTCATTGAAGACTGGGGGCTCCCTGTGGGCCGCAAGTGGCCCCAGGGCCGGGGTTTGGGCACCCCTGATTTACATCATGGATGGGTGAGCCCTGGGTGGCTTTGTGACAAAATTGTGAACCATTGAGAAACATTTTTTTTGCTGGGATTTCATTAATATTGGGCACAAATCTTTTGCCCCAAACTGCCACCCTCTCAGACCCCTCACAATCTGATGCAATCTGCTTCATTTCATGTCATGGTTGGGCTGGCAGTGCCTAAGTGGATCCAAGGAATCAATAAATGTCTCATTTTGATGCAATGTTCAACATTTGCCTACCCACAAGCTTCTTTGTATACAGCCAGTCCTTGCTTTCAAGAGATTTTTCCTTGAGATGACATGACATAAAGTGGTGTGTTGTTTTTTTTAATGTCATATGCTGCATCACTCTGGCTAAAAATATGTGAAAATGTTATACTGATACTTCAATCAAGAAAAGGAAAAGATTGCGGCTAATGTTCAAGCCAGTTCTGTGCCCCATATTATTCGGAAGCTTCTAGTTCAATGGTTCTCACACATTTAGCACCAGGACTCACTTTTTAGAATGAGAATTTTGTCAAGACCCACCAGAAGTGATGTCATGACCAGAAGTGACAGTATCAAGCAGGAAAATTTTTAACAATCCTAGGCTGAATCCTACCCACACTTACCGAGGAGTAAGTCCTATTTACTATCATTGTTAAAAAAATATACATAGTAGCTTGTTAAAAGTACAGATCTCCAACATTTCCCCAAATGCAGTCACATACCATAGTAGCATCAAGTCTAATATATTAAAAATAAAATAATGAAGTGAATGGGGACCCACTTGAAATTCGCTCACGACCCACCTAGTGGGTCCCGGCCCACAGTTTGAGAAACAATGGTCTAGTTACAAGAGACTAGTGGTTCTCAAACTTCAAGCACCAGGACCCACTTTTCAGAATGAGAATCTGTCAAGACCCACAGGAGGTTATTTCATGACTGGAAGTGACATCATCAAGCAGGAACATTTTTAACAATCCTAGGATGCAATTCTACCCACACTTACCCAGGAGTAAGTCCCATTGGCTATCATTGTTAAAAGCATGTTATTATTATTATTATTATTATTATTATTATACTTTATTTTTACCCCACCTTTCTCCCCGAAGGGACTCAAGGCGGGTTACAAAACAAGGTTAAAACAAGTTAAAAACATAATTTAAAAGCAGATAAAAACGTAACATATCATAAAAACAGTTGTCAGATAAAAACTAATCAGGTAAGAGCATAGGGCAGCAAATTAGAAAAGGATCAGGCCTGTGAGCAGATGTTAAAAAATGTTAAGAGATGTTAAAAAGATGTTAAAAAGGCCAGGAACTCAGAAGGCTTGTCTAAACAGAAGGGTCTTCAGGCCTCGCAGGAAAGTTGCAAGAGAGGGAGCCGATCTTAAGTCAAGGGGAAGGGAATTCCATAGCGTTGGTGTCACTACTGAGAAGGCCCTATTTCTTGCTGCCGCCCCACGTACCTCCCTAGACAGTGGCACTTGTAAAAAGTCCTTCTCTGATGACCTAAGAGGACGAGCCGGATTGTATGGGAGTAGGCAATCTCTAAGATACCCTGGCCCAAAGCAGTATAGGGCTTTAAAGGTCAAAACCAGCACCTTGAATTGGGCCCGGAAACAAATGGGCAGCCAGTGCAGCTCCTGGAGAAGCAGACTGACAGAGTCAAACCGCCTACCTCCAGTAACCACACGGGCCGCCACATTCTGCACTAGTTGCAGTTTCCGAGCCGTCTTCAAGGGCAGCCCCACATAGAGCACGTTACAATAATCTAGCCTCAATGTCACCGTGGCATGGATCACCGTGGCCAGGTCTGCATGATCCAAGTACGGCCGCAGCTGGCACACCAGCAGAAGCTGAGCAAAGGCCTCCCTGGCCACAGCCACCACCTGGGAATCCAGGAGCAGCTGCGAGTCCAGGTGGACCCCCAAGCTGCAGGCCTGCTCCTTCAGGGGGAGTGCAAACCCATTCAGTGCAAGCCGATACTCCAGCACCTGCATCGCGGGTTTCCGAACCAGGAGAGCCTCTGTCTTATCCAGATTTAATTTCAGCTTGTTAGCCCCCATCCAGATCCTCACTGCCTCCAGACAGCACTCCAGGCCCTCAACCGCCACCCTGGAGTCTGGAGGAAAGGATAGAGCTGGGTGTCATCAGCATATTGATGGCACCCCACTCCAAACCCCTCCTCTCCCAGCAGAGATGACCTCTCCCATTAGTTTCATGTAGATGTTAAATAGCATATACCGAATAGCCTGTTAAAAGTACAGATTTGTAACATTTCCCCAGATGCAGTCACATCCCATGTCACATCCCATCTCAAGTCAAATATATTAAAAATATTGAAATGAATGGGGACCTGCCTGGAATTGGCTTGCAACCCACCTAGTGGGTCCTGACCCACAGTTTGAGAACCACTGCTCTAAGCCATTCTCAGAAGGGTGGGAACTTTACCCCAGGTAGGAGAGAACCAAAGCTCTGGAGTACAGTATAAAACCAGTTGAAGCAAGGCAATGCTCCCTTACCTATAGGAGTAAGCGAAATCCCAGTGAGCAAGCTTGAAGGGGTTAATAAAGGAAGGGGGACCTGCCTTCACGGTCTGCCATCCTGGGCCTGAGCCCAGTGGACAAAATGGGACTGTGTTCTCAGTAGACACGCAGAGCACTGAACCAGGTTCAGAGCAAACTGACAGGCCAATCCTATGCACACTTTCCTGGGAGTAAGTCCCATTGACTCTGATGAGTAGGACCTAGTAAACCCCATTGACTCCTGAGTAGACACGCCTAGGAGTGGGCTATAAGGCGGCAATCCTATGCACACTTTCCTGGGGGTTAGCCCCACTGTCTCTAATAGGACTTACTCCTGAGCAGTCAGGCATAGGACTGCAGCTAAGAGCGCGAGCTCCAGCTGAAAGCTCTCCCCACCTCCTCCTGCTCCCGCCTTCCTCTCAAGGCCCCGCTTTCTCTTCGCGTGCCTGATTGGCCGGCTTGTTCTATGTCTCCGACTGCGCGATTGGCTGCCTCGCCGGAGCTTGCCGGGACTGGCGCGGGTGACGCTACTGGGCTGGTTGTGGCTGTTTGTTCCGTGAGCGAGCAGCGCTTGTGCCCCTCAGCAGGCCTGGACGCGGCGGCGGACTCCGCGGGGGTATTCGCGGCTTAATTCCGTGGGATGGAGGGGAGCGGGTGGCTTTGCCTCCCCGGGGAGGGGGCCTTGAAAGCGCCGTGACTGAGCAGCGGCGTCGCGGGAGGAGGCGCCCCGCACAAGCCCCCGACGACGCCTTCGCCCCTCACGGCCGTCGAGGGTTGGCGTGTGGCGGTGCCCCGCTCAGTGTCCGAGACACTGGCGCCCCTTTCGTCGAAGGACCCGGCACTGAGAAGGCTGCTTGGGCTGAGCCCTGCCACCGCTGGAGTCCTGTGCGCTTGGTTGCTGTGGTTGGGATGGGTTCCCACCAGGGACGCGTGGTGGGTGGGAGGCAGGTGAGGTAGAGCCTCCCCACTGGAGTCTTTCGGAAAGCACCGCCTGGGGAGGCAGGTGAGGCAGAGCCTCCCCACTGGAGTCTTGGAAAGCACCACTTGGGGAGGCAGGTGAGGCAGGGCCTCCCCACTGTGGTCCTTTGGAAAGCGCCGCCACCGTGGGAAGCACTCAAGCACCCACATTCCACTTGTGGAGCACCTAGGCACCCACAACCCAAAGAGAAGGGAGGGAGTAAAGAGCACATGGATTTGGGGTGTCTCATACTGTGGCAGTGCTTTTTGAAGGACTCCGGTGAGGAGGCTCTGCCTCACCTGCCTCTCCACGCACCACATGTCCCTAGTTCCAACTGTATTGTTTTGGGCTTTTGGAAATGGCTTATACCCAGATATGCTCCACTGTCATAGGACCACTTAATCATCCTGAATAATAAGCACTTGTATTAGCACCAGTGGCAGACCTCCCCAGCCCTGCGCTGCTGGGCAAAGGTCTGCAATGGCACTACCCCAGAATTTCCATGCAGAAATCCGCCCTCCCCACTCACCTGAGGCTCACAGCCTCCCACGATCCATGCCTGCATCAGGGAAACTCCTTGAGGCTTTCCCAATGCTATAAACTGTGCTTCTGGGAAACCAGAAGCACAGTTTCCAACCCTGTCAGGAGCCTCCTAGAGGCTTGTGCTCCGGACATTTGCCCCATCGGACATAATGGAAGGTCCGCAACTGATTTCCACAGCCTTTTTTGATGTCCCAGCAATTGCCTCTCCTTGTGGAAAAACTGCTGACAAGATTGCTAACCTTTCTTGTCACTTGGAACTGGACTAGTGACTCATAACTTTCTCCATCGCTCTTTTTCTCTGTCCATACTCAATTCTATCATGGCCTATGCCAGTGGTTCCCAACCTTTTTTCACTTGTGCACCCCTTGGCAGCTGATTTCCATAAATTGTACCCCTCATACTAGCAAAATATTTGTAATTATGTACAATCCTAACCAGGTCTACTCAGAAGTAAGTCCTATTTTGTTCAGTGGGGCTTACTCAGGAAAGTGTGGTTAGGATTGCAGCCATAGTTGCTGATATTTCACACTTAACTTGTAATTGTCAATAAATGATCCAATAATAGGATTAAAAAGCAATGAAATAGCTTATAAAATGTACAACAAATATTTTATAAAACACAAATATTCAGTGTGATTCTTGAGCTTGTTTTGAGGCAATAGTTCTTTGAAATCAGGTTCAACTGAGTAAGATATAGTCTTAAATCTGGAACTACATTCAGCTTACTTGATTATTTCTTTATGAAAACATATGACAAGAAAGCCCACTGGCCTATGGCATTTCCCAACTCAATCAGTCTGAATGTTTCCTGCTCTCATAAAGGACTGCACCTATACTCTTTTGCTATCTCATATACTTGGGATTCCATTCCAGCACATATACAGAGTATCCCTCTTCAGATTCTTCCTTTTTCAGATTCCTTCAGAACACACCATTTTTGTGAATGCTTTATTTCTCACCCTGAAGTACATATAGCTCCATCAGTGCATTTTCCTTTCCAACCTTTTTCCTTTCTCTCACTCTAAAAATATAGATAATAAACATTTTATTTATAGATAATAAACATCTGCATGTTTCTTGTGTTATTCTGTAAACTGCTATGTATGTCAATGATATATAAATAACAAGATATTCTCACTTAAAAAGTACTTAACATTTCTCTTTTAACAGATTGGAGCTTGAGTTCATCTTTTTCATCAAGTTCTGTGAATAATCTTTTTGCAAAATGAGCATGCAGAGTGAAGAAGAGTCCACATCAGACCTTACAACAGAGGAGAAACCCCCATCCAAGATATTTTATTGTGAGGTAAACAGATCTTTTGGAGATTTTTCTCGTATTATTATTTTATAACAGGGGTGTCCGAACTTTTTGGCAGGAGGGCCACATCATCTCTCTGACACTGTGTCAGTGGCCAGGGGAAATTTACATTTCAAATTTGAATAAATTTACAAAAATGAATATATTAGAGATGGAACTTATATGGAAGAATGAATTTTACTGAGTTTTTTTGTAATACACGTGAGATCCAAAAAAGGGGGGTTGTTAAAATAATTCCTGACACATAACACACCTCTTCCTAGGGAAAAGTACAGAACAAACTTAAGAGGAGTCAGAGTGGGCTCCTTCCCCCCCCATGCAGGAGCATGTTTTTACTCTCACTCTCCCCCCCCGCCCCCAATCCTTGCAACAAGCAGCAGCAAAGGAACACAGTCAGGGAGCTGGTGGGCACCTGCCCCCTCAGGACAGTTTGTTTCTCCTTATTCACACAGAGAAGGGAACTGTTTGTCCCCCTCTCTCAGTCCCTTCCGCAGCCTGCACCCAGCACCAAACAAACTTAGAAGCAGGCAGAGAGCTATGTGTATTTCCCCATTCACAAACGGACCCCCACCCACCTTCCTCCCTCTCTGCCAACATCCTCAACAAGCAAAAGCAGTATGTTTCTTCCCCATTCAAGCATCCCATGAGTTCTTCCCTGCAGCACCCTCTTTCAACACCGAGCTCTCACAGCCCAGTGGGATCCGCACTTTCCTGGGCGTAAGCCCCACTGACTCTATAGGACTTAGTGCTGAGTAGACATGCCCTCCAGCTGCATTCAAACATCCCTGGGACTTCTCTCCTGCAGTGCCAACCCCCCCAGCACACTCACAGTCCAATCAGATCCACACTTTCCTGGGAGTAAACCACACTGAGTCTGATGGGATTTACTGCTGAATAGACATGCTCTCCAGTGGCATTCAGACATCCCGCGATTTCTCCCTTGCAGCACCCGCCCCCCAGCATACGCAAGCAGCACAAATAGACTCACAGTTTTCCCTCCCTCCTCAGTGGCTGCCCCCCCCCCAAGCCAAACTCAAGCAAGACAAACAGACCCAGGACTTCTCACCCCCATCTGACACCTGCACTCAGCTGCAGCCTCCCCAACCTCGTGGGAGGGTTGCGGATGGGCAGGGCTCCTGTTTTCCTGTGAGTGCTTAGCCTTTTCTTCACTGTCGCTGCGAAGAGCAGTCGCATCGGGGCAGCGAGGGCTCTGGTGGGTCTCCAGCAGGCCGAGATGGGGGATGGGGGGGCTCCCTGATGGGGATGGAGATGGGGGGATGGAGATGGGGGGCTCCCTGGGGAGCCGGATTGGGACCCTCTGCGGGCCGCAAGTAGTCCAGGGGCTGGGGTTTGAGCAGCCCTGTTTTATAGCATTGTTACCTTATAATGCTCTTGCTGTATCCTTGAAGTGCATGCATAATGGCAACCTTCCTGCAGAAAGCAAATGAGTTTTCTCTCTCCCAGCTTTGTTCTGTTAAGTATTGCTACAGCCATGGTTTCAGGGATGGGGAGGAAGAGATTGTGGTCTCATCTCTCTTTTCAGATGTTAGCTCAAGCAGTCACCAAGCTTTGAGATTCTGTTCCTGGTGCTGAGTTGGCAAGTCAGGATTAAGATTTTGCTGGTGTACTGCCCACTATGCTGTCCCCAGTCATTTCAGCTCTGGAAGCCCTCGGCTTTGTGGTGTGGAGGGCTTCAGTGCCCATGCTAAGGCCCCTGGCATAGTTACAGCTCAAGATGTCATGATCACTATGACAGCGGTGGACCTGTGTTGCAGTATCAGCCCTATGCATCCTACAAGGCCCATCCTACAATATCAGCCCTATGCATCCTACTTTGAATCTAGTAGTAGTAGAATCTTTATTGGCATAGAACAGTTAATAAACAGAAATATTACAGGTTATTTTATTTATCTCTCTGTCTTGGTATAGTCCCTGCTTGTCTGGAGGGAAAGCAGAGCCCATGCTGGTGCTGCTACACCCTGGGGGAAGGCAGTAGTGTGGATGGGGTTAAAATAAAATTGTTAAAGTAAGGTGGAAAACTGGCATCAACTAATATAACCTTACTTACCTGTGCCATGGTCCCCTATGGGTCTGCTCAGATCTGCTTCAGCTCTTTGCAAGTCCAAGTAAAGCCAAGGGGGCACATGGAGGCCGATGGGAGAAAAGGCTATAGATAGAGTAGTTGCCACCAATGCTATCCACCCTCCGCCTGTCCTGCCTCCCAGAGCCCATGATCCTTGTCCCGTTCCGCCCACCCCCACCACCGGCTTACCTTCGGTCTGTGCTTGCCAAAATATACTATTCCTATTGAGCTGTCAGTTGCATGCAGGATGAAGAGCACTGTAACAAAACAGTGTTAAAGGAAGTAGTGCTTTGGGAGGTATTGCCATAAAGTTTTTTTTTTCTTGGCATCTCTTGTTATATATTGTTTGCTGGCTGTTAGTATGGTCTGGTGTAAGGAAATGTTGGTAATATTGCCTATCTTTCCAAATAGTTACAAACCTACAGTTTGATAATATGTGGGCTTAATATGTTTGTGTCTAATTTCATAGCTGTCATTCTCACAGAGATGAGTAAAATAGAATTTTATAACTGAAAACTTATTTGAATTTTCTTTAGCTTTGTAAAGTTCCATGTATGAGTAGTATTACACTCCAGACACACTTCGCTGGAATAAAGCATAAAAAGGTAATTCATCTTCATCTAACACACTGGTCTTCAACGTAGATAACTGCATCTATATTGGAACAGTAACATTGTTAATATGACCTGATGCTTGTCTGTCCTCCCAGATCCCAGACTTGAAGGTTTCCCAGTTTTCCCTATAAGAATCCCAGATTCTTATAGGTTACTGTCTCAACATTGAAACCAGTTGTAGGAATGGTCATCACCACTTCTCCAACTTGTAACCTGTAGAGAATTGTTGTCTTCCTTGCTCCATCTAATCCCAAGATTAAAATTCTCATGTCCTGAACACCAAATAAATTGGAAAAAATGGTTGAAAAAATCACCCATGGTTGAAGGCTCGCATGTGCCGCCACCTCCTCAGACAAACTCCCTTCTGCCTCTCGGCCACAGCCACCCCTTGCGCCCACTTTTTTCAACATTCTAAGCATTGAAGAGCACCCCCCTTTCACCCCGTTAGTGACGCAATACTGGGAATCACCTCGCTGCCCTGGCCCCCTCCCCCACAAAGGTTTTCCCCAGGAGTAAATCTTCGGGGAAGTTTGAGAACCACTGTCCTAGAGAGTTTGGGAACTTCTGAACTAAAATAGGGTGGGGACCACCATTGATTCTGCTCCCTCTCCTGGGACGCAATCTGCCCACCCCCCTGCCTCCATTGCCACCCACTCCCTGCACTCACAGGCTACAGTTGGGAAGGCTCTTTTTGAACTTGGCACAGCCATTTTTGCTTGTCAGGTTCATACATGCCCTTGACTTCTATATCAGTGCTGGACAGGCTCCTGCAGAGTAACAGAGCTGTATGTAGAATGACATACAGCAGACAGCAAAGTCTAACAGTGAGCAGGACTCAGCAACAATCCTATGTATGCAAGCAGTGTGTAAATACTTTCACATGTGGAATGCTGGCCTGTATGCAGCCCTTTGCCCCCATACTGCACCGTGTCACCTCAACATGACTTTAGCATTGGCGGCCATTTTTGTTCCCCATACTTACCACGACTCCACAAATGTGGTTTTGCGACCCCATTGGGGTCACAACCCCAAGATTGAAGAACATTGATCTAAAATGGGTATATTGCTGTTAAGCCCTAAAGTAAATTGCTTAACATAAATACCTATAGAATCATAGAACATAGAGTTGGGGGGGGGGCAATTTTAAAGTCATCTAGTTCAGTATGGGCTTCAGTGCTGACAACTGCTACAACATCTATGACATGTAGCCAACCAGCTTCTGTTTGAAAACTTCCAATGAGGCAGAGCCCACAACTGTATGAGGCAGGCTTTTTTCAGTGCTGACCAGCTCTTACTGTTGAGAGATTCTTCCTCTTGTCTACTTCCCTGTGTTCTCAACCCTTTAGTTTTAGTCTTGCCTTCTGAACCTACAGAGAGCATGTTCTCCCCTTCTTCTGCATGGCAGTCCAGATATTAGAAGAAACATATCATGTCTCTCCTTAATCTTCTTTAGCTAAAACTATCAAGCTTTTGAAACTGTTCCTTGTCAGACTTGGTCCTGTTCCTTGTCCAGGCCCTCCTTCATTTTTTTTTGTTCTCTTCTGAACCTGCTCAAGCTCATCAATGTTGAAATTACTGTGTTTCTGGCTTAAGGTTG
Organism: Tiliqua scincoides; assembly: GCF_035046505.1. Taxonomy (NCBI): domain Eukaryota; kingdom Metazoa; phylum Chordata; class Lepidosauria; order Squamata; family Scincidae; genus Tiliqua; species Tiliqua scincoides. The sequence continues at coordinate 67,822,806 of NC_089825.1, read as the reverse complement.
AAAGTATTAGAAGAAAATGGATAATCTACAACTCAGGCTTCATGGAGAGAATCTTGCTTTGAATTGCATACTGAATTGCATATTGAATCATATTGTTCCTTTGAAACAAATGGGAATGCTTTGGAAGAATGACCGGTGGATTGCAACATCTGTCTTTAATTTGTGTAGTGTAGCATTTTGCATGCAATATGAACAGAAGTCTCAGGTGTGTCTGCAAATTGATCAGTCAAGTACTCATGTAAATGAATGATAAAACGGAACAGTTTTAAACCTCCAACCTGCTTCCTGTTAGCATTTGCCCTGCGAGATGAGTCATGAGTGCAACACGAACAAGAAGCAAACAGCAAGAGGAAGCGGACAGCAACTGGAGGGTTGCAAACAATGACAAATGAATCATAAGTATGACGGCATGAATTTGTGACTGCAGAAACTGAGTCTGTGGATACAGGGGTGGGGGTTACTTACAAAAGGATGTCTAAAACTTCTGTGTGGATTTTTCAGACTTGCCAAATTACTATGCCTCTCTTCAGCCTCTGTGCATTTTTTAGGTCCTTTAGGTCCTTTCCTTTCATGCTGCAGACTTATGCAATTTTTCTCTTCTCTTCATTATGTTTCTTAAACAAACAAACAAGCTTTGATCTATTAGTTACTTTTTGTTTTCCTCTCTATGCTAGAGATATTCGGGAAGATGCAATTGTATTCTTCACAGGCAGCAATCCTATACACACTTTCTTGGGAGTAAATGCAATTGGACACAATGGGACTTACTTCTGAGTAGGCATGCATAGGATTGTGCTGTTAGAGTGTTTGAGAATCTTTACCATGTAGCCTCTGTACTCTTGAACAAGACATTATACAACTTGGTTTTGTGAACTACAGGAGGGCTGTAACTGTCCTCCTGCATGTTTCAAAATTCCCCAGGTAGAGTGGCTGATATACACCAGGATCAAGTTTTGGGCATTTTGGCGGTGGCTGTTATTGACCTGATGGCAGAGGAAAAGGGAGACTTTGAGGGCTCCAAGCTGAAGGTTCATGAGAGACTATCTCGTACTCCTAATCAGAAGTAAGGATTAAATTCAGGGGTTTAATTTTTTTAAAAGCTTCAAATTTCTTATGCACAGTTGCTTGTGCATTGGAAATCCAGTTATGGATTGAAGGCACGGGAATAAGGACCAAAGAAGACTTGAGAAATGTGTTGCAACTAGAACAGTTTTTTATAGAGAATCCCTACAAATATCCAAAGAAGACTGTTGGATATAGTGCTAGGAACTGCAGCAGCAGCTTTTGCTGACAATTGCATTGCATCTGGAGATGGTACACCACAAGGTTTCTTCAAACACCAGACCAAAGCAAAGATGGGAGAAACCTCCATTCAGTCCCAGACAATGCGAAGTGCTGTTTTGGGCTCTGTGGGACTTTGGCCATTTGCAAGAGGTTTGTGAATTGTATGATTCAAATTACCATTTATTAATGATACAGCAGTTTTTCTGATGGCTGGTAGGCACACCTTGAGCATGTACAGAGTGTTTTACAACACACAAAAAGTGCTGGTCTCATGATCAAGGAAAATAAGTGTCGAACAGGAAATAGTAAAATTTATAGCATGAAATGGGAGAAGGCAATGTGACTCCTGCAAGGCAATTGGTCAGTGCCTCCGACAAAAGACAAATTTGAATATTTTTGGGCTTCACAGTTTATTATGAACAGTTGATTTCTCACTGCAGCAAGATTGCAGCCCTGTTGACAGACCTTAAACACTACAAGCCCACCTGTCTGACCTGGACAGAATAGCGTCAGAAAGTGTTTGAAGTAAGCACCAGAACAGTGTTGCAGGACCCAGACTTGGCAAACCTTTCATTGTGGGCACTGGTGCTTCCGATGGGAAAATTGAAGTAGTTCTGCTGCAAGAGAAGTCTGATGGACTCACTCAGTCCGTGTTGTGTGTGAGCAAGAAAGTATCACCAAGGGAACTGCATTGGGCAGTGATAGAAGAAAATGTGAGGCCGTTTTGTTTGCCCTAAAAACTGCTTAACTATGGAGGTTGCAGTTCAGGCTGTGCACAAATCGTTTGTCTTTGCAATGACTAGCTTACACCAAGGATGAAAACTTAAAGCCCCTATGATGGAGTTTGAGTTTACAAGACTTATATTGTCACTGTGCACATTCCTGGAAAAGATAATTTTGTTGTGGATGCATTGTCCTGAATATCTACTTAAAGATACATGCTGACGTCACTCCAGAGAAGTGCATAGAATTCTACAGTTTAATAAAACTGGTGGTGGCATGGGTAAGGTTAAAGATTGGTCAGCAATCCAGCTGTAAGTTTCTCTTCAAAACCTGAAGTTTGAAAAAAGGTGTGAAGGCAATTTGATTTTGAATTTCCCTCCCAGAGGGCTGACTGAAAGAGGGCAAAATTGGACAGCCCAAAAGAACTTATAAGGCCAACACCTGGCCATTCTGCATGTGAAGGTGGAAGAGCTGATTATCTGAGTTGTTGCACTGTTGGATCGCATTGTTGAATTACTCTGTCCGGATAAGACAGAGGCTCTCCTGGTTCGGAAATCCTTGATGCAGGTGCTGGACTATCGGCTTGCGCTGAATGGGGTTGCACTCCCTCTGAAGGAGCAGGTCCGCAGCTTGGGGGTCCACCTGGACTCGCAGCTGCTCCTGGATTCCCAGGTGGTGGCTGTGGCAAGGGGGGCCTTAGCTCAGCTTCGGCTGGTGTGCCAGCTGCGGCCGTACTTGGATCGTGCAGACCTGGCCACGGTGATCCAATGCCTCGGTGACATCGAGATTAGATTACTGTAACGCGCTCTATGTGGGGCTGCCCTTGAAGACGGTTCGGAAACTGCAACTAGTGCAGAATGCGGCGGCCCGCGTGGTTACTGGAGGTAGGCGGTTCGACTCTGTCAGTCCGCTTCTCCAGCGGCTGCACTGGCTGCCCATTCATTTCCGGGCCCAATTCAAGGTGCTGGTATTGACCTTTAAAGCCCTATACTGCTCTGGACCAGGGTATCTTAGAGATCGCCTACTCCCGTACAATCCGGCTCGCCCTCTCAGGTCATCAGAGAAGGCCTTTTTACAAGTGCTGCCGCCTAGGGAGGTACATGGGGCGGCTGCAAGAAATAGGGCCTTCTCAGTAGTGGCACCAACGCTATGGAACTCCCTTCCGCTTGACTTAAGAATGACTCCCTCTCTTGAGACCTTTCGGCAAGGCCTGAAGACCCTTCTGTTTAAACAGGCCTTCTGAGTTCTCGGCCTTTTAACATCTTTTTAACATCTTTTAATATTTTTTACAGGCCTGATTCTTTTATGACTTGCTGCTGCTCTATGCTCTTTTTACCAATTTTTTTTGCTCTGACTGCTGTTTTTTTATGATGTGTTAATATGTTTTTATTTGTTTTTAAATTGTTTTTAATATGTTGTAAGCCACCTTGAGTCCCTTCGGGGAGAAAGGCGGGGTAAAAATAAAGTTATTATTATTATTATTATTACTTAAGAGAAATACTGCTGCTAAAGTCTTCCTTGTAAACAAACCCCGTTTCATTTGACTTTCCTTTTGTTCCTGCCTTTGCCAGTCCTATTGGAAGCTCCGTTTGTTAGAATTTCTGTGTTCTAGTCTCTGTTTAATCGCAGGTTATAAACATGCGTTAGTGTAGTAATGTATTATTTTTGTGTGACCAGAGGTCATAATATATGGCAGAAGAATAGCATAATGTTATTAAAAGAGCTTAATAATCCAAAGAAAACTTAGTAGTTGCTAACAGTTCAGTAAAATTTTGCTCATTCATAATATTTGTACAGTGCAACCTCAGTAGCCACAAATTTAGCTCACCCTGGGTACCTGGGCCGCCATTTAAATGCCTGTAAAGAAGAAAAAAAAGTGTTTCTTACTGTTTAGTCAAACTGTGAGGTTTCCAAGCTTCTGGGGGCTAAAAATAGCATTAATGATCCACTTCTGGGTCTATGGAGGTTCCTATATTCTCTCATGGTTGCCCCAAAATGCATCAGTATAGCACTATACAATATTCAGCCACTAGGTGGGTCTGAATGTAATTCCGTTACACTGCTAGTGCAATTCAGTCCCATCTAGTGGCTGAATGCTGTATAGAGCTGTACCGTTGCATTCTGGGCAATCATGGGAGAAGGTAGGAACCTCTGTAGACCCCAAAGTGGGTCATTAGTGATATTTTTAGCCCCCAGCAGCTTGGAAACCTAATAGTTTGACCACATGAAGGTAAAGAACACAATTGTCTCCCTTATCCCCTTCTTTACAGGTATTTAAATGGCGACCCCAATATCCATGGACTTCAGTATCCATGGGGGGTTCTGAAATGGAACCTTTGCAGATACCAAGGTATCTGATTTGCGGAAGATAATCTGGTTTCTGGGAAGGGGAGTGGGGCACGCACCTAGACAGAAATAAAACCATGCATGTCTTGTTTTGCATCCTAACTGCATAGGATGCATATTTGTTCTTAAAGCTAGTATCCCATATTCTTACAGAAGTGTCCTGTCGTGAATAAGCAAATCATGTTCATTGCTCTGTTTATCTTTGGCTGGTAGCTCGATGTGTAGTTAGAAGTTATTGTCTTGATCATAGCTGGATCTTCTTGGCACTGAATAGTTCAAACGTGAACCATTCAAGCCTTCTTTCTCAGTTTGATCTGTTCAAGGTGTTTGAATTGCCTTCTTTCTCAGTTTGATCTGTTCAAGGTGTTGTAACGGTGAATTGTAGAAACTTGTGTTTGGGAGAAAAAATGCAAGAGACAGGTTACCCTGTCCTTGTTGTCCTGTTGTGACCAGTACTGAGAAACAGGTTTTTTTCCCTGTTTCTTGGTCACAACAGGACAACATGGTCTTGTTGTGACCCATGGGTTAGCTTTTGTGGCGAACATACAGACGGGAGACTTCCATTCCTTTTCTAATTTTCCATTTTTTCCTAAATCTTTCTTATTTAATTCAGGTTTTCACATCTGATGGCTTTTTCAGAAATTTTAGGAAAGTTTTTTATCCATTGGATTTTAGCAAATGGCCCAAAATCTTGGTTTTAAGGAGATTCCAGCTCTGAGGATTCTAGAAGCTGTAATGGTGCAAAAATCAAGATTTTGTATATGCCATCCCTTAAATCTGTCTGCCAGGCCATGACACTTGCAAGATTGAATCACTGTTTGAGTACTACCAAGCTAAAATTTTGGTTCACCATGTGATATTCCTTGGAGTCAGAATTCCTTTTGCAGCACTTCCTAGCTTTTGCAGAAAATCATGAAGGCAGTACTTTTTTTTCTTTTATTGGAAAGTTAGCCTTCATTACCATTTGTTTGCAAAAGCTACACTCAACTTAAAAATCTCTTTTTAAAAAGAGATTTCATTAATGATTCTCTTCTTTTATTTTGGGAACAATTGCACCTTTCTTTAGAAAGAGCGAGCCCTGAAGGCACAACGTAAGTATACATCATCTTTTTTTCTTTTCATGTGACTCTGGTTCTAGCTTGACAATAGTTACATTATTTAAACTGTTTCGTATTTCTGCTAGTCTTTATAAACTGATTAAACATCATGAAATTGAAACTATTTCTGGCCTTTGAAGAACAATTATGAAGCTAATAACGTCATCCTCAATAGAGTGAGCAGCCTTATGTTCATATCACAACAATGGTTAGATTCTTTATATACTGAAAAGCTGAACTTAGCAGCACCAGAGTTGAATTGAGGAATTTGGGCTATTGCTGAAAAGAGAGGAGAGGAAGTAGTAAGAGAGGCACTTACCTCTTCCCTTACCCACAGCAAATATCCTGGTAAAGTGGTGGGCTATTGGGAAGAAGTAGTGGGTATGGGAAGGATTATGGTCCGTTTGCATACTGCTTCTCTCCTCCAAATCATGTCCTTTCACATTAGTTCAGCTGCTTGACAGCAGCCTGGGTTGAGTGAAATTTCTGAATTGACTCTTAACCATGACTTGTTTGGGAGAAAATGCCATTGTTTTCACTATCACTTCCAAGTAAGTGCTTAGGATCACACTTAGGGCCAGTTCTTAAGTTGCAGACTTTGGAAGTATTTCTGCCTGATAGCTCTGATTGGCAGTTGTAATTTGTTGGAGTTGCTCAGAAAATGGTTGCTGTAGTATTGAGTTTGAATCTTGGTCAGTGTTTTCATATAGCAAATTAATACACAAATTTAACAGAACAGGAATACAGCAATACCACCAATAGTTTGGGGATACATTCCCCGAATGTCAAGTGTTGCATGAAATATCACTATGGGAAACATCATTACCAGTAAAGCAGGAAGGATTGGCCCTATGATACCCAGAATGCCCTGCCCTCTTTGGCTACAGTAACTATCAGTCACATCCAGGATGAAGTGTGCTATACTGAAACAGTGCTAAAGGAAGCAGCATTAATGGAAGGTATAGCTGAACTTTATGCACATAACTACTTTCTTTAAAGCTTTGAAAAAGGTAAAATAATAAACATACATATTTTATCATTTTCACTTATTCTGAATTGGAGATGAATTGCATTGTGATGAGAGAGATTGTTGTTCATCTGCTTGGGGTATTACCTGGTAGTTGCGCAATGGCTAGATTATTGAGTAAGATTAAGCTACCAGTTTCAACAAAGTGCAGAATGTTGTCAAGATCCTGACACCTAGAGGAAAGCTTCAGAATATCAGCATTCCTTCAGGAGAAATGGTCTTGTTTTACTATATTATTAGTATGAAAACATAATTATTGATGTCTTCGTAGGTGATCGAGTGATATATGAAGAACCACAGCCAGGTAAGAAATACCAGTAATCAACACTGAATCACACAGCATTCTACAGTTGTTGGCTGGTCTTGGTCTCCAAGCCACAATTGTGGTTGCCTCCATCAAGTACCCCCATCCCCCCACGCTTCCTTCTATGCTCTGGAGCTGGAGGAGGAAGTGAGGAACTTACCTGTCAGGTTGCTTCATTATTGAAAGCTACTTCCACTCATGGAAGGAAAGTTCTGCTTACACAAAAACTCTTTTTGCTTGTGGAAGGATGCCTTATATTAGTACAAATCCTCATTCCACATGCAGGAAGAGCTTCTAACAATGGAGAAACCTCTACACAGAAAGTTAGAATACAAACTGTAATCTTCCACTAGAGTAGCTGATTTAAGCAAATTGCAAGCTTTCAAGCCTTAACAATTTTCTTCAGTCATAGTAGGATGGGGAAATCTCTTGGTGTACAGCCAAGCCTGATTTGTAAGTTGATTCATCTGTTTTTAACCTTTAACGTTATAGTTATATGCAGGAAGAAGAATCATAGATTTTGCAACAATAAAAATGGTTGGCCTGATAAATTTTACTGTTTAATATATTCTGGGTATGTCTGTAGGCTTAAAATTTGAGAAATATCTGTTTTACTATTACTCTGTTTAATACAAGTTTGTTTTCTCTTAGTAAAGACACCACTTCCAATAAAAATAAAAAGTCTGAAAGATTACGTGAACGATCCAGAAAGACCAGAGCCTCTTATAGGTAGGTTTTTCAATTTGATCAGTCATTATTTTCTTGACTATCACTGTAAGATAACAGTTTAAATTTGCAATAACTCCATTATTAGAGGTGTGGTGTGTGTGTGGAGGGAGGTCTGTACATTGATGAGATCTGAAAGATGTGAACAAAGACATATGTTATAATTCCCTTCATGGTGGCTTGGTTGCCTAGTGTCAGGGTGGGGTGTGAGCAGGTGTTACTGCCTTAAATTAGTCTTGCCAATTACAGACAGTTTGTTTCGTTCTGTAGAACAGAGACATATGAGGCTGCCTTATACCAAGTCAGAACATTGGTTTAGCTTAATGTTGCCTATACCAACAGTGGATCTTGAGGATTTGAGACAAATCTTTCTCTAGCTCTGTGTGAAGATGCAAGGGAATTAACCTGCAACCTTCTGTTGCAGAGCAGGCTATATCTGTTGTGGGAACCTGTGAGTGCCTGCAAGTGCTCAGATTATTTTTCCTCCTCCACACACACAGGCTGCAGCCTGATCATTGCCCAATTCTTTCCCCAGGGTATCTGCTACTTTTTCTTCCTTGCTGGGGAGTCAAACCCAGGGAGTCAAATTCAGGGAGAGCACCAGGAACCGTTTTAAGGCAGATCCCAAAGGGGACAAAATCTGACAGATCCCAGACACAGGAACTCTACCACTGGGCTATGGCCCTTCCCTCACTGTTGTTAATTAATAACAACTATGTAATTAATGAGGGCCATTGACAGTCAAGCCCCACTTCACATCCTTATTTCATGTACCATTTGTGAATCATGCTAAGGTGACTAAATGTCCATATAAAGGCATTTATATCCATAATCATACAGGTTTGATTTTTTTTGAAGTATTTGGTAGTAGGGTAGTTCATTATTGAAAATTTTCTTACTGTTTCATAATTGTTTGTCTATTCTGATGTGTGTGATTCCCTTTAACTTCCCATTGCATAAAGCCTTGGACCAGCCCTTCTACCAAGGTATTCTGTTCTCTGGGCATTCAGAGAGCTTGGAAGGGGATTGTGTTGCTCTGTGTCATTGTCTGAACTCCACAGTGTTGTAGATAAGCTTTACTGATGTGCAACAAAGTGTAAGAATGCAGAGTTAACAATAGCCAGTGTTTTTATAACCATCCATCCTCTTGTTAATGCAGGTATGTTGCACTTGCCCTATGCAGCAATCATCCTTGTGCAGAAAAAATCATGTACAATGTATGGGGATAACCAATATAAACATTTAGTCTTACTCTAGTGGTCAGTATGTATCTGGGCCATACTACTTCATACTTAAGGTTGGGTGGGGGTTCTTCCATGTGGAAAGGTAGCTTGTCATAGAGAGGGACCTAACCTTTTCTTTGACCTGATAGTTTTTATATAGAGGGCATCTCTCTCTTGTAGTCATGTCAACTATTTGTTCCATACTATGCATGCAGACATCTATACCAACGTGTATATTTTCCCTGTGGGTGGAGAAACTGTATTCAGATAGCCAGGACATCTTTAGTGGGTGGCACAGAGGAAATAAAGAAAAAATAGAAGGCTTGTAATGGTGTCACAATCTTATGATTCATTGACTGGCATATTAACTATTAACATATCATGACTGATATATTAACTATATGAAAAAGAATTATTCTGTTGTCTGGACAAAATCTATCCCTGCTGCTTTTTCTTTCAGGTTTGGAATATGTGATTGAGATCAGATATAAAGGGAGGAAAGAGCCTTCCTATGAATGTCAGCTATGCGAGTTTAATACAGAGATGGTGCCAATGATAGAACATCTCACAGGCCAAAGACACAGAAGAACATATCTTGTAAGTAACAGCTGTTAAATTTTGTTAATGGAGTACTAGAAAGGCTAAAATTAAAGATATGTTATCTGTGTAAGGCTTTACTTCTTGCTTAGGAGTACTTACCTAGAAAGAGTGAATGAAGTGTATGTGACTTTATATTCAGCTTTTCACCCCAACCAGGGTTTAGAGAATGCAAAGGTGTTTATTCACATGCCATTTTCTTTTTGTTATCTCCAAATCTTTAAGAGAGGGTAAGTTTAGGGGAAAAATGAATAGAATTCTAAGGCTGTTGACCTGTTATTTCATTCTCTTGGCAGACAAGACATTATCCAGATAAGGGAAAGCGGTACCCAAATGAAGACAAAGCTTTATTTCTTAAGCGAGTAGCAAGACTGGTAGAAAAGGAAGAAGGTTTAAAAAAGTATAAGGTGAGCCGATTATACTGTTATAATTATATAAGAAATAATCCAATATGGCTTTTTCATGTATTAGAAATATTTTAGTAACTTAAAGGCAATACAAAATTGGAAATGTATAAAACTCTTAAACTTTAGTATGTTCAAAGCTTTCAAGTTTAAGCAATGAAAATGGTTTGATAAATTCCATTAACGTTACTGGAATTTGTGGGCACCCATACAGCTTATGGAGGAAATGCATCCCTTGAGCCCAGGTTTTGCCCCTCTTGAAATCCTTTCACCAGCAACAGATTCTAGACTAGGGACCTTAAAAGACATTAACCTGGGTATTGCCCTCACACCTTGGTGGTATGAGGAAAGTGATAATGTGCAACCTTTGTTTGGAACAGTTGTGCGGGAAGTTGATTTCTTATTTGCAAGACTAAAAAGGGTCCTACTATAGATTGTGGCCTTTGCCAATTCTGCAGAAACCCCTCCTTGTCCACTTGTGGACATTCGACCTTATTAATACATTTTGATTGCCATTTTGGAAGCGTCAGGGGTTCGTGCCTCCTGATATTTTTCTGCTATGGTAAAGTGTCAGCAGTTGTTGGAGACTTTCACCTAACCAGTCCCTTTTCAGTTTGGCAACCTTGATACTCTGATTTCTACTTTACAAGTTGCCTAGATCAGACTTGAACCCAGTTTTAACGGTGAGGGTCTGAAATGCAGAAATTTGAAATAAAATTATATGTATGTATGTATTAATAATAATAATATGGGTTAATGTTGTACTTAATTTCCATTCTGAGTATGTTTACTTGAATATGAATGTGACTGATTTAACTGAAAAATCTTCAAAGAATGTGCACTTAGAATTGCAGATTTATAGCCTGATCCTGTTTCTGTTCAAGTTTACTTGGAAGTAAGTCTCGCTGAGTTCACTGGTGCTTGCTTCAAAGTAGGTGTGCACAGACTTGCAACCCAGCTTCCTTTTTCCCAGGTTAAGCTTTAGGACTATTGGGTTGCAGTCTTTTAAAACATTACTTTATAACAGAAATACAGGTGGAGACTCATTATTCCTCCATTCCAAGAACTCAGGTGGATGACAAAAAACTATAGCAAATCAATTTAAAAAACAAAGTCTCTTTGCTCTGGTGATTTATGTACACAGAAGCAATCAGTCTGTTTCTAGGCAATTAGGCTTCACTAGGAGGCAGTATGGGAGATCCCTCCCTTCACCAGGAGCCCCAGAAAGGGGAAAAGAATGAACAAGGTGATATTGCTGCCATTTAGCCTACTTGCACGTGCTAAATTCTCCTTTAATTTAAAGGACCCTTCTCAGCAGCTTTGAGATAGAAAAATCTGTGGATACCTAGGTTATACCTGTAATCACTTGTATGACTGTCTCTCTGCAACAGTAAAAAGCAGTTTTTTAAACTGTGATTTTAAAGGGGTGCATTTTTCCCCCTTCTCCGGCAATCAGCATATTCCTTCTCATTTGCAGGGATCCTTCGTGTTGAGTCAAATCCATGTATAAAAAAAAATCAGTGTATAACAAGGCTGGACCTGTATATATGTATTCAAAAAGCCAAGCAAACATACTAAAGTTTGTGAAAACTTACAGAAAAAAAGGGTAACCTTCATGTTCAAAATTGGAAGGAAAAAATTCCGCTTGGTGGTCTTTGCAGTCATACATAGTGGAGTTGCACGCCCAGCTTTCAAAAGGAAAAACCCCGTGCATAGCTGTTTGCCTCAAACATGGGTCGAATGCCCCATCCCTCAGTTTCTGAGTGACCACTACTGAAACAGCCTAATAATGAATGTTACTCTTTGTTCCTTTGTCAGTTTTATATATATGTTTCCCCAAAAAATTATAATTAGTAGTTAACTTTTTCTCACTGTATGTCAAGCAATTAAAAAGTATAATTGCTGTGGGGCAAAAACCCCCTCCATCACCAACCAAAGCACTCCGCTGCTTGTGAGACAGTTAAGTTATGGATTCCCTTAAAAAGGCAAAATGTCAGTCAGAAGCAGGGAAGCCTTCCTGGGGCCCCAACATTGATGCATTCTACCTTGACAGTACAGGTATCTGCACCAGCGAGGCTTTGGACCATGACGCTGCTTATGATATCTATTCCAAACCTCCCGATGCTTCTCAACTAAGGTACCTGATTCACAGCCATATCCTCTGAAGATGTGTATTTCCATATCATGAACATTCACCACTTTGGAAATGCCTATGCTTTACACCCACTTTTTAGAACCTTCTTCAAATGTCTGTCTAACCTGTACCCACCAATCAGTCCTTTAGTTGGAGAAGCTAAAATGACTACCTTGTTTTTCTTTTTGCTTTTTGTTGCTGCCTATGAACAATTACTGGTAATTAAAATTGCTTAACCCACCACCTGTGTCCTGCTTCTCAGTTCACTGCAACTCCCACTTCACCAAGCAGCTGCTCCTAGAAACTTTGTTTACCATATTGGCCCATGTATAAATCCACTCATGTTTTGAGGACCAATTTTAAGGCATATCTACATTTACATATTTACATTAAGTATATACATTAAACTAGAAAACAGAACTAAAACTAAAAGGCTGAAAGAGACTGAAAAAACTAAAAGCTGAGAAGTAAAATCAAAGCTAAAAGGTATGAACTAAAATTAAAACTAAGAACAAAACCATATGCTTCACATAGACCATGGCTTTTAATAAATAATAATAATAAAACTTTATTTTTATCCCGCCCTTCTCCCCAAAGGGACCCAGGGCGGCTTACAACATATTAAAAAAAAACAAAACATAATTTAACAGATAAAAACATATGGTTTCTCTTAATGTGTTTTTAATAACAGTAATCAGATAAAAGTCAGAATAAAAAGAGCATAAAACAGCAGTTCAAGGAGGAATCACGCCTGTAAAAAAAACTAAAAGATGTATAAAAGATGTTAAAAAGGCCATAGAGTCAGAAGGCTTGTGTAAACAACAAGGTCTTCAGGCCTCGCCGAAAGGTCTCGAGGGAGGGAGCCATTCTCAAGTCAAGGGGAAGGGAGTTCCATAACATTGGTGTCACTACTGAGAAGGCCCTATTTTTTGCCGCTGCCCCACATACCTCTTTAGGCAGCGGCACATGTAAAAAGTCCTTCTCTGATGACCTGAGAGGACGAGCCGGATTGTACGGGAGTAGGTGATCTCTAAGATAGCCTGGCCCAGAGCAGTATATGGCTTTAAAGGTCAAGACCAGCACCTTGAATTGGGCCCGGAAATGAATGGGCAGCCAATGTAGCCCCCGGAGAAGCGGATTGACAGAGTCAAACCGCCTAGCTCCAGTGACCACACAGGCCGCCGCATTCTGCACTAATTGCAGTTTCCGAACCGTCTTCAGGGGCAGCCCCACATAAAGCGCGTTACAATAATCTAACCTTGATGTCACCGTAGCATGGATCACCGTGGCCAAGTCTGCATGATCCAAGTACGGCCGCAGCTGGCACACCAGCCGAAGCTGCGCGAAGGCCCCCCTAGCCACAGCTGCCACCTGGGAGTCCAGGAGCAGCTGCGAGTCCAGGTGGACCCTCAAGCTGCGGACCTGCTCCTTCAGAGGGAGTGCAACCCCATTCAGAGCAAGCCGATAATCCAGCACCTGCATCGAGGATTTCCGAACCAGGAGAGCCTCTGTCTTATCCAGATTTAATTTCAGCTTGTTAGCCCCCATCCAGATCCTCACTGCCTCCAGACAGCACTCCAGGCCCTCAGCCGCCACCCTGGAGTCTGGAGGAAAGGAGAGATAGAGCTGGGTGTCATCAGCATATTGATTACACCCCACTCCAAACCCCCGGATGACCTCTCCCAGCGGTTTCATGCAGGTATTAAATAGCATGGGGGACAGAATTGAACCCTGTGGCACCCTGCACTTCAAGGGCCAGGGTGTTGAACAGGCATCCCCCAGCACCACCATCTGGGACCGACCCTCCAAGTAGGAGCTGAACCACCGCAAAACGGTGCCTCCAACTCCCAACGTGGCCAATCAGCCCAGAAGGATACCATGGTCGATGGTATTGAAAGCCGCTGAGAGGTCCAGCAGGACCAACAGGGACGCACTCCCCCTGTCCAGTCCCCGGCGTAGGTCATCCACCAAGGCGACCAAGGCAGTTTCCGTCCCAAAGCCCGGCCTAAAACCAGATTGAAAAGGGTCCAGATAATCTGCTTCATCCAAGACCCTCTGGAGTTGGGCTGCCACCACCCGCTCGATTACCTTGCCCAGAAACGGGATGTTGGAGACTGGCCGGTAGTTATTCAGCACAGTAGAATCCAGGGAGGGCTTCTTCAGGAGGGGGCGAACCACCGCCAGCTTCAAAGCGAGCGGCAATGTCCCCTCCACCAAGGAAGACCACCAAGGAAGAAGAGGGACCACCCTCCCCGTCCACTCAGCCAGTCCACCCCAGGCCACTCTTATCAGCCAAGCCGGGCAAGGATCAAACAGGCAGGCAGACGGCCTCACACTCCAAAGGAGTCTCAGGCTGCACAAGCTGAAAAGAATCCCACAACACTGGACAAGCAGTTGCCAAGGGGACATTGTCAGACATTGTCAATGTGGCATCCAAGTCGTGACGAATACGATCGATTTTATCTGCGAAATGTTGCGCAAACACGTCACAGCGGCTGCCCGTGTATTCCTCCTGATCTACTGGAGGGGCCTGATGGAGGAGGCCCCACACCACACAGAACAGCTCTGCTGGACGGCTATCAGCAGACGCAATGGTAGCAGAGAAGAACGACCTCTTCGCTGCTACCACCGCCACGGAGTAGGCTCTGTAATGAGCTCTACTCCGTGTCCGATTGGATTCATCACGAGTTTTCTGTCACCGTCGCTCTAGACGTCTGCCCTGCTGCTTCATCATTCGCAGCTCCTCAGTAAACCAAGGAGCCGCTCCGAGTCTGCGACGTGGCAGAGGTCGCTCCGGAGCAATCTCATCCACTGCCCTGGCCATTTCCCTGTTCCAGAGGTCAACCAGGGCCTCAGAGGCACCAGTCTCATCTTTTACCCCGAAAAATGTTTGTTTCAACATGGATTTCAGCCTTGAAAGCCTTCGTATGTGCATGAAATGAGTTTGACACTCTTGGTCTAGACTCTGCCATGGATCTTTGACCAAAGTACCTCAGACATGAGGGTGAGTGCCTCATGAGATTCCTTGATTGGGCATGGTGTTCTGTAGAAAGTCTTCTGTAGATCAGCTTGCACCCAACTCCAGGTAAGAGGGTAAAGCTAGCTAGTCTCTGCTGCACGTGAGAGCACATAGCCCATGAAGGAGGAGGACAGGTTTCTCACCTGTAATTTTGTAATTCAGGTGGTCCTCTGCCCACACACACAAGCAAAGCAACTATTCTCTCTGCAGTTCTGGCTCCATTGGATCCTTTTTCAAATTCTGCAGTTTAATCCCACAGGTGATTGTCAAAGGAACTGAGGAATTAGATGTCCTTCCTGTCCTTCCTGTTCTGACACATGGTGTGCACTGGGTTTCCTCACTTGAAAACTGAAATGGAAAGTTTAACGAATGCCCAAAAGCTTTTGAGGGCAACTCTGTGCATGTTCAGTATGTGTGACTGCCCAAAAGACTACTGAGAGACCTGTAGTTCCAAGTAAGCAACCTATCCTTTCAGGAGTTTATATTAAAGATGAAGTCTTCCTGAGCACATGAACCTCGTCAATCCGAAACTAATTGATACATCCTCAAAATACTTGGATCTGTAGGGATAAATATGGAGTTGCAATCTTGAAGTCATACATGTGCCACTGACTGCAATTACTGTTTTCTTTCAGTAAGTTTTTTTCCCCTGCAGGAACAAGCAGTTACGCTCCCATTGTATGTAATCTGTAAAGAAAGTGCAGATATACAGAGAATACCATACCGTCTCACTTTTGTTTTTGCTGAACAGGAATTCTAGGTTGTTGTTGTTTTTTTTAAGTTTTAATCTTGGCTTTGATTTTATTTTTATCCTGAATTGAATATAATCTGACATTTTCTTTTTTTCCTAGTGTGAATTTTATGAGAGGCCTTGTGTTCCTTGTAAGTGAAAATTCATTTTGTTAAATACATGGATTTTAAAGCAGATTGAGCTTCCAAATAGTTGCAATTAACTAGAATCAAGATACATAACTAGTGGTTTGGAAATACAAAGTGGTGGTGCAGTCTTTTTAGAGCCCAATCCTATGCATGACTACTCAGAAGTAAGTCCCACTATAGTCAGTTGGGCTTGCTCCCAGGTAAGTGTGGATAGGATTGCAGCCTTGGCATTTTAAAGTGAATGTTATAGAAACCTGTGTGTTTCTTCAGTGTTCTGCTAAAATTTTAGGATTTTTTTATGCAGAAGCTTTGAGATTACAGCTTCTGATGATAACCATGAAGCATAATAATTGTGCCTTAGACACTTTCTTCCCACTTGAACTATTGGATCAGTTGAAGGTCTTCAAATCATTGCTAAAGGGAACTGTTTACACTTGTGAAAATCTTCAGTTTGTACACAGGCCAAGGGTTTACACTATTTGTGTATTTTGTGCACATTGTTATATGCATCTGTTTGACTATATGTACTTGTGGCAGGGAGTTGCATTTGCCAGTGGCTCCATAGTTCATGTACAGTGGTGCCTCGCACAACAAATTTTTAATGACCCGTGCTTCGCAAGACGAATTTTTGTTTGTTTGTTTTGGTTTGTTTTAAGGGGGGATCTTCATGCCAGTTTATGATCCCGTTCACCCTAATAAGGGGGGATCTTCATGTCAGTTTTATGATCCCATCCACCCTAGTAAGGGGAGGATCTTCATGTCAGTTTATGATCCCATCCACCCTAGTAAGGGGAGGATCTTCATGTCAGTTTATGTAAGTAAGTCCCATTGTGCTTGCTCCCAGGAAAGTGCACAGGATTACAGCCTTCAAACTCCCCACTCAGCATCCCCCCATCGCTCATTCACCCTCTCACTGCCCCATTTCCTTCACGTTTCCCCCCATGATCACTGCAAAAGCAAGCAATTGAGTGCAGCTGCTCTGTCCTCCTCCCCAGCTTAGAGCACAGTCCTGTGCGTGTCTCCTCAGAAGTAAGTCCCATTGTGCTTGCTCCCAGGAAAGTGTGCACAGGATTACAGCCTTCAAGCTCCCCACTCAGCATCCCCCCCCCGTTTTTGAAATCCTCAGTACAGTATGTATACCTTTAAAGAGCACTTAATAAACACTTTGTAAACCAAATTTGACTTTGTTCTGACTTTTCTTGCCCATAGGAACGCATTAATTAAATTTCAATGCATTCCTATGGGAAAACGCGCTTCGCAAAACGAAAAACTCGCATAACGAAAGGACTCGTGGAACGAATTAATTTCGTTATGCGAGGCACCACTGTATATAGAATGATATGTATGTGGCTGCTTCATGGGATGGTGTATCATTCAGATGATCTGAATTAGTGAAGTATGAATTAGCCTTCATAAACACTAGCAGGCATTGTGATGGGCATTAACGGGAACTATACCAAGGGAAATGGCTATTATTGAAATGTGCTTCAGCTGAAAATATTTTGAATTTTTGCAGTTGTAAATAAATAAAACAAGATTGAGTAGATCCATATTTTGAACTTGTGTATATTTCTGTAATTTCTGGGACTGTCAGTTGTCTTGGGAAAGATAGTGTACCTAATATTGAGACTACAGAGTGAATTCGTTTGGCATAGCATGACTTATGTCTATATTTGGTAAATGGCAGATTAGTTAAGTGTTTTCAGAATTATTAAATATGTAAACAGCCTGTACCATATTAGCAGCCTGCTAGTAACTGAGTAATTGAATGAAGTACTTCCTGTGGGTGAAGGCAATAGATCTGAAGTTAGCCATGAAGTAAAAATAAAACTTGGACACTGGCATTATTCTCTTGGCTTGAGATGCTGAGAATGCCCAGGAGTGAATCTTCTGGAAGAGATGAAGAGAAGCAAGCTGATTCTGGTTGCTGTGGGAACCAGAGAACTAAGGAGAAGCAGTTTGAAACAGCTAGGACAATAAGCTGTTAAAAGACTTTTTGTGTAGGCTGTCAGAATATTTAGCTATTTGCCTGGGCATGATAGAAATGGAAAAACAGATTGATAATGCAGTAGTAAAAGATGTTTTCAGTCCTCTTTGAGGTAGGACAGCAAATATAAACTACTTGGCTCACTTTATTTGGAGAAATGGCAGACTGTTTGCTCCCCCATTTCTTCTTGGTATAACTCGTCTCGCCTACCATGAGAGGGAAGGGAAAATTGCTTAGATTCTGCTTCCGTTTTTGGGGGTTCTCTATTGTTCAGGAATTTTGGGAAGGAGGTGAGGGAGAGTATGCAGCATGAGACTTCATTTTCCACCATGTGCGTGTGCTACAATCCAGGGCCAGGAAAGGCATTTGGTCTGAGCCACAAATTAGATTTTGCTCTTTTTGGCACCTTTACTTTCATGTGTCATTTTTTAAATCTTTATTATGGCTAGGAGCTTCAAAACCCAAAAGTAACTTGGGCACCTCTGGACCTCTGTGAGGGCTTTCTGAAGTCCCCAGTGTATTGGGTGTGCAGGGATGGGAAATCCTACTGTTCACTGCAGTTTGTTGGACATTCTAATAATCTGCATCATTTCCTAAGTTAAAAAAGATTCCTACCTTTTCAGCACCAATGGAAAGGGAAAGACAGAATGCAGTATATGTGGATAAATAGGTGGCCATATTGTAACATGATCTGTGATACTTCACAAGTTCTCTCTTTGATATTACACCATTCTCTGTACACTTCCTCTAATAATCCTTTCTAACTTTATTTTCTAGCTGCAGCAGCAAAGAAGAAAGGAAAGTAGGTAACAAAAAAGTGGATTGCAGTAATAGACTTGTATCTTCATACATTTTCAGTTACGTAGGTCAGTTTGTATTCAGATGCTAATTCTCCGTAGAAAACCCTGCATTTGCCTGCTGCTATCATTTCACTGACTGCAGGATAACGGAAGTAGAATAACTTTTTGTTGCCATGTGGATAACTTAATTCCAATGATTGTTTTCTACTCTTAGGTGTTGAGATGTAAACTGGGGTCACAGACAAATCTCCCCCCGCACTGTCTCACATTACTACTGGGCATAGCTTGGCCCCACTTGCTGGATAGAAGCTGCTACAGCTGCTCCTACTAGCTACCAAAGCTATTATATCTAGTGGCTTGGGTTGAGTTGTGCCTAACAGAACTTTGATTTCCCAGGGTGGGAACTGTAAGTTGGTCTGCTCACCAGATGCTAGTGCTGTGAAGATGTGACTGAACAAAGGCCTGTAATGATACCAGTGATTTGATTATCTTGTGTATACACCACTTATGGGCCTCTGTTTTGTATGTCTTTGCTCAGTGAAACAGGACCAACCAGTTATTGCATACTGTATTGCAGGGGTCTCCAAACATTTTGGCCAGAGGGCCACATCAAATATCTGGCATGGTGTTGAAGGCTGGAAAAAAAAAATTAAATATAAAATTTATATAAATAAATTAGAGATGGAACTTAGATGAGTCAATAAATGAATAGGTTCATTCATCCAACCTCTCTGGCCCTTAGAACACCCTCCAGATGCAACCAGAGCACAGCTTCAGCCATGTTTGGCCAAGTGGGCCAGAGGCTTTCAGGGAACAAGAGGCTGGCCGCGGGCTGTATCTGGCCGGGGGTTTGGAGACACATGCTGTATTGTATGTTGAACATGAAATTCTTGAGGCTGTTTATATCCAGATGAATGGCAATGTCTGCTATACTTGGATTGCGTGATTATTATTTTTTTTCAGGGTTCGTGGATGAGGTCATAACTAAGAGCATGTTATATATTTCTAGATACTTCTGTAGAGGTCTTGTGATTCAGATTTTCCGTACAAATATTCTCCAACTTTCCTGACTCAATGGAATTTTCTGTTCAGGCTTTTTGCCCTAGTTTTATCATTCGGGACTGTGTGTGTGTGTGTGTGTGTGTGTGTGTGTGTGTGTGTGTGTGTGTGTGACCATATCATGAGAAAGTGTTTTTGTAATAAGTTGGAAATTGTATGCACTCTGAAGGATTTATGGCATTCTCTTAATATTGCTTGTAAATCTTTTTTTTTAGGGGTTTATTCAAGCATCAGGTATGTGCCTAGAACCTTTTCTTTTTTCTAAGTAGAATGCAAGGGTTTACTCTTTCCTGAATGTACCACTGGTCTTTACAATATGCATACTAAATGCATGCTTCTTCATACTTATGCTCTATTCAGAGGAGTAGGAGATATTCAGAACTTTAAAAGTTAGTTTCAAGATGATTGTGGTGACCTAGGGTTCTCTGCAGTAGGAATTAAAAGGCTGTTAAATGTTTTCACTATTTCATTCTTCATTAGATGAAAATTTCCTCAATATGTGCATGGGATGGTGGTGTTGGGAGTAGGGAGTTTGGATTTATTAGGGAACATTTTGGGATAAGTTGAGCCAAAAGGGATGGATTTCACTTGAACAGAAATGGAACCAGACTGCTGGCACTTTAATATTAAAAAAGACACAGAGCCACTTTTAAACTTGCCCCTTTTTGAAATCTGAGAGGAAATGGACAGCATCTGGTTCAGGTCAAATTAGGGACGAGGTTGAAAATGTACTAGATCGGTGATTCCCAACCTGGGGTAGGTGTACCCCCAGGGGTATTTACCAGGACCTTTAGGGGTACTTGAAAAAGAATTTAATAATGGCAGAAAAAGGCAGGTCTGTATTAGAATGCCTTGCGGGAATGGCATAAGAATGCCTTGCAGGGCTAAAATGAAGAGTACAATATAGAAATGGACTGCCAAGGGGTAAGCAAATGAAAAAATGTTGGGAACGACTGTACTAGATCATCCACAAGAAAGGGTACAGTTTGGAAATTATTATATGGTAGTTGAGGACAGATGACGGAAGCGCGTAAAAGGCCTGAAACATCAAACCAAGATGGCTGATCAGGAGGACGTGGTGTTATAGAGCGCATAGTTATATTGGACATGAAAGAAACCTAGTGGAACAGAGAATTAGTGGGATACAGTTATTTAGGTATATAAACTCTATTGCAGTGGTGCTCAAAAGTGGTGGGTTGTGACCCACCATTGGAACCAAAAAAGGTCATTTCCTTTTACGGGGAGTGACCCAGTAATGGGTGCACAAGTGGTGCCGCAGGCACTCAGAGGCATGCCAGCTTACCTGAGGGGGTCTGCAAGCCTTAGTTACATAACAGTACAAATTATTTACTTAAAATATATGTATCCTGACTCTCCCCCTTCCCCATAACAGAGGTACTCAAGTCAGCTGACGATGTGTTAAAAAATACACAACAAATAAAATCAATAATTAATAAATCCCACATCAAATAGTATATTACCAGAAAAAACGTTAACTCAGAAGAGACAGAACAAATGAGTATAAACTTAGACTACAATAGAACATCAATATTTTCACTTGCTATTAGAACAGGGGTGTCCAAACATTTTGGCAGGAGGGCCACATCATCTCTCTGACACTGTGTTGGGGGCTGGGAGAAAAAAAGAATTAATTTACATTTAAAATTTCAATAAATTTATATAAATGAATTTATTAAAAATGAAACATATGAATGAATGAAGGTCTTGCAGTAGCTCAAAGCCTTTCAAAGCTCAAAGGCCTTTCAAAGCTCAAAGGCTCAAAGCAAGGCCAGCCTTTCTTTCGCTGCCACTGCTGCATCACAGACATGAAACAGCAAGTAGTGAAGGAAGCCCTTGTCCCACAGTTCAGGTGAGAGGTTGAACAACTGTCCTCATGCTGAGTTGCATCGGGCCAGCACGGGCTCCAGCAAGTATCCAGAGAGCCAGAGACTCATTGGAGACTGGGGGCTCCCTGCGGGCCAGATTGGGAACTGCCGAGGGCCACAAGTGGCCCCCAGGCCGGGGTTTGGGCACCCCTGCATTAGAACATTGGATGTGGTGGAATCCTTTCATCCAAAGGGTGCCAGTGCCATAATCTGGGTGCCAGTGCAGAGAAGGCCTTCTCATATGTGTTGCTGCCGAATGCACCTCTGCTAGTGGTGGAACATGCAAGAAAGTCCTCTGTTGATCTCAGGGGGCCAGCAGTTTCAAGTATTCAGGTCTCAAGCCATTTAGGGCTTATTTGTACCTACCATGTGGAACTCAAATTGCGTACCAAATTGAAGATCTCTGCATGCAAACCCCTAGATGTGTACCTGTCTGGCAACAATGAAATCTTGCTACCTTTTTGTCAACACATTTCCTTGCTCATAGAGTTTAGGTAGCTCATCCTTCTCCGTTTGCCTCCAGGAACTCCATAGCCCCCTACCCACTGGCAATACCTTGTTCCAGGGTGAGTGCACTCTGACATGAGTGTGGTGGTGCCGCTCCCATAGATCTTTTGATATGTTATCCTTCATACCCAGAAAAGCTTTTTTGCAAATAAAGCACAGGTTCTCTTTTGCTTGCGTCACTTTGAAACGTCTTATATTTGGTCATAACTTTTTACATTTTCTTTCAGAACAATCCAGTCCGGAAAAGGAATGCTCTGAAATTCATGGTAATGGAAGAGCTTTTTGCCAGGGTTTTCTTAGTGATACATTCTCTGAATTTGTATTGGTATAATTATCTTGGAAGGATACAGGCAGACCTTTTTACAAGTTTTTGCTTTCTTTTCACTTACATTTTTTGGGAAGAGTTTTTTTTAATGGTCATGGTATAAAACATTTTGTATTTGTATTTATATGCATTATATACACCTTTGGATTTATATCTATCTGGTGTGTTATATAGACATGTCACTGTATAATGCATTTTTCCAAGGAAGTGCTTATCTAAAATAGAAACCAATTTTGATATTTGAAGTAATCACTTTGCAATCACTGGGGTGTGTGTGAAGGAAGTTACTCTTAAATTAGCAGGCATGCACACACATAAAACTGAATTGCCAAGCTTTGGGCCCAAAACAATGAGTGACTCGTGCATCTAAGAGTCGTTAATCTTTTTGGGTTAAAAACCCCAAATCGCGAATCGGTGCCCTTGTGATTTGAGTTCCGACATGTTGTGAAAAACTCATGTTTTCATGACTCAAGTTGAGTCTGTGAGTCATGCCCCCATCCTTGCTTCTGAGTAATCACAATAGCATGGGCGTTTGCTTTTGTTATTGATAACTAGAAAGCATAAAATGAGATGGTGATAAATGTGGTGTGTGTTGTTTGTGACGAGATCACCAGTATTAAATGCAACCCTATCATTGGGAAGAGAAGGTGCTTTAGAGAAGATAATGCAAACTGAAATTACTTCTGATATTTGAATACTGAATTCTTAAAAAACATTTCTTTTCACTTTGATAGAATACCTTTGAGGTAACATCGGACACGGAAGCAACTCTTGTAATAAACATTGCACAGACTTTGTCGGACTCATTGAAGAGTTTTTGTGAAAGAAGAGCAGCTGTAAGTAATCATTACATTTGTGCAAAATACACTCACTTCCTTGCATGCTATCTTGTGTTATAGTGTGATGACATGCAAGTAATTGTCTAATACTGAATGGCTCCCCTGCTTAGAAATTGTGTAACAACCCGGGATCAAAGTTCTCAAAAAAATCAACAGCAGTGGGATCAAAAGCAGCTGTTTTTGTTTCACACATTCTGTTTCAGGAAACATTTTCCACCACCATCCATGATCAAAACTTTTTTTGAGAGCTGTGTTGCATAATTACGCCTTTTTCAGGCTTATCGGCTTTGTCACTTTGTTTCTTGTGCTATCAATTTCTTCAGCTTCCTTCCAACAGTGAATATTTTCTATAGCTGGGCTCCTCACCAGTCCTTTTCATCCAGTGCATGCTTCATTGTCTCTCACTTGACCCATCTGGGCAAGTGAGTGAAGGCACTTGGAGGGGGCACACATGTGTGTGAGTGTGAGAGAGGGAGGGGGATGGGTTGGGGTAGCTGGGTGGAGTTCCGATTGTGCTCCCAGTTCAGTTGGAAGGAGGAGGGACCAATTGCGTGAATGGGGGGAAAAAAGGCTGCAGCAGCTGCTGGGCGCTTGGTTCCTTTGCTTGGTCTCTCTTTGGGGGGGGGGGTTTGAAGCAGACTTGGTGCAGGCACATCCCTGACTGTCCCAAGTGCATCAGTTTACGTTTTCATGTGTTTGGTGTCTTTTCCTGGGCATTTCCCCCCTGCTCCCCACTTTCCCTCTGTTGTAAGTGCTTTTTGGGGTGGCTGGCAGGATCTTTCCATGCCCTTCCCCACTTTTCCTCTGTTTTAAGTGCTTTCCTCCCTTCCCCTCCAGTTTTGATAGTGCTTATGGTCTGGTATGCAGGATGAGAAGATTTTTTTCTGGTGGGAGAAATATTGGGATTAACGCTGTGGTATGTCTTCCCTTTCATATTTTTTTTCTTACCCACATCTGGCTTGGTCTAAGTCTGTGCTAGGTTGGTTTCTTTGCTGCCTGTAACCTCTTTCACCCAGGTGCTGTTTTCTGCTGTTTCTCCACATGTGCATCACTGTCTTTTCCTACTGTTATTTCCATCACCACCCCCATTCCTGGCTTGGTTCTGTTTCTGCTTAAAAACTTAGAAGTGACTGGTGCCTCCCATTTTGTTACATCTGGGATAATATGAGTATCACCAAGTATTTTTATTCTGCTCTCTCTGGTGTGGTGGGGGTTCGGGCAGCATGACTTCTTTCTGGGTCTCCCTTTTCTGTTTGGAAAATATTAGAAATCCCTGGAATTTTCCCACTTCATCCCTCAAATATATCTTTTTTTTAAGGTTTCCATGTTTTTCCTTGCTTCTGATACAGTTATGACTCAGGCTACAATACTTTGTTTTTGGGGGGGGGGGTGAAGAGTCTGGCCATCGAATCCACGGGTTAGGTTTGCCATCCCTGCTGAAATCAAATTCCTAAACATTCCATGTTTTTCCTTGCCTCTAATAAAATTATGTCTTAATCTGTGCTTTATGTTCAGGGGGAGGAGAGTGCCTGTATTATAGTTCTCATGTGTATTATAAATAAGCTCAGTAAAATTCATTCATATGTTCCATCTCTAATGTATTCATTTATGTAAATTTATTCAGATTTCAAATGTTAATTATTTCCCCCCAGCCCCCAACCCAGTATCAGAGAGATGATGTGACCCTCCTGCCAAAATGTTTGCCCCCCCCCCCCCGCTCTAAGTGATCCTTAACTAATGTGAGGGCTGTTCTCAGAATAATGTCTGAAATATCAAAGTATAATTTAGCTCTGTTAAAATTATGGTGATGAGCTGTGATCCAAATAAGCAGATAAATTTTTTAAAATAGTTGTGTATGTTTTAACAGTGCTGTGTATTAAGAGATGCAAGGGAGTGGCAACAGAATATCGGTATCTTGAGTGCTTGTCTTGAGTATCTTGTCTTTAGTGCTCCCTGAGGCAGCTGTTGGGCCACATTGAGATGCAGGAAGCTGAACTAGTTGGGCCCTTGGCCTGATCTAACAAGTCTATTTTATGTTCTTATTGTGTACCCTTACATTAATGGGAAACTGAAACTGACCATACAGGTAGTAAGACTTGTTTGTTCTTCTAGATTGCTCATATTAGAACTCTTCCGCCACTGATGCAACCTGGAAGAAACCATTCAGATCAAGCATCTGAATATAAACCTACAAATCAAGCATCCGAATGTGAACCTGCAAATCAAGCATCCAAGTATGAACCTACAAAGACATTTGCAAACTGCAAGCAAGGTATTTTCATGCCATATCTTCAGTGAAATAATGTGCCAAAAAACCCTGCACAACACATTTACATGCACTCAAAGTTTCTCAAGTGCTTTCTAGATGTAGCAAATCCAGCTGCATCTGTCACTTTGACTAGTTTTAGTTTTAACTTAGTAAAGGATGGTAACAAGCATCTCAGAATAGCTTCTTGTGGCTTTTGCAAGATGGCATTGGGGTGAGTCTGACTTTAGTAACATTGGGTTGTATCCTGTGAAGGACATGAAGAAATATGGTGGCATTTTGCTGTTCTGCATGCAGTTGTGCAAGCACATGTGGAAGAAATTGCACAACAGTGGGATGCTAGGTTTTGTGTATAACAACTTGAGCAAGAAGTGGAAAGTCAACTCAGAATTCCACTTGGGTTTCTGTGCACAGAACCTTTGCACTAGCACTTCCATGTGCGTGAGGCCCCTTGCACAAGTGAAAAGTTAAGAGATAGCCCATTAACCACAATCCTGCCTTTTAGTCATAACTGATTCACAAGACAGCTAAAAAAAATTTAAAATCACTTATATAAGTACATAGACTTATGGAAGATATGTGAAAGATGGATATCAAAATAAGACCTGCTGTTCCTTAGTGGCAATACCTGTCTTACTGGCATCAGTAACTTTACCGATGGAGCCTCGGTATCCATGAGGGATCCATTCTCAGACGTCCCACTCCGCAGATACAGAAAACCACAGCTAAGAAAAACTGCAGTTTCAGCCCCTTAACCCTCCAAAGGTGACCAGAACTGTGCTCTGGTCACCTCCAGAGAGCTTTCTGAAGTCTGCAGAGGCCACACGTGTATGCCTGTGTGCATTCTTCAGAATGGCCTTTATGGCCAACAAACGCTACTTCTGGTTTCCTGAGAACCCCAGAATGTGCCTTTATAAGGCTTTAAAATGTTACTTCCTTCAGGAAACCAGAAGTTGTGTTTTTTGGCCATAAAGGCCATTTTGAAGCCCGCAGCACGTGTCCTCTGGAGCACAGCTGCAGTCACCTTTAGAAAGTTCTAGTTGGGTCAACTTGGGGGGACCCTCATTGAACCAGATCAGCAGATAAACAGACTCCACTTGTAATACATTTCATTTTTGGAAACGTGTAAAGATAGCTGCATTTTAAGCATGGAACTGGGATAAATTTACATTGTGTGAGTTAGTGAGTAACTGAATTTGTGGCATGTACAGCTTTTGTTTGTGAGGCACACTTTACACATTATCATACATAATGGAAATATTTTATTCTTGAGTTCCTTATGTTTAGACGTTACCTTGTGTAACAATTGAACAACTCATTCCAGATTTTGCATGTTGTCAGTATTTTCAGTCTAATGAATGCCCCTAAGTTTCATTCTAGTAACATTTTTCTGAAATGCCATAGCATTCTGAATTCACTTTTTTGCCAAAATGTGATTGCTGCTGTTTTGTCTGTTCTAGGAGATAAGAACAGCTGGAATTTAGGAGATAAGAAGTGGAATCTAGGGCGTCTGTCTAATGGAATTGCACAATTAAAGGCTCTGTTACAGCAAACATCAAGCATTTCACACACTCCTACTGATTCACATGGTAGCCAAATGGGTAGGAGAGTCTCTTCATCTGTATTAAGTTCTAAGGATCGGGCAACAATGTCTGCCCTGCAGAGTTCATTTGCTCTTCAGCCAGGAGATGTTGGTTGTGGAATTAATGAGTGGATGAAGCAATTTAACCAGTCTGCTTCTGTTTACTGCCAATCAGCTTCAGCTGGTGAAAAGTCTCCCTGTTTTACATCACCACAAGGCAGTTACCCAACACAACGACATCAAGGAAATGGCACTAAAGTACCCAATAACAGAATGGCAGGTGGTAAGATAAGACCCTGGGATAATATGAGAGATTCACCTGATTCACGAGGAACATATTCTCTTGCACCTGTCTCATATCCTCTTCCAAGGGGATATCAGGCAAAGTACCCTTCACAAGGATTTCCTTCCTGGAATAGTGATAGGTCTATGAGTAGTAATCAGCTGTCTGCATCTTTTCCTTCTGAAAAGAACAGCACTGGCTGGCCACAGCAATCAGGATACCAACAGTCAAACTTCAGTGGAGATGTGGGGTCTTATCCATCCTTTTCTGGCAATCGTTCATGCAGCAATTACCAGCAGCAAAATACACAGCTGGATAATTTGATTAGTGGAAGTAATGGTGGTCTTACTGATGACATTATGAATCAACTTCGTGGAAAGGATGTAGCTACGTTGACTGGCATGCTTCAACAACTGGTTCCCCATTATCCAGACCTTCAAAGTAAGT
Organism: Tiliqua scincoides; assembly: GCF_035046505.1. Classification (NCBI taxonomy): domain Eukaryota; kingdom Metazoa; phylum Chordata; class Lepidosauria; order Squamata; family Scincidae; genus Tiliqua; species Tiliqua scincoides. The sequence continues at coordinate 67,795,062 of NC_089825.1, read as the reverse complement.
GTACAAAGGGTATTACCTTGTCTGCTTGAAGTCTTACTTCCTTTACAGCAGAAGAAGCTGAATATAGTGTAAGGCTGCATGTAGACTTTGTCTCTTTCAGTGACTATACCAAGGATGTCAGACATAAGACCCATGGAACAGGTATGACCCATGTGATAATTGGACTCTCCTGGCACCAGCCTTTCAGCTTTGTTGCTTCTGTCAAGGCTCTTGGAGGGATAGATGGAAGGAAGTCTCAGAAAGCAAGGAACCCTATAGGGAAAGAGGCAAACCAAGAAGGGTTAGAGAGGGAGACATTGCTGAGGCTTTGGGAGAGACTAGTTATCACATGGGCTGTCGTTTCAGCAGTGTGTCTTCTGTGGCAGCATCCTTTTACAGAGTACTTCTTTGCTGATGAGCCATGAAGTGACACCTCAGCAGAAGTAGCATTGCTGAAAAGGCAGTCCACCTGTGTCCCGTCCAAAATATTCCATCTCCTAATGCCCACTTTTTGGCTAATTAGCACCTCCCCTTCTCCAGAAACAGCAGCTGCAGTGTGCAAAGGAACTACTCCAGAACACCTTATCAGATTAAGCAATTAACAGAATTTATTGCTACCCAAACATTGCCCTGCAATTCCTCTTGACCAGAGGCTTTCCCTTCCCCCAAAACTCCACTTAACTTAGTGGGTAAAGGTCTGAAGCATCTAGTCCAAGTCCACAGCAGCTTCAAAGCATAGTCCACTCTTCCCAATCCAATCCAACAGCATCCCTGCATTCTCTTCCTTAGATAGGTTCAAAGCAGATCCGTCAGGCAGAGTCCCAGCAGTCCCCTCCTCTGTGCATGTCTTCCTTCTAGGGCTGCTTTTTATTCCTGCAAACCCTTGTTATCCTAATTAGGCTCAAGTGTGAGCAACCTCATTAGTCCATGTCCATTTGCCTTGGACAGGTGGGGAGCTAGCCCTTCCCTTCCCAGAGCAGTCAACCAGCTGTCAAAACATGAGAATCACTATCAACACCACATCTTTTGCTTGATGAACTTCTGATCTTCCTTTACAACCTGATAATTGAACTCTCCTGTATCTTGAAACTATGAACAAGATTTGCTTACAGGCATGCCCCCCCTTATCAGTAGGGGTTCTGTTCTCTAACTGCCCACAGGTAGCTGAAATTGTGGGTGTGGGTGACCACCGGTCCCTGCAGTCCCAGGGCGGGAGGCCACTCTCACCTCCAAAGGGTAGTCTGAGCTAAGCAGAGGCCAGGAACACCATGAAGCTCAGAAGCTGAAAACATGTGGCTTCCGGAGAAACCAGAAGTGACATTTTTAATGCCTTATAAGGCATAAAAAATGTCTCTTCCAGTTTCTCCATGAAACTGAAGGTCATGTTTTCAGCTTCTGAGCTTGGCAAAGGCCAGGGACAGACATCCTCAGTCTCTGCTGAGCTCAGAGTTCCCTCTGGAGGCAAGGACAGCGGAGCACGCACCGTGCACTGGAGGGGGCCAGACCCAATCCACAGGTAAGTGAATCTGTGGATACAGGATCCACAGGTATGGGGTCCCCTGTATTTTCTTTTTGTCACAACCACTGAGTTCCTTCTAGAGAACAAAGTGCTTATTTTTAGCCATCCTCTGCTTGCTTCTAGCCCTCAGTAGACACCATGAATGCTATTTGGCCCACTATATGAAAGGAGTTGGACACCCTTTCTCTTGGTTGGTCTGAACCAAAATGGGTTCAGCAATGTTGGCATTGAGAGAAGAAACCCTCTCAATATCATTAAGTTTGTCTTTCTGAATAATGCAGATTATTGCTGAGTTGGGCCAGACAGTGGTTCCCAAACTGAGTTGGGACCCACTGGTGAGTTGCAACCTGATTTGTGGTGGGTCTCCAAAGGGTGATGGAAAGATCAGATAATTATTTGCCTCAAGCCTTGAGGTTATTCAAAAATCAGATACTGTAGCTGCTAATTACTCTGAAAGAGCTCAGCTCCTGCAATTGGCAAGCATGTGTAAATATAGGAAGATAAATGTCTGAGCGACTTTTTCTGGTTAATATCACTTATAAATTTCTTTCTAGTCTCCTTTTCATGGTTGGCAACCTTCAGCCTCGAAAGACTATGGTATAAGCCTACAGCACCCGGTATTCCCAGGCAGTCTTCCATCCAAGTACTAACCAGGCCTGACCCTGCTTAGCTTCCCAGATCAGACAAGATCAGGCATGTGCCTTGCAATTAAGTCCTCCTTTTCATAAAGTCTGGTAAACCTAGGTAGGTCCCAAATGATTGTCATGGGTCCTGCTGCTAAAAAGTTGGGAACCACTGGCCTAGAGGGTACAGTTTAGAAGTATTTAATACAATACTACTTCAAGATCAGGTAGAAGGACATGCAGAAATTATGCCTTCAGAAAGGTACAGCAGTCGTTATGGTAGGCAATGGAAATAGGAGTTAGCTTTATGGCAGAGGCTGGGTAAAGATTTATGTATCATGAACATGTTTAAGTGCTCATAGCACCTTCCCATATTTACTAAGGTAAATTATGTACTAGTTATCCTAATCTGCTGCTAGTAGTTTTAACACCACTGACAATTCTTTCTTCCAGAAATTAATATTCATGCATTAGCCAGAGCTGTGAGTGAAATGCGTTAAACAGCAGCTGAACACAAGAAGACTAATGCTGTTCATGAAGCTAATCAACAAATTAGACCTGGGTTTAGGCCAAGTCCATTACTTCCAGGACCAAGACAATATATGCTGCAATTAACCTGTTAGAGATAAAGGTTGATTTTTAACTCTATCAGAACCATTGGATGTGTATACTAAAATTCCTGATTCCTTTAACCCATTTTTGCCCAGCTAACAGGTATACATATTTGGTCCCTGTTGTGTATATGCAATGGTGGGCAGAAATGGCTTAAAGCTCCCTTAGCATGTTATTTCTGCTTACAAAATTAAGAAAAATCCTATATTAATAGAATACCTCTAGTTACTGTGTGAGAATAAAAGTGGTAATAAATAAAAGTGATTTTATAAGTGTGAATTCTTAAATGCCTTGATTAATGTTCTAATTAAGGGGAGTGCACTGAGCATACAGTAGCTGTGTGGTGGGTGGTTGTAGAGCACTGAAAGGAAGCTGCCTGGGCTTGAATGCCAGCTGCTTGGCCACACAGCTTATGGGGAAAGATGGCCTTAATCTATTACCTATTTGAAGATTTTCTTAGTCTTTTCTCCCCTTGCTTGTAAACAGATCGTCTAAAGTTATTGTACAGCATATTATCTCACTGCCTTCCTTCCGTGTCACATTCTCTTCTGAGCCTTCAGTGGCACATTCTAGATATGGTGAAGAACAGCTTGTGTCCTGTTTTATTTCCGCAATTATATAGAGCTCAATAAACACTGATATTAAGCGTATGGAAAATGTTTACACCCAAACCAATGCAGCTCCCCACCTCTTTTGAATTTATCTGGGTTTCAAACAGAAACCAAAATTAGAAGATTTATATGTAAAAGTATCATGTCCATATAAAGGTCAGCATACTTTACTGGGCAGTAAACTGGATGCTCACTCCCCATAGACATAAATGTAACTGTCAGGTGCATGATGGTACATATACCTATATCTCCATGAGTCTAATATGAAACAGCTGTGTAAGTACCAGTTCCCAGTCCAAATGGCTTTATGTGCTCTTGTGGGGCAGGCTGCCTACAACCAGCCTCAATAACCCACTGCCAGTACACCTTATAATCCTCTCGAGCAATTCCCACTAGTTGAAGACACACACATGCACATTCAAAGTAGAAGTTTATTAAAGAAAGCAAAGTTACAGCTATGCAGGAAACGTACTCATCCTTCTGAGCAGTAGAATGACAATAGAAAAGATGGCGCCTGAAGTCAGTATACAGCAGGGCTTTTCAAACTGGGGTGTTGCAACACCCCAGCCTGTGGGCCCTGGCCCCTGCCCCCGTAAGGGGCAGGGCAGCCTGGAGGCAAGGAGGAGGCAGCAACACCATCCCCAGGATCGTGCCGCTCAGGGGGGGGGGCTGCAGGGGCTTGGGTACATATACGCAAACCCCTGCAGCAGTGAAAGTAGATGCGGAGCAATCCCCGCCCCTGCCACCTCCCCCCTTCCACCTGCACAAGAACTTAGTGGCTCTCAAACTCTCCCAGAGAGTTTGAGAACCACTGGTTTACAGGTATAACCTAATTATCCATAGATATCACCACAATGAGATGGAACCTTAAAGGAAGAAAGTCAATATTAATGCAGGAGATGGCAGCCAGCAATCATTCTCTCTCCAGGTGCTTAAAACAGCTTCAGTCCAAGCCAAGTGACCCCCCTACCTTCCCCCTAAGGATGTGAAAGAATGAAAAGTAGAAGTAATTATCTCCTACTGGTTGCATTTTTCCCCAATGCTGTGCAACCCATGAAGCCTTTCTAAACACTTGGAGAACGTTCGTTTGCCTGCTGCCTCTGTCCGGCATTACCAATCATTTAATTACCGTTATGCAGTCATGACACCCGAGTCATACCGCTTATCTCTTTCTCCTGATGATTTCTCACACCTAGCTTGTCTTTCCAAAGTCTCTGCTAGCTTGCTAGCTCTCTCAGCATATCAAAAGTGTTAACCCTTTGCACTACTGCTTTGTCATTTGGCCCTCTACAACTTATTCTACATCTGTTAATGCTTCTTATATGAACCAAGCTTACAGGATGTTCCCCATTACTTCCAAGAATCTGTTTGACCCTTTACCAGGTCAAAGCACTTCACTCAATGTCCCTCTTTTAGGATTCAACTCTGCAATCTTACTGCCATGTTCATATCCCGTATTAAAATATTCTCCATAATATAAACATCTCCACATCAAAAAGGAAGAACAGGTTTTAGATATTCCGTCACAAGGGTATAGAAAGACAGTACAACTGAGACACACCTGTGCTCTGAATGTCATGAAGACACAAGACACACTTAATCACCGAAAGACTTTATTTTTATATTCTCTGTAAAAAAAGGCACATGCAAATAGTGTGCAAGTTTGAATTAGCACTAGTCACATAGTTTGGCATTTAAACTTTACATATTCAGAAATCTTTAATGTACATGATGCAGTGCTGAACTTTAAAGCAGCAGCTGGTGTGTGGCCACAAACAATATAACCTGAAAAAAGAATGTACTTCTAAACTGGATCTATACAATATTTGAGAATAAGAAGTTATCCATTGTTTTGTATATAAAGAACATTGGCAACTCAATTTAATATTCCAGTGAAGTGCTGGTTGCTGTCATACAACACTGAAGACCATGGAAAGGTACTGCTCGTAAGACACTTGAATCCAACCATCCTGATCAGTATCATAGCGTCTAAAGACATCTGTCCATTTCTGAAAACAAAAAGGAATTACAGATTTAGCTAGACTACTCCTGCATTACACCACTGAAATTTGAATATTGCTTATGAAGCAGGAGTGATCTTATTAGTGAGATCACTAATCCTTTGTTAGGTTACATAATCTAAATTATTCATCATACTAAACCATAGTTTTTGTTAACTATTGTTTTGAACCCTAACACTGAAGGCATCAGTATGTACAAGAGGGAAGAAATGGTACAGAGGTGTTATCTGCTTTGTTGTACAAGTTCATGTCTGTTCCCATGGTGCAGCAGTCATAACTACAGCTGGCTCACTTTGATGCAACAATTCACTGTCTACATAAACTCATTTGCAACCTGCTTTGTCAAACAATGTGATGTGAAAACAAACCACAGTTTAGGGCAATGTATGAATGCAGCCAATGTATTGCCTCATGCTTCCTTTGTTTGCCAAATGCATACAAAGTGACCTTTAAGCAACAGCAATAAACAGTTCACTAGAGAATCTACTGAAGTACTTGCAGCCTTACCTAGACAAACACGGATATAGCTAGTTATTTAAACCCCAAACATAATTAAATGCCTCACTACATTACACTGTCCCCTCAACGTTATTTACCAGTTCTGTTCCAGAGGTTTATCCTGAAATCAGAAGATACTGAAGGTGAAACAGCTGGCTCTTGCTGCTCCAGCACTATCACACTGTGCAAAAGCACCACAGACAAGACTTCCTGGGTAAAAGCGCTAGTGCCAGCAACCCCCAGTGTACCTGGGAGTGCAAGTCATAACTGAGTTTGACCTCTACAAGGATGCAATAGCTAAATTTCACTGAAAGATCAATGGCTGTGGTAAAGAGTGCTGTTATTTAGTAGTACTCCTTGTCTAGTAAAAGGAACAGGGTCAAATACATTTAATACTGAAGAATCTTAATACTAAAAAACTTGATGTAGTATCCAGAGATGAATGTTCCCTACTATAGTACAGAATTTTAAGACTGAATGGTTAGTGCTGTAACGCAGTGGTTTTCAAACCGGGGTGTCCCGATGCCCCGGCCTCTGCCCCGGCAGAGGCAGCAGGGAGACAGGGAGAAGGCAACAATGCAATCCCCAGGATCGCATCGCTAAGGGGCTGCAGGGGCTTGGCTGGACTTTCCAGAGCCTCTTGCAGCCTCCTGGGGGTAAGAACATAAGAACATAAGAACAGCCCCACTGGATCAGGCCATAGGCCCATCTAGTCCAGCTTCCTGTATCTCACAGCGGCCCACCAAATGCCCCAGGGAGCACACCAGATAACAAGAGACCTCATCCTGGTGCTCTCCCCTACATCTGGCATTCTGACTTAACCCATTCCTAAAATCAGGAGGTTGCGCATACACATCATGGCTTGTACCCCATAATGGATTTTTCCTCCAGAAAAATTTTTCCTCCACAGGGGTGTGTGGAGTCCTGTGCAAGCGTCTGCAGGGCTCCCCATATCGTCAAAAGTGAAAGCGAAGCGATTGCGCTCCACTTCCACAAAACCGGAAGTGGAACACAATCACTCCACGTTCGCTTTTAGAAGACTGGGGAGCCCTGCAAACACTTTTGCAGGGCTCCCCGCACCCCTGGGAGGCTGCAGGAGGCTCTGGTAAATCCAGCCAAGCCCCTGCAGCCCCCTTAGTGACGTGATCCTGGGGATTGCATCACTGCCCCCTCCTGCTCCCGCAAACTCTCTAGAGTTTGAGAACTACTGCTGTAATGTGATGATCTCTTGCTTTCTTCAATGGTTTCATTCCTTGCTGCTCACCTGAACAAAAAATTCCTATCTAAAGACATTTGAGGTCTTCCTTACACCGCTCCACAATTATGCAGGTTGTATGTGAAAGTAAAGCAGTGATTAATGGCACGGATCACTGGGTCCTTGCCTTGCACAATAGTGGGGACATTTTAGCAAAGGTGAAGCAACTTGTACATTTCTGCTGTAGCTCAGTCAGCTTAGTCTTACTTTCATTAATTCGTTTGACTGCACAATAAGACTCCTGCCTTGTTTGTGCAAAGATGTCCTTTCCACAGCATAAGGATCCAGAATTGTCAGATTGGGATGGGGGGGGAGACCTCCCACAGTAGTACACTGCAGTTTTCCTTATATTCCAATATAGCAAAGTGGTTTGTATAAACCATTTCTCATATTCAAGGGAATTGCAGTGTGTTGTGAATGGAGGTTTCACTAGGAGTAGAAATGTTTAACTCAAAGTCTCATCACAGATAGGCCAGCTTTACTTGGTCCATCCTAAATCCTAACTTGTCCGTATCAGAGTTTGTGGTTACCTGCAAAACAACACAACACTGAATAAAGTCATCAAAAGCCACTTGTCCTCTTCTCTGTCTGTCAAACTTCTGAATAAGGAGATCGTAGAATTGATCAGAGAGTCGAAAACCTTGAAAGAATTGAAAGTATTCATGAGCAAAGTAAGAACATGTATAATTAGACAAGAAAATGGCAATGAATATCGCCAAATCACATGATTAAGATAATACAAAGTTACATACATAAAACAATACAACAAATAGTGGTAAAAACTAGACAACATGCACTCAAACTGAGAGCAAACTCTAGTGAGAAAAGATGTATAATGAAAACAAGCAATACAAAAGCTGTACTGGACAAAATTTTAGCAACTTATGTTCCAAAAAGCAAATTAATCATTTTCTAAGAGCAGGAAACTGAACACACTCTTATAGTTGGCCAAGATGAGATTTCTTCTTGTGGAACGCACAACATACTGATATAGAGTGCCATGATGGAGCTTTCAGAACCAGTTAAAGATCCTGGCTCTTGAAAAGAAATCAAAAGTTACAAATAGCTAATGTCTATTGGATTAGTCAAGAAGCAAGTTACTGTTCATAAGATTTAGAATCAAGATACAATTAGCGCTATGCTGTTTGAATCAGCATCTTTTAAATCCAGTAAGGACTACCACTCTGGAAATATATTCTGTGGCAGTTGTCTAATGCAGCGATTTTCAACCTTTTCCATCTTATGGCACACTGACAAGGTGCCAGAATTGCCAAGGCACACCAGTATTTTGACAGTTGACAAGGCACACCAGGCTTGAATCCCCCAACAGCCCTATTAATAAATGACCCTCTCCAAACTCCTGTGACATGCTGTGGACCATCCGCAGCACACCAGTGTGCCATGGCATAGTGGTTGAAAATGGCTGGTTTAATGGATAGCCATTTTGTTATACAAGAGGTGGCAGACTATATCTAAAGAAAAAACAATCAAAAGAAAAGTTGCTGTACAATAAGACATATTGTACAGACTAGTTATACCAAAATAAAAACAAAGTTTTTAGTCAAAGCCTCCAGGGGCTTCCTGGCACTCCTAATGCCTTTTATGGGCATAAAAATGTCAGGTTTTTGGCCAACAACCAGAATTGACATTTTTCAGCCAAAAACAGCCATTTTGAGGCCTGCCGTGGGTAGACATTCGCAATCTCTGTGGGACTTGGAAGCCCCCTGAGGAGGGGAGCCGGACTCCTCCACCTCCAGAGGGCCCAGGCTGCAGAGACAGGCATTTGTCCATACCCACGGTTTCAGCTATCTGCAGGGGATTCTGTTCCGGAACCACCGCAGATAAGGGGGCACTACAAGTGTGCACCCCTTAGTGACATTCTGGTTAACGCCAGGATTGCATAACCGATTACCATGTGTGGTCACGTGGTCGTCAGAGCGCACACCCCAACCCTCCAAAAGCGAGGGAGCTCTGCTCCCCTCCCTTCCAGAGGGTTGTCTGAGCCTCCCAGAGGCAGCACAGGTCTAAGCGCTGCCTCTGCAAGATTCAGACAGGGAAATCGTATCTTTTGCGCAATTTCTGACTTCCTCTGTGAAACCAGAAGCTGTGCAAGAGCCGCAATTTCCCTCAGTTTGAGCTTCACAGAGGCAGCAATTAGAAGCACGCTGCTTCTGGGAAGCTCAGACATCCCTCTGGAGGGGAGGGAAACATCCCTGCAGAGGGACTGGATTGCATCAAGTGCTGCTTGACGACATGGATTGTGATCCGGATCCCTGTCATTAAGCAGTGCACAACTGTACTGTAATTTAGAGTCTCCACCTCCATCCCAGCAGGATTGTAGCCAAAACAACTATCCATAAAGAGGAGGTGGTCCCTAGTATTTAATTCCAGAAGTATGTAGAAAGAACTTTCAGAAACACCACATACCAATGGGGGCAAAAGGCCACAAATGGTTTGATTCCAAGAGACTCTAAGGGTTAATGAGATAATCTGGATTACTACAGGGCAGCTATTTTCAACCAGCGTGCCATGAATGATCAATAGGTGTGTCACAGGAGTTTGGGGGAGAGTAATTTATTAGAAGGCCCAGTGGGAGATGTGAGCCCTTCATCAGAAGTGTGATGTGCCTTATCAACCAGTTTTTTTGACTGATGATGTGCTTTGACAATTTTAATCAGCATGCTGTGAGATTTACATCTGTGAGGTTGGAAATCACTGCTACAGAGGCATCCATTGGGGGTGAAAAGATTTTGAACATCACCTTATGGCTGCTGCTTGAAAGAGATGGGAAGCATGATCTAGGGCATGTCTACTCTTGAGGGACCATATATACCATATTTTTCGCTCCATAAGACGCACTTTTCCCCCCCAAAAAAGTGTGGGGGGGGGGGAAGTGTGTGCGTCTTATGAAGCGAATACTGCAAAGCTGCAGGTGTTCTCAGGGCAGCAGAGCCTCCTTGGCAGGTGCTTCTGCCCCTGACCAGGGTCCTGCCTGCGCTCAATGGTAATGCAAATGCAATGGTAATGCAAATGCAAATTGTAATGCAAATGCCATCGCTCAACGGTAATGCAAATGTTCAGCGCTTAGTGACAATGCACTTGCAGAAAAATACTACAGTACCTCATTCTACCAGTGCAAGGATGATAAAGCAGAAAAGGCTAGCATATAAAATTCCTTTTAAACTAGAGGTAGTAAAATATGCTAAGGAGCATGGAAACAGAGCAGCGGAGAGACATATTTTATTACACTATTTGGTTCAGAATTTTTTTTTTCCTGTTTTCCTCCTCTAAAAACTAGGTGTGTCTTATGGTCAGGTGCGTCTTATGGTCAGGTGCGTCTTGTAGAGCGAAAAATACGGTACTTGTGTTTGTCTATCTCATGGATATGTTGAGGGCAGGTTTTAAGCAGAAAATAATAGAATTTGGTATGATTCATGGATAAGTCAAGGCTAAGGGATGTGTGAAATTTTAAAACGACTTACCAGTAAGTATTCTGAGGCAGCAGTAGAAAGCCAAAAAGGAAAAAAGAGCCATTTTACATCCTTCTCTAAACAGGAAAGAAGGTGAAGGCGCTTATGGGGGTTGTAGACTTTGTGAGGAATACAGCACATTACTTCCATAGCATCAGCCCTCACACAGACTACAATTCCCCCAAGCGTCTTCACTTCTCTTCCTGTTTGGGCAAAAAGTTAAAAATGTCTACCATTTTTTGTTTACTTTCCGTTGCTGCCTCAGAACAATTACGGACAAGTAAAATTACTCTTTTTCTCACACACACACCCCCACCGCGTCCAGCTTCTCAGCCCAGCTCACCTCACCAAGCAACTACACTTAGAAGCTTTATTTACTACATTGACCCATGTATATGTCAACCCATGTTTACAGGGCCAATTTTAAGGCATAAATTTTTCAACTTATACACGTGTATATACAGTAATTCCTATAGAACTCACAGGGAGAAGACATACTGCAGCATTTTGTTGCAAAACCCCTCTTGTCCCATTGTAATCCTAAACTGCTGGTAAATTGTAAATTAAGTTGTAACAAGTTGTAAATTAAATTTTTTCAGATCACTAATATACACATTTTTATAAAATTAACATTAAAAAACAAAAACCACAAGTCTCAAACAGATCTATAACCTAACTTCAGGCCTTGGGGAAGGCCCAATATCTTACAGCCAGTTTCACAGAGTCTGTCACTGAAGAGACACGTCTGACTTACAATCTATGCAAACAAAGATTTTGGTGTATTTTAGCACAAAATCAGAGCAAGCCTGAACCCAAAAAAGGCAGTTCAGAGAAGGATATTCCCTTCAGCCCAGTTAATTAGAACTGTGTTAATGGACTCTGAACCCCATACACAACCAATAACCTAGTAAGTCAAAATCAACATTATCTCCTGTTCATTTGAAAATGTACATGGTCCAGCAGGATAGTTGCTCTTCTTGTAGAGCCATCCAGGAGTAGACTCACAGGTCATCAATAGTATCACAAGGTAAGTCACTAAGTTCAACATTCAGCACCAACAGAAAAGGCCATGATGCCTTCTAAATTGAAGTATACGGACACACTCTGTTTCCGAATCTTGAACTATGAAACTTGCTTCTAAAGCTAGTATTGGTAATGAGCAATGCAACTCCCTCAAACATCTTTCAGACAATAAAAAGCACCTGCCTGCTAGGCAGAAATCTATAGATTACCTAAAGGATACTGCAAGATGCAATACAGCTGCAATTCAAAGCCTATGGTTGGATGTACAGATCTCATAAACGCATGGCTTTGCTCCACCGCTCTCCATCTATACAACACTCTACATTTATACAAGTCCACACATAAGAACAGCCCCACTGGATCAGGCCATAGGCCCATCTAGTCCAGCTTCCTGTATCTCACAGCGGCCCACCAAATGCCCCAGGGAGCACACCAGATAACAAGAGACCTCATTCTGGTGCCCTCCCCTGCATCTGGCATTCTGACATAGCCCATTTCTAAAATCAGGAGGTTGCACATGCACATCATGGCTTGTAACACGTAATGGATTTCTCCTCCAGAAGCTTTTCCAATACCCTTTTAAAGGCATCCAGGCCAGACGCCATCACCACATCCTGTGGCAAGGAGTTCCACAGACCAACCACAAGCTGAGTAAAGAAATATTTTCTTTTGTCTGTCCTAACTCTCCCAACACTCAATTTTAGTGGATGTCCCCTGGTTCTGGTGTTATGTGAGAGTGTAAAGAACATCTCTCTATCCACTCTGTCCATCCCCTGCATAATTTTGTATGTCTCAATCATGTCCCCCCTCAGGTGCCTCTTTTCTAGGCTGAAGAGGCCCACAGAGAATTAACCTTTGATGGCAAAGGCTTATTTAGTGTTATATCAGATGACACTTAGGAAAAGTGAAGAAACAAAATCAACTGCTCAATTCCTAGGAGTAACTCCTCAACAGCACAGTGTATCCGTTTCGGTACCAACAGACCCTGCAGCATTGTGTTTCTCATTCACCTCGGCAATCATGATCATACATGTCTTTCCACAAGTACCCACATTCTAAACCTAAGATCGTATCAAAATCTCAAGCTGCAGCTTCCTCAGAGAATGTGCCAAGTGCGTTACTATAAGCTCTAGCATCCACCACGGTCTACCTGGCAACTTTGAACCCAGGTTCAAATTACTCCTTGAAGACTAGGATTCCATCCTTTGATTTACTAGGTTCTTACAATGGGCTCAGTTATGTCATACAATTTGAGACACCATCCCCCTCCACCCTAAGAGTCCATTGTAAAACCCCTTCATTAGCAGTCTTCCTCCAAGAGGTCAATATTCTACTACAAAAAAAGAGTGATCAAACCTCACTATCAGGATTTCTATTCTTGGTACTTCATGTGGTCAGAAAGGATGTGAATCTCTGACGGTTAACACTTTCACAAAGCAGAAAACTCGGAATGGCTTCCTTGGCAAACATATTTCCTTCATTAGTTAACAAAATTTATTTCTTAAAATTACTAGATTAGTTTAAAAGCTTAAGAACATAATGGCGCTTGCTTAAATTGACTACCTGAATTTATTATTTGAAAATACTAGGATAAAATACAAATCATATTAGTATTTAGAGCAGCTATTTACAACTGGTGTGCTGCAAATTGTCCACAGGAGTTTGGGAGAGGCCAATTTATTATTTAATAATATTAATGTATTTTAATTACTTTAATAAAGTTTAATTAACTTATTTTATTTAATAATAATAATAATTTATTATTACCATCATTATTATCATTATTTAATTTATTATTTGGGGAGGTTAATTTCTTTACTCCCCAATTCACTGGGTCACTGGGAATGTAAGCCCCCCAGCAGCAGCACATGATTTGCCTTGTCAATCATAAAAAAGCTGATAGTGTGCTCTGAAAATTTTAATGCCTTGTCAGTGGGTCATGAGATAAAAAAGATTGAAAACTGCTTATTTAAGTAGTTTTCTTCTCCTTTGGAAATATCCTTCCGATAAAGATAAGCTTCACAGCGTAGCATTTTCCAACTTTTTTAAAGTACTAAAAAAGAACCAGTAAGGCCCCTTTCTCTTTTTACCTGGAAATATTCCAACGCATGTTGTGGCAAAGTTCTATACATGATTGTGCTAGAGTCAGTTATAATTGCAAATTACCAAAACCTGTTAGTGCTTGCTTTAATTCATGTTTGTCAATCATTCCAGAATTGTCTCTGTCATACGTGCGAAAGACATTCTGCCAGTCAGAGATATATTTCCAGACTCCAGTGAATTCATTGAAGTTCACACCACCTTTGTTCTCTCTGTCAAACATGGCTGAAAGAAACATAAAACAATATTAATACACCTAACATATAGAAGTGGCCACCACTAATTTTCTACTACTTTCCTGTTAATAAACGATAGTGACAAGGATTTATTATTACAGAAGCAACATACCTCGGAAATGAGTTAACAATCTCAACTATTGTACTTTCTTCTGCTATTCATTCCAAAAAAGAAAAACCACAATAACGGAAATATCACCTTCATAGGCAGAAAAATCTGTTCTAATGAAACTCAAGAGTCCAGTGCAAGGGCTCTTGCAAATTGTACTTGGGTATAATTATTGTTATTCTGAACCTATGTTTCATTCCACGCAGATACAATCTGTCTACATGGATTACTGGTCAGCAAAATAAACCCAGGTAAGGAGTGCCCCAGTATCTGCAGGGGTTCTGTTCTGGAACCCCCCCCCCCCGTGGTTAACCGAAACAACGGATACTTGGGGACCCCCTTGCCCTCCAGATCTTCTGAGCCCTGCAGAGGCTACGCAAGTCTGTCCGTGGTAGTTTCTGTCCAAAACATGCACCTTCCCATGGGAAGTGACGTTTTTATGCCTTAGAAGGCATTCTGAGGCCCAGGGAAAACCTCCAGGCATCGGAATGCCTTATAAGACATAAAAACGTCACTTCCTTTTTCCAGAGAGAAACTGGAAATTGCTTTTTTTTTTGGTCAAAAGAGCCATTCTGACCACTGCAGGACATCATGAGCAGCGTCTGTAGGGTTTAGAAAAGCCTCCAAAAACAAGGAGAATGGAACTCCCCTTGCCTCTGGAGGAGGCACAGAGAGCGCACAGATCCGATTGGCAGTTAACTGAAACCACGGATATGAGATATATGGATTTGGGGGCCCTCATGTACAGTCATTCACATGGAAATGCATACCTAGTGTAGGTATTCTGTACATGGGCACAACATATGTGAAAAGTTCCACAGTTACTACTTTCCCTCCCCCGAAGTATTCCATTTTCTTTTTGTCATCACAGAGGCAATTATTAGTTAAAAGTCACATAAAGTCAGGCTGAACAACACTTCCCAGTCCGACCCAGTTCTTCATTATTAAGGCTGTACGTGCTCATGCTATGCACACATTCTGGTTCTCTCCCCTTGCACATCGTTGACTTTTTTTAATTGCAGAGATCAGGGGTTTAATCTGAACCACCCCTCTACATGTGCTACAAATATATATTACATTTGAAGTACTGGACTCTACTACTCCCTCCCCCACCCCATTCATGCAAGGGAAGGGGCCAGAACGGGCATACATGTCTTTAATCATACTATGCCAGGGCTGTCTAAACCTCAGCCCAGGGTTTGGATGAAACTGTCTGCCTGGTGAGCAGACCTCACCATTCCACTGGGTTCCTGTGTGTATTCCTAGCAGATCGAGGGACAGGGACACTCTGAGCAGTCGCATCTGTTGTCCAGCGTCCTAGAAGGCTGCATGACAGGACTCCAGGCAGACATGGCTGCCCAGAGCGTCCCTGTCTCTTGATCTGCTAGGAATAAGTGCGGCAACCCAGTGGAATGGTAAGATGCAGTCTGAACGGGGACTGCATTTTAATTGCGCAGCAGTGGCGAGTTTGGCCACCAGTGTGCTATGCCACGTCAGACAGGAAAGTAATTTCAACAGTTTGATAGTTTTCAAAGAAAGGTCACCCATAGCTACATATCTCATACAGAGGAATATGAACTTAAAAAAAAATTATTTAATCAAATTAATTTATATAAACTATTTGCATGAACTTTATCATGTATAAAATAACGGTTTCAAAACTATAAATAGCTCTATTTAACAAAGGCAGCATCTTGTGCTCCACCCCAACCCAAGATGACAGCATTTGTATACAGACATAGCTGTTGTGCAATGAGTCAAATATGGTATAAAATCAACAAAGAAAAACATGAAAAATGGGTGGAGGGGTGGATGGAAACCTCTACCAAGGAACCTCTTTACAGGAACAAGGCCTCTTGCGTATGGGTCCCATACACTACTAATGTCTTCTTCCAAGGCTTAGGCAGGAAAGTGGGCAGACTATGCATCGCAGATACCTGCCTATAAGTCAATCTCATAGATAAGGGCAGGTTTTCTGAGCCAAAATAAAGGAATTTTATGATCCTCGGATAAGTCGGGGGTTAAACCTAGGGTGGTGTCTGACTATAGTTTTGTCTAATTTTACCTGAGGCCAGATCCTGAAAATTTAGTAACTGTTACCTAAGAACTATACAGTCTATAATTTATTAAAGATACAGTAAAGATCTGTTGCCCTTGAACCCACAAAGGCAGTGTGAGGTTCATTACCCGGAGTGCTACATACTAATTTAACACTCTGAGGGAAGGTATAGCAGAAAACAGCTTGCTTATTGCTGGTTCCATAGCAAGGCAGCAAGGAGGACAGTTGCCTCAGATAATGCGCAAGTGTAACTAGACGCAGCTAGCTTTTTCTACTCATTTCAAACACAGACAAGCATAGAAAAAGGGTCCAGTAAAATTCCATCCCTGCCAAACTCAAACACCCCCTTTACAACTATTAGTTGTTGTTTTGGAAAGATAACACAGACCAGCTCTGTCTGGTCTTCAAGGACTAAGGCACTAGAGAGCCAGGCACTGGGTGAGGGGTGGCTTACAGCTTCTTGCTAACAATCATTTTAGGACCAGAGTCAGAAATGATGTTAAAGTGGCATTACTTTGGCCAGAGTTTAGTGACAACTCTTGGCTCACAGCATCAGATCCTTTAACTTTATAAATTCTGGTCTTCACAACCTTTTTGTAAACACTATCAGAATAAGTGCACTGCAAACAACATACCAGTAGAACAGTGGTTGCCAACCTGGGGTACATGTACCCGTAGGGGCACTCAACAGGACCTGTAGGAGTGCTTGAAAAAGAATTGAATAATGGCAGAAAAAGGCAAGTAATGGCTGTGAAAGCCTCACCAATAGCTAATTTTAGGCGATCAATTCATGTATGAATCTGATTAAAAACCAGCACAGTAGAAAAGCTGAAACATAATATGGAAAGTGCTCAATCACCAAGAATCTCTCAGGACACTTCTGGTGCAAAACAGTGCAAAGATATAGTCTTCTTCAAACAATAAAAAGAGGAAATACTGTGATGATTATATGAAATATGGATTTTCATGTAGAGAAGATGAGGGCTTACACTATTAATCTTAATTACAAACATTTAGCTAATATGAGGGGTACAATTTATGGAAATGGGCTGCCAAGGGGTATGCAAGTGAAAAAGGCTGGGAACCACTGCAGGAGAACCATTAATCAAATCCTTCTTTAAGGTGCCTGGTATGTTAAGCCAGAAGCTCAACATATAACATACAACTTAGAACATATAACTGGGACTGCACAATTCAATTCACAGCAGAGACAAGCAACAAGGAATTACTACAAGTGCAGCTGCACATAGTTGCAACCCTATTTACTCAGAAGTAGACCCATTGCTTTCCATGGGTATTATTCTTAAATAATGGTGCACTGAATTGTAGCCTGGGACTTTGTTTCAAATGGAAATGAGGATTACATCCTGGTGTTTAAAAAAACAGACCTCTGCAAAATGCAAGCATTTGCAAAATGGAATGAGGCAGCAGGCTCTGAACTTAGAGAAGGAGGCTTGCTTCAATTCAGTGGAATTCAATGGAAGTCTCCGGAGCAGTGAAAAGGTTAACTTTGGCTGCAGCTTTCCAGGGGTTGCCTTGGAGATGAAGGCCCTCTATCACTACATTGCTTCTCCAGTGCCACTTGATAAACAATGCTGCTTGAAAAGCAAATTCTCTGGAGTTGAAAAGCTCTGCCCCATGAGCAACCTTGGAGATAAGGCAAGGTAATTATCTAAGCTTGATTTATTGGCAGAAATTTCTCGCCCTGTAGGTAAGTATCTACAGTAAATTAATAAGCCACAATTTCAAGAACATTCTTTGTAACTTGCAAGTAACTAGAATTGGGGTTTTGTTTTCATTTTTTAATTTCAGTGGTTGTTTAAAGTCATTTGGAAGAACTCATCTTGTGGACAGTGGAAAGCAGGACGCTGAATTATCAACTACAATCTGCTCATGTTTTAAATTCTAAATCTGCAAATTTTGTACACATCCATTGTGTACAGATGGAACCTCAGTTTCTGCACGGGGTTCCATTCCAGAACTACCCCCAAAGATAATGAAATCTATGGATTTCAAAATCCATGAAATCCACAGACACTAGGGATGAAATTTAAAGGTCATTTTAAAAAGTACACCAATATTGGGTTTTCTACCTTTGCGCAGCCAAACTGCACCATTTCCCAGCCTCTACAGCTATTTTCAGGCTTGAAAGCTCCACTTCCAAATCATGCAGAAGTTCCTTGCTCCTTCTACCCTTGCCCCAGAATGCATTGTGATTATTTAAGGTGGCAATGTAAATAGTAGGTCATTTTAAAGCATGATATTCTCTCCACTGACTCAAATTATTTAACAGTCTTACTATGACATTTTGCTGACATAAACTTATTTTTGAATCTATTTAAAAAACCGGAATACCCTTGCTAATTGGGTAAGAGGCACTTTTTCAAGTGGGTGCTCCTTTTATTTAGCAGGGTGAGAGTAACTGGCCCGCCTCACATCAGCAGTGTCTTTTCTAGTGGCTGTCTGCTGGTGTTTTGCATCTTTTAGATTGTGAGCCCTTTTGGGACAGGGAGCCATTAGTTATTTGATTTTTCTCTGTAAACCGCTTTGTGAACTTTTGTTGAAAAGCGGTATAGAAATACTGATGATAACAACAACAACAACAACAAAGCTGTAGTGAATGCAAAAATCACTTACATAAGATAGATCTGACTGTTGCTGGATTAAATGGAGTCCACGTTCCTAAAAAGGAAATTATGCAAACCATGGGAAAAAAAGAAACAGAAACAGGAAAATCGAAACAGTACTGATGAATCAACAATTTCAGTTATGTTATTTCCATTCAGGTCATGTACCTTACTAGCATAAAAGGACCACTATCAAAATGATAATAAATTGGGCCATAACTCTTGCAACAAGGATACCATTTGATACAACTATATTTGAACAACATTTCAGTCTCTCCCCATTTTTTATACTAGGGGTTCAGAGACCTAGAACTGACAGCTAAAAAGAAAACATACATATTGGACATGGCAGGGAAAGTGCAGAGGAAGGCAACATGCCTAGCAGGCTGCACAGCACAAATATACCAGAAGTTTTTTTTGGGGGGGGGGGGGAGAAAGAGAGCTTTGCAGCTTGAAATTTGGTTTTCCAAGCATTATCCAGATATGCCAGCTCAAAAACCTTCAAAATCCATTTCTAATTGGTATAGTATCAGAAAAGGCACTGCCATTGCTTTGGAATTGGAATTGGTAATGAGCACAAGGAACCTTAAATCAGAGAGGCAGGGATGGGCCATGACTCAGGTGACTCAGACTCAAGTTGCAAAAACATGCTTTTTCACAACTCGTATAAATTCAAGTCACGTGTAAAAAACATGGGCACTGACTTGGGACTTTTACACTAAAAATGAAAAGACTTGAATCCAGACTCGCTATTGTGTGTGCTTGCTTTTTTTTCACTGCTTCCACAACTCAACTTGTTTCTCAAAACGACTCTGACGAGTCAAAATGACTTAAAAATGACTCTGGATGAGCTGTGATTGACGCCATTATGACTAATTTGCAACTCAAGTCAAGAGGGGTGGAGACTCAGGAGTGGCTCCAGCACATCCCTGCAGAGTGGTAGCACAAGGCATCTGATGTTATCCCATCATAGATGTTACAGTAATGCTGGGACCAACTAATTTTCTGACATGTCTTTATTACGGGGTGCATGTCTTGGGTCAACTTTAATCAAAATTTCAATTCAAGCATATTTTGAGCTGAACTGGAAAACACCACACTGCGGATTTTTTTTTTGGTCCCACAAAGACCATTACTGTCACAGTGCAATGTTTCCAAAAATGTCACAGTCCACTGAGGCTCAATTTGGCAGCATTATCCTGGGAGGGCTCTGTTAGAACAAGGCATGCTTTGTGGATAAATGGGTGGAATTTGTAAAAGGTGAGTACAACCTTCCATGCTACAGTTTGCCTTCCTAAACAGGACTGAAAAAGCGCTAAGCAGAAAACTCAAGACAGTGAGGCTACTATTTGTCAAAATACTTAGAAATACAATCTTTGACTGCTCCCAAGAAACTAGGGCTTCACTCATGCCTCCCAACTAATCTGTAGTTAGGATTTTGTGGCAGAGGCACAAAATGCCTACTTTGATGGCAGACAACTCTAGTCCAGCTAAAAACCAGAGACACATTAACATTCTCTGTAACCATGACCCAACACCACACCAATTTAGCAATAAGTGGTCAATATTAAAACCTAGATAGAGCTTAGTAGCAATAAGGCTTGAAGAATGTTTTACTTTTTTTGCTACTATGCTTAACTAGCTGATTGTACCACAGGATACAAATAAACTTTGTAACTGTTAATAAAGAGTGGGTCTGTGCAATTCTAAAAATTTATACAATCCTAATGTCAATAAATGCTTCATGTTATCTAATTCAACAGATTATAGTCTTGTAGATAATATACCTGACATTCCACACAACTACTAACATTTAAAGTTACTCATATATGGATAACTTATTGAAGTACATTCATTAAGTCCAACTCTCTCAACTTCTGGGAATGCCAAGCTCCAAAACTGCATGGAGCCCAACTTCCTTAAAGGCAACACTGCCTCCAACTCTGCAAGGTATGCTGAGCTATGAGACAGTGACTGACCAAAGGGAGCTTTATAGCGGATGGGTTTACCCTGATCCAAGTCCAACACTTTTATTACCTTTAAAGCCTACATATCTGAAGGAATGCCTTCAATTGCCTCCCCCTCCTCTGGGATGTTACTCTGGATCCCCTCCATTTTAGAAGCAAGGCTGACAGGGACTCAGAGCAGGGCTTTCTAAGAGCTTCCACTGTTTGAAACCAAAAGAAACTGCCAAAAGAAAGCCTATGTTACAGCTAGTGTTTTTTAAATTATTCTTTTTCCTTGTTGAATTCAGTTGGGGGGAGGGAGAGAGAGAGACATACAACGACTTATCCTTTGCTTAGACAGTTGTTCAAAACAGCTTTCCCTGGGGTTAGGTGGCTTATGCTCTGGTGTATTGGGGTCTTTTTTTGACCTGATTATACAACGCTTGGTGTATTTGGGAACAGGGGCGTGCGGTGGGTGGGGAGGCAGGTGAGGCAGAGCCTCCCCCTGAAGTCCTTTGAAAAGCGCTGCCACTGTGGGAGGCACTTAAGCACCCATAACCCACATGTGGAGCACCCAAGCACCCTCAACGCAAGCACCCACGTAGTCTGGCTTCTGGTGTGCGTCATTTGCTTCCAGTAGGAACGTGTGGTGGATGGGGAGGCAGATGAGGCAGAGCCTCCCCTGCGGAGACCTTCGAAGAGCACTGCTGTGGGAGGTGCTCAAGCGCACTCAACCCACGCGCAAGGTGTCTTCGAAGGACTCCACCTCTACCTCACCTGCCTCCCCACCCACCACACGTCCCTGCTGTGACTAGAGACGACTTCAGACACCAAGGACTCTTAGCCTCCTGCTCCAGCTGAGGTGCGCAGGGCGGGAGAGCAGCTGCCATCACGAGGGGCGCTGCTGGCAGGGAGGCTCCCGCCCTACCGTTGGAAAGCGCCTGCTGCAGCTCGTTGTCCGAGATGATCCCGCTGCGGTCCTTGTCGACCCTGAGGGGAAGCACAAGAGAACGTTGCTCGCGTCAGCGTTCGGAGGGGGGAAGACGCGCGAGCGTTGACGGCCCTCACCCGGGAGCAGGGCTGGCCGTTGCTGACCACCTCGCGGGGCGGGGGGGGAAGCGTCACTCTCACCTTTGGAAGACCCCCCACAGGAAACTCGGGTCGGGCAGCCCCATCGTCGCCATGGCCCAAGCCGAGGCGGGGGGAGGCGCAGGCGGCAGAGCCCCACTCGCGGCCCGAGGAGGCCCAGCCCAAGTTCCGCGTTCCAGGCAGAGCCGTCGCGAAGGCGAAGCGCCGCCTCTCGCCGCGAAGACTCCTCTGACGAAACTCCTGGGCTCTGCGAAGGGGGAAGGAGCGGCAGCGCAGCCCTCGCCGGATCAGGGCGCGTCATCTTCCGGATGGGGCGGCCGCCTCGGCCGTCGCCGCTCCCCTTCCCACGGGGACGCCTCAGGCTCGGCCCTTGCACAGCAAGGGCAGAGCTCCCCCTTCCGCCCAGGGAAGCCCCGCCGTGTCGACGGCTGCTGCCCAAGCGAGGGGGCGCCCTGCGCTGCTCCGGCCGCGCCCAATGCCCCGGCCGCTGGGATGGACAGGCTCCCTTGGGGGCCGGGCTGCCCCCCGCCACGCCGGCGCCTGTCTTTGGTTGTCCGCCTCTTCCGCATCATCATAGCCCGGCAACGGGGCGGCAGGGAGGGGGCTTCCAGTGGGGTCTGGCTGCTTCCAACTGAGGCTGCAGTGCTAGCCACACTTTCCTGCGAGGAAGCCCCTTTGACTAGAATGGGGCTTACTTCTGAATAGACGTGCCTATGCTTGGGCTCTTCATCTGAGGAGAAAGTGGCAGAAAGGCTGCAGTCCTCTCCACACTTACCTGGGAGTAAGTCCATTGACTATAATGGGGCTTACTTCTGAGTAGACCTGAATAGGCTTGGGCTCTCAGATTGCCGTGCACTCTTCCATATTATAATATTTAATAACGCCCCACAGCATTAATCTAGTTGAATGACTTATCTAATTATACATCTGTCTGATGTTATACCCTGCCTATATTATAACTTGTCTGATAATAACCCATCTTGAAAATAAAGAGCTTGTCCAGAGTGCCTGCCGCACCACTGAGCAAATGCCAAACTGAAGAGCAGGGCTGAGAATCGAGACTTCTTTTTCACCCATTTTAGCCCAGTCCACAGGTGTACACATTTGGTCCCTGTTGCGTATATGCAACGTTGGGCAGAAATGGCTTAAGAGCACTGCTGTCCTATCAGCCTTCAGAATCTGTTCTAGATACAGTTGGAACTAAGAACGGAACGTCTGCCACCGAGTAACTAAGGGCCCGATCCTATCCAATTTTCCAGTGCCGGTGCAACTGTGCTAATGGGGCATGCACTGCATCCTGTGGTGGGGAGGCAGTCACAGAGGCTTCCTCAAGGCATGGGAACATTTGTTCCCTTACCCATGGGGCTGCATTGTAATTGCACCAGGAGGGGGGCCGGAAAATTGGATTGGATTGGGCCCTCAGGCTGAATTTCTCAGGCCTGCACCTGAAATTATTCCATGGGAAATTAAATTACACCAATGATACATCCATGCATGTCAGCCAATATGAGATTTCCAACTAGAGTTCAATTCAGGGGCTTTTTTTGTGGTGAAAACTACAGTAATCCCTCCCCTCCTATCATTTATCTCCTGCCATGCATCCTTCAACTGACTTCCTGTGTCTGCATTTTATTCCAGGAGCAGTTGCCTTCTGAAGGGGGTGGGAGGAATCCCCCACCATAAAGCTTTGTGTTCACCAGTTTGCCACTCCATGGGTAACAAGTTTTTTCTCTCATTACATCTGTCCTTTAACCAAGGAAGTAGGGAGGGGCATGACTTTGTGTACCTTGGCTCAACGATCTCCGACACTCATTCTCTCGATACTGAGCTAAACAAGCGCATCGGTAAAGCAGCTACCACGTTTTCCAGACTCACAAAGAGAGTCTGGTCCAACAAGAAGCTGACGGAACATACCAAGATCCAGGTCTACAGAGCTTGCGTCCTGAGTACACTTCTGTACTGCAGCGAGTCATGGACTCTTCGCTCACAACAGGAGAGGAAACTGAGCGCTTTCCACATGCGCTGCCTCCGACGCATCCTCGGCATCACCTGGCAGGACAAAGTTCCAAACAACACAGTCCTGGAACGTGCTGGAATCCCTAGCATGTATTCACTGCTGAAACAGAGACGCCTGCGTTGGCTTGGTCATGTCGTGAGAATGGATGATGGCCGGATCCCAAAGGATCTCCTCTATGGAGAACTCGTGCAAGGAAAGCGCCCTACAGGTAGACCACAGCTGCGATACAAGGACATCTGCAAGAGGGATCTGAAGGCCTTAGGGATGGACCTCAACAAGTGGGAAACCCTGGCCTCTGAGCGGCCCGCTTGGAGGCAGGCTGTGCAGCATGGCCTTTCCCAGTTTGAAGAGACACTTTGCCAACAGTCTGAGGCTAAGAGGCAGAGAAGGAAGGCCCATAGCCAGGGAGACAGACCAGGGACAGACTGCACTTGCTCCCGGTGTGGAAGGGATTGTCACTCCCGGATTGGCCTTTTCAGCCACACTAGACGCTGTGCTAGAACCACCTTTCAGAGCGCGATACCATAGTCTTTCGAGACTGAAGGTTGCCAATACAAAGGGAGGGGCAATCTTTTCAAAAAATCTGGCTCTCTTCCCTGCTTCTGAACAGGCAGATACCCTATAGATTGATGGCTGTACTAGTCAATTGTTGGAAGCAGGGAAGGGAGCTCATGGGCTTGATAAACAAATCAACAGGCATGTGACAAGTTCACTGTTGCTAAATAGAGTCCACGGAAGTGCATGACTGTATCCTTCCTCATTGTTCTAGTTTTGGGGACTGCCACAAGACCAAGGGTATTTTCAAAGGATGAACATAGGCAAAGGGAGGCAAGTCGGACAACACTCCATTCCATGTTTGAGGTTTTGAAAAATACATTTCAAAGGCAAGTTATGCCCCAATTGCTCTAGTTTAGTCCAAAAATTTACATAAATAAAATGACTCAAAATCTCATTGGACAAGTTATTAAGACCTGAATGTGTAATGTTCTTCCCAGTAACTAGTGTGGCAATGAATGAAAAACTAGTTCCTGTCTTCAGTTTGATGAATCTGTCTAAATCACAGACACATCAGCCACAGGCATATTACACAACTACCTGGTCTAACTTAAGAGTAGTTCTTTTCTCCCACTGCTAAATTCTGTTCTTTGGCCAAGAAGGCAGGATTTGCCGCCCCCCTCCCAGGCCAATTGATTGCAGGTAATTGATTGCTTCTGTAAGGGTAAGTCTTGCCTCACCAACCTTATAGAATTCTT
Source organism: Tiliqua scincoides (assembly GCF_035046505.1). Classification (NCBI taxonomy): domain Eukaryota; kingdom Metazoa; phylum Chordata; class Lepidosauria; order Squamata; family Scincidae; genus Tiliqua; species Tiliqua scincoides. The sequence goes on along the minus strand of NC_089825.1, from coordinate 67,770,015 downwards.
TGAAAAGGTCAACAGGCATGTGGATGCGGGAGAACCCGTGGACATTATATATCTGGACTTTCAGAAGGCGTTTGACACGGTCCCTCACCAAAGGCTACTGAAAAAACTCCACAGTCAGGGAATTAGAGGACAGGTCCTCTCGTGGATTGAGAACTGGTTGGAGGCCAGGAAGCAGAGAGTGGGTGTCAATGGGCAATTTTCACAATGGAGAGAGGTGAAAAGCGGTGTGCCCCAAGGATCTGTCCTGGGACCGGTGCTTTTCAACCTCTTCATAAATGACCTGGAGACAGGGTTGAGCAGTGAAGTGGCTAAGTTTGCAGATGACACCAAACTTTTCCGAGTGGTAAAGACCAGAAGTGATTGTGAGGAGCTCCAGAAGGATCTCTCCAGACTGGCAGAATGGGCAGCAAAATGGCAGATGCGCTTCAATGTCAGTAAGTGTAAAGTCATGCACATTGGGGCAAAAAATCAAAACTTTAGATATAGGCTGATGGGTTCTGAACTGTCTGTGACAGATCAGGAGAGAGATCTTGGGGTGGTGGTGGACAGGTCGATGAAAGTGTCGACCCAATGTGCGGTGGCAGTGAAGAAGGCCAATTCTATGCTTGGGATCATTAGGAAGGGTATTGAGAACAAAACGGTTAGTATTATAATGCCGTTGTACAAATCTATGGTAAGGCCACACCTGGAGTATTGTGTCCAGTTCTGGTCGCCGCATCTCAAAAAAGACATAGTGGAAATGGAAAAGGTGCAAAAGAGAGCGACTAAGATGATTACGGGGCTGGGGCACCTTCCTTATGAGGAAAGGCTACGGCGTTTGGGCCTCTTCAGCCTAGAAAAGAGACGCCTGAGGGGGGACATGATTGAGACATACAAAATTATGCAGGGGATGGACAGAGTGGATAGGGAGATGCTCTTTACACTCTCACATAATACCAGAACCAGGGGACATCCACTAAAATTGAGTGTTGGGCGGGTTAGGACAGACAAAAGAAAATATTTCTTTACTCAGCGCGTGGTCGGTCTGTGGAATTCCTTGCCACAGGATGTGGTGCTGGCGTCTAGCCTAGACGCCTTTAAAAGGGGATTGGATGAGTTTCTGGAGGAAAAATCCATTATGGGGTACAAGCCATGATGTGTATGCGCAACCTCCTGATTTTAGGAATGGGTTAAGTCAGAATGCCAGATGTAGGGGAGAGCACCAGGATGAGGTCTCTTGTTATCTGGTGTGCTCCCTGGGGCATTTGGTGGGCCACTGTGAGATACAGGAAGCTGGACTAGATGGGCCTATGGCCTGATCCAGTGGGGCTGTTCTTATGTTCTTATGTTCAGGTCAGCTGGATGACTCACCCTGGCTGGCACTAAAGAAAGGAACGGGTCAGAGCAGGTAAATCCTTGGCACATGACTAGCACACAATTTATTCATGCTTAATGGATGCTGAAAAAACTGAGAATGGAGCAAAAGCTATCCAGTTCCATGTATGGATTTTCTATGAATTCTTTGTTTTGAGAGAAACAAAGCACAGGGCATATTTAATCTACATATTTGGGAGGGTGCTGTTGAGTATAATGGATTGCCTCTCTCAGGGCAGTATATCTCCTGGTCCAGTGAGTATCCTGGCAGGATCAGCAGCACTGCTGGATCTGCACCCTTTCTGTTGGCCCTCCTCACATGCAGGATCTTTACAGGGACTTCCATGAGGGATTACCTGGTGGCTGATTAGATAGCGCTGTCAAATCACACAATTCCACATGGGCCCTATGTAGTCCTAGCATGTGAAGAATAACTCTACATGTACAGAATGTGTAGATTCTCCACTGCTAAAGAATAGCATTTAGGTGATGCAGAGTGAGCACAGGCTACCAGTGTCCATATAAAAGTATTTAAATATCACATTTTACAAAATATTGTACTATAATTCAATGGTTCGCAAGCTTTTTAGCCCAGGACCCACTTTTTAGAATGATAAGCTGTTCGGATCAACCAGAAGTTGATGTCGCTAACCTGGAAGTGGCATCATCAAGCAGGAAAAAATCTGAACAATCCTAGGCTGCAACCCTAGCCGCACTTACCCAGGAGTAAGCCCCACTGACAATCAATGTTAAAAGCATATACATTGTAGCCTGTTAAAAGTACAGATCTCCCCAAATGCAGTCACATACCATGCCGAAAATAAAATATTGAAACGAATAGGGATCTGTCAGGGTATCTAGACAGAGGATCCTGAAATTTGTGGCCTGAATGGAGCAAGCGCATGCGATCCCCAGATTCCCAGAAAACTGTCAGTTATGAGGGGGTGAGGAATCAGTCTTTTGATTGGTGCTTGCGGCCATCTAGTAGGCGGGGCCAAAAACGACAGTTGCTCTGTATGTGGAACTGTTTTTTTCTGTCAGAGCTGAGTTTTATACCTGAGGTGCTGTTGAATTCTCTTCATATCTGCTTGATCCTGTACATAGTTAAATACAGATTTAATGTTGAAACTCAGACTCTGTGTTTATTCTTTTGCCGGATTTCCTCTGCCTTACAATAAGCTGCCCGCTGCTACTCTGTCTTGGTGGGGAAAGTAAAATTCCCTCTTCTCCTTCAGGATCCACCTGAAATTGAGACCCGACCCATAGTTCGAGAAACAGTGGTAGAAATTATAAATAGTATATACTATATATAATTTATAGTATATAGTAACATTTATTTTAAAGTATATAGTAAATTTATTTTACTATAAAGTATATAGTATATATACTATAGTATATATACTGTATATAGTATATATATATATATATATATATATATATATATATATATATATATATATATATATATATATATAGTTGTGTTGGCAACCTTCAGTCTCGAGAAACTGTGGTATCGCGCTCTGAAAGGTGGTTTTTGAACATCGTCTAGTGTGGCTGAAAAGGCCAATTCAGGAGTGACAATCCCTTCCACAACGGGAGCAAGTGCAGTCTGTCCCTGGTCTGTCTCCCTGGCTATGGGCCTTCCTTCTTTGCCTCTTAGCCTCAGACTGTTGGCCAAGTGTCTCTTCAAACTGGGAAAGGCCATGCTGCACAGCCTGCCTCCAAGCGGGCCGCTCAGAGGCCAGGGTTTCCCACTTGTTGAGGTCCACTCCTAAGGCCTTCAGATCCCTCTTGCAGATGTCCTTGTATCGCAGCTGTGGGCGCTTTCCTTGCACGAGTTCTCCATAGAGGAGATCCTTTGGGATCCGGCCATCATCATATATACTATATAGTATATAGTATATATACTATACTAAGTATATAGTATAGTATAGTATATAGTAAATTTATTTTAAAGTAGAAAGGGTGCGAGAGCTGTTTGTCAGTGATGTCATGGATGCACTCAAGTAGATGCATGTGATACTCAAGCATCACACACACACACACACACACACACAATGTATGGGTGTATGGGGTGTTCAGGGAGGGGTAGTACCTCTGGTGTAGGGGCATTTAGGTCACCTCATCCACCTTTGGTCCCCACCTGTCACTCAGCTCTCACCTGTGGCTCCCAGTAGCTGTAGCATGTGCAGCAGCCACACCCTGGGCAACAGCTTAGACAGGCTGGCCAAACCAGGTTGAGGGTAGCCATCGGGTCATTGACCTTCGATGAGATTGGGACTTGTCTATCCCGAGCATGTGAAGACAGACTCCGGCAGATTGAGTGGATGAGACCTACTAGAATAGGACCAACAGTCATGAAGGCGGTTTCTGCAAGCAACGTGGCACGCTAAGAGCACGGCAAGACACGAACGATGTCCTGGGCAACCACTGCACCCAGCCCATCTCCAACTGTCTCGACTTTTGTCCTGCCATTGGAGCAAGATGGAATTTGGGAAGAGAGAGTGAGGCTGACTATGCGCACCTCTCCCTCACTTTAATCCAATTCATGCACAAGTCTTGACATCCCAGATGTCACCCCTGAGGGCTGGGGGATAAAAACCTGTTGAGATCTGAAATCTGAGAAATCCCTCAGGTCTTGTTCACAGGAGAAATGTTACAGGCACTGTACCTGATGTAGCCTGTAGGTATTTAATTCTGTTGTGCTCCATGTATCCAAGTGGCAGGTGATACTAATTGCAAACCCTGTGCACCTGAGTTTGGGCGTGGTCGTATGTATAAAGCAGGCCTGCAAACTAATGCTCCTGGGGGCATAGGAGATTGTGGAGCTGGATGTGTGGTGTTGGCTGTTTGACCAGTGTTGCTGTCTGCTAAGTTGCTGTAAATATCTCCTGTAAATATATATACCTTGGTGGTGGAACCCAGCTTTTTGTTTGGCATGGTTATTTACAACTGACGAGCCTCCTGTGGGACTGCCTTGAGCATAGGCTTCAAGTTTCTGCTGTGCAGCCGTTTGCATGGCTCTGCTGGAAACTCCTACACTCCACAACAGAATAGGCCTTCAGTTTGGCTGTACTTGTCGTAAGAGGCGACTAAACAGCCAAAGACTAAACTTGTCGTAAGAGGCGGGTAGATGGGACTCGTCAGCCTGGGAAGGCAGCTCATCTGAGAGAAGGAAAACTCTGATCCCAAACCTCCACTGCCTTGTGGCTACATCCAGTTATGGAAAAGGCTTCAGGAGTCAACCTCAAGGCAAAATGAGGCAGTTCATGGCTGAACACAGTCACGTTCTGGCAACTCCTGCGATGCCGCTGGAACCAACCGTATTGGCTTCTGCCTTTCCATTGGACCATTTCAGCGACATGGAGAGGGGGGATTTGCTGCATGGGAAATAGTCTATCCTCCGTATCTACTTTACCCAGGCTTCGCACACTGGAGCGGACATTCTGTTCCAGAATCACCATTCAGAGCACGATACCATAGTCTTCCAATTCTGAAGGATGCCAATGTGAGTATATGGATATAATTCATACTGTACAGGTATGAATAAATGAAGTCTATACCTGTACATGTATGAATAAATAAATTCATACTATACAGGTACAGAGTAAATAGAAGATGCTGTTTTCAACTTCTTTCAGTCACGAAGAAAATAGCTTTACAGCTCACCTCTGTTTGTTCCAAACTGTAACAGTTCATGTTGCTCATAAAAGGTAGTCATAGAAGTATTATGTTGATCAGGAGGTACGGTCTGGTGGTTGAGCTGAAGGCTGCCCAAAGAATGCTAAGCAGGAGCAGTCCAACTTGAATTCTGGATTGGAGATTGAAAAAAGCTGATGACGCTGTCATAAGAGGACAGAGCCAGGAGGAGTCGCTGTTGTGACATGACTGTAAGAGGGTGACAGACTCACAAGCAATGCTGCAGGAATGTGGAGAGATTCCATATTTCCCAGAAAGAGAGATTAACAGCTTGGCTGATCTGAAGCTACTCCTGCTGGAAGCTCAGAAGGCATACCCAGATACGATTACCACACCATGAAGGATTCCATCTGAAAGTGAAGGGTTCTACAAGTGCTCATAGAACAATTATTTTAAAAACTCATTTGAAATAAAGATGAGCATGGTATAGCCTGCCTTTGTGAACTGCTTTGAGTCTGTATGACTCGCACAATGTGAACTCTCACAAGGCAGTATCCAAATGCTGTTATTGTACATTTTTACAAGCCACATAGAGACCTCTGAACTAGACAAGAAACTGGCTTTAATCTGATACCTTCCTCTCTTGTGCTCCTCCTACCTTGTTAGAAATAAGGGTACCATCAGCTGCAAAAGCTGAAGGGAGCAACACAACATTCTATGGGCAAGAGTGTTCCATGACGCAGCAGTTACCACCTGTCAATCATCAGTGACAGTTTAAGTGTCTTTACCTGAACTTCTAGAGAAATGGAAGTGCTTTGATGAGCTTTTTTCAGCAATTAATACTCTCAAACCAAGATAAAACAAACTAGGTTATATGTTTAAAGCTATTAGAAGCTCTAGCCCTAAACTAGACGCTATCCAAGTATCTGAGAACTGAAAGTATTTGGTATTTTACCTCAGCCTCAGGTTTTATTCCTTATGTGCATCAATTAGTCTTAAGTGCAAGCAGCCTGGTGATAGTAAGTAATTTTGATTACAAAGGGAACTTTCTTCTCTGTGTTGCTGTGCTCTGCTTACCAACCACTCCAACACACCTTTAATCCACTGTGATGTTGCTTCTTCCTGTACAACACCCATTGTTGATTTATTGATTTTTGTAAGCTGCCTTCAGAGGCTACGTCTGAATGATAAGACATAAATAATGCAAAAATCCTCCTAGCATGCCTTTTGTCAAAGTCTTTACTACTTTACAGCCTTCTCTTCTATTGTTGATCTCTCACCATATCCAGAACACAGCCACCAAAATAATTCTCCTGTCACCCTCATCCTCCAATGTACATGATGCCTCTTCTTACTACTGTGGCTTCTTAAAACTTTTTGCGAATTCTTTGTCTTTACTTTTTCAGCCTTCCATGGCCCTATGCCCCCTTGCCATCTTTTCCTGTCTGTGACTGTGGACAGTCACTCAAAAGTTGTCTCCAGTTCTCTTCTAAACAACCATCCCCATTCTCTCATTGTATAGCCCTATGTCTAAACTCCCCTCAAATATTGCCTTTATAATGTCATCTTTCTTTTTAATACCTGTTGAAATCCCATTTTCTTTGAAACTCTTGCTTAACTCCCTAATTTTTATTCCTAACACCACACTGTGTACACCTGCTTTTCCTAGTGCTCAACCCTTGTTGCCTCTTCTGTTTCCTCTTCACCTACTGTGAAACCAAGTACTGACTCATATTAGGAAGCAGAGCACTCACAGAAAATAAGAAATTAATAAGCTCTCTTCATCTTCAGTTCTATACTTAAAATGAGAGGAATGCACAAAAGGATACTACAGTATAATTCAAAGTACTGTATAATATTTCTATTTAAATAAAGAGTTTGGACGTGCGTGAAAGTTTTCTGAAGGGAGAGAGAACTCTGAACAACCTGCATTCCAACACATAATGCCAGTGTTACTATTTATTTATTTATGCATTTTTTCATATCAAGTGAAAATTTGATAAAAATCACAAACCACTGATGTACCTCGGAAATGTCAAATTGCTTTTCATTGGTTCACTCCAGCAAGCTGATTAGATAATATTTCCTTAATTGAGTTTTCTAAAACATATGCAATTATGCAGCAGAGAATACACATACAGCTCAAGATAAATAATTGTTAAGAAGTCTGTTGCTGATAATGCTTTCTTCTATCATCTTCACTCTGGTCATCAGAATACTATGTATTCTTCAAGCAACCAACCTGGCTAAATGCTAACACGTGACACAAAAAACAAAAGCCCAGTAAGAAACACTCATGTATTTTCTAAGTGCATGACCAAATTAAGCTACAAATGTTCCTAAGATATTAACACCATACCACAAATTATATTTATTGAAGTCTGTTTCTGTTACTTAAGCAGCTTTGGCACAGTTAATGTTGGAACTGTAATTTCTTTAAAAATTGGCACATAGTTTGGATTTAGTTGGGCTGGACCTTTGTCCAGAGTTTCAATGATGGTCTGCTTCATCTCTCTGCTGGCATCTCCTCTCATTGTCAACAAAGCTGCAATATGGTCATCCCTGGCAATCAAAGAAGTACAGTATTAACACAAAACCCATGGTGGTGGTTGTTTTTTTAAAGCAACTGGTAGCATGCACTATGCATCACTAAACCAGTTCCAACTGTTACCTTCCAGACAGTGTAAAATTGGGCTTGCAAACTAATTTTCCAGTCTCCCATTGTTAGAAGATCACTTTTCACAAGCAACCCATATACTATGATGCGTACTGAATATTATAAATTATGGATCCCCAAATCATTTCTACTCAGTTTCCTCAGTGCACCAATCCTAGTGTCAACCACATTTCTATTTTCATAGACCTTAAACCAGACTGCAATTACCTGACTCCAACAGCACCATTACATGCCTCCAACTTTCACATGCCACATGCAACCCTATCCTACCTCCCAGCAATCCCACCCTAGAAGCTGAATAAGATTTCTAAATATCAGTGGAGTAAAATTCTGGAAGAAGTTCCCTTTAATTTATTAATTAAATTTCTCCAGTTTCAGGACATTGGATAATGTCATAAAGAATATTTTCTTCTAATGCTTCAGGCTCACAGGAGTTAGAAAGGGTTCCAACCTATCCAAGATGTTTATTTTCTTCCCACTTTGGGCTAGAGTACAGACTTTCATAGCAGAATGGCACTGATGTGCTAAAGGACCATGAGCCATCTTTCAAGAAGAGTATTCAGTAATAGCTGGGTTTTGCTTTCTGCCTGGTTTCCAGAAAAACAATTTCTCTCAGATCAGATTGCGAGGGTGGGGGGGAATGCCTTTTCCTGTACCATGTGATGTTATAGACTATTTTTTTGAATCTCCTTGGTGTTGAAGCTCCTTGGTTTGCTCTTGCTTTCTGCTTGTAACATACTAGTTTAGGTAAGTCTGCCAAAAGATTATTAGGTGATGTAAAAGTTGGTTTGCACCTGATTGGGGTTAAGTATCACCCACCTACCAACTAATCTGCAAATTCTTTCCCAGACAATGGATGTTTCTTCATAATATACAGTGCTGCCCCCAAGACAACTCATCTTTCTAAATCCTACTCCAAGGACCACCAAGGTAACTACATAGTCAAATCTTCAAGTAAACCTGTTTAATAAGACTACATGATAGCATTCAGGTAATTTGCAGATTTGAGAATCAGATAATAGGAGACATTATGTGTTCAAACATTGCCTTAGTACGGTATGCTTGTTGTGAATAAGAATTTTTATCATGGGGAAAAAAATTGACATAAAATTGCATGTTAACATTTTTTCCTCAAGCCTTCTCATGATCATGGAAGAGAATACTGTCAGAACGTTAACTATATTAAATGACAGTATTACCTGATATCTGGGTGTTTGCTAACCAAAGTTGAAACTTCTAGATAAAGTAGTGAAGGATCCGTCAACTTGAACACTTCTGCAATGGCTTCAATTACATCACAAAGACCTTCTGTGTCCTCCCCAGATCCCTATTAAACATTTTAAAAATATATATAATCCTTTTCAGACATCTCCTTTTACAAGTATGTTAAGCACACAAGTAGCAGCATGACAGGAAGCAGGCAAAAAGTTGTGACCTAAATTTAGAAACTACAGCAATTCACCACCAACATATACCATCCCTTGATTTCACTGGACACAAGTGTACCTAAGTCTGGGGTGAACGATAGCTATTCAATCTAACAAAACATATTTCTCCCAAATCTGTGCATGGAAGTCTTGTATACATAGAAGATGGCTGTATGGCTATTATCTTACATTGCAATGTTAATTTCAAACAAGATATAATGTTTAAATTAGATGGCCTATCACAGTGTTTTTCAACCTTGGGGTCAGGACCCCAATTGGGTTGCAACATCTCAGTTGTGGGGTCATACCAACTTATGGAAATGAAAAAGGTTGAAGACCACTGAGCTAGAGTCCCACCAGGTAAAGGGGCAGGCAGTTGGTGTACCCCTTCACGTACCAGGACTGTCTCCCAGTCCCACTCAGGTTCTTAGCAGTTGTGCTAAAATAGTTTTTACTAGTGCCAGTCTACATGGTAAACTTTTCTACTGTCTGTAATAAGAATATTTGGTTATAGTGAACAGAGCTGGGAAGGCACTAAGGGGGCAGAAATGGGCAGTGATGGGGGTGGGGTGGATGGATAGGGTCTTGGGAGGGTGCGGGATGGTGGGTTCCCAGTCTCATACTTCAATATTTATTTATTGGGGTCATGGCATAAAAAAAGGTCGAAGACCACTGGCCTCTCATATGTCAGTTTTCTCAGCCTTTAATTGTAAAAACAGACTATAAAGGCCCCCCTCCCCACTTTTTCTTTTCTTCTTCTTAAGGACAGATTACTTTGTCTACTGACTGGCTGATTAATGACTGCATGGTGTTAGCTCCAGCATGGCTCCCTTCCTCAACACTGGTCCTGTTTAAAATGTTGGTCCCCCAGCATGGTCTGCTCTGTCCTGTTTATCTTGAATAGGATCAGTGAAGAGGAAGGAAGGCCATGTCAAAGCTGCAGGTAAAGGAATAGGGGTAGGGCAGGATCTGGGTCGTTGTGCTCAGCTCTCATTACTCCATGGCTTAAGCAGTCTGGTGGAATGAGGAGGTGGTACAACAGTAGCAGCAGCATTTTTTCTCCCTCCTTTCATCTAACAATGCTGGAGGAAGAGTTGAGCCACCACTGTCCTGATTCTCTTCCAGAAGGATAAAGGAGATTGATGAGCAGCAGGCCAGAGAGAAACAGCCAGTAGACAGGGCGGCAGGGCTCACCTTGTCAATTTGATGCTTGACACAAGGTTTTCAATCCACATCCATGGGTGCGACAGCCCTGTCTGAATTTTATGAGGACACAGGGAAATTTCCATGGCCCAGATTTATCAGACTTTCATAAGCATGGTATATAAATGTTGCTGAACAAACATTTATACTGAAACAAGTATGATCAGCTTCCTTCTGAGAAGCAATTAAATGTTGAAAGTGCATGGAGAGCATAATGTTTAGCTTTTTATTAAAATATATTATCATATATTTATATATACTGTCAATCTCTCTTTGTGGAAGTTTAACAGTGGAAATTAACTGCATTAGATCATCTTGTGTTTTTATACTAACAGATAACTAAAGCAAATCAATGGTTTAATACAGGGGTGCCCAAACCCCGGCCCTGGGGCCACTTGCAGCCCTCAAGGCCCCTCAATGTGGCCCTCAGGGAGCCCCAAGTCTCCAATGAGCCTCTGGCCCTCTGGAGATTTGTTGGAGCCCACACTGGCCCGACACAACTGCTTCCAGCGTGAGGGTGACTGTTTGATCTCTCGCGTGAGCTGTGGGATGAGGGTTTCATCCCTTCAGACTGTTTCACGTCTGTGATGCAGTAGCAGCAGCAAAGGAAAGGCCAGCCTTGCTTTATGCAAGGCCTTTTATAGGCCTTGAGCTATTGCAAGACCTTCATTGATTCATATAAGTTCATCTTTAATGTATTCATTTATGTAAACTTACGTAAATTTATTCAAATTTTAAATGTAAATTAATTCTTCCCCCTCCCCCGGCCCCTGACACAGTGTCAGAGAGACGACGTGGCCCTCCTGCCAAAAACTTTGGACACCCCTGGTTTAATATAAACTTGATACACCATAGCTATATTTTTAAACTACTCTGCGATGACAATGTGAAGAAGTGATATACTGACAGTGCAGAAGCATTATGACAGTGCTAGCGAGGGAAAGCCCAGGATATCAATTTCTAATTACATCTATTTTTTGTTTCTTTTGACCTCTTAGTTTTCTGATACTTACAGCAGCAAGTTTCTTGAACAGAAATCTGAATTGTTCAGCTTCTCTGTTCATCCTTTCAGCACCTTCTCTTCTTTCTTCTGAATTCTTGAAAGTTATACGCTTTAACATAATAGCTTTAATGTACTCCACAACAACTCTGCGATGGCACTCCATAGTCATTTTCTGATAGAAAGAAATAATCAAATTATGCAACTGATAACCAGTTTATTACTTTTAATATGTCATCAAAGGCTAACATTACACTTCTACAATGAGTTGGGTATTACAAAATTAACTCTGGTTCAGTGACACATTAGGCGATACATGATCACTTGCTGCGATTGTGTCTAAATGGCTCCTGAATTCTATAGCAGATTTGATGGTGGGTTCACTATTTTCAGACAGTAGCTGTGTAGCCATATAGGGAGCAATAGCTCATCATTGCTCTGGATACCTTCACCCAGAGCTGTCCCTTGGGTGAGGCAACTGGGGCAGCCACCCTGGGTCCCATACTTTCATGACCAGGATCACCTGCACCCCGCCCACACCCTTCTAGGGATAGCTCTGTATAATGTTCAAGGTTTATAATGTCTATAGCCCAATCCTACAATTGTCTACTCCAGCATTTCTCCGCCAGCAGTACTTGTACCACCAGTGATACTTGAGGTGGTGTCTGGTGGTACATGCAGGAACCCTAGACCCCCGCTGCCTGGCAATGAGACCATCCATGCAACACGACAAGTAGCAGGAGGAGGCTTGGCTCAGCAGGCAGAGCTCCAGCATGCACTTTTCACATACTCAAAAAAGCCCACCCCTCTACCTTGAGCCTCTTACCAATGTCTGGCATCATCACTAGTTACTTCCAGTGGTAATTCTAATAGATGGATGATGCAAAATGGTACAGTGGGAGACAAATGTTGAGAAATGCTGTTCTACTCAGAAATAATTCAATGGGAAGAGTGTTTAGAAATGCAGCTGTGGACTGTGCTGCTTCACACATACAAATAAGCACTTGTCTCTCATAAAGCAGGCAATCCTAGGAAATAGTGCACCCATCAACAGTACATGTCACGGAAATGATCATCTGCCTACTGCTTGCCTAGTGGTTCCATCCCCTTTTCTCATGCTCAGAAAGTGAGGAAGGTTTACCACCTCGTTCACCACCACTTCTTCTAGTGGTTGATGGAAAAAAAATCTTGGGAGCTTGTTAGTTCCTCTGCTAGCCACTTGACACAATAGCATCAGTGCTGAATATTGGAGAAAGTAAACCCCACCCTCTTCTCATGCATACTAGAAGAGGATGTTGCTAGGAAAGATGGTGGGCTGGTGTAGGGTACACAGCATTCCTCCCCCACCAGCTATCTCCCCTTGCCCAAGGTGAAGTTTTCAGTTTGCCTCATGAATAGGCTGGCTATCATGGCCAACAAATAGACAAAAAGACTTGCTGTGAGATGTTTTTTCCTGCTCAGATTTGCAAATCTGCAATTATGGAATTACGAATGTAAACAATTTGCTCAATCTGTGAGAACCACTGGTACAATGAGGATGTGAAAAACCTTTTTGAGCAGAACAGATCAGTGGTATTCACCTTCAAATATTTTTTGGCAGATTGCCAAGGTACCAAGTATGGCCATTATAGTGATATTAGGCTTTCACCATTTCGGCACAGGAGTGTGAGTATGTGAGAGACAGTGAATTCAAAGTCATAATAAAATGCTCAAGAACTGTAGAACAGTATGTAACGTCAACGGATGACACAATTGCATGTTAAATTAGGTTTGCAAATACCTTCTTACAGGGCTTCTTTATTCTGGCAAAATCATTGAAATAATCTTCTACAGTTACACATATTGTATCTACAGCATTGGATCCTGCCAGCCATTTCCTTGTCATCAGCTCACTGAGATGTGGCTAAAAGAGAGATAGAGTGCACACACAGAATGAATATAGGTTATAACCATGTTTAAACATCTATCTGTGTTCCCCACTTACATCTAAGAACTGTAAATGGATAACCGCAATTATTTCAGAAAATTGGAACTCGGTCAAATTAAATAACTATTGCCTTCATGGGACTAAACATTCTGGGCTCCTAGAGAATAGGAACTTATTTTTATAGCATTATTTGAATATAACAACTTGAGATGTTCATCTATCATGGGCCGAGAGAGAGAGAGAGAGAGAGAGAGAGAGAGAGAGAGAGAGAGAGAGAGAGAGAGAGAGAGCGTGCGCGCACTTCTATATAATTTACAAATGGAAGAATTTGGTATGATATATAAAATTGAGTAGCTGTAAATATTAACTATTTTTATAGTTGTCATTCTCAAGAACTCACAGTTCAATTGACAAAGTTGACTATTACTTACAACAGCTTGTGCTATAATCAGCACACATAAGATGCGCACTGCAATGTGCATTCATGCCCAGATGCATGTCCACACATGGTTCTCTTGCTAGAGCACAGCATATATGTCCGTGTTCCACTTCAGACTAACACAAGTACTCTTCCAAAACAATTTTTAATTAAAAAGAAGGAGACCTTTGATGGAAATAAAGTTTAACCTCTAAATCCATGAATACTTCGTCTAGCAGACTTGAGCATCCTTCCTTGGCTACCTCATCTAGAACTGCATCAATGCCTGCATGGCTGCTTGTCAACATCTCTTCCATTGCAGGAGTCAAGTACTTCTTTTTCAAACTGATGATAGATTCCCTGTGATAAGCAAGACAAAATCCTTAAATATCAATATTGAATTGGCCTTCATGTACATGTATTAGTTAAGGGAAGAACAATCATGGGATGTCACTTGATACGCTAGCCTCCGTTGAGGGGAGCAGGCCATTCACACATATGAAATAGCTGCTCAGGAATCAAACTCTTGTGTGACAGATGAAGTTATCTTTTGACAAAATATGACTGGGCAAATCAGCACCAAATGCAAAATGTTCACTTGGAACTCCAGTGGTTTTCAAGCCATTGAGAAGATCAAGAATAGTGGACAGACTTCTCTGAAATAGTGATTGCCAGGGCCCCTGCAATGTTCTGTCACAAAAGCTCTGGGATTCCCCAATGGATGAACTGAGGTAAAAAAAGGTACACTCAAGGTTGAGAACCACTGGCTTAGATAAACTCTGTATTTGAGGCTGCTTGCTCCTACATGATAACCGGGCTCTAGGGTTTTTGTGCAACTGACTGACTTTTTGGTTTACAATACACTAGTAAAGTGATAGAGATTCAATCATTCATATGGCTCTCTTTTCTTCTTTGCACTCTTACAGTCACAGCTGAAAACCACTCCTATAATCCTTAATTCTACAGCCTGATTTTGGCATCCGTGGGAACCCCCCCCCCCCCCCCGTGAATGCCAAAATCCACAGATAAGCAAAATCACCAGTTGGGAACCACCTGGATGTGACTGGAAGTGCCTTTCCAACACCTCCAAAGACCTTTCTGAGGCCCAGAGAGGCTGCGCACAGCCTCCCTGGGCCTCAGAAAGCCTCCTGGACATGACCGGAAGACACTTCTGGTCACGTCCAGCATCTCAGGTCAGGCTCTTCACCATGGGTTTGGAACCCGCAGTGAGTTAAATCCACGGGTTCCAAACCTGTGGATAAATAGGGCAGACCTTTACAAGAATCTTTTAACTGGACATGCCAGGAATTGAATGTGAGACTTTACACTTGCCCATTCTTTCATCTGCATAGCCTTGCCTGGTGATGGAATCTAGGAAATGATTTATAAACATGAAGATTTTTTTTACAACAGATATAAGAAAGGGGGGAGAAATTACAGTGGGTTTTTCATCCATGGTATGAGACCAGTTTCCCTCCAGATTTGTGGTTTTGCATGGCAAACATACCAGGAAATCAAAACTGGTTCAGCAATTGATCTTACTTCACCCCCATGCTTCATACATGCTGACCCCATTTCTAAAGGACTGTTGCACTTTTATTTATACATTTGTCTTCTTCAAAACGTTTGACTTATTTAAAGAAGTTGTAATATCATGAAACCCCACCCTGATTGCAAGACAATAAGTACTCTCCACAAGCAGATCTTCCCAACCAAACTCCATTATGCTAAAACATGCAGTTTGGATTGCACCCTTAATCTGCTCCAGTATAATTTACTTGGCTTTGCTTAATGTTGTTTTAAATTATTTTATTTAATGTTTTTATTAATTACATGTCACTATAATTTTATTGTTGTACACTGGTTTGAGCATTGAAAAATGGTAGAAAATAAATAAATAAATAAAGTTATAATAGCAAATCAATTTAGATTTTCCAAAACTTACTTAAAGGTCTGACAATTGTTGATGATAGCAACCATATACTGAACATAGCATGGATGAAACTGACGATTTCTTAGGTGCTCTTCCTTATATAAATGTGCTTCTTCTTTGTACCTACATAAGACCAAAATCCCAAGGTTTGAAAAAGTGATAAATTATTCAATATACTGAAATTATTTAAGAGCAGTTCAACAATTGAGCCAACTAACAAGGGAGTGGTGGGTTCTCCTTCACTGAAGATCTTCCAAGCAAAGGCTTGACAAGCACCTTTTGGAGATGCTCTAGAGAGAACAAGATGGCCATGAAGGCTCCCTCTTATGCCAGGATTCTAAAATCTATTCTGGATGCCAGCTGGCACAGCAGTTTCTGGGTAGCAGAGAGAATGGGGCTTCTTGATGCAGGACTAGCAAGTGACGGAGGCATCCACAAGCAACAAAACAAAAGAATGAACAGATGGACAGTAACAGAAGGTACATGAGGGGGGTCTGTGACCCAGCTTTCTATAGACAAAATCCCTATCAGACAACCTAAAGGCTATTATGGGGTGAGCTCATCAATGACAGTTCTTTTGTGTCTTGATGGCCCTTGACAGTCCATTCCTGGTTGGAGATGGTTGTCCTCTACCTTTTCTACACCAGGAAGGTGCAGCAGGGGATTCCTTGATTGCTCTGAAGGCCTGTGCCTCAATTAACATAATTTATTACTGAATTTGCAATTATGTTACTGAGGAAAGTCAAGGTTGAAGACACTTCTTTTGTGAAATTGCTAATGGAGAAGGTTCTCAGGATGTAGTCTTGTTTAAATTTGCTAGCAAGCAAAGTTTGACGAGCCATAGAACTTTCCAAAGGAAAGGCTTATCCCAAGTGAATGGGAGGGTGTGCTCTACTGAACAAAAGTTTATCCCTTTCCCTAAAAGTCTAGGGGACCTGACGATTCTTGTTATCAATTCAAGGAAAACATCACAAGACAGGTCTAGGTCATGTTTGCCTGAAGTGCACCCAGCACCACATACACATGTATATAAACATGTCTGGCAACAACTCCTTCCCTCATGGCTCACATTTATGGGAGGTAACCTCCAAGGTAAACAACAAAGAGAGAACCTGGTTGTGTATTTAAAGAAAATGTCCCCGATAGTGTAATCCTATGCATGTCTGATCAGAATATTTTCAGTGGAATATACTCCCAGGCGTGTACAGAATTTCAGCCTGACAGTCCAATCCTAACTTTCCACCACCAATGCAGAATGTTCCCTTACCTTGAGGAGGCATCCATGACTATCCCCCATGCCCACTGGAGGATGCAGTGCATGCCCTGTTGGCACAGCTGCATCAGCACTGGAAAGTTGGTTAGGACTGGGCTGTTAGTAACATAAAAGCATTGAGCTAAGCCTAATATTTTAATTTTACCTGCTGAGGAATGAACTCATTTGTTGAAGGCACAAATGTAGAACTTTTAGTTTCAAATCTTCACTTATCTGGGTAGCCACTTGAAGATTCTGTTCAAACATCTAAAAAGCAGAAGCCAATATTGCATTTAGTCAAAATGCCAAGTTACGAGTTATGCTTCTTGTAGGCTGGTGCTACAAGGCACACAGTGATACAGTGCCTCTGCTCTTGGTGGAGGGTGGCGCCTTCGGTGGGACAGTGCACTGTGCCTATACCCTCACCACAATTCCTACAATCCACTTGCTCTCCATCAATCTTCTAGCCAATTATTATTACAGATATTTTGCTGGTGATACATAAAGAGGTTACCTGAGGACCCACATTGCTGTTACTGTCCTGAAAACAGTTAATTGGTCAGACATCAAACCACTAATACTGCTGTAGTGATGAGCTGATAGGGAATCTGATGATATGTCCAAGGAATTAACTGCTGAAATGTAGGTGCAGGAAAGTTATTCACAGCCCAGTCCTATCCTCCCCATCATTGGCCAAACACATGTTCTGCCGGCAGAAGGATGAGATGTCACTTCTGTCAGCAAGTGCAGCATAGTCATCTGCGTAATCACTGGTGCCCAGGCTCACTGACCATTGGAGAAGACTCCATCTACCAGTGTGAGGTGAGTGGCAGAGGGAGGAATAGGGGAGTAAGGAGGTGGGATCAGCAGCACTCCCATACAGCTAGATCCTATCCCTCTCTGCCACCATTACACTCCTCAGTTCTATCCTGGCAAAATAGCTAGCTCAGGACCAAGGAGACCCACAGGGAAAGTGGAGCCTTTCCCCAGGAAAAGGGAACAAAAATTCCCTTACCCTGAGGAGATCTCTGCAACTGCCCCCCCCCCCACCCTAGGATGCAGTATGTGCTCCATTGGCCTACCTCCATCTGTGGGGAGCGGGAAGGAAGGTAGGACTGGGCTGCCCATCACCCATAATGAACAAAATGAACCAATCCAATCCATAAACGAAAAACAAACCATATATAGTACCCATCAATCCATTCATTCCTCAATTCTCAAAATACATTTTTTTCTACATTAATTTACAGAAACCAATTATTATACCTGGAATACAATAGCAGGGAGTGTAGTTTGATAATATCCATCTTGATCTGCTTCTGGCTCATTTTCTTTTAGCCAGTCTTTTTTATCTGTCTCTAGTGCTTTTCGTAGCCAGCCAATGATGTTGGACTAAAGAAAAATTAAAGTTCAAGAGAAAACAGAATTACTTCATCCTAATTCAAAAGGAAACCAAGAATAAAGGGGTTCAAATTCTCAACCACTATGTTTCAGCCACTTACTGATCACAAATCACAATTTTAAACACCACCACCCAATCCACATTAGGAAGGTTTGTGGTAGCATGCCAAACTGCAATGTGTGTTTCAATATGAACCACTGATTTGCCACATCAAGGTAAAATCTGTGCTGGAAAAAAAGTAATAGCATTCATATTTATCTCTTTGAAGTGGGCAAAACTACTGCTCCCACTTACTGTAAGAGTTGACATGTATGTACTAAGAAGCTCATCCACTATTTCTTGAGAGAGTAAGGGTTGCAAAGAATTGGCATCCACCTCTGGTGCAAGTGCTGGGTTTCCCATCATCTCTACACTGAATTCAAGAGAGAACAGACAGATGACAAGTGAATAAAAACACAAGTTAAATTACAGTATTGCTGCAATAGAAATTATAGCCAGGATCTTCTTTTTCCTAGCCCTTAAAGTCTGTAATGAAAAAATGAGCAGGCCAGTGGCCAAACATTTTAGAATAGGGCAAATAAATCCATGCAAAACAGCAAATACAGAAGTACAAGTGTTCTAATATTCTTAAAGGTATTAAATGCAACAATGTTAATCTTCATACATTTAAATTGCTAAAGCATTTCTCAACTAGTGAAATTTGTACCACTGGTGGTATTTGAAGTGGTGTCTGGTGGTATGCGTGGGACCCCCAAACTCCCTCCACCGGGCATTCTGACCAGCAACGTAATGTGAAAAGTAGCAGGAGGCTCAGCTCTGCAAACAGAGCTGCAGCATGTGCTTCTCATGCACTCGAAAAAGCCCTCCTGTCCACTCTGAGCCTCTTACCAGTGTTTGTTGTGTAGTGTCTGGCCTCCCAATCCAGAAGTAAGTGACTATGACATCATCGTCAGTTACTTCTGGTGGTACTTCCAATAGGTGGACCATGTGATATGGTAAAGTGGAGGACAAACATTGAGAAATGCTGTTCTATAGTAAATTCCTTGAAAAATAGTTATCTTGAAATAGAATGGTATCTGCTATAAGTGAAAATCTGTTTAAATTTATCCCAGGCACAACACTGGGGGTGCAGGCAGGGGTTACGAACCCTGCCTATAATTAATCAACTTTCAGTATAACAATATTTATTCAGGATTATGATTCACCAAGTTCAATGAACTTCATCCCTTGTAAATGTGCAATCTTAGAAAGATTATTCTCATTTTATACCCAGCTTGATATTGATAAAACTGAAATATCCATCAGTGTACTTGTACACATTTGGGGAAGGGTCATTATAAGACTTTGCATGCTGAAGGTCCCAGATTTAGTCTCTGCACCTCCAACTGAGAAAAGGAGCTACCACAGCTCGATAGGAAAAGCCTAGAGATCATAGAGAGCCTCTACCAGGCTGAGTACAGGGCCACAAGGACTAATGGCCTGACTTTTCATAACAAGATGCCATGCTTGAGACCCATGCTAAAAACTATGAGAACAAGCAACATATAAAAAATATCACCCATAACTTTCCATCACTGTATATATACCTATAAATATCAATTTAAAAGAGGTGTTACTCCATTTATAGCTACTTGCTGAACACTGGAACCTTACCTGGTATAAGTATTTAAGACCCATGTTAAAAGGCTAACAATTTCATTTGCTTCCAGATCTTCAGAAGCCAGGTCCTGCATGCGTAAGGACAATGCCTGGTGATACATACTTAGCAACCTTTTGAAAATTTCATAATGTGGTGGAAAGCATTGATCCATCAGATTTTTAGCAACCAGCAGGTCATCAAGAACGTATTTACGGATAATTTCCAGATGGCGAACAAGCCACATTTTGTCAGATTCTCGTGTATCTGCTTGAGTGCCTTCAATCCTGGTGGTGACAGTTCGTTCCAATACATTAAACATTTTCTCCTTCCACTTTTTAGGCCTGCCAGGAGGGATGAATCCAGTTTGCTTTTTCCGATCTAACATACGCCTGTCTATTTTCTCTTCCCTCTCAATTATTCGGACAACTGAAACCAGCAAGGTTGGATCAAGACGAACAGTGCCTAAAGATCTCTGAATGACCATCCAGAGTTGCTTGGCCAGCTCTTCAGAAAGCTTCTGCATATCTCCAAAATAGTTATCAATGAGGTTCATGTCACGGGTGTTCTTGCTGTCCATACGGTATTGCTCATACATTAGATCATCACGAGAACACTCTAAATCCATCAGCTTTCGATGGGCTTGCAGCAATTGCCCCTGCTCAATCAAGTCTTGGGTATCCTGAACTATTTCTGGCACTAAGAGGAAAAAAGTTATGTAATGTTACATCATACAATCTGTAACTCTTCTTTCAGAAACAAAGTTGCATGAGACATAATGCAAATTTGACCATTTCTTTCCTTTTCTGAGAATTATTAACCAACCAGTGTCAGGCCAGGGGATGGGCAGGTGGGACAAAAGCCCCAGGCACTGCACCTGTGGCACAACCTCCACTGCCCACCTCTGCTGCCATTCTGCAGGCAGATGAAGTGCTGTGCAGTGTTCAGGACTGATCCGAAAGCCTTTTGAAATGCTCTTAAGCAGTACTTACAGGAAACTGGAAGTACTGTTTAAGAGTGCTCCAGAAGAGTGCTCCAGAGCAGTCCTGAACACCACACAAGGCTCCATGCGGCTATGTAAGTATCCTGGGGGGTGTGATGGGGGGAGGGAGTGACTTTGCAGACCTGAGCCCTAGGGCAACATGGGGCTAGGTCTGTAACTGAAGCCAACCTTAATGGTGCCTCTGATGATGTTACCATAGCATTACAGTTCTATTGTTCCCTCAGTGTGAAGCTACATATCATACCTGAAAATATATTTTTGAGATTTTCTACAGCAGCTGCAAGTTGGCTGTGTTGAACTACAGCATCCTTAACATCTTTGAGGTTTTCTATTGTGTTGATACTTTGCCTCCAGTCTTTATTGACATCAATCAAAGAACGCTGAATGTCTTTGACATCATTCAATGCATTGTGCAGTTGACTTAAACCAGTTCGGACTCCATCTAGCTGTGACTGGATTGCTGCCTGAAAAGACAAAGCAAAGTTTAGTTTGCGTAGAGAATGGGCTAAGAACTTCTCTGATAACACAAAATATTTTGTAAGACATTGTTGTGATGGTGACAAAAGAAAATAGCATAACAAACCAAACAACACACAAGGGCAAAACTGAATATATAAAGAAACATATGAAGTATTCAAGAAGTTACAGGAAAACAAATCATAAGAAAAAATATGTACAACACTACAATGAAGCAATATTTAAAAGGAAATCTTATAACAAAAACAGAAGCTTAACCCATTTATGTTCAAGCAATATAACTACCATTCCTTGAAGAAAATCCTACCTATGAGTTAATAATAGATAAATAATTTACTGTACAATACTAGCGACACTCAAAATTGTGATTAAAAACTAGATCGAAAGGACTATACAAATACTTCTTGGTTTGTGTTTATTGAACAGGAACTTGAATTTGCAAAACTGAGGGGTGTTGGTCATAGGGTATGAAGGCCTACAATTCAAAAATAAGTCTAAAATCCCACTGCATGCAGGCAAGTTCTAAGGCTGTAGAAGTTCTATTAATTCCAGTCAAAATATTTGAGTCTGTATTTTCCAAAACAGCGCAACATTTCTGTAACATCATAATCCAGTTTCCCCACTTCATTTCCATTTTGCCCAGGGAGCATTAAAATCTATGTGAAAATATGTGGAGGGCCTCATAGTGTACTTCACATGGAATCTGAATGCCCATTGGGAGATGAAGCCTTGATTAATAATAATAACCCATGGAAATGATACATAATATAGGCATATTTTTTTCTGAAGCATTAGGTAGTGGTTTTCAGTTCAAGATTTGAACCTTTTTAATCAATTGAATTGGGAGTTAAAGTAGGATTCAGGCACATCAAGGAGGCTTTTGTGAGATAAGGAAAGCACTGAGGAGAAGCATGATCTCATATTAGGAGGAGCAGATTGGTAGGCCAAAAAAAACAACACCACCTAATTTTAAATGGACCAGTAGTATAAATTAGAAAAGAAAAATTAAATTTCAAATGCTAAATGCCAGAGGTGTACCATGTTGTATGTTGCTGCAAAAACACTGTGGTGTAAGGCTCATAGGCTACAGCCCAATTGTATCAGATGAAGTGGGCTCTGCCCATGAAAACTTACACTTCAGTATATTTGTTAGGCATATATATTTGTTTGCCATTTGGGAAAATGAGAGTACTCTTCAGTCCAATGAGACAAGCCCCTGGGGTAAAGATCCTAATTTGTTCCCATCTTTTTAACTATTTCTCCCTGTTTTGGACCTTCTAATCCCACAGAGGCTTGTGACAGCACAATCCTGCTTCCCTAGCACCCAGGATGCAGCAGCACCAAAACGTTGACCACTGTATCCAATGGGGCCAGGGAAACACTGCCAGATCTCCTTGGGGTCAGGGAACTTATATTCCCTTACTCCGTGCAAGACCAAGGTGGCCTCAAGGAATCTCCTCAGATATGCATCCACTATTGAGCAGGCACAAATTCAAGGAGACCCATATCTGGTCTCTAGGCCAAGAGGGGTGTCAGGATATGGTAGCAGATCCTGCCCATCTCTGCCCCCTCCCAGTCATGCTCCTCCCCTCCCCCGCCCAGTTCTACCTCCTCCCTTCCCTCCCCTCCCTTGAAATGCCCTGCCACTAGACAGCAGCAAAACGCACCGCTGGGAGCCCTCACTGTGTGTCCTCCGGTGCCTCAGCCCCACACTGACTGCCACTGGGTCCTGTATGTCTGGTGCAAAAGCGCCTTATGGAACGTTTTGTGATAGTCAGGCAAGTGGTGCCAATGGAGCACCAGAGCCAGGCCTGACAGGATCAGGCCCTGCAATTCCTCATCATCCTAAAAAGCCTAGATGAACCATCCAGATGCAGTAGTCATCGCCCTTTGTTTGAGCGTCATCTTCTTCCCCAACTGATCAATAAACAAAGAGCTTGACTATGAGCCAGTTCACTTAACTGAGAAGCCCACCTGATTTCTAAACTCAGGTGACTCCAAAATATCTAATTGCACAATGCCCTCAGTGATATATAGTGAGATCAAGCCTTCCCCACCATCACTCAAACTGATGTTCAGGTCTGTTGTTTGAAGCAACTGCTATTTCATGGAAGGTTTGCCTGCCCATAAATGCAATGCATTTAGTATAAGGACCAAAATCCTGGAACAATGCAAGTAATTAGGCTAGGATCATACGCAGTTAGCCACAGAAGGGTTTTGCTTTGTTTTCACTTCCCTTTTAATATTCATGCCAAATTTCATCATCCATTCATTCCTTTCATCTTCTTTTGTTCATGGATCAACAGTTTTTATCCTGGGTTGCCCTCATCCTCTTTTCTCTGTCTGTGAGTGGATCACCTCCTTGCTTTCATCCTTTGCCATTTATTGGTTTGATTTCTCAGCCCATTAGTAAGCTTCTTCTATTTTTACTGTTTTACCTTTTGGTCTATATTCACTCCAAAGGGAGTGGGCTGCTAGGCCTCTCAGACTGTCATATTCCACCTACTGTTTGATTTTAAGGGATCCCCTGGATTTTTGGGGCTTGAAGAGAAAGGTTTTCCTCAAGGCAGCTTCTTTCTGTCCGACTTCCTGCTTTAAGCAGCAGCAGCAAAAGCATACCTTTTCTTACTGGCTGAACCAAGAGTAAGTAGGCCAAGTGAAGCAGACAGCAAGGGAGAAGATTGTTTTTGCTAACAGCTAGATACTGTGGCCATTTTGCTCTCCCCTTACAAGCCCACACACTTGAACGGGCAGGAGGGGAACTAGAAGCATCTTGTTGGGAAGGCATATTTGAAGAAGAATCCTGCATCTGCAAGACAATGAAGGCCCAATCCTATCCAACTTTCCAGCACCGATGCAGCAGTGCCAATGAAAATGTGTGCTGCATTCTGGGTGGGGGGGAGAGGGGAACAGTCACAGAAGCCTCCTCAAGGTAACATTTGTTCCCTTACCTCAGTGCTGCATCAGCGCTGGAAAGCTGGATAGGATTGGACCCCGAAGCAGATAAGCTCTGACTTCTTCCAAAACTATGGTTCTACCATAGTTAACAGTTTTACCAATATTCTAGACAACCATATTCTGTTCTTAGCTAAAACAAAACAGGCTCAGTTTTGATGTTTCATACCTTCAGTCTAGCTTCCACAGAAGCTTTCTTACGTGCTTCCCTTCGACGATATTGTTCCACTTTATCTAGCTGGTCTGGCCGTTGAAGCATCCCAGCCACCCGCTGTACGGCAGTTGCAACTGCCTCCTTGCCTGTTTCCTCCATTTTAAAACAAAGGCCTACAATGCAGAGTTCCTCATATCTCAAGGGACACTGGAGAAACAGAATAATAAAATATTTAGAGAGCCATTTTATCTCAAACATAATTTATAAAATGAACAGCTCCAATACATTTGCTAGTGAAAAAGACAATTGGGCAGCAAACAAAGAATGCACAGGTCAATAGCTGCACAGGTCTGACAGCATGCTATGCTTGTAGCATGCCAGCAAGAGAAAGACATATTACAAATAGAAGATTAATTACTTCATTTAACTTCTCCATTTTAAAACTACTCAGTGATTGTACAGCTGAACTGTTCACACTGTCAGAAGATTGACCTAGTATCTGAGTGTGCTATAGTGAATGGATGCTCCATTACATTAGATTAGGGATCTTGCCTTCCCAAACACATCATTGTCCAAGTTAACCCAAATGCGAGTCAAATGGAGAGTGGATTCACATGAAAAAGCATCAGCCACCATAAAATAACATGCGCAGTTCTCTGGCAGCACCTGTTGGTAACATATGGAGAGCAACATGTAGCCAAGTTGCCCATATTATAGATGCAACTAGAGCCTATGCAACTTTGTTACACAAGTTCACCTTTAGATACAAAATTCAATTGTTCCTAGCTTAAGGATAAGCAGGCACAAGAGATGGTGGGGGAGGCTTGTTTTAAGTTTAAAAACTCTTTTTAGACTGGGGGGGGGAAGAGATCACTGGTATATACAGGGGGAAAAATGCCCTGGGTGCTACCCAAGGGGCAGTGCTGAGAACTCTCCCCCCCGCCCCCTTTTTTCAGGCCTTTGGTTGGCAACCTTCAGTCTCGAAAGACTATGGTATAAGCCTACAGCACCTGGTATTCCTAGGCGGTCTCCCATCCAAGTACTAACCAGGCCTGACCCTGCTTAGCTTCCGAGCCTTTCCTTTTGAGGGCACCTCAGAAGTCCCTCAGGAGTCCTGAGAAGGCCTTCTGGGAACTGTGGAAGCTGTGAGCAGTCCTGCCAGCCCTCAGAAGGCCTCCAGACACACCCAGTGGGGGTGCAACATTATGGGAAGAAAGCAATTTGTGATCCTGGCTCCAACTCCAATCAAGGAAAACTTTATTTTTTAAGTTTTAATTTAAAACTTTATTCTTTGAAACAGAATATTTTAACTGTAACAGTTAAATAGTAATACAGTTTATTGTCATTCAAATGATCTTGTAATTAATGTCAACAAAACTAAAATTATGGTTTTTTCCCGCTCCTGGACTCCTTCTATATGGTCAATCAACTCCCAATCTTACATTCAAGTTAAATCTTTTAAATATCTAGGTTTACATTTTCACTATAATTTATCATGGATTCAACATAAAAAGTCAGTTATTTCTTCAACAACTACCCACCTTTTGGCTATAACAAATTTTTATTTTAATGCAGGAAATCAATACATCCCAGCAGCGATTCAAATTTTTAAAGCAAAAATTATTTCTCATTTATTATATGGTATCCCGATATGGATACAGGCAGTTTCTAAGGATTTGGATCATATTGCTTCTTCCTTTTTTAGAAAGATATTAGGTATTCCTAATCTTATACGGTTGTCCACTATTCTGTTAGAACTTGGTTTACACCTTCCCTCCACTTATGCCTGGCTTTTTACCTTTAAGTTTTGGTTAAGGATTCATTTATCTCCTTCCCCTGACTCTTTAATTACAGAATTAATGAGTGACACGTATATCTTTATTTGGTTTAAAATAGTGGAAACTAAACTCCACTCTATTAACCTATCAGTAGAATTACTTGCTGATCTAAACTTATCTCAAGCTTATAAAATTATCAAAGACCACCTTTTTCTAGCCGAATTCAATACTTTAAAAAATTCTCTTAATTTGACCTGTTCCCCCCTTTCCCTAGGTCTTTTTCCGCAACATGTTGTTGCCACTTCAAACTATTTTTTTCACCTCACTAATCCTAGACTGAAGAGAGCCTTCATGCTCGCTAGACTCAACATATTTCCCTCAGCTGTTCATTATGGTCGTTTCATGCGAGTTCCTCGCGAGAAACGATTATGTTTATTCTGTGGGGAGACCCCGGATACTCTTTTACACATTTTGCTTTTTTGTCCCTCTCATGATTCTCATCGTAGGATTTATCTAGAATCCTGGATTTCTAATTTTCCCCCTCAGGTATCACCCCTTCCCCAGTTGTTGGAAGACTCTATTGCTCCCTTGACGTATTCAGTGGCTAGTTTTCTGGCCTATACATTACAAAAAACGCCGGACTTTAGTTCTATAAAATCTTCTTTAAAATTTTTGTAGTCACCTTTTTCCATCTAACACCTGTTTTACTGAAAGGATAAGGTTGTCCCTTCTGGCTCCTTTTCTTTCTAGATCCTATTTCTTTTTTCTCTATTTAGTTTTCCTGAACTAGTCTAGTGGATAACGGTTGTATTGTTCCACTTTGTTGTCAGTTGTTTGCTGTAATATTTATAATGCCAATAAAGGTTAACTAACTAACTAACTAGTAATACAGTACACATGACAAAACAAACCTACTTTCTCTTATAAGTGTCTTGACCAAATTGAGAACTTGTACAGAGAAACACAGTATTTTGGGTAAAGATGGTGGATCAGAAAAAAATTATATTTTCAGTTTTAGTTGATGCCAACGTTTGAACTATAGTGTGTTCTTGGAAACAAAATTTCCATTTTCTTTTTTAAGCAACCATATTGTACTAAAAGTTTTCCTTATTGAGAAAAACAGAGGTAGCATAAAACCAGGATGAAATTGTGACTGAAAGAGTTGTTTTAAGTTGACCACCTTAATATATGAGGCAGAGTTGATGTTTAAATCAGGGAAACATCTGATTTACAACTCATTTAAACCACAATTATTTTTACTGCTCACAAATACCCAGATTTTTTGGGGGGTGGGGGGTTGTTCCACAGGAATCTGATGCCTCAGAAACAAGAATATATACAACTGGGCTGTAGAACAGCTTTGTGAAATATGGACACCTACATACGTTCACCACCAAAAAAAACAGCATATCAAACTCTGTACAGAGTTATAAAAGCTTAAATCCATAGATCAGGGGTGTCAAAAGTTTTTGGCAGGAGGGCCACATCATCTCTCTGACACCATGTCGGGGGCCGAACTAATTTACATTTCAAATTTGAATAAATTTACATAAATGAATATATTAAAGATGAACTTATATGAATGAATATAAAAGGCCTTGCACAAAGCAAGGCTGGCCTTTCCTTTGCTGCTGCTGCTGCATCACAGATGTGAAACAACAAGCAGTGGAGGGAGCCCTCATCCCACAGCTCACTCAAGAGGCCAAACAGTTGCCCTCATGCTGAGAGCAGTTGCGTCGGGCCAGTGTGGGCTCCAACAAATCTCTGGAGGGCCAGAGGCTCATTGGAGACTAGGGGCTCCCTGAGGGCCACATAGAGAGGCCTTGAGGGCTGCAAGTGGCCCCAGAGCCCGGGTTTCAGCACCCCTGCCATAGATCAATGGGGTCATTTAACTACGCATAAGATCAGGCTATAATACTTTCAAGCAGCTCAAAAGTTGT
This sequence comes from Tiliqua scincoides, assembly GCF_035046505.1. Taxonomy (NCBI): domain Eukaryota; kingdom Metazoa; phylum Chordata; class Lepidosauria; order Squamata; family Scincidae; genus Tiliqua; species Tiliqua scincoides. The sequence goes on along the minus strand of NC_089825.1, from coordinate 67,741,841 downwards.
ATACTGTACAGTGAAAGAAAGGGTGAAGGCTGAGAAGATAAAGCATCCCTCAGCTGCAATGTGAGCCAGTCCTCCTCCCAGCTATGTAACTGAAGTGACAGACATGTACACCAGCAAATTAAGTACTGCTGAACCATAGGTCTTGTTCTCTGAACACCCTGTTTCAAAGTGAACTGTCCACACTTTATTTTTGGTTTTGTTGTTACTGTTGTTGTTTGTGACTTAAAAGCACCAAATCTGCTGCTCTATTACTTACAAGAAAAGGACATTTAAATAAAAATAAGAAACTGTTCTGAGGAGTGGATGGGAGGCTTTGGGTTGATAACATGTGGGGAGGAGTATAGTGCAATCAGCATAGTGCACAAGAGCCTTGTGAACTTGCAGAACCAGAACCCCCCACCCCCAGAACTCATTTCCAGATCTAATCATGCCATAGAAATACAACTCCTGTATTCATGTCCTCCTGTAAGAAAAGGAAGAGCACCTTCTACAGCAGCCATTTTCAACCTTTTTCAGCTCACGGCACACTGACAAGGCACTAAAATTGTCAAGGCACACTACCAGTTTTTTACTTACATTAAATCACTACATTACAGTTAATCTTCAATTAATAAAATTAATACAATTAAATCATTACACGACAAAAAAATTGACAAGAAGCATGGAGAGGGAAGTATATGTGGTTTCTGAAAAGGAGGAGAAATTCTATGTTCAAATTCTTATCAAAAGTGCCAGAAAGTGTTGGCAAGGACAGGGCAGGTTGATCATATGGTGGGTGAGGGGCAGTGAGGAGACATGATTGAAACAAGTGCAGGATTAAACTGGGGGTGGGAGAGAGAGAATGTGAGACAGTGATTCTGTAACTTTGAAAGGTGTGGACAAGTGGGGGGAGGGACAGGAAGAGAGTTGCTAACTGTGATTGTGAGATTGGGGGGGGAATATGCCTGGGAAAGGGGGTGGGGTGGGGGAGAGGAAGAGAGAAATGCCAATTGCCTGCTTGTGTATTTGAGAAAAAAGAGTGCAACCAAAAACCCAATCCTATGCATGCCTGCTCAGAAGTAAGCGCAATTATAATCACTTCCAGGTGAGTGTGGATGGGATAGCACCCCCAGAGCCCAATCCTATGCATGCCTGCTCAGAAGTAAGCCCCATTATAGCCAATGGGGCTTACTCCCAGAAAAGTGTGGATAGGATTGTGGCCCAGCACCCTTCCTCTAAAAGCCCCAAAGTGCAGGGAGGGTCACTTTGGGGAATTGCAGACAAACTGGCAAGGAAAAGGGACTTTCAGGAACCCTTTTCAGTCAGCCAGTCCTTAGGTTGGGGGCCTCAGCAGACTTGCTCATATGTACCTGCTTGCCTGCTTCTGGCTCCCTCTTCTCACTCACTCCGCAGCTCCCACCTCCTGGCTTCTCTGGTTAGGCAATCAGCACGCAGGCAGGCAGGCAGGCAACAACCACCTTTGTGCCCTACCCTATGCATGTCTACTCCAAAGTAAGCCCCATAGTAGCCAATGGGGCTTACTCCCAGGAAAGTGACAATCAGTTTGCAGCCTGAGTTGTGCTCAGTAGCAGGAGCAAGCTCCAAGTTCAGCTGCTGCATGGGATGCAAAGCAGCCTTGACCAGCCCTTTCCCTGGCTGCTCCCTTGCTTGTTCTCCCTGTGCGGGAGGCTCAAAGCAGCCGCTTCCGCCTGCCTCCTCTGATCCCGAGGCACACCTGAGGCAGCCTCGCATGTGCCACGTTGAAAACCACTGTTCTAGAGATACTGCAGGCAGCACAAATGAAAACTTTTTTTAAACTTTGACCTGCCTCGCACTTAAAAACAAATGTCACTTCTGTGTGTGAATTTGTATGCATGCCAGCCAAGTGTGGGTGAATGAACACAGGACTCCACCTTGCAGCAGGGATGCGAGGTGAGTGGGGAGGCAGGTGAGGCAGAGCCTCCTCACTGCAGTCCATTGAAAGCGCCTCCCCACTGGAGTCCTTCGAAAAGCACCATCGCCGCATGAGGCACCCAAGCACCCACAACCCACGCACTTCCACGCGAGGATTGTGAGGGCCTCACACGGCAGTGGCGCTTTTTGAAGGACTCCAGTGGGGAGGCTCTGCCTCCCCAAGGGCGCTTTCCAAAAGACTCCAAAGGGGACGCTCTGCCTCCCCTGCCTCCCCACCCACCTCAGCCCCTTCTCTGCAGCTGGCGCCTGTGGTGGTATGTTCTTTGCTGGGTCCTGGAGGAGGCCGCCATACAAGCCTCCCTCCTCCCAGCACAAGAGAAGCCTACAGACACTGAGAGGCCCTCCAGCCTTTAAACCTCGCCACACGCGCCCCGGCCCCACGAGAGGAAGGGGGCGCCTCGAGAGAAACGAACGCCCTCGGAGAAGAAAGGCAGTTCCCCCAGAAGGCGACCACCCCCGCGCGCCGCAACGCGTGATCACCCCCTGGGACGACAGGCCTCCAAATACCCCCCCCGCCTGTCTCCAGGAGCAACCCGCCCGTCTCTGAAGCGAACACAGAGTCACGCGCTGCTCTCTAACGCAGTCCCCCCCCCCGTGCTTACCTGGGACCTTGGCGACTTCACAGCAGCTACCGACAGGCAGATAAGCAACGCGCATGCGCCGCATTGCATCGCCCAAGGGGGAAAAGGGAACGCGAACAGCTCACAGCGCATGCGTGCGCTTAACCCAAGGGACGGCTTTTGCTATGAAGTGCGCGTGCGCGAAAGTTTCGTCTCCTGCAGGGAGGTGCGGTGGGTGCGGAAGCAGGTGCATTGCTTCCACCCACTGCATGTTCATGTCCATTCTACAGATGTGTTTTTCTTGATCTGTGGACAGTGGCTGGCATGCAGCTCTTCAAAGCACCAGGCTCTTGCCAGAAAAATGTGAAAAGTCTCCTTCCCAGCAACAGAAGGAGAGACAGTTTGCACAAGTTAATACTGATTCTTTTTCCCCTCCTTCCAAGTCACTGGAAACAATGAAGACTTCGCTGTGGCCACTGGAGCTGAGGTTACAGTATTGTGGTTCGCACAAACAGTGTGACTCACTAACCATTAAAGCTCTCCTGGTGCCCTGCACTTAATGAATTCAGTCTTTTAAGACCTGTCTGGGGTTGTTCATTAACATTTCAAAAGACAGAATCCTTCATGTACATCCTTGGGAGTAAACCCCACTAAGTTTAGTGACTTCTGAGTACAACTGTATACTGCCATCAGGTTGCAGTCCTTTCTTAGCCACCGTGACTTGGGAAACAAATCCTATTGAACTCATGTTCACTTGGAAGGAAAATATGATTAGACCAACCTTGTTTTGCTGCTTTGAAACCTTGTTGCTTTAGATTGTAACTTGTACTGTATCTCCCCCCCCCCCTTGTTAATTCCTTATTTCCTAGTGCATGATGCTGGCTAGCCAACACACATTTCACAGGGGGACCTGCTTTCTTTTTTTCTAGAATCAGCTGTCCTTCATCAGTTCTCTTTATGCTTTTTGTACAGTTGTGCTTTTCCAACAATGCCCCAAATTTATTTTCCTCTCTCTTTCTGGGTTCCTATTGGTTGGGACTAAAGTTCTAGCCTCAGTGCATTGCTGGGAGGTTGAATTCAGGTATGGTATGGTGTCATGCTAAGGTATGGTATACAAGTTGTTATCATCGTTAATGACATCAGCGTACATAGCAGCTTACACAGAGAGGAAGAAAAAACCTAAACAGGTCTTGTCCTGAAGGCTCATAATCTAAAAGTAGATTTAAAGTACAAATAAGGAGGTTATTTTCCTTTTGATGAGAATGAGGTGAAGTTCACCAAATTCTTTGTTTTCTTTTAAAGTTCAGGCAAATTCCTGTCAGCAGTTTGCACTAATTATAACTAATGTGGCTGTTGCTGGTGTTCAGACTTATTACATTAAGCTTGAAATGAATTTATGGGTTTAGAACAGGCAGTGGACTGTAACTATTGCTTTTTATAAAGAATAACTGGGAACTTGATGTCATTCAGGATCACAATGCATAGGGATTAACACCTTTTCCTTTGTATAATTTTTCTGCCCAAATTCCCCGAAGTGCATATTTGCAGCAGATAACTGTTCTGATGGGGGGTTTTCTGTTTTACTCTGGGTTGGTCAGACCTTATATGTCCTCATGCCCTCATATGGGGTACTGTGTCCAGTTCTGTGCACCTCATTTTAGGAAACATGCAGCCAAACTGGAGTGGGTTCAGAGAAGAGTGACAAGGATGATTGGAGGACTGGAGAATAAGCCCTATGAGGAAAGGTTGAGGGACCTTGGATTGTTTAGCCTGAATAAGGCTGAGATGAGATATGATAGTGTTCTTCAAAGGGAAATTTGGCAGTGGAACAGATTGCCAAGGGAGATGGTGAATTCTCTCTCACTGGAGATCTTCAAGCAGAAGCTTAACAGCACCTGCTGGAGATGCCCTAGAAGGATTTCTTACTACTGGCAGGGGAGTGGGTGGGTGGAGCAAATGTAGGTATCTTTCAACTCTATGATTGATTTTTGGTGGTAAAAAGATAACTGATAAAATGGTGGAAAGTGGACAGGTGGAAAGTGTTAACCCCCTTCATGCATAGTCATCCAGAGCCAGAAGCCAGGTCTTTATGGCTATAGTTTTGATTAAAAGGGAATATTACTGGTTTATTTCCTGTGTTATTTCCTGCTGGAGAGAAGGTGGAGTACCTCAAGACATGAGGGATGCAAACATCATCACGCTGTACAAGAACAAAGGTGACAGGGGTGACTGCAACAACTACCGCGGCATCTCTCTCCTTAGCGTTGTAGGAAAGCTGTTTGCCCGAGTTGTACTAAAGAGGCTCCAGGTACTTGCAGAGAGCGTCTATCCAGAATCGCAGTGTGGATTCAGAGCCAACAGGTCCACCACTGATATGGTATTCTCCCTTAGACAACTGCAGGAGAAATGCAGGGAACAACGACAGCCACTCTTTATAGCCTTCATAGATCTCACAAAGGCTTTCGACCTGGTCAGCAGAGACGGCCTCTTCAAGATTCTCCCCAAGATTGGATGTCCACCCAGGCTCCTCAGCATCATCAGATCTTTCCACAAGGACATGAAGGGCACTGTTGTCTTCGATGGCTCCACATCAGACCCTTTTGACATCCGAAGCGGAGGGAAGCAGGGCTGTGTTCTTGCACCAACCTTGTTTGGGATTTTCTTCGCTGTCCTGCTGAAGCAGGCCTTTGGAACTGCAACAGAAGGCATCTATCTCCGGACCAGATCAGATGGAAAGCTCTTCAACCTCTCCAGACTGAGAGCAAAATCCAAAGTCCAGCTGAAATGTCTGTGTGACTTCCTCTTTGCCGACGATGCAGCTGTCACTACCCACTCTGCCAAAGATCTCCAGCAGCTCATGGATCGTTTTAGCAAGGCCTGCCAAGATTTTGGACTGACAATCAGCCTGAAGAAAACACAGGTCATGGTTCAGGATGTGGACTCACCTCCCTGCATTACAATCTCTGCGCATGAACTGGAGGTTGTCCATGACTTTGTGTACCTTGGCTCAACGATCTCCGACACTCATTCTCTCGATACCGAGCTAAACAAGCGCATCGGTAAAGCAGCTACCACGTTTTCCAGACTCACAAAGAGAGTCTGGTCCAACAAGAAGCTGACAGAACATACCAAGATCCAGGTCTACAGAGCTTGCGTCCTGAGTACACTTCTGTACTGCAGTGAGTCATGGACTCTTCGCTCACAACAGGAGAGGAAATTGAGCGCTTTCCACATGCGCTGCCTCCGACGCATCCTCGGCATCACCTGGCAGGACAAAGTTCCAAACAACACAGTCCTGGAACGTGCTGGAATCCCTAGCATGTATTCACTGCTGAAACAGAGACGCCTGCGTTGGCTTGGTCATGTCGTGAGAATGGATGATGGCCGGATCCCAAAGGATCTCTTCTATGGAGAACTCATGCAAGGAAAGCGCCCTACAGGTAGACCACAGCTGCGATACAAAGACATCTGCAAGAGGGATCTGAAGGCCTTAGGGATGGACCTCAACAAGTGGGAAACCCTGGCCTCTGAGCGGCCCGCTTGGAGGCAGGCTGTGCAGCATGGCCTTTCCCAGTTTGAAGAAACACTTTGCCAACAGTCTGAGGCTAAGAGGCAAAGAAGGAAGGCCCATAGCCAGGGAGACAGACCAGGGACAGACTGCACTTGCTCCCGGTGTGGAAGGGATTGTCACTCCCGGATTGGCCTTTTCAGCCACACTAGACGCTGTGCCAGAACCAACTTTCAGAGCGCGATACCATAGTCTTTCGAGACTGAAGGTTGCCAATACAATATTTCCTGTGTTCAACCCATAAATTAATGTACATTAATGTACATTAAATTTAATATAATGGACAGTTTGACCTCTAGAAACATCCATTATGGCTGTTTATGTCTTGTTGATTTTGTGGTTGTGTCATGCCTATGCTTGGGTATTGGAAAGTAAAGTTTTCAAAAAGCTTTTCTTGGGCAGCTTGTTGTCTTTAGATTGCAGAAGTCGAGGGAAAAGAAAGTGAAGTTTTAGTCAGATTTCAGGAATGGTGATTTCAGAAGTGATTTCAGGATTTCATGAATGCTGATTTTAACAGGCTTAGAGGATATGGCTATCTTTTCTTCTAAAGGAGAAAAACGTCTAAAAGAGAGATGGTATATTTTGAAAAGCAAGATACTGAAGGCACAGTTGCAGACAGTTCTCATGAGACAAAAAGTTGGAAGATGTCTAAAGTAACCACTGTGGTTACACAAAGTGCTTTCTGAAAAGTTGATAAGCAAGAAGAACATGTATATGTAGTGGATGGAGGAACAGACTAGGTCATAAGAGTCCGGCTAGATCAGGCTATAGACCCATCTAGTCCAGCTTCCTATATCTCACAATGGCATCAGGGAGGACAAGACAACAACATACCTGCATCCTGTTGACGCCTGGCATTCTGTGGAAGCTTACTTCTAAAACTAGGAGGTTGCATATACCCATCATAACTTTTTCACACATACTATTGCTAAGCAAGGTCTCCCGCATCTTGTACTTATGCCTCTTACTTTTTGTTCCTATATGCAGAACTTTACATTTGTCTCCCAATAACTTTAACTTGTTGGTAAGTGCCCATCAGGTATGGAACCTGTCAAGATTGTTTTGCGTTCTGTTGCTGTCTTCCAGGATGTTAGCTTCCCCTGCCCCCTGCCTTGTGTCATATGCAAATTTGATAAACATGCCCTAAACCACAACTTATCCAGATCATTTATGAAAATGTTGAGTAATGTGGTAGCCAAGATAGAGCCCTGTGATACCTCACAGCTTGATGTGGAGTCATTTATTAGCACTCCTTGGGAACACTTGTTCAACCAGCTTTGAAACCACCTAAAAGTAGTATCATCTAACCAAGGCTTGTCAAACTTGTTTCATCCAGCAGGGCAAACAGCATTCATGGCACCTGCTGTGGGATGGGAGTGATGTCATTAAGTAGGAAGTGACATCAACAAGCAAGTGATGACCAGAAAAAAACACTTTTTCCTCACTTAGGAACTCAGCTGCAAATGACAGAGAAAATATGCAAAGCTTAACCATATTTTCAAGATATGTGGTAGCCCAATTATCACACAGGCCTCCCTTTCAGCATCACTGCTTTTGCCTAAGGCCTCACTTTGCAACTTAGCAACTCTCTGCAAAATGACACCTCAGTAGAAGTGGTGCTGCTGAAAGGGTGTGTGCCTCCCCCCCCCATGATTACTGGGCTCTCCCAGTGCCTTCCCTTCTGGCTTTCTTACCCCCTTGGTCTGCCTCTTCCTCTTTACCATTCCTCACCTTCTGAGGCCTCCTTCTTTCTCTCCTTTACTGTGCCTTGGCAGAAGAAGCACTGCTGAAAGGGTGGCACTGGAAGAGCCCAATTTTCACATGGGCTTCTCTTTCAACACCTTAGCACAGTGGTGTCAAACATAAGGCCCTCAGAAGCTTTTTTATCTGGCCCTCAGGCTGAGGGCCATTGCTGAGCAATGCTGAGCAATGCTGAGGTGACACTGCTGAAAGGGTGGCCCACATGATAATTGGGCTCTCCCATATCTTGAAATATGGTCAAGATTTGTGTATTTTCTCTCCTGTCATTAGCAGCTAATGAATTCCTACATGAGAACAGAGTGTTTATTTCTGGTTTTGACTTGTTTAATGACATCACTTGCTGTGTAATGACATCACCTCCGGTCCTCAGCATGATCATTAATGCTTTTTGGCCCTCTGTATGACATGAGTTTGACACCCCTGCCTTAGCACAAGCATTGCTGCTGAAAGGGTGGCCTGCATGATGATGATGATGATGATGATGATGAACAGGTATTTATATACCGCCTTTCTTGGTCTTTATTCAAGACGGTTTACATAGGCAGGCTTATTTTAAATCCCTTATTAAATAGGGATTTTTACAATTGAAAGAAGGTTCTTTCTTTCAAGAACCACTACATCCAGGTGTTTCATTCCAATCTGGCTTCACATTCTGGCCTCCATCCTCCCACGCTCAGAGCAGATGGAATAGCTCGGCTGCAGCTTGTCAGCTGCTTCAAGGTCGCACGGTGCCAGTGGCCTCGAACTGGCAACCTTGTGGATGTTATCTTCAGGCAGACGGAGGCTCTACCCTCTAGACCAGACCTCCTGCCCAGTGCCACCCTTTCAGCAGTGCTGCTTCTGCTGATGCATCACTTCACAGCTCAGCAGACACCTGGAGTGGGTTCAGAGGAGGGCAACAAAGTTGGTGAGGCATCTAGAAACTAACTCCTAGCATGAAGTGGGCTCTCCCCTCATTGAAGTTTTTCAAGCAGAGGCTGGATGGTCATGTGTCAGGCATGCTGTAGCTGTTGTCTGCAATGAGCAGGAGGCTGGACTAGATGCCTTTGAATAACCCCTCTAACTCTAACATTCTAATTGCACAATCCTATACATACTTAGAAGTGAGTCCCATTGTGTTCAATGGTGCTTACTCCCTGGAAACTATTGGATTTGTATCTTGGGGTATCTTCACTTGAATCATTAAAACAACCTTTGAGTGCTTTGTATGCTCTTTGTATTTATGCACATGTGAACTTAGTTGCTGCAGACCTGGAAGTGAAAGAGTGATGATTCTAAGTTGAATGTACTTTCTAGTCTAGATATCTAATGGTATCTAGTCAGCATACATATCACATTTCAAATTATAGATGTGGGAGATGCAAAGATCTGTTTTCCATGGCGCCCAAATGGTCTTAGCAATGCGTTGGGTAATCAAATTACACTTGGACTATTCATATTCATTCTGAAAATACTTTTATGAGTGCTTTTATATAGTGCTTAGTTTATTTAAGGAATGCAGAGACCTAGCTTCAGTGACTCAAGTTTTAAGGAGTATGCTCCAGTTCTACTTCTCAGACTCCTCCTTCTGTATTCTGACCCATATCCTGCAGCTGTACTTCCACTTGCTTATAAAGGTAGATTCTATTACTGCTGCACCTTCCTCTGTTGTAAGGAAGGACTACCTACTTGGCAAATGGTATTAATTTTGCAGTAGTCATTAATTATGAAGGCCAGGTAGCTGGGTGGTGCCTTTGATTGAATTTATTGGGAGCATGGTAGTGGGACTACCAAAATGGGTGTTCAATATATTTCTACTACTATACATCACCATGTAAATCACCATCACACAGTGGCTGCAAAATATTAATTATAGAATTGCTCATGTGAATGCACTCTTTCCATAGACAAATTAGAGCCCGATCCTGAGGTCTGCGGCGCGGCTCCGCAACACAGACCTCTGTCGCAAACGTGCCGTAAGGCACATTTGCGGGGTTTACCGCTGGGCTCCCGCCGGAGCTAGCCCAGCTCCGGCCAGTGCTGAGCCAGCGTGTGGCAGGTGCCCGGGTTCCGCAGCTCAGCGGTCTCCCGGATTGCCAGGCTACGGAATGGGAGAAGGGGGCGTGGCCGGGGGCGTGGCGGAGGCATTCCGGGGAGGGAGGAGGCGTGGCTGGGGGCATGTGGGAGGCGTGTTGGGGAGGGGGAGAGGCGAATCCGTGGAGCCGAACTCCGCAGGATCCAAGGTGCTCGTGCAGGGCTGCTCGCCCTACACAAGCACCTTTACTTTAGTGATGACCAAAGGGTTGCCTCTAAAGTGAGTAGCCCCATTGTGGGGCTGCTTCCCTTACTCGGGGGAAGGGGACAAACATCCCCTTCTCCTGAGGAGCCTCCTATGGTAGCGTGGGAGGCGCAGGATCGGGCGGCAGCCCTCTGTGGAGCCACTGGGTCCTGGAGCTCCGGGCAGCTCAGGATTGGGCTGTTAATCTACTGCTGTGTAGCAGCTGAGTGTTGATTTTTTTTTTAAGGCCTGTATTAGCTTATTTTTACATGCACATACTCAGTTCTCAATAGACTTTTGATATCATTCGCATTGATTCTTTCATGGCTCTGTGCCTATAACACTACATGACCGGGAATCTTTTTCTGTCACTGCATCTCCACTTCGGGCAAAGCCTCTGCTCTTAATTCCTTCTGCCCGCAGCTATTAAAGACATGGAGTTTCTAGCTATTAAAAAGGCAGTTCTTCTAAACTTCATGTAGAATAAACTTTTTCCGTTTCCAATGCTAATTAGCAGTTAAAACACATTGATGTCCATGCCAAATATAATATGATGGAACCTTTTATATAAACAGCTCCATATTTTTAGAGTGCAGGGACAGACAAATCAGCTTTCAATTAAAAAGAGATTAAACCCCAGTGAACCATTGCACAGCACTGAAAACAAAGACTGTGAGTTCCAGTTCTAATTAATCCTGCAGAACTGCGTGCTGTTGTTGAGATGCCCTGCCAATGTTCCTTTGAAATTAAAATAGGTCATAAAGTCAAAGTACTTGAGAATCAAAGTCTGGAAGAAATGAGCCTTGTTCCAGGTATGGGTGCAAGTCTAGGGCTGCCGACAAATCCAGAGAAGAGCGGGCTGATCAGCTGGTCAGGTTTTAAAGCACTCCTGATGTGCCCCTGGTCAACATGCTGATTTATAATAAGGTATGAAGATGTTTTTTCTCATTATAACCAAAGACTTATTTCAAAAAATAAATGGAAGGATGTTATTAATTTGGGCCTGGGCTAAATGATTTGTCTACATATATCACTATTTCTTCATCCAGTTCCCAACAATGAGCAGCATGAAGTGCATTGTAAAGGCAAGTTATAGCAAAATTAGTTTTTTGTCAGCTATCCTTGGGTGTCTTTCCAATAATAATGACCACCTCATTATTTAATTCTGTATAAAATTTGCCTTATTTCACTGACAGCTTAAGATTTCAATCGTATGCACGCTTACTTGGGAATAAACTTAATTGAACCCCACTCTTGGTTTACATACACTCTTGTGGCATGTGTCAGTGTACTGTTATGAAAGCAGAATCTTTTCCATTGGGTGGGGAGTATTTGTGTGACCAGACTTGGCATTAACCAGGAAGTCTTGTTTGGTGACATTTTTCTAGTGCTTATATGAATCAAAGTCATTCAGTGAATGACCTTGGCTGTATCTGGTTGCAATGTATCTGTGGATTCAAGCAACTGGTGCCTGGCGAATTTATTATCGCTTTGTCTCTGCTCTCTGTCTGCATATTCTCACTAAGAACACCTCACAAGATTATTTAGAGGAGAAATGCAGGGGGGAGAGGACATGTTTGTCTTGAAAGGGCAAACACAAATATTGGTGTCATGCATGCTAGCTGAAATGGGAGGGAGCTCTGTGATTGTATCTCCTATGGTTTTTTTCACAGAACCACTGAAACCACAGGGGCCCTTTTGAATGGGAATGCAGTGATTGGAGAATCATGTTAATGTTTTTCCTGAGTCATTTTCCCAACTCAGATCATATTCCCTAAGCTGCTATTAGCCATGGAGAAGAAAAAAGACAAGTATTTTACCCATTTTCCCCACCCTCCCATTGGTGGCTAATAAAAGTTTTTAAAAGAGGCAATTTAAGTTGGGGAAATTGTAGTTGGGAACAATTAAATTTCCCTTCTGCCAGCACAATGGGCTTCAAATTGCCTCTTTCCACAGTTTTTTTAATTAAAAAAAATGTTGGGAGTTCTGATCATGGATTAAGTTTGGCCCAAACTATGGCCTGTAGTTTCACAAAGTGGAGAGAAGTAAAACGATCTTCTGTGCCTTTTTAAAGATTGGTTTTAAATAGCAGCTTAAAACATACTTTTACAATTTGATCTCAACCATGTGGTGGTTGATCCTATTCTTTTTAGCTGGTTGTGTAGTGTAGTATTTGCGCAGTAATAGCAAAGGTGACTTTAAGGTTGTCTTAGTACAACTTGGCTTTAAAGAATTCTTCAATTCTTAATGTATTCTGTATCTTCTATAGCAGGGGTGCTCACACTTTTTTGGCTTGAGAGCTACTTTGAAACTCAGCAAGGCCCGGAGATCTACCAGAGTTTTTTTTACAATGTTCGCGCCATCATAACATATAACATTTATGTGTACAATGTATGTTGGTGTACCTTGAGCACCACTGAGTCTAACAGGACTTACTCCTGAGTAGACATGCCTAGGATTAGGCTGTGAGGCTGCAATCCTAGCCACACTTACCTGGGAGTAAGCCCCATTGAGTACAATGGGCCTTACTCCCGGCGTTTCCTCCCAGAGGCACCTGAAAGGGGGGGTCGGCACTCCGCGATCTATTCATTTTGCCTCGTGATCTACCGGTAGATCGCGATCCACCTATTGAGCACCCCTGTTCTATAGCATCTATGAAATTGACTTTGTATCCTGTTGCAGTATATAGCCATTAAAAAAGTCCTGTCAATGACTAGAATCTTTTCATTTGGTATAGCATAAATTAAATATGCAGATTTGCATGCAGCCAGATGTGCACCCTCTTAAAGTACACAAACAAACACTAGTGAAGTAAGCTAATTGAGAGCGGTGAACAGTTGACAGCTTGGTGATAATCTGAACAAGGGGTGGGTGACCATCACTGCAATATATGCAACTAGCTCATACTGTAATCTCCCTGGTAAATATCAACCTCTGTTTTGCACACCTCGCCAGGTTTCCACCATGACTGACGGTGCGCATTATTCATCCTTGTGGGTCATAAGTTGCACAAACCCATCTCAAGATGGTTAGATTACTAAATTTGATGCATGCTTGATCACTAGAGGGTGCTGTAGACTTTATCAGACTTTTAAAAAATTACTGGAATCTGATAACGCCTCTCTTCAAAATTGGTTTAGTTTCCAACTTACATCGGCTGTGTTCATTACCTTCATATTTAAATGCCTTAATATTTTTAATGATCCTGTACATGTCTTATTGCGTCCCTACTATATTTTAGTTTTCATCTTGTTAATGTGGCATATCCTTTATCTCTATATATCCACCTTCCTTTGCAGCCCTACTACTTGCACATAAGAAAGCATGTTCCATGATTTTTCAGAGGCAACAACTCAGCCTCTGAAGTGTCACAGCACACATTCAAAGCAGGAATTTAAAGGGCAAAAAATATTTTCACATTTCTTGGGTTGGAATTTAGTTTTCACTGGTGGTGGAAAGATCTTAATATTGATCTGGAAGGCATCTGAGTAATTATTTATCTGATTGCTGCCAAGGGAAAGAGTGGCTAAAAATCTGTAACTGTTCAGTAAGGGTTAAAGCCCCTCCCCCTCCTCCTACTGCAATCCTAACCCATATTAGGAGTCCTGCAGCTGCTATGAAAAGAGAAACACAATGACTCTTTTGGTATCATGCACAGTTTGGTATTTTTTCTCTCACCAAGCTCACAGAATGGTTGTATGAATAAAATGAAATTTCCTTATATGTTGCTCTGAGCTCCACAAGTTTCCTTTGTTTGACCTTGAGGGAAGGGTGCATACAACTATGATAAGTAAAGATCACCCAGAATGTCCGGAGTGGCAAACTGAAATTCTACAACATTGCATTGAGCCATTAGTGTTCATCACCTTTAAACAGCCCTCTAAAACAAAAGGCTTTTGTGAGTTGGCTGGCAGCTTACCACATACATACAGTGTCACAGCTCCAGTCTCCACTGAATTTCCCTTCCTTTCTGCAAGCATGAAGATCAGGCACAGAGGCAAAGGGAAAATGAGGCATTCAACAAACAAATGCTTTAAACCAGTGGTTCCCACACACTTAGCACCAGGACCCACTTATTAGAATGAGAATCTATCAGGACCCACCAGAAGTGATGTTATGACCGGAAGACATGAAGCAGGAAATTTTTTAAACAAACCTAGGCCACAATCCTACCCACACTTACCCAGGAGCAAGTCCCTTTAAACAAACCTAGGCCACAATCCTACCCACACTTACCCAGGAGCAAGTCCCATTGACTATCATTGTTAAAAGAATATACATAGTAGCTTGTTAAAAGTACAGGTCTGTAACATTTCCCCAAATCCAGTCACATACCATGTCTAACATATTAAAAATAAAATATTGAAATGAAGGGGAACCCACCTGAAATTGGCTTGCGACCCACCTAGTGGGTCCTGACTCACAGTTTGAGAAACACTGCTTTAAACCCCCTCCTGCCCTGTTTAACCTCGGATTGGGTTCATCAAACCCATTTTGGAATTGCCCAGTTTGTACCATTTGGCCCACTTGTAATTTATGGCAGAGTTGCCATAAGAAAACAGTGTGATAGCTGTTTTCAAATACAATGACATGAAAGCAGCACAATGAATTAGCATGCCGTGTGATATGACTCTCCAAATAGGTCAGAGTTTTGTCAACCCAAACGCCTCCTTTTTTGCAGTTGAAGTAGGCATGGAAAAAATGGCCTGAACGTCATCAAGAGGTACTGCATATCAACAACTTGCCCTATGTAGTTACTTTTTGATCGTCTGTTCTTTAATCTACATGTGTGTCTGTATTCTTTCATTTTTTTTTTTTGCATGGATTCTGATTCCTTGGTGACAGTTAGAAGATACTCCTAAATATCACAAAAGAAAAATATTTCTTTACTCAGCATGTGGAACTCTTTGCCATAGGATGTGGTGATGGCATTGGGCCTAGATGCATTTAAAAGGGTATTGGACAAATTTCTGGAGGAAAAATCCATCATGGGTTACAAGCCATGATGTGTATGTGCAACCTCCTGATTTTAGAAATGGGTTATGTCAGAATGCCAGGTGCAAGTCTCTTGTTGTCTTACGTGCTCCCTGAGGCATTTGGTGGGCCACTGTGAGATGCAGGAAGCTGGACTAGATGGGCCTATGGCCTGATCCAGTGGGGCAGTTCTTATGTTCAGTTTCCTGTCAAATAAATAGACTAGGGCTGCAGTCTTATACACTCTTACTGAGAGGAAGCCCTGTTCAACTCAGTGGGGCTTGAGTTAAGGATTCTAGGATTGTGCTGTAAGTTTTTCCTCTAGATTTCTACCATTTCTTAGTACCAATTCTTGTCTCAGGTGCCAAGCCGTGGCTCATAAGCTGCGTGTGGCTCTTTGACATATCATATGTGGTTCTTGGAAATATGTTGGCCAAGCTCCTTTTTGCATCACTAAAGGTAAAAAATAAAAAGAAATTTTCAAGCTTTATAATTATTTATCTGATATAATTGAGAGTCAGCTGAATTAAAACATATGTTTAATGTTCATGGTGAGAAAATATATTTAAGAACTTAAATGCTTCTTAAATATTGTGTCTCTCAAACATGTGAAGTTTATCGTATGTGGCTCTCACTTAAGCAAGTTTGACTACCCCTGTTCTAGTGATCTTTTCTCCCTGGGGTGCCTCTTTTTCTAAGCACCAAGCCCCGAGGAACCAGCATTTAGTGTCTAATATTTCCCAGATCATGGAGCCAGAGAAAGTTCTGAATAGCTGACTGACACATTCTTCTAAATTAATGTTTAGCCGTAACATTCTGGCGCCATTTAGATTACTACATAGTCTTAAAAATCTTTGAACAAATGTTCTAAAGACATAAACCAGAAAGCATAAAAAGACAATTGTAATACATCTTCCTTCTAGTTCTAATCCTATTTTATCTGTGAACAGGTTTTATATAGTTAACAGTTTCAGCAATTGCCTTGTAACACATGTTATGCATACACAAATTAAATTAACCATCTACCAATTACCAAGAAAATTACATGCAAAATATGACTGATTTTCAATGAGTGTTGACATAACTAAGCACGTCCATTGGTAACTGGAAAAGGGTGAGCCAAAAGCTTGAAAATTTGGCAACAAAAGGTGCAGTACACAAAAATGAACTGATGTGCCCCAACCCCATGCACACACATGCCAGACTGCTGAGCCTCAACAAAACTTAGGTCACAATCCACTTTCCAACACTGGCATAGCTGTGCCAGTGGGACATATGCTGTGTCCTGCAGGGGGCAGTCACAGAGGCTTCCTCAAGGTAAGGCAATGTTTCTTCCCTTATGCTGGAGTTGCATTTCCCTTATCTCAGTGCTGTATGGTTGGTTAGGATTGCGCTCTTAGGTATATCTGGGAGTTAGATCTCAGTCAGGAATGACTGCACAGGCAGTAATGGCACAGTATTTAGGCCATCTATAATCTAGCGTTTTCATATACCTGAGATTTCCTGGGGCCCAACTGCCTATTGTGGTGATCCACAAAAAAGGCTCTGTTGTGCCAATTGTGTCCAGTATATGTTGAAGAACCACCAGAAAAAACTGAGTTGGATCTTACAGAAGGTCTGTGCAAATAGAAAAGCATTTCGGGTTGTGCAAAAGAGGATGCAAATTTCTCTTGCTTCCCCCTCTGTTGTATTCCATTTATCAGGTATTCCTCGTGGTCCCCAAACCTCAGGATACAATCAGAGGTATAACTGAGGGGGAGCCCTTTGGGGAGCCTCCACAGGACAGGAATGGAGGGCATGAAACCACCACCACCACCTCCTCTAGGGAGAACCCAAAAGTGACATCACAATCATCAAGAGTTCAAGACATCAAGAGTTCTTCAGCTCATGTGACATCATGATGTCACTGCCCCAGCCACCAGGGCTTCTAGTTCCACCTTTGGATATAATATAAAACTATTGAAAGACTTTAGTCCCACAATTCCTAGAACTGAGGATAAATAACACTTTTTGTTGTTACAATCTGAACCTGATAGTTACAAGCTTGCTGCACTTAGTAAGATGAAGTGCTTTTGCTAGGCAACAATGAATTTTTGTTTTGAGCTAACACTGGAATGATTTTAATTTTCTGATTTAAAAAAATTACATTTATCATCAGACTTCAGTCCTTCTACTTTAGTGATAAGCAAGACACTTTTACACCATGGGCTTATCAACACATCCTGTACATCTCATAGCGCAATTCTAACCTTCACTGGCACAGCTAGACCGCATGGCCTGCACTATATCTAGTGCAGGTTAGGAGGAGGCTGGAGGTCTACTCTGGGAAAGGGGATATTTTTCTCTTTACACTGGGTAAAGCCCCAGCTTGTCCTATGGGGCTTCTTGGATCTCTTCCAACTACTTAGCTGGCGCAAATCAAAGAATCACAGTGTAATGCCACAAACCCCGGGAGAGAGGATAGGATACAGTGGAGGCTTCTTCTGGCATTCCTACCCCCCTCTCTGGCCTGTCCCACTTCCTCCTCCCACCCAAAAACACTCCCTCCTTGCCTCTGAAACACCCTCTTTCCACCCTCCCCCTATGCCAGTTGGTGCAAATTTAATCTCTGCTGGTGTCCTGGGGGCCTGGTTGCCACACTGGTGAGCCAGTGCAGGCCTTCCTGCTGGTGCTGCTTGCTCTTGAGTCAGCAAAAAGTGTTTTATTTATGGCACTTTTACAATGGCTAGCATCAGTGTAGCGGCTGCTGCGCTGGCGCTAGTGTAGAATAGGACTGCGCTCTCAATCACATACATTTTTCATTTTCATGATCCTCTATCAAATTCCAAAGAAATATCAATCCTCAAGGGATGGATAAAGATGTGTGTCAGATTCCCTTGCTGGTTATGTAGATAGATGACTTTGCTTTGGCAGGTGGGTAATTATGCTGATTTGGTTCTTTCCTTTAAAGGGAACATTGCTAATTTCTTGAATAGACCAAAAACAAGGAAGTGATATTGTTTTGTTTTACAAT
Source organism: Tiliqua scincoides (assembly GCF_035046505.1). Lineage (NCBI taxonomy): Eukaryota > Metazoa > Chordata > Lepidosauria > Squamata > Scincidae > Tiliqua > Tiliqua scincoides. Next base: position 67,723,755 of record NC_089825.1, on the reverse strand, counting down.
GGGCAGATGGGCATTGCATGCTGAGGTGGGCATAACCTTCAAAAACACTAAAGAGAATAACAAGGGGAAAGTCTAGAGCAGTGGTGTCAAAAACAAGGCCGGGAGGCCAGATGTGGACCACAGAAGTTTTTTAGCCAGCTCTCAGGCTCTCAGCTGCTGAGCAGTGCTGAGGTGGTAGTACTGAAAGGGCAACCCACGTGAAAATTGGGCTTTCCCATGTCTTAAAATATAATCAAGATTTGTGTGTTTTCTGTCATTTGCTGCTAACACAAATCTTGATTATATGTATTTCAAGAGAAATGAGAAAAAGTGCTTATTTTTGGTTATGACCTGTTTCATGACATCTTGTATTGGCAACCTTCAGTCTCGAAAGACTATGGTATCGCGCTCTGAAAGGTGGTTCTGGCACAGCATCTAGTGTGGCTGAAAAGGCCAATCCGGGAGTGAACATCACTCATGACATCACTTCCTACCTAATGACATCACTTTCAACCCTCAGCAGGCCTCATGAATGCTATTCGGCCCTTGGTATGAAATGAGTTTGACAACCCGGTCTACAGAATGACTTTGCTGTAATGAGGGTGCATAGCTTGACTGTTGGTTGTCACCTGAATACTACTGCATTTGCGCAGCACAGCAGACAATATAGTTGAGTACCCCAGGCATTAGATAAGTGTGTGTGAGTAACAAAAACTCAGTTTCTAGATCAGGGGTGTCAAACTTGTTTTATACAGAGGGCCGAAGTTAGCATTCAGGGCACTTGCTGAGGGCCGGAAGTGATGTCATTAAGCAGAAGGTGACATCATTAAACAGCTGATGGCCAGAAATCAGCACTTTGTTCTCACAAAAAACCTCATTAACTGCAAATGACAGAAGAGAAAATATGCAAATCTTGATAATATTTCAAGATATGGGGGTGCCCAATTTTCACATAGGCTGCTTTTCAGCACTAACACCTCAGTACTATTCAGCAGCTGAGGGCCAGATAAAAAGCTTCTGGGGGCCGCATCAAGCCCCTGGGCCTTTTGTTTGACACCCCTGCTCTAGAAGTAAACATTTACAAAACTGTATGAGACTATAGAAGGGGGCATGAATAGTTGCTTGGCTTGCGACTTCTCTAATGGCAATCTGGTAGATCACAGTTAACTACTCACAATTGCAGTAGACTAATGGGGTGGGTGGAAAGGAAAGATGCCATTTCCTTAGCACTTTAAATAACTATGGTCAAATATTTGTCACTGACAAAATGCTGATTTCCATTCAATCGAACGGGAAAGGCCTGAATTCTGAATGGCAGTTGTACACCTGACCTTCATGTAGAGTGGTTACCATGGAAAGTAACCACGTAACCTGAGCCACCAGTGAGATTGTCATGTGCATACATTTCCACTGAAATGGAGCCTCAACTGCACAGAAGCAGCTTCCAGCACTACCTAGTAAGCAACGTACAAGTCAAGCATAAGTCTGCTTCCTGCCAACCATTTTTGTCAGCAGTGCTTGGCTCAGCATTTGATGTGAGTGTGCCAGCATGGAATTCTCCCATGGCCAAACTGTTCCTTCTCCTAAGGAAATGCCACTTATGGTACTTCCCCCTTCTTGTAAGGCAGTGTTTCTCAAACCGTGGGTCAGGACCCACTAGGTGGGTCATGAGCCCATTTCAGGTGGGTCCCCATTCATTTCAATATCATATTTTTAATTTATTAGACTTGATGCTATTATGAAATGTGACTGCATTTGGAGAAATGTTACAGACCTGTACTTTTAACAGGCTACTATGTATCTTCTTTTAACAATGATAATCAATGGGAATTACTCCTGGGTAAGTGTGGGTAGGATCACAGCCTAGGATTGTTAAAAATGTTCCTGCTTCACTTCCAGTCATGACATCACTTCCAGTGAGTCCTGACAAATTCTCATTCTAAGAAGTGGGTCCCAGTGCTAAATGTGTGAAAACCACTTTGTAAGGTATTGCCAGAGAAAGAAGGAAAGCTGCAGATGTGCCCTGGACTGTGCTAATCTTGTACAAGGCTAATGTAAGGCTTCTATCACAACTGAATCAAGCCCTGTCCCCTTAGTTCCTGCACAAAAAGTTCTAGGTTGGCTGAACTGAAAGGTGATGTCCTAAGTTACATAGAATCGGTTACAAAGATTGCTCAAGTCAGAAAAGGTAACATGAAACAAGATGTGTCAGGCTGAAGAAAGCTGTTGCTCAGCATTCCTTGCACAGTGCAGGCAGGTTCAAAAATCCAGCTAGAGTGCTTTGTCATGACTACCCACCACAACTCAGAAAGAATCACAGCCCAATCCTATTCCATGCTGGAATAGACAGGGCAACTGACCTGTACTATATCCAGCATAGGGTTGGAATTGGCTGCCATGTAATGTGGAACAAGGGGATATTTTCCCCCTTACCTTGTGTCACACAGTAGCCACCCCTATGGGGCTACTTGGATCTATGCCAGTGAAATAGCTGGCGCAGTTCTGAGCAGCCCAGTGTAACACCTGGCTGGGAGGGGGGTTAGGATCTGGCCTAAGTCACTTAGGCCAGTAGCACTCCCTCCTGGGTCCAGTTGCCCTCCCCCTGCCTGCAACCATTCCCATTCCATCCTCTTGCCACCCTCTCCAACCCCTTGCACTGGCCATCTTTGGCCAGCACAACCTTTCCTTTGCATTGCGGAGGCTGGATTCAATCGCCATGAGCTGGCACACATGTCCTTGTGCTGACCCAGCTGACTTGAAAGGAGGCACAAATGTGCTTTATAGCATGCTTGCAACACTCCTGGGCCAGCGCAAGGGACTTGCGCTGGCTGAAGATCCAGTTAGGATTTTGCCCTCAGTTGCATAGGTGGACAGACATCAGTCATTTGTAAGAAGATAAGAAATGCCTTGCTGGATACAGCACATCTGTTTTATTTTCAACAATGGCCAGGTAGCCAGAGGCCTTTGGGCACCTGTAAACAGGGCCTGAAAGTGCAGGCTTTCCTCTACTGTTTATCCATTGAATGTGGTCTCCAGAGGAATGCCATATCTGCACAAGGAGCTTCTACTTGGTAATCAGAGTAAATAATTGTTCATGGACAATACATCCATTTTTTTTTTTATATAAAGTCATCTGAACTAGTAACCATCACCAAATCTTGGCCAGTGAATTTTTTAAGTTAATGTTGTGTTGTGTAAAGAAATATTTCTGACAGTTTGATATTTGCAAAAAGGCTGAGAAACGATCATCACAAAGAAGAGTTAAATACGACGGCAATTGTACTGATTTCGGCACCACTATATTACTTTATAACTGGAATGAAGCAAAAGACAGATCACCAGTGAACAAAATATTTTGACTGATGTTGCCAAAGAAATATCAAGCATAGACCAATAAGTTCAGTGGATCAACAAGGTCCTCAATACATGCGCAAAGAAAGAATGATCCCACTTTTACAGTGAATTGCGTCATGTGATAGAATCTCCACAGGCTTTAGTAATATGCTCCAGTTTTTCCACCTACATACAGAACACAATTGCAATTCCCTCTTTTGGACTTGGCTAGAGTTGCAGCAGAGACCTGGCAGGTTTACAGTTCTGTCATTTTCCTCTCTAGTTCTCAAGCCAGAAGCTTCATAGCTTTTATTCACTGAAGCTTTTATAGTCGTACCCATGCAGCTGAATTTCAAACATGGGAATCACAATGAAGCAATTTGAATTCCCAAGAAAAATGTCAATGCTTTAGTAAAAAAGAAAAAAAAGTTTTCAGTGTTAGCATCAAATAAGCAAGGCAGTAAATAATTAAGGCTGCAATCCTATACATGCTTACTGGGAGCAAGCCCACTGAACTTAATGATATTTACTTCTCAGTTGACAAGTACAGGATTGTGCTATGTCTGAATCAGTGGTTTCCAAACTGGTGGGTTGCGACTCACCAGGGGAACCAAAAGCAGGGCATTCTCCCTTAAGGGAAGTGACTCTGCTCCAATGACAGCAATAGCACTACAGAGATTGCAGCTCTGCTGCCGAAAAGGGGCTTATTTCTTACCTTGTGGCAGAGCTGGCCTCCTGCAAAGTCCTGGAGGCTTGCAGCTCCCTCCTATGTCCTCTGAGGCTTCTGTAAACAAGCCTTATCTCCAACTAGCAATTAGTCTGTGGAACTCCTTGCCATAGGATGTGGTGATGGCATCTGGCCAAGATGCCTTTAAAAGGGAATTTGACAAATTTCTGGAGGAAAATCCATCATGGGTTACAAGCCATGATAGGTATGTGCAACTTCCTGATTTTAGAAGTAGTCTACCTCAGAATGCAAGGGAGGGCACCAGGATTCAGGTCTCTTGCTATCTTGTGTGCTCGCTGAGGCATCTGATGGGCCACTGTGAGATACAGGAAGATGCACTAGATGGGTCTTTGGTCAGATCCAACAGGGCTCTTCTTATGTTTCAACTGCTCATCAGACTGTTTCTGTTTTTTCTGATCAGACTGGCTGGTCTCTCTCTCTCTCTCTCTCTCTCTCTCTCTCTCTCTCTCTCTCTCTCTCTCTCTCTCTGTGTGTGTGTATTGCAGTGACAAAAATTCCTGCTGGGGCTTAGGAATTTTTGTAACACACACACACATGTTCATTTACGCTAGAAATCTTAATACTTTCCAACTCTATAATTTATACTATGCCAGTGTTTCTCAACCAGTGGTATGGGTACTACCAGTGGTACTTGAGGTGGTGTCTGGTGATACTTGCTGGACCCCTGGACACCTGCCACCCAGCAGTGAGACTAGGAATGTGACACAACAGAGACTGGTAGGTGGCTGAGCTGCTTGGCCAGAGCTCCAAAGCATGCTTTTCCATGCTTGAAAAAGCCCTTCCACCACTGCCAGTTACTTCTAGTGGTACTTCAAATAGGTGGACCGTGTGAAGTGGTACAGTGGAGGCCAATCCTTGAGAAACATTGTACAATGTCATATTTGCTAATCACAGGAAACTGGTCAATTTTTTGTCATAGACTTTTCAAATATCAAAAATACCATCATCTGAAACAATGAAAAACAGGAATGTTGCATTTTAAATGTGTTTCATAGTTTAGTAACACCACAGTTTACGAGGTCGCCCAGAAAGTAATGCACCACATTTTTTTTCTCAGCCTACAGTAATGGTACGAATGCGAAACTTTAGATATACATTATTTGAATTTTCAGGAGTGCGCACACAAATTTTGGGTTTCTTCAGACAGATAGCGTAGCTGCAGCAGTGTTTCGAAATGGCGTCTGTAAGTGATGTACGTTACAAGCAGTGTGTCGTCATTGAATTTCTCACTGCAGAGAAAGAAACTGTTGGGAACATTCACAAACGTTTGTGTACAGTTTATGGAGAATCTGCAGTCGACAGAAGTATGGTTAATCGCTGGGCACAGAGGGTGAGGCCATTAGAAGGCGGTTCAGCAGAGCTCCAAGATTTGCAGCGTTCGGGGCGGCCATCCACAGCTGTCACACCTGACAAGATGCAGCTTGCTGATGTGCTCATTCGCGAGGACCGACGCATAACGACTAGGCAGTTGGCGCTGAAGCTGTCAATCAGCAAAGGACGTGTGGATGCAATCATCCGTGCTCTTGATTACTCAAAAGTGTGTGCACGATGGGTTCCGCGCTGTCTTACGGTGGACCACAAATCTCTCAGAAAAAACATTTCTTCTGAGTTGCTGAAACATTTTGAAGATCAGGGGGAAGCGTTCTTGTCCAGGATTGTGACAGGTGATGAATTCTGGGTTCACCATTTTAAGCCCGAAACAAAGTGACAGTCGATGGAATGGCGTCATCCTCAATCTCCACAGAAGAAAAAATTCAGAGCAACTGCTTCCGCCGGTAAGGTCATGATCACTGTGTTTTGGGACTGTGAGGGCGTCATACTCATTGATGTGATGCCAAGAGGCAGCACCATTAATTCTGAAGCTTATGTGAAGACATTAACCAAACTCAAGAAGCACTTCCAGCGACTTCGGCGCCATAACAACCCAGGTGAATGTTTCATTCAACATGATAATGCTCGGCCTCACACAAGTTTGAGGACTTTGGAACACATAACTAAACAGGGTTGGACTGTGTTTCCCCATCCACCCTACAGCCCTGACCTAGCTCCCTCAGACTTGTTTGGGCCATTAAAGGATGCCATTCGCGGAAGACATTTTGAGGATGATGAAGAGGTGATTCGCACAGTGCAGAAATGGCTTCGTGACCAGAACCAGGAGTGGTACCGACAGGGCATACATGCCCTTGTGTCTCGCTGGAGGAAGGCCATAGAACTGGACGGAGATTACGTGGAAAAATAGGGAGTGTAGAAGAAACATCATTCTTTCTTGTGTGTAGGTTTCATTGTGTTCAATAAATAATTGTTGAAGAAAAAAAATGTGGTGCATTACTTTCTGGGCGACCGGCATTTCAGCAGGTTCTTATTCTGAGGTGGAAGTCTTGTAAAAATAGTAGTGACAGCATGTTTGGTTAATGGAAAATGTGTGTGCACTCTTTTGGATTCCAACCCTTGTTTCAACTTTTTCTCATTAAAAAAAAAAATGAATATGTTGTCCAAGGCAGCCTGATTCCTATTGGCTGGAGTTCCAGAGCCCTAGCATTCTTCATTTACATTGCTGACTCTGATTGGCTGAGAGTTCCAAAGCCTAACATCATTTGCATGCCTTACCATGCTGTGCCTGTTTGCACAGAGGGAGTTCTGTCCAGATTTTTCAGTTCTACTGCCAGAGGAAAGGTATAGGAGGGCAGGAACTCAACTGCTTGGGGCTTCTCTCTCTTCTCCTGTGGCAAAGTTAGGATGTCACTGTTGGCTGAGGTATTGGTAAACCTGTAGAGTGAACACTGAGCCAGTGGGTATTCTATGGTTGGCAGGATAGGAGTTACTTGGTGTATGTCTGATATTATATGCTGCTTACCTTCTTTCCCTAATGCTTTCAGTTAACCGATTAGGGCTGTAATCCTAGCCACACTTTCCTGAGAGTAAGCCCCATTGAACAAACTAGGACTTACTTCTGATTAGACCTGGTTAGGCTTGTGCCCTAGGTGTGTTAACTTACCTAGCTGCCTCTATGTGGTGATAAGTTGTGACATCACAGGCCCTTAGGGGAATCTCGCTCTTGGGAGTTTGGGGTAATTTTTTCTACAAATGTTACTTCTTAAATTAACTAGGATGAAATTTCAGTTAACATTTCACTCCTGAGTGCTGCTGATTATCTTGACATATATGGAATATACATATAGTGTAATATTTGTTAAAGGTCTTGGTTAATACTGAGGTGTGGTTATCGCAACATATCTTTTACATAATGCTCTCTGTACTAGAAACATGTTATTAATCTTGGATGTATCCAGGAATAGATCTTTAAAACTTGCTAGGAATCTTTTGCCCTACATGTGTGTAATCCAAAATGGCAACTTGAGATCTCAGTGGCAATAGAACATGTGTTTCAACTATCAGAACACAGTTAACGTGAAGCCCTGCTTGTGTCATAATATATACTAATGCTAAATAGTAGTGTAATGTCTAAGAAATATTTGCTTGGTTGCCATGTATGTTCAGTGTTTGTTGTTTTTTGGGGGTCATGTCCCATTGTAGCAGAATAGTAGTACTGAATCTTGAAATCATAATGGAATTAGACATCATAACGGAATCTCCATGACATCTCACAGCTCCATGCAGAGACTGAGGGCCCAATCCTAACCAACTTTCTAGCACCTATGGCAAAAGATGGGCAAATCCAGTGTGGCTTGAGTCACGAGTCTCTGCCCCCTTTAACTCTACTCAAAAATGAGTCCTAATGGGCCAACTTTTGGAGTCACCCAGAGTGTATTGGGGACTCTAAAAGACCCAAATCCTGAGTCTTTTCTGTTAAAAAAAGACAGCCGCAGCTCCTGCATACCCTGTTGGCACAGCTGCATCACCAATGGAAAGTTGGATAGGATAAGGCTCTAAAACTCATATTTTCCTTCATTGAAATGCAGGAGATTTAATTTAGAAGGGGTAGGCAGGTCTCCTCCTAATAACAGAGGCCAATTGATAAGAATGATAAAGGTCGGATCCTCAACTTTTTGATTGGCATTAACTGAAAACATACACTTGAGCATTGTGTTTACTCCCTCAGAACTGGTATAATAAGGTATGTTTGTTGCAAGGTAACTTCAGGGTTCAAAAGCAGACTCTGTAAACAAGAGTGGTGGTCGTCTGAAAGCTTTATTCGTTGCCAGCAACGGGCCTCTCCTTTGTTCAAAGTGATGAAAGCAGTGAGAGCTGTGTGGTGACTCTCATTGCTCTCCAGAGAATAGCAGCATTTCAATGGGTGTCTATTGCTTAAATAGTCCTGGTTCCTTTGTCTGAAAAATCTCTCTCCCATTGGCTAGAGGGTGGGTGACATCAGAAATGGAGCTTCTCCTATGATTGGCCACATGCTTTCAAACATCTGATTGGTTTGTCTCAGGTTACTGCCATATATGGAAAATACATATTTCCAGAAAACACTGTTTACAACAACCTGTAGGTGGCACTGTGTACCCATTTATTCAGAGCTAATTTCTGAATTCTTTTCTATTATTTAATATAAGCCTCTTAAAAACTAAATCTTAGGTTCTTTATGATCCTCAGTAGATGCATAACTTTAATTTGATACCAAACAATCCAAATTCTGCTTAAAAACAAGGTTTTTAAAGTGATTTCTTCCTTTGCTAAAGTCTGCTTTCTCTGTTAATTTTAGAATGCAGGCAGCGTCTCTCTGGAATGTTTGTGTTAGTTTGGGCCCCTATGATACTCTCCAGATGCCCCTGTGAATCGGTTCTTGTCAACCAAGATTTGTAGTTGTCTTGTATCTAGCAAGCTCTGTCAAACAGGATTAACTGTTCTGGACTTACTATCTACCTCTGGCGCCAAGAGAAAATCATTAATTGTCTGTACAATCCCTAATATCTGGTTCTATTAAGCTGACAGGCATGATATAAAGTCTGGAATACATTTGCCTAGATAAGAATATTACATTCCAAGTCCATGATCCTTTGATTAACTATCTGTGCTGCATTTGTTTTTCAAGGCTGCAGGGATACAGGCTGAGACAGTCCCTGATTAGAGCTGGCTTTAAGTAAAACTTAATAGCTTTCTCCTTTCTTGTGCATTTCTTGCTAAACTTATGTAATCGAACAGCTAAACTCTTTACTGTGCCTTTATATATATTGTTAATCCCACTCTACAGCCATTAACCTACATGCTAGTTTTATAACTTATTTGGCATTTCTGTGAACCTTCGGTGTGCCTTTAGCAGCTTCCAGACACCTTTTTCTGTGTTTTTACAACCTTACAGGCAATACTCATTAGGCATCATTAGTGCAGTAGCCTGTTGGTCATTGGCTGTAACATCTTCCTAATTTATTGTTTGGCTACTTTGCTGCAGCTTCAGAGACCATAAATGCTCTCTTTGTTCTAAACTCTGCTAAGCATAATAGTTTCCTATTTCTTGAATCCTAGAGACAAACTAATTTAGCTATTACCACCCATTATCATTTGGTTCTTAAAGAAAGCTTATTTAGGGAGGGGACGCTCACCCGCCTCCCTGCCATGCTCGCTGCTCTGCCCCCCTCCAACTATGCCACCGCCAGAAAGCCTCCCCTTTTTACACCACCGCCTTCTGGCCAATCAGAGTGAGAATAACATTAACAGTAAAAATCCTCCACAACAGTTACCAAAAGAAGTGAAAAATGGAGTAAATAGAGTGGGTGGAAGGGTATGGAACAGAGAAACAAATGAGCCTAAAATTGGAGAAAAATACCTATATTTTTCAGGAACATTGTCCTATTTCTGGTCTCTCTGATCAAATGAAGGAAACTATTCATCCTGTATAGATACCTCAACATAAACTGTATATTGTTGTTGCTTTAAAATTTTGTTTTAAAAAATTTATATTCACCTCCTCATTTAAAAAAAAAGCCTCTTGTGGCTACCAATCAATGTTTAAACAAATACTGTACGTGTCTCTACATTTGTCAAACTACAAGCTCCAGTGTGCTTCATATACAATCACCACTGTTCCTGCTTGAGAAGGACGTGGACTGGCAGGTAATGCAGGCCTACAAAATTGAGGATCAGAAAAGTTTTTCCCAAACTTTATGGTGGTTTGATATGAATTTGGGGTGCTAATTCCAAAAATGGCATCCATTTTGCCCTATCACGTCTATTTTTACAGATATAGTATAGCCTCATTAGCGAATGGTTCAAGCAGCTTCCTCATGAGGAAGTCATGGTGTAGGCTTCCTCATGAGGAAGCTGCTTGAACCATTCACTAATGAGGCTATACTATATCTCCAAAACGAGACGTGACAGGGCAAAACGGATGCCATTTTTGGAATCAGCACCCCAAATATACCCAGGAATTGGTGTAACATTTAAGGAAGCAAAATGTGTGTTGGCCTGTGTAATTGTTTAGAACAGTGTTTCTCAAACTGTGGGTAGGGACCTGCTAGGTGGGTCATGAGCCAATTTCAGGTGGGTCCCCATTCATTTCAATATTTTATTTTTAATATAGTAGACTTGATGCTACCATGGTATGTGACTGCATTTTGGGAAATGTTACAGACTTGTACTTTTAACAAGCTGCTATATATATGCTTTTAATAATGATAGTCAATGGGACTTACTCATGGATAAGTGTGTGTAGGACTGCAGCCTAGGAGTTTCCTGCTTGATGATGTCACTTCCGGTCATAACATCACTTCTGGTGGGTCCTGATAGATTCTCATTCTAAAAAGTGGGTCCTGGTTCTAAATGTGTGAGAAACACTGGTTTAGAATGTTGATTGTAGACTTTTCTAACTCTGCTTCTGAACAGATTTCACAAGACTTTACAAAAATCTAGGTTGCTGGACAACCTAGCAAAATAAATCTGCATAAACCTAAATAAATCTACAATTTAGCCTCTTTTTTGTTGTGGTAATTGGCTTGCAGCAAAGTCTGCAGCCCCCATATATCAAGGTTTGGGGAAAATGCCCCTTTTCCCTCCATGCTTGACCTCTCCTGGTAGCCCTTGAATCTCTTTCAGTACTGGCAAAATAAGCTCATAGTTTCACTCCACCCTCTGTGACAAATTCTGGACATTTGTCAGGGATAGCCTTGTATAGGCTAGCCTGGATGTTAGCATGGATGTTAGCATGGATCACTATGGCCAGGTCATCTCCCCCCCCCCCCCCCATTTAGAATATGACTTCAGAGCTGGACCATAAGGAGGGCTGAGTGCTGAAGAACAGATGCTTTTGGATTATGGTGTTGGAGAAGACTTTTCAGAGTTCCCTGGACTGGAAGGGGATCAAATGTCAATCTGTCAGGAAATCAACCCTGACTGTTCATTGGAAGGACAGATGATGAAGCTGAAGCTTAAATACTTTGGTCATCTCATGAGAAGGGAGGACTCTTTAGAAAAGACCGTGGTGCTGGGAAAAACTGAAGGCAAAAGGAGAAGGGGACAGCAGAGGATGAGATGGTAAGATAGTGTCATGGTGGCAATGAACATGAATGTGGACAAATTGTGGTAGTGGTAGACGGGGGGGGGCCTGGCGTGCTGTGGTCCATGAGGTCACGAAGAGTCGGACATGACTTGATGACTGAACAATAACAACAACAAATACCCCTTCATGTGCAGGCCTTGCCTGCTTGTTGTCCTGGCTCTCATGAACATGCCTACAAGGAATGCTTGGATAACAAACTATAGGGCTATAGCCAGTACTGTACCAGAGGTGGGGCAGGGCAGTCTGCCCCAGATATCATATCTGCCCTGGGTGTCAAATGCACCACTGAATGACTAGTTGACCTAGCCTCCCCCAGGGATATTAAGATAGAGGCCAGATCTATGCTTTAAACAGCTGGTAGACTGGGCGGGAGGGGGAGCAGAATCTTGAGGCAGAGACCAGAAACTTGAGCAGCCTACAGCAGGTGCCAGATACCCTAGGTACACCACTGGCTCTAGCCTAACTTGTTTCCATGGAGATATATTAAGAACAGCACATGGTAGCTGTGGTACAGAGGTATGTGCATGCTGAAATGGTGTTTGTGCTTGGGGTCTTTCTGCTGGCCTCAATACACAGCCCCTCTCCCAGTAAACTAAAAGCATTTTGAATTTAAATACAGATGTCTGCCACTTAAGAGAGATGCATTCTCTTATCCCCATTGTTATGCGATTAGGTCATTAAATGAACATTCAGTCCAATCTAGTGCCTTTGTTGTGTAAACAGACACTCGCTGCCAGACACTAGCTGGCTGCACAGACTACTGGTGATAGATTGCCTCTTTGCATGAAGAGCCTCTTTGTTGTGTAAACAGACACTCTCCTGCAGGCTATGAGAGACAGGTTTGCCTCATTAAGAGCATCTTTATTGTGCTTTGACCACCATCATATATGCGGTCTGTTGTTATGTGAACAGTTGTCAAGCTGCACAGGCCTGTAATAATTTCAGTTGGTGAGAAACCTATTGAAAGAGAAGTTGGTTGTAAAAGCTTTTGGGTATGTGTGTGTTGAGAGAATTTTTTTGAGGGGAGGGGGATTTGTGAAGGAATTGATTGGTTGGGTCTCAGAGGAAGGGACACTGTGAAGGACACCTTACTTTGTCCTGACTTCAGCTGAACCTTAATTTACAGGGGGAAAGAAGGGCTCAGGCAAGATCTTGTGGTGGGAGCTGTGTGCTTTTGGAGCTGAGAAATTGGGTTGGTTAGGCACTGTCACTAGTGGTGGAGAATAGCATCAATATTGTGCACCCAGGAAGCAGGAAGAGATGAGAGAAGACATTCTATGAAAGGAGAACTTTGTGTGGTGGAAAAAGCAGTTAAAGGGCAGTTGGAAAAGAACGTTGGGGAGAGAGACAGTTTCTCTAAGCCAAACTGCTGGTCAGAAGCTTTGATAGGAGCTGAAGTCCATCAGAAGCATTCTCTGAAGACCACCTGGAAAGCACCACTGAGGAGAAAACCACCTGGGGAATATACTTTAATTTTTACCGTTAACCCTTTATGAGCTTGGCTCACTGTTGTAAAGCTTCTAATAAAATTCTTTGGAAGCAATCCTACTGTGTCACTGTTAGTTGATGGGGACCGAGCACTAACCTGACAAATCCAGTCATAGAAATTGGCTGCAGTAACATTACCAAGTGAAACAGGGGGTTTCAGCCCTCTTTTGCATTACAGTGTGCTGTTGCATTGAATTCGTGCATATCACTACATTGAACCATAATCATTGACTTGGGAGCAAATACAGGACTGTTTCCAAAGGAAGGGAATCTTAACTAAGCACCACTGAAAACAATGAGACAACTTAATTATGACTAATGTAAGATCCATTAATTTCAATGGGACTAAAGAATGTGACTTTCTTAGAATAGATCCCCCCTGTTTATTTTAATGGATCATAGTTTTATTTAAGAATACTAAAAACTGGTGCTACTTGAATTTAGGCTATCTACTGCCATTTTTTGTGTTGAGGATCGTAGTGCCAGAGAGGCAGGCCAATCCTAATCTGCCCTGGTGCAGCTGGGCCAAGCAACCTGCACTGTATCCTTCCAGCACTAGTTAGGAGGCCGGAGGTCTGCTCAGGATAAGGGAATATTTCCCCCCTCCCTCATGTAAAACCTGTTATGTGTAAAACTTGGGCTCAGTCTGAGGAGGACCTGAGGGAAAACTGCTGCAGGAGAGGAGGCTGCAGTACCAGTGGAGGGAAGGTAGAGGCTGCTGTGTGCAGAGGCCTATAAAAGGGGCTGCACAAGCAGAGAGCTGATATAGACCACCAGGGAAAAGCTGCTGTGAGGAGCCTTGGAGAACAAGCTCTGCAGAGGAAGAAAGATCACCAGGCGAGCTGGGAGAGAAGGAGCTGCAGAGCAGAGCAGAGCTGAAACCTAAGAGCTGAGGAGACCAAGCCAAAGGAGGAACTGAGGAGAGAGAGCTGCAGCAAGGAGCCCCTGGGAGAGCCAGGGAGCAACCAGCCAGCCTTTGCCTCAAGTCCTGCTGCCTCCTGCCTGCCTAGTGCCTGCCTCAGGTCCTCAATCAGGGAATTTGGAACAAGATTGTTTGGTTTGGTTTGGTTCCGGTTCTATTCCTCACAATAAAAGCCTTGAACTCAGTTTGGGGTCAGTGGTCTCTTTTGAATCCTGCATAACACTGTCTAATGGGTTTACTGGAATCTGCTCCTGCCCAATGGATTTACTCAGATCTGAATCACTGTTGCAAATCACCATAGAATCTCTGTGGGTTAAATTACCAGGCCTGAGGATTGATGTAATGCTGGGGGTGTACTATCGTCCTCCAGACCAGAAACCGGAAGGTCACCTTGAAATGAGGAAACAGAGCAGGGAGGTGGCAAGGAGGGACAGGGTTGTAATCATGGGGGACTTCAATTATCCTCACATTGATTGGGTCAATTTGTGTTCTGGTCACGAAAAGGAGACCGGATTCCTTGACATGCTAAATGACTGTGCCTTAGAGCAGTTAGTCATGGAGCCCACCAGGAGCCCACAAGTGACTCTGGATTTAATATTGTGTGGTACTCAGGACCTGGTTAGAGATGTCAACATTACTGAGCCATTGGGGAACAGTAATCATGCTGTGATCCGTTTTGACATGCACGTTGGGGGAAGAATACTGGGCAAATCTGTCACAAAAACCCTTGACTTCTGACAAGCGAGTGGACTTCCCTCAAATGAGGAGGCTGGTTAGAAGGAGGTTGAAAGGGAAGGTAAAAAGAGGGAAGGTAAATCCAGTAAGGTAAATCCAGTCTCTCCAGAGTGCATGGAAGCTGCTTAAAACAACAGTAATCGAGGCCCAGCAGAAGTGTATACTGCAAAGGAAGAAGGACTCCACTAAGTCCAGGAGAGTGCCTGCATGGCTAATGAGCCAAGTTAGAGAGGCCATAAAGGGCAACGAAGCTTCCTTCCGTAAATTGAAGTCTTGTCCTAATGAGGAGAATAAAAAGGAACATAAACTGTGGCAAAAGAAATGTAAGAAGGTGATACGGGAGGCCAAGAGAGACTATGAGGAACACATGGCCAGCAACATTAAGGGGAATAATAAAAGCTTCTTCAAATATGTTAGAAGCAGGAAACCTGCCAGAGAAGCGGTTGGCCCTCTGGATGGTGAGGGAGGGAAAGGGGAGATAAAAGGAGACTTAGAGATGGCAGAAAAATTAAATGAATTCTTTGCATTTGTCTTCATGGCAGAAGACCTTGGGCAGATACTGCTGCCCGAACAGCCCCTCCTGACCAAGGAATTAAGTCAGATAGAGCTTAAAAAGAAGATGCTTCAGACCTCATTGATTAATTAAAGATCAATAAGTCACCGGGCCCTGATGGCACCTACCCAAGAGTTATTAAGGAATTGAAGAATGAAGTTGCTGATCTCTTGACTAAAATATGCAACTTGTCCCTCAAAACGGCCACGGTGCCAGAGGATTGGAGGATAGCAAATGTCACACCGATTTTTAAAAATGGAAGGAGGTGGGACCTGAGAAGCTATAGGCCGGTCAGACTAACATCTATACCAGGTAAGATGGTGGAATGCCTCATCAAAGATAGAATCTCAAAACAAATAGATGAACAAGCCTTGCTGAGGGAGAATCAGCATGGCTTCTGTAAGGGTAAGTCTTGCCTCACAAACCTTATAGAATTCTTTGAAAAGGTCAACAGGCATGTGGATGCGGGAGAACCCGAGGACATTATATATCTGGACTTTGAGAAGACATTCAACTCTGTCCTTCACCAAAGGCTACTGAAAAAACTCCACAGTCAGGGAATTAGAGGGCAGTCCTCTCATAGATTGGGAACTGGTTGAAGACCAGGAAACACCCAAGAGTGGGTGTCAATGGGCAATTTTTACAATGGAGAGAGGTGAAAAGCGGTGTGCCCCAAGGATCTGTCCTGGGACCGGTGCTTTTCAATCTCTTCATAAATGACCTGGAGACAGGGGTGAGCAGTGAGGTGGCTAAGTTTGCAGACAACACCAACCTTTTCCGAGTAGTAAAGACCAGAAGTGATTGTGAGGAGCTCCAGAAGGATCTCTCCAAACTGGCAGAATGGGCAGCAAAATGGCAGATACGTTTCAATGTCAGTAAGTGTAAAGTCATGCACATTGGGGCCAAAAATCAAAACTTCACCTATAGGCTAACGGGTTCTGAGCTGTCTGTGACAGATCAGGAGAGAGATCTTGGAGTGGTGGTGGACGGGTTGATGAAAGTGTCGACCCAATGTGCGGTGGCAGTGAAGAAGGCCAATTCTATGCTTGGGATCATTAGAAAAGGTAATGAGAACAAAATGGCTAATATTATAATGCCATTGAACAAATCGATGGTAAGGCCACACCTGGTGTATTGCGTCCAGTTCTGATTGCCACATCTCAAAAAGGACATAGTGGAAATGGAAAAGGTGAAAAAGAGAGCGACTAAGATGATTACTGGGCTGGGGCACCTTCCTTATGAGGAAAGGCTATGGCGTTTGGGCCTCTTCAGCCTAGAAAAGAGATGCCTGAGAGGGGACATGATTGAGACATACAAAATTATGCACGGGAAGGATAAAGTGGATAGAGAGATGCTCTTTACACTCTCACACGACACCAGAACCAGGGGACATCCACTAAAATTGAGTGTTGGGAGAGTTAGAACAGATAAAAGAAAATTTTTTTTACTCAGCATGTGGTTAGTCTGTAGAACTCCTTGCCACAGGATGTGGTGATGGCATCTGGCCTGGATGCCTTTAAAAGGAATACCTTTTCCAGGTATTGGAAAAGCTTTTGGAGGAAAAATCCATTACGGGTTACAAGCCATGATACGTATGTGCAACCTCCTGATTTTAGAAATGGGCTATGTCAGAATGCCAGATGTAAGGGAGGGCACCAGGATGCAGGTCTCTTGTTATCTGGTGTGCTTGCTGGGGCATTTGGTGGGCCGCTGTGAGATACAGGAAGCTGGACTAGATGGGCCTATGGCCTGATCCAGTGGAGCTGTTCTTATGTTCTTATTGCAAATCAAAGCTTCATGTAAAACTGCCTGACCCGGGAAGAGGGTTAGGATATGGCGATCCCAAACCCCTCCTGAGTATGTACCACTCTCTGTTACACCCTCCCTTGCCCCTTTATACCCCTCCCTGCTTCCATTCCAGCTTCCCCAGCCCCTGTGCCACTCAGCAGTGTGTTTGCCTCCACCAGCTGCTGATGCCCTGGTGGGCCTGTGCAGGCCCTTCCACTGGCGCTGTTCGCAAATATGCTTGATGGCTAATGGTCCACTCCTATGGCTGGGCAGTGCTGGTGCTGGGTATCATAAAAGCACCGTAAAGTGCTTTTTGAAAATTTGTGAGTAAGCAGCGCCAGTGAGAAGGCCTACACAATTGGGACACCAGGGGCTGGGGGAGGGTAGAATGGGTGTGGGGGAGGGGCACCTGTGGCATCCTATTCTGCCTCTGAAAGCCACACATGGGGTTACTGGGTTCTGCACCAGCAATTTAGCTGGCCCTAGTTGCCCCATTAAGCCAGCTTTCGGAACAAATGTTCTCTTACCCCAAGGAGACCTCCAGCATGCTCAGTTGCAGTGCTGGTTACAGCATGGGCCTGGCAGCCCCACTGCACCAGTGCTGCATAGGATTATATTAAATGTACCTTTGCAGTTGATTAAGTAGCTCTGGTGGTGTGATTTATATTGTAGAAAATGAGTTGATTAGAAACTCAGTTATGACCTGCTATGATAATGTGAAACCCTCTGTATATCTTTTTTGTTGTCGTTGTTGCCAAATGCCTCTGTGTTTACATGTACTTTGGCATGGGAGCAAAGCCTTCTGCCCACAAGGCTTGACTTCCTGTGTGTTTATAAACCACACAAGTGACAGATGACCCCTTGGGAGATTAATAATTTCCGTGGTTTGCAAATATACAAGGAAGCTGACCAACACTGCTGAAAGTCTTTCGATCTATGTGGACTAGTTTCGGAGCTACTGCTAAGGCAGACTCAATCATACCAGTAGTTCTACTTAAAAAAAGGAGGCCTAATTAAAAAAAACAAAACAGCCTGTGTTTAAAATATGTAATTATTTACTGCAAGTAGACAACACAATTGTTGGTAGGTGGGCTTGACTTCAGATTACAGTATATGCTGTTAGGACACTATTTTTCTTAATATCAGTAAAGTAAAATACCATATATACACATAATGTCATAAAATGAATTAGGGTACAATCCTGTACATGCTTCTCTGGAAGTTGGTCCAACTCAAATGCAATGGAATTAGAAGTAAATTCTAGGTTAGACATGCATAAGATTGAGCTGTAAATAAAATACATGAGTGTGCCTCATAAGGTTCTCCAATCCCTGTTGTTATGCAGTTAGGTCATTAAGTGAACACACAGTCCAATCTATTGCCAATGTATTGCCTTTGTTGTGTAAACAGACACTCCCTGCCAGACACTAGCTGGCTGCTCAGGCTCCTGGAGATAGATTGCCTCTTTTTTGCATGAAGACCCTCTTTGTTGTATAAAGAGACACTCTGCTGCCGGCTATGGGAGGCGTGATTGCCTCATTAAAAGCATCTTTATTGTGCCTTGTCCACCATCATATATGGCTTGTCAACCGTCCCAGGCCTGTATTCAGACATACTGGAGTTCAATTAAAAATGTTTAGATGAGGTCTAAAACTAATGGGGGGGGGGGAAATATGGTACAGATTGCATTTCTAGGAGAAGCAATAATGTACAGATAGCTACTGCTGGTGACAGCTCTTAATAGCCATATACCTGAACTAAAATGCCCCCAAGCCGATTTATTTTTGAACAAAAGCGTTTGCAATGTGATTTGCTTTACTGGGGATCACGTCCACCAGGGTTACAGGTGACTGGAACTCTACTCTGTTTCAAACATGTTGCTCTCCAGGTAGGTCTGTGATATGCAAAAGGTGTAAGAGAGGATGGAAGTTCTTATCCTCAAGGTGAGGCCCAAGCTGGATACCTTCCTGTGCTGGGGCAGCCATGCTAACAGTGGTGGAGGGGCATGCACAGAGGCCACCTCAAGGCATGAGAACACGTGTTCCCTGACCCCAGGCCTCCACTGAGGCTGCACCGGTGCTGGAAAGTTGGGTAGGATGGAGCCCTGCGGCAGCACACCTTCCTTGTTGGCATCCTTCAGTCTCGGAAGACTATGGTATCGCACTCTGAATAGTGTTCTGGAACAGAGTGTCCTCTCCAGTGTGCAAAGCCTGGGTAAGGTAGATATGGAGGATAGACTGTTACCCATGCAGCAAATCCCCCCTCTCCACGTCGTTGAAATGGTCCAATGGAAAGGCAGAAGCCAATACGGTTGGTTCCAGCGACGTCGCAGGAGTTGCCAGAACGTGACTGTGTTCAGCCATGAACTGCCTCAGGGACTCCGGCTCCGGCTTTTGCCTCGAGGTTGACTCCTGAAGCCTTTTCCATAACTGGATGTAGCCACAAGGCAGTGGAGGTTTGGGATCAGAGTTTTCCTTCTCTCAGATGAGCTGCCTTCCCAGGCTAAGGAGTCCCATCTACCCGGTGGCTGTTCAGTCGCCTCTTACGACAAGTACAGCCAAACTGAGGGCCTATTCTTATCCCCAGCCTTCAGGGGAATGATGTGCCTGGCTAATCATGCACAACACAACTCCCCTTTGTACTTGGGAGGGCGGGTTGTTGTATCTGCCTCTCCAGTGCCGGGTGTGGGTTATGTAAGCAAAGAGTTTCCTCCAGACTGCGGCAGGTGGCTTGGCCGAGCGGGGCTCGATCCAGGGCTTGCCCCGCGTGCGCATACCGCCCCGCCCGCCGGCAGGCATCCCTCCCACCGCCCTGTTTGCATTTGTCCCGAGCAGTCACATGGAAACGCGTCGCAGGCGGCTGCAGCCTGAGCCGACGCGGCCTCCCCCTCCCTTCGCCTCAACTTTCAGGCTCGTTCAGAGCGAGCCTTAGAGAAGCGCCAGGTGGCCTTGGCCCGCGAGCAGCGCTCGGCTCTTCCTTCCAGGGGGCGACTGCTGCGTGACAGCCCCGGACAAGTGCAGGGCTCGCCACGGAGGCTTGGAGCCGGCGTCCAGCCACAAGGTAAGTGGATCGGTGCTGCTGCCTTGCGCTTCTTCGCAGCAATCGCGTCCATTGTCCTGCTGCCCCCCCCTAATTCCCAGCGATTAACTTCTGATGAGGCGCAGTAGCTTGGAAATTATTATTATTATTATTAATATTATTATTAACAACAGTATTTATATACCGCTTTTCAACTAAAAGTTCACAAAGCGGTTTACAGAGAAAAATCAAATAACTAAATGGCTCCCTGTCCCAAAAGGGCGCACAACCTAACTAAGGAAATCCAGGGGTCTGAGGGGTCCTTGTGTTTATTTACTCCAGATCCCCGTTCTAGGACTGTTTAAAAAGTCAGCTCCACTGGATTCAGTGGGAGCGCTGGGTGCGCACAGGGTGGGTGTCAGAAGGCACTTTGCGTATGCTCAGAGGCACGTGTGTTTGTCTGAGTCGGCTGGTTTGTAGCGTCCTCCCCCCCTGCCTTTTGGCAAACTAGAAAGGTGTGGAGACCGTCTCCTGGCCCGAATTTACAGCCCAAACCTATGCCTGTCTACTCAAAAGTAAGTCTCATTACAGTCAACGGGGCTTGCTCCCAGGTAAGTGTGGATAGGATGGCAGCCTTACAGCCCAATCCTATGCATGTCTACTCAGAAGTAAGTCTCATTAAAATCAGTGGGGCTTACTCCCAGGAAAGTGTGGGTAGGATTGGGCTGTCAACCTGGGATGGTTGCACTGTCTTGGATTCTCGAAGCAAGGGGGCGTGCGGTGGGTGGGGGGCGAGGCAGGTGAGGCAGAGCCTCCCCACCACGCCGAACGTCTGCTCTACCTTGGAGCCAGATGCCCTGTGCCTGCTGGTTGCCCTGTGCAGTGGTTGCCCCCGTTTCACACCAACCAGGTTTGCTCAGCGCTCCGAAAGAAAATACCTGTGCTGGAAGCATCAATATTTCATCGCCCCCCGTGCATTCCCTTGTCCTCGGGCAAATCGAGCGGAGGCGGCTCGATTCTCGCCCCAGATATCGGCTGGGTGTTCCTTGCCCGGCCGCGGGAACGCAACGGGAGAGGAGGCTGCCCTTGCCTGAACCCTCCTCTCCTCTCCCGTCCCCGGGCTGGAGAGCAGGGACGGAGGCTGCCTCGCTGACTGCCAGGCAGCAGTAACTTTACTCTCCGTGTCGTGCCTCCCTGCAGCCGCCTCTCGCCGGGGATGGCCCGGCTCCTGAGCGAGCGTGGGCGGAAAGTGTGAATGAAGGACGGACGTCGGCGGGGCGAGAGAGCTGCTGCTCGGCTGTGTGTGTCTCCCCTCCCTCCACCAGCGCCTGGAACTCGATCGAGCCCCGCCGGCAGCAGCAGCAGCAGCAGCAGCAGCAGCTTCATTGAGAGGCAGCTGGAGGAGCGCCGCCGCCCGCCAGCGAGCTGCCCATGGAGACGACGGCGCTTCGTCCCGCGGACTCCAAACCCCCCAGCGGGTAAGCAGCGGCCTGGCAATGAGAAACCAGGAGGGGAGTTGACTTGTGCGCTGCGCTTTTCCAAGGGGAGGCGGAAGCAAGCGGGACGCCCTGGAAGCTCTCCCAGGAGGGAGAAGAGGCGTCCAGGGAAGCGCTGGCGCTCCGCTGTCCACCCATGGCGCGCCTTTGGTTTGGCACTCTTGCAGAGGCGCTCCCTGAGCGCTGCTCCTGCCTCAGTGCGCGAAATTCTGCCTGTTTAGTTATGGGAATCAGGGACGTGCGGTGGCTGGGTGGGCGGGCAGGTGAGGCAGAGCCTCTCCACCAGAGCCCTTTGAAAAGCACTGAGTGGGGAGGCAGAGCCTACCCAGCGGACTCCTTTGGAAAGCTCTGGGTGGGGAGGCAGGGGAGGCAGAGCCTCCCCACCAGAGTCCTTTGGAACGTGCCGCCTAGGGAGGCTCACCTGAGTCCTTTGAAAAGCGCTGCCACCTGGAAGGCACCCAAGCACCCACAACCCATGCGCTCTGCATGTGGGTTGTGGGTATTGCAGTGGAGCTTTTCAACGGACTCTGGTGGGGAGGCTCTGCCTCACCTGCCTCCTCACCCACTGCAAGTCCCTGGTGGGAATTTCGTCCCAGCAGTGTTGACAGTCTCCCCCCCCCTTCTGTGCCTTTGGAAGGGCAGGCAGGCGAATCTTCCTCCTCTCTGTGCCTGCGAAGGCTCCCTGCCTCGCCCTTCAGGAGGGACAAAGGCAGCGACGGTGTCGCCCCTCTGGAGCAACTCTCTCACGCAAGACCTCACTGGGCCAGGAGGAGCGCGGGGGTCTCCCCCCTGGAGTTCGGTCTCTGGGCCTCCCTCCTCCCCGCGATGACAGCAGAGGGAGGAGCTGGAGCCCGGAAGGCAGCTGAGGGTGGAGGTGGAAGGCGAGCCGCCCGGGGAAGCTGGCAGCAGGCGGTGAAAGGGGCAGGCTCGGAGCGGTTGCCAAGAGGCTCCGGCAGGCGGGGCCTTGGATGACAGGTGGAAGGGGGGAGGAGGAGGAGGGAAGGACTCTGGAGAGAAACAGCCCTGGAGGCCACTCTTGAAAAGGGGACGCCTTTCAAGCAAAGGCCCACGGCCAAGCAAAGCCACTGGGGGGGCTTCAAAGAAAGTTCTTCAGAGGTTGGGCAAGTGAGAGAGGGTGACACCTGGGAGAGCCTCCTGGATCCTGCGGCATGTTTTAATGTACAATTCAGAATGGTTACACGCTGTACTGCCTTTCCACAGAAACAGTTCACCACACAGTTTACGCAGCTCAGTATTTGGTGCCTGTCCCTCAAGGACTGGCAGTCTGAAAAAGAAACGCCACCAGAAGACCCTGTGCTGGCGAAAATAGGGACAGTTGCTCTCCCCCCTGCTAAATTTAAGAGGACCGCCTCTTGAAAAGGTGCCTCTTTGCCCAGTTTAGCTGGGTACTTTAGTTACTCCGACTGAAGCTTGCTACTAAAAAAAAGAGGTTGCCCCATAGCAGGCGGAA
The DNA here is from genome assembly GCF_035046505.1 of Tiliqua scincoides. Taxonomy (NCBI): domain Eukaryota; kingdom Metazoa; phylum Chordata; class Lepidosauria; order Squamata; family Scincidae; genus Tiliqua; species Tiliqua scincoides. The sequence continues at coordinate 67,700,768 of NC_089825.1, read as the reverse complement.
AGAAAATGGGGGCAGTGTTTCCTGGCAGGGAGATGCAGTGCAGAAAGCAGCATTGCTCCTGGATTCCTGACAAGACCTGCTGCTCTTAAAAGAGAGAGTGTTCTTCAGCCTCTCAGTGGAGATGTTTTCCAATTGGGGATGCCACACAGTATTGGTGATCTTGAATGAAGGATGGGAGGGTGTTCTGGATTCATTAATGGGGAATACACCACTATGGCAGAGGGGAGATTCTAAATAGAAGAGAAATCCCATGTTGCTCACAAGATGATGTAATGCATGTCTTCATTAGTTCAGGTGACTAAAGGAGAGTTAACCAAAAGGGTGGGGGAGTTTCAGTTTCCTGAATAGCATTCATTTCACGGGTGGAGTCTGAAGCAATTATACATTTGTGATTATGACAACACTTTAGGCTAATGATAGCTTAATCCTAACTAAGTTTCCAGCACTGATGCTGTCAGTTGTGCCAGTGGGGGTGTGAGTGGCAACCTGCAGAGGGGGGTGCTCACATTTGTTCCCTTACCTTGGGCTGCATTGTGGCTGTGTTGGTGCTAGAAAGTTGGATAGGATAGGGCTGTGAATCTCATATAAAAGATGTTGATTTAGATACAGGTGAGGAAGAGAAAGCTCTAATAAGTGTACATAATAAAGAGGGTAAACACTGGCTTGTCTCTGTTTTCATAGAGCAAGGGGTATATGGGGGGGGGGGGTCATACAACCCTAGAGGATTGTATGCTAGTTTAGACCTAGAAAGGCCTATTCCCATAATGTGTTCAGAGTTTCCCATAGTGCCGATCACATCATCTTGGGAATTCAAGACCTTGACAGTTACTAGTAGAGTAAGAGGTGAAAATGGGACAGATGATAGTTTATGAACTGGATGTGTGGTGAAGAAAGAATAGATCCAGGAGGGTAAACTCTGCACATTTACTGTGAGAGGTGCACTGAAAATCTCATATATTCAGGAAAGGGGCATGATTTCATAGAGTAGGGGTGGTTGTTCAGACGGATTAATTAAAGATAGTCCTAAAACCTAGAGTTGTATGTTGGTGTTATTAGAAAACATTAAAATACGTTGCAATTGTATGCAATGGCCTGAGAGCAAGCCTCCATTGAAAACAGAGGGACTTATTTCTGAGTACACATACATAGCATTGCCCTGTTATTTTTAGAGTGCATGCCCTTTCAAAATACACATCTCATGGGCACTCCCTTTTTCAGAGAAATGAGCTTGCCATTAATAAGATGAGAGGGAAAAATATCATTACTTTTAGTCAGAAATGCCTCCATCATATCCTAGACTTCTCTGAGCCTCACTTGAGTTCTGGAACTGCAATACGGCAAATGAGAGAAGCTGTAAACGTTTGGTGTTACAAAAGGGGAAAAATGAATAAAATGCAGAGGTTTTGGAAATCCTGAGGTAATAGGAAGGAAATAATGTATTCAGGTTCTAAAGTCGAGTTTTTAACGTATTGAGGGTATAGATGGGGGTATAGAAAAGGAATAAAAGGTTGCATTTTTAGACTTTTCTTCTGTGATAGAGGAAATCTTGAGACAATCTGCTTTTGCAATAAGACTACAGTATAGCAACTTCCCTTGTTTGCTATGGAGCACCCTATGCAGTATTTTAGACTCTAAAAATTCCCCCCCCCCGACTCTAGGATGCCCTTTCTGTATGTGTCCTCCTTCAATGAGGCTGATTCTTAATTTTTGTGATTGTTGGTTCTAGCAGCAAATTGTACAGTTCACTTTAGTGCAGAATTATCTGTTGTAAAATGAATTCATTAAGTGCACAATTGCACTAGGTGTTAAATAGTATCAACAAACGTTTTTGATCACTTGGGAGTTACAAATGCTCTTTCGTTTGTTCTCAGAGCTTAAATAAACATAAGCACCTTAATTACAATTTACATAACAAAGTAAATTCAAATAAAAACAGATTCGTTTTTTTAAGCCCACAATGTACATTGTTCAACTTCTTAGTTTCCTTTTCTCCCCATGTTCAGTTGTTTTATTTAGGATTAACATTAAAGTATGACATGATTCTTATCCTCAAAGCTTTCCTTTATTTTTTGATGCTAATGGTATACCGTACTATAAACTGTTCTCAGGTAAATGTAGATTATATAGATTATATTAAGATGATACAAAATCCTTTTAAAAACCATTAGTAGACATTTTTAATGAATATAAAACTGGTACATTTAGCTGCATAATGTGTTGGTAGTAGTTGATTTTTGGTTTATTGCTGCTGGATCTTTACTTTTCTTTGCATGGCTAACAACTTACAAATACCCAATACTAGTATATTACTACTATAGTAACTCTGATGTGTGGATGTTAAAAGACATGAGTAGAAATAAAAATTATATAGTTGGTATTTATTTATTTGTTTATTTAATTTTTGCCCTGCCTTTCTTCCTTTGAGGGCACAAGGCAGTTTACAATCTTAAGATGCTAAGTAAAGCAGTAAAACAATAAAAACAATTAAAAACCCCATCAGATCAGCATCAGTCAAAACAAACCCCAATTAAATCATGTCCAAGAGTCAGTCACCATCTGCATTTGCCATCAAAGGCCATTATAAATAAAAATGTCTTAAGGCCCCACTGGAAGGTCTCCAAAGAGGAAGCCTAATTCCAAGGGGAGGAAATTCCATAGTTGGAGTACCACCACTGCAAAGGGTCAGCTCCTCACTGCAGTCCTCTTCACCTCCATCAATGGTGGCATGGCTAAAAGAGCCCAAGCCCTAAATAAGCCAGAGGTATCTATGTTAATGTCAGGATCTTGAATTAATGTTTATTGGGAGTATAGGCATGATGAAACATCACAATAGCTATTAGCAGCAGTGAAACTATAGTTGTGCATAGGACAACGAGCATGTCATTATAGGCATAAATACATACCACAGTCCTACCCATGCACATTCAATTAGAAGTAATCATAGTTTCATGACCTCAGCAGATAAGCTTGTAGATTCTTGATTTGAGCATTGTTTTCATGTGCCTTTTGAAGAGCTGCTGCTGTTCTTCAGAACTATTTTTCTATGTATTTAATATCATAGTCTTTCCCGGGGGTGGGGGATGCTTTGGGCTATGTATATTTAAATCTAACTTTAACCCTCATACATACCACATGGTAAGCTCCTGAATTGCTTAATTATGGTGATATTATTTCATCAAGGAGCTAGTTTGGAATTTGGTCCAAAGTAAATAGTAGTAGGATGTTTCTGATAGTGTTGAATGATGCTTCTCATTTCTTCTTTTGAATGTTTGTGGAAGTGGGAGCTAACTTGTGTTATCAGAAACCATGGTGTGATACCTTGTCTCTTACAAACAATGAATTATCAGAATTGTGTAGCAAGTTTTTGCATTTACTTTTATATGCTTGTTGGCAGTGATGCGTTATTAGCAGTGATGCATTATTAGTTTTTGCATTTACTTTTATATGCTTGTTAGCAATGATGTACCATTATTGTGATAGGAAGGATAAGAGAATTAATTATAAGGCCAACAGGGAGATATGTGATTAAGGGCCCAATCTTATTCAACTTTCCACTGCTGGTGCAGGCACATTGCAGCCCTGAGGGGGAGCCCTCTGTGACTGCCCCCCACCACAGTATGCAGCATATGCCCCCCATAAGCACGGCTGCACCCGCACTGGAAACTTGGATAGGATTTGGCCCTAAGATCTCCTATTCCTCCCTTTTAAACTTTAAATGCAACTGTGAGAGACTTCACTTCTGACCAGGTGTGTAATTCTTTCTTCAGATGCTGGAGTCTCCTGATCAGTATTCTCTCCACACACACCCCTGTTGTTCTGAGCCCTGTTGAGGAAGGGGAAGACAAACATGATACAGATGTTTGTCTTTTTCCTCCAGAACTGGAAACTTAAGGGCAGCAGTCTTCATTGGGAAAATGCAGAGGGGAGTGTACTGCCACCCTGTGCTGCTCAGTTGGGCAGCTGTTAAAAAACCATTGAGACACATCATTATAGAACTCCTCTATAATGTTGTGTTGTGATATTTTTCCAGGCTTTTATGAGTATATCATGTGAACGTTGATCAGTTCATACAGTTATGAAGATGGTTATTGTGTACTCCTCTGCACACCCTGAAGCATTCACTGTTTATCAAAATCATGACAGTGTCCTATACTTTGAAGTGTACCTGTTAGATACAGTTACACAGTCTTTAATGTCGTCTGTGCTGGAACATTAGTGGGTGCTACCAATTTCACCGGGAACTTGTGACCTTTCGTATACATAGCTGTTACCTATTCTTCCCCACATACCTGATTGAGCCAGTATTGAATTTCTAATCTTACTATATGATACTGGTGGAAATTTGCTCCTTAATCTAAAACAGAGATGGAAGTGGCGGTGGAATGGATTTCTTTAATTTGTTTTTATATAATATTTAAAAAGTGATGTTTTAACAGTTATGTGAATCATTGCTATGTTTTTTGGAAATGGTAATCTTGTGCTAGAAAGAGCTACAACAATCTGCACTGCTTAACTCCAGGGTGGCCAAACTATGGCCTAGGACTGACATTCAGTTCTTCGACATAATGTTTGGCTCATGAAAATATGTTGGCTGAGCTCCTTTTTGCATCACAGTTATTATTCTTTGGATTACAACATAAGTTGAATGTTCATAGTGAGTAAATACATTTAAGAACATAAATGCTTCTTAAATATTGTGTCTCTCAAAAATCTCTCTAGCACAGTGATTTTCAACCTTTGTGTGCTAAAATTTTCAAGGCACACCATCAGTCTTTTGACAATTGGCAAGGCACACCATGCTAGTGGTGGTGGGGGCTCACATCCTCCAATGGCCCTACTAATAAATGACCCTTCCTCAAATTCCCTTCTCAAGGCACACCTGCGGACCATTTATGGCCATGACATAGAGGTTGAAAATGGCTGCTATAGTAGCTTTCAAACATCTGAAGTTTATTGTATGTGGCTCTTAATGTTAAGCAAGTTTGGCCACCCCTGGTATATAAGGTGTGTGCAGGTTTGTTACTCCATGTGCAGCTGCACTAGTCTTATCTTAGCAAGCTACAGAGACTGTTTCCCCCTTGTACTTAAAAAAAACAAAACTTAAACAAGCTTCCATTGTTTCTACCTCAATAATTAATAACATTACTTGCTGTCTTTGTTAGAGGTGAGCAAAATTAATGTTTTGCTTGGTATCTACTGAAAAGCTTTTTGGTATGTATTAGTGCAGATAAATGGTACTAAAGTGTTGCATGGCATAGTGCTTCTCAAAGTGGATGCTGGTCTTTGTTTTAAAATAAGTCAAAGGCACAGCCAACTGGAGCCTTGCCATTTTAATTTTGGCATGTGTCATCTTTGGCAAATATTTAGAGTGTGTGACTTGTTACTACCAGTTGCCAAATGGAGTAACCCTTTTAATAATGCACTGTTTGTACTAACTTTATACATGTACTAAACTGTTCTTACTGTTTTATTCAGTTAATAACTGCTGCTTTATAGACTTTATGGATTTCTGTCTCTTACTTGGTTTGCCTCTTAGCAAGTTTTAAGTTTTGTTTTTAATTTTTTCCTCTAGTCTTGTTGCTTTTAACTGTTTTGAAGCGTGTTTTGAAGAGTTTTAGCGGAAAAGCAATTCATAAATACTTTCAAGTTTGGATACTGACGGTGTTTCCCCGAAAATAAGACCTACCCTGAAAAAAAGACCTAGTGTTTTTTTTTGAGAATTGCTGAAATATAAGACCTTCCCCCAAAATAAGACCTAGTTGTGATCAGGGACGGGACAGGGGGGCGGAAGGGGTCCTTGGGCGGGGGTGCGTGGACAACATGACTGGGAATACTGCACTCCTGTGCGTGCCACCTAGAAAGCGCCTGCTGTGCTGCCTTGGGCAGAGGACGCTGAGGAGGAGCTGAGGCAGGAAGCAGCAAGCGTGGCAACCCTGCCTACCAGGCTCTGAGGCTCTCCACACCTTCCAGGGAGTAAGTTCCATTAACTATAAAGGGACTGACTTCTGAGTAGGCTTGGGCGCTTAGGGAACACCCTCTCCACACCTTCCAGGGAGTAAGTTCCATTAACTATAAAGGGACTGACTTCTGAGTAGACAGGCAGGCAGGGATTCTCCTGGGTGCTTAGGGGACACCCTCTCCACACCTTCCAGGGAGTAAGTCCCATTAACTTTAAAGGGACTGACTTCTGAGTAGACAGGCATCCTCCTGGGTGCTGAGGGGATATTTTTGTAAGGTATATTTTTGTACATGAATGACTGTGGATTGTTGTACATTAAAAGAAAATAAGACCTACCCCGAAAACAAGACCTAGTGTGTTTTTTTGAGCCCCCCCCAAAAATAAGACAGTGTTTATATGTGTTTAAGACAGTGTTTAAAAATATAAGACATTATTACTCACCAGGTGAGTAATAGTCGGTATAGTATAGATTCTATTCACGTAATATCCACAAAGGAGTCTACAGTAGAATTATCTATTGCTAGTTTATTTTCTTTGTAAGAAACCCTAGGAAGCCAGAACCAGTGATGTTATTTTTCTGAAGAATTTTGAATTAGAATATTTTCCAGTGACGTAAAATGATTGGGATTTGATTTAGCATGTACGCTTGACTTGAGGATCCACAAATCCTGGGCTACAGGTTGCCATGGCACCTAGAAATTTTATCGTGATGCCTAGTGTTTTTGACATTTTTTTCACTTTTCTTAATGTTGTGACAATAAAATGTGAACAGTAGTGATTGTGGTGCTCAACTGCTCATCTCTGGCAGTTAATCAAAGTGCCAGATTATTGGTGGGCAGCCCAATCCTATGGGCACTGGCGCCACCAGGTGCAGTGGCGCCAAAATGGCAACTACAGTAAGGGTGCAGGCTCTGCAATGGGGCTTCTCATATCTGCACTGGCTATTTTGCTGGCGCAGACTTGAGAATCTTGGGCTTTTCAGCCTGATTCAGGGGATAAGGACTGGTGGAGGAGGCCTGCACAAGTCCCACCCCCTCCCGCCCATCCCCTTCCCCTGTTCCACCCACCCTGGAATACCTAACCTCCTGCCCTGAACACCTGCACCACCAGCTGGCATCCTCCTGGCACTGGGCCCAGCACCGACTGGCACTGGCCGGGTGCCTGGGCTCCCTCCTCCTGCAGTGTTTAAATGTGCTTTATGGCACGTTGGTACTTAAACGTGCTTTATGGCACATTTACGGCACCTAGCACCGGTACTGGAGCTCAGCGCCAGTGCTAATGGCCCATAGGATGGGGCCCTTAGTGACATGTATTATTGTGTGTATTGCAGTGTATAATTGATGGGCATTCTTATATGCATGGCACTGAGCAAAGAGCTCAGTTTGTGTGCTGGTTTGAAAATCTGCATAGACTGTAGACTCATGACGAACAATTCTTTATAATCTCATGGGTGCGTGTGTTAATTTGCTCTATTGAGGTATTTTTATTAACAAATACTATATAAATAATAAATACTATATAAACAAATATTGTATAAACAGATGGCAGACAAGAAAATGCAAAGTAATAGCACATTTGTTCTTTCCACATTAGAATGTGTTACACTTTATGACATGAAGTTCTTCTGTACGCTTGTTTATATGTAGAAATCTGACTCATGCTATTCACTGGTGGAATGCGAGATTTATCTTTTTATTTATTTAGCCATTCATCTGAATATTTGCACTGGCTCCTAAATTTATAGCAAATTTGTCAAGCCTTTATTACTTATCCAGAGTGAAGAAACTAGGTAAAAAAAAGCTAAACACATGCAATGTTAATTGTACATGCTGTATAAGTATCTCAGAGTTTTTACAGTGGCCAAAAGTATGTTTACTGAAATATTGATAAGAAAAAAAATCAACAAAGCAATTTAGACTGCAATCCTATATACAGTTCCCTGGGAGTAATTTAATGAGACTTAATTCTGAATAGACATGCTTAAGAATGTGATGTAAATTTGGATTAAATGTTATATTCAAATGCATTCAAAGCTTTATTTCAGCACAATCCTGTTCATGTCTAAACCCCATTGAATACATTGGGGTTTATTCACAGGTAAGTGTGTAAGATTGCAGCCTTAGAAATAATTTTTAACGGAATAGTAAATTTGTTAAGATATAGCAATTCAATAGCATTCAGTTCTCTTTTCTCAGTTACATTTTAAAGAAAAAAAATGCATAGTTGGACCCCAGAATCTGTGGATCCGGCATCTATGGTTTTGATTCACCGCAGATACCAGGGTCCAATTTTAAATGCATTTAAAAATACTAAAAAGCACCAAAATTGGATTTCCTACCTTTGTGCAGCCAAACTGCACCTTTCCAAGCCTTTACTGCTATTTTTAGCCCTGAAAGACTCACTTCTGGGTGGTGTGGAGGTTCCTCTTGCCTCCCAACCTGTTCCCAGTATGCATCATGTGACCCAGAAGCGGGTCTTTTAGGGCTAAAAATAGCTGTAGTGTAGAGGTCTGGAAATAGCAGAGTTTTGCCGTGCAAGGTAGGAAACCGAATTTTGGTACCTTTTTGTGTGTGTTTAAAGGAATTTAAAATCAAACCCTGGTATCTGCAGATACAGGGGTCCATTCGGGGGGGGGCACATGAAACAAGATTTTTCTCCCCATCTTGTCCATTCAGTGTAGGGAAGACATGATATTATCGATGATCATGGATAAAGAAGAGAAACTAGGGAAGGGAGCTGCATCTATTAATAGTGACAAACAATATGTTACTTCTGTACAGGGAGGATTAAAATATGTTACAGCCCAATCCCTTGCTGCCCCAGCACCACATGGAACAGTGGCATTGAAATAGCTGCCACTTTATCTTGTGGGGCTGGGTCAGCTGCTGGGGTCTCCTTGGGGTAAGGCAGGAGTCTCCAAACTTTTCAGTACAAGGGCTACATCATATATTTTACACATTTTCCTGGACCAAAAAAGAATCCGTTTTATAAATCAATGAATAAATAAGTTTTATTTGGATCTATTTTTTATATTCAGCACGATATGATTCAGAACAAAGAGAAATGTGACAATTACAAAGAAAAAATGCCATGCTCAAACTGAGAAATGATATATAATGAGTAAAAACGTCAAAAGATATGAAAAAATTATCAATTAATAATATTTTAAGTTGCTGAGGGCCAGATAAAATCTTGTGGGGGGCCTGATGTGGCCCCTGAGCCATAGTTTGGAGATCCCTGGGAACAAGGGAACAATGTTTCCTTGTCTTTTCCTCAGCTGTTGAGCCCATGTCAGCTGGCGGCACTTGTCATTCCGTGGGTTGGAATAGTTCCAGTTTTGGCTGGAATCTCTTCCAACTTGGGAGGGGCGTGTCACGGGGTGGGGCAAGTCCCTTCCCCTTTAAGATGGGCTGGGTCAGGTGTAGGGTATTAACAACTAAGGAATAAAACCTGGGGTTGGGTGCCTGGAAAGGAGAGTGCAGGGGGAAGGAAGCTTATAGCTTGATAGTGGAAGCAATACTGAGATTTGTAAGTATAGTTTTAGCCTCTTTAAGATTTCTTGTTTTTAAAGCTATTGTGTTGCATATGAAAATGTTTTTATGGAGCAATTGAACTCCCTTAAGTTTAATAAAAATCTTTTATGTAAAACATTTGGTGCAGTAATTGACCAGGGCATGTATGATATTGGGACCTGGCTTGGAGTAAGCAAAAAAATAAATAAGCATTGCTCTTGAGGGTGGTGGAGGGGGGTTGAGTCCTGGCTGGGTTGGTGTCTCCCCTGGTCCTTCCCTACCCCAAGGGCAATGTTTGTTACAGCACTGGGTCTCCTTGGATCTATTTATGCCTGCGCTATTTAGCAGCTGCAGAACTGAGGAGGCCTGTGTCTGGCTTCCAGGCGTGGAAAGGGGTTTAGGATTTGGTGGCTGACTCTGCTGCCATCCCTCCCCTCTCCAAGGCCCAATCCTCCTCTTGGTCTGCCCTCCCTCTGCACAGTTCCACCTTCCCCCTACCCTGCCTCCACCGCAAAAAAGCCTCACCATTGGCCAGCAGGAGCACTTGCTACTGGCCACTCCAGTAATGCATCTTCCTGGGATGTGTTGGGGCCACGCAGACAGAGTTTCCCTCCCTATATCCACAGGGGTGGTGGTGGTGGTGGAACAGTTCCGCCATTATACTGGGACCTGTCTGTATTTAAAGCCTTTGCTTCATATTTTCTCTTCAGTGAATTAAACTGAACAATCATCCTGCATAATTAATCCCCAGGAGAGGGGCATGCACTTAAACATTTGAAAATTGCCAGTGTCTCTTCCCCACTATCATCTTATTTGTTGGCTGTTTATAAAGTACTTGGTTCCTTTTTTGTTTTCCCAACTCTTTATGACCAGTAATGACCTCTTTATGAAACAGTTCATCGATTTTATTGTCAGCTATTGTGAGGGGCCTATAGACTAAACTCCCTGGTAAATATATAACAAACAACAGGAGTTCTCTGCTTATTCTTCCTCCAGTTTGTCAATGACTCTTGATATATGTGGAAAAAAGATTTGAAATTTTATTTTTATATATGGTAAGTGCAGCTAGAATACTTTATGTACAATACTGGAAAACTAAGATACTCCATCGATAGAAGAATGGTGGACAAAGGTTATGGACTTTGCAGAAATGGACAAACTGATGACCTTACTTAAAGAGAAATCAACAGAAAACTTTATGAAGAACTGGAAATCAATTATTGAATTTCTGCATGAAAGAGAGAAAAATGAGTTAATGAATTGTGGATTTGAAGATTAGATCTGAAGGGATAGAGAATATTATTCTGAAATAACGATTTGAAAAGGGCTGTCAGAGATATAACATATATAAGGGGGGAAATTCAGATTATTAAAACTGTAAGTGATTAGAATATTCGACTTTGCTCATGCTACACTATTAGTGGTTTTTTTAATCTGTACTTTTAATCTATTTTTTAATGTTGTTTGTTTTTCTTTTCAAAAAAGGAAAAGGAGTTACTTTATTGCTGTCACTCTTAACAACTGAGCTCCAAGTACTAGTTCCTATAACTGTCTTGTAATGGGCTTAAGTTAGGAAATCTGGTGGGCAACCTGTAATCAGTATAAAATACCTTGGACGGACTGATCTGGAACTCTTTTACCATTGTCTCTGTTCTCCCTTATAGTGCTGAATGAGTTCACATATTCTCCTTTGCTAAGCACTGAGAGTGTATGCGACAGTGGCTTCACTTGTGATAGGAGAGCATGCATGGATGAGTTGATCACTCTCTGTCTTTGCTTCTAGAATGTCTTGTGAATGTGGAATGTGTACATTTTGTCTGCAAAAGGGTGTGCATATTATGCACAGTCTGCACATCTCTGGACCCCAGATGATGAAGCTAATTAGATCTAGGCCTGGGTTGGGTCAGTACTTTGATGGACGGCAACATGGGAACTCCATGTACACCTCCTTCAGTTCCGAGATGGAAGAAACTAGGATATAAATGCAATAAAAATAAGGGCTAATTTTGGAAGACGTGCCTGAATTCCTCATTCAGGAATCCAGACGCCTGGGATAAAGATGCATTGCATGTAGGCACACTTTTCTTTAAAAAAAAGGCTTAGCTTGGAAATGGTCAATGTTCACATTAAAATATTTTCCAGTATTATATCAGAACATTTTCTGGATGGAGCCAAATAGTAGATTAGAGATGGGGACTAGAAAAAGGTTCTCATTCTATAGAGTAATACGAGAGTTTCTCAAACTTCTTAATTCTTTTGCATATCATAAGAGTTCTGATTTTAGGAGATTTAAAGCCCACTCCTATTCATGTCTACTCAAAAGTAAGTCCCATTATGTTCAATGGGCTAACTCCCATGTAAGTGTTATAGGACCACAATCTTAGCTTCTGTGACACCCTGTGGTTATGTAATGTAATTTGGAAAAAAAAAATTCCAGGTTAAATGTACAGTATATTTTAGAGCAGTAAGTAGTAAGCTGATTTTGTGAGTAATATATCACTGCCATAGTTTCAGCATTACAGTATATTAAATGAAAGGAGCCAGAGATTTAGTACATGCCAAAATATGAGTCACAGTGATTGCATGGCATGGTATGGCATGGCGGGGGAGTGATGTGAAATGCAATATCTAATATCTACATTTAGAACCAGAAGCAAGTGTTGTGTTTTATTATCCTGTACTGAAACCAAATCAATAAGATTTAAGGCAAGCAGAGGTTGAATTTGTGGAGAACAGAAGTGACATTTTAGTGTAGATGCATTTTTAACTACAACAGTTAACAGTGGTAGCAGTCAGTGTAGTTGACTTTGTCAGACTGGTTATAATAATACAGCAAATAATGGTTACATAAATTCCTATAGGCCCCAATCCTATCCAACTTTCCAGCATCAATGCAACAATGCCAATGGAGTGTGCTCTGCATCCTGTGGTGGGAGAACAGTCATGGAGACTTCCTCAAGGTAAGGGAACAAATGTTCCTTTATCTCGGGGCTACATTGCATCTGCATCGGTGCTGGAATGTTCGGTAGGATACCTTAGTGTTTGGTATACCAAGGGTGCAGTCCTAACCAACTTTCTGGTGCTGACATAGCTGTGCCAATGTAGTGTGTACTGCATCCTGCAGTGGGAGGCAGACAAGGGGTGCCTCCTCAGGGTAAGGGCATGTTTGTTACCTTACCTTGAGCCTGCTATGCAGCTAAGTCAGTGCTGAAATATTGGTTAGGATTGCACCCTAAGTTGAGTCTATGCATGCATTAGAATGCACTGTACAGTTTCAAACTGCTGGTGGGGAATTGTATTTTTAAATACAGGACATCATCAAACAGGACGTTTTTGACACCCCCCATATGATAAAATCAAATTAAATCACTCAAGTAAGTAAATTAAGAATTTACAGTAAGTATAATTTTAAAAATTTATTTAAAATAAGGAACCTTCTTAACTCCCCCAAGCAGCTGCTAATCTGTTTTTTAAAAAATTCCCCAAATATCCCAAAGGCTGCAGTCCTATCCACCCTTACCTGGGAGTAAGCCCCACTGACTATCATTGATAAAAGCATATACATAGTACAGGCTGAGTCTCATTATTCAAGAAGGTTCTGTTCCCAGGATGGCAAATCACTTTTTTTGCAGATGCCCAATCTCATCTGATCTTGGAAGCTAAGCAGGGTCAGGCCTGTTTAGTACTTGGATGGGAGACCGCTTGGGAATACCAGGTGCTGTAGGCTTATACCATAGTCTTTCGAGACTGAAGGTTGCCAACCTTTGCTCCAGTGATTTAAAAACAGCCTTGCTGACCTTTTGTAAGGCACACAGAGGCAATCAGTCTCTCTCCATGCACTTAGGCTTCACTAGGAGGTAGCAATCCCTCCCTTCACCAGGAGCAGCAGTGAGCGGGAAAGGAGGTGATAATCACTGTCATTTAGCCTTCCTTCACATGCTCAGGGGGAATGAAGGAATGAAGCCTGGAGAGAGAATGATTGATGGATTGTCAGCTGGCTGCCCTCTCTTGCATTAAAAGGCTATTGTTAAACTACTGTTTTCCTTTAATTTAAAGCAGGGGTCTCCAAACTTTTTGGCCAGAGGGCCGCATCAAATATCTGGCATGGTGTGGAGGGCCGGAAAAACAATTTAAATATAAAATTTAAATAAATAAATTAGAGATGGAACTTAGATGAGTGAATAAATGAATGAATGGGCTCATTCATTCAACCTCTCTGGCCCTCAGAATACCCTCCAGACATAATCAGAGCACAGTTCTGGTCATGTTCAGTTGAGTGGGCCAGAGGCTTTCAGGGGACAAGAGGTTGGCCGTGGGCTGGAAAGAGGCTTGCTGTGGGCCACAACTGGCCCCCTGGTCTCCCCAGTTTGGAGACCCCTAATTTAAAGGGTACTTCTCATCATGTTGAGATAGAAAAATCTGTGGATAATTGGGTTATATCTGGAATCACTTGCATGACTGTCTCTCTACAACAGTAAAAAGCAGTTTTTAAACTGTGATTTTAAAGGGCTGCATTTTTCCCCTTCTACAGGGATCAGCACATTCCTTCTCATTTGCAGTGGCCATTCGTGTTGAGTCAAATCCATATATAAAAAATAAATCTGTGTATAAAAAAATACATGTTACAACAAGGTTGGACTTGTAGTCTGTTAAAAGTACAGATCTATAACATTTCCCCAAAAGCAGTCACATACAATGATAGCATCAAGTCTAATATATTAAAAATAAAATACACATAGAAATGAATGGGGACCCACCTGAAATTGGCTCGTGACCCACCTACTGGGTCCTGACCCACAGTATGAGAAACATAGTTCTATACCATTAACAGGGAACCATTGCAGTGAAGGGGTGGGGAGATATGTGGTTAGTTAGGGCAAATCTTGTTTTTAATAACTGAATAATACTGTTGTGTTCCTCCTGTGATTATCATAAGTAAGCCACACCTCTCTTAGTCTCTGTTTGTTTTAAAATGTTCTTAAGTTAGCTGTAGTAATTTTGAAAAGCAGTGTTACTCCTTCCCCTGAAGTGGCTTAGGGCTGTGTTTTTTAAATAGCAGAAAGTATGTGTGCCATGCCTATGAAAAGAGGATGTGTCAGCATAAAATGTGTCCTAAGTGCAAAACTTATTAACACATAGCCCTTGCCTTTCCTGCTAGGGGGAAAAACGTTGCAGACTTTCCTGTTCTGGAGAGTTGTTTGGTATGAAATAGCACTCTAGTGTTGTATTCATCAGCCAATTTAATATAGGGAACTGCCTGAACATTAAACATGTGTGGCTGTGTGTGCGTTAAATAGTAAGAATAATATTCATTTAATTTAATTGATTAAATTTGATTTTGTCTGTAAACTGCTTTGAGAACTTTTTTTGCTGAAAGCGGTATACTGTATAAATAATGTTAATAATATTCACACTAAAACCAAACATATAAGGCATAGCATAGCCCCTATACAAAGGGGATAGGGTCCTAGATAATTCTAGGGAATCAGAATTGCACTTCTCTGTTCCACCCCCAGTATAACATCCCATCCCACCACCTACTCAATAACCGTGTAGGATGTTGCATTTGAACTAGGGGCCTACATGCATAGAACTCATGACATATGTGGCCAATCTATATGGTTCCCCTTCCTGATTTTGTTTGGGGAGGGAAGTTATGTGATTACATGAATGGAGTCACTCCTTCTATCTTGTGCTCCTGAGATCATGCCATGTAGGGAGACATTAGGTGAATGTTGTCCAGTAACTGAACAACTTGTTTCTATGCTGCCCAAGCCAATGCCTGGGCCTCTGGCATTGGGTTTCTGGGTCACTGTAGTTTTCTGCACAAATGTGACTATAGGAAACTGCACATGTGCTATAAGGACATAAATCTATTTAATAATAACATTATACTGTGTTTGCCTAAAGAGATACATGTACATTTGTCTTTGTGGCACCTGGGGCATGGCCCAGGAAGCACAGTGTGCCCTTTGGGAGGGTAGGAAAGTGGGTTGGATTCTTGCTGGCACAGGCTGGGTGGGGTCTGTGGCAGTGCACAAGGGCCCCATGACGACACCCCATGGCCTCAGAGTCTAGAGGGGATTGTAGTTGCACCCTGGCAGTCCTTCTCCATGCTGTTTGTGGTCTTGACACTGGGACTTGCCTCTTGTGCCTCTCTGAAATGAGTTCACTGGGCTTGCTCCCACTGCTTCTGGTCCAGTCTTCTCATGCTTCACCTGTGGTAGGCTTTTTATACTCGAAAGCTGGCAAAGCTGGTGCGTGTCTCTCTCTCTCTCTCTCTCTCTCTCTCTCTCTCTCTGATTGTCCCTGCCCCTTCTCCTTGGATGTGGTGCTGCTGCCAATGCATCAGCCAAGCCATGTTTCTTGTTACTCAGGAGTATGCAGGTTGTTCCTGCATGGCTCTTGTAACAGTGTCCTCCCCCATTCGGGGTGCCTGTGGACCTATCTCAAGGTGAGAGTTAGGTGCACCAGCAGTGCTTGACTCTGGACAATAAAACATGATGGTATACAAGTGGGGCGTGAAACATTCTTTACAGGGCAATGATTTATGAAGAAAATCTGTTGCCTAGTCTCAGAATGCACTGGAGCATGCTGGAGTTTGTTGGCAGGTGCTTTGTAAACAAGTCAGTGTGGAAAGGGTTCCCTGACAGTAGACATTTCTGCAAGTCATTGCTAAAAATAAGTTCCTTTATCTTGAAATTAAACCCATCAACACATAGGCTGCAGTTTTGTCAGAATGTGGTTGTATTGTGAGCTGAATCATTTAGTAAGACACAGTATAGAGAAGCTCAGGTTGCAATGAGGCTGTTGTACTGTGTGTAACACCTGGCTAGATGTGTGCTATGGTACCTGGATGGCTATAAATCTTTCATAAGTATTATTCTTATTAAAACAAACAGTTGTAAATGACTTCACTCAGCAGCTGGGGCTTTCCTAGATTAAATTTCTGTCTCCTAGAACTGTGTTAGGGAGAGCCCATATTAGTCAGTAGTATCTCTCTCTGTCACTCATTCTCGAATGCATGTATGTATGTAAATGAAGCCTTTTCATACGTAGGAAAAAAACAGTCAATGATAGAATGATGGGTTGCATTATTTTGATACTTTAAATCACATGGTCACACACATATACTCTTTCTCCTTATCTCAGAGTAGTATTTTTATATCAAAATATGATACAAAATTAAATTCTATATTTTTAGCTGATTTTTATTAAGCCTGAAAAGAAACTGATTGGAAGCTAGTAGACTGGATGCTTTATTTATAATTTTTGAGAGAATACTTACACGGGGTAAAATTGTTATATCAGTACTTTTACAGTCACCTTATACCAAACATTTAATTAGCTGCAATTATATGTATTGTTTTGCATGGAGGAGTTGCTAAATGAATAAAATTTTGTCTGGTGAGCCAGTAATTATATATGGGAGGTATGGTTTTGTTGTGATGCTTCTTGATCTTAATTGCTAGGGCATTTGGGACTTGAATATATTAGTCTTCTCTGAAAGTCTTAACTTCTATATTAAATTTAAACAACACAAGAGAGTTTGGGTAAAATACAAATGTTGCTGGGTGAACTTAAATCCTTAACTATGGATGAAGGCACTGGTCTATCTATATGTGTACTCCTGCACATAAGGATCAGAATATGTATGTTCATTTGATGGTCACTGCTATCAGCTTTGTTAGTGCTAGTGGGTGGACCTGGTTGTTAAAAAGGTGTTTTGCAGCATTTTGAGTCTATTATCTCTTTTGTGGCTGTGTGCATTGACCTAGCTTGGTATGAATTACTGGTATGTGTAAACCCAGGTGCTCATTCTTAACTTATGCAGCATTCTTTTGCACAAGGAATCTGAACTGAAGGATGATCTGTGCATAGAAGCCTGCTTGAATTCTCCCATTCAGATGTTGAATCTGTTAAAAGAAGGGGTCTCCCCCCCCAGTGTTATTTAGAGTAATGTAAGAAATCCTGGGCCTCCAGCACAACCAAAGGAATATTATCTATTATAGTTCACTTTAGTTAAGACAGAGTTAGTACTGGGAGAAGGCAGGCTGACCAAGGGGAGTAGTACCTAGAGGTTAATGTGCACACACCCCTTCCTGCTCTCCCATTTTCTTTTTTACTAGCTCAGCAGTTGACTGGGGAGAGGAGAAATGATATCTACTGCCACCATCCCAAGCATGCAAACAATGCTAATTCCTGAGCACATATAACTTGAAATACATAGTCATTTCTAACTACTTACATTGTCCCAGGACTCCTAGTCCCTGCATTTAATGGAGAGTAAATGGGTGTGCCTCAGTGGCACCACTAGGAGAGTGTGGGAATGCAGACTGTACCAGTTGACACCCTTTGGGGGGAGGAATGACACCACTAGTGGTCAAATGTGAAAATCTTGGTATTTTTCAAATAATACCAAAATGTTACGTATCAATCAATGGGTAATTTAATGCAGAATGCAGTGGACCAAACCACGTTGAAATACAGGTGCTGCTCTGCCATTATGACTTTTGCAACTCTTCACATCATCTGGAAAAGCTTAACCTGGCACTGTGCTGGTAGTGCTGTAAGGCTGGCATGTCTCAGATGAGACAGTGGGCTAGGACCATGCTTCCCAAAGTGTGGGTTGCAACCCACTGGTGGGCCTCTGATGCCCTTGCACCAGTTTGGTTCCAAATAGGAGCCATTTGGGAAGCCCCATTACTTACCAGAGCTTCTAGAGGCTTCTCCCAGCCTGGCAACCCACTCTACATGCCTCTGTGGGCCACTGCATGCCTCAGAATGGCCCTCAGAAGCCTCTGCAAGCCACTTCTGGTTTGCTTTCAAAATCTGGAAGTGGCTTATGGAGGCTTCTGAGAGCCATTCTAAGGCCTACAGAGATATGCAGAGTGGGTCACTAGGCTGGGAGAGGCCTCCAGCATCTCCAGGAGCATCACAACCCACCACAGGGATGAAGTGGGTTGTGGCACTGCAAAATTTGGGAACTTCTGGGCTATGGTGTCATAAACTAGGGTGTAGGTAATTTCTGCATCAGGATTTCATTTCATTTTGCATTTGATTTCAAGTACTTGTTTTTTCTTATTTTAACTTTGCATAGCTCTGTATTACCTTTTTAAAAAATTATAAAGAAGAAAGTGTTTAAGTCTTACCTGCCTGTCTCATTCAGGATCTAGTGCCTCTTCTCCCCAACAGACCACTTCTTTGTCTAAATCAGGGGTGTCCAAAGTTTTTGGCAGGAGGGCCACATCGTCTCTCTGACACTGTGTCGGGGGCCGGGGGAAAAAAAGAATTAATTTACATCTAAAATTTGAATACATTTACATAAGTTTACATAAATGAATATATTCAAGATGGACTTGTATGAATGAACAAAGGTCTTGCAATAGCTCAAGGCCTATAAAAGGCCTTGCACAAAGCACGGCTGGCCTTTCCTTTGCTGCCGCTACTGCATCAAAGATGTAAAACAGCAAGCAGTGGAGGGAGCCTTCATCCCACAGCTCACGTGAGAGGTCAAACAGTCACCCTCAAGCTGAGAGCAGTTGTGTTGGGCCAGTGTGGGCTCCAACAAATCTCCAGAGGGCCAGAGGTTCATTGGAGACTGGGGGCTGCCTAAGGGCTGCATTGAGAGGCCTCGGGGGCCGCAAGTGGCCCCAGGGCCGGGTTTTGGGCACCCCTGGTCTAAATACTAGTAGGTTTGCTATAAGAGTGTGTCTGTGAGTGAGAGAGAGAGAGAGAGAGTCTGTGCACACATGCAGAGGAATGGAGAAAGCCTGGCTAGTTGGCACCCATTTCTTTCCTCAAGCTCTCTACTACTGTGCTAATAGATTGCTAGATGCTTAGTGCTGACAGAGGAAGGCATGAAATATAGACCTTTCTGTTCTTTTTCTCATCCTTGGCAGTGTACTACTCCACCACGGAATATTGTGGCAGTGTGTCTTGTTCTGTCTCATCTGTCTCTCGTGAGGGATCCAAGACTGCTTGGAGGAAACCAGGTTCATGGGCTGTATGCTTTGTGCTTTTCCCCATCACCACTAGGTTGCCAGTATTTCTGTGAAACTCTTGTGTATTGCTAGATCTGATATTATATGGACCTCGGTATCAGTGGTGAGTCAAATCAGTGAATACCGAGGTCCCACCTTTACATTGTCGAATGAGCGGTTCCGTATTCAAAAGATAAGTTTAATAAATAAATCCTTTGTCCTTCTTTACTTCATATTGACTTTACCAGTTGAAAACTAATTCCCATCATATTAATTTTGTTCTAGATCATTTATTTCCTATTTGATGAACGTATGTTGTACCTTTTTGCTTTAGACAGAAAATATTTTGTTGCTTCTAAATATACCAGTACATTTTAAACAAGCAAACTCTTGCGTGACTGCTTCCATTCAGAGCTGGACTTTTAGACGTAGAGGGATCTGATGGTAACTTGAGAGGAAGAGCAGGTGCAAAATTATCCTCTGGATTGTTAATAACAATCCTATGAATGTCTGTTGGGAAATTATATATACTGCCTGTAGAAGAGCTTCAGAATTTATAGTATTTGGTTGTTCTATGATTATAATTTTTTTAAAAGTTTGCTTAAAGTATACTTGCCATGCATGTTGCATTTTCAGGTTGCAAAGCAATGGCATGAAGTACAGTGACGTCACTAGGGTTTGTGTCACCCACTGCAGGAGGTCAGCACATTACCCCTATGATGGACCTTCTCCCATGCAATGGGTGGGGCAGTGCAGTGGGATGCCCTGCTGGGTTTTCGGCTATAAGCTTTGATAGACTATAGATATTTCAGTGTGGTTTGTTTCATTGCCTTCTGCATGAAATTACACATCGATTGATATATAACATGATGGCATTATTCAAAAATATCAAGCTCTAAAAATTTTTGGCAAGTAGTGTTGTCACCCCCCTGTGCACATCACCTGGTGCAACCCACATCCCCCCTGAGCGATGCCACTGATGAAGAATGTAGGCTTATAAAATAATTCATGATATTAGGGTGGCAGTGTTGTTGAATGCCATGTGTAGTTTTGTCCTTGGTAGCAACTGTAATACAAAAATGTCTCATCCTATATTTCTTTTGTCTCATTTTTTACTATTCTGTCAGATAAGAAAAACTGACATCTTTTCCTCACAGCAGATGTATGTTCTATAATATAAGAGCATATTACCATATACAAGTACTAGTAGCCTCTTTGGACCTAGAGGGTCTTATTTCTGGACTTACTTCTGAATATTTATGTGTATGTGCGCACGTGCACGCATACACACACACACCACCTTTCAAGGCAGTTTACATGGGCAGTCTAAACCACAATTTTTCAATGGGATTTTACAAATATGTGAATCACAGAATTCTCAATCACCAAGTGTTGCCTTCACAGTGTGGTTATCTCTTGGCTGCCTGCCATCAAGCTTCAGTAGGCTATCAGGTCCTCAAGGTCCTCCTCCATTCTTTGCCAGTTGGCCTTCTCACATGCTCCCACTCTCCTCTCGCAGTGTGGCTAATCAGCTGAACAGTGACTCCATTCTGCCACATGGGTACTGCAGTTTGTCACAGCCTGACATTCTGTCTCCCGTCCAAAAACAACCACAGATTCTTCTGCTTAGCTCTTCAGGCAGCACAACCGTCAGTCCACACCTCCTGCCTATATGAGTAGTAGTAAACCTTTAACCTCCTGCCTATATGAATAAACATATACAGTAATCATTTTATTATCTGGCATGCATGGAACTGGAGATTGCTAGTTATCCAAAAATACTGGTTAACAAAGCTTTCACAAGACTTACAAGCAGTGGCCTTTCCTGGCCAGCTGGGGCACACCTGAGGGTTACCGCCCACACCTGGTGGTGCTGCCCCCCCCCACATGCCCACTGCCTCCCCCCCCCCAAGGCATTCTGACAGCCAGGGAGGCAATGCACAGACTGAAAACCGGAGTGTTGATTTTTGGCCTCCAGAAGGCCTTACAAGGCCTTCTTAGGGCTGGAGAGGCTGCGCGTGTCTTCCCCAATCCTCAGAACACCTCTGGAGGGTGAACCTCAAGGGGCTATCCTCAGATTGGCACACCAAGATTTGCACATTTTCTTTCATTTGCTGATGAGTTTCTGTGTGAGAACAAAGTGCTTATTTTTTGGCCGTCATCTGCTAAATGATGTCACTTCGGCAGCAAGTACCGTGAATGCTATTTGGCCCACTACATGAAATGTTTGACACTCCTGACGGGCAGCCCAATCCTGCGCTCTTGCGGCAACCATGGGTGGCACCTTGGGAGAAGGGGACTATCGTCCCCCCAGGTAAGGAAAGTAGCCCTGCAATGGGAAGAGGGAAGAGCGTTCAGGGTTGGGCGGCAAGCCCCACACAAATGCTCAGAATCTGGTGGAGCAGAGCTCCACTGGTCCTGCCTCCTCCTCCCCCTGCCCTCTTCCCTCCTCCCCATCATGCCTCCTCCCTACCCTCCGCCCGCCTCCCCCCTCCCCGGAACACCTCCTCCCCATCTCCCCCCATGCCTCTGCTTACCTTTCAGTGGCTCAGCGGTCCGTGCGACTGCTGAGTGGCGGAGCTTGAGCTCCCACCCAGCATTAGCATAGCACTGGGAGGCGCTGGGCTACCACCACTGCTCGCCCAGCAGTATTGTATTGGCAACCTTCAGTCTCGAAAGACTATGGTATTGCGCTCTGAAAGGTGGTTCTGGCACAGCGTCTAGTGTGGCTGAAAAGGCCAATCCGGGAGTGACAATCCCAAGCAGTAAGCCCAGCAGTAAGCCTTGCAAACATGCCTTACGGCATGTTTCTGACAGTGCACGCCGGCGGTGAACTGGCACACCAAACCCAGGATTGGCATGCCGAGCCCAGGACATTATTTATAATGTCTATGTTAAATGTTTATTTGTTTTAGGAATTTCTGTTTAGTCTTTCTGTCATTAAAATGGCAATTCAAAGTGGCTCATAACAATGAAAACTAACAATACACTTAGAGCTTGAGCCCTATAAACAAAATAAACGGAAGTACAGTATCAATAAAACAATGATAAAAGCAGCACTAAAACTCCCCAGAGTGATATCAAACACAGAGTAGGAACCAGCAGAATAATACTTAATGCCTACAAATTAAAAGCTTGCCGGAGTAGCCATGTATTGTATTTACATCTTGGCAGAAAGGCAAGAAAAAGCAAGCTAGATACATTTCTAAAACAAGCTGGGTTCTAGAGTCTGGGCAGGACTGCAGAGTTCCCAACCAGCTCCCAGTTCCCAACCAATTGTGTGTCTGAAAAAGGTGGATTACATGGGCGGGAGCCTCCTTTGCAGGTACAAATGAGCAGGTTCATATGGGAAAAGGTGGGACTTCAAACATCCTGGACCCAAGCAGTTTAGATCAAATACCATCACCTGAATTGTGTTTGTGAGCATACTGGCACCCAGTGTTGATATTTGCAACGGTCAGGTTATATGACCGTTATATAAGCCCCTGGGGGCTGGGGGATAAGAATATGCCCTCAGTTTGGCTGTACTTGTCATAAGAGGTCACTAAACAGCCACTGGGTAGATGGGACTCTACCCAGTGAGTCCCATCTACCCAGGGAGTTAGCCTGGGAAGGCAGCTCATCTGAGAGAAGGAAAACTCTGATCCCAAACCTCCACTGCCTTGTGGCTACATCCAGTTATGGAAAAGCCTTCAGGAGTCAACCTCGAGGCAAAATCCGGAGCCGGAGTCCCTGAGGCAGTTCATGGCTGAACATAGTCATGTTCTGGCAACTCCTGCGATGCCGCTGGAACCAACCGTATTGGCTTCTGCCTTTCCATTGGACCATTTCAGCGA
Source organism: Tiliqua scincoides (assembly GCF_035046505.1). NCBI lineage: Eukaryota > Metazoa > Chordata > Lepidosauria > Squamata > Scincidae > Tiliqua > Tiliqua scincoides. The sequence continues at coordinate 67,677,478 of NC_089825.1, read as the reverse complement.
TGTGGAGAGGGGGGATTTGCTGCATGGGTAACAGTCTGTCCTCCATATCTACTTTACCCAGGCTTTGTGCACTGGAGAATACACTCTTTCCAGAACCACCATTCAGAGCACAATACCATAGTCTTCTGAGACTATGTCAGAAATAACATTGTTTTCTTTTAGAATTGAATAATGTGACCTAGTGTATAATTCAGGTCTACTTCACATTCATATTGGAAATATAAATAAGAAGATGGAAAATTAAAATAAAAGGGCTTTCTTAGATACCCGGCATTTCTTAAAGCTGTAGAAATAGCTTTTCCCCTGATCAAGTGTAATCTCATTCCACTGGTAGTAAGTTAATGTTTCCGCTTCTTTCTCACTCCAGAATTGGATACTGAGGAGGGGTTATTGTATGAGCACTAGTAAGGGAGACAGTAGTCTTTTCTTGCACACAATGGTTTACTTGTACATCTGAAGACTAGTTTTCAGCTGAAAAAGAGCAGATACAGTAGGTCTCTTGCAGTTCCGAGTTTCACTGCAAGTTCTTAATGACTTTAAAGCATAGCATTTTTTTTGGTTACAGATGTTTGATTTAAATCTTGTGACTTTCCTGTTTTATAATAAAACAAAAACTCCAAAATGGAAAAAAGGACCACTGTAAGTCATGAGGCACAACAGATCCTTTAAAAAAGGTTTCCAGTGAACTATGTGTGATGAGAGAACATCTAGAATAATTCATTGTACTACTCAGTGCTTTTTTTGTGAAAAAAAAGGTGCAGGAACTCACAACTTGTTAATCTTTTATTTATTTATTTATTTATTTATTTATTTATTAACCATTTTTTATTGGAGAAATAAAATATTTTTTATGTGCTTTCCCCCTAAAGATGAACTTACTTGTGAGTAGACATGCATAGGATTGGGCTGTCAATCTCCACATCCCCTTCCCCCTAGCTACTTTTTCTACACATGGGGAAAAATACTGTACATGTGCACTTGTAGCGTGTAGTATGTAGTGTGGCACTACTTTGAGGAGAGGAAGCAGTGAATGGATTCCAAAAAATGGCTTACATGAGTTCCATGTGGTAAAATTACTCTAAGTAACTGTGGGAGTAAGAACAAAAAAGGAATTCTTACATGAGAGGTGCACATAGAAACAGCTACTTTTGCAAACAAGCGATTAAATATGGTTTAATTCAGGTATCAGAATTCTCTGTGTCTTTGGGAAGGCGCTTGGCATGCAATTGTATGTTCTCTGCTGCCCTGAGCAGCTGCTTTGCATTGCTGGAGAGGAGCTGCAAACGCTGGCTGGCGGAGGGCATGCTTGTGGGGGAAGGATGAGGAGGATCTCTGGCAAGGCTGGACAGCACGTTGTACACACGGAGAATCCCTTTTCACCTGCCCTTAGCATGTGAAAACGGGTGCAGACATATATCTCTGCCAGGATTAAGAGCCCAATCCTAGGTATGTCTACTCTGAAGTAAGTCTCATTACTTATTTATGGAGCTTACCCCCAGGAAAGTGCCTAGGATTGCAGCCTAAGAGCCCAGTCCTATGCATGTCCTATGTATGTCTATTCAGAAGTCCACTTTAGTCAATGGGCCTTAGAGTCCAATCCTGTGCCTGTCTACTCTGCCTCTGTTTTGCTCCCCCCCTTCCTGGAATGTATCCGAAGGGGAGGGGCTCCTGCAAAAAGGTGCCGGAACTCCGTCCCCCCGCGTTCCATTAGAAAAAAAGCCCTGGTACTACTTCTTAATTAATGAAAATACTGTTTATGAATTTTTTTTATTTCCTGTTTTGCATACATGGTATTTTAGCCTCAAAGCTGATATTTGGGTTTCTTTTTGGTTTTGATAAGTGGAAAGATTTTTGGTTTTGATAAGTGGAAAGATACTCTTGCAGACTAGATAATCACGGTGGCATTACTAAAATAATAAAGCATCCTTGAAAAGTGTTATATACTCTCAAGTGCATCATCCTGCACTCATGCTACAGTTAACATTAGATGCAATTTCAGATCGAAAAAGCTGAGACCTCTGAGTCCATGGAAGCTGAGACATAGAAATTGTCTGGTAAAACCAATGCCCCTTTCATAATGACATTTGCTAACTTCATAAACTCCTGTTCTTACTGCATTTCCAGTACTTGAGTGAGTAGTTATTTGGCTGGAACGACGTTGAAAGCTGCAGTGAAGGTGCATTTGAAGTGGAAGGTTTACCAGGAATATTTGGAGCTGGCAAAGGGTGGGATAAGGTAGTTACGTTCTACAGAGCTTTCAGATAGCAGAACTTTTAGAGTTACAACCATTTCAACTTGTTAACTGTAAAAATTCATTTCATAAGAACCAGTTAGTTGCAAAGATGCCAGAAACTGCTACTGCTGATAATAATAATAATAATAATGTTTATATAGTGCTTTAAAAAAAAATTCATAACATGGCATCATGTGAGGGTGAATTTGTAGCATCCTGTATAATTGGAGGCAAGTGCTGATGGTATTTCAAGGTTAGCAGGTCTCTGCTAACATTGGTGAGTTCCAAAAACCACACTAATACCTGGTTAATAATAACAGAGGGTGTAATAGGTAGAGGCAGTCTAAAACAGTTATATTTTTTCATGGATGGTGGTGATTTCCTAAAGAAAGGGCTGAAAGCAGTGTTATATCAGTGTTATGTGTTTATATTCCAAATTAATATTTCAATCAATTTTAAAGCATTTTTATCAAGTGTAATCACTGTCATATAGGTGATATATATGTTTTTATGCCTGTGACTGTCAGCAGGCATAGCCACAGGAATAAAACAGGCATAAACCCCCCCCCCCCAAGAGCACAACTACTTGAATTAAACTTACAGAAGCCATTTAAGATTTGCATACTACTTGTATGAGCAACTACAGTGGACCCAATGCTTCCAAACACAAATTAAAACATTGCCAGATTAAAACATTGAGAAGATAGCAACTTGAACCAACAGAATTAAATTTAGCATTGAATTGCTATGGAAACAAACTGGTTTTAAAATGCAGGGGAAACACACCAACATAACAAGGAACCGTTAAACATTTGCTTACTCATAAGTAAATGCAGACCTGTTTTCCATAGGGTTCAATACATTTATCAGCTTGGAGGTGATTTTGGGATCTGCATTCATCAGACTGGGGCAATTCTGGTGGTGTTGCATTCCTCTTGGCCTGCCCTTTCCAGTGGACAAGCCACAGTTGCCTACTCATGGTTAAATGTGCACTGTGGCTCAAGTTTCACTTTCCATAAGGCTCTGTTCATTCTTCTTAGCAGCTTCTGAGCATGCTCAGAAGACTCTACAGAGCAGCAGCAACAGAGTTCCAAGGGAGTCATGGGCTTAGAAGCACTTGAGACAATCTACAGATTGTGGCTCCGCAATGGCTCCAGAGCCACTATTAAGGTACATGGCGGTGTTATTTCATTAATTGAGCAGGATATAGTGTTTTGTCGTTTTATAAACCAAATTTCACGTTATGGCAGTGTTATTTCATTTTTACCATTTTAGACGGCCTCTAGTAATAGGGCAAGTAGCAGCAGGGGAAGCTTATAGTCTCTTGGGGATGAGACACAAGAACAGGATTCAAAAAGGGGAGGTAAGGTCTTTGACCAGGCCTCTGGGGCTGGTAATTCAGGAGTAGGCCTCAGTAGCAGTAGGCAGGGATGGGAACTCAAGTCAGGTGACTTGAATCCAAGTCCCAAAAACATGCTTTTGCTGACTCATTTACACTTGAGTCATGTGTCGATGGCTTGGGCATTGACTCAAGTCTGAGGCCTCTAACTTGGCACATGGTCCCCATGCACGCAGACTCAAGTCTGCATGACCTTGCAGGGACCATGACCTCATGGGGCCATCATTCAGACCAGGTGAGCAGCAGGGAAGTTCCAGCCAGGAGGCAGGAAAGGTTATGTTTTGCTTTTGCATTGGGGGGGGGGGAATGCTTTTGCATTGGTTCTTTTCCATCTCTGAAGGAACCAATGATCATTGGACAAAGAATGGGTGGTCTGAATATTTTTCTTTGGTTGAGGGAAAGCAGAAGGAGGGGCCCAAGGGGGTTCTTGCCTTAGAATTGGCTGGAGAACGAGAGAGGGGAAGTCCAGGGAGGCTGTTTGTAGCAGTCACTTTCCAAATGTGTGGCTCTTGTGAGTTCCATTGTTACTTGGGAGGAGGAAAGCAAATGGAATGACCTGTGCCAATGGCACTACTTCTGAGTAGAGCTCAGGATTGGGTTATGTCATTGCAAGGATTGCAAGGATAAGAACAAGACTTGACAAGTGAATAACAGGTATTTGAGTTTTATAAGAAAGAAGATATAAGAAGGAAGAAAAAGGATGAGGAAAAGGAGCGAAAGTTAGGGGCTCACCCGCCCTGGAGTCAAGCTTGGGAAAACTAACACAAGAGGAACTGAAAGAGAAAGATTGGAAGCAGACATTACAAGACAATATAGAAAAATTAGTGATGATGGGATAGCAGCACACAAATCAATTTTTGCAGGTTCAAGCTAGTCTGGATGTTTTAACTACACAACTAAATGATCTTAGTGTGCAACTGAAAGCTGTTAAAGATCAAGCGGATGAGAATACACAGAAGATTAGGAAATTAGAAAAAAAGACAACAAAAGATCAATCTAGAATACTGGAGATAGAACAAAACCAATATGATGGAGAGGCAACTTTAATGGAAATTCAGGTGGAGAGTGCAGCTCGAGTGGTGAGAATACAAAATGTACCAGAACAGAAAGGGATACATAGAACAGAACAGAATAGTGTAGATACATAGTGTAGTATCTACACTATGTATCTACACTATGTATCTACACTACACTATGTACACTACACTATGTATACACTATGAGAATACACAGAAGATTAGGAAATTAGAAAAAAAGACAACAAAAGATCAATCTAGAATACTGGAGATAGAACAAAACCAATATGATGGAGAGTGCAGCTCGAGTGGTGAGAATACAAAATGTACCAGAACAGAAAGGGATACATAGAACAGAACAGAATAGTGTAGATACATAGTGTAGTATCTACACTATGTATCTACACTATGTATCTACACTACACTATGTACACTACACTATGTATACACTATGAGAATACACAGAAGATTAGGAAATTAGAAAAAAAGACAACAAAAGATCAATCTAGAATACTGGAGATAGAACAAAACCAATATGATGGAGAGGCAACTTTAATGGAAATTCAGGTGGAGAGTGCAGCTCGAGTGGTGAGAATACAAAATGTACCAGAACAGAAAGGGGAAGATACACTACATCTGATTTTGTAGATATATAAGATTGGGCATTTAGATGAATGTATTGTATACATGATATACAAGATATGATATGATAGATAAATGATATTAAGAGGCTAAGCTAGAAAAAGAATAGGATTAGAAGATATGTATTGATTGATTAGATATTATATGATTGCCTGCACCCTCCAACAGTGTGTTTTTGTGTTTTGTGTGTGTGTGTGTTGTGTATTGAATTTGTGTTCAATTTGGGGAGGGCACCAGGATGAGGTCTCTTGTTATCTGGTGTGCTCCCTGGGGCATTTGGTGGGCCGCTGTGAGATACAGGAAGCTGGACTAGATGGGCCTATGGCCTGATCCAGTGGGGCTGTTCTTATGTTCTTATGTGTTTGTTGATATTTGTTGTTTGTTTTTATTTTGGAAAATAATAAAAAATAAATTTTTTAAAGAAAGGATTGAGTTGTACTAGTAAGCCTCCCAGCTTCTGCACATGACCCTCCTCTCTCTTGCTTCTTCTGTTCGCTCTCTTACACAGTCTGTCCCACCCCCTCCTGCCTTGTTTATAGATGGGATGGGTACATGAGGAGAATGATTAAAGAGAACTCCAACACACACACACACACCAGCAGCAACCTCGTTTTTTTTTCCATGGAGCCATGACTGGCTTTTTGAAGGGAAAAACTCTTGACTCGAGTCTTTTCAAGACGCCAAAATGTTCTGGGCAACTCAGAGAGTCCCCCTGTTAGGACTCATTTTCAAGTCAAGTTGTGGGAGCGGAGACTTGTGACTCAACTCAAGTCAAGCTTGACTTGCCCATCCCTGGCAGTAGCCCTCAGGTGCAGCCGCATACCAGGTCCATATTACCCAAGACTTCCCCAGCAAAGCCTATGCAGCAGCAGACACTGGGCTACCTTTGCTCTTTCTCTTCAATCACAGTCCTTGCACATCAGTCCCTCACTGGGTCTTCACCAGCCTTTGATAGATTTGCTTCTAGCCTGCAACTCTCTGCCTCTCCTGTGTCCTTCAGATTTCCTCCTTTTTACAACCTCTTCACTCTCCTGCAGGGCCTCCCCTCCCCGTTCCAGGCCACAGCATGGGCTGTTGGGAAGTGTTCTCCCATTTAAGTGACTTACAGAGAACAATAAATAAATGGCACCCTGTCCCAAAAGGATTCATGACTTAGTCCATTTTGAGGTGCTGTACTATACTTGTAATGAACAGTTCCTGGGGATTCTGGGCATCCATTGGAACATCATCCAAGGTCTGGGGCATGTGAGGCAGTCACCTTGCTTAAGTAGGTCTGCCCAGTGCTTGAATAGGAGACTGTTTGAAATCCCATGCACACTATCTTGATCTCTGCTATGGAAGAAAGGAACACGTTTAAGAAATAAATGAAGAGCAAGCTTCCCAGAAAGACAGTATGCTTTCTGTTGCTCATCTTCCCCACACCATTCAACTGCAGACAAGAGTTCAGCACGTTCTAGGGCAGGGCAACAGTAAGGTCCGGTAGAACTGGCCATTGTCCCCATATGAACCAAGTGTGATCTTGGACATGCCCTAGAATCCTTTATCAGTCCTTAGTAGGGAAGCTGAAGTTAAAAAGGATTCTAAAAAGTAGAAAATTTTTTAATCACTTTGCAAATATAAAAGGCTTGTGCTTTTCTGAGTTGCTAAATTGGAAAAGGGCAGGGGCAGAAGGTATTTCAAGGGGAAAGTCTCCAAATATTTCGCTTTCCCACAGCACCTAACTCTGGTCTACTGTAATCAGTAATTGGTACCGCCTCCTTGCAAGCTATGAGTGTTGGGTACCCTACTTCAACATATTCCTTTAAAAAATTCCATCTGGAACTACCACAGGTAGTATCATGCAGTATTAATCATGTCTTGTTCTTACCTGGAAGAGAAATACACTGCTATAGATAGATAGATATAAATGTTAAACATAGATTTTATCACTCATGTTACAAGGACTTAAGAGGAATGAATTTTCTTCCTATTCTTTTTATTATTTACTTTAGAGTTAGGCATTGTATTTAGCTATAAAGGTAGTGCATGAAAAGAATGTTTGGAATTTTTGTTTAAGCCTAACCCATATACTCATGTAAGCGTTTTCTTTCCCATGTTTAAAAAGAAGAGACTTGGCTAGTTATACAGTACCATTGCTTGTGGCTGATTTTAGTTTATACTTGCTCGTCCAAATGATGTCTTAATGAAAGATTTTTTTTTTTAATCCTTCGCTGGGAATAGCAGCAAAGGCATAGCAAAATAATGTATTGGCTTGTCCTCTAATATGATGTTGTTGAAGTTGCCTTCCTTCCTTAAGGCAACTTTCATATGCCTGTGAGACCAGCTGATGAGATAATCTCTTTCATTATAACTTTTGATTTACTGGTATCCTAAGTATACAATGGAGCACAGATTGAATCTCATGATATTGTTTGGAAACTGGTGCTCTGCTTGTTTATCAGTGTATCCCACCCTTCCCAAAGGAGCACAGAGAAATAAATGTAGATATCTTATTCTGTCCTCTGAACAACTCTGTTGGTGGTCTAATACAGTTGAACTTGACCCAAGCCCATCTGGTGAATTTTAGGAATGAGCCAAGGTTTATACCAAGGTTTTCCGGTTGCAATTCTGTCAACAACATCATTCTGGTGTTGTTGTGTTCCTTTCGGCCTGCCCTTCAATGTGGACCGAGGCACATTCACCTACTTGCACCAAATGCACACGTGTGGCTCAGTTTCCCTTCCCATATGGCTCTGTATATTTTTTTGTTAGCTATCAGCTTGTTGGTTTCATGACCCACTAACAATCAGGTTGTCCTAGTCTATACATTTTTAATCTTCTCACAGAATCTTCCTCCCTCCTCCCCGTAAAGTCTTTTTTATTTGATTATATACTGTTTCTCCATGCAAGTGTTCTCAAAAGCAGTTTACATTTTTAAAAAATCATAATGAAAGTATAAATACTAGAAACATACAGAAACAAGGGAGCAGTAGGTGCCAGCAATTTAAGAAAAAGTGCCCAATCCTATCCAGTTTTCCAGTGCCTGCGCAGCTGTGCCAATGGGGCATGCCCTGCATCCTGTAGTGGGGAGGCAATCACAGGAGTCTCCTTAAGATATGGGAACTTGTTCCCTTACATTGGGGCTGCATTGTGGCTGCACTGGTGCTGGAAAATTGGATAGGATTGGGCCCAAAGGCTACAAGCCTGTGCACACTTTACTGGGAATAAACCCAACTGAACACAGTGGGTCTTACTTCTGAGTAGACCTACCTAGAATTGGGCTGCATGACTAAGGGCACAATCCTAACACACTTTCCAGCACCAACATAAGGGCAATGCAGCTCCAAGGTAAGGGAACAAACATTTCCTTACTTTGAGTAGGCCTCTGTGACTGCCCCCCAACTGCAGGATGCAACACATGCCCCACTGGCACAGCTAGGTCAGAGCTGGAAAGTTGGTTAGGATTTGAGCCTAAGGCTGCAATCCTAACCACACTTTCCTGAGAGTAAGCCCCACTGAACAAAATAGGACTTACTTCTGAGTAGACCTGGTTAGGATTGTGCCCTAAGTGAAATAATATTTTTAATTTACTTCCTGAAGGAGACAAGTTAGATATTTAAATGGACCTTCTAGACCAATGGTTCTCATACATTTAGCACCAGGACCCACTTTTTAGAATGAGAATATATCAGGACCCTCTGGAAGTGATGTCATGACCGGAAGTGACATCATCAGGCAGAAAATTTTTTAACAATCCTAGGCTGGAATCCTACCCACACTTACCCGGGAGTAAGTCCCATTGACTGTCATTGTTAAATAAATATACATAGTAGCTTGTTAAAAGTACAGACGTATAACATTTCGCCAAATGCAGTCACATACCATGGGAGCATCAAGTCTAATATATTAAAAATAAAATATTGAAATGAATGGGGACCCACCTGAAATTGGTCCCAACCCACAGTTTGAGAAACACTGTTCTAGTCCACTGCTTTCAGTGTGTTTGTGGGTAATAATGTAATAACATACAAAGGGATTGGAAGGGAAAGAAAATAAAAAATTGGGGAAAGAATGCCTTACTGGCTGTCCTAAAAGGAATTGGATAGGCACTTGCCTGTATGGTTTCTCTCAGCTTTATCTACAATACCTGGCTGTATGACAGAGCCGCACCCTAACTTTGCATCCTGATGCTTGCCAACAGGATGCACAAACACCAAAGTGACACAGTGCAGGGAAACCAAGAACAAGAGGCAATTATTTGTTTTATCCTCATCGGAAGAAATAGAATGGCCTTGTTAGCTGACTTGGATTCTTTCAGAGTTGTTTGACTGCTTTATGTTGAACTATCTTCTGGGTAATGTCAGATGAATCAGGTGCGTAAGTATTGCTCTCTTAGCAATGCCTGTTTACTTATCTTGTTTTGCCTGTTTAGGTCTTTGTATGTCAGCTAGAACTCAAAGCAATTAAACTGATGCTTTGCTACCCTGAAGCTGATCCAGGTTGGCACTTTCCACAAAGCCTAATGAAGGAACACAGTTGGGAGCTATGCGTAGAAAAGCTTTCTGTTGCTTTTGTGGTGTTCTAAAACTTGTGTTAGTTCAACAGGTAGCAGTGGGAAAGTATGAAATCACCTATGGAGCCTTTTGTTAAGTAGCTCACTAAGAACAACTGACCAGAAGTTAATATTTTCTGCAGTTATAAAAAGTTCCAGGGTCCATAACCTTATTTAACTGTAAGTATAAATTGTACATATGTTAATGTCTGTAGAGAGTCCTATGTACTATTTTTTCTCATTTCCACCAGAAATTTTATGAGTGCAAGTTTGGTACAGCTTCAGCAAAATAATTATTAACTGTAGGAATACATGTAGTAGTGGTATTTATGTACATTCTGTGGCATTTTCTGATGCATTGGATAAAATTAATTTGATAAAGAAATGTAAAGTATTTTTGTACATTGGGTTTAGAATACTATGCGTTATTGCAGGCAGGAAAATATTTGGGGGTGGTATACTTACTGTGTTTGTTCTCTGTGGAAATGTCTGTCTTTAAGCAAATATCCTAGAATTTGAAGAAAATAGCATATTCTTGGCATAACAAAAATTTGGCATAACAGTATTTCAGTATACAACACCCAAATTGCATTAAATGTTCAAATTAAGTGGTGGAATTTCCTAATAATAGCTACAGAGGCATCTAATCATTATGAGGTTTCAACAACAGCACTATTATTGTGCTAAAACTGGACACTTCATTACCTCATTGGCAATGCATGTTTGGTTCATTAACAATTGGGAATGAGTTGAGAAACTGACTGCATCTGAATTTTCCATGCTCGCCTTTGGTTCAAGTTGAAAACAAAATTTGAATATCCATTAAAGCAATTTCTAAAGTGGGAAGAGTTTTTAATTGCCTTTTATTCCTGATTCATTTCTTACTACAGCAAATACATAGGTAAAATAGGGCTTTTCAGTAATGGGCAGTGGAAGCCTGATAAGTGTATGCAAGGAGTGTGACCAGAGTGGGAGAGTTGCAGAAACCTGGCATGCTTGCATTACCAGTAAAATATATAGGTGGGGCCGGGCAATGGATATGCAAAAGGCAAGGGACCCGATTCTAGCCTGTCCAGGGTATGTATAGCATTGCTCATTGTTGTATGTTCTCCTCCCCCAGGTTATCAGGTGGGGAGAAAGCGGGGACATTGTGGGGCAAGGACTGAACCTCTAGAAATAGACTTGGCAAAAATAGACTTGTCTGAGAATTCCTAATATAAAATACACTTTGCAGGCAGTTATTCAATCTGGAGTCTTTGTGTACTGATTAACAAAATGCTTATCACAATGCTACTGTAATGCCTTTTTGACACTTTCCTTGGATCCTGTGGTGAGAGGGGGGTCTCTGAAGAAGCGTTTTGCTTGTGGAGCTAAACTTCTGTTGATGGATGGCTACAAATATTATTTCATGTGTTTGGGAGAGGATGCTAAGCTTAATACCTCTGTGTACATTGTAAGAAGCTTATTAAGTGGGCTCATTCTAGTAGCTCCTTCTATTTTTGAATGCTTTTGTGGGAGAAGGTGCTTTCTGCTTCTGACTCCTTGGCTAGCAACCCATGTCAGAACCAAGGGGGGTCTTGTTCTATCTAGACCAGGGGTGCTCAAAGTTTTTGGCAGGAGGGCCACATCATCTTTCTGAATTCATTTACATTTCAAATTTGAATAAATTTACATAAATGAATATATTAGAGATGGAGAATGAATGAATGAATGAATTCAAGCCAGTTTATGATTCCATTCACCCTAATAAGGGGGGGATCTTCATGCCAGTTTATGATTTCATTCACCCTAATACGGGGGGATCTTCATGCCAGTTTATGAATCCATTCACCCTAATAAGGGGGGATCTTCATGCCAGTTTATGATTTCATTCATACACACAGTGGTGTTGTTAGGGGGGTGCGGGCCGCACTGGTTGATGCGTGGGGGGGTGACGCGCCCTAGGGGGATGACGTGCTAAAATCGTGGTATTAGGTGCTACTGCATCAAGCCATTCACCTTGGATGTGGAATGTCCAGCGGAATGCAATGCAAAAAACAGAATTGAAATAGCTCCTTTCGTTCAAAGATTATGGTCAAAAAACCGGAAAGAAAAAATGCATGGAGCCTTATGGAAAGTGAAAGTGAGCCGTATCGTGCATTTACTCACGAGTAGGCATACTTGCCTTAGTCCATCGGAAAGGGCAGGCTGAGAGGACTCCAATGACACCAGAATGGTCCCGATCCAATGAATGCAGCAGCCCCCAAAAACACCGAGTAGGCAGACATGCCTTGACTGGTGGTCAGGCCAGGCAAAGGGGAATGTGAGGACACCAGAATGGTCCCGATCCGATGGAACTGGAGCACAACAAATGCTCCAGAAGGCAGCCTCCCCCCCACTAAAAAGGACAAAAAAGAGGCTTGAACTGGTAAGGGGAAGTTTTCTATTTTGCACTTGCAAAGCCAGGTGGGTCCTTATCTTGATATACTTGAAATAGAAGAACTTTAAACTGGGCACTGGGGAGGGCTGGAAATCTCACTGATTCTTTTTTGGGGGGGGTATTGCAGGCAGACTACAGAGTAAGCTCCATTGACCACTATGGGACTTACTTCAGAGTAGACATGCATAGGAGTGGGCTCACAGGCTGCAATCCTACCCACACTTTCCTGAGAGTAAGCCTCATTGACCACAATAGGACTTACTTCAGAGTAGATTCACTTGGTGGAACAGGACTGGCTCCCCCTTATTTAATTATTTCTTTTATTTTAATTTAATTATTTATAATTATTTATTTTAATTTGCTTGATGATGTCACTTCTGGCCATGACATCAGTTCCAATGGGTCCTGGACAGATTGTCATTCTAAAAAGTGGGTCCCAGTGCTAAAAATTTGAGAACTGCTGCAATAAGGTGTTAGTAAGTTGACACAGGGTGTGTGTGTGTGTGTGAGAGAGACTCTACAAGTCTTCAAAATCACTAAAATCAGAGTTTGGAGGAATAATACCATCATGTTATATATCAATCAATGCGTAATTTCATGCAGAATGCAGTTAAACAAACCACATTTAAATATCTGTTTTCTATCAAAAGGTACAACCAAAAAACCAGTGGGGTGGGGTGATGGCGCATCACCACGCCCACCACCTGGGGCGTTGCCCGGCCCACTGCAAGGGGTGAGGTGCAGGCCTCCCACACCGGGTGATGCAAATCCTAGTGACGCCACTGCATACACACAAATGGAGGGGGGAATCTTCCATACTTTCACACACATACACCCACCTGCTCGCCTGCCCCCTCGCCTTCCCGCCTTCCCTCCCTCGTTTGCTTGGGTGGTGTGTGCTCCTGCCTGGCTGCCCACTCGGCTGCCTGCCTGCTCCCCAGCTGCATGCCTGCCTGCCCGCCCACCTAACCACCCTTCCTCGCTAGCTAGGGTAGCATGTGCTGCTGCTGCCTGCCTGCCTGCCTTCCTGGCTGGCTGGCTGGCTGGGTGACGAACCAGCCCTCCCTCCCTCAGAGGCATGTGCTGCGGGTCTCACATTACCTTCCCACTATAAAAGGCCCTGCGCACGCGCTGGGCTTGTCTTTCCTTTGCTGCCACTGAGCTCGGCAGCAGCAAGGGAAAGCAAGGCACGGAGCTCATGTGGCGGGCCAGCGCGGGCTGGGGTGAGGGCCGAGTGCCCATAGGAGATGGGAGGAACCCCTGGGGGCTGGGTGGGGACCTGCAGCGGGCCGCAAGTGGTCCGCGGGCCGGGCTCTGGGCGCCCCTGATCTAGACTAACACCTTTGTTGATGCTTCTTCAGCCATCTCCATCCCAAATCCTCATAGCAGGACCTGAGTTCACTGTCAGTATGTACAGTTGTATTATCACATTCTCACTTTTCAAGTGATCCAATTTCCTCTTTGGCTCTGATACCTCCAATGTCTTTAGATTTGAACCTTTTGCTTTCTGATCTTGAACTTTTAGGCTCTATCACCCTGTCCTCAGTCTCTAGGCCTTTAGGTTTGACTATCAAAAAGGTAAAGTTCTCTGGTAAAGAAGTTGGCTTCAAAGCACAATGAGAAAGTTCTTCGGGGAAAGCAAGCCTAAGAAAAAAGATTTGAGAATTTACCCCCTTTCCATGCACAAAAGCCTGCTGCTTCACCACCACCCCCTCTGGTGGTGATGATGTCTTATGGCTCTGTGATGCTCAGTGCAGGCTTCTTCTCTTATAAAAAAAATAACCCATTTTTTAAAATAAGCTCCAACAGGCAATCCTGCTGCCTCATGCTGCTGATTTTGCCATCAACTCCAATATTCTTTATATTCTGTCAGGTTGTGATGAGCTTTCCAAGAATCTCTTCCATTTTTCCAAGAAACTACACAGCTGAAGCGACTGTTCTATCTGAGAAGCTTGCTTGCTCATCTCATGCCCTATCATTCTCCTCAGTCTCCCTGGACCAGGTCAGATTTGGGCCATACATATTTCAGTTTCTCTTTTTCCCTGGACAAGGATGGTCACTCCCTGTTATATTCTTTGTATTGATTCTGATCTCTGTCTTGAGCCCAAGCTTTCTAATACTCTTCACTATTATCCTCATCACTAGTTAAAATCTAGGCACTCCACTGAATCTAATTGGTATACTATTCTGTTACTTGAATTTTTGATATGCCTCTTTGGATTTATGCTCCTATTATAGGAACAAGATTCTATCCTTAGTGGTTGCTTGACCTTCATGGGGATATGAAGATCCTGTTGCCCCATCTTAGCCCAGTGTTTTGGGCATGCACTGCTCCACACCTCTGATGACCACCCACATCTATGGGAGTGGTCGCTTTGTTGCCTCCTGTGCTAGTACTCATTTTAACTTCAACTGCAGTACATAGTGCCTTTAGCACAGCCAACATGACCCTCTGTGGTTTTTATATCTGGGAGCCTCCCCTCAACTCTGATTCAGATACCTGCAATTCTCTTGGTTCCAACTGTGACGTCTGCAGTTCCCATCTTGGTTTTAAGCCTTTCTTTGGTAGTGGTGCCACCAACAGGGCTGTTCTTACTGCTACCTTTGGTCTTTCGGGTACCCGCTTTGAATGCACTGCTTCTGTAGCTGATTTCTCCAAATCCTTTCTCGATTAGTGCATGATGTGTTTTTAAAAAGGGAGGAAGGGATACTCCAAGCTAGTAAAATTCTTTTTTGTGCTCAACCCAATTTTTTCCATTTCATTAAGGTTGACCTGTTTGCATGCCTCAAGAGATTTGTTACTGCACCCTTTGGGTGTGCCCCCTAGGAACCTAAGAGCATAAAAAGCCCTTGAAAAAGATTATCAGTGTATTTAGTTAGTGAAGCTATGTCAAGTGAATGTCAATCTCTGTTACAGCCCCACTTATCTGAATTGTACGTATTATTATTATTGAGAATATTTAACAAGAGTAGTTCACAAAGTGCTTTACATAGTTATTATTAAGAATATTGTATCTAATGCTGCAATCCTGTGCACATTTATCTGCTGGTAAGCCCAGTTGACCATGGTGGGACTTACTGCTGAGCAGACGTGCTTTGCTGCATTTTAAATAGAGACCCCTTCTTCTTTCACTATGCAGGTGACTTCTGGGATTCTGATGTTTGGTGGTTATAGCAGGAGTTCTTGTATGCTAATTTACTTTGGTGCCTAACTCAATTCTGGTCCATTGTATTTCATTGCCTCCTCTTAATACATAGGGCTTTTCCAAATTAATACTTAGTTGAATGAATTTTGCACTTCTCTGTATACTGCCCAATTTAGCTTTTGAAAAAGTTTTGTCATGTCATTCTGGACTTCTTCAAATCTGAGGCTCAAAATTGATTCCTTGAGCCCCTGTTGCACTAGTTCTGCCATGTGCAAATTTTGTTCATGCAAAAAAGGAAGAAACAGTGAATGTATAGTGTAGGTTTTACCTTCACATTGCAGACTAATTTATGCTAGATCCCATCTGATGACTAAACTAGACATGGCAGTAGCTGCTCTCATTTAATTGCATGTCTGTCCTATTCACTCTGACTGGGGTAGTGATCTGATTTTTTTTTTTAACAAAACAGGTTTGTGGATGAGGGAAGCTGAGACCTCTTTTTATCTCCCTGTGTTCTGTTGCTCCAGACACTTTAATTCAAGCCTGGTTCATTTCTATACCTGAGTTAGGCTAGGGCAGCATTTCTCAATTTGAAGATCGGGACCCAATTTGAAAGTTACTTAGTGAGTTGTAACTTTATTTCTGGTGCAGTGGTTCTCACACATTTAGCACCGGGACCAACTTTTAAAAATGAGAATCTGTCAGGTCCCGCCGGAAGTGATGTCATGACCGGGAGTGACATCATCAAGCAGGACCATTTTTAACAATCCTAGGTGACAATCCTACCCATACTTACCCAGGAGTAAGTCCCATTGACTATCATTGTTAAAATAATATACATAGTAGCTTGTTAAAAGTATAGGTCTGTAATATTTCCCCAAATGTAGTCATATATCATGGTAGCATTGTCAAAATATTTTAAAAATAAAATATTGAAATGAATGAGGACCCACCTGTAACTGGTTCACGACCCACCTAGTGGGTCCTAACCCACAGTTTGAAAAACACTGTTCTAGTGGGTCCCACAGAGCCTCAAGTGAAAACATAGGTGATGGGAAGATCAGATAACAAAGGACGCAATCCAAACCCGCGCCGGAGCAGGCAAGCCAGGAAGCTTGTGCTGTATCCAACACGGGTTTCTGGCCAGCAGCAGCTCAGCCAGAGGCAAGAGGAAGCTCTTGCATAACTGCTGGGTCCCAGCCCCACCCAAGTCTCCCCGCGTGCTTGCCCCTGGGGCCGCCCATCGCCTGCCCAGAAACACCCCCTCCTGCCTCCTCCACGCCCCCCATGCCTACCTTCACCGCTTGTGTCGGCGCGGGTGTGGTGGCATAAGCAGCAGAGAGGAAGCTGCCGTGGAGGCTTCTGCCAGCCTCCATGCGTCAGCGCATCTAGCTGCGCCAATGCAGCTTCCTCCCATGGAGGCACAAATGTGCTTTACGCCACGTTTGTGACCTTCCCAGGGCTCCTATGGCGGCATAACTGCTCTTTAGGATTGCACCCAAATTCAGATAACTCAGCCTCAAGCCATGAGGCTATTCAAAAATCAGATAACTGTTAACTGCCTTGCAAAGTTTTGTGTCCTGCAGTTTGCAAGATAGCTTC
Organism: Tiliqua scincoides; assembly: GCF_035046505.1. Taxonomy (NCBI): domain Eukaryota; kingdom Metazoa; phylum Chordata; class Lepidosauria; order Squamata; family Scincidae; genus Tiliqua; species Tiliqua scincoides. Next base: position 67,660,490 of record NC_089825.1, on the reverse strand, counting down.
CAATTGCCCTGCAAACAGCTTAGCTGCTGCAGTTTGCAAGCTTGTATAAATTTAGGTAGATAAATGTTTGAGTGTCTTTTTTCTGGTGTTGGCTTTTTCCAAGTCTGTTAGTGAAAGGTAGTGGTAGCAGGTGAATGCTGGGTCACATAACTAAGCCCCTTCAGCCTTAAGGCTATTCATTAGGGCTGCCTCATTACGAGAAATTGATCAAGGTTTTTTTTGTTTGTTTGTTTTGCAAACCATAAATAAATATTTCCTATAAATAAAAATATTATTTCTTTCTTGATCACCTTTTTAAAGTCTTGTAAAACTAGTTGGGTCCCGTTAGAGCAGCCATTTTCAACCACTGTGCCTTGGCACACTAGTGTGCCACAAATGGTCCACAGGTGTTTCACAGGAATCTGGGGGAAGATCATTTATTAGTGGGGCCAATGGGGATGTGAACCTGCCACTGGCAACATGGTGTGCCTTGTCAATTGTCAAAAACCTGATGGTGTGCCTTGACAATTTTAGTGCCTTGTCAGTGTGCCATGAGATGAAAAAGGTTGAAAATCACTGTGTTAAAGTGTCATTTTAAAAAGTGGGTCTTAGTGCTAAAAAGTTTGAGAACCACTGGGCCAGGGGAAACGGAATTTGGGCAGCAAATGTGGCTGCCACATTTGAATTCAAGACTTATATTGTAAAACTCTTTCCGTATTAGTGAAGTCCTATGTAAGCAGCAAACGTATTTGTTCAAATTCATATGAAGTTATTTTCGAGATTGTTGTCTGATTGCTGGTGAATGGGCCTATCACTATAGTCTAATCCAAAGGCAAAGCTTGATTATAACCAGACATTTCACAAAAGTGCTAGCATTCCTTAATTGATGCTGCATTACTGGGAGATTTTTCTGGGAGGTAGGAATTCCTCAGAGTTTACAAGGTGACTCAGCTTGTCACCCATAGCTGATGGGAAGGACTGATTTGTGAGTGAATAGGAACTGCTCTTGTACATTTTCATGGGATACAGTATGACTGGTAAGAGGGAGCTAGAAGTGCCTTGGGTTGTCTCTTTAGAAGTTAGAAATGATGTAGTGAACTTACTAATTGGCAGGGTGCTTTGCAGTTTACTTCCACCTGATATGCAACATGTATATTTGTAAATAAATCAAATTTTACAATGCCACCATAAATCTCCAGTGATCTCCCTGTTCCAAAGGAAGCTAAACCAGGGTAGCCTTGCCCCTGGAATGTCTCACTGGTTGAGGAAGTGGGGAACACATCATATGAATATTTGAAATGCTGTTCTTGTTTTTCAGATAAATGCTGTACTTGGTGCTAATTCTTCTCTGCTCACTTTAGCAAAAGTAATATGCCCTCCCCAAATTCAGTCAAAAACGCAAGATGCAACTTCCCAAGTATTTCCCTAGATGCACTTTGATATATTAGTAAAGCTCACCAGTTCTTTATGTTGTCGGTCAGGGGTGTCAAATGTGTTTCATACAGCAGGCTGAGCAGCATTCATAGCATCTGCTGAGGGTTGTCAGTGATATCAAGCCAGAAGTGATAGGGCTGTCCCAACACCTCAGGACAATTAGACTCTCCCAGCACCACCCTTTCAGCAATGCCACTTCTGCTAATGTGTCACTTCGCAGCTCAGCAGGTGAGAGTAGCTGATGGTGGTGCTGGAAGAGCCCAATTATTATGGGTGCTGAATAAAGAGCTTCTGTGGACTGTATCTTGTCCACAGGCCTTATGTCTGACACCCCTGCTGTAGGTGGAAATTTTAGTCTGGCTGTGGTTTTTTTGTTCCTCTGTGTATATATATATTTTTTTAAGGTATCCAGTGGGATGAAGTTGTTGTGTGTGTTTCTTAGCATAGGATTTGTTATTCCAAGGTTACATTGCTACTGATCTTTATTAATATATAACTAAGATAAGTATCAGTCCAAAGGGCTTTCACTTACTTTCATTGCATTTCAGGTTCTCAGTGTTTGTGAATCTTGGGAATCATGTTCATTCTGTGTGTGTTTAGACAGCTCATTCTTATTTTTCCTTTGGAGGCATCTTTTGTCAAGAAACTAACTCTGAGAGGAAGGATAATATATAGAGGTAACTTGTCCTTATTAACCGTTGAGTTGCAGATATTCTGCAAATTGAACAATAACAGCAAAAGTACTTTTTAAGCCTCAGCAGATGTAACTGTACAAGCTGAGGTGCGGTACATGCCATATAGGAAACAATAAGCTTTAATTATAGGAACCAACCGTATTGACCTCTGCCTTTCCATTGGACCATTTCAGCGACGTGGAGAGGGGGGATTTGCTGCATGGGTAACAGCCTATCCTCCATACCTACTTTACCCAGGCTTCGCACACTGGAGAGGACACTCTGTTCCAGAACCACCATTCAGAGCGTGACACCATAGTCTTCCGAGACTGAAGGATGCCAACAACAAGCTTTAATTTATCTGACACTTCAGACTTGGTCTTTTCAGCAATGGTCTTGTATTTTCTATAAGATGAACACAAATGTGTGCATGAACAAGATTCTGAATATGTGGATTGTAGATACCTGTTGCTGTAGGCAGGTATGCCTATGTTCTTCTTGTTTGGGTGGTTTTAGAAAACACTGGACATCGTGTAGGAGAGATTGTGTAAGAATATGCTTTCGTTGCCAATATATTGTGTGCTGGATTAGTAATGTGATACTTGGTAGTTCTCTTCCTTGCCAAACCTAGCTTGTCATCAGTGACATGATCTAGTATCGTCAGTGGAATTCTTAGTGGACTTGTTTAAGAGTAGATTGCTTTTTCCATATAGAGATGACACAGAGACCAACCTGATTTGCGCATTTAAAGCTGCAGGTAGAGGGTGGCAATTCAATGGAAATGCTCACACATTGACTGTGTATACACTGGAAAGACTAAATGGTCAAAGTGTGCATGTTGAAGCAGTGTTCAACAGAGTGTTCTCTACTCTCTCTCTCTGTCTGAATGCACTGGATGTGATTTTCCTGAAACTGGGCCTTATTAAAATTTACAGCTATGTGAAGGAAGCTCATCAGCTATCAACTTGTAAATATTTTGCTCTACAGACACAAACAAGCTAAGGGGCAAACCAGACCATACTGTATACTGGAGATGCATGAACAGATGCTCAGTCTCTTTAACACTTTGCTTGTGGATAGGTGGAATTGAGATGGGACTGCAGTGCTGGGGAGAGTTTAGCAGTTTCAGAATTGCCTCACTGAAGCACTTCTGTTTGTCCTGTTATGAAAAACCTTTGTATGTGTGCATGTATGTTTTTTGTAATGGGACAAACAGCAGCTGGGGGGATTTTATTTGGGGAAAATGATAGGGAGAAAGGCTAAACTTTCCTCACCTTGCCACATTATAGTCCTTATCTAGGCCCCCCCCCGCCCGTGTTTGCAGAAATTTAGAGGCACATGGTGGTGGTGTACACATCAAGGTAAACACTAAAGGAAGGAGAATCACTCCAGAGCTGGGAAGGATTTTATGTTTGTGAGGCTCACTCTTGATTTGCAAAACAGAGTTTGCAGGTAGTCAGTGTTACATCTGCAGTCTCCACCAGGTAACAGTTTCTTGTTTTCAACTTGGTTAATCAAAGATGTAGTTCACTGGAGCACACGCACAAAACATTACTAATATCCTGCACCAGAAAGATGTCAAAATATGTGGCTTTGAAATGTCCGTGTAGCTACTTTGTGCCCTGAAATGAATACTACAGCTTGTAGAAGAGACATGCACATCTAAACATGAAATGGCTATCTGTTGGGGAACCATGATTGAATGTTTGCTGCACAAAATATGAAAAAGCCCTGGATGATGCAACATTGCATTTTGTCTTAAACAAGAGTCAATACCTAATTGTGCCTGTTCTGTTGTTTTGCAATGAACTACTTGTTAATGAGGCAGTTCTTATCAAGGATAAATAAATTATGGAGGACGGTTCGTACATATTAAACCTATTCTCTGTTGTCTTTTCCTCACCTTCAGGCGAAGAATGAAGGCCCGTGCACCCCCTCCGCCAAACCAACCTCCTGCTGCTTGTAAAGTTAATAATGAACACAGACAAACCACAGACCAGGAAATGCTTGCTGATCAGGGTGTGATAACTATGAAGGAAAATCTGATTAATAGGACTGTGGATTTTACAGTCATTCTCCCAGATGGAGAAGAACAGAAAAATATTGTGCATGGAAGGTAAGGTTTCAGACAGTTAAATGTTTCCTTCTACAATAATAATTTGATGAGGGAGATGTCCACAACAGTGTATCTCTTGCTTCTCCTTGAGTTCTGCTGCATATAACCCATTGTTACATAGTCGTTTGGGAGCTCCTATTTTGTTTCCCTAGATACTTGGTCACAAATAAAATACAAGGGGTCCTGTCTATATGGATCTCCGAACCACGGATTCACTTATCTGCGGATCAGGTCCATGCCTCCCTGTGCACCCCCTCAGCATGTGCCCTCCCCCAAAGCTCTACTCCCCTTACCTCCGGAGTGTGCTCTGAGCCCAGCAGAGGCCACAGATGTCCAACTACGGCCAATGCCGGGCTCAGACTGAGTCTTAGAGGTGAAAAAAAAATCACTTCCGTTTTTTTTTTTTGTAAAACCAGAAGTGACTTCTGAGCTTTAGAGGCAAATTCCAAGCCCAGCAGAGGCTGCGGATGGATGTCTGCAGCCTCTGTTGGGCTCAGAGGACCCTCCGAAGACGAGGGGAGAAGAGTTTCCGACCCCTCTGGAGGGTGGGGGTAGGTGTCCTCTTGTATCAGGTATCTGTGGAGGGTTCCAAAACAGAACCCCCATGGATATGGAGGTACGCCTATATATATGATTGTATCCTGTCTGTCTTCCATTAAGGAACTCAAGACTGTATACATTGGGTTCTCAGTCGGTCTCCCATCCAGGCAATTATGAGACTTAAACCTGCTTAGCTTCAGCAGAGTGTTGGTATTATATGATTTCAGACTATGCCTTGGGCAGCTTCTGATTTTGCTGCTTTTGATCATCCTGTTTGACTTACAGATGGAAAAGAATACTGGTTTTTTTTGGACATTGTAAAGACATTTTAGTCCTTTTTTAGATATTTATGTATAGGTTGCTTACTAATTATAACTTTTATGTACAGTAGTTCATTTGTTATGTATTTTTCCCTTTTTGTTTCTTATTCTCTAAAAAGAAGGGGCAAAATCCTTTCAAACATACCTTTTAATATTTTTGTAGGCTTTCCTTCCTGACTTTCATTAACTTTCATTAACAAGAAATCACTTTGAACATTTTTTGGTTACCACTTTGGTTTTGCAATGGTAAGGGTCAAAATCTTGCTTTTGTTGTAATGAAACCTGAGACCCTTAGGAAGCTGGGTTTTGTGGCCAGATAGGACTGTTCTGCAGTTTTTAATTTCTCCCATACAATAACAGCTCTGGCCTTCAGTTCAAGCTGGGTCCTTCTCTGCAGCATAACCTTGACACAATGCAGAGTCCACTTTTTTGTAAGGTACCAAGGATCTTGAACTTCGGCCTCTAGGGGCAGAAGAACCCAATTATTTTCTGTACTATGGCATCTTGCTCCCTGTTGTATTTTAGCATTATTGCTGCAACTGAGCAGAGGGTGGTATACCAGCTCAGCATGGATGCAAGGGGTCCATAGGATTCCACCTCATTCCTGGCTCTAGCCTGCCATCTCTGTCTAAGCAAATCATTGTTTTGGGAGGGACTGAGCCCTTACTGCCTTTTTGCTTCCAAGCTTGTTCCAGGCTGCTAGGCCTGATAGTAGTACATGTATGTTGTCAATGAATGATTCTGTACAAAGATACTTTTCTGTAGTTACTTTTCACAATCAAGTTTCTGAACGTTGTAGTTTAAACATGACAGCCTGCTACTGGCAATGACTTACTAGGAGTCTGAAACAATGCTGGAGTAGAGACACAACTGGGAAGTTATTCTCACAAAAGTGAATGCAACTCTATTTGTTCTCAAACATTCCATTCTGAATCTCCTTTCTCCAAGGATTAGACAGGGGAAAGCTACAGTATGTGACACCCTAGTAAACTATATAACTTGATACTTAAAGATGAGGTCATTCTGATAAATGTTGCTTACACAGAGAAGTCTGTCGTCTCTACTTTCCAGAATTTGGTTTTATATATCATGCCTTTTTAATAATAAAGCAAGAGTGGGGGCAGAGAAAACTTACTGCCCTGGGTTATATAAATAGTAGTTAGGAGAACGTAATCCTAATCATGTTTCTTACTGATGTTTCTGAGTTCTGAATGCAAAAATATGGAGGAAGAAGAAATAAAGGTGTGACTACAGACGTCACTCCTGGACTTTGTGAGTGTGACAAATGTTTACGCATGGGCTTTGTGAGTGTTTCCTGTACTTTAAATTATGATATCTAGGGGTTCAGATACAAAGAATTATAGTGTATCCAATCAGAGCAAGGCAGTCTTTTTCAAATAGACACAAGGAGAACTAAATATAGGGTATTCCAAAGCCTCAAGATAACTACAGAAGTAGTTCTCAGACATGACCTTACAGAGTTAATTCTGAAGTTCGTAGTGCTGTCTGAATTCCAGACCTGGAGCAACAGTTCCAATTTCACACTATGAAAAATGTTTCCTAAGTGGGCTTTGTTCATTCATGCAGAACATTGTCTTTCGAAACCTTAGTAGGTAGTCTGTTCTTCTGATCATTGTATCCATGTTTATAACAAATTGTCTAAAATGAAATCACAGGTTATGTCTTAACTAAATTACAGTGTGCAACATGTGTTACTAGTAAATGCACAACAGGCAAGATTGTAGTGGTGCGACAACTATGAAATTCCCTTCTGGGGGAATTAAGAACTACCTCCTTTCGGCGAGAGCTCAAAGCATGACTCACTCACTCACACACACACACACACACACACACACACACACACACACACACACACACACACACACACACACACACACACACACACATTCCCTTCCTTTTAGGAGGCCTCCGTGAGTGACACCTAACTGCAGGATGCAGCACACGTCCCATTGGCACCACTATGCCAGTACTGGAAAGCACTGACATAAGGGGTTAGGATTGCAGCCTTAGGCATTTACTTTGGCATGGGAAAGGTGGGATCTAAAATTTTTAAAATGAAGTTTAGTTGAAGAAAAAATGCTGCAGGTTAATTTTGTATATGTTTACTTGAAGTAAGCCATACACTTAAATAGGGCTTACGCTAAGGAAAGCCTGCACTGGATTTTAATCTTCATTACAAAGGGGTCTCCAGTTTTATCCAGAGGATTTTATCTCCAAAAGAGATTGTGAATTTGCTATCTTTAGTTGTGAGTATCAGCTGGATTCTAGAAAAGGTCCCCTCTCTAGCAGTTTTTAAAACTTTTTCTTCCTTTAAAGCAAAAAAATGACCTAATATTATTTCTTGCAGATATTTATACTGTCTAGGTATTGTTTCACCCTATCCCATCCACCAACATTATTCCCTGTGGCCTGTTGTCTAAATAACCCCCAGCATCTTCTTTCTTACAGTAAGGCAGTGATGGACCTGTTAGTTGACTTGTGCAGCCGATACCGCTTAAATCCAGCTCACCACACTCTTGAACTGCAGCCTTGGGGGGCCCAACAGCCTTTGAGTTATAAGCCAAATACTTTGATAGGGGCCCTGGATATACAGAAGATACTTCTGAAGGAGAAAGTCCCGGAAGGAAAGACAAAACGGCCCCCACCCAAGATTCCTGAGGTCAGAACTGTCATCTAAGTATTTTCTGGGCAAATATCAAGATGTTGTGAAGTCCTGTTTCCATATATATGTATTGATCCTGAAATAGTTAGCACTTGGTTTGAGGACTAACATTAAGATCTTGTCTTATTGTGATGTAATGATAGCTCCTGTTTTTCAGCTAGTGATGTCTATGGGCAATATGGAGTAGTTGCCATGGCTGTTGATGACGCAAGATGATTGTGTCCAGAACAGGTCAGAAAGTTCAGGAACATTTAGAGCAGTGGTTCTTAAACTTTTTAGCACCAGGACCCACTTTTAAAAATGTCAGTCTGTCAGGACCCACTGGAAGTGATGTCATGGCCAGAAGTGTCATAATCAAGCAGGAAAATTTTAACACCCCCCCCCCCCAATTCAGCAAAATCAAATCAATTAAGGGCGCAATCCTAACCCAGTGCTTTCCAGCACTGACATAAGGGCAATTCCCTTATGTCCTTACAAACATTCCCTTACTTTGAGGGGGCCTCCGTGAGTGCCACCCAACTGCAGGATGCAGCACATGTCCCATTGGCACCGCTATGCCAGTGCAGGAAAGCACTGACATAAGGGGTTAGGATTGCTCCCTAAGTAAATTAAAAGTTTATAATAAGTATGTTTAAACAGTTATTTAAAATAAAGAACTCCTGACTCTCCCAGTTGTTGACTGCTTTGTGAACTTTTTTGTTGAAAAGGGGTATATAAATATTCTTAATAAATATTATAATTAATAATTTATTAATTTTATTGCATTAAGAACAGATGCAAAACACATGGAAGAGCACCTGAGCAGCATAGGGGCCACAGAAATTGCCATCAATCAACTGCAAGAAGCAGCATTATTGGGAACAATTTAAATTTTGCAACGGTATTTATAGGATAAAAACCAGGCATCCCAGGTCCTTGGGAAGGACTTGATGTCTGGATCAAACAAACCAGTCAGTAACACCTACCTGACTGTGCGAAAATTTAATAATAATAATAATAATAATAATAATAATGTACCTCATCTACAGATGTCAGGCAGATGTCCTTGGGGTTGAGGATTTACCAGCTGATGAATGTTGTGGTTTTTGTGTGTACATATTTGATAGTTATCAGCTGTATTGTCATTTTAATGTGAATAATAACGATGATGATATTTTTAAACATTACACAAACATTCCAAAGGCTGCAATCGTATCCACACTTACCCAGAAGTAAACCCCACTGACTATCATTGTTAAAAGCATAAACATAGTCGCCTGTTAAAAGTAAAGATCTGTAACATTTCTCCAAATGCAGTCACTTAATCATGGTAGCATCAAGTCTAATATACTAAAAATAAAATACACATTGAAATGAATGGGAACCCACCTGAAATGGGCTTGTAACACACCTAGTGGGTCCTGACCCACAGTTTGAGAAACACTAGATGAACTAGTGAGAAGAAGAAATGAAGATGAACACGTAGAAGATGAACACGTAGCATAACCTCGTGGAAAGGGAAGTGTACACAATTAATTTTGGGTATGTTTAGTGGCCATTTTGACAGTGGATATAGCTTCCTTCCCACTCTTCTTCATCATCAGGGAAAACAAGTGCTGTCAGTACTAAAAACTTAACTTGTTCACTTCTTGGTTGATGGTTATTTTTACCACATGTAGTCTGTGTTTTGATATGTATTGCAGAACTCTGAGATCTTTGTATCACAAAATATGTACCAATTCAGCTGGAAAAGAAAGAAAAACCATTTTGAAAATGTGCTGACTGCTTTATTTGTGAAGTCATCTATTGATGAATAAATACTATAAATACCGCATTTTGGAAGGCAGAGGGTAAAATGGACAACATTGAGATATAATGAAAAATCCTGCCACCTGGTGGAGGTTTAGAGTTTGGTGGGATTTTTCCCCGCTGTGCCTAGTATAGTTCGTTTACTGCAAGAAGTTATGTTCCTTATTGGGAAAATTCTACATAGTTCACATATGCAGCTGTTTTATAAAGGAGGTTGTAGGGAGGTCAGAACCATTACAGCTGAAGCAATATCTGCAAGTTTGCAACAGAATCTTTGTTCCTTTTTCTCTCCAAATCTCAGATTGGAATAATTGTACAGCATTTCTTTCTTGAGTGCTGTGTTAATGTTTTTCACTATTTTATGTATGAATGTTTCACAAGTGATTTAAAAGTGTTGATGCATTTACAAGAACAATATGATGTGGAATCCTGTTCTGTCATTTCAGTATATGTCCTGGTTCATTGAACAGGACATTCCTTGAGTTTTCTTTAACCCTCTTGCCCAGTATGAATAATGTTGCAAAATTTGCTTTGAAGTTACTTGAAGTGCTGTAGCTCATAGTCTCTTTCACTTTTCTGGTTTGCTTTCCCAGAAAACCATGAGGCTCGTAGTAAATTACCTGAAGACACAGAAGGCAGTGGTTCGAGTGAGCCCAGAGGTTCCCCTCCAGACTATAGTTCCAGCCATTTGTGAGAAATGTGAGGTCAGTCAGGAACACCTTGTCCTCTTGAAAGATGCTGTCACAGGGGAGGAACTAGAACTTACAAAGTCGTTGAATGAACTGGGGATAAAGGAGCTTTATGCATGGGACAGGAAAAGAGGTAAGTTGAGACATATGCTAACATACAGTGAGGAAAATACTTACTAGCAGTTAGTGATGATACTCACCATACATGTACACTATGGCAGGGTATGCAGAATTATACTTTAAAATGCACCTTTTTAAAAACTGGAGAAGTAAGGAGAGTGCTTTATTTTTCATACTGCCATACCCAGCTTGAAATTTCTCCTGGCCCTCTGATCAGATACCCTAGAACAGGGGTTTCCAAACCCCAGGGGCAGATGTGGCCTGTGACAAGCTTCTGCCTGGCCTGCAGCAAATCTCTGGTCCCCTATAAGCCTCTTGCCTGCTCAACCAAATGTGACCAAAGGTGTGCTCCAGTTGCATCTGGAAGGTGTTCTGAGGGCCAGGGAGGCCATGTGCCTCCCTTCAGAATGCCTTCTAATGGCCTGAAAAGATCAATTCCTGGTTTTTCTGAAAAACCAGAAGTGATGTTTTTGGGCTGTCTGAAGGCCTTAGGCTTTCTGAGGCTTTCAAATGTATTTATTTAAATTTTAATATTTAAAATTTGTTTATTTTTTTGGCCCTTGACATCATGCCAGACATTTGATGTGGCCCTCTGGCTGAAAAGTTTAGAGACTCCCTGCCCTAGAATACTACAGGCGAGGACACATAACGAGCAACAGTTTCAGTTAGCAGCATCTTCCTCATTCAGCAGGTGCTATTGTAAGCTGTGCAGACAATAAAGAGAGGATAGAAGAGGAATGTCTTGTCCGTCTCCCACACTGGAGAATCTGAGTGTTCCTATTTTATGCCAATGGAGGGTGATGGGAGTATTTGCATGATTTGCCTTGGTCAGAAGTAATCTCAGTTAGAAGTTGCAGACACATAGGAACAGTGCTGTGGGAAGATTGGAGTAGATGTAGGGTTGCCAGGTTGTCTCCTGCAGAGCATATTTATGTACCTTTCAAATTCCCCAATGCAGGGGCAGATAAGTCTGGCAGTGTTCGTCCTGCTTATTCTTATCCCCAGTCCTGTGATTCACCCCCATTTCCTTTCCTGCTTCAGGTGGGCTGTGGGCAACAAGGATTGAGGAGGGAAATGGGTGGGGAAAGCCACAGCTTCCAGTCTTCTGCTGCATCAGATGATTTCAAAGTACAGTATATGAATTTTCTGGAGGTGCAGACTAGCAGAAGAATCCTGCGTAAGAGATGAAGCTGTGCTTAAGTAGATTTGGAAGATTAGTCATGGCACCTGAGAAACTTATAGCGAAGATTGGAGTCAGTGTGGAATATTCTAGCAGTGCAAAGTGGACACATTGACTCCCTCACCAGTGACTAAAAAATGGCTGTTGGTACAAATTATGTGTACCTACTTGGCATTGCAACATGACTTAAATCAGAACAGTGACATCCATTCCCCTTTACGAATTCTATCATCCATGCCAGCAGCTGCTACAGAGTATGTTCAGCTGCCGCTGGATTGCAAATAGCCTGTCTTGTTCCCAGGCATCATGCCAGCTAACAGCTGTCAAGCAGGTGATTGGCCTGATCTGGACACACAGGGTGGGGCTGCCCTGCCTCCAAGTGCTGCTGTCAACAGGCATCTAAGCAGCACCAGACTCAGTTCTGGAAAGAAGCCGCTTACTTCTCTGTGGGACGAGAGCCCCATTGTGTGAATGTATTGCATTTGCATTAGAAGAGCCAAGGTGTACTAGGGGTCCTGCTTCTGAGGAACAACTGCAACTAATTCAGATGCAATTTTTTTTTCTCTTTAAAACAAACAAAACACAGGGAAAACCTGTTTGTTCATCCTGAAGTGGAGTTGAAGAGGTATCTCTTTGTTCTTTAAAAATCAACAACACGTGTTTCCTTTTTTCTAAACTTTCATGGCACCTACCTCATCTTTAGACTACTGTGGCCTAGGCTGATTTCAAAAGACATGAATAGCTACTTTAAATTCATTTTCAAAAAATGTTTGTGCCACTATTAGAATTGGTATCATTAAAACTTATATCCTGTGTTTCCTTTGTAGACCTCCTGCAGAATTACTGGTGTTTTATTTGTTGTATCACCTCCATGTAAAGACCTCGATGGACTTATGTTTTATTTATGTAGTAATTTATTTATGTTCTGTCTCTGCTTTCAGATTCCTCTGATAAATAACCTTTTATTTTCTTTTTAAAAGAAACCCTCTGGCATTTTAAAAACTTAGACAAACTTTGTTTTTTTAAATAAGCAAGACTGTACCCCACCCCAAACTTTATTGAATTTTAAAGTGCTCTTACCATAAACTGTAGCAAGTATTACTGCTCAACTACCCTGTTCATTACCAAGTCCTTTGCGTCTAGCACTGTGGGAAGAGTCAAACCACATTTATACAACATATGTAAACTTTCTACAGGGTTGATGTGAGGACAAAAGGAGGGAAGGAACCATGTATGCCACCTTGGAGGAACGGCAATATAAAAATGTGAAAAATAAAATAAATATTTCTTTTGAAATAAAAAATAAATAACAAGAACATCTTTTAAAAAATGCAGTTCTCTGGAAAACATGAATCAGTTTTAGGTTATTGAATCTATTCTGAAATATTTGTCTGAATTAGGTATTTTATAGTTTGGTTTCCCATGGGAAAGATCGCTGCGAAGAACTGGATAGAAATGACCAAAGATAATCTGGGAAGGGCTTAGCCCAGTCTTGGAGCATATGCTTTGCATGCAGAAGGTCTCGGGTTCAGTCCCTGACATCCCTGATTAAAAGAACTTGGGTTGACAGGTGTAAAAAAGACCTCAATCTGGTAACTTGGAGGACCACTATCTGTTATATCTGTATAAAGCTGCTGGATGAAGTCGTCTAGAGATTTGTACTGAGATATTTGTAAATTAGTTCATAGACTCTAACTCACATTGAGCCAGACTTGGCTTCACCTGAGCCCTCTGAAGGGAACCAGAGCTTTGCTCTGGTCCCTCCAGAGGGCTTTCTGAAGTCCAAAGAGGCAGCGCACATCCTCCTGCTGCCTCTGCAGGCTTCAGAATGGCTCTTAGAGCCAGAAAAAACACGACTTCTGATTTCTCTTGAAAGTAACGGTTTTATGCCTTTTAAGGCAGTGGTTCTCAAACTTGAGGAAGCTTTACTCCCTCAGTGAGTTCTTGCGGGGGAGGGGCTAGGGCAGCGACGCAATCCCCAGGACCGTGCCGCTAAGGGGGGAACGAGGGGAGATGCTTGTGACTTACTTTATGAAGTCAGAGCTGCAGTAGGCTGCAGGAGGTTTGGGGAGCGCTGCAGAGGGCTGCGCAGAGCTTCCTGCACCCCCTGCAGCCTGCTGCAGCTCTGTCTGCATAAAGTAAGTCACAAGCCCCCCCCTCGCCCCCCCTTAACAGCGCGATCCTGGGGTTAGCTCCCCTGCCTCTCCCTCACCCCTTAAAGGGACAGGGGAACCTTTACACAAACTGGTGGGTCACGACCCACCAGTTTGAGAACCACTGTTTTAAGGCATTCTGAGGCCTGGGGAGGCCCCTGGAGGGCTTCCCCGACCTTGGAATGCCTTAAAAAGCATAAAAATGAGGGAAGCCTGAAGCAGCATTTTTTTTGGCTCTAAGAGCAGTTCTGAGACCCGCAGTGGCAGTGGGTGGACGCACGCTGCCTGCCTGGGCTTCGGAGAGCCTTCTGGAGGGCTTAAGGGACCAAAGGTCACAGATTTAATTATTCACGATTTCCAATATCAGCGGAGGGTCTGAGAACAGATCCCCTGCAGATACCAAGGCCTTACCTGTAATATTCACTGTGTGAATATGATACCAAGGCCTTACCTGTGTAGTCACTGACTGCTACAGTCCTACATTATCTTTAACACTTCCTTTGTATGCCTCATTGTGCATCAAGTATTGTGCAGAAAACCAGGTGTGCCTTAAAATAATGATGTGGCAGGAGCAACCAGAGCTTTCGCTAACATATGTGATAGAGGAGGGCAACTCTATTAAGCCCCTTCCTGTGAGGACTGACTGATTGATTATAACTAAGCTTAAATAATGAACATGAAATTTCAACAAATTATTTCAAAGTTTATCTTTGTTTCTACTTCTGTCCCCTTTCTCTGCCATCTCTTTGTGTCTCTTTTTTGAAATTGAGCACTTTAGGACAAGAAACCTTATTTCTTTCTTGTGTAAACGCTGGCTACCCCAGTCACACATGGCTGTGTGGCACTTTCCTACAGGCTCAGTATGTCCTTTGGTGTTTTCACGGAGAGCAGTGTAAGGTGAGGGCAGGTGTTTCTCAAGTTCTACTAAGCTGCCTTGGTCGGAGCTAGGGAAAAATGGGCTCTAGGAAAATGTGAGTTCTTGTCCCAGGACTGTGCAGCTCTCACATCTGTTTGCACGATAAGGAAAATAGGGGAAGGATGGAAAGACTTCAGCCTGGGAAATGGTTTAAGACAAGTGCCTGGAAATGTGCGCTCCTGATTATTTGTGAGTAGTTGCATCAGGCTAAGAGGATAAAATGGAGGCTGCTGAATTGGTCAATAGCCCTGTTACATTTGTGAGAGCTAATATTCAGAGTTTGTGTGTTGCATGTTTTAATATTCTTCCTCTTTTCTTGTCCTTTCGTTTCCTGGCTTTTCCAGTTCTTCCATCAAAAGCTCGGTCTGAACCTTCTTTGAACTATAGAGGTACTGTATAATAAGACTTGAAGACAGAGAACTTCTCTTTTAAGCTTTCCTTATGCATGGCTTTGACTAAGGAATTTTGGTTCTTTGTGTTGGCTGCTATGAGCACCATTGCATTTCACTGGCATTCAAAGAAACATTCAGGAAATTTTCTCCATTGAACTCATCCTTTATGAACATGAGTATGCTGGCAAGCATTAACAACAGTGAACTGAAACATGCATAGCGACTAACCACACATCTCAGAACAATGATACAATCACAGAAAATAAGCAATACTTTTCCCTAGTTGGATGTCGGCATGTCTCAAAGTAGCGTTAGTTTTTCCCCCCCCCCCACTTCTCTTGATAGTCTTTTGAATAAAACGCCATGGGCAAACTTATTGGGTGTCAAGAAAATGAAGAGATCGATCCAAGGTTTACTTACAAGGAGGTTTATTAAGTAACTTACAATGCACATGTGTGCCCAATAACCTGGAATGGACAGATGATTTGCCACAGACAATAGCCAGCTTCGAACAACAAATAAAGCAAAATTACATACCTATATGCAGTCAGTTCTTGTTATCTGCTAGGGTTAGGTTCCTGGAAAACCTATTGGACACCGAATTACTGGATACTGAGTCACTGAGCTTATGGGAAAAATGGGGTTAGGTTCCAGGGGACCCTCTTCACCATACACTCTGTGAACTTTATGAACCTGAATCTTATAATGAAGTCTTGAAGTATGGAACTGGATGATAGTGAGGGCTCATCAACATCTGATGCTTCCTCCTCCATGCTGGCTATCCCTCAACTCGTTGAAGGTTTCTGGTCCAACAAGACCTCAGAATTCCTTTGTTCCTCCTCCACCTGTCCCTTGGCTCCTTCCCTGGGCTTGTCTCAGCCCCGGCCCTCAGGTAGACTTCTCATCTTAGGTGTCTCATCGTCATCAGGGTTGTGAAGGTTCCGACTGAGTTCCCAAGATGATAGGGCAAATCTGGAAGTGGACACAAACATGTCCGGCAACTTTCCACATGCCAATCCCAATGCCCATTCAGTGTGGAAACTTGACACACTCCAGATAACTGTCTAAAAAACGAGGAGTATTATTGGCTGGATGCAATTACTGCAACCCCACCCCTTCCGGCTATATACGTTCTCCTCCTCTGCCCCCTGCACAGCACTGGCAGTGCCTCCTGCTCACAAGGAGGCCACTGTCTCTTCTTCCTCCCACAATCTCTCTCGCCCCTGCCTACCCCCTCGGAACTGCGCTAAGCCCCACTCCAGTGCACTGGCATGAATTTAGCAGATAATGAGAACAGAGTCATGGATAATGAAAGGTAAACAGCAGTGCTGCCTCTTACAGATAAGCAAATTCGCACATAAAGAGAACTGACTGTACCTCAAAGTGTTTACTGCCAAACTACAGTTGGATTACATAATGGCAGACTAGTATTAATTAATGAGCACAAGTGGTTGCAATAACAAAGTGTTCTCATCATACAGGCCTTAGACAGCTGGGCCGTCTCATCCATAAGAATAAGTCTGATTGCATACTTGGCAGAGAATATCTTTATAATTACATACACTGCAAATTTATCTTGTTAATAGGCAAAAAACAAGTGAAACACAAGCCCTGTGCAGGACCTTTGACTCCTCTTCTAATCTTAGAGGGCCCCTGCTCAGCTTAAAGGTACCCAGGACAGGAAAAAGATGAAGAAGCCTCATGGCTCAAGGCCATATAGCATGTGTGCCATTTGACTAAGTTTTATTCTTTAATCATTATTTTTTAATATTAGTAGAACCAACAGTATTTTACCCTATTTTAGGCCAGTGATGACGCAATTGACTTGATCATTTAGTCAGTGACCAATTAGCAATGCAGATTAGTGGCAATTTTAATATGGACAGAGTATATAACATGTTTGCATATTGTATTTTGCACTGAGATGCGAAAGGTTAGTTTGCTTTAAAAAAAAATTCTGTCCTTCCCTTCTAGCCCCATTGTGACCACCAAAGTGGCTTGCAACAGTTATTAAAAGAACAAATTCTAGGATCAATAAATAAAATCTAATGTATCATCATATAGAATAGGAGCTGTAGCATATATCAAAGAAGAGCAGAGAGTAAAGAACAACACTGACTAAAGGTCATTGGAATAAATTGACCTTGACCATACATTAGAAAATCAGTATGGACTAAGGGCCCAATCCTATCCAACTTTGCAACTGCACCGGTGCTGGAATGCAGCCCTGAGGCAAGGGAACAAATGTCCCCTTACCTTGTGGAGGTCTCTATAACCACCCTCCCACCACAGGATGCAGTGCACACCCCATTGGAACAGCTACATAAGTGCTGGAAAGTTGGATAGAATTTTTCCTATACCAGTTGTACCTTCTAAGGGAGGCACTTTCACAGTTTTGGTGCCAGTGCTGGAAAGGCCCTGTCCCTTTTCCCTACCAGTCCCACTAAAAGTTGGGACCCAAGGTAAGGCCTTGGATGAGGAGTGGACAGGCAGATATGGGAGAAGGTCATCTTTCATGCATTTATGTAAGGTACATTAGAATACACTGAAGAATCCTGTGTTCATTTGTGGCATGTTGATCCTTTTGCCTTGTACTGATGTCCTGTTTAATGCATTTTAATAACTCAGTAGGTTTGTTAATTTAATTCAGTCTAACATCAAGCAGTCCATGTGAGAGAATGGCAGTTAACGCTTATAGTGCAGAACATTTTATAGGAAGAACCTTTAGAAGGTTCTAAAGAAGAAGGAAGAACTTCTTCTGATGTGTGCCATTTATTAATTGTACAATTTGTGTCCTGTCTTTGGAACCATTAGCTCAGTCTTTATGCAACATTCAACCTATAGCAATGATTCAGACTCAAGGAAGACAGCAATAAAGTTGCAGTATTTTCAGATGATAGGGCAGACATGTTTGAAAAATGACCCATGGGGCGGGGGAAGGTGATTGGGAGCATTGAAATGGCAGAGATGCTTAACCATTTCAACCTTATTGGATCCCCATTTCAAATTGCCCTCTGGATTTCCCGTCTGTGGGTTAAGTATTTCTTTCTACACACTGCTTCTCTGCTCCTAATGACCCTATCACAGTGACTTTTCAAAGAGAAACACGACATTAGATTTCTATCATGTGCATTTGTGAGCCCACAGTCCTTTATGTCAATTCAAATGGGAAATTTTGCAGTATTTTATATTTGCCTTACTGTAAAAGTAAAATGTATAGATTTAGGGCCCAATTCTATGCTCCACAATGCCAGGTGGAGAGGCCCATGCCAGTCAGTGCTGGGCCTCTGCGCCAGGACAAGTTTCCCTGCCGGGCAATGGGGAAGGTGAGGGAGAGGGAAGGCAGGGAGGGAACGAGAGTGGGGGGAGGGAGTGCAAGCCTGAGGGTGGATTGGGCCCAGGAGGTGGCCAGCAGAGGCTGCCGCCAAATCCTATCCCTCCTACCGAGCTGCATAGCCTGACATGGGTCTCCTTGCTTCTGGTGAGCTAGCACAGATTTAAGGAGACCCTTTGGGGCCAGCAGAATATGGGGTAAGGGAACCAATGTAACCTGGAGTCACCTGGTAGCTGCTCTGGGATACAACGGTGGCCATTTTGGCGTTGCTGTACTATGCAGTGCCAGGGCAGCATTGGACTGGGCTATTAGTCGTGTAACTAGGGAAACCCAGTCAAAATATGTTGGTTGGTGTCAGTTCGAATGCTTACTAATAAAATTTAAAAATGTAGAGTAGGAAAGAATTTAAGCACTAAAATTGTATTTAAATCAGGAATAACATCACAGGCCTAATGTGACCAATTCATACTGCAGTGGTAAGCATTAAAATTCATATCCATCGCTCCCCCCCTTCTAATTTTATCCTCAGAACTAAGAAGCTGAATTTTTTATTACAATTTTGAGTTGGGTTGGAGTATTTACGATGAATTATATGTGTTACAGAGGCGAGGAATTATTCAACTAACTGTGATACAACAGAAAAAGAAAAGAAACGATTTCTGGGATTTTTCAAGACACATAAAAGAAACAGTAAGGTGAATATTTCTTCTTCTTTTATTAAACAAATTATTCCAGTTCAGTTTTGTGTCCTCCCCCCACTGCTTTTGTAGTTCATTCATTTAAAAACAAAAGAAATGAGAATTTTTAATATATGTTTGATTACAACCAAACTAGAACCAATCAGTACAAACTGCAAGAGAGGAGATTTTGCTTAGACATCAGGAAAACAGATTGCTGAGAGAGGTGGTGGACTCTCCCTCACTAGAGATATTCAAGCAGAGGCTTGACAAGCACCTGTTGGAGATGCTCTAAGAGGTTTACCAGCCTAAGGCAGGGGGTTGGACTAGATGACCTATTAGCCCCTTCCAACTCTATGATTCTTAGCCCATGTACTTGATTAGAGTTACCACAAACATTCCTGGCTCAGTGTGATCAAACGTTAACTACAGTTCTGGAGGAAAACTTTTAAGAGTCTTCCTTCCCTCATTTTAACAATAAATATGCTTTTACATACAGTATTTCAATTATTTAAACAGTATCTGAAGTCAGGATTGAAGTTTCCTCAGTTTTGTCTTTTTCTGAGAAATGTGTTGGGCATTATTTTTCATTAAAAAAAAATTCAAAAGAAATGAGTCTTCCAGTTCTGCTTTTCAAGACGTTACTAACCTCTAAGCATGAAAATGTTGGTTTTAACAATTGTAATAAAATGGGTAGATTTGAGTGCTCAGTTTTAAAAGTTGATATTTAATGAACTGCCTTCTTTCTCAGTTGTGTCATTTGAATTCCTATATCAGAAATTGAGTTTGTAATACTGACCTATTGCCTTTTGTAGAAAAATACACTTTGTCCTAGATTTGTATCTCTAATGATGACAGTAAGGAAAAAAATATATTTTTCATGCACTACTGTAAGCAAGGGAAAGGGCACAAATCCATATTTTGTTTGTTTGATGTTGAGGAATTTAAAAATCCTTTAAACAAGGAAGGAGAGGGGACCCAGGAAACTATAGGCTGGTCAGCCTAACATCTGTTCTAGGTAAGGTGGTGGAATGCCTCATCAAACATAAAATCTGAAAACACATAGATGAACAAACCTTGCTGAGGGAGAATCAGCATGGCTTCTGTAAGGGCAAGATTTGCCTCACAAACCTTTCAGAATTCTTTGCAAAGTTCAGCAGGCATGTGGATGTGGGAGAACCTCATCCTTTAATTTATGCTAATATTCTGTCTCTGCATTCTTCTGTCCACTCCCTTTCTGTGCTTGATCCCTCTGTTGTCTTTCTTAGATCTTCCTCTGGTATTGGCTCCACTGTGGCAGCTTTCCAAAGCACTAAACAAATGACCATTGTGTGTATAGTTAGTTTTTCCACCCACACAGTGTTTTAGTGATTTGTCCTGCCATAGCTAACATGGAATGCATTTTTTCTGTCATGGTTATGTATGATGCTTATTTATGTTCCAGACAGAGGAGTGCTTTATGAGGATGGATGAGGATTATTGCAGTGAAGAGCCTTTAAAATCTACAACAGCAAGTGAACAGAGCCTTGATGTAAGTACTAATATGGTCTCTAGGTGGTGGTGCTGCAATGTGAAAATATTTTATACTCTAGTTGCTTGCTGGAACTTTCCTGAAGGTGCATTGCTTTGCTGATAGAACTATTGTGGATTTGATATCTGATTAAAAGAAAACATTTACATGCCCCCCAAATCCCACAAATATGATAAACAAAAACATGTGAAAGGTGAGCTCAAAACTGCATAGTAACCCAATTGCAGTGACCAATAATAGCAGAACACAGGGTTGGGGTTGAAGAGATTCAACATTCTGATGAAGGTTATATACAAGTTCTTTCCAAGAGGAAAAACAGCTGCAGCATTCATTTGGCTAATTAGAGATGTGTGGGTTGCAAATCACTCTAAGGTTCAAAAAGCACCAGAAAATCTGCAACAGGAGGTTTAATCCTGGGAAGAGGCCCTCTGTGATGCCAATGTTCCTTTAGAGCCCAATCATTTGTGAGGATGTCGCTTGTTCCAGCCTCTGGAGAATGGGGTTGCCTCCAAGAATGGAGAGATTGCCCATCCCTGATTACAATCAAACCAGAACATTAAATGCAGGCTGCCACTTGATGTCTCTGTCTTCATGAGAAAAGCCAATATCCATGTAATGTGAGGCTCATATCGATGTAGGCTAAAATTAGTTGCATTTATTTTAAGAGACTTTATATTTCCATAAATCAAGAGTAAGGAGAACATATCCCAAGTACTAAGCCATATGGACCTCTAATGTACAGTTGTTTACATTTTAGATAAATTTAAGGGAGGGAAATAGTAAAAATTGAAGGCGGGCTGTTTCTCAAAGGTTTTCTTGCTCCAGGGAAATAAAATTAGGTGGACTAGAAATAGTCCATGGTGTTAAGAGCTATACTTCACCTCATAGATTACAGGGGAAAAAACCATGGTTGTATTTTAAAGAGTCTGAAGTGCCCGTTTATTGACAGCTCAATCTTATACACGTATACTCAGAAATAAGTTCCATTGAGTTTAATGGGAAAGTGTATATAGAATTACAGCACAGGTACTCTTTAATAGTTATGTGCCTTTTATCCAGATCTTAAACCATGTTGAGTCACTTTCCAAAGGTTGCTGTGTTTTGCAGATCTATGGATCCTTCTCAGTTGTGTAAGAGACTAGTCTTTGCACACCACATTCTATTTATATATTTGACTTTTCTTTTTGGCAAGCAGTATTTTGCATTATTCCATGTCAAATGCCATGGGCCCTCCTTATCCATGGGCTCAGCATCCACAAATTTGAATATTTCTGAGCATTGAGCCTGCAACTGGAGGGCCTCAGAGGACCTCCCAGGTGTGACCAGAAGTGCCTCCAGTTGCATTAGGAGGTCTTCTGAGGCAGGGCCTCGGGAAGGCATTTTATCAGGGCGTACAAAGTTTCTTTTGGGTCCCTTCCCAAAGGGGGAGGAGTTGAAACAAAGTGGGAGAGGGTGTTGTCAAAGGTGGACAGAACAGGAGTGGGGAGGGGGCAGAACAGGGCAGGGGGAGGCTGGCAACAGCAGGAAAAGTCTTTGGAGCTCAGGTCTCCTGGACTCCCCCCCAATGCAGAGCCCAGGTCTACCTGCCTGAGTAGTGGCGGCTGCTAGGTACAGTAATATGGGAAACTAAACACACTCCTAAGTCACTCTAAATTTTTTCAAATATAGAAAATATTGCATATAATTAGCAGCATCATATTTAGGCTCACACTAAAATGGAAAGTGTCCTGTTTGCACCAAAACATACTTCTGCAGCAGCTGTAGCCCTGCAGCTGTGTCTCTGAGCTCCTATTCACTCCTTCATGGCAAATGAATCTACATGCCAAAGAGCTGCTCTAGCAGGCCAGTTTCTTCCCAGATTTGACACTGTATTAAGGAGTGTCTTGTATGCATACCTTGGCCCAGCTTCCGGTAGCAGCAGCTGTGCCCCAGCATCCCACATGGGCAGTGAGTACAGGTGAGACAGGAAAATTTAAGAACCTAGGAAATTTCTGGGCCCCCTTTTGTGGCTTCTGGGCCCTGTTTTTGACCTGGGTACAAATTACCCCTTTTACCCACCTCTCATGAGGCTGCTTGCAACCCCTCATGCCTCAGAAGGCATCTCAGATGCTTCAAAAATGACTTCTAATATGCCAGTGCGGCTCCTCCACAGATTTCATTATCCACAGAATTCTGTATCTGTGGGGTGTGTGTGTGTCCTGGAATGGATCTCCTGTGAATACCTTTTGAGCTGACTTGCGCCACCACAGTAATTGGGTACAAGAGCAGTAGATCTCCATGATCAGCTGGGTGGGCCTGCTAATGGATCAGTTACTCAATTGCTGTTCCACCTGACTGATCCTTAAGGACCCTCTTCTGTCTCTGGTCATCTGTTCACCATCCCATACATTCAGTATTATTTTTTGAAAAGTTTGTGTCATACTTCTCCCCCCCCCCCCAAAAAAAAATAAAAATTCATAGCTGGGATTCAAAGAACTGTGTAATTGCTCTCCTTAGAGCAGTGATGGCACACCTATGACACGTATGTCAAAGGTGACATGCCACAACATTTTGGGTGACATACCAACATTCACCAACAACTAAGTTTGATTTACTTGTATTTCATTTATTTAATTATTTGGCTTTTCTTTATATAATACATAGCATACACATGATTGGACTGTATTTTTTAAATAAATGAATATGTAAAGAATTGTTTCTCTTTTATTCTGGGGAGAGGATGACACGCCAGCAGAGGTTAGGCATTTTCTGACTTTTTGACATGCCAAGCCCAAAAGGGTCATCATCACTGTGCCTTTAGAGGATTTCGTATCTTGAAGAGAGTGAAGAACAGTCCCCGCCCCACCCCATACCACATAATAAACCATTTTGGAAATGAGTGGGACTCTCCAAAAGTATTTTCTGGTATGGCCTGAGGACCCGTTGTTCATTAAAAAAAATGTCAAAAATTCCACTGTGTGCGTCAAGCCCTTGCGGATGCCTAAAGTAGCTCTTTAGATCCCAGCCTATGTAATTGGGAGATGACGATCACCTTACTTGTAACTGATAAACTGTATATGTGTTGCACGGATAGCATAAGATTTAGGAGTTGACTTTGTGCTTGTTAAAAATATACTGTGGTGTAATTAGTCCAACTGCAGCAGAATTTGATGCACAGAGGCATATTCGAAAGTAGAAATAGGCCTGCAGATTGAAGTAGTGCAAGTTTGCTTTGGTAAAAAGCCTAACAGAAACAGATTTGACCAATGGGGGTTAAAAACACATTGAAGACTATTAATCATGAGTTTCTAGCAGCAAACCTTTCTTGCCTTCAGTCTGGCATCTGTACAGATGAGATACTGAACAGAGACTGTTTCAGTGCAAACAGAGAGAGCCCTCCGAATGTAAACATTTGAGCAGCTGGCAGCAGAGATTAGCGAAGCTTCGGTGGGAGGAGAGTAATAGTGGACAGTGGCGCCATCTAAATTTAACTAAAGCCAAATCAGAATCGTGTTCAAGTATGAGGGGCATAGGTCAGAAAGATTGTTAACTGAACTTAAAAATATTGGAATATTGGTTTTCAGCAGGACAGGGGGGTAGTAATTAAATGGGCTTTAACTGGCATGTGATTATAATGACTATTGTCCTCTTTTGTTAACCGTATTGTGAGAGGAATTAAGTGCAAGCTTTCCTAGCAACCCAGTTTAAACTTTAAGAATTCTATATAACAGGTTTTGTGCTGACAGTTCCTTGCATCAGCTCATAACGTTTGAAGAAGTGTTATAAAAGAATGTTATTATTTTTATATTGCTTGTGGAATATTTTTCAGTTCTGGAGGTACATCCCTGCTTAATGTAAGCCGTTTAGCCATTATCTGGAGGTGGCTGGGCACATGACTTTTCTTCATTAATTGTGAAGGGGCAAAGGTGTGACAGACAGACAGACAGACATGCTTGCCCACACACAGACACAGCAAATTTTGGTGCTTGAGTGCAAGTCTGAAAGCAAAATGGAGTCATTCACAAATGAGTTAGTAGTTTCTGTTTACATACTTGGGACTCCTTAAGTATTTAGAAATTAAAAGAAAAATGAATTAAACAAAATGTAAGTTTCCATGACTTTCTGCATTTCCATGATCTTATGGAATGTTGAAGGCAGTGGCATACAAACTTATGGGGGTGCTTAGGGCGGTGACTCCTTGTGTCACCTCCAAGACCCGAAAGTAATTAGCAGTGATGCCACTGCCAATTACTTCTGGACAGCAATGTCAATCAGCTGCCCTGAAACTCAGCTGATGCGAAAGCATTCAGCTTGGCCAAATTTCAGGGCAGCTGATTGCTGCCTCGTTCTCCTCCTCCTCCCTCCAAGCCAATCAGGGTGAGAGGTGGCGGCAGTGGTAATTGACTGCCCTAAAAGTCTTCAGCTGAGGTGAAAGTCTTCAGGTTGACTGAGTTTCAGGGCAGCCAATTGCCTCCTCCTCCTCCCCCCACTTGGGAGGAGGAGGCAGGCCTACAATCTGTCTCAGAGCCACCCTTTCTTAATGCCCCTTGGGGGGGGGGTGCGCAAAGAAGCAGCCTCTCCAAGAAACAAAAGAGGTGATGGCCACCATCTTCCTGGGCCTCTTCCCCTCGTCCCCAATGTGACACTTTTACATGGAACATGCTTAGTACGTGACCCCCTGCTTGATGCACTACTGGTTGAAGGCATAGAGATTAGAAAATGCTAGAGCATATTTCATTGTCTAAGGAGGGAGAACTCCTGTCTTTATGGCAACTGTTTGTTTGTTGGGAAAGGGCCACTGCATGATCATTGCCTCGCTGGATTTTTCCGTTATTTTCTAAGGGCAGTTCTCACTTCTGCCATGAGAGAGGGGGAAAAGAGGATCCAAAAGAGCCAGAAGTCAGGTAGACTGCCTAACTATCCTATGATGGAGAGCAGTTGCAACACAGAATGCTGAAAGTGTACGGGGGGGGGGGGAACAAGGAAACTAGAAGGGGAAGAGAAGAGAGGAAACTGGCTTGGACAAGCCCTGATAGCCTAGTATCTTGGGGTAAGTGGTGGGAGGATTGAGGTTGATATGTAAATGATGTGAGGCTTTAAAAAACACCCAACAAAAATCTTCCCTGGATCACACAGCACTGGTTATCAAACTGGGAGTCATGGGTCCCCAGGGAGCCATGGAAACCAACCGGGGAGCAGCGGAATTCTCACAAAAAAAGCTGCAGCCCTATACAATTTAGGGCACAATCCTAACTTGTAGTTAGGCCTGGGAGGGTCCTCAAGGGGGATTTGGGCTGGCGCTCCGAGGAATGCCAGCCTACGGAGGCTGACGGAAACCTCTGCTCCGGCTTCCCCTCAGATGCTTGCTTCGGCCCTGCTGGGCTGATACAAGCGGAAAAGGTAGGAGGTGGGGAGGAGGAGAGAGGGAGGTGTTCCTAGGCAGTGGAGGGCAGGCGATGGGTGGCCCTGGGGGCATACAGGTGGGGAGCTGAGGCTGGGCTGGGATCCAGCAGTTATGCTCCCCCATTCCTGGGGAGAATGGAGCTGCTTCAAGCAGCTCTGCTCTCCTCGAACTTGTGCCACCTCAAGAGATGGAGCAAGTCTGAGGAGACCCATTGGGGGCAGCAGCCCTTACCCAGGGGTAAGGGGAAAATTTTCCCCTTGCCTCTGACTAAGCTGCTTATTGCTCCTATCCTGCGATGGATACAGCGCAAGTCTCCTGGCTTGCCTCTTCCAGTGCAGGATAGGATTGCACCCTTATAGGATTGTAACCCTAATGGGGAGACATAGCCAGTGGCGTAGCTACTGAACGTGTAGCCCAGTGTGGAGCTCAAGATGATGCCCTGGAAGTGATGTCACAACCAGAAGTGACATCACACCTAGGCTTTTTAAAAAGTGCAAAT
Source organism: Tiliqua scincoides (assembly GCF_035046505.1). Lineage (NCBI taxonomy): Eukaryota > Metazoa > Chordata > Lepidosauria > Squamata > Scincidae > Tiliqua > Tiliqua scincoides. The sequence continues at coordinate 67,634,082 of NC_089825.1, read as the reverse complement.
TGGGGGGGAAACCTGCCTCCTTCCATGCTGTATCATAATAACATCTCATTGGCTATCAGAACAATCTGTCTCATAGATCTGTTTTGAGTTAAAGAAATCCACTGTTTGTTCCTTAAGGCAGTTGTGTTTTTGTTTTCTGGTTAATTGGCCATAACTTTTGATAGAATACAGATATTGTTTGTTTCATTGCATTCTGCATTAAATTACCTTTCTAATGATATGTAACATGATGGTATTATTCGTACATACCAAGATTTTCACAATTTTGGCCACTAGTGTCAAGCTCAGCTTGTTGCCCCCCTAAAGCTTGTTGCCCGGTGTGACTGCTACCCCTTGCACTCCCTTAGCTATGCCACTGGCCACAGCCAACGGCCTAGTAGATCAAGGGAGCCACCAGTCAAAAAAATTTGGAAACCCCTGCCGCATAGGGATGCTTTAGGAAGAAAAACAAAAAAAGGTTATTTTTTTCCACTCTCCAGACACCACCACTACCTGTTACATAGCAATAAAATACTTAGGTTCATGGATTATACCCAGCTGTGAAACCTCTAGTACTGTATAGCACAGCAACTGAATGCCTTAATGGGAAAGAAAAAAAAAATTGTTTCATCTTAGAACAGAAGAAGAGCCCCACTGGATCAGGCCATAGGCCCATTTAGTCCAGCTTCCTGTATCTCACAGTGGCCTACCAAATGCTCCAGGGAGCACACCTGATAACAAGAGACCTGCATCCTGGTGCCCTCCCATGCATTGGCAGTCTGACAGCCCATTTCTAAAATCAGGAGGTTGCACGTACGCATCATGGCTTGTAACCCGTAATGGATTTTTCCTCCAGAAACTTGTCCAATCCCCTTTTAAAGGCATCCAGGCCAGATGCCATCACCACATCCTGCGGCAAGGAGTTCCACAGACTGACCACAGGCTGAGTAAAGAAATATTTTCTTTTGTCTGTCCTAACCCTCCCAACACTCAATTTTAGTGGATGTCCCCTGGTTCTGGTGTTATGTGAGAGTGTAAAGAGCATCTCTCTATCCACTTTATCCTTCCCATGCATAATTTTGTATGTCTCAATCATGTCCCCCCTCAGGCGTCTCTTTTCTAGGCTGAAGAGGCTCATAAGTGGAAAGCCTTTCCTCATTTTGAAAGTCTCTCCACCTGCAAGGCCTGCAGAGCACAAGGCATGTTCCAATTATTTGGGGTCCTGAACAGGAGCACTTATCTTAAGGGTTGTGAATGCCCGACCTGCAACATTTTATAATGAATTGCTTTTCTTCTTTCTAATACAAATCTTCAGTGATTCAGTGCCTATCACCTTGACAAGGAGACAGAGCCATGTAATGGTTTCTGCATATTTGTTTGTCAGATAACAAAAACAACTCTGCACCCAATGAAAGCTGGGAACTTCTGTTGTAGGATGAATAATATCCATGGCTTGTGGAGATGATGGGTAATTCAGATTGCTTGTGCCATGGTGCTAAAGGGTAAAAGCCTTAGATAAAAACCAGCTCCTGTTAAGGGGGGGGGGGGAGAGAACAAAACCATAAGCTTGTCGGTTGTAATAATATTCTTAATGTAACATGTCATGTGGCCTTATAATTCCTTGGTTTCTCCAAAGGTGTCACAGTCATAGTGGTATAGCTCAAGTTCATAGTGCAGACATTTCTACATCTTTAATGTGCCACGGAGCATAATTTAATTGTGCTGTTCTGTGTTTCTACCTGTAACAGCCTCTTTGCCCATCAAGCCAATTCCACAGTTTGTGTTGCACATGTTACTTTCCACATTTAGTGGAAACTGTAGTGGAAACTGGAAAGAGATACAGGCATACCCCCTTATCAGCAGGGTTTCTGTTCTGGAACCGCCCGCAATAGCTAAAACAACGGAAATGGGCAAACACTTGGTCCCAGGGGGCCGCCCCCCCCCGGAGGCCCGGGGAGCTTTCTTTTTTGATATGTATTTTGATATGTAAACTGCTTTGTAAACTTTTTGCTGAAAAGCAAATTATAAACTATAATTTAATTTATAATTATAATAATTATAAGTATAAATATTTTAATTTATATAATTAATAATTAAACTTAATTTATAATTATAATAATTATAAGTATAAATATCATCTATAATACAACCCTTATAATGCAAGAATAATACAACCCTGAAGTTGTAGCCAAAGTACACTATCCAGAGTACGTCATCTTTGCGCTGTTAGGGTGCAATCCTAACCCCTTATGTCAGTGTTTTCCAGCACTGACATAAGGGCAGTGGAGCTCTGAGGTAAGGGAACAAACATTCCCTTACTTTGAGGAGGCCTCCATGAGTGACACCCAACTGCAGGATGCAGCATATGTCCCATTGGCACTGCTATGCCAGTGCTGGAAAGCACTGACATAAGGGGTTAGGATTGCGCCCTTAGATGTACAGTTCTAGGCTCCGTTGTCATCATTTATGCTTGAAGATGTGCTGCCAGGTCCTAGCAAAGTTATTCTGAATCCTAGTGATTTAAATGAGAGTTACTCCCAAGTAACTATTGCATAGGGTTTTAAACTGGACTTTGCTGTTGACTGAACCAATTGCCTGTCAAAGTTAGGACTGCTCATTTTCTTTGGTTCATAATCTGATGCAAATGAAGTGCTTCTGTTGCTTCATTCTTGTTGCTTACAAAGCACATACACATTGTTCGATTTGGAAGAACACCAAACCATCTGAGAACTGGATAGAGATGAGTTGGGTAAAAAAGAATCAAGGAGTGGCTTGGCAGAACATAATTTACTGAAGGAACTATCTGTTCTCCTATTAGCCACAACTGTGCATATGCAGGAAGAATTCCTGGTTTAACTATGGTGTTATAGCTCGTCTTAAAATTTACATTGGTAATGATTCATAGGAGTCACATTACCTTTGATTCTGACAATGTGTAATTCTTGGATAGGTCATTTTCCTTCAAGTTTATTGGCCAGAATTTTCCTTGTTTGCCACTCTAGTTGAATGTTCTTTTATTATTATTAAGAATATTTATATAACACTCTTCAACAAAAAATTCACAAAGTGGTTTACAGAGCAAAATAAATAAGTGGTTCCCTGTTCCAAAAGGACTCATAATTTTAAAAGATACAGAAAGCACACCAACCACTAGAAATGATGCTATACTGAAGAGTCAGGACAGCTGTTCTCCCTCTGCTACATATAAAGAGAAGCACAACTTTTAAAAGTGCCTCGTTGCCTAGTTATTTATATATATGATTTTCTACCTTTCTGTGTTCAATGAAATGTGTGTGAATGTCTTTCCTCCTTCTCCTAATTGCCAAGCTGCTATAGAGGGTGAGAATAGTAAAACTGAAAAGTTGAGAGGGAGGAACAAGTTGTACTTGGGAATCTGCAAACTCCCTCCTGCAGAGCCCCTTCTCTCAAGGAGTGCAGTGCAGTGCAGAATAGAACCAGGAAAAGTCTCTTAGTATGTAGGGTTGAGTGCCTTTGTGACATCAGTAATCAGTAGACCAGTCTTTAATATTAATGTTAAGATCTGGTTTGGGCATTGTCTTATTTTTTGGAGTTCAGAATACTCATTAATGAGTTTTCCATGGGGAAAGATATGAAGTGGTTTATCAATTGAGGAAGCTGAAATTGTCTGTTTGAGAATAGAGAATACTGAAGTGGCTTGCAAGTGGCTTGCAAGTCAGCAGAGGCTCTGCTGAGATAAGAGAGGTCTCTTTGACATAGGATTTCAAAATAAATATCCTTGTGGGATGCTGACTGTCTATTTTATTTCATTATTTCTCTTTAGTAATGAAAATAATAATGCAATACTGCCATTTTAAACAAGAAAAATTCAAAAAGTTCCTTTGACATAACTTGAATAAGATCTCACCTGGGAAAAGAAAGCGAAAATGCTTGAAGACTCTTGCCATGCTCTTGCCATTTCACTGCACTATCTGTATAGTTATCTGTAGGACCATGATTTATTATGTGTAGGACTATGTTATATGTAGGACCATGTGGGCACAAAGCTGATCCACTCTAAAATTTCCAGATAATTGAATATATGGATGATCATTAATACAGAGTGTTGTATAACAAGATGCACAGGACTATTTACAATTAAAGAACCTTTAAGGACTGTTATAAGTTGTTTGTGTGGAGGAAGAAAAGAGCAGCTGATATTGGAGAAATTTCCAGGATAGACTTAGGCTGTAATCCTATAACACATACCTAGGAGCAGGTTCCATTAAATTCAGTGGAACTTACTTCTGAGTAGACATACGTAGAATTGTGCTTGTAGAAGTGGCCATACAGCCATCTCCTTCAGTGTGGGCAGTGGAACTTCCTCACGTAGGCCAGCATTAGAATCCATGTAGTCCGCTCACTTCTGTTAACAAGTCACAGTGGGCAAGGGTTTAGCAGCAAAATGGTGAGCCATATACTTTGCCAAGATCCTTGAGCCTTAATAAGTGAAACTCATGCAATGACACCTGACCAGTCATGTTCTGGATATATCAACAGATTGTATAACAAAAATGGTGGAGTCCAACGTACTGTGGATGGAAGCCATTTTGTCCTTACCCTAATTCTCAAACATTATCTCTTCTCTGATGGTTTATTAATATCATTCTGATGGCTATGGTGGAACAGATCTCAAATCATAAGGAGCTGCTCTGTTGGATCACCAAAGCTTGAAAGCATTGGACAGTTTGCTTATAAGAGGGCCTGCTCCTTACTGTGGATCTAATGATGCTGTTTCTGGGTAATACAAGCGCATCGGTAAAGCAGCTACCACGTTTTCCAGACTCACAAAGAGAGTCTGGTCCAACAAGAAGCTGACGGAACATACCAAGATCCAGGTCTACAGAGCTTGCGTCCTGAGTACACTTCTGTACTGCAGCGAGTCATGGACTCTTCGCTCACAACAGGAGAGGAAACTGAACGCTTTCCACATGCGCTGCCTCCGACGCATCCTCGGCATCACCTGGCAGGACAAAGTTCCTAACAACACAGTCCTGGAACGTGCTGGAATCCCTAGCATGTATTCACTGCTGAAACAGAGACGCCTGCGTTGGCTTGGTCATGTCGTGAGAATGGATGATGGCCGGATCCCAAAGGATCTCCTCTATGGAGAACTCGTGCAAGGAAAGCGCCCTACAGGTAGACCACAGCTGCGATACAAGGACATCTGCAAGAGGGATCTGAAGGCCTTAGGGATGGACCTCAACAAGTGGGAAACCCTGGCCTCTGAGCGGCCCGCTTGGAGGCAGGCTGTGCAGCATGGCCTTTCCCAGTTTGAAGAGACACTTTGCCAACAGTCTGAGGCTAAGAGGCAAAGAAGGAAGGCCCATAGCCAGGGAGACAGACCAGGGACAGACTGCACTTGCTCCCGGTGTGGAAGGGATTGTCACTCCCGGATTGGCCTTTTCAGCCACACTAGACGCTGTGCCAGAACCACCTTTCAGAGCGCGATACCATAGTCTTTCGAGACTGAAGGTTGCCAATACATTTGCCTATTTGAAATATAAATAAATATATCTTGTGTCAGTGTTTCAGGAGAGTCTTGGTTGAATACTCAGCCCCACTTGAGCTGAAGACCAAATAAAGTAATTCCTTTGGTTCCTTACTTTTAAAGTTTTACTTACTTTTACTTTAAAAGCTAGGCTTATAAAATAATTAAAGGCAAGCAATATCAAATGTTCACTTTCAGTTCCAAGGTGTTACTTGTTTCCTGTTGGTCACTCTGTAGTGTGTGGTCTGGTTGGTTGCACGTTTAGCTCTTTAGTTAAGCAAGACTCTTTAAGAAAGAAGCACTCATGTTGCAAGCACTTCTTCAGTAAAACTCAGCTAATGAAATAGGTGTGCAGGGGAACCCATGGATTCACAGATCTGTGAATAAGTAAATCCATATATACAGGGGCCTTGCCTGTACAGCTATGAGGCCTGGATTTCAGCTGCAATCCTATATTCACATACTTAGGAGTCAATCATTGAATTCAGTGTGACTTATTTCTGAGCAGATATGCATATGATTGTGCTGTTAGTTTTCCAAATTCAAACAGATTCAGAACAAAATCAGTTCTCTGTATAGAAGTATTTTTGTTTGTTTGCTTTAAGTTCTTCCTTTCAGTCCTGGTGATAAAAAAATGAATTGCTCCTGTAACTGCTGTATCTGGTTACTCCAACATTTAAAACAAACCCAGTTGGTTAATTTTGACAATTTCTGTAAATGAGGAAATTGCTTATTGAGACAGATAGCTCAAGTATGTGGGTTTTGTCAAAGGACTGCAAAAGAAAGCCTTGACTACGGCAACCCCCCAACAAAAAAAATAGCTTAATGTGTTGAAAAAATGTGGTTGACCAGTACGGAAAGAGAACAGGAAGCGTAATCGCACTCAGGCGCAGACTGTGTTCTGTTTTTCACTGACCTTTAAGTTCCCCTTTGTATTCCATGAAAGCAGAGGAAGCACCAAGAACACAAGGATGTTTATGAGAGCAATTTTTGAGAATTGGAATAACTTTTGGCATAGTGACATATAAGTGTGCATACAAGGCATAGCCTAGTTATAATTATTTAACATATTAATTGGTTAATAACTCTAAGACTGTTGTCATAAAGACAGAAATTCAGTGCAATTCTGTAAATCCTATAACTAATTGTTCTTGTATCCTAGTCCATTTGTATCCCTCAGAAATGAATGCCTGCATGAAGGTTGACACCATTAGTTGGCATAAGCAGCTGCTTGTAGCCTATCTAGAACATGAGGAAAAGTGTTGAAAGCAGGATTAGTAGGAGGGGGCTTTTGTTTGCTTGGGTGTAGATTATAAAGGTTGACTTTTGACATTCATTTTATACTAAGTGTTGATGTGCATCTACTTGCAGGGAGTTATGATGTCTGCAAACTCTCCTTCAGTGAATTCACGCTCGGGTACACTGGGTCCATCACTATCTCTTGGGAACATCTCAGGAATGACTGCAAGCACTGAAATTAAAAAACGAAGAGCACCTCCCCCACCAACAGAGATTCCTCAGTTGCACAATGAGGAGACAAATGGACAAGACAAAATACTGAGTCAGGTAAGAATTGTTTTCTAAAAATGCAAACCTAAATCATGAAAATTTGAGAAAACATTGGTTGCAGGTTTTGGCAAAGTTTGGCCTAGAAACAATTACAGTCAGCAGGAGGCAAGTGGTAATTACAGGAGTCAAGACACAAAATGAGCATAGACAGGCCTCTGGTGAATGGGATCATCTGAGTCCAGTATGCTATTTTGTTTCTCTTTCAGATCCCAGGGGCTACTGCACTAGTGTGAAATCTGAAGGCTTCAATCTTGATCATTTTTTTTTCTTTTTGAACAGACTCCAGTCTTGCAGATAAACTCTTATAAAGTTTAAATTGCTCAATTTACCCTGAGGAGCAGACTTCCTGCGAAAAGCTATTTTATCTAATAGCAAAGATCTTGCAAAGTTGATAAGAACATAAGAACAGCCCCACTGGATCAGGCCATAGGCCCATCTAGTCCAGCTTCCTGTATCTCACAGCGGCCCACCAAATGCCCCAGGGAGCACACCAGATAACAAGAGACCTCATCCTGGTGCCCTCCCCTACATCTGGCATTCTGACTTAACCCATTCCTAAAATCAGGAGGTTGTGCATACACATCATGGCTTGTACCCCATAATGGATTTTTCCTCCAGAAACTTGTCCAATCCCCTTTTAAAGGCGTCTAGGCTAGACGCCAGCACCACATCCTGTGGCAAGGAGTTCCACAGACCGACCACACGCTGAGTAAAGAAATATTTTCTTTTGTCTGTCCTAACCCGCCCAACACTCAATTTTAGTGGATGTCCCCTGGTTCTGGTATTATGTGAGAGTGTAAAGAGCATCTCCCTATCCACTCTGTCCATTCCCTGCATAATTTTGTATGTCTCAATCATGTCCCCCCTCAAGCGTCTCTTTTCTAGGCTGAAGAGGCCCAAACGCCGTAGCCTTTCCTCATAAGGAAGGTGCCCCAGCCCCGTAATCATCTTAGTCGCTCTCTTTTGCACCTTTTCCATTTCCACTATGTCTTTTTTGAGATGCGGCGACCAGAACTGGACACAATACTCCAGGTGTGGCCTTACCATAGATTTGTACAACGGCATTATAATACTAACCGTTTTGTTCTCAATACCCTTCCTAATGATCCCAAGCATAGAATTGGCCTTCTTCACTGCCGCCGCACATTGGGTCGACACTTTCATCGACCTGTCCACCACCACCCCAAGATCTTAAGAGATCTTAAGAGATGATCTTAAGAGATGATAAAGCCTAGAAACTTCAGTGCAGAAATAGTAAATATAGCAGCACAAAATTAAGACAAAATGATAGCGAGCACCAGGAAATGTATATTGTTATCCGTTTAAAAATGAAAAGGATATGCTAGAGCTCAGAAAGCAAGAGAAGATGGCACCTTAAGGTCCAATCCTATTGGGCTTATCACTGGCAGTTGTGGCCCACTGTCAGCACAAGGTCCGGCGTGGATGGTGAGCCCGCAGTGCTGGCAGAGAGGCCAGTGCCAGTTGGTGCTGTGCCTCAGCACTGGGAGGACGTGTCACTGGAGTTGCAGGCAGGAAGAATCCCTATTGGACAGCAAGGAGGATTACTGGAGCAGGTGGCCAGGGGGAATGGGGGAGGGGGCAGAACTGGGTGGAGAGAGGGTGGGCCAGAGGAGGATCGGGCCTAGGAAGGGTGTGCAGATAGTGGCAGAGGTTGCAGCCGTATCCTGTGCCCTCTCCTGAGCCATGGAACCCTACACAGGCCTCCTTGGCTCTGCACAGCTCTGAGGAGACCCATTGGGGCTGTCGCAGTTTCTACATGGGTTAAGGGAACATTTGCTCCCTTATCTGGAGGAGATTCCAGTGGCTGTCCCATCCCCACAGAATACATTTTTGTACCACTGCACCTTGCGATGCCTCCAGGGCATAGGTTTGGGCTGCCCAAGTATCAAGGGGGCTGGAACACCTTCACTGTGATGGGAAAGCCTAAAGCATGTATGAATTTTAGTTTTAAAAAAAACGACTAATGGGAGATATGGTCCAGATTTATAAAACTATGCATAGAGGTGTGAGAGAAATCTATTTCCTTCTTTCATAATAGGGCCTGGGATTACCCAATTAAATTGATTGGAAATGGATTCAGAAGAGACAGAAGAAAGTATTTCTTCACACAATGTATAGTTTACTGGTGTGCTGATTATCTGGTGTGCTCCCTGGGGCATTTGGTGGGCCACTGTGAGATTCAGGAAGCTGGACTAGATGGGCCTATGGCCTGATCCAGTGGGGCTGTTCTTATGTTCTTATGTATGTATGAAGTTGACCATTACATGATGTGAAGTCAATTACTTACATGGTTTTTTAAAAGGATTGGAGAAAATTGTGGAGAATAACTCTATTGATGGCTAAACCAAGATAGTTAAATGGTATTTCCATGTATTGGCACTGTACCAGTACTGACTAGTCATACTGTTGGGGAGGGCCATTCCCTTCATGTTTGGCTTGTTTGTGTCCAAGGACATCTGGTGTTTGGTGGTTTTTTTGGTGGGAGTTTTTGTTTTGAAATGCCGTTGTCTCAGAGATAGTCTACATGTGATATTAAATACTTCAGCATGTAGGTAGAGATAACTGTACTCTACCTACATGCAGCTGCTGCTGAGGCAGAGACAGCAGTGGAGAGGTGGTTTACTTCTGCAACATTTTTCTGCAGAAAATTTTTCCCTAGAAGCTGTTTAATGCTGAAAGTGCCCTTTGTGACAATAGCACTTTAGGGGTTAAATAGCCTCTTCAGGAGAGGAGGAATTTTCTAGGGCAAAATGGTACTGAGGTAAAGGATGAAATACCATATACTTCTGCACTGCAGTCCTAATCCAAATCATATTCTATGACACTACTTCTTACGAATAACTTTAAGCCTGTAACTGCACTCTGACCACACACTATATCATATGTAGTTTGGTTTATAAGAGTACAATATTAGACTTACACCTTTTTTGTTGCAGTGATTGGTGTGGTCTTTAGACTTCAGTTTGTGTACGTGTTTTGTCTGTTTTCTTTATACAGGGGTATTTCTGCACAAGTGGCTCACAACATTATATGGGTGGCTGTGACATTTAGCAGGCCAGGGAAGCCTTGCTGAGTCTGTGCTGGTTTGGGCCAGCTCCCTGTATTATCTCGGTGATGATGTCATTGCTGGGTGCTGAGATATCATGATACATGGTTTGTGTCCCAGCCAGTTGCAACCTTGAAAGGGGGTGGAGCTATCCAGAGTGGGAGCACTTCAATAGGCAGGGAGGTAGAGCAGAAAATGGAAAGCGAGGGATGGACTGAAAATAGACAGAAATATAAAGGAGAAAGAGGAAAAGAAAGAGACAAGATAGGGACACGGGAAACAACAGAGTGGAAGGAAGTGGGAACTGGGAGGCTGGAAGGAAAATATAGGTCAGCAAGGGAGTAAGCCAAAAAAAGCAAAGGTTGACCAAAACTCTAAGAAGGAAGCCAAGAAGGGAGGAAAGGGGAGGAGAGCAGCTGAGGTTGTAGAGTCCCATGAGGCCAGTCCCTTAAGGAGGAGACTTAGGGTACAATCCTAACCAACTTTCCAGCACTGAGATAAGGGCAATGCAACTCCGAGGTAAGGGAAAAAACATGGCCATACCTTGAGGAGGCCTCTGTGACTGCCCCCCCAACTGCAGGATGCAGCACATGTTCCACTGCCACAGCTATGCCAGTGCTGGAAAGTTGGTTAGGATTGCACCCTTAGGCTTTCAGTTGGACTCGGAGCCCATCCCAGGTGTGGTATCAGCAGGACCCAAGGCCATCACCAGGGCGGGGCCAAGTAAACATAGAAGGCCATAAACCGGTTTCAGTGATACCCACCAGTAGTTCCCAAGGCCAGGGTTCAGGCAAACTCCATTTGAGTTGATAAAGAACCCAGTGGGAGAAATGGATTTGGCTTTATAACCATTTGAAACTGAGAATAATAAAAGGGCTTTGGTGATTGCACCTTAGACTCCTGCTTGATTTATCTCTCCCTCCCTTTGTGCCTCTCAAATCCTATAAAATGTCTTACTCGATGGCATATGATGTAGAATGCAGCCCCCCTTAGGATGAGATGGGCAGGAGGCACTACAGCAGCATACATTAAAACATCACAGTGTAAAATATTGCTGTATTCTGTACTGTTCTGAATTTATGTAAGGTATAATTTTATATTTCAAGTTGGCCAATAGGGCAGGCTTTTGGGATTATTTGGGAACAACTGGTTCAGCATTTTGCATCACGATGTATACTTTCATTATCAGATGTGCTTTCATCTGCTTTTTCTCTTTTATGGTATTAATTTTAGGTACAAGAAATACATTTCGTAAAGTTAATTTCCTAGCAGCATGACACTGTTACCATAGCTTTGCAGTGTTTTTTGTTTTTGAAGAAAAAAAATTCCAAACTTAATTGTTCTGGTCTGAATTTCAGAGGCAATGTCAGCATTAGGTTGCTGCATTCTCCAGAGGAAAGCCAGGATGCCCCATGGCACTCCATTTTTTCCTGATGCCACTGTTACCCTGCACATGCCCTATCTCATCTGATCTCCGAAGCTAAGCAGGGTCAGGCCTGGTTAGTACTTGGATGGGAGACCGCCTGGGAATACCTGGTGCTGTAGGCTTATACCATAGTCTTTCGAGACTGAAGGTTGCCAACCAACAACCAACATTGGTCATTATCACTCCTATTGGTACTTGAGGGATCAAGGAACTGTCCAGCTATGTAGCCAGCCCCTGATGCCACTTTTTCGTTAGTTTACTATAGCAACAATTCCAGTCCCTGTGACACCGTAAAGCAGTGGTTCCCAAACTGTGGGTCAGGACCTGATTTTTGATGGGTCGCCAAAGGATGATGGAAAGATCAGGTAAATAATTGCCTCAAGCCCTGAGGCTATTGAAAAATCAGATTAGCTGCTAATTGCCCTGCAACGAGCTCAGCTCCTGCAGTTTGCAAGCATATGTAGATATAGAGAGATAAAGTTTGAGGAACTTTCTCTGGTTATTATAAATAAAATATTTTTTTCCAGTTCTTTTTTATACCAAGTCCAAGATTGGTTATTTTAAAGATTGGGTCCTGGTGCTAAAAAGCTTGGGAACCACTTTCTTAATGAACTAACAAATATATTGTGGTGTAAGATTTTTATGACTAGAATCCATTTTGTCAGTTGTAGAACACTGGGGTAGCCTAATTTGGGTGCCAGTAGCAGCTAGCATAGTTCTGAAATGGCAAATTGTTTTGAAAACCAATTATACTCTATACTGGGTTACACTGAATTATGAAGGGGCAATAAAACGATGTTGAAACTCTGAGTTGGCTTTGTTAAAAGGAATGAGTTTGCATTTACACAGGGAAATATAGAAGCAATAGAATTGAAACAGAAGCTGCAGAACAAAAAAGCACATAAGTAATAGAAAAAATAGAGAATAGGTTATTGTTAGCTGTCATAGCAGAATTAAAGCCAAAGTAAAATTTCTGCTACGTTTAGCTAATAAGTCTCTGTTCTACCCAGAGTTGTCATTTTGAGGCCAAACTAGATATGATAAAAGAATTGCAGCTTGATGCTTCTTCTTTCTTCCTTATACCTTCCAATACAAACAATACATGTATATCATGAAGGGCACAATCCTAAGCCACTTTCCAGCACTAACAGAAGAGCAATGCAGCTCCTAGGTAAGGAAACAAACATTCCCTTACTTTGAGGAGGCCTCTGTGAGTGCCCCCCAACTGCAGGATGCAGCACACATCCCATTGGCACAGCTATGCCAGTGCTGGAAAATAGATTAGGATTTGGGCCTAAGCTGTATATCTCCTTGGCTCTGCAAGCCAGTGTTGTGAATGGAAGTGGGAAGATGCACAGCAAGATAAAGTTACATTTGAGCTTAATTTGCATTGGGGAGAGAGAGAGAGAGAGAGAGAGAGAGAGAGAGAGAGAGTGTGTGTGTCTCATGCAAGCACGCAAGAGTTGTGGCAGATCTGTCTGTCTTATTATTTGACCCGGAGTAAAAGTCATATTGCTGAGATCTGAAACTTCAATGGGCCACTTAACAATGGGTTGTTTTGATAGAAATCTTTAAGAGTGAAGTCAGAGAAATGAACCATATCTCATTCTGAACTGGCTCCACTGCTACCAATAGTGTACTTTTGTATATGGGATTGCACTTGCAGATCGCTAGTGTGACAGAAACCTTAACAAAGAGTACTACCTGTGTATGTCTACAAATCAGATAGAAATATGGTAGAGAATCTGGTTTGGCCTAGCTGTGGCTCTGCAAGTAGACACAAGTGCAGATTCTTCCCATGTCAATGACTGAGTAATTCTGCTGAATAAAACTTGTAACATGGAAATTGGCCCTGAGGGAAGAAAGAAGAATAGTCAAAGGAAGCTGTTTCTTTGGAAACGCCAACAAATGTACTTTATCTGTGTGTAGGTTATCCCATCTGCTGTGAAAAGGGAGCAAAAAGTGTCAGCATGTTCATCTTATTTCTTTAGTTTATGGGAGTGGATTTGCAATTTTTTTTAGGGAAGAACGTCAATTCCTCATTAATGGACTTCCTTCCATAAAAAGATAAGAAGTTTGTTTACAGAACTTTATTTTTGTGCAACTGTTCCTAACAGGAAGATCGTGCTATCAGAGAACATGTTTCTTTTCAATGAGATTAGTGGATATTTTTAATAAGAAAAATAGAATATATTTTGTGTTCTGTGTTAAAAAGGAAATAAATAAAATTCTTCTTTAGCTGCATCAGTTTTTTTCCAAGAACCATATAAAAAGTACTGAACCGAAATGTAAAAATATTCCAGCCTTCATAAATTCAAAAGGATTTATACAATATATTCAAGTCATGTGACCCACAAGGAAACTAGACTGACCCTGATAGAACTTAATTTAGGGTCCAGTCATATCCAACGGGTCCAAAACAAATTGCAGGATACTGAATGCGGCCTCCATTCACTCAAGAGCCCCAGCGTGGTGTTGACTGGCTCAATATTCAGGAATCCCCAAACTGTCTTCTCCGACTGTGCTTTCTGGTGCAGTGTGAGGCATGTTGGATGGAGTCCCACTTCCCTTTGGGGGTGTTGGATTCAACATCATCCCCTTTTAGGTGATCAGAGGATGGCAGGAGCAGGCTATGAACCATAGCATGTTTACCATGGGCACCTTTTAAACTTGCCTCACTCCTTCTTCATGCCATTCCACTAAGTTGTGCCACTAGCTGCTACACTTGGTCCCTGCAGACATGGGGGGTCCCTCCAATAAGTGTACATGTTGAACATGTCTTAAAAGTGCGTCTGGTAACAGTTCTTAGGCTTGCAGCACTCCCTAATCTTTGGCGTCCAGCGACATCTCTGCATGCTGCAAATGCAGCAGATGGCTCCTGGAAGCGACTGGCGATGATGTCATTGCCAGTCACTTCCAGGTTCGTTGAGTGCATGGGATGCTATAAAGACCAGTAAGAGACTTGGGGTGAGCAGGCAGGCCTTTCACAGCATGCAAAAACCACACTCAGGAGCTCGGCCGGCCAAACCGATCCTCTTACCTGTCCCTGCAGCCTCCTGTGCAGTCTTGTGGCTGGCCAGCCTGCCAGCAGGCAGCCCATAATGTCCCAGAGTGATGCACAGTTTGGGAACTGCTGCTATACACTCTTACCTGGGTGTAAATCCCATTGAACTCAGTGGAGTTTACTTCTGAATAGACATGCATAGGATTTCACTATTAGCCTTTTTGGAAATGAGATTTTTAGGGGCTTCTGTGAGCACCTGTACTGAGACTGTCATGGATAGTTTATATATGACTCTACTCTGTATTAAATTAAGAATGTGCTCCCTTGATAGGACTAGACATGTCAACTGACAAAGAGGATTTACAAGCTTGCCATCTTTTATATAAATTGGTGTGCCCTGATATTATAGCTCTCCGGAGTCATTTTTGGCAGTTTTGCCTTGGTTTGCGAAAATCTTATTTGTGTGCTAAAGTTCATGCAAGAATTTGGCTTTTCTTTATAAAATGGGATGTTAATGCTTAAGTTATAAAGTTAATTTTAACAGTTATAGTTGCTTGTAACTGTTGCTTATTTTAGATGTAGATTTTTACTTAAAATGTTTATACCCTGCTTTTCTGGGCCTGAAGGAACTATCAAAGGTAGCTTGTAATAACATTTTTTTAAAAACGAACATAAAAACAGCACTACATAAAACTAGAGTTATAATAAGTTGAACTACTGTTACTGTGAGATTTTTTTCAGTGAAATCTGTTCTGAATGTTTGTTAAGCATGGACATGGGAGCCATGGATTCAGTTTCTTGCTCTGTTAGGGAAGGGAAGAAGTGAGAGAGTTGCCAGTATTGGTGGCCCAGAGGGCTGTTTCCCACCTTCCGCCTCCTTCTGCCCTCTGTGCCCTTTAAAAACAGTCAGGGAGCCAGAAGAAGGAGGTAGGTGGTAGCTGTATTGGCATCTATGAGTTCACAGAGGGCAATTAGACAATGACTTGGCTGTTCTCCCTAATATGCCGTCACAGGTCTGTCACTGAGACAGACTGGGGCAGGCTCTGATCATAAACTTCTGTCTTGTGCTAGTGTCAAGAGCTAATTCCACTTCATACAATGTATTAACAGGATGAACAAATGCCAGATACATTTTTTAAACAGATGTGGCATACTATAAAGCTGTTAAATGGTATGGAATAGAGTTTTTATGAGACAAGGTGAGTTGCTTATCTATGCACCAGATTTACTTCTAGTATTGTAGTAATGGCAACCTTCAGTCTTGAAAGACTATGGTATCGCGCTCTGGAAGGTGGTTCTGGCACAGCGTCTAGTGTGACTGAAAAGGCCAATCTGGGAGTGACAATCCCTTCCACACCGGGAGCAAGTGCAGTCTGTCCCTGGTCTGTCTCCCTGGCTATGGGCCTTCCTTCTTTGCCTCTTTGCCTAAGACTGCTGGCAAAGTGTCTCTTCAAACTGGGAAAGGCCATGCTGCACAGCCTGCCTCCAAGCGGACCGCTCAAAGGCCAGGGTTTCCCACTTGTTGAGGTCCATCCCTAAGGCCTTCAGATCCCTCTTGCAGATGTCCTTGTATCGCAGCTGTGGTCTACCTGTAGGGCGCTTTCCTTGCACGAGTTCTCCATAGAGGAGATCCTTTGGGATCCGGCCATCATCCATTCTCACGACATGACCGAGCCAACGCAGGCGTCTCTGTTTCAGTAGTGCATACATGCTAGGGATTCCAGCACGTTCCAGGACTGTGTTGTTAGGAACTTTGTCCTGCCAGGTGATGCCGAGAATGCGCCAGAGGCAGCGCATGTGGAAAGCGTTCAGTTTCCTCTCCTGTTGTGAGCAGAGAGTCCATGACTCGCTGCAGTACAGAAGTGTACTCAGGACGCAAGCTCTGTAGACCTGGATCTTGGTATGTTCTGTCAGCTTCTTGTTGGACCAGTCTCTCTTTGTGAGTCTGGAAAACGTGGTAGCTGCTTTACCGATGCGTTTGTTTAGCTCAGTATCGAGAGAAAGAGTATCGGAGATCGTTGAGCCAAGGTACACAAAGTCATGGACAACCTCCAGTTCATGTGCAGAGGTTGTAATGCAGGGAGGTGAGTCCACATCCTGAACCATGACCTGTGTTTTCTTTAGGCTGATCGTCAGTCCAAAATCTTGGATACTTCTAGTACCACAGAACTAAGGGCCCTATCCTATCCAGTTTTCCAGTGCTGGTGCAGTCATGCCAATGGAGCATGCACTGCATCCTGTGGTGAGGAGGCAGTCACAGATGCCTCCTTAAGAGTTGAGAACATTTGTTCCTTTACCTTGGGGCTGTATTGCGGCTGCCCCAGCACTGAAAAATTGGATAGTATTGGGCCCCAACTGTGTTAACACGATCCCTATTTGCTCAGTAATGCAGTAATATTTTTTCTAACAGTGTTTGAATTGGCTTGCAGCAGGGCAAGACATACTTTCCTAACTCTAGGGAGTGGTGTAGCTATATCAATGCAAGCCTGTCTTTGTCCTGTTGCAGGCATGTGTATTATTAAGATGAAGATGCCTACAATTCTAGGATGTGGATGGTACAAAAATCGGTTTTGACATGATATCCTGTAAACAGTGTTATCATGTAGCTTAAATGTAGATAGCTGTTTTGCATTGAATTACTCCATGGTTTATGCTTACTTCCCAAGTGCTGTTTACAAGCAGATAACTGAATAGCCAAAGAACATTTACCAGCATGTGGAGGTGGGTTTTTTTGCGTCCCGCTTGGAGGCAGGCTATGCAGCATGGCCTCTCCCAGTTTGAAGAGACACTTGGCCAACAGACTGAGGCCAAGAGGCCAAGAAGGAAGGCCCTCAGCCAGGGAGACACAACAGGGACAGACTACACTTGCTCCCAGTGTGGAAGGGATTGTCACTCCTGAATTGGCCTCTTCAGCCACACTAGACGCTGTTCCAGAACCACTTTTCAGAGCGCAATACCATAGTCTCCCGAGACTGAAGGATGCCAATGACTCTGTCCTACTCTGTCAAGTCAGTAATGAAATGTTTATTTCAACTCCATTTGGTATAATTTTTTAAGAAATCCTTTATTGATGCTATGACAGCTATGCTGTGTGTAATAAGATGCATCGGGGCATCTTATCTTTATTTCACTCATGGTTCTGAATATTAGTTTTATGTATTTTGTTTTTTTGTCCCTGTATAACTTTGTCTTAGATCACAGTTATGAGCAGTTCATTTGTCAGGAATCTGTTCCAATGGAAATACTGGTTTAACAGAAAGGATGGGTGGGTTAAGATGAGTTATCTTCTTTAGGTTTAGATCCGAAAATATCATTGCAAGACATCAGGAAGTAGGAGTATGTGTTTGTCTTTCTTCAGAGAGAAAGGGAGGTTTCTTTTGATTTCAAGGTCCATGGGTCATATCATCTTAACCTTTTTCTTATGACACATTTCCTTTGTTCCCTCAACATTGTTGTGAATTGTGTCTTTTGTGAATCTAATAGTCTCTTGTGGGTAAGTTTAGGTATTTTTCATCTTGTTTTCTAAGGCAGGATGCAGTGAATCAGTGTCTTGTGCTGTAACTATGCTGTTACCTAGGATGCACAATTCCGTTTATAAAGTTCTCCAGTCTAACTTCCAGTTCTACAAGTCCCCTTCGAGACACTAAAGCAGGGGTGCCCAAACCCCAGCCCGGGGGGCACTTGCGGCCCTTGGGGGCTCCCAATCTGGCCCTCAGGGAACCCCCAGTATCCAATGAGCCTCTGGCGCTCCAGAGACTTGCTGAAGTCCGTACTGGCCCGACACAACTGCTCTCAGCAGAAGGATGACTGTTCAACTTCTCACCTGAGATGTGGGATGAGGCTTCCCTCCATTACTTGCTATTTCACATCTGTGATGTAGCAGTGGCAGTGAAGGAAAGGCTGGCCTTGCTTTGTACAAGGCCTATTATTATTAGCAGCAGCAGCAGCAGCAACATTTATATACCGCGTTTCAATAAAAAGTTCCCAAAGCAGTTTACAGAAAAAAAATCAAATAACTAATGGCTCCCTGTCCCAAAAGGGCTCATAATCTAAAAAGTTGCAACACCAGCAGACAGCCACTAGAAAAGACACTGCTGGGGTGAGGTGGGCCAGTTACTCTCCCCCTGCTAAATAAAAAAGGAGCACCCACTTGAAAAAGTGCCTCTTACCAGTTAGCAGGGGAAACTTATAGACCTTGAGTTACTTCTTTCATATAAGTTCCATCTCTGATAAATTTATTTATGTAAATTTATTCAAATTTTAAATGTAAATTAATTCTTTTTACCCCCAACACAGTGTCAGAGAGATGATGTGGCCCTCTTTCCAAAATGTTTGGAAACCCCTGCACTAAAGCAAAGTCAGTCTACTCAAAAGGGGAAGTATTTCCATTGTTGGTATAATAATAATCATAAAAGCAAAAGTAGAAAAAATAACAACAAACAGCAAGTGCCATCTCTATAAAGAGAAATGAGGATGTGGATAGGGTCCTCTAGAGTTTGAGACCTTCATCATGCCTGCTTGACCCTTGCCCAGCATGGCTAATTCAATCTGGTAGGGCTGGACTGGCCACTTGGCCACTGTAAATTCATCCTTGTGGGAGGAAGTGATGCCTAGCATCCTGAAGATTGCAATTGTGCACCCCCTCCTGAAAAAACCTTCTTTAAATTCCACCTATCTAAACAACTACCGACCAGTAACTAACCTTCCTTTTTTGGCAAAGGTGATTGAGTGGGTGGTGGCATCTCAGCTCCATGGGGTCCTACATGAGACAGATTATATGGACCCTTTCCAATTCGGCTTCAGGCCAGGCTTTGGGACAGAGATAGCCTTGGTTGCCCTGTTGGATGATCTTTGCCAAGGACTAGACAGGGGAGCATTTCTCTTGGTTCACTCAGCAGCTTTTGATACCATTAACCATGGTATCCTTCTGGGTTGTCTGGCTGGACTGGGGGCACTGCTTTGCAGTGGTTCCACTCTTTCTTGGCTGACAGGTCCCAGATGGTGATGCTGGGGGACTCCTGTTCAGCACCTTGGCCTTTAAAAATGTGGGGTGCCACAGGGTTCTATTCTGTCCCCCATGCTTTTTAACATCTACTTGAAACTGCTGGGGGGGGGGATCATCCGGGGATTTGGAGTGGGGTGCTGATGACATCCAGCTGTATCTCTCCTTACCATCTCATTACAGGGAGGCTGTGGAAGTCCTGGAGAGATGTCTGGAGGCAGTTGGGGTCTGAATGAGGGCCAATAGGGTGAGATTGAATCCAGAAAAGACAGAGGTCCTTTAGGTCACTCTGTTGCAGGTACTGAGCCATCTGCCTGCTCTGAATGGGATTGCACTCCCCCTGCAGAAGCAGGTGCACAGTTGGGTGTGCTCCTGGATTCACAACTTTCCCTGGAGAGCCAGGTGTCAGCTGTGGCCAAGGATATGTTTGCTCAACTCTGGTTGGTGTGCCAGCTGCAGCCGTACTTGAGTTGATCAAACCTGACCACAGTGTTCCATGCCCTATTGACTTCAAGATTAGATTACTGTAACACTGTCTGCATGGGGCTGCCCTTGAAGATGGTTCTGAAGCTGCAACTAGTGCAGAATGCGATGGCCAGGTTGGTTACTGGAGCTAGGCAGTTTGATTCTCTTGGACTGCTGTTTTGGTGACTGCATTGGCTGTCCATTCGTTTCAGGGCCCAATTCAAGGTGCTGGTTTTTACCTCCTTCACAGTTTGGGGCCAGGTTATCTGAGAGACCGCCTTCTCCCATATATTCCAGCCCGCCCTTTTAGGTTATCTGAGGGGGCTTTCCTGCAAGTGCCGCCTTTCTCCCAGTTTGGGGAATGGCAGCATGGGGGCAAGCTTTCTCAGTAGTGGTGCCACAATTATGGAACTCCCTACCAATTACACAGGCCAACACACATTTTGCTTCCTTAAATGTTACACCAATTCCTGGGTATATCTGGGGTGCGGATTCAAAAAATGGCATCCGTTTTGCCCTATCACGTCTAGTTTTCTAGTTTGCCCTATCACCATTCACTAATGAGGCTAAACTGTATCTCCAAAACTAGACGTGATAGGGCAAAATGAATGCCATTTTTGAAATCGGTACCCCAAATTCATATCAAACCACCGTAAAGTTTGGGAAAAACTTTTCTGACCCTCAGTTTTGTAGGCCTGTGTTATGGAATTCCCCATGAGAATTAAGATCTACCCTCTCCTTCATGGCATTTTGACGTGGGCTTAAAACATTTTTGTTTCATTTTGCATTTGGGATGTCTGTCTCCTGTGCCTCTATAGCTGTTCCTTGAGTATTTTTGCCCTCCTTCAACTGATGTCCCCCCCCCATTGTATTTCCAATTTATTTGCTATTGTTAATTGCATTTTCTGGTTTTTTATTCTATTGTATTTTTTAAAAATCTATCAATGGTAAGATGTCTTGGGCATCTGCTTTCAGCAGAGAAAAGGCAGGGTAGAAAACTTAAATAATAAATAAATAAATATTTGTAATGCAGTAGCATAAAACAAAAAGTGGGGGGAAAAGTGTGTGCGTCTTATGGAGCGAATACTAAAAAAAACAAAAAACTCCGCCCTGGCCCTGGCCCCGCCCCCTGCCCGCTCACTCTGCTCTGCTTGGCTTCCCCGGGCAGTCAGAGGCTGAGCTGGCTGGGGGGCTCCTGCCTTCCCTCAGTGCCGGCACGGACTGTGGCAGCGCTGGAGGGCGCCCAAGCCTGCGTGTCTACTCAGAAGTAAGTCTCAGAATCAGTGGGGCTCACTCCCAGGAAAGTGTGGGTGGGGTGGCAGTCTCGCTGCCCAATCCTGTGCATGCCTACTCTGAAGTAAGTCCCATTAGAGTCAGGGGGGCTTACTCCCAGGAAATCCTCTCTCTCCCCCCCAAGCCTGGAGCATCACAGCCTCTCTTTCCCCCCACCCCAAGCCTGGAACATCACAGCCTCTCTCCCCCCAAGCCTGGAGCATCACAGCTTCTCTCTTCTGCCCCCCAAACCTGGAGCATCACAGCCTCTCTCTCTCTCCACCCCCCAAGCCTGGAGCATCACAGCCTCTCTCTCCCCCCCCCAAGCCTGGAGCATCACAGCTTCTCTCTCCCCCCCCCAAGCCTGGAGCATCACAGCCTCTCTCTCCCCCCCCCCAAGCCTGGAGCATCACAGCTTCTCTCTTTCCCCCCCCAAGCCTGGAGCATCACAGCTTCTCTCTTCCCCCCCAAGCCTGGAGCATCACAGACTCTTGCTCCCCCCCAAGCCTGGAGCATCACAGACTCTTCCCCCCCAAGCCTGGAGCATCACAGCTTCTCTCTTTCCCCCCCCCCAAGCCTGGAGCATCACAGCTTCTCTCTTTCCCCCCCAAGCCTGGAGCATCACAGACTCTTGCTTCCCCCCCCCCCAAGCCTGGAGCATCACAGACTCTCTTTCCCCCCACCCCAAGCCTGGAGCATCACAACTTCTCTGCAACACAAACACTTTCCCCCCTCTCTCTTACACACAGGCTTCCCCCTTCTCTTACACACACAGATGCTCTGCCCCCACACACACACACTCACACAGCAGGGGAGGGGCGCTTTCACTCACCTCATCCAGCATCTGAATGTAAGCCCCCCCCCCATCACAAAGAAAAAACTGTCTCCTTGGTCAGAATGCCAGTGTTTGCTTATTGCACAAGCCCCAGGTAAGGCTCGATTCTGACCATAAATCCAGAGGTTTGTTGTGTCTTGAGAATTCAAGTTGTGGTTGGACTTTCCACTTGTTCATTTGTATTGGAATCATGGAAGAACTGTCGAGGAGGTAGATGTGGTGTCAGCAGTGGCCCCTTTAAGGGTAAGGCCTGAGCATCCAGCAGAGTGTGCTACACAGCTGCAGCCACTGGAAGGCAATAGGCCCCTCAGGGATATAAGGAGTACCTGAGGCAGAAAGGGTTTGTGGGTTTTGAAGGAGTGCAGGTTGGAGAGGAGACTGACTGGGTTTATTGAATTTGGAATCTGACTGTGAATTGTGACTGGACCTGGATACCCTGATGGATTTGACTGACCTACCTGGAACCTGACCTTGGACTGTAATTTGGCTTATTGGCTCTGGACTCTGATTTGGCAACTCTGATTGATGGGACTGATTTACTTGGCATCTGGGGACTGGAACTGGACTCACTTTTGCTTGCTGCACTGGTGAGTTGCACAAGGGGGACTGATCAGCCTTAAGCGGGCACGAGGCCCAGTGGATTGGAATTTGGCAGAACATCATTGTAGCAGAAAGATAATGTGATCCCCTATTTGAGTGCACCTGCTTTTGTGAGCTTCATAAATTCTGACTCTATCGATGATGAGTTCTTGGGGTTTCCAGAAAACTAGAGTACTCAAACCTTTAAGTCTCTCCATTTGTTAATGACAGTGATAATGGTTCTTAATGCCACTGTTGACTGCTGTTCACTTTACATGGTTCAAATGTTATTCTGTTATAGTTTATTAAATATTTTATTACACTGTTTGGTTCAGAATATTTTTTTCCTGTTTTCCTCCTCTAAAAACTAGGTGCGTCTTATGGTCAGGTGCGTCTTATGGAGCGAAAAATACGGTATACAAAATCCAGTCAAAAACATGACTGTGCAAAAATATATATTATTATTTTTGCACAGACAGGTATTTTAGCTGGTTTGTTTTATCCAGACATCAAGTCCTTCCCAAGGACCTGGGATGCCTGGTTTTTACCCTTTAAATAGCATTGCAAAATGTAAGCTGTTCTAGTAACGCTGCTTTTTGCGGTTGATTGATGGTAATTTCTATGGCCCTTATGCTGTTCAAATGCTCTTCAAGGTGTTTTGGAATAACACCGAGAGCCAATCATCATTGGGATCACCAATCACATCATTATGATTATGATTATGATTATTTTATTGACATTTTGCTGTTATCTGCATTTCAAAAGATGGCTTGTGTTCTCTGCTTTCAGTTTGCTTGCTGTTCATAATGAAGAGCTTAGTGAGGCCAATATGCTTGACTTTTTAAATGTGAAATCTGGGGAGTTCGCCAGGAAACTTCTTGCTGAGTAAAGAATTTGACTGGCATTTGGGGTATTTATATTCCATCTTAGTGATTTTCAACCGGGATGCTGCGACACACATTGGTGTGCTGTGAATGCTCCACAGGGATGCCGCTGGAGTTCAGTGGAGGGTCATTTATTAGTAGGGCCATTGGGGGCCCTGCAGTGTGGTGTGCCTTGTCAGTTGTCCAAAATACGGTTGGAGTGCCTTGACAGTTTTAGTGGTTTGTCAGTGTACCTTCAGATGAAAAAGTTTGAAAATTGCTGTTGTACACTGTCAACAAGTTTGAAACTCGTTTAACTGTAATAGTGTGTTTAAATTTGTGGTGTAGACATGCCCTCACCTACTTCCTGAATCAACCAAATGCCTCCTTGTTATAGGAAAATAAAAATAATGAAATCCATTTTTTTTCCTTCACTGGTAAATGTTCAAAGCAAACACTTCTGAGTCCCATGAATATCAACAGTGCAATGCAATTTCTATTGCAGTGGTTCTCAAACTTTTTAGAGGCCTTTGAGTCTGCTGTCTGATTTAAAAATGCCAAGGGTGTAGCTATAATGGTGATCGGGCAGCAGTGCTCCCCCCTTCAAATCAGTAGCTTGTTTAATCCTTGGTGCACATTGCCTAATCTGCCCTGTCAGTTTTGTGACCCCCCCCCAAATTGGGTCACAACCCACTGGTGGGTCCTGGACCCACAGTTTGAGAACTGTTGATACAGAATTCAGTATAAAAGTACTTGACTTTGACTATGTCCAGTATGAATGACAAATAAATTTACTAATGATATACTATGTGCTATATAGAGCATTAATTAGGATAGAATTCTTGGTGTGTAGACTGTAATTTCACAAATTTCAAAGGCAAGGATTACAAAGTCTAAAGGTATCTGTTGTATTGTTGAAATTATCTAGTTCTTCTGTTGGTTAATAATACATTTCTCCTAGAATTCCACTAAAGGTGCAACATAGTCTAATTAGCAACACCAGTGTTCTTTAGTGTCTGAAGTTTCTGTTCTGGATGGATCTGAATAATATGAAAATCTTCCTTCTTCCATATTTTCCTGCCCGCCATCGTAGGTCATCTGAGGGGACTTTCCTTTGAGTGCTACCTTTCTCCCAAGTTAGGGGGATGGTGGCACGGGGCAAGCCTTCTCGGTAATGGTGCCACAATTACGGAACTCCCAACTAGGGGAATTAAGATCTATCCCCTCCCTCGTGGTGTTTCAGCCTGGGCTCAAAACCTTTTTGTTCAGTTTGGCATTTGAGTGATGGGTTGTCTGCTTCCTGTGCCTCTATAGCAGTTCCTTGAGTGTTAATAGTTTTGCTCTCCTCCAATTAGCTTTTTCTTTATTTATTTAATCCCCCCCCACCCCTCCCATGAATTGTAAACTGCCTTGGGCAACTGCTCTGGCAGAGGAAAGGTAGGATAAAAATCTTTTAACTAATGAAGTAACTAAGTAAATAAATAATATGATCCATAACCACACGTTAATGCACGTATCGCTTTCAAATTAGTTTTGGTTCCGCAAATAAGCATATATGGCCAGATTGGCAATTGGTATATTGGTGTAAGTTAGCAGAGCTCCCTTTAAGCCTGTCATACTTGTGAATTTTTCATATAGATTTTCATATGCTTATAAATAAATTTACTAGTCTTTAAGGAGCTACAAGATGCTAACCACGCAGTTTATTTTGTTGTGCTAGAAACTTCAAATCAGAGACCTAACATTTTCTCAGATCACTGCTCAACAACAAATAGAACACTTACTAAATGTGTTTTGCCATAATTTCTAAAATGAATGCAGTGCAGCAGCATTCTCCTCGTTGCAAAGCCAACATCTGCTTTTGTTTTCATAATAACTTCTGTAGTAACTACTTTGTGAGCTTTATTTGTACACTGTGGCTACTAAATATGTGAAAGAAGCTAACAGAAGGGCAGCCAGCAAAATATGCTCTAGTGTATGAGTTGACCTTGGACCCTACATGATCTTATTAATTCCAAAATGTTCTAGAACTCAAGCCAGCACCTGCATTTCTCTTTTCGTTCAGTCTCACTGTGTACTTTACCTTTACAAAGTGGTTGCCTCCAAAAAGCGGTTTTCTCAAGGCTGTTTTTTATACTACACATGCTATATGGGAATGTATACATCACATGGGTAGCTTAGATTACATAGGAAGTTTCATGGTGGTTCCTTTCCACCCAGTCTGAACCACTATCACTATTTTAGGAAGTGCACACTAGACTATCCACATGGCCAAAACATCTCTCTGAGTCCAGCCTATCTAGCTTTCCAACTCTGATGGAACTGCGCCAGTGGAGTATGCACTGCATCCTGTGGGGCAGGGGGGTATTCCTGTAGGCCTCCTCAAGTTATGGAAACGTTTGATTCCTTTTCTTGGGGCTGTATAGCGGTTGCATCACTACTGGAAAGTTGGTTAGGATTGGGCTGTCTGTTATTGAACCCAACTACAGGAACGTAGCCCTACAATAACAATCACACTGAGGTAACTTATGAATTGATCCATTTTTCTTCCCCTTCATTATCAGTCAAGCAAGGCTTGTCCATTTTTTTAGTACCTGTTTGTCAGCTCAGGGTGGTTTTGCACCAGCTCTGCTAAAAGTGCTTATGTCAATGTAAGCTGCCCCAAGGTACTTTGATATTGGTTTCAGTTATCTGTTGCTGAAGAACCAGCATTATTTATGAACACTTTGGGGCCAGCAGGACTGGTTCTGGAATTTATAATGGTTATTCCATTTAGAAATAGATGCCTAAAAGCAGCAATTTCAACCACCGTGCCACAGCACACTAGTATGCTGTGAATGGTCCACGGTGTGCCACAGGAGTTTGGGGGATGGTCACTTATTAGTAGGGCCAGTGGGGCATGTGAGCCCCTGGCTGGCAGTGCAGTGTGCAATATCAAAAGAGAAAGGAAGAAAGAAAGAAAGAAAGAAAGAAAGAAAGAAAGAAAGAAACTACTATGGTGTGCCTTCGCAATTTTAGTGCCTTGTCAGTGTGCCCTGAGCATAACCAACCTGTGTAGTATAAGGAGCACAAGGTAGCCATTCTCAGCAGGAAAGGAATAAACTCACTACACATGAGAAGTATTTGAGAAGAGACACATTTACAACTTGAATGACTAAAATGGAAGCGAAAGAGTTATTGTGGAAATGAGAGCAGAACCAAATAAAATTACTTAGGTAAGAGAGGGTGCGTGCGTGTGTGTGTGTACGTGTCTGTGTACATGTGCCCATGAACCCTAGTATTAAAAGCCAAATCTACACTCAGTGTATCCAGAGCAAGAATGCAGGTAGCAGCAAAGCAACTGAAGCCTGGAACTGCCAAGTGGTTTATATTAATATCTGCTGTGTCTGTGAATTGACTTCTTGAACATATTTGAAGAGTGTCAGCTCAGGACATGTTCCAGCTAGCACATTACATAATTCTGTGTAATGTGTCGGGTGTCTACTTTCCGTCGTTCTTATCCAGATTCACACCCATCCTTTCGGCCTCTCTTGAGGTTAATCGTTTTGTTGTTGCACCACCAATGTTACATTTTTAAAAGGAAGCTTATAAAAAATGTTGCAGTGATATTTTCCATTTCACTTAAGTCCTCCCTTTCCCCTGATAATTCATTATACTATGAGTTTTTGTCTCCTACTTATCAATTCTGTTAAAACAGTTGTGAGAGTTTCTGTATAAAGAAGCTTAAGCCTCCTACACTTTGCTGAAATATGGTACATAAATATTTGAGTAGTGTAATTTTTGTATGCAGTGCTTTATATGGAGTGAGATAAATTGACTAGAAAATGTGACATTTTAACTTCTCATAGGTTAAATGTGAAGTACAAGTGTACCTCATGATCAACCACCACTCCTACACAGAAGAAGCCAGAAGTTGTACATAATGCATATGTAAGAGACTTCATCCACATGCTGTAACTAGCCTCAGACTGAGGATAGGACAGTTGCAGCTAGGAACATTTTCTGTGTTTGAAAAATGTGTGCGGGTGTAATAAATGCATCAGTAGTTGTGTGGGCTTTGCTGGAGTATCTGAATAGTTAAGGTACTGGTGGAAAACTGCATTTTGGTACAGAGGTGGTCCAAACCACTTATGTGATCACTAGAAACTTGAACCTATTTTAAGTCACTTGTTCAAACCTCTTGACATTAGTCTTTTCTCATGGTAACCATCCTTTCAGCAGAGCAAATCAAATTAAACATAAGACAAAATGGAGAGGTACAGAAATCCTTCCTTCTTACTGTACACATCCTCAGATTGTCCCAAGGGACATTCGCAGTGGTTGACAATGTATGGTTGTAGAGTGCAAGCTGTATGTAATAGTCTGAATATAGTGAGCCAATTAAAAAAATTGACTAGTTGTATAAGTGATTTGAGAGTCACTGAGGTTTTCTTCTTTGTGGTCTTTGTGCAGTTCCACAGATGGGATTCTGTGCCTGTACAGAAAATTCTCAGACCTTTTTAGAGATCTTTAGGAAGGAATTATTGCTGTTCCCTTTGTTTGACTTAGAGTCACACCTTTTTCTGAGCAGTACTACAGCAGCATTATTGAGAGCTTTTTTCCTAAGTTGTTAGTTCATCTTACTGAGGTTTTCCTGCATGTGGCTAGGTTTTTTCTTTTTTTCTTTTGTTTCCTCCTCTGAATTTCTTTCATTCTACACATGGATTTTAAGAAAGAAAAAAAAAAAGAGAGACTTCTTTCCCTCTTCTCCACTCATGTGCCTATGGCATAGTAGGTAGTGTTTAAGAAGTGCTGCATTCGTAAGGGGAATGTTCCGGCTTCAAATTGCAACAATGGTTGTCCTGCATGCTTTAACAAAAGAGCACTGTGTGAAATCTTGCATCTGCTGCCAAAAAATACAGGATTGCTGTTTGTATATGATACTACACTGAATTCCCCACACAGAAGTGAGTCTATTAGTGCTTTGATTGTCCATAGGAGAGAGATCTTTACTTGATGCAAACCCTCCACAATGAATGCTGAGCCTCCAGAAGCTGCCCATGTGATACTGCCACTCACCAGGGTTCTGATGCAACTGACCAATACTGTGCCAAACTCTTGTCTGTTCTGCACTGATACATGGCGCCTCAGTACTGACTGTGAGAGCCCAATTGGTACATACATATCACTGCCACATTTACCCTGTCTGCATTGAAACGAGCCATTGCACACTGCTTGTGCAACCCAGGCCTCCAGCACAAGCAAGGTAGTTAAAGCACTCAGATATCTCTTTATCACATCAATTTGCCTGTTGCTTCAACAGCAACAGATGACATTCCTTTTCCTTGGATACTGTGTGTGTGTGTGGGGGGGGTGCTCTTGGGGTTCCTGTCCAGAGACCCTGGGATACCTGTTGTTGACCCTCTTCATTGTTTCTGCACTGCCACCAGTCCTTATCTTGCCAAAGCCCCTGCACTTCACAGAGCTTTCAGGGATTAGGGACTTTTGCAATTTCTCGAACCCAGTGCCTGGTTCACACTTCAGCTTGGTTCTCAGTCAGAACAAAGGGTGGAGGGCTAAGTGAGAAAACTCAATTTTCCAGCAGCATGAGGTTAATTATAAGTGGTATTCACAGATTATGTAGATTCATTTTAGCAATTCGGTTTAGTGATCCAGTTTAGGTGATTCAGTTTACTGATTGGTCGCACTATATTTCTCCAAATGACTCCAACTCCTGTCTCCTCCAGATTCTCCAATCTCAGAACTTGAATAGGCAGGAGGTTGCCCTTCTGCGTGCTCTAGATCTTCTCCCATTTTCTGTTAGCTATTTGGGAGGGAAATTCAAACAAAACTATCTTTCTAACCTTTTTTTCTTTTAAACTTAAAATGGTTTTGGAACATAAGAACATAAGAACAGCCCCACTGGATCAGGCCATAGGCCCATCTAATCCAGCTTCCTGTATCTCACAGCGGCCCACCAAATGCCCCAGGGAGCACACCAGATAACAAGAGACCTCATCCTGGTGCCCTCCCTTGCATCTGGCCTTCTGACATAGCCCATTTCTAAAATCAGGAGGTTGCGCATACACATCATGGCTTGTACCTCTTAATGGATTTTTCCTCCAGAAACTTGTCCAATCCCCTTTTAAAGGCATCCAGGCCAGTCGCCATCACCACATCCTGTGGCAAGGAGTTCCACAGACCAACCACACACTGAGTAAAGAAATATTTTCTTTTGTCAATCCTAACTCTCCCTACACTCAATTTGAGTGGATGTCCCCTGGTTCTGGTATTATGTGAGAGTGTAAAGAGCATCTCTCTTTCCACTTTATCCTTCCCGTGCATAATTTTGTATGTCTCAATCATGCCCCCCTCAGGCGTCTCTTTTCTAGGCTGAAGAGGCCCAAACGCCGTAGCCTTTCCTCATAGGGAAGGTGCCCCAGCCCAGCAAGCATCTTAGTCACTCTCTTTTGCACCTTTTCCATTTCCACTATATCCTTTTTGAAATGCGGTGACCAGAACTGGACACAGTACTCCAGGTGTGGCCTTACCATAGATTTGTACAACAGCATTATAATATTAGCTGTTTTGTTCGCAATACCTTTTCTAATGATCCCAAGCATAGAATTGGCCTTCTTCACTGCCGCTGCACATTGGGTCAACACTTTCATTGACTTGTCCACCGCCACCCCAAGATCTCTCTCCTGATCTGTCACAGACAGCTCAGAACCCATCAGCCTATATGTGAAGTTTTGATTTTTTTTTGCCCCAGCGTGCATGACTCTACACTTACTGACATTGGAACGCATCTGCCATTTTGCTGCCCATTCTGCCAGTTTGGAGAGATCCTTCTGGAGCTCCTCACAATCACTTCTGGTCTTCACCACTTGGAAAAGTTTGGTGTCGTCTGCAAACTTAGCCACCTCACTGCTCAACCCTGTCTCCAGGTCATTTATGAAGAGGTTGAAAAGCACCGGTCCCAGGACAGATCCTTGGGGCACACCGCTTTTCACCTCTCTCCATTGTGAAAATTGCCCATTGACACCCACTCTCTGTTTCCTGGTCTTCAACCAGGTCTTAATCCAGGAGAGGATTGAGTGTCTAAGTGTTCCTAAGTGTCTTTCTAAAAACCAGAGTCCTTCAGACAAAACTTCCATGAAATATTTAGAGCTTTGGGCATAACAAGAAAATGCAGTAACGAATGATCTGGATTATATATGCCTAGGTAAGGTTATATTGGATTTCACATATAGCTTTATTGTTTTTCATTTTGTTTTTACACACTCTGCATCTTTTATAATGAAAACTCCTAAAGTAGCTACAAGATACTAGACTCATGATAGCTGTGCAGGTAGCCTGTGCACAGTACTTATAAAGCAGTACTGGAGAATGCAATATACATCTTGGAAGTCACGCTTCATGGTTCGCACCTATTTAGGTGTGAGAGTTCTGGGTTTCAATTCCAAAGCAAGACCATGTTCTGGGAAGAGGTATACCTTATGGTTCATGGGGGAAGATTTGCAGTGGTGAAGTTCTGCTTTTTAATTCAGCTACACTACACACTAATAACACAGCCCAACACACATTTTGCTTCCTTAAACATTACACCAGTTCCTGGGTATATTTGGGGTGCTGATTCCAAAAATGGCATCCGTTTTGCCCTGTCTAGTTTTGGAGACAAGGCATAGCCTCTTTAATGAATGGTTCAAGCAGCTTCCTCATGAGGAAACCTACACCATGGCTTCTTCATGAGGAAGCTGCTTGAACCATTCACTAATGAGGCTATACTATATCTCCAAAACTAGACATGATAGGACAAAACGGATGCCATTTTTGGAATCAGCACCCCAAATATACCCAGAAACTGGTGTAATTAGAGGACCTGTCCTCTAATTCCCTGACTGTGGAGTTTTTTCAGTAGCCTTTGGTGAGGGACCGTGTCAAACGCCTTCTGAAAGTCCAGATATATAATGTCCACGGGTTCTCCCGCATCCACATGCCTGTTGACCTTTTCAAAGAATACTATAAGGTTTGTGAGGAAAGAAACCTGTATTTTGGTTTCTATATTTCCTGTCGCTCGCACACATAAATCTTTCAGTCTCTGCTCATATGGCAAAAAAGTAACTGAGGGAAGGAAGAAGAGGGATCCAGGCAAGGGGAGTTTATACCATTAACTCCTAGACCAGTCCTAGAGAGACCAGCACTGGCCTGAGAGTGCTGACCCTCCCCCACTTTCACAGAAGCTGCTTAGATCTGTGAGTCCAAAGAGGAAGGAAGAGGTTAGAACCTAGGCCAGGAGAGCACATACCATCTCTTCCTGAAGGAGCGAGCACCTATCTGAGCTCTGTTTTGTCCCATGTGATTTTTGTTGTTTTTATTTATAAACCACTTTGGATGCCAAACCAAAAAGTCACTTTATAAAAGTATAAAACAAATAAAGAACCATACTTCTGAGTCTTTAGTACAGGGGTGCCCAAACCCCAGCCCTGGGGCCACTTGCGGCCCTCGAGGCCTCTCAATGTGGCCCTCAGGGAGCCCCCAGTCTCCAATGAGCCTCTGGCCCTCTGGAGATTTGTTTGAGCCCATACTAGCTCGATGCAACTGCTGTCAGAGTGAGGGCGACTGTTTGACCTCTGTGAGCTGTGGGATGAGGGCTCCCTCCACTGCTTGTTGTTTCACATCTGTGATGCAGTAGGGGCAGCAAAGGAAAGGCCAGCTTTGCTTTGTGCAAGGCCTTTTATAGGCCTTGAGTTATAGCAAGACCTTCATTCATTCATATAAGTTCATCTTTAATATATTTATTTATGTAAACTTATGTAAACTTATTCAAATTTTAAATGTAAATTAATTATTTTTCCCTGGCCCCCAACACAGTGTCAGAGAGACGATGTGGCCCTCCTGCCAAAAACTTTGGACACCCCTGCTTTAGCAGATCATACTTTTGGTCACTCAAAGCCCATTTCACTCACAGAAGATCTACACCCCTTTGTGGAACAAGTTCAGATGGACCTGAAGTTCAGCAGCAGGAAGAGAAGGGCAAATACTTCCCCATTCATCCTGCAGTAACTCTGAAATGATCCGTGTTCTTTTCCCCAAATCTGGAAGAATTTGAATTTATTGGAATTGGTTTTCAAAATGTCTACATCACCTTTCCCTTGGCAAAGGTGGTGGGACATGTTCTGAAAATTTTCCCTGCTCTGCACCAGCCATACAAAATGATCTGCCCTTTAACCCCACTCCACACAGCTGCATAGGTATCTGAATGGAATTTCAGTCAATATTAGTGAAAGACTTGGGCATGTTTCTCATAGACTCTGTGTTTTTAAAAATCATATTCAACATATGTCATCAAGTTTGTGATTCCTTTGAGCTTCTGCATGTGTCAGAGGAAGCCACTTATCTTTTCATCTAGTATCTTTTGCTTTTTCCACCACAAAGCCGATTCTTGACCTGTCACCCAAGTGCCTATAATTATATATGAATCCAGAATTGATTCAGAGTTCCCCCATTTGAAAAAGGAAGAAGCAGTCAGTAGTCTGTGTTTAGTTGCTGGCAGATATGGAAAAGTTAGAGCCTTGACTTCAGAGTAATTGTGAGAAGATGTATCCCCCCATGTCAGAAGCATGCCATGGTTTTTTCAGTACTGCGGTTGGTTGTCAGTTCATGAAGCAGCTGCCAGGTATTCCTCAGCTGACTTTGCTACCTGTCTTGGGAATAATACCATAATGAACCATCTGGCCAAGTTCAAGATACAAGTGTTTGACCTACACATGTAGTCCCTGTCAAGTGCTTCATTCAGAGCTGGCAAGATAATCAGTACCCGAACATATTGTTCTGTGCAGCCTTCCTATTTGGCAGCATGGAAATGTTCTGTAAATAAACTGAACTCTGCCAGAGTTGTCAGAGAAATAGGGCATACTGAGATCTTATTAGGTTTGTACTCTCATTAGAAGGGATAGTATTGCGTCAAGCAAGAACTACAAAAGATGCTGAATCCCCCGCTGCACTTTGTCATGTGGAAATCCTGTTGTCTCAGAAAAATATCTGTGATTAGCCCTGTGAGAACAAAATAATACTAATTTTAAAAAAACATTTGAGGTGACTTTAATGCAACTTGTTCTGTAAGGTGTTTTTGTTTGGGGACCACTGAAGTAATTGGATATGGCCAGCAAAAGGTGGAGCTTAAACCACTAAGAGGTGATTCACACTTGACCAGGGTAACAAGATACCATAACCGCAAAAGCACCCCAAAATGTTAGGACATCCAAGAAAACTGTAGGACATGATAAAATAAAAGCTAAAATCACTTGTTTCATGTGGTTAATTCATTCACTGATTTCATGTGCTTAATTTAAACACTATATTACTTATTATTAAATTAAAAACTATAGTACATATAATGTATTACATATAATTTATTAATTTCAAGAAAGCTATGTGCTGACTGCAGGGGCCCGCTCACAGAGACAAGGAGGATAGGACACAAGGCTAAAAAAGAGCACATGTCCTGGAAAAAGAGGACATCAGGTCACTGTGCACTTCACATTATGATACAAAGACAAAATTAGATAGCAAAATACACATGAACAGTGTGGTTTGTGAAGGGCATGTGCATTTAGATGGCTGGGTTTCCTCTAACAAAATAAAATCAGAGGCTACATTCTCTCCCAAAGGCTACTTCCCTGTTTACTATAGGTAGATTTAGACTTTTAAACTGCATGCACCATTCACAACTAATGGATGTCACTCATATATTTTGCCATTTAAACTGGAATACTGTACTTAGTTTTTGTAACTCCAGCATACACACACCTGCATCTGTGCGCATGCACACATACACACAGAGAGATGTGAATTGGGTATAAAACTCCTGAATGCAATCCAACGTGGAAATCCACCCTGTCCTTGGTGCAGCACTAAAAGATTACTTTTCTCCTTAAGAATAGTAGCAGCTGTTAAAGCATCACAATCTGAACTGTAATAACCAAATGTCCCAGCTTAATTTGTACTACTGAACCACCCTGTCCTTGGTGCAGCACTTGGTGCAGCACTTGGTGCAGCACTGAAATCCACCCTGTCCTTGGTGCAGCACTAAAAGATTACTTTTCTCCTTAAGAATAGTAGCAGCTGTTAAAGCATCACAATCTGAACTGCAATAACCAAATGTCCCGGCTTAATTTGTACTACCTCCCGGTTCAGCAGCAGTAAGCCTGTGAATAAAAGCTGTAGGCAAGCAGTTGGGGGGGGGGGAGAGACAGGCATACCTTTTTTTCCTGCTTGTGGGCTTATTTAAAACTGCTTACAAATTTTCAAAAATGTGACTTTTAATTAGGGAACATGTAGATGCACTGAAAACGTATAGGTTTTTTGTTTGGCATCCGCATTCATGGAGGAATAGTGATTTTCTCCATTTCTGGGAAGTCACACAATCACAATACAGTATTTCTATGTGATGATGGGACTCATTCGTGATGTGGCTATGTAGATCTGTGTGGTGTATATTACGAGGAGTTCTAGTCTGGACTGCAATAACCAAATGTCCCATCTTAATTTGTACTACCTCCAGGTTATTTTGCACTACCTCCAAAATACTCCCTTATTTTAATATTTTATTACATTTTAAATAATAATACAATATTATTTTAATACACTTTTTTAGTTGAGACATTCACATCCTAGCTCACCTAATCAGTTAAGTATGAAGAAAATTTAACATTGGAACCATGTGTTGTTGAACCATGTATTTTTTTATGTCTCTTTCTTCCCCACTAACATCAAGTATTGTTAGATGCATTTTAAATGGGGATCCAAATAGAACATGATTTATGGAAGTTTTCTGAACGTTTGGAGTTTCTTCCATTTTGTCTAAATGAATATTGCAAAAAGGAGGGCTACTTTGAATTTGGAAAAACTGAGGAAGTTGAATTTTTTTCCCTGCCAAAACAAACATCCGCAGACCTGTGTAGTCTACACATTTCAATGCGTGTGAAAATATTTGGTGTTGCACAGTTACTTCCTTGGGTGGAAATAGTCCTGTGATTAATTCTGAGATTTTGCAGAGAGGAAATTGTAGCTATTTTAGTAACTGAACACGGGCAATTTGTTTATAGATACCATTTCCTGTCTGACACATTCAGCCAAAGGGTAAAATACTGTATGTGCATGACAAAGGCTCGGAATAGGAGATGAATATGTGAAGCTTATATAACATCAGGCTGTTGGTTCATCTGTCCAGTACTGTCTGCTAGGATGGGTAGTTGGAAAGACTAAGCTTTTCCCTTACTATAAAGCCATGAGTGTGTGTACTTTAGCATTTTAAGCAGTACAGCAAGCAGCCCAAGTATACCTTTTGAACATTTCTGGTGTCAAATAGTATGGCGAGCAATGGGCAGGGGCATAGATAGTACTTAAAGGAGATTTTAATTCATGTGCTGAATGATGTCCCTGAATGGCTATGTGATGAAGTGCTGGGTTGGGGATGAACATGTTTTCCCTGGCTTCTTCTCTCTGCGTTGGGCTGGTTAGGAATAGTGGTGGAACAGGCCCAGATTCATATTTCAAATTTTTAGATATATGCTTTAAAATGTAATGTATGAAGAAGTAATTTATCTCAAATAAAATATTTAAATCATGTCTTCAAAAGTGATGGTGGTGTGACACTCAATGAGAAACTCACCTAATAAGGAAGACAGGAATCTTTCTTTAAAGGGCCACCCCAAAATAAAATGAATGCTGAGAACAGCAAAGAATCTGATGCACTCAGCAAGGGGTGTTTATAACAAAGTTTGGATGGGAAATTGCTTCAGATAATATTGTTAAGGCTTGATTTCTTTATAAAAGAAGCAGCCAGCCATAACAAATTATTTTCAACTTCTATTGTTGTGTTATACGCCAATGTGAAACAGAAACACAATGTTCTTTGTGTTTTTGCCATTTATGTTTAGCCTTCTAGAATTACCAAGGTTGACATTAGCAAACCATGTTCCACCAATTCTGTGACCCAGTCTTGAACTATACACATTTTTATAGACTTTTATTGCTGGTTTTAAGTAAGCTTTTTAACTTCTTCTCCATGTTTGTGAGTATGTAGCACTTAGCTTACAGTATCATGAACTGTGTGTGGGATGCAAGGGTGATTGGTCCAACCTCAGTTACTGAAATGCTGCATTCACTGTCTTTATCGTTTTCTTCAAAACGTGAAATTGTTTTGTCATCTGTATGAGATGCAATTAAGAATACAACTTCACAGATAAAAGATGAGTAGCCGCCTATGGATTTTGAGTGCATTTGGGGAAAAAATTGGACTGTGCATTATTTGTTTACTTATCTCTAACTTTCTATTTGAACTTAGAAAACTAATGTGTAAATGTGATCCATAAGTATTTAAAAGTATGTGCATTATGCATATATACCCATCAGGGATTTCAAGGTGCTTACTGCTTCATGTCAAGTGTACACCGGGTTGGTGGCAAACCTAAATTTGTTGCTGTGCCACTTTGAAATGAGTAGAACTCATATTGATCATGGCTAACAGCCCAATCCTACTTAACTCCCCATGTGGTTATACAGCTGTGTCAATGCAGTGCACTGTATTTTGTTGGGGAGTTGGCCTCTGGAGGCCTCTTCATGGTAAGGGAACATTTGGTCCCTTGCCCTGGGGTAACCCTGAGCCAGTCCACTAGGTCTACTCGGACCTGTGCCAGCTATAACACTGGCACTAGTCCACAAGGACCTGGGCCAGGGGATTGAGATCGGGACTGGGGGTAGGATATTGGTGTGTGCCATTGCTGCTGATACCATCTCCTTTCTGGGCCTGATCTACCCTCCTCCCCACCCCATCACGTAAAGAAAATCTTGTGGTTGCAGATGGAGCAGTTACTAGAAGTAATTGTGATGGTCGAACCAAAGATATGTATATGAGTGCTAATTCAAGTCTGAATCTGGATTTTAACTGGATCAATGGGGTGAACAATTCTTATGAAACATTACTGATTGGGATTAAATTATTTTTAAGCCATTTTTATGCTTTTTAAAAATGGTAATTGAATTAGCCAGGATTTTTATTTATTTTTTCAAAGTTTTGTATCTTGCCTTTACGGTTTTCTAGACAGTTTACAATAAAATGCAAAAGTTTTCAAGAGAAAGTTGTAGTTGACAAGACTGAGCCAAGACACTGGAACACTCTTGGCAGACATTGTTTTTCATTTTATTGACTTATTATATTTTCATCCTATATATTTGTATCAAGGCAGCATACTTGATACACTATCTCTCAGCCTAGTGTAAGAGGCTAGGCTGAGAGGTAGTGTCCTACTCAACTAAGAGATCTTCATCATGCCTGAGTAGGGTTTTGAACTCTGGTTCTGATCCCATATCCTATCTAGTCTTGCCTTGCTGATCTCCAATATCAAGAACTAAAAACGTAATGACTTAGCTAGAATTATTTCAGAGGTCCTGTTCAAGAAAGGAGATTGGTGTCAATTGGATACAGTACTTTTCCTTACAACTTAGTAGCTCTTAGTAGTACTTAGTAGTTCAACTTAGTATGAACCATCTGGCAGTTAGAATCAAGCTTACACGTGCAAATCAACTGAAAGTGTGGAGATAGTGCTAATATTATAATGCTGTTGTACAAATCTATGGTAAGGCCACACCTGGAGTATTGTGTCCAGTTCTGGTCGCTGCATCTCAAAAAGGATATAGTGGAAATGGAAAAGGTGCAACAGAGAGCAACTAAGATGATTGCTGGGCTGGGGCACCTTCCTTATGAGGAAAGGCTACGGCATTTGGGCCTCTTCAGCCTAGGAAAGAGACTCCTGAGAGGGGGCATGATTGAAACTTACAGAATTATGCATGGGAAGGATAAAGTGGATAGAGAGATGCTCTTTACACTCTCACGTAACACCAGAACCAGGGGACATCCACTCAAATTGAGTGTTGGGAGAGTTAGGACAGACAAAAGAAAATATTTCTTTACTCAGTGTGTGATTGGTCTGTGGAACTCCTTGCCACAGGATGTGGTGACGGCATCTGACCTGGATGCCTTTAAAAGGGGATTGGACAAGTTTCTGGAGGAAAAATCCATTATGGGTTACAAGCCATGATGTGTATGTGCAACCTCCTGATTTTAGAAATGGGCTATGTCAGTTGCAAGGGAGGGCACCAGGATGCAGGTCTCTTGTTATCAGGTGTGCTCCTTGGGGCATTTGGTGGGGCCGCTGTGAGATACAGGAAGCTGGACTAGATGGGCCTATGGCCTGATCCAGTGGGGCTGTTCTTATGTTCTTATGTAATCAGGTAAGGGAGTTTATTGGGTGAAGAGTGGGCTTATTGGCTGTGATTTTAGATTTGTTGATTGAGATAGTGGTGATTTTTTTTTCGTGTTTGTATTTTCTAGTCAGTACAGTTATCAAGTATTCTGGCTATAATGCATTTCCCCAAATTCAGTCACATACCACGGTAGCATCAAGTCTAATATATTAAAAATAAAATATTGAAATGAATGGGGATCCACCTGAAATTGGCTCACGACCCACCTAGTGGATCCTGACGCATAGTTTGAGAAAAACTGATTTAAAATATGTACAAAAAGCTAATTATAATTACTATCTATTCTCTGTACCATATATAGGAGTTTATGCAGCAAAGATCACAAGAGAACAGTTTAAACCCTGAAGTTTCCATAAACTTGATGTCTTTGTCAAATGTTGCTAGTTTAAAATTTCCAGGTTGGAGCCTGGAATAGCAAAAGTATAAACAAAGCCAGTGTGCCAAACTGTGTTGGCTCTTAGGAAGGAAATCTCTTTCATCCTTTCTCCCTTGTTCATGGTCATTCTGGAAAGAGCAACTGATGGCTAATGCTTGGGGTGGGTTATGGGGAGTGTTTGTTTTGCAACATAAGGGTCTCCACTACTTCACTAGCAGTTGTATTAACATTTATTCAAAAAGGTGAAAATTTGGCAATGAAACCTCATTTTGTGGCACTTATAGCCTTCAAGTAATATATTATTAAAAAAAATAATAATCTGCTAGTATTCGGTATGCTTGACTCTTCAAACTGTCCATATAATTAAAATCGTTAATTTATCCCCCTTCATCAGATGTCCCAAAGCTCATCACAAAATGAGTTACAAAAGAAAAAGAGGCGTGCCCCTCCCCCTCCCACTCCGCTAATGCCAAGCAGGACAGAAGATTTGGAAGACAAGAGGAAAAGCACAGTTGGTAAGAATTGGTTTTGTCTGCTGAACTCAGTGCATGTGCCTTATTCTGGTGTGCATTTTGTTTAGATAGTTGGTAGTAATACTAAAAAATTTGTCCATAGACATGACATTATGTAATCTGGAAAATTATAAATCTGACAGAATGAAAGTCTGGAAATAACAAATCATTTGATATTTTAAGTGATGGTTGATGAACTTGGAGAAAGATGTAAAGATGTATATATCACTCTTGGCCCAACTCACTTAACATAATACAATAAACGTCGGATGTTTGAGAGCCACAATATTTAATGACATTTAAATTCTTAAATGTATTTACTCACAATGAACATTAAACATATTTTAATCCAGTGGACTCTCAGTTTATATCCAGTAAAAAATTAGCTTGAATTTTTTTTTAATTTTACCCTTTATACTAATTTTGATGCAAAAATAAGCTTAGCCAACATATTTCCATGAGCTGCACATTTTTTGTCATAGCTACATGTGGATCATGAACTGCTGTTTGGCTCTCCCTGCTATATATGATATTTTTATGTGTTAAATAATAGAATTTTAAGATGCAGCAAATATTTGCTCTTCCTCTGTACCATTGATCAACAACTACTTTACAGCGTAGGGTATGAGCCTCACAAAGTTAAATCGCTTTTCATTGGGAGAGATTAAGGGATATAATTAACTCTTCCATTGAAATCAATAGGAGTTGATAGACCATGCCTTGAGACTGAGTAGGTTACCAAGTGGTAGGAGTAAGCCAACTGTCATTGACAGTAATTTTTAAAATGTCGACACCTCCCAACATGGGATGAGTTTGATCCAGAGTTAAGCACTGTTAAGTCCCTTTGATTTCAGTGAAAGAGCTTTCATTTAGCTTGAAACCACTGAAATTAAAAAGATTTAAAAGAGTTTAATTTTGGCTGAGTCATGCTATCTGAAGCCATGATTCTTATTTTAATTATGGTTACTCAATAAACCACTTATTTTAATTATGCATATATTCATTTATATTCACCCTTATTTTATGTTGATAGGCTGTGTAAATGCAATTGTCTTATTCAGTTTGTTTTCAGATGAATCTCTGTTAATGTTACAAAACAAAGCAATAAGGGTGTTATAAAACCCTTTCCTTATTTAATATATCATCAGCCTACTCTACCATTCTCTCACAGATAGAAGACTGATTCATGCACTAAGTTTCTTCCCATGACTATCGTGATCAGTGATTAAAGGATACATGTGCAAATGTTGCATCAGCATTTATTATTAACTGTTATGTTTTTTTTAATGTTAAGATTGTTGGGATACCTGGACTTGGTTATATATAAAGTTAGCAGGACTTTTTGTCATTTGTGTCCTACTAGCAGAGAGCGATGGCCTTCATGCCAAATTTGTCTCAGAAGCACCTGGCAGATCTCTATTGGAAAAAGAATGCTGGATAGACCTTTTGGGACCAGTCCAACAAGGCTCTTCTGATGCAGGGTGACCAGATGTCTGGATTTTCACAGACATTGTCTGGGATTTCAGCCTTTTGTCTGAGAGTCTGGGAAATATGCTTCTGTGTCCTCCATTCGGGTTTTTTTTCCAATGTGAGTTGAGCCCCTCCCCGCATGCAGCCTTCTCCAATGAGCTCAGACTCCTGTTGTTAGCATCCCAGCTTAGGGTCCAATCATAACAATCTCCTGATAGTCATGTGACACAGCCTGGCGCAGGAGAGAAGGGCACGAAGCCGACTGAGCAAAACGTGCTTGAGTATCCTTCACTTTTCCCCTGTGAACTGAGTGGCACGCATGCCCATTGCAAGGTCATCGGAGGCTGTTGCTGAGGACCAGTGTTAGTTTGGGGGTGAGTGCAAGCTGTTTCCCAGCTTTGTAAAGATTTTTTCGTGCACAGGAGGGAAGAAGGCTTGATGCCTGTTTTGAGTGAGTGAGGGCGCAATCCTAACCCCTTATGTCAATGCTTTCCAGCACTGGCATAGTGGTGCCCATGGGACATGTGCTGCATCCTGCAGTTGGGTGTCACTCACGGAGGCCTCCTCAAAGTAAGGGAATGTTTGTTCCCTTATCTCAGAGCTGCATTGCCCTTATGTCAGTGCTGGAAAGCACTGACAGAAGGGGTTAGGATTGTGCCCTGAGTGAGTGAGTGAGTGAGTGAGTGAGTGAGTGAGTGAGTGAGTGAAAGAAAGAAAGAAAGAAAGAAAGAAAGAAAGAAAGAAAGGTCGTGTGGGAGGGTGCTCAGTAGGTCTCTGGTCCTAGCAGATAATCCCACTTCTCTCTCATATACATGGTATGATTTTAGCTTCTTGAAATGATGCAGATTAGGTGTTTGTACACATGACTCCAGCTTCTCCACATGATGT
Organism: Tiliqua scincoides; assembly: GCF_035046505.1. Classification (NCBI taxonomy): domain Eukaryota; kingdom Metazoa; phylum Chordata; class Lepidosauria; order Squamata; family Scincidae; genus Tiliqua; species Tiliqua scincoides. The sequence goes on along the minus strand of NC_089825.1, from coordinate 67,591,957 downwards.
CTGAAAGAAGTTTTCAAAAAGGAGAGGGGGAGGGAAGATGGATCTGCACACATTTCTGGCTGGAACTAGATGAGAAGGATTTGCTGGACTGACCTGAAGGGGAATGTGGGAATGTAAATACCAAGGTGCCAGAGCTCACTTTTATATTGCTGTGTAACCTGCAAAGTGTACAGTAAGGGGCCTTGTGTTGCCCATCCTTTCAGCTCTCCAGGAGGAAGAGAATAAAGTGTCCGCACATTAGGAGGCCAAAGGGGCTTGTAAACGAGAATATCTTCCTCTGTTATCAATTTTGCAGGGCTTGTGTGACATAGAGATGTCATAATTTGGGAAAGTTGTCACTGCATTATTTTGAAGGTTTAGTTTGGTGGTGGTAGTTTCTTTTTTGGTTTTTTTATTGTGGTTGTTTTAAAAATTACTAATACGGTTTACTAATACAGTTTTCAATTTAATAATTAGTACAGGTGTGCCCACACATCTGTGGATCCTGTATCCATGGTTTCAGTTATCCGCCGGTATGGGATCCACCCCCACCCCCATGTAGCCATTACCTTTGTCTTTGAACAGGGATGGGAAAATCCAGTGGGGCTTGATTCGAGTTGAGTCTAGAGTCACTGCCTCCTGTGACTCGACTCAAAAAAGAATTATAACAGGGGCACTTTCTGAGTCACCCTTTAGTGACTCAAAAAGAGTTGAGTTGCCCCACCCTTTAAGAAGCCTAATGAGGAAAAAACGGGGCTGCAGCCAGGTTCTCTCTCTCTCTCTGTGTATGAGTTCACTTTAAAGATTCCCCTGCTGCCCCATCCCATCTATAAAGAGGGTTGAAAGGGACTGCAAGAAAGTGGGGACAGAAGCTGCAAGAGGGAGGAAGGTCACTTGCAGCAGTTGCTAGGCTTACCAGGACAACCCAATCCTTGGCAGCTCTATTCAGAAATAGTCCCACTGTAGCTGGTCATTCAATGAGGCTCCCTCCTCCCAAGTAACAACGGAGCTTACAGCAGCCATGCCATGCGGTTGGCAAGTGTGATCACTACAAACTGCCTCCCACCCCCTCCCTGGGCTTCTGCAGCCAATTATAAGTCAAGAAACTCATTGGGCTCCTCCTCCTGCCCTTCTTCAGCCAAAAATCCAATGATCATCGGTTCCTTCCTTCCTTCTTATCAGACACCCACTCCCGCCTCCCCCCTCCTGCCCTCTGCAAAAGTGAATATTAACCCTTCCGTGCCTTGTGGCTGGAACTTCCTGCTACTCACGTGGTTGGAATGCTGGCCCCATGAGGTTTTTCACGTGTGAAAGCAGTAAGCAAGCACACCCAGGCACAGGCAGACTTGAGTCTGCACATGTGGAGGCAAGTGCTGAGTCAGGGGGCCCCTGGCTCAAGTGTTTTTCAGAGTCTTGCACATGCATGACTCACGAGTCAATGAGTCACTCAAAAAAGCGAATTTTCACAACTTGAGACCAAGTCATTGACTCTAATTCCCATCCCTGTCTTCAAATCTCTGGACAGCTGCGCGGGGGGGGGGGGTGTTTCTTCCTTAAACCTGTTCCAGCAGAACAATAGCCTGCAAGTCCAGTCTTCTGCCTAAGTAGATTTAAGGAAGAAAACCCTCGTGCAACCATCTGGAGATTGAAAGAGAAAGGTAATGGCTGCGTGGGGCAGCACGGGGGGGGGGCTAAACTACAGAGAGGGGACTCCCTTACCTTTCTCTTTGCATCATGGCACTGGCAGCTTTGGTCTTCCTTCCTTTAACTTGCTTAATCAGAAGACTCCACATGCAAGCTATTGCCTGATTGCCTGCAAAGTCCAGTCTTCTGTTTAAGCAAGTTAAAGGAAGAAAGACCAAAATTGCCAGCGCCACGATACAAAAAGAAAGGTAAGGGGTGCACAGGGAGACCCTCGTCTGCAGTTTAGCCCCCACCACTCAGTCATTAGTTTTGTTTTTGTTTTTAATCCCCTGATGGTTGCACGGGGGTTTCCTTCCTTTAACTTAAACAGAAGACTCCATGTGCAGGCTGTTGCCTGCACTTCCTCTAGTGGCAGACTGATAGTCTGCAAGTCCAACCTTCTGTTTAAGTTAAAGGAAGAACACACCTGCACAGCTGTTGGGAAATTCAAAGGTAATGGCTGAGCTGGGGGGGAGCACAGGGGTCCCTATTTTTATAGCATCCCCCATATCTGCAGTTTCCATATCCGCAGGGGGATCCCGCAGATATGGGGGCATGCCTGTAATATAGTGTTTAAATTAAACATATAAAATCAATGTACAAGTGTTTTTAGCTTTCATTTTGTCATGTCCTACATTTTTCTTGGATGTCCTACATTTGGGGTGTCTTGTCCTTGTTTCTGGTTATGATGACATCTGGTCATGCTGCTCGGATGCTTTTTTCTTATACACTCATACAACACTTGCACATGTATCCAGTGTGATTGTATGGGCACAGTTAGCTGGTGCCTGGAATTATAATGTGTACATAAATCCAAGACAAAAAAAAAATGCATTCTCTAGTAGAGAAAGGGAGGCATTCCTGACTCTTCAGGAGTTGCCTCTCCCACCACTTGGAGGCAGGGCCAATCCAAAGCATTGTCTCCTCCTGCTGTAGAAGTCATACCACCCCCAGACTGGGCCTGCCTCTACTAGGGCAAGACACTAATCCTCTGAGCTCTGTAGCTGAGTGTTTTATCTTTATTTTCTTTCTCTCTCTTCACCCTTTTCTCTCCCTGCATCCTTAGTCAGGACTCAGGCCTCACACAGGCAAAGGTGGGCTCTCTCCGGCAGATTCTCTTCAGCAACTGCAACCTACAAGCTCCCCTGTGCTACTGCACAAGAGCAGGCTGTGGCCCACATGCTTAGGCTTGGCAGGGGCTCCTGATAGGTGAGACAGGCAGGCAGGAAGGCACCCAGCAGTAGTCTTGGTGCTCTTTCAGTGTGTTTTTTTTTTTTTCTGGGAAACATGGCAACCATTTCACCAGCACTTCCATGTACCCAGCCCTGCCAGTGCAACAGACCTGGAGGGCTCTGCTTTGCCACACTCAGATCACAACCGTGGTGGCAAAGTTGTAGGAGAGTCACAGAACTCCCTAACCCACCTTGCCCTTCTTGGTCGGCTTGGTACGGTCTGGCAAGCCTGCACATTCGGCACTCTTACTCACAGGGACCTTGCCCGATGTACCCCAGCTGCAGTCTTCTCTTACCCTATGCCAGTGGTTCCCAAATTTTTTGACTGGCATCTTCCTTGATGTACTGGGCCATTGGCCTTAGCTCCCCCTTAGGCCTATAATTGTATACATAGTATAGGGCAGCGGGTTTTTTTTACCGTGGCTCCCCTGGCTGGTTTCCACAGCTCCCCAGGGAGCTATGGCTCACAGTTTTGGAACCACTGCTCTATGCCTCCATGGACTGGGTGGAGTTGGGTAGAGTGCAATGTCCCCTGTCTTGTGCTGTGCCCGCACTGTGCCAACTGCATGAGACAGAAGGAGAAGAAGAGAGAGGGAGAACATGGCAAGCCCAGGAATATGAATGACCCAGGTCAAAGTGACCAACCCAGCCTCTCCACTGCTTGGTTCCAGCAGCCTCAGTTTTTGTGAGGTGGAACGCTGTCCTCCCTCATGAGCAGTGCTGATCCAAGGCCATGACAAAAGCCGTGAAGGGTGCCTTGTATGGAAGAGGAAAGTGTTAAAAAAAAAAGAAAGCTATGCCACTGCCAGGAGAGTCTGGGGGCAGGATGTCTTCTACAGCAGGAGGAGACAACACTTTGGATTGACCCTGCCTCCTAGTGGTGGGGCATCTCCTGAAGGGTCAGGAATGCTCCACTTTCTCTCCCCAGAACAGGTAAGTAATTCCCATTTTCTCCTTCAAGTATTCAACAAGCATTGTCTGTTGAAAATCTTGTTGAGAACAGTTGGAGTTATGTTTGGTCATATCCTTAGCAAGCTGTCTTTTTGATTGATTTTTGAAACCTATGAAATAAGTCATACCCATCAGAAGTAATTAACCAGTACATTAAGAGAACCATGTTAAAGGTTATGTGATGCGTTTAAGAGTTTATTTTATGTCTTTGCACATTCATAAAGCACTCAAGACATGCATATGTGATAACATAAATGAACACTTAGTCATGTCTAATTGCTTACATTCAAATGTCACCCATTTAGAAGAAACCTCTTGGCTTTATTTCTACATTTATGCTCACTAAATGCTTCATATTTAATGGCCCAGTATTTAAGTAGCAACAAGAGTCCATTATCCTGTGACATGCCCTGCACCTTTGAGATCTTCTTTTGTTTTTTTAGACATGAACATTCATTTATCAAACTATTACATGACAAAATTATTGACAATCCTCTACATAAAGCAAAAATACATCCCTTCAGATACAGTATAGAAAATGTCACATAAGAAAAGGTGTAACCTTTTAATGGTTCTAGCAATGGTAACTATAATTTTCTGTCTTCCTTTACATTGTCCCTGACATTTATCAGAAGATAACAAATAAATCCCAGTACCAATAGTAAATGTAGTGGTAGGGGTGAGAATAGTCAGGTTATGATATCCACAGCGGTTCAACAGATTACCAGTTTTCTGAAAACTGCCCTCCTTCACCACAATGCAGTGGGCTGATTCCTGCAATATGCCAAACTGCCTCACTCGTTATGTGATAAAGAGTGTGAGGATGCATGTCCCACCACCTCCTGGCATGTCATTCCGCTTTGCATAACTGTTATGCATAACCTTGCATAACTGCAGGTTTTCTGGATCACAATTTACACACTGTGTTCAGTGCCTAAATTTTGTGTGTGAGCCGTTCAAGTGGTCTACTTCCATGTGATTATATGAAGTGGAACTGTGTGTCGGGAGCAGGAGTTGCGCACTCACTCTCCTCTTTGCATGGTGGACAACTAGTGATTGGACAGTATCATTTGAACCACCCCATTCTTCCTTGAGTGTGTAAAGGTTTTAATAGAAAACACTGCTGACTTCTTTAGATCCTCAAGGAAGAATATTTGTTTCCCGTTTTCAGAAAATTTGTAATCCCTTTAGTCACTGTGGTTGTCAGAAACTTCATGTTCCCTTCATGTTCAATGCAACCTCAGTATGTTTGCTGGTGACACTGGGAGTTATTTCTGTCTCCTGATAACATATGTCATTGTATAGCCAAGTTGGATGAAAGACAACCAGTGATGTCTGGTGGCCCATCATGTGATATAGAGCATTGGATTGAGAAGGCTTGGATTCTAATCCAAGAAGCTCCCTGATTATGTTGTATAGTTGTGAGAATAGAGTGTGTTGGGGGAATCCATATATTATACCCTGATCTTCTTGGAGGAAGAGCAAGTTATAAATGTAATAAATAAAATTTTGATAGTGGTACAAATAGAATTGTACATTGGCAGGAATACATTACAAAAGATTCAGTGAAATTACATAGGCTTAAACCAGAGATTTACAAAGTGTGCATTCCCAAAGTTCTCAAAGACACCTTAGGGCAGGGGTGCTCACACTTTTTTGGCTCGAGAGCTACTTTGAAACCCAGCAAGGCCCGGAGATCTACCAGAGTTTTTTTTACAATGTTCGCGCCATCATAACATATAACATTTATGTGTACAATGTATGTTGGTGTACCTTGAGCCCCACTGAGTATAACAGGACTTACTCCTGAGTAGACATGCCTAGGATTAGGCTGTGAGGCTGCAATCCTAGCCACACTTACCTGGGAGTAAGCCCCATTGAGTACAATGGGGCTTACTCCCGGCGTTTCCTCCCAGAGGCACCTGAAGGGGGGGGTCGGCACTCCGCGATCTACTCATTTTGCCTCGCGATCTACTGGTAGATCGCGATCCACCTATTGAGCACCCCTGCCTTAGGGTGTTGCGACACACTTACAAAGGGGCCATGGGATTTCCCCAGTGGCACCTCCTACCTGTTCTCCTGAGCGCCACCATCTTGGATCTCACAAAGTCTTGTGAGATTTGGGCATTTCCATCCTGGATCTCATGAGATCTTGTGGGATTTGGGTGCTTCCATATTGGATCTCATGAGTTTTCATGAGATGCAAGATGGCAGTTCACAGCTGAGTCAGGAAGAAAAGGCTGCAGGGACATCATGACCCAGATAATTTTGGGGACCACTGGCTTAAACCCATGTGTCAGTTCCATAACATTTTGTAGAAGTGTAGGCAAGCTTTAGTGTCATTCATATGAGAGTGTGATTTGGGGGTGGTGGTCTTGTCTTTGTACCAAAGACAATATGTCTTTGAAGAAGTCAGGCAGAGAAGACAATAAAATATGATACAGTGGGATAAATATGGGCTATTTCTCTTACTTAAAACTGAAAAGACTATTTCAAGTAAGCAATTGTACATGATGTGGTGATCTCTTATGCTATTATCTAAGCATGCTGCTGAGTCTTAGATGATCTTGAAAATGCATTGATAGTGACAAACCGATTTTCCTGTGTCCAGCATCCATATTCACATTTATGAAAAACCATTCATTAGTTATCAATAAAGAGTATTGGGAGATATCCCATTTTCCAGACACTAGCTAGGGGTGGTGTTGGGAAAGAAATAGACTAATACATACATTAAAGCAAAGTTAAAACAGTACATACTTGACTTAATGACAAAAGTAACTAGTAAATTCCAATTGATTCCCCTGTAGGTAACAGACGGCATGTGCCACAAAAGCCTCGTAGGGGCAATACGCGTGGTCCACCCCATTTAGTGATTCCCCCACCCCCACCATACCCTCCTCCTGACAGAGATACTATGGACCCAACTGTATTGTACAGTGGAGCAGATGTTACAGACTCAACCAAGCTGGTACTTAAACGTATGTTTGAACAATTGTATATTTCTCTTCTGTGGCAGCAAATGGGGGCTTTTTCCAGACTTTCCTCTGTTCTCTTTCCAGTCATACATGCTTTCCTTTCTAACTTGTCTCCTTTTTGAAATATTCACTGCATTATATTAACCTGGCTAATTAATATGGGGATTAAATGATGTGGTGTCTTTACTGATTGAATCATCTGTAACTTTTCAAAGAACACTAAATTATGATGCATCATGCATTCGCATGCTGAAAGGGTGAGGTTCATTATTTTGTCTTTGTTTCATTTAACTTGATTGTATTTCTCTCCCTTTCAATGAATTTTGCAGTCTACCTGTCATAAAGATACTCCTCTGAGATATGGTACTTAACAGCACACATTCAATCTAGTGTTTTCAGAATGCTGAAAGACTGTGCCTTTTTCAAAGCCATCTCAATTATTATGCCTGTACAACAGTATTTATCGGAACCAGTACTGTACAGTTTTAATCGCATTTTCATCATTTTAAAATAGAATATGTATGTCTATATGTATGTACAGGATCATTGGAATTATATCTGTACCTACACCTATAAAGTATGTGCAGGAAAAGATTAAAACCAATATTTATGGCTTAAAAAGGATTTAAGGGTAGGACAGTAACTTCTGATTTGGACAAATGTATGTTTATTTGAGCATTATATTGTTATAACACCCATGATCCATGCTTGGAAAGAATGCAGGATTTCAGTCACAGTGTCTGTGAAATACCTCATTCAAATAGTCATGGTACAACTCTGATCTGTGTTACTGTGTCTCTTGTATGTGATGGAATGAGATAGAGGAACTTGAACTTTTTGTTGGGTTGCATTTTTTTTCCTGATGATTAATATCCCCAAAGTCCCTTTGTCTTGCCCTCTCATCCGAAAGCAATTCTGCTTCCCATACCCCCCCACAGAAATTTTGTCCCAACACCATTTGCAGCAGCAACTTTTTCAGAGAAAAAAGGCAATGTTTTCTGTGCTTTTAAACATGTGTAACGTGCATACATGGGGGAAGCTAGTTTGGGTGCTGGGGTTTGCCTGTTTGGGTGCTGAGGTTCTGCATGGGGTGCCCAATAGTAAAGCTCAGTTGTTTGGTGGGAAAGGAAGCAAGAGATAAGGGTGAAAGGTGCAACACACAAACTGTATTGTGGGAATAATTTAACAATAATAGTGAACAGACATCAAAATAAAGCTGTGTAATGTTTCTTACAGCCCATTCCTAAACTTCTCTAGCGCCCAGGGCTGCAGCGGCACCGAAATGACGACCACTGCATCCAATAGGCAGGGAAGCAGCGCCATGTCTCCTCAGGGTAAGGAAGTTTACGCTTCCATGCTCTGTGTAGCAGCCAGGTGGCCCCAATGGATCTCCTAGGATCTGAGCCCACTATTGAGCAAATGCAGAATCAAGGAGACCCGTGTTGGGTTTCCCAGCCCAGGAGGAGATCCGGATATGGCGGCAGAGCCTGCTGCCTGCTCCTGCCCTCTCCCTGCTCTCCCCCACCCAGTTCTGCTGCCTCCTCGCCCTTCCCCCCCATCCTGGAACACTCTGCTGCCAACTGGAGGTATAACTTACTGCTGGAAGCCCTCATCATTTGCCCTTCAGTACCGCAGCCTCACACTGACTGCTGCTGGGATGGTGGCAGGGGGTACGCCTGTAACTCTGGCATGAAAGTGTCTTACAGCAGTTTTTGCAACAGTTAGACCAGCGGTGCCAGTGGAGCGCTGGCTATAGGCAAGATAGGATCAGGCCCTTAGGCACTCATTTATAGCTAGGGCCTAAGTGTTCCATTTATAGAGTGGAAAAAGACAGGGAAGGAGCATATAGTGGTACAAGCATGGAGGGAGAACAGAAGAGGAGAATGGTCATCGGTAAATTGGGGGTTCTAAGATATAGAGCAGGGGTCTCTAAACTTTTTGGCCGAAGGGCCACATCAAATAACTGGCACAGTGCCGAGGGCTGAAAAAAAAAATTAAATATAAAATTTAAATAAATAAGAACATAAGAACAGCCCCACTGGATCAGGCCATAGGCCCATCTAGTCCAGCTTCCTGTATCTCACAGCGGCCCACCAAATGCCCCAGGGAGCACACCAGATAACAAGAGACCTCATCCTGGTGCCCTCCCTTGCATCTGGCATTCTGACATAACCCATTTCTAAAATCAGGAGGTTGCACATACGCATCATGGCTTGTACCCCATAATGGATTTTTCCTCCAGAAACTTGTCCAATCCCCTTTTAAAGGCGTCTAGGCTAGACACCATCACCACATCCTGTAGCAAGGAGTTCCACAGACCGACCACACGCTGAGTAAAGAAATATTTTCTTTTGTCTGTCCTAACCCGCCCAACACTCAATTTTAGTGGATGTCCCCCGTTAGGGAATGGAGCTTAGATGAATACATTAGAGATGGAGCTTAGATGAATGAATAAGTGAATGAGCTCAAATGTCCAGGACTTGTCCAAATACGAACACAGCCCCAAAAATAAAGCACACACTTAAATGGACCCCCATTCCCCCACCCCCTCAAGCACAACTCTGGTTGTGTTTGGTCAACTGGGCCAGAGGGTCTCAGGGGATCAGAGGCTGGCTGCAGGCTGGATAGAGGCTTGCCACGGGCCGCATCTAGCCTCCGGGGCGGGGTTTGGAGACCCCTGGTATAAAGGAAAGAAAAAGGAGAGAGAAAAGGTTCCTGTAGTTCAGGCCATGGAAAACAGCTGTGACTGGAAAGCAGTTTTCTATAACCTGAATCAAGAGCTACAGGAGGAGCCTTTCAGTGGGCTATGAAATCACTTCACTTTTTTGCAGTGGTGGAGCTAGTCTCTCTCACCAGATAAACATTCCTAACTGGCACCACAGCTTCTGGTAAGCGGTTGATCTTGGGCTTCTTGGTAGTTTGGGTAACTGGAGTGACATGGGATTTATCTGTAAAGGAAGTTCAAGATTAATCTCGGGTCTCCACTACAATAGTTCAAATCATACTCACCTATGACCCTAAACATGGATCAGTGGGGTGGGGCACACCCATTCATGCACATTTGCAGCCTGGGTAATGTGTGATTCATCTAGAAAAAGAAGAAAAGGGAGGTTGTGGGTTCTTTGTGGATATTTCCTGACCTTCTGGAGTTGGCATAAGAAATTCTGACATGTCTGTGGTTCCCCATAGTGATGAGTTAAGTATTCAAGCCTGCACATCTCAAGAGTTTTGCCTTGTTATGCAGACAACAGAGAAGTGGTGTGTGTGTGGAAATAATCCCCTAGTGCAGTGGTGCTCACACATTTAGCATCGGGGCCCACTTTTTAGAAAAAGAATCTTGTTGGGACCCACCAGAAATGATGTCATGACTGGATGTGACATCATTGAGCAGGGAAATTTTTAACAATCCTAGGCTGCAATCCTAACTACACTTACCCAGGAGTAAGTCCTATTTACTATCATTGTTAAAAGCATATACATAGTAGTCTGTTAAAGTACAGGTCTGTAACATTTCCTCAAATGCAGTCACATGCTATGGTAGCATCAAGTCTAATATATTAAAAATAAAATATTGAAATGAATGGGAACCCACCTGAAATTGACTCGCGACCCACCTAGTGGGTCCCAACCCACAGTTTGAGAAACACTACCTAATGGTAGTGGTGGATCTATTGCTGCAAACTACAAACTTTCATGTACAGTTAAATGGCATCATGTGCTCTGAACATCAGAGCATGCTCTGAACATCAGAGCATGAAAAGGCATGGTGATTGAGCTTGGGATAACTTTGCTAAAAGTTCTGCTCATCTGTAGAAATTATAGGTTGATAGTTGGACATGTTACTCTCTTTCTCTCAACTCCTTGTTGGTAAAGTGGGAATAATAATGCCCTTACATTGTAGAGAAGTCATGAGGACAAGCAAATTGGTTTGTGTGTATAACTCATACAAGAGGCAATATAGAACTGTGTGCAGTAGAGTGAGGGAACACATGTTCTAAGTGCTCCTGGTTCTGCATCTTCAGGGGAAATCATACTATATTGTAATAACAGAGTATCATGTTACTACAGTGTTTTAACCAAGAAGGAGCCATGTCCATTTTCAAATAGGAAAATTTCTTCCTGGCTCACGTGAGGTACCCATTAAACAGCACTTAAATGCTTAGGCAATTCAGAGGAGATTGCTCTGAATATGTTATGTCAATGTTGTTATATGACAAATAGCCTCTTCAACTTTAGTTTCATTTTTAATCATATATCACTTTTTCATGCCTCCTCATTCTTCTGCTATGTGTCTTGTTAGAAAACTGTTTCATTATACGCTGAAAATCTCATTGCAAAGGAAGCGCATTTCCACTGAATTATATTTGGAATTGGCAATGAGTGCTTGCTCTCATCTTATGTCAGATATAGTTACGAACAGTATCCCTTTAGTGAAATTTCGGTTCTTTTGTAATGATGGTAAGATCCTCCTCTGCAGACACTCAACATTGCAGCGTACTTGTTGATTTGTTCTTTTGACTTATTTCTTTCTCTTAAATTATTTGTGCCTTTAACATTTAGGCTGCTAAGTGTGTAGATGTGCGTATTGCATGCAGTTTTAACACTATGTATCAGTGGGTTAATTTTTCCCTTCAAATATACTAATCTGGTTTTCTCTATCCTGTTATGCAGAGTTTGGTTGAATTGTCATTGGTATAGGTCTTAAACAGTAACGTTTTGCATGCACAGTTTGCAGAGGTTCTATTAACAGCTTCCTATTAGTATATTTATTTGTTTGTGTGTCCTGTTCAATGGGACTTGCATCCTGGTGAAAGCATTTAAGATGCAGTCTAAATGTTACATTGAATAGTGAATAGTCTTTGTACTTGTAGATTAAAATACAATATACCTTCTGGAAACATTTTGCAACAAGGCCTGATAAGACATTATTCGGCTGCTGGTATTCTGTCCAGGATGAGACTCAGTTCTGAGGCCCACTCTTGCTATCACCCAATCAATAACCTTTGATAGAAGGTCACATTAAGTCTTTCTCTCTGCTGTGTCCATTTATTACATGCAAGAGGTTTTTCTTGCAAGGGAGCATTCAAAACTGCTCTTGCTATATGTGAAATGAAAGTGCTCCCTGGAATACAACCATTGCTTCCCTAAGGGTGCAGTCCTAGCCCCTTATGTCAGTGCTTTCCAGCACTGACATAAGGGCAATGCAGCTCTGAGGTAAGGGAACAAACATTCCCATACTTTGAGGAGGCCTCCGTGAGTGACACCCAACTGCAGGATGCAGCACATGTCCCATGGGCACCACTATGCCAGTGCTGGAAAGCACTGACATAAGGGGTTAGGATTGTGCCCTGAGGCTGCAATCCTAAACACACTTTCCTGAGAGTAAGCCCCATTGAACAAAATAGGACTTACTTCTGAGTAGACCTGGTTAGGATTGTACCCTAAGACTCTATGTTGCGGATGAACACTGGTAGTAGATGAGAGGAAAGCAGTCTTTCGGGAAGCTTGTCTGCCATTATTAATGTTCTCATTGAGGATCCTGATAAACATTCAAAGAAATTCAAAGTACCTTAGAACTTGGTTTGAAAACCAGCTGTCTATAGAACAGTATGGCTGATGAGAATACAGAAGTTGGGCGTTCCTGTGTTGGAGCAAGAAAATACAATTCTGGTTACAGAAATGGGTTTGTCTATGCCAGCATTATTATTATTATTATTATTATTATTATTATTATTATTAACAGTATTTATATACCGCTTTTCAACTAAAAGTTCACAAAGCGGTTTACAGAGAAAAATCAAATAACTAAATGGCTCCCTGTCCCAAAAGGGCTCACAATCTAAAAAGATGCAAATGAATACCAGCAGACAGCCACTAGAACAGACAGTGCTGGGGGGAGGTGGGCCAGTTTCCCCCTGCTAAAAAAAGAGGAGCACCCACTTGAAAAAGTGCCTCTTACCCAATTAGCAGGGGTAATAGCAGTAGGCATAAAGGAACATGCTGGTGTTTTGCTCAACATTTAATGTATTATTTGCTTTCTTTTTTCTCTACAGTTTATTGTTGTGCATCATTCCCATCACGTACCAAGCCTGTCTGACACAGCTTTCCTCTTCCTATGACCTCCATACCTCTGAAACCCGTTGCCTCTGCTTCCCTGACTCTTCTGTTGCCTTGTTCCTTCCCTTTGGGAAACTTGCTTTTTGTCTGAATTGCATCTTTGCCTTTTTTTCTCCTTCTGAACTTGCACAACTTCATTTAACAAATACAGAATGTTTTCAGATACAGTTGTGCACATTTGTCAGATATGTCTTCTCTAGGCCTAAAAGTGTACTGAGCAGGTTACCATAGTTTGTGTTGCCATACTGATGAATTATTATTTGTATACGAATTTGGGGCTAATATTTCATTTGATTTAGGGCCCAATCCTTTCCATTGCTGGTGCAGCTGTGCCAATGGGGCATGCACTACGTCCTGTGGTGAGGAGGCAGTCACAGAGGCCTCCTCAAGGTATGGGCACATTTGTTCCCTTACCTTGGGGCTGCATTGCGGCTGCACTGGTGCTGGAAAGTTGGATAGGATTGGGCCATTAGTTAAACTTTTTCATACATGCAACACTTGTTGAAAATCCAAAGATTTCTGGACAATTTCTTTCTCTTTTTGTTTGTTTGTTCTTTTGGTTTAAACACCAACACTTTTACAACAACATGAGACATTTTCTTTACTCATATTGTTCTTTGCCATCTGGATGGACTGGCAGTTCAGGGTACCTTATCCAGTGCTTCCAGAAGAGTACCTGTGTATTACAGAAAAAGTAACAGAAAGTCTTATGGCACCTTGAAGGCTAATACATTTATTTTAGCATAAGCATTCAAAGTGCCTTTTATTGGTTTCCCGTTGAGCAAAAAAACAAGAAACTTAAGGTTTGTCAGACATAACAGGAATCGTATGGAAGATGTATCTGAGGTGCATTCATTCATAGTCTTTTCTACTTTTCATACAATTTCTGCCTTTTAAGTATTTTATTGTGATTCTTTAAGTATACTATAACCTATTTAACTGATGTATGAAATGATTTTAAACCATTATTTGCTTGGATATAAATCTAATTCTACAAATATCATTTTTATATTATTTGTCATACGCAATGCATTCTTGTGATTTGTTCTTAATCAGCTCCTGATTAGCAAAATTGCAGACCTTTTCATTGACAGTGAAAGTTATTCATGTGAAAAGCCCATGGACACAACTTTTTTAACTCATGCTGAATCATGAAACATGGGTTTTATGAGCTGAAAGAGGTATTCACACCCAGAATTATGTCCTCAAAAGCCTGTAGGTGTTAGATGTTTTATATTATGTAATAGGCTTTTCTGGTTTGAATAACTTGTCCTCTCTGCACAATCATGTGCCTTGGATTGTTTCCGTACATTGAAAAAACTGTTCTCACAAGTAGGGTGAGAAACACCTGAACAAGTTATAACAAATCTATAGCATGTATATTTGGCTCAAAGGCATAATCATTAATTTCCATAAACTTTCAAAATGGAAATCTGACCCACTTCCCTCTCTAGTTACTCCACCTTTCTGGTGGGAAACAAACATATTGAAATTAAAGTGGCTCAGTGTAGTTCAATAAATTTGCTCCTCGTGAATCCTGTAATCCCAACATCTTTTTCCAGCATTTTTGTGTACCAGTTTTCAGTAACTGTAACCATTAAACATCATTGTTATTAAAAGAAGTCTACTGATCTTGTTCTGAGACCAGCAGTCAGATTGAAATCTGGCACTGAAATTCAAATCAACTTACTGTTCTCCCAGTCAGGCTCAGGGATAAATCTTATGTTACTTGCCTAATGAGGAGGCACATTTGAGTCTCCTCCTGCCTGTTTTAGAATCTCAACAAAAGGAGAAGACACTTTCCCATCAGAGTCATAACAGACAGGCAGGATAGATGCACTCAGGACATCTACTGCCAGAGGAGGACTGTAGCTCAGTATTACAGTAGCTCATGTTCTTTGTGTGCAGAAGATTCCACGTTCAGTCCATGTGATCTCCAGTTAAGAGAATCACAGGGAGCAGGGCTGGGAAAAATCTCTACACAAAGCTTTGGGAAGCCACTGTCACCATGGACTATGCTGGGCTTGATAGATCAATGGTCTGAATCAATTTGGGTAGCTAGTAACCAAGTCATGGCAACTCAGACATCCCTAAGTCAATAAAGTCAGTTTTATATGGGTATATGTAAAAAAATTACCCCACACTGTCATTCTTGGAGCACTAATATCTAGTGCAGAGTTTCTCAAAGTTTATTCCCCACTGTAGCGTTTCACATAGTCCACCTATTGGAAGTAATAATAATAATAATAATAAAACTTTATTTTTATCCCGCCCTTCTCCCAAAAAGGGACCCAGGGCGGCTTACAACATATAAAACAAATTAAAACATAATTTCACAGATAAAAACATATTAAAAAACACATTAGCAGAACCCATAAAAACAGTAGTCAGAAGAGTCAGAATAAAAGAGCATAAAACAGCAGTTCTTAGAGGAATCGGGCCTGTAAAAAAGCAACAAAAAGATATATAAAAGATGTTAAAAAGGCCAGAACGTCAGAAGGCTTGGTTAAACAACAAGGTCTTCAGGCCTCGCCGAAAGGTCTCAAGAGAGGGAGCCATTCTCAAGTCAAGGGGAAGGGAGTTCCACAACGTTGGTGCCACTACTGAGAAGGCCCTATTTCTTGCCGCCGCCCCACGTACCTCCTTAGGCGGCGGCACTTGTAAAAAGGCCTTCTCTGATGACCTGAGAGGACGAGCCGGATTGTATGGGAGTAGGTGATCTCTAAGATAACCTGGCCCAGAGCAGTATAGGGCTTTAAAGGTCAAAACCAGCACCTTGAATTGGGCCCGGAAACGAATGGGAAGCCAATGTAGCCCCCGGAGAAGCGGGCTGACAGAGTCAAACCGCCTAGCTCCAGTGACCACACGGGCCGCCGCATTCTGCACTAATTGCAGTTTCCGAACCGTCTTCAGGGGCAGCCCCACATAAAGCGCGTTACAATAATCTAACCTCGATGTCACCGTAGCATGGATCACCGTGGCCAGGTCTGCACGATCCAAGTACGGACGCAGCTGGCGCACCAGCCGAAGCTGAGCAAAGGTCCCCCTAGCCACAGCCGCCACCTGGGAATCCAGGAGCAGCTGCGAGTCCAGGTGGACCCCCAAGCTGCGGACCTGCTCCTTCAGAGGGAGTGCAACCCCATTCAGAGCAAGCTGATAATCCAGCACCTGCATCGAGGATTTCCGAACCAGGAGAGCCTCTGTCTTATCCGGATTTAATTTCAGCTTGTTAGCCCCCATCCAGATCCTCACTGCTTCCAGACAGCGCTCCAGGCCCTCAACCGCCACCCTGGAGTCTGGAGGAAAGGAGAGATAAAGCTGGGTGTCATCAGCATATTGATGACACCCCACTCCAAACCCCCGGATGACCTCTCCCAGCGGTTTCATGTAGATATTAAATAGCATGGGGGACAGAATTGAGCCCTGCGGCACCCCGCACCTCAATGGCCAGGGTGTCGAACAGGCATCCCCCAGCACCACCATCTGGGACCGACCTTCCAAGTAGGAGCGGAACCACCGCAAAACAGTGCCTCCAACTCCCAACTCGGCCAATCGGCCCAGAAGGATACCATGGTCGATGGTATCGAAAGCCGCCGAGAGGTCCAGCAGGACCAACAGGGACGCACTCCCCCTGTCCAGTCCCCGGCGTAGGTCATCCACCAAGGCGACCAAGGCAGTTTCCGTCCCAAAGCCCGGCCTGAAACCAGATTGAAAAGGATCCAGATAATCCGCTTCATCCAAGACCCTCTGGAGTTGGGCCGCCACCACCCGCTCAATTACCTTGCCCAGAAACGGGATGTTGGAGACTGGCCGATAGTTGTTCAACACATTGGAATCCAGGGAGGGCTTCTTCAGGAGGGGGCGAACCACCGCCCGCTTCAAAGCAAGCGGCAGTGTCCCCTCCCCCAAAGAAGAGTTGACCACCCTCCCCGTCCACTCAGCCAGTCCCCCCCGGGCAGCTCTTATCAGCCAAGCTGGGCAAGGGTCAAACAGGCAGGCAGACGGCCTCACACTCCAAAGGAGTCTGTCCACATCCTCAGGCTGCACAAGCTGAAAAGAATCCCACAACACTGGACAAGCAGTTGCCAGGGGGACATCATCAGACATTGTCAATGTGGCATCCAAGTCGTAACGAATGCGATCGATTTTATCTGCAAAATGTTGCGCAAACACGTCACAGCGGCTGACCGTGTATTCCTCCTGGTCCACTGGCGGGGCCTGATGGAGGAGGCCCCGCACCACACGGAACAGCTCTGCCGGACGGTTATCAGCAGACGCAATGGTAGCAGAGAAGAATGATTTCTTCGCTGCTACCACCGCCACGGAGTAGGCTCTGTAATGAGCTCTACTCCGTGTCCGATCGGATTCATCACGAGTTTTCTGCCACCGTCGCTCTAGACGCCTGCCCTGCCGCTTCATCAGTCGCAGCTCCTCAGTGAACCAAGGAGCCGCTCCGAGTCTGCGACGTGGCAGAGGTCGCTCCGGAGCAATCTCATCCACTGCCCTGGACATTTCCCTGTTCCAGAGGTCAACCAGGGCCTCAGATGAGACGCCAGTCTTGGCAGTGGGGAAATCCCCCAGAGCCCTCAGGAAACCTTCAGGATCCATTAGCCTCCGGGGGCGGACCATAGAAAATGGTCCCCCGCCTCTGCAGAGGTAGGAAGTCGCAACCAGTCTAAACCTTACCAGGAAGTGATCTGTCCATGACAACGGAGTGATCTTGATCTCCTCTACATCCAGATCACTGCCCCCGTGCCCAGCTGTAAACACCAGGTCCAGCACGTGTCCTGCAGTATGTGTCAGGGCCAAGATCTTCTGGGACAGGCCCATGGTTGTCATGGCAGCCATGAAATCCTGAGCTGCACCTACCGCAGGGGCCTCGGCATGAAGTCCCCCAGCACTAACAGGCGGGGGGCCTTCAATGCCACCCCCGAGATCACTCCAGTCAGCTCAGGCAGGGAGACTGTTGGGCAGCAGGGCGGGCGGTACACCAACAGAATCCCAATCCTGTCCGGTCCTCTCAACACAACATGCAGGCACTCGAACCCAGCAGACTGCTGGACAGGGCACCTGGTGAGGGAGATGGACTCACGATAGACCATTGCAACTCCCCCTCCCCGTCCCTGCAATCTTGGCTGCTGCAACACCTGGAAGCCTGGCGGACAAAGTTCGCCTCCCTCCACGTCCAGCCAGGTCTCCGTAATGCATACCAGGTCGGCTTTCTCATCCAGAATCAAATCCTGGATGATACAGGTCTTATTATTCACCGACCTGGCATTCAAAAGTAGCAGCTTCAGATCCAGGGACTCACCGCCAAGACCACCAGGCATCCGAGAATTGGGGGAGGGACCAGAAGGGGAGATGATCTGCCTGTGATTAACTCTCCTTCTCCTGTAACGGCCTGTCCAACCCCCACCGCCATATCTCCCCTGGCCTGTCACTCTCTTGATAGTGGCACCCTTCCCTTCCCCTGAGCTCCCTCCTAAGAGCACACACATGTGGCGAGGCCCGCCTTCCAAAACTGGCCTGCAGGCGGATCCTCTGCTGTAAAAACAATTGTTGCTCCTCTCTCCCCTGCCTCCACCGACGGGGAGGGTATCCGACTACTGCTAGTTGGTCTGCTGATGGAGAGGGCACCTGATCTTCCGGGCACGAGCCCCAGGCTAAGAGCCACGGGCCAAGAGCACTTTGGCTCTTGCCCTTCGGCTCGCGCCAAAGGCTCGCGCCTCTGGCAAGCCCAGCAAGCTGGAAATACCTGGGGAGAGAGGAGGAGGAGAGCAATCAGGCAGGCCTGCAGACTCCACCCCCCAGCCAAACAGTCTCCCCAGCTGGGCCTGATGGTCCCTTCCAGAAACTGCCTCTGGAGAGCAGCCTCTGGCAAGCCCAGCAAGCTGGAAATACCTGGGGAGAGAGGAGGAGGAGAGCAATCAGGCAGGCCTGCAGACTCCACCCCCCAGCCAAACAGTCTCCCCAGCTGGGCCTGATGGTCCCTTCCAGAAACTGCCTCTGGAGAGCCACCCAGTAGTAACTGGTAGTGACGTCAGTGTCAATTACTTCTGAGAGAGGGGTGAGAGGGTGAGAGGGGTGAGAGGCCAGATGCAACATGACAGACTTGAGAGGCTTGGGGTGGATGGGGGAGGGCTTTTTAGAGCACATGAAAAGCATGCTTTGGAACTCTGCACACTGAGCCAAGCCTCCTCCTGCTGTTTGTCACATCACGTTGCTGGTCTCACAGTCAGGCGGCAGATGACCAGGGGTCCCTCAAGTACCACCAAAAACCACCTCAAGTATCACTGATGGTACCAGTTCCACTAGTTGAGAAACACTGATCTAGTGGTTTCAAAGCAGCTGTTACATTGCTTGCTCTGGGAGCAGCTCCCTATTAGGAAGAGGGGAATAACTATGCCTTCTGTTGTCAGGAGAGTAAAGTGACCTCTCCTCACAGGCAGATTCACCCAGTCTGCAGTAGTTTATATGGCTATAATTCAAAGCAGACCAAAGTTTGTATGGCTATAATTCAAAGACCAAAATCTTTATAGCAAAATAATAGGAATCAGCCTTTGCAACTAAAATTTTGTGTCCTTATTCCATAATCTGATCTCAGATTTGGCATTTAAACACTCAGGGCACTTCCAGACACCTGTAGTTTCCCTGTTGTGACATCATCACATTCATTAACATGGAAAATCTATTAATTTGGATGTAACAATTTAAGCACAGGGAAAGTACAAATGGATGATGGCATTGTATGAACCTCCAGTTAAGACTGCATGAATCATTATGGCAATCTTGGACTAAATACCCTGTCTAGAAGTGCTCTAAACCACAGTGGAAATGAGAGTATAAGAACATAAGAAGAGCCCTGCTGGATCAGGCTAAATGCCGGTTTGATCCAGCTTCCTGTACCTCGGAGTGGTCCACCCTACCCTCATGTAGTGAATGGTATGGGCAAAGGATGCAAGAACAGCGATTTGAAAGTTGAAGATAGGGGGCAATGAAAATAATTTCCTATGGCATCAACATCAACCTCATCATATTTTTGTAATGAAGCTTTTCAAAACCAGTGTTTTCACATAAGTCAGTGTAGAGTGAAAAACCCCTCACTTTGTTACATCCACCAGTGAACTCAATAGGCAATTTTTTGGTAATCCAGTCTTTCAGCTTCTGTCTCTTATATACAAAATGTCAGTAATACTAGCCTATCATACAGGATTGTTGTAAGGATTACTGAGAGAATGGGTGCAAAGCACTCTGTAATTATATAGTGTGTTTTTTCCCTAAATATTGCTATTAATAAGAGTTTACAGCTTTAGCTGAGCAACAGTGTACAGCTCTTTTTTCTGCTTCCATATATATTAATCACGAATAGCAAATGCCTAACTGCAGTTTTAGACCACAGGTGCTATCAAGTACACAGGACGGATTTCCATTTGTTTCATGTAGCAACTGTGTATTCAACCCTAGTGAGTGCATTTTCTGAAGATACAGGATAACATCAAGGCTTTGACCACCAGATGGGGCCCATGTTATCCAATGCGTATGATGAATCATAAAGAATAATGGAAAAGGCAAAATATCTTTTCTCTGTCATTTACAATTTTTTACACTTGAAATATTGATTAGTGGTTTTATTTTATTTTATTTTATTTTTTTCAAAAATGGATCTCTTTTTATACATAATCAATAATAGTTGAAATGTTTAGAGGCCACCTAAGGTAGCTGCTAAGATTTGTTGCCCTGTATGCAAACTGAAACAGGGAGTGTATAGGAAGGTTTCTCCTTGGTTTTTAAGTCCATTAACTGGAATGGTTTTAAAATTGAAGCCAACAAGAAAATGTATATGGTTGTGAATTAAGTGTATATTCTCAGTCATTAAAAATTTCTATGCTTCTTTTTCATTTCAATGTATATGTAAATCAGAGTTGAAAAAGCAGTAGAAACATCAAAAACATAAGACTAGTCTTCACAATGCTATACAACGCTAAAACTATAGAATCATTAAGGGCACAATCCTAACCCACTTTCCAGCACCAACATAAGGGCAGTGCAGCTCCTAGGGCAGGGAACAAGCTTGCCCTTGCTTTGAGGAGACTTCCGTGGGTGCCACCCCACTGCAGGATGCGGCACACATCCCATTGGCACAGCAGTGCTGGCGCTGGAAAGTTGGTTAGGATTTAGGCCTAACTTGTCTAACCCAGAACACATTATGGTAGCAACTAAACTCTCATTTCTGCAGTTGTTAATTGTAACATTCTTAAGAACATAAGAACAGCTTCACTGGATCAGGCCATAGGCCCATCTAGTCCAGCTTCCTGTATCTCACAGCGGCCCACCAAATGCCCCAGGGAGCACACCAGATAACAAGAGACTTCTTCTTCTTCTTCTTCTCCTTCTCCTTCTCCTTCTCCTTCTCCTTCTCCTTCTCCTTCTATCCGCATAAACAAGCATTTGATGGTAACCTGAAAGACATGTGTCCCTTGCTGAAGAAGGTAGAGATTTGGATTCCTTCACTGGTCCTGATTCGCTTTGTAATATATGGGCATGTCAATGCAGTTGAGGGGTTTTTTGGGGGAAATGGAGAGGATGAATGAGACACACAATGTCATAGCTAACTCACAATAGAGATTTCCTTCATTCTGCGTTGTAGTTTCCTTGTGTTGATTGTGCATTTGATACACAGCCAATCTCTGGATTTATGCAAGAGACCCAGATACAGGCCCTTTTCACTTATGACTTTCCTGTGTGAAATCTCTACTTGTTATGAATCTTGGATTCTCATATTCCCTGCCCCATTCCCTTGCTGTGTGGGTAATGTAACTAGTAATCCGGTTTGTGCTACGTTTATTTTGAATCATAAGATCTCTGTGCCTCTGAATTCTGTGTTGTTTTCCCTCCCCTTCAGCCTTCCATCTTTTATAATCCGGGGGGTGGACTGCAGGGTTAGAGAGGTCTTGTGTACAAACCCCAGTTTACTCATTAATAAAGGTGGGTGAAAAGGGGGCAGTGGAGGGAGTATGTGCCACGTCACAACTTTTCCCCCTCTGAAAAGTAATGAGTCAAAAGGGCCTTAAAAACTGAAATACATTCCAAGTGGATTAGTATATTTATGTGATCAGTCTAACCTGTGTGATAAGTTGCACACACATACAGCTTATTTATTTAACACATGCCTATGCTATTTATCACAGTTATCACTTTGCACACACACATGCACGCAGCACTTTACACCCACTCTAAACTGCCAGAATACTGCATGTATAAGATAGTAAACCTGTGCCCTCTCAATGTAGACCTTATTTAAATATTGTGGTAAAATGTATAGACTGAGAACTAACAGAATTATGTGCCTAAGTCCAGGATACAATCAAGCAAACTGTGTGCTAGATCTCAACCATGATGTTTTTGGAAGGCAGACTATTGTTTTGTGTGCTGTGCTTCCAACATGATAGCCTTCCAGCTGCTGTTTTCTTGTCTGATGTAATTGAAGAGAGACTTTCTGTGACAAGACTGCTTTTTAGATAAAGATCTTGAATGGCATATCTACACAACAAACTTTATACACTACTACTGGTTTTATGCCAATTTGAATATCAAGACTTCTTCCAAAGAATCCTGGTTGAAACCTTCATTTGGTGAAGGTATGAAGAGTTCTGTTACAAATCTGTACCTCCCTCACAGGACTACTTTCTCCAGGGTTCCCTAGGAGAAGAAATGTCAGAAACTAATTTGTGTGGTAGACCAACCACTTTGGAGTGACTCCACTGGAACACTTTATAATTGTGTGATGATGTTAAAAAAAAAGTATCAGACTGGTTGTAATATAGGGACCCCCCTTGTAAGTCTCCCCATTATCGGTTTCCCTGTATTTAAATCCTCCAGTTCTTGAGGAGCTAGATGAAAAAATTCCACATATTTATGTCCTTTATTGCCATTGCTCTGCTAGCATGCCCTTCTTTTTCCTCCAAAGTTTTAAAGCAACCATTTTCAACCCTTTTCAGATCTCGGCACACTGCCAAGGCACTAAAGTTGTCAAGGCACACTACTGGTTTTTAATTACATTAAATTATTATGTTACGATTAATTTAATTGATAAAACTAATACAATTAGATCACTACAGACAATTAAATAAATTCACAAGAAGCTTGGAGAGGAAAGTGTATGCGGTTTCTGAAAAGGAGGAATAATGTTTTGAAGTAGGGTGATCAGATTGTTATCAGAAGTGCGAGTAAGTGTTGGCAAAGAGGTCAGACTGAGCACATACTGGAGAAATGTGGGGTGAGGGGCAGTAAGGAGATGTGACTGAAACAAGTGCAGGATCAAACTGAGGCGGGGTTGGGGAGGGAGAGAGAGATAATGCTAGGCAACTGATTCTGGACTTTGGAAGGTGGGGACGAGCCAGGGGAGGAATAGTAAGAGAGGTGTTATGATTATGAAATTGGGGGAATGTGCATGTGGGAGGGGAGAAGATGGGGAGGGGGAGAAGAGAAGTGTCAATGGCCTGCTCATATATTCGAGAAAAAGAGTGTGCAAGAGCCCAAGCCTCTGTACGTCTACTCAGAAGTAAGTCCCATTATAGTCAATGGGGCTTACTCCTAGGTAAGTGTGAATAGAATTGTGACCCAATGTCCTGGCTGTAAAAGCCCAAAAGTGCTTTATCAGTGGAGGCAATGCAGGAAGGGTCACTTTGGGGCTCAAATGCTCCTACCTGCTTCCCGCCTTCTGACTCACTTCACTCTCACTCCCTTCACAGTTCCCACCTGCCCGTCCACCTGGAGTGCGCTCTTCCAAGATCTCCAGGCTTCACTGGCTGCCCAGCTGACTGGCTGGCTGCCCAGTCAGCACGCATGGGGCAGGCATGAGCAACAACAGGAGCTTCAAAGCACCTTCGTGGGCAGCTCCTCTTTCTTCTGCTGCCATGCAAGGCTCCAAGCAGTTGCTTATCTGGCTGCTGCCTACTCCTCAGGGCCCGCAGCACACTTGAGGCAGCCTTGCGGCATACCAATTGAAAACCACTGTCTTAAAAGGACATCCCTAGATTATTTAGAGTTTGCCATCACCTAGCCTGCATGCTCTTCTTTTACCTCCCCCTACCCTTCAAGTTCTTAGATGGGCCTCACATGGGACCTCCCATCAACTTGCTGCCTCTCACAGTTTACCACCTGACATGAACTTTTCAGCTCACACAATAGATGGGCCACCACTGTGGGAGGTATACCGCATGTCACACTCTTGTAAGCCAAGGTTTCCAGTCCCTAACCCTAACTTACAAAGAAGACCCCCTGTATTAGGACCAGGGAGGAGAGAAAGGGAACTAAAAGCTGAGATCTATGCTCTTCAGTGCAGGTTCACACAATTGTGTAAATTGTGGTGATTGCACTCATTATGTGATAACTGGCTAGCTCTATGCATCATCACCACTAATGGCAGTAAAAAGCTTGTCCCTGATAAGCTTCCAATCATGTGAATGGCTCATTTGGATCCACATTTGGATTGCTTGCAATTGTAATTCCTTTACTCCAATCCAATCCAATAACCTTTATTGGCATACATACATAATACATGTGGCAACAGCCAGCTACAAGAGAAAACATAGAGGGCACACAGGGTAGCGTAAAAATAGAAATGGATAGAATAAAATAGGGTATGAAACATTGTATCAAATTTCTGCATTTCTGCATTTGACTTGTGGCACATCAGTCAAAATGTGTGGCCACCACTGGGTTAGAGGAGGTGACTGAAATAAGAATTTATGGAAAAGGGGATTTTTCCTTGCAGTTGTGTGTTCCCCTCCCTTTCCATTATTATTTGTACAGTTACTGAGCTACTAGCGTTGGATCAGGCTAGTCTCATGGCTTCAATAGAGAGAAGTCAATACTGTTGCTAATTATATCTAAAAGCAAAGATAATTAACTTGTAACTGCATTTATAGAGTTATCTTGCGTTTTACATGGTTGGTAGATTTTACACAAAAGGGATGCCTCACCGGTAGGTTCAGGTATATAAAATGGGGTAGGACAGGTCTAATTAGCTAGTTTTAAGAGGCTACTTAGATAATAGGATCAACCAATCAGTTTTTGCTCCACAGCATTTTAATAGTAACAGTAGGAGCCATTTAATTTTTATGTCCACATTACCAAGCACCCACATAAATTGCATTCTGAATTTACTGTAAAGCAAAAGTCCACCTTGTGTAACTGTGTACTTTCCTATTTCTAACACTATCTCCTCTCTTGCTTTCATATATTTTATTTTTCTTCATAACTGAGAAGTTGTATGTATGATTTTCAATATGTGTCTTTTTCTGGTCATGTTCTCTAATTGTCATTAACATATGTATTTTTTTCCCCTTTAATTTTTGTTCTCACTGATGCTGTTCTGAGTTTGTTTCCTTGATATTGCAGTTATTCACTGTGGAAATGAAAAAATCTACCCAACAAAAAGCCGAATATATACAAGTTAAAGTGCAAACTGACAAATCACATGGCAGCTAAGACCCATATCATCTTTGAAGACAAAATGGAACACATGAGAAAAAAATCCTGTGTTTCCTTAACAAAGTTCTCAAATAACCTAATTCTATCCAATTTATCAGTGCTAGTTCAGCCCCAAGAAGGAGACCTTCATAATTTCTCCCACACTGCAGGATGCAGTGCATGCCTTGTTGGCATAGCTGCATCAACACTGGGAAACTAAATAGGTTTGGGCCCAAAATTAGAAACTTCATTCTATTGGTTATCAGATTAAGAATAAATTATTTCCTTTAAAAACTTATTACAGAGCAACATCCTACTCAAATTGTCTGCATACACATGAAGTTTTGAGTATTTCTAAAAATAGAGAACAAGTTAAGCACATACCAGACTCTTAAAAGCAAAGGAATTTAAGAGTACATATCCTCTAGTAAGGAGGCTAATTTTAGTGACAATTTGAAGATTTTTTTTGTCAAGATTGTATCAACAATTTCATATCTAAGCTCTTTAAAAACTCTCAAGTGTATCCTATCAGGTCCAGGGGTACATCGTTCATTGGTTAGCCCTATAACGCCACGTTAATTCTGTTTGATGTAGTTCATAGAATCATAAGAGTTGGCAGGGGTCTTCAAGGCTATCTAGTCAAACCCGTTTCAGATGTGGGTAACTGTCCATCCATAGAGTTGGTGCACAGTGTGGTGTAAAGACTTGGGCCTAAATCCTAACCAACTTTCCAGCACTGCCAGTGGGGCAGTGCCAATGGGGCCTGTGCTGAATCCTGCAGTTGGGTAGCACTCACGGAGGCCTCCTTAAAGTAAGGGCATGTTTGTTCCCTTACTTCGGAGCTGTGTTGCCCTTATGTCGGTACTGGAAAGTGGGTTGGGATTGCCTCCTTAATTTAGTTTCTCTGCAGCCTCCCTGTCCTTCTTTAGCAATCCTTTCACACCCTTATCATCTAACAGTCTGACCACCTCCCTGGCTTGTTTTTGGATTCTACTGCAGGGGTCTCCAAACGCCGGCACAATGGCCAGATGTGGCCCGTGGTGAGCCTTTATCCAGCTCACAACAAGCCTCTGGCCCATTTGACCAAATGTGAACCGAGCTTTGCTCCACTCGCATCTGGAAGGTGTTCTGAGGGCCGGAGAGGCCATACCTTAGAAGTTACATTTTTTGACCCTCTGAAGACCTTAGGCTGTCTGAAGGTTGAAGAGGCCTCCATGGCCCTCAGAACATGCCCTGGGTGTTTCCTGTAGTGTGCTGGTTCTGAGTTATTTACTCCTGTACATGTAAGTAAGCTGTGAGTGCGGGCATGAATTCCATTTGAGTGTGTGCTGATGCTTGGAGAAATCCTGGAACTTAGAGCCCATTCATTTATTCGTTCATCTAAGTTCCACCTCTAATGTATTTATTTAAATTTTTTATGTAAAATGTATTTATTTTTCCGGCCCTCAACACTGTGCCAAATATTAGATGTAGCCCTCTGGCCAAAGTTTGGAGACCCCTGTACTAATGTATTGTGAGAAAACTTTTCTTGTGTTATTTTACTGTTTTTAGTGATACTGTCCTCTTATTTCTCTTTCTCTTGCCTTTAATTTTGGTTTGCCGAAGTTTAATGAAACCATAATAACAATATTTTATAAGTGCCTTCCTGATTATATCCTCATATCCTCAAGTAGCTTCCTGATTTCCTTTTTCATATTGAAGATCATCCTCCTAATTTGGGTCAGAGAGACGGTGGTTTCCACCTTCAGTAATTCTGTGCAGGAGTCTGTTCTCTTGTTCATTCTGTGCAAGATTTTGTTCATTTGATATGTAAAGTGGTACAACCTCTAATATACGATTTCTTGTCCTTTCTGCAGATATTGTATCAAGAGCGAAGTCTCAATATAGTCAGCCCACATTTTACTTGCGAATGACATTCTCAAATTCAAGTGTATACACTCACCCACCCACCCACCCCCAAAAAGAAAAACATTAGTTTAAATAGTGGAGAGGACTCAATCTGCCATTTCCCTTACTCTGTTTATGCCCTGGAGCAACCTGGAATAGGAGAACAAATCTGCTGGTCCCTCAGTTGTAGCTTGTCTCTCATGCTGTGTTTTTAGTTCTTAAAGACAGAGTACATATTTATTGACTTTAAGGACATTTTGACTATATGCAATTTTGGCTTTCCACTTGGACTTTGGAATGTAACCCTCGCATAAGATGTGGGCTGACTGTATCTCTATTGAAATATAACCCCTATTGTTCCACTGGGTGTGATTTGTCTAAAGCATTCCATTTATTCCAAGTTAATGCAACAGCATTGTCCGTAATTATTCAAAGTCATGATAACCTCTATGTAGGAGACAATTTATATAACAAGACTAGAAACAGCAAAGTTATTGTGAAGTGGCTTGATAATTTTCAGTTTATAGACCCTTACGCTCTCATTCTGGAGAGTCTACTTTCACTAGTTCATTTCACCATACAAAAAATTGAGAGGAAGAAATTCCCTCTTGGTGATAAATGAGTAGTAAACAGAGTAGTACTGGGTCTATGTTCTTTAAAGAGTAAAGAACGGCTATTAACTGGTTTTTGCCATGTTTTGTCTAGGCAATCTACAGCTTTCACATGATATTTATAGTATGGATGATATAGTTCTGGAACTGTCAGAAACAGAGGAGACCACCTCTGTTAGCAGCTGCTTTGCTTCGGAGGACACCACAGAAGATTCAGGTGTTATGAGTTCCCCGTCTGATATTGTATCATTGGATTCTCAGAATGACAGTGTGAAGTCAAGAGACAAATTTATCAGTGTCCAGGAGACTTCGGCTGAAATGGTCACATTGGTTGCAGAATCATGGTCTGTAAAGAATCCTTCCTTCAGTAGTGATGAGTCTGGAACTGTTCAGAAAAGGTAAGTCTCACTTATTATTAAGAATGCTTATATACCACCAGTGGCGTAGCTAAGGAGGTGCAGGGGGTAGCTGTTGCACCGGGCATCAACTTTAGGGGGACAACAAGCTCAACTTGACTCCAGTGACCAAAATTGTGAAAAATCTTGGTATGTATGAATAATACCATCATATTATATCACTGCATTGGAATATCTATATTCTATCAAAAGTTATGGCCAATTAACTGGAAAATGAAAACAAAGCTGCCTTATGGAACAAAAAGTGGATTTTCTTAACTCAAAACCGACCTATGAGACTGACAGACCAATTCTGTGCATAACTATGCAGAAGTAAGTCCCATTAGAGTCAATGGGGCTTGCTCCCAGGAAACTGTGGATAGGATTGGGCTGCCATTGTTCTGAGAGCCAATGACATATTATTATGTGATTGACATGCAATGACCTGTTATCATGATATAGCATGAAACCAATAAGGTGTTAATATGAGTCAGCTCTCATTTCCATGTATCATAATACAGTTACCCCTGCTAACTAGGTAAAAAGGCACTTTTTCTAGTGGTGCCCCTCATATATTTAGCAGGGAGAGAATAACCATCCCTCTTCACCCCAGCAGTGTCCCAAACTAATCGGGCACACTTTTTTATTAAATTTGATTTTGTCTGGGGGGAGGGGGCTACAAATCTTCTTTGACCCCAGGTAGCAGATAGATGCCTTAGCTATGCCACTGACTGGGAGGAGGCAGCAGAGCATGGTGAGCTGCTGGGGGGAGGAGGTGGGTTCCTCCCAATTTTCACTTTTAAAAAAACCTGGGAATGATGTCTCTTCTGGTTGTGACATCACTTCCAGGACAACATTTTGAGCTTGGCACCGGTCTACACGTTCATTAGCTGTGCTACTGTATACCACTTTTCAACAAGACCACACATGGTTTATCTTGTAAAATATATCGATAAATGGTTCCCAAAAGGCTAATAATCTTTAAAAAAAATTACTGAAGAGACACCAACAACAGCCACTGGAAAAGATACCATGCTAGGGTATAGAAGGACAGTTGCTCTCCCCTTGCTAAATATGAAGCAATCTGGAAGAATCATCTCTGCTTCATCTAATGTGTTGCAAGCTATTCCTTTTTTTAAAAAAACCTTTTGTTTCTGTATCAGAAACTGGCACCAAATTGACACCTAAGAGCTCATTCTAATGAAAAAAAGTATGTTCATAGCAGTTAGCAGAAGTCATTTTTTAAATAATTGTCAGTGTTGCAGGCTACTATATTTCTGGGTGAATTCCTCAGTGCCCCTTGCCCCTTCAAATAATCCTGCATTTTAAAGCTGATTTTTCAGCATTAATTACATTGTGGACATCTGCTGTTACACTGTAGCTTTCTATAGTTATTCTTCCCACCATAACACAACCTTGATTTTGTACTGCCAGATCAAAAACAGATGTTTAATTTTTAAAAAGTCCTGTTTATGAAGCTAGCTTTATTCATTTGGTTCTGGAAACCAGGATTTCCAGCACAACCCTTTGGAGATTATGCAGTTCCACAGATTTCAATGGGTTTTACTCTCACTTAAGTGTACCTAGGTTGGAAGCCTGTGACTGTAAATGTTTCTGTGTATTTTTTAACCAGAACATTGCAATAATGACATCGAATAGAAATCAGGAAAGAAACCAAATTAGGAAAAAACCATGGACATACATATTTTTTCATTTCATGAGAGACGTCAGTTCTGGATTCCTGGTTTTTATAGAAATATGGTGGTGGTTCATATTGTTGCTCCACATCAATGTACATGGCACTTTAGATTGCATTTTGTACAGCCTAAAGAGCATGCATCATGTTGTGTGTACTGAGCATGGGTCCGCTGTACCTTCCACAGGATTTGCACAACATCCTCTCTTCTTCCATGTGCAGGTGTGCGCCGCTTAACAACCTTCTGCTTAACAAATGACCGCATATATGACAGTGGTCAAAGCACAAAAAAGAAGCTCTTAATGAGGCAGTCAGGACTCCCATGCAGCCTGCAGCAGAGTGTCTGTTTACACAACAAAGATGCTCTTAATGCAAAGAAGAGGCAATTGGTTTCCAATAGCCTGTGTAGCTTGTGAGTGTCTGGCAGGGAGTGTCTGTTTACACAACAAAGACACTAGATTGGGCTGAATGTTCGCTTAACAACCTCATCACATAACAGGGATTGGAGAACGTATCCCCACACAACTGTATTTTGAAAGAAATTAGGTTTGCCTCCAAATTTTAGATGTAACCTAAGGAAGTACTACTATTTTAAATAAAAGAATTACCATTTTTTATTCACTTAAAGATTTTGCTCATGCTTTAGGATGTATTAAAATATCTTGTGGACCTTAATTCATTTTATTCTTTAATTCATTTTGTCAAGGCTTCAGAGACCTTCAGGCATGGGTGGCTTTATAACCCAAAAGTAATTATTATCTTTATAGTTATTATAAGGGAAGTATGACTACACTCCGAGAGAGTGCAACGGCAAGCCTTTTGAAAACCTCAACAGAGAAGCTAAACCAAATGCTGTCCATCAATTGTGATATGCTGCAGCCTTTAGGCTTATATATTATTTTGGACAGATTTTTTCATTTTTCTGAGTTTGAACTTTCCATTAT
The DNA here is from genome assembly GCF_035046505.1 of Tiliqua scincoides. Lineage (NCBI taxonomy): Eukaryota > Metazoa > Chordata > Lepidosauria > Squamata > Scincidae > Tiliqua > Tiliqua scincoides. The sequence goes on along the minus strand of NC_089825.1, from coordinate 67,561,010 downwards.
AATCATTATCAATAGTAACCTTAGATTGCAGACTCTTTGGTAAAGCTTGTTTGCATGTTATAGAAAGGGGTACAATACCCAAACCCTGTGATAAGAAACCAACATGCAATTATCTAGAATGGTTGCCTGAGTTAATACCAGTGCTACCATTACCAAACAATAAACCTTACAAATATGTATTTAAATTTTTTAATAAATGACAGCTGTGGTGGAGGACAGAATAAGGCAGTCGGGCAACCATTCTAAATCTAAACATCTAAAATGAGAGTTGCCAGTGCTCCAGTTTACCAGCACATTGTACCTCTGAAGCCAAGTGATGTTGGCTGGTAATTTTAGTTTAAGGCTAGAAGAAAGAGGCTTTGCATAAGGTTATAGATCCTTGTTATACATGCATGACAGGGATGAACAAGGTCTTTGGCAAAGGGTTGGCTTACATAGCAGTAGCCCTTTCCGATTTCCTCCATGCAGTTGTATGGTAGCTCACTTATGGCCCATCACAGGCTCATGCATGGAGGAAGTATTGTATGAATGAGGAACACACTTGTCAATCGAATTGCAATGATTCTCAAAATTGTAATTGATAATCGTAATAATATTAAAGCATAATAATGGGAATTGCTGCAATCTTCTGTGACGTGACAAGAGAAATTAGTGCAAGGAAAGAGCACCCCCCCCCCTCTCCCATAACTGGCAGAATTAGGATCCCAGAAAGTGGATATATGTAATGAATGCTGTAACCCTCCACTTTCTCCCTGTCTGAAGTGGTGGGTGGGGCTTAACACATCATCTTGAACTGCCTTGTCTAGATGTGAATTCAGGCAGCTAGTCATGACTCACTGAGTGCAAAAAATGTACTTTTTAAAAATAAATTGAGCCAATTGTAAATAGAGCAAGAATGGACTCTCAGGGTTTCAAACAACCACCCTACCCCGCCCTTTAACATTTTTGAATCCATGGGACATGCCTCACTCGTCCCACCCTTGTTCCCTTACTGGCAATCTTATGCTGCTAATCTGTTTGTGTACTTTTGTTTCATGGGGTATTTTTGCATGCAGTTGCAGGCTGTACCAGTACTATCTCGTGGAGGAGATTTCTGGTGATGTTAATATAATTTGACTTTTAGCCCTAAGTCCTAGCTCAAGTTAATTTCTGTTTCGTACACAGTATATATGTAGCTAGTTTCGAAAAAGTAACATTTTCAGGTGAGGTGTCCTTTGGGCAGTAAAATCAATAACTTTGTTAAGAAATGTTCTTGCGTAGGCGGAATATCTAGGGTCATAATTCAAGAATTGGAATTGTCCTCATAACTGAGATCTCTGGGGCTTGTACAATACTGTAAACAATAACCTTTATTTTACATGCAGCATCATAGCTTTTGCATTTAACACGCTCTGTTACACTAAATCCTTACAAAAAATTAATTTGTTAGGCAAATAATTAGAACACTACAGAGATGTTTAAATATTGCATCTAGCAATAAACCCATTTAAAAAAAAATCTCTCTCTTCTCCCATGCCCTCAGTTTTCCCATCTGACATTCTGACTCCCTGTATTAAAGGCAATTTGGACTGCAGGTTCTGTGAAGCAGGGATTTTGCAAGTACAGTAGTTAATAATCTTGGAGTGCTTCATGTATGCGAAAGAATCTGCACATACATCTCTTTATATCTCAGAATATTAGATGCTGGAATCTACTCACCAAGGAGGGCCTTCATGCCCTGTCTATCAGCATCTCAGAGACATCTGACTGTTCATAGATGGAAACCGCAGGGATGCGAAAACCCGGCATAACTTGAGTTGAGTCACCGAGTCACCGCCCCCGTGACACGACTCAAAAATGAGTCATAACGAGGACACTTTCCGAGTTGCTGAGTCACCCTTTAGTGACTCTAAATGACTCGAGTTGAGTAGCTCCCCCTTTAAAAAGCCCACCACGGCTGCGCTGAAAAAACAGGGCTGCTACCAGATGTACGTGTGTGTGGGAGTTCACTTTAAAGACTCCCCTGTTGTCCCTGCCCATCTCTAAAGAGGGCAGGAGGGGTGGGAGGGACTGCAAGAGAGTGGGACAGAAACAGCAAGAAGGAGGAGGGTCATGCACAGCAGCTGCAAGACTTACCAGGACTACCCAATCCTTGGTAGAAGTAGTCCCACTGTAGCCAGTCATTCAATAGGGCTTCCCCCTCCCAAGTAACCATGGAGCTCAGTTCACAGTAGCCAGCCATGCAGTGGAAAGCATGATTGGTGCTACGAACCTCCCCTCCCATGTCCCCTCCTCCTTTCTCCTCCTTCCTGGGCTTCTGCAGCCAATTGTAAGGCATGAACACTCTTGGCTCCTCCTCCTGCCCTCCATCAGCCCATCTTTTGTCCAGTGATAATCAGCTTCTTCCTTCCTAGCAGAGATGGCTAAAAGCCTGCTCCTTCTCCCCCCCCCCCCACTTGACTGGGAAAGGAAGCATTAACCCTTTCCTGCCTCCTGGCTGGAACTTTCCTACTGCTGGCCCCATTGGAATGCTGGCCTCGCAAGGTTTTTCATGCTGCAAAAACAGTAAGCAAGCACACCCAGACACAGGCAAACTCGAATCAGCACATGTAGGGACGTGTCAAGTCTGGGGGGGAGGCCTGAGTCAAGTCTTTTTCAGAGTCTTCCATGTGCATGACTCACAAGTTGCCAAGTCACCCAAAATCACACACAACTTGAGTCACTTACTCGCATTTCCAGTGCTGGGAAACTGCAAGGTACCATTGGTCTAGTCAGCTGGCTCTCATTACATTCGCACCAACTAGGCATGTCTGCTCCAGCTTGCAACTTACATCTAGCTAATTCTCATTTCTGAGGAACTTACAGTACTTCAGCACAGAAACTTCTAATGTGATCTAACCTGCTAACAATGCCAAATTGTTCCCTTAATATACTGGAAAGTACATGTCATCTGGGACTCATTACATAATAGTAGTCATTTGCCTTTGGTACAAAGTTTCTAAAAGCAAAAGGAATGGTGGAACATGAGTGCTGCACCCTGCTTGTTTGATTACAATGTGTCCCTGTTTATAACTTTGATGAGATAAATGGTAGAGCACTGGGTGAGGAGCAGATAAGTTTGAAGTGGAATAGAACCAGCAGTCTTAAATCAGGCACCAACATATGTCATTGAATTGTTTACCCTTTCCAAGAGTACAATTTGTGCAGAAGCTGAACTCAACTTCTACACAAATTTGCTTGTCAGCAGAACTAGAACTCTGCCCTGTGATATTCATGCAAGCAACTTCACTACATGAGGTCTAGGGACAACTAAGCGTTGACCAGTGGAATGAAAGTTAGATGCTTGGACTGAAATACCAGATCCTGGTACGGATGCCTCAGGCCAGTGTTGTAGCTGGGGGGGGGGGGGGGGAGAGGGGTGGTGGTGAGGTAAGTATTGCAGGTGCTGCAATGAACCATGTAAGTGGCCTCTCCCACTCCCTATCAGAGTCATTCCAGGTAGCACACAAGAGCACTTGCTTGCTGCCTTTGTCACCTAGAATGACTCTGAGTGGGAGGGGCCACTCACATGGTGCATTGTGGTACTGCAGTAGTTACTGCTTCACCCCCCTGAAGTTCTGCTTCAGATGGACTTGGATGAGTCCATTGCCTGATCAATAAAGGGAGAATAATTATGGCCCACATCAAGATTATTGTGATCAGAATAGGAAAATGTTACCTACTCTAAATAGCAAAGAGAAACTGGGAGGAAATACTTCCAAGTGCTTTGGGATCTATACATTAGAAAGCATGCTTAGGCCATTCTCAGCTCACTACATTATGATTTGGTGATCTAGAGTGCCCCACAGGATAACCTTCCTTGTCTTCTTCCTTCCCTCCTCCTTCCTGATTAATAAATAAATAATAAATAGGATTTTCCCATGATGTCTTGTGGCAAAAATACTTGTTTCCCCTCATTTTTGCCTATTTTTTCCCCACAAATTTTGAACCTTTCTAAACCCTTCCCCCTGCCAAGAAGCTTCTGTATTATCTTAGTATCCTAAAAGCAACTGCAACATTAAGCCCTGTCTTTTGAATTCAGTGTCGTGATAGGATGGCCACATAGCATCCTCGTCAAAGAATGTAGATTCTCTGTCATCTGTTGAGGCTTCTGCAGAGACAAAGGATGCTGATCAAACTTTCTAGCTGAGATGGCCATGTACCCGTGACTTGGGCAGCCAACCCATCTGGCAAAGTAATGGGATGGCAGGCTCTTCAGTCTGCTGACCCAATGTTATCAGCAAACCTAGGACATATACAGAACTGTTGCCAAGTCCGGGCCTTGCCCATGATTTGTTAGGGTGCAAGAACCACACTTCCTTCTGCTTCTCTTGAACAGTGTGAGTAGATAAATACAGCAATTGTATTTAGGTACTTTATTTTGTTTTTGGCACATCATTTAAGTTCTTTGTCAACTTTACTAAGCCATTGGAAAGATTTGCTTTCTGTTGACCTGCATTTACTTAAAAAAAATAATTTTCATTCCCTCTCTGTTTCCTTTATTTCCTTTATTTACCTTGTTTACCCAGCCTTTTAGTAAACTAATTTTAATTGCTTTTTATTACTTGCTTGGGCTCAGTTCCACAAACTGCAGCTTGTCACGCTTTCCCAGACTGCTCAGCTGTACTAGGTATTGTTATAGCAACAACTTTTCCTTCACATCCTATTCACATGTGTTAACATCCTATTTCAATATATGGAATTCATTATTTTTAATGAAAATAATTCGTACAAGTTGTATTATGGCATTTGTGGTTTTGATTTTGCGTTAACAGCAGCTCTTTGCAATTTTGGTGTTCCTTTTTGGTTACAAGTCTCTCATACAGCCCAGCTTCCATGGTGCTGATTTGATAAAGTGCTGTTTTAACCTTCACTTTTGTCTCCAGCTGATTAAGTGACTGCTGCAGGTTAATAATATATTGTGACCTCAGTTTAGCAAAATGCAAAAGTCAGTAATCAAATGGCCTCTAAGTCTTTGCTGTTCTTGATGCTATGCTGTATGTATCCCTCCTAATCCATCTGTTCCTTCAAGAAATTCCCAGGAGGTATAATTTCAACACCTTGTACTTCATGAGGCAAGAGGCCTAAAGTTTATCATGTTCTTTCCTATGTCAAAAAGAGTGTGTGAAAAAATGCTATTGGTAATGGTTATCTGACCTGTAAAACACAATCAGAAAAAAGCCTTGTGTTTTGCTTGAATGCAAGCCAAGGCAGGCCTGTCAACAAAAGAAAGGTCTAGAGGGGCAGGGTTCTCAGCACAGAAGGGAAATGATTTGGAGAGGAACTGCTTTTTAAAAGTTTGCTGTGTATTGCTAAATATGCCTGTGCAAAACAAAGCTTTTAATGTGTTTCAGCGTCAGTTTTTGTGTCCGACTCCAGTTGTTGGAGCTGTATTCCACTCGATTGTTCTGTCTCCAGACATTTCAAGACTCTAATGCTATAGAACCAAGTGTAGCGTGAATATAAAAACAGATTTGAAAGACAGGCACAAAATGTCACCTTCCTTAAAAATCAAAAAGAGAGAAAAATACTAATATACTCTTATTTCCAGATATAAATGATAGCTAACATTGTTTTTGTGGCTTTCCAAAGCGCTTGTCTTTCAAATGGGCAATATTTCTTCATTATTGTATTTTTTTTCTAGTTTGGGAAAACAGATTGAGAATGCAGATTATGCAAAAAAGCATGGATTTATTATGGGGGACAGAAAATTCTCTTCTTTGTATCTTGTCACTGTCCCATGTAAGGAACCTGCCCATGTGAGGAGCCAGAACCCTTTAGAATACTAGCTAAAGAGACATGCTGTCCCAGTTTTCTGAAAATCACATCATGACCAGAATTGTTTAATTCCCTTCAGCAGTGGTTCCCAAACATTTTAGCCTGGTGGCTCCTGTGACAAACTGGGCTGTTTGCCACAGCTCCCCATTAGGGCTACAATTCTATACATTGTATAGGGTGGCAGATTTTTCACCAGGATTCCGTGGCTCCTCTGGCTGGTTTCCATGGCTCCCCAGGGAGCCATGGCTCACAATTTGGGAATCACCACCCTTCAAGATAGAGAAATATAATGTATGTTTAAACATATAAAAGTATGAATAATAAAGAACAAAGTTAAGTTCCTAGGAATAAGGAACAAATAATAAGGAACAAAGGAACAATAAGGAATAATAAGGAACAAAGTTAAGTTAGTGTCAGAGGGTTGAATGTCTGGGTTTGTTGGGGATGAATGATACTGAGGAGAGCTCTGACTCAGATGTAGCTTCTACCTTCTCAGTATAGTTCATAAAGCACATCCTGGTTGCCACCACAAACAGTGAGTGGTGGTAGCCAGGCAGCAGCCGCCTCCATAGGAACTGCAGCTCTGGTAAGTTGGCAAGGGGGATGGCAGTGGGCAGGGTGGGATGGGAACTAGGGAAGGGAAGGGGTGTGTCAAGGGAAGGAAGGGGCAGACACCAGAGGTGGCAGCTCTGCCTATATCCTATCCCTCTTCCCTGCCTCAATCCACCTACCCAAGTTCACTTGGACTTGTGCCAGCAGAATCGCTGGCGCAAGTCCAAGTAGACCCATCATGGCAGCGGAGTGTTGCCCCAGGCAAGGGAGCAAATATTCCCTTACCTAGAGGAGATCTCTGGGACTTCTCCCAAACAAGATGCAGTGGTAGCTCCAGTGGTGCAGCTGCATTGGTGAAGGGAATTTGCCCCTCTTCAACTATAATTAATTGGATAATCCAACTCTGAACAGTAACCGCATTGGTAAAATTAATTTCTATGAAACAACAGGATGGCTGGCAGTTTTGTTTCTAGGTAGTTTTGTTGCTTCTTCAGCAATGAAATGATAAAGACCAGGACAATGCAAAGCATTTGCTCTCCTCATCCTAATCTGGCCCAGTTCCTTGGCACTACGGAGCATGTATTAAACTAAACTATACCATAAATTTTCCATTGAAATGGGTAATGTAGCTGGATGGACCAGTTTGCAACTTATATCTCATGTATCAGTTAAATCTCTCACTCTCTCCCTCTGGTGCTTTGGTAAAGTTTTTAGGATTTTATTTCATGAAAGTGCATAATTGACTAAATTAGAGCACCAGTCATTTAACTAATACTCACCTGGGTTTTGACAGTATTAGCCCTGTTTAAGTTCAGTTAATTCTTTAAAAAAAAAGAAAAAAGCAAGAGTACTTTGACCTGATTTATACTATAAGGATTGTAATTACTACTTTTTCTCAAAAGAGGAGGAAAGAGGAGGGTAAGGAAGGGGGAAAGGAAAAAAATTAGAAAAAAGGAGTCAGTGGTTGTTGGACATGATTGCTCAGACAATTATGGTAGTTGAAATAATTGGAAACTGTCATCATTGCTGTGTATTTTATTGTTAAACTCATTGCCTTTTCCACATGAGATTAATGCTAGACATTCAATTATCACTTAGCTATTAGTCAACTTTCTAACATGCAGATAGGTGAATGTTGGCTACAGGAACACTATTTAGAAAGAAATATTTGTGGAAATGCTAGAATATTGAGTTTATGCAAGAGATTACAAAGATAAAATCAATTTAGGAAGGAAATATAGAGGTGGGCCTTACACTTCCAATACCTCTGGTTGTTTTTGCTATTTTTTTTTTACCTAGTGGAACAAAGGGCGTTGTTTGATGCAATTAACCAGGAACTCCCAATGTTGATAATGTAAGATTTATGGTTTTCTCTACCATATTTTATATTTTGAAAAAGTTGATTATACATGTACCCATATTTTTGCTCATGCTGTTGCTTTGGTGAGTTGCCTTTCTTTTTAAAAATGCAGTTGTTACAATATAGGACAATTAAAATTCTACAAATTATCAACATACAACAAGTATGTGAATAGGGATCTATTTATAAAAAAGAAACTCCCAACTGCCTACAGTTTAAAAAGCTGACAGAAAAAAAGGTTTCATGACCATTCCAAAATAACCAATCAGGACGATCTAGCAGTAGCCTTTATGAATCATTTCCTTTCTTGAGATGTCTGAAACATTTCTGCAGTCATCCAACCATGATCCTCCATGCAGCATTAATGGATACAAAACTATGATTCTGAATGCTTTTAATTTTTCCAGAATAACTCGGGGCAGAACCCTAACCTGTGCTGGTACTGCCAGGCCACAGTGGCCTGTGCTGTATCCAGTGCAGTTGAGGTGCAGGCTGGAGGTCACCTCAGGCTAAGGGATATTTTTCCCCTACCCCAGTGGTATTCAAATTGGGGCATCGTGACGCCCCAGCCTGAAGGCCCTGGCCTCTCTCCCCTTAAGGGGTGGGGGCAGGGAAGAGACAGGGAGGAGGCAGCGACTGCTCTTGTGCTGCTCAGGAGGGCTGCAGGGACTGGGATGCACTCGCCAGTCCCTGCAGCAGCCATCATGGGGTACGGGAAGCCCTGTGTGAGCGCCTGCAGGGCTCCCCAGCTTGTTAGAAGTGAAAGTGGAGCGATCCTGGGGATTGCATCGCTGCCGTCCCCCTGCCTCCACAAGGACTTACAGTGGTGCAAACTCTCCTAGAGAATTTGAAAACCTCTGCCCTACCCCAATGTCAGCTATTCAGCTAATGCAAATTTGAGCAACTCGTTTAAGGCTGTCCAGTCCAGGAGTGGGGGTTAGAATGCGGGTCCTGCACTGCTGCCACCAATTCCACCCTCAGGCCCCATCTGCCTCTCGTCCCACACTCCCCCTGCCCCAAAACACCCCCTCTCCACCACCCTGCACCTCCTGTGCAAACTTACCCCATACAGCTAGCACAGAGTTTGGGTTTGGTCTGGGTGAGCTGGTGTGGGCTGCACTGGTCGAAGTAACTCCTGACTGTGCCTTATAGCATGTTTGTGGCACTTGGCAGGTGGAAGAGATACCAATTTTTCCCTCCTTTTGTTTATTAGCAGGGATGGTGATGAAATGATGCATACTAAGTTTGAGAATGCAGATATGTTCATTGTTGCTCGGATGGAACAGACACTGGCTGCTCTGGACAAAGACCTAGAAGGTAGGTTGCAACTGAATTAGCACATCTGTGCTGCAGAAAGATTAAGGAAAGGAGACAAGTAGTGGCAGTCCACCAGTCCAGTAGATTTGATAGCTGACCAAATTGGAGACACAGAGCACAATTCTATGCTTGTCTATTCAGAAATAAGTCCCATTGTCTTTGGGGGGATTACTTCCAGGAAAGTGTGCATAAGATTGCAGTTTTGGTGGAGGAAGTAAAGGTACATAACTCTTATCCTACTAAAAAGCAGCATCTAACACTACATCTCATGAAATTGTCCTACTTCTGATGCCAGCCTTGCCATGCCTCTTTCAGGCACCACAATGAGGGCTTGCCTAAATTATACAGCACTCTGTTGATTAGAGCTATGTTCACACTGTAAATTGTATGGGAATAGGGCAACACATTGAAATAAATCTTAATATTATTCTTTATTCTAGTAACTATGTGGGAAGTATTGAGTATCCCCAACAGAAGTAGCTTTGGATATCCACATTGTCTGTTGTCATATCTTCAGTAGAACTGTGCAGTGAAGAAATTATGCCCAGTGTTTTTCAAATTGCAATGCACAGCTTTTTTTCTATAGCTGCAATTGAGTATGCAATTGAGCATACTTTTCCTGTTTTCTTTGTGGGTGTGTATTAAAAATAAAAAATCTGTAGGATTGGAGAAAGAGGGCAAGGTTACCATAATACACAAATTGACCCACCAGTTCGTGTAAAGCTTCCTACAGCAGTGACATGATCCCCAGGATCTCATTGGTATGGGGGGGGGGGTAAGCGGGAGTGCTTTTACTTACTGTGGGCTTGAGCAAGCAGCAGGAGGAGCAGGGAACCCCAGGCTGCCCTCTGCAGGGCTCCCCAAGGCTTGAAATGTTGAGAAACGAACCACTTCCAGTTTTGCGTCGCAACCAGGAGGTGGTCTGTGTGTGCTGTTTCTCGACATTCCCAACCTCAGGGAGCCCTGCGGAGGGCAGCACGGGGCTCCCTGCATCTCCTGCTACTTGCCCAAGCCCACAGTAAGTAAAAGCATCCCCCCCATCCTCTTTAGTGATGCAATCCTAGGGGTCGCATTGCTGCCCTCGCCTGCTCCCCTGCAAAGACTTACTTAGGGAGTAAATCTTCTTAAAAGTTTGAGAACCACTGGACTATTCTGTTACTAGAATAGTAACAGAACTATTTTGAACTATTTTGTTAAAAATTCTGTGTGGCAGACACAGAATGCAAGCCCCTCTGGTAATTTCTCATAACTGTATTTTCGGGCTTGTTTCCATTTTCCAATCCAAATTATTAGCATCAGTTATTAGCAGCATCTTGGTATTTATTGTTATCTAGCTCCTGATGCTTTGCAACAGATGAGAGGGCAGGTCCTTGCTCTGAGGGTCTTACAGCTGAGAAACAGAAGTATAGGAAGAGAAGGGGAGTTACGACAAGGTAAATGGGGAAAAATATGCAAATAGTTCATGTACACATAAATAGGCTTAGAGTGCAATCCTACCCCCTTATGTCAGTGCTTTGTAGCACTGGCATAGCAGTGCAAGGGGACATGTGCTGCATCCTGCAGTTGGGTGTCACTTACGGAGGCCTCCTCAAAGTAAGGGAATGTTTGTTCCCTTACCTCAGAGCTGCATTGCCCTTGTGTCAGTGCTGGAAAGCACTGACATAAGGGATTAGGATTGTGCCCTTAGTTGCAGAAGAATATAGGGACCACATAATTTTTGGAGTCCTATCTAGGAATAGATATAGCTGGATATATGATATATTCTTAGTAAAGTTATCCAAATATAGGAGTTGTGCCATTTTCTTGTTCATAAGGAAAAGTAATCTTGGAACAATTTTGACTTGCATGTAAAATAGTGCTTAGAAGGTTATGTCTGTGTTCCAGAGAGCAGCAGAACCAACCAATACACTCAGTGGAGCTACTGACTTGTTATTTCCTAACAGCAACCTACTTGCTGTGTGGCAAGTTGCATTTGCAATTGGTGTTTCAGAGGTAGTTTGCAGTATAAAGGCTGCTGTTCAGAGAAATAAGTTGAAGCCCCTCCCCCAATTCCAGTTGTCATAACATTCTTGAGTAAACTGCAATGCTACTGACATTATTATTTTTGGAATACTTGTTGATATTCTTTGCAGCGATGGAAAGTACTCAGGATGACTCTGAAACTGGATCTGTATCTAGTGAGACAAATGGTGCATCCAGCCCTCTTATACCAAATGGTGAATCTGCCCAATATGCTCCACCTGCTGTGCCAGTAACAATCATAGACGAAGTTCCAGAAGCTGATATTGCAATCCATCCCACTAAGCAAGACGTCAACTCTCTGTTTTCCAAGATGCAAGCTAATGAAGATATCTCAACGGATCCCATTAGCCCAGGGGAGCTAATAAATGAAAACAATAATGCAGGGTCTTCCAGTAAGGAATATGTAGATACTGAATCTAGCCACATGTCCAAGAATTTGTTACAACAGCGGTCACCTAAAGAAGAGTTCAGACAGCAAGCTGGAAAAGAACAGGGACATGAATTTGAGCCACAAACATCCTCATGTGAACAAAGGAACACAAATGAGGCAGCCTTGAAAGTCACCTCTAAAGAGGGGGTTGAGTCTGAAGAATCCCAAGCCAATACAATTGTTTCTAACTTCAAGTTTACAAACAAAGTTAATGGAACAAAGGAAACAGTAAGGCCACTGCATACAAAGGAAGGGCTTCCGAGCAACATTAAACCTGAACTGGAATCCAGGATTACATCAGCAAAATCTCCTGATGAGAAGAAAGAGATCCCATCGTCACCCTTGTGGTGTCATCGTGTTCACAGTGCAGTAACAAGCTATGGGCCTAAAACAGGCCTGACAACCTTTAAAGTTGTTCCTTCAAAACCTGGAGTAAAATGTTTTGACAGAGATGCCTCCCTCTCTACTGGTGCCATTAAAATAGATGAGTTAGGCAATCTGGTGACTCCAAATGCTGGAGGTATTAAAACAGTGACAGTTAACATGGCTTCAAGTGAAACAGAGGAAACTCTCATTGGGAGAGCCAAAGCATACTGGAGGTCAAATTCAATTGGAAAACAATTTGAGGCATCCCCAGTAGGCCATTCTAACAAGCCAATGGTTGTCGTCAACTCCAGACCTCTGAGTAAAACGTCTGAAACTAAGCCTGACTGCCTTACAAGTCAGAAAGCAGCAACTTCACCACTAGCTAGTTCCGAAGCAGTTGAAAATAATTTTGGATCTGAAAAGACAAAGTCACCTCTTCATCTCACACAGTCTTTAATGAAAACACAAACAACTCCACTGGTCAACGAAGATAAGATCCAGCTCCAGTTTCAGAAACCACATAGGCGAACATCAAGCCATTATGTAGCCTCTGCCATTGCTAAATACATTGATTCACCGCAGATTAAAACCAACCAAGAAAGGCATGAAAAAGAAGGTGAAAATAATGATGAAAAAGGAGGGGAAACTGAAACAGAACCACTGCCTAGAAAATGCATTATCGTGGCCAAATACTACCCAGTAGAAACACAGCCAGTAAGAACAAAAGAACTGTATTCAAATATCTTCAGTTGCAGTAAAAATGTATCCAACACATTGCCACTTGGTGCTCATTCCAGGTTGACAAGTAATGCTGCCAACATCAAACCACTGAATCAGCCCACTCCTACTGTTTGCTACAGGAGGAGCATCAGTGCACCACTTACCACAACCTCTTCTAAGGACCATGGCAGCACAGAAGAGGTCTTCATGCAAAATGTAACTGTTAGAGAGAGATCTCCTGGATTGAACCAAAATGGAGAATTGGCTACTTCTCCTTCCTTCCTTAGACCATCTAATGCTCACACATCTTCCATCACTTCCAGCTCCTTTGTGAAGTCAGCTAGGGGGCATACCGTCAACAATGGATTATCAGAATTAAATGATACATCGAACAGCACTGTTACAGAAAAAGAAGATAAATTTGACAGTTTACCCACAAGGAATGAACCGGAGTCTAATAGTAGAGATGATAACCTCCACAATGTTTTTGGGCCAAAGAAGAAGTTTAAACCCATTATCCAGAAGCCACTTCCAAAAGACACATCATTACATAGTGCTTTAATGGAAGCCATCCAGACTGCAGGAGGAAGAGAGAAACTTCGAAAGGTAAAGTAACTTGGTTGAGATTGGCTTCAGATGTTTCCGGAAGCATCACCAGCTGGAGGCACCACACTTAAGCTCCTAGGCTGCTTAAAATCTTGGATTTTGGTGAAATTTTAAAATTTAAAAAGATTTTAAAATCTTTGAACTCTTGGTGGATCTTGCCTTTTTAGCTTGACAGATACCAGCCTGTTTTGTAACAGTTGCTGTTTGTGATGAGTTGCCACATACATTTTAAAAACGTACAATAAGGTCCTGTACCAGGCTACTGTCAGTTCTTCACATACCATGTAGTGTTATGTAACAGCAATAATGACATTGCTTATTTTAAGTAGCAAAAGGAATACAGTATGTATTTCAGAGAGAGAATGAATTATAATTCACCCTTAAGATTAACTCTGCCCAGTAGAGGTAATAATGTATAACTATGCAAAGCATGGAGGAGATCTAATTAAACATGAAATGCTTTGTTAAGATATTGCATTGCCTTTGGTTTTAGAATATATGTAGGAAGTCTGATTTCTTGTTTCTGATCAATAAAAAACAGGACTTTTATACACAAATTATAGTTAAAATTTGGTATGTTAAGTATAAGGCCAAAATCACATAGGCTTGCTTTCATCTTCCAGATGCTCGAAGTTTTCAGTCTTTAAGTAAAAAGAGGTTGTGTGCATCTGTTTTCATCACATGCTAGATTTCAGACAACCCAGTAAATGGAACTCAGAAGAAACTGTTCATCAAGGAACCAGAGAACGAGCGTTCTGCCCTCTTAGCAGCCATTAGAGGTCACAGTGGAACCTCAGGATTGCGAAAGGTAAGGTCAAAACATCAACATCCTTTCAGCAGCTTGCTTCTGCAATCTTGGGGCTGTGCTCTAAGTTTAAGGGCGCAGTCCTAACCAACTTCCCAGCAGTGGCATAGCTGTGCCAATGTGGTATGCACGGCATCCTGCACTGGGGAGGCAGTCAAGGAGGCCTTCTCAAGGTAAGAGCATGTTTGTTTCCTTACCTTGGGGCTGCATTGCGGCTAGGTCAGTGCTGGAAAGCTGGTTAAGATTGCGTCCTAAGACCTGTAATTCCTGACAGTTGCAAGCTGACTGAGGTGTCTGTGATTTCAGAGGCTACATAAACTGGGGAAAAGTATTCTTATTTTTCTTGTGCTTCCTTCAGTTAGACTGAAGAATATGGCGCACTACAAAATAACCACTGCTAATGCTATTGTAACTATTATTTCATAAATGCTTGGAAAGCTCTTCTTTTTGGAAAACAGCCAAAAAGCTATTTTTCTTTATAGAAAAAACTCCTTGCTTTCCTTTCGCCTAGTCATCTCTGCTGATTATTAAGGGCCATTTCAAGCAAATGTGAGTGTATACTGAACAGGGAGCTGCAGCCAATCCCTTCCCCTGCATGAAAGTCAATATGATATGCATTTTTACAAATATGCATTTGTTGCAGTGTTACAAATACTAGAGTTTGTATTTGTACTACTAGTACAAATATGAGAGGTCCTTTAAGTGTAAAGTACCTTGTGTGTACAGCAAAGTAGTGATAAATGTTCAAATGTGGGAGGTGGTCATGACACCTACACTCCAACTATGACTGTATAACAGAAGAAATCAATGGTGCATTTTTTCATCAGAATGTTCTGTTCTCCTTTTACTTCTTCTACTTTGAAAATTATTTTATTCCGTTTATAGATTTGACTCAGTTCATCCCAAACTCTTGGAGTGGTTGAGGTCATTTAAAACAAATGTATAAAATGTATACAAATGCATAAAAGTTGAAGACTGGAATTAAGAAATATCCCAGATAACTGTAAAAGGTATATTGGTGTTAGCCTGTGCATGTTTACTCAGAAGCTACACTGTGCTCAGTATGACTTACTCCCAGGTCTATTTGCATAAGAATTGTATCCTTAATGTACCAAGAGCTACATGCTACCTCTCAGGCTGCCCTTCAGAAAAGTGATGGCCTAGAAATTTACCCTTAATGCAGTGCAAGTCATGCCTCTCTATCTCAGAATTTGGGACCTGTGGTTTTGTCTAACTACGGGTTCCAAACCTGTGGATTCAACCAGACTTGTACTGTGGTCACATCCAGAGGGCATTCTGCAGGCTGAAAATCAGAAGTGACCATTTTCGGCCTACAGAAGGCCTTCAAAGACCTTCTGAGGGTCAGGGAGGCCACGCAACTGCCACCCTGGCTCTCAGAAGTCCCATTGGACGCACAGCATGTCACGTTCAAAGTGTAACTGGGTTCCTGACCCGCAGATTTGATTATTTGTGGATTTTGGCATCTGAGGGGGTTCCAGGAACAGAACCCCCATGGATGCCAAGGCACAACTATACACAGACATTCTTAGGGCTTGCCTATGCTGATCCTTGCAGCACCTCTGTTTTAGCAATGTTTGGTCAAAGTGGGAACGTGAGAAATTTATTTTTCACATTTTTATACTGCCTTTCCTCGGAGGAGCTTAGGGTGGCTTATATAGTTCCTCTCCTCCTTTTTGTCCTCACAACAATCCTGTGAGGTAGGTGAGACTGAGAAATAGTGACATCAGTCCTTTGTAATCAGAAATGATATGACATTACTCCTGCCATCTTGCATGCCATTTCTATCTTACTGGTATCACCATTGCACCCATGTGTGGTACAGACCAGTATAGATCACACTGTGGGCTGTGAAGTTGAGTTGCACCCTGCATTTATCTAATGCAGGTTTTTTGCAAAGCGTCAAGCTTCTCTTGCATTATCTTAGAGCTTACATGATGATTTACTGACCACTTCAGCCTCATTTCCTTCCTTCATGAAACATGCAATTACTTCATTAATTAGAAGTTTACTGTACATTTTGAAAGTGTAGCTAATGTATGCATGCTACTCCTATCGTTAAAGGCCTGATTGTCTTGGAAAAGTGCTTTATTTAGTCTTGATTATGGTAGTTGCTTTATTTGATTATTTGTTTGAAACAGTGATACATTTTTCTTGAGATTTTAAAATTGAAGCTAGATTTGAAAGCATAGATTTATAATAACTATTGCTATAAGAGAGACTGTTCTAGGGAAGGTGATGCCTAATGCATCATATTAATTCCAAAAGCCTTGTGGTTGTACCTAATATAATGGACAACCGACAGCATTCTTGCCTTACGTGCCAAAAGCATTTCCAGGATGCCAGAGTTCCAGTAAATAAAGATTGAATTTCTGAGCTTCCTTCAAGGCCAAATCCTTGATCATGGTCATCAGTTGTTTTGAGTGATGTGAGAGAGCAAGAACAGATGTTCAGACTTATAGGTAAACAAAATCTGCAAAAAGTTTTACCTCAGTGGAACAAGCTAAAATTGTTCAGGAGGAGAAAGATTAAAATATGCATCCAATATCAAATTACTGTTGCATTGTGCATATTATTAACTTGTCTGCTTTCTTTCAACCTTTCCACTGGTAGATTTCTTCATATGCTTCTGAAGAGCTACAGAGTTTCCGAAGTGCAGAAGTAGCCTTGCAAAACAGAGAAGCCACTCCCACAGAGCAGCAGTATCGTCAGCCTTCGCTACCGCCGCCGCCGCCACCACTGCCACCTCCTTCACAGTTGACAGTGAAAACTCATAGGTCCTTTGCAAGTAGTATAACAGATAACCCAGGAGATGCAAGGCAAGCCCTGATGGAAGCAATTCGTTCAGGCACGGGGGCAGCACGTTTACGAAAGGTAAACAGCATCTGTGTGAGAAGATAGCCCTGAGATTGGGAGAAAATATGGGTTGGGGCCACAGACAGGACATGAAGTAGGGAAGCAGGATTGACTAGTGCAGTGGTTTTCAAACTGGGGCATGGCAACGCCCCAGGGTGAAGGCCCTGGCCTCTGTCCACTTAACGGGCGGAGGCAGGGAAGAGGCAGTGATGCGATCCCCAGGATCGCGTCGCTTAGGGGGGCTGCAGGAACCGGGATGCACTCACCAGTCCCTGCAGCAGTGTCCTGGGGGTGCGATCACTCCACTTTCACTTTTGGAAGCTGAGGAGCCCTGCAGACCCTCACGCAGGGCTCCCCGCACCCCCAGGATGCTACTGCAGGGACTGGTGAGTGCATCCCAGTCCCTGCAGCCCCCCTTGAGCGACAAGATCCTGGGGATCATGTCACTGCCTCCTCCCTGCCTCCTCCCTGCCTCCCTTCCTTCCCCTGCAAACTCCCTGAGAGTTTGAAAACCGCAGGTCTAGTGCAAGAGGGATGGGGTGGGAAAAGGATACCTTTTCAAGTCATCTCACAAAAGAAAGATAAACTTACATCAGCATTAGCCCACAGATTGGCTGTGAGGCAAAAAGCTGAGCAGGTTGTTCAGTGCCTCTTGAGAATATCAGTCATTCAGCTTCTGTGGCTGCACAGAAGAACTCTGTTGACTGGTCCATGGACCAGTTGGCCAGGCTCAATGCCAAGGTATAATTCTGACTTACAGAAGCATTTGTAAGCAGAGTCCAATTTAAGGCTTCAATAAAGTTACTTCAGAGTGATGTTAGTAGAACCAATGGAGATTGTTGATTTCTCTTATATTAATGTTCTTTCAGAATTTCCCAGGAAGTAAGGAGTACATCTTAATGTTATCTTGTGTGTGTTTGCAAACACAGATGGAATTTTCCTACCATAATCATGTAAACATTAGGTAACCTTATCTGCTTGTCCTTTAAAGAAAAACAAACTCACAAAAGTAATGTGAGTTACCCCTGCTAACTGGGTAAGAGGCACTTTTTCAAGTGGGTACTCCTCTTTTTAGCAGGGGGAGAGTAACTAGCCCACCTCACCCCAGCAGTGTCTTTTCTAGTGGCTGTCTGCTGGTGTTCTTTTGCATCTTTTTAGATTGTGAGCCCTTTAGGGACAGGGAGCTATTAGTTGTTTGATTTTTTTCTGTAAACCGCTTTGTGAACTTTTAGTTGAAAAGCGGTATATAAATACTGTTAATAATAACAATAACAATAATAATAATAATAATAATGTAACAAATGGTATTACTTTCAAATAGTTTTGTCAGAAAGCACAAACCACAAAAAAAATCATTACTTACTATGTGAGGAAATCAATAATTTTGGAAACCTTACTGTAAACAACATTTACGAACAGTGGCCTCAGAGTGTGCAAGAAGATAACACTATGAACAGTGAGGCAGACTTCCTGATCAGAATTGCCTTCTTCTGTACAATTTATCTTAGCTGCCAGGATCAAGTTTATCTCCAGTACTAGACTCCACAAAACTGAATTGATAAATGTAACAAAAAGGAGTAAAGCAGACAACAAGGGGTGATTTTTTTCCTATTTTATTTCTTCAGAAGAGTTATCCTTACCTGTGTAGGGATTTTTAAAAAAAATTAAAATACTGAATATAGCACACTTCAAAAGTGTGTGGGGGGGAGGTGCATTTTGAATAGTGGAAAGTGGTACTGGCAACAGGTCACAATGTGGAACAACATGGAAATGCTGAATGGAGATAAACTTGACGGAATCAAACTGGGAAGTGAGTTGAGGGTTTTCCATAAGTGGGCAATCCCCCTCCCCTAAGTACTTTTGTTACACTGCTGGTCAACATTCCTGAGGTGGCAAACTGCTGAAATAGATTTGTGAATGCCTGCACAAGGGCTGAATTTTGCTACATCCTTCTTTACTTTTGAATGCTACCAGCCTGCATAATTCTTAGTGATCCTTTTCTTCCTGATACCAAAAAAAGATATTGTCTAATATGAGAGAAAATAAATATTAGTGGAAGATACGTAAGGGAGTCTAGTAAAGAAAAATATAATAAAATAAGACAGGATGATTTAATAACATATGAGCTTTTGAAATGGAATACTATATATTAAGAATGATAATTTTTGTTTTATTTCAGGTTCCCCTCCTTGTTTAAACATGAGATGCTTCAGTTACTGACTTCTTATGTAATTTTACGTGCATCATTATTTGCTGAATCACGGACATCTATGACAGAGAATTCCAAGAAGTATATATTTTCCTCTTTGTTTACTGGCCAAAATAAGTTGTACTATCTGTGTGTTCCTTTTTATTTTTAATTGGTTCATAGGTTGTTACACAGCTTCTGTGCCAAGGATTTGGGAGTTGCCTCCAAATAGTTAAACCATTGCCAATAAAACTATCGTTACTGGCAGGTTAATAAGCTTATGAACACTTTATAGTCCTGCATTAACACTTAAGTGTGTTTGTGGGCAAAATCAAGCACTTTTTGCTGTGTATCTGAACCACAACATTCTTTTATTCTGAACCATTTAGTTGAATCATACTCTTTTCTTTTTAAAAGCAAAAGCAGTTCAATCCCAAAGTGCAGATTATAGATCTATAACAATTAATAGCAAGAAAGAAAAGGATTATGGTGGATACTTAATAGCTTGAATTGCCATATGCTGAAGACATCGCTTTTTATACACAAGCAAGTTCGTTTTCCTTCATTCCAGCTAGGCAAATAATCAGTAGAGATCTAGACCCAGAAGGTCTGTTTGACAGGCTTTGGGATGGGTGGGGGAAAGTGATATAAAATACAAAATACCAATATATATTAATGTCCTGAACCCCCAGGAAAAGTAATAGAAATCTGCATTCTTAAGGGCACAGGTCCCTCCTGTACAAGCCCTATAGAAATGAATGGGAGCATCAAAGGAACACAGCTCCCATTCATTTCAGTTGGGATTGCACAGGAGAACTTCCTGGTGGATTGTGCTCTAAGTCAGACGAGTAATTAAAAGTACTCTCTATCACCTAGAAACTGCTAGTTGTAACTTGTTTCCCAAAGTGCTGCTAGTGGGGCAGGATTCCAGCCCTTTCAGTGCGCTCTCAATCACCCCACATACCCAACAATGAGCCAGTTCTCATGGGTCATGTCTGAAACATGTTTAAATGGTTTTTTTAAATTTAAGCTACTTTAGTAAATGATGTATATATTTTGAAAATATTTTGTTAAAAAGGAAATTAACTTAATGATAGTCATGGTGTTTTGCATTAATTATGTTATTGAAGAGCTATTGAACTGAACCTTCATACTTATGTTTGTTTAGTAATCATTATGGCACTGGCCACAGTCTAAAGTGACTGTCAGTGCTTTAGTGCTAAGATTTTTAAAGGTACTATCTAATACTGCTAACCTTATAAAGCATACTGCTGGCCATCTGCAAACCAGGGACCATATAGTATATACTGTAAAATACTAACCTAATTTAGTGCCACAAATTAAACAAATGCAAGATTTGCATGTTATCTTTGCCTCCGTCTTGCACAAACGAGGCTGAAGAGATATTACTTTTTCCTTTTTCAGAAAGTTGAAGGTTGCATGAGAGTGCAACCTCCTTGCTTGCAATGTGTTGGTTCATCCCACTATCGCACCCGATAAAAAAGTTTTGCACTTTTCACAGTGCTTCAAAAACGTCTTTGACCAGGGGTGACTGGGGGACAAAGGAACAAGTGCATACTCCTGTTTCTGTATGTCTGACTGACAGTTCCTTAAAAACTATTAACTTTCTCCTTTCTTGGAAATGTTTTGGGGTTGTCTGTTTTTACATTCAAACTCCTGGGAATTTTTTTTTCTATGCTTTTGCAGTTATAATTAAAGCAAAACTTTTCACAAGCAATATATTAGCATGAATCTTAATGCACCCCTTAACAAAACATGACATCACTGTGTCCTTGTGTTCTATTTATAAAGCATTTTTGAACTGTTATCACTGTAGTTGTCTTGGGCATCTTCCACACTCTTGGTGATAGTTTCTGTTTAGAAGATGTGTAGACAGAGTTTGCTGAAGGCTTAGGAACTAGAATGAGGCCTGTGATGCCAAATGTTTAAGATACACTTAGCCATGAAACATTCCTCACACCAGTCAGCTCCTTAAAATCAAGCTGCCTTGCCTTTTCATTTAGTATTAGCGTACCAGGAATCATGGCCCAAGCAGATGCTTGCAGACACATCCAGGGGTCTGTTTGCTGATGAGGCTTGGTGAAGCAGCCACCACATGCAGTAGATTGAAGGTGTGTGCATGCAAGCATTTATGCCTGTGTTTCAGCTGCCCCTTGCACCTGCCCCCTTATCCAGCTCAGTGACAGCTACCTCCACTGCTCCTCTTCCCATTCTAGGTGTCTCACAATTAAAAAAAAAATAGAAGTCAAGGAAACAGAAGTGGAAATGTTATCAAAGAGAAAAGTGGTGGCCTAGAGCAGGTTTCAAACATATGGCCTCCAAGCTGTTTCTGTCCTGTGGAAGCTATTTATTCAGCTCGTGGTTGGTTTTACATCTGTGAAAATAACTAATCATTCTAACCCTCAGCAGTTTAGCTGTGTTAGAAGCAGGTGAGTCACAGCACAGTTGCACAGCGTGCCTCCTAGCCAGCAAATGTATGTGCTTGCTTTGTGGCCACTCTTGTGCAGTGTGTCTGCGTGTTCTGCTCTTTCACTTGTGGTTTTGCTGCAACTCCCTCTCTTAGCTGCTTTTACAGCAGCTGCTGCTTGTTCCAGTCTCTCCCTCCCACACTTCTTTTTGTGGATGCCATGAGTAGACAAGAGACCTTGTCATCTTCTTACCAGGAGACATTGAGAGCACGCACAGGGAAGAAGGTGATCTTGCATAGTTAAAAGAAGCCGCACAGCATTAAGAAATCATGCTGCATTGTTTGTTTGCTGTGCAGATGGGGTTTTCCTGTGCAGCAGAAAATGCCTTTGTGATTATGGCTTTTGTGGCAAACAAGGAACTTGCAGCCCAATCTTGTGCAGAAGGTAATTAAATTCAATGAGGTCTACTCCCAAGTAAAGGCACATAGAATTGAAGCCTTGTGTGCCTAAGGCCACAGTCCTAACCAATTTTCCAGCACTGACATAAGGACAATGCAACTCTGAGGTAAGGGAACAAACATTGCCCTACCTTGAGGAGGCCTCCATGACTGCCCCCCCCCAACTGCAGGATGCAGCACATGCCCCACTGGCCCAGCTATGCCAGTGCTGGAAAGTTGGTTAGGATTGCGTCCTAAATTAATTGAAACCAAGGGATTTGGGTGACTCTAATCCGTCATAGGATTGCAGCCTCAAAGACAGAAGGAACAATGTCTTCATCCTGCACACACATAGGAGCAAACCTGTGTACAGATTGCAGAATACAGATTAAGGCTGGAATCACTGCACATTTACTTGCAAGTTGGGAAAAAAGTTCACTGAATTCAGTGAGACTAACTTCTAAGGAAATGTTGGGCCTGCACGAAGTCCCATCCCACTCTGTTCCATAATCTACAGATGCTAATTGCTTAGTTTTCAGTAACAGTAGTGCAAGGGTGTCCCAACAAATGAACAGTATACAGCGCCAAAAGAGTATAGGTGAATATAGCCTTAATAACTTACAATGGCTATGAATAGCACTTGCCCACTCTGCTAGTGATTGTCTCTCTTGTTATACAAATATGATTTACAAAACCAACCTGCAACAGGTGCCATGTATAGGCTCATGCTGTTACTGTACACACACGCACACACCCCAGCCTGGAGCATCTCCTGGAACACCATTTGTCCCTTCTCCACACACTTCCTCCTCCAATCCCTCTAACCTCTTTAAAATCATTGGAGGCCATGAACCAGAGTAGGAGATGGCAAAGAAAGAGGTGCTAATCTCCAGTAGCGTAGTGTCAGGACCCCTTGTAAGCAGAGCAGCTTGGACCAGCCCTGCATGTGGCTGCTGAGAGAGCAATTTAAATGTGAATCTGGGCACATATAATGTAATGTTGTATAGATTTTTAGAATGTCCAGCATTGCTTTTAAGTCAGCATTAAGAACAAAATGCATTGTATTTATGTATAGGAGTTGAACAATACTCTTGAGTTAGGGCTTTAAACTTCTGCTGCCACCTTAGCTATATTGTGTGTGCGTTGCCAAGAGATGCTAAACAGAGAATGCAAATTTGTGTGAGTCTGAAGGATCAAAGAGCAATTAAATAAGAAAATGCTGACAAGTCAATCTTGCCAACCATTTCCACACTGAAATTAGTCCATAAATTTTAGCCCCGTTGTAAATCTCAACAAGAACAGAAGGACCTGTATCACCAGCAAAAGTACCATAAATTACAGCACCGTGTTTTATGCAAAAGTTATTAAAATAATGATTTATTGAGAGTTTTTTCTCTGGCATCCAAGCAGTTGAGAAGTTGGACTTCATGAATAGCTTAGCATCTTGCTGGGAATAGGAATCTGAGCAAAGAGTATTTGGAATTTTAGGGGATAATCCAGTGATCAGGCCTGCACCCTAAAAGTCGACATGAAAAAACTAATTCAAACTGTAGTTTTTCCCAACATGAGCGTCACATGACCATTTTAAAACTCAAACCCATAAACACCAAATGCTGCAGCCCTAGGAGTGTTTGATCATGCTTTGGCAATTTGTCTCTTCTCGTGCCAATAATACAAACAGAATGAAGTGGACAATAAATAATACTAAAGCAGCATAGAAGAAGCAACAGCAGCAGCAACAAAATAGATGGTAAATAATTAAAGCCAAGACTTCCCAGTTTCTTAAAACTGGTTGATAAAATATAATAAAAGGAGGATTCAATCCTAATGGGCCATAGTGCTGGCGCTGAGTTCCAGCGGTGGCACTGGGTGTTGTAACATGCAGTAAAGCACATTTATGGCACCCTTGGAGGAAGGAGTGTCAGTGCTGGGCCCAGTGCCAGAAGGACACTGCCTGGAGGAAGGTAAGAGCTGCAGGCGGCAGTGTGGACTTTCAAAGCGGGGGAGGGGTGTTCTTGGGAGGGTAGGGGGGAGAAGGAACTGGCCCAGGTGAGACAGGTGGAGTCCTGCTTTGCCAGATCCTATCCTCCATGTTGGGTGAAAAGCGCAACACAGAGGTTCACTTGGCTGCACTGGCAAAATAGCCGGTTCAGATGTGGGAAGCCCCATTGTGGGTCCTAGGGCTTTCCTTGGGGACCTCCAGCAGTTTCCCAGCACCCATGTAATACAGCAGTCGCCATTTTGGCATCACTGTTCCTCCAGGCACTGGGAAAGATAGGATTGGACTATGAAACACATTATAATGTCTACATACAAAATACATACAAAAATGTTTAATGATTACAAAGAAATACAAAGTATAGCCCAAACAGTCAAGGCTCATCAGCTTCGGACAGGTGTGCGTTCATTCACGCACATGTAAACTGCTTCAAGCTACAGAAACAGATCATGAATGTTTTACGCCAAAGGTCTGCTCTTTAAGAATTGGAGTCTCCTGAAACCTACCAAGTACCTTCTTTTCATATTTTTGAAGCCGTTTTGCTTTTTAATCAGCTTCTGTATAACATTTTTGAAATAATTAAAATAGAAGAGTTTGAATAGAAGCACGCCTCTGTCTTTACAGTGATATTCTGCATTTATATGCAGTTGAAGATGTGATCACCAAAGTAATTTGAGAAGTTTGTAAAAGAAAAAGTACAAATTCAATTTGAAAGCAATGTTTTCAAGTTATTTTTTTTAAAAACTAATTGTGTTTATGAAATTTTTAGAATTCAATTTTGTAAACATTCTGGTATATAAAACATTCCATACTATGATTTTTTTTTCCTAAGAAAAGGCATGTCTTACATCTGTGTTTCTTACTCTCCAGTCCATTCCCAGCCGTGCTGTGAAAGCACACACTGTATCCTATGGCAGTGGGGCAGTCAGGAGGCCTACTTGAGGTAAGCCCCCTGGTGCCCTTTTTGGACCTCTGCCAGCTCTAGGAGTCTGGGGTGAATAAGCAGGCAGCACAGACTGGGCATTCAAGGGGGATTGAATTTGGTGTGCATGTTTGCTGCCCAGACTCACTCACTCAGGTCTTGTCTCCACCTCCTGCGCTCCCCTCAATTGGCCCACTAACACCTCCTCCCCATCCACAATGCCCCCCATGCTGACATACTGGCACCTGCCCATTATAACATCTGCAGCAGTGTTCCTTGATC
Organism: Tiliqua scincoides; assembly: GCF_035046505.1. Classification (NCBI taxonomy): domain Eukaryota; kingdom Metazoa; phylum Chordata; class Lepidosauria; order Squamata; family Scincidae; genus Tiliqua; species Tiliqua scincoides. Next base: position 67,535,905 of record NC_089825.1, on the reverse strand, counting down.
CTGCCACTGCTGTGCTTCAAAATGTCCTCCTGGCAACGCACTTCATCATAAAGCCATTTACAACAGCAGGACACTGTCCCACTGTCATAGGGCAGCCCTTGGGATTGGGCTGTTACTCATGTACACAGTTGTATATTTCCATAATGTGTTAGATATGTTATTTCTAACCTTTACTTTTGGCATGCCTTGGGCCAATTTTAATGCTAATTATTATGCAGTCAAGACAACAGATCACCTGAGTTATTTAACAGGGCACCTTCCACCCACGACAAGCTGTGAAACTGGTTGCCCAGCCTGCATATAAGGTGTATTTCAGGAAGAGATCCTCCTCCTGGAATGGAGGTGATTGGAATTTGGCTAGGTGTAAAAAAAAGCTTGCAGAGAATTTTGGATTCTAGATGTGTTGGACTCACAGTAGGAACTGGAGCTGCTTTGGGCTTAGCACAGCTTGCTTATGTACCTGCCTGCTACCTGCTCAACCTGTATATTAGTAAATAAATTACTGTATTACAGAAGGCACCATAAATCTTTAGCATTATCTCACCATAAAGAAATTGAACAGAAAACAGGTTATCATGGACCTTCTTCCCATTTAGGAAAGTGGGGGACTGCAGGATACTGTTGCACTGTACTACAGATTCATACGAACCTCTCTTTGCTTATATAAATATTTTCTGGGAATAAGCTATTTTTATATGATCTATTCAAAACAAACACAAATGTCTATCTGTTGCTGTCAAAGATAGAGTATTATAAGAACACAATTTGTTTGAATCACATTAAAATAATTGAGCAGTTTCTGTAATTATGTATATTACTGGTTACCATTAGAAAATTTGTGCAAATACAGGTAACACATAATTATTGCTGCAATATAATTAAACTTTAGATAACAATTACATTAACATGCTGGAAAGGATTTTTTTTTTCTCAAAACCAGTTCCTTGTTATTAGCCATATATATTCTTACATATTTACAAAAATATCAGCTTAGTTCAACCACAGTATATATTTTATTCTTTACACAGCCAAGTATAATGTATTTAGATTTTTTCCAGAAGAAAGTGAAAAAGTAAAATGGCCACCATGAAAAATCAGTGATGAGAGTTTTCCTAGAGCACAATCTCAGAAATGATTCTCTTTCATGTTTGTTTTTTATTGCTACAATTTGTTTTGAACCAGCTAGGGCTAGACCCTTGGTTCTCAAACTCCTTGAAAGTTTGTGATCCGAGGTGTGTGTGTGTGTGTGTGTAAGGGGCTAAGGGCCAAATCCAACATTCCAGCACCAGTGCAGCTGCAATGCAACCCTGAGGTAAGGGAACAAACATTCCCTTATCTTGAGAAGGCCTCTGTGCCTGCCTCCTCACCAAAGGATGCAGTGCTTGCCTCATTGGCAGAGCTGCACTGGCACTGGAAAATTGGATAAGATTGGGCCCTAAAGCAGCAACACCAGGATCACGCTGTTGCCAGAATGGGAGGGTTTGTTTTTTTTAAACTTACCTACAGACAGTGCAGGGGTCCTGGGGGTCTGGAGACACTTCAGCAGAGCCTGCCATCTTCTCATAGCTTCAAAAAAATCTATCCTTGCTTACTCCAATTCCTGTAACTACTAACAGCACAAGCATATACATTTCTACTCAGAAGTAAGTTGCACTGTGTTCAGCTGCGTAAAGGATTGCCTAAACCTTCTGAAAAAATCAGATCTGGATAAAGCATGGGAATCCAATCCAGACAAAATAAGCATATTTGCATTAACTGATGCAAATAATTTTAATGTAGATGTGTGCAATTCTGATTTTATTGATGCAGCTTATGAAAGAATTTGATTAAAGTGAAGAACAGTGCAATCCTATGCATGTCATAGGATTTAGTTTAATTGGACTTACTCCCAGGTACGTGTGTTTAGGATTGCATTGCCATTGTACAAACTGATGGTAAGGCCGCACCTGGAGTATTGCGTCCAGTTCTGGTTGCCACAACTCAAAAAGGATATAGTGGAAATGGAAAAGGTGCAGAAGAGAGTGACCAAAATGATTACTGGGCTGGGGCACAGTGTTTAAGTATCTTGTTCTCTTCTACTCCAACAGCATTTTGTTGCTGTTGTGGAAATAGATTTGATTTTACTCTTTAGAACAAAATTAATAATCCAATGTATGGTTCAGCTGGATCAGGACCAAACTGATGGGATAGAGCAGCAGTGTTCAAACATTTTGGCAGGAGGGCAACATCATCCCTCTGACACTGTGTTGAAAGAAAAAAGAATTAATTTGCATTTAAAATTTGAATAAATTTACATAAATGAATTTATTAGAGGTGGAACTTATATGAACGAATGAAGGTCTCGCAGTAGCTCAAGGCCTATAAAAGGCCTTGCACAAAGCAAGGCCAGCCTTTCCTTCACTGCCACAGCTGCATCAAAGACATGAAACAGCAAGTAGTGGAGGGAGCCCTCATCCCACAGCTCAGGTGAGAGGTCGAACAGTTGTCCTCATGCTGAGAACAGTTGGGTTGGGCCAGCATGGGCTCCAGCAAGTCTCTGGAGGGCCAGAGGCTCACTGGAGACTGGGGGCTCCCAGAAGGCCTGATTGGGAGCTTCCAAGGGCTGCAAGTGCCCCCCAGGCCGGGGTTTGGGCACCCCTGAGGTAGAGCATGACTACGGTATATTGCCATTCCTTTTGGTTTCCAAGCAAACTTGGAAGACCTGGGTAAACATCAAAACTATGGTGGTGGGGAGAACCCAGAAGGGACGGGCGCTGTTGCCTATGGGCTCTGCTGGTTCACCACTCCCCTTAAGGGGAAAGGATAATCCGAATGTGGTACCCTGGGTTGTGACACCCCCCCCCCAGGTTAAGAATAGTTATTCTAGAGTTCTGAAGTGTTTTGGAGAGATTCAGGGCCCAATCCTATGCACTGTCACAGCGCGCTATAAGGCCACTTAACGGAAAGATAAGTGTGGACATGGGGGGAGGCAGGGAGGAGATGTTCTGGGGCAGGGGAAGGCGGAGAGAGGGCGGGGAAGAGACATGCAGAGGGAGGGAACAGGGCGGGAGGGAGGCGGGACCAGTAGAGCTTTGCTCCACCAGATCCTGAGCCTCCATGTTGGGCTGTCCACCCATCACAGAAGCTCCGAATTCTATGCTGACCCTTGGGTCATTGTAGAATTGAATAGCCCCATTGTGGGATTGTTCGCCTTACCTGGGGGAAGGGGACAAAAGTCCCCTTCTCCTGAGGAGGAGGCGGCAGCCGCCTGGGGTGTGCTAGATTCAGCGGCAGCCATTTTCGATGCCTCTGCAGCCCTGTGTGTTGGGTAACTCAGGATTGGGCTGCCCATGAGTTGCAGTGCAGGCCAAAGCAGGTGGTACATAGTTTGTATTATTAGAATTTGTGTGTTGGGTAGCCAAGTTTGACTGAAAGCATTCCTGGAGATTTTTTTTCCCCCTCCCAGGAATGTTGAAAATTCCTGGAAGCCCTGTTGCAATACCCAGGTTTGCTTTCAGTATCTGTTGGCATCCTTCAGTCTCGGAAGACTCTGGAATCGCGCTCTGAATGGTGCTTCTGGAACAGTGTCCTCTCCAGTGCGCGAAGCCTGGGTAAAGTAGGTATGGAGGATAGGCTGTTACCCATGCAGCAAATCCCCCCTCTCCACGTTGCTGAAATGGTCCAATGGAAAGGCAGAGGCCAATACGGTTGGTTCAAGTGGTGTCGCAGGAGTTGCCAGAACGTGACTGTGTTCAGCCATGAACTGCCTCAGGGACTCCGGCTCTGGATTTTGCCTCGAGGTTGACTCCTGAAGCCTTTTCCTTAACTGGATGTAGCCACAAGGCAGTGAAGGTTTGGGATCAGAGTTTTCCTTCTCTCAGATGAGCTGCCTTCCCAGGCTAAGGAGTCCCATCTACCTGGTGGCTGTTTAGTCGCCTCTTACGACAAGTACAGCCAAACTGAGAGCCTATTCTTATCCCCAGCCCCCAGGTGCTTTCAGTAGTCACCTGAGAATTGATGCTGATTCCTGGAGACTGGGATTGGCAACTGAGCTCTGCATGGCTATTTGCATATCACAAACCAGACAAGCAGGCTCCAGTCGCAAAAGCTGCAATTGTCTAGTTTGGCATTGCAAGTTTAGTGGTGGAATGAGGTTCTGCCCTCCCATATATTATGCAGAGGGAGCTAGCTTGGACAATAGGATTGGTTAACAATTGCTTTTCAAATGCCAGGACTGAAACTACATGCCAAACTATTTAAATACTGAGTAAACTACAGCTGAAATGCTATACACACTTACCTGGGAGTAAGTCCTAGTGCCTCTCTTCTGAGTAGACATACATATGATTGTGCTGAAATTGATCTTTGGGAATCTCAGTTTAACAATTTGTTTCCCAGTATATTTAGGGCCAAACTAGACATTATGCCTGTGGGTCTGAAATAAGGCAAAACCACCTTAGAGGGAGTAGGGGGTTTTGCTTTGTGACCCACCACTGTGGTTCCCATCATGATCACAGCCTCTAGGGGTGCTATTTTTATTCAGAAAGAAATTTCATTTGCATCAATGGTTGCAAATTGCTCCCTTCTGCATCTTGGTAAACCTCCCCACAGAATCTTTGGCTGGCTTAACAGGTGGTGATGGGGAGCAACAGCAGCAGGATTTGTAAAATGTTACTAGGGTAGAAGAGGCTAATATTATAATGCCGTTGTACAAATCGATGGTAAGGCCACACCTGGAGTATTGTGTCCAGTTCTGGTCGCCACATCTCAAAAAAGACATAGTGGAAATGGAAAAGGTGCAAAAGAGAGCAACTAAGATGATTACTAGGCTGGGGCACCCTCCTTATGAGGAAAGGCTATGGTGTTTGGGCCTCTTCAGCCTAGAAAAGAGGCGCCTGAGGGGGAACATGATTGAGACATACAAAATTATGCAGGGGATGGACAGAGTGGATAGAGAGATGTTCTTTACACTCTCACATAACACAAGAACCAGGGGACATCCACTAAAATTGAGTGTTGGGAGAGTTAGGACAGACAAAAGAAAATATTTCTTTACTCAGCTTGTGGTTGGTCTGTGGAACTCCTTGCCACAGGATGTGGTGCTGGCGTCTGGCCTGGATGCCTTTAAAAGGGGATTGGACAAGTTTCTGGAGGAGAAATCCATTACTGGTTACAAGCCATGATGTGTATGTGCAACCTCCTGATTTTAGAAATGGGCTATGTCAGAATGCCAGATGCAAGGGAGGGCACCAGGATGCAGGTCTCTTGTTATCTGGTGTGCTCCCTGGGGCATTTGGTGGGCCGCTGTGAGATGCAGGAAGCTGGACTAGATGGGCCTATGGCCTGATCCAGTGGGGCTGTTCTTATGTTCTTATGATGCTTAGTATCATCTGTTGCTGCTCTCCTTTGCCTCCTAGTCAGCCAATCAGGGGCCCAAGACCCAGTGGGGGATGCTTACAAGGAGAGGGGAGCAGATTGCAGCAGCCATCCAACAGCATCCTCTTTCCTTCCCTGGTGCTGGTTAGCAATTCCCAGGTGCCCTGGGACCTTGAAGAAGCATCAGAGACGACATGTGGGTACTGTAAAATGGCAACGGGAAGACAGGCCACAGTTCCTGTCCTGCCCCACAGTTGCTCAGTAAACACTCTCATGGCAGTGTGGAGCTTTGGCTGGGCACAAGTGTGCGCTTTTACCCCACCAGACCTCATTATGGGGCCACTCCTGGTGGCAGGTGGTCCAGGACTAAGCTACTTTAATGACTCAGGAAGAATAAGCCCACCCAAATTCTGAATTATAGGGGTGGCATGCTACATCTGGGTTACAATCTGGCAAAGTTACAGGAAAGTACAGAGTGACCCAAAAAAAACAGAACCCATAAAAATTTTATTAAATCCTACAAAGGTCCAGTAATGTCCAAAATGTCTTTTCCTTGGTTGACCAAGACATATTGGTCCAACAAGAAGCTGACGGAACATACCAAGATCCAGGTCTACAGAGCTTGCGTCCTGAGTACACTTCTGTACTGCAGCGAGTCATGGACTCTTCGCCCACAACAGGAGAGGAAACTGAGCGCTTTCCACATGCGCTGCCTCCGACGCATCCTCGGCATCACCTGGCAGGACAAAGTTCCAAACAACACAGTCCTGGAACGTGCTGGAATCCCTAGCATGTATTCACTGCTGAAACAGAGACGCCTGCGTTGGCTTGCTCATGTCGTGAGAATGGATGATGGCCGGATCCCAAAGGATCTCCTCTATGGAGAACTCGTGCAAGGAAAGCGCCCTACAGGTAGACCACAGCTGCGATACAAGGACATCTGCAAGAGGGATCTGAAGGCCTTAGGGATGGACCTCAACAAGTGGGAAACCCTGGCCTCTGAGCGGCCCGCTTGGAGGCAGGCTGTGCAGCATGGCCTTTCCCAGTTTGAAGAGACACTTTGCCAACAGTCTGAGGCAAAGAGGCAAAGAAGGAAGGCCCATAGCCAGGGAGACAGACCAGGGACAGACTGTACTTGCTCCCGGTGTGGAAGGGATTGTCACTCCCGGATTGGCCTTTTCAGCCACACTAGACGCTGTGCCAGAACCACCTTTCAGAGCGCGATACCATAGTCTTTCGAGACTGAAGGTTGCCAATACTACTAGATTGGGGAAGATTATTGTTCTAATATTTCATGCACGAAGTTGACTTGTATACCTGAAAGAAAAAATTAAAATTAAAATTAACAGTTTTATTCAAAGATTTATGGGTTCTGTTTTTTTGGGGTCACCCTGTATATCATTAGCACTGGGTGAATGTTACGCTGTCACTGCAAGTGAAGTAAAGACCTACCTGGTTTGACCCTGTGAAGTGAGATTCTTCATGTGCACTAAGCACAGCCTGTATCTTTCTCACCTCTCTCTAACACTGCAATTCTGTGCACTCTCCTAAGAGTAAGTTCCACTAATACAGTGAGATTTACTTCTGAGTAAACATGCATAGGATTGTGCTGTAAGTGTAGTTTATTCTCTCTAAACGCCTGAGACCTGTGGAATAAGTAGACCTTCCTATGATCTTTAGTAAGATACAACTTCATTTTCTTGGCATGGTTGTACCAGTTAATTAAGGTTATAATTAATTATGAACACACTGTAATTAGATAATCATATTCTCGGTTGCAAGTTTGTCATGACTATGATTTCCAAATAGCTTCTCAAACTGGGTAGGCTTACATAACCACAAGTCTCTAGGAGTGAAGACAGAGAAGTCAAAACAGGTATTTTATTCTCGCTGCAAGACTGACTTCATTATGGCTTCATAATTTACATGGTGGACATACACTTGACCAATTCAAACATTGGGTCAGCCATTAATATTGCCCCTCCATCTTTCAGGTGGGCTGCTCAGTTGTTTTCAATTTAATAGTGCCATATGTAAGTATCTATTCGCCTGTTAATCCTACACCGCATTATAAAAAGAGAAGAAAATAAATGTTTTAATAACAGTTGCAAAATTGCTCTGCGAATGAAGGGAAATTGTGCTGGTGACCTCATAGGTGCTAGCCAGTTGGTGCTATTCTGCAGGACAAATTTTTAGCGCTTGACCTGGAAAGGGAAAACATACATGTGTTAAACATACATTTAAACATACATTTAAAACATTAAATGTGGTGGGAGTAAATCCAAACAGACAAATGTTATTTCTGCCTTCTTATTCTCATGAGACTGGATAGACATTTTCAGGGCAGATTATGGTGTATAGTTTCAAATGCCACATCTTCACCAAATACAATCATTGAATATACAGTATATAGTAGCACAATCCTGGCTATATATGCAATGTTACAGTTTCTTTCTCATCATTCCTGATTGCATTGGGTGATGTGGTGGCCTTATAGGGTGTTGTGCTGAATCATATTTAATTTATTGATTTGTGGTTAATTTATTAGAACCACAGGAGTGCTTTCATGCACGAAATGTATGATGTCATTGGGCAATTGATGGCCAAAGTGGCTGAACTTTCTTGCCGTCAGAGTCATTAAATAGGGTGATCAGGGAACTGATACGTCTAATCATTGCATCATATCTCTTGTTGGGTGACTGACACTGGCAACATTTTAACGGGTCGATCAACATTCCAGAAAGTGTCAGAAATTAACCACCCACTCTAGCTATGGACCGTGGACACTGATCTTAATAAAATTGAAACATAAATCATCTTACATCTTAAACAACCACAGCTGCTAAACTACGGAACACCCAATCCTCACATAGTTTACTCTTCATTCCTTTGATTGCTCAGTTTTGTTCCTTCAGTTGCTCAGCTAGTAAAGCAGAAGGTAGTTAAAAATCCATCCTTAAGTTGCTGGTTCAGTTCTGAAATGAAGGATGGGTAGTCTCACCCTGTAGGTCGGGGGGCTGAGAATATTTGTTTGGATTTGTAAAATTAGAATTTGAATTATACCTTACTATGTGATCAGAGTCAGCTTTAAACCAATTGGACCATGCCTAAGGTGCCCCTGCACTAAGGTAAAAATGAAAAATAAATCAATATTTTTACTAAATCATTTCACAGACACTAAAACAAGTGGTTTTGTAACTTTTCTACTTTTCACATGTAATCTGCACATTTTGTTTGTTGTTGGCTTACATGTATGCAATTGTATATTAAAATGTGCTTAGATCCATGTGGCCCATTAGCTCACATGCCCTTTTAAAGCACACATTTTGATTGCTTTCAATTCTACCATAGAGATATAATGTCTATAATACATTTTATTTAGATCTCTAAGATTCCACAGACCTTGGCAATGAACATGGGGCCCCACAAAATACTGTTTCCATTTGGGCCCCACAGCTCCTAAGGCAGGCCCTGCATATGGCATTAATTCCCCCCAGAACATCTAAGAAGACGTATATATGAAGAAGGATCAGGACCGGCAGGACTATGCTCAGTTCCTCTATTCTGCCACCAAATCCTAAGTTTCATAGATTGGGCCTGGGAGAGTTCAGGGCAAGCTTAATTACTTTGCCATCACATTCTTCATCTGAGACTTGGCTTCACAGCATGTCATTGTTTTGGGGTGTGTGAAATGTATCAGCCTATTCCAGACACCTCACCACATCTTTCATCTCTGATGCAAAGCAGAGTGGCATGGACACCTCCCTGCTAACAATCAGGCTTGTTGAGTATTGGAGCATGTGAATAATTCCCAGCACCACTTTCACTCTCCCTAAAACACTTTGTGTCCCTGGGATGCTCAGAAAGCTCCTTCACAGGCAGCTAAATTAATATCTGTCAGTAGGGAAGTGGAAACCCTATGTGGTAGAGGGACTTAGTTGTGGGTGGTTTGATCAGTCAACCAGCAGTACTGTGCCATTACAAATTCAGCCACAGACTAAAGTTGAACCCATGGCTATATCTGTTCATTAGACCTGTGAAACATGTTTCAAGAGGAGCCCAGCTATGTGTAAAGAAGTCTAATCTTTTTCTTATCTTTGTTTACTGTGTGTTGCATTATGAGACTTAAGAAGAGCACTGCTGGATCAAGTCAAAGGCCCACCTAGTTCAGCTGTCTCTGGGAAGCCCATAGGCAGGAAAGAAGGGCATACTTTTCTCCTGCCATTGAGCTCTTCTAACTAATATTCAGAGGCAGACTGCTGCTGCTGAACTTGGAGGTATGCATAGCGGTCACACTAAAAGCCACTGATAGTCCTGGCCTTGATGACATTACCCAATTCCCTTTTAAAGTCATCCGAGCTGCCACCACAACTTGAGGCAACAGATTCCACAGGCTAATTTTAAAAAAATTATGTACCTCCTTTTGTCTATCATATATTTCCCACCAATTAGTTTCATTGGATGATCTCTGATCCTCACACTGTGAGAGAAAGAGAAAAACATCTCCATGCCATGCCTAATTATATGTCTCACAGCCTAATCCTATCAAGTGGTCCTGCCGCCGGAACTAGTTTGCCAGTGGCAGAGTGCCCTCTATGGTGTTGTAAATGTCTGTCTGAAAGCATGCTTCTGGACCACCACCACAGATGCCAAGAAGGACCCTGCATGCAGCAGTGGTGAGGAGAGCTCTACTGGCATCGGTACGTCTATGGAGTGGGAGAAATGGGGCAGGGGGGCGAATTGGGGTGGATGGGAGAGAGATGGGGGCATGCTGGAGTCATGTCTCCCAGCACAAGCACCTTGCATCAGATGTTATCCCCTCCAAAGCCTCCCAATATGCCCCCTTCATCTCCTCGGACTTGCAGCAGCTATGGAGCTGGCACAGGTCCAAGGTGACACATTGGTGATTGAGGGAGGGGCTTATGAAGTGGTAAGGGAAAATATTATCCCAAGCCTCCCAAGAGGGCCCTCCCACCATAGCATGCATCACAACCTGTTTTGGTGTCGCTGCATGCCTTGGTGGGGTAAAGGATAGGATTAGGGTGGCTGTCAGTCATGTCCTTCTTAAGGACCTTTTCTCAAACCAAATTGCCTCACACGTTGTAGCCATTTCCCATAAGAAAATGCTCTGGCGCTATGATCATTTTGATTGCTTTCTTTCCACCTTACTCCAGCTGTACTGTATTCTTCCTGACATGTGGCAAGCAGGACTGTATGAAATTGAGATTATGAGCCCCAATATGCATCTCTTTTTACTTATCAATACTGAACCAAATTTGCCATCTGGCTCCTGTTCACTCAGTCTAGAGAGATCCTGTTTGAGCCCTTCACAATCTCTCTGGTTTTTACCACCCTGAATAGTTTGATGCCATTGGCAAATTTGACCACCTTCCTGTTTCCCCCTAATTCCACACCATTTATTAACTTAGAAAGCAAGAGTCCCTAGACAAATCTTTGAGGGACCCCACTTTTTACTTCCTTCCACTCTGGCAATTGCACATTTATTCCTACTCTCTGCTTCCTGTTTTTTTTATCCAGTTGCCAATTCATAAAAGGACCTGTCAATTCCATGACTGCTATGTTTAGTCAAGAGCTTTCGGTGAGGGACTTAGGACCCAAACCTATCCAATTTTCCAGTGTGGGTGCAGCTGTGCTAACGGGGTTTGTGCTGCATCCTGTGGTAGGGAGGCAGTCATGGAGGCCTCCTCAGGGTAAGGGAATGTTTGTTCCCTTACCTCAGGGCTGCATTGTGGCTGCACCGGTGCTGGAAATTTGGATAGGATTTGGCCCTTAGAAAGCTTTTGAAGAGCCCAAGTATACAAAAATCTACTAGGTTGCCTCCATCTATTTGGTTATTCACACTCTCAAAGAACTCCAGGTTAGTGAGATGGAACTTACCTTAGCAGAAACCAAGCAAGGAGGATTGATTGTGCCTCTGTAGATAACCAAAGTCCTCACTGTTGAAGAGCTCCAAGATTTGCAGTTATCAAACTTTGCCTTTAATTCCCCCTCTCGGGGAAAAATTATTAATAAGGGTCTCTTCACACATCACATTTTTGTAATATGATATGACCTAAAAATGCAAAGTAAAAATGCAACAAATGGGATTGCAAACATGAGTATCCTACCTGTATACTTTTGGGGAAGCCAAGATTGGTTGCAACTCACAGTTTTGTGAATGCTTGGTAGCAGACCCGATTGCTACCATGCAATGTGCAAAATGCCCTTAAAGTCATGATTTCTAAAACCATGGCATTTAGGACAGTTAATATAGCTATCTATGTTTTTCCCTCCTCAATACTGTTTCATTTTCTTGCAGCTGTCTCCTCTTCATCTCTCCTAATTACTAGTCACTGAATTACTCTTTCTGCCCACAAAACCCCATCAACAGGCATCTTCCTACAGCTAAATAAAAACAAGCATGCCCTTCAAACCAATCTTGGCTCCTCATCTCCCTGATGGAACCACACACAGAGACAGGAAAACCTTCAAACTGGGGCTACCCACAGAGCAACTCCCCCATAACAATTATGCTATGTGGTAATGCCATTAAAGCATAATTATTCCCAATATTAATAATTTTCTAAAGAATAATTGGCTAAAAGAAAAATGGTTCACAGATTGTTCTTCTCAGGAAACATACTCTGGACTACAGAAAGAACAGTTTGAGATCTATGACATTACAAGAACATGGGTCCCGAACAAGCACACAGTAACACTTAATACATTACACTGCCACTGAATAGATGGGCAACCCAATCCTATCATGGGCTTATCTTGATGGATCTCACAATCCGTCAGTGTAAGCTGCATCCTAGTAGCATGAAAGCCATGCTATCATCATGCACTGCAGAGCTGCCAACACAAATGGCCAGAGGCTCTGCATGCATCCCAATGGCTCCCAGACATCCTGCTGGAACAGGTAAAGTGGTGGCAGGGGCAGTTCAGGGAAGGATCAGGGTGGGGAGTGGGTTGAATTGGGGGCTGACAGGGGAGGATCTCAGAGGCAATGGCTCATGCCAAGATCCTACCCCTTTTTCCCAGCCCAACATGCCCCCTGAGGCTCCTCTGATTTACATCAGCTAAACAGTGAAAGTCTGAGGAGACCTATTGGATGCCAGGCAGCTGACAGGGAGGTAAGGAAAAAATAATTTTACTTGCCTGTACTGGTCCATCTGATTGCTCTCCCCCCTCCACCATAGCATGCGCTTTGTCAATGGTGCTCCATGCTCTGGGCTGGCACAGGATAGAATTTTATGTGTGCTTTCTTGGGAGAAATCATTTCTGAGAAAATATTCATGGGATTGCACTATATAAGATGCACCTCATTCTACAGAGGATCCAGCTGTAAACCTGTTTAACTTTGGGGTATAAAATAAATAGCAATGAGATTGACAAGAGGGGAGAGATGATGTTGACTTTAAAACCAGAGCGATAGTTTTTCATATTAAATAGGAACAATGAGATGTGGATGCTTTCTTTCTTTGACAGTAAATGGCTTCTTTTGTAGGGATCAGCCAGTAAGTAGTCAGCTGGTTGGCATTTACAGTGAAGGTATTCAGAAAACACACAGTGGCCTCATAAAATGAGCCGTCTTTATCACTGTCCATTAAATATTAACATCCTGCCTCATAGAAATGAACGGTAATTGTTTTAGTAGAGCAATCTGCGGGTGAATCTTATCAGAGCAAGAAAAGCATATTCTAACAATTTGCTTTTGTCTGTAAATGTTCTTCTCTTCCAGCGTGGCTAAGCTGACCAAAAATGTTCCTGATGCACAAATTCAGATATAACAGAAAAGGTATAAAATAGAAAGAATGTCAGGGATCTCATTTCAGCTCCTTCTTCAGTGTGCTAATGTAAGATCTTGTGGTGCTTTTACAACATCATCTGTAATCAAACTGGGGGTGAACTAATGACAAAGGTTGCCCCCCCCCCATTCATTTGATAGGCTTGCTTCAGTGACACAGAAGGACCTTGCTTACACTGGGTTAAAGATGTTTTGTACAGAGGTGACAAACTGAGCCTTTGTTTGTTGTCCTACAATAAATCAACACAAAGGTGATTTCCATGACTACCTCTCTGCAAAATCACTTTTGTCGCAAGAAGATCAATATTAGCACTGAGAACAGGGCTTCACCATCGTATTTAGAAGACTTAACATCAGTGTCCAAATCTTGGTCTCATGAGGACAAGGCCCTTTGAAGGTTCTTCCTTGTTTCCGTTAGCAGAGCTGTGGAAAAAGCATTCATTCACAGCAAAGCTGGGTTACATAAAGCATATATGGAAGCTGTGGAATGAAACAAGAGAAGTAATTGGTCATGGCTGCTTAGGCATGGAGTCATGAAACCACAAGACAGGAAAAAAGACTAATGAGAAGTCTGGTCAAAGCAGGAGAGAACAACCCACAAGCCTAGTTCCTAGTCTAAGGAACTGAATAGGGAGCAACTCCCTCAGCTGATGAGCAGTGTCCCCACTAGTCCCCCTCCCCCCAAGCACACAGAGGCCTGCTGTGGCTGTGTGAGAGTGGCCCCAGAACACTCAGTGATGGCATAGTGGTCGTTGCCAAGAGAGAAGCTGTGTGGGGTTTCAATTAGAGCCGTGTGACCGTGTAGCTTACAGAATGCTACTGGTTGGAACTGAGCACATATACTCACTCCTACCATTATTATTGTACATGTCTAGCTTGTCTGCAGACGCTCTTCCAATAGTTCTAGCCATGTCAGGAAGCTGTAGTATTTAAAAAATATGAAAAATGTGGGGCAGATTCCCTGACTTTTTCTTTGCCTTGACCTATTGAAGGTTTTGTTTGCCAATAAAATTCCAAAACTTTCATACCAGAAAGGATGACCGTTGCTGCTTTTGCAAGATTTGCTGGGATTTCCTGTTACGTCTCTCAACAAAAGCCTTGATTCTATGACAAAATTGCAATAAAGTTTAGGTGCAGTGAATATATGATGCTTTTTTATATGGGCAGTGCAATCCTATTGGGCTGCTGCGCCAACGGAACATGAGTTTTGCCAACACTGGCTGCTATAAACCACCCATAAAGTGCACTCTGGCAGTGAGTGCTGCTGGAGAGCCAGAGGGCAGGCCAGAGCTGCATGCGATGGTGGATCTACAGAGACCTGCTGGAGGAGGTAAGAAAAAGCAGGGAGTTGGACTGGGTTGAACAGGGGAGTGGGTGGGCAGAACAAGTTGGGGGCGGGGAGGAGAGCAAATCAGACCTGGGAGGGGGCAGTGCACACCAAAGCCCAACCCTCTTCCTGGGCTTGACCAAGATGCCAGCCTTGGTTGGGTGAAGAAGTACTCCCTTTCATTTGCCTTAAGTATGGGCACACCACAGATTTGCATAAGGGTGTTACAATATTGCTCCCTTGAATGAGAGACCGCTGGAACCCCTCTGCCAGAACAGAATGTAAACCTAATACATGAACAAAGGAAGAAAGCATTACCTTTGTTCCCCAGTATCATCCTTTGGCCACAATGTGCCAAGAAACTGCATAACCTCCCTTCCCCATTCATTTCCATGGACTTGTACACAATGTCCCCATTAATGGTGCTTTTAATGTCCAAATTGTTACATAAACACACCTGTAAGGTGTGTTCCAACTTTGAATGACAAGTGGAACGGAACTGAGCAGTGGGGGGCACTATGGAGAAAAGGAAGGAAGGAAAAAGTTATTTGGTGTTGAGTGTTGTACCACTCCCTCATGACTTACTCACTGAAAATATAAATAAATGAAAGATTAGCTGTAATTGTTGTGTCTAACTTCCAGTAAGAAATGTGATAAGCTCATGATTTCTCGATCTATGCCTAATAAAGGTTTATTCATTCATTCATTCATGTGATAAGCAGCATTGTAACACGTCCAGCTTCCTTATCTGAAAAGACCACAAAGGGTGAACTAAGGCTGATGGCACAGAGTTCTTGTAGTTCTTTCTCACCTCCCTCCTCAGCCAGCCACACATATATCCTAAGAACAAAAGTTGGGTATGGATAATATCTGAGTAAATCTCCACTCCTCAAAGTGCTGGCCCTAGCTGGATCCTCATCATTTAACTCTGCTTTCCACTAGCCAAAGCAAATCCTCCTAATGAAAATTTTGTAAATGACATGGACCATTCCGGATTACAACACAATTTTCCCATTGAATATACGTTTAGCGGGAAGTTGAATATACATTTAGGAGGAAGTTGCAGCCGATCTGGTTTTCTGATGAATGTAACTATTATGGTGCCAGTGTCAAATTGCGTAGGGCACTGGTGTAAAGTCCTGCAGTGGGTCCCAATTGGAAACCCCCACCGTACAGTTTACTGTTACTGAGGGTTTGGGGGTGGCCTGGTCAGATGGGTCCTGTAATGGGTGTGGGCTTTCACCAATTGCCCAACTTGGCCATTCCCAGCTGGTCTCTGTATGACACACAAGTTCCCAAACATGAATTTTTCACTTGTTGCATTTTTAAAGGAAATGCATTATGTATGAAGTAAATGGCCCTTCAACCTTTCAACCCTGCTATTCCCATTTATCTTTTTCACACAAAGGGCACATTTTCTGATGAATTTTGCCTTGTATAAGTATTGCCTTATTCTTTCCTGTGCAAATTGTTTGAAAAATCATTAACCAGCTCAGAAATTGTTGCTCATTTTTATATAGCAGTTCCTTTCTATTCTGGGAGTGATATTATACAGCCACTTAGTGACCGTATTCAGAATGATGTGACATGATGTGCTGTCCTATGATATAGGACATGATGCAATAAATGAAGTCATGTGCGTCAAGAAAGTGAATTATGAACGAGGAGGCTGTGATCTCCCTCCAGTTTCAGGCTTGAGCTGCACAGCCTCGTATTGAGCAAATACAGTTTTAAATCTTGAGCCATGTGCATGAAAAGAGTCATAAAGGGACTCCTCTCTTCTTGCACACAGCAAATACTACAGTTTACATTTAAAACATCAGTTGTATCAAGTAGCTTTGCTGTGCTACAGATTGTGGTGAGGAAAAAGACTTTAACATTTCTGCTAGAAGAGGCAGAAGAAGAGCTGCTGATGAAAAAAATAGTCTTCCAGGCCTCATCCCATGTCCCAGTGACCAGCACATTTGCTGATGGGGACTGGGGGAGGAGTTGATGTCAGTTACCTACACCTGCTGCCAGTAAGCATGCAGGCTTGCAGAGACCCAGTAGGTTTTAGGGCCCTGTCCCCCTCTTCCAGGTCAGATCTGCCAACATGGCTCTATTCAGACTTGTGCTGGTGAATTAGCAGGTGCTTCCGAGTAGATGCACTGCTTCAGCAGGGGTTTCCCCAGGCAAGGAGACAAATATCCCCTTACCTCAAGCCTGCTCAGTTCCTGCACAGGAGACAACATGGCTGCGCTGGCCCCACTACACCAGCATTGGTTAGGAATGAAAGTTCACCATGAGAAGACCTCTGTGACTGCCTCCCCTATAGGATACAGTGTGTGCCCTGCTGGCATGGCTGCATAGCCGGGGGGGGGGGGGGAGGTGTTCAGTTAGGATGGGCTGTAAATCTTATTTGAGCCTTGGTTTTCTCATATATAAAATATGAATTATGAAGTCTGCTGGGAGGCAGTAAGCTATAATCAGAACACATGAAGCTGCCTTCTGCTGAGGTAGGCCCTTGGTCCATCTAGCTCAGTGTTGACTGCACTGACTGGCAGTGACTCTCCAGAATTGCAGGATGAGATCTTTTCCAGCCCTACCTGGAGATATCTCAGACAGAACACTGGAGCTTCTGCATGCCAGGCCAGGCGCTCAACCATCAAGCTCCATAATGTCATTTTCTCCCATTGCTAAACAGTTATTCATTGCAGAGTAAATGTGCAGATTTCACAGAATGTCACCTAAAGAATTTATGTTTCATGATTAAATAAGATATATTTATTAATACTGGGAGATATAATTGTGACACTAGGTGATTATCACAATCTGCAGCGACAAAGCAAAAATAAATCTTTAATTATACATATTATGTATCATATGCTTCTATGCCTAACGGTAACCAAAAATAGAGCTGAAATCTTGTCTATAATTGTTTCTTTTTAAATAGGTCTTGACTATTTTTTCATAAAAGCATAAAGGACAATGGTATATAATGAAATACTGTACTATTTCAATGGTTCATTAAAATGAGAGCTAAAGAGAGAGAGAACAGCAGTGTCCATTCTTTTGAAAACAATTAAGAAAACAAAACTGAAACTGGTCAAGACCAGCTCTCGAATAATAAACATTTAGAGTGCAGTAGGATGTGGAACAGACAATGACTTCCTCTTCACATTTCCATTCTCCATTGAATTTATCTTTGTCCCCTTTCTACCAACAGACTGAATTGCTGTGGAAGGAACGACATACTTTTATAAAAATAGAGTATTTATTGTTAGTAGAGTACAATTTTGACCTATATTTTTCACAGTTGTTCTATTCATATTATGTGACGTTCTGTGATTGTGTTCAATAGTACTGTATTGAAAAAGACAATAACCCTAAAAATATAGGACCTATATAACATATGGATCCTATATTCTCTAAGCTCTAACCCTAAGCTCTAACCCTATGTTTGCGTTGTAAAAATAAAAGTACATCCAATATAAATATACATATATTGGGACACAAATGTGCAGAATGAAAAGAAAGGACACAAATGTACAGGGGTGCCAATGACCAGGACACGTTTGGCTGGGACATGGTTTTTTATTTATTTATTTATTTATTTATTTAATTTATTTACTGTACTTATATCCACCTTTCTCCCCAAAGGGACCCAAGGCAACATATAACAATAATTAGACATACAAAGCCATAAAAACACAATTAAAAACACAAATTAAAATATTAAAACAATAAAACCCATCACAATAAATAGGATCTTAAAAACAACAATCAGATGTAGAGCAAACAGCAGC
The DNA here is from genome assembly GCF_035046505.1 of Tiliqua scincoides. Classification (NCBI taxonomy): domain Eukaryota; kingdom Metazoa; phylum Chordata; class Lepidosauria; order Squamata; family Scincidae; genus Tiliqua; species Tiliqua scincoides. The sequence continues at coordinate 67,517,628 of NC_089825.1, read as the reverse complement.
AATTTTAAGCCTGTAAAAAACCAGATGTTAAAAAAAGGCCGAGAACTCAGAACGCCTGTCGAAAAGGAAGTGTCTTCAGGCCTTGCCAGAAAGTTTCCAGGGAGGGAGCCGTTCGTAAATCAAGGGGGAGGGAGTTCCATGATGGGGGTACCACTACCGGGAAGGCCCTATTTCCTGGTCGTCCAGGATGCAAAGATCCTGCCACAGTTTCCATTCACTACTTATGCAAACTCTCATCCATCTGTAGGGCACATTGTTACAGGAAAAGTACCATTTTTGGAACAATGTTCTAGCACAGTAGGTGCCCAAACTCAACCCACCGGCCAGATCTGACATCTGAAAAATGCCTTCCCGGCAGTGGCGTCGCTAAGGAGGTGCAGGGGGTGCGGGCCACACCGGGTGACACGCACGGGGGGGGGTGACTCACACTGGGAGGTTGACATGCTAAAATTGCGGTGGTTAGGAGTAACCATATCAAATCATATACCATTGGATGTGGAATTTCGAGTGGAATGCAATGCAGAAACCCAGAGTGAAATATCTCCTTTCTATCAAAAGTTATGGCCAAAAAACAGGAGAACAAAAAAATGCATGGATCCTTATGGAAAGTGAAAGTGAGCCGTATCATGTGTTCACTCGCAAGTAGGTGAACTTGCCTTAGTCCATTGGAAAGCGCAGGCTGAGAGGAATCCAATGATACCAGAATGGTCCTGATCCAATGAATGCAGCCCCCAAAAATACCTGAAAAGGAAGTCCCTCCCTCCAAGCAGATGAATAATAATAATAAACTTATAAACTTTATTTATACCCCGCCCTTCTCCCCAAAGGGACCCAGGGCGGCTAAACCTTAAATGTATTAAGCCCTATGGAAAGCGAAACTCACAGTCGCGTTTACTCGCGAGTAAGCAAACGAGCTTTGGCTGGTATGGAAGATCAGGTGAAGGAGAGTGCAAGGCTACCAGAATGGTCCTGATCCTATGTACCTGGATCTAAACAAGTGCTCCAGAAGGCAGCCTCCCCCCCCCCCCCCACTAAGAAGGATCAAAACAGAGGCTTCAGCTGATAAGGTGAACCTTTGTGAGACTTGCAAAGCCAGGTGGATCCTGACAGTGATCTGGTTTAAACAGAAGTTCTTAAATTGAACTGGGCACTGGGTAGAGCTTAAAACCTTACTGGTTTTGGAGGGGGTGTTACTACAGGCAGGCTTCAGAGGAAATTCACTTGGTGGAACAGGGCTGGCTTCTGCTTATTTAATTATTTGTTTTACTTTAATTATGTATACTTTTTTATTTTAATTTGCCTGATGTCACTTCCACCATGACATCAATTCTTGTGAGTCTTGGACAGATTGTCATTCTAAAAAGTGGGTCCCAGTGCTAAAAGTTTGAGAACTGCTGCAATAAGGTGTTAGTAAGTTGACACCCTGAGGGGGGTGTGACACCACTAGTGACCAAAACCACTAAAATCCGTTTGGAGGAATAATACCATCATGTTATATATCAATCAATGAGTAATTTCATGCAGAATGTGTTCCATCAAAAGGTACAGCCAAAAAACCAGTGGGGGCGATGGTACATCACGACACCCACCACCTGGGGTGTTGCCCCGCCCACTGCATGGGAGGTGATGTGCTGGCATCTCGCACTGGGTGATGCAAACCCTAGCGACGCCACTGCTTCCTGGCATGGTGCTTGCTATCCCACACCACAGCCGCTTTTCTTTCCAGCTGATCACCCTAGAAACGTGCACCAGGCAGCCGTTTCTGCCCAAAAATCCAGGTGCATAGCCTGCTGGGGCAATGGGCAGTGGAAGCAGCTGCCTGGCACGAGTTGCTAGGGTGATTAGCTGGAAAGATAAGCAGTTATGGTGCAGAATGGTAAGTGCTGCGTGGAGAAGGCATTTTCTAGATGCAGTGGTCCTGTGTTTGGAGACTGTTGCTCTAGCACAGGGGTGCCCAAACCCTGACTCTGGAGCCACTCGTGGCCCTGGAGACCTCTCAATGCGGCCCTCAGGGAGCCTCCAGTCTCCAATGAGCCTCTGGCCCTCCGGAGATTTGTTGGAGCCCACACTGGCCCGATGCAACTGCTCTCAGCGTGAGAGCAACTTTTGATGTGAGCTGTGGGATGAGGGCTCCCTCCACTGTTTGTTGTTTCACGTCTGTGATGCAGTAGCGGCAGCAAAGGAAAGGCCAGTCTTGCTTTGTGGAAGGCCTTTTATAGGCCTTGAGCTATTGCAAGACCTTCATTCATTCATATAAGTTCATCTTTAATATATTCATATATGTAAACTTATGTAAATTTATTCAAATTTTAAATGTAAATTAATTCTTTTTTCCCCCTGGCCCCCGTCACAGTGTCAGAGAGACAGTGTGGCCCTCCTGCCAAAAACTTTGGACACCCCTGCTCTAGTATAACAAGAATTGTGGTGCAATCTTCTTTGATGTTTGTACCATCACATTGGGTGTTACTAGGTGTTTCTGCTATCCTTCAACCATTGTATTATTGTTTTCTTAAATTACCCATAACATGTGCAAAAAAATGCATTGATGAAAGACATGTTGTTTTACACAGAACAGCTTCCCCCTTTACAAAGATTCATAACACTTTGGTCCCTTTTTTGCGTCTCTGACCCTATACGAGGGACAGGAGAAGCAAGGCAACAACTAAGGCACTTTTTATACTTGCATCAGCCCAAATGATGTCACTTCTGGCTAAGAATTAATAACGGGATATCAAACTTTGTAAATAATCTATATAATTTATGGCTAACCACACATTTATGACTAGCGATTCACCCAGAAGTATCTTGCCAAGAGCAGGACAGTGTGTTCTTAGCTTTTGTGTGACCCCTGCTAAGCATATCATAATTACTTAATGGTACTATTTAGAGCTGTAGAAGACATATGTAACTAACATTCAAGGAAAGAAAAAATTAGAGTGACTTTTGGAATAATCAAATAACCTATATAACCATATATATAGTTATGGTTATATATAACTATATATATATAACTATATATAACTATATATATCTATATCTATATCTATCTATATATATCTATATCTATATCTATATCTATATCTATATCTATATATATATATATAAAACCATATTTTGGTACCTTTTGTACAAATATGCAGAATTGTGGTCAATTGGTCGGTAAATAACACATGTGGTAATTAATTTGCATTTTTTGTGATCAGTCAACTTCAGGACAACTTTGTTATTTGGTATGGCTTGGACAACATTCAAAAGCTTCGGATAAAAAGGGTGTGGTTTGCAAGGTGATACTGGCAGACGTCTAACCATGACACGTCAAGGAAATGGATAATAAATGAGTGTGTGTGTGTGCGCAGTCTGAGGCCAACAGTCTGAGGCTAAGAGGCAAAGAAGGAAGGCCCATAGCCAGGGAGACAGACCAGGGACAGACTGCACTTGCTCCCAGTGTGGAAGGGATTGTCACTCCCGAACTGGCCTTTTCAGCCACACTAGACACTGTTCCAGAACCACCTTTCAGAGCACGATACCATAGTCTTTCGAGACGGAAGGTTGCCAACAACGGTGTGTGCACAATGTGGGCATAAAATATGCCCATTTGTAACTCTGGATAAAACCTTCCTATTTTGTTTAGTACCCTCAGAAGTGCTGCTCTGGCTTCTTGGAAAAAGTCACGTAAACTGAGAAAGTCTTTTCTTTATCTTCCATTCCAAGCTTACTCACTAAGAGAAAACACACATAGACAGTCCCTGACTACTTGGATTTGCGCCACCTTCTCAGGTGGCACAGATACGAGTAGACCCATTGGGGCCGCTGCAACACGACAAGAGGAAAGGTTTCCCCTTGCCCCGGCTGAGCCGCTTTTGGTCTCAAACTTGCACTGGATACAGCGCAGGCCCACTGACCTGAGTGTTTCCAGCGCAAGTTAGGATTGCACCCAAAGGCTGCAATTCTAAGTAGGCTTATTTGAAAGTTAAATTTATCAAATTTTCATGAACTATTTTTCTTACATCAGTTTCACCTGGAGTGCTTGCATTTCCCAGATTCTAGATGGTATTCTCATTCCTCAAGAGCACTGACGTCTTGGGACTGCTCACATTGGGCCAGTTCAGATGTCATGTGAAGTCAGAATTAAAACATGGTTTTATGAGACATCCTCATCCTTGGAATGTGTATTCCCTCACCTCCCCTATATGAATAATTATATTTTCAACAGTGGTTTGTAACACAGAATCAGCCAGTTGATCGTTTATCCTAATCCTGGTTTTCAAAATAAATCATATTCTGAAGTTTCAATCATGGTCTCAGATTGTGATCATTCTTTTGAAAACTGCAGTCTTTTGGAAACATGATTTCTTCTGAAAACATGGTTTGCATGTCATGGCTGACTCTGCCTTGTTACAAACAACAATCAGAAATAGAATTATTCTTCCTTATGCCTGTGGGTGGGGGAGCATGCATTTCCAAGAGTAAGGGATGACTTGTGAAACCATGGTTTAATTCTAGCTTCACATGACTCTGAAGCAACTCAGTGGGGTAAAGCAGGGAGCTAACCCAAGACTCAACTGCTCATTATGTGACATCTGAACCAGCAAATAGTGTATTAATGTTGAAAAACATTAGACTGATTTAGACAGTCTAACATTAGACAGGATTGGGATTCTGTTGGTGTACCGCCCGCCCTGCTGCCCAACAGTCTCCCTGCCTGAGCTGACTGGGGTGATCTCGGGGGTGGCATTGGAGGCCCCCCGCCTATTAGTGCTGGGGGACTTCAATGTGCATGCCGAGGCCCCTGCGTCAGGTGCAGCTCAGGATTTCATGGCCGCCATGACAACCATGGGCCTGTCCCAGAAGATCTTGGCCCCGACACATACTGCAGGACACGTGCTGGACCTGGTGTTTACAGCTGGGCATGGGGGCAGTGATCTGGACGTAGAGGAGATCGAGATCACTCCGTTGTCATGGACAGATCACTTCCTGGTAAGGTTTAGGCTTGTTGCGACTTCCTACCTCCGCAGAGGCGGGGGACCGTTTTCTATGGTCCGCCCCCGGAGGCTAATGGATCCTGAAGGTTTCCTGAGGGCTCTGGGGAATTTCCCCACTGCCAAGACTGGCGTCTCATCTGAGGCCCTGGTTGACCTCTGGAATGGGGAAATGACCAGGGCAGTGGATGAGATTGCTCCGGAGCGACCTCTGCCACGTCGCAGACTCGGAGCGGCTCCTTGGTTCACTGAGGAGCTGCGAATGATGAAGCAGCAGGGCAGGCGTCTAGAGCGACGGTGGCAGAAAACTCGGGATGAATCCGACCGGACACGGAGTAGAGCCCATTATAGAGCCTATTCCGTGGCGGTGGTAGCAGCGAAGAGATCGTTCTTCTCTGCTACCATTGTGTCTGCTGACAACCGTCCGGCAGAGCTGTTCCGTGTGGTGCGGGGCCTCCTCCATCAGCCCCCCCCAGTAGACCAGGAGGAATACACGGTCAGCCGCTGTGACGTGTTTGCGCAACATTTTGCAGACAAAATCGATCGTATTCGTCACAACTTGGATGCCACATTGACAGTGTCTGACGATGTCCCCTTGGCAACTGCTTGTCCTGTGTTGTGGGATTCTTTTCAGCTTGTACAGCCTGAGGATGTGGACAGACTCCTTTGGAGTGTGAGGCCATCTGCCTGCCTGCTCGACCCTTGCCCAGCTTGGTTGATAAGAGCTGCCCGGGGTGGGCTGGCTGAGTGGACAGGGAGGGTGGTCAACTCTTCCTTGATGGAGGGGACGTTACCACTTGCTTTGAAACAGGCGGTGGTTCGCCCCCTCCTGAAGAAGCCCTCCCTGGATTCCACTGTGTTGGATAACTACCGGCCAGTCTCCAACATCCCGTTTCTGGGCAAGGTAATTGAGCGGGTGGTGGCGTCCCAACTCCAGAGGGTCTTGGATGAAGCGGATTATCTGGATCCTTTTCAATCTGGCTTCAGGCCGGGCTTTGGGACGGAAACCGCCTTGGTCGCCTTGGTGGATGACCTACGCCAGGGACTGGACAGGGGGAGTGCGTCCCTGTTGGTCCTGCTGGACCTCTCAGCGGCTTTCGATACCATCGACCATGGTATCCTTCTGGGCCGATTGGCCGAGTTGGGTGCTGGAGGCACTGTTTTGCGGTGGTTCCGCTCCTACTTGGAGGGTCGGTCCCAGATGGTGGTGCTGGGGGATGCCTGTTCGACACCCTGGCCCTTGAGATGCGGGGTGCCACAGGGCTCAATTCTGTCCCCCATGCTATTTAACATCTACATGAAACCGCTGGGAGAGGTCATCCGGGGGTTTGGAGTGGGGTGCCATCAATATGCTGATGACACCCAGCTCTATCTCTCCTTTCCTCCAGACTCCAGGGTGGCGGTTGAGGACCTGGAGCGCTGTCTGGAGGCAGTGAGGATCTGGATGGGGGCTAACAAGCTGAAATTAAATCCGGATAAGACAGAGGCTCTCCTGGTTAGGAAATCCTCGATGCAGGTGCTGGACTATCGGCTTGCCCTGAATGGGGTTGCACTCCCTCTGAAGGAGCAGGTCCGCAGCTTGGGGGTCCACCTGGACTCGCAGCTGCTCCTGGATTCCCAGGTGGCGGCTGTGGCAAGGGGGGCCTTCGCTCAGCTTCGGCTGGTGCGCCAGCTGTGGCCGTACTTGGATCGTGCAGACCTGGCCACGGTGATCCATGCCTCGGTGACATCGAGATTAGATTACTGTAATGCACTCTATGTGGGGCTGCCCTTGAAGACGGTTCGGAAACTGCAACTAGTGCAGAATGCGGCGGCCCGTGTGGTTACTGGAGATAGGCGGTTCGACCCTGTCAGTCCGCTTCTCCAGCGGCTGCACTGGCTGCCCATTCGTTTCCGGGCCCAATTCAAGGTGCTGGTATTGACCTTTAAAGCCCTATACTGCTCTGGACCAGGGTATCTTAGAGCTCCCGTACAATCCGGCTCGCCCTCTCAGGTCATCAGAGAAGGCCTTCTTACAAGTGCCGCCGCCTAGGGAGGTACGTGGGGCGGCTGCAAGAAATAGGGCCTTCTCAGTAGTGGCACCAACGCTATGGAACTCCCTTCCCCTTGACTTAAGAATGGCTCCCTCTCTTGAGACCTTTCGGCAAGGCCTGAAGACCCTTCTGTTTAAACAGGCCTTCTGAGTTCTTGGCCTTTTAACATCTTTTTAACATCTTTTAATATTTTTTTTACAGGCCTGATTCTTTTATGACTTGCTGCTGCTCTATGCTCTTTTTACCTATTTTTTTTTACTCTGACTGCTGTTTTTAGTATGTGTTAATATGTTTTTATTTGTTTTTTAAATTGTTTTTAATATGTTGTAAGCCGCCTTGAGTCCCTTCGGGGAGAAAGGCGGGGTAGAAATAAAGTTATTGTTATTATTATTATTATTATTATTATTATTATTATTATTATTATTATTATTACTCCTACTTTTGTTTGAAAAAAGTAAGGGGGAGGACATATCTTTCCTCTGTTGATAACATTGCTATTCTTCTTATAGAGATAGGAAGAAAATGATAACAATAATGCTCTGGAAGTATACATCTTTCTCACAATTGACCTCTGAATGTATCGAAGATCAGTAATGTTGGAGTTTGATGAATGTTGCCCCCTCCTTTTATTTTTGCATGCATCTTACGCAAAAATCTGTGCTCCATTCCCAGGATACCAGTGTGTGAATGGAATTCCTGGCAGGCAGTGCATCCATCATACCAAAGTGCTCTATGGTGGGGGTGCATTTTTTTTTCCTTGCAACTGTTTTTACTTGTCATTCCTTGTCATGTGAGCTACTCTCTGCGATGGATGCAGGCTTATTTTATTGGTGCCCAAAATAACTTCTCAAATGGGCATGCTTCACTCCTCAAAACATGGCTTCCAAATTTAACTTATGATTAAACTTCCTGGAAATTCACTTCTAAGCAATACCTGATAAGTCCCGCAACATGGCCTGATTACGTCCCACCAGATTGCAGACCCAGTTACTAAGATCCCAGCAACTGCCTAATCTCCTTGGCTGCGAATGGGACCTGTTGCATTAATATTCTGTGGCCACAAATGTTCGCTGCCAGAATGAGGGAAATCAACAAAGTCTGAGAGCATTTTGGAAACATGCAGAATTCATCACAGTCTTTTTGTGGGGAGCCAATAAGCCATTTCTGCCCAACGTTACATATACACAACAGGGATCAAATGTGTACACCTGTGGGCTGGGCAAAAATGGGTTAATGTGACAATTCAAGCTAAAGTATTTTTCCAGTGTGGGGTAAATAACCCTGGAAAAACTGGCTTAACATGATATATGAATGCTAAAAGGCTCCTTAACTTGTCTGGAAATGTTGGCTATGAATTGTTCAGAAATCCTTGCATAATGCAACATACAGCCCAATATACCCCCCACCAGTTCACACCATGCATTTGTGTTGCTTGCTGTGGTGGGAGAGGCAATCAGACTGCCCTAGAGAGATAAGTAAAAATATTTTTATTTACTTCTCTGTAGGCCACCTGCCTGCCATTGCGTCTCATCAGACCTATGCCAGCTCTTTTGTTGGTGGAAATCCAAGGAGACTCCTGGGGGTGGATCTGGGGCAGGAGGGTGGGAATGGGATCATGGTGTGCACTGCTGCTTGAGATCCTTCCCCTCCCAACTCTGAATTGCCTCTGGTTCAGCCTGCTCCCTATCACAATCCTCTCCTGAATCACTCCCTCCACCACCACACCTGATCTGGCATGCTATCCAGGAGCCACTGGCACACACAGGACCTGCACCCATTTGTATCAGAGATTCCACCACATACAAAAGCAGTATATCTTTTGCAATGCATTAGACGACTTATGGCAGTAAATCACAATATCTACTGCTATAAGCTCTCTATAGGATTGGCCCAATTGTTAACTAGTAAACTTAGGGCGCAATCCTAACCCATTTTCCAGCACCGACATAAGGACAATGCAGCTCCGAGGTAAAGGAACAAAACATTCCCTTACCTTGATGAGGCCTCTGTGAATGCCACCCAACTGCAGGATGTAGCACATGCCCCACTGGCACTGCAATGCCAGCGCTGGAAAGTTGGTTAGGATTTGGGCCTTAGGCTGCAATCCTAAAACATTTACCTGGGAATAATTCCCATTGAATTTACTTCTGAGCAGACAATGCATAGGATTGCACTGGTAACCATGTAAGCAAGAAAAAACCAAGTTCAGTAACCCAAGTGATTAGCTACAGTTGGGAAAGCATTTGTAGATCAATTGTTTTGGTAGCAATTTGTTTTCACATTTAATTAGACCTCAGATGCCAAAACAGCCTGCATATATGTGGAGGATATCCATCTGGTCCTGCTGCTGCTGTTTTCACCAATGTCAATAGCAAAATCCCTTTAGCTTAATTAGGAGAAAGCTAGGGTTGTATGTATTGATCCCATTAATCTAGCTGACAGTTGTCTTCAACCAGGCCAGACCTCAGACCCACCTTAAACTTCCATGCTTTTCTTGCTATTGATGCTTAATGTCAGCAACATAACATAACAGATATTTTGAAACTTATAGGATGGGTAAATGTACATATGATTCACAATGTAATAAACATAATTCTCTGCTTCTACTATAAGATCAGATTCAAAAACAAATCCAGGAATTTATTTTTTTTTACTCATTGGGATACCTTTCCTTTAAGATACTATTCCAACAAGTGGTGATAGTGGAAAGACTTCCAAATATTCCCTTACTTAGAGGAGACCTCTGGTTCTGCTCCCCTGGAGGATACAGTCCATGCTCTTGTGGCACAGCTGCATCGGCTGGGGCAGGGTTAGGTGCGATTAGGTATAATTTTTCTTATTGAGAAAACAAGATAGCTCCTCTCTTGTCATTATCTCATCACTGCCATCCCATCGCAGCTCCTGGCACCCTACGTTGGCCACTTCTCTTCCGTCTTGCTCTCATTTCCACAAAAGCAGTCAGTTTATCACTCTCTTTCTCTGTTGTCACTTGTAAATGGAGATTGTAAACTCCTTGGGGCTGGGAACCTGTTTATTTTTGCCTAGGAAATTCTCTAGAATGCTAGGCACATGAATGGCTTTGTAATACTAAAGTGAGAGGAAACCTAGTAGCTATACACCATATGAGGCAGCAGCATACGAGCGTCTAAAAATAGCATAGTCCTGGCACTTCCCCCCTCCCCCCCAAACAGCAGGAAAGGAATCAATTTCCCCTTTACAGAAATGAATAAGCATCTGCGCAGGTAAAGGGCAATGATTTAAAAGCCCTATAAGGAGGGTTGCCAAGTAGTAACCCAGGAAACTCCAGGCCTTTAACCCTAGAAGAGGACAGGGCGGAGACTTTTTCCATCTCAGTCTTTCCCTGGTTCTTTTCCCACCAACCCCTCACCCCTGTTGGTCGGATGCTGAGGGCACACCAATGTCTGCGGCTCCCATTCCCAGGCATCAACAGAATGAACAGAACGAAAAGATGTCATCCTATATACACCCTTGCAGTGAACAGAGGAGCGCCTGTCTTGTGTTCCAGGCAATCCTTTCCAGCACCTTCAAGCTGGCAAGTAGTAGCTTGAGAGCTTTCAGTTATTAAATGGCCAGGTAATTAAGGAGCAAAGGGTAGATCAGGTTAAGAGGTGTCTTACTAGTCTTACAAAACTAATAAAAGAAATAATCAATTTCTACTCTGGCTAATGGAAAATATACAAGCCAGCAAAACTGAGGCATTTAAGTAAATTGGGTAATGTGAGGCTTTTACTTGGCTATAAATGTGTGATGCAGCTCCCTCTTATCCACCACAATCTGCCATAAAGCAGCTAGCAGTTTATGACAGGAGGGATCCCATGCATGGGTGAGTTGCTATTTCTCTGCCTTCCATTGTGCTAAAACCAAGCCAAAGGAATAGGAAACCACTGTGTTAAGCAACAGAATCCTCAAGTTGCAAACCTCCTGGGATGGAGGCATGTTGCAGCATCAGAATGCTGTATTTTGAACGTTCTCACTACACCCACTTTTCCCCACTCAAGGCCCCTCTGCATGTACATTAACCAGGGTCGCCGCCGCTGCCTTTGCAGTTGATCCCATTATGGCATACATGCACAGAAAAAAAATTCCATTCATCTGATACTGTTTCCTGGTGTGTTTACAGATCATGTACACCAGGGCTGGCCTATCTATGAGGCCTACTGATACAGTCACCATAGGCAGGGGGTGGTCATCTCTGCCTACCCACCAACCTCCACTGCTCCTTCCACTTCCCTGGATTGGGAAAGAAAGAGCGGGATGGAGCTGAAGATGAAGCGTGGAGAAGAGGTGGGCTAGATTGTCTCCTCCACACCTCCTCTTCTGCTCCATCCTTCTCTTCCCATCCAGAGAGTGGGAGGAGCAGAGACAGGGACATCACCAGTGAAGAGGTGGAGCAGCACTTGGCACACCAGGAAGTCTTGGAATAGCCCTGATGCAAACAATGCCGAGCCCTTTGTGTGTCTTACAATGCAATCCTAGGTTTGTCTACTCGGACATGAGTTCCGTTGTGTTCAATGGAGCCTACTCCCAGGAAAATATGTATAGCTTTGCAGCCCCAGTTCCCCAATCCTATCATATGCACAGAAGTGGAATAAATTAAGAATTGACTCTATGTCTTTGTGTCAAACTGCATAAGATTTTAAACTCATCACCATGTAGATGGGTGCTTGAGAGCAGTGGTTGCATGGGGGTGCAGTATGGATTGGGACCATGGTGGGGAAGTAGGGGTATTTAACCCTTTACCTCTGTGCCATTTTCCTGTCACAAAAATCACACCCCTAAATTGGGATTATAGTGTGTGGGGGGGGGGGGGAAAGAATGTTTGAAATAACCCTTCCTTCATCATGGTTCCAGTCCTGACCACCAGCAACCTACAGCTGCTATTTAAGTAAAAAGAAAGAAATCTAAACGTCTTGTTTGGCCCTCATACAAGACATTATCACTTTGCTTCAACTCCCCTACTGCAGTATGAGAATAATACTGACCCTGAAATACAGAATTATTGCTATGATTACGGCAACAATATATGCTCTGTTAAAGTATTACTGAGCCAGCCCTGCTTTCCCTGTTGTAAAGGCCTCCAAGGCTTTAATAAAATTCCTGTACAAGAATATATCAGAGAGGAAACTCTAAGGAAGTAAATAAGAATGGAGGGTTCAGTGTTTTAAAGCTGGATTTTTAGCTCTCCACAGAAAAAGTAATTCAATTTCTGCCCAGAGTCAACTCAGGGGCTTCTGATACCTGGGGCAGAGTCAAATGCTGCCCCCCCTTACCTTGTGTTGTAGCCAGTTCTGAGGGTGTGTAGTGGAGGTATGTAGGGCAGCCTGAGGTAGACACCCCTTCCACCTAACTGCTTCAGTTGGCCTCATGGATGGGCCAGGCTGGGGCATCATTAGGGAGGATGAGGGGCAGACTGTACCAGGTGACACCTCAGAGAAAGGTGACACAAAAATGTTACCAGTGGCGTGAAAACACCTCGGTAGTAGAAAATTGTTAAAGATACAAGAAATAAATGTAGTAAGAAAACCTTTTATTTCACATGTCAAAATAAAGTGAAAGATGGCAGAGACACATGTATCAGATACATGTGTATTTTACTAGATACATGTGCAGTTTGATCCTAAATGTGTCTATGATATTGCAATTTAAAGGTGTAATTTTAATTTTGCTAGTTGTTTGTCACTACTGTTGCCATTCCGTTCAGTGATATACAGGAATTACGATTTACGAATAGCATCACTGCAAAAAACATTAGTAAGGATTCTGTTTGGTCTGGTATGGGAGAAGGTTCATGGGGGCTGACACCAGGATTTCTGTCACCAACCCTAGTTATGGCTCTGGGGCCAGCCTTGCTCATTTCCTTGCTTTGGAGACAGAATAGCTACAATCATGTTCTTCCCTTTCTGTCCTGCTGTATATTAAACAATTATAATTGCAAAATTATATTAAGAATGATAAAATTCTGTTTATATTTTAATCTCTCCCCATAAAGTTTAAATTCATCTGCCATAGCGGTGGGAAGCAACCTCCTGGTTGTTGAAACTCACGGATATAGGTCCCCTGGGTAGGTTTATAATATCTAAATGAAGAATCTTTTCTCAATATAACAAGAACCAAAATCTTCCCTCTCATCCATTAATTTGTCTCCATTGATTCTATTTCTTTTCTCCCTGCTTTGATATGGCAGAATCTATAGAAGTGTCTCAGAAGTCACTTCTCATCCCCATTAATGGACTTTTGGAAAAGCTTCAATTCTCATTCCGCTCTCTTCCTCTTGGAGCATCATCTGTGTCATCAGGCTGTTAGTTTGATGAGTTATTTCAAAAAGAAACATGCATAGTGGGGAATAAAATGATGCTTTAAGAACTGTACACTACAGCCACTGCCCACATCATCTTATGGTTTGCAGTGGGGTGGGGGGGCGGGCGTTGTAACTGTGACATTAAAAAAAAGGCTACAGTGCGTGGTGTATGCTCTCTGAACATATTCCGTAAGAGAGAGGGAGAGAGTGAATATCAGAAACCTGGTGATTGCTGAATAATTCTTAAGTCGAAGCAGCCAATTCTGACATTAAATGGTAAGTCCTAAACCCAGCTGACAGCCCAGTCCTAGCTAATGTTTATGAAAGCTAACAGAGTTTCTGCTGTCACAAATGGCCATACAGCAGCATGCACAGAATCCTGCCGGTGGCCATTTTAGAAACACCACTGCAAACAGTGGCAAGGATAGCATCCAGCACAGTGCTGGGTGCTGGGTGTCACTCCCTCTTGCCTCTGTCACGCCACTAGTCTTCCCGCTGTTCTGCCCTGTTCCACCCTCCCTCTCACCAACCTACCTTAGTTGGTGAGCCGTCCTCGACCTGCTGCAGCATATGGAGCTGCTTTGGCCTCTCTGCCAGTGTTTTGGCAGCGGGAGGCTTTATACACTGCCAGAGAGTCTTTTGTGTCTGCCGTAAAGCAGGAACCACTCCTGGAACTCTAGTGCCAACAGCGGTGAAGCCCAGTAGGATCGACCTGTGTGTAAGTTAATTAATTCAATGCTGTATCCGTTGCTGACCATCTCAGCCCCAAGCTAACACAGTGGAATGCATCCTTAAGCCTATTGAAATGATTGGACTTAAGGGGTCTAACTATTGCAGGATTCTGACTTTCCTATGCAAGTTACAGACTGCTGTGCTGTTATGAAAGACAATGCTGGTGGAAATGTGCTTTTGGCAACTGGATAGTTGACCAGAGCTATCCCAAGACGTTAGAGCAGAAGTTTTTATCAGGGGAGGGAAGATTGGCTAATGGTTGTATTGTAGTCAAAGTGGCCATTAGTGTATTCTTTTTTTTATGTGAACTCTTAATTGTCATAGATATATTTGTTGAAAGTAAATCTTACTTCTAAGCTGCTGTAACTTTTGAGAATCTGGTACCTAAGTGTTTTCCTCCCATCCTCTCAAAAGAGTAGCTGTAGGGAGTATATTCCCAATAGGGTTGCTCCAACCCCCCTTTCTGCTTTCCCCTGTCCCAGTCGGGCTATAATTATGCTTTTAATAGCAGTATGGCAAATCCATCAACTGATGATTTCTCCATCACCATATTTCTATGTCAGAGCATGCTGCATCTACTGAATTTCTACCTATCACACAACTGTTAAACCACAGTTTGGCAACCCCTGATATATGCCTATGCCCAAATGGACAACAGATACATGCAATATAATCCAGTAGTGTTCACTGGACACCTTTGGCTAAACACTGTCTTTTCCTGTCTGGAATGGCATTTTTTGCCTTCCCTAGTTGGGTTGGAAAAACTAAAAGGTCTCTGCCGGACCACAAACCAAGAGGTTTGGGTCTTTTTACCAGAAATTGTGAAGGTCTTTCCCCCAAGCAGCTCCCATAAATCCTGCAGAGTTCATTCTCCTCTGATTATCCTGCATGTGCCGAGGACATACTCTTCAGCTATTTTTTTTAAACTAGGCATAGCATGTACAAAAATAGAAACAGCCTGAGATTACCATTAGAAGAGAAGCAAGCTGCCTTGATAGCTGCAAATGTTGCAACTAAATAGCATATCCATTGGGAAAGGAGCAGAAAATGTAATTGTTTTTATTTTTGCCTTGCCAGTTGTGCAGTAATCACTACTGGCAGCCAGCCTCACAGTAATGTGTGTTTGGGTGTCACTGTATACTAGGCTGATTTACGGTGGGTTGCTCTGCACTCTGTTTACTTGCAAGTTGTCTGTTGGTGCAACATGAGGCATCTCATAAGATGGTTTTGCCATCTGTGAAATAGCCAAGCTTAAAATTGAAAGGGCTGTGCTCTTGGCTTCACCACAAGAGAAGACTGTGTACTTTGTTTACAAGATCAAGGATCATTGGCATGTGTTCAGGTATTTGTGTGTGCATTTTTTTCCAGTCCGGGGTTATTAACACAAAACTATCTTTTTCTATTTCTTCTCAGTATTCCAGGCCCTCCCTGGCATTCCATCACACTTTAAGCCAGCAGTTCCCAAACTTACCACGGTCATGGCACATTGCAGTCATGGCGCACTGTCACAGCAGCACTATTGCCCACCACCATCTCACATGATTCAAGATAGCAGCGCCCTGGAGAGCCTGTAAGAAGAGGGTGCTGGGGACATCCTGCAGTGCCCCCTTGAGTTCACCACTGCTTTAAGCCCTTCTCAAGTTTTAGTCTAACCCTTCTTAAATTGAACATGGGAAGAGAAAATGCACCTGTTTGTGACACCTCCCCACATCCACTAACCATCACTCTTTGTTTCTCCACTTTCTGTGCTTGTCTGCAGAAAACGAGACCAATGATGGAAAGTGTTCCTCCAGGTGGTTATCCTAAAGGATCTCCTCTATGGAGAACTCGTGCAAGGAAAGCGCCCTACAGGTAGACCACAGCTGCGATACAAGGACATCTGCAAGAGGGATCTGAAGGCCTTAGGAGTGGACCTCAACAGGTGGGAAACCCTGGCCTCTGAGCAGCCTGCTTGGAGGCAGGCTGTGCAGCATGGCCTTTCCCAGTTTGAAGAGACACTTTGCCAACAGTCTGAGGCTAAGAGGCAAAGAAGGAAGGCCCATAGCCAGGGAGACAGGCCAGGGACAGACTGCACTTGCTCCCAGTGTGGAAGGGATTGTCACTCCCGAATTGGCCTTTTCAGCCACACTAGACGCTGTTCCAGAACCACCTTTCAGAGCGCGTTACCATAGTCTTTCGAGACTGAAGGTTGCCAACAACAACAAGGTGGTTATGGAACACTTAGAGGTGGCTAGCAGGCACGGCTAAGTGGGCACCTGTTGGTCCCCCTCATGTGCAGAGACATAATGCTTGAATATGGATCTAGTGTGACCGAGAAACAGAACCCAGAGAATGGCTCTGCAGGTATGAACACTTGAAGCTGCTTTTTCAGAGTCACACCATTGATTTATCCAGATCAGTAATGCCAACACTGATCCAATCAATAATCGAAGGCTTCAGACAAGGGTTTTGCCCGGCCCTACCTGGAGATGTGGACCTTTTCATACAGAGCAGGTGCTCTCCCACTGAGTCATGGCCCCTCCTCTAAATGGAAGGAACATACTTCTCAGTGATACGTATGGAAAAAAGCATGGCTTTACTTGTGGCATTGGACTCATTGATGGAGGGGAATGTGAAGAGTGGGGAAGGTAAATGCAGACTCACTGTGGGGCTGGGGGAAAGGTCTGGAATGCGCCATCCTGTCTACTTATCAAGCGTGTTGGTCCTTGCATGGTCCACGAACTGGGTCTATATGGACCTGAACCAGCAATTTTCCTAGCACAGGTCCACCCATCCATGCTGCAGGGGCTTAACACCAGGTAAGAGAACAAGCCTTTCCTTAACGGAAGGAGACCCCTGTTGGGGGTGTGAGGGTAAATAGCATGCCAGATGCAGAGGAGTGGCAGTGAGATGCAAGTACGTATCTTGTAATCTTATGTGCTCCCTGTGGTATTCGGTGGGCTGCTATGAGATACAGAAAGCTGGACTAGATGGGCTCTGGGCCTGATTCAGCAGAGCTCTTCTTATGTTCTAGTTCTCTGCAACTGCCCCCCCCCACAGGATGCAGCAGTAGCCATTTTGACATGGCTGTATTGGCCGGGGGGGGGGAATGACCATATAATTGGGTTATAATAACCTGGCTGTCATTTGGAACATTACTGGCCTTTCACAGGTCATATGATCTTTCCTCTGTACTGACTTATCTTGTGTGGAAAGTCATTCTGTTGTTGTTGTTAAAAAGTGGTATATAATAATAATAATTATTATTATAGAATATAATATTGGACTCATTGCACAATTTTTAAAAAGGAGAACATGTTGAGAGGAAGAGATATTGAATGATCAATATGTGCGCATGCTGCGAAAGGGTAGTGATTGTGGAAGAGGCCACCCTCGCCAATGATACGCACTATATAAAATAATTTTTTTAATTATGTAAAATAAGAGATATTATGCTGCTTAATTTGCCAAATCCATCTTTTCTGGATGCAGAGTTTGCTTTGTGCAGCTTCTTTTTGTGTTAATGTAGCACAGAGAGCACATAGCCCTGCTGTTGCTGTGAGTCTGCCTGATACAAAGTAGTCACTGTGGAAAGTTTTTCTTTCTTTCTTTCTTTCTTTCTTTCTTTCTTTCTTTCTTTCTTTCTTTCTTTCTTTCTTTCTTTCTTTCTTTCTTTCTTTCTTTCTTTCTTTCTTTCTTCACAAAGTTTCATGTGAAAAAGCCTGTAGCTATTGTGGTCCCCCTTCTTCTTTAGGACTCCTGTGCTCAGAGTAGTGTTGCTAGGCAAAAATGCATTAAAGGTTTAAGAACACTCAAATGCTATTGATAAGGGTCATGGAGTACCTGCAGAGACAAAATGGGTAAGGGTAAGTGCTTTGCTGGCTCAGGGCCAATGACACATATTTCCTCACATCGCCAGGAAGCTGCAAAGACGTTAGCTGTTCGTACTGTGATGCAAAAGTGTCGGGGCAGTTCATACAATATGTTTCTTGTATATATGAGCAATCCCTGGGTCACATGTTCATTGGCACACAAGTTACATGTGAAATGGATACAGCTGGATATAATTTACAGCAACTCTCCTAGCTGAGACAAGTTGAAAAAGTGTCATGGTGTTCACAGGAGTTGCAGCGAACATGGCTGCTCAGCTCACACGTTATAGCTGTATTCATTAGAGCAGAATTTTTCAAACCGGTGGGTCTCACTAGGCTTCCCAGGCTCTGCCCCTGGGCTTCCTAGGGGTGGAGTGGGGTGGGATGAAAGCAGCAATGCAATCCCCAGGATCACATCACTGCCAGGGACAAAGGGGAGGTGTTTATACTTACCAGCAGCAAGTGCCAGCCTCTGGGGGGGTGCAGAGAGTCCTGCAGACCCCTCTACAGAGGTCCCCAAGCCTCCACAAAGCTAAAAATTGCAATCAGAACCCATAAGAACATGAGAAGAGCCCTGCTGGATCATGCCAAAGGCCAATCTAGTCCAGCTTCCTGTATCTCACAGTGGCCCACCAAATGCTTCAGGAAGTACACAAGACAAGACACAACCTGCATCCTCCCCTGCCCTCCCCTGCATCTGGCAATCAGAGGTAGCCTACCACTAAAACCAGGAGCTTGCACATACCTACCATGACTTGTAAACTGTGATGAACTTTTCCTCCATAAATTTGTCCAATCCCCTCTTAAAGGCATCTAAACAAGATGCCATCACCACATTCTTTGGTAAGGAGTTCCACAGACGAATTACACTCTGGATAAAGAAATGTTTTCTTCTGTCTGTCCTAACCTCTCCCAACACTCCATTTTAGTGGATGTCTCTTGATTCTGGTGTTATGTGAGAGGGAAAAGAGTGTTCCTCTATCCACTCTATCCATCCCTTGCATGATTTTGTATGTCTCAATCATGTCCCCCCTCAGGCGCCTCTTTTCTAGACTGAAGAGCCCCAAATGCTTTAGTCTTTCTTTATATGGGAGGTGCCCCAGCCCAGTAATCATTTTGGTTGCTCTCTTCTGCCCCTTTTCCATTTCCACTATATCCTTTTTGAGAACTGGATGCAATACTCCAGGTGTGGCCTTACCATTGATTTGTACAATGGCATTATAATATTAACTGTCTTATTCTCAATACCTTTTCTAATGATCCTGAGCATGGAATTAGCCTTCTTCACTGCAGCCGCACATTGAGTTGACACTTTCATCAAGCTGTCCACCAGCACCCTAAGATCTCTCTCCTGATCTGTCACAGACAGCTCAGAACCACCAGCCTATATGTAAAGTTTTGATTCATTGCCCCAATGTGCATGACTTTACATTTACTGACATTGAAACGTATGTGCCATTTTGCTGCCCAGTTTCCCAGTTTGGCGATATCCTTCCGGAGCTCTTCACAATCTCTTCCCACTTCTAGTTTCGCACTTCTAGTTTCACAATCCCACTTCCAGTTTTCGCAATCCCAGTTTTCACAATCAAAAATTTGAAGTGGATTTCAATCATGATTGGAGCTTTGTGATTGATTTGATTCAATCAGCTTTGTGGAGGCTTGTGGAGTCCTCCAGAGGTGTCCATAGGGCTATCCATACCCCCCCCCCCACAGAGGCCAGTGCTGGCTGCAGGTAGGTGTAAACCCTCTTTGTCCCTGGGCAGTGGCACAATCCTGGGGATCATGTTGCTTTCTTCGCTCCTCCCCCACAAAGAGTTACAAACTCCCTGAGAGTTTGAGAACCACTGCATTAGAGCAAACCTAGGGAACAATTTATTTATTTATTTATTTATTTTCCCCTGAAAATGGCTTTGTGAACCTTTTTGTTCATAATAATAATGATAATGATGTTATAAAAATATAATATATAATATTATGATATAATTTGTATTGGGTTGAATTCAAATAAAATTAGTCATGAGGAATTCCCACTGAAATCAATGAGACTTACTGCCCAGTCCTATCCCCTGCCATGCTGAAGCATGCAGCCGTGTCATGGAGGTGTGCACTGCATGCTACGGTGTGGGAGCAATGAGGAGGCCTGTGAGAAGGGAAAATGTTTTCCCCAGATAGCCTATGGCTTTCCTCAGACCTATGCCAGGTATATAGCTGGCACAAGTCAGAGGAGAGCCAGAGGGTGGGTGGAGGATGAAAAACGGGGGGTAAGATCCAGAATGCATGACCAAACACACACCTGGACACCTCCCTGGTTCATCCTCTGCAGTGCCCTGTTACTCCCCCTTCCCACCCACTGCCCACTTCCAGTGCCAATATCCCTTTTCTGGTGGTGGCTGGGTCCTCATTGGTGCACATGTGGTGTCACCAGTTATTTGTGCTGGCAGCTGCTTTGCATGTTTTGATGCTGTGCCTGCAGTGCTGACAGAACCTTCTGCTGAAGGAACGCTAGTTCTGTCAGCAGAAAGTACCCATCGGCTTGGGGCCTTAAGTTAGTAGTCTTGATGTACAGTGCAATCCTAGGCATAATTATGGAGAAGCAAGTCCCATTGTGTAGAACGAAGTTTACTCCCCAGTGATGGCAGCCTAAGTTATCCCATTATTTCAAAGATGCTTGTTCATGAACCCATTGTCATTTCTTTTTCAGAAATTGAACATGTGGGATAAAGCTTGTGTCCCCGTCCCCCCAAAATGCGTTTTGCTCCTTCTGTGCCTTCAGCTGAATTTATTTCTGGTTTAAGTACATGTTGCCCCATCCTAACCTCTTTATTTTGCTATGCAAACTGCTTTGTGAACTTTTTTTGTTGAAAAACTGTATAATAATAATAATAATAATAATAATAATAATAATAATAATAATAATAATAATAATAATAATAATAAATGTGTGAATCCACTCTGAATGTACAAGCGTTGTGATCAATGTATTCCAAACCTGCCTGGTATTAATCTTTTCATTCTCTCTCTCTCTCTCTCTCTCTCTCTCTCTCTCTCTCTCTCACAAACAAACAGAGACTTTTAAAGCATTAAAAATAATTGGAATACAAAATGCGTAACTTTTTCCTTTGAAATATTCATTCTGTTTTCCCTACTTTTCTGCATGCCTATGGATTTTTGCACCCAAACTGTGCAGTTGACAGGTGTGCTGAGAGGCAGAACAAATTTAGCAAGATAAAATATTAGCACTGCTTTCTTTAAATCTACACATTCTTGACAGTTTTACGATCAAATTATATGAAAATCCAAGTCGTTGGACATGGGCATAATTCAGAAAGGAGAGAGGTAAGCATTTATATCCAGTTAAAATGCATCACTGCTCAAAGTTTTCTAGAATACTGGAGAATTACTGGCTTCTGATCTTCAGGATGAAAATTTTCTATTTTATAAAAACAATAGCGACCCCCCCACACACACACACACATACACACACTATCTTCTGCATTCTGTTTCTTGCAAGGTGAGACTGACAAAACCTTCTGTGTCATTTGTGATTGTTAGCTGGATTACCAGATTACCACCGGCCTGCACTGTCACAAACATACTGTCTGTGGCCCTCAGTGCTGGTCCAGCGTTGGTGCTTGCTCAACTGGGCTAGTGCTGGTGGACCACTGCTGCTCCATCACTCCATGGTCATGCAGACGCAGACCGCAGAGAGGTAGATGAGGGCATTGGGGTAGGTGGGGAGAAGGCATTCCAGGGCAGGGGGAGGCAGGGAGAGGGTGAGGGTGAGGAGAGGGTAGGGAGGAGGCATGCTGGTGGAAGGAGTGGGGTGGGAGGGAAGTGGGACTGGTGGAGCAAAACTCCACCTGAGCCTCCATGTTGGGTCGCTGGCCCGACACACAGGCTCTTGATTCTATGGCGATCCTTCGGTTACCATAGAATCGAGTGACCCTATTGCATGTCTACTCCCCGCATCCAGGGGAAGGGGACAAAAGTCACCTTCTCCAGAGGAGCCACCAGCACTGCCCAGGTTGTGACTCTATATAGGCCTTATGCTGCTGGAACTAGTGCTATAACATCTTTGATGGCTGTCACAAAACACAAGACACCATCTGGAGCAGCCAGTTCACTGCCATGAGTGGTAGCAGCCTGCCAGTGGATCCATCACATCCCCCAGCGCTAATAAGTTAGTACCTGGGTGGAAGGGAGGCAGAAAGGGGTGGAGTGGGGTAGGAAGAGGAATAGGGATGGAACAGGGGTGGTAGATTGGTATTGATGGCTGGACACTGTCAATATCCTGTCCCCCTTCCATGCCTTGATCCATCTTCTCAGGTTCACTCAGACTTGAGCCAGAGAAATTGCTGGTGCAGGTCCATGTACACCAATTGTGGCACCAGAGGTTTATTCCTGTGAAGTCTCCCAGGACTCCCCCTCAGCCCACAGGATGCAGTGCGCACTCCTGTAGCACAGCTGCATTGGTGAGGAGGGAAAGGATAGGATTGGGGTCTTAGTTACACAGCAGAAGATGCAACTGAGGCTCCTCTCGCCACTCCTCCAGGGTAGCACATTCAAGAATGTGGCGTGAAATGAGCCCAGTCAGAGATGGCTCAGATATGTACAGACCTTTCATTAGATGGTTCTCTAAGTCAGTGGTTCTCAAACTTTTTAGTACAGGACTCAGTTTTGAGAATGACAGTCTGTCCAAGACCCTCTGGAAGTGATGTAATCAATCTGGAAGTGATGTCCTGGATGGAAGTGACATAATCAAACAGGAAGTGCCATTGGTTATTTGATTGTAAACCACTTCGTGAACTTTCCATTGAAAAGCGGTATATAAATACTGTTAATAATGATGATGATGCCAGAGTTGGAAGTTGTGTCATCAAGCAGGAAGTTATACCTCCCTTTAATATAGTCAACACCACATGGTGGAGGTACAATTGTTGACTGTATTAAAGGGAGAGTATCTCATGGCATTTATTAGGCTATTTCTCAACCATTTTCCAATAGCAAAGTGCTTAATTCACTCACCCCTTTTTCTAACACTCCATTTCACATACTCCTGCAGATCTCCCAGATGCTTAATTCACTCACCCCAATTCTTCCAACCCTCTTCACATACTCCTGCAGATCACTCAAATGTACCCCAAATTCACTCACCCAAGGGGATTATTGCCTTAGAATTGGCTGGAGAAGCCCAGGGAGGGGGAAAAAAGAAGGTTGGGAAGTGGGGGGGGGGTTTTGGCGGTTCGTAGCAATCACACTTTCCAACCTTATGTCCGCTTGGAATCTGGTGTTACTTAGGAGGAGGAAGCCTCATTGAATGACTTGCGCAAATGGGATTACTTCTGAGTAGAGCTGCAAAGGATTGGATCAAAATGGCAAGCCTCCCAGCTGCTGCATTTGACCCTCTTGCTGCTTCAGTTCCCACTCTCACGCAGTTTGTCCCACCCCCTCCTACCTAGTTTACAGGTGGGATGGGGACAGCAGGGAGTGTTTAAAGAGAACTCTGACACACATACACACCCTAGCAGCAGCTCTGTTTTTTTTCCATAGAGCCATAGCTGGTTTTTTGAAGGGAAAGACGAGTGACTCAAGTTTTTTGAAGTCACCAAACCGCTCTGGGTGACTCGGAAAGTTTGGCCATTAACACTCTTTTTTGAGTTGAGACGTGGGGGGCAGAGACTCATGACTCAAATCAAACCATGCTGGACTTGCTCATCTGTGGTGACACCCAGATTTGTCAGCTTCCAAGATGGCGTGGCCCAGCTCATTTGCCAGCTTCCAAGATGGTGGCCACCAACCTATCATGACCGACCAGAGATCAGGTTGTGACTCACCAAGTGGGTTGCTCCCACAGTTTGAGAAACAATACTCTAAGTTAATAGATCAATTATAAAATGTACTAAAATAGGGGTGGCCAACCCACAGCATGCATGCCATTCGTGGCACATGGTCACTTTCTAAGTGGCACACACAGAGTTGCCATATATTTTTGAAAAACATTTAAATAATAATGATAGCGTATTATATGAACCTTGGAACAAGTCCTGCTGGGCTGGACTAAAGGTTCATGCAGTCCGCCTTTCTGGCCTCATTAGCAGTCAGCCATGTATCTTTAGAAAGCCCCAAATAGACAGCAGCACTCCAATGATTCTTGCGCTGTACAATATGGCACGTGGAAATACAGGTCCAACCTTGTTATACACGGATTTTTTATACACGGATTTGTCTCAACATGAATGGCCACTGCAAATGAGAAGGAATGTGCTGATCCCTGGAGAAAGGGAAAAATGCATCCCTTTAAAATCCCAGTTTAAAAGAACAGCTTTTCTTACTGTTGTAGAGACAGTCTTGCAAGTGATTACAGGTATATTCTAATTATCCATGGATTTTTTTCACCAAATAGTGGAAAAATCCACTGATTTTTCTATCTCAACAGAAGGGCCTGTATCATAGAAAATCTGTCAAGGAGGGAGGATGTGGTGTCAGCAGTGGCCCCTTTAAGAGTTAAGGCCTGGGCATTCAACAGAGGGTGTGCTGCACAGCTGCAGCCACTTGAAGGCAATAGGGCCCTCAGGCATAAAAGCACCTGATGAAGGGAGAGTTTGGTGTGGGTAGCAGAAGGAGGAAAGCTTGAGGAAGAACAGACTGGATTAGTGGACTGTGGAGCTAATGGACTGATTGGTGAATGGACTTTGGAGACTGCTGGAACAGACTGATGGAGACACTGAGATTGGTGTTTGGTTGCCATGCCCAAGACTTGTGGAGGACCAACCTGCTGCTGTAGTGGCAGGAGGAGCTGCTGGCAGGAGAGGGAAAGAAGGAGGACCTCTGCAGGTGGGACAGGCTAGCTACCCTGGTTGTGGGGTCCAGCAGTGCTGCAGGGCAGAACTAGGGTCATTCTTGGGGAAAGAATGGGAGCTAATTAGCTCAAAGTGGGCATAATTCTCTAGGTGGAGCTTTGCCTTGGAATCTGGCAAAACAGGGCCCCTTAAAGGGAAAAAGTTGTTTAACAATAGCCTTATAAATGTTAATGCAGGTCTCCAGCAGCTCATGGATTGTTTTAGCAAGGCCTGCCAAGATTTTGGACTGACAATCAGCCTGAAGAAAACACAGGTCATGGTTCAGGATGTGGACTCACCTCCCTGCATTACAATCTCTGCACATGAACCAGAGGTTGTCCATGACTTTGTGTACCTTGGCTCAACGATCTCCGACACTCTTTCTCTTGATACTGAGCTAAACAAACGCATCGGTAAAGCACCTACCACGTTTTCCAGACTCACAAAGAGAGTCTGGTCCAACAAGAAGCTGACGGAACATACCAAGATCCAGGTCTACAGAGCTTGCGTCCTAAGTACACTTCTGTACTGCAGCGAGTCATGGACTCTTCACTCACAACAGGAGAGGAAACTGAAGGCTTTCCACATGCGCTGCCTCTGATGTATTCTCGGCATCACCTGGCAGGACAAAGTTCCAAACAACACAGTCCTGGAACGTGCTGGAATCCCTAGCATGTATGCACTACTGAAACAGAGACGCCTGCGTTGGCTCAGTCATGTCGTGAGAATGGATGATGGCCGGATCCCAAAGGATCTCCTCTATGGAGAACTCGTGCAAGGAAAGCGCCCTACAGGTAGACCACAGCTGCGATACAAGGACATCTGCAAGAGGGATCTGAAGGCCTTAGGAGTGGACCTCAACAAGTAGGAAACCCTGGCCTCTGAGTGGCCCGCTTGGAGGCAGGCTGTGCAACATGGCCTTTCCCAGTTTGAAGAGACACTTTGCCAACAGTCTGAGGCTAAGAGGCAAAGAAGGAAGGCCCATAGCCAGGGAGACAGGCCAGGGACAGACTGCACTTGCTCCTGGTGTGGAAGGGATTGTCACTCCCAAATTGGCCTTTTCAGCCACACTAGATGCTGTTCCAGAACCACCTTTCAGAGCGCGATACCATAGTCTTTCGAGACTGAAGGTTGCCAACTACTACTATTAATGTGTGAGAGAGAGCAGCTGGCTGAAATCATCAATCATTCTTTCTTTAGGCACTTAGAACATCTTCACTCCAAGCCAACAACCTCTCCCTTCCCCCTGAGCATGTGAAAGAAAGATAATTACTGTGTGTACTTTCCCAGCTCTTGGTGAAAGGAGGGGCTGGAGTAAAGTCTTTCTAAGCTCCTGGAGAGAGACTGATAGATGAATTGTCTGCCTAATGACTCTATCTTACATCACAAAGGCTGTTTTGAAATTGCATAGCAAAGGGACACTGTTTTTTGAATGGACTTGCTTTAATGTGATTTTTGCCATCTACTTGAGTTCTGGGAATGGAACCCTTGCAAATAATGATTCTCAGACTGCAATCCTAACCACACTTTCCTGAGAGTAAGCCCCATTGAACAAAATAGGACTTACTTTTGAGT
Organism: Tiliqua scincoides; assembly: GCF_035046505.1. NCBI lineage: Eukaryota > Metazoa > Chordata > Lepidosauria > Squamata > Scincidae > Tiliqua > Tiliqua scincoides. The sequence goes on along the minus strand of NC_089825.1, from coordinate 67,491,300 downwards.
AGACCTGGTTAGGATTCTGTCCTCAATTCGTATACTGCCTTTGAATTTGTCAGCTCAACTACTGTGGTAATTGCTAAAAGTGACATTAAGATGGAGTGGCACATTCAAGATTCTCTACATAAGAAGTGGGGTGCTCTGGGTTTGCCACTCCTGTACTAAACAGTGTATGCCATGGAGGGTGCTGAAAACAATTATTAACAGATGAGAACTGACCCCAAAGTCCACAAAACGGCATTCTGTCGCAGCGGCTGAGGTTCTGGTTCCAATGGAAGGCTGACATGTAGCAAGGCAGCAGAATTGCGTCCTATAGTACTGTGAATATTCATGCAAATGTTAATGTCATGTTTGTGCTTGAAGAAGAAAATGTACATGCTAAAGCAGGCAGCACATTGTAAATGGCAACAGTATTTTTTGCAGCTTTTGTGGATGACAATATACCACACTTTTCTTATTAACTGTAAGTGCCTGGCCTGTGGTATACATGCATAGCAACTGCATTCTCTGACAATCAGAAGGAAAGTCAGCAATTCCCTATTCCAGCTCTGAGCAACATTTCCATGATCCTTGGTACAAGGATAATAGATGACACTAGGCCTAGAGCCACATGATTGATTCTGTACTTCAGATCAACAAATGAACTTCACCTTTCCTCCAGCTTTTCATTGTCCACTCTCCTAGTCTTCCTTGTTCTCTCTGATTTTTTGCTCTTCCCCTTGAACCTTCAGCCCATTCTGTCCCTCCAATCTGCTCCCCTTGGTCAGTTTCCTTTTCAAGACCATCTGTTCTTTACTGGGACCCTACTTCTCCTGTCCCTTCTTCCTTAAGACTTTTGACTTCCTTGCCTTAGACAAGCTCAGCCAGTGAAAGCCAGAGACCTTTAGGGGTAGACAAGCTCTGCCAATTGTGACCCAAGACACTTCTGTCTGCTATGCTCCTCTATGACACTATGACAGTGTAGTCAATCCATGCTGGAAGTTTAGGGCCCAATCCTATCCAATTTTCCAGTGCTGGTGCACAAGTGTCAATGGGGCATGCACTGCATGTTATGGTGGGAAAACAGTCACAGGGGCCTCTGTTTTTAACACCCTCTATGTGACAAAATAAAATCGAATTAAGTAAGCAAGGGCACAATCCTAACCTTGTGCCAGCCTAGGAGGGTCACAAACATGCGCCCCAGGAGCAAGCTGCGCCAGCGTTTGGAGGGTGTACTAGATTACAGGGGTGTCCAAAGTTTTTGGCAGGAGGGCCACATCATCTCTCTGACACCATGTCAATTAATTAATTGTCACTGAATTAATTTACATTTCAAATTTGAATAAATTTACATAAATGAATATATTAAAGATGAACTTATATGAATGAATGGTCTTGCAGTAGTTCAAGGCCTATAAAAGGCCTTGCACAAAGCAAGGCTGGCCTTTCCTTTGCTGCTGCTACTGCATCACAGACGTGAAACAACAAGCAGTGGAGGGAGCCCTCATCCCGCAGCTAACGTGAGAGGTCAAACAGTCGCCCTCATGCTGAGAGCAGTTGCATCAGGCCAGTGTGGGCTCCAACAAATCTCTGGAGGGCCAGAGGCTCACTGGAGGCTAGAGGTTCCCTGAGGGCCACATAGAGAGGCCTTGAGGGCCGCAAGTGGCCCCCGGGCCGGGGTTTGGTCACCCCAGTGCTAGAACATTGAGGCTGCATCCAGCCTTCCTGGTGGTTTGTACCAGGAAGGCTGTGTTGGCTGAGCTCGGCCAGCAGGGGGAGGGAGGTGGGGCCCAGGGGGGAGGGAGGTGGGGCCCAGCAGTTATGTAGGATCCCAACCTGTTCCCTGAGCAGCACGGAGAGGCTCGAAGCCGCTCTGTTCTCTTTGTGCCACCTCCTGAGGTTGCACAGGTCCAAGGAGACCCATTGAGGCTGTGGTGACTTAACCAGGGGTGAGGGGAAGAGTTTCCGCTTGCCTTTGGTTGAGCCAATTCTTGCCCCAATCTTGTGCTGGATACAATGCAGGCCTCCTAGCCTGCCTGTTCCAGCACAAGATAGGATTGAGCTGCACATTAAAAGTTTACAATAAGTTTAAAAACTTATTTAAAATAAAGAACCCTCCTAACCCTCCCAAGCAATTGCTGATCTGTTTTAAAAAAAAATTTCCCAAACATCCCAAAGGCTGCAATCCTATCCATGCTTACCTGGGAGTAAGCCTCATTGTTAAAAGATTATATATAGTAGCCTGTTAAAGGTACAGATCTGTAACATTTCCCCAAGTACAGCCACATCAAATCTAGTACATTAAAAATAAAATACAGGTTTAAATGAATGAGAACTCGCCTGAAATTGGCTCGTGACCCACCCAGTGGGTCGTGACCCACAGTTTGAGAAACACTACTCTAACTTGTTCCTGTGAGTACATTGAATATGATGGGACTTACCTCTAAGTAGACAAGCATAAGATTTTGCTGAATGACAATTTACATGCTGTACTTGTCTAGAGTTTACTATTAAACAGAGTTGTTCTGGTAAAATGTGAACTTTATGAAACTACATTTGTGGCTTAGGAGATCTTATTTTATTTAAATTTTATTTTTGAGTATTGCTATTCAAAAAAAAGTGTTAGAAGAAGAAATTAAAGAGGCATAGCTTTACCACTCCTATATCTTCATGGCTCAAACAGCTGTGTCTGTTGAATTACCAGCTGCCAAACTGTGGTTTGGTCTATAACATCTGTCCAGAATAAATGCAGTAACCATAGAATGCAAGATTGATCATATACAGTATTTATTATCAAATAGAAACTGCAGCTTTGGTTGGATACTGGTAGGGCCAATAGCATACTGTATGAATTTACTCTTTAAGTGTATATTTGCAAATTACTCCTGTATATGAATTACAGTATATGCTCTACCACAAATGAAAAGAAATGCAAGTTTTCCGAATTGTCATGGGATCGTTAATTTTGCCCCTATAGCTTTTTTAAAAATTTGGAAATGTTACCAAATGTTAGTAGAAGCTGCTACCTCTCTCGGAAGACATGGAGAGGTGCCGACCAGTGGCGTAGCTAGAGGGGGTGCAAAGCACTAAGCTTTGCAGGGAGCCTCACTGTGGCATGCAAGAGTGTTTTGCACCCCTCTAGCTACACAACTGTTACATATGCTAAACCAATTAAATGTTTTTCAATTAAGATATCTACCTCTACTCTTCCACCCCCACAAAGGCCACCAGGGCAGCAGACAGCAGATATTAAAACATAAAAACTGTACAAGGAAGATAAAATCAACATACAAAAACAACATACAATAATAAAAGCATTTGAAAACAGAGGACTTATTCAGATTAGAACAATCTGGAGCATCTACGTTTATCCACAGAGATTTCCATCTCAGCAGAAGAGAGTGCCTCATATCTGAAATGCAAACTTTCACCCAGCTGAACTCTTAATTTTTCTGCCTTTCCAGGTCTTTGCACTTCCAAACGTTTATCTTGATACAGCACCATCTGCTGGTTGGGTCCACCACCCCATGATTGTGACAGGAAGTCTAGATCTGGAGGGAGGTCGAAAAGTGGCATTCACCCATAAAGCAAACCTTAGGTGAACCTGGAGCAGGAAGAGGGAACAAGGCGAACATTGTGTTTCTCTGCACCATAACTTCCAAAGTAATCTTTATGTTGTTTAACTGAACCTACAAACAGTGTCATGTGAAGGATTATCTGAAACGTCTTGCTGTCTATCAATTCCTGTTTAATTAATCTTTCTCGACTTGGATATTCTACAATGGAACCAATCTAGGTCTACTGACAAGCAGCTACCATAATCATGCAAAACAGCTTATGGGAATGTAGACATCCAAGTGCATCTGGCCAGTTCAGTGGGAACCAGATGAGTTTGCAACATACAGGAGGATGCATTTGTGCATCTGCAACCGCCTCAGCCATCCATCCATATATGAAGTACTGCTCCCTAGTATGAATCTCCCTTGCTGAATTAGAGCAGCTACCTTTCTTGAGGAAGCAATCTGAAAGAACCCAGGTTTTTTAAAATTTGGCTCATTGCTACTTCTGAATTACTGTGCATTTGCCAAGAAACAAAAAGGAATGCCCTTAAACTGCCAATGCATCTCCTTAGACCTGCACCAGCACTCTAGCTGGTGTAAGTTCAAGGAGAAAAGGGGGCACATTGGGTTGCTCCAGAGGGGATAACATCTGCTGCAAGTCACCTGTGCTGGAGGCTACCCATCTCAAACATGCTACCCACCTCCAACAAGGGAGCTGGGAGGTTGAGCTGTGAAAAGGGGAAAACCATTGTGGGGGTGGAGGTTTTAGAGCACTGCCCCCACACTTTTGCCTCTGTCAATCAAGGGAAGCGTTTTTCTGTGGGGGTTGAAGCACAATCAGAAATAGAACTATATTGGGGGCAGTGTCCTAAAGCCCTCCATCCCCTACCACTCTACTCCCTTTTGTGTTTCTGGTTGCTATTAAAAACAAAAACAAAAAACAAACCCACTGGGCGGTGTTACACATTTTGTGCCATTTCTGCTTTGGCTCCAGGAATCCGAACCAGATGTAACATTTAATAAACCTTTGAATCCTGTGCTTGACATATCTTGTTTCTGTAAGAGCCTTGATCTGGATCAGATTGAATGGAAAGGGGGGGCTGACCCTTTCATGTGGTTAAAACCCAGATGCAGAGAACCCCAAGTAGAGGATTGAAAGATGTGTTAAATGTCACATCTAGTTTGACCCTTACAGTAGAATTAATTTAGAATTTAAAATTACAATTTTGAAAAATCAAAACACAGGTCTAGTTCTAACACTAAGCAAGTGCATATGAATGTAGGGAATTAGTATTGATTATTAATATGGAATGTAAAGCTGATGAAGAATGTAACAATCTAATTGGAATGTAAAGTCAGAACTAATTCCTCTACCAATGCAGACAATAACTCTATTCAGGTAGTACATATATCAAGGATTTACTACCCACTATTGTAGTTTCTTTCAAGTACTCTTATAGCTGTTTGTTTGTTTTGCTGCCTTGGCAAATTCTGATGTGTGGATGAATCAGACAAAGGAAATCAATAGCACAATCCAGATCTATCTTATTGAAGATGCAGATCTCACTATGTATGAAACTCATGTGAGAGTGAGTCCTGTGTTTGTGTTGATGGGGGAAAGGTAAAAGCATGAGCAGTTCTCGCGTCTGCTGCTCATGCTAGCAATGGAACATTTGATCTTGTCCACCATGTGTACTTTCAGAAGCCTACCCAATGGGAGGGAGCTGCCCAGTGAGTAATGAACTGCAGTCCCAACATCAGAGTTTTGTGCTTGTTCTTTTTGTCTTTTTCAAACTGTGAATTAGTGCCTTCTTATTTGATCCTCCAATAACCATAGGTTGGTTGCTAATTTTGCCTGCTAATTTTTTTTTAAGTTTCTTGTGGGATGCCTAGTTATGCTGCAGTCTTGCAGGCTATGGCTTTTTATGCCACAGAACTGAAAACAAGTCATAAGAATCAAGCCTGCTTCTATCTTCATGATCTAGAGCAGGGATGCCCAAGCCCAGGGACGATTTGCAGCCCCCCAATCCAGCCCGTGGGGAACCTGCAATCTCTAATGAGCCTCTGGCCCTCCCTCAGCATGAGGGTGACTGCTGGACCTCTCATGTGGGCTGAGGGCTCCCTCCCCTGCTTGTTGTTTCATGTTTGTGATGTAGAGTGGCAGCGAAGGAAAGGCCAGCCTTGCTTTGTGCAAGGCCTTTTATAGGCCTTGAGCTATTGCAAGACCTTCATTCATTCATAAGTTCATCTCTAATATTCATTTATGTAAATTTATTCAAATTAATATATAAATTCATTTTTCCCCAGCCCCCCCCCCGTGTCAGAGAGATGTTGTGGTCCTCCTGCCAAAAAGTTTGGACACCCCTGATCTAGAGCAGCGATTTTCAATGTTTTTCTTCTCATGACACATTGACCTCTATGGTCTTCACCTCTTGTGATATCACTTCCTGGAGACTCTTCCAGATTCTAGAGCTCTGTTTCTAGAGCAACTGCCTGTAGTAATGAACTGTCTCTCTTCTGCCGGCAGGACAAACAATTTACAACAGACAATTGCTCTAGAAACAGAGCTGCAAACCAGAAGAGATTTTCAGTTATTTTCAGCTGCTGTGCCCCAAACTCCTGTAGCACATCTGCAGACCATTCATGGCACACCAATGAGCCACAGCATAGTTTGAAAATCACTGTGCTAGAAGGATGGCCATTGGTAGGGATGGCCAATTTCTGTATCTTTAAGTGGCTTCTGTGTTTTCCAGATGCTATTTTGGGGGGGGGGGCAACATTTTCTGATCCTTTCACTTTTCTAGTAAAGCCCTTATATGTGTGTGGTTTGCACAATGTACAATGAGCCCGGAAGGTTTCACAGAGTATCTATCTGGGTTTTGCTTGCACCTGTCTATTGGTCAAGTCTGTCCACCTGAGCATGGCTTATGGGAGGCTGAACTAGGTTTTCCCACTCTTGAATTTGTCAATGAGAAATATAGAATCTCAGTCCTCTAAACTGCCATAAAAAGGGGCAGTTGGTTTGAGAGGCTGTGTGATTAGTGATAGCAGTTGTCGAGTTAATGTGACTCAGTGACACTCCCCTCCAGACCAGGAGTTAAACAATGAAACTGCACCTAGTATGTTTTCCCAGACAGGGTCAATCTAGGTAGTGTTTGCAATAGGATTATTTTTTCGTTTTGCCTCTAATTCCAAACACCAGAATGTTTGCCTATTCATTTTCATTTCCTTTTAATAAACCATTCCTACGTTAAAGAACTTACCTGTCGGTCTCATTAAGGCAAGAGCACTTGGCTAATTGTCTCCTTGCACTTTGACAGACTGCTCCCTTGGCAAGATGCAACCAAGTATTTTAATATGTGTGTGAGTGTTGCAGGCTGACGGGCAAGCCTATGGCCCAATCCTATTAGTAATTCCTCCCCCCCCCCAATGTAGCAGTGCCAAAATGGGTACCATTGCATCCTATGGAGGGGCGGCAGTTGTGGAAGTGACCTCTGGGTAAGGGAACAATTTTTCCTTACCTGGGGGCGAGCCTCTGCAGTGGAGGGGGGGGGGAATCTACTTGGACCTGCACTAGCTAAATAGTTGGTGCAGGCCTGTTTGGAACATGCTATAGGTTCAAGTCCGGCAAAGGGGTTAGGATTCAGTGGCTGTGGAACCCCCCCTTCCATCCATGGTCCATCCATCCCTCCCCACCCAGTTTATTCCCCTCTCTACCCTTGTTCTACCCTTCCCCCACCAACTCCTACCTCTCCCACTGACTTAACTGCTCCAGTGAGTGGTGGGAAAGATAATGATGTGGGCAGGAAGCAACAGGCCTTGCTGCTGGCACTCCTGGCTGCACACTGAGTTGCATGCTATCGGAGAACCTTTTACAACTGGTGCTGACTGCTTTATGGCATTCAGTGCCAGTAGAGGAGCAGTGACAATATGGTAAGGTAAATAGGATTGGTCTTCCAGTCAAGGGTAGCCCCATTCACTCCTTCTGCAACCAGCTTCAGTGCCTGGAAGCCCAGTTAAATGGTTAACCAGGTTAATATCTGGTGTTATTAACCATAACACACTGGGGCATTTGGTGGGCCGCTGTGAGATACAGGAAACGGGACTAGATGGGCCTTTGGCCTGATCCAGCGGGGCTGTTCTTATGTTCTTAACCTCTGACAGGTGGGGAAGGTTTGAAAGGCAGCTTTTACTAAAACTCCTCTGGGGTGGCAGCAAATCTACCCCCACCCCCATGGGCTAGGCTGGGACAGAGCAATGACAGCCAGGACTGGCCAGTGTGGTTTGCTTCAGTCCTCCCTTTGAGGATCCCCTGGCTTGGGGGATCCAAGTGCACAGGGTGTGTGTGTGTGTTTAGATGGTATGATGTATTTAGTTGGGACTAGGAGTTAATTGGTAACCCTTTTACTTTCCAGAATGCGCATGATGTAGCAATATAACAATACAATAACATTTGCATAAAACAGCATGGGGATTCATTGCTCCTTTTCCTTGCACATAAATCTACAATCTTTTTTTAACCACAACTTCTAGTTTAATAGTGCCATCAGGCAACAGATAAAATGGCTTTAAGGTCTAGATGTGGCTTCAGGGCTGCCAGTTGACCCTCTCTATGCTAAAGTACGATGCTGAAATGTGATAAAACAAAGAACTCCAGGAACTGGTCTGTCTGTCTGCCGGTGATGATGATGGTTTTCCTTACAATTTACTTTTTCAACCAAATAGTGGCTTTTCCTGAAGTCTATTACATATTACAGTGAAACATATTTAGCTGGGGGCAGGAGCTAAATGAACATTGTTGTTTCAGATTCCAACATTTGCTTCATGGACTGCTGATGCATAGCTCCATGGCTGTGGCTATATTTAACTGCTTTGGTGGTAACCTTCTGATAGACAGTTTTATCACAGAATAGATTTGTCTCAAGTAACACAGCTGCAGCATAGCAAAATTAAATGTAATGTATCTACTAGCCCTGGTATTTACTTTTCAGAATGTACAGGAAACACTGCTCAACCACTTTTCATTATTTACTGCTGAATCACACAAACCATTTGTACAGCCAAACATTTTGACTGTCTCCTTCTAGAATGGCTTTCAAGAAAAATGCAAAAAATTAATGCTCAGGCACCCCACTTAATAATCATCCACCTGGATGCTGTTTCTCTTGGTCATAAGCAATTGCAGACAAATTCATCAACCAGGCTGGCTCCAGCACAAGTCATTTTATTGACAGTAAAATGTAACATTAATGACATATACTGGACACACCTTAATCCTTTAAAATCATGTATGTTGGCAAATAGGCATCCCCTCAGACTTCAACAATCTGAAAGCTAATTTTAGATGTCTACACAAAACAAGGAACAGATGAGTCAGCCATTTTACTGGTGGAGATGAAGTATACTCACCCTTGGATAAAAGCCATGGTTAAGTTAAAGTTTGATGGGTCAAGAAGATCCTAGTAGCTTAGCACACTGTCATATGCAGTTCTCGGATGGCAATGTTAACATTTTAACACACATTCTGGGAAACGTTTTGTGAGTCACTGGTATATGTAGCTTGTTGACTTGAAGCAACTTGGCTTGGACAGTGGAGGACAGTGGAGTACCAGTACAGTGATCATAGGAGAGGGCCCCATTGGGACCTGGCCCACTTTGGTGGTTAATCCATGACCATATCCTACACTGTATAGTTTTTGTGTGTTTTTTTTTAACAGAGTCTCTTATCTCTTAATTGTGGAATTATAAAGAAAAATGAGCAAGCAATATCCTCCTCAGTTGCTCACTAAGAACAAGCAATATCAACAACAAACAAGCAATGGGCAAGCAATATCCTCCTCAGTTGCTCACTAAGAACAGTTGCTCACTACACCTGGCAGTGGTGTAGCTAAGAGGGTGCAGGAAGGATACATTGCCCCAGGTACCAGACCCTGAGGGGGTGCTCCTGCTCCTGCCTTGCTACATTCTAGCCAATGAGTTCAAAACACTTTTAAAAATTTGTATGTGTACTTTTCTATGCAGTATCTGCACTTTTTATTAAGACTGCATGCAATTATTACATTGAGATATTTAATTAGTGCAATTTAAATATGTCTAATTTATTATGTCTACTGCAAAATTTCAGCCCATTTCTACTTGAACTCCAGAAACTGTCAGCTTGTCATTTGATATCTGAGTTGTATTATGAAAGTTGTATAACCTGCCACCTTCCACAACCTTCTATTGCTCCAGCTATTAAATGGATGTGGCAAATCAAGTTGGCTAATTTGATGAAGAATTGTTTATCACACATCAGTGCATCTCCCCAGGATCCAGCATGGCTCTCCTAAATGTTTTTGTGTACAATTATCCTGATACACTGCATGATGATCATATAAGTTCCTTAGTTCTTATGGCATGCTCAAAGTTAGCTTAACACTAGCAGAGCACAAAACCTTCATCATCAACTCTTTGGCTCCTAGGAGCTGACAGTTTGAGTTGCATCTGAGGAACTAGATTGCCATCCCTGAAAATGTATACTGAAATAAACTAGTTTTGCTTTATGTGCTACAAGACTGTTGTTTATACAGATGACAACTTGTCAAGTCTGCATGTAGCCATGGTTTAGTAAGCTGGTTACCCAGCACCCCCAAATAATGACAGAGGCTATGTTTTTGGAATTTAATGGGCAACTTTATTGATGTTACCAATAATTCTGCAACAGGGCAAACTGAGGGTAAACCCAAAAACCCTCCCCAAAGTGCAGGGTGCTAAGTGGGGAAATGGCCCTAGCTGTCTTCGTCCTCCATTCTCATAGGGTGTCCACCCGACTCCAGGCATCACTCAAAGATCATTAAGCCTCCACACAAAAGGGTTTTTAAGCCCTGTTGCAGATCCCCCAAAAACAAGTTGGTGCCTTCTGGTGAAAGATGCACCCCGTTGCCCTGGGATAAGGTGGGCTGGTTAAATCAAATACCAGGATGCTGAATCACTGCCCTGCCTAATCCCACCACCACCACCACGGCTTCCTCATGAGGAAGCTGCTTGAACCATTCAGTAATGAGGCTATACTATACCTCCAAAACTAGATTTGATAGGGCAAAATAGATGCCATTTTTGGAATTGGCACCCCAAATTCATATCAAACCGCCATAAAGTTTGGGAAAAGCCTTTGACCCTCAATTTTGTAGGCCTGTGTAATCATTAACCCACTTCCTCGTGATATCTATACATCTGATGCTTCTAGTACCTCTCCATACCCTCCTTGGCAACATGTTGGACCATAGGATGACTAGCCCTGGAAACCACTGTCTAATTGGGGAGAAGTCCCTAAGGGCCTGAAGCCTCAAGGACAAGGAAGTCCTCTGGCCCAGGCTGATTTCCCCCAGATGAACTATGATTACCTGGGGCAGGCGGTTGGAAGCTATGTATTCCAAAACTGAAGGCTAAACTGCTCCTCCATGTATACCCCTTATTCAAAGCCAGGGATGCTGGCAAAATCCCCCAGATGAAGCTGAGCCAACATAACATGGCATGCTTTTGCCGAAAAAACTACAGAATGTCCGCAGATCAGGACCCTGGCTGGGAACTTCCCTCACAGACCTGTCAAAACAAAAGAACACAATGTGAACCACCAAAAAATGCAGGTAAATCGATTACCATAAACATCTCAGGAGCCCCACTAAATCACCAACCGTATTAACTGGCCCCCAAAATTGGCCTAAGTCTCATATCCCGGGTTATCTGGTTCTCTGTACTGCTAAGTAATGAGGATAGTAAGCCGGTGTAGTGACCAAGCAACTGAACTGCAAATCAGGACATCACTAGCTTGAGTCTTGCCTCTGCCACAGATTCATGAGGAAGCCTAGGGCAAGTCACACACTTCATAAATGGTGTCCTATGGGCCAAGCTACATGTTATATTAAACGCATGGTTTGCTCTTCCATTTTAATTTTTGTGTCTAATTAGCAGCTAAAGGTAGGCAATCAGGATTATGCTCATGGCATGGGAAGGAAGGTTTTTGAATCCTTTCTCACTCAACACAAGGACTAGAGGCTTAGGGCCCCATTTTATTCAACGTTCCAGTGCCTATGCAGCCATGCCAACGGGGTGGGTGCCGCATACTGTGATGGGGGTGAAGTCGCAGAGGCCTCCTCAAGGTAAGGGAATGTTTGTTCCCTTAGCTTAGGGCTGTATTGCTACTGCATCAGTGCTAGAAAGTTGGATAGGATTGGGCCCTTAATGTGCAATTCTATTGCACATTTACCTGGGAGCAAACCAGGCTGAACACAGTGGGGCTTATTTCTGGGTAAACATGCATAGGGCTGCACTATTAGTGTTTTGTTTTTAATGAAAGCTGGGAACCCTGGCCAGCAGCTAATAGCCAAAATAAGCACTAGGTGACATGCCTGCAATAACTCAGACTGGATAGCATGACAACCTGCTGCACCTGTAATCTAGAGGTAAAAATATCTTAAAGTAAAGTGCTGTTTTAGTGATTTCTGAGACCCTCCTTATCTGGAGGGGACCTCAGGGCTTGCAACCCCTGCAGGATGCAGCAGGTACTCCAGTGGTGTGGCTGCACTGGAAGGAGGGTTTAATTAGGATTGGAATGATAGTGTATAATTACATTGAAGAGGCAGTTCATCCAAATCACTGTTCTGCATGCACTGTGATAAATCTACCTATTACAATTTATTAATACCTCATAACTTTTTCTCTTGTTATATTCTCAGGTTGAAAAACTGCTGCCCCCTTAAGGGGGCAGAGGCCAGGACCCTCAGGCCAGGGCCTAGGAGAGTAGGGTAAAGGGGGTAATTTGTGCCCAGGCCCAGGGTCAGAAAGGGGGCCCAGGAGCCAAAGAAGGGGGCTCAGAAATTTACTGGGATCTTACATTTTACAATCTGACCCAGACTGCCTACGTGGGATGCTGGGGGCATTACCGTGGGGACATGGCAGCAACTACTGCCACAAACCATACATACCAAGCCCAGGTATACATACTTCCCTTAGCAGTGTCACAACTGGGAGGAAACTGACCTACTACAGTAGCTCTTTGAAGTGTGGATTCACTAACCATGAAGGAGTGTGGAGGAGCTCAAGGACACAGCTGCAGGACTGCAGCTACTGCAAAAGTCAGTTTTGGTGTAAACGGGACACCTTCCATTCTAGTATGAGCCTAAATACAGTGAGATTAATCTCCTGCAATGATCTTCTATATTTGAAAGATTTTAGAGAGGAGGGTGTTGGGTTTGCCATATCTAGCTGCCAATGCCTGGCAGGCAGGTAGATGTGAGCTCTGCATTGGGAAGACTGGTAGACCTGGGCTCCAAAGACTATTTCAGCTGTTGCCACTTTCCCCCTGCCAATTTTGCCCCCATTCTGCCTGCCCCCCTTCCCTTCCTCTGTGGGAAGGGGCTCAAAAGAAACTTGGTACCCCTGATAAAATTCCTCTCAGGGGCCCTGCCTCAGGCTCGAGTGTTGCAATGCCCCAGTTTGAAAAGCCCAGCTGAAAGGTATAGGCACTCTGTCCTCCATTCCATCTGGTCACCCTGGCCACATGGAGCTGCACAGCTGTTCAAAGTACTGACTGAACCAGCCCCATATGTATAAAATGGAGTTAAGGTGGGCTTCACTATGTTTAGAATGGGGTGTAATAATGCGGAAATAATTACATTTCTTTCAAAATCCTATCCGTGGGACAAAGTTTGCCTCCATAAAATGTGCTTTACTAATTCTGGCCCTTCCCTCAAACAGAGGGTATGTGTGCACTTCCTGGCTAGAAGCAACTTTTTTTATTTCTCTCTCCCTGTCATTTTCTGGAACCAAGATTCCACCAGCTCTCTTCTTCCATTTGCAAATGCCTCTACTATAAAGATGCTTGTTTATCTTTGCCATGCTAGTTATTCAATTTTTTTGGGCCAGCAGCTGTCAGGCCTGACCCAGAGACCCTTCTGAAGAAACCTGTCCGTCTGCTCCTGTTTCTCTCTCTTGAGGGCTTCATGCCTCCAGGAGTCCTGTATGCACTGCTGATGTAAATGAGGGAAATGGCTGTGAAAGAAAAAACCCCACCCTGCTTTTCCTGGCCATTCCCAAAGTCCTTGCACTACCCCTCCCCCCCCGGGCTATTTCCTCTAGTTTCTTTCCTGTCCATCTGTCCTTGTGGAAATCAGGACACTTCAGAGACAAAGGGCACAAGCCTAACCAGGTCTACTCAGAAGTAAGTCCTATTTTGTTCAATGGGGCTTACTCTAAGGAAAGTATGGTTAGGATTGCAGTCAAAAGCATTAGGCTGAAACTCACTCACCTTTCAAACACAGCTATAGAATTAGCGTATCTTGTGTTTTTCTAAAAGCAACATGAAAAGGTTAGAAACAGGCAATTCCAGCCACTTTGTAACTATAACAGCAGCTCACCATCAGCTTTTACAGTTTGAACCCTGGACTTTTAACATCAGAAAGCACAGACTACTCCCTCTTTACACATGGGCCTTTGGAGGACAATCATAGAAGTGTGAAGCAGGTGGCCGGAAACCTCAGAAATCAGAAGATGCTGATTTTTTAAAAAACCCTCAGCTGTATAATTTTCTCATTTTTGTAATGTAGAAAATGTGATATGAAAAGTAATGTGATTACTAAAGTGTCAACTAAAGATATTGTGAACAGGATCAGGAAGGGGTGATGGCACTGGAGGGGAGGAAAGAAAGTCAGCATGGAGGTATAGAAGAAACAAGCTTTCCCTTCCCCTGCAGTGAAGTCCTATTTACAGCAAGAGGGAGGCATGTAAATTCTCAAGGGGGGGGGGGGGAGAGAGAAGCAGCCTAAAATTTGAGGGAAGAGATCCCCCTGCTTGTTGCCTCGGGAATACAGAAGATATGGGATCTGTGGTGCAGGTCATCATTTTCCAACCTACGCTGGGACAGGATGAGGAGGAGCAGAGGTCTGGTGCTGAGGCCTGATTTTTCCAGCTCTACAAAGACAGCCCAGCACTATAGGACAGTTGTTCTGCTGTCTTGCTTAGAGGACCAACAATGAATGCAGGTTAATGGAAAAACAAGGTCTGAAAGGAATGCAGGTCACACTTACCAGTCAGGACTGAAGCTGACTGGTGTGACCTGCATATCATCTACTAGTGAGAGCAGGGCCAGCCTGTTCAGGAGGCCAGCTGAAAAAGTTTCCTCAGGCAGCAGATTAGCAGGGAGCGGGGTCACCTCCATCTATCTACTCACCTCCATTGCTCCCCCCACTCTCTAGATTGGAAAAAAAAAGAGGGGAAGAGAGAAGAAATCAGAGGCATAACACCTCGCCCCAATGCCCAGGGCAGTGATGTCACAAAGTCACACATGATGTCATGCAACATTGTGACATCACTGCCAGGTCCTCCACAGGGAGTGGCTAGCTTCTCCATGCCCCATCCCGGCTCCAGTGAAGGCTCCCAGCTTCTACAGAAGCCAGGACAGGGCATAGCAAAGGCAGCTAAGCCTTGCCTTCAGGGAGAATGTGAACCAATGCTGTCCCCAAGGGTGGGGCTTCATGTACCTCCTCCCAGCTGGGAGTCTTCACAAGAGCTGGGATGGGGAGCAGTGAAGCCACCAGCCCCCCTGAAACTTGGTGACAGGGTGGAGCCTGGGAGGAGCAATGCACCCCCCTTGCATGGCGACCAGAGCACATGCCCCTCAGGCTCTGCCCCAAATATGCCTTTGCTAGAAATGTGGAAAAGAGGAGACTAGGGGCTAGATTGTCTCCTCCACACTTCTTCTGCTGAAGCCCCCCTCTTCCTTTTCCCATGAGTGGGAATAGCAGAGATGGGCCTGTATTATTGTAGGGAAGGTAGCAGGAATTGTCACCACATGTCACCAGAAAGCTTGGGGGGAGTCATGGGGGCCCAGGTTAAGCTTTGCCCAGGTCCCCCAAAAATTTCAGCTCTGTGCCAGCACTGGGGTGAAACCAGTGTTCTGCCTGGAAAGTGAATGCTAAGACTGGGAAAAAGAGGTAGATTTATTTTGGCCAGAGAGAGAACAAACTCCATGTCCAAGATTCTAGTGAGCCCCAATGAGACCAGAGGTTCACAGTGGCACATCAGATGGCAGTGTGTGTGTGTGGGGGGGGGGGGTGGCCATATAAAAAAGGAGCTGCTACTGCCCCCTCCTTTCCTTGACTCTCCCTGCCTACAATTTCAAAAGAGCAGGGAAGGCAAGGAAAAGGAAGAAACGGGGAGTCACTCTCTAATCCTCTCCCACATCATTGCCTTCTCTCTGAAATAGCATGGCACAGGCGGGAGGAGGACAGCAGTGGCAGGAGGAGGGAGGTAAGAGCGTGGTAGGGATGATCCAGCCCTTTGGGGGCTGAATCCTGAAAAAGCCTGCCTTGAAAATCTTCTATTGCCTGGAGACATGGCGAAGTGTAGTTATTCAAGACATTACAGTCTCTTTCAAGTCAGGGTTGGGACTCACTTGCATGTTCTTTTGAGATTCTGCATTGCATTAGCCAAATCTGAAACCAAAATAGGCATTTGTATTGAGAGAAGATAAGGCCATTTCATCAGGATGGGGAACTGGAGAGAGTGACAGCCCAATCCTATTCATGTCTACTCAGAACTAAGTCCCATTACAGTCAGTGGGGCTTACTCTCAGGAAAGTGTGGATAAGATTGGGCTCTTGAGTCCACTGTAATTTTTCACAGGAGGCTACCAGTATGCTCATCAGAGAGTTATCTACTGTTTCTTAGAAATATGTGTTCTGGTATTGCTTCAAATGCCTTCTAAGGCCAAGTAAAGCGAAATGGCCACTTTCTAAAAAGTGTCACATATACATTTATGGTCATGACACATACAAAAGTTCTGAGGGTTTCCATTTTCAATGAACAACTGCAGACACCAAAGATAAGATTTTTTTTTGTGACTGAAGCAATAGAAATATTTAATATTTGTTAAATTTAAAAATTTTATATAATTTTTTCAAAACTAAAAGCAGCATAAGTAAGTAGCAAATAATTAGAAGGCATTATTCAACCAAATAACAAGAGGCATTACTACCAATTTATTAAAGGACGAAGATTTCACAAATCCCTTAGTGATTATATACAATACCTTCACACAATGGTGATTCATTCCTGTAAATGGTTGATTTTGGGGGGGGGGGAGTGGGTGAGCATTCTCACTGCAGTGGTTCACAAACCTTTAGTACTGGAACCCACTTTTTAGAATGAGAATCTGTCAGGACCCACCAGAAGTGATGTCATGCCAGAAGTGACATTATCAAGCAGGAAAATTTTTAATAATCCTAGGCTGCAATCCTATCTACATGAACTCAGGAGTAAGTTCCATTTACTGTCACTGTTAAAAGCATATACACAGTAGCCTATTAAAACTACAGTTCTGTAACATTTCCCCAAATGCAGTCATATACATGGTAGCATCAAGTCTAATATATTAAAAATAAAATATTGAAATGAACAGGGACCCACCTGAAATTGGCTTGCAACCCATCTAGTGGGTCCTGAACCCACAGTTTGAGAAACACTGCACTAAAGCATCTTTACTAGGCTATGCCAGACAGCATTTATGTTCCAAACATTCCTGGGAATGAGGCTGTGGGGAATGCAACAAGTATTCTGACTGTAAAATGGCAGCTTTTTCATAAATATAGATGAAGTTCAGATCTGCCATTTTAGCAATGGCGCTTTGTGGTCGAGTGACACGCTGAAACATTGTATAGGAATTCTGTAATGTTTGACATCACCTTAAAGTTTGCTTGCATTGCACTGTATATTGGGCTCATGGGCACTGTTCTTTTTGTATGTCTAGAATATCAGCACTGAACTAGGGAGTACCGTGATCCATTTGCGATAAAGAGGTAGGCAGATCACTCTGGTGGAACATATGGATGCTCCTATCATGTGCACCATGCAGTGGGGTGGGAGGGAAAAACCTTAGCCCACCACATGTTCAGTCAACACACTGGAGGAACATGTCTAAACTAATTGGTGAATGTGGATTCACCATTTTTTTAGGTTGCCAACTTTTTCCTGGCAGGGCTACTGTGCCTTTATCAGCCATATGATGAATGGGATATATTTTTAAATAAGTACATGTATCCACTGTGATTCTGTGCACGCATTCTGTATGATCCTATGCCTTGCTTACTCAAAGTTAGGATCAATAGGACCTACCACTCAATCAGCAAGGAGTACAATCAAAACCTTACTTAGAAGTAAGCCTCACTGAAAAAAATGAGATTTATGAACAAACAAATCTGGCAAATCTTTTATTAGGTTAAAGCACATGAGCCCTGCCAGAAAAATGGGCAGTCCTTACACTTTTGCAGGTCCTGTTTTTCTACTGTGTGGTTCCTGCAAGCAGCTCATACTCATTGCTACTTGCTAAATTAGCACATGTTTGTTTTTTCAATCTGCTTATTTCATTTCTACAAACGATGGCTGCAGCTACAAGATAAAAAAATGTTCTAATATCAGATGTTACTTAGCTGGACTTCTGTCAAACCACAGTATAATGTTTAGAGAGAACACATTTATGTTTTGTGGCTGCAGGAAATATGGGTGACACTTTTTAAAAAGCACTTTCCTTTGCATTTGGAACTGCCCTGTGGTATCAAGAATTTACTTGCAGCTATGTCCGCTTACACACGAGTAAGTTCCATTGAAGACTTGTGTGGGGGGAGGGGAAAGGGATTGTGTTGGGTGTTCTGCCTGACAGTAAACCCTGGTGAATGCAGAGAGCCTTCCAGTCCAATCCTATCCAACTTTCCAAGGCTGGTGCAGTTGTGCCAGTGGGGTGCGTGCTGCATCCTGTGGTGGAGAGGCAGACAACTGGGGTCTCATCAAGGTATGGGAACAGGTGTTCCCTTACCACGGGGCTGCATTGTGGCTTCACTGAAGCTGGAAAGTTGGGATAGGATTGGGCCCTTTATTCTTAGTAACCACATACCGCGCGGTTGGTGGAAGTGATCTTCCAGGACGCACCCCAAGGAGCACACTGCACCGCTGTGATCCTAAAGCGCGTGCAGAGGTGAATCCTGGACACGAATACTGGGGAGTAAACCTCCAGTGTCTTCGATGAGGCTTGAGGGCCCAATCCTATCCGATTTTCCAGTGCCGCTGTGCCTATGGGGTGCGCACTGCTTCCTGTGTTGGGGAAGCAATCTTGGAGACCCACTCAAGGTACGGGAACATTTGTTCCCTCACCTGGGGCTGCAGAGCGGCTGCCCCAGTGCTGGAGAGCTGGTTAGGATTGGGCCCCGAGGCTGCAATCCTATGGGAGTCAGCCCCTTCTGAGCAGACACGCCTAGGCTTGGGGCTGTGAGTCTCGGGTCAGGAGGTGCGTGCGGCGGCACCGCAGCCTTACCTTGGAAGCACAAGGTGGGACTAACTGCCCAGCAGAGACAAGGAAAAGTCCTGCGCCGCACGCGCACCAAGGCCAAGACTTGGCCGAGGGAAGCGGCCCTTCCCCCGCTTGCTGCTGCTGCCGCCGCCGGGCCGGCTTCCTCAACGCAACCGCTGGAGAGCCCGGCGCACGCATGGCCGATGGGCGGCCGGTTGCGACTGCGTGCAAGCAGCACACAGGCGGCGGGAGGCGGGGAGGTGGGAGGGTTTAAAGCCCATTAGAGGGGGAGGGGGAGGCGATGCCTCCTAAGCTGGGGAGAGAGAGGCGAGTCAGCTGAGTAACGAAGCAAGGGCTGCCTGGCGCCCTGAGTTGCTACCAGGAACCTCGAGGAGGGACACCCCCAGCCAGGAGAAGTTTCCTTTGGAGAGGCTGTGTGGAGCGTCCGCAGGAGTGGGTTCCCTGCAGGGTTTCCCCTCTCCCCGCCCTTCGCACTGCGCCGCCGTTCCGAGTTTGCCCTCAACTTGCTCCAGAGGAGGAGGAGGTGGCGGCGGCGGCGGACACACCGCTTGCTGGCGTCCTCCTGCGCCCGGAGGAGAGGGGAGGCCACGAGGGCGCCTGAGCGCAGCGCGGCGCGGAGCCTGCAGGTAAGGAAGCAGCCGCAGCGCGCCTTGCCCGCAGACGCGTGCCTGCGCCCCTAGCCCTTCTCGCCCTCTTCGGGGCTCGGGAGGGGGGTGCGCGGGCAGCGCAGAGGCGCAACAGGGGCGCGGAAAGTGCTCTGCAGTGCGCGGGAGGAGGAGGAGGGCAGGCGCGCAGCTCGGAGACGGGGCGCCTCTCCGCGTAGGGAGGCGGCTTGGGCGAGGGTGCTGAGCTCCTCCGGACGCTGCGCGCACGCGGCTTTTCAGCCCACCCGTGGGTGCGGGGAACCGGCCGTGGATCCCGGCCGTGCGGGGCGAAGGAGGGTGAGGGGCGCTTCTCGCACTCCGGCGGCGTCCTCCTCCCATTGCATCATGAAGCCGGGTGGAGCCGCCCTTTCTCCCCCTCCCCTCCAAGCAACTCGCTTTGAGGGGCTTGCCCGGCTCTGCCAATGGTTGCGGTCGAGCGTGCCTTCCCTCGCCCTGGCTCAGCCCAGAGATCGGATGTTTGCATTGTCGAAAGCGCCAGGATACTTTAGATGGAAGGAGGAGGCGAGCGAGAGGAGGCGGAGGGTGTCGGAGCGCTGGAGTAAGATCTAGGCGGACAGATGCCTGGCTGCTTCTCCTGGAGTGCACTAAACTTAACCCTAAAGGGCCAAGACTGAGAACCCGGGCCTCCCAGTTACGCGGGGACTGGTGATGGGCTTGCTTCTGGGAGGTGAGTTTCCCAAACTTGCAGATCGCTTTGACTGCCATGGGGCTAGAAGAATTTGACAAACTTTTTTTGGATCCCTCTTTTCTTTCCCTTGGTTATTGTTCCTCTCTTGCAAAGACGTGTACAGTGTGTTCAATAATAGCTTGTGCCATTGGAGCTAGAGCAGCAGTGCGGCTGGGGACTGGCGGCAGAGGGCCACAGTTCCTCTTGTTCCAGGAGCTCACTTCTTAGGGCGAAGTGTTTCAAGAACTGCTTGCTGGCCCCTCGTTGTGAGCGGCTGGGATGAGATCAGTTCCCCTCCAGAGTAGGCAGGATCCTACTGAAAACTGTAGCTGCTTATTGCTGAGATGTAGGCATTGCCTACAAAACCCTGTAGTCTGCTTTTCTCTACATTTGCTTTGGGTAATGTCCATGGGGCTGCACTGGGACCATAATCTTGTCACAAAAATTCTCAGATTGAGTGTTGTCTACTTGGGTGAAAACTTGAGTTCCTTTTTCTCGCCTTGTGTTGGCATTGCAGCAGCTCTTTTACTTTGGTATGAGCCTTTCTGTAGTTTTATTGGCTGCTACTGTGTGCGTATGTCTTGTGTTCTGGGAACAATAAAAATGGTATCAAAGCATTTTTCAGTCAGTTGATCCAAATATGGTGCTGCTAGCAAAGAAATTGACTAGATCGGGGTGTCAAGCTCATTTCATACTGAGGGCTGAATGGCATTCATGATGCCTGCTGAGGGCCGGAAGTGATGTCATTAAACAACTCATAACAAAAAATAAGCACTTTTTCCTCACTTAAGAATTTATTAAGTACAAATGACAGAAGAGAAAGCACGCAGATCTTTATCATATTTCAAGATACGGGAGAGCCCAATTTTTGTGGGGCTGCCCTTTTAGCAGCTATACGTCAGCACTGCTCAGCAGCTGAGAGCCTGAGGGCCAGATCCAAAGCTTCCGTGGGCCACGTCTGGCCCCTGGGCCGTATGTTTGACACCCCTGGTCTAGATCATGCCCTGTGTTGGTATCAATACTGATACTGTGCAGCAATACTTAAAACAAACTCCCATTTTGTTGAGTGGGACATTCCCAAGTAAGTGTGCATAGGGTTATAGCCAGTGGGGGGGGGGTCTCATTGTTATGAATAAGTAAACATATACTTAATTTCTTTTCACTCCCATTTCTCAGTATTGTACTGTGGCTGGATTGGCCCATGCCTTTATTCCTGCTGTTGAATTGCACTTTTATGAAGTCTTATTATATACTGTAGTATCATGACAGTTCTGATTCAACAGCTAGTTATTGGCTGCAGTTCCATTCCTTGACTTCTTGAGGTTGGAAAGTGTATATGGTGCTTGGAACAGTACTGATTTTCAAACTTTTGAGCTTTGGGTAACTTTTCTGCACCAGTGCGTTGGAGAGGAGGCTGGAATTGGTAGGGATGCTTCCTTGCTATGCCTGATCTTCTCATTGAGGAACCTCTGATAAGCTTCCAAGGAACCCCAGGATTTCTTTAAAACAATTTTGGCTGTGGAGCAGTACTGCTGTAGCATGACTCTTAAATAGTGAAGAAAGAGTAGCAAAAGAGAGGTGCAGAGTGTGCTTTAATAAAAGTGCTTCTGTGCCACTTCTTTCCAATCTGGTAAATTCAAAGCAGTTCACAGATTTGTGTAAAGCAAAACATATATACTTTACATTTTTCTTGTAATTTGTCCTTGTTTTTATGGAAAGATGTCCAGAATGGGGGCTGTATGACTGTCCTCCAGCAGGACCTTTTGAAGGTGAGTCTCAACTCAGGTCTTCCTATGCATCACAGCCAGCTGTGAATTTGCTTGCAGATGTCTCCTCAGGTGATCTGGCCCTTATGGTAATATGGCACCTTTCAAATATCTGGGGCCTTTAGCCATAAAGGGCTTTAAAAGTAACAACCAGCACCTTTAACAGTAGGATTGTGACATGGTCATGACCTTTGGCTCTGGTTAGCAGCTTCTCAGAGTTAAGGGAATACTGTTTTGCTTTTTTTAATTGTTCCGAGTATGTTAAAGTGGTCGAGGTTCCAGGTCTGGTAGTATGGGCTCAGCGTCCTGGTCTCTTTCCAGGCATGCATACCCTTCCAAGGCATGCATGACTGCTTGAGCTATTGTAATTGTAAGGTAAAGTCTTCTTGTATTCATGGGTTAGTGGCATTTACAACACTTGAAAAGCTACCAAGAAGGGCAGCAAGGCTAATCCTAGGATTAGGAGGAGTGAGTTATGAGAATAGACTAAAAAAGGGAGGAGGGCAGAGAGTTTCTTGCAAATGGACTGAAAGAAGAAAATATGATTTGAGAAACAAAACTGATGACTGTTTACTAATCTCACGCAGAGAAGGAGACAAAAAAATTAGCATTCAGCCGTATTGCTTGGGCGTGATTTAAACATAATTTGCTTGTGTGAGCACACGCAAAGGGGCATTTCCCTTATAACAACATTGTTATGATGTAATATTTTGACATTTTAGTGTTCAATGCACTTTGCATTCATTGTTTCTCCAGTCACTGCAACAATCCTTGAAGGTATTAAATGTTATCCCCGTACTGCAGAGACTAGCAGCTTGTGCAGGGTCTCCTGGTATGTTCATGGTTAAGGGCAAGCTTGACCTAAGGACTCTCCCTTCACGTCATGGCCAGGACACCACAGAAGCTGTTAAAAAAAATCTTGCGCTGTAGATCGGAGCTAGATTTTTCAATGTCTGTATTTGCAGGAACTCTTCTTAGGCTTCGACAGTGTTGGCACAATATAGGTAGTGATTTGAACGGAGATACATTGTATGTGCAGCACTAAAATGCTATATCAACTCGTATCTGCTTTTCATTTCCCTTAATGGAACTGACGCTCAGCTCAATACTAGATAGATTCTTTGTAGGAAGACCAGTCTTGTTGAGCAGCTTCTGTCCCAAATGCGTAAGACAAGGAGTAGTAGCAGGCTGACCAAGGTAATATAGGGCATAGTCTCCTTGTGGGCTGTGGTCTACCACTGTGCAGTATAATTCTGGGTTAAGCTGCCAGATAAGTCACTCCCAACTAGGTCTCTGAAATAATGGCACTACACTTTCACTTGAAAGGTTTGTATCCTCTTTCCAGACATTTGCACAGGTGTATTCATCTGCAGTGCTGTTGGCTATGAACATGAGTCCTCTTGGCAAAGTGATGTAGCAATTTGATTTCAGCCATAGGCTGTTGACACCCACATTGATCCTTTAATCAGTTCCAGGTCCTGAAGTCTCTCTAATGAGAGACTGAAGCTGGATTGAAGCAAGATCAGAGTTTATACTGCAGTAGCTGGCCTGCTGTTCAGTGTAAAGAGATACCTTGTGATGTTGGGGGTGGGGACTCTTCTGTCAATGAGGCATGAAGCCTAGAGGTTGCTTTTTAACTCATCACCATGTTTATGGTCTCTTGGGTTGTTGTGGCTAGGCATGATTTTCATAATCTGTCTGAGAATTCTATGGCCCCAACCTGGCAATCTGAATTAAAGCTCTTTTGTACTTGACTCCTGCCTCTGAGGTCTATTTCAAGTCTCAAAGTGTCATGTCTCCTGAATGGTGTCCATCTGCTGTGAGGTTATTGTGCCAGTGTGCAAACACACTATTGCAGTACAGTAGTTCAAATGCTGATTGTGGCCAGTAAGTGTAAATGGTTTTGGTCAATATAGATCTTGGGGATTGTCCCTCTTTCCATGTTTGTTGTCAAGATTATAGAAAGCACCACTGAAGGAGGCGTGAGTGAGTGACCGACTCCTGCTTCCCATATAAATGTGTAAATTGGGAACTCTCATATTCATTGCCTTGAGACATGTGAGCTCTGGATGATTGACCTCTTGAGGCAAGGAGAATATGCAAGTCATTATTTGAGACCTTGTAGAGGCAGTGCAAGTCACTCTCTTTCCTTGTGGCTGTTTGTGTATAATGTGTGAAGGATCTCTTTTCTCACTGCAACTTGGAAGACCTGCTGAGATTGCCTCATTGACATACTATTTATGCACAAATTTCAAATATCAAGGCTAGCTGACGGTATTCTCTATAAGCCGCTTTCCACTCCTGGAGCAGCTTCACTAGAGCCCCAGCCTTGGCATGCTGTGATAATTGGGAGTCTGTTTGTTTGGGTGGGTAGTATTTCAGTGTGGCATTTATTTTCTTGCTTTGTAATTGTTCCTCCAGAATTGTCACTTGCCACATTAAATAAATGTATAATATTCATGGGCTGTCAGTTTTAGCAAAAAGCCTTAATTATTTGTTCTGCTAAGGTTCTTTGCATAAAAATGGGCTAGCTTTGGGGTTGTTCTGGGATGGGAAAACTTGTGTTTGTTTCTCTGTGGACTGCACTGCCAAGTTTCAGATCCAAAGAACCTGTGGGTACATGCTTTCTCCTGTACACAAGCATTCATGCATCAGTCAGGCACCCCCTTCAAACGTGCACCAGCTTGATTGGGACTTGTGCAAGGCAAATCTCAGGAATAAGCTTGGTGGAGCATAGCAGCAAAGAGTGTGAGCTGGGAAGCCCCTCGTTTAATTGTCACCTTGGCTACAAACTTGTTAGGCAGCCTTGGGCCAGCTGCTTTTCTTAGCATTCAGTTTGCAAGACTGGTCTGTGTATGGGTGCCAAGTGAATTAAAAGTCAACTTTTCAAATGCAGTGTATATGTTATGACTTGGAGTGAAATGGAAGGGGAATTCTTTGTGCTGCTGTAATCTCCTCCACTAACAGTGGAACCTTATGTGTTTCTACTTAGAATGTGTGCCCTATTATATTCAATGGGGCTTACTCCCAGGAAAGTGTGAAAGTTGCAGTCTGAGTTTTCACATTTGGTTGGCAGAGATGTGTGTGTCCCCCCCACCCCACCAGATTGGTAGTGTAATTGTGTACTGGTGTCCCCCCACCCCACCCCATCCCACCCGTATCTGCTGATCGGGTGTCTGTGGTTCTCCATGACTCCTCCAGCACCCATGAACTTCATTTGCTTCTTACCAGTGGTGCCAAGCAAGAATGTCTTTTCCTTTTATAGAATGCTGTAAGCAGGCAAGCTTATAGCACAACATGCAGGCAGGCAGCCTGGACACAGACAGAACATTAACAGGAAGCTTCCTATTAACGCTCACTTAGTCTCTTCTAGCATCTAGGCTGCCTGCCTACATGTTGTGCTATAAGCTTGCCTGTTTACAGCATTCTGTAATAGGAAGATGCTCTTGCTTTGTGCCACTGGTAAGAAGCAAAACAATGGGTATGGAGGGAGCATGGAGAGAAGGTAACCTCATGTCTGCTGTTCTGTAATGGCAGTGGTGGGTCTGGAATGTATCCCCTGCAGGGGACACCTGTACTTCATAATGAATACATTACTGGAAGCAAGGTTCACTGCCCCTACTTTGGTTTGGAAACATTGCATGAAATGGGGCACAGCTTAGTTTGCAGACTTAAAGCTGTTACGTGAAAAAGGCCTTAAGCATTGGAAAGTGTTAGCAGCTTACTCTTTCTACGCTTCCTCCTGCACTTTTAAACAAGGGTCAATGCTTCACGATAGCACTGGAAATTTCCAAGTACAACCAACAGCCCAATCCTGAGCTGCCCAGGGTGTGCGGCTGTGGCGGCACAGAAAATGGCTGCCTCCGCATCCTGCGCACCCAAGGCAGCTGCTGGCAGCGCCTCTGGAGAAGCGGACTTTTGTTCCCTTCCCCATGTAAGCGTAGTAGCCCTGCAATGGGGCTACTTGATTCACCGCCAACCCAAAGATGGGCGGTGAATCAAGAGTCTCCGTGTAAGGCAGCGAGCCTTACATGGAGGCTTAGAATTCCATGGAGCAAAGCACCACCTGTCCCGCCTCCCTCCTTCGCCGCTCCCTCCTCTCGGCACGACTCCCACATGCCTCCCTGACACGTCTCCTCCCTGCCCTTCACCTGCATCCCCCCTCCCCTGAACACCTCCTCCCCGCTTCCCCCATGACCCCACTTACCTCTCCATTGCTTGGTGGAGGTTGGGTGCCCACCCGACGGTAGCCTGGTACCGGCCAGCGCTGGGCTACCACCGGCTCTCGCGTGGTGGTATGATCCATAGACATGCCTTATGGCATGTTTGCGACAGTGAATCCTGGGCACCGGCGGTGAGCCCAGGATTGGGCTCTTAAGCGTCTACCAATTTTTTAGAAGGTTGAAAGGGGTACAGAACTAGAACTTCATATAACTGTTACTTCTTTTGAAGTTACTTTCCTGTGAAGACTCCTACCGGCAAACTTGCCTTGAAATGTAATAGTGAGATGTTCTGTATTTTATACAATACTTGTCAAGTGGAAAGGGAAGCAACTGAAGTCTTGGGAGGGCCCCAAAATCTGGTACATATAAAGTCAATGCCTTTGGATGTCCCCTTACTAGCTGCTTTTTCCTTTCAAGAGGTGCTTGTATTGGCAAAAAACTAAACAGAGGCATAACAAGAGTGGAGGCTGAGGGTGGGCTGAGTGGAGGTGCCATGCCGAGAGGAGTGCAATTTTTTTATTCCGCCTGTGTCGCCTCCTCTGTGACTTCTTCTGAGGAGGCACTCTCAGTGGCCGCTTTGCGATCTGGCTGTTGCCCCTGTTCCTTCTCCTGTGGGGGCTCCTCTTGAAAAGGGGAACCAGATCACAAAGTGGCTGCTGCCAGCACCTCCTTCTCTGGGTGAACCCAGAAGACATGTTGCTGCCCTGGGCACTGGGGCTGTTAGATACACCTCTGCTTCTTAAGTCCCATTCCACTTAATGTGAACAGTAACAGTGTTTGTCCTTAATGCACTGGTGTAAACAGGGCTGAGCATGCAGTATATGAGAAGGTGCTGCTGCTCCTATTGTAAAGGACAGTCCATTACTTGTGACTTGCAAGAGAGGGCTTGAACATTACAGTAAGGGGAGTTCTCTGCCAAAGATTCTGTTGTGGGCCGGAAGAGAACTTTGGGTTAGTTATCCTTGGCTCTTACGGGAGTGAGTCATTCGGCATCCTTGGCTCTTATGGGAATGAGTCTTTAGCGTTTGCTCCATTCAAAAACCTGCCCCTATTTTAAAATTAGTCAGCCAAGTACAGTTATGGGAATTGTAACAGAAAATAGTGTCTTCAGAGCTATATTGCTTTTGCCATTGTTACTGTTTGCCTCATTACTCATAAGGTGGCATAAGAATTATTTAATTTTATCTTGCAGTCTTTCCCCTTGCAAACGGAGTTACTAGATTGTCTACAGATGCATGCCTAGGCAGAATTGTATTTCATAGTTGTCATGCTGATTGTGGGTATAGTGTTCTTGCAGAATGCTGGGAAATGAAGTTAAAGGGTTGAGCTGCCAAGGACACATTGAAGGGTGTATCTCTAGCACATTGCCCTGGTTTGGATGTCAATTTGGAAACATGTTGCAAGTGCATGTTTTCTCATATGTGCTGATTTGTGACCTCTACTTCCCGATTTGCAGTAGGGTAACCATAGTTTGCCATGACAGCTGGATTGGACAAATTGTGCTATGACTCTCTATAACTGGCCTCTGTACCAGAACTGGACATTCTCTTCCAGCTGACTTTGGATTCTGGTTTGGAGGTGTACTATGGCTAGTGGTAACATAACTTTGCTCAACTCAACCGTGGTAGGAAATTGGGTTACCCATGAGCTTGCAGCATGTTCCCAGTGGTTAGACTGTGGTTTGGCTATGGTTCCTGAACTGAGCCACTTGGTACAGCCTTGGTAAATGTTACTGATTTTGCCATTGTTACCAGTTTTACTCCAGGGCTTGGAGGGCTTTTTATTTTTGTGACTACAGAATGAGACAGAAAGTAGGAACTAGAACTTTGAGAATAAACTGCAACTTTCCTTGTTACTTGTGTTAAAATAATTTTCCTTTGTAACCTCCACAACAGAGATGCATGGAACTGTCAGGAACAGTTTTGTGAGAATATCTAACTTTGAATCTATAGAGCCTGTGCTTCATGATCTGATAGGATGAGTGTCCCATACCACTTTCTTTAAGAATTGTAGCTAACCAAGTACCATCACTGCCTTGTCCAAATAAAAAATTCATTTGTCAGCCAGCAGTAGAACTAGTGACCATTTGGGTTCAGGTTCATCAGTATTTTTTAAACTCTGGTTCATCCACTAACATTTAAAAAGTGGTTCAGTCACACATTCTGAACCTGCTTAGATATGCTTCATAGTAGTAGTTGGCAACCTTCAGTCTCGAAAGACTATGGTATCGCGCTCTGAAAGGTGGTTCTGGCACAGCATCTAGTGTGGCTGAAAAAGCCGATTCGGGAGTGACAATCCTTTCCATACTGGGAGCAAGTGCAGTCTGTCCCTGGTCTGTCTCCCTGGCTATGGGCCTTCCTTCTTTGCCTCTTAGCCTCAGACTGTTGGCCAAGTGTCTCTTCAAACTGGGAAAGGCCATGTTGCACAGCCTGCCTCTAAGCGGGCCGCTCAGAGGCCAGGGTTTCCCACTTGATGAGGTCCACTCCTAAGGCCTTCAGATCCCTCTTGCAGATGTCCTTGTATCGCAGCTGTGGTCTACCTGTAGGGCGCTTTCCTTGCACGAGTTCTCCATAGAGGAGATCCTTTGGGATCTGGCCATCATCCATTCTCACGACATGACTGAGCCAACGCAGGCGTCTGTTTCAGTAGTGCATACATGCTAGGGATTCCAGCACGTTCCAGGACTGTGTTGTTTGGAACTTTGTTCTGCCAGGTGATGCCGAGAATACGTCGGAGGCAGCACATGTGGAAAGCGTTCAGTTTCCTCTCCTGTTGTGAGTGAAGAGTCCATAACTCGCTGCAGTACAGAAGTGTACTCAGGACGCAAGCTCTGTAGACCTGGATCTTGGTATGTTCCGTCAGCTTCTTGTTGGACCAGACTCTCTTTGTGAGTCTGGAAAACGTGGTAGCTGCTTTACCGATGCGTTTGTTTAGCTTGGTATCAAGAGAAAGAGTGTTGGAGATCGTTGAGCCAAGGTACACAGTCATGGACAACCTCCAGTTCATGTGCAGAGATTGTAATGCAGGGAGGTGAGTCCACATCCTGAACCATGACCTGTGTTTTCTTCAGGCTGATTGTCAGTCCAAAATCTTGGCAGGCCTTGCTAAAACGATCCATGAGCTGCTGGAGATCTTTGGCAGAGTGGGTAGTGATAGCTGCATCGTCGGCAAAGAGGAAGTCACGCAGACATTTCAGCTGGACTTTGCTCTCAGTCTGGAGTGGTTGAAGAGCTTTCCATCTGATCTGGTCCGGAGATAGATGCCTTCTGTTGTAGTTCCAAAAGCCTGCTTCAGCAGGACAGCGAAGAAGATCCCAAACAAGGTTGGTGCAAGAACACAGCCCTGCTTCACGCCACTTCGGATGTCAAAGGGGTCTGATGTGGAGCCATCAAAGACAACTGTGCCCTTCATGTCCTTGTGGAAGGATCTGATGATGCTGAGGAGCCTGGGTGGACATCCAATCTTGGGGAGAATCTTGAAGAGGCCATCCCTGCTGACCAGGTCGAAAGCCTTCGTGAGATCTATGAAGGCTATAAAGAGTGGCTGTCGTTGATCCCTGCATTTCTCCTGCAGTTGTCTAAGGGAGAATACCATATCAGTGGTGGACCTGTTGGCTCGGAATCCGCACTGTGATTCTGGATAAATGCTCTCTGCAAGTACCTGGAGCCTCTTTAGTGCAACTCGGGCAAACAACTTTCCTACAACGCTAAGGAGAGAGATGCCATGGTAGTTGTTGCAGTCACCCCTGTTGCCTTTGTTCTTGTACAGCGTGATGATGTTTGCATCCCTCATGTCTTGAGGTACTCCACCTTCTCTCCAGCAGAGACAAAGGATTTCATGCAGCTCAGTGACAATGATCTCTTTGCAGCACTTTAGGACTTCAGCAGGGATGCTGTCTTTTCCAGGTGCCTTGCCAAAGGCAAGGGAGTCCAGGGCCACGTGAAGTTCTTCTAGGGTTGGTTCACTGTCAAGCTCCTCCAGCACAGGCAGGCACTCAATGTTGTTCAGCGCTTCTTCGGTGACTACATTTTCTCTGGAATATAGCTCAGAGTAGTGCTGCACCCAGCGTTCCATCTGCTGCGCCCGATCCTGGATGACCTCGCCTGCGACAGACTTCAGAGGGGCAATTTTCTTCTGTGTTGGACCTAGGGCCTGCTTGATACCATCATACATCGCCTTGATGTTGCCCGTGTCAGCTGCTATCTGTATCTCGGAACAGAGCTGGAGCCAGTAGTCGTTAGCACATCTCCTGGCAGTCTGCTGGACTTTGCTGCGAGCAGCTCGGAGGACCTGCAGGTTGCGCTCACTGGGACAGGCCTTGTATGCTGCTTGAGCTCTCCTCTTTTCCTCAATGACTGGTGTCAACTCCTCAGAGTGGGCTTCAAACCAGTCTGCCGTCTTGTTGGTCTTCTTGCCAAATATGGACAAGGCGTTGTTGTAAACAGCATTCTTGAAATGTTCCCATCTGTTGGATGCGTTTGCATCGACCGGGCCTGGAAGAGATTCCTCAAGCGCTCATGCAAATTCCTCCACTTTTCTCTGATCCCGGGTCTTGCTCGTATCAATGCGAGGTCTTCCTTCCTTTTTCGTGTGGTACAGTCGCTTTGTTTGCAGTTTCACTCTGCTGCACACCAGCGAGTGGTCGGTGTCGCAGGCAGCACCCTGATAGCTGCGTGTGATCTTGATGCTGGGAAGGCTGGAGCGTCTGGTGAGAATCAGGTCGAGCTGGTGCCAGTGCTTTGATCTTGGGTGTCTCCAAGAGACTCTATGTTGGGGCTTCGTGTTGAAGAACGTGTTGCTGACACAGAGACTGTGATGACAGCAAAACTCTAGCAGGCGTTGGCCATTTTCGTTCATCTTCCCAGTGCCGAACTGACCTAAGCAAGTGGGCCACGAACTGTTATCAGCACCAACTCTAGCATTGAAGTCGCCGAGGATGAACAATGGCTCTTTTACAGGGATTTTCTTGACAGTGGTGGCCAGGTCATCATAAAATTTGTCTTTGGCTTCTGCTGGAGACGACAGAGTCGGTGCATAAGCACTGATGAGAGTGACAGGTCCTGCTGATGACTGGAGCTGCAGGGACAAAATTCTTTCACTTCCCACAGTAGGTGGGATGATGGATTTCAGCAGGGTATTTCTGACCGCAAAGCCAACGCCATGTTCCCTGGTTTTGTTTGGTGGTTTTCCCTGCCAGAAAAATGAGAAATTTCTCTCCTTGACAGATCCGGAATCTGGCAGCCTGGTCTCTTGAAGGGCGACGATGCCCATCTGCAGTCTGCTCAGCTCCATGTCGATGACAGCTGTTTTGCGTGCATTGTCTA
This sequence comes from Tiliqua scincoides, assembly GCF_035046505.1. Lineage (NCBI taxonomy): Eukaryota > Metazoa > Chordata > Lepidosauria > Squamata > Scincidae > Tiliqua > Tiliqua scincoides. The sequence continues at coordinate 67,459,786 of NC_089825.1, read as the reverse complement.
TTGCTTGCAGGTCATCAGAGAAGCCAGGTGTCATTGTCCTTACGTTCCAGGTGCCCAGCTTTAGGACAGGAGTTTTCTGTTTTCTGTTGCATGGTGCAGAGTTGTCGATCCGCTTGTCAGTTTTCACCCTAAACCCCACGCACCCCGTGAGGTTAACGGACCGTGGCGAGGCAACACCTTACTGGCTGGGGACTGCCCAGCTTAAGGAGGGCGGTAGCTGCCCAATGAGATGCAATGATCTCTCCCACCGTCGGAAACAGCCCCTGGCGTCATGCCCTACACCAATCGAGCGAAGACTTATAACAGGTAACTGCTGCTTCCCGTGTTGTGCCGACGCCGTATGGCGAAGTTGGAGTGTCCTCTCCAGTGCGCGAAGCCTGGGTAAAAGAAGGTATAGAGGATAGGCTGTTACCCATGCAGCAAATCCCCCCTCTCCACGTAACTGGAATGATCCAATGGAAAGGCAGAAACCAATACGGTTGGTTCCAGTGGCGTCGCAGGAGTTGCCAGAACGTGACTGTGTGCAGCCACGAACTGCCTGAGGGACTCCGGCTGAGGGACTTTGAGACAAACGGGATGCAGGGTGAGGGGCATGAGAGGGGTTTGTGTGTATCAGGAAGTTGAATAGGGAGCAATGGTGAGATATGCTTCATGTGTGACCAATAAGTAACAATTAAATAATTGCTTGCAGACTTAATGTTGCTGTTTTCATGTCCCAGCTTCCTGTTTTTTTAAAAAAAACAACAGCATTTGTCCTGTTCTCAACTCCACACAGCATTATCTTCTTTTTTAGGAAGCTCCATTAATTTACAGCCCAATTCTAACCAACTTTTCAGCCCTTACATAAAGGAACAAATGTTCCCTTACCTTGAGGTGGTCCTCTGTGATTGACCCTGCCATTGCAGGATGTAGTACACACCCTGCTGGCGTGGCTGCTTTGGTGCTGGAAAGTTAGTTGGCTTTTAGTAAAGAAGAAAATGATTTACCCTGCTTAGCAGGAATGGCAGCAAGGAGAGGCTATAGGGTGAAGGAATCACAAATTTCTAGCTTCATTTTCAGAACTCTCCACATTGAGGCCTTATTGCTGCACAGCAGTGGCTTGTGGGTGGCAAATCTGTACAGTACTTGAATTCCAGAAGGATGAAGAGTTCTAGACCTTGCCTACCAATGTCTGCTGTTCCTCATCTTCTCAAATGACGAAACAGCTTCTTCAGTTACAGCTGGAATCTTTAACAGACATCAAAAGAATCTCCCAAATGTCAGGTTATACAGTATTGAACTGGTTATTTTACTTTGTGTTTAGGGATTTGTTTCAGGCTCAAGGCTACCGAGAAATTTTAGGTTTAGGGTTTGTTCTGATTCACGGAAAGAACCTCTCAAAACTAGTTTTTGGGTTTAGCTTTGATTCTGTTCTCTGTCTTGTATGCTCAAAGACAGGGATGGTCAAACCTGCTTAATGTAAGTGCCACATATGATAAACTTCAGATGTTTGAGAGCTGTAAGACATGAACAAATACTACATACATGTTTTATGTGATTACTGATTCTGTAGCACAATTCCTTGGTAATCCTTGCTGAATCAAAATTTAATTAATTCCTGATTTTAATCTAGTATTAAATTAGCATTTAAATTCTTAAGTATATTTATTCACCATGAACGTTAAACTTAAATTTTTTAAATCTGGTGGTCTCTAGGTTTATACCTTTTAACTAATTATAAAGCTTAAAATTTTTTTAATGTATCTTTCTATATTAATTGTGATGCAAAAAGGAGCTTAGTCAACATATTTCTGCAAACTGCACATTATGTATCTTGTGATTCATGAGCCCATGGTTTGACTAACCCTGCTCTAAGAGATAGATGCCATCAAGGTTATCTGAAGCTGCCAAGGAATTAGAATGTCAGTAACTCCCCGCCCCAACCCTGGCAAGATTGAACACAAGGAGGTAAATAGAGAGGTAAGAATATAAACTTTGAAAAATAAACTGGGTGTACAAACTACACACTTTATAGAGTTGGATGATCAGAGTCTCTGTGATCATCAAGTCCAACGCTGCTAATGTAGGTAGTTCACAATTACATCATTCCCAACAGTTCGCTGTCCAATCTTTGCTTAAAGACCTCCAACAAGGGTCTACTGTCTTCCAAAGCAGTCTGTTACACTGCTGAACAGTTCTTGCCATCATGAATTTAAGAATAATTTAATCAAAAGTTTCTTTGTTGCAATTTAGACCTACAGTGGTACCTCGCATAATGAATGCCTCTTGCACCGAAAAACTCGCATAACGAAAGCGTATTGCGATTTTTGGTGACTCGCACAACGAATTTTTATGACCCGTGCTTTGCAAGACGAATTTTTGTTTTGTTTTGTTTTGGTTTGTCTTAAGGGGGGGATCTTCATGCCAGTTTATGATCCCGTTCACCCTAGTAAGGGGAGGATCTTCATGTCAGTTTATGATCCCGTCCACCCTAGTAAGGGGAGGATCTTCATGCCAGTTAATGATCCCGTCCACCCTAGTAAGGGGAGGATCTTCATGCCAGTTTATGTAAGTAAGTCCCATTGTGCTTGCTCCCAGGAAAGTTTGTACAGGATTACAGCCTTCAAACTCCCCACTCAGCATCCCCCCATCGCTCATTCACCCTCTCACTGCCCCATCTCCTTCACGGTCCCCCCATGATCATGGCAAAAGCAAGCAATTGAGTGCAGCTGCTCTGTCCTCCCCAGCTTAGAGCACAATCCTGTGCGTGTTTCCTCAGAAGTAATAATTGTGCTTACTCCCAGGAAAGTGTGCACAGGATTACAGCCTTCAAGCTCCCCACTCAGCATCCCCCCCGTTTTTGAAATCCTCTGTACAGTATGTATGCCTTTAAAGAGCACTTAATAAACACTTTGTGAACCAAATTTGACTTTGTTCTGACTTTTCTTGCCCATAGGAACGCTTTAATTAAATTTCAATGCATTCCTATGGGAAAACGCGCTTCGCAAAACAAAAAACTCGCATAATGAAAGAACTCGCGGAACGGATTAATTTTGTTATGCGAGGCACCACTGTATTTGCCTGGACAGGAATAAATCTGCTCCATCTTCTCCATGACAGCCCCTCAAATATTTAGATATCATGTCACCTCTTAATTGTCTCTTCTGCAAAGTAAACATGCCCAGCTTAGTCAACCTTTCTGTAAATGACGTGATCTCCAGCTCCTTCATTACCCTAGTCACCCTATACTGCTCCTGCTCCAGTTTGTTTGTATTCCTTTTAAATGGCAGTACTCGGAACTGAACATGCATTCCTGGTGGGTCTGACTAAAGCAGAAAACCTAAGTACCATTACTTCTTGTGAACTGGATACTACTGTTGATGTAGTCTAGAATGGCATTTGCTGCTTTGGCTGCCACATCACATTGCTAACTCGTGCTTAGCTTGTCATCTGCTAAAATGCCTAGATCTCTTTCATATGTGCTTCTGCCCAGGCAAATATTTGAGCTTCTCTATCCTCCCAGCCCTGCACATATTGTGAATCCGTAGATTTACTGTATAGAGTTGCTTTTCTATAAGTGGCCTCCATACACCTATCGAAATGACTGCATTATATAGGCTGATCTTGCAGGGGTCCTGACTGTGCCCAGGAGGCATAGGAACTGCTTGCAGAAAATTGGCTCCTACATGGCTATGCTTACACACTGCTTTAGGTGTATGTGCAAATGGACTTTTCCTGTATAAATCAAACTGTAGATTTGGGGCCTTGGCAGTTTTCTCCAATCTGTAGTCAAGATTGTTCTGTGATCAAGGGGTAACAAATGCAATGATGAATTTGCTGCTTGTTATTAGCCATCACCATGGAAAACTTTATTAACTATAAAAACTGAGGGCGCGATCCTAACCAACTTTCCAGCACTGACCTAGCCACAATTTAGCCCCAACGTAAGATAACAAACATGCCCTTATCTTGAGGAGGCTTCCTTAACTTCCTTCCCACTAAAGCAGGAGTGTCCAAACTATTTGGCAGGAGGGCCACATTATCTCTAACGCTGTGTTGAAAAATTAATTTACATTTCAGATTTGAATAAATTTACATAAATTTACATACATGAATATATTAGAGATGGAACATATGAATGAATGAAGGTCTTGCAATAGCTCAAGGCCTCTGAAAGGCCTTGCACAAAGCAAGACCAGCCTCTCCTTCACTGCCACTGCTGCATCACACATGTGAAACAGCAAGCAGTGGAGGGAGCCCTTGTCCCACAGCTCATGCAAGAGGTCTAACAAACGTCCCCATGCTGAGAGCAGTTGTGTTGGGCCAGCACTGGCTCCAGCAAGTCTCCGGAAGGCCAGAGGCTCATTGGAGACTGGGGGCTCCCTGCGGGCCGGTTGGGAGTCCCTGAGGGCCGCAAGTGGCCCCTGGGCCGGGGTTTAGGCACTCCTACACTAAAGGATGCAGTGCTCACCACATTGGCACAGCTATGTCAGTGCTGGGAAGCTGGTTAGGATTGCACCCTGATGCTACAGTTTTGTTCTTGTATATTGTAAAAGTTGCATTTGTTTTTGAACTTCCCTCAACCTTTGGTTGAGTTTTTTTTGGGGGGGGTGGGGAATAAAACTATGTCTGATTTCCCAGATAAAGACTTTTTTGTCTTTGTTTTACTAGTGGCATATCTTAAATGGGAAGTTATTTTCCAGCTAACAAGAACTTTGTGTGAAATCAGGTTTAAACACTTTAATGTGAAATTATTTGTCAGTTTTAAAAATCTCATTTTAAGCCTTTCTTGCAAGAAACTGTGTCTACCATAACTTTGCTGAAAATAAAAAAAGATGGATACAATTACAGTATTAAAAGTATTCACAGAGGGAGAGAGAAATCCTCCTCTCTTGGTATATCACATAGTGGAGTACCCTAAATTCCAGGTGCAATCCTTGGCACTGTCTTCCAGTCAAAAGAGTTTAAAAGCAGGGTTGGGAGAGCCCTGAGGCCTTGGATGACTGCTGCCAACACAGAACAGATCAGCACTCTGAATCATTTGTACAGCAGGTTCATATCTTCATGTGGGTCCATTGTTGGTTCTTGTCTGGACTTGTGTGAAATGATTTATCCAGTCTCCCTGAATTTGAGGTATATCATTGCCTTTTTAAATTTTGCTATCCCAAGTATTGTGAGTCATCCTCACAATTCACCAGATTAAGAGTGCATGCATGAGAACAGGGCCCATGAGAGAGCAGTACAGGATGTAATTGTACCTGGTTCCAGGAGCCAAAGGAAGGGGCCCAGAAATTTCCTGGGACCTTTTCTCCATCTCCCCAGACTTGCTGTCCACACAGGATGCTGAGGGCACTACCATAGGTGCACAATTACAGTTGCTGCAGCAAGCCATATATGCCAGGCCAAGGAATGCATACATGGCACAGTGTCAGACCTGGGAGTGACAGTAACCTGCTACAGCAGCTCTTTGGCTTGTGGATCCGCTTACCATGATGGAGTGTATAGAAGTTCAGGGACACAGCTGTGGACTCTGGTTGCTGCCGAAGGAAGCTTTGGTACACCCAGGACATGTCCCATTCTAAATACAATGATGCTAATTTTCTGCTATAATTTTCTATATTTAAAAGATAGAGAAACTTTTGGGGATTGTTTTATTTCTTGTATTCCTATCTTAAGCTACAGATGTCATGCGGGCAAGTAGACCTGGGCTCTGCTTCAGGGAGCCCAATAGACCTGGACTCCAAAGACTATTTCATTTGTAGTCACTATCCTGCACGTGTTTTGCTCCCTTCCTGCTCCCATTGCCACCTTCCCTATGCTCTTTCACCCAGTTCCCTTCCCCTTTGGGAAGAGCCCCCAAAGAAACTTAGTGCCCCCCAATAAAATTCCTCTCAGAGGCCCTACGTGAGATCCCTGTATAGTTAGTTATGGCTAACTTGTGTTAAGCAGTCATGAATATGCATTTTTATTTAAGAACATAAGGAGCACCTTGGTGGATCAGAGTTGGATCAGGGTTCACCCTAGTCTTGCAAAATTCCCAGCTACCAGCTAGCACCTGGTGGTCCACCAGAAATTAGGTAGAGGTCATTTGGTAGGCTGGTCACTTATTTTTTTCTTCTCCCCCCCCCCCCCAATGTGCATTGGGAATGCATAGAGAAATGTTCTCAGTGGCTAACACTCAATGGTAGAAAACTTCTCTCCTGGAGACAAACTTTGAAATGTCCTTCATTTTCTCAGGTGAGCAATCATTTAAGAGAAACTTTATTTTTGCAATGTCTTGAGAGTCCAGCCCTGTTATCCATTTAACACCAATTCTGGTTAAAGCAAGCACTGTCATGCCACAGGCAATAAAAGAATACATGTAAAAGATTCAGCTGACCACTGATTATAGGGACAGCAATGGTCTTGGTAGGGGCTGTTATATCTCCCGGCCATCACCCTTGAGGGAATAATGTTGAACCTTGCCACAGTTAAAGCGTGCTGTTCTCTAGGGTTGGAAGTTGAAGCCACTCCTGGTGTGATTTTTGCGCCACTCTGGGCCACCCCCCTTCCTCCCTTAAAAGGGGATTGGACAAGTTTCTGGAGGAAAAATCCATTACGGGTACAAGCCATGATGTGTATGTGCAACCTCCTGATTTTAGAAATGGGCTATGTCAGAAGGCCAGATGCAAGGGAGGGCACCAGAATGAGGTCTCTTGTTATCTGGAGTGCTCCCTGGGGCATTTGGTGGGCCACTGTGAGATACAGGAAGCTGGACTACATGGGCCTATGGCCTGATCCAGTGGGGCTGTTCTTATGCTCTTATGAATGGAGGATAGGAAAGATGTGGCATAGAATTGTGCCGAGAGTGGTTGCAACTCCTGGCACAATACCACTCTGAGGTGTCTTTCCTCTCCTCAGAGGAGACAAAAGATATGACCCAGAGTGGCGCGGAATTGTGCCTGGTGTGTTTGCAAGTTGCAGTTACTCTGGGTGTGATTCCACACTGCTGTCCCGCCCCCTCCTTTCTCCAGTGGAAAGGAAAGATGGGGCCTAGAGCAGCATGGAATCGAGCCTGGAGTGGCTGCAGCTCCCAGCATGGCTAGTCTGTTCGGCAGCTTTTCCCACCTCCTAAAAAGGAGGAGAGGAAAGGGATGGCCCACAGCGCCAAGGAATCACACCCAGAATGACTGCAACTTACAGCCATTCTCAGCTGATTCTGGACTGCCCCCTTCTTCAGGAGGTGGTGTTTTTAAAGGGAAAGAACCCAATGGAGCTGCCATATTTTTTTTTTTAAAGATAAAACATGGGTGGGGGGGCCAAGCCTGGTGATGCCGCTCCCACCGGCATGGTGCCTGGGATATTTGCCTCCTGTCCCTCCCAGGCACGCCACTGGAGTGGGGGGTTAAGTTTTGGCGTGTGCTGCTGCCACCAATTCCATCCCTCCCAGGTCCAGTCTTCTCTGTGTTCCGTCCTCTCCTCACCCAAAAATGCCTCCTCCCCATCTCTGGAACACCCTCTCCCACCCTCGGTGCTGTTCAGCACAAACCTACCTTCCTTGGCCGGCACAGGCTCTGGTTGCAGCTTGCCAAACTGGCATGGGCCTCTTTGCCAGCACAGCTGACTCCTAAGTCTTTGTAAATGTGCTTGATGGCATGCTTGCAGCACTTGGGAGCTGGTGCAGGGAGCCTCAATTGCCAGCCAGAAATGGGCTGTTAGACTGTTGGCTTTGCTGTGTTCTTGCTCTTTGCTGTAGAGAGAGAGACCAGAAACAAAAAGCCTTTACCTTACCTTCCCCCAAGGTGGGCTTGGCTCATTGGTGGCTCACTGATACAAGGCAGGTTGTGTAGCTTCTGGTTCCACTAAAAGGTTCTGCCAAATTATGACGTTCAGGAAAACTGAATTTGCCACACACTGGTGGTGTTACTTGGTGTACGTATTGTTGCAGGTGGCAACTGAATGGAAGTGCTATGTAAGATTGAAATTGGTTACACTCCAGAGACAACGGTTGTTCTTTCAGTCCTTGCTCATTTCTTTTACTGTTCAATTAGCTTTCACATCTGTAACAAACTGTACAGTCCAGGGATAAGGTTCAGCATTTTCTCTAATGTGCTGCAGAGAGAATGAGGGGCTGTTCGGCCTTTCTTGTGTGTGTTAATAGGCACTTGGTATCATAAAACAAGAATAAAAGTAGCCATGCTTTTTGCTGCAGTTGAGCTCTACATAACCACAAGAAGCTGGGAGAGATGTTTTTGTGAAGATGTTGTCTTGGGCAGCAATATGCAAGTCATGGTTCTTCCCCAGAGCTTCCCTTGTGTTGTGGAAGACCCTGTAGTGACATCTTGAATATTCTGTACATCAACAGTCATTTGATGGTATTTCTGAGCATTGGTGCTCTAGAAAGGTTTGTCCATGCTGCATGCTCCTGTCTAGTATTGCAACTTTCTGCGTTGTAAGATAACCCCATGTGTGCAATTTTCAGCTCCTTAGAGCAGGGCTCTCAAAACCCCAGCCCAGGGGCCAGATGTGGCCCATGACGAGCCTCTATCTGGCCCGCAGCTAGCCTCTGGTCCAATGAGAGTCTCTGGCCCACTCAACCAAGCATGACTGGAGCTGTGTTCCAGTCGTGTCCAGAGTGTGTTCTGATGGGTGGGGAGGTTGGGGAATGGAGGTCCATTTGAGTGTGTGCTTTATTTCTGTGGTGTATGTTGGTGCTTGGAGAAATCCTGATGTATTTATTTAGATTTTATTTTTAAATTTTATTTTTTTTCTGTCCCTCACCACTGAGCCAGATTTTTGATGAGGCCCTCTGGCCAAAAAGTTTGGAGACCCCTGCCTTAGAGGAAATAGTAGATACAAATGTGAATGACCCCCTACTCTGTTCAAAATTGTTAACCCAGGAAATGTGCATGTCTTTGGTTCTTCTCCGTACAGTGCATGGCTCTTCCAGGCCTGGCAGTAACCTTTTCACTCTCTGTCTTTGGGTTTTCTAAGGTATGATGCCAACTGGCTCCCCTTGCTGGTGGTTAAGTTCAGTTGCTGCTACAATAATGGAACAGTAATAACTGGAAATGCCCTATTGTTTATGTTATTGTAGCATTCTTGCCACGCTGAATACTGAAAAACTTAATAACAAAAACGTACTATCCACTTCATGGCTCTACATGGGTGCTTGAGGGAACTTACAGAACTGGAAGCATTTGGGTGCTTGTAGAACGCAAATAGTAATGCACACAAGACTCTCCAATATCTGCAGACCATGGTAATATGTTTCCTCTCTTCCTCCCTAGTCTCTCTGCTTATCCTCCCCCCTTCTGCAATTCCTGTGAGATTATTCTCTCTTTCCTACTTCTGTTTCATTCACCGTTTTCTGTTATGATGGCAAGGCTTCACTACTGCAGAGACTATACAATGTAGACATGCAGTCAAATTAAAGCAGTGGAGGGGGAGGGAATCAACATTGCAAACTTTACACCCAAGCTAATATCAATGAACAGTTAATAGCATTTCCAACTGCCATCCTCAGCAGAGATCTTTACCAACAACTGAATGAATTTATCAGACCTTGCCCCATAAAAGTTGCTACCACTGTGAAGGCTCTTCCTCTTGCAGTCGCCCTAATCTTAAATCTTCAAGGGTGGGGGCACAAGCAGGTGGGAGCTGCTGTTCCTGGAGTGTATGAGAGCGTAAGTAGAAGCAAGACAGTCCAAGTACCCTTGACTCGGACTTTTTAAACTACTGTATTAGAGATACTGTTCGGGTTTTGTCTTGCTATCTCCAACATGGTGCTGATGGAATAACTAATTTGATCAATATTGTATGCTGTATTTCTTGTTGCTTCCCTAACCACCTGCAACTCCCCCCCTTCCAGTACAAAAGGAAGAAAGTTCAGGTTCCTGTAGTTTGGGAAAGGATGGCTCAGTGGAGATGGGCAAAGATTGCAGATGTCTAATTGGGTCCTTTTGAAAAGGTGTATGTATCAGTCCCAGTCTTCTAAGCAAAGATATTTTGAAACTGTTGAAATTGTTTCTGATTATGGAACAATAGAGAAACTCTATTTAAAAACTTCTCCCTTCCTTTTCCCAAACACATACTTCTATATTACTTGGCACTACAGTATATCTTTTTCCAGGTTCACTTATGCTACTTGGCGGGCGCCCGCGCTCGTCTCCGGCCAAGGTCACTGGTGCTCCAGGCGGGCAGAAGAGACACCTCCCCCCTTCCGCCCAGTGGCAGCCGGGAGAGGTGGGCGAGGCGAGGCGGGGCGGGACGACGCAGGCGCTCCGCGACGAGGCCGGCTGCCAGGAGCGGGGCAGGGCGAGCGACTCTTCCGTGGAGTCCGTGGGAAGCCGCTTGTCTCCTTCCCGCTCTCCTTCCCCTTGGGGCGCCGCCGCCATTATGCTCTGCCGGCTGGTCTCCTGGGGCAGGTGAGGAGCCCCCCTTCGCCCCTGGCCAAGGGCACGGCGGGGGCCTGCCTGCCTGGCGCCCAGAGAGGCGGGGCTCTGGAGCAGCTGCAGTTCCCGAGAGGCCGCCTTGGAAATGGCTGTGGCTGCAGTCCTGGCCGCACCTTCCTGGGAACATAAGAACAGCCCCACTGGATCAGGCCACAGGCCCATCTAGTCCAGCTTCCTGTATCTCACAGCGGCCCACCAAATGCCCCAGGGAGCACACCAGATAACAAGAGACCTCATCCTGGTGCCCTCCCTTGCATCTGACATAGCCCATTTCTAAAATCAGGAGGTTGCACATACACATCATGGCTTGTACCCCGTAATGGATTTTTCCTCCAGAAACTTATCCAATCCCCTTTCAAAGGCGTCCAGGCCAGATGCCATCACCACAACCTGTGGCAAGGAGTTCCACAGACCAACCACACGCCAAGTAAAGAAATATTTTCTTTTGTCTGCCCTAACTCTCCCAACACTCAATTTTAGTGGATGTCCCCTGGTTCTGGTGTTATGTGAGAGTGTAAAGAGCATCTCTCTATCCACTCTGTCCATCCCCTGCATAATTTTGTAAGTCTCAATCATGTCCCCCCTCAGGCGTCTCTTTTCTAGACTGAAGAGGCCCATACGCCATAGCCTTTCCTCATAAGGAAGGTGCCCCAGCCCCGTAATCATCTTAGTCGCTCTCTTTTGCACCTTTTCCATTTCCACTATATCCTTTTTGATATAGGTGAAAGTCCAGGTGAAAGTCCCATTTACTATAATTAAAAGGATATATATGTAGTAGCCTGGGGGCTGGGGGCTAAGAATAGGCCCTCAGTTTGGCTGTACTTGTCGTAAGAGGCGACTAAACAGCCACCGGGTAGATGGGACTCGTCAGCCTAGGAAGGCAGCTCATCTAAGAGAAGGAAACTCTGACCTCAAACCTCCACTGCCTTGTGGCTACATCCAGTTCTGGAAAAGGCTTCAGGAGTCAACCTCGAGGCAAAATCAGGAGCCGGAGTCCCTTAGGCAGTTCATGGCTGAACACAGTCACGTTCTGGCAACTCCTGCGACGCCGCTGGAACCAACCGTATTGGCTTCTGCCTTTCCATTGGACCATTCCAGCGACGTGGAGAGGGGGGATTTGCTGCATGGGTAACAGTCTATCCTCCATACCTTCTTTACCCAGGCTTCGCGCACTGGAGAGGACACTCCAACTTCGCCATACGGCGTCGGCACAACACGGGAAGCAGCAGTTTACCGGTTATAAGTCTTTGCTCGATTGGCGTAGAGCATGACGCCAGGGGCTGCTTCCGACGGTGGGAGAGATCATTGCATCTCATTGGGCAGCTACCGCCCGCCTTAAGCTGGGCAGTCCCCAGCCAGTAAGGTGTTGCCTCGCCACGGTCCGTTAACCTCATGGGGTGCGTGGGGTTTAGGGTGAAAACCGACAAGCGGATCGACAACTAGACACTTTGCCAACAGTCTGAGGCTAAGAGGCAAAGAAGGAAGGCCCATAGCCAGGGAGACAGACCAGGGACAGACTGCACTTGCTCCCGGTGTGGAAGGGATTGTCACTCCCGGATTGGCCTTTTCAGCCACACTAGACGCTGTGCCAGAACCACCTTTCAGAGCGCGATACCATAGTCTTTCGAGACTGAAGGTTGCCAATACCAATATGCTACTTGGGAGGAAGAACATTTTTGGGATGTGCAGGGAAGTTGTAGGTGAAAGTTACCCACTGAGATTAATAAACCTTAGTTCCCTTTCAAAAAGCCCTCTTCTTGTGACCGTAACAAAATGTACAACCTAATTACAGAATTGAGATGGCCTGCCAAAAACCTCTGCCCTTTTAAACTAACAAGCCTTCTCAGAAGGCTATATTTTTTCAGTCCTGAATTCTTGAAAACAAGAGGAATGTTTGCTGTGGCTTTTGGAAGAGCATTTTGTGGTTTGTGGCATTTTTTTTCTTTTTCAGACTCAAATGTTATCATCAACATATATGGGTTTTCCCTTAGTCTCCCTTTCTTTAATTTCTTCTTTCTTTATCTGGTCAGAATTAAACAATACTGTGACAGCCTGGCATTTAATCTAGGTATATAGCATGTACACTTGTGTTCAATATTGGAATTTTTTCCTGGAATGGAAGAGTGACATATGCCAGCTTTTTGCTGTACAGGCTGTAGTTGAGATACTTACGTACCCGGCTAAAAATAACACATCTATTTTAGACAAGGGCCCAGTTAGGAGAGAATAATTTGCGGCTCTCCAGCCTGTAATCTGAAGGAGCAGGCTGGTATTAAACAAAATGCAAACAAACATTTTCTTGTAATTATGTCTCTGCCTGTTTAGCAACCAGCTCTGATATGAGTCTGCTTGCATCTCTTAGAAATGACTTCACTGTTGCTTGCTGCCTCTCTTTTGTGTTAATGGCTCACTTTATACTCACGAGTGTTTTTAATAGCATTATGGCGTTTAAATCCTTCAGCAGTAATTTGCAAAATTCCTAGAAGGCAGCAATTTGGAAAATTCCTAAAAGATGGAAGGAGTGTCAGGGAGTTCATATAAGCTTTGGTGTTGCAACTTCTCCATGGTCAATAATATAGGTCACAGAACTGTGTAATGAAACAGTGTGTTAAGGAATGAGGGAGGATAGGATGGACAGGCAGGGTAGAGACAAAAGGTGCATCTTTGTTTCAGCAGTAGGTTTGAGTGTGGGGGGATGCTATGGCTGCATGATTAAAAAACTGCAATTTATGTAGTTTTCTAATGGCAACAGAGCTGCTGTTTGTTCACTGACAATTGGAACATTTGTTGGTGTGTTGAAGATTAACACAACCAACTTGGAAGGATGAATAGCTTAGTAACCTAGTTGACTTGCCTTGTGTTGGTTTCAAGGGCAATAGGCTTTTCTGTTTGGCCCAGGTCTCTGTGCTTTTTGAAAAACTCTAAATGCCTTGGCATAGCATAATATTAACTTGAAAGCAATATTTACGCTGTTGCATTGTTTGGATTAAGTTCTGTAGTGTAACTACTGATCACTGAACTAGCCAACTAGCTTGGAGTTTAAGCACTTTGAGCTGATCGTATAACATACCCACCTGCTCATTCTAAAAAGTGCTGCAGTTCCTAGTGACCTAACCTTTAGCCCCCTTGAGGAATCTTTGTGGGTGACATGGTATCTGCTGCACTGGAACCCAACAGTGCATTCTCTCTCATGTAATGCAAGTTGCATTTGACTGGAACAGAGAGACTTCTTGGTTGTGGTTTATACTGTGAACCCAGTGTTGTACTTTGTCCCACTATCTAGATCAGTGTTCTCCAACCTGTGGGTTGTGACCTCAATGGGGTTGTGAAGCCTCATTTGGGGAGTCACTATAACCTTTGCAAGCCTGTGCAAGAGGGGGCTTGGATCCAACCTAATAAAGGTTCTGCCTTATCAAAACTGAGCTCTTGAGATAATCTTGCACAGCCTCATTTTCTTGCCCCTTAACTCCTAAGGCTGACCCTACTCTGCTTGCTACTTCACAGGGTTGTTGGGAAGACACAGGGGGAAATGGAGCAGGCAGGGGTGGGCGGATCAAATCATAGGAGGGGGGTGGGATTGGCAGTGGGTCCTCAGTCTCATACTTTATTTCTTTGGTGGGGTTGTGACATGAAAAAGGTTGAAAATGACTGATCTGGATAATTTAAGACCTACGAAACATTGGAGGAGCCACATGTTTTTAAGAGGTAGCTACAGATCTAGTAAAGCAGATCTAGGGGTGCTTCTGTTGACCCTCGGGGTGTCCAAACTTTTTGGCAGGAGGGCTGCATCATCTCTCTGACACTGTGTCTGGGGCCAGGAAAAAAAGAATGAATTTACATTTCAAATTGGAATGAATTTACATAAATGAATATATTAGTGATGAAACTTATATGAACCAAAGCGAAAGGTTGAACAGTTGGCCATCAAGCTGAGAGCAGTTGCATCAGGCCAGCATGGGCTCCAGCAAGTCTCCAGAGGGCCAGAGGCTCATTGGAGACTGGGGACTCCCTGAGGGCTGGATTGGGAGTCCTTGAGGGCTGCAAGTAGCCCCAGGGCCAGGTTTTGGGCACCCCTGCCCTAGTTAATATTTTTGTAACCTGAGATAGCCTCACAGATGCAGCTAACTGTTTATATCGGAAGTGTAAGCATTTCCTATAATGCTGCTTTCTCATCATTATCTTATCCCTTCCCTATCAAGGAAGGGTTGGGCAGGATGCAGTTAGGAAATGGCAGGATGCACTTATATTTTGGTTCAGATAACTTGGGTTCACAATGCAGTGGCTTTTTTCTTATGGTGTCTGCATATCCTGCACAATATGGCAAACTCACCAGGTTGTTGAGGCACTTCCCAAGTCTAATAAGGCTTAAATGAAACTATGCTCTATAGATGTGCATATTGGGTGTATGCCCAAGATCACCATATAAACCTTTCTCAAAGAGAAGGCCATTTTCTCTCAACTATCATAGCTGGCATCATGAATGTGGTCTGAGCCTGCATACTTCCTCTTTCCCTGCTTCCTGGCTCTATTGTGGAACTGTGATACCAACATTCTGATTTGGTTAAACCAGGATTCTGTAGCCCATGTTTAGCTGGTAGCTGTTGTTCAATTCTGGCTTGCAAACTAGGGTTTTAAACCTACTAAAAACCAGGGTTTCAACATTCTGGCTTGTAAGCCAGAGTTCAACTACAGTTTTTGTTTTTGTATGAGCCCCAGAATCTTGGCTGGAAGCAAATCAGGATGCTCAGCCACATGTACAGAACAGGCAAAGGGAGGGAGAGAAGGATTCTCATGTACTGATGAACACAGCCCAAAGACTAACAATTGTAAGCTGCTTAGTTGATAGTCTGAACCAGTCCATAGTGCTGCTTAGACCTGTTGGTTTAGATAAGGGATATCAAACTAGTTTCTTACAGTGGATCGAATAGCATTCATGAGGCCTGCGGAGGACCAGAAGTCATTAAGTGGGAAGTGATGTCATTAAGTAGGTCATAACCAGAAATATGTACTTCTTCTCACTTAGGAACTCAAGAGCTACAAATGGCAAAAGAGAAAATATGGAAATCTTGATCATATTTTCAAGATATAGGAGAGCCCCATTATCATGTGGTCTGCCCTTTCAGTGGTGCTCAGCAGCTGATAGTGGTGCTAGGAGAGTCTGTGGGCCACATCCATTCTGTGGGTCTTATGTTTGGCATCCCTAGTTTAGATGAGCATGAACTTTTTGTTGTTGCTTTGAGAAGTTTCTAATACCTGGCTGACATAATCTGTTTTGCAAACTAAAAATAAAGAAGTCTGTTTCAGCTGACTCCAAGCTTTTGTGGAGAATCAAGGCAAACCATGGATGTAGTAGACTCCATGTAGGCTGCAAGCAAGTGACCAGGCCTGCTTTTTGGGTGATTGAAAAGAAGTTGACTTGGTCAAATAGTGGCCAAGTATTATAAACCATCATTTGTTAGAAAATATGATTTTTTAAAAACAGAATTAAAACTAGTTACAAAATCTACTCATGATTCAATTCCCTCTCAGAATGGAGATTCTTAGTCTGTGCCTCTTCTTTTCCAGTGATAATGAATTCAGTGGACTTGGTGATAGTACCCTGATTCCTGGGTACTTGTGGCCTATATGCTACCTATGGCTGAGAACACTTATGCAGAGTGAATTCTTCCGTGGAGCACATGAATATATTTTGTGCACTGGTATATAGTGTTCTGTCTCAACTCCAGAAGTTGACCTGCATGGGAGATGCCTGATATGGTGCTATTTAGAGTGAGTGGCTTGGACTTGGTTGGCTCATGTGCATGTCTGTGGAAGATGACTGTGTACAGCAACACTATGTTAAAGGGAACCATGGAAGTGGCTAACATCAAAGTGATGGAGTTCTACAGTGTAGCAGAACTTGAGTACGTCTGCATTCACAGCACACAGTCTTTACAATGCCCACATGCTATCAGTATAATACTATATACACATATATACACATAGGATAGTACATACTATCAGTGTGGCCACAACTTCTGTGTGATATCTATCTCTAACAGCAGAAGCAGCTTGGCTCGATTCCTCCCCTTGCCGCCCCTCCTCCCAGCAAGGCTTTGTAGCTTCTAACTGTAGCAACTGGCCAAGAGTGTAATTCTGGTTAACTGGCAGACCTAGGTGTGTGTGTATGTGTTGCTTCCAGAATGGGAAACATTCCTGTTGGGAAATGGCTGCAGTTAAAGCATATGGCCAGAAGAAAATGGGCCATCTGGTTTAATTGGGAAAGGAAATTCTTTGGAGAAAGTAGTAAGACTAATAGGACTGGGGAGGAAGGGGACCTTCATGCCTTCCACTGCTACAAGGTAGCACATTAATTCAGTTTTAAACTTTAGGGAGTTAACACCATGGCATAGCTGATGGTGGTCAGGCTACGAGCATGCCAGAGCTAGTAGTGAGTATGAATGCGAATGACCTTAACCCAGTGTCCTTTACAAGATGTGACCTCGTCCACAGGTCAACTGCCTGTCAAAACCACCAACTTTTAAAAAGTTACATGAAAGTATGGAGAGGAGCAGACGAGTAGTTGTACTTTGAGCAGCTGCTTTGGCCCTTGTTAACTGGGCAAAGGGAGACAGCTTTCAAAGTGGTGTCCTCTTATATTTAGCAGTGGGAGAGCAACTGTCCCTCTTCACCCCAGCATGTCATCTTTTCCAGTGGCTGTTGCTGGTGTCTGTTCTGCAATTTGTTTTTAAAGATTGTGAGCCCTTTGGAGATGGGGAACCATTTATTGATTCATTTTACTATGTAAACCACTGGTGAACTACTTTTGAAAAGTGGTATATAAATACTCATAATATGAAAGTGTTCCTATGCAGGGGCTGGAACCAAGGAACTTGCAGGTCTGTGTACTGCTATCTCATGTGGTGAGCCCCCAAGATTATAGGTCAGAAAGTTCCTTGGGCCCTCAAGTGACTCTGCCTGCATAGGCTGATTATGGTCTTTCCTGGTCAGGAAGGAAGGAGAAGCTTCCTATTCAAGCTGGGAGTTTTCCTGGACAACTTCAGTATTGGTTGGCTTCAGATTTGTGACTTTTAATTCCTAATTTTCAGCAGCTGTTTGGCATGTCCCAGCTCTGGTATGCATGCAGGTGACTGCTCTAACTGATAGAATGCATAGGATCCACAATGTTGCTGAACAGAACTTCCTCCTCAAACCTTATGGCTTTTTTCTTTCAGCATCCATTCGTTTTACACTTTTGTCTGCTTTTGGCATGCTGCCAAACAGTTACTCTTCCTGCCCCCCATTCCTGTTATGTGGATAGACTGACTTGCAACTATCCACTTGTCTGGTCTTCTGTGAATATTTTTAGACTTGCCTCCAGGAAATAGGCAGGAAAATTTTCCAAGTGTTGGTGCTTCTTGTTTTGAGTCATAAATGACTAATTGTTGATAAAAAGGTAAGTGGCAGGTTTGCACAGATCTGTTGAACAGATGACTGTAGCAGATAGTACTACCTATTGATGTGCAGTATTTTCACATCCGGGTGTGAAAGAACCTTGCTTCAGGCTGCTGTTACAATGGAGTTTGGGAAGGATCTTTCATGAAAGACAGTAATGTGACCTCAGGAGTGTTGGAATGAGTTCCATGGGGAGCATTTTGAACTTGGAAGAAGAAAGATCCTTGGTTTCATGCACATAATATAGATGTTGCAGAGTTGGTTTTTTTGATGTTGGCTTCCCCTAATGACAGATGCGAGCTACATCAGTTTGACTACAGATTCTTGGCCTCTGCCAGACCCCTTTCTGAGGCACCCTGACAAAACAGGAAATTAGTTCCTCTTTAATGTAGGTGGTTTGGCAAAAGTCATCACTGTAAGTAAATTATTGGCTCTTCAGCCTGCCTTTTCAGATGTGTACAGTTTTGGGTGCTGCCAAAAATACCATTCTAATTGAAACTGAAGATAATCTGCTTTAAAAGGCCGCAAATTATTACTTCATCCCCTGTCACTTTTGCTGTGCCCTTTGAAAGACTAGTCTCTGAGTGATGGAGCCAAAAACATTTTTGAGACTTGATGTCTTGCCTGATTGGGAATTGAAGACTACAGGCCTTCCTGAGAGGTGAGGGTAGGGGTGTGCCTTTTGCCAGAAAATATGAAACTGCCCTGTTTTCTCTTAACCAGAAGTGGTTGGAAAAGAAGTAAAATGGTGCTTATCAGGGGTAGATAGCAAAAGGTGCATTTTTGTCAAAATATTGACAGGTTCTGGCTCTGAAGAGTCTTGTGAAAACTGTGGTGGATTTCCCTTGGTAGCTCATTAGACTTGCATATAGCCATTTGTTTGTGTTGACTGTGGTGAGAAAGAATCTCTTCTGGTGGCCAAACAAGAAGTTGTGGTGAACTGGAATACTTAGTTCTGTTTAGATTATCAGTGTGCCCACAAACTGGAGGGGGGGAACAGGGAAACCTTCTAGCTTTGGTAGTAAACAAAAAGACAATTGTTCTTCAGGTTCCACCTCTGAAAAGAGGGTTGAAGACAGGTGTGTAGGGTAGGGACTATTAAAAGGAGAACATTCTAGAGCCTGTGAGCTTTCTGTCATCCTTATGTAGATCTATCCACTGGAACAGAGAATCTGCACTTAATGGTGCTCTGTGAGTACACCATTCAGCAGCTGGGCTGAGGCCAGAGTAGTAGTGGTAAAGCTTGTTACTGAGTCAGCTGTAGTTATAGTTCATGCTCTGACTTCACTTGTTTCAAACTGGTTTGAGACAAATGAACTGTTTAAGAGCATCAGGCCCTCTAGTGCTGTTGAGGCAAAGGGAAATGTGTGCCTGATTTTTGCTTGGATGTTGAAAGACTAAATATTCAAAACAAATTAAATTACAAAGCATTATAAAAGGCTGGGTTAGATGAGGAATTGAGCATTTGTTTGAGCATGTGCTGTTACGCATGTCAAGCAGTACTTTAAATTGGGTTCTGTTCTTTTAAAAGCAGACAGTGGAGTCTCCAACACTGATGATGATTTCTTTGCTGGTGTGAGTGGGCACTGACAACATTCTACTTTGGGGCCTCGAGTCTAGATGATTGGGAGGCCTTGTAACTATATTGTGGATATATTTCTGGCTAGTGGAAAGGGCTATGCAGTTTGGGGTAGAATTAGATGGGAGAGAGCAGCAGGCTAAAGTCTTAACCTTTTGTGCTTTGTGACTTACCTGCCTGGTGCAAAGATTGCAGACATCACATATTGTCTAGGCTAGCTGGAAGAGAGTGTTGGGGAGGAGGTAGCAGTTGTGGTGCACGTTGGCACCAACAACATGGGGAAATGTATCCAAGAGGTCCTGGAGGCCAAATTTAGGCGGCTAGGTAGAAAGCTCAAGCCAGGACCCCAAAAGTAGTGTTACATGTTCCATGCAGGCAGGCAGAGCTCAGTGGTCTCAATGCATGGATGAGAAAGTGGTGTCGGGAGAAGAGGTTTAGATTAGTTGGGCAGTGGGGAATATTTTGGGAGAAGACAGGCCTGTACAAAAGGGATGGGTTTTACTTAAACCAAAATGGAACCAGACTGTTGGTGTGTAACATTAAAAAGGTGGCAGAGCAGCTTTTAAACTGAACTCTAGGAGAAAGCTATCAGGATCGGGGGGGGGGATCCAGTTTGGGACCCCTCATGGGGAGGTTAGATGACAAGACAATGACAGAGTAGGAAGGAGTGGAAGCATAATGAGATATGACAACCAGTCCAGCAAAATGAGAGGCTGTGCGTATAAAGGCGCAAATAAGCAGCCCTTTGGGGGGACTCTGTGTATAGGTGGTTTTATGCCAGTGGTATTCAGACTGGGGTGTCGCGATGCCCCAGCCTGAGGGCCCTGGCCTTTGCCCCTTTAACTGGTGGAGGCAGGGGGGAAGGCAGTGACGCAATCCCCAGGATAGTGCCGCTCAGGGAGGCTGCAGGAACTGGGATGTACTCACCAGTCCCTGTAGCAGCCTTCCCAGGATGCGGGGAGCCCTTTGCGAGCGCCTGCAGGGCTCCCCGCCTCTTTGAAGTGAAAGTAGAGTGATCACATGAAGCGCGATGATCACATGGAGCACGATCGCTCTACTTTCACTTCAAAGTGGCTGGGGAGCCTTGCAGGCGCTTGCGCAGAGAGTTTGAGAACCCAGAGAGTTTGAGAACCACTGTTTTTTGCAAATACTTGAAGTCTCCAAGCAAAGATGGGGGAACTGGAATGTTTGGTAGTTAGGGAAAACAGTGATATATTGAGCATAACAGAAACCTGGTGAAATGCAGAAAACCAGTGGGATACTGCAATTCCAGGTTATCAACTTTATAGGAGGGACAGAGAGGGTTATGTTGGAGGTGGGGTGGCCATCTATGTCAAAGAAGGAGTAGAATTTAGCAGAGCTGAGATTGAAAGCGGGACTGCCTTCACCATAGAATCACTGTGGGTTAAACTACCATTCCCAAGGACCAAGTTTGCGGATGACACTAAACTTTTCTGGATGGTGAAGACCAAAAGTGATTGTGAAGAGCTGCAGAAAGGTCTTGCCAAACTGGGAGAATGAACAGCAAAATGGCAGTGGCATTTCAGTGTCGGTAAGTGTAAAGTAATGCGCATTGGGGCAAAAAAATCAAAACTTCACCAACTGGCTAATAGTCTGAGTTGTCTGTGACAGCTCAGGACAGAAATTTTGGGGTGCTGGTGGACAGCTGGATGTAAGTGTTGAATCAATGTGTCGCAGCAATGAAGTAGGCTAATTCCATACTAGGGATCCTTAAAAAGGGGATTGAGAATAAAACAGCTATTATAATGCAATTGTACAAATCGATGGTACAGCCGCACTTAGAGTATTGTTTTCAGTTCTGGTCACCACATCAGAACTGGTCACCACATCTTAAAAAGGACAAAGTGGAACTAGAAAAGGTTTAGAAGAGAGCAACCAAAATTATTACTGCACTGGGGTACCTCCCTTATGAGGAAAGGCTGCAGCATTTGAGACTCTTCAGTCTAGAAAAGAGGTAACTGAGGGGGGACATGATTGAGACATACAAAATTATACAAGGGATGGATAGAGTGGACAGAGGGATGCTCTTTTTCCTCTCACACAACACCAGAACTAGGGGGTATCCATCAAAATTGAGTATTGGGAGAGTTAGGACAGACAAAAGAAGTTATTTATCAAGCGTGTAATTAGTCTCTGGAACTCCTTGCCGCAGGATGTGATGATGGCTTCTTACCCAGATGCCTTTCATAGGGGATTGGACAGATTTCTGGAGGAAAACTCCATCACAGGTTACAAGCCATGATAGGTATGTACAGACTAAGATTAGCTGATCACTCATCATGAGGGTCAGGTAGGAATTTTTTCTGCCTTCAATGGTGGAGGATGGCACTTCTTTGCCTGTTCCAGCGTGATGAGGGAGGGAGGTATCTTCAGTAAGTTTCATGCACTAAAAATTGGTCACTGTGTTGAATAAAGTGACACAAGTAAACCCAAATGCAGTCATGTCTTCGGGAGGTGTAAGGGTAAATAGAATGCCAGATGTAGGGGAATGGCAGCAAGATGTAAGTATCTTGTGGTCTTGTGTGCTTCCTGAGGCATCTGGTGGGCTGCTGTGAGATACAGGAGACTGGAGTAGATGGGCCTTGGGCCTGATCCAGCAGGGCTCTTATGTTTTTATGCTCTTATGTTCTCATATGGTTTCTGTTTCTGTTTTGAAATGTCAATATACTGTATGTAATTTCATGAAGTATGAAAACTAGGACTGATCTTGCTTACGCTACTAACATTGTCTAGGAATGGCACATAATATCAGTGTAAGAGCCATGATTCAGCAGTGTGGTCCCACTCTGTTCTGTGCTTTGTTCCATATCTGTTGCTGCTCTAGAAGGATGCTTAGCAATGTCTATAAAGAGCTGCATTGCACCATTGGATTAGTGGTTTTATGGCTAAGTACCAGCTCTTCTTATGGCAGCAGTACCTTAAGCACAAATTGGTCTTGGCTCAGCAGCATGAGATGTTTAGCAGGAATTGTCAAGGATTGACATTCTAGAACATTCTGTTGGCTAGGTACATGCTTGACTGAAGCCATTTTCCTTCCCTGAAATATGTGCCTCTCACGCATTTAGCACCAGGACCCACTTTTTAGAATGAGAAACTGTCAAGACCCACTGGAAGTGATGTCATGACCAGAAGTGACATCATCAAGCAGGAAAATTTTTAACAATCCTAGGCTGCAATCCTACCCTCAATTACCCACAAGTAAGTCCCATTTACTATAATTGTTAAAAGCATTTACAGAGTAGCCTGTTCAGAATAGAGAGCTGTAACGTTTCCCGAGATGTAGTCACATACCATGGCAGCATCAAGTCTAATACATTAAAAATAAAATATTGAAATGAATGGGGACCCACCTGAAATTGACTCACAACCCACCTAGTGGGTCCTGACCCACAGTTTGAGAAACACTGACCTAGGTTTTTTGGTATTGAGATGGAGAGGCAAAGAAGGGTATCTAGCAGTAGAAATCTATGTATTCCTGTCTATACAATGACTTCATGAGAATGGAAGCTGGCATATAAGAGCTTGCCAAGTCCAAACAATTTAAAGAATCTCCAGATGCAAGTTTTGCTGAGTAGAAAAGATATTTCAACACTGAGAGTCAGGAATTCCAAACAAACAAACTGTTCTTTAGCTTGTCTGGAACCTTGAAGCATACTTTTTGCAAGGGGAAGAATTCACTGGAGATATTTTGGCTAAGATGGATATTAACTTCTGATCCTATAAATAGGTGTATGTTCACTTTGCTGTTTTGTTGTAGGGAGGCAGTTTCGGTGTGATTTTGGCTCTGAATTTAATGGCTTAAAGTTCATGGGTCTAAAATAGGACTGCCTGCTTTAATCAGTAAAATAATCAGCTAAAGCATTTGTTGATTAGTTTGTAGGGGTCAGCATTAATTGTTGGGACTGTGTATTAAAGGCACATAGCTTTTATTGCTGGAGGTTACTTTGATTCTGCTGTCTTCCTCCAATGGGAATTGAAAAAGAAAGTTAGAGAGAGCCAAGGGGGGAGCGTGATGAGCACTTGAGCAACCTCTTCCTCCAGCATACAAAATAAATTGAAATAGTACCTCCCCAAGATAGGCATAACTCTAGGCAATAAGTGGGTTTTCTCTACCCATTCCAGCAAAAGTCCCTCCTTGTGCAGTAATGTGGGACTGCTGAGCTCAGTAGCATCGTGAACTCTGGCAGCTGAACACTGTGGTGCTGGTGATTGGTATTGATTGCACAGACCAACCTTGCCCCAAACCTGATGGTTGCAGGACAAAATGAAAATTTGGGGGGGGGGAGGGGAAGAGTGGGGTGAGGAATGGCTGATCTGGCAGTGTGCATCCCAAACCAATTTTCACCCTTCACAGCCTCAAACCTTCAAGTAGTGGCTCCGAAACTTTTTTGACCGGCATCTCCCTTGACCTATGGACCATTGGCTTCAGCTCCACATTAGGGCTACAATCATATACATTGTATAGGGTGGCAGGGTTTTTGTCAGGATTCCTTGACTTCCCTGGCTGGTTTCTGTGGCTTCTCTGGGGAACCACGTCTGACAGTTTTGGAACCATTGCCTTAAAGAATTTTGGAGGGGAATTGATTGGGGTCAGAGAAGCTCTCTTCATCTGATTCTTTGAAGGGGGAAAAAAAATTAGGGGATGAGCAATTTGGTATCCTTTCTAAATATGTGAATTGTTAGGGGTTTGCTTGAACAATTCCTTCCCTCTCTAAAGTATTTTCACTTTTTTCAACTACCCCACCCTACCCATATTTCCTGGTCTCTGGCAGTGACTGAGCATGCTTGTTGGACACTTTTGGCTTTCTTAATTTGCATTTATAAATATTTCTGCATACCTGGGAGTCCCCAACATGTGTCTGAGCCCCTTACATTGTCTGTGGGTATCCCCATTTCACTGCTCAGTTGGCTCACCATCTTTGGAATTGGAAGGGATGTGGGGACCTGCAACAGTATATCTTCCTGTTTAGTGCTTCCGCCAGCCTGGAAAAGTAGTCTCGTAGTACTTTTATCTCTTCACTCCGTCCATGAGCTCCAATCTTTGCCTTTCTTTCTCTGACCATATATAGCAACCAAGTGCATAGCAATGGGGCTGAAAGCATGTCCCTGGCAGCCACCACTAGAACTTCTGTTGTGCGAGAGAGTATCATAGGCTGCAACCCATTCCGGTGGGTCCTGAAAGATTCTAATTCTAAAAAGTGGGTCCTGGTGCTAAATGTGTGAAAACCACTGGTCTAATCTATGTCACAGACCCTCTGCTTGATCCTATAAGTGCCCTAGTGAATGTGTGCGTGGAGAGGGTGTGGGGCTTTGGGGGTGGGGAAAGAAGGGTTTGGTTTTCAGACTGTGTTTGGTTACTTCTCAATAAATCGGCACCAAATTTGGACAGGTGATGCTTGCAACATAAATTATTTCATGCCAAGCTTTGGGCAAATTGGAAAATGGCTTGGATTTTAAGCTCAATAAAGCATTCAGAGCTTATCGTGACAGAGGACAGTTTTTATTGTTCACCTTAACTATCCAGGCACTGTTGTGGCTGGATAACGATTTTATTAATATGAAGAAGCTCAGAATTCCTTATGAGTAAGGTGTTGCATCCTTTGCATAAGGATTCTGTTTGCAGTTGTAATGCTTTGTCTGCTGCTTTGAAACTTTAAGCACTACTCTTTAAAACAAAATTGACTTGCCAAATGCCTCAAGTTCTAGATACCTTCGGCAACCAGTGATTTACCCCTGGCTTATCTTTTGCCAAACTGAACTATGTATCCATATACTGCCTTGGCTTTGATGCTGTTGCCTGATCATAATTTCCAGATGAAGATTTGGGTGCAGTTTTAAAATTCTGGCTGTCATGGAATTGTCTATCTTTTGTAGGCAGAAAACTGAGTATTATTGTTCATTACAAAGTATGACCTGACTAGAAAGGACTTTTTCCTTTTTATTGTGCAGGACAAACTTCAGGAACAGACAATTTCAATGTACTGTCATTGTGTGGCTGCTGCTATAAGTTAGCAAAATGAAGATTTGAAATTTCCTATTTGCTACAATGGCACCTGTGGTGCAGTGGGTAGATTTTCATCAAGAAGACAGCATATCAGTGAAGGAACTAAACTTCCCATATGCCTTGCTGCAGCCCTGATCTAGCCTGAACCACATGTGGTTCCTATTCTTTTTAAGTAAAATTAAGTCCCCACCAATATGTGTTTCATTTGGCCCCACGTTGTGCAAATTGTCTCTGATGCAGGGACAAACATAGAGAAACACATCCTGAATTCTGCATGTAGGGAGGTGCTTGAAAAGAGGAATTGCATTCCTTGGTCTTGTTCAGTATTTACTCACTTACCTGGCATTCATTAGCAGGAGAT
Source organism: Tiliqua scincoides (assembly GCF_035046505.1). NCBI lineage: Eukaryota > Metazoa > Chordata > Lepidosauria > Squamata > Scincidae > Tiliqua > Tiliqua scincoides. The sequence continues at coordinate 67,433,975 of NC_089825.1, read as the reverse complement.
TTAGTACTTGGAGCTATAGCTGAGAAAAGGCTGGGAAAAGGACTAGAACAGTGGTTCCCAAACTTTTTAGCCCTAGAACCCATTTTTTTAAACAATACTCCATCAGGACCCACCTAGATTTAAAAAAGATCTAGAAAGAAATATTTTATTTATTTATAAGTAAGTATAACCAGAAAAAGGCCCCCAAACAATTATCTCTATATTTACACATGCTTGCCAACTTCAACAGCTCAGCTCCTTGCAGGGCAATTAGCAGCTATCTTGCAAACTGTAGGAGCTGAGCTCTTTGCAGGGTAATAAGCAACTACAGTATGATTTTTGAATAGCCTCAGGGCTTGAGCCAGTTATCTGATCTTTCCATCACCCTTTAGCAGCCCACAAAAATTGAGTCGTGATCCGCCAGTGAGTCCAGATCCACAGTTTGGGAACTGCTGAACTAGAAAAAAAATCAACCTGCAGTTGCCTCTTGTGAAACAGCCTGTCTGCCTCTCACCGCTATGCTAATAGCAGCACTATTCCTTCTCCCCTATACCACAAGCAAATCCTCCCCCCCGTCATAGGGCTCTGTTTGATAATGACTCATGCAGCAATAGAAACAACAAAAATAACCACCCAGCAGTATCCACCCATAACTGCAGCTTCAACCCTGTTGCCCTAGCACCATACGCAATCCTTTCTCCCAACCAGATAGCATTACCCACCATTTGATGGGATGATTAGCAGGTGGCAAAAAAGATGCTATCTTTAAGCTGGCCCCTGTACACGTTTGAGCTTCTAGGGCCTGTCCAGGTCTGGGGATGCCTTTGGTCAGACCTCCTGAGTAGCATTGGAAGCATTGGTAGTTTTTAAGTGAGCAATAGGCTTGATTGTGACTGAATTAGCTTGAAAATGGGGTCGATGATATCTAGTTTTTGTTATGGGACTTCTAGCAGTAATGAATATACCAACTGGTGGCCCTTATCAGAACAGAGCTTTGGGTCCTAAGTTGGTACAGAGGATGGTAGTTTCAAATATTGCATTTGGGAAGAGGTGTGCCTCAGTCTACAGACTCTGCTTTGTGCTGCATGTCCACAATTGGGCATGAGTTAATATTTGTTCCTGCCCCAGTGTCTGTTGGGAGGGCCTCCTCGGGGCAGAGAGTAGTCAAATGTAAGGTGGGTAGTAAATGCAGGAGTGCTGATTACAACGCTTCAGATTAGGGCTGAGAAACTCTGAGGAGGCCGGGCAGGGAGTATGTTGGCAACCTTCAGTCTCTAAAGACTATGGTATCGCGCTCTGAATGGTGGTTCTGGAACAGCGTCTAGTGTGGCTGAAAAGGCCAATTCGGGAGTGACAATCCCTTCCACACTGGGAGCAAGAGCAGGCTGTCCCTGGTCTGTCTCCTTGGCTATGGGCCTTCCTTCTTTGCCTCTTTGCCTCGGGCTGTTGGCCAAGTGTCTCATCAAACTGGGAAAGGCCATGCTGCACAGCCTGCCTCCAAGCAGACTGCTCAGAGGCCAGGGTTTCCCACCTGTTGAGGTCTAAGGCCTTCAGATCCCTCTTGCAGATGTCCTTGTATCGCAGCTGTGGTCTACCTGTAGGGCGCTTTCCTTGCATGAGTTCTCCATAGTGGAGATCCTTTGGGATCTGGCCATCATCCATTCTCACAACATGACCAAGCCAACGCAGGCGTCTCTGTTTCAGCAGTGAATACATGCTAGGGATTCCAGCACGTTCCAGGACTGTGTTGTTTGGAACTTTGTCCTGCCAGGTGATGCCGAGAATGCGTCGGAGGCAGCGCATGTGGAAAGCGCTCAGTTTCCTCTCCTGTTGTGAGCGAAGAGTCCATGACTCGCTGCAGTACAGAAGTGTACTCAGGTTGCAAGCTCTGTAGACCTGGATCTTGGTATGTTCCGTCAGCTTCTTGTTGGACCAGGCAGGGAGTAGTTGCAGTACTTACTATGTAGCACTTACTGTAGTAAGTACTAAGAGAGTTGATGATAGGGAGCATATTGTCAGGGTCTCCTTTATGTGATACTGCTTGAGCCATTGGGTTCATTGGCTGTCAGCAAACCTGGCAGAGGTTGTGGAGGGCAGATAACTGACCTAGAGTCTCCAGTGGGGGTAAGTGAGGATATAGTAACCAGACTTAGAGCTCTCACCATGCACCCATGTATAAGGGCCTTGCAATATACTGGCTATGAACCTTCATGATAGAAGAATTTGCTATCTTTCAAGCTGCAGATAATATTGTAGGAATCTGAGTTCCACAACAATGTAATTTGTAGCTCAACAGCCTGAATATAAAACGACAGTTTTTCCACAGACTGTCTATATCAGGGGTGTCAAACATAAGGCCCCGGGGGCCAGATGCGGCCTCTGGAAGCTTTTTACTTGGCCCTCAGGCTCTCAGCTGCTGAGCAGCACTGAGGTGTTACCACTGAAACAGTGGCCCACGTGAAAATTGGCCTTTCCCATATCTTGAAATATGATCAAGATTTGAGTATTTTTCCTTCTGTCATTTGCAGTTAATGAACTTCTGTACGAGAGCAAGGTGCTGATTTCTGGCCATCAGCTGCTTAATGATGTCACTTTCTGCTTAATGTCATCACTTCTGGCCCTCAACAGGCACCCTGATGCTAACTTTGGCCCTCTGTATGAAATGAGTTTGACAGCCCTGGTCTATATGATGAAAGCTATAGGATGGTCAAGATACTGAATAAGGAAAGATTGAGATACAGCAGTTAAAAAGATTGTCCCCAAGTACAATTTTCACCTCTTTGGCCATTTTTTGCATGTGCATAACATAACTTCAGTATTTCCTTTTGGTACTACATAGCCTATCAAAACTGGAAGGAGTCTCATCCAAAGATAGTAATGACTACCTTGTCTCACTCATTTCAGTACTGCTTAGTGTTGACTGATTTTCGTTGGATACAACCCAAAGAAGTTTCAGATGTGTTGCTTATCCTGGTTTGTTATAAATCCATTGTGTATTTTGATGAAGTTTGTTTTAATAAATTTTTAACCAGTTGTATGTCATGCATTGATGCACTTTAAAAACATTTTTGTAAAATGAAAATGGACAAAACTTTATTCTGCAGTTTGTTGAGGTTCATGCTGAACGATAATTTGTAAACGTTCAGAATTGCTCTTAGTGATCTAAAACAGCCATTTTCAACCACTGTGCCATGGCACATTGGTGTGCTGCGAGTAGTTCTCAGGTGTGCCACAGGAATTTGGGGGAAAATCATTTATTAGTCGGGCCAATGGGGGATTTGAGCCTCCCACTGGCAGCCTGGTGTGCCTTATCAATTGTCAAAAACCTGATGGTGTGCCTCAACACAACAAAAGGTGTGCCTTTTAGTGCCTTGTCAGTGTGCCGTGAGATGAAAAAGGTTGAAAATTGCTGATCTAGAAGTTTCAATAGATGTTTTATATTGACAAGAGCGCCTGCTTGGTACCAAAACTAGCTTTCTCAGACTGCTGTAAAGAAAAAAGTGTTTGGCAGCCATCTTGTGCTTTTGGTGTAACAGTTCTCAATCTTTGGGGAGGATCACCTCAGTCCAAGTTATTTTCAACCCTTCTAAGAAATCAAAATGACGGTCAGATCTCTGTCCCTGTGTGAAATTGGTAATGAAATCCTAATATTTTTGCTTCCAAGTATTTCTATCCCCAAACCCTTCAATTTTAAAATATTGGTGTTAAGGAAGTAAAATAGGTGGTGGAGGTATACTAGCCTTCTCTCTTTGAATAAACTAATAAGCTCTACATCTACTTTCACTTCTGCAGGAAGCCCTGCTGCAGGTCGCGCCGGGCTCCCCGCACCCCCGGGAGGCTGCAGGGGCTTGGGTACGTGTACCCAAGCCCCTGCAGCCCCCTGAGCGGTGTGATCCTGGGGATCGCATCGCTGCCTCCTCCCACCTCTGCTGCCTCCCCCCTCCCACCCACGCAAGAAGTTAGTGGCTCTCAAACTCTACCAGAGATTTTGAGAACCACTGACTTAGCAGATAGTTTCCTTTTCTTTCCTGTCTCTGCTGGATAACTAGAGAAGGTTGCGAACATGCTTCTCATTAAACAGTCTTGCTGCCTCTTGAGCTGATTCACTTGAGTCAGCAGACCAGCCAGGATATGACTGTTCAGTATGAATGCAATAAAAGTGTAGTGATTCTTGCCCTGTGACTTTAACACATGCATATTTAGGGGAAAATTTTCTGATTCTTGACTGTAAGAAAAGGTGGCTTCTTCTTTTTTTGTGGCTGTTTGGTTTCTGTCCCATTTAGGCCATCTAACTAAACTAACTAGGAGGACAGGCCTACATAAAAACCTATAGCAGTGTAAAATGTGATAACTGTACAACAGGGAAACTACCCTCAGATAATTTTGAAGAGTGTTTTGAGATCCTTAGTCTTCCCTACAGATCTATGTTTACTCTTTAAATTTTGTAGTGTAACTGCTCCCAAAGAATAATTTATGGCAACTTTGTATCTCAGTCTACAGTACTGTATGTTCTTTTGAAGTGTTGATTTTATATTCATATTGACAACATTATGGAAACTTCCCCAAATGGTATGTCCCATTTTCTTATCTTTTGGGAGATGCTAAATTTTGTATTGCTGAAAGACCGGTTTTGGGTGTGGCATTAGCGTAGTGTCAATAATGTCCAGCACATCAAAATGACCTAGCAATGTGACTTAGAACTGGCCATGTTTGTGTGAGGAGCTGTTTCTCAGGGGGGTATTTGTAACAATATGCAACAGTGAACAAAATTATTTATGTAAGAGGAATGCAACAATGCTTAGGCTGGGTTTTCAGAAGCTGGGTTTGAAAGCAAAATATACATGGAACAATCCAATATGTCCCTGGTACTCTCAGGAGTAAATCTCTTGAGATAAGTCTTTGTGGGGGAAGGTAGAGGTGCAATTCCCAGGATTGTGCAGCTGTGGGGGAAGGGGGGCTATTTTTAAACTTGCATGCTGCCAGGGTCTGGGTAGTGTGGGGAGCCTTGCGGAGCACACTGCAGGGCTCCCCGAAGCTTGTAAAAGGTGAAAGTTGCAATCACGATGAAACTGGAACTTTTTACCATGGGGAGCCCTGCAGAGCGCTCTGTGGGACTCCAACTCCCTGGCGGCACGGTCCTGGGGTTTGAGTCACTGCTTTCCTTCTGCCCCTTGAAGTTAAAGGGGCTGTGGGTTACAACCTACAAGTTTGAGTACTGCTGCAATATGTAATCAACTGGAACCTAAATGCTTTCTCTGACATGCTTGTGTGTGATACAATGTTGTAATAATTGGCAGGATGCTTGTTCTATTTAGTATGTAGATACACTAACAATAAAGTAGCAAAATACATACTAGAGCAGTGATTTTCAATCTTTTTCACCTCATGGCATACTGATAAGGTGCTAAAATTGTCACGGCACATCAGCAGTTTGTTTTTTTTACAATAGACAAGGCACACCACTCTGCTGGTGGGGGCTCACATCCCCCAGTTGCCCTACTAACAAATGACCCACCCCCCGAACTCCCATGGCACATCTGCAAACCACTTGTGGCACACCAATGTGCCACAGCACACTGGTTGAAAATAGCTGTGCTAGAGTATCTACTGGTATGCATTTTAACTTATTACATACATCTGTATCCCATCGTGGTGGTGGTCTTTTTGTCCTTGCAACATTTCTGAGAAGTGGGTGAGGCAGAGAGAGCACATAGCTCAAGAGCACTTAATGCAAATTTTGACCAGCGTCTTCCTCATCAATCCAAACACACCTGCAGCATGAAAGTATAAGTCTTATGCTTGGAAGCTCAGTGCTTTAAATGAGTGCACAGTACTTTTAATTAAGACACACATTGCTGATATCCTCTGGAGGAACAGACTCCAGGTTTTTTCTTGGACCTGTGCAATTTTAATTTAATCTGTATGATAGTTTAGTATAAGAAATGCAGAATATAGATGTATAAGTCATGTACAAGATGACTGCCAATAATTGTGTGTGGATGAAACCATCATGAACACAAATCATGGGGGAAAAACTACAAAAAGTTGCCTAATATTTTACAGCTTAATAAAAAAAAAAATGCCAAGCACTTCTCAGTTTGAAGAGTTGGGTTACTTACTAAGCAAACATTTTTCCTGATCTTCACCCTTTTGCTTTCAGAGTTTTAAATTTTCACGTTGCTTTTAATTTTTAAGTCCATGGAAAAGATCTCACTACTGTCCTGGTGCAAATTTGGCAGCTGGGAGAATGTGCAGCTGTGCCAATAGCCTAGATTACAAGATATCGCTCCCCTTTTGAAGGCAGCACAATACCCAACAGTTCCCAAACTCAGGGAGCGTTTGGGAACTGTTAAATGTTAGTTTGGAAGGAGTGGGGCAGCAACATGATTGCCACAATTGCACTGGTGCTGGGGAGGAAATTGCACCCTTGTTGGGTTTTTTAAACTTACCTGTGGGTTGCTATAGCTTCCAGAGGGTCCAGGGAACCCACAACCCCCTATGCATGCTTCCCTGCATCTCCCAAACTGTTGCCCTCCCCCTGCCCAGAAATGCCTCTTCCCCACCTCTTTTCTCCCTCCCTCCATCCTTTCCCACCCCCTATGCCAGTCCATCCACCCCGGCACAGACTCGTGCTATCCTGGTGCTGCTCTGTCTCCGCTGGGCCAGCACACGTCCATGCGCTGGCCCAGTCTGCTCCCAAGTAGCCATGATCATCCTTTTTGGCATGTTGGTGACATTTGGGAGCTGGCAGAAGGGACTTATGGTGGCTCGGGGTGGGGGGATAGGATTGTGCTACATGTGGAGTTTTCAGCGCCGTGTGCCATGGTATGTAGTTTCACCTTGTGTGGCAGATACCTATTAACTTAAGAAAAGCTGCATTCACTCTTGTTTGGTGTAAGTCATAATGGTGGTTAGATCTGTTTCGTACAAACACCTTTTGTTTTCAGCCCTACAGATCTTTGTGGCCCAAGAGGACTGAGTGGCTTTCCTCTATTATACTTTAACCCATTTCTGCCCAGTCCGTAGGTGTACACATTTGATCCCTGTTGTGTATATGCAACATTGGGCAGAAATGGCTTAAGAAAACTCATTCAAGTGAGAGCTGTGCCAGAGACACTGAGAAGTATTCTTCTCTGCCATAACCACAGGCTTGGAAATTATTTTGCTTTTTAGCAGAGATAAAAAGCTGCTGAGGATGAACCTATTTTTTAGGTTGCATCCCATTAAAATATATTTGTTTAGGTTTTTTGAATGCAGGTAGCTAACAAATAACATGGGATATACAGAATACTGCCATATAGCCATATTGTTAATCTGCACAATATGCTCAACAGAAGAGCTTCAGTATCATCTGTTACTATTTATAAATTTATAAACTGCCAAAGGACTCTGAAAACTGAACACCTTGTAATAAAAACCTTCTGCAATTTCTTTTTTTAAAAATAGGGTAGCATAATAAGTGAACTTCTGCTTCAGTATATGCAGATCACAGGACAGTGCAATTGGACCCCTAGCTAAAGAAAAAAAAGTTAATGCTTAGGTGAAGTGAATGAAAGGAGATGTATGCATCCAGGCTTAACCTGCGCAGTGTGTAGCAAGGCTTATAAATAGCCTTTTGCCTGATGTCCATGGAAGTAAGGGCCAACTATATGTTTGGTACTGACAAACTTGACTTCTGTTTCACAGCAGCAGCTGTGAAGGAGAGCTGAATCCAGAATGGGGCTTTAGTTGTGTGGGGGAAGGCTTTTAAATTTCTCTTTTCAAAAACAGAATGCAGGATTTGGGGAGAAGTGTTCTGGATCGGGACTGGTGAGGACTTAAGAGTTGTCCATCATTGCCATTATCGAGCTAAGCTATTTGTGTGGTTTGGCCCTGGAGCAGCCACCCAGGGAAACGTCCTTGTAAATTGGAAGAGTGGGTGTGTTAAGTTTTTATGATCAATATTCTAAAAATTCCTCATTTTTGGAAATTTTTCCCTTCCATGCAGCTGTTGATGTGCCCCAACAATTTGCGCAAGTGTATCCATGTACCAGTTGTGCTAACAACATTTTACATAGGCTTGAGGTTTCTGGGCTTTAATAGAAAGTTTGGTGTACAGTGTGGTATAGGGAGCTGTTTAGAACATGAAAAGTATTGACCTGTCCACTAGATTCCCAGTACTGCGGGTGCTGTAGGCTTATTCCATAGTCTTTCAAGACTGAAGGTTGCCAACCAAGACTGCAGAAGCTCTCACCTCTCTGTTAATCTCCAAATTATTTGCCATGTTAGTGGTTCTTGAAACACCTCCAGGCTGGTTTTTCTCTCTCACAGTTTTATTTTTTTGCCCTGCAGGTACTGTGAAGCAGTAGATGTAAATTTGAAGAAGTTCTGAAGGCACAAATGGCTTTAGCTGGCTGTCCAGATTCCTTTTTGCACCATCCTTATCGGATAGTAAGTAATGATTAAATATATATTTAAAATATATTGAATTTAGCTGTGGTTGTGCAGTAATTTGTTAGTTGATCTGTTTGCTATTTGGGCAATGCACTTGACTTGATTCAAGATAACTCTTAACTGGGTGGAAAGTTGACCTTGTAATACTTCATGCCTGATGCTTCTAGTTGATCTGTTTGCATTAGAAACTACAGAGGAAGACAGACACCATAAATGAAGGCTAGATGTGTGCAGCCTGCAGTTAGTGCAGCCTAGAGTCAAAAGAGGTTGATCTGTGAACCAGGATGTTCTCAACTCAAATCTTCCCTTTGTCATAAATGAACTAGGGTGGCCCAAAGCAAATTGATACCCTTCTTCTCAAAAAGTTTCCTTTTCCTGCATTTACTTAATACAGGGAAAGAGTGGGGCCACACACTTCTGCTGATTACTGCACCCCCTGGCTGCTGTACATTTGGCTGTCATTAGGCAAGGGCTGCATAGACCACAGGAGTAAGAACCCTCAATAACCAGGGCTTTCTGAAATGCTGGTTTGTCTCATCAAATGCCAATATACTTCTTGTGGTTGCAAAAGCAAGGGTGGTGGGATGTCTATGTTACTGACTCTACAAACATTTGCCAAGCAGCTGTTTTCTGCTACTGCAAATGGTAGAAATTTGAAATATGAGAATTTAATTCAGGTGGTAAAAAACCCACTTTGTACCCAATTTGTTTAACTTGCAACAAATGCTTCTGCCATATGCCAAAGTCAGCATAGGATAGCACTTGACTGCATGGTCATAGTCCTCTGTATTAGCTTTGGTCACTCTTCTTTTTAGTAACACAGGATTGCATTTAAGTCACATTCCTTTTGTACAACTTGCTGTGCTTTTTGGAGAGGTAGTCCTTGCAGGAGTTAATGGGGGTGTGTGTCTATGACTGAAGTCATAATTAAAAGAGAATATTGTCAGTTTTGCAAACCTATGTTGTAGTCTTGAACTAGAGAGACCTGGAATCGGGTCTTCACTGAGCCATGAAGCTTTATGTTAAGCCATTCTGCCTAACCTATCTCCTAAAGTGCTTGTGAGGACTCTCCATGGATACTTTCTTGGCAGAAGGGTGGGATACAAATTAGAAAAACGAAATGACTTGCAGTCAGGTAACCTAACTAACACTATTGTAATTTTCCTTAAGGTGTGGTTTGAGAAGTAAATGGCCTAATTGTTTCCTTAAAAGCCATACCTGATGTTTATGAGCAATTTGGCTTGCTTTGAATATGATCCTAGAGAACGTGTAGGAGAACTTGAACAGATCCTTTTACTATCTCCCATAGTATTTTCCCCCTTCCCCCCAAAAAATTACCTGTTTGGCTCCTTAAGGGGGAATGCAAATAGACATTCCAGTATTGTGAGAAAGTAAATTTTAGTGAGGATTCCAATTAAAAAAAAAAAAGTATTTGAATATGTTTATAAAGCTCATCTTCTGATATTTTGGGATTGACTCATGGATTTTAAAAGCCTGAAGTTGGCAGCCATGCACTAATGGCTGTGCCAGAAGATGCTGTCTAAAGTTCACAATGTGCTAGTATTCCTGCAATGAACATTTGAAACCATAATAATGCCTGGCTTTGGGAAAACATTTACAACTAGCATGTCTTTCTGTGGAGAGTAATCTTTTTCTTGCTTTAGAATGGTCAACTTAACCCCACTTCCTTAACCATATTCACCCTGATCCAGGGTTCTGAACCAGTGGTTCTGATGTGCAAGTAGGTTTTCACCCAAGTGCAGTGATATGCATACTGGGGCGTTGCGGACTGTTTTTTCTTAAGGGGCAGGGAGGAGGGGAAGGCAGAGGTGTGATGCCCAGCATCGTGCCTCTGATCTGGGTGCAGGGGCAGGCTGCCACTCACTGTAGGAGCCTCCCAGGGGTCAGGATTAGCCTGGTGCCAGTCTCAGCCGGGCTCCCCATGCAGCGCAGACCCCTCCAGAAGGCAATTGTGACCACTTCCGGTTTTGTTATCGAGAAACAGGAAGTGGTCACGATTGCCTTCTGGAGGGCTCTGTGCTATGTGGGGAGCCCTGCTGAGGCTGGCACTGGGCTACCCTGACCCCTGGGAGGCTCCTGCAGGTGGCAGTGAGTTGCAGAACACCCCTGTGCCCAGATTAGAGGCACGATGCTGGGCATCACATCTCTGCCTTGTCCCCTGCCTTCTGAGCAAAGACTTTGTGGCTCTCATACTCTCCCTGAGAGTTTGAGAACCACTGCCCAAGTGGAAGCTGCCTCTATTCAACTTATTGTTGGCTTAAGCTCTGCATGCATGCTCAGTATTTGCATGCAGGGTATTGCACTGAATGTGAACTGAGCACTCTCTGATCACGCACTGCTCCATATGTACATTGGAGCCCCAGAAGCTGATGCTGAACCCAAATTCTTGAAACCAGTGAGAATTAGTTCTATCCTGTGTGCTTGAGGGTGAATACCTTCACTTCTTTTAGGGGAAGGTGCCTAAATTTGTGATGGTGTGCACGCTTACCTTGAATAAGACTCATTAAATACAGTAGGACTCTCCAAGTAAACTAACCAAGTACAGTAAGATCAGGCTGGAAGGCTTATAAAATTGCTTAGTCTGCAATTTTTATTAGCAGAGTTGCATTTCTAACCTTTTTGTTGGAGAAGAAGGTCCTCAGTCATTTAGAGTTAATCCGACTCACTCCCAAATCCTAACTACAGTTGAACTAGTACTGTGGCTCTGATGGGAATATGGGTTTCTACAAGAGTGATTTTGTTGGAGAAGGCTTCCAGTTGTAGATTGCCTACTTGCTTTTTGAAATGGACCAGTTGGGAGGAGAGGAAGGCAGCAGGGAATGAAAGAACGAGGACTGTCCCAGGGTAAACACACTCTGCTGGAGTGTGTCCAGGGCTGAACAGGTGGAAAGTGACCCTGACCCTGGCTCTTCTCTTGGCACAATTCCTGTTGCTACTGCTTAATGTTGGTGAGGGAGCATGTGGGAAAGGGGATGTTGGCTATTGCTTGGCTCTGGAAGATGAGTGACCATTGTGTTTGTCAAAGAAAGGTGAAGAGTTATGCAACAGCTGGGAATTGGAGGCAGTGGTCCATATTTTGTTCCAAAAGTACTGTATATGCAACCCTATGCATTATCCCCTTAGTAGTTGCCAGCTAATTCCCAGCAGTAAAGAGAAAACATCTAAAATAAATCATGCATAGGTCATCTATTAAAGTTTTTTCCCCCCAAGCTGGCATTTCAGCCCCAACCTTGAGCCACTGCCTGTCCCCTTGGATTGAAATTCCATTATATAGTACTGAATAGTTACATCCAAGTGCATAAATCCATTGAAACATTGCTTTTCTTTGCAGCCTTTTTCTGTCCATGCTTACTTGGAAGGCAGTCCTATTGATTTTGTTGGGGCTTCTTCCTAACTAGGTAGACATGAAATTGCAGCTGTTCTCAAGAAGTTTGTCTATCTGTCCATTTCATGTTTAAAATGCATGTGCTTGTTATGTAGATGAGTTATGCCTGATATTGTGAAAAAGCTGTAAACATAGTGCATAGCATGCTCCATTGAATTGTGGCTGTGTAGAATAGAATTACTTCAACTGGTGATTGTTTGGATGGGAGGAGGCTACAATGCCATCACCATGATTGCACTGCTGCCGGGTAGGAAAGGGGTTCCTCTTGTTCACTTCATTTTTTAGTCCAGCAAATATATCTCCCTGATGTGACATTTAAGTGATGAAAACAATACTCCAAATGCCTGCAATTTATTTACATTTTTATACTTCTTCCAATTTGCTCAGGGTTCATTCCTTTTTGTCCTCACAACAACCCTGTGAGGTAGGTAAGGCTAGTTAGAGACAGTGACTGACTTGACTGAAAGACCGTGACTGGCTTCATCCAGAAAGCTTTGTGGCTGAGTAGAGATTCAAACCTGGATCTTCCCGGTCCAAGTCCAGCTCCTGAACAACTAAATGTTGCCAGTGGTTACAATCATCAGTTCAGTAGAGATGATCCTCTATGAAAGTCTAGACCAGTGTTTCTCAAACTGTGGTTGCGAGCCATTTTCAGGTTGGTCCCCTTTCATTTCAGTATTTTATTTTTCATGTATTAGACATGATGCTACCCTAGTATGTCACTGGATTTGGGGGAATATTACAGACCTGTACTTTTAACAAGCTGCTATGTATATTCTTTTAACAATGATAGTCAGTGGGACTTACTCCTGGGTAAGTATGGGTAGGATTGCAGCCTAGTATTGTTAAAATTTTTCCTGCGTGACTGTCACTTCCAGTCATGACGTCACTTCTGGAGGATCCTGACAAATTCTCATTCTAAAAAGTGGGTCCCGGTGCTAAATGTATGAGAACCACTGGGCTAGACTGTCAGTTAAAGCCGAAAACAGTGTTGAGCTGGATCCTAGTTTGAAGGAGTTCCATGAACAGGGTTCTTACTAACTTTTCTGTTCCTGCCAAATGCTGCTTTTCCTGATATCTCTTCATACTGATCATACTGAACTTGGACTCAATCCATTTACCGATCAGAAGCATTTCCTTGGAAACTATCCTTAATCTTGTGGGGGTAAAAAAACAACAACCCTTTTCCACTAATATCTTCAGGAGACCTTTCTAGAATTCTGACTCTTGGTTTTGTATGCTTAAAAAAAAAAAAATTCCAGCAGTGAGAATTGGCAGCACTTATCTTGTGTTCCTGGAAGTTCAGATTGGAGTTCCAGAATTTCTCAGAAAAAAGGGATGACTTACTGTGGGTGCATTCCTATTCTTATGCAATCGGGAATCACAGCAGTAATCAAGCACATTCACTTGAACTCTTTATTCAATTAAGGAGGAAATGAAGGCTTTATGTTCTGCTTCTAGTGATATGATCAGTGATTCTTATTCCAGTACAAGGATTCATCATAAGATTACTAAAACATGTCTGGAGGAAAGGTTCAGAGTTCAATAGGTTATTTCCTTCTACCCCATGTCCCCACTCTGGTAACGCCATCAGAGAAAGTAGATTCAATAGAAGTTTGTTTTTTTCCATGAGCTGCAATATGTTCCTTGACGTGAATAGAGAGTAAGGTCCTTACGAAGGAGAAAATATTCTTGCTTACAAACTGAGATGGGGAACTTCAAGTCTTTACTCTTTTTCATCTTTTTTAATTTTAAGACTTGGATTCCGATATTCAAGACTGTAAAATCCCTGCTATTGGGTTTTGCTGGTTTCTTCTTTCACTGTCCTTGAAATTAGACTTGGGTTATGCATATTCAAGCCTGGTAGAATTCATTGATTGAGTGAGAATTTGAAACTGGATTGTGCTGTCAAAGTCCAACGTTCTAACTATATCGTTACTGCCTCTCCAGAAATGACTGATCCTAGAACCGAAGATTTAGGGAAACTTATTGAAAACATTATTATTAAACTGTAATGCCTGTAAAACTCAAATGTTACAGATTGTCGGAATTTTTCTGTTTTCTGTATGTAAAAGTAAACTGATAATCCATCTGTTGGACATACTTCTGCAGATAAAACATGGCAGAAACTTGTGCTCAGCCTCTGCAGGCTTCAGAAAGCCCTCCAGAGGGGACTGGAACACAACTCCAGTCACCTTGTTAGGTTCAGGTTGAGCAAAGTCTGCAGATAATAATGGGCTCAAACTGTAGTAAAAAAAAGAATAGGACATGCCTTTTATTGGTACCTGTTCATGATCTCTTATGTATTTTAATGAAGATCTCTTGAAATAATTTCAGTTTATGGTTTGAGAGATCAGTGTTGGTGTACAGGTAATGGGCAGCCATGATTAGTTCTGACAAGGGAAAAGTGGGGGATAGAGTTCAGTAAGGAGGTGAGGAGAGAAGATGCATTCCTGTGGCCGGCTTCCAGTTTGCTAACTTTTGTGGTTGAAGCCAGTAATACATATGGGCAGGTGGTTTTGTGTGTAAACATACACTTCTTCTGCACTTCATGAAGCGCTGCTGTTGATGGCAAAAGTAAGTACAACTGCACAAAACTATAATGTTCATAGCACAGAAACACTTTAATCTGCTGTTGGCATTGTAGCCTCCCTCCTCTGAAGTAATCAACTGGCTGTCCCTTGTTTTGTATGCAGTAGTACACTTGTAACTACTGGCACACAAGAAAATGTCGTTTCCAATAACATGCTGGTAATTAACAGGAGCCTTTTGATCCTGGAGGAATCTTAATGCAGTGTAGTGTTTCGGTGTTCTCATATGGCATTAAAAGAGCCATTGTAGTTTTGCTTCTGCAGAAGTGTTGGGAATATACTTTTTTTTCAAAGAATTGCAGTAATTTTATTTTGTTTTCAAGTGTGCCAGTACTTCCCTGGATGAGGAGGAGGGAATGAAAATACAGAATGAACTCCTGCGTATTTCATTGTTCACTCTATACAGAGTAGAAGAAAATGAAGTACTCTCTGTCAAGTTGGAGGCAACTGGCAGTGGGAAGGGCTTGTCTGCCAACTGGAGAGGATGCCAGTTCATTGCTACAATTCTTAGTGCTCTCTTGTCTCTCCCCCTCTCCCATGGGGACTTCTTGAGACTAAATTGTAAATTTGTATCCAATTTGGTTACTGTTTTGGATGCACTTTTGATGGACTCTTGACATTGGCTTCTGAGAACAGTAGTAAACTACTATGACAGTACTCATTCAATCTGCGCAATGTTTGCCTGCAGGTAATTTTGCTTTGCCTCAAAAATTTTTTTTGCTCTTCAACATATTTTATGGAGATGAACAGGACTGAAGTCCATGGAGGTGTTAGTTTTTGTCCTGGTGGTACACAGGAAAGGATGTCTATTCCTGTTCCATTGCCTGGTATTGAAGGATCAAGAAGTTGAGTGGAAGATTCTGTTGCTTAAGACCTTGGGGGAGCAAAATGGCAGATTCCGCATGCCTTTCACCCTGGATGGACTGTCCCCAGTTATTGTCTTCAGGCCCATAGATTAGGCCTATACAGCTTGTGGTTCATTAGACTGAATGCCATATATTGTGGCCTGCCAGGTACTTGAAAACCTTCTTGTACTTACAGAGTTCCAAGGAGGTAGCAAGAATGCATTGATTAAGGAGTTCATGGACCACATTTTGATTGGAATTTCTCAAGCAGCTGTTAATTGTTGGTGTGAATTAATAAAATGGGCTAATATCTTTTCATATTATATGAATACCAGTTTGCGTGAGCTTGTTAGCAAAGGAAAAGTCTTCACAGTGTTCATTGGGGGGGGCATTTAATTTGGAGTGGGTTTTCAACCTTTAGAAATATTAAATATGTTCTGGATTACATTACATGTACCGTATGTTTAAAACTCTTCCTTCTCTTTACACAATGTTTGTTTTGCGTTACTGAGAAATGAATCTAACTGAGCCACACTGATCAGTTTGGAACATCATGCAGTGATGGCCACTATTTATAGGCAGGATTAACAGGCGTAGATAATGCTGACAAGAAGGCTGTAGCTTTAAACTAGTTTGCATTATCTTGGAGGTTGGGGGCTTGGAGGTCTTATACCTCCTGGGAACCCTCCCCTAAGGTGATGGGAAGTTGGTTTTTAAAAAGAATTTAGTATGGAATTGGGCCTGCTGCTGAAGAAATCAACAAAGGATCAAGCCATTTGGTTCATAATTATTGTTCTTCCTGAGAGGAATGACTTCTATATATTAAAACACTGTTTAAAGCAGAACTGTTTTAAACAGTTTTAAACTGTTTATTTGTGGAGGTGGCACAAGGTGGCAAGCTTCTATAGCTGCTCTTCCTACCATAGTAGTTGGGACTATTTTGTTCCATGCAAATGTCCTGCTATAGAATATTGTTGACGAAAGCCAAAATTCAGTTTCCTGTGGAAAACCTATCTCCAATAGTACAGGCAACTGGTTGTGAATATTTTGAGCATCAGTTCAAAACGCCAGGCTGCCATCCTAATTGGTATCCCAGCATCAGCCTTGCCGATTCAGTGGATGAATTGTTGAAGTTGGAATTGAGACCAGGGTTCAAATCATTACTTGGCCATGAACATCACCGGGTGCTCCTGGAATTCCCTCTCAAATCTGTCCCCCTTTACTGGGTAGTTTGTGAGCTAAAAATGGAGGCTATCCTGTGTGTATAACCCTGAGCTCCTTGGAGAGAGAGCAAGAGAGTATGATGGCAATCTTGTCTCCTTGAGCCTGCCTTCTTGGGAGGATCCCACACTGATGATTTGTAAAGGTTTTTAGTGTTTTTGTTCATATTGTGTTTAGTATTAATGTTGTAAGTTGACTTGGGTGCCTTGAATAAGGGGAAAGGCAGGATATAGATATTTTAAGTAAATTAAATCTGTTTGGCATTTGCTATGCATCTTTCTTAGATTGCTATTCCTCTGTGACTCTGTATTCTTCTGGTCATGCTCATGGTACACTGGCAGTCCAGGTAGCTTCAGTCTATTCTCTAATCTTTCTGGATTTGTAAAAAATAGTATAGGAATGCTGTGTATATAGTGACACCTAAGTTTTTACTGAAAAACTGGGCTGGGGCACCTTCCTTATGAGGAAAGGCTACAGCGTTTGGGCCTCTCCAGCCTAGAAAAGAGATGCCTGAGGGGGGACATGATTGAGACATACAAAATTATGCATGGGAAGGATAAAGTGGATAGGTGCAACCAGCTGATTTTAGAAATGGGCTATGTCAGAATGCCAGTGCAAGGGAGGGTACCAGGATGCAGGTCTCTTGTTATCTGGTGTGCTCCCTGGGGCATTTGGTGGGCCGCT
This sequence comes from Tiliqua scincoides, assembly GCF_035046505.1. Taxonomy (NCBI): domain Eukaryota; kingdom Metazoa; phylum Chordata; class Lepidosauria; order Squamata; family Scincidae; genus Tiliqua; species Tiliqua scincoides. The sequence continues at coordinate 67,416,816 of NC_089825.1, read as the reverse complement.
GTGAGATACAGGAAGCTGGACTAGATGGGCCTATGGCCTGATCCAGTGGGGCTGTTCTTATGTGTCTTTAAATTTTAGAGGAACATAAACAACTCTCCTGGGAGTACCCTACCCCAAGGAGCTTATTATCTAAATAAGAGAGGTTTATTATACCTTGTAAAATAATCAGAGGAGGGGTCCCATAGCTTTGTGGTAGAGCACATATTTGGCTCTACCAAATATGGGGAGGTGCCAGTCCGCATCCCTGTCATTAAGCGAGGCAGGACTGTAAATGCAACTGAAAGGCTTAGTTCCTCAACAGAAGATTGACTCAGAATTGTCAGAAAGGGATATAGTGGGTTGGTGTTGGATGAAGATCTGGGGACGTTGTAGTTGTGCAAGTTAAAGTATGAGTGTCATTTCAGGGCATGGGTGGAGTGGATAAGGTAATGTTTGAACAAGGTTACTATCTCTAACAAATTGACCTTGTTTTGCGTGAAAGGGGCAGAGCATGTAATTTACTGTGGGTACAGATTGTGAAGATCTGTAGAGAAAATAGTGTGGCTTCCAAGCCAGGTTGTTCACCCTCTGTGTGTGTGTGTGTGTGTGCGTGCGTGCGTGTGCACACACATCAAAAATCTAAGAGAAGTGATAAAAGCTAAAATCTACACAAGTTTCTGTTTAAGACCTGTAATTCAAATGGCCCATGTAAACAAGTTTTTGTTGCAGCTAATTTCAAGATATTCTAAAATTAGCACTTTGCTTGCAATGGCAATAATACAAGCAGTCAAACTCGTGCCTTGTGATTTAGATGGAATATTTTCATTAGATGGAAGATTGTTAGAGGACAAGCTAAGCACAATATGCTGTGAAATTGAGACGTAGGGGTGTATGTGTGTATATATACATGTACAGAACGTTTTGTTGCCGCTATTGAGGCTGAGTATGACACAGATCACTTATCAATCTTCCGACCTTGTTCCCGTGTCCAGCTAGATTGCTGTTGCAGTTGGCAACCTGCCCTTATTTGTCTTTAAACATGTTGTATAAATAGACAATGTCATGATATGTGACTTCACAGCGGCTGCTTTTTGCTAGGCCAATACTGTTTTCCATGCGTGTTTCAGATGTATGCATCTGTGTCTCCGGTTTCTTCTTATATTGGTAAAAATTTGGTACAATTAACCTTAATGGGCCAACATGCACAGGTGAGTATGTAAACAAGGCACAGTTTTCCTGAGAAGAAAACTTGTATTTTCTGAGCGTGAACTGAGCACCATTTTGGATTACAACTAGGTGGTCAGAATCAGGCTGTGTTCCCTCTTCTATCAGGTTTTAATTATTGTATTTAATAGTTCCAAGCAAGGCTAAAATGAAATTAATCTTTTATAGGACCTTTCCATGGAGACTATTCTCCTCATGCTCTACTTCTTGCTTTATTTTTGGAGTTTTAAAAGTTACCTCAAAATGGTTTTTGAATGCACTTTTAATCATGGTTGTAGCCTGGAGTCAGCTGTTCAAAGGGAAGGGACACTTGCATACAAGGAAGAAGGAACTCATGAGTGCATGACTGCTCTTAATGGCCTTGCCATAGCTAATGGTGCTATAGCACCTTGGCCCTCTTTGGTTTTGCGCAATGTCAGGACTCCAGAATAAACTTGAGTGTAGTGATGACCTACTTTGAATGGCATATATCCTCTTAAAAAAAAAAAAAGTAGCTCTGGGGAAGAAGTTCCAGTATAAAACCAGAAGTGAAATAAAAAGTTGTAAAAACCACATTGTAAACTCTTGTGATCATCCTTATTGTCCTTTTCCCTACTTTGGAAAACGTAGGGTTGCAGTCACAAATTTGGACTCTAGTAGATAAACTGTAAAAAATTATTTACTTTCTGGAGAATTTGCAATCCTGGCTTCGTGGTTATAGTCTGGGTTTTTCTCAGAAATCATTGCTTATATATGAGTATTTGAGTATTGAATTGAGTCTGTAGGTAACACCCAGTCACAATACCCAGGAGGGGATTTTCAATACAACTTCCATCTGTAAGAAGAATGAAAGGGTTAGGCTGGGTTATTCCTTCTGTCTGCAGCAACTATGTTTTGTAACAGCGTTTGAAAGAGATGTTCAATGAATTTATTTGTAAGAGATTTTTAGAGCGTTCTACTCTGACCTTGAAACGTTTTCCTCCTAATTCCATACAGCTGGTGATGGGCTGTAATTGGCTAGTGGTGAGAAGTTAATGCACTCTGCATGTGACCAGAGCCCCTCACCTTTTCCTTGATTACTCTGCTGGACCTTCCAGGACCTAGCCATGATGTAGCAAATAGATTCCAGGAACTAAATGGGCAGAATCAAGTTTCAGGGAAAGCCTGTTTGAGACCTGTTGTGATCTAGGGTGCAGGTCTGCTGATACAGGGTTACCCTTATTGGTTGTGGAATGTGAGCCGTATTGCTCGTATGTGTTACTTTGAAGAGGAGTAACCTGGCTTCATTTCTGCATTCCCTAATTTTCCCCCCAATATTTTGCTAAATCCCCATGGCCTGTCAATCTGTGTTAAATTTACAGAGCATGAATGCGCACTCTGCATTCTTGTACAATTAGGGATAACTAACTTGTGTCGAAGCAGTCCTGATGGTGCATTCTTATGGGCACCTTTATGTTCTTGTTGAATCAGCCCAAGGTTCATCTAGTCCAGCGTTCTCTGCAAGAGTTTCAGCAGGCACTTGGTCCATCTGTCAGGTCCAACCAAAGCACTATTTCTGCCTAAGCCATGTGCAAAGCATGCCACAACCAAATGCTCCCCCCCCCAAAAAATGGGGCAGAAAGAGCTTTCCTAGCTAGCTAAACAAGTGGCATGTGCAGGCAGTTGGTGCTAGGCTGGAAAGAGGTGGTGTGTACAGGGTGTTTGCCCCCCCCCACTATGCTACCCTCTACCCGTCTCTGCTGCTCATCACTCGAGGCTGTTGTTCCATGAGTGTGACGGCCTGGCCACCTTCTGCCCATTCAGGGTACTAATACAGACACATAGTTATTGGTTGAAGAAAAAATCTGCCTAAGCCAATTTATTATTATTAATTATTATTATTATTATTAACAGTATTTATATACCGCTTTTCAACTAAAAGTTCACAAAGCGGTTTACAGAGAAAAATCAAATAACTAAATGGCTCCCTGTCCCCAAAGGGGCTCACAATCTAAAAAGATGCAAATGAATACCAGCAGACAGCCACTAGAACAGACACTGCTGGGGTGAGGTGGGCCAGTTACTCTCCCCCTGCTAAAAAAGGAGCACCCACTTGAAAAAGTGCCTCTTACTCAATTAGCAGGGGTTTATCTGTATTCTTTAGCTATCCTTCAAAGCTCCAAAGGTTGGCCTACTATTAAAAGAACAAAATGATCCAATACAATAAAACACAAACAATTAAAAGTGCTGAGAAACAGCAACATCAGTCAGTCAAAACCAGCAAAGCCATAAAATGATTTAAATCTCTAGGCTAGATGTTGAAATGTCTGGGCAAATTGTCTTTATCTGGCACTGGAAATAGATCAAAGTGGATGCCAGGCAAACTGAAGAGTATTCCAAGTACGGGGTGCCATGACTGAAAAAGCCTTCTCTAGTCACCATCTGCCTAATTTTATATAGTGAGACTTTGGGTATGAAGAGGTTAGGCTGCAGCCTTGTGTCATAGCTAGGCATACCTAAATCCTGTTTCTTTTTATGTATGTAGTCCACTGGGACCCACATGTCATGAATACATATGAAACTATCTTAGAAGGACCAGTGGCCTGACTTTTATAGCTCACTACTGACTGGCAGAAGTTGTGTTCTAAAATGCAGTATGAACAGACCATTTGGGAAAGTCTATGTAATTGTTCGCACCATGTCTTTTGTAATGCTCTTCCTTGGCTTGTGATGCAAACTGTTTTTTCCTCTTGTTGCTTCACTTCTAATGACGTAGCGAGCAGTTGTCATTCTATAGAAAGAGTCAGATGTGTCCTCATTGGTTGTGAACCAAACTTTCTGCTATTTTTTGTGTGTTCTAGGACAGCGTAGATCAGACATCAGCACACACTCGGAGGGATCTGGTGGAACCTGGTTTCCAAGAACAATCAAACTGCATGTCAATAAACCACCAAGGTAAGGGTACAAAATGCAAGTTACGGTTCTTCAGAAAAAAATGTTCAAATGGTAACAGTAGTATGGTAGTCTAGCTATATTATAGGTTTGATTTATATCTTGCTGTATCCCATAGACCCAGAGCAGCTGACAGCTTTTGTTTTTCATACTACACTGCCATCAAGTCCAACTAAAATTTTGTGTGGTGCTGCGCATACTTTTTATTTCCTCAAGGTGGATGGTAAAGGGAAAAAAGCAGGGGAAAGGAAAAACATTGCTAGGCATGAGAAAAACCGCATTATGCAGTTTGTAATCGTTTGAATGGAATGGAGGGGGTGTCCTACAGACTTGAGTTGCATCACATCTGATGCAAAAAAAAAAAAAAGCTGAACACCTTTGGTTACAGCAAGGCATGCTGTTATGATGAAGTGGTACTCTTCCTTCTGAAAATATGTAGCCAGTGGCTATTTGGATTTGTCTTCAGTGCAGGCTGCAATTTGGAAGCCTTCCCCTTCCTCAACTTATGGCACATCCAAAGCAAATGGTTGTGGCAGTAATTCCAGTTACTTTTCCTCATGTGCATGAGAAAGCAGGTGCTTCAGTGTCTTGAGTGAGAAAGCAGGTGCTTCAGAAAGCAGGTGCTTCAGTGGGAGCACAATGCTTCTTCATGACCATTTCTTTCCTTTGACTGTCAGAATGGTATCTTTAAGAAAAATGGCAAACTCTTCTTACATAGACCTGTGCAAGAATGCCTTCACATGACATTCTAGCCTGCTTTCTGTGCGTGTGTAACTGTTAGTACTGAATAGACATTGCAAATAGTCTGCTTTTAAAATGACCATGTATGGTAATTAGCATAGTTCTTATACTGGAATGGCAAATGTGGGAAATGCAAACATTGATTCAGGTGTTGCTTGTAGGCAGTTGCCTAAAATGTTTAGACATTTGTCATGTGCTGCTACTTGGCCTGATGTATGCACCAATAAGAAAAGCCTGTTGAGGTCCTTGGCGGCGGCGGCGGCGGGGGGAGGGTAATGAGGGGATAAGCCCGGATAGGAAAAATAGCAGCTTATATTCATCCCATTTCTGTAATTCTTGGCTCAGCAGAATGTAACTAATTTAAATGACGAGTTTGCTGCAATTTCTCTTGTTCCTTGCTCTTCCATTGTACATTCTGTGTAGAACTTACAGCCCAATCCTATCGTGGCCTGCACCATATCCAGGGCAGGGTGGGAGTTAGCTACTGTGCAACTCAGAGTAAGGGGTTTTAGTTCCCCTTACCCAGTGTAGTGCAGCAGCTGCCCTGTGGGGCTATTTGGATCTACACCAGTGCAATTGCTGGCACAGATCCGAGCAGCAGGGTGTAACAGTGGGCTGGCTGGGAGGTGGGTTAGGATATGGCCTAGGTTGCCCAGGCCGATCCCATTCCCCTCCAGAGCCCCAATTCACCCTCCACCTGCCCCAAAGCGCCCCCATTCTGCCCTCCTGCCACCTTCTCCAACCCCCTGGGCTGGCTGCCCTCAGTTGGCCCACCCTTACCTGTCACTTGTCCAGATCTGACATGGGAAGGCGCAAATACTTTCCGGCATGTTTGTGACACTCCTGAGCTGGCCCAAGGGACCTGTGCCAGTTAACTGAGTGCTTTGGATTGCACTCTGAATCAATTTATATGGACAAGGAATCCTCTTAGGATGAATTTTAATACTTTTACAAAAATGGAAAGCTAAGGGTAGTATTGAATCTCTGAATGTATTGAAATAAGTACATGCTGCATGATTAGCAGTAAGGCTTAGATGCTGGGATTATGTTAATAGTCATGTTTGAATGAGGCAGGATGGAGCTCCAATTTAAACGAATGAATAATGAGGGGAAGGAATGGAAAGACGTACCAGATTCCTGCGAATATAGAACTGCCATTCTTAAAGTTTGAGGAAAATATGGAGACCTATTGCTTCAGCAATTTTTCCCATTTCATTGATTAACTGCCACTGATGTTAATTCAGATTGTTACCATTCAGATGTTACCTTCTAAGGTTTTAGTCCAAACCCACCTTCTAATATTTCAAGTAAGTCTGATTCAAGGGCTAAAACAAAATTACATCTTCGGTAGACAACTGATTTTAAAACGTTAGCTGCTAGGGGAATAAGAAGAAAATGTTTGCTTGTATCCTAATCTAGAAAATCTTGTTTTACTTGGATCTCAAACTGGTAAGCATAAGTGTAAATTGGAGGTAAAATAGAAGCATGTACATATACAGAATAGCAAGACTTGTGGGAAACAGTGAACTTTGCAATAAGGGAAAATACTTACGAAATATGGTTCCTTTGATATGTAACCCCATTTAAGAATATTTACAATTTGGCTGTTGGTAATTATAATCTTTATTGTGTGATTCAGTTATTTGCCATTTAGTTATTTGATTTTTCTCTGTAAACCGCTTTGTGAACTTTTAGTTGAAAAGCGGTATATAAATACTGTTAATAATAATAATAATAATAATAATAATTTCCTACATGTTTTTTGGGATGGCACCACCATTTCCACCTACTGTATGTGGAAAGGAGTTGACACAACAATATTGGTTTAAAACTCAGGTTATAAATATTAAGAAACTTTAACATCTGCAGCATAAGTTCACTAAAAATGAACTATAGTGTGGTTATGAGAAGCAGGTGTGTGTGCAAACTTTGGAAGATGCCTTTTCAACACTGCAGAAACTACCCTGCCTTTTCTTGTGTTCAAGTCACCCATGATCAGCATCAGTCACCTGACTGCTCCCGCCTTCTCAAAGCCACACAGTTGACTATGTTGAGGAAGGCAACTGCCCGATGTGCATGACTGAAAGTGGAAAAGGAACCACAAAGTGACATTTGTAGTTCCTCAATAGTTCATGAGCAGAGGTCCACAATTAGCTGCTTGACTCAATAGCCCAGAGCCCTCTAGACCACCGCCCATGGGCCAGATCCAGTGACCTTTGATAGCTCGCCCCTGCATGACTGGCGCTTACCATTATGTGGGGGAGCCTTAACAAAGCACCTCCATTTACACCCAAGCGTCATTGTGACCAGCTGCTTCTGCCTGGAAATCTGGGCGCAAAGCCTTTTGGGGTGTCGGAGGCCAGAAGTGGCTGGTTGTGACAATGCTTGGGAGCGAATGGAGGTGTTTTGTTGAGACCCTCCCCATGAAATAGTAAGTGCCATCCATGCTGGGGAAGCCTTTGAGGGCGCGCAGCAGTCTCTACTTTGGACTTCTGCTCTAGACCACTGCTCTAGCCAAACCTTCACTTGCCTCTCTTTACCAATTATCTTCTCATCAATCCTTCCCAAGATTGAGTTATTTTATTTGGGCTGTGGTACCCTCTTCCCTGTTTTCTACACTACAGTGCAAGCAAGAAGAAATTCCGTCTTTCTCCTAAAGCCCTCAGGCAGCAGAGGGGTTGGAAGACAAGGGCCTATCTTAGAAAAACACTTCTGTTTTTCTTACTCAAATTTCAGTTTGGGAGAAGAACAGTACTTGACTCTCTAAAGACCTCTGCACTTGTGGGATCCCAGGCAGAACCCTCTCTCACTTGCTTTACATTTTGCTAAAATGTGTAGGGAGGGAGAAAAGAACAGTAATATTGATGTCCCCCCCCATTATCTGTGGGTCCCATATCCACGGTTCACAAATCTCCCCATCATGCAAATGACTTAACTGTCTGTGATTGCAAACCTCCTGTTGCTGTCTCCTATATCTCACTGTCCCTATGCTGTCTGCAAATGCTAACGGGAAGCAGGAATAACCAACAGGAAGCAGGATGGAGGACTAACACAATGCTTAGCCCTCCAACCCACTTCCTGCTTCCAGTCAATTAGCATTTGCAGACAGCACAGAGACAGTGGAATACAGGAGATGGCCACAGGGAAGCTGCAGTTAGATACATAAGACATTTGCACTGGAGGGGGGCATTTGTGATCTGCTTTTTGTACAGTTAACTGGTAGTGATATGCGCTCTCTCCTTGTTGGTTTGCCCATACAATACCAGTATTCTCCTCAGCGCCATGAACATGTTGGGCCACAACAGAGTGACTTCCTTGTAAATAGGAATGCTTTAATAGTTAAAGCATGCGTTACTGGAGTATGTCTTGCTTGTTTTTAAATGCTTGCCAAACTTTTCTGTGAGCTCTGCCACCTGATCTGCATGCAACATATGATCCTTGCTTAGTTGAAGCCATTAGGCTTAGTACCATCTTCATACTTGCAAAAAAAAAAAAAAAAATGGTTTTCCTCCTCTAAGACATTGATTGTCAGTGAGACATGATTGCTGAGTAATGGAAGAAAGTTGTATTGAAATGGGAAAAGAAAATAAACAATGCTTAAAATGGTGCAACTTGGCTAGACTGCTACTTCTGTGCTGTAAAACTTTGAATAGATGTTCCTTTCCTGTCCCTTCTGAGCTAGAAGCTTTTTCTTGTGGTTGGGGGGGAAGGGGGTAGGGATGGGGATGAAATAGTGTAGGGACAGCAGAGTTTGCAGACTCTCAGTAACAATATGCTAGACCAGGGATCTCCAAACTTTTTGGTCAGAGGGCCGCATCAAATATCTGGTGTGTTGTGGAGGGCCAGAAAAAAAATTTAAATTACAGATGGAACTTAGATGAGTGAATAAATGAATGAATGGGCTCATTCATTCAGCCTGTTTGGCCCTCAGAACACTCTCCAGACACAATCAGAGCACAGTTCTGGTCATGTTCAGTTGAGTGGGCCAGAGGCTTTCAGGGGACAAGAGGTTGGCAGTGGGCTGGAAAGAGGCTTGCTGTGGGCCGCATCTGGCCCCCGGGCCGGGGTTTGGAGACCCTTATGCTAGACCAGTGGTCCCCAAATTTCTTAGCACCAGGACCCACTTTTTTTAAAATGACATTCTATCAGTACCCACCTAACTTTATAAGGCTTAAAAAAAAAAGTTTCATGGTTACCAGCTGCTCAAGCCTCTTTTATCATTTTTATGGTGGGAGGGCCAAATTCTAAAGTGTATGTTCAAGCTCCACCTTTATTGAGTTGGAACCATTCCAGTGGCCTTGTGTTCCCCTTCACCTGGTCTTTGACAGGAGCTGAGGCACATTTGCCTACTTGTGAGTAAATGCACACACACTGCTCCTTTCCAGTTTTCATAGAGCTCAATACATTTTCCTTGTTGGCTTGGAAGGGTGTTTTTGCTTCTCAAGTATTTTTTTGGGCCTTCTTTCATTAAAGAACGGAACCAGAGCAGCTTGTAAGAAATGAGTATGGATGGTTCAGCTTAACCGGAAAAAAGTAAGAAATGAATATAGATGATTCAGTTTACTGGAGAAAAGTAACCTCGGTCTACACTTTGTTAAAAAGTGTCTCAAACTATAGTGACAATTGTATTTTAATTGTTACCTAACCTTTAAAAGGAAAAAGATGTTGACTGTTACAGCTTTAGCTAAGCCCTATGATGGCTTTTATGGAAATCAAACCAAAGTAGGCTGTTGCCCTTTTCAGATGTTCCTTTCCATGCCCATATTGCATGGAGGGTGGAAGTTGGCTGCCCCCCCCCGACTTGTGTCACATGTGTTCCAAAGGAAAAAGCAGAGACTTGCATACGACACAGTAGGACTGTTTCTTATGTGAATGACTATACATGTGTTCATCTTAAAAATCAATGTGGTGATTGAACCCTTTAAAAATTTTATAGCACAAATATTTGCAGTGCTGCACATACAATAATAATCACTTGAATAAGGGTGTGCTTTACAGATCATCAATTGTATGAATGCTGTACATGCAGTGTAAGCACACTGAACATAATATGTGATTAGAGCTAACACAGCTGCTGTGTGTGTGTGCGCGCGCGCCATATTTAGGTACTGGCTGCTAAGAAATAGCCTTTTGATTCTTTATTGTATGAACTAGCTGAATGTACTCATTAATGGTTCAAACAGCCTTCACTTCTTGCCCATGCTGTAAATTGGAGCTTGACAAATTTTGCTTTGGATCTAGGAGCCAGATTAATTTTTCAGCTTTTAGGGTTTTATGTTTTAATGCCCACCAAAAAAGTCTCATGTGCCACTAGTGAATAATATAAATTAGATATGACACACAAAAAAGCAGTAAAGTTCATTTTCAACTACTATGGTGGTAGGTAAACTTGGCAAAATATTTCAAAGGTTTGATCTAAAAACAAAGAATGTGTTGGAGGAAATTAAAAGTAATTTCCTCTTTGGGGAGGAAGCAGAGTAGCTTAAGCAGCGGACCCCCCTTTTGGGTATCACCCTAGGGAACCTCCCTCACCTGGCTAACTGCTGTTCAGTGAAAAAAGACAGAGGCAATTACTTGTTAAAGTTGCAAAAAGTTGTTTACTTACAGTTCCATTGAGTGTACATTTACAGCATCTGATTAGGATCGGAGGTTCAGCTATTACTTAGATCGCAAGGCCCTAGAGCTGCCTCGCCCTGCGTGCCATGTGCTCAAGATGGCGTAGGCACAGCAGAGTCCTGCTGTGTGTCATCTTAACAGGTCAGAGGCAAGAGAGAGTGTGCTCAGAGGAGAAGGGAAGGAAAAGGGTTAGGGCCACACCCCCACAAGGATCACGGAGAGAACAGGTAGGAAGGTCAGTTTCACTGGGCAGCATCCTGCCTCTTCTGGACAGCAGACGGGGTTGTACCAACTCCAACAGAATGAACATCAAACTTTTTTTTAAAAAGGTTAAGATTCATGACACTGATCCTGCAGCTGTCTGCACACTTGTATGGGAATAGTCTCATTGAATTGGTGAGTTTACTTCTGAGTAGACATGTGCTGTAAAGTAAACTCGGTACACCCTCACATCCTTTCTTTTCTGGGATGGCATATGGGGGTTGCTGCAGTTTGCTTAGAGGAAAGGAAAGAAAGAACATGCATGTTGAGGCAGGAGAGTGTGGTATGTGATGGTGCCCCCACCTGAGTGAAAGTGAGTGTGCCTCACTCTATGAGAGTTGTTTTTCCCCCCTCCCCTTCCTTTGGACAGTGGCTCCCTCTGCACCTTCCCTGGGCTGGCAGCTCTCACTGCTGCTACTGCTTCCCTTGCCCAGGCCAGCCCAATACCAGCAAGGAGGCCCAACTGCTCATGAAACTAAAGCAACCATTGCCAATCTTCACCATACTGAAATCTCCTTAGCCCTGTAACTATTCCCTAGGTGCCATGAGGAAACTTTAACATGGTGATCTGGTGCCTGGAATTTGTCAAGCCCTGCTGCAAATGAAAACCTTTGACTAGGTTCACTAGGTGGGCCCCTGAATCAGTGGGGATACCTTTCCCTCCACCCGGCGGTTAAGGAAACTGCGAATATAGGGGAAACCTATATAAAGTAGATAATGCTCCCATACCCATTACAAGTACCTTTGTTTACTGTAGTAGCACTTGCAGTGCAGCTGCTTCTTGCTTAACATTCTGCCTTAACTGAAGAACCAAGCATGCAGGCAACAAGCCTGCACGCTACAGAAAGACTAACAGGAAGCAGGAACCGTCCTGCTTTCTGTTAGTTGCCTTTTAGCACGTAGGCTTGTTGTCTGTGCATTTGGTTCTTCAGTTAAGGAAGAATGTTAAGCAAGAAGCAGCTGCGCTGCAAGCATTTCCGCAGTAAACAAAGGTACTTGTAAAAGGCATTTGTGGGTCCCCCAGATCATCGTATCCTCAAGTAAGTGAAACCACAGGTACTGGATCTGTGGATATAGAGGCTTTCTTGTACTAAGCATAATTGCCAGAGTGGCTGTCAAATCATATGATTCAAGAAATGAAATTTAGCATCAATGACATTAAAGCTTGGGAATGGCTAACGGCATACAGGCTCTGTTAAGGTTCTCTTGTGGTTTGTTCACTGAAACAGTTTCTGAAATTGCAAAATGTTTCAGAAACTTTTTACTAGCCTGCAAATTGATCTTTCAGTTTTCCTGATCTTAAGTATTGGTGCCTTGGGTGCCCTCCGGGGAGAAAGGTGGATTACAAGTCGAATAAATAAATAAGTATCAAGAAAACCTGATAATTACATTGTGTCTCAAATTCATTTATTCAGAAAAAACTCTGTTGCTCCTTGAATGCTGCAATAACGTGAACTCATTATCATTTCCGAAAACCCTGCACTTGATGTAATTATCTCCTTGTATCATCTGGGGGTAGGTAGTTAGGTGTGTAAGCTTTTGTTTTACAGTGTTGGAACTTTCAAGTTTTCTGTAAGAAGCAACTTTTTATTGGAATATAATATATACACGTGCATGCATACATGCATGCACCTGGCAGATATATCCTTGGATCTTGAAAATAGGTGAAACTGTAATAAATACAATACTCAAAGCAACCAGTGCCACCTCCTGGGTTTCGATGTTATGGCACAGATATTTGTTTATGCTTGTAATGCTGCTTTGAAAGATGCTATTTCAAGATCCCTACATGAGATCATATCTGGGGTTAAAAAAAAAATCTTCTAATCTAGTTTAAGATCTTTTAGAACATTTTAACAAGGATCACAGCATGTTTCTGCTGAAAAACTTCCTTGGCAAGTCTGGAAAAACTATTGGAAGTTGAGAGATGTGTGATTAAAGGCGGGGGTAGGGAAATCACAATTTTTGTGTTTTAGCCACCCCTTATTTTTAATACAGCATTGATTTTCAACTTGTATTGACTATTTAGTGCATTTATGTTAATTTAAAAATTCTCATAAATTGCAGAAACATTTTCTCCTTTTATACAGTGTTTTCCTCCATTTTTCCTTTTCTGTGTGTTTTGGTTAGTTTTATTCTCTAACACCACTGCAAGCAGTTGATTTAAGAAACAATCTTTGCTACCCCCCCTTCGACAAATGCTTTTATATCACCTAGGTTTTGAATTATGAGTTTTTTTATTACACTCCTCTTCCCCCATCTTTTTGTAACAGTCTCTTGGGGAGGGGTTATCGCAAACTCTTGTGCTTTTATAACTGCTTGTTGGTTTATTTTCTTTTTCCTTCATGCACAACACATCCTCACACTTTTCCATTTTTATATATAGTTAACCACATTTCTGAACATGCACAGAGGAATAAAAAGTTATGTGCAACTTCCGATTTCCTCATAGTAGTGCTTCCTCACACCCCACCCCCATAAACTCCCAACCAACTCTGCAAACTCACTAGGAAATGTTAGCAAATGATACTCTGAACCGGAGTGTCCAAACGTTTTGGCAGGAGGGCTGCATCTCTCTGACACTGTGTTGGGGGCTGGGGAAAAAGAATGTATTTAAATTTCAGATTTGATTAAATTTACATAAATGAATATATTAGAGATGGAACTTGTATGAATGAAGGTCTGGCAGTAGCTCAAGGCCTATAAAAGGTCTTACACAAAGCTAGGCCAGCCTTTCCTTCGCTGCCGCTGCTGCATCGCAGACATGAAACAGCAAGCACTGGAGGGAGACCTCATCCCACAGCTCACGAGAGACATTGAACAGTTGCCCTCACATTGAGAGCAGTTGAGTTGGACCAGCACGGGCTCCAGCAAGTCTCTGGAAGACCAGAGGCTCATTGGAGACTTCCCATGGGCCAGATTGGGAGTATCTAGGGGCCACAAGTGCCTCCCTGGCCAGGGTTTGGGCACCCCTGCTCTGAACCACTGGCACGTTCTTAGGGCTAGCAGGTGTTTGCTTTGCTTTCATTCCAGTCAGACTTCATCTTTCTCTGTCTACTTTCTCTCACCCCCCACCCACTCCTTCTATGGTGATGTGGAGTGGAATCTTGCTTGGTTTGCATTTGTACATTTTATATTTAGATGCTACTTTCCTGCTGGAATAGGCTAGCAAAGCCCATGGAGGTTTTCATAGGAATCTAACTGAGGTGTCAGCCAGGTGAGCCACTGGTGGATCTAACTAGTTAGTAACTAACTAGTTGCCCAGTTGTGCCGTCATGGATCAGGTAGGGGCCCAGCATAGAAACCTGCCCAAGCCCCCCCCCCCAGTAACCTGCTGTGAGAACTGATCCAGCTGCTGATGGGCTTGAAAGCTGGCTGCTATTGGGTACTAGCCCATAGAAGCATTATCTCCATTGCTTTGCAGACTATTGCATTGTCTTCTGCTCCCTGGCATTTAGTGATATAATCTGGTCCCTCCAGAGGGGAGGAGGCAGAAGGAGCTGCACTTGGACCTTGAGCTGGCTGGCATTTGAAGATGACTTTTTCTGTTGGTCCTTTCTCTGCACACAAGCATCAATAAGTTCCCTTCAGAAGCTTTCAACTGCACACATGCAACATAATGTTTTTCCTCCAGATTTGACAATGTGGGGCTGCTCCTTCTCCCCAAGCATGCATAGTTTTGCTACTTAGCTTGAATATCTTTGCTGATACAGAAGACTCCCTCCATTTGGCACCACACACAGAGCACCCTTTTTTAACAACAACAACAAACCTTTATTAGGCATAAGTATTTGATAGGTGAAGACTGTGCAGAAACCATAGAGAATAGAAACCTAAGCAGTACACAAATATATGTATATGTTCACACCTAGTGTGCATACAGATACAAACAAACATACATTACATTATACATGCACCCTGTTTTACTAATGGGGAGAACATAGGCTTTTCTGGGTGGTCTTTCACATGGTCTGGGTGGATGTTTTTGAAACTTATGGTGTCTGGTTTTTTTTAATTTGTCAAGTTTTATAAAGATGGAAACAGCTGTGTTCACATATAGAACGCAAGCCCTTTTTGAATTTTTTCCCTTTTTTTCCAAGCTGAAATATATATCTGTGATAAGGCTGTCACCTGTGATCCTGGCAGACTTCCCATATCTTTTAAGAGTTGCAAGATGAGAGAAAATCAAGCAGGTGAAGGTTTCTCCTGTACTTGCATTGAACAGAATGAGAAAAGCTTCATTGTCTAAACTTCTTAAAGGGACAAAGCTAGCCAAGAGAAAAGATGGCAAGCTTTAGCTGGGTAGTGGTGGTGGGGATTGTGTTGATTCTGTGAATGGTACTATAAAAGCATTGGGCTGCAATGACAAACTATTTCCCACATGTTGATCTTGTATATTAAAACCTGCAAGTTCTGGCAAAATGTATTTCCTACATGAGTTTGGTGTTTTGTTTTTCTTATTTTTTTAAACAAAACAACCAGTGGGTGTTTTTTTTCTAGATGTCTCCATGACTAATCTCTAAATGTCTTTTTTGAAAGATTCCTCCTAGGGTATACTCCAGGGACCCATTTATAATACTAAATGAAATGGTCTAGAAAGGAAAATCTGGAAGTTCACAGCATGGGTCAGGTGCTTATGTTGCAGACACCTCTCTTGGGAAATCATTCTTAGTTTAGTTTTGTAGGAGATTCAGAGGCAGTTTCCTAGCATGGAGAAAATCCGTGCCTATGTTTTCCTCTTACATTGCTTCCAAACATGCAGAACTTTTATTTTAAAAAGGTGGCAACTCTCCTTAGCTTTGTACTTAATTTATGGCGGGTATTCAGTCAGAATACATTTAATATAAAATGAGATTTATACCCTGTCCAAAATGGCTCCCTTGAGCTCTCCAGGTAACTAACTTAATTCTGTATAAAACGATATAAACTTTAAAATGCACATGTATAAATACAAATTGGCAGCAGAGCAAAATATATATTAAAATTATGTCTAGTAGTTTAACAGAAACATTGCCACCTTGTTAGTTAATTATTTGCAGTTTTAAATGGCACAAAACAGGCATCTTTCAATGTGATTCTAGGAAATGTTTGACCTTTCTGAACTTCAAAAGCAGCAGGTTCTGTTTTATATATTTCATTTTTAAAACATGTACATCTAATAATGGACTATGTGTGACTATGCCAATCTTATAGGAGATGATTGGCAGTTGAGTCTGCCACAGACTGTACACACTGACTACTGAGTGCACACATTGGCTCGCCAACGTGAAATGGTTTTTGGATACTTGCAAGAATAATTCAGTTTGGTGATGTAAGCACACTGATCTGTTGGAGTCAATAGTGCAAGGAAGCAACTAATAAGGGGAAGGACACTGTTGATTTACCTCCCATCCAAGCAGCACTCAAAAAGAGCAGTATATCAGACATGTCTGCAAGCAAACACGGGTCAGTTTGACTGTTGTCTTGTCCAAGTGACTGGGGCAGGTGAAAAACAGACAGTGATAGCTGACAACCTTTATGAACAATTCTTCCAGAAGCAATGACCTTCTGTTTTCTTTGTCAATCGCAAGAGGTCCTCTTGGTGTCACTAGGAGAATGAAGGCTGCTCAGTGAAATGTGATTGCGCCAATGGTGGACTATTCTGTACAAGGAGGCCCCATATCTGGGGATCCTGTATCTGCAGATTGGGTCTGGGGCCCCCAGAGCACACACCCCTGTGCGCACCCCCTCCGAAGGCAAGGGTAACTCTGAGCTCTGCAGAAGCCCAGGATGCCCATCCCTGGCCTTTGCCAGGCTGAGACGGAGCAGGATAGCACAAAACGCATGACTTCCGGTTTCTCTGTGAAACTAATGTGATCAACTTCTGCTGAGCTCAGACTCCCAGAGACGAGAAGAGCAGAGCTCCCGTTGTCTATTGGGGGGGGGCAGCCCCGGGCCATGGGTACGGATGTTCACCCTTATCCATGGTTTCAGGTATCCACTAGGTGTTCCAAAACAGAACCCCTGGGGGCACGCCTGTCCTGGATTATGTTGATAATTAACTGGTGACTATAATTTTTTTTAAAAAAAACTGACGATAGTGTTTTGGATAAGGTTGTAATATAGATTTTTAGCTAAACCCTTGGTTTTGATATAATACAGTTATAGTAACAGCAGATATTGGAAGGCATAGACATTGGAAGCAGACATTGGAAGACTAGAGCAGTCCTGGTGCACACTGGCACACATCTCTATGATGTTTTCTTGTTATACATTTAAGGGTGCAATCCTAATCCCTTATGTCCGTGCTTTCCAGCACTGGCATAGCGGTGTCAGTGGGACATGTACTGCTTCCTGCAGTTGGGTGGCACTCACGGAGGCCTCCTCAAAGTAAGGGAATGTTTGTTGCCTTACCTCAGAGCTGCATTGCCCTTATGTCAGTGCTGGAAAGCACTGACATAAGGCGTTAGGATTGCACCCTAAGTGCCATAGTAAGGCCTCTTGTTACAAAATGCCTGTATGTAGATGTGATCCCCCCTCCCCACAAAAGATGGTGGGAGATGGTGGGCACTTTACATAGGGGCCCAATTCACAAGTTACTCTGACTGTGTGGGTGGGAGGTTAGGCACCATCTATTCTGCCACACAGTCAACTGGGTAAGTGTGTACTGGCCCCCTGTGAACTGGTTCACACAATATAGATTTTTTTATCTGCTTAAATGTTTTGGTGCTCTGTTCTTATTCTGCTTATATGTGTTTACTCTGTTGTTGCTGTTCTTGCTTTTAAGAGTTTTGCAAACATTTTATTGCTGTTGTGTGTTGGGGGGGTGGTTGTGATGGTGGTGGGTATTGTTCTACTGTGTGAAACTTTGTAAGCCCCCTTGAGTGCCCTAAACATTATGGTAGGGAAGGTGGGAATATGAATCTTTTAAATAAACCTAGCTGTATGTTTGCTTTGTCTGATGAAGAAGCAGACACATGCCCTACTCACCTTTTTGTGAGTAGGAAGGAAGCATCTGTGATGTGGGTACCACCAAGAGGCCTATATGTACTCAATAGATGTGATTTTTTTTCCCCTCCCCACAAAATATGGTGGGCACTTTACACAGGGGCCCAATTCACAAGTTGCTCTGACTGTGTGGGTGGGAGGTTAGGCACCATCTATTATGCCACACAGTCAATTGGATAAGTGTGAACTGGCCCCCTGTGAACTGGCTCTCACAATATAGATGTTTCATTCTCATCTAATCCTTTCCCTTTCTGCCAGTGCCACCCTCAACATATACATGGATAACACCCACTGTCTCCCTTTTCTGTTGCTTCAGACCTTCAGTAGTGTCCATCTCCTTGTATCATTTTCAGATGATGATGTGGACTTGGAAGCTTTAGTTAACGATATGAACTCCTCATTTGAAAGTCTGTACTCCACCTACAACGTCCATTCAGAAAGCACACCACTCCTTCAGAATGGCCAGCTTAATCGCAGTCAGCTGCCAGCCTCTGGAACAAATTTGCTGCAGCCTGTGTCACCAAGACAGAAAGTACAGAGGTCTCAACCAGTACGCATCATGGCAGTCAGGTATGAAAGCAATAAGCAGTGATTTCTCTTCTACATAGATGTGTTTTGTTAAGCAATCAAGACTTGGGGGCTTATCTAACTTGGCAGATCAATGCAGACCAATGGAAAAACTTGTTCTTTTTGGACCTGGATTCTAATTGCAGCCAAGAACACAGTGGGTTCTCTTTCTCTGTTTTAGTTGTCCTTCATGTAAAAGCAGGAATGGTATTGACCTAAGGCAAGGCTATGGATGTGGAAATGTTCTGGGGTTGGAAACACTATGTGAACTTAGAAATGCTTAACATAGTACTTCTCAAATGTTTTATAACTGAAGCATTCTCAGTTATAAAACTGAGGTTTTATAACCACCTCACCCCAGCAATGTCTGTTCTAGTGGCTGTCTGCTGGTATTCATTTGCATCTTTTTAGATTGTGAGCCCTTTTGGGACAGGGAGCCATTTAGTTATTTGATTTTTCTCTGTAAACCGCTTTGTGAACTTTTAGTTGAAAAGCGGTATATAAATACTGTTAATAATAATAATAATAATAATTCTCTCTTCTGAATTAAAATTTGACAACACCATTTGCCCCTACTTGGCCTGCTTCAGAGGAGCGTGTTCCCTGTGTTTCTGTTTGAGCTGCCCACTGATTGAAAGTGTAGATACAACTGGCTGCTTCCTTTGCTGTGGCAGCTTTGCTGTGGTTCTATGCCAGGAGAGACTGGAGCTGATGCAGAGGTGGGGCAGAATTGCCCACCTCAAATGGAAACTGATTGGGAAACTACTGCAGAGATGAAGTTGGTCACCTCTTTTGTGTGTGGGTGCCTTGGGCTCACAGAAACAGTTTCATGTATTCCATTTTATTTCTTCTGTTTTGTGTGAGTTTGTATGTGTTAGATTGTATGTGTATGTGTTGTTTGTATGTGAAATGTGTATGTATTTCAGGCCTGTGAAATTGAGAGTCTGAAAAACCCCTTTCTAAACTTATAGTTGCTTTGTATGAATTTGGGGTGCCAATTCCAAAAATGACATCAATTTTGCCCTATCACATCTAGTTTCAGAGAATTGGCATAGCCTCAGTGAATGGTTTAAGCAGCTTTGTTGTGAGGAAGCCAAGGCCTAGGCTTCCTTATGAGGGAGCTGCTTGAACCATTCACTAACAAGGCTATGTCCTATCTCTGAAACTAGATGTGATAGGGCAAAACTGATGCCATTTTTGGAATTTGTACCCCAGATATACCCTAGAATAGATCTAATGTTTAAGATAGCAAAATGTGTTGGCCTATGTAATATATACAAAGTTTAGAACTTGCCAAGATGAGCAAATAGTTGAATATCCATCATGAAATTTTATCTTTCTAGTACATGTAACTTTTTTCTCTTTTTTCGGCACACTACTGTGCCCCTGCCACACAGCTGCAGGAGACTGCAGCTTTAGGAATTTGTGAGCATAAACACACATTCTAGCTAGCTGAATTTGGTGGGGGTTTGCTGCTGAGAAAATCAAGCTTAGTATTACACTATTTGCATTTATAGAGTTGATTTCAAGAGTTGAGAGCACTTGGAAGTCAAAGTGCCCAATGATTTAAACTGGAAATTTCTGCTTAAAAGACACTGCAAACAATGCCAACAGCATTACTCATTTGGGAACATGAATCATTAACAGAAAATGCAAAGAAGGCCATGTAGCACATGATCTACTCCTGTCCTCTAGAAAGTTAGATTGTTAAATGAGACTACCAGAAAAAATTAAGATTACAAACAGAATGTGAGGGGAAGCCCTGTTTTTACTATCTCTTTATAAACCTCGTCCTGCCAAAGATGATAAAATATAAGTATAAATAGCCTTATGGGAGCCATGGCTAGAGAGTGTACCTGTAATAGCCTGTGGGTGTTACTAGTTAGAAATGTCAAGCTACTCATAAATGAATTGCACCATACCCTACAGGCAGCAGATTACTAGCTCTGTGTAGTCCCTTGCCTAATGGGCTTTGCCACAGTGTATTCATAGGTATGGCTCAGCTCATCTGGATTAACATCTAAATTTTACCAGTTTTGTAGTGATGAAGAGTTCATTTAACTGTAAAAACATCAGAGATAAATGAGCTTAGTGACCTTGAAGTGCCACATGGTTCATGTCAAAGTTTAAACACACACACTTGGTAAAAGACATTGGTTAGTCCCCATTTATGCTTTGGTTTTGTTGAACCATAAGGGGGGGCAGAGACTCATCTACATGGGTTTTCATGGTAGTGTTCCCAGTCTGAATGATACTTGCCCTATTGTGTGTAGATAATTCCTGTGATATTGGGGTTCATGTAGCAGTGTTATCATATGAGATTCCTTTTCACCTCTACTTCCTTCTGACTTAATCGCATGATGGTAAAATTGTCTGGCAGAACAAGTCTAAACTATTTTGGCTCTCTTGGTTTAACTTATCATGGGATGGCATTTTCCTTCAATCTTGCATGTGAATTTCCATTTCCTTCCTTTTTTTCTCCTTAGCAGCAACCTTAATCAGAGTTAGGATTCCACCTGCACCACTTTTGTTAATGCTAACCAGGTTCCCTATTAGCCCAAGTTTCTACCGAAACATCTCCCCCTGTATCATAGACGCCTACAAGAAGAGGAGCAACAGTTCAGAACGTCATCTTTGCCTGCCATACCAAATCCATTTCCTGAGCTCTGCAGCCCCACAAGCTCACCTGTGCTGGCACCTGGATCTCTACCTCAGAGTCAACCTGCTAATAAACAGGTGAGTTCTGCTTTACTTTTGCACTTTAAGAATGACAGCGTTTTATAGTGCATGTTTCCAGGTTTTGGAGTTCGAAAGCTGAATTCATAATTGCAACAGGGGGAAGAAGAAGAGTAATGTTTTTCTAAAATAAAAAACCTCTCTCTTGAGCATGTAGAAGCATAAGTCTTCAGGTGGTGTTTTGGTTTTAAAAGACTTGAAAGTACAAATCACATCAAAATCCTTCTTCCAGTTAATGAAGACAGTAGTGAATGGAGCAATAAAAGTTTGGTATCTTCTTTGAATTTTAATGATGTGGGCAATGACTTGTTTAATTTGGAAGAATTGCAGTATAGGAGTGAGTTTATATAGCATATATGGACACCTCACATGCCCCTTGATGGTTTAATGTTTCATTTCTACAATAATTGTATCCAACTATTGGTTTTTTTAATTGTATGATGTGTTGGTTAATGTATAAGTGTAGTTGCATTAGAATGGATTTTTTTGCCCAACATTATGTTGGAAATTGGAGAAGGAAAGAGGAGGGGCCAAGAAGATGATTGAGACATTCTAGCCAGCTGTAAGATGTCTTCATGTTGAACAAGATATTAAAGGCCCCAACAGAGATGCAAATGGAGGTTATGAGGCATTTGATGTTCTGAGGTGGAAACTGGAAGTGACCTTCTAAGGCAGGGCTGTCCAAACATTTTGGCAGGAGGGCTGCATCATCTCTCTGACACTGTGTCAGGGGCTGGGAAATAGTTAATTTAAAATTTAAAATTTGAATTCATTTACATAAATGAATATATTAGAGATGGAACTTATATGAATGAATGTCTTGGAATAGCTCAAGGCCTTGCACAAGAAAGGCCAGCCTTTCCTTTGTTACCACTGCTGCATCACAGACATGAAACAGCAAGTAGTGGAGGGAGCCCTCGTCCCACAGCTCAGATGAGAGGTCGAACAGTTGTCCTCATGCTGAGAGCAGTTGCCTCGCGTCAGCACGGGCTCCAGCAAGTCTCCTGGGGGCCAGAGGCTCATTGGAGACTGGGGGCTCCCTGAGGGCCTGATTGGGAGCCTCCAGGGGCTGCAAATGGCCCCTGGGCCGGGGTTTGGGCACCCCTGATCTAAGGCCTCAAAACACCTGCTAGAGGTGACTGGAGCACAGCTCCTGGAGGATTAGAGGGCCCCAAGACCCACAGATTTCAACGTTCGCGGGTTTTGGTATCCACTGGGGTTCCTGGAACACACACCCCCCCCCCCCGAATAACAAGGACCCACCTGTGTGTGCAATATAAATTTCTGGAAAAATTACTCTGAGCATGCATTTCTGTATGCCTTTCAGACTGGGAATTAGTTGGTAAACCTCTGGCTATTACAGGACATATGGTGGGGTAGACATCATAAGTCCCACATGCAGTAACCAACCTCCTTGTCTCCCTGAAAAGCTCCCTCCCAATGACTGACCTTTATGGGAGTCTCTGAACAGTGAAGCCTGGAAACATTAGCAACCAAAATATTCTATTACTTTATTACATGAGTAGACCATATATTAAAAACTTGTGCCTTGCTGACAACAGTTTATCTCTTTGAGTACACTTGGAGTGCAATGCGTTTAGTTATTTAATTATATGGCAAATGCAGCATCGTTATATAAAATTTACAATATACAAAATATATATAAAATATAAACAAGCTATAAATTATAACATGGTTAATAAAATCATGAATAAAATTACATGTTGTATATGAACAGTTACTAAGCGACTAGACCTATTGCCGAATATCTAAAATTTAAACCATTTAACCATTAGACCTTAGTATGCTGCACGGAGCCAAAATACCTTGCATTGCAATGTGATGTAAAGTTTGCGAAACATTCCCACAGTCACAATTAAGATTATCGGCCAACCCCCATTTATACTGTCAATATTGACATCTGCCAAAGTTAGTATGAATCTGGTTAAGTGCTGTCCAGTTCCTCCTCAGAAGATCAAAGCCATAGGGGCATTGGACTGGATCGGGCACTAGATTAAATAGATATGGGCTGGAAGTTGCCCACTCCTCGCGCCGTGCTTTCTCAATATCAAAATCTTCTCTGACTAATTGCTATCCAAATTTCCATGATGGATTCCAGGATTTAAGTCTAAATATTTGATCATGACAATACTCATTTATAGGAAATAGTCAGTTTGCCTCGCATTTCTGCTGCTCCCTTTGTAATGTATGTGCAATGCCTGTTTTGTCAGAAATATGCCGCACTGTGTTCATCTGGACTTTCTGTCTGGTGTGTTGAGGATTGCAGCCTAAGGATGCTTGGGCATTACAGTATTTAATTCCTGCTATTGATCAGTTAAATGTGTAGCAATAAAGTTTTTTCTAAGTTGCAGCACCATTGTTTTTAGTTGTCGGAGGACTTCAGTCTTTACCAGAGTCATTGTCATGTTCTGAGACAGAGTGGCAGTGGTTTTATGGCTGTTGATTTGGTGGAAAATGGATAGATTGCTTGATGATGGTTTTTCTTTGATTTGCAGTCTAGGATATTTTTGAACATGTGAAGCATGTTTCACAGTTTTAATGTGACTGATTCCCAAGACAATAGTGTATTCTAATAGTTTAGTCCATTGTTTCTCAATGAGTGGAACCACTGGTGGTACTTGAGATGGTGCCTGGTGGTACTCATAGGACCCCTGGATGTCTGCCACACAGCAGTGAAACCAGCAACGCAATGTAACAAAAGGCACTGGAAGACTCAACTCCGTGGGCAGAGCTCCAGTGTGCACTTTTGGCATGTTCGATAAAGCCCTCCTGTCTTCTGAGCCTCTTACCAGTGTTTGTAGTGTCACATCTGACCTCCCAACCAGGAAGTAACTGGCAATGATGTCACTTCCGGTTGTACTTCCAATAGGTGGACCATGTGACGTGGTGCAGCGAGAAACAAATGTTGAGAAATGCTGGTTTAGTCAAATCTAGCCATTATGGATTGCTAATTTGAGGTCTAGGCCACTGATGGCTAGTTACTAGAATATTGGTAGTGGGTGTTGAACAATGCAGTCCAAGGAGGAGTTGGGCAAGCATTTCTGCACCAGGAGAAGGCAGTTGGATTCCACCATTGCTTTCCATTTAGGTTTTAAAACTGCTTTTCTAAACTGCTGTGGATTTGATGCATTTTTCTGTAACTTCTCCCACACTTTATAGGCTCTGAGTAACTTTGCATATGTGGTAGAACTTCTGGTTTCTGTTAGATGGTTTTTACTGGGCATTTTAAGAACCGTTGTGCACATTACTGATTTTTCTTCTGCATTAAGTT
This sequence comes from Tiliqua scincoides, assembly GCF_035046505.1. NCBI lineage: Eukaryota > Metazoa > Chordata > Lepidosauria > Squamata > Scincidae > Tiliqua > Tiliqua scincoides. The sequence continues at coordinate 67,392,503 of NC_089825.1, read as the reverse complement.
GCTTCTATCTAGGAAGTGCTCTTATTGCCATATGTGGTTCGTAATGTACTTCTGCACTAAGATAAATAACTGCATGTACAGAAGCTGGGAATCTGCAGGTGGTGCTGATGCAAATAGAACCAATGCAGCTGTAACCTACATGGAGAAATTTGCTGTCTCCCCCCCCCCCCACTCTAAAATTTAATGATTAGTATAATGTATTGTGTATTGTATAATTGGTATAATTATGCCTCTTTTACACACTAAAAATTTGAAAGCAGTTACTGTCCGGATGCCACTTCTTAAACAGTAGATATTTCTTAAAATAGGACTAAGTTACTTGTTAAGTAATATTCTCTGGAACAAGTAGAAGAAACAACTTAAATGAAAGTATCAAAATGAGCAAGGCCTTGTTATAACAAATGAATTTCTGGCATGCTAGAATTGTTCTCAAGTTTCTTGAGATGATTCTTTTTAGAAGGTGATTTGCGTGTCTAAGAGATCTAGAGCTTGAGGAATGTGTGAGCTGTTGGAAAGCTTGTTCAACAATTTTAAGGGATCCTTTTTGTACCAGCAGACAAAGCTGCAAGCATGAACCTACTAAAACAAAGCTCTTCTCTGTCCTAAAGCTCTCAAGGCTGGAAGTGAAGCCAGATGAGGGCAGCCTGAAAAGCTAATAGACACTGTAAAAGCAGACTGCAGTGAGGTCAGGAAGGACAGCAACTGGGGTGGTCAAATATTTGATGCGTCAGGGAAGAGCTGAGCTGACTGGTAATTGGATGGCCATAGCTCCATGGAAAGTCTTTTGCAGTGATGTAATGTTGGCGCCCAATATGCTAGATGGGAGAGTGCGGCAACTTCTTTTGAGGAGAGCAAAATGGTGTGAGTTCCTTGATGTAATGGAGGGTTTCCATAACAGTTCAGCACAACAAAGGGTTTGGTTAAAAATTAGTGGTGAATTAGGGTGGAGTTGAAAAGTTCTTTCTGTACACTGCATAAGTATGCAGTGCGTACAGGGGCCCAGTCAGACATGTATAGGAGAACTACTATCGATTAATATTAGTCTTAACCATTCTAGCACAGTATTTTTCAATGTTTGTCTTTCCACCCTTTCACATGTTCCACCTATTTGAAGTACCCCCAGAAGTAACTGGCGATATCAAATGCGACCCAATAAACACTAGTAAGAGGCTCAGGGTAGGCAGGAGGGCTTTTTTAAGTGCAGAAAAGCATGCTTTGGAGCCCCCTACCGCTGTTCATTGTGTCATTTTCCTGGTCTTGCTGCCAGGTGGCAGGGGTCCCAGGGGGCCCATAAGTACCACCAAGCACCACAAGTACCACTGGTTGAGAAACACAGCTCTAGCATGTTTGGTCATAGTAATCTAGCATATTGGGAATACAGCTCCTTTACTTGCTTTCTTCATCCTCCGTATGCCATATTTTTAAGGCAACATTTCAAATTCATGCTAAAAACTCTGTTGTTCTTAGGGTTCTATGTTTTGAGAATGCTGACATGAAGGATCAACCTAATTCTTTAGTTCTACAATTCCTTTGTGGTGGTTGGTTTTTTTTCCTGATTTATTCTTGATAGCTCACCATGATGCCAATAGTGTATCTGAGCTCTTCTCCTTTCAGAGCTCAATAAGGTTTTTGATTCCTTTTCCTCCAACATTTTTAAACCCTGAGGGGAAACCAACTGTAAAATGGGATGGAAAATTTTACGGAAGCTTTTAATTACATCCGGTAGTGTTAGTGGAATGGTTAACGTCCATCCAAGAAATGCAAACCAGATGATAAAACTCATTAAGACCAATCATTTACTGGAAGGAAGAGGGAATAATTAGCAGGCAACTAGATTAACATAACTGAAGTTTGACTTTTCTGTTACAGGTATAAACCAAAATCTGACCAGTAATGTAAGCTGTAACTTATGGTTCTGTACACATATTTAGGAAGACTCTTGCAATAATTACATGTAGGTCACTTGAATGCCACAGGATATTAGTCTAAAGTACCTTAAGTGAGTCAATGAAGCTTTCAGCTGTAAAAATAGGGCAGACTTCTTGAAACCTCTGTGCAGTTCCAACAACCTTCTGAGTAGCAGTCTCATGTACCAAACCCATATGCTCTTCATCTGTAAAACTGTAAGTGCTAATGTCACCCTTATTTCTGAACTTCATAATTTGGATCAGCTCCTGCAATCCACTCCATGGGTCAGTTTCAGGATGGTGTACAATGATGTAAGGCACTAGTTCTCAAACTCACTGGTTCTCAAATCTGAGGACCAAGATAAGTCTTTGCAGCGGCAGGGTGGAATGCAGCGGTGTGATTCCCAGAATTGTGTTGCTATGGGGGACATAAGGGCTTTTTTGTAACTCACTATAGTCCCTTTTAAACACTGGAAAAATGCGATCACAAGCAACTTCCGTTTTCACAATCACAATCTGGAAGTGGATCTCAATCATGTTTTTCCAGTGTTTGGCAGCACGAGGAACCCTGCAGTGGGCTCCTCAAGGCTTCCTGCACTCCTAGAGGCTAGCAGGACTTCGGTGAATTACAAAAAAGTCCCATGTCCCACACAGTGGTGCAATCCTGGGAATAGTGTTGCTGTCTTCCCCCTTCCTTGCCTCTTAAGGGAGCAAAGGCAGAGGTTCTCAGGCTGGTGGGTAAGGTTTTCTTTGTGATTAAACAGGTTCTTGAAAAGTTCAAGTATAAAATGAAAAAAAAACAGGTTAATTCTCCCTTAAGACTGACAGCTAGCAATTGTTTGCTTAACCCAATTTCCAGGTTGGATTACTGTGATGTACTTTAAATGGGTTTTACACTGTCCGGAAACTTCAGTTGGTTCAGGAGTATGTGACTCTCAGGATTTTCTCCTGAGCAGACTATCGTTTATTCTTCCAGATTTCCATCACTTATTTTAAAAAATGTACAGAAGCTCCCCTATTGACAAGTTTTCAGTTCATGAACTTTCAAAGATATGATGCTGCCCAACTACATGTTCATTGCCTGTCTGGAGTGATAGTCATAGGCTCAACCACTGTGCAATAGATGGAATTATTGCCCATTCCTACTGCCATTGTAGTAACTGTCACCTATCATTATCGGTGCTTGTTTTGTGGTTTTTAATGGACATTATCATCTCCACTATGACTGTAGCTGTGCTATAAATTTTTCCGGCATAGTTTACAACGTGTGCTACCATTGAGTCCAACATCGCCATTATGAACAAATCCGTGGAATCTGTGTTCATAAGTAAAGGAGTAATTGCATATCCTGCTTTTATTTTACTTAGTAAAAATATGAACCATAAAGTAGCTAACACAAGCATTTCAAAATGACCAATATGTAGAATAGTGCTGTAAAGCGAGTGAAGGAGCAATAACAAGAACAAAGGAAAAACGTAGTTTGAAAGAATCTGACTGTCCAAATAAAGTTGGCATAAAAACTTTTTGAAAGAAAAGGATTCAAGTTTGTCTAAAAGGAGTGCAATGTGGTAACTTAATGTGTCTCCTGAGGAAGGGACATTCCACAGTATTTGGCACCAATGCAGAAAAGGCCCTGCTGGTAGTTGACTGTAAGCAGCCCAATCAACGCTAATGTCATACCAATCTTTAAAAAGGGAAAGAGGGGGGACCTGGGAAACTATAGGCCAGTCAGCGTAACATCTATAGTGGGTAAGATGGTGGAATGCCTCATCAAAGATAGAATCTCAAAACACACAGACGAACAGGCCTTGCTGAAGGAGAATCAGCATGGGTTCTGTAAGGGTAAGTCTTGCCTCACGAACCTTTTAGAATTCTTTGAAAAGGTCAGCAGGCATGTGGATGCAGGAGAACCCATAGACATTATATATCTGGATTTGCAGAAGGCGTTCGACACGGTCCCTCACCAAAGGCTACTGAAAAAACTCTACAGTCAGGGAATTAGAGGGCAGGTCCTCTCCTGGATTGAGACCTGGTTGAAGGCCAGGAAACAGACAGTGCGTGTCAGTGGGCAATTTTCGCAAAGGAGAGAGGTGAAAAGTGGTGTGCCCCAAGGAACTGTCCTGGGGCTGGTGCTCTTCAACCTCTTCATAAATGACCTAGAGACAGGGGTGAGCAATGAGGTGGCTAAGTTTGCAGCCAACACCAAACTTTTCAGAGTGGTGAAGACCAGAAGTGATTGTGAGGAGCTCCAGAAGGATCTCTCCAAACTGGCAGAATGGACAGCAAAAGGGCAGATGCGTTTCAATGTAAGTAAGTGTAAAGTCATGCACATTGGGGCAAAAAATCAAAACTTCACATATAGGCTAATGGGTTCTGAGCTGTCTGTGACAGATCAGGGGAGAGATCTTGGAGTGGTGGTGGACAGGTTGATGAAAGTGTCGACCCAATGTGCAGCGGCAGTGAAGAAGGCCAATTCTATGCTTGGGATCATTAGAAAAGGTATTGCGAACAAAACAGCTAATATTATAATGCTGTTGTACAAAACTATGGTGAGGCCACACCTGGAGTATTGTGTCCAGTTCTGGTCACCGCATCTCAAAAAGGATATAGTGGAAATGGAAAAGGTGCAAAAGAGAGTGACTAAGATGATTGCTGGGCTGGGGCACCTTCCTTATGAGGAAAGACTATGGCGTTTGGGCCTCTTCAGCCTAGAAAAGAAACGCCTGAGGGGGGACATGATTGAGACATACAAAATTATGCATGGGAAGGACAGAGTGGATAGAGAGATGCTCTTTACACTCTCACATAACACCAGAACCAGGGGACATCAACTAAAATTGAGTGTTGGGAGAGTTAGAACACACAAAAGAAAGTATTTCTTTACTCAGCGTGTGGTCTGTCTGTGGAACTCCTTGCCGCAGGATGTGGTGACGGCATCTTGCCTGGATGCCTTTAAAAGGGGATTGGACAAGTTTCTGGAGGAAAAATCCATAATGGGTTACAAGCCATGATGAGTATGTGCAACTGCCTGATTTTAGAAATGGGCTATGTCAGAATGCCAGAAGCAAGGGAGGGCACCAGGATGCAGGTCTCTTGTTATCTGGTGTGCTCCCTGGGGCATTTGGTGGGCCGCTGTGAGATACAGGAAGCTGGGCTAGATGAGCCTATGGCCTGATCCAGTGGGGCTGTTCTTATGTTATGTTTCTCAATGCATTTGAAGACTGGTTGCTGCTTTCGTGTAAGGGCATTGGACCGCCAGCCAGACCTAGCCAACACAGGCAAAAGTTCCAGGCAGTTCAGCTACACAAATTGCAGACTACTTTGGGGGGCAATTCTGGACAACTATAGGCATTGAGAGTACTCTGCATGCATAGGCCATAATCTTGATTATTTTGCAATTCCTTATCCAGGGATGAAAATGGTGAATGTCTGTCAATAGGCCTACTTTTTCCAGGGTTCTTCAACTTGCTTTAACTGGTCTCTCTCAGTTATGGAGCTGGCCTGGCTTTGCCTCCCTTTTTTGGCTAAGGCTAAGTAGGGTGTGCCTTAGCAGCTCTTGGATAATATAGGTTATAATAGAACAATGAATGCTTTAATGTTGGTGCTTTGTTCTCTCAGGAGGCTAGATTGTCCTCCACAATCAACAGACTGCCCCTGATTTACAGAATTCATTACTACTTGAAACTCATCAGATTGGAGACTTGGATGGGGTATTTTTAAGACATGCCTTTTAAAACAAGGTCTGAACTTCCATGTGTGGTAGAGTGAATGCTTACTACCCTCCTGATAATGCTGCTGATTTATTGTATGTTTTTCCTTGAAAGTGTTTGTGTGTGACTTTTGATATTGTTCTCTGCTCTGTGATTTACAATCTGCTTTTCAACTCTAAAATTAGTTCTCAACCAAAAAAATGCAGGGTAAGAACCAGATTGGAATAAATCTTTGCCTGTTACAGTATACTGCTTGAAGCAACTGAGCAATAGTGCTCTTGGTCAACATAGATAAGTCTGTTGCCATCCAAGTACAATATTTTAAAAAAAGCAAATGTGGCAAGCTGTGGGGAAAACTACAAATCATGAAGGAAACACATGGCGGTCCTACCCTGTTTCTTTCAAAATGTGAAGTAAGTTCATTACTCTGTGATAATTAGTGAACAGAAGTCCTGTAATGTTTCTCCAGTTGGTCTTACTGGGTTCCCCCCCCCCCATGGGCTCAGAGTCCAGAATAAGCCCAGATGGAAAATAGCCTTAGGGGCACTTCTGGGAAGAACTGGCAAGTGTGGAAGGTTGAGTTGTTCTCCCCCCCCCCCCCTTCAGATTCTTAGTAAATGTGTCTAGGAACACACATTTTTCTTTAGAAAGAAAAGTTGAACTTGAGGTAAGCTGGCAAGACTTGGTTCAGCACTGCATATTATCTCATCAGAGTGTAAGACACTGAAGTGGCTTCTCATATTTGTGAGGTACTTCTGTAAAGTGAGCTAGAGTACATGTCTACCCTAATAACTAATATGGAATGACCTTGTGACATCTGAAAGTATGCAGAGTGTTGCTTCAGTTCTTGGCAAATTGCTCATTTCATCATCTAGAGAAGTATGAACAAACACGCACATTCTTGACTTATGTATGTGGCAGACTGAAAATAAGAGCCATTTGACTGTCTTAATAGGCTTTAATGCTGGTCTAACCTCTTAAACCTAAGCTGCTGTGAAACTTTCTGTCTGCATGTCATATTTGGAATGAGGTATATTGAGATAACATTTTCAGGAGTGACAGAACTGGTAATAGACCATGCAGTGAAGTTTGCTGAAAAAACATACTGTATTAGGAAATCCCTGTCATAATGAATTTACTTTGTCATAATAATTTAATTGGTCTTAAACTTCTTGGCTGACTAGAATTTTTAAAAATGCAACTATCTCCTTCTAAAAACTTATCTGAACATCTCATTCAAAATGAATTAGCCACATAGAACCCCCTGGAGTTTGTGAGAGGGACCAGTTAGTTGACCAGTTAGGGACAGTTGATGTTTCCCTGTAAACCGCTATGTGAACTTTTGCTGAAAAGTAGTAATGTATACTATATAAATATTTTTAATAATAAACTTGAAAATGGGCTTTGTACATCCTGGCTGATTAGGTTTTTGGGGCCATAAACATGAAAGAACAAATTCCTTCCCCTACAACTTCTGTAATAGCTGGTTAACAAGCTACTGTAATTTGCTTAGTGGTGGGATAGTAATGTGTAGAAGGGTGAAAGTAGGATAACCGAATGTGTGGAAGGGTAACTTGCTGTTCAGATACCCTTATCTGGTTCTAAGGGCACTATCCTGCCCTTCACTTGGGACTTGCGCCGGCCCATGAGGGTCACAAATGCGCCATAAAGCACATTTGCACCTCCTTGGGAGTAAGCTGACACAAACCTCGCACCAGCTTCCTTAGTGAGCCTTGTGTTAGCCTGGCTGGGCTGACACAAGGTTCTGGGGTGGTTGGGGAGGATGCGAGAGGAAGGCATTCCTGGGCGGGGGGAGGGCGAGTGGGCGGGGAGCAGGAGGCGGGTCTGGGATCTAGCACTTATGCCTCTGGACTTCAAGCTACTCTGCTCTCCTCAGACTTGCGCCACCTCAGGAGGTGGCGCAAGTCCAAGGAGACCCATGGGACAAAGGCATCTTACTTACCCGGAGGTAAGGGGAAAAGTTTCCTCTAGCCTCTGGCTGAGCCACTTTAGGTTGCTGTCCTGTGCTGGATACAGCGCATGCCCCTTGGCTTGTCATATGCAACTATAGTAATTGGGGGCCATAATCCAGCAGTGTTGAGTGTGTTTTAAAGCCTGTAAAGACTTCTAACTTTTTTTCCTCACTGTCATCAAGACCAAGACCTTTATAACTACACTTTGTCTTGATAAAGATGCCATTAGTGCCTCTAAGTTGCCTTTTTAAGGGCAATAGTCACAGAAGGAATCCAGATTGACTATACTGTGGCACCAAAGAGTTTAAAAGGCCTCCACTGCCTGCTTTTTAAGTTGTAGAAATCAGTTATGCCCCTGTTAAGGGTTTAATGTAACATACAGTTTGATGTGAAATTGGAAAGAAATAGGAGAATCCAAAAGTTGTTCTATGTTAGAGGTAGTCTTGGGTAGGGCAGTTGCATCATATGAATGATGCAGATTTCTCTACCATTTTGAACTTCAGTTAACAGGTCTGATTTGGCTCAGGAACGGAAATGGAAAAATCTGTTAATATGAAAGGTAGTGAAATAAAAAGGTGTCTGGGTATGAAGGAATGGCATTTAAGATGGGTTTTTTCCTAAGATGTGAGTTTAGATTCAACATAGGTTTTATTTACTCTAAGGTGATCAATGAATATTTTAAAGGAATATATTGGTAATGGATCTTTCAAAGAGACTGTAGCTAATTGCAAGCTGTGTTGCTCCTGCAGAGACTGTGTAATATTACTCAGGCCTGTGTGCATATGCACAGGCTGAATAGAGCAAGGTATACTTTTGCCAGTCTTAAAAACCTTCAAATAGAAGTCCTTGCCTTTTCATGAATTGGATGGTGGTGACATAATACAATTCCAATAGATATTAGCCATTTACTAATATTGTATCTGTCACAAATTGGTTCAGTGCCTAGTTGGCTCAGTGCATAGTTAGCTTGCTTAATCTAAATCTAAATTAAACTTGCTTAAACTAAACTAAAATCTCCACAAATATACAATGGACAAGTGCAGACCCGCATAAATTTGTGGGCTGCGGGGGGGGGGGGAAGGCGCAGGTTGTCACATGCACATGCCTCATGTAGGCCTAAGGAAACAGTGCAAAATACTCCTCTCACTACCAGTCCTCTTCCTACAAAAAGCTTTCAGCTTTATCCCTAGTCTTTGTATGCTGCCAGCTCTTTATAAAGTCCTGAGTCATTGGAGTGTGTTTAGGGTTGCCGTTTTCTGGTTCCTCCAATCTGGGCAGCCTAACTTGCATATTCTAATTATGCAGACTGATTGGTGAGTTGAAGGCTAAATTAAAAATTGGTCTGTTAAAAAAAAAAAAGGCTTGTTGCATGTTAGACTTAACAATTTATCTTGGCATAAGCTCTGTATGGCCTGGTCAAGCCAGGTCAAGTTGAAGCTAAAACAGCACCCAGATTCTGCCATCCCCCCCTCTCCCTTTTGTGTGTGTGCCCTGTGTAAACCACACACACCCCGTCACTGCTGCCTATATCTTCTGCTTCCAGGCATCTCATCTAAACAAACTATCCAGCCTTTTTTTGAAGAAGTGGCTATGAAGGTGGTGGCAGCAATAGCAATACTCGTCCACCTCTGTGATGAATACCCTGTTTCCTCTCTATTTTTTGCCTATTTTTCTGTGTGGTTGCACACACTTGCACAGATCCAGCTATCTTATAAGCTGCTTAAGGCACACTTTGCAAAGCAGTCTCTTCTGCTTTGTTTGAAAAACCATTATCTAGCCCTGCATTTGTAAAAATTACCTGGATTGCAATGCACTTAGTGATTAGGCAGCCAAACCTGTCTGTCTCTAGGTCAAGGGGATGGGATGGAGTGACCAGGTGGGTTTCACTCCAATTGGGTAACTTGATGATAACATCTAAGCAAAGTTATATATTTCTCAGTGAACAGGAAGAGATTTTTCTCTCTGCCAGTTCCTGAGTGACCCATTTGTTGGGAGCTCAGACAAGAGCTCACCCATGAGTGTGTTGACTGGGGATTCCTTTAGCAATGTAAGTAGCTTAAGCCAGGGACCACCTAACTAGATAATGATTGGGGACTTTTTCTTACCTTGTCTGCTAAATGACTCCAGCCAGCATGCAGGCTTGTTTAAGGCATTGTGGAATGTGGTGGTTTGTGAGTTTCAGTAGCATCCCATCATCTAAGATTCATCCTTGCAGTCTTCTGTTCCCGAACCCTGCTGTGAATTCTTGACAGGGCAAGATAAATTTTCCTGATCCTGTCAGTGAGTTGCTGCCTGATGGAAAGGCTGATGGGTGGTTTGGGGGTCAACAGGAAGCCATCCTGTTCCACTTTGCTGTGCTCCCATCACACCAACATGTTGGCCAACCTCCTATTCTGATCTTGGCCTGCTAAAATATGACCTAGTGGTGGCAAGTGTGCATTCCACACAGGCACACTGTGTCTCCCTCTCTTCCTGTTTTGTGTTAAGTGAGTGGAATACTGCATGTCTCAGCTTGCTCAAAAACTAGAACTTGACTCTTTGCACACATAAAAAAAAAGCAAAAACCTGGTCCTGCTAATGGGCCAATTGAACACAGCATGCCATGCACAGGATTCAGACAAAACTGACCTGAGTAAAATGGCAACCTTAAATGTTTATGAATATTTCATTTCACATTGCAACAATGGCCTAGGAAAATGATTTACAATCACCTGAAGCCACCAATCACCCCTTGCAGCCACCAACTACAGAGGTTTGAAAAGCTGCCATTTATGCATACTTAGTCTCTCTCTTTAGTTTTAGTGAGTTAGACAAATCTGCAGAATAGCAGCCTGCTTCTGTGCTTTCAATTTAATTCCTCAGGTGCCTCTCTGCAACCACAGTAATTGCACTGAAACCTACTCCAAAGCAGACTTTGACCCAACAGATGATTAGCTAAACCTCTCCATGACATTACATGAATCCAAAGTGAATCTTTACCTGTAATAGTATGTCAGTCTAGGACTGAACACAGCTATGGGACAAGGCAAATTTAATTTGGTACCCATAAAAATGTCTCGGTTTTCCCATACCTGGGACAGAGGAAACTTGCCAGTATTATCATTCAAATACTGCTTAACCATGGAAGACTGGTTGATCATACTCCTAGGAGAGGGGGGTAAAGGGGTTAATTTGTACCCAGGCCCAGGGTCAGAAAGGGGGCCCAGGAGGGGACCCAGAATGTTCTTGGGATCTGATATTTTTCTATCTCACCTGAACATGGCCTACGCATGATGCCAGGCCACAACTACGTGCATTCAGTATTAACTGCTGCTGCAAGCCATGCACACCAGGCTCAGGAATGCATCCATGACCCTCCTGAACACAGTGTCAAATCTAGGTGTCAAAACTGGCTTGCTACAGCAGCTCTTTGGCTTGTGGATCCCATAACCACGAAGGAGTATATAGAAGCTCAGTGACTCAGGTGCAGGACTACTGCTGCTGCAGAAGTTCATTTTGGTCCATTCTAGTGTGAGCCTAAACACAATGATGCTAATTTTCTGCGATCAATTTTCTATACTTCAAAGATTTTCCAGAGACTTAGGAGTGTGTGTGGTTTTCCATATCACTTTATCTAGCTGCCAATAATGCATGATCAGGTAGACCTGGGCTCTGCATCAAAAAGCTTAGTAAACCTGGGCTCCAAAGACTATTGTGGCTGTCAGCACCCTCCTCCTGTCTTATTCTCCCCCCCCCCCATTCTGCCTGTCCCCATTGCCCCCCTACCCTTTTGGGCCCAGAAGAAACTTTGTACCCCCTAACAAAATTCCTCTCATAGGCCCTGATCATACTATCCTTGCTGTCAACATCTATCTACAGAGGAGTGTCAAATGTATTCTAGAGCAGGGGACCCACTGGTGGGTCGCGACTTGATTTTTGGTGGGTAGCCAAAGGATGATGAAAAGATCAGATAACTGCCTCAAGCCCTGAGGCTATTCAAAAATCAGATAGTGTAGCTAATTACCCTGCAAAGAGCTCAGCTCCTGCAGTTGACAAGCATGTGTAAGTATAGGGAGATAAAAGTTTGAGGGCCCTTTTCTGGTATTTATTACTTATAAATAAAAAAACATTTCTTTTAGAATCTCCATTTAAAGTCTGGTAAACCTAGGTGCGTTCCAATAGAGCAGTGGTTCTCACACTTTTAGCTCCAGGACCCACTTTTTAGAATAAGAATCTGTTGGGACCCACCAGAAGTGATGTCATGACCAGAAGTGACATCAAGCAGGAAAATTTTTAACAATCCTAGGCTGTAATCCTGTTCACACTTACCCAGGAGTAAAGAGCATAAACATAGTAGCCTATTCAAAGTACAGATCTGTCACATTTTCCCAAATGCAGTCACATACCATGGAAGCATTAAGTCTAATGTACGTATTAAAAATAAAATATTGAAACGAATGGGGACCCACCGGAAATTGGCTCGCGACCCACCTAGTGGGTCCTGACCCACAGTTTGAGAAACACTGCAGTAGAGTCATTTTACAAAGTGGGTCCTGGTGCTAAAAAGTTTAGGAACCACTGTTCTAGAGGCACATTTTATGTTTGTAGGCTGGCAGTAAGACCCCAGAGACCTGGCCAATGCCCTGACTAACCTGAATGCACCCCTTTAGAATATTCAAAATTCTCTGCAACATGCCGAATGCTATGGAAAGTGTTCCCTGAAGGTAGAGCCTGAAAATCACTGCCCTAAAAAGCCATTATAGAACTTCATTTGAATTTCTTAAAGAAAACTTGTGCTTTTAAAATAAAGCAGGCCTTTGCTTGAAAGCAGGTGCCGTCCTCTTTCTTAACCTGCTGTTGAAACAGCAACAGCCAACTGTAATCCTGATGGCATAGTTCCAGGCATTGCATCAGAAAGGGAGATTTCCACTTAACTGCTTGCTTCTTGAGCTTGGATTGAAAGGGAACCAGACAGCCTTAAGTTACCAGCCACAAATCACTGGAGCAGTCTTACTTGGAGCTATGGGAAAAAAGGGAGTCTACCAGGTAATGAAGTAAACTCCCAATACCTCCATTGATTTTTATTTAGAAAACAGAGCCGCTTTCTTTTCACACAAGACTTATAATAGGGCCTTTATCTGTGTGCTATGATTGTCTGTTTAACAATGATGAGAGGGGCTCCATTGGCTGTCCTGAAGAAGGATTTCTCCCTCCTCTTCACCCCAATCCCATCTAGATTAAGAGCAAAAATCTAGCGTAAATTGCTTTTGCTGCCATCTCTCCTACTCATAACAAGCAAGGGGTGGAGATTGATGCCCTTTGAAGCCAAAAATGAGGAAAGGACAAACTGGTGAAGGAAGACTCTCCCAGAAACCAGTCTAGGGAGCTGTCTCACCTCCTCCAAGGAACCCATGGATATTGAAAACCACATGAGTTTTGCAACCATGTATTCTATGTGGGCTTTGAACAGGAACTCAAAGAATTAAACACAGAAAATACAGGTATACCCCCTTATCTGTGGGGTTCCATTCTAGAATTTACATTCTTTACATTTACTTACTGTATTTTTCGCTCAATAAGACACACCTGACCATAAGACACACCTAGTTTTTAGAGGAGGAAAACAGGAAAAAAATATTCTGAACCAAATAGTGTAATAAAATATTTAATAAACTATACCAGAATAACATTTGAACCATGTAAATGGAACAGCAGTCAACAGTGGCATTAAGAACCATTATCACTGTCATTAACAAATGGAGAGACTTAAAGGTTTGAGTACTCTAGTTTTCTGGAAACCCCAAGAACTCATCATCGCTAGAGTCAGAATTTATGAAGCTCACAAAAGCAGGTGCACACAAATAGGGGATCACATTATCTTTCTGCTACAATGATGTTCTGCCAAATTCCAATCCACTGGGCCTTGTGCCCGCTTAAGGCTGATCAGTCCCCCTTGTGCAACTCACCAGTGCAGCAAGCAAAAGTGAGTCCAGTTCCAGTCCACAGATGCCAAGTAAATCAGTCCCATCAATCAGAGTTGCCAAATCAGAGTCCAGAGCCAATAAGCCAAATTACAGTCCAAGGTCAGGTTCCAGGTAGGTCAGTCAAATCCATCAGGGTATCCAAGTCCAGTCACAATTCACAGTCAGATTCCAAATTCAATAATCCCAGTCAGTCTCCTCTCCAACCTGCACTCCTTCAGAACCCACAAACCCTTTCTGCCTCAGGTACTCCTTATATCCCTGAGGGCCCTATTGCCTTCCAGTGGCTGCAGCTGTGCAGCACACTCTGCTGGATGCACAGGGCTTACCCTTAAAGGGGCCACTGCTGACACCACATCTACCTCCTTGCCAGTAATTCTGTGATTCCAATACAAATGAACAAGTAGAAAGTCCAACCAATTCTCAAGACACAACAAACCTCTGGATTTATGGTGAGAATCAAGCCTTACCTGGGGCTTGTGCAATAAGCAAACACTGGCATTCTGACCAAGGAGACAGTTTTTTCATTGTGATGGTAGGTGGGGGGGGGGGCTTACATTCAGATGCTGGATGAGGTGAGTGAAAGCACCCCTCCCCTGCTGTGTGAGTGTGTGTGTGGGGGGGGCAGAGCATCTGTGTGTGTAAGAGAAGGGGGCAGCCTGTGTGTGTGAGAGAGGGGGGAAAGTGTTTGTGTTGCAGAGAAGTTGTGATGCTCCAGGCTTGGGGTGGGGGGAAAGAGAGGCTGTGATGCTCCAGACTTGGGGGGGGGAAGAGTCTGTGATGCTGTAGGCTTGGGGGGGGGAAGCAAGAGTCTGTGATGCTCCAGGCTTGGGGGGGGGGAAGAGAGAAGCTGTGGTGCTCGAGGCTTGGGGGGGAGAGAGAGGCTGTGATGCTCCAGGCTTGGGGGGAGAGAGGCTGTGATGCTCCAGGCTTGGGGTGGGGGGAAAGAGAGACTGTGATGCTCCAGGCTTGGGGGAGGGAAGAGTCTGTGATGCTCTAGGCTTGGGGGGGGGAAGCAAGAGTCTGTGATGCTCCAGGCTTGGGGGGAGAGAGAGGCTGTGATGCTCCAGGCTTGGGGGGGGAAAGAGAGAAGCTGTGATGCTCCAGGCTTGGGGGGGGAGAGAGAGGCTGTGATGCTCCAGGCTGGGGGGGGAGAGAGAGAGGCTGTGATGCTCCAGGCTTGGGGGGGAGAGAGAGAGAGGCTGTGATGCTCCAGGCTGGGGGGGAGAGAGAGGCTGTGATGCTCCAGGCTTGGGGGGAGAGAAGCTGTGATGCTCCAGGCTTGGGGTGGGGGGAAAGAGAGGCTGTGATGCTCCAGGCTTGGGGGGGAGAGAGGCTTTCCTGGGAGTAAGCCCCCCTGACTCTAATGGGACTTACTTCAGAGTAGGCATGCACAGGATTGGGCAGCGAGACTGCCACCCCACCCACGCTTTCCTGGGAGTGAGCCCCAGTGACTCTGAGACTTACTTCTGAGTAGACAGGAGGGCTTGGGCATGCGGCAAGGCTCAGGCTCTGGCAGGCTGCGGCACCGGAGCTGCTGCTCACCACCCGGCGCTGCCACAGTCAGCACGGGGGCTGAGGGAAGGCAGGAGCCCCCTGGCCAGCTCAGCCTCTGACTGCCCGGGGAAGCCGAGCCAGGCAGAGCAGAGCGAGCGGGCAGGGGACGGGGCCGGGCCCAGGGGTGGAGAAGTTTTTTTTGTTTGTTTTTTTTTGCAGTATTTGCTTCATAAGACGCACACACTTTTCTCCCCACTTTTTTTGGGGGGGGGGGAAGTGCGTCTTATGGAGCGAAAAATACGGTACATTGAAGCGCATCTGCCATTTTGCTGCCCATTCTGCCAGTCTGGAGAGATCCTTCTGGAGCTCCTCACAATCACTTCTGGTCTTTACCACTCTGAAAAGTTTGGTGTCATCTGCAAACTTAGCCACCTCACTGCTCACCCCTGTCTCCAGGTCATTTATGAAGAGGTTGAAGAGCACCAGCCCCAGGACAGATCCTTGGGGCACACCGCTTTTCAGCTCTCTCCATTGTGAAAATTGCCCATTGACACCCACTCTCTGCTTCCTGGTCTTCCTGCAACCAGGTCTCAATCCAGGAGAGGACCTGCCCTCTAATTCCCTGACTGTGGAGTTTTTTCAGTAGCCTTTGGTGAGGGACCGTGTCGAACGCCTTCTGAAAGTCCAGATATATCATGTCTACGGGTTCTCCTGCATCCACATGCTTGTTGACCTTTCCAAAGAATTCTAAAAGGTTCGTGAGGCAAGACTTACCCTTACAGAAGCCATGCTGATTCTCCCTCAGCAAGGCCTGTTCATCTATGTGTTTTGAAATCCTATCTTTGATGAGGCATTCCACTATCTTACCCGGTATAGATGTTACGCTGACTGGCCTATAGTTTCCCGGGTCCCCCCTCTTTCCCTTTTTAAAGATCGGTGTAACATTTGCTATCCTCCAATCCTCCGGCACCGTGGCTGTTTTGAGGGACAAGTTGCATGTTTTAGTTAAGAGATCGGCAACTTCATTCTTCAATTCCTTAATAACTCTTGGGTGGATGCCATCAGGACCCGGTGAGTTATTGATCTTTAATTTATCAGTGATGTCTGAAACATCTTCTCTTTTAACCTCTATCTGACTTGATTCTTTTGGCAGGAGGGGCCGTTCGGGCAGCGGTATCTGCCCGAGGTCTTCTGCCGTGAAGACAGATGCAAAGAACTCATTCAATTTCTCTGCCATCTCTAAGTCTCTTTTTATTTCCCCTTTCCCTCCCTCATCATCCAGAGGGCCAACCGCTTCTCTGGCGGGTTTCCTGCTTCTAATATATTTGAAGAAGCTTTTATTATTCCCCTTAATGCTGCTGGCCATGCGTTCCTCATAGTCTTTCTTGGCTTCCCGTATCACCTTCTTACATTTCTTTTGCCACAGTTTATGTTCCTTTTTATTCTCATTAGGGCAAGACTTCCATTTACTGAAGAAAGCTTCCTTGCCCTTTACGACCTCTCTAACTTGGCTGGTTAGCCATGCGGGCACTCTCCTGGACTTAGTGGAGCCCTTCTTCTTTTGCGGTATACACTTCCGCTGGACCTTGATTACTGTTGATTTGAGTAACCTCCATGCTCTCTGTAGGGACTAGAATCTTTTAACCTTCCCATTCAACCTCCTTCTAACCAGCCTCCTCAAGTCCGCTTGTCAGAAGTCAAGGGTTTTTATGAGAGATTTACCCGGTATTCTTCCCCCAACATGCATGTCGAAACGGATCGCAGCATGATCACTGTTCCCCAATGGCTCAGTAACATTGACATCTCTAACCACACACACCCCAAGGCTACATGGGGCACGCAGCCCCGCAAGGTCCTCCACGGGGCACTCACCCCTCTGGAAAGGGGAAGAAGGGGCAGGTCCCTGACCTTACTCAGCAGGAAATAAACAAGGGGGCCGGAGACTCAACCACTCCACCCCTTCCCACATGTCACACCTTGAGGACATCCCAGCTGACCCCCAGACAGCAGAGCAACACCTGGGCTCTTTTGGGAGAACAACTCGGGCACCACAGCCAAGGGTGTCTGGGACAGTGCCAGAGCTCTATCACCACCACCCTAGGAGGGGCCAAACAGGACCGACTCTGGCATAGCTCGTGCTAACTTTGGGCGCAATCCTAACTCCTTATGTCAGTGCTTTCCAGCACTGACATAAGGGCAATGCAGCTCTGAGATACGGGAACAATCACTCCCTTATTTTGAGGAGGCCTCCTTCAATGACACCCAACTGCAGGATGCAGCGCACGTCCCACTGGCACCACTATGCCAGTGCTGGAAAGCACCGACATAAGAGGTTAGGACTGCGCCCTTTGTGAGGTAACAAAGATGACTGGCACAACTTAATCTTTGATACTGAACTTTATTGACTTATTTGTGGGAAGGTGACTGTGATGTAACAGCCCTTCCAATGAATGTAAAAGTATTGCCCAAACTAAACAGAGCTTGCAGACCACTCTTTGCGTAATCTCATGTCTCTCGCCGCTCTGTCCGGGCTTTCACTTCCAATAAAGTTCTAAGTGAGGCTCCACCCCCTGGCTCCACCCAGGGGATGGACATCACACCTGGAGACAGGGTTGAACAGCGAGGTGGTCAAGTTTGCAGATGACACCAAACTTTTCCAAGTGGTGAAGACCAGAAGAGACTATGAAGAGCTCCAGAAGGATCTCTCCAAACTGGGAGACTGGGCAGCAAAATGGCAGATGCGTTTCAATGTAAGTAAATGTAAAGTCATGCACATTGGGGCAAAGAATCAAAACTTTATATATAGGCGAATGGGTTCTGAGCTGTCTGACAGTTCAGGAGAGAGATCTTGGGGTGGTGGTGGACAGGTCGATGAAAGTGTCGACCCAATGTGCGGCAGCAGTGAAGAGGGCTAATTCCATGCTTGGGATCACTAGGAAAGGCATTGAGAATAAGGCAGCTAATATTGTAATGCTGTTGTACAATGGTAAGGCCGCACCTGGAGTATTGCATCCAGTTCTGGTCGCCACATCTCAAAAAGGATATAGTGGAGATCGAAAAGGTGCGAAAGAGAGCAACCAAAATGATTACTGAGATGGGGCACCTTCCCTATGAGGAAAGGCTACACCATTTGGGCCTCTTCAGTCTAGAAAAGAGGCGCCTGAGGGGGCACATGATTGAGACATACAAAATCATGCAAGGGATGGACAGAGTGGATACAGAGACGCTCTTTTCCCTCTCACATAACACCAGAACCAGGGGACAGCCACGAAAGTTGAATGTTGGGAGAGTTAGGGCAGACAGAAGACAATATTTCTTTACCCAGCATGTAATTAGTTTGTGGAACTCTTTGCCACAAGTAGTAGTTATGGCATCTTGCCTGGATGCCTTTAAGAGAGGATTGGACAAATTTCTGGAGGAAAAGTTCATTATGGGTTACGAGTCATAGTAGGTATGTGCGAGCTCTTGGTTTTAGAGGCAGGCTGCCTCTGATTGCCAGAGGCAGGGGAGGGCACCGGGACGCAGGTTGTGTCTATCTTGTGTGTTCCCTGGGGCATTTGGTGGGCCACTGTGAGATACAGGAAGCTGGACTACATGAACCCTTGGCCTGATCCAGCGGGGCTGCTCTTATGTTCTTATGGACCTCAGTTTTTGCACTGAGTCTAAATCTAAATCGAAAAAAGAATGCACAAAGGCTTTGGAACTGTCTTTGTATAGGGATAGCTATCTGAGAGGAAATGCTAAAAAATCTACATAGCTACAGCTGTGTCACACAGCATGGCATCAAGTCATATTTAGAACTTGATGTTGTGGTTTATGTCTTTATCTCAGGAGGGCATCTCAAGCCTTTATATAATGGGGAGGGAGGGCTAGAAACACTTAAGATTTCTGTGCAGCTTTCCATTAGGAGACAAATTACCGTATGACTTGCACATCACCTTCTCTTCCTACTCGCCCCACCATCCTGAAGGTAGCACAGAACTCTTTCAAGTCATGCGTTGATGTGTTTGGAATTTCATAACTCCTGTAAATTGGAGGAAGTGATGACCAACATGAGGATTCAGCACAAAATGACCCCTCATTTTATCTTTGTCAGAAATCTGAGAAGTATGCTTCTGTGAGAAAGTTCAGGGTGCAAGTGTGTTGTGTGTGAGAGAAATGTTGACAACTTTTCTAAAGGATTTTGAAATGCTGAATCTATTTTTGGTGTTTGCCAAGTTAAAGCTATGATGACTAACTTTTAAAAGTCAGTAAAACAATATCAGGTTTTGAAGTATTTCATGAACATAAAATCATGCATCAAAGAGACATCCTTATTTTGGCATTATCTGAGCTTGTTGAACCTATTTGTTTGTGTTTTGTCAGATATAGGAATTGCCTATTGTAGTCATTTAATTAGTGAGAAACTTTAAAATGCCTGGGGGGGAAAATTGGCTTTAGATCCTAGATGTTAATGGAGGAATTCTTTTGCTTGCTGCAGTGTAGAAAGACAGTAACCGCTTAAGTTCATGGACACGCACAAGGAGGTGTTATTTGAATGAACCTATGGGTGACAATTCCAGAGCAATATGAGCTATTGCTACAATCAGCGGAAGTGCGGGAATAAGAACAGGTCAGGCACGTTGTAGTTAGAGTTAACCTGGAGGTGATAATTATAGATTGCATGCCTATTGATTGACAATACTGATTGTTAGAGCACCAGCTCTTGAGCATAGCATGCTACATACAGTGGCCCAGAGGTGTAGACAGAGATAGCAATAGTACCTGGTTTGCATTATGTTGTATTTTGTAATTGATGAGCTGTAATCCTGTGTGAAGCAGTGGAAACTGGGAAGGGAAGAACACAGATCTTTTGGTGGCCTGCACACATCTTCTTGAGCTTTCTGGTTTAGTGAAGGCATAGGTTGTCAGCAGTATACTGGGGCTTGAAATACTAGACCAATGTTGGCTGGGAAACTCTATTCTGATTGGATGATGATCAAAGGAGAAGTCTGACAATAACAATGGAGAAACAGCCTGGTTACTCTACTCTACTTCCAAATACTTCACAAATTTCATGGAAGCCTTTTTGACATTGATATTGATATTGAAAGGCATTGGTATAGATTCTTCTCTTGTTTCCAAATTCCATCTCTGCGAATGTGTAAGCTTCCTTTCTTCTTTATGTACCACTGATGTTAGTTGCTATAATAGAGGAACTGTGCTCCTTATGTTGTAATATGCATATGTAGCAACACATTTGATTTCATGTAAGGATAAAAATAGTTTTGGGGTTATATCCTGATGCAATATTGTAGAAAATTGTTGCAATAAATTAATTGCCAGGAAATTATACAGCATTAAACTATTTGTATTCAGTTTTTCTCAAAGTGCTTCACATAAGAAAAATATACTTAAAGAGAAACCATTTAATTACAATATTAAATGAACACCAATAAGATTGCTAAACAAAAAATAATTTTCTTACTTAAAAGCCTAGTGAAAGAGAGATGCCTCGCATTCCCTCAGAAAATTACCATTGTACCGATTGACCTTTTTAGTGGCTGTTCTCTGGGTGCATTTTTCAGTTTTCCAGCATCTTTCCACAAAACCCTAGTGATTGTATTCAGCACACTAGAATTATGGGGAAAATTGTTCCCACACATCCTTCAGAGGCAACTGGGACACAGCTCCTGACACCTCTGAAAGATTACAGGGGCCCTGAAACCTTCTGATTTCATTATCCGCAGGTTTTCTTATCTGCAGGGGGTCCTGGAACAGAACTCCTTTAGATAGTGCAGGATGCCCTGTATATAGTTCTGATCTCCACTCCAAGAATCCAACTTCTCATATACAGTAATACCTTGCACTTTTGTCTGATTTGGGACCAGAGCATGGGTGAGTAAAAGTTAAAATAATTATTTTAGCCAGCAAAAAAATGTAAATATATAATGTAAATGTGTGCAAAAACTAAATAAACAGAAATAAAATAAAAATATACACAAGAATGTCAATGAATGTCATGGAAGGTTAGATGAAATTGGACAGAAGAGGAAAGCACGTGGATGAAGTTTGAAATATGGTTATAATTGAAAACTGAAAGACCAAAGTGACAAAAGTCAGGGGACTGCTGTACTGCAGTGGTTCTCAAACAGGGCCACTGAGAGGAATTTTATCAGGGGATAAAAGTTTCTTTTGGGCCCTTTGCAAAGAAAGGTGGAGGGGGTGAAACAGTGTGGGCCAGGGTGTTAATGGTAGAGCAGAATGGGGACAAGGAAGGGCGAAACAGAGTGGAAACAGCTGGAAAAGTCTTTGGAGCCCAGGTCTACCCACCCAGGGCCTAGGAGAGGGGGGAAAAGGGGGTATTGTGTACCCAGGGTCAGAAAGGGGGCCCAGGAGCCAAAGGAGGGGACCCAGAACATTCCTGGGACCTGACATTTTCCTATCTCACCTGAACTCACTGCCATCGCATAATGCTGAGACACAACTATGTGCATGCAGTGTTAACTGCTGTTGCAAGCAGTACACACCAGGCCCAGGAAAGCAACCATGATCCTCCTTAACACAGTGTCAAATCTGGGAGGAAACTGGCCTGCTACAGTTTGTCTTGTGTATCCAATAACCATAATAATAATAATAATAATAATAATAATAATAATAAATAAACTTTATTTGTATCCCGCCCTTCTCCCTGAAAGGGACCCAGGGCGGCTAACAACATGTAAAAAACAGATTTAAAAAACATAAATTAGCACAAATAGCAGATAAAAACATATTAAAAACACATTAACAGAGACCATAAAAACAGTAGTCAGATTAAAAGACAGAATAAAAAGAGCACAAAAGAGCAAGTCACAGAGGAATCAGGCCTGTAAAAACTACAAGATGTGTAAAAAATGTTAAGAAGGCCAAAAAATCAGAAGGCTTGTATAAACAGCAGTGTCTTCAGGCCTCACCGGAAACTCTCAAGAGAGGGAGCCATTCTCAAGTCAAGGGGAAGGGAGTTCCATAATGTTGGTGCGACTACTGAGAAGGCCCTATTTCTTGCCACTGCCCCGCGTATTTCCCTAGGCTGCAGCACTTGTAAAAAGGCCTTCTCTGATGACCTGAGAGGGCGAGCCGGATTGTATGGGAGTAGGCGGTCTCTAAGATATCCTGGCCCAGAGCAGTATAGGGCTTTGAAGGTCAAAACCAGCACCTTGAATTGGGCCCGGAAACGAATGGGCAGCCAGTGTAGCCCCCAGAGTAGCGGACTGACAGAGTCAGACCGCCTAGCTCCAGTGACCACATGGGCTGCCGCATTCTGCACTAATTGCAGTTTCCGAACCGTCTTCAGGGGCAGCCCCACATAGAGCGCGTTATAATAATCTAACCTCAGTGTCACCGTGGCATGGATCACCATGGCCAGGTCTGCACGATCCAAGTATGGCTGCAGCTGGCGCACCAGCCGAAGCTGAGCGAAGGCCCCCCTAGCCACAGCCGCCACCTGGGAATCCAGGAGCAACTGCGAGTCCAGGAGGACCCCCAAGCTGACCATAACCATGAAGGAGTGTATAGAAGCTCAGAGACTCAGCTGTGGGGCTACAGCTGCTGCAGAAGTTCATTTTGATCCATTCTAGTGTGAGTCTAAATACAATGATGCTAATTTTCTGCAATCAATTTTCTGTATTTCAAAAATTTTAGAGAGACTTAAGACTGTGTTTGGTTTTCCATATTACTCTATCTAGCTGCCAGTGCTGCATGTTTGGGTAGACCAGGGCTCTGCATCAAGAAGCCTAGTAGACCTGAGCTCCAAAGACTATTGTGGCTGTCAACACCCTCCCCCTGCCCTGTTTTGCCCCCCCCCCCGATCTGCCTGCCCCCATTGCCCCCCTTCCCCTCTGGGAAGAGGCCCCGAAGAAACTTTGTACCCCCTGCTAAAATTCCTCTCGTAGGCGCTGTACCCACCCATGTGGCATCAGCAGTTTTAAATATAGAAAATCACGCAGAAAATTAACATCATCATATTTAGACTCACTCTAGAATGGAAAGTGTCTTGTGTGTACCAAAACTTGCTTCTGCAACAGCTGTAGTCTTGCGACTGTGTCCCTATACACTCCTTTGTGGTAAGCAGATCCACAAGCCAAAGAGCTCCTGTAGCAGTCCAGTTTCTTCCCAGATCTGACACTTTGTTAAGGAATGTCATGCGTGCATTCCTCAATCCAGCAGATATGGCTTGCCAGTAGCTGCAGCTGCACGCTTGTGGTAGTGTCCCCAGCTTCCTGTGTAGGCAACAAGTCTGAGTAGATAGGAAAATGTCAGATCCTAGGAAATTTCTGGGCCCTCTTCTTCGGCTCCTGGGCCCTCTTTTTGACCCTGGGCCCAGGTACAAATTATCCCCTTTAGTGCCCTCTCCTAGGCCCTGTTCTCAAACTTCAAGGGAGCTTTACTCCCTCAGTAAGTGTTTGCAGGGGAGGGGCTAGGGCAGCGATGCAATCCTCAGGATCACATCACTAAGGAGGGGTGAAGGGGGTGCTTTCACTTACTTTTAAGTAGGTAGGGCTGATGGAGGCTGCAAGAGTTGCAGGGAGCCCTGCGCAACCCTCCACAGTGCTCCCTGAGGCTTGGAATTTCAGTAAAAGGGGGTGCAAAGCACCTTCAAAACGGAAGTGCTTTGCACTCACTTTTACTGAAAATTCCAAGCCACAGGGAGTGCTGCAGAGGGCTACATAGGGATCCCCACACCTCCTGAAGCCTCCAGCAGCCCTACCTACTTAAAAGTGAAAGCAACCGCCTCCCATAGGGATGTGATCCTAGGGATCGCTTCCTTGCCTCTCCCCTTCTCCTGCCCTTTAAAGGACAAACTGTTGTGACCCACCAGTATGAGAACCACTGCTGTACTGGCTTTGAGTCTTATATCTATACAACTTCATTGTTTACCCAAACTGGGTTGCTTGGCAATCGCATGGCTGAGGCAAGTACTGGGAAACATGTTTATATTTAATAAAAATATAAACATTGAGAGGCCTTCATTCAAGTCTGCCTGTCATCTGAGAACAGCGAGTTGGGTACTTGGGAAGGAGCACTTTTGGCTGTGGTGCCCCAAGAGAAGTACTCCTGGTCCCTTTACTGCATACTTCTAGGTGACTGGTGAAAACAATTGTATTAAGTGAGCTTTTTTTAGGGTTCTGTTTTCTACTGCTGTTTTAAGCAACTGTGAACTGGGTTTTCTTTTTATTTGGGGGGGATGTTTAACTGCAGCAACAGCAGCACCCTCTCTCCACATTGTTCATAAACTTCTCTTGTTCTCCTCTCCACTGATTAGTTTCATTTTTTGTTTAATTTAAAACCCCTTTTATTAATAGAGGAAAGAGTCTTGTGCCACTTTAGAAAGCTAACAAACCTGTTTCAGCATAAGCTTTTGTGGACTGTGGTCAATTAAGATTAACGTGATTACTGCTCTGGAACTTGGTAATCATAGAGAAAATACTTCAAACTGGATCTTCGACTGTGTGTTTTATCCCTGTATCTTTAACTCTTGTAGCAATGCGTTTACACTAGTTTTAGACATAAGCCTGGCCATGATATCAAACTTGCCATCTTTATTAAACTATTAACAGTTCTTCTAGATCTGAGCTAATTAGTGTATTTTGTGAGCATTCACAATTAGAAATTACTATGAAGTTAGTGACCTGAAATCTTATAATGCATTTAGCATTTAAATCGCTATTAAAAAATTAATTTTTTTCTTCTCCAACCAATAGAACTGTGTTATCAGCTTCTTTTTGTGTACTAGAGCACTGAATGTTCAGCCAATCTGGTGCTCTGATTGGCTGAACATTCTCACCCTTAATTTTGAATAGAATGTGCCTCGTGCAACTGATGTAACCGAGGGTGTTTTCTGAGCCATTGTTCAAGGCAATAACTGGCTGTGGCATCTGTGTCACTTGTGGTCACCAGGCTTTAAATAAAATCTTTGAAATAAAATTGGTGTTTACTTATTAATCTCTCTCCCGCTTCAACTGAAGTGAGTTCCTGGAAAAACTTCTCCTTCTTGCAACGGGTGTTTTAGTCCATGATTAATATGCCTTTGTGAAGGGTTTTGACCAATATTGACTACTGTGCTGAGACATGCTAGCAGACATCACCTGAAGTTTAGGTCTACTACTGGCTGCAAAAGAACTCATCTAGTCTTTTCCTTATTACTTCAGCAGTTGTTTAGTTTGCCAAAATCAGTGGGCAAAGCTTTTTGAGGCAAAGAAAGGAAATATTGCCTTCTAAAGTTGCAGCCACTTTACATAGGTGAAAAGTTGGCAGCTTTGGTTTTTTGCCAGATATCTAACCTTTAAAAAGGTGTGCCCCTTTGCAGTGCTAAAATCAACTGTAAATTGTGTCAAGCCGCATCCAGTCAAATATGAAGAATACACAGGACAAAAGTTGTGTTTTTATGAATTATGCTCAAATTCCTTTTGACGCTCTCTAGGAAGAATCTGACCTAAAGTGGAAGGGAGAACAGGAGACCCATTTGTAATGTAGATGAGTATTCTGTCTGTGAATGTAGAGTTTTATATATGTGCCTTACAGGTCAACTGGAGTGAGAACTGCTTTATAAGCCTAAGTTTTGCCTTAATGCTCCAGTAGTCCCTTAGCAGGGATTTGAACCTGCATCTTCCAGGTTTAAGTCCAACACCACTATATGCAGCAATTTATAATCCACTTACTTGCGGATTGTTTGGTTCTGTTGCTGCCATTTGTGCTTCATTCAGTTGACATTGCGTGCTTTTTGATTCCTTACTTTGCAGAAGTAACTGGGTTGAAACAATAACTAGTCCATTCCTGAAGGGCTTACGCTTCTTGTCGGTGAGAAGTCAAAAGAACTGGGGGGTGGTAGGATGGAGAGATGATTGAATTGCAATGGGTTGGAGAGGAATGCTGAGATACATTACCAGACCTAAAAACGTTAGAATTCCTAACATGAGTTACAATATGGACAGCTTTGTCACTTTTTATCAGTATCTGTGTCTAGGATTAACGATGGGGGAGGGGGAGCAGAGGTCCTTGTCTGAGCACAGACATGAAAATATTTCAAAAGGCTTACAGGGCTTTTGATTCTCAACCTTTTTCATCTCACAGCACGCAGAAAAGGTACTAAAATGATCAAGGCACACCATCCGTTTTTTGACTTTTGACAAGGTGTACCACACTGCTGGCCAGGGGCTCGCATCCCCCAGTGGCCCTACTAACAAATGGCCATCCCACAGCATACCTGCAGGACTGTTCATAGCACACCAATGTGTCACAGCAGTAGTTGAAAATCACTGCTCTAGTGTGTGGTTCAATAACCAGCTTTCACATCATTCAACCCCCCCCCCCCAATGGGGGGATGCTCAGTATTAGATGCTCTTTGTCATTTAACTTTATGCTATGCAGAGTCATGGAGTTACTGAATATTAAACAGTGTCTCATTCAAAGTGCTGTACAGTATTTCACATTGGCTGGAGTAAAAATGCAGTCATTTGACTCTCCTGGGCATTCCGTCCTGTTACCTTCTCAAGGCAGACTTGGTTATAGCAGGATAGTTTTGCAACAATGCTGCAGTTTGAATTTTTGAGATTGGGCATGTTGGGCTGGTTTCTTGGAGTTTGGTGTAGCATAGTAGCTAGAAGACTGCAAAGTAGGAAGTTCTCTTTTTGGAATTTTTCCCCCCAGACACAAACTCATTGGGTACATAGTTCTCCCCTCCTTTTACCCTCACAACAACCCTTTGAGGTAGGTTAGGTTTAGAGAGGGTGACTGGCCCGAGGTCACCCAGGATTCTTCATGGCTGAGTGGGGATTTGAACCTGGATCTTCCAGGTCTATACCCAGCTCCTGGACCACTAGACCATCTTGGCTATCAGGTTGACAGGGAAGGTGCTGATCTTGACTCTAAAGTTAGACTTATTACTAAAGCTGGAATTAGCAACCAATAGACTGGGTTATCTTAGTCTCATTTGGCCACTGGAAGCTGTACCAACTGTTAATCTGTGTAATGGAAAGTGTAATTTCACACTCATAAGAAAAAGGTGAACCTTAGTGGGTATTTTAATGTACATTTAAAAGACAAAGCAGTGCTACTAGCTAATCTCTATCTTTTTGAATGGATCTTTCCGAAACGCACTTGTTCCTTAGTCCAACCCCTTTGAATGACCTCATACCCCCTGAGGGGACCTGCTGCATACCTGTGATGGAGGCAGTAATGTCATTAAAGGACCTGGCCATATAGTGATTGTTCCAGGCTAGTATGTGGAGAATGTAATTTTCCTGGAGAATACCATAGTTGGCCATCCCTGATTTAAAGAAACAGCTTGTCTAGGACCACAAAACAGGGAGGCAATAACGTAAAACAAACGTTTTGTCTCCAGCCTAGGGTTTTTGCAGCTTGCTCCTTGGAGAGGAATCTGTGTGTAGCCAATTCATTGTATGGAATGCTACAGCAATAGGGATTCCCCCTCACCTCCCCCTTCCCGCCTACTTCTGAAAGAGCTGGCTCATCCCTGCTGTCAAAAGAAACCATTTCCTGAATGCACCGGTTTTGAGTCACTTTTTAAGCTCCCATTGAGTTTTAACTCCTCCCTCACCATGCCTCTCTGTGTCTACGTAGCTGTGTGGTGAGGAGGAAGGGGGAAGAAGTGGCTGGCTGTGGAGGCTTCTGCACCGAATGGGCAATGTGGGTGCCGGGCTCCTGGGTCCTGTTTGATTCATATTCTCACTTGTTTAAATTGCTGGTTCCTTTTAAGGAAAGCTTCTCAGCAGTCAGAAGCCAGTGCTGAACTTAAAGGGAGCCATGGGGGGAGTGGGCAAGCCTGCTAGGGGGAAGGAAGTGGTGGTAGCAGCAGCAGCAGCAGCAAGCTTCCAAGAAGTTAAAGTGTTTAAGTTGCAACAAGATGACGACATCAGCTGCTTCTATGAGGTGGGCTATTGAGTGAGATTTGGCAGAGAATTTGGCAGTCCAAGGAGTGTGCTTGGTTTGGGCTCTGGGATTTCTTCTATTTCCCTCCCTTCCTTTTTGAACTTTTCAGTACTGGAGAACAGTTTCTGGGTTCTTGTGCTTTTGTGTATGTGTTTTAACGCGTGTGGGTGGTCATAAAGCAATTAAAAAAAATCTTCCTGGGGGGCATAATTTGGAAGTCTGTGAGTTGTGTGGGAAATGATTACATCAGTCACAGGGAGGGCTAGGATTGGTCTGCACAGTGTGGTTTGATTCACTACCTAAAAGATTGTGTGTAACCCTTTGAGTGAAGCTCTGGAAGAGTTCCCTGCCTCCCCCAGAAAACGGTGCGCACGCACAACAGGAGCTCCGTGACTGGGTCAGGTACAGGAATCCATTTGAGGCTGCACAGCAACCCAGGTGTTGCAGCTGGGAGTTGCTAAAGATTGGAAGAGGCAGGGGAGAAACTCTTTCGAAAGAGGGTATATCTCTATATTAAAATGCCATCTTGTTCATCTGGCTGCTGTCTCTTACATGCTGTTGAGGTAAGATTCCTTTTCACTTCTCTTCCCCCCATCATAACCACTCTTTTTTTCTGCTGAAATAATTATGGGGTCCTTCTGAGAAATAGACTGCAGTTTTAACCAGGTTAACACAGGGTTAAATCTTGACGTTGTGCATTTTATCCTATGGGAAACCTTTTTTTGTAGTGTGAATGCTGTTTAAAGCAGGATAAGGCTAAGACAGGGAAGCGTCTTCCTAATTTAGGGTTAGAGCTTGCTGATCATAATCTCATCCCTTTAATATTTGAAGAGGGTCCATGTTCAATTGTAAGATAATATTGGACATTGGTGGGGCAGGAGCTGGGGGCAGTGTGAATAGTGATAACAACTGGTCTCTTGCTTTCTAAACTACAAAGGGAGCACCCAAAAGTGAAGCAATCAAAAGTTAGTACTAAAGAAGAGCCATATTTTTTTCTGGATTGTGATTTTGTTTAATTTTATCAAAAAAGGATGAAGGGCAAAAGGCCCCAAACTGGAGGGTGTGGGGTCGTCTTTTTCCCCCCAAATGCTTCTGAAGCTCTGATATTGCTTATAGCGTGATTACACTACTACTCAAGGGATTTTTGTCTCCATACCTTGTTATAGGTTTGTATAAACCATGTCCAGTCTTCAGAGGGGTGAGCAGAAGCAATAATCTTGCAAAATAAAAATGGTGTGCTTGAAATCTTGGAATCCGAGAGATATAATTCCTGATTCTGTGGAAACATAAAGAGAATATGTGGTGTTTGGCATGGAATTCAGCTTCCTAAGAGTCTTGACTTTTTAAAAAGGCAAAATACACACATACAGCAAGTTTCTAATCCTTATGGATATAAAATATATTTAGGATGGTTAGGCAATCCAGTTGAAAATCTCAGAAAGCAGGAGTGTGACTGAATGAGAATTCAGTGGTTGAATGGGGTTTTAATCCTGCATAACCCCATAATTTCAAAACCAGACAAAAATCATTCAAATTTGCTTACTTTTTTGCATAATTTATATGTTAAGGAATTCAGCAGAACTTTGCTATTCAGTGCCAAATATACCCAGCTCTAATCATGTGAAGTAATTGTCCAGTCCCTGTATGGGTTTGGTTGTTGGCTACATTTTTTTTTTAATATAAAGGTGCTGTAAAGTATGTCATTTCTGTTGCAGGATGTAAAAGTCTTTAGTGAAGATGGCACATGCAAAGTGGTCGAGATCCTAGCAGATATGACAGCCAGGGACCTCTGCCAACTGCTCGTTTACAAAAGTCATTGTGTGGATGACAACAGCTGGACCCTAGTGGAGCATCACCCTCTTCTAGGATTAGGTAGGGAGCCATCTGGAATGGAATCATGTTATAACTTGAGTATTCAATTTGTAATAATAAAGGGATCTGCTTTTTCTAAACGATTGATTATAAACACTGTGAATAGTTTTCACAATAAGAGGAAAACAATCACGTAAATGACTTGATGCAATAATTTGGATGCTATGCATTTCAACTATTTTAAGTGAGGGGAGATAATCTGTTATACACACATTAAAAAGTAACCACAGGATGTCCAAAATTGGAAGGATGTTGACATTTGTATGTCAGTTCTGACAGTTCCAGATGAATGTTGTGAAAGTCCCAGAACTGAGCTCTGGCTTCCCCTTCTTGGACATTGACAAGGGAATGCTACCAATTCATCTGGGACTAGCAATGTTCGCATGTGAACATCAACATTTATCAGCCAATTCTCCATACTTATTACTCCAATTGTGTTTGCGCTGACTGGTTTTTTTGCTGAATTTTGGCTGTAACTGATCAACTAAAATGTACAGGTATATGCAACTCCCAGCAAAGAATTCAGTTTCATTGCCAGCTTGACACCAGTTTAGAGACATGGGTCCCAAGTACATGATGTAATTGGTCTCCTTAACACAGGTGATTGCTTTGGTTTCAAGGGAGTGAAAAATGGCAGAGCCATTTCACATGGCACCATGGGCAGCTCTTGCACAGACCTTGGTACTTCTTTCCTAGGCAGCAGCTCCTGCACTTGATTTAAATGAAGATGCCATGGTTACTGTTGGCAAGAGGGAGAACTGTGGGGAATTGGTTTAGTGGCGTATACCTGAAAAGATCTTGAATATTGCTTGATGTCTTTTCCTTATTATTGTTGCTTTCGAATGTATTGCTGTGTTGAATGTGTTGCACTATACATCATCAGCCTCTTACTCTAAAAACGCTTACAGGTTACAGAATAATACCTCTGTGTAATAAAGCATTTTTGAATGTTGGATTTGGGTGGCTGCTACTTAAAAGAATAAAAGCTATGATTAGGGCAGGGAAAAAAGTAGTAGGCAGGTTATTAAATAAACTCATTAGACTTTTGTGTTGGTGCCCTATGAAGACATATTTTAGAAGCAGACCCTTTTGATGCAGAAAGCTTTTACAGAAGAGAGGCCATTTTCCATAGTTGTGATATTCTAGGTGAATGCTATTAAGCAGAAAAAGTAGGACGCAGGAAAAGCTAGAGGCATATTCTTGCAAAGCTAAAACTTGGTTTGACCTGGCACTTATTACTTTGCATTTTTTATCAGGACTTTTGTAGATATGTCTATCAATACAAAAGACCACTGCAACAGATATATTCTGTATCCAACTAATCTTTGAATCTGCCACAATTTTTAATAAATGTTTTCTCTACTGGTTTACATTTTAACATTCTAGGTCCTTGTTCTGTGGTAATCTTGGGTTGGAAAGGACCTAAAGTATTGTGTAAACAGAGGCTTTTCTCCTTTGTGCCCAATATCCTTCTCCTGCCAAATTCATTCAGTGATGCCACAATTCAGTGTCTGTGACATCACAATAGCTTCCATGGTGACTAATTGTGCTGTCAAACTTTGCTGTGTGACATCTCTGAATGAATTGGGCAGGAGGCTGATTAAGAAACCAAAAGCTTCTGTTTACACACAAATAACCTGGTAATTACAGTGATGGGAAAGGAGCAATATACCTATCTGTCAGTATCTTATCTCTGCTGCATCTTGAATTCATTGAAAATTCATTTTGATTGCAATAAGGTAATGTAGATCCAGGATTCAAGCAATGTGTAAATGGAGCACTAGTCCCGCTCAAGTACTTCCAAAGGGGGGAAAAAAGACCCCCCCCCGTGGTTCCAAGGTTGTCTGTTACAACAATGTTGGTGGGATTTCACATTGATTTAAAGTGAGCGTGTGTTGAATTTTACCAAAAGCATTTATATGCTACTTTGCAGTGGTCAAAGCACTTTTACGTTGCAAACACTCAGCAAAGTAAGTTCTTGTCATTTCCATATTGGGGATGAGGCTGGCACTAAGATATGTCTATAAAGACTCCTGGTGAAGTCATCATAGGAGCAGGATTTGAAATGGGGACTTTCCTGGTTTACTGCTCAAGCCACTTAGGGTCAAACTAAATGTGACCCTAGATGCACAAGTTAACCCTTTGGGTTTTTTAAGTAAATGACTTGGGAAGGGAAGATAGGACATGCAACAGACCTGAACTATAGCAGCCGGTAGTGGTAGGATGGCTTTATGTAGTTTGTCCCCACAGAAGTTCTAATTCCAGAATTCCACATAGTACCATGTGTACTGTTTTTATGGCCAGAAAAGGCTTCCATTGAAAGCCAATGGATGTTTTCTCCCATGTAAAAATAGTAATTGTGGGACTCCCAGCAAAAAACAAAAACAAAAAACGCTCTTGAAGGTTTACCTGCATGATTACAAACCTCTCTAGCTTGACCCTTATGTACTATGCGACACCACCTGCAATGGATAAAAAGGGAATTCAACTAATATAGAATGTTTTGTCCCTGTGTTTGCATTTGTATACAACCCTTCATGCAAATTTAGGACTGCTTTTCATATTCTCTCAACATGCCTTAAGAGGTATGTCTGGCCATGGCCAGAAGAGTTGTGCCTTTTATAATTTGCAGCTTGTCAGATTCATCTCAAACACCTTAGTTAGACACCCCTCCTCCCCTGTCAACCAGGCCCTGGAAAGCTTGTGTAATGTTTGTCTGTGAGAGGTGTTCACAAGTGATGACAGTGCAGATTTGACCAAGTGACTTCCAGCAGGTTGGTGCTTGGAGGTGCTTTTTCTATCATGTGCATTTAGCTTCCTGATCGTTATTTTCCTGCTTCACCAAAGAAACCAAACTTTGCATACAGACAAATGTAATAAAACACCTTCTCAGTCATTACAAACATTAAATCTTGGGTGTGAATCTGTGAAGATGTGTTCAAGTATAAAGTGTGCACATTTCCCCCAGGTATCTGGTTGTCATTCAGGTATACCCAGCAAAGGTCCAGAAATGGCTACAACTCCCCAATGAGTGTATGTTTAGTGATAAACCCAAGTTTGTCACTCTAATATGTGAAACATCCCATGTATTCCTACCTCAATGCTTTTAGCTCAATAACTGGTAAAATTTAACATATTTGCTGATTTAAGCATTCAAATTCTACTGAACTGAGTAGTTTGAAACATCTGGGTGCATTCAACCACTTGCCTCCAAAGGTCCATTTTTATCCAACTTTCCAGCCCTGATGCAACAGCAATGCAGCCCCAAGGTAAGGGAACAAATGCCCCCCATGTTGTAGGATGGCGCACACACTACATTGGCATGACTACACCACTGCTGGAAAGTTGGATAGGATTGGGCCATTAGTGCTGAATTTTTTTATCAAAATATGTTGTGTTACAATGAGGTCGTCCAGTCTTCCATGCAAGAACATGCTTCTTGTATGCTCGAAATACTGAGCTAAAATGAGATATGCCGCTAATTGGGCTAATCAGCACCTTTTAACCAGGCTCTGAAATAATGGTTTCTTTTAACTGTACTTCATATCATAGGTGAAGGGGACCCTGATTCATCTTAGAACATAGGAACATCTAGTGTAGCTTCCTGTATCTCAACAGTTGCCCACAAGAAGCCTCTGGAAGTATGCCAGGCAACAAGATGTCTGTTTCCTGTTGCCACTCTCTTGCATCTGGCATTCAGCGATAGGCTACCCTAAAAATTGGAGATCATGTCCCCCTTTCAGGTGCCTTTTTTGAAAACGGAGCAGCCACAAATGTGGCCTTTCCCCCTAAGGGAAATGTCCCAGCAATTAATCATTTTGATTGCTGTTTTCTGCACATTTTTCCAGTTCCACTGTATCCTTTTCGAGATGTTGTGTCAAGAACTGTACACAGTACCCAAGAGGCGCCCTTACAATTGCTTTTTTCAAATGACATATTGGCCATTTTATTCTCAATCCGTTTATTATCCCATGGAATTGGCCGCCTTCACAGCACACTGGGTTGGTATTTTTTTTGAGCTGTCCGCCAGGACCTTAAGACTTTGATTTCTTGTCCTAGTGTGCATTACTTTACACTCATCTATGTTGAAAACATGTGCCATTTTACTGCCCTTTCTCCCAGTTTAGAGAGATACTGCTAGAGCTCTTCACAATCCATAGTATACTTTGTCACCTGGTAAAGTTTAGCGTCATCCACAAATCTGGCCACCTCACTGCTTAGCCCCAATTCCTTATGAATTGGGGTCACTTATGAAGAAGTTAGGAAGCACCAATTCCTTGGGGCGCACACCACTTTTCACCTTTCTTCATTGTGAAAATTGCCCTTACACCAACTCTGTTTCCTGTTCCTCAACCTGTTCCTAAACTGTCCTATTATTTCCTCACTGTTAAATTTTCTCAGGAGCCTTTGGTGCAGGACAATGTGCAGCCTTCTAAAAATTAAATTTAAATTAAGACAGAATTCAAATGTGTCATAAAAATTTATCAAAATTATGAAAAAGTTAATAATGGTAAAAAGATTAAAATAAACCAAATGCAGTAAAACCGCAGAGAAGTAGAATGTCATCATAGCAGCAAGAGCAAACTTTTTTGTAAACTTTTTTGTAAACTTTTTGTAAATTTTCTGGGATTATACCCAGAAAATATGGATAAAGAGAACATTTTCCCCCAAAACCTTCTCGAGGGCATCCATAGAAGGGCCTCTGAAAGCTTAATGATTGGGCAAGTTCATATAAGAGTAGTCATACCTACTGGAAGGTGGTCCCTCCAGTGGAAATAGGTATTGAAGTCTTTTATTTGAGCAGCTACAACAAACTTGTAGGCATGCAACTACCTATATTTCAGCTGATTTGGAATTGGCTGTCAAATGTATCTTTGAGATGTTTGAATTTTGGCCAAGTGAGTTGAGCAGCTATACAGTGTACTTGTGCTATGCTAATCTTGAACGTGTCCCATTTCCCAGTTATACAGGTTGAGACTAATTATTCACATGGGTTTCGTTCTAAGTACTCACATATAAAAAATAGGTGTATAATAGGTGTATAATTTTCCAAGGTGTATAAAAAATTCCAAGGACTCAGGTGGATGGTAAAGAACACACTGTAGCAAATCAATTTAAAAAACAAAGTTTCTTTGCTCTGGTGATTTAAAAACAACCTTGCTGACCTTTTGACTCTAAGATAAGAGTCATTAAGAAAACAATCCATCAACCAGTCCTCCAAGAGCTTAGAAAGCTTCATTCAGCCCCTCCCTTCACCAATGCAAAGTGATCACCTTTCTTTCACCTGCTCAGGAGGAAGGGAGGGGTCCGCTGGAGAGAGAAGGATTGATGGATTGTCAGCCAGCTGCCCACCCCCATTAAGGAGGCTATTGTTAAAAGACTGTTCAGCTTTTAAAACTGATTTTAAAGGGATGCATTTTCCCCCTTCTCCAGGAATCAGCACATTCCTTCTCATTTGCAGGGGCCATTTGTGTTGAGTCAAATCCGTGTATAAATAGGCTGGACCTGTACTGTGCTATTGCACCCAGGCAGTATTTACATATAGAGCACAATATGTTGTGCTGTTGCATCCAGATATAACAAAGTTGAGGGAGGCACATTGCTTATGTACAGGTGGTGTTAATGGTTACATTTTTATTCTGGCACCCCTGACTTCCTTAAAGGGCTGTCTATATATTTTTCCCATTTTATCCTAAAACAGGTGAGTTAGGTGAGGCTAAGAGACAGTGACTGGTCCATGGTCATCAGTTCCATGTCTGAGTGGGAATTTGAATCCAGGTTTCCTAGACCTCTTGCCTCTCCACCACATGGCATTTGTGAAGTGCAGCAATAGTGATGCAGTACATAGAACAGATGGAATGGAGGTCAACAACTGAGAGCCCAATCTTGTGGTCCGCACTGCGCCTCTGCAGTGCGGACCACTGTTGCAAATGTGCCATAAGGCACGTTTGCAGGGCTTACTGCCAGGCTCCCGTCAGAGGTGGCTCAGCTCCAGCTGGCGCTGAACCACCGCCCGGCGTGCGCCCGTGTTCTGCAGCTCGGTGGTGCCTGCAACCGCTGGGCTGTGGAACGGGGAATTGGGGCATTCCCAGGGGCGTGGGGGAGATGTTCCAGGGAGGGGGGAGGCGTGGTCGGCGGTGTTCATGGGGGCCGGGGAGAGGTGGGTCCGTGGAGCCTAGCTCCGCAAGATCCAGAGCACTTGGGCAGGGCTGCTTGCCCTACATGAGTGCCTTCACTTTAGCTTACTCGGGGGAAGGGGATAAACATCCCCTTCTCCCGAGGAGCCTCCTGCGGGAGCTCTTTTGTGGAGCCGCCAGGTCCCGCAGCTCTGGGCAGCTCAGGATTGGGCTGCCCGTGGCTAAGACAAGGGATCAGGGCTTAACCCAAGAGTTGTGAAAAGGGGCTTTGTTCATGACTGGAGGTAGAAAGCTTACTACGTCCTGAATGATGCTTGCACAATAGACAAGTGAAGCTGAAATAAGATTTTATTTCTGACTAGATCAGTCTACCATCCCTTTCACCCAGAGCTCCTGCCTGTCAGTGATGTCTGGTGAGGTCCAGGCCCAAGGAGGCACAGTCACAGTAATTCTCTCTCTGTGTCTCTCTCTGCGCCTCCTCTCCCCTTAAGCTCAGTCTCTCTTAGTGGATCTTACCTTCCTTGAAATGCATGGTCACTCACTCTCTTCCCCCTTCAGAAATAATTTTTTTTTAAAACTCACTTCTTTCCCCCCCATAGAGCTAGGGAGAGCTCAGTGACATGTCCCCCTGAGGCAGCTCAATAGTTGCTTGCCCTGGTGCTTTAAAGAGCCGGGTCCCTTCGCTCAGGCTCCTTGCTGTTTTCACGGCTTTCTCTGAACCAAATTGAGGCACTCTCCTGCTGCCTCCCCAGCGATTGCTGATGCAGGTACCCTGCCTGTTTCCATTTGAAGCCAGCCATGATTGCAGTAAATCAGCTGCTAGCTGCCTCCCTGCGTGGTGGCGGCAGCAGCGTGTGTACTGCTTAACTCACTGGCTGTGCAGAGAAGAGATGCAGAAAGGTACTTTTTAAAAGTTGTTGAGTCCAATGGGGCTCTGTGTTAGCCTGCCTCCCCTGACTGCACATCTCCGCTGCCAGTAGTTCAAAAACCATTAGTAGCCTGGATACCCAACAGCAGGTCCTGTGCAGTGAAAAAGGGTGAGCTCCTTTAAGAGTATGAAAGTAAATAGCAAGGCATTATCTAGTGGGGATTGATGGATAAATTTCAGGCAGAGAGAGTGACAGTCTGGATGGCACAGTGAAGGGAATGGCAAGTGAAAGGTTTAATGAAGTAGCAAGTGGGAAACTAGATGAAAGGTGGGTGAAAAATTGCAGGGGTAGGAAGATGAATGAGGAAACTGATAAAATCAGTGAGGGGATGGGAGGGAACACTTAAGGGGATGGATCAGAGTGTCGAGCCCGGTTCCCATTGCAGTGATAAACCTGTGCCTGGACTATTTCCCTGCAGAAGGAGGCTCACATATTTGAATGCTTCTCTGTACAAAATAAATTCCTGCACATATGACTCCTACTTCTAACTGCAGACTGAACAATTCAAGACATAAATGTATAACCTCAGCAAGAACTAGACCTAGGTGGAGTACAGTTATGAGCTCTTGTGGAGTGTAGTTTGATGTAGGCAATGAGGATTCAAGAACTGTTGCAGATTATATAGCTTATCTAAGTGGTCTTGTGGGATGTTTTCTGTGCTCAGAATATAGTCAACAGGGCTAAACCTCTATCCAGAGAGTCAGCAGGGCTATTATGTGTCCACTGAGGTGTTAGCACCTGGATCTCTTTCTCACTGAGGCCTTAATGGAACATTACAAAATAAAAGAATAGAGCTCCACATAGCAGCAAAAATGTTTCACTTCCAAAGAAAGTTGGTGGTTCAACACAAAAGTACAACTCCTTCAAGAGCCTGATCTAAAATCTAACCTGTTTCTGTTGCCAAAGCTGAGCAAGATGAAGAACACAGAAGTTTTTTTCTGAAGATCTGGGGTTAGGAGTGAGGTACCTTCTCTGGGAGGTCTTTTCAAATCCTCAGGGCTACAACTGTGAATTGTACAACTTGTGCCTCCCTCAGATGTTCTACTTTAGTTTGTTTTATGTTCAGAATAGTTTGTCGTTTTTGTCATTATTCCACATTTTCATTATGGGTACAGTCCAACCAAAGTCCAACACTTTAAAGTCCTATGGATTTCTCAAGAATTGGTAGCATGCTTATTCCTCCCATTGTAATCAGCTAGAACTAAGGCAGCAACACTAATCACAGTTACAAGGCAACAAGCTCAGTTTCGCTCAGTGGAAAGTATTTCCGAGTAAACATGCTTAGGATTGCATTACGCGTGTCTTAGTATATATACAAATGGCAGAGGCAGTACATGATGTCGTTATCAGTATTGCCTTGCATGCTATTCTGTGGCAACTTTTTTTCTTTCACCGTCAAATGCTTGTAGTTCCATTGATTTCAGAGGAAATGCATCAACAGAAGTAGTTATTGCACTTTACAGTGGAGAAGTATTCCCATATGTACTTCTGACCAATGCTTATTGTATATTTATCTTTTGAATTCGGAAAATATGTGAAAGGGAAACAAAAGAATTCTGAGATGTATTCATTTCAGTGGTAATTTTCAGACTGTAACATGGGGGAATCTCAGCATTCTT
Source organism: Tiliqua scincoides (assembly GCF_035046505.1). Classification (NCBI taxonomy): domain Eukaryota; kingdom Metazoa; phylum Chordata; class Lepidosauria; order Squamata; family Scincidae; genus Tiliqua; species Tiliqua scincoides. The sequence continues at coordinate 67,353,990 of NC_089825.1, read as the reverse complement.
TTGAAGCTTCACGGATTTTTCACTGAGTTCAACAAATTCCTCTGAAGTTAAACTTGCTCATGGTAACACTTTTGTTCTGCAGTGCACTACTGGGGGGAAGGGGCAAGGTGCTGTTGGACACCGTCTGCGTGGGGCTTTGGTGAAGCCAGTGGAATTGAGTAGCATACATCCTGAAATGAGCTGAATTTGTGGTCTGGCAGATGCCTGCAACCTTTTGCAGCAGGCGGAGATTTCAATGTACGATTCACTCAGGAGTTCATGAGAAGATGAGTCAGTGTGGAAAGCTGCCTTGTAGGTAGAAAACTTGAAAATTATTGGTTTGGTTTGATGTGTATTCTTTTCTGCATGATCATACACACATCCTTTTCTTCTTTTCACTAATTTTGGAAATGTATGTTTTTATCTCTTTCTATAGAGAGATACTTGGAAGATCATGAACTTGTTGTTCAAGTTGAGTCCACAATGGGAAGTGAAAGTAAATTTTTGTTCAGGAAGAATTATGCAAAATATGAATGTTTTAAAAATCCTGTGGTAAGTATAGTATTGTTCTCCTCCTCCTGTTGTTCTAAAATCCATAAGCCTGAAAAACCTGTGTTTCTGTGTGTATAGGTTGGCCTCCTCATCTGTGGGATCAGGACCCGAGGATTTGAGCCCTTGGAGGGCCTCACCTTACGTTCCAGGCACAACCAGAAGTGTCTTCCAGTTGCATCCAGGAGATGTTCTGAGGTGTGGGGGAGGCCGCTTGTAGCCTGCCCACACTTCAGAAGACAGAGGCTTCTGAGAAGGAAGTTCAGGTTTTTTTTAAAAAAGTGCCCCTCGGAGGCCTTCTGAGATGTGGGGAGACTGCATGAGACCTCCTTGCACCTCAGAAAACCTCCAAACATGACCAAAAGGCACTTTGGTTACATAAGAAGAGCCCTGCTCGATCAGGACAAAGGCCCATCTAGTCCAGCTTCCTGTATCTCACAGTGGCCCACCAAATGCCCCAGGGAGCACACAAGGCAGTCACAACCTGTGTCCCGGTGCCCTGCCCTGCATCTGGTAATCAGAGGCAGCCTGCATCTAAAACCAAGAGCTTGCACATAACTACTATGACTTGTAACCCATAATTAACTTTTCCCCCAGAAATTTGTCCAATCCTCTCTTAAAGGCATCCAGGCAAGATGCCATAACTACTACTTGTGGCAAAGAGTTCCACAAACTAATTACACGCTGGGTGAAGAAATATTTTCTTCTGTCTGTCCTAACTCTCCCAACACTCAACTTTCGTGGCTGTCCCCTGGTTCTGGTGTTATGTGAGAGGGAAAAGAGCATACCTCTATCCACTCTGTCCATCCCCTGCATGACTTTGTATATCTCAGTCATGTTCCCCTCAGGCGCCTCTTTTCTAGACTGAAGAGGCCCAAACGCGATTGTCTTTCCTCATAGGGAAGGTGCCCCAGTCCAGTAATCATTTTGGTTGCTCTCTTTTGCACCTTTCCCATCTCCACTATATCCTTTTTGAGATGCAGCGACCAGAACTGGACACAATGCTCCAGGTGTGGCCTTACCATAGATTTGTACAACAGCATTATAATATTAGCTGTTTTGTTCTCAATACCTTTTCTAATGATCCCAAGCATAGAATTGGCCTTCTTCACTGCCACCGCACATTGGGTCGACACTTCCATCGACCTGTCCACCACCACCCCAAGATCTCTCTCCTGATCTGTCACAGACAGCTCAGAACCTATTAGCCTATATGTGAAGTTTTGATTTTTTGCCCCAATGTGCATGACTTTACACTTACTTACATTGAAAAGCACCTGCCATTTTGCTGCCCAGTCTCCCAGTTTGGAGATATCCTTCTGGAGCTCTTCATAGTCTCTTCTGGTCTTCACCACTCAGAAAAGTTTTGTGTCATCTGCAAACTTGGCCACCTCACTGCTCAGCCCTGCCTCTAGGTCGTTAATGAACAGGTTGTAAAGTACAGGTCCCAGGACAGATCCTTGGGGCACTCCACTTTCCACCTCTTTCCATTGTGAAAATTGCCCATTAACACCCACTCTCTGCTTCCTGGACCTCAAGAGTTCCTAATCCAGGTGAGGATCTGCCCTCTGTCTGTGGAGTTTTCTCAGCAGCCTTTGGTGAGGGAGAATGCCTGTCAAACACCTTCTGAAAGTCCAGATATATAATGTCCACAGGTTCTCCCGCATCCACATGCCTGTTGAAGTTTTCAAACAATTCTAAAAGGTTTGTGAGGCAAGACTTACCCTTACAAAAGCCATGCTGATTCTCCCTTGGCTCATTAGCCATGCGGGCACCCTCCTGAACTTAGTCGAGCCCTTTTTCCATTGTGGTATACACTTCTGCTGGGCTTCTATTACTGTTGTTTTAAACAGCTTCCACGAACTCTGGAGAGATTGGACCCTCTTTACCTTCTTTTTCAACTTCTTCCTAACTAGCCTCCTCATTTGAGAGAAGTCTGCTCATCGGAAGTCAAGGGTTTTTGTGCTAGATTTGACACTCTTCCCCCGACATGCATGGTGAAACTAATTGTAGCATAGTCACTGTTCCCCAATGGCTCAGTAATGTTTACCTCTCTAACCAGGTCCTGTGTGCCACACAATGCTAAATCCAGAGTCACCTGTCCTCTGGTGGGCTCCATGACTAATTGCTTTAAAGCAGGGGTGTCCAAACTTTTTGGCAGGAGTGCCGCATCATCTCTCTGACTCCGTGTCGGGGGCCCGGAAAAAAATAATTAATTTACATTTCAAATTTGAATAAATTTACATAAATGAATATATTGGAGATGGAACTTGAATGAATGAATGAAGGTCTTGCAATAGCTCAAGGCCTATAAAAGACCTTGCACAAAGCAAGGCCAACCTTTCCTTTGCTGCCACTGCTGCATCACAGATGTGAAACAGCAAGCAGTGGAAGGAGCCCTCGTCCCACAGGTCACACGAGAGGTCAAATAGTTGGCCGTCACACTGAGAGCAGTTGCATCAGGCCAGCACGGGCTCCAGCAAGTCTCCAGAGGGCCAGAGGCTCATTGAAGACTGGGGGCTCCCTGAGGGCCAGATTGGGAGTCCTTGAGGGCCACAAGTGGCCCCAGGGCCAGGGTTTGGGCACCCCTGCTCTAAAGCACAGTCATTTAGCATGTCAAAAAAATCAGTTTCTCTTTCATGACCAGAGCACGAATTGACCCAGTCGATGTGAGGATAATTGAAGTTCCCCATGATTACAACCCTGTCCCTCCTCGACACCTCCCTGATCTGTTTCCTCATTTCAAGGTCTCCTTCTCGTTTCTGGTCTGGAGGACGCTAGCATGTTCCCAGTATTACATCACTCCTCAGACCTGGTAATTTAACCCACAGCAATTCTGTGGTGGAGTTGGACCTGCCTTCAATCTCTACTTTGCTGAATTCCACCCCTTCTTTAACATAATTGGCCACCCCACCACCAACACGCCATTCTCTGACCCTCCTATAGAGTTTTACAGCCCGGGATTGTGGTATCCCACTGGTTCTCCGCATTCTGCCATGTTTCCGTTATGCCCACTATGTCAATGTTTTCCCTAGTCACCAGGCATTCCAGTTCTCCCAACTTTGCTTGGAGACTTCAGGCATTCACATAAAAGCACTTGTATATGAAGTCCCACAAGATGGGCTGCTTATTCGCTCCTTTGTCCCTGCATCCTCTCACTGTGCCAAACCGTCTATCACATCCCATCACGCTACCATTCCCAATTTCTTCTCCTACTCTGCCTTTGTCTTGTTGTACTCTAACCTCTCCATCCTTGTCCCATAAGGATGAGGAGTCCCGAAGCGGATGCCCCTCGACCCCTGTTGGCTTTCCCCCAGAGATCAGTTTAAAAGCTGCTCTGCCACCTTTTAAATGTTATGCGCCAGCAGTCTGGTTCCATTCTGGTTCAAGTGGAGCCTGTCCTTCTTGTACAGGCCCCGCTTGTCCCAAAATGTTCCCCAGTGCCTAACGAATCTAAACCCCTCCTCCCTACACCACCATCTTGTTCATGCATTGAGACCCCTGATCTCCGCCTGCCTAACTGACCCTGCGCGTGGAACAGGCAGCACTTCTGAGAACACTACTTTTTGGGTCCTGGCTTTCAGCTTCCTACCCAGTAGCCTAAATTTGACCTCCAGGATTTCCCGGCTACACTTCCTCACATCGTTGGTGCTGACATGCACCACAACAGCTACCTCCTCCCCAGCACTCTCTATTAGCCTATGTAGATGAGAAGTGATGTCCGCAATCTTTGCACTGGGCAGGCAAGTCGCCATGCGGTCCACACCTCCGTCACAGACCCCCTCACTCTGTGTTCCTGATAACTGAATCGCCCACTACTAGAAGTCCTTGATCCCCATCCTGTTGAGGAGTATCCTTTGTGCAAATGGATACGGGCCCACCCCCTGAAGAGTGGGTCCCCCCTAGGGGATTATTTCCCTCCTCCCCAGAACGACGTCCTCTAGCCCTAAGACTTCCTACCCGGGCAGCTGGTGAGCTGCCCACTTGAGGATGGGACAAAGCCTGCATGTCCCTGGAAGTCTCCTTGTGGTCCCTCTGCCTACCTCTACTTTTCCAAGTCAGCCACCAAGGCTTCAAGAGAGCAGATCCACTCCCTGAGGCCCTGGAGCTCCTTCCAACGAGGACACACCCATGACTTATGCCCCCGAGGTCTTCTAAAGACCTACTCAAAGATTCCATTATCCATGGATTTTGGCATCCTGGTTTTGGTATCCCGGGGGGAGGGGGTGTCTGGGAACAGACAACCCCATGGATACCAGGATACCAAGGATGGTTTGAAAAGTATATAAAAATTCAAGTTGATTTTTAAAGATTTTAGATAACATCTTTGCAGTGACTGACTTTATAGCATGCGCAACAACTCACAGAAGACAACATTATAGTATCAAGGAATACTGTTCCCCCTCCCGTGATTTGTATTAGATGGTACAGTCCCATGGCCCCTCTTTACAAGGATTTGTTTCATTTGAGGGAAAAACCTCTCAGTTCATTTCTTGTAATGAGGAAGCCCTAATTAATAGCCTCCAGGCTTGAGGGGCTTAGTTCTGTGCCTCAGACGTCACCTGCCCCCACTACCTGTCATTGACGAACTTGGAAGAAAACAAGCCAGAAATTTATCAGACATTTATCTCCCTATATCTTGCAGTTTGCAAACTGCAAGAGCTCAACGGTTTGCAGGGCAATTAGCAGTTGTCTGATTTTTGAATAGCCTCAGGGCTTCTGACAATTATCTGATCTTTACATCACCCATCTTTTCATTGGTGATTCTGTGGGACCCACCAGAAATTGGGTCATGACGCCCCAGCTGGGTCCTGTCCCACAGTTTGAGAGATGCTGATTTATCCTATTTCCCTTTTTACTGATCACCCATGTACCCAGCTCCTATATGCTTCTTGAGATGCTTTTTAAAATGTGAATGACAATGGGGGAAACTTCTTGGCAAAAGTGTGTGTGGGAAAGTATTTGCTCCTTCTCACTCCACACCCTGGTTCTAGTCTGAATTGGGGCCCCCAGAATGTCATTGAAAACAAGACATGGAGAATCCCAAGCACACAAAGAAAAGTTACATCTAGTTAATTCACCAAGTTAGGGTCAGAGGCAAATATCTTTCTTATATATCTCAAAGCAAGTTGTGTGGCTTTTTGGTTCAATGGTAGGCAATACTGATTGTGGATATGGTTAATGCAGAGCTTAGCAGAATTGCCCTGGCATACCTGTTCAGCCCAGATCGTTGACTCTTTCTAATCTTTGTATGTGAAATGAAGCAATTGGCTTTCAAACAACTATGAAACATTTTCATTGCATTTTTGTGGCTTCATCCCATGGTGTTACTGTCAAGTTTCAAAGCCGGTAACCATGTGGATACGGCCAGTTGCACAGATTTTTGAACTGAAATGGTTTACCTCTCAGTTTGGAGACTACTTCTGTGATAAGGGCCTGCCCATGTGGTTGCAGGTCTTTAAACATTGCAGCAGCACTCTTGTTAATCCCTGCCTGTACCCCTACTGCCCTGATGTCTCCCTCAGGTCACTTCTAGATTGTAAGCCCCTCAGAACAGGGACCTGCCTTTTCACTTTATAAAAAATCTGTGCACTCTAGAAATATAGGTAGTCCTCTACTGAAAGACATCCAACTTGCAGGTGATGCAACAGCCTTAAAAAAATTTTTTTAAATTTTTCCAATAACAAACACAGATAACACATAATACAGTAACATACAACATACCTTTATTAGGCATATAGTTTTACAACTAATATCTCCAGGCAGTCATGTATGAAAGTATATATTAAAAGAGAGATAAAAATAAGGGTTAAAACACAACAATTTACTTACAGAGTTGCTCCAAGTTGCTTAGGACCAGCAGCTTAGCCCGCTTCAAGTTGCTCAAATATAAGAATTTAGCAACTGGAAGAGTCACTAATTCAGATTCACCCGCCAGCAGAAGTTGTAAAAAGGTGTTCTCAGAGACATTGATTCTTGACAATGAAGGGAGATACTGGTCTCTGAGCACTCGATTGAAAGCACAGTGCAGAACAATGTGTGGAAGAGAGTCTGCCTCTCTGAGGCTACAATTGCAAAATCATTCTTCCTTTGGGGCATTTCTAAACCTACCAAGTAGGTCTCTAGAAGGCAACACGTTGCAAGAGGCTAATGTAAAAGCCCTCCTTACAAAGGGACACTCTAAGAAGGTCAGGTACTTTGGTTGTTGACCAAAGGTATTGTTAAGATGGAAATTTAGGGGCGAACATTTTTTTTTTTGTGCTGCAGCCAAAATCTCTTGCCTTTCTATATCGGTTAGTCTTGTTGCCAGGAGCCTAATAGATATATATATATATACAGTATTTATATACCGCCTTTCTTGGTCTTTATTCAAGACTTTATTCAAGGCGGTTTACACAGGCAGGCTTATTAAATCCATGCAGGGATTTTTACAAATTGAAAGAAGGTTCTCTCTTTCAAGAACCACCACATTCAAGATGTTACGCTCCGATCTGGTTTAACATTCTGGCCTCCATCCTCCCACGCTCCGAGCAGATGGAACAGCTCAGCTGCAGCTTGCCAGCTGCTTCAAGGTCGCACGGTGCCGGTGGCCTCGAACTGCCGACCTTGTGGATGTTAATCTTCAGGCAAATGGAGGCTCTACCCTCTAGACCAGACCTCCTGCCCAGACCAGACCTCCTGCCCTCAATAGACACCTCAATTGTAGCAGCTCCTGTAGATCTTCCTGGAGACCCATTTGTCTGATTTTCTTATTGGAAAGAGCTAAGCAAGGAGATAACTGTGAGTCAGTCAATAACCCCTTTAACAATGGGTTTTGGTCAGCCCTGAAGCACACTTTGGCCCAGTATTTTAAGAAACTGGACTAAGCTAGGAACTCCAGCCTATATTGGCCTGTCTCCAGGCAAAGCGCTGCAGAAGGAATGCAATGCGGTACACCTAAGATCTTGTATAGAAAATTAGAATGGATCTTTTCAATTGAGTCGTTTAATGCTGGCATCCAAACAGGAATGCCATACAAAATCTGAGGTGTAACTTTGGCATTAAAAGCCTGGAGAGCAGCTGGAATGAATGAGTTACCCCAAGAGAAGAAAAAATGGGTTATAGCCTGAATAGCTAGTTTGGATGAGTTGATTACTGTAAGACAATGGGAAGACCAGAAATGCTGGTAATGAAACCGGAGACCAAGATACTGAAATTCCTTGATTTGTATTGATTTACTTGGAAATACCAAGACTGTGGTTTCCAAGAGTGCCCAAACACCACAGTCTTGGACTTTTCATAGTTTAGCTGCAGGGCGTTGTTGGTGAGATATTCTATGCAGGCGTTAACCAGTCTCCTTAATCCTATTTTAGTTCGAGATATCAGGGCCATGTCATCAGCATACAAAAGTAAAGGGATATCCACTGAACCTAATTTAGGGGAATGCATATCGAAGTTTGCTAGATAGGGAGCCAGATCGTTGATGAAGAGATTGAACAGTGTGGGAGCAAGAACGCACCCCTGCTTGACCCCCTTGTTGATTGGAATTGGGGCCAAGAGGCCACTCGTCGGAGATAATTTCACTTGGCATGAAGTGTTTAAATGAAGGGCACGAATTAATATTAATAGCCTTTTGTCCACTCCCATCTTCTCAAGTTTATCCCAGAGTCTATCTCTATCTATGGAATCAAAGGCTGACCTTAAATCTAAAAAGGCCACATATAGTCAGGATTTATTTTGAGTCCTTTGTTTGGAGATTAGGTGGGATAATACCACACTGATCAATTGCGGACTTATTTGGCCTAAAGCCTGCTTGCTCTGGGCCTATGATATTGTGGTCAGAAATCCAGGCTGAAAGTTTCTTCAGTAGATGGGAGGCATACATTTTCCCTGCTAGGTCTAAAAGGCTGGTTGGCCTGTAGCTGGGGGGAAGTTTTTTAGCCCCTTTTTTGAAGATGGGAACCAAGATAGATCTAGTCCAAGTGTCCGGAAGTACCCCAAATTTATCAGTTCTAGTGAATAGTTCTGCGATTATTGGGGCCCACCACTCTGGTGCTTCTTTATAAATATCAGGAGGAATTGAATCTGGTCCCGCTGCTTTGCCCCGCTTTAACTGATTAATGAGTGAAAGAGCTTCATCCACTGAGACTGCAGACATAATACAGTACATACAATACATAAACACAATATTAGAGGGTGCAAGATATCATACATCACTATAACTAATAAATCATTACATATTTCCTAATCCAGTTCCTCTTCTACGTTAGCCTCTTAATATCATTTATCATTTATCTATCATATATATCTTATAATTCTACAACTTTATTTTCAACCAAGCATAAAATAATTTTCATTACTCAATCTATATCGGTTTCACTGTTGATCCAAGCACTCTAAAAATCTGTCCATTACCACTACATTCATTATTTTCTCTATTAATTCATCTTTCATTGGAAACTTTGTGTCTTTCCAATATCTAGCATATAAAATCCTCACAAGAATTAATATCATAATCCAGTATCTAACATAGTAAATTCTAACAACTTTTAATATCCTAATAATTACATATATCATTTCTTTAACTTCCAAAATTAATATATCCTCATGACTAAATACATAAACATATACATAAACATCCAAAACAATATCACCTAAAATTAATTCTAATTCATTAAAATTATCCTCTAAAATTCTAACATCGATTAATATCAAGCTAACTAAAATTTTTATACATATTACATATCACCTATAAAGCTTATATAAATTCTCATTGACATCTAATAAACTTTAATTTCTAACATACAAAATTAACACATTACTGTCTTTTTATCTATTCCCTTGTCTCCAACCTAAATATCCACAGGTCTGCCAAATCTCTTCTAGACTTTAACTTTCCATCTTTTTTTCTAATAAATTTCACATGAATTCCTCTTAACAGATCACGGTTTAATGTACTTGCCCTTCTTGCTAAATCAACATCTTGATGAGTCATCTCCTTTACTTGATCATTCCAAACTATGTCAGTTGGTTGAAGTATTTCTTCTTCCTTCACTTGATCAATCCAAGCTGCATCAATTAATTGAAGTATTTCTTCTCCTTTCTGGTCTGGTGACTTTTGAGTCTTCCAAGCTATCTCCATCAACATTGTCTCTTCCAATTGTTTGTTTTGTCCTGTCTCCAATGTTTTGGATTTATCTTTCCTTTCTTTGCTCTTTTGTTGATCCTCTCCTAATTGTTGTGTATTAGACTCATTTGTCTGTTGATTTAAGATTTCCAGGCTAATGGATTTGCAAATATCAATTTGCTTGTAGCTTTCCCATTTCCAGTACTTTTTCCATAATCCTTTGTTTTTTTTCTCATGTGATTCGGATATAACATCTTTGAGTTGCACACTAAGATCATTTAGTTGTGTAGTTAATGCATCCAAACTAGCTTGAACCCACAGATAATGATTTGTTTGTTGCTGTCCCATCACCACTAATTTCTCTATATTGTCTTGTATTGTCTGCTTCCATTCTTTCCCTTTCGGTTCCTCTTGTGTTACTTTTCCCAAGCTGGACTCCGGGGCAGAAGAGCTCCTAACTTTCGCTCCTTTTCCTATCATCCTCTTTCTTCCTTCTTAAATTTTCTTTCTTCTTACTTCACTTGTCAAGTCCTGTTCTTGTCCTTGTAGTATCTTTTTTAGTCCACTAGATGTCCCTGATGTTCTTATTTCTGTTGTTTATATCTTATTTCTGTTATATATATTTATTTCTATGTCAACCACATTCCTTTCCAGGAGATAATCAAAGGAATGTAAACAATCAACCACTTTCGCAAAACAAAAAAAATGCAGTTCTCCAGCCGCTCTCCACAGGCACTCCACAAGCTCTCCACAGGAAAACGAAACTGAACACTCCACAACAATAAAAGTATTCCAAGACAGTTAATTTGTAATCCAACAAATTTTAGATTTATAAAGTTAGAGTTATGCACTCACATTTCCATCACAAGCTCGGCAGATCTCCTCCAAAACTTCTTCTCACATCAAAAAAACACAGCTACTCAGCCACCTCAGGCCCTGCCCCCCCCCAACTAAAGAACAACCTTGAGTCTTGTCCACCCAGGCAAAGTTTGTGCGCTGTGACATTTTTGCTCAGGAACAGTAGCACTGGTTTGTGATGAGGAAAGAGAGACTGCATTTAGGAAAGGCTGTACTGTACTTGTGTTGCTCTCCAACAAATACAAATGCAAACTGTAACTTGCTATAAAATGTACAATGCAAACTGTAAAATGAAACTACATGTGTGCCCCCATATCCAAAGGGGTTTTGTTATAGAACAACCCACGGTTAAGTGAAATTGCAGATATAGGTGACGGCCTCCCCCCACCTTCTATAGGTGAGGGGAGCTCCATTTCCCTTGCCTCTGAGGGGTCCTCTGAGTCCAGCAGAGACCACAGACCTCCATTCACAGCCTCTTCCAAGTTCAGACGGAGCCTGTCAAGAAAAAATGTGACTTACAGTATCTCTGTGAAACCAGAAGTGACATTTTTGATGCCTTATAAGGCATTAAAAAGTCCTTTCTGGTTTTGTGGAGAAACCTGAAGTCACATTTTTTTAAACAGAAAGACTCCATTTAAGCCTGGCAGAGGCCGCGGACAGCTGTCTGCTGGGCTCAGAGTACACTCCAGTGGGCCCTTACCTCCAGCAGGAATGTGCATGGGGGGGCCCCACAGACCCAATCCACAAATAAGTGAATCTGTGGATATGGGGGGCCCTCATACTGTAATACAAATGCACCCCCATATCAGCTGCTCTAAGGCCCATTTTGTACATTATACTACCATCACCACAAAAACAAACCAAAAAAAATCAGGGTTACCACAGTGTTGTACGTCAATTTTGTAGATTATTTATAGAAATATTTTGATAAAATTTTTCAACCACTGCTGAAAGTTCACAATTTTATTTTACATAAATGTTTCAATTTTGTACAGACCCCTGGAACCTGTACTTAAGTAGGGGGTTACTTCTATTAGTTGTGGGGTTCACCCACGGAAGTGCCTGCCACAGGGCTGCTGTAACATTTAAAAGATACCCATACAATGTACAAAGAGATATGATGCACGCTAATTCCAAACATTCATCTTCCATATTTTTTTTTCCTTTTTTGCCTCCCTAGAATTTTTTTCCAGAGCAAATGGTTGCTTGCTGTCAGCAGTCAAATGGCTGTATTCCACAGTCACAGCTCTTGCAGGTATGCATGTATTGTATTTGTATATATGAGTTTTAATTTATTAAAACATCAAGACAGTCTGCAGTATAACTTAAACAAAATCAATTTGAAAATGTTTGGTATAAAAACCCACAAGAGAGATGAATGAATGAATGAATGAATGAATGAACCTTTATTAGGCATAGATACAAGAGAGATTATATTTGTCCAAATCCTCTTCTTCCCTCCCTCCCTTTTCAGCAAACATAATTAACCCAGGCTACAAGCTTTCATAACAGCAAGGTAGCCATTGGAGGCCTTCATGGTAAGGGAACTCAGGTCTAGGTAGTTCTGTTGCAGAAAACCGTGTATTGCATCCCAGATTTTAGTCACAGCTGGAGGACAATAAGCAGGACCTCAATTGTTGAATGGAATAGGCTGTGATGGAGGGAGGTTGTACTTTAGGATAAGTTTTAATTTGTTGTGTCTCCTATGTTTAAAAAAAAAAAAGGAGCTAATATGTGATTGAACAGACTGGATAACAAGAAGTTTGCTTTTAAGACTGTCCAAACTATCTTGAACAAGCACTGTGCTAAGTTTAAACTACTCTCATGCTAGGTTTTAAATGAATCTTGGCTTTAGGTTTGTAATCTGCTGAGTCCATTCAAGTGTTACAATTACTGGCTACATATGACTTCCTACTTGTAAAGAGAAGGGTGATCAGAAACTGGATGTGACCAAGTCATTTGTTCTCCTTGAGTCTGGCAAACCTACAAATGCCACTAGAACTACTAGGTTCAAATTCTCGGGACTAACTAGGATTGTCAGATCTCTTGGGCATTCTGACTAGGAACTCAAAGGTGGCACATTCTTGGTGCTAGCCCAAGCTCTGTCCCTTACCTATCCCATGCCTGAGATGGCAGATCAATACTGCCACCCATTGTTGGGTGCATGCACTTGCTCCTCCCTGAGCTTTTTTTTCCAGCATTTACAGCACTCTCTGTGGTAGAGCTAGAAGAGCGAAAGAAGGGAGAAAAATAGAGTAATGGCAGCCTGGAGCATCTCACAGGAGAAAGAATGGAAGCAATACTTAGCCTACAGAGTCTTCAGTACAGTGTTGTCTAGAATCAGCCTTCAGAAACCATTACATTTTGAAGGTGTGCTCCCTTTAAAAAATTAAATGTGAATACAAGTGCAAGTATCATGCAGATGAATCTATTTTCTGTTGGCTATTTAATGGTTTAAGATGGTACTCTTCTAATAAGTCTTGAATTCTGTCTACACAAACTCCTGGATACTGTAGATCAGTGGTTCTCGCACATTTAGCACTGAGACCCACTTTTTAGAATGAGAATCTGTCAGGACCCACAAGAAGTGATGTCATAGCTGGAAGTGACATCATCAAACAGGAAAATTTTTAACAATCCTAGGCTGCAATCCTACCCACACTTACCCAGGAATAAGTCCCATTTACTATCATTGTTAAAATAATATACCCTAGTCTAACACTGCTTTTTGCCATTAAACTTTTAGGCAGTGCATGAGGATGAGGATGGTCTGGTTAATCACAGCCCACATGGTGCTGGCTGGCGTTTTCTAAATATCCAGTCCTTTCCAAGGATCTAGGGCAGTGGTTCTCGAACGTTTAGCAACAGGACCCACTTTTTGGAATGAGAATCTGTCAGGACCCACCAGAAGTGACATCATCATGCAGGAAAATTTTTTAACAATCCTAGGTTGTAATCCTACCCGCATTTATCCAGGAGTAAGTTTCATTGACTATCATTGTTAAAAGCATATACATAGTAACGTTAAAAGTACAGGTCTGTAAAATTTCCCAAAATGCATCAAGTCTAATGTATTAAAATTAAAATACTGAATTGAATGGGGGACCCACCTAAAATTGGCTTGCGACCCACCTAGTGGGTCCTGACCCATAGTTTGAGAAACACTGCTGTAGGTTATTAGTGGTTTGTACTTATTGCCATTGCTTTTCTTTGCTCTCTGTAATTGTAGAATAGAATGTTTTGGTTTAATTTTAAACAAAATCTCTTTTTTCCCCTCTCCAACAGAATTTTTTGAATTCTAATAGCTGTCCTGAAATTCAAGGGTTCTTGCATGTGAAAGAACTGGGAAGGAAGTCGTGGAAGAAACTGTATGCTTGTCTGAGGAGATCTGGACTTTATTGCTCTACAAAAGGATCTTCAAAGGTAGGGGAGGAACCATAGCTTAGTACTTGAGTACTTGCTTTGCATGCAGAAATTCTCAGAAGTCTGTCCTACCAGAAGACACAGAGACCTGAAACCATCTGAATTCCTGGGGTGTCACTGCCAGGCCTATACAATACACATTGTATTATACAAGGCAATACCTAATAAATTAATTCAATAGGTAAATTTGTTGAAATCAGAATTTTTGAGAGGTTTTTTATAGTATGTCTATTTTGGATAGTCTTAACAGTGCGATCATATGCAGGTGTTCTCAACAATAAGCCCCACTAAGTTCCCACTAAGTTCAATGGGACTTCCTCCCAAGTCAGTGTGTATAAGATTACATCCTCATTGTTCTTACATAATGTTTTGTTTTAAGTGGTTGGAATCAAAAACACATTTTAAAATGCTTTCACTGCCCTCTAGTGGCTGCATATTTTCCTTTGAGATCATACAAGTTGGACTGGCAAGTGCTCAATGTTGTATGTATCATTGCACCTATTCCCACAGGAACCAAGGCATCTGCAGTTGATAGCTGACATTGAAGATAGCAATGTCTTCTCATTGGTGGCAGGCAAGAAGCTGTACAATGCTCCTTCAGATTATGGCTTTTGTATAAAGGTAATTCCATACTCTTCCCCCACTCCCCCCAGCAGTGATAATTGCACTGAAGCTCAGAGGCATAATAGATCCGTGTTATCTGTCATGCAACTGCTGGATTAAAACAAAGATTTCAGTGACATTCTGGGTTTCTTTTCTCTGGGCCATACTGTGCAAGGCCAACAAAGATCATTTATGCTGTTTATATATGTTTGAGCATAAACATGACAAGGGATCCAGGATCTTGAGTGGCTTGTATCAACTCACCCCACCAGATATTTGTGCTGTGACAGCTCCTCTCAGTATAGTATACTGTGGTGCGCTGGAGAAGTATGCCCTTTCTGTAAGAGGAGAGGAAGCAACATTGAAATCTTCCAGGCTTTGCTGCAATCACAGTGCAGCCTTGAGTTCAGGGAATAAATACAGGTGTGCCTCCTTATCTGTGGGGGTTCTGTTCCAGAAGCCACTGCAGATAACCAAAACTGCAGCTATGGGTGAATGCCTGTTCCCGCAGTGTGGAGGTGAGAGGAGCCAGGGTCCTCTAAACTCAGCAGAGGCCATGTACATCCATCCAGGCCTCTGTGAGCTTTAGAGCTCAAAACATCTCTGAATTTTTCTCTGAAACCGGAAGTGACTTTTTAATACTTTATTAAGGCATTGGGAGGCCTAGGGAAGCCTCCCCTCACTCTCAACCCTCACCCAACCTTCTGAAATATGGAGACCATGTTACTTACCTACCTGCCTCACAGGATGGCTGTAGGCATTTCTGTGATCGTGTGTGAAGTGTTGTGAATTTTCAAAAGTACTATGTGATACAATTACTGGAGAATTTGTATCCCATCTTTCCAGCTCATGTGAATAAAACCAATTAAGAGTAAGGAGTAAAAAAATTAAAAAGTAATCCCAATCAATAGTTAAGCAAGAAAGCCAGTAAGGAGCCAATAAATCAGTTTGTGGGCAGACTAAAAGCTTGTTGAAAAAGTGAAGTCTTCAGATGATGATAAAACAATGGCAAAGAGGGAGTTTAAATAAAACTTATGGGCCAGGCAAGTCATGTGGCACCCCAGTGCTCTGGGTGCCACAGTAGAAAAGGTCCTTTTGCATGTCCTAGCTGACAAGAATATGGCTTGTGTTAGGTATCGTTTGTTTAATATTCTGCATTATACTCCTGCTGTAGATCTTTAGTCATTGCTCCAACAGGGAATTTTATTTTTGTCTCTGTTTTGTAGCCCAACAGAGTGAGAAATGAAACTAAAGAATTAAGATTGCTGTGTGCTGAAGATGAACAGAGCAGGACATGCTGGATGACTGCCTTTAGACTCCTCAAGGTACTGGTTTCCCTTTAGTTTGGAAGCAATTCATGTTTACAGGGACGAGGCTTGTAGTTGGGTTCCATTTTGTGGATGTACCATTTGTGTGAACTTGTGCCTATAAAGGAGTGCTGTTCATGCAGCTGCTACCAGTTATACAATAGCAGTGACCCAAAAAGAGTCTGTGATTGAACAAATCATGTCCATTATGCTCATTGTCCCTAACTGGAAGTTCTAGTTCTCACAAAGTGACACTCCTGCTCTTAAAGCACGTGTGTGTGTGTGTGTGTGTGTGTGTGTGTGGCTAGTGTAATGGTGTTAAGGGGATTGTTCAGAGGGATATGGGAATTATGAATCTTCCTTCTGCCTCACAACCACCACCCCCAATTTTTATATCATGGTGCACTGGGAGTGTGATATTTCAGATGGTGGTGCTACTGCTGTTACTGAGTATTTTGTGGTTCCCAAGCAATGAATTAACTTGACATGTCATAACTGGAAGTAGAAGCTCAGCCTGTGCTACATCTTCTCATATTATGCTAACTCCAATGTGCAATTCAGCAATCTGATAAATTACCCCAAACTACACCAAGTGGCTAGTGCACTTTAAGCTGCTTTTTTCAATGGTTGCATCTAATACTAAATTTGTATGTATACCGTTTTCAAGAAAAAAGATAGTTGCTCGTGTGTCATGTTATGACTTGCACATAGGAGAAAATGTGGTCTGTCTTTGGTGGAGGATTTTCATTTTTTTTAAAGAAGGAGTGGTGATGGTGACATTAAATACAGCATCATTCAGTAGCACAGAAATAGGGGAGATAACCTTGAATGCCACAGCCTTGCAGTTCTACCTCCCTATTGGAACTGCTCTATTTGGAGTCAGGAGGACCATCCAGAAGGGGTTTTAGTATTCCCATCCTGTCAAATTAATGATTTCTTGCTGTTGTACATCACCTTACAACTGCAATGAGTCTTGAATCAACTCGCACAAGTAGTAATTTTTAAATGTATCATTCAGAGTAGTGTATTCAAGTGATGCCGCTTTCCTTGCTAACTGCCCTTATGTTTGTTTGTAGCATCTATATCCTGCCTTTCTCCTACTAACATGGGTGCCCACATGCAATTTACTGTACAGTGGTACCTCGCATAACGAATGCCCCGCGCAGCGAAAAACTCGCAGAACGAAAGCGTTTTGCGAAGTTTGGTAACTCGCACAATGAATTTTTATGACCCGTGCTTCGCAAGACGGATTTTTTTTGTTTTGTTTTGGTTTGACTTAAGGGGGGGATCTTCATGTCAGTTTATGATCCCGTTCACCCTAGTAAGGGGCGGATCTTCATGTCAGTTTATGATCCCGTTCACCCTAGTAAGGGGCGGATCTTCATGTCAGTTTATGATCCTGTTCACCCTAGTAAGGGGCGGATCTTCATGTCAGTTTATGATCCTGTCCACCCTAGTAAGGGGAGGATCTTTATGTAAGTAAGTCCCATTGTGCTTGCTCCCAGGAAAGTTTGCACAGGATTACAGCCTTCAAACTCCCCACTCAGCATCCCCCCCATCGCTCATTCACCCTCTCACTGCCCCATTTCCTTCACGTTTCCCCCCATGATCACGGCAAAAGCAAGCAATTGAGTGCAGCTGCTCTGTCCTCCCCAACTTAGAGCACAATCCTGTGCGTGTCTCCTCAGAAGTAAGTCCCATTGTGCTTACTCCCAGGAAAGTGTGCACAGGATTACAGCCTTCAGGCTCCCCACTCAGCATCCCCCCCCTTTTTGAAATCCTCTGTACAGTATGTATGCCTTTAAAGAGCACTTAAACACTTTGTAAACCAAATATGACTTTATTCTGACTTTTCTTGCCCTTAGGAACGCATTAATTAAATTTCAATGCATTCCTATGGGAAAACGCGCTTCGCAAAACGAAAAACTCGCATAACGAAAGGACTCGCGGAACGGATTAATTTCATTATGCGAGGCACCACTGTATTTTTTTCTAGCTTACAACATTTACTTGTT
Source organism: Tiliqua scincoides (assembly GCF_035046505.1). Taxonomy (NCBI): domain Eukaryota; kingdom Metazoa; phylum Chordata; class Lepidosauria; order Squamata; family Scincidae; genus Tiliqua; species Tiliqua scincoides. Next base: position 67,336,150 of record NC_089825.1, on the reverse strand, counting down.
TTGATGCTCCTTTGCTCTTTGATCCATTTTATCACCCTGAAAGTGATTTTGTCTCAGCAAGCATCACGGTCATAAAACCCATGATTATTGTAATTGGGGAAAACACTAAGCAGGAGCCTCTGTCTCTGTTCTTTCTGTCTGCAGTATGGGATGTTGCTGTATCAGAACTACAGAATTCCGCAACAGAGAAAGGCTCTGCTTCCACACTTCACCACTCCTGTAGTAAGTCTAGATTTTTTTTAAAGTAAGAATTGGTTTTCTGAAGCAATTCATAACTAGTGATTTTATGTGATTAAATCATTCTGGGACTGCACTTGTTTGTGACTTGGAGGGCATTACAGATGGTTCTTGTCAAAATGTTAAGTATTTAGATCAACTCTCTTCTACAAACTTTTTAATAATCTGTTCTATCTCATTGTTTTGTTTGGAAGTAATAACTTTCTGGACCCTTGCAGAATTGGAATCCACTACTCTTCTTCTGACTAGGGTAGTGTTCAGTTGTCATAAGTTTTGATCTAGAGAGGCCTAGCTACATGTTGCATTTTCACAAGCAGCACACCCTGTTGCAACTTGGACTAAGGTGTTTCAAAAGTGCTGTTGCCTGTAGATCTCCCCAAGGAAATCCAGCACTGCTTATCTGTCTTTTTAGAAGGCATGTTAAAACTTGTTTGTAGTCTTCCTCCAGGCTCTTTTGTGATTGAGATTTAGATGTCTTGCTGTTTTTACAGATTCGACTGGCTTATTATTGATCTGTCTTAGGATTTTAATTGTGACCTTTATTTTTGGCTTATCGTTGTTCTATTGTAATCCATCCAAAGTATGTGTGGTTTGTTTGTTTTAATATAGAAAAACGAGTGTAATTACTTTCGGTGGGCCTAGAGGCTTGGCCATACCCAGCATGATTTTGTACTTCCTTTGAAAAGCAGGTCCTCATACTGTATTACAAACTGCTTTTCAGAGTCCCTGTAGTCTGAAAACGGATTTGCTATGCAGCTAGATGGAGGCAGGAGGGACACTTCTTGCTTGAGACTGATGAGCCCAAAGAGCCTTTTGGAGTACAGAATTAACTGTACTGTTCTCTGCATCCTGGTCCATACACTTCAATGTGAATTCTAGTTTTAAAGACTACTCTGAAGACTTGAAAGCTTTTGTATCCCTTTGCCAAAAAAAGTTTAGTTCACTAACTGCATAATCCAATACATGTCTACTCAAAAGTATGCTCAATTGTGTTCGGTGGGGCTTTCTCCCAGGAATGCATTTATAGAATTGCAGTATTAAAATTGCCAGTGCTTACATTTCTTATATGCTGCTATGCTGGGCCCAAATCATACCCAGCTAAAAATCTAGCTTCTTAAGGCCATCATCCTCTAGAAATATTCCAGGTATAACTGCTGGTGAACTTCAGATTCAGAAGCTTAGCTCTGTGTTATTCTGAGTTTTAAAAAATACAATGGAAATTTGGAAAATTGAAAGGTAAGTTGGGAAGAGTAATGTTTAAAAAAAGCCAAATAACCCGTTATTGTCTTCTGTGAATTATTTTTCTTTCAGAGAAGTGTGTCTGAAAATTCCTTAGTAGCAATGGATTTTTCAGGACAGATTGGAAGAGTTATTGAAAACCCAGTAGAAGCACAGAGTGCAGCCTTGGAAGAAGGGCATGCTTGGAGGGTAAGGGAGTTCTTTTCTTTTTGTACTCATTGTTACACATTGTGACTTTGAACAGCTTATGTTATACTAGTGCAATACGTAAGACCGAGAGTGTCAAATATAAGGCCTGTGAGCCAGATACGGCCCCAGAAGCTCATTGCACCACCATCAGCTGCTGAGCTGTGAAAAGTTACATTGGCAGAAGTGGCACTGCTGAAAGGGCTAGCTCTGGGAGAGCTCAATTATCATGTGCACCACGCTTTCAGCAGTGATGCTTCTGCTGAGGTGTCTCTGCTGAAAGGGCAACCTGGATGATAATTAGGCTCTCCCAGTGCTTCTGCTAAGGTGTTGGGAAGGAGAGAAGGAAGGATGCCTCAGAAGACTACAGAGGGGGCAGATCAAGAAGGGTGGGAAAGGGAGAAGCTGCCGAGGCACTGGAAGAACACAATTATCACACAGACTGCCCTTTCAGCCGCACCATTTTTGCCAAGGTGTCACTTTGCAGAGCACCTCTCAGCAACTGAGCAGCCTCAGCAGAAGCAGCACTGCTGAAAGAGCAGCTCGCATGATAATTGGGCTCTCCCATTTCTTGAAATTATGATCAAGGTTTGCATATATATTTTTTCTTCTGTCATTTGCAGCTAATGAATTGCTAAGTGAGAAAAGCTTGCTTATTTCTGGTCATCACCTGCTTAATGACATCAGTGCCTGCTTAATGATGTCACTTCCGGCCCTCAGCAGGCTCCATAGATGCTATTCATCCTGCTGTTTGAAATGAGTGAGACCCCCCCCCGCCCGGCTTAGACAGTACTATTGACCTGAAACATGTTGTTTGTGAGACCTGACAGAAGAATTACCATGGGAGTATCTGTGATGTGGCTACTCCTACCAGTAATATCTCTCCTTTCCCCCTGATTCTGAGGAGGCGGTTGGAGTCCTGGATCACTGTCTGGTTAGGGGCGGTTAGGGGCTGGATGTGGGCGAACAAGCTGAAATTAAATCCGGATAAGACAGAGGTGCTTTTGGTTTGGAAATCCACAGCTCGGGTGCTGGACTATCGTCCTGCTCTGAATGGGGTTGCACTCCCTCTGAAGGAGCAGGTCCGCAGCTTGGGGGTTCTCCTGGATCCACAGCTGCTCCTGGAGTCCCAGGTGGCGGCGGTGGCCAGGGGAGCCTTTGCTCAGCTTCGGCTGATTCGCCAGCTGCGGCCGTACCTGAGCTGCACGGACCTGGCCACAGTAACCCATGCCCTAGTGACATCTAGATTAGATTATTGCAATGCGCTCTACATGGGGCTGCCTTTGAAGACGGTCCGGAAATTACAACTAGTACAGAACACGGCTGCTCATGTGGTTGCTGGGCACGTCGGTTTGACTCTGTCGAGCTGTTGCTCCTGCAGCTACACTGGTTGCCGGTTCTGTTCTGGGCCCAATTCAAGGTGCTAGTTCTGACTTTTAAAGCCCTTTATGGCTCGGGTCCGGGGTATTTGAGGGACCGCCTCCTTCCCTACAATCCTGCCCATGCTCTTAGATCATCTGGGGGGGCCCTTTTGACTGTGCCACCACTAAGAGATGTGAGAGGGGTGGCGGCCAGGAAGAGGGCCTTCTCGGTGGTGGCCCCCAAACTGTGGAATACCCTCCCTTTAGAACTGAGAACTGCTCCCTCGTTGCTAACGTTTCGGCATGGACCGAAGACCTTTTTATTTCAAAAAGCTTTTAATTGTTGACAGGCTGGCTGGCGTTCTTGCTTTTTATATGAAAATCCAAGGGGTTTGTTTGTTTTTTAGATTTTTTAATTATTGTAAATTGTTTTTTAATGTATTTTTAAGGTGTTTGTAAGCCGCCTTGTGTGCCCGCTGGGCAAAAAGGCGGGGTATAAATTAATAAATTGTTGTTGTTGTTGTTATATTTGAAGGGATTTGATCATGTGGTGGGCTGTTAGCATAGTTTCTTCACATGCCAGCATTGTTGGCCTCCAGAGTGGGCACATGTTTGTGTGAAAAATGACCATGTTGCTGAGCAGTATGCACTGCAGCAACTCCCACAGTGCTTTGGGGAGCACATGGACTGCATCAAGGCCCCTGCTCAATAAGGCATAACTTTTGCATTTTCAACAGATTTCCATTGGGCCTTCTGTTCTGCAGTTTAGGCAATAAAGTGAGTAAACTTTCCATTAAGGAAAGCAGCTGGGGTACGCACATCTGTTTGAGGTGGTGTATGTTCCTCTGACCAAGACTTATGCCTCTAACCAGCATACTGATTTCTTCAAGCACAGATGGAGTTATTGTAGACAAATAAGTCTGCAGTAATGAGAAAATTGCTGTACTTCTTTACTCTCAAAATACATGCTTACAAAAAATCAACCTTTTATGTACAGGTGAGCATCGCTTAGCAATGCGACAGCCCACATGCAGCAATCACTGCTTGTCTCTATTCACCCCCCAGCCTCCAAAGTTGAAGGAAGGCATGCTCCCCTTGCCTTTGAAAGCTTTTCTGAACTTTGCAGAGGCAGCGTGCATGCGCGTGCTGCCTCTATGAAGTTGACCGGCTGTTTTGGCCAAAAACACACTGGTTTCCTGGGAAACTGGAAGTTGTGTTTTTCCCCCAAAATGGTTGTTCTGAGCCTTGTAGATCAGAAAAGGATCAGGATCAGAAAAGCCTCCAGTGGGGAGGCACAACTCCTCTCACCTTCAGAGGCTTCGCATAATGACAAGTCTCACTTGGCGATGGGGTGCCAGTCCACATCCCTGTGGCTAAGTGATGTATTGACTGTATTCAAGATGTATGCACTAAAGTCTTGCTGAATCTCATACCCCACCTGCCCCCCTCCCAAGGCTTTATATTTATGTACCTAAGGCTTTTATCCTGACCTTTCTCCAAATATCTTGAAGCAGTGTACAGTGTGTCTCTTTTCCCCTCTTTATTCCTGAGTTAGGCTAAGTTGAGAGATGGTGACTGGTCCAAGATCAATGATCTTTGTGACTGGGAAGGGATTTGAACTCTGATCCAAACAGGTTATTCCATGGGCTTGACTGACCTCGGGCAAACGACATAATTTGATTTCTCTGTGGAATACCCAGCAGACCTACACATACTTTTTAAAAACAGAATTGTTTCTGGTATATATGGTCCCCTATTTAGTCACACAACTACCTTGTGAGGCTGAGACAGTGACTGGGCCAAGGTCACTCAGTGAGCTTTGTGGGGATTTGAACCTGGGTCAGGCATTTAGCACTAGGCATATGTGTTCGGAAAATAGAAATTGGTTGTAGCTGTAACAGATTCATACCATATTTGCAAGACATGGTAGCAAGAAATAGGAACCATATCAAACTTTCGTAATGTGCAGTGCACTCCATGAATCAAGTAATAAAGAACTGACTGCAATTTAATGCGGATTGCTTTGTTTCTCAGAAACGCAGCACAAGAATGAACATTCTGGGCAGCCAAAGTCCACTTCATCCTTCCACACTGAGCACAGGTAAGAAGAATCACAGGTGTGAGAGCAAGGGAGAACTGGTTAGCATTTGGAGAGTTAGATTGTCCCATTCACTTCAGTGAGACAGTTAAGCTTTTGCTTAACTTTTTGATTGAATTAAGTGAAATATAAATACGGGAGAATCCCATACCTGCAGTTTCAGTTAAGCGCAAATCGGGTCCATGCCCCCCCGCCCCTCCCACATGCTTTCTGAGCCTGGCAGAGGCAGCATGTGTCTGCCTGTGGCCTCTGCCAGGTAAGTAGCATGCTGTAGCCCCTGTACTTATATTTCCTTTAATTCAAACGTCACTTCCCGTTTTCACAAGAAACCAGAACTGGTGTTTTTAATGCCATACAAAGCACAGGGAGGCCCAGGGAAGCCACAGAGAGTGGAGCTCCCCTTGCCTGCATCCCCCCATATCTGCAGAAGGTTCTGGAATGAAACCCCTGCAGATATGGGGGGCATGCTTATAATTAGCTTTGGCTTTATTATGTCCATATTTAATTTACCTCTAGCATAATGTTGTATCAAGTCACAGGTACACTTCTTGAGTTAGACTTGTGGCCATGTTATATTAAACATTTAGTGTGGCACATGATACAGCTGTTGTGAAAAACAATCTGGCTCAGAACTATGACAGGTAAAAGATTGTACATTTTGGTCCTGATCCAAATTATGCTGCTGCTATTTAACTTGCAAAAAGTCATATGTAGTGTCAAAAAGTTTGACATATAGTGTCAAACTATGCTTTTTAACATAATGTTTAGTTTTGTCCTCAGTAAAATACAGTCTCTTCTAGGCCCTGTTAACATGCACAAACAGGATTTAATTTCAGTTCAGTTTTTTAAACACAGCCCCTGAAATGCTTGTCAGTCCCAGTCTTCAAACACATGGAGTAGTAATAAAGTTGAGAGAGTCTCCTGTTTCCTCCACAATCCAGGGGTTTTCTGTGTATGAGAAATATATATTTGTTTATCAGTTGATGAACCTAGAAGGTAAGACTTCTGTGGCATTGACGAGGATGATGATATATTATAGCACTCAAAAGCATGTTTGTACCTGGAAAAATAAAATGACATTACATCATGATAGCACATTTGTGTGCCATGTGATCGCACAAGTTTCATGGCCATGTCTTGTGAACCTCCTTTCCCCACCAATCCCTAGCATCTCACTTAGGGGTGGGAAGGGCCCCTGTCTGGAGAGGCACTGCTAGTCAGTGCAACCAGTATTGAGCTAGGTGGCCTGAGTTGGCAGCTTTGTATGAGACAGTGACCAGCAGCAGCACCACGATGCAGATGTTTCCCACTGATAGCAGCCTTTTGTGCTGATGGTAGAACAGATTCAAACACAGAAATTTGTTTTCACATGCAGACCGTATTCTCTGAGTGAGGTAATTTCATGCCAATTTAGAAATGCATTGGGGGGGGGCGGAGATGTGCATGCAAATTGGGGTATGTGTTTGAATGTACACAACTCTTGACATAGAGTGGAATTTTTGGACTGTTGTAATAAAACAGAGTGATGTTTGTATCATTCCCTGCCTATCTGTAGAATGTTTAAGGGAGGTTTGCACTTGCATTTAACTCACTAGGACAATTGGGGATTTCTGCTTGAAAATTGGTACAGGATAATATGCTGACACTAACCAGTTATTTTTTCTTCAGTTATTCATAAGACACAGCACTGGTTTCATGGCCGAATCTCAAGAGAAGAATCGCACAGGTTGATTCAACAGCAGGGGCTTGTGGATGGGTATGAATTTTTTACTGGATATGTAATATTTTATAACCGTGCCTGGAGATTCCGTATAGCTGTAGTCCAGGCAATGTATCCATTGGCACCTAGCTTACTTAGCTTGAAAAGCCTGTGTCCATAGAAAAGCAGTAGTCACAGTGCAGAGAAAGTTGTGTCACCTGGCATGTGTAGGAATGGGGGCATCTGGTTGCCCAATTGATACAATTTTCACCCCCCTCAGGGCTCCCTCTTAACCTTGCAGGGTTCCCTGTGCATTGCCTGTCTGTCTTCTAGGAACACAGAGACATGTCACTTCTTCCTTCCTTATGAGCCCTTGTGTGGTAGGAAGTGGAATGTCTCAATTCATAGAAGTCCTTGTGAAGGAAGAGGGAGCCTTGTCGGGTAAGTGATTGGGGAGCTGGCTTAACCAACACTTTGGTAAGCAGTGCATTTGTCTTAACTGACTTCCCCACCCATTTTGGAGAGGCTGGTTAGTTTTGTTTGCCATTTAACTAAGTACCAGATAATAAAGTTTTTACTGTATGTTGTTTAACTGAAGATTTATGATTTCCATACATATGCTTGCATGAATTTTTATGACACCTAGTTTTTTTAAAAAAGCATCAACTGACTCTTTTTACAACTATAAATAGTGCTGCTTGGGATAATAACTGTGGCAGGGGCTAAGTGCTTACAGTGCCCTGTCATCTCATTACAGTCCTTGAGCAAGTGGACAGGAAAGTGAGTAATTTGTGAGTGAATGCATCTTGCTCTGGCCTGGGGACTTAAACTTGTTGGTGTTCTTTGCTCTGAGCATTTGCAAGACTGTTATCAGGCCTTAATTTTACAAACAGGAATCCTATTTGTGGTGTCATGCAAATTGAGCCACCGTATCACACCTTGGGATTTATCCAAAGACCCTTAGTCATATCTAAGCAGTGCTTAATTTAATGATGTTAGTGTGCAATCCTATCCTTCGCTGGAACAGGCAAACCAAGAGGCTTGAGCTGTATCCAGCACAGGATAGGGGCCCAAGGTGGCTCAGCCAGAGGCAAGGGGAAACAGAGGCAAAGACTGCTGGCCCCTATGGGTCTCCTCGGACTTGTACCACTTCTTGAGATGGCACGTTTGAGGAGAACGGAGCGACTTGGAGCCGCTCCATGTTGTAAGAGTTGCATTTTCTTCATTTCTATAAGCATTTTAGTCATCTACTGTAAAACATACTGTTGTCTCCTAGGCTATTTCTTCTCCGGGACAGCCAGAGTAATCCAAAGGCATTTGTACTTACACTGTGTCACCATCAAAAAATCAAGCATTTTCAGATCTTACCAGTAAGTACAACACCTTTTCCATGTGGTATAGGTGTTATCACAGGATTTCTTAACATTTATATATTCATTTGCAATTGTATACCTCACTCTTAGACTTAAATCTAAGACTTCTGTTAATTCCCATTTGATGTTTGTCTAATTTGGAAAACATTTTTAACATTTCTCTTTTAATTTCTCAAGTGTGAAGATGATGGACAGATGTTTTTCAGCCTGGATGACGGAAGCACGAGATTCACTGACCTAATACAACTTGTTGAATTCTACCAACTAAACAAGGGAGTTTTGCCCTGTAAACTCAAACACCACTGCATTCGTGTGGCCTTATGACCTTTGTTCTAATCCATGCTGAAGACTGACTTTGCTCGAAGACTGGAGTTTATAAAGAGAGATTGTGAAAGTAAATTGACACTAGGAGACTGGCAGACTTGTAGGGCATTTGGTTTTTTTAAAACACAAACCATATGCACCTTGGAGAGGGATGGACTGAGCTGGTGCCAACAGACCAAGATTTTTCTGGTTTGTTTAACACCTAAGCGCAATTGCTGCTGAGTGTCACAGCAACCCCCCAAAATCGGGAAAGGTTTTGTAAATTCATTTAAACAAATTTGGAATAAAACTGGAAGCTGTCCCTTGGCTGGTCCACTTAACAAAATCAAGTTTAAAGCAAATTTTTTGAAAAGAACTCTTGCCCTGGAATAATCTTGACAATTAAGACTTAGTGTGTTTACTTTTTGTATTGATCACTCTGTTTTGTTTTTATTTTTGCACTCCTATTTTTTGGATATTACATACAGCCGACATTAGGAGCTGATACAGCTTTTAAATTTATTCAGGATTTGGGTAATTATTTAAACCCTGTAATGCATGAATTGTTTCAGCCTAACAAGGATCTAGAAGACACAAAATGCATCTGACCTTCCTCTGCATACTAGAGGTTCTGACATGTGCTGATCTTGAAGAAACAATTTGGAAGAAACAATATGAACAGCTCTGAAAAACAACTTATGTGCTCTTTATGTGTTGACTTTTTGACATTGTGGCTGTAACTTCTGTGCAGCATGTTAGTGATACCCAGTAATGCAAAATACTTGGATTCTATGCACAAATGTTCCTTGAATCTATTTTATTCTGGGTGTTTGTTTCCCTCCCCCTCCCCCAAGCCTCTTAGTTCCCTGCTCTTAACATCTCCCCTCCAAAATCCACTGCCAGGAGGTAGAAAAGGGCTGATTGAGCACCTGTGTATTTGAACCAACTGGTTCAAGATTTTTTGTGTATGCAGTGCAGGGTAGGGACAGTGATTTAGTCCTACCTAGTATGACAGAAATTCAGTGTTTACTTTTTAACTTTTATTTCCTTGAATTTTCAGACTATCACAGAGTCACAATGCAGACATAAAGCTAAACATTGTTAGTGGTTGGGAGTGTTCCATAAACTCCCTGTTCCTTGCCTTTCCCTCTGCACCATCATTTTCAGTAACCACAGGTGGCACCAAACCATAGTTTGGAAGCAAGTTTCTAACCCTGCTTGCAAACTGGTTTGCATTAAACTGGTGTTGAAAATACTGGTACAGGTATGACACGAACCATAATTGACTCTGAAACAGAGGGCCCAATCCTACCCAAGGTAAGAGAACAAACATTCCTTACCTTGAGGAGGCCTCCATGACTGCCCCCCCCCACTGCAGGATGCAGCCATGCCCTAGTGGCATGGCTGCATCAGTGCTGGAAAGTTGGATAGGATTGGGCCCTGAGAGGGAAATGTCCATGTAGTACTCCCAGTCTTATAACTGTAGCTAGAAGATCAGGCAGGGTTTCATCTGTTGGCATTTCATCTGCAAAGCCTGATGTGGGGGGTGGTGGTGGTAATAATGGTGCAGTGGTTACTCCCAGTCAGATTAATTTGGGAAATGGCATCTTCTATTGAACTGTATCATTTTGCATTATGCAGAATTGCCAGAGCTTACTCTGTTCAAGCTCAAAAACCTGGGCATAATCTAGCACTACCATGCAGCCTCCATTCATTTCAATCCAGCTGCAAAGCGTCCATAAGCAAGTGCCACTAGAATAATTGAATGATAATGATGAGCAGCAGTGCAGGCTTGATGGTTTGCAACATTTATTTGGAAACTAGATGTTCAACCATCCTTGCCATTGTTGGATTTACCATTGCCAATTAAAACTTGGAGATATATGCACTAAAATTTATGCCAGTATCTGTTGCAAACTGTTTTTATTTTCAATCTTGGTTCATCATCAGACTACAAAACCTGGTTTAGGCATCCTAAAACCTTGCAAATGGAATATCACTGTTGGCACAGTTGTACGGCACCTGCAACACCTGACCCGGCTCTGACCCACATTGACAAATGCAGTTTCCTGCCTGCTACTGATGTTAATGTGGCAATTTTAAAAATTGTAAAGTGAAATCTCTCAGCATGGTCATGCTGGAGCAAATATTACATGTTCCACAATAGTGTGTTCACAAAGCACACTGCATTAATGATTTTGTAACCTCTGAGCCAGGCCAGTCTCTTTCTTTTAATATTAGTTATTCCAAGTTTACACAGTAGTGCTTTTTCCTTCCGGTGATAGCTTAAAGTATGATCAATGTTAGTTTGGTCTCCCGTTGGACTGCCATACTGCTTATGACTGTCAGATTTTGAGGATGATGGTCAATGACATAAAGGAAGTGTTTCGTGTACTTCACATGGTTTATGAAACAAAAAATGTATTCGCCCCAGGAATGTTCATGATTACTGTTGCAAGTTGAGAATCTTCTTGAATCGTTTAATACAAATTAGATTATACTGATTAACTCATCTAACGAATAGTCTGTTCAAATGGCTTAAGTTGGGAAAACACTTTATTCATAAGGTATGCATATAGCATTGAGAGTAGCTTAAGATAATATAACTAGCGAGTCATACATATCAGCTGAATTATCAATGGTATAGAAACACTGTATTTTAGTTTACAGGACACATTCTAGTAGCTTTTTTCCCCATGAAACTTTACATATACAATGAAGAAACTTGATTTAGTTTTTACTAGAAACTTCTTGGTTTTAAATGTACATAATAAATCTAAGTGTTCTTTTTTGTTAGTGTTTTTTTCAAAAAAAACAAAACATCAAATTAAGCTAATTTCACTCTGCATGTTTCTGTTTATTCCCCCAGATTTTTTTAAAAAATGACTTGTATTGATTTAACATTCTCATTCTCCAGTTTCAATTAAGACCATTTAGAGTTTTTTTTTTTTAAAAGTTCTTGTGTTTACATAGCTTATTTCCAATAATGCATTTTTCCAGCAAAATAAAAATCATTTTGCGTTGTTCTATGGTTATAAAACCTGCATTTTTATTTAAATTGAGAATAAAAGTTTTGACTATGAATCATGATTTTGTATGTAGGTGGCTGTCTATGTCCTTTCCCAACTGTAAGTTGAGCTATTTTAAGAAAAGGAACCACATCAAAGTGGTGGCTGTGTTGCTTGAGCACACCAATATTGATTTTTGTCCTTTTTTTGCTAGAAATAAAATTCAATCCCACCTGAAATACTTCCAACAGATACAGCTGGCTGGCAGCTTAGAAACCAAGGACTGAAGGACATTTTTACCTTTTTTTTTTTTTTGGTATTTAAATGACATGAATGTAAAGAGGGATGCTCAGGGTTGTTTCTGGAGCCTGTTGAATTTTTATCTTTTTTTTTTGCCTGTGATTTTTTCTAAATAAAATACTTCATGTAGCAATCTTGGAATACGTTGAGAAGGAAAATGCCAAACCATTTTGGTGGTTTAAAAAAAAGTTAGTAGATAAGTTATATTACAGTAGATGTTTTTAGAAAGTCCAACTTTTTTTATTTGTTGAATTAATCTTGAAGAAACATGTGCCTCAGTTTTTAGATGTTTTGTCTTATCTTTTCTGCACTAAGTACCTGACCATTTTGACCAATCAATGCACCTTTCCAGTGGCAAGACTTGCTTATCGTAAATTATATTGTCACAATGCAAGACTTTTTAGTGACTGTAAAATGGAATAAAAGTTAAGTTTTCAGGGAATGCAAAAGGTATTAACTTAAGAGACAAAACCTCTTATTCAATATGTGTTGCTTCGTACTGTAAATAGCTTTTTTCTTTCTCTCATTTTTTTTTTTTGCTAGTGAACCTAATTGTAATCTTTCAGGTATTTTTGTACAAATGAGGAACTGATTCTGTTTCTTGTACTTAGAAATAAACATTAATACAATTGTACTCATTTTACATGGCTGGTAATGGTTTTGTTTTTAAGGGGCGGAAGGTCCATGTGTCAAGCTAATCAAAATGACTTTAGGAATTTTTGAAGACTTGAAAACTGCTAATCACGTTTGTTTAGTAATACACAGTTATGTAAACTAACACATTTTTGCTCTGCCCATAGGTGTACACATTTATCCCTGTGGTGTATGTGCAGCATTGGGCACAAATGATTTAAACTGGGTGACATCAATCCTCCTCAGTACAGGAAGATTATCCTTTATCTGGACATTGGGAATCTGGACTGTTATGAAATCCAGATATTTGTGTCCAAAACTTTATGCAGAAAGTGGCAAGTGTGGAAACAGGCAGGCAGCACATTGCGGACTGCAGAAGGAGCACTTGCGAAGTGTGAACACACTCTTCAGGAATACCTGTGTAGTGTGAACACTAGAAGGTCTTGTGCTCATGTACAGTGCAGGCAGGCTGTAAGTTCTATTCTTTGCTCTGTGGTGTGTACCTATACAGATATTATTGAAAAATGGCAGAGGCCAGCAGACACCTGTGCAGGTAACAGTGAAAAGAATAAGTGTTTCTCATATTTATGCAATTATTCCAAGGTGTCTGACCTTCCTGTCTCAAGCAATCCAGGTAAGGGGTACTCAACCTGTACAGTAACGACTGTAGAGAGTCATGATGCACATGCCCTATACCCACATCTAGCTACATTATTAGTGTCATTTCAGTTTTTTAAAGTTATTGAGCAATGTTTTTAAATGAAGTATATTTCATCCCAAATTCTTGGACCAGGTTTCAGTATAAAAACTGAAAGGTGGAATTTTTTAAAAACATCCCAAATACAGGTAGAGTACTCCTTATCCAGACATCCAAAATCCAAAGTATGCTGAAATCCAGACATTTCAAGACAAGTTCATTCCTGGACAAAAATAAGTTCCACTTCCTCTTCCAGTGTCTCCTGGGGTCCTTTCAACTAATGGAAACAGACATCCACACTCCTTCCTGAGGGCATGATCCAGGATAACTGCCACATCTATTCACCCCTTTTCCTCTTCTATCTACCCATCTATCCATCTGCATTTTACCTTGGGGTTGCACTGCAGCTGCGCTGGTGCTGGAAACCCTGAGAGAGTTACTCTTGGTCAAAGATAACTGTATCCACGGTTAAGGGGAAGGGCTGTGGCTCAGTGGAAGTGTATTTGCTTTGCATGCAGAATGAGTTCAATCCCCGGTATTTCCTGGTAGGGCAGATGCAGTCTCTCTCAGATCTACCCAATATCATAGAATCATAGAGTTCGAAGGGACCTAATAGGTCATCTAGTCCAACCCCCTGCCTTAGGCAGGAAATCTTCTTAGAGCATCTCCAACAGGTGCTTGTCAAGCCTCTGTTTGAATATCTTTAGTGAGGGAGAGTCCACCACCTCTCTCGGCAATCTGTTCCACTGTCAAACTGCCCTGACCATCAGGAATTTTTTTCCTGCTATCTAATTGAAATCTCATCTCTTGCAATTTGTACCCATTGGTTCTAGTTCTACTTTCAGAGACAGCTGAGAATAAATTATTCCCTTCTTCCATATGACAGCCCTTTAGGTATTTGAAGAGAGCTATCATATCCCCTCTCAGCCTTCTCCAGGCTGAACATGCCAAGTTCCCTCAACCTTTCCTCGTAGGGCTTGTCCTCCAGTCCCCTGATCATCCTCGTCACTCTCCTCTGAACCTGCTCCAGTTTGGCTGCATCTTTCTGAAAGTGGGGTGCCCAGAAATGGACACAATATTCCAGGTGAGGTCTAACCAGATGTAGTATAGTATAATATTTGTACAATTAGTGATACCATTTTTTTCTGAGGCTGCAAACCTATCCATGCTTATCTGGAAGTAAGCCCCATCAACAACAATGGAATTTACTTTTGAGTACGTACAGATAGGATTGGCCTCGGGGTTTCCTAAAGCCAAAATTGCATATTCCAGCATGCCTCACATTTTTTAAACCCAGACTTTTAAAACTAACATTCTACATGTTGTAACATTTTAAAAACAGAGTTCATGGGTGCACTAGTTTTGTTTTTTCTATAAACAATTTATTAGAATTACTGACATCTCTGCAGAAGGAGGCAAATTTCACAACCACTCCAACTTCTCTCCTCCACCTTCATGTGTGAAATGCAACATGGGATAGTCAAAGTATACTGATGCAAACTTAGCCCGCCAGGTCTGGATCTGGTGTAGGGAGTCCAGCGCAACTCTTTGTGCTGGCCTCCTCAACTCCTGAGTCAATGCAAATGTGCCTTACAGCATGTTTGCAACACCCCTGGGTCAGCACAAGTGACTTGTGCCAGCCTAGCCTGGGCATTAGGATTGCGCTGTAAATTTGTTAGCCCTAAGGGGAGTGCTTGGTGAGATCCTGTGGAGTGCCAGCTGTGGACAGTCCTTTTTCTGCCCTGGTGGAACTGCCCACAGCTGCAGCTGACAGTTCAATGCTGGCTACAACTGCAGACAGTCCATTTTCTCTGCCCTCCCTGGTGGTCTGTGGTGCTCTCACTCAACAAGATGCTGGAAGTGATAGAAGGCAATCTTTTTTCTTGAGACCCCAGGTAAAAACACTTCTTAGGGTCTTGCAGATCACCTGTGGTCCATGAACCACAGGTTAGGAACCACTGTTGTAAGGGAACAGAGCCCTGTCCCTTTATGGAGACTTGCTGTGCTAGCACAGTAGGCAACATAGCTTAACAATACAGTTTTAACCAACACTCTTGCCCTTCCTGCTCCTTCCTCTAGCGCTGCAGCTCTCCTCCCACTCCTATACCCTGCCTCTTTCTTCCTCTTTCTCTTGGCATCCTCTTGGTTCTCTTTTTCATTGGATCGCCTTCTCTGCTTCCTCTTCTCCCCTTGTGCTCATTCCTGCGTCTCCTCTCTCATCGTCTTCATCCTAGAAAAGAGACACCTGAGGGGGGACATGATTGAGACATACAAAATTATGCATGGGAAGGATAAAGTGGATAGAGAGATGCTCTTTACATAACACCAGAACCAGGGGACATACACTAAAATTGAGTGTTGGGAGGGTTAGGACAGACAAAAGAAAATATTTCTTTACTCAGTGTGTGGTTGGTCTGTGGAACTCCTTGCCACAGGATGTGGTGATGGCATCTGGCCTGGATGCCTTTAAAAGGGGATTGGACAAGTTTCTGGAGGAAAAATTATGGGTTACAAGCCATGATGTGTATGTGCCACCTCCTGATTTTAGAAATGGGCTATGTCAGATGCAAGGGAGGGCACCAGGATGCAGGTTCTCTTGTTATCTGGTGTGCTCCCTGGGGCATTTGGTAGGCCGCTGTGAGATACAGGAAGCTGGACTAGATGGGTCTATGGTCTGACCCAGTGGGGCTGTTCTTATGTTCTTATGCTCTTTATGGGCTAATACCAGCTCCCCAACGCCTCATCAGTGAGAAAAGAGAGTTGGCACCTAGTGTCTGTCTGGCTCATCTCACTGCCCCTCTCCTGCTACTGACTAGCAACTAGCAGTGATGTCACAGTCAAGCACAATGTTAAATATCTCTTGGCCACTTCCTGCATGCATGGCTGGTGCAGGAGCTGTGGCCCACAGTATCCCACACAAGAATGAACATAACCTGTGAATGGCTATATTATATTCCTTATATAGGTTGTATAGAGGTAGGCCAAATAATTTGTTGGTGGGGCACATTAAATTGTGATAAATTATTTGATAAAATACTAAGCACTAACAGGTACCCTTTAGTAACCAAAGCTGTTTATTCCTTTGGGCATGTATAGTATATACCACCAGTTAATGGAATAACAGGTCCAAATTCCAGAAGTTACAAGGAGCCAAGGTGTGGTGATGGCCCCTAGATCAGATCGCTTCAAAAAGGGTTAGGAAATCAAGGGAGGAGAAGGCCATCAACAATTATTACCACACCAGATTCTGGGGACAGGGAGGGGAATGCTGCTGTTGTCCTCAGGTCCTGCTTGTAGGCTCCACAAAGGCGAGTGACCCATTAGGAACAGGATGCTTAGACCCCATGTCTAATCCAGCAGGGCAAATCTTAAACAACTGTATTCAGTAGGTAGACCTAGTGAGCTGCCCAGAGATGCATGTGTTCTTCAAGGGGGGGGGAGAAATAACTGCACCCCACCACAGGTACTGTATGTACCCAGGGCTACATGTAATGTAGGCTGCATGTAGTGTGCTTATAGATCTTTGATCAAATGTCCATTTATAGTATTTGCCTCTCACTGTATGATGTGGTCATGAATAGATATTACCAAGCTAGATTATTATCATTTTATTATTATTATTAACAGTATTTATATACCGCTTTTCAACAAAAAAAAGTTCACAAAGCGATTTACAGAGAAAAATCAAATGACTAATGGCTCCCTGTCCCAAAAGGGCTCACAATCTAAAAATAGATAGATCAATAGTTTGACTCTTCCAAAAGTATTGGAAGCCCAAATGGATAAGTTATACCACTCAGGCTTGCAATTAGATTTGGAGAACTGCTTTCCCCAAAATATGATAGAATAAACTGAGCTAAGCCTGATAGGCCTCCTACACCCTCACTGATGGCCTTCAGGAGCATATTAGAGCCCAAGTCGCCTTGAGAAGCCTTCACATCCCTTCTCCTTCCACTCACCTTGCTTACCTCCCACCTATAAGAACATAAGAACAGCCCCACTGGATCAGGCCATAGGCCCATCTAGTCCAGCTTCCTGTATTTCACAGTGGCCCACCAAATACCTCAGGGAGCACACCAGATAACAAGAGACCTCATCCTGGTGCCCTCCCTTGCATCTGGCATTCTGACATAACCCATTTCTAAAATCAGGAGGTTGCGCATACACATCATGGCTTGTACCCCGTAATGAATTTTTCCTCCAGAAACTTGTCCAATCCCCTTTTAAAGGCGTCTAGGCTAGACGCCAGCACCACACCCTGTGGCAAGGAGTTCCACAGACCGACCACATGCTGAGTAAAGAAATATTTTCTTTTGTTTGTCCTAACCCGTCCAACACTCAATTTTAGTGAATGTCCCCTGGTTCTGGTATTATGTGAGAGTGTAAAGAGCATCTCCCTATCCACTCTGTCCATCCCCTGCATAATTTTGTATGTCTCAATCATGTCCCCCCTCAGGCGCCTCTTTTCTAGGCTGAAGAGGTCCAAACGCCGTAGCCTTTCCTCATAAGGAAAGTGCCCCAGCCCCGTAATCATCTTAGTCGCTCTCTTTTGCACCTTTTCCATTTCCACTATGTCTTTTTTGAGATGTGGTGACCAGAACTGGACACAATACTCCAGGTGTGGCCTTACCATAGATTTGTACAACCTATCTGCCCTTATGCTCCAGCAGCAGAATTTCACTTCCCTGGTGATAGTCACACTGGGTGAAGAACACCATGGCACAAGAACAAAATCACTTTCCAGGGCTCCTCAAGTGTGCAGGTAACAGATCACCCACCTCTTTACCATGTTGCTTGTGTGGTTATTGCAAATGTGGAAGTATGGCACTTCCAGTTTTATTTACGGGAAGTGTATGCACAAAGGAGCTCCTTGGTTTGAGCAGTCCCTCTAAATAAAATCAGGAGTATCTGCAAAAATCATGCTAGGAACAAGGTAAAGGGCTCCAGAGGTGTAGCTAGGTCATTTGACACCCAGGGTCCATATATTTTTGTCACCCCATATGACTTAATTTATTAATTCACATTTTAATACCACCCTTCCTCTAAGCAGCTCACAGCCCAAACCTGAGCTGCCCGGAGTGCCCAGGCTTAGTGGCACTGAGAAGGGCTGCCGCTGAATCCTGCACCTCCCATGCTACCGTGGGAGGCGCCTCGGGAAAAGGACGTTCGTCCCCTTCCCCCAAGTAAGGTAAGCAGCTCCGCAATGCAAAAGTAATGGTAAGGAAAAGGCACTGGTGTAGGGCGTGCAGCCCTCCACGAGCGCCCTGGATCCTGCAGAGCTCCGCGGATCCTCCTCCCGCCCACCCCCCAGCACACCTCCTTCTACCCTCTCTCTACCCCCCTGCCGGCCTCCCCCTTCCCCAGAACGCCTCCTCCCCACCCCCGTCCACGCCCCGGCCTCCCGTTCCGCACCTCTCTGGTCTGGGAGACCGCCGAGGCGTGGAACCTGGGTGACCACCCTGTGCTAGCCCAGCACCGGCCAGCACTGGGCTAGCACCGGCGGGAGCCCCGCAAATGTGCCTTACAGTACGTTTGCAACTGTGGTCAGCGGCACAGCTCCGGGCCACTGACCACAGGATTTGGCTCTCAGGGTGGTGTACATGGTTCCTCCCTTTATTTTGTCCTCAGAACAACCTTGTGAGGTAGGTGAGACTGAGAGATTGTAATAGTCATGACATGAAAAGAATACTAATAATGGCCTGAAAATAAATGCAGTGAATATTTCCCCACAAGCAATGGAAGAAATTCTGCATCAAATGGTATATTACATGATGGTATTATTCCTAAAAGTAATGATTTCCAGAATTTTGGTCACTAGGGTGTCACCCCCCCCCCAGATGTCTCAATGGCCTGTTTTGAGTTAAGGCAGTGGTTCTCAAACTTTTAACACTGGGACCCACTTTTTAGAATGACAATCTGTCCAGGACCTACCAGAAGTGATGTCATGGCTGGAAGTGACATCATCAAGCAAAATAAAATAATTCTAAAGAAAAACAGATAAATAAGGGGAAGCCAGCCCTGTTTCATCAAGTGAATTTTCTCTCTAGCCTGCCTGCAATACCCCCCCCCCCCACAAAAAATCAGTGATATTTTCAGCCCTCCCCAGTGCCCACCTTACCAGCTGAAGCCTCTGTCTTATTCTTGGGTGGGGGGGTGCTGCCTTCTGGAGCATTTGTTGAGCTCCACTTTCATCAGCTGGGGACCATGCAGCCAGCCTTGCATTCCCCTTTGACTGACTTGACCAGCAGCCAAGGCACGTTTGCTTACTCGTGAGTAAACGTGACCGTGTGGCTTACTTTCGCTTTCTGTAGGGCTCCATACATTTGCCTACTTGGAGGGAGTGACTTCCTTCTTGGGTGTTTTTTTTGGGGGGGGGCAGCTTTCATTGGATAGGAACCATTCTGGTGTCGTTGGATTCCTCTCAGCCTGCCCTTTCTGATAGTCCATGTGCCTGATAGTAGACACATTCTCCTACTTGCGAGTAAACACATGATATGGCTCGGTTTCACTTTCCATAGGGCTCCATGCATTTTTTAGTTTCCGGTGTTTTGGCTAGAACTTTTGATGGAAAGGAGATAATTTCCTCTGGTTTTTTTTGCATTGCATTCAGCTGGAAGTTCTGCATCCAATGGTATATAGCATGATGGGGTTACTCATAACCTCCGCGATGTTAGCGATGTTGGGTAATTTGTGGTGTCACCCCCCCCAAGGCTGGTACCTGGGGTGGACCACCCCTTGCTAGCTACGCCACTGAAGGGCCCCCCCAGCATGCTGTGCAGAGGTAGCAGCAACATCCAAGTCAGACCACCCCTGCCTACAGCAGAACCATCTAGAGCTATAATGCTTGCCTTACATTCAAGGATAGCATTATAAGCTGCTGAGCATGGAAGCGGGACATTTCTCATGCCAGCACCATCCCTGCCAGGAGGCCAAAAATATAACCCAACTCCATCGCCTGGGTCCCAGTGTGTTGATGTGGGCAGTAACCCAATCATTCATCCTCTCATACATGTTTCCTGTACAGAGTTTAGCAATATGCTGTGGAATTCAGCTATGCATAATGCCCTCCCCCATGCAGCAATGGCACTCTATGAATTGGCACTTTATAGTATAATTGTGCAGAGGTGTCTGTAGGACAAGGAATAAATTTAGTAAAACAAACCCAGATGGCTCAAGCAAGCACAGCATATGTAGCAACCAAGTGTTGAGTAAGTCTGGGGGGGGGGGTTAGCTATTTAGCTAATGTGCTAAGTAACACCATCTGTACAGACAAACTTAGCAAAGAGAACTCACAGTGAAGACATGAACTAGGCAAGCAGAGAGTCCCATTTCAGCAGGTGGCATAGATGGGGTTGAATTGAAAGTGACCAGGGATTGAAGAGTGGAATTGAGGCAAACGTGTATGTAATAGATAAAAGTCCTGGTCACTTATATGTAGAGGGGTGTGTGTATGTGTTTTGTTGGCAACCTTCAGTCTCAAAAGACTATGGTATCGCGCTCTGAAAAGTGGTTCTGGAACAGCATCTAGTGTGGCTGAAAAGGCCAATTCGGGAGTGACAATCCCTTCCACACCGGGAGCAAGTGCAGTCTGTCCCTGGTCTGTCTCCCTGGCTATGGGCCTTCCTTCTTTGCCTCTTAGCCTCAGACTGTTGGCCAAGTGTCTCTTCAAACTGGGAAAGGCCATGCTGCACAGCCTGCCTCCAAGTGGGCCGCTCAGAGGCCAGGGTTTCCCACCTGTTGAGGTCCACTCCTAAGGCCTTCAGATCCCTCTTGCAGATGTCCTTGTATCGCAGCTGTGGTCTACCTGTAGGGCGCTTTCCTTGCACGAGTTCTCCATAGAGGAGATCCTTTGGGATCCGGCCATCATCCATTCTCACGACATGACCGAGCCAACACAGGTGTCTCTGTTTCAGCAGTGAATACATGCTAGGGATTCCAGCACGTTCCAGGACTGTGTTGTTTGGAACTTTGTCCTGCCAGGTGATGCTGAGAATGCGTCGGAGGCAGCGCATGTGGAAAGCGTTCAGTTTCCTCTCCTGTTGTGAGTGAAGAGTCCATGACTCGCTGCAGTACAGAAGTGTACTCAGGACGCAAGCTCTGTAGACCTAACAAAATAAAAATACATAACATGATTATGTATTTTTAAACTGAAGACAATTTTTTTTGGGGGGGGGGATACTGAAGTGGTATGATGGAGCGATTCTTTCCAATGAGTGTGCAACCATTGCATTATCATCTTCAGTTAAACAGTTCTTGTAGTCCTTCAAAAACCTCTTGCTTCTGTTTAACCAGAGATGATAGTAGGACAAAAGAAATGTGTCTACACTGCAATGCTTTTGTCATTCTCTTAAAGACTATAGTGTCTTTCTGTTTATAGAACATGGAAAACACTGTCCTTAAGAAATTCCACTGAATTTGAAAGTTGGGGAGGAGTTTTCCATACGCTGCAGAATGGTTAATGATTAAACATGACAATGTGAGTTGAATTTAGTAATCGAGGATTTTGTAGTTAAAGCATGGTTCTACTTGCTGACTGAAAAAAGGTTGTCTAAGTCTTGCATTTGACTCGTTTGTGGATCAAGGTCTCTTCAGGGCTCCAAAATATTTGAACGTTGCACAGACAAGGTAAAGAAAAGTGAATATGGTACTGTTTTTGTTGAGCTGATCTCTTTCAGTTAACCTTTGTACTGGACTTTAGTTGGTTTGAATTGTTAACTCAGCACTTTAATATAACTGACTAATTTAACGTGATGCTTTCAATATTATTTTATATGCACATTTATGAAATATATTCTGACATTATCATAATTTTAAGATGCTTTTAAATCCCAAATTCTAAAATTCATTGAACTTGATAATTAAATCAGTGAAGGTTTTGTTTTGTAGCTATATGTAACATTTCACATATCTCTGAGGAAGCAAGCGCCCCTGCTTGCCTTCTATATTTGGAAATGCTGCACTAGTGCAGATGCAAAAAATGCTCCTGGACACAGAATAGACCATGTTTGAGGGAATCCACATAAGAGGGAATATATTTGAGGGAATCTGTGATCTTATCTGTGTAAAAGCCCTCATTATCATCAACAGTATTTCTAAACAGTTGGCCCTTTGTATCCATGGGGGGGGGGGGTCAGGTCTGTTCCCTGTTCCCCTGTGGCTACTGAAACCCAGAGATAATCAAATCAGTGGACTGGGTCATCAGAGGACCCCTGGACACAACCAGAAGTGTCATCAGTCATGCCGGAGCCTTTTGAGATGCACATTCGGTTTTTTGCTAAACTGGAACTGTGGTCGGCCAAAGAAGACTCCACCAGGGCTTCTCAGGTGCGAGGAGGCAGCATGAACCCTCCCCGCTCCAGCATAGGGTTGTGATCTGTGTTGAGTCAAATATGTGAATTGCAAACTTGCAGATGACAAGGACCCACCTATACCATTTTTCAACAAAAAAGGTTCACAAATTGTTTTACAGACAAAATGGTTAGTTAAATGGCTATTATACCGCTTCCCCTGCAAGGCTCATTGTGGGGAACTATAAGCAACTATAGTTCTATAAGTAAGGTTCAGTTTGTCTCATTGTGCAGAAATGAGAGTTTCTGACTGCAGTAGAGTAATCCAGCTGCAAAGCATTCCTACATCTCTGTTCACAACTATGTGTGCACACGGGTTTATGCCATGGACATGCTGCAAGGTCACAGCAAAGTTCAAAAGCAAACTCAGTAGGCAAGAGTGGTGATTGTCTGCAAGCTTTTTATTTCGTTGCCAGCAACGGGCCTCTCAGGGACTCCTTGTCCAAAAAGAGAGCAATGGGAGCTATGTGGGAACTCCCAGAGCTCTCAGAGAAAAAGCAATGTTTAAGTGTGAACCCTTTGCTTATATAGCATTTTGGCTTCTTTGTGTGAAAATCTCACACTGTCATTGGTTGGGGTTATGACATCAGAGATGGAGGCTTTCTTAGGATTGGGTACAGATTTACAAGCATCTGATTGGTCAGTTTCAAGTTACAGATTCCAAATAAGGCAATAATTTACATTTTCTAACTACCACTAGATGGCACTGTTTACTTAATTATATTCAGGACTGACCCTTTTGGTGTATTCCTGTTTATTTGTGACCTTGGTGAAGCTCCTAGTGTTATCCTTCTAAATTCTTTGTGCCAGACACTATGGGCTCTGTGCTAACATTGTATCAAGTTTTCTCTAATTGTGATCCCATGTGTGTACCTTAAGGGATGTTTATTCCATACAAGAAAACCTAACTTTGTGAATAAAGATTTTAAAAGACTTAAATCCAGCTTTCTCTGTTAGCTTAGAGTTCAGACAGAGGCTGTGAGGAATGTTTTGCCAATTAGGGAATCTCATAGACAAATTTATTACCTTGTCTAGCTGTCTCTGCAGGTGTCTTATCTCTGTTGTTAGCTGTCCAAGTTAAGTCTTCATCATTAAAAATGATTTCAATGGCCTGATATATGTTGCCAACGGATAACATTTCCCAATTATCCCATTTCCTGGCACTCTCTAGTTCCTCTGTATGTTGTATCTTACCTTACTTCGTTGTAACTCTTTCTAGTTCTCATTAAAAGTGACAGGCAGGATACAGAGTTGGAATACCTTTGCTTAAGATAAGAATTCCATCCTGAGGAGTAACCCTATACTACATCCCAGATCCATGAGCTTGTCTGTATTACCTTTGATTAATTAACTTTGCTACTTCTGCCTTCTCCAAGGTTGCCTTCTGAATTACATTTTTCAAACCTGTGGCTTTAAGTTAAACTCAACAACTTTCCTTCTCGGTGTATTTCTATACTATTATTTATCTTTCAATAACATCAGGCAATCAAACTATTCCAACAGCCAAAACTCATTATTGTACTCCCATATATGTTGATTTAAAAAAAAACAATTTCTACAATTATTAAGGCATTAAAACTATTGGCATGCAAGCATGTTGGCACTTCTTATGATGCTTTGGTTAAATGCATATACAAGACTGTTTTGATTCAAAGAGAAACCTAAATCATTGCTTAGAATTCAAAAAACCTTCTCTTGCCATGCTATTCATCTGTTCATTGTTCTGACATTCAGGCTTGAGAGTGTATTTTCTGATTTAAAATGAAACTAGTCTTTCAGCCTAGCTTCATATATCATTTTGCCAATTAAACTCGACAGCTGGGAAATTCCAGCTTCTTTAGTGCTTTGAAGCTCAAAATCTTATCTTGTGAGCTTGACATTCCTTGAGACTGATCTAGCAAAGGCTGCTAGTCTAACAGTTTCAGAAAAGCCTCAGAGCTAAATGGATTTTTTTGCAAATTTGTTTGTGTGCATGCTAAACATAACACATATAAACCTAACTAATTCACCCATAACATTGCATTAACATTATTAACATAAGTAGACACTTGCATAAATGATTAGTTTTAGCATAATGGCTACAAACACTCATAGCTTCATTAAGCATTTGGTCTGTTAGTATGAGTGGCTCCATGGCCTTGTCTCAGACACAGAGTAGGTCTGAAGATAGGCTCTGGCTTGTGCTCTGTCATACTTGTCCATGTCTAGAACATTCTGGCCAGCTGTTGTGAGCCATGTTTGTCAATTCAAAATTGTGCATAAATCACTAGTCATAGAAACAAATCGGTGCAGAAAATCACTGTGTCATAGAAACACATAGAAGCCACAAATGTATTCCTGGTTTCAGGGGCCTCTCAGGAAATATTAAAAGGGGGCAGTCCTGAGTGGGGGGGGGGGCAAATTCCTGGGCCCCAGGCTTCCAAGGGGCCTGGGCCATGACAAAACATAGTACTAAACAAATGTATTCAGGGTTGCATTTCTACTTCCAATGCTCCTCTATTCCCCCAATGCATTCTGGAGACTGTAGTTTTCTTAAGGGTAGTACTAACAGCTCTCAGATACCTTCACAAACTACAGTCCCCTGAGAATGCATTGGGGGAATAAGGAGCATTGGAAGTGGATTGAAGCTGTGTAGTGAAAATGCAGCCCAGGTTGTCTTCATAAGCACCAATTAGTACAGTTTAGACATGAGAAAGTGAAACGTACACCTTCAAGTTAACCAGTTCACAGAATTCCCAGGCTTCCAAATTACACATTTACACATAAAAACGGAACACCCCAAGTTACAAATTTATCCCCCCAAATTAGCCTACCCCCATTCCTGCATGTATCTGCAACTCCAAAAAAAAAAAAAAAATCCTTACATACCAGGGGATTTTTACCAGCAAAGTTGTCACTCTACCCTTGTGCAACCCTTCTGTGTGTTGTGTCAGGATCGAATTTTCACACACTGCTCAAAAGACCTGGACCCTTGCAAGGCAACCCTCTTCAGAAATACAGATAGTTATCTTGCACAGTTAATTCTTTCACATCTCTCCTCTCCCCATTTTCCCCCTTTCTCTCTTGTCTTTCATTCAAATTTCCTTTGACAAATATGTGCCTCCCTGTGTGATCTTTTAGGATTTCTGCAACCAAAAAATCAAGTTTTTTAGCCAAGATGATTTGACTTTGAAGACCCTGGGGTGGGAAAATGATGTCTGAAGTATGGATAGTTGGGAAGTCTTAGACTGACTTTCTTGTGATGTGTTTCTTGAAGAACTATAACATCATTGTGGTCATATACTGTATTTTATCAAGAAATCTGTGTTACTTGATTACAGTGCCCAAACCCTTAACAGGTTATATAGTGTCCTGTGATATTTATGAGAGTTGATATAACTGGCATATTATGTGACACTGACCAGCAAGGAAGCCATTCAGTTTTCTTGTAATACAAACCATTGAAGGGGAATAAAATAATGCGCAGGAGTAGTAAACATGAGCAACATGAAAGCCAACTAGGGAGACAAATAACCCTCATCTGCTTTAGACACAGGCTTGCAAGAGCCACTTGTACCTGCAGATGCTTTTAAGGAAGGAGAAAACCTGGAAAAAATCCCACTCACCAACCTCTCACTCTTGAATAAGGAAAGTTAAGGTACCCAGCCAGAAACAATGATGATAATTATGGAATATAGCTGAGCTACAGCCAGCAGGGTATTTGCATTCTGCCTGGCTGATTAGTCAGAAAAATATCCAAAGCAATTGTAATGGAAGATCAGAACATCATCAGGTGGATGATGTGGTGTTGACAGCAATTCCTATGTTTTGACAGCTGGTTGACAGCTCTGGGAAGGGTGCAGCTAGCTTCACAGCTGTAATCAATCAAGGCCAATGAAGACTCTGATGGACACCTGAGCTTCATTTGACCTTGATGGGACTTTGAATGAGCTAATGAGGTAGCTCACAGCTGAGCTGCATTTGGATAATGGGACATTATCCAAATGTCCCATTTGGGTAAAAGGTAGCTTCAGAAGCAGCAAAGCCCAGACCAAGAGGGCTACCCTGACCCAGACGCTGCCAGACAGAGCTACCTGGACCCAGACATACAGGACATGGACGGACCAGGACCAGGACCAGGACCAGGACCTACAGGAGAAGGGGACTGCCAGGACTTGGTTGGAGGACTCTGCTACAGAGGAAGGGACTGTGCTGCAGTGGACTGCTATGGGGAAAGATTGGACTACAGAAGACTGGACTGGACTAGACTGGACTGTGCTCTGGAGACTGGATTGGGCTTTGACTGGAGACTTTGGACCTTTACCTGCTGAGTTAATTGGAGTTTTGGGGGAGGGAAAGCCTCTGGACAAGAGGACTTGGAGGGAGTGTATGTGTTTGTAGCAATAAATTTTTGTTAATTGCTCAACTGATAAGGAGTTCTGTTCATTACTTTGCACACCGTGGCTGCTGTTCTTGGAAAAGGAGGGTGTTAGTTAGCCAAAAAGTGGGCATTGGGAGACGGAACATTTTTGGGACGGGGCAAATTGGCATAGTTGGCAGGATAGGACAAATCAGATGGGACAAATTGGTGTTGTTGGCAGGATTTGACAAACTGGGATAGGACAGCAAGTAATCACTGAGCCAGAAGCAGACTAACGGCAAGTAAAAATGACTAGCGGTTAATTGGATTGTAAGACAAAGATAATGACTGAGGATGAAACAGGTCTTCTAGATCATCTTCTGAAAACGATGGAGCAACATCTTCTCATGGATGAAATGTCAGCCCAGAGGCATGTTAAGAAAGGCCTGAAGTTTCCATATCTTTCTTTTTGTGACGTGATTTGTTGCATAGCTGAGTCTTCCATTCTGTTGTTCTTGTGATAGATTCTGTCTCACTGACATTTTCATTTCCCTCACCCTCTGACATGGTGAAGGGGGGGGGGGGGAGCTCTGTGTTGAGAGCAGTCAGCATGACACGAGCTTCCTGAAGGTGGCAGTCTTGGTCTCTCCAACTTTGTGGACAATTCTTGAAAGGGAACCTTCCCTAGTAAAACATCCTGGCTTTCTGTAGTTTTTCCCTAAAGGGCCCTAAAAGCCTCCCACTTCTTAACATGTCTGAGTACAGATCTTGCAGGATCAGAACAGGGCTTCCTTTTATGAAATTGAGAGTATTGGTTTAAGAGCCAGTGTTAGTTGCTGCTTCACTTTAAAGCAAGCAAAATGAATTACAATGTCCCCTTGGTGGACTAGAGGGAGGTGGTATCAGCCTGCAATTGAAAATTTGGGAGGAGCTTGTTAAATCACCGCACTAGAAATTTCTCCTCTGTCATTCATCCCTGTTCCTCCTGCTAAGGGTGAAATTGGAACAGTGACTTTTATTTTTAAGCTCCTTCAGCTTTAACAGAAGTTTTTGCATCGGTTTCTAGTCAGTTTCAAAGTGGTCTGCTGATTGAATATACTTGGATCCATAGTGTTGCTTGCTGTTTGACTCAGTAATAGCAGATAGTTTTTAGTACTGCTTCTGAAATGATTTTTCAAGGCATTTAAGTTGTCCACCCCTTAGTTAAATCATCACCAAGCTGCACCTGTTGGTAACACCAAATCATTTGAATCTGAGTGCTCTGATTTTGCTTGGATGCCAGCTTAGATGGCATCTTCAGCCTTGTCAAGTATAAATTCAAGGGAGTGAATTTTTAAAAATCAAATCACTGTTTAGAGGGTTTTTTTGTTTGTTTTCTTTTGGAGGCAGCAGGTTTCTGAGACATATCCTCTTCAATCCAGGGAAAAGAAACATACTTGCACCTTTCTGACCGCCGAAACTTTGAATGTCACTCATTTCCCACCACAACACATTTTCAAAGGTTTTGAAAAAATGGAAAAAGTATGAAAAGAGTTATCTGTCCCTAGACCACAATTTCCATTCATATTCCAATCATTTGGTTTGATTTGTATTAAAGCAGACACAGGGGCTGCCGGTTGCTGGGTAGAACTAGGAAGGGGAGGCAAGGAGGGTAGCTGAGGATAGACAGAGTGCAGCAGACAGATTCCTGGGGCATTCCTCTATTGGTACCACTGATTTAAGCATCACTTTTCTACCACCACTGTGCGGTGACCATAACATTCAGCATGTCTAAAGTCTGGAAAGTGGCCCTTTTAAGCAGTCTGCATGATTCACTGCTTAATTTTTAAAGATGAGGACAGCCATCATGCAAACCTTGGAAGTTCCTTAACATGACTTCCACAATCACAACTTGTGTAATCTTTTTTTCATTTTTCCTAATCACAACTAGATTTAACTCCTCTGATAACTTTGTTTTTCTACCAACACACTGGAAAAGTCAAGTGCACAAACACTAAGTTGGTGGAACCAACAAAAACCGAGCACAGCTTATCAGCAAATGGACTCTAGTTTCTAGTCTGGCAGTTACCAAACTGTAGGTCCAGGACCTACCAGTGGGTCGTGAACCAATTTTTGGTGGTTCACGAAACTGACAGGGTCACTTAGGCTTTGTGCATCAAGGGTTACAACAAAACCCAATCACCATTACAGCCACACCCCTTGCCATTTATAAATCAGGCAGCAATCTCTAGGGCACTGGTTTCCAGTGCCTGTGGCCTGGGGACCACAGGTGTCCATATGACACTGAGAAGTGGTCCGTGAGGTCTCAGGAAAAAAAATTGCTTTTGATCACTTCCAGTGTCTCTCTAAGCGAGCAGTCCCCCATGCACTTCAAGAGAGGGTGGAGAATGAACTGCCTGCAGCTCTTAAAAGTTGGGAACCACCTTAGGGTCTCTAAAAAGTTTGGGAATCACTCATTCAAACCTAAATTATTGAGGCCTCTGAAAGGGATCGTACAGGTCAATCACTCACCCAGGCTTCTACTACAGAAAGTTCTCATTGAGCCTTCTCATCCTGAGGCCTGCTGAGCTGGCTTCTTAAGGAGACAGCATGCAACAATCTCTGCTCAGTGGTTATTTGAAATTTAATGTTTTCCCCCTCACGTCCTTATTCTTTATTTGGCTCCTCTTCCAACTCTTCCACGTTCATGTCTCTTTTGCTGGCAGGATCCAGTGTTTCAGTATTCTTCTCTTCCTCTTAGGAAATTTATATTTAATGCTGGCATCCATCCACAATCCCGTCTCCCTTCTAACAACTAAAGCAAAAGATTCACTCAATAATTTAGCAGTGTTTCCTTTATCATGCTTGTAGGAAATCCCAACATATACTCAGCTGGGATGTTGTATGATTTTTTTAACTTGTCAGATTTTTTTCACAATTCTGACTTTTGCCAAATGTGTTCTTCAGCTGTATCTCGAGCAGCCACCTAAGAACATAAGAAGAGCCCCATTGGATCGGGCCAAAGGCCCATCTAGTCCAGCTTCCTGTATCTCACAGTAGCCCACCAAATGCTTCAGGGAGCACACAAGACAACAGACACAACCTGCATCGTGCTGCCCTCCCCTGCAACTGGCAATCAGAACCTACTTCACCTTCTTACAAAAAATCACTAGAGCAGCATGATTTAAGAAGGAAAAATTCCCTGTCTCACAGAGACTCAAAAACAATGATTTTCAACCAGTGTGCCATGGCACATTGGTGTACTGCAAGCAGTCTGAAGGTGTGTCACGGAAATTTGGGTGAGAGTAATTTATTAGTAGAGTAAGCCATTGGGGCATGTGACCCTCCCACCAGCAGCATGGTGTACCTTGTCAACTGTCAAAAAATGAATGTCTTGGCAATTTTAACACCTTGTCAGTGTGCAATGAGATTAAAAAAGAATTTTTGATTTGCTCTCCTGTGACTCTCACTGAATTTTGCATTATCTGTTTGTCCAGCAAAGCCACTCTCCTGAGTCTTCTTCTCTGCTGAGAATTAAACTAAACTTCTAATCACAGTGTTGTGGGGGGGAAAAAGCCCTGATTTCCCCCTTATTTTGCCTATTTTATTACTTGGAATAAGAACATAAGAACAGCCCCACTGGATCAGGCCATAGGCCCATCTAGTCCAGCTTCCTGTATCTCACAGCGGCCCACCAAATGTCCCAGGGAACACACCAGATAACAAGAGACCTCATCCTGGTGCCCTCCCTTGTATCTGGCATTCTGACATAGCCCATTTCTAAAATCAGGAGGTTGCACATACACATCATGGCTTGTACCCCATAATGGGTTTTTCCTCCAGAAACTTGTCCAATCCCCTTTTAAAGGCGTCTAGGCTAGACGCCAGCA
Source organism: Tiliqua scincoides (assembly GCF_035046505.1). Classification (NCBI taxonomy): domain Eukaryota; kingdom Metazoa; phylum Chordata; class Lepidosauria; order Squamata; family Scincidae; genus Tiliqua; species Tiliqua scincoides. The sequence goes on along the minus strand of NC_089825.1, from coordinate 67,305,461 downwards.
CCACACCCTGTGGCAAGGAGTTCCACAGACCGACCACACGCTGAGTAAAGAAATATTTTCTCTTGTCTGTCCTAACCCGCCCAACACTCAATTTTAGTGGATGTCCCCTGGTTCTGGTATTATGTGAGAGTGTAAAGAGCATCTCCCTATCCACTCTGTCCATCCCCTACATAATTTTGTATGTCTCAATCATGTCCCCCCTCAGGCGTCTCTTTTCTAGGCTGAAGAGGCCCAAACGCCATAGCCTTTCCTCATAAGGAAGGTGCCCCAGCCCAGTAATCATCTTAGTCGCTCTCTTTTGCACCTTTTCCATTTCCACTATGTCTTTTTTGAGATGCAGCGACCAGAACTGGACACAATACTCCAGGTGTGCCCTTAACCATAGATTTGTACAACGGCATTATAATACTAGCCGTTTTGTTCTCAATACCTGTGTCTGTGATGTCTCACATACCCAAAAAAGGGCTGCTGAATCATCCTGCTGCAATACCACTGCCCTGGGATACCTCCCTGAAACTGTTTTGAAATCAGCACCACAGTAGAAAGTCCATATGGCCAAGCAGCCAGCCTGTTTTGTGGATTTGCTACCTTTTCATTTGGTTCCCCCAAAGTCCTAGCCAGTTCCACCTGCCAGGATTGGCATGAAACACTCACAGCCCAACCCTAAGCTGGTTCCTGCCAGTGGGACAGGCAGATGCACTGTAGCAAAAGTGCCATAAGGCACATTTCAACCATGCAAAGGCCAGTACTGCCCACAGAGAGGCCTCCACTGGCAGACCACTGCTGGCATTGGAGTAGTGCCCACTGATCGGGATAAGCTACACTGGGTGGCAAGCAGGTGGGAGGAGGGTGGAACAGGGCAGTAAGTGGGTGTTTTGGGGTGAGGAAGGGTGGGTAGGAGGGTGATTCAGGCCTGGGAGGAGGGCAGAGATGGCAAAGGAGCCCTCCATCACATTCTAACTCCCATTCTAGGTCTGAAAGCTGTACACAGAATGCTCACTGCCCAGGTTTGGCTGATGGTGGTGGAAAAGGTGGAGAGAAAAGGCACCACCTCCCTCCAGATCATGTGCCACCTTGAAACTTCATGTCTCCCTCTAGGTGCACCCATTCTGAAGGGGGGAGGGAACTGCCCTACACTCTAACCACCACAACCTGAAGGGCTCAGTATAATCTACAAATCAAAATGAGTGGATTTCAAATGGCCAATGTGCAAAATGGTTTGTATGCCAAATCCTTTGCCCTTGTTCTTGAGTCTGGTCCAACAAGAAGCTGACGGAACATACCAAGATCCAGGTCTACAAAGCTTGCATCCTGAGTACACTTCTGTACTGCAGTGAGTCATGGACTCTTCGCTCACAACAGGAGAGGAAACCGAACGCTTTCCACATGCGCTGCCTCCGGCGCATTCTCAGCATCACCTGGCAGGACAAAGTTCCAAACAACACAGTCCTGGAATGTGCTGGAATCCCTAGCATGTATGCACTGTTGAAACATGACCTGCGTTGGCTCGGTCATGTTGTGAGAATGGATGATGGCCGGATCCCAAAGGATCTCCTCTATGGAGAATTCGTGCAAGGAAAGCGCCCTACAGGTAGACCACAGCTGCAATACAAGGACATCTGCAAGAGGGATCTGAAGGCCTTAGGAGTGGACCTCAATAAGTGGGAAACCCTGGCCTCTGAGTGGCCCGCTTGGAGGCAGGCTGTGCAGCATGGCCTTTCCCAGTTTGAAGAGACACTTGGCCAACAGTCTGAGGCTAAGAGGCAAAGAAGGAAGGCCCATAGCCAGGGAGACAGACCAGGGACAGACTGCACTTGCTCCCAGTGTGGAAGGGATTGTCACTCCCGAATTGGCCTTTCCAGCCACACTAGACGCTGTTCCAGAACCACCATTCAGAGTGTGATACCATAGTCTTTCGAGACTGAAGGTTGCCAACTGAGGAAGTAGTATGTACTGCTTTTGCTATTCTGGTTTTCCTCCTTGGCCGGTTGGTTTCATCTTCCAATTGTTTGCAGCTCATTGGCTGTGGAAGTCTTGCTTGGGTGGATTTTTATCCATGCAACTGTTGGATGCTTAGAGGACATTGATTCTGAGTCTTAATTACCACATGAAAAGGGTTGCTGTTTTTGTTGTATTTCTGCAAGCTTTGTTCATTGCCCTTTTTCGTTTTCTCACTTACACATAATTTAAAATTAGATTGGCTTAGCACACATCAAAAGGGGAAATACCAAAAACCTTTGAAATATTGAAGGGAAAAACAATAAGCCAGTGATGGGAAGAGTTTCCCAATCCAGTGATGGGAATCAACTATTCAGTAGCAAGGAGAGATCTTTCAGTAAGAAATCATCCACTGAGAATCACCACCCCCACAGTTGATTCCTCAGAGAATGGTTGTAACAAAACAGCAAATCCTCTGTGTTTTAGCTAAGAACAATGTGATTAATATATGTCTTTTTTGAGAGTTCAGGACACTAATTTCTCTAGAAAGATGGGTTACTCTGTGACGAGTACAACGATTCTTCCCAGGTATGGATAAGTGAAGGTAAAAACTTGATCCACACTTACACAAACTGATATTAGTCTTTTTATGTTTCGTCTTTCCCTAACATTACTTTCAGTCATGTCGTCTCCTGGACTCTCTTCTCAAAATCAAATCTACACAACTGTCATTTTTTCAGCTTTCACTTCTGCAACATTCTATGCCATCAGCCCTTCCTCTCAAACAGAATTCAGCAGGCTCATTAACATACCAATGTACAGCAAGTCCTCTCACTTAAAGTTGTCAATAGGCTCTTGGAAATGGCAACATTAAGTGAAATGAACCAGTATTACTGTAGGCTAGTTGATATAGGTAAACAAGGGTCATGTTCTTACAGCATATTTCTGAACACAAAAACATCACCAAACTTCTGAATAAAGACCCAAGACACTTCTAATATTAAACATTGAAATAAATGTGAGCTTTCCAGGCTGGAGAGAACCCATGCAGACATAGAGAGAATGTTCAGATTCCACACTGACAGTGGCCCTGGCCAGGAATGGATTTTTTTTTCTTCTCATCAACTTTATAACAAAATGATTTAAAGTGAAACGACTTTAAATGAGGACCAGTCGTATAAATATATAGCACACTGGTATGCTCTCAAACCTCACACAGTTGAACATAAGGAAGCTCTTGTGTTGCACCTTATTCTTGCATCAAGGTTCTCCACCTTAGACTCTGTCATATGAGTGGTGATCTATGCCTACTGCATGTGGCATTAATTTTCTCTTTGATAGACTGCCCTGCAATCCCTTCTGAAGCAGGCATGTGCTAACCTACTAAGGGCCCAATCCTATCCAACATTCCAGCACTGATGCAGCCTCAATGCAACCCTAAGGGAACAAACCTTCCCTTACATTGAGGAGGTCTCTGTGACTGCTCCCCCCACCATAGGATGATGCACACACCCTGTTGGCACAGCTGCATTAGTACTGGGAAGTTGGAGAGGACTGGGCCCTTAGTATGTTGTACAGTAATTGTTCAATTTTTTACAAACACTTTTAAAAAATGTTGCTTAATTCCTCATTTTGGATCTGGCTGAAGTTTCTGCTGCACCTCAAACTCACAGTTCTGGGGCTGGCATGAAAGGGAAACCGCCCATTCTAATGCACCTGTGTGCACACATGCAAGGATTTTCAAAAAAGGCACCCCCAAACTATTCCCCTGAAGAAAAACAGGGACAGTAATGTAACATGAACAGTTGTACTATATGCTTTTTTTTCTCCAGCTCTCCTTCAAAAAGCTCATGATAGAATATATGGGTTTCTCCAATTGGATCATCAGGTTCAGCTGAGATGAGAGACCAGTAATCAATCACTTGTTCAGGTCATACGGAGTGTCACAGTTGCCTGGGCAGACATGAAGCCAGGTTCCCTGCTCCAAATCCAGCATCTTGACACTACGTTGTCCATCATCCTCTCTCCCCACAGATCATTCACACTTTCATCAGGCTAGAAATCCTGTAGCTTAAAATGAGAGATGAAATGAAATGTGGCTTTCTGAGAGAGAGACTTGTAAGCACCCCTAAGCAGACATTGGTATAATTCCTTCAAGCATTATTCCTCTCACCTTACCTCATTCCTTCCTCCTTGTTACAGAGATAAAAATCAAACAACTGAAATCTGGATGGGAAAACAAACCCACAGCGCATTTCAGTAGTGCAGGATTTTTAGTGGGAATTCTGTGATCTGAGGCTTGCCTCCTTGGGGCGGCTGGGTTTGTTTCTGGTTGCGATTTGTCCATGTTGATGCTTATACAAAGAAGCAGCTCACAGTAATCCTGTGCACACAGCTAGGCCTTTAATTGATGCCTGCACAACAATGCTTGCAGAGTCATATTCTGCACAAAATTGTCAGTGGTACAATAACTGTGACACATGTTTACTCTTGCAAGGTTTACTTTTGTGTGTGTGTGAATAACATTTGTTTTAGAAACTTCCACTGTGATGAAAGGCTATTACATATCAAGGATGAATAGTGAATATTCAATTCAGCTGACAGCAAATATTCAGTGGTATTAGATTTGCTTTGAGGATAGGAACCGAGTTTACCTTCTAAATATATTTCAAGTAGTGTGTGTGGATAGATGGATGGATGGCCAGCAAGGGGAGGGGAGAATATTATAATGCAAAGCACCTTCCTCTGATTGGCTACTAGAAAGTGGAGACTCTAGATATAAACAGGCAACTGCATCTTTCTCTCTGCTTTACAACTCACAAAGAAAGCAGACAGGAGAAAAGGGAGAAAGGGAGTGATTTCGCTAACAGTGAGTAAAAGTCTTGACTTTCTAAGCTTCATGATTATATAGCCATGCATTATATTAATGCAACTGTTTGCCAATGTACTGGCCTTGAACTTTGCTCAAATATTCAGTGTGTGTAGCAATATTTCTGGGAGAGTCCCTTGTAAGCACACACCAATCAATAAATGTTTTAATTTGTAACAACCTGTTTGGGCTGTCTTTTAAGCGTCCTTTAATATGCACCTTTGAAGGCATATAATAAAACAGACTTGAAACATGCCAGTTCTCTGTAGGTTACATGGAAGAAAGTGCTACGGAAACCAAATGTAACAGCAGTGTAATATTTGAGGAATCAGGATATCAGCTTTGTGACTGTCATGCCCTGCCACTTTATAAAAATAAACTGTTGATCTGGTTTCAACAGTGCTGGACTATCAAGGAAACAGACAGAGAATTCCTTGATGGTTTCAAAGAACCTGCCCATTTCAGGAACTGCAGCTGAATACATTTTCAATCAATGAAGCTGTTAAATGACATGACAAAATATAACATTTAAACTAACTTTATTAGTATTAATTTGGGGTATGCAACTTCCAAAGCTGAATTTGAATGGTTTTCTTTATTGAGAAAAAAGAATAACACACTGATACGATACAGTTATGGATAACAAAAGTGAAAAAGAAGGCACATATTTTTATATCTTCTTATAATATTCTATTCTGGTGCATAATAAACAAAACCAGATTGTTAACACTCCTGTTCAAATGTGTGTCTTCTTTTGCTCTACTTTAATACACTGAGTTAGACAACAGTGCAATCACCCCAGACTATTAAGGATGGTGGTGTCTCAAATTTTGAATTAATGTTTTATCCATGTTTTAATTAATAATGAATTAATTAATCCATGTTTTTGCTGATGTTAGTAAACAAGGTACTCATTCAATATTGTAATCTGTACTCTTCAAGTTGTAAATATAGGGTCATCAGTTTGGGGGACCATGGGGAATGACGGGAGCCATTATCTCTTCCATTATTTCAAAAATCTCTTTCCAAAACAAAATTCTGAGAAAGTACATGAGATATCCATACAAAACTGAAAAGATCAGCAGCAGGTAGATGAAACCACCAATCACCATGATGCAAATTATATGCGTTAATTGTAGGGGAGATAAGTAAAATGTTATTCCATTGGTATTTTAAGTTTTCCTGCAAATTAATATCAAGGTTCTGATTTCTAGACATATTTTACCATTTTCATGACTCTTTTACTAGACACCCCATATCAGTTTCCCATTTATGTCTATAGTTAAATCCTCTCGTATGATAATAAAAGTTGCGTTTTTCTCATTCGACTTCTCATTGTAACCTCTGTTAGCACTATTACTGTTGTTTTCAAATTTGTATTAAACCTTCTCCTATCAAAATCAACGGATTTCTAAAAAATGCTTAACATTGGTTGCATCATGGCCTTTCTTTCTTATTAATTTATCATTATTCGGTAGCAGCCCTTTAGTACTTACTTGAATGAAAGTACTCTATGAGCTGAATCAGATTTACTTTTGAGGAGACATACATAGCCTTGCGCTGTCAGTCATTTAATATAACACCTCTATGTGCAAATAGAATTAAAAATAATTGTAAAAAATGACACCTTTAGAGTTAATTAGGTGCTTCATAAGTGCTATTGAGCAGGAAAATAATGCTTAAATGCCCCTTGCCTCTGTGCTGCAATCCTGATCCACACTGCTTGCTTGCAGCTACTACACAAGAGTAAACTTAAGCCTCTAACTCAGTGGTTCCTAAATGTTTTAGCACTGGGACCTACTTTTTAAAATGGCATTCTATCAGGACCCACCTAGCTTTATGAGACAAAATTTTACAAGCCGCTCAAGCGTCCATTTTTATCCTTTTAACTATGGTGGGGGCAGCCTTCTGGAGCATTTATTGAGCTCTACATTCATCAGATCAGGACATTTATGGTGGTCCCCTTCTCCTGGCCTTAGATAAGAGCTGAGGCACGGTCATCTACTCACAAGTAAACTCTCATGTGTGGCTCAGTTTCACTTTCCACAGAGCTCAATTCATTTTCCTTGTCGGTTTCACGACCCCACTGGTGGATCCCACGGTTTGGGAACAACTGCTCTAACTACACACTGATGCCTTTAGCATTATGTGTGGTTTGGCCTTTACAATGCTCCCAGAGTTGTGGTGCTGCTCAGACTTTTACTCAGCACTCCATGTTATTTTCAAAAAGGTATTAGATTTAATTTTCTTTGGATCAAGGGTGCTGGAGACTTGCAGTGTCTTTGTCAAATTTGCTATATCTACAAATAGGCAAACGGAGCAAGTGGTGGGAAATAGATAACAACAATCCTCCAAGAATACCTTTAGTGCCCGCCATAGAGTTGCCAATCTCCAGGTGACTACTGGAAAACCTGCACCTCCAATTCCAGAAGAGTTCATTTCATCAAGAATCATTTCTTTCACTACTTCTCTTTGTTCAAATCGCCTGTTTCTCTCCTCCTACTCTCCCCTGCTCTGAGTCCTCGCCTCTGTATATGAATTGTCGATTCAGTAAACTTCTACAGGCATGAAAGTTTTTTTGTCAAATCTTTGACTCCCATCGAGTGATGTTTTAGGCAAAACCAACAGTGACCAGTGGTCAATTCACAGTGATCAGGCAATTAAACTTGGCTATATGCGGTAGCAGTGCCTTGTTGGTAGCTGTTGGGATTACACCTGTATCTCAACAGCATCTCTTTTTGCCTGATGCCCAAGTAGTGACTGGAGGAAGTATGAGCAATTCATGCCTCCCAATCTTGTGGTTGGGCCTACTAGAGCAACAGTGTTTAGGGAATTAGTGGAGGTTCTTAGAATGGCTATGATTCCACCTCTTTTTGCAATTCTTCCCATGTTCAAAATGCAGGAGAGGTTTTAAGAGGAGTCAAATGAGAATTGGCAAGTTGGAGATAAAATCTGGGTCTACACATGCAGCAGAATGAGATTATAGCAGTGTTTCTCAAACTTTGGTTGGGACCCACTAGGTGGGTCACAAGCCAATTTCAGGTGGGTCCCCATTCATTTCAATATTTCATTTTGAATATATTAGACTTCATGCTACTATGGGATGTGGCTGCATTTGGGGAAATGTCACAGGTCTGTACGTTTAAAAGACTACTTGTTGGCATCAACAAGTCTCGGAAGACTATGGTATTGCGCTCTGAATGGTGATTCTGGAACAGAATGTCCTCTCCAGAGCATGAAAGTAGATATGGAGGATAGACTGTTACCCATGCAGCAAATTCCCCCCTCTCCACATTGCTGAAATGGTCCAATGGAAAGGCAGAAGTCAATACGGTTGGTTCAAGTGGTGTCGCAGGAGTTGCCAGAACGTGACTGTGTTCAGCCATGAACTACCTCAGGGACTCTGGCTCCGGATTTTGCCTCGAGGTTGACTCCTGAAACCTTTTCCATAACTGGATGTAGCCACAAGGCAGTGGAGGTTTGGGATCAGAGTTTTCCTTCTCTCAGATGAGCTGCCTTCCCAGGCTAATGAGTCCCATCTACCTGGTGGCTGTTTAGTCACCTCTTACAACAAGTACAGACTACTGTGAAGATGCTTTTAACAATGATAGTTAATGGGATTTACTCCTGGGTCAGTGTGGGTAGGATTGCAGCCCAGGATTATTAAAAATTTTCCTGCTTGATGATGTCACTTTCGGTCATGACATCACTTCCATTGGGTCCTGACAGATTCTCATTCTAAAAAGTAGGTCCTGGTGCTAAATGTGTGAGAACCACTGGATTATAGAATGCTCAGGTGGTAAAACAGACTGTTGCAGTTCATGACAAGTTGAAATGCTATTTTTGATTGATCTCCTATGCTCTTATCTTGCAGGTAAAAAAATTAGCACATCAGGGAGAAGTATTTTATTCACTCTGTGCTGTGCTAATTTTGTTTTAATTTATTTGCCATTACAATGGACTTTCCACCTGCAATAAAATTGCCAATATTATAATACCATCGTACAAATTGATGGTAAGGCCACAGCTAGAGTATTGTGTCCAGTTCTGATTGCCACATCTCAGAAAGGATATAACGGAACTGGAAAAGGTGCAGAAGAGAGTGACCAAAATGATTACTCGGCTCCGGTACCTCCCTTAGGAGGGGCAGCCCAATCCTGAGCTTCCCAGCGCCCACTGGAGCAGCAGCGCCAAAGTGGCTTCCACTATATCCACTGGGAAGCATCCTCTGGGGAAGGCCCCAAGCCCCGCAATGGGGCTTCTCAAGTATATGCTGGCTAATTTGCCAGCACAGACTTGAGTGCTCCTGGAGACATCTGCTGGATCACTAAAATACAGGAAGCTGGTCTAGATGGGCCTTTGGCATGATCCAGTAGGGCTCCTGTTATGGTCTGATAATAAAGACATTAGGGTGGACATCAGGACATTATGATGTTTCAAATCATCTGTTAGTATTTTTTTTTTTGAGGCAGCTGTGGTGTTTCTGGTGCAATCCACAATCTGGTGATTGTGGTGCAATCCTATCCTGAGCTGGAACAGGCAAGCCAGAAGGCTTGCACTGTATCCAGTGCAGGATAGGGGCCAAAAGCGACTCAGCCAGAGGCAAGGGGAAACTTTTCCCCTTACCTCTGGGAAAGGCGCCCTTTCCCCTATGGGTCTCCTCGAAATTGTGCCACCTCTTGAGGTGGTGCAAGTCTGAGGAGAGCGGCGTGGCTTGAAGTTACTCCAATCTCCCCGGGAACGGGGGTTGGGATCCAGCATAACTGCTGGATCCCAGCCCTGCCTCCCACGCCCTTCACCCAGGAACGCTTCCCTCCCACCTCCTCCCCACCTCCCAACTACCTCAGAGCCTTGTGTCAGCCCAGCCAGGCTAACACAAGCCTCAGTGCCTCCGTCAGCGCGGAGGTTTATTCCAGCCTCTGCAGGCCAGTACGCCTCTATGCGCCGACCTAGCTGACTCACAAGGGGCTTGCGCCAGCTCAAGTGAAGGGCTGGATTACACCCTAAACTGCACAGATTCTTCCTTGATTTCCTTCCTATTGTTAACTCCACTGCCTAATTGCTATGTGATGATATAGCCCCTGAAGTATTGCTTTACTCTTAAGACTCCTCATTTAAGCTTTTTGCAGTTAATAAGTTTTAGTTGTTAATTTTAGTTGAATAGTATAATGTCATTACTGTGTAACTTTCTCTTTCTTGATTCATTTAAATCTAACTTGAGAGCCCTTTTGCCATATGATCAAATGTATTTAAGTTGGTAAGCAAGTATTTTATAGACTATCCTCATTTGATATTATAAGTGGGATGCTTTGAATATTCAGTAAACTTTATTAATCTACATGCAGCGGGTCTGGTGACATCAGGTGACAACAAAATGGGAACACACTGAACACAGACTTAGAAGAAGGAAGCTTGCGGCCACTTTGGGGAGGCTTGAGGCCAGATTGAGTGATATGTTTCTTGACCACCCTAATCAGATGGGGAGAAGCGTGGGCATGTATTTCTTGCCCACTTGGCATATTTCCCACCATCACCTCATTGCATGAGGGAAGGAAGGCTGTTTGGATTAACTACCCCTCAATGAAACACAGCTTTAAGGTAGCATTTCAACTACATGTTGAGGGTTTGCTTAGATGATCCTTCCCTCACATGTTTAGACAATGGGAGGGGGGGGTCATTGGGCCAGCTTAACCCATCCAATTGAAGAGAACAGCTGCATACACACCTGGCACACAGTAGCCCTAGTTAACCCAAAGGATACAGGGAAGGGAGCCTTAGCTGCAGTAGCAGAGCCCCAGATTATTTGGGGGAGATGATATAGGAGGAAAGGAGAGGTTGAACCTGCAGGGGCAGAACTCAGAAAGAGAAAGAAGGGGTCAGGTGGGTGATATCTGGGTGGACAGAAAAGAGGACAGAAGGTGTGCTTGTGGGGGTAGGATTTGGAAGGTACAAAGGCCTGTGTGGGGTTAGAATGTGGAGAGGAAGTCAAAGGCTGCAATCCTATTCATACTTACCTGGGAGTAAGCTCTGCCTCCACTGACTAAAATAGGACTTCCTTCTGAATGGAATGCATAGGTTAGGGATCAAAGAGAGAAAGAAAATGAGGAACAAAATTGCACAAGCCGAAGGAGACCCATTGTGGAACAGGAGGCTTAAAAAACCCCTTTCCCTTCTGAAGCCTCATGATCCAACCTCCCTCACTGGATACAGCTTGTCCCTTTTCATCATGGCTGCACCGGTGGGGGTGGGGTGGGGAGATAGGATTGGGGTGTTAATGTATGTAGAAAATAGATCAATTTTCATTTGTATGTTTAAAAAATCTGCCTATTAATATCTTTTAGATTATTCTGAAGCCTTATTATGGATGTCTCCGAGTTTCGAAAAAGAGGAAAAGAAATGGTGGACTATGTTGCAGATTATCTAGAGAAGATTGAGACGAGGCAGGTCTATCCTGATGTGGAGCCAGGCTACCTGAGGCCCCTCATCCCAGACTCTGCTCCTGAGGAACCTGAGAGGTTTGAAGACATCCTCAAAGATGTGGAGAAGATCATTATGCCTGGGGTAATAATCTAAATAACAGAACTAGAGATGAACTCTGAAGAATATAAATTAATTTTTTTAAAATCACCCAGCAGTCATTTTGATCAGTAGTGACGTGTGCTTATGGGAATGACTGAATCCTCCTCTTCCATGTTGGTAGAAATTGCCGCAGCACACAATATCTTTCTTCAGAGCCGTTTGTCATTGTAGTTTTAGGTTCAAGAGCAGTTTGGTACCTTGGCTAGAGATTTGGGCTCATATGAGGAAGAACTAGGTTCGGATCATGATTTCAGAAACCTTCGTAGATTCCAGCATTGTAAACTTTTTTTCTGCATTGGAGTGAGCTGTTTGACAATGGGGATATGTCCTCATTTGTGAAGCCTGAGGCAATTCCCCCTTCTAAAAGGGGTCTGCCCAACTCAGATTGTTGAGGACATGCACAAAGAAATTCCCACTTCAAGTTAGAGGTACCTGGCGATTTGCTATTGGAAACACAATGCTGGACAGGGTCAGAACTTTGGGCTAGCCCAGCAAGGATGCTTTTAAGATCAGAAGGACATTTCTAAGGGCCAACTCCATATCCTGTACACGCCGGTGATAGACTCCTAAACTTTAGAAAAGCAGCTGTAGCAAAAGAGAATCAGCATGGAATGGACACTTAACCATTTCTGTTTCCTCCAAATCCCTCACAAACATGAACTTGAAATTGCATTGGAGGAAAAGCTGTGTGGGAGTGATCTGGAGAAAGAAACAGGGCAGAGAGGATTCAAATGTTCTTCCCACTGTTATTTCCTGTTTCAGGGTCCAACTGCCCATGGACTCGGTCAAAGGAAAGTGGCAATTTAATTTGATTGATCCCTGACCAGTGAGTCATTGCCTTAAGTATTATTGCAAAGCGTTTAGTTCTAGTGTTAATCACCTTCCCCATCAAGGATGTCAACATGAGTCACAAGGGCCTGGGGCTGGTGTCTCCATTTCTCTGTCTAGGGGACCTCGCCTGGGTCGCTTGGAACAATGGTCTTTTCCATTTAAACCTGTGCTGGAAACCATCTGAGACATTTGCATTACAGGCTTCAAATAGGAACAAACCAGGTGTGCAACAACCATGCCTTATCTGAGCTTTATCTCAGATTATTAGTGATAGCTCTTTTTCTTCTGCACACAGTGTCAGCTTTACTTTTATTTGTGTCCGTCCAGTCCCTCCACTTCAAAGAAATGATGTGGCTAAAATGTGTCATTTATTTCTTTTCTAGCAAAATGCTTAGTCATTAGGAATGGGGAGGGCAAGAGAAAGGGCCTCTATCTTGAAGAAACCCAGGAGGGTGCAATGCATCTCTGCCTGCCCTGCACAAAGACAGACTGTACCCTTTCCTTTCTTGTCTTGTTTTGCTTCGGGCTGAGCTGAATGTTCTCTGCTGAACCTTTTCAGCATGAAAGAGAGTCTTTCTGGAGTAGTGGGAGGGGGAGCTTCCTGCAAAGCTCACCCTTTTTGCACCAGTTTGTTGTTCTGATTGCAGCTTCAGGACTAATGTTTGCTCTGAAAAATAGCCTCCTTCCTTCTAGAAATATTAATGTCAGATATGAAGCTAGTTCTGTGTGAGGACAGCGCAGGCCATGCCAAGGATTTCGGCATTTCTCTGTTGCTTCAGAAGGCTGTCACCTGTTGTGTGAGTGTGGCACTGTCATATTTATTACTATTTATTATTTTTCACATTTTTATACCGCCCTTTCTCCAAAGAGCTCAGGGCTGTGTACACAGCTGCTCACCTCCTTTTGTCCTCACAACAACCCTGCGAGGTAGGTGAGTCTGAGAGAAAGTGACTGGCCCAAGGTCACCCAGGAAGCTTTGTGGCTAAGGGGGGATTTGAACCTGGATCTTCCAGGTCTAAGTCCACCTCCCAAACCACTACACCACACTGGCTCTCTGCAAAACATGTTCTGCTGAATGCCCAGTTAGTGTCAGCTTGGCCCCTTGTTTATTAAAGAGCAATAATATGCTCTCATAAATGTTAAGGCTCTCTCAGGTTTGATATTTTTTTGTCCTGCCTTGTCTGCTGTTTAATCCGCTAAGCACTTGCTTCTGTTTTTTCCCCCCACAGGTGACTCACTGGCATAGTCCTTACTTCTTTGCTTACTTCCCTACCGCCAGCTCATTCCCAGCTCTTCTAGCTGACTTGCTGTCTGGGGGCATAGGATGTATTGGCTTTTCTTGGGTAAGTTCCTTGTGAGCCTGCCACAGGAAGATTTCAGACCAGGAAGATCCCATGTTGGAATGTTCCATTTAATTCTGTAGATTCAAAGCAGGCTTGAGCCATTCTCAACCACACACTGACTGACCACTTTACAGAAGATCTTTTGCCACGTGTCCAAAGAAATGCATGTAAGGATTCAAATGTTACATAGATGTGGTTCTTCAGGCCGTTTTGGGAATTTACATGTGTTTGTGGAGAACAGAAGGAAACCCATTTCGCCCAGGTCTGTGCCTGGACTGTACCACTTCAAAGTGCAAACTAGAAAGACCTGCGAATGAAGCAGAAAAACTTCTGGTCACTTGTTTCTTTAACAGCTTGATCTGCAGAAATCCTAAAGTGAATCTTTTTATAGCTTGGAGAAAGGTTTGCAGATCAAGTTGTACCTCGAGTCACAGGAGCAGGGCCACTACAAACATTGATTCCAGTCATACAGTTAATCTGTTCAGTCTCAGGATGCTGCTGTGTAATACAGACAGATGTTCCTTTAATACTTCTTCATGTTCTTTGGGTCACAGACTCCTCTGAGAGTCTGATGAAACCTATGGACTCCCTTCCCGGAATGCATATAAACACATAGACACACAAACATTTTTGCACCTGGCTCACTGATGCCCTGAAGTCCACCCATGGGCCCCCAAAGGGACCATGGACCTAAGGTTAAGAACTCCTGCCTTGTATGTATTCCCTATCCTGCACCAATTATTCCAAATGTTTTATTATGAGAGCTCATTAGAGAAGTTAGTTGGTGATGGCATGCAGAATGCAATGCCACAACAGCAACATCTGCTGCATCCTATATTTTGTCCCAGAAAAGAGGCCAGTGAGGGGGTAAGAGAGGGCAGATTTATCTTATTCTCCCAGTTGTCACATGATCCCCTATGAGTCGCAAGTCTGCAAGTTATGCAAGTCCGTTGCTGGAATAATTCTGAGGAACCTGCTGGGGGCCATGGATGGCCCAGGATGGGGGTTTGGGAACTGGTGTCTGCCAGCTCCACCTTATCCTGTCCCTCCACCAGCAGAACCCAGTAACTGGTTTGTATCACTCTGCTGGTGATGTGTGGCTTTAAGATTGCTGCATTGGCAGCCAAGCAGCAGCCACTGATGAAGGGGCTGACGCAATGGCAGGACCCTCATTGTGCTGGCAAACCTGGTGCTATGCCAGGATTGGGCTGTAATTGTATATGCAGATTGATTGCTATTGCACAAATGCAGTTTTGCAGGGGAGGGGAGGATGGTGCAGTCAGTTCTAATGAGATGCTAAATATTTATAATTTATTGCCAGTAACAATTCCACAGAAATGTCTTCACAAATATGTAGTTCATTGTAGTTTATGTATTACATCTATCACTGTTTTCCCATGGATGTATTATGCTTTACCTTTTTGCTTTTTAAAAAGGGAAATAAATTAGATCTATATTTGTTACCTCTTTGTTGAGCCTATTAGAATGCGTCCTCCCTATTGACACTTGGAGATGCACCGCCTCACCAGCTGCTGCCAGCAAACCAGTGGGAAACTGGCCCATGTGACTCGTACAACGCCCATTCTGATGCTGCTCTATTAAGCACGGAGCAGGGGCATCCAAACTTTTTCGCAGGAGGGGACACATCATCTCTCTGAAGCTGTGTTTGAGGCTGGGGAAAAAAGAATTAATTTGCATTAAAGTTTGAATAAATTTACATAAATGAATATATTTAAGATGGAACTTATATGGATGAATAAAGTCCTCATGATAGGTCAAGGCCTATCAAAGACCTTGCGCAAAGCAAAGCAAGACTGGCCTTTCCTTTGCTGCCGCTTCACCGACATGATACAGCAAGGAGTGGAGGGAGTCCTTGCCCACACAAGAGATCAAACAGTCTGCCCTTGCACTGAGAGTACTCATGTTAGGCCAGTGCGGGCTCCAGCAAGTCTCTGGAGGACCAGAGGCTCATTGGAGACTGGGGGCTCCCCATGGGCCAGACTTGGCTTCCCCAAGGGCCACAAATGGCTCCAGGGCTAGGGTTTGGGTACCCCTGGTGTGGAGTAAGAGAATTGGCTGATTCACACATTGCCTGGCATTTTGACTCTTTACGCTGTGCAGTGCACGAGTGATTTTGGACTGCTTGCATCTGCCCCTGTCATTATAGTACTTCTAGGTGTATACAGTGATTGGTTCACTCTTTTTCTGTGGCAGGCTGACCCTCATTGTTCTTTTTCCTTATGTACAACACGTGAAAATACTTAAGGGGAGCCACAGCATGCTTTCAGTTCCTTTTTTCATGTGATCCTCCCTTCTAGGCTTCAAGTCCAGCTTGCACAGAACTAGAGACAGTCATGCTGGATTGGCTGGGGAAGATGATCAATTTGCCTCCACAGTTCTTGGCTGGAAAGGATGGAGAGGGAGGTGGAGTGATCCAGGTAAGCTGCAACTGGAGAATGAGCTAGGTGCAAGCTTGTGATCTCAGTGACCAATGTTCTGTTCAGACGGGATAGAAACTGATACGGATATTCAGAATTGGCAAAAGAAAACACCCACAACTTGTAGGTTATATAAAATGGATAAACTTGCACAAGACATACATGTACCATATTTTTAGCTCCATAAGATGCACCTGACCATAAGACGCATCTATTTTTTAGAGGAGGAAAACAGGGAAAAAAAAAATTCTGAACCAAATAGTGTAATAAAATATTTAATAAATTATAACAGAATAACATTTGAACCATTACCCCTTCTTAGGGTGAATGGGATCATACACTGGCATGAAGATCCCTCCCTTTATTAGGGTGAATGGGATCATAAACTGGCATGAAGATCCCTCCCTTTATTAGGGTGAATGGGATCATAAACTGGCATGAAGATCCCTCCCTTTATTAGGGTGAATGGGATCATAAACTGGCATGAAGATCCCTCCCTTTATTAGGGTGAATGGGATCATAAACTGGCATGAAGATCCCTCCCTTTATTAGGGTGAATGGGATCATAAACTGGCATGAAGATTCCCCCTTCATTAAGGTCCCCAACGTGCACTTTTTTTTGCAGTATTCGCTCCATAAGACGCACACACTTTTCCCCCCACCTTTTTGGGGGGAAAAAGTGCGTCTTATGGAGCGAAAAATACGGTATTTATCAAAAGGAACTTTCCTAAATAAAGGTAGATAAAGGTATCCTTCTTCTCCTTTTGCTGTACTATTAGCTCCTTGCCTTCAAAGCTCTTCCTGCCCTTATCCTTCCCTACCACTCAGCTCTGATATCCTGCTACACTCCTGCTCATATGTAACCTTTGCTCTTCCGGCTCTGCCACCCTTAAATGCCTTAAGGTCCCCTCATCCCTTGAATGACTCAGCCCTTGCTGTCCCGTGTGCTTGGAACAGCCTCCTGGAATACCCGTAGGAAGCGTCTTCACACAAATCCCTGTTCAAAACTCACCTTTTCTGTGATGCCTTCCCTCGTCCCACTTCCCTACCTTCTCCCACCTTCCCTACTATCACTAGGCTTAAGTACATGGTATAACTGAAACTATTGCATTTGCTTCCCCTGTCTGCTCTTGCCTTCGCTTCCCTCGGTTGCAGTATATCTCCCTGTGTCATTATTTATGTGTCACTATATTTAGATTGTAAGCCTTGTAGGCAGCAACTTCTCACTCTATGTAAACACCCTGTGTACACTGAAGATACCATATGGATCCATAAGATTACCGAGACCGCTGGCCAAACTTTCATCCCCTTCCACATAGCCAACACTAAGGGGGAGGTGCAAGCATCCCCCAACAAGTATCTCAGCCTCCCATTTCTGGACCCCTGTGTGATTTGAAGGAAAGTCACTTTTCATATTTTGAGTGTTGTTGTTTTTTAAATCATCAATCATCAATCAATAAACAGCATCTCTCCCTCTATTGTATGCACACAAGTATGGGTGCGTGCTTGTTCACATACCCCCCCCCCCCCACACACACAAAAGCAGTTCCCCTTGGGTTCAGTTTCATTTATGTTTAAGGTGAGAGCATGAATATGAAGTATACTATATGGGAAAAAGCTTGCCCTCCCTTAAGTACACTTTGCCACCACGCTTCTGGAATAACGCCAGTGGAACCTACACTCACTGTTGAAGGTTTGTGTCAGTCACTTGCTTTTACAAGTGGCATGAAAGTATTCCTTTGCTTCAACTTGCAACAGCATCAATTTTGTATCGATGCCAATGGACAATTGTCTGTTTAACAGCTGGCTGGAAATGTTGCCCTTTTATGTTATCAATTCTTGATGGCCTATAATTCTGCAAGACACTGATAATTACCTGGTTTAGGGACTTTAGGACGAGCGTCAGAGCTGTCCATGCTGCTGCAGGAGATGAGGCAATTTGTGGTGTTGGTCTCACACTTTACAATAACAGCAAAAACAAGAAAGGACATAATCAAGATGGGTTTTATATTAGACTGTCAGTCATTCTTTGATCTAAAACCAAATGAATATTGCAGTGCCATTTTGTGAAAATTGTTCCTGAATTATATTTGACAGTCTAAATCAATACAGAATGCCTTTTCATTCCCTCAAAGATGACTCTAGTAAAATTAAAAAATGAAATAATATTTCTGCCTGGGGCTCTGGTTGACACAAATAGCTGTTCTCACAAATATTCTTGCCACCTTTTCAGCCTGGCCACCATGATTGCTTGCTTGTACTGAAGAGTATCTTAGCCAGTTTAGGGCCCAATCCTATCCAACTTTCCAGCTCCGGTGCAACTGAAATGCAGCCCCAAGGTAAGGGAACAAATGTTCCTATACCTTGAGGAGACCTCTGTGACTGCCTCCCCACCACACGATGCAGTGCACACCCTATTGGCATGGCTACACTGGTCCTGGAAAATGGGATAGGATTGGGCCCTTACTTAGTATGTACAGTAGAGTGTATGACATAAAAAGTACTTCTTTCAGCAGAGCTTTCAATACATACAACTATGCAATTTTTATTTTTATTGCTTTACTCTATAGCAGCCATTTTCAACCACTGTGCTGTGGCACACTGGTGTGCCGCGAATGGTCCCCAGGTGTGCTGTGGGAATTTGGGAGAGGGTCATTTATCAATAGGACCTTTGGGGGATGTGAGCCCCCATTGACAGCACAGTGTGCCTTGTCAATTGTCAAAAAGCTGATGGTGTGCCTTGACCATTTTAGTGCCTTGCCAGTGTGCCGTGAGATGAAAAAGGTTGAAAATCACTGTTCTATAGTTTTACCAAGGCCTCAGCCAGCCATTATTAAGCATTTGAGTCCCACTGAGTTCAACAAGAGAGATTTAGGAAATGCCCATTGAAATCACTCAAACATCCTTAACTTTGGTTGAATTATACCCTTAATTTTAACAGTACTGCCCATATAGGATTTCCTATCTGACTCTTCCTCCTGAACTTAGCTAAGCGCACTTCTACACAAATGCATTTCTGGTGAGTGGCACTCTAGATAAGAGCACTGCTGCTCCAATCCTTTGCAACTCATACATTTGGAGTAGGGGGAATATTACTGTTTGGCAACAAGATCAGCACAGCAGAGGAAAGCAATGGTACTTCCTGCTGTGTTGTTTGTTTCTCAGTTTGGAGCAGCATGTTAGTAGTACCCTACACCTTTAACATGCTCTTCAGGGCGATGGGTGGGACATTGTCTAGCCCTATCCCACTGAGGCTGTCTTTTTTCTACCATAGGGCACTGCCAGTGAGGCAACCCTGGTGGCAATGCTTGCTGCTCGAACCAAAGCAATTCAGCGTGTCCAGTCCGAAAATAGAACATTGACTCAGGGAGACATCATTGGCCGACTGGTGGCTTATACCTCTGATCAGGTGAGTACTCCTACACTCTAGCTTTGAGAATCATGGACTAGCACATAAGGGAATGAGATATTTCAGTGTCACTCCACATGAGGTAGAGGTTTTCAGTGTCAAATCTAGTCAGTGAGTAACTTCAAAACTGGCCCAAAGTCTCCAAAACCATTTATGTAAACTGACCTTGTGCCAAAGTAATTCTCTTTCAGTGTGATTGGCATTTAGCAGCCATTGTTGTGTATCAATTCTCAACCATACCAGGATCAGGAAAAGCTTTGAACTTAAATGAAAGCAAATGTTGACTTTTTCCTTTTTACCCTTTTAACATTTTACAAAAATACTGATTCTATCAGAGGAAGTCAATGAGTGTAGCTTCTTCCAACAAAGATGACATTTGATTCTCTAAATGTCAGCGAAACAGCAGAATGTTTTTTTTTTTAATTTGACCTACACGTATTTTATTTTTAATAATCCCCCTGGTTTTGCAACATCTGATAATATGAGATTCCCAAATGTATTTTCAAAGAAAGAAAGAAAGAAAGAAAGAAAGAAAGAAAGAAAGAAAGAAAGGCCCTTATTTAAATGTTGCAATGAAAGTAAGCACCTGCATAAAAACAATGACCATTAATATAAGTTATGGGCCAATATAATGGTACTCTATGTACCAAGAGAACATGGTACTCTTTTCCTTTCAGCCTCATATGCAAAATAGAACACCTTGACCAGGTGTCATTGAGGAAATCCATTTGATCACATAGTAAAAAGTGCCCAATTCAATCATAATACTATTTAACTGCTTTGTATGAGTTGTATTAATTTGTTTTGCCATGATAAATGAAAGGTGACCAGACTCAAAGAAATCTGGTTTTTTTCTTCCTTTTTCACTAGATTTCTTTCCCAGTATTTATTCTGAATGCTTAGGCTCCAGGTATGTATGTGAAAAAGTCTAACTTCGTAGATGAAACGAGAGGCAGGAGTAAGAAAGGGCTCAAGTGATGGAGACAATAAAGATTCCTTTTTCTCTGTGGAGCCTTTGAAATTCCTGTCCCACTCTGTCCCAATCTGAAATGCTGTCCCAATCACAGAGCTCTGAATCCATTGTATTTTTAAGGACAGAGCTCCCTCCCATCTGCTCTTTAGCCTGCAG
Source organism: Tiliqua scincoides (assembly GCF_035046505.1). Taxonomy (NCBI): domain Eukaryota; kingdom Metazoa; phylum Chordata; class Lepidosauria; order Squamata; family Scincidae; genus Tiliqua; species Tiliqua scincoides. The sequence goes on along the minus strand of NC_089825.1, from coordinate 67,284,925 downwards.
ACGGCTGATCCTCAATGAGGAATGACAGCCCTCCACAGCTACAGAAGGTCAGGGGATTTTTGTGTCTGTATGGAGGATTCGCCTTGAGACATTTCTGACCTTTTGAAGCTCACAGTTTCTCCTGCATTGAGTTCATAACTGGGTGACTCAGTAATCCAAAAAGAAAGGTAGAAAATTGAACCTGAGAAGAAAAAACAGATTTAACAAGGAGACATATTGCTAGAGCAGAAAATGACAGAGTTGAGGTGTGATATTCTACCATTTCCCCCTTTCCCCCTCCAAAGGTGGTTGTTTTAGGACAACATCAGTAATGGTTGTATGGAATAGGTGCATATATGTGTGTCAGTCTATTGTGTAATAAAAAGACAAGCCTGCTGTATGTTTTTTGACTCTTACCCATCCTGGATGCTGAATGAAAGCATCAATAGACTTAGGCTAGGATGTCAGCACATGGATGACATCTAATTCAGTCTTCCATCTTTGTCCCTGTGGAAATTCTAAACAAGTATTTGGTGTTGGTTTTTGGATAGATGACGGTGAACAAACTGAAGCTTAATCCATGCCCTGCAGTAGGTGCTGTTGGGATCCATGTATCATTTATGACATGCTTCTACTCTGTGATTTTTGGTGATATTTCTTGCCTCATTGATGGTCAAATGCTGCTTCCTTAGGTCTTTCTTAATGTGTTTGAGCTATGTTTTCTTTAAGCAAAACTCAGCAGGCCTACAGCTTGAGTGATCAAAGTAGAAATTGTGTGTCTTCAGTTGTGCACCTACAATGCAAAGTTCTCATGTGATGTTTTGCTGAAAGACACAGAGACAGTGCTTGGTGAAGTTCCAGATGTAAATTAGATAGTACTTCTGGAGAGTTGGGTGTAAGTGCCAAAGGCAGCTCTTTGTCCGCACCTAAGAGCAAAAGTATCCTTTTGGTAGGATAGCTTGTGCCTTAAAATTACTAGTCCACAGGTTTTAACAAGACTGCCTGGCAGTGTGTCACTTGCATGTGGTACACCGATGACTTAAATGACACATGCAAACATTTGCAAACTGAAGTCTTCCCTGCTGTGATCAGTAAGCAGTTCTTTGCTCCAGACACGCAACTGTTTGGCTCTGCCTTAAGAAATCCCTGGTACGCTGTACATGATAGCAACTGAAGGGAGATTTTCATAGTTGAATGGGGTTGCACTCCCCTTACGAGAACAGGTGCACAGCTTTGGGAGTTCTCCTGAACTCTCAGCACTCTCTGGAGAACCAGGCGGCAGCAGTTGCTAGAAGTGCGTTCACCCAGGTTAGGCTAATGTGCCAACTGAGACCATACTTGAGCTGTTTGGACCTGGTATGGTGACCCATGCTTTAGCAGACTGGACAACTGCAACATGCTCTGCCTGTAGCTGCCCTCTAAACAGTTCAGAAACTGCAATTAGAGCAGAATGGGGCAGCTCAAGTGGTTACAGGGGCTAGACGATATGACTCAGCTAGACCACGGCTTCAGCAGCTACACTGGCTGCCCATTCGCTTCTGGTCCCAATTCAAGGTACTAGTTCTAACCTTTAAAGCCTTTTGTGCCTCTGAAATTTGGCTGTGACTTGACTACTTCCCTGGACTAATTTGTATCCCATTGGCCCAATGATATTTGCTCTGTTTTGGTTTACGCTTCACTATGTAATGTTAAAATTAATATTTAATGATTGTTTGATTTTCTTTTTATCTGTTGTGATACTTTGTACTTTATTATAAAGCTTTTAAGCTGCCTTCAGTATTTGCTTTGACATGGTAAAAGTAGAATATAAATTTCTCAAATAAAAAAATAATAATCTATAGTAGTGGCTCTCACACTTTGAGCACCGGAACCCACTTTTTAGAATGATAATCTGTCGGAACCCACTGGAAGTGATGTCATGACCAGAAGTGACATCATCAAGCAGGGAAATTTTTAACAATCCTAGCCTGTAATCCTACCCACACTGACCCAGGAGTAAAAAGCATCTTCATAGTAGCCTGTTCTGTCACATTTCCTCAAATGCAGTCACATACCATGGTAGCATCAAGTCTAATATATTAAAAATAAAATATTGAAATGAATGAAAACCCATCTGAAATTGGCTCGCGACCCACCTGGTGGGTCCCGGCCCACAGTTTGAGAAACATTGATCTAGAGAAGACAGAGGTTCTATTGGTTGTGGGTTCTAGAAATAAGCACTCAGTGGCTAGCTTGTTTTGATAAGGTTTCACTCTCCCCTGAAAATTTTGTTCATGGATTATGGATGGGTACTTCAGAATCCAGCCTTAATCCTGGATGGCCAGGTGGCAGCAGTGGCCATGAGCTTTTGCCAGTGTGGGTGGGTATGCTGCACCCACACTGGCTGCACTCTTCCTTTGAGAAGCAAGATCTGGCCATGGTCATTTATGCCCTAATCACATCCAGGTTAGATTATAGCTCTCTTTGAAGAAAATTTGGAAGCTTCAGTTGGTCCAGAATGCTGTAACTGAAGCTGCCAAATTGGAACATATAACTGGACCTGGTATCAGGAGTTGACCAACTCATGCAGTTTCCAGGGGCACAGAATCATCAGATGTCCCACTGTTGAGTTCTGAGGCCCTATTCATGTGGTTGCAACAGCATGAAGCTCTTGATTGGGCATCGCTCTGTAGCTTCTTTCTCTTGGCCATTTTATCTGCCAATGGGAGTCTTTCTCAGGGGCCTGTGTCTTTATGGGATTCTTCTGGAAACCTTTCTCATTTGCAGATAAGTTGCAGAGAAGAAGCAACAATGGAGTGACTCTCTCATTTCCTGACTGCTCCATCAGTGCCTTTTCCTCCTCAGCTCATCCTCAAATCACAGCCCCCCTTTGTGGATGGGAGGAGATAGTGACTGAACAACTATCGCAGTCAAGAGAACTGCTCTAACATCGTCTTATATAGACACCTTCCCCATCAACAAATATGCTATCTCCAGAGGTCCCTTCATCATCACAGGGAGAAGGCTCCCATTCATGGATGCAGAAGATGCATGAGAGTTGAGGTTGCTGCTTTTCCCCCAGGAAAACTACCACTCCCTCCTTTGCCAAGATAAGCCAAGATTCATTCACGAAGGATGGGGTGATGATGAACATGCACTACACAACCAGGCCATGTGTGACATCTTGCATTTCAATGAATAGCCAAGCTTTTGTTACATTCTGGGTCTTGGGTGATAGGGAAAAAGTTCCTGCCTAAAAGTGATTTTAGATAAAAATCTTCCTGTCTCATTGCAGGCTCATTGCTCAGTAGAAAAAGATGGACTGATTGCTGGAGTGAAGATTAAACACGTTCCCACAGATGAGAAATTTGCTGTGCGTGGCTCAGCTCTCAGGAAAGTCCTAGATGAGGATAAAGCTGCTGGTCTCATCCCATTCTTTGTAAGTTCAGGCTGTTATAGTTTTCATTAATGATTCTAATATCGCTAAACAAGCCTATAACTAGGACCGTCAAGATTTCCCTGCTCTGTACCTGCAGTATAATTTGTAGCAATACTGTTTATATGCAGTGGAAAGCTTTATCTGAAAATTCCTGCAAATGAAGCTGGTATTAAAGGTACAAAGTTGTATGCAATTTGAAAAGTTGACAATACTACCTACATGCAATCTGAACCGCGTGATTCATTTTGGATTGGTCTGTGTCGATTATATGTGGAAAGACGCTTTTTCTCAAGGAAGTACAACAGGGCAATTCACTGAACAATGTATTTGCTTGGCCACGCATTCCCCACAAGTACACAATGTTATTCAGAGGGAAAGGCGGGATACAAAAATACTTAAATAAATATTTTCCCTCACCAATATTTGTTACCTTTTTATTCTTCCAAATGTTAAAAAAAAAAACCCTTGAGAAATCAAAGGATCTGTTATGAGATTCATGGCAAAGTTTAACTACATGGTTTGCATGTGGGGCTGGCTTGCAGGTTGGTCAGGTAATGTACTGACCCACGTTCATCAAATGGTCCAGTTGATGTGGTTGACCCCTGATCCCTCAGTACCAGTAGCACTGGTAGTGTCCAATATGCCATCAAGAAACAGGCAGGGCCCAGTGAGATATGGGACCCAGAGCAGGATTTTACCCCATGGCTTCCAGTAACCTTGCACTGACGACTGATGCATGGCTGAAGGAAACATGCAATATGACACTTTTACCTTCAACTTTGCCCTGCCTCTCCTCCACTTCATTGGCTGGTGCTTGCAGTGGATGGGGAAGTTCTGAAAGTGGTGATGTCATATTATGCATTTCTTTTACCAAACAGTACCAAGGAAAGGGGTGTGTGTGTGTGTGTGTGGGGAGGGTGCAGGTTGATAGCAGCCGCACACCCTCTGTCATGTGTGCAATTAGGCCATAAGGCAGTGATTCCCAAACTTATTGAGATCAAAGTGCTCCTGCAGACTTTTTCTCTCAGCTCAGTTAGGGGCTGCCATCTTGGATCCCATGAAATCTCACAAGTTTTAGGTGCTGCCATCTTGGATCTCACAAGATGTTGTGAGGTCCAAGATGGTGGCACCTAAGAGAACACATAGAAAGGGCCACAGGGACATCCCACAGTGCCCCTGTGACTGTGCTGTGATGCCCTAAGACAGGGGTCTCCAAACTTTTTGGCCAGAGGGCCACATCAAATATCTGGCGTGGTGTGGAGGGCCGGAAAAAAATTTAAATATAAAATTTAAATAAATAAATTAGAGATGGAACTTAGATGAATGAATAAATTATTATTATTATTATTAACAGTATTTATATACCGCTTTTCAACTAAAAGTTCACAAAGCGGTTTACAGAGAAAAATCAAATAACTAAATGGCTCCCTGTCGCAAAAGGGCTCACAATCTAAAAAGATGCAAATGAATACCAGCAGACAGCCACTAGAACAGACATTGCTGGGGTGAGGTGGTTATAAAACCTCAGTTTTATAACTGAGAGTGCTTCAGTTATAAAACATTTGAGAAGTACTATGTTAAGCATTTCTAAGTTCACATAGTGTTTCCAACCCCAGAACATTTCCACATCCATAGCCTTGCCTCATTCACTCAGCCTCTCCAGCCCTCAGAACACCCTCCAGATGCAATCAGAAGACAGATCTGGTAATGTTCAGTGTAGTGGGCCAGAGGCTTTCAGAGGACAAGACGCTGGCTGCAGGCTGGATAGAGGCTCACTGCGGGCTGCATTTGGCCCCCAAGCCGGGGTTTGGAGACCCCTGCCCTAAGATGTTGTGACACGCACTTTGGGAAAACTTGCCCTAAGACTTCTTTGCTTTACCTTTTTACTCCCTTTCCTTTTTTGTCCATGCCTTGCTTTGTTTTCCAATGTCAATTTAATGGATGGATTAGCATCAACTGGAGTTAGCACAGTTCGGTAATCTGTACCAGGTCATTTTGTCTACAGAAGTGCATCTGCTGAGAGTTAGGTAGAGTGTATTAGCCTTATTGCTGGTCTCTTGTATGGAAATGGGTACTGCAGTATGCTGATTAGAAAATGCCTTGTTCTCTCTCTTCCCTTTATTAAGCCCCTTAATTCGTGGTCCCTAAAATATCAAACACTATTTGAACATTTTGGGCCATCCAAAAGGGAACTGGGCAGCTTTATTGCCTTCTTGTGTTAACTGATTTTGTTTTGCTGACTTCCCCATCCCCTTTCAGAGCCGTCAGCTTTGTCTTCATGCGAATGGCAATGTCGGCTCCGGCCTTCAGGCACTTTTGCGACAGAAACTTTTTCTGTCTTTAAGGTGCTGCAGGTCTCTCTTTGTTATCAAGCTACTTGTATTTTTCTGTTTTGCGGTGTTTAATGATAGATGCTTTATGTGCACTTAGGTCCTTGCCATGACAACATTTCTGGTGATAGGCTTTGATATCCATGCAGGCCAGGGCTTGTGTTCTGGAAAGCAATAGTGTAGCCAGATTTTTTTTTGGGGGGGGGGGGAGTGCAGTAAGTACTGCAAGTGCCACAGTGTGCTGTGTAAGCAGCCCCTCCCACTTGCTGCCAGAGCTATTCCATGTGCTGCCCAGAATGGTTCTGACAGTGAGTGGGGGGGGGTGCTTACACAGCCTGTTGTGGCACTTGCAGTACATACTGTGCCACTGCCCCCTCTAGCTACGCTATTGCTGGCAAATTCTAGCATGACCTGACAGATACAAACATTGGACAGCTTTGCATCCGAGCATGAGGTCAGCAGTGCTATATTTAAATGCTGCCGTCTGAGGAGGATCAAGCCAGGGGGGCTTCTCTAAGCTGCCAGCTCCATTTGTAAGAGGCTGCCTGTCCCTGCTTCAAATGTGATTACACTGCTGTAATAGGGGTTACAAATTGGGTTAGAGTTATTGGCTGGTTCTGACACAGCATAAGAAGACAATCCTTCCCCCTCGCCTAGGACAACAGATGCTGTTAGCTTAAGTGGCTTTTGGGAATAGATACGTGGAGATTTGAGGTCACTGAAACACCTCCAGGAAAGACATCCAAAATGATAAAGAACTTTGCCATGTATAAATGCTAATTACATGTACTGTGTAATGGCAAAGCTTGAATCGATTATTGAGAGCCTATGTATAGCTGCATTTAGCAGAACTATTAACTGTTAAACAACGGTCATCAATCTGTTGTACCTTTAATTTGGATAGTACTGTCACAGCTGAAACTGGTGCTGGCCTATGTGGCTAGATTTGTCCTGATACCAGCTAATATACTGAGTCATGATATGGTTGCTCTGAAAGGGCAAAGTTATGATTCTGTTTGCATCCTTAATGAAGGTAGATCTTACCTATAATGCTTGCTTGTAGAATATACTGTATTGTTTTTTATCTGTTACCTAACACCATGCAGAGTCTCAAATGAGGAAGCATCAGCCATAATGGTGGTCGCTCACATTGATATTTAAAATGTCTCTCGCTTATGTACTCTTTGTGTAAATATACTATTCAGCCAATACAAGAGCCAGACTGGATGAGACCATGGAGATGTCTGAAATGCATCTCTGTTACCCTCAACTTTTACAAGTATTACCTCTCCACCCACCTGTTCCGCTACTCGTCCCACCAGAAGAACCTTTGTACATGTATTGCCTTCCAGTAGAGTAGCTGGCAGGAGGTCACAGCACTAAGTTTTTGCAGGCCCCTGAATGTGCTATGTAAGTGGCCCCTCCCCTTTCCCTTCAGAGCCTTTAGGGTGGTAAGAGCAAAATAGAGGCGCCTCCTCCATTTTGCTCTCACCGTCCAGAATGGCTCCGAAAGGGAAGAGGAGGGGGTGCTTGCACAGCCCATTCAGGTACCTACAAAAACTGTGAGTTCCCATCTAGCTATGCTACGGTCCCCTTCTGTTTTGAGAAATTAGCGGCTTTTGAGAGGGTAGTTGTTTTCATCAGGAGAATGGCATTGAGGAAAGGGTTAACTCTCTTTCCCTGAGCTGCAGTCCCATACTGGATCTGGGCCTCCGCACAGCTGCTCTTTGTAAAAGTTTAAAAATGATGGAGATACATTCTTGCATCTCTATCATCCAGTCTAGTTTGTCCCTAAGAGGGCATGTATAACTATAAAATGTTAATCAGTATGAAACCCATTTAATTGTCATGTCCCTCCTGTTGTGGTCCTTTTGCGAGGAGACTGTATCTCTGATTCTCAACAAACAATATTTTTCAGAAACTTGTAGGGTGATATGGTATAGCCATTGTTATCCTAACTTCTGTTGTCCCCTTGCCACCTCCGATCATACAGGTTATGTTGGTTGTGAAGAACTATAAAACCTGGAAAGTTTGAAGTAGAAAATATGAGCCTGCATATCTTCAGCTCTCTTAAAGGGAAAAAAACCCTGTACTTTCAGAAGAGTAATTTGCCAGAAGCTGGGAGTCTGAGTGGATAATTCTGCAACTGCCCCTATGCCAATGTTGCATATGTGCAACAGGGACCAAATGTGTACACCTGTGGGCCGGACAAAAATGGGTTAAGCATGTGCTTTTTTCCAAAGCAACCATGGAATATGTAGTCTATCTGTTTTACGTACTTGATAGATCATCTGTACATTGGACCACAGATCTCTGTCCAATGAGTTCCAATCACTCTTGTTTTTCACAAAACTGACCTATGTTCGTTGTAATCAATCATACCTAAGATGGAGTCAATCTGGACTGATTTTAACTGATGTTAAGGAGTCTCCTTCTTTCTCAATAAAATAAATATAAAACAACGCATCAGAATTTGTTTTGGGAACTAGCTGCATGAAGGTGACTCACCTGAGCCAATTTTGTGCTGTCCAGGGATCTGCTGAAAGCAATCTTTTGTGGCTTGTTGAATTTCATTCACTTAGATTTTCTGTTTAAATGGCTTCTTTTGATTCGGCAGTTTTGTGCAACACTTGGAACTACGACATGCTGCTCGTTTGACAAACTGCAAGAGCTGGGGCCTATCTGTAAGTCAGCAATTGTTGGTATTATCACGCCGTTGTTTTATTTTGCAGACATGTTTTCATGCCTGCCATAAATAAGCTGCCATTTCATTGTCAAGGCATTTGCACGGTCACATCATTAACAGTGTAACCTTTTGCATGCTTTACTTGGAAGTAAGACCTACTGAGCTCAGTGGAACTCAGGATTGTACCCTCAGTCACTTCAATGGTGCATGACACATGAGAGAACTTAGCAGTGGAAAGGTGTAGTGTGCTTTTAGCATTTAATTAAAAGCAGAAACACCTTTGTGACATTTCTGGGGAGGCTGTTGAATCTTTCAGAACCCATTTCATTTGTACCAACTGATTTGGGGCCCAATCTGATTTGGAGTTTGGGCAGGAGGTCTGGTCTAGAGGGTAGAGCCTCCGTCTGCCTGAAGATAACATCCACACGGTCATCAGTTCGAGGTCACCAGCACCGTGCGACCTTGGAGCAGCTGACAAGCTGAAGCTGAGCAATTCCATCTGCTCTGAGCGTGGGAGGATGGAGGCCAGAATGTGAAGCCAGATCGGAATGAAACACCTTGAATGTAGTGGTTCTTGAAAGAAAGAACCTTCTTTCAATTGTAAAAATCCCTATTTAATAAGGGATTTAAATAAGCCTGCCTATGTAAACCGCCTTGAATAAAGTCTTGAATAAAGACCAAGAAAGGCGGTATATAAATACCTGTTGTTATTATTATTATTATTATTATTAATAATCCTATCCAACTTCCCAGTGCCAATGCAGCACAATGCAACCTCGGTGTTCCCTTACCTTGAGGAGGCTTCCGTGACTGTTCCCTATCCTCGCAGGATGCAGAGCATGCCAGTAGCAGACCTAGTGCTTTGTGAATGTCCCAGACACTGAGTCCGTGCACCTCTAGGACTGCACGGAAAGCCTCACTGAGGTTCCCAATGCAGTGGGAAATTATACCTCCAGTTTTCTGGAAGTATAGTTTAAGACTGCGGGGAAACCTCAGAACGCTTCCCAGGTGGGTCCTGGAGTCGCATCTTGTAGGGGGGTGACATCGTGGACCTTTGCCCCGGGCGCAGGGCTGGGTAAGTTCGCCACTGGAGCATGCCCCATTGGCATGGCTGCATCATCACTGGAATGTTGAATAGGATTGAGCCCTTAATGATACAGTTTTTGACAGTAGAGGATTCCCATCATTGCAGATTGGTCAGCTTTGTCAGGCATACTTCCTGATTAGGGGTGCTGGTGGCAGGGACCTATTGAACATTGCCTGAGATATGAAAGGCAGTGAATCACACAATACCTCCACAGGTTTGTGAATTATTAGTTTGCTTATGCTTTAGAACAGGGGTGTCCAAAGTTTTTGGCAGGAGGGCCACATCGTCTCTCTGACGCTGTGACAGGGGCCGGGGGGGGGAAATAATAAATTTATATTTAAAATTTGAATAAATTTACATAAGTTTACATAAATGAATATATTAAAGATGAACTTATATGAATGAATGAAGGTCTTGCAATAGCTCAAGGCCTATAAAAGGCCTTGCACAAAGCAAGGCTGGCCTTTCCTTTGCTGCCACTACTGCATCACAGATGTGAAACAACAAGCAGTGGAGGGAGCCCTCATCCTACAGCTCACGTGAGAGGTCAAACAGTCAACCTCACACTGAGAGCAGTTGCATCGGGTCAGTGCGGGCTCCAACAAATCTCCAGAGGGTCAGAGGCTCATTGGAGAGGGGGCTCCCTGAGGGCCACACTGAGAGACCTCAAGGGCCACAAGTGGCCCCAGGGCCAGGGTTTGGGTACCCCTGCTTTAGAATATGTGAAAAAGCAAGTCCTAAGCCTGCATATCCTGTTGTTAAGTAGTTTTGAATGGGGACTTGTGAGTTTGTTGCACAAAGCCTCAAAATTGGCTTTTTGTAGCTTTTGACCAACACTCCATTGCTTCAGGACATATAAGATGTATTGCATTATGATAAGCAATGCAAAGTATGTGTGTATGGTTGTTTTTTTAGGGCTGTGACCCTCCATCATATCTGTGATAATTCATTTGGTGAATGATAAAAACTGTTCTTGTTTATGGGGTTTCTTTCTCTTTCTAGGTAATAAGGAGAATATTTGGATGCACGTTGATGCTGCCTATGCTGGGAGTTCATTTGTCTGCCCTGAATTCCGCTACCTTCTCAGTGGAATCGAAGTAAGCCAAAGTCCTGCACGTGCGAAATGCGATCCATGTAGAACGTTTAACAGCTGACCCCTGATGTTATAACCTTTATATGTACTGTACTTTAATATATTCTTTCCTTATTCTCTCTCCTGTCCATGATGGAGCAGTAAAATTACACCTTGCCTGCACAGATGCACCTGTCCAACCAGACACTGATAAACTGCTGTAACATGTGCATAAAATCCAATGCGTGGAAGCCTAAACAGCACAATTAATATTCCAGAAAAAAGCCCATAATCAGTTGCACGATTTTTGATCTAACTGCATTTGATTTTCTATGAATATACCTTATTACAGAATTACACGTATGCATGGATATCAGGTGCACTGGGGGGAGGTGCTCTTTTGACAAACTCTGTAAGGGCCATTTTTCTGTCTCAAGACACTGCTGCACTGTGAAAACAGGAGTTGTTCCTTATCAAGAGGCTGCTGCACTGGGGAGATGGGAATACATTTATGGACTTAGGAAGCTGAGCCCTGGACAGATGGGAAACAAAAGCAGGCAAACAACGATAAACCATGTTTTACCTATTGTACATCTGGAAGCTCAAACAATGGTGTAGATTCTACATTATGGTTAGCACAAACCATTTTTAGGTGTATTTCTTTTCAGTGACACATAAATGGTCTGACCTGGGGCAGTGGCTGGATTAGCGACTGGGGAGAACTTGTGAGCTGTGAGCCTGTTGGACTCTGTCGCCCAGACTTACTTTGCTCTTTTGCTGGCTCTATCTACTGCCACACCCTGTCTAGCAACACACAGCAAAAGACAGATTGGCTAAAGACAAGAGCCCACTTCAGGCATTCAAATGAATGCAGGGGGCTGGAGTGGGAGTGCACTAATAGGCTAGCCATGCTCCGAAGCCCTGAAGCACTCTGGGGCCATTGTTCTCGACTCCCCTTGCATTTGAGAGCAAAGAGAAGTGCTGAATAAGTGGGGAATTCTCCCTACATTCTGTGCTTGCACCTGCAGAGATGTGCAAAATGCAGAAAGAGTATTGGCATGGCCACAGTGCGCATTGGCATAAAGCAGGGGTGCTCACACTTTTTTGGCTTGAGAGCTGCTTTGAAACCCAGCAAGGCCTGGAGATCTACCAGAGTTTTTTTTACAATGTTCGCGCCATCATAACATATAACATTTATGTGTACAATGTATGTTGGTGTACCTTGAGCCCCACTGGGTCTCACAGGACTTACTCCTGAGTAGACATGCCTAGGATTAGGCTGTGAGGCTGCAATCCTAGCCACACTTACCTGGGAGTAAGCCCCATTGAGTACAATGGGCCTTACTCCCGGCGTTTCCTCCCAGAGGCACCTGAAGGGGAGGGGGGGTCGGCACTCCGCGATCTACTCATTTTGCCTCGCGATCTACCGGTAGATCACGATCCACCTATTGAGCACCCTTGGCATAAAGCATATGACTACTTAGCACGCTCTTGTTCCCCCTCTATCTGGGTTCAGGCTGAGCACTTGAACAGAATAGATCAATGGTCCCCAAACTTCTACAGGGGAGTTGGGAACCTGGTAAGTGCTTGCGGGGGCCAGTGATGCTGCTGCAGTGATCGTGCACCACCAGTACCAAGGGGCTATTGAACCTACTTGGGGGGTTGTGCTGGCCTCTGGAAGGGTGTGGAGAGGCTCGCAGCCCCTTCTGCGGGCTAGCTCTGATTGGTGATCAGAGCTATTTGGAGCAGTGGGGAGGTTTGCAGAGAGAGCTGCGAACCTCCCACATCTTGCCAGAGGTCAGCGCAACCCCCCAGGAAAGTAAATAAGCCCCTTGCTCCTGCCAGCAGCACAACTGCTGTGGTGCAATTGGGGCACTCATTCCTGGGCTACTCCAGGGGGAATGGCCTTCTTCCAGTTCCCCAGTGGGTTGCGACCCACCGGTTTGGGAACCACTGGGATAGACCAAAGACTCCAGTGTTCTTTCTATTAATGCATTAATTCTGGAATGTCTGCTCTGAACCACTCTCTGATCAGAAATAGCCCAAAACAGTGATGAAGAGATGGGAGAGGCTGACTTTTCTCCTTGAATTTCAATGTAGACAATATTCTGATGTTGTGTATGTGGACTATGAAGTTTTAGTGACTACCTCCTTTGACTGCATGTCTTTTCAAAAATCCAAATGGAGAAGTAGGTGCTTTTCCTCTTTCAGGATACCTAACCAGAGAGTGGTATTCTATCAGGTCTACAATGTGTAATAGTTGACTTTTTTCTTTTCAATAAAGCTTTGCATGTGCTTGCTTAGATAAGGGCAGCACAATTTCCTGACTCTTCCTACAGGCTGCCAGATAAACCCCTCCCATGTCGATAGAGGGGGGAAAAAATTACTGTTTGATGGAAGCTGACGCTTGGAGAGCACCAGTGGGTAGGGGGCTAATAAAGGAAGAAGATGGGATAAAGCCCTGACCAATAAAGTATCCCTTATTTTCATTTTTATCAGCAAACAAAGCTTGCTGTAATTTCCTGTGTAGGTTTATTGGTTCCTGACAGCAATGAATCAGCACCCGCAGTGTGGCAGCATCTTTCAGACAGTGTAGCAACCATTCAAAAGACCTGAATAGATTTCCTACCTCTAGCCATATGGACTTCCCCTCTCATAGGGTAAGGTCTTGGTTATTCACAAAAGATCAGTGTAGCCTAATGGGGAAACTGACGTAGTTGGACTGGATTACAGTAACATGTAGAAATGCTGGTGGTTCAGTTGAGCTCTGTACCTTTTATTTATCCTTCAGATACTTTCAGAAATCACAAAATTAATCCAAGGCAACTGACAATTTAACAAAATGGGAACTACTTCAGATTTCTTTCTGTGATGACTGAAAAGAATTGTGTATTGCAAAACACCCCAGAGCTCTTGTCGGCTTGCTGCCCAGGGCAAAGGAACAGTCTGTTGTGTGTTTTATTAAGGAGCAAGATGTTTTATCACCAGGGTCAAGATCCAAAGATCTAGGCTTTCTCTTAATAGTAGGTGCTATAAGGTATTGCAGATGACATTTGCAAATCTCATATGCTTCGAAATGATCTTGCCCTGCAATATTGGGGGTGGGGGTGGTGCTGTCCAGAATACTCAAGCTCAAATACTCTTGGGTGCCTGGCATTACCTGAAAAGAGCTTCTGGATTTTAAACTGTTCAGCATTTTGCAAAGGTGATGCTTAGTAATCCTTCTTATCAGCTTTTTGGGGGGGGATTATGTAGCTCAGCAGCATCTTTAATAAAGGCTCCCAAGTATGAAAAAGACTCCATCCTCTAATCTACAGAGACACGTTCTAAAATTAATAAAGGAGATTTCTCCTTCAAATCCTTTTCTGTGAACATTGTTAGATTTCACCAGCAGTCTCTGAATAGTCTAATATTTGCCACATTTCTTCAAAACACCTCCATGTGCACAAATACCCTATCAGTGTCCTTATCCTGTAATTGTTGATCTAGTTGTTTTACTTGTTTCTCTAAGTGTTTTTTAAACCTTTCAGTCTGCAGATTCATTTAACTTCAACCCCCACAAATGGCTCTTGGTGAATTTTGATTGCTCTGCTATGTGGTAAGTAAGAGATGCAAAGAACTGAGAGATAAGCAGTATCACTGTACAGTGTTGTCTTAACAGCATTTTTGCATTCTTTTGAAGCAACAAGGGGTTAGAGTTCAGTGATCTTATATACGATCTACCATGTTACCTATGGAAGTAAATTTGAAAGAAAAACTAGCAGTAATTAAATGTCTCTCCTAACTGTGGATACAAACTAGATGGGAAAACCATCTTCAACAGTAAAAACCTATGCATATTTACTCAGTAATATATCCCATTCTGTTCAATCAGGCTTACTCCCTGGAAAGTGTCATAGGGTTGCAGTTTATTCTTACTCAAATTTGGCAGAGAGGAAGGAGCTAGTATATTTATGAGACTGAGGCATAGTCCTTCAGTCATGGCCCCACAAAATAACTAAGGGCAAAAATTAAAATTAACAATTTTAATCTGCAGTCAGAGCTGTGCTGTGCAATCCTGAGCTGCACTTGGGCCGGCACAAGTCCCTTGCACCGGCCCAGGAGGGTCACAAACGTGCTGTAAGGCACGTTTGTGCTTCCTTGGGAGTCTGCTAGGCTGGCACACGGAGGCTGGAATAAGCCTCTGCACCGACGGAGGGTCTGAGTCTTATATCGGCTGAGCTTGGCCGACACAAGACTCTGGGGTGGGCGGGGTGGAGGTGGGAGGGATGCGTTCTGGGGCGGGGGGAGGGCGGACAGTGGGCGGCCCTGGGGGCAGGCGGGTGGGGAGCGGGAGGTGGGGCTGGGATCCCATGGTTATGCTGGATCCCAACCCTGTTCCCAGAGAGTTCAGAGAGGTTTCAAGCCACTCTGCTCTCCTCGGACTTGTGCCACCTTAGGAGGTGGCTCAAGTTCGAGAAGACTCATAGGGGCCAGGGTGGCTAACCTGGAGGTTAGAGGAAAGGTTTCCCCTTACCTCTGGCTGAGCCACTTTGACAGCACAAGCCTCTTGGTTTGCCTGTTTCAGTGCAGGATAGGACTGCGCCCTTAATTGCTTAAACTACCAATTCAATCTTGCAACCTTTCTTTTAATCACCACTGCAGTAGCTGAACACTTAGGTATGGCAGTGCTTCAATAATTCATCCTAATTCCATATTTTGCAGGGTGAAGAAGAGATCGGATTTAACATGTGCCTTTAAAATGGATGCTGTTTACCTGAAACATGACCATCAGGAATCTGGTAAATGCCTTTAAATATTACCTTTGCCCTGACTTGAAAGCAGTTTTTGACTGTCAGTGTTTGTCATAATTTATAACACTTTAAACATTACAAAATAGTAAGAAATTACTTTCCCTTTTGTTCCTTGCCTGTTCCCAATCTTGGTACATAAATTGACAAGATCACTTTTTTTTTTCCTTTTCAATTTTCTCCCCCTTTTAAAAGACTTCTGAAGCCATGTATGCAAATCATATGTTCAGAGATGTTTCTGATTGAGAGAGTGAAGAAATTTACCCAGAGGAGAATTCACTCTTATAATTACCACACTCTGATTCTGTATTTAATCATTAATGATACTGGATCCATTCAGAGACTCCTTTGCACAGTCAAGACACTCACTTGACCAACAGATGATTATTTTTGTTAGTTTTAATCGTGCTGATCACTTGCTGAGGAGAGCCCCCCTCTCCTGAACTTCCCAAATAAGCAGTAAGTGACACCAGAGCAGAAAGTAGCAAAAATGTGGCTGCTGGAGTGATGGCTAATGTTATCCATACTATTTCTGTATGATTCCTTGCTCTTGAACAATTCCCTAAAGGAGGGGTCCAATTCCTTTTGCTGATCATTGCAAGGAGTTAGCGAAAATGGTTCCAGCATCTTTCTTGATGTTACTTAAGCTATACAATGGGCAGAAGGAAGACAGTGGGCCAGTGGTAGGTCCATGGCCAATTCCTGGTGAACCACCTGCCAATTTCTGTGAGGAAAGTTGGGCTAAGATCCCAGAGGCATTTGGTAGGCCATTGCTAGAAACAGGAAGGTGGACTAGATGGCCCCATCCAACAGGGCTCTTCCTATGTTCTTAAGCTGATCTTCATCCCATCCAACTAGGCATATCGCCTTATGTTCTTAAGTAAAAGTGCATACTCAGGGCTACAGTGCAGATTAGTTTTGCCTCAACTGAACATTTGGCTTTGTTCTGAAAGGCACTGGAGGGCTTTGGGGATTCAGCTAAAAATAAAGTGAAACATGCAGGGCTGAAGTCAGCACACCACTAGTTTGGCTCATGCATTTGCCTTGCATGTATCTCTATTTACCAGCCTTTTCACTGCCTGTTGTCTCAGTGAATGCTGCAGGCCTGCAAAGCCTCTGCTATTAGCTGTCTTGAATAACACGATAATCAGTAAATGCAATGGTACATTTGCTCTTAACTGGTCATTAGTGAAGATGCTAAAAAGGAAAGGGTCCAAAGCCTCCAGGCTCTGCTGTCTAGCTTTCTCCAATCTGATGAATGATGCTTGCCCCTCCAACTTTGACTTTTCTGCCAGATACTGTTTAAAACATTTTTACTATTTTCTGTTCAGGATTAATAAGTAAAGCAATGTGCCACATTTACTGTAGAAGTCAGAATTAACTCATAAAATGTGAGGAAAAGGAATGTTCTCTTGTAAACCAAGAACTTAAATAGAAAAGCCCCAAATCTATCCTTGAACATGGGAGTCACAAGGTTTCGTTAGAGCAGTATTCCTCAAACTGTGGGTCGGGACCCACTAGGTGGGTCGTAAGCCAATTTCAGGTGGGTTCCTATTCATTTCAATATTTTATTTTTGGTATATTAAACTTGATGATACCATGGTATGTAACTACATCTGGGGAAATGTTACAGCTCTGTACTTCTAACAGGCTACTGTGTGTATGTTTTTAACAATGACAGCCAATGTGGGTTACACCTGGATAAGTGTGGATAGGATTGCAGCCTAGGATTGTTTAAAATTTTCCTGTCTGATGATGTCACTTCTGGCAATGACATCACTTCTAGGTTAATGACATCACTTCTGATGGGTCCCGATAGATTATTATACAAAGTGAGCGCCAGTGCTAAAAAGTTTGAGAGCCGCTGCCTTAGAGCATTCTCAATACTATAGCTATAGTTTCATTCTATTTTTGTACATACATATATAGGTGTGTGCCACTTAATGACGAGATACATTCTCTTATCCCATTGTTATACAATTAGGTCATTAAGTGAACATTCAGTCCAATCTATTGCCTTTGTTGTGTAAACAGACACTCCCTGCCAGACACTAGCTGGCTGCGCAGGCTACTGGAAATAGATTGCCTCTTCTTTGCATTAAGAGCCTCTCTGTTGTTTAAACAGACACTCTGCTGCAGGCTATGGGAGATGCGACTGTCTCATTAAGAGCATCTTTATTATGCTTTGACCACTGTCATATATGCGGTCCATCGTTAAACGAACAATTGTTGAGTGGCGCATGCCTGTATATTCACTGTCCCCTTCCTTCCTGTAAAATTTGCAGAACTGTACTTAAAGCATTCAGTACATGACATTATGGATTCATTCATTCCCATTGCTCCATTTTTCAGTGTAGCTTAAAACTGTATTTAATAAGCTGTAATAGAGACAGTGGATTAGTAGTCTCTTAGTGCTTGTCTGCAATGGCTATAACATTGTGCTTAATCATCATCATATCCTCTACAGGCACAGCTGTGCTAGTCTCTTGCAGCAAAAACAGTCAGGAGCTATTGGACACCTTTAAGACTTAGTGGTCCACAGAAAGTTCATTGTGACTACCTCTCGATGAGATTAGTGAGACATGAGTTAGTCATAATGAGCTTGTCAAGTTCAGTACTGTTTTACTTAATTTATTTCTTTACATTATTTATACCCTGTCTATATCCTTCCACTTATGAGGCAGCTAACAATACCATAAAAACAGCATAAAACACCTCAAATATAACTGCAAAACAACATTTATGTTTAAGAGCAACAAACCTTTCTTGGCTATAGCCCTGAAATTTATTTTAGCATCGGCTTTTGCAGACTAGAGCCCACTTCATCAGATACAGGAAGTGTTTGTTGGCAGGTTCTAGATCTACATGGGTATGGAGAGAGAAAAAATAATAATGCAGAGGTCCATTAGTTTGACTTGATATAAAGCACTTCTGAATAGCCCATGCCTCTCTGGCCCTGTACACCTGTTTTTTTGTGCTCCTCAGGGATCTCTGGGGACACTTACCCATACTTTCACTCAGAAAAGGGTCAGCAACTAAGGTATCCCAGTTTCTTCCTTAACACACAGCCCAATCATAACTAAATCCCTCTGCGGGTTTCCCCCTTGCCCTTGGGTAAGCCCCTGCAGCCACACTGGGTCAAGTCCACATTGATTTGTGTTAGGGGATCAGGCCTGGGAAGGGGTTTAGGATAGTGCATGTAGACCCTTCCTGGGTCTGATCTGCCCACCCCCATTGCTCTTGTGCTGGATTTACCTGGTCCAATGGGTGTCCCTGCAACTGTCAGCGACAGCAGGAAGTGGTCTTCCCACTGGCATGCTTGGCCTTCATGCTGCTGCAAAGCACTTTACAGCACTTTGCAACAGCATGTTCAGGCAGACCATGCGTTCCGCCAGTGCGCCTCTTAGTGTGGGTTGGGCCAACGGTGTGCTTCCATTTGTACCGTTTTGAGAGATGGGAAACTTCTCTGTTGCCAAAGGAGCTTAACAGGATGAAGCAACAGGAGCCTAATTTTAGGGTCTGAATAATTTGGGGGCCATAGTTGGCAGCACTGACATTTGAAAGCAGTTCCTCTGTCACTCCAGAATGTAAATGAGGGCTGAGGGGGCTTTTTCTGTCTGCTTGTGCTCTGCAATTGCATAATTGCCCAGCAATTAACTCTGCTCAGGAGGAAACAAATCCATATTTTGTCTGGAACTATAATTTTGTGTCAATTTGCATTCTCACATCAAGGAAATTGTACTTGACTTACTGGCAGTCAAAGATGAGAGTCAGGTGGTAGCCTTGCGAGGCTGCACCTTTAAGCCATGTTCAAGTGCCACACATGCAGCAGCCTTAATTCAGTTCATCTGGGCTACACGGAAATGTAAGAGTCAGGTTTATAATCATGATGACAAAGACTAATCACTGATTGCATTATGCTTAACAGCTTGTTTCCAAGGGGTTACTCTGAGTGGATCATTAGACGCATCGCCTGCTACAGCAACATGCAATTAGTTACCCGTCACCAGTTTTTGCTCCAACTCTGCAACCATTAAATCAATGTTGCCAGTGAGATGGAAAAGTGTACTTTTCAGCAGCTCTTGGTTGATGGTGGTTCTGGTTCAGATCCCATTGAGATATTTTTGCTTCATTCAGAAATGAGATACTTATCATCCCAATTCTGTACAACTTTATGTCTGCCAATCCCCCGGGGGATCATTAACAAAAAGTGGATGAATGGGTGTACTGTACTATACTGTACTGTGTAGGTAGGTTAGCATGGAGGGTGGAACTAGTTGTATTGGCAATTGCAATTCTGACCCTGTGCCACCAGGGGCAAGGACTGCAAAATGCTGCCCCCCCCCCCCAGTCCTAAAAACATCACTTCAGAGAAAACCGTGACTTTTTTAGGTCTTCAGAGGGCCTAAAAAGGTCACTTCTGGTTTTTACTGAAAACTAGAGGTGACCTTTATAGGCCTCGCAGAGGCCAATCCCCCCAGGTATGCCAGTGTATCCTGGCAAATGTGTGATCTCAAATGGGAATGAGAACAGTTAACAGGTGGGACATTGTGCAGAGGTGCTCATCCTATCTTGAGCCCACAAATTCTCCCCTGCAGCTGCCCCACTACAGCATTTCTCTTAGCCTGCCTGGCTCATTCCTGGTTTCAGAATAAGATTGGGAGATAAAAAAATTAGATTAAGGAGCATTTGCGAGGGAGAATCAGTACACAGGGGAAGAATTAAGCACCCCCTCCCATCCACTGATTTCCACTGCGCAAACCACCACCCCATTCTGTCATTACAACGGAAATATAGGAATTGGATACCTTAAATTGTCCTTATAAAGTTTCTTTCATCTGGAGCCGTGGATTCAGTAACATTGTGTTTCAGAAAGCAGATGGAATTTCATAGTATTCCTTAGGGAGCCAAATATAACCCTTTTTTGGTGAACTGTACAAAGAATATAAGTAACATCTACCTCATCAAGGGATCATCCTCAGAAAAGAACCTCCTATGTCTTACAGTAGTGCCTGTATGATTATATATCAGTGGTTTCCAAACTGTGGGTCGGGACCTGTGGGTTGCAACCTGATTTTTAGTGGGTCACCAAAGGGTGATGAAAGATCAGATAACTAATTGCCTCAAACCCTGAGGCTATTCAAAACTCACTGTACTATTTACCCTGCAAAGGGCTCAGCTCCTGAAGTTTACAAGCATGTGTAAATATAGGGAAATAAATGTTTGAGGGTCTTTTTCTGGTTATTATTACTTATAAATTAATAAGTAAGTAAATAAATATCTTTCTAGATCCCCTTTTTAAAAGTCTGGTAAATCTAGGCGGGTCTTGATAGAGTCATTTAAAAAAAGTGGGTTCTCATGCTAAAAAGTTTGGTAACCATTGTTACATATTAATTTTTTTTTTTAATTTACAGGGCTTATTACAGATTACAGGGTAAGTGCTGCTCACTGCAAAAACATTAATACACACAAAGAAATGTCACAATAATTTTCATTCTCATCACAACAATTTAGGAGTCATTGTAAACAGTAAGAGGGGGTGTTCTAAGAGGCCTGGAATCTGGTACAGCATCTGGTTCCTAGGAGCTTTGCTGGGTCTCTTAAAAATAGTTGTAGTCCTAGTTTCTGAGAAATCTAAAAATGTACAGGCAACTTCTCCTTTGGATGCAAATCCTCTTCTGTATCAAAACCAATTATTTTGTGGTCTTATCCTCAGCACTGGCAGATTCCTCTGGGCCGACGGTTCCGCTCCTTGAAAATGTGGTTTGTGTTTCGAATGTATGGTGTGAAGGGGCTCCAGGAATACATCCGGAAGGTGAACATAATTTATTTTAACATTCAGAAAGGGAAAGAATTGGGTTTCACTGGTGATGGATGCATATGCTTGCTTTAAAAGCACCAATATTGAAGTAATACAGCACTCCTTTAAGTCAGGGGTCTCCAAACCCCGGCCCAGGGACCAAATGCAGCCCGTGGCCAGCCTCTGTCCGGCCCATGGCCAACATCTTGTCCCCTAAAAGCCACTGGGCCACTCAGCTGAACATAATCAAAGCTGTGCTCCGGTTGTGTCTGGAGGGCATTCTGAGGGCCAGAGAGGTTGAATGAATGAGCCCATTCATTCAATTATTCACTCATCAAAATTCCATCTCTAATTTATTTATTTCAATTTTATATTTCAATTTTTTTTCTGGTCCTCAACCCTGTGCCAGATATTTGATGTGGCCCTCTGGCCAAAAAGTTTGGAGACCCTGGCTCTAAGTCTTACCACAAAGCACTTCTTGTTTATGACCTAACAAACTGAATGTGACCCAAGTGTTTATATGGCACTCTGAATATATCTTCCAGGATTGCAAAAAGTGTTGTAAGGCAACTGGCTGGTGGCAGACTGCATCCAGCATGGGGGGGAGGGTCACAAATTGTGTAGGCCTAGCATCAGCATAGAACATTAATTACATGTGGATGATAAGATTAGGTTAATGAGTATAAAGTCTGAAACTTATCTGTGTATAAGAAGGGGGAGAATGGGTTGCATTCTTGTTACTGCAGATAGTTGCCCTAGAAACAGAACTGAAGAAGCCAGAAGAGTTTTTCACTGATTTTCAACCACTGTGCTCCAAACTCCCACAGCACATCTGCAGATCCTTCCTGGCACACTGGTTGAAAATTGCTGAATTCTACTATAACAAATGTGTTTTAAATTGTTTTAAGTCTATCATTTTGTGAATTATCTTCATTTCTGCTTGAATACAAAGGCATTGCTTCATGCACAGGTAAAAAATAATTATCCCACCCTCATTCTAGTAAACTCAAAGTGCATCCTTGGTCCCAAAATACTATCCTTACAATAACCCTGTGAGGTGGGTTAGGCTAAGAGACCATGACTAGCCCAGAGTCACCCAGTGAGCTTCATTTCTGAATTTGTCATCCAACATTCTAACCAAAACACCAGACTGGCTCACAGTGGTTCTCCCAAAGTTCAGTAAGTTTTCAAAAAGCAGTTATGGCCCATAGCTGTCCAAGGCATTTTGATAATTTTGATATTTGATTATCAAAAAAGTTTTTATTTGGTTTATTTGGAAATTCATGCATTTGAACAAAATTAGACACACATGCATGCCCTTGATCAAAATTGGAAACACACAAAAAATGGGCTATAAAGCATCTTATTACAGCTATGGAGAAAGCTTCTACACACTTGCTTTATGGCATTGTAAAATCCAAGGTCCTTGGCACCCCCTAGTGGTGTTTATAAATACTTCTCATTATAAAGATTAATCATTATATTTCAAAATTCAAACTGCAAGGAATTATTTTTTTCTGTACAGAAAGCCAAAGAAAAGCCAAACATTTCCATTCCATATCCCCTTGGTAGGCTTTTTTTTTTTTTTTTTTTTGCTGTGAATATATATATAATCCAAGGATTCTTTTGTAGCCCAAGAGCAAAGAGGGAATAGATCAGCCATTTTCAACCACTCTGCCCTAGCACACTGATGTGCTGCCAATGGTCTCCAGGTGTGCTGCAAAAATTTGGGAGGTCATTTATTAGGAGGGCCATTGGGAGATGTGAGCCTCCACTGGCAGCATGGTGTGCCTTGTCAATTGTCAAAAGCCTAATGGTGTGCCTTGACAATTTTAGTTCTAGTGTGCTGTGAGATGAAAAAAGTTGACAATCACTGGGATAGATTGTAATTAGCCACTTGCTGGGTCACTTGTAGGAAGTAAGAATCACCTCTAGATGAACAAGAAGTTAAGCTTTTGTAAACTCTAAAAGGGTTGCCTCTTTTAAAAAAAAATGGCTTCTATTGTTGTGTCACACATTTCTGACAATGTGGGGACCAAATGTACTAGTAACTTTTGTGGACTTATTTACAAGGTTGGATTTGTATGATACCACATTATCTGTTTCAATCAATTAGATGTGCTCCATCTGTTAGAAAAACCTAGTCCTCTAAGCAAGGTGGGGATAGGACTAGATGACTTCCATGTTCTTTCCAGCTTTGCTACTCTATTTTGAGATGTGCGTTTAATTCATACACTCAATAGTTTCCCTGTATCCCTTTAGCATGTCAAGTTAGCCCATGAATTTGAGGACCTAGTGCTTCAGGATGATCGATTCGAGATCTGTGCCGATGTCATACTGGGGCTGGTGTGCTTCCGGCTAAAGGTAAACATGCAGTATATTTCAGCCACATCATCCTCTGTGGTGATTTAACACATTGCTTTCTTACTTCAGTTAACATTTGATGTAAAATAGCTGGCAAGTCAGAGTAATTCACTGAGAACAACATGAGCTAAAGTAGTCTAGTTCCTTTAAAAGACAGTCTGTTGCTATTGTCCTATCATAGACATCTTATCTTACTGGGGGGGAATGTCACCAATGGGCAGTTTAGTGAGTTGCAATTGGCATTTGGGTACCAAATGAAGCTTTTTTTTTTTTTTAACTGTTTGCCCATACTTCCTATCTTACATTTTCACAAAAGCATTGTGGGAAATTTGGCTACTTGTATCCCAATTCTGGCCTCCCAAGAAAGGGACTGCAACATTCAGCTCAAAATCTTGCTTTAGGTGAAATGTGTTGGCAGTGCTTAACTACGAGCAGCTATGGCACTTAGGTGTCCCATTAAATTGATATTAGTGAGAATGAAGCTTCTCCCATGGTTTTGGGAAGCAAGTAGCCAGCACTCAATGAGCCTGTCAGTTTTAATGCCATTCCTCCAGTTCTCTCAAAGAAATGATCTGCTTTCTTCATACTGATCATCTGCTACTCTGACAAGGAAACCAAACTTAACCCTTAGCCACATTAACCCTCCAGATTGCTTTCCTCTGACATTTAGAAAGATAATATTGTGTGAGATCAAGGTATTATTAGCTTACCGCTTGAGCAGACACCTAAAGTGATGTGCTACAATTTAAGGGGAGTGATTAAGCAGGGGAAAAGAGTTTACTAAAAAGGAAAGAAATGGAGAAAATTAACCTTTTGACTGCCCCTCATTACAAAGCAGAACAGCCATTTCTCTTGTTGGCATGCTTCATGACTTCCTGCCACACACTGTTTCAGTCTACTTCATGGAATTCAGAAGAGCTGAAAAAAAAAATCTTACATGAAAAAGGTATCTGTGAAGGTGCAAGATTAAAAAGAAAACCAAAATCTTATTCAAGAAAATATACAGAAAGAAAAGTTGGAACAATACACTGCAAGGAACACCAAAAGCAGCAGCCTCACGTTCAGTTTCCCCACCTTTTCTCTATAATTTCTAGTATAACTAATCTGATGTCCAGATGTCATTTAGCCCTTTGCAGGAGTTATAAATATAGGTAGGTGAATGTGCAGAGGAGGGGGCAGCGAAGGTGCACCAGCAAGCCTCACCCTTGTACTAATGCACTCCAAAACCCTGTCCCACCCCTGTGCCGAACACAAGTACTGTACAATGTTTTTCTGCAGTGGCAAATGCTGTACTTGGAAAGAGAGCCTTCCTGTGATGAGGGAGGCTAGGTACTCAGCATTCTGAATCATGGGGATATTGTCTCCACCTCTGACATGAACACTGTTCTCTTACAAACAGTGCACTCCTGGTCAGCGGGGTGGCAGTGGCAGGGATTTGAATTACGTTATACAGGGGCATGACTTCTCAGGGCTTTGGAGCTTGTTGGCATGGGGACAGGGCTTGCCAAGGTGCTCTTGCTGACCCTGATCACAAGTTCATTTATTATTATTAAAAGTTATAATTCACAAGTTCATTAAAAATAATTATATTATTTGTAGTAGTAGTAGTAGTAGTAGTAGTAGTATTTATATACCGCTTTAAAAAAAATAGTCACAAATTAGTTTACAGACAAAATCAAATAATGAAATGGTTCCCTGTCCCTAAAGAGCTCAGTCTAAAAATAATCAGACCACCAGCAAACAGCCACTAGAAAAGACACTGTCTTGGAGTGAAGAGGGACAGTAACCCTCTCCTTGCTAAACAGAAGAGGAGCACCAACTGAAAATGTGCCTCTTTGTCCAGTTAGCAGGGTCGAAATCTTACCTATGTTTATACTGCAGGGTTATTATGTTGTACATTTCTCTGTCCCCTGCGCCACATCATTTGCTGCTGCTGGGATAAGGGCAAGGAAATGCACACAGTGATGTCACTGGGAAGAGGGTAAATTGCCACCATTTGTTCCTATCAATGGCAGCAGTGCCAAAGCAACACAAAATAAACATGATGGGTTGCATCCAAAGTGACCCTTTCTTCAAAAGATGGGAACCCTTGGAGGCAGTCTTAAGTTCACAGAGCAGTATAAATCTATAATTAGTTGAGGAAAGTTAGGAAGAAGCTTCCTTCATGAGTACTTTCCTCTGGGACAACCCAGAGAAGATACAGGTCTTAAATGAACCAGTGGTCTGATCCAATGTGACAATTCTTGTAGTGCTATGCTCCATTTCACCAGAAATGCTCCTCCAGTAGAGCAAAGGCTAACAGCTGTCACTGGATCTACAAAACTTCTCTTTTAACAATAAACATGATAATGTTCAAGGTTATAAATCTATGAAAATGGGTACAACTTGTAAAAGCTTTTATTCTGGAAAAAATAATAATTCAGAAGAATTTTTTAAAAACTATTTAATTGTAATTTTATATATTTATTTTATTCTATATTTTCATTTTATTATATGTCACCCTATAAGTCTAACAAAGGTGGCCAAAAACTCTATCCCAGAATTCTCTGCAATGTCCAGGAGTTCCTTGGCAGACAAGTCAGTGTGGAAAGTGTTCCATGAAGGCAGAATATCTGAAAGCCAGTGATATAGATCAGTGGTTCTCACACATTTAGCACCGGGACCCACTTCTTAGAATGAGAATCTGTCGGGACCCACTGGAAGTGATGTCATGACCAGAAGTGACATCATCAAGCAGGAGAATTTTTAACAATCCTAGGCTGCAATCCTACCCACACTTACCCAGGAGTAAGTCCCATTGACTCATTGTTAAAAGAATATACATAGTAGCTGGTTAAAAGTACAGGTCTGTAACATTTTCCCAAGTGCAGTCACATATCATGGCAGCATCAAGTCTAATAAAAATAAAATATTGAAATGGATGGGGACCCATCTGAAATTGACTCATGACCCACCTAGTGGGTCCCGACCCACAGTTTGAGAAACACTGATATAGATGATTCACAAACACATAGCAAAGGCTGATCACAGTTTCATGAGGATTACGCAAACCAAGAAATGTATACAGTCCAATCTCTATATCAGCAGGGGTTCCATTTCTGGAACCCCCACAGATGCTGAAATTCACAGATGGGATCCACAGTGGGACTCTTAGAGGACCTCCCGATGTGATTGGAGTTCTGAGACACAGGGAGGCCACATGCTGCCTCCCTGCATCTCAGAAGGCATATCAGAGGCCTCTTGAACGCTCTTCCGGCTTTCAGAAAAACTGGAAGTGCAACTTAGAGGCCTTGGGTAGGCCCTCCATGATGTGAGGAGGCTTCTGTCCCATTGGGGAGGTCAGGTCAGTCCTACACCGTGTGTTCTGAACCCATGGTTAGTCAAATCCATGGGTTCTGAATCCGTGGATAAGGAGGACAGGCCTGTATTGCAAAATGGGTCCGTAATAAAAAGCAATATTCAAAAGCCATTTGAAATTGGAAATTTATTCAAGAATAATGGGAATACTGAGAGGAAAAGGTCATCTCTGTGGTTGCATCAAGATTCTCCACAGACTTCAGGTAGCTATAAAGTTCCTTCTCTTAAGATTCAGGAGTTCCGGGTAATAACAATCTCTTCTATAGGTATAGCTATCTTCAGTTGTGATTCAAAGTTACAGGAGGAAATACATTTGATTCAGGTCTTGTCTGTACTGCACTAGTGATTTATTCTGGGTCAATCACAGAGTAGACTGAGAGCACAATCCTATACATGTCTATTCAAGATGAAGTCCCACTGTGTTCAATGGGGCTTACTCCCAGGAAAGGATATATAGGATTACAGCCTGAATGTCCCACAATGCAGATAGAGAACTGATCCTGGGAAGCAATTACTGGTCAGAGTAATGGCAGTGGGTGGAGATTCCCAGCAAGGCTTAAAAATCCACTGTTTAATATACTCAGTATAAAATTGAAAAACAAGATCAGTGCACTGAAGTGCATTTGCTACTCTTACCACATGTAGCAATGCAGTTGTAACCTCTGTGCAGCCTCTGTGACTACATTAGGACATAAATCAATGCAATTACATATAGCAACTATCACTTGGTAGAATTAAGGAGTAAGTCCCATTAAGCACAGTAAAACAACTTACTAGTACTTCTGTGTACTAGGATTGCATAGGATGCATAGAATTGTGCTGTTACTATAGTTGGCCAGAACCATAGGTGCTCCTGAGGGTAAATCACATGTGGTCTGAAACTCCCATTCTTCAACAGGCATCCTTAGAACTGCTGGAAGGTTGCTTGCCCATGTGACTTTAGTAACCCACTATTGCTTATTCTTTTTTTAAATTGTTTTTCTAGGGCACTAATGAACTCAATGAAGCACTTCTTAAAAGCATCAATGATGCCAAGAAGATTCATCTTGTTCCATGTCAGCTGAGGGAGAAATTTCTGCTGCGTTTTGCAATTTGTGCTCGCACAGTAGAGTCTGCCCATATCCAGTTTGCCTGGGAGCACATCACAGAGTTGGCAAATAAACTTCTGAAAGTGCAAGGTCAACAACAATGATGGCTTAGAGTAAAAGGCTTGATTCACTGGAAGGTTTAGGGCGCAATCCTAACCAACTTTCCAGCACTGACATAGCTGTGCCAGTGTGGCGTGCACTGCATCCTGCAGTGGAGAGGCAGACAAGGTGGCCTCCTCAAGGTAAGGGCATGTTTGTCACCTTACCTTGGGGCTGCATTGTGGCTAGGTCAGTACTGGAAAGTTGGTTAGGATTGCGCCCTTAGAGAAATTTGCAGGAATGAATTATTGTGTATCCTGGCATATCTGATACTTGCGAAACTACCAACAGCAAAATGTGCTGCCACCAAATGTAAGGGGAATGTAGGAGCATACACACGTGTGTGCACACATACAAGAATTGTCTTGTTGCATGGAAACAAGATCCATCTAGTCCTGTATTCTGTTTACAGAAGAAGCCAGCTAGACGCCTTCACTCAAAAACAGGGCATGTATGTTATGGCTTTCCCTATTGTGTCATCAGATGTGTAGTACTGTACATTGCATATCTCAGAAATCAGGACTAATGACTCTTGATAGATCTCCATTACGCAGTATTTTTTTAATACATCAAAGCCAGTGGCCATAATCATACGTCAGCACTTCCCAATTTTCCTTAGCCTGCGATGCCCCCCCCCCTCCAGCAGGATCATGCACAATTCAAGGTGGTGGCGCCTGGAAGAACTGGGAGATGGCACCACAGTGATAGGGCACAGTGATAGCAGAGTGCTGTGACCTTAAGTAGTTTGGGAACAAATGGTTTACAGCATTGCCTGTTCCAACAAGAAATGACCCCCCCCCCAAAAAAAAATTTTTTTGAGTCATTTTTCTTATTTTCTACAACCACTGATTAAGCCATTTCTGCCCAGCATTACATATATGTCTACACCTGTGGGCCGGGCAGAAATGGTTAAACTTCTTGACTGTGAATGCAAATAAAAATATACAAAATGAAGGGAAGGCTAACTTTGGAACATTTCTTGGACAAACAAGCCATTCTGGATCCAGCAAAGGGAGGGAGATAAAGTTAATTAGTAGTCAGGGACACATTATCCAACCCCTCTGGTCATATCTTTCCTTCTTAACATGGTAGTTTTACTAGTATAGACGAGCTATTGGTGATACATAAAACCAAATTATTAAAGACAGATATATCATACAAAACCAAATTATCAAAGACAACTAAGATATATCTATCACAATACAGTGAAGTCTCATTTATTTCAGTGTAACTTTTATTGAAGTAATTGTGCCTCAGATCACAGCCTTAATGTTGCAGTTTTTGATATTGATTTCCATTGTCATCAAATGTGCTCTAGTGTTCTGTATGTCTACAGTATAAAATGCTGACAGGAGTCTAGTCAGTATCTAGATCCATACTTGTCTTGATTTCCTCCCACTGGTGCTTCCACTTGAAAGATCTTAGGTAATGCTTAATCTTCAAGAAACCCTCTTCAAAATTATTGAAGGTAAAAGAAGTTGACAGTGGATCTAATCAGCCTACATCAAGCAAAGCCCACAAATATTTTTCCTTGCATTCTGATTTCCACCCATTGACAAATGCAAAATGGTTGGTATTTAGGCTTGCCAATTTTGAAAAGTTTTGACACCTCACACTAAAAATCTGCACAGCATCCCTACCCTAGAAGGGAACCAATTTTTTCAAGAAAAGTAGTCCTCTGGGCCTGTGCAGAGCATCTTTTATTTGTGATTATGTTTTCAAAATGGACACAGTCCTCTAAGAAAGGGATTCTTAACCAAGGGCATCTATACCCCTTGGGAGTATGGGAACCAAATGATGAGGGTATGGGACTCTATCTCTGAACAGTTAAAAAATGTTGTTCGATTGATTTACTAATTATCACAATTATCAGTACTGATTGAGGCATTCTGTTTCTAACTATACAATATATGTCAAGTATATGTCATGTTACAAGCTACTGACATCTTCTGAAGTCATACTGGTACCTAATAGGACTGGTGGTGATGATGATTTTGACACTGTGGCAAAGGGGGTATGGGGACATATTGGGTAATCCATTGGAGGTCTGTAATTGTAAAAAGGTTAAGAACCTCTGCTCTAAGATATGTGAGAGTGCCTTAGACATGTGGTGGGAAGCCAATCTGGGGGTGGGTTGGGGGAGTAAAACTGTATTCTATTGGGAAAAGGGAGACCAAAATCAAAATACTAGCTAAAGATCTGATGTTGGGATACAAGCCAACACTAGGTCCTGAACTTGAAACCTAAAGGCTTTCACATCACTTCTCAGTCCTGGACCCTGGTCAGAAGATTAGCAGGAGAGTAGGAAGAGGCTATAGCCACTCAACATGTGACATTCCTTGTCCCCTTAAGCTCCCAGACCGAACTTACTGTTCTGAAAGACAAGGGGATTCTGCTGCTGTGTTCATTGCAATAGGCTGCCTCCAGGAGATTAACACTGAAAAATTTACAACATTATAGCTGTGAATTATGTTCTAGGACAATGTTCTAGGATTTTTTAAAAACTGGTCACTCTATCTCTGTCCTTGAACCTCTTTGATCTAATAATACTGGATACTGTTGGAAAGCCACATCCGGCTTCCACTATTAAAAATAGGGGCTTTTTCTGGCAGAACCTCAGTCATTCTAAAGTTACATGGCAGGCACTCATTTAATAACTGAAACTTTTTCTGTCACTGGATATCTAAATAGAGAAAAGCCTACAGTTTCTGCATGACGGCCCTGCCTGAGAAAAAAAGCAATCTTATTAGCAGTTATACATCAAAGGTTTGATGAATGTAAAGAAGTTTGGTGGATAGTTCAACCAGTGCCCTGAACACAAACATATATGTCTTAAACATAAACATCTTTATCTGGCAAAGCTGTAATATTTCATTCATGGATTTATTGTATGTTGTATAATTAGTAAACCAGGATCTATTGTGCCTTTTCATCTAAAGCTCACAAAGAAGTAGAAATTATTTTTTGTTAGCTATAATTATAAAGCCTCATATACACTTAGGAGAACATTAAAGCTGAAAAGATACAATATGAGGAGAAAAAATGAATTTGTTTAGCCTTGCTGTGTTCTCCCACTTTATACATGAGTAATGTTTGTGTTGTAATGAAAGATTTTAAATACACGTATTACTTAATATATTTTTTAACTGATGTTAATTCTGCAATTGCTAAAGTGTACGGTAACATGCTAGACTGCATTAAAATTTGTGTAATAACATCGCATTTTTCTGTTCCATTCTTGTCTTCAATAATTGATTAGGATTTCTGCTCTTTTTTGTTAGGTTGCCATTTAACAATGTGGGATTATAGTTGATGGAGGGAATCACAAAGGCATGCTGGACTTTGGAAGCTGATATAGGGGACATTGACATACTTGTCCATTGTTGTACCTCCCTAAAAAAACAATGCTGTGTTCCAGTTTTCCCTCTATTAACCAGTGTTGTTCTTGACAACTAGAAGTCTTTTATCTCGCTAACATTGTACCTATAGGCCAATTAAAAATATGATTGTTATCCAAGTTATTCTTCACAAACTCACAGCCCAATCCTGAGCTGCCCACAGCGCCCAAGCTCGGTGGCTCTGTGGAGGGCTGCTGCCAGATCCTGCACCTCCCGCGCTACCCCCACAACCCCAGCCATGCCCCTGCCTCCTGTTCCGCAGTGTAGCGGTCCGGGAGACTGCTGAGCCGTGGAACCCGGGCGACCGCTGCGCGCTAGCCCAGCTCTGGCCGGCACTGGCCAGCTCTGGTGGGAGCCCGGCGGTGAACCTCGCAAACAAGCCCCACAAATTTTTATTGTTAAAAATTTTCCTACATGATGATGTCACTTCCAGTGGGTCCTGACAGATTCTCATTCTAAAAAGTGGATCCTGGGGCTAAATGTTTGAGAACCACTGCCCTAGATCAGGGGTCTCCAAACTTTTTGGCCAGAGGGCCACATCAAATATCTGGCACGGTACTGAGGGTCGGAAAAAAAATTTAAATATAAAATTTATTTAAATAAATTGGAACTTAGATGAGTGAATAAATGAATGAATTCATTCAACCTCTCTGGACCTTGAACACCCTCCAGATGCAACCAGAGCATAGTTCCAGTCATGTTTGGCCAAGTGGGCCAGAGGCTTTCAGGGGACAAGAGGCTGGCCGCGGGCCGGAAAGAGGCTTGCTGCAGGCTGCATCTGGTCCCCAGGCCGGGGTTTGGAGACCCCTGCCCTAGATCCTTGGAAAGGACTGGATATTTAGAAAACACCAGCCAGCAGCACGTGGGCAGTGATTAACCAGACAATCATCATGCTCATGCACTGCCTAAAAGTGTAATGGCAAAGAGCAGTGTTAGTCCCAAACCAGCGAGTGAGTGACCCAGTTTGACCTGCCTGCTGAGCCCTGTAGCATTATAATGCCAACTCCACTGCCATCTGCATACAGTGGTTCTCACACATTTAGCACCAGGACCCACTTCTTAGAATGAGAATCTGTCAGGACCCACCAGAAGTGATGTCATGACCAGAAGTGACATCATCAAGCAGGAAAAGGTTTAACAATCCTAGGCTGCAATGCTACTCACACTTACCCAGGAGTAAGTCCCATTGACTATCATTTTTCAAAGCATATACAGAGTACGCTGTTAAAAGTACAGGTCTGTCACATTTCCCCAAAAGCAGACACATACCATGGCAGCAGCAAGTCTAATATATTAAAAATAAAATATTGACATGAATGGGGACCCACCTTGAATTGGCTCACGACCCACCTAGTGGGTCCCGACCCACCGTTTGTGAAAGACTGGAAGCATGGAAGGAACAAGTTCAGCTGAGTGCAGTGGCCGCTCGCTCCCAAATGCTGCAATGCTAGGCGCACTTTCCTGGGAGGAAGCCCCACTGAACTCTATGGGGCTTGCTTCTGAGTAGACCCGCCCGGGCTCGGGCTCCCAAAGCTCTGCCTTCGGGGGCTGAGCTCCGCCGGGGGAGGGAGGAGGAGGAGGAGGAGGGCGAGGCCACCCCCTTGCAGAGCCCTCCCCCGGCAGCGTGGCGCGGCAAGGAGCGTCGCCGCTGACTGGCCCCGCGCGCCGCTTCTCTTCCCTTCCCTTCCCTGCCGGGCGGAGCTTTTCCGTTCGGTTTTTGGCGCGCCGAGGAAGAGCTGCCGCCGCCGCCGCCGCCCGGGTGAGGGGCGCCCGCTGAAGGCGCTGGAGCGGGGGAGGCGGGCGGCTCCGGGCCGACACTTCGCCCCCCTCCCAGTGTCGGGGTGGTGCCTTTGCGCCCCCCCCTGTCGCTTCTCCTCCAGCGTGTCTGAAGCAGCTGCCCGGCGGACGACCCCCCCCCCCCGGCTCCCCCCGTGTGGTGGAGCTTGCAGCGCTCAGGGACTTGCGGTGGGTGGGGAAGCAGGTGAGGCGGAGCCTCCCCGCTGGAGTCTTTCGAAGAGCGGCCCTTGGGGAGGCAGTGGAGGCAGAGCCTTCCCACTGGGGTCCTTAGGGCTGCTGCTGCGGGAAGGTGCTCAGGCACACTCAACCCATGCGCTTGAGGTGTGGAGCAGGGAGGGCTTGTCTGGGGGGGGGACCAGGTGGCAGGGACCTGCGGTGGATGGGGGGGCAGGTGAGGCAGAGCCCCCCTGCCAGAGCCCTTCGAAAAGCGCTGCCGTCTTGTGAGGCAACCAAGCACCCACAACCCATGTGCAGCATAGCGCGCGTGGGTTGTGGGTGCTTGGTTGCCTCATGCGGCGGCGCTTTTCGAAGGGCTCCGGCGGGGAGGCTCTGCTTCACCTGCCTCCCCACCCACCGCACATCCCTGACTTCCACCTACTATAATCCTGCATTTAACAGGTTGTGTGTGTTTTAACATCACCAGCTGTCATCTTCAGTAAAGCTCTCAGGCTTTCAGTCCTATACACACTTGCCTAGGAGGTAGCCCCACTGAAGTTTTACTTCTGAGTAGGCATGCATAGGATTGTGTTGACAGAGTAGTTTGCTTGTTCAGGTTAAAACCATCCTTGCAGTTTGGCTGTACTTCTTGGCAGGTCTGTCTTCCTTGCCACAGATGTCAACAATGGATGTTCTAAAAAGGCCACCTCTATGGTGCAAAAAGAATAAAGAAGAAGGTCATTTAAGAAAAACAAAACTATTTCAGTCTTGCTGGTGCAGTGTAGTAGCCAGGAAGAGAATATATCATGTGCAAAGCCTGAATTTAGCACTCGGGGTCTGGTAGAGGTGCAGCTGCTTCTCTGGGGACACTTCAGTAATGATGGAAGCAGCTGTTGCTCCTGCCCTGCTTTGTGTGAGGGTGGGTGGGAGGCTGTAGAGGCAATGTTTGCAGCCAAAAGCACTGGTGAGACAACCTTGGTCAGCCAGTTATGCTGTTGTTGCTCTCCTCCCAACCCCTTCCCAGTTGTGTCAAGGTTTGATGGAACAGCTGTGCTGCTGCTTGAAGGAGGGGGTGTTGAAGTGGCCCCAGAATGGAAGACTTGAAGAAGAGAGAGATGCCTAGCTAATGACATCCATATATAAAAATACAAACAAACCTATTCATACCTTGCAGAAACAGAGTTTCTTGTTATGAAGAGATGATTCATGAAATAAAAGAAAAGCTTCAGTAACATGTTGTACTTGGAGGACAACATTATTCAAAAGTGCTAATTATGTGCTTATACCCATGAACTAGCAACTAGAAACTTCAAATTTTTCAGGGCCTGTACAGAAAGCGCTCTAGGTGAGAACTGGGAGTGGACCTATGCTTCCATCATTCCCAATCCATACAGGTGGCAGTGATTAGTGAGGGTAAGCCCCATTGGACAAAATAGGACTTAGTTCTGAGTAGACCTGATTAGGATTGTGCCCTATATCAAACAATGTGCGATTATCTTGGCTGTCAGTATTGTCATAACTGCAGTCAAATAAATGACAATGAATTAGTAAAGTGCTGTTACTTGTTACTTAATGTTAGTGGTAAACTTCCCCCCCCTTACCGTTTTTGTTCATTTCTGTCTAGATCATGCAGACCAATAGCCCCAGTGACATACACCTGAGTGAATGGCAGAAGAATTGTTTTGCTATTACCTCTGGCACCTGTACACCAGCACAGAAGGCAGATGCATATCGTGCACAGATTTTACGCATTCAGTATGCATGGGCAAACTCGGAGATCTCCCAGGTTTGTGCTGCCAACCTGTTCAAAAAATATGCAGAAAAATACTCTGCAATTATTGACTCTGACAACGCAGAGACCGGCTTGAATAACTATGCTGAGAACATTTTGACTTTGGCAAGATGTCAGCAAAATGACAGTGACAAGTGGCAATCTGCTTTGACAACAAGTAACGTGATGGAATTGAAATGTGTGCAAGAGATGATGCAAACTGACAAAAAGTTCCATAGCTCTCTGATGGCACAAACAGATGTATGCCTTGATAAGGAGGTCAGTGCCTCTGTTTCTTCAGGTCTTCCCAAACTTGCTCTTGGCAGCAATGATGGAGAACCTGCACTTGGGGCTAGCTCATCAAATTGTGTAACTCAAAGACCAGATATCCCTGGCAGACTCTTGGCTTTGAAAAGTCATCAGGCTGGTATGCCTTCTTCAACCAAGGCAGGAGGTGCTCATTCTTTTTCATCTGTGCCTGTAAATGAAATATCTTATATTCCCTCCCATGCATCCCCATTATTTGGGAATAGTGAATCAGCATTTAATAATTCTCTGACATTCACAACAAATTCTAGTTCGGGTCCAAATTCATCATCTCCTGTTCAATCTGTTATTCCTGCAGGGATGAGCAATCTGGGAAAAAGAAAAAACTTTTTTGCATTCAATGAAGATAATAGTAATAAATCTTCAGGTTGTGTTTCTAACAAGTTTTCAGGAAATAAAGAAGGAAAGAACTTTGCAGGGAATGGAAGCAAAAACAGTGAAAATATATCATTTGGTTTCAAAACTGCAAAGGAACAACTCTGGGTAGATCAGCAGAAGAAATACCAACAACCCCAGCGTACATCACTCCAATCTTATGGTGGAGCGAAAAAATCTTTGGGAGCTGGAAGGTCTCGGGGTGCATTTGGAAAGTTTGTCCCTCCAGTGCCAAAACAAGAGAGTAATGGAAACATGGGAATACAGAGCAGACCTTATGGACCTGGATCTGTAGAGCTGACTTCTCCAACAGATGAGCAGTTAAAGAATATAGAACCAAAAATGATAGAACTTATTATGCAGGAGATCATGGACCATGGGCCTCCAGTACACTGGGATGACATTGCTGGAGTTGAATTTGCAAAAGCAACTATCAAGGAAATAGTGGTGTGGCCTATGTTGAGACCTGACCTTTTTACTGGCTTACGGGGTCCTCCAAAAGGAATTCTTCTTTTTGGTCCTCCTGGGACAGGGAAGACTCTCATTGGCAAATGTATTGCATGTCAATCCGGGGCCACATTTTTTAGCATCAGTGCTTCTTCACTGACCTCCAAGTGGGTAGGTGAAGGAGAAAAGATGGTCCGTGCATTGTTTGCTGTGGCACGGTGCCAGCAACCAGCAGTAATTTTCATTGATGAAATTGATTCTCTTTTATCCCAGCGTGGAGATGGTGAACATGAATCTTCCAGAAGAATAAAAACTGAGTTCTTGGTCCAGTTAGATGGCGCGACAACCTCTTCTGAAGATCGCATACTAGTTGTAGGTGCAACCAACCGGCCACAGGAGATTGATGAGGCTGCCCGAAGGAGACTGGTGAAGAGACTGTATATCCCACTTCCTGAAGCATCTGCCAGAAAGCAGATAGTATCTCATCTGATGTCAAAGGAACATTGCTCCTTAACTGAAGAAGAAGTAGAGCTCATTGTTAAAAAATCAGATGGGTTTTCTGGGGCTGACATGACTCAGCTTTGTCGAGAGGCTTCTCTAGGCCCTATCCGTAGCCTTCAATCTATT
This sequence comes from Tiliqua scincoides, assembly GCF_035046505.1. Taxonomy (NCBI): domain Eukaryota; kingdom Metazoa; phylum Chordata; class Lepidosauria; order Squamata; family Scincidae; genus Tiliqua; species Tiliqua scincoides. The sequence continues at coordinate 67,247,957 of NC_089825.1, read as the reverse complement.
GATATTACAACTGTCAAACCTGAGCAAGTACGACCTATCGTTTTTCAAGATTTTGACAATGCTTTAAAAACAGTGCGCCCCAGTGTGTCCTCCAAAGACTTGGAACTGTATGACACCTGGAATCAAACATTTGGGTGTGGAAGATAACAGGAAGAGGTTTGTTTCATTTGGTTCTATAGTAACCTGAATTTTGATGGTCTTTCATTTTCAAAACATTCTTGGTCTTCTAATAAATGTGAAGAAACTCTGTTACGCTTTTGCTTTCATGAGTGAACTCATGCAAATAAAATTGCTTTGCATCATTCCTGTCATTAGTGATTATAATGCTTGATATACTTACTAAGAAGCAAATCCTATTGTACTCAGTGTGACACAGAGCCTGATCCTATGCACATTTACTCAGAAGTAAGTCCTATTATAGTCAATTGGATTTATTCCCAGGTATGTGTGGATAGGATTGTGGCCTTAGGGTTCAGTCATATCCAACTTTCTAGTGCTAATGTAACCCCAAGGTGAGGGAACAAATGTTCCCTTCTCTTGAGGAGGCCTCCGTGACCGCCCCCACCATCACAGGATGTAGTGTGTGCCCCATTATCATGGCTGCAGCAGCACTGAAAAGTTAGATAGGATTGGGCCCTTGTGGATAATTATGTACCGTATATATGTCTTTGTAGTAAAGTTATGATAGAGCAACTATGATACTTGTACACTGTAATCAATGCACAGTGCCCATAGCAAGGATCTGTTAAAGCTCTTTTTCCTTTGTTACAGTCAAAAATTTCCAGCTGATTATCTTTTATGGGTCAGTATTAATCTCTGAGACATTGGGCATACTCCAAAACTTATAAAGCACCCTCTAAAATTGCTATATTTTGAAATATTTTTTCTGCTTTTTCACTATAGGTGATCCAAAGCAGCTTCTAATTAAATAGGAAAGATGCAATAAAATAGCCAACATAACACATTTTTCTGTATAAAATGGTAGTGGTGGGAGCCAAGATCAGAACAGTGGGGCAAAGTGGTAAAGCCCCCCAATCTCAGTTTTGCCCTGTTTTGTTGCCTCCCCAGCCCAATTTAAAACAATTGCCACCATTCCACATTGTGCATTCTGAGTAACAGCTGGTTTGACCATGGTCTTTTAGTAAACTTTATATAAAGTTGGTAAGCTTTTATAACTACTTTGGCAGATTTATCTTCCTTATGAGTTTCATTTTTGGTGTCTAGGGACAAAAATATCTGAGAATTGCTCCTTGTTGATATATTTTGACTTGTGTAAAGGCAGATGAAGGGAAAGATTGGCTCAGGGCCCTGTAGTTAGTTACTGGCCTGCTCCCCACTTAAACCTTTTAAGTTGGGATCTAGACAGAGAAAGGCTACCTCAGGGAAACCTCCCCTAAAGTGTGGGAAATGTGGTGACCTGCTTCTTCTTGAATGGAGGGCAGACAGGTAAAACAGTACAAATACAAGAAGTTTTTTAAAAGCTGAAAAATGTAAAAGCGAGAGAGAGTGCAGCAAGAATAAAAGGCATTGGTAAATTAACCCATTTCTGCCAAGCCCACAGGGGTACTCATTTGATCCCTGTTATGCTTATGCAACATTGGGCAGAAATAGCTTAATAGAAGAAGGGGGAGGTACCAGAGGTTTTGCAAGGATACTTAAATGCAAGTAGCAAATAAAGCAAAAACCCTGATGCAACTTCTCTGGGTTCTTTCCCTGCTTTATTTACACTGTTCCAAGATGTGCTGCTTCTGGCAACCATATTTGCAGCAAAGTGAGTTCTGAGACATCAGAAATTTCTCACTTAAGATTTGGGCAAATGTGCAAATAGGGCTGCATAACTCTACTTTTAAAAATACATCCCTGGGAGGGGTCACCTGAATTTTCCCCTTCTGAAAATCAGGTGGGCTTCAAGGTTAAGTGAGCTGGCTTGAAAGCAGGTCCTTTGTTTACTGGTCAGTTGTGAAAGATGAAGATGCTCAAACAATAAACACAATAGGGCAATCATAGCTACTGTCTTCAAATGAGCAGCCTCTTCAGGATGCTGAGGCATCACAAAAGCACCTGAGATTATGGAAAGGTCCGAGGCAGGTAAAAAAAATTGGCAAAAAGGGCACCATCTGAGATTTTTACCACACCTAATTTCAGTGTAATTCTGAAAATATATTGATGGAAAATAAACAATATTTTAGAAATGTCAATTGTAGAAGTTACCTAGTGGAAAATTTAAAACATTTTATGTAAACAGAAGGATAAAATGCAGTTCAGTGAGCGGGGTCTAGAAGGGTGCCAATGAAAAAACTCATTCAAGATATATTGCCGAACATCTGAAACATATGACTAGTTGGGTCACATAAAAATCATTTCTATTTTTATTTCAGTATTTATATTGTGTTCCATGTTTCAGGTGGCTACCAGAAAACCATACAAATTTCAAAAGAACCTAGAAACTGTTTGTTAATTAGAAGCGAAGAAAGAAAGAGCTTTAAAACACATTTGATTGTGATTATTTTTTAAACAAGTGCAGGCACAGTAGTAGTTTGACTAAGATTTTCCTTAGTTTTGCAAGAGATTTCTAAGAGATCCTTATTCTTCAGGCATCTTGTGGAATAAGCACTTTCTATATTTTCAGTTTTGTTGAACTTAGCTGCCTGAAAGTCTTTGTAAAACTTTCTGTTTTGTGTACAGAAGTTCCATGCCCTCTAGAAAGCTGATATATCTGGTGCTGGGGTGATTGCTTCTGCTGAAAAAGGAAAAAAAGACACGCCAACAACACTAAGAAGGGTATCAGCTGGGTATGCCCAAGTTATTGCTATGCCTGAAGTTCATCAAATCCCAGCCATGATGTACTGAACTACCTTTATTGAAAGAAAAGTTGACTATTCTTAGTTTGTAAAACTTGACTCTACTTCAGTATTACATTGACACTGTTTTTGCCCATATATATATATATATATATATATATATATATATATATATATATATATATATAGTATTACATTGACACTGTTTTTGCCCATATATTCTCATGTAGTTTTTTTTAAAGTGGTGCTTAAACTAAAATTGCCTTCATTGATGACTTTCTCTTTCATTAGTGTGCAGGCGATTTGCATATTTATCCTGCCATCCTGAAGAAATCCAGATCAGCTACTGAGAATCAAGGATCTTTTCAAACCAGTGGGGGTTGGTGACTAATATATATATATGTGTTCCATAATCTCCTTTTAAAATGCTACCCCAAATGAAAAATCGCATAATTTCACAAAATATAGCCAATTGCAACAAAGCCTGGCATGATTGCAATTTAAGGCAAATGATGCAGACAAATTCACTTTAATGGATATGTTCAGTAGATGCAAAAATATAATATTCCCTTATTTATTCTTTTTGGCTGGTTGAACTTGGTGAGAAGAAATGCAGTACCCTCTTCCTTTAGTGGTTCATAACATTAAGCTTTCTTCCCCCCCCCCCTTCCCAAATTGTAGTAAATAATTTCTGCAGTCTTGGAAAGGTGAACCTTCATTAACAATTAAGGCAGTTCAAAAATATTTTCATTTTCTTCCTTTATTTTCCATATCTGAGTTAGCTAAATTGCACTGGTACATTCTGAAATCTCTGTTTGCATTTCCATTTAAAAGAACTACACCAGTTTTAGAACACAGAACTTGATGAGCTAGTAATGGTGCCACTCTAATAAACTAACCTCTGTAAAGAGGCAGTATGGACAAGTTTTCAATGAGACTGAAATATTCGGAGAAGAGATGTACTTGTCTTTACAAATACAAATCAGTGTTCATTTTTTGTACAACACACAGCCTCCCTCCCCCAAGTGTTTGACATTTCCCTGGTTTGATTTTTTAAAAATTTAAAAAAACTTAATTTTTTAAAATCAATAGAATTTTAAAAAACTGTATTATTCAGAATAAATTATACCAAGGTAAAATAAATTAAAATTATAATTGTGAAATTTGAAAACACTTCTCAAACTAGCAAGCCTCTGATGAAGCCATTAAAGGCATAGAGCTGTCAGAAAAAAAGAGTGTTGTGGTGGAATGAAAATCACATGACACTTATGCTTTGTTGAGAGAGAAAAGTATTGGATTAACTGAGTTAGGATTAACTGAGTTAGGGTACAATCCTAACTCCTTATGTCAGTGGTTTCCAGCACTGGCATAGCGGTGCCAATGGGGTATGTGCTGCATCTTAAAGTTGGGTGGCACCCACGGAGGCCTCCTCAAAAGTAAGGGAATGTTTGTTCCCTTACCTCGGAGCTGCATTACCCTTATGTCAGTGCTGGAAAGCACTGACATAAGGGGTTAGGATTGCGCCCGTAGTTTCATTGACACAGATGATGTATTTGATATTTTTAATACACAGTTTTTTTAACCTGCCTGATCCTTGGGAGACTCTGGGCAAGCAATCCTTATAAATATTAGGACTGCAACATTTTCTCATTCAATCAATCAATCAATTAATTAACTGATTGAATAATCAGTTATCTTTGATCACCTGAGAAGGTGCCTCCATTAAATTGGATAGCATATTTGTTTTGGTACTTTTTTAAAAAATGCAACAACTTACAAAAGAGGTGTTCTCTCAGATGCAAAAGGAAATGTCTTTTCTTAAGAGAGTGCCTATTCTAATATGTGCATACTTCATTTAAAACAAGTATGCTTTTTCTTCAATAGTATTCTTTATTTATTTGCATAATCAGTTAAGGGACTAATGGTGCAATTCTATGCATAACTACTCAGCAGTAAGCACCACTGAGTTCAATGGAACTTACTCCCAGAATAAGTGTGTATATATAAGGTCCACTGGATTTATGGTAATAAGAATGACTTTTGAGTAGGCGTGGACAGGCTTCTGCTGAGCTTACATGATCAAATAATTTTGTTAACTGCTTGACCATCCAGATAAATTACATATGAACCTACCCATTTGTTAAGATCTGAGAGGGAAATTGGCTCTTTGTATTTCCTGTGCTCTTCTAAGGCTAGATTGGTGGTGCTGTGTGGTATGACCTTCTTAGTACTGGCACTCACTTTCTGGAACTTCCTGCCACCTGATGTGCACCTGTTTTTTTATTTTTGTCTTTTTCATGAATTGTATGGACTGTTGGAATTTTTTTCCTGTAATCTGCTTTGAGTTCCCTTGTGGGGAGAAAGTGCAGAACATAAATAAAAAATAAAATACAATGACATAAATACAGCTTAAAATGAAAAGAATTGCAATATTAAAATGTTGCATATGAAAGAGCATACCACTCAGTTCTAGTCTTTGTGCTGTACTATTATGCTTCTGAGACTATTCTTTGGCTTTGGTTTGGCTTCAGTCTAGTGCAGTGCTCACCAAACTATGGCCGTGGGCCAGATCCAGCACAGCACTGCATCCCTCCCTTGTGTTAGTAGCGCTTACCGTTCCACCATGCTGCTCATATGAAGCCCACCCCACTGCTGTAACACGATACTCTAGGCCAGGGGTGTCGAAACATTTTGGCAGGAGGGCCGCATCATCTCTGACACTGTTGCGAACCAGGAAAAAAAAGAATTTCCATTTAAAATTTAAATAAATAAATTTATTAGAGATGGAACTTAAATGAATGAATGAAGGTCTTGCAGTAGCTCAAAGCCTATAAAAGGCCTTGCACAAAGTAAGGCCAGGCTCTCCTTCGCTGCCACTGCTGCCTCACAGACCTGAAACAGCAAGTAGTGGAGGGAGCCCTTGTCTCACAGGTCAGGTGAGAGGTAGAACAGTTGCCCTCATGCTGAAAGCAGTTGCATCCAGCAGCTCCAGCAAGACACAGGAGGGCCAGAGGCTCATTGGAGACTGGGGGGGCTCCCTGAGGGCCAGATTGGGAACCCCGAAGGGCCGCATGTGGCCTCCAGGCCAGGTTTTAGGCACCCCTGCTCTAGACCAGGGGTCTCCAAACCCTGGCCCAGGGGCCAGATGCGGCTCACGGCCAGCCTCTGCATGCACTCTGCATTTGCTCTGGTGTCCTTTCATCTGCTAATACAGGGGTCTCCAAACCCCGGCCCAGGGGCCAGATGTGGCCAGAGGCGAGCGTCTATCCAGCCCACGGCCAGCCTCTTGTCCCCTGAAAGCCCCTGGCCCACTTTGCCAAACATGACTGGAACTATGCTCTGGTTGCATCTGGAGAGTGTTCTAAGGGCAGAAAGGCTGAATGAATGAGCCCATTCATTCATTTATTCACACATCTAAGTTCCATCTCTAATTTATTTATATAAATTTTATATTTAAATTTTTTTTCCAGCCCTCAGTACTGTGCCAGACATTTGATGTGGCCCTCTGGACAAAAAGTTTGGAGAACTCTGCTCTAGATAGTTGTGTCTACCTAGAAATACAGGCGCAAAGCCTGCTGGAGCAGTGGGCCGCAAACATGACTGCTTAGTACAGTGTTTCTCAAACTGTGAGTCAGAACCCACTAGGTGGGTCGCGAGGCCGTTTCAGGTGGGTCTCCATTCATTTCAATATTTTATTTTTAACGAATTAGACTTGATGCTACCATGTTAAGTGACTGCATTTGGGAAAATGTTACAGTCCTGTACTTTTAACAAGCTACTATGTATATTCCTTTAACAATGATAGTCAATGGGACTTACTCCTGGGTAAGTGCGGGTAGGACTGCAGCCTAGGATTGTTAAAAATGTTCCTGCTTGATGATGTCACTTCCGGTCATGACATCACTTCTGATGGGTCCTGACAAATTCTTATTTTATGAAAAGGGTCCTGGTGCTAAATGTGTGAGAACCACTTAGAGTGTTGTGTTACAGCAATTGGGTGGGCTTCATCTAAGCTGCTTGATGGAACTGTAAGAGTGGGTCCGAACTGGGACTGCTTTTTCTGTGCACAGCTTCCTGGGTTTGGAGACCACTGACCTAGTGTAACATTTTTGCTCTTAAACATTTTTTGCTATTTAAGGATCATGACAAGAATTTTACAGTTTGCCACCAGGTGGAGATATTTTCTCAAAGAAGTGTTGGCTGGCCCTTAAATGTTTATAAAGGCTGTTCTTTCTGCTTTCAAACTTGAAAAAAATGGGAAGTGGCAGGCAAGAGTGAGAGCAACACACGATATCTTTAGACATGTTCTGGAAGACTGTCCTTCAGTGAAGCAAGTGAGGGAAAGATAAAAGAATTGCTTGATGGAAGGAAGCCATGTGTTAAATGCAGGCACTCAGCATGGAGACTGATGCAAGTAGAGAAGGGGTAGTTTGCCAGAAAAATTGCAAGCCTTCTTCCCTATGATTTGGGCTGCAATTCTATAGCACTTTCCTGGGAGTAACTCTCATTGAACACAATGGGGCTTCTGAATAGGAAGCAATAAGGTGATATAAGCATTGGCTCCTACAAAAACTGCCCCTTCTCTAGCTATGATTAAAAACGCTAACAAGGAAACATTTGTTGGTTATTCCAAAGAGGGCTTCCCCTTCCATCTCCTCTCATCCTCCTGAGATTCCAACCAATTTACAGAGAAAAACTTCAACCAAAAGCTACTTTTATTGCTGTCTCTCCTATTCGCTACAAGCAAGGGGGTGAAGATGGCAGTCCTTTAAAGCATAAAACCGGGGGGGGGGGGGCAGACAGTGGAGGGCTCCTCTGGGAGCCAATCTAGAGCACTGACTCTACTCCCCTAAGACTCAAATCTTTCAGATCTTGAAAATCATGTGAGTTTTCCTTAGTGTTGGGGAAACCCAGCATGGCTTGAGTCGAGTCACCGCCCCCCACAACTTGACTTGAAAAAGAGTCATAACAGGGGCACTTTCCGAGTTGCAGAGTCACCCTTTGGTGACTCTAATGGACTCAAGTCGAGTCGCCCCCCCCCCTTTTAAAAAGTGGAAAAAATGGGGCTGCTGCCAGGCAGTGTGTGTGTCTGTCAGAGCTCTCTGAACACTCCCCTGCTGTCCCCACCCATTTGTAAATCGGGCAAGGGGGTGGGAGGGACGGACAGATGGTGAGAGAGCCAGGAGAGAAGCTGCAAGAGGGAGGAGGAGGAGGGTCATTAGTAGCAGCTGGGAGGTTTACCAGAATGACCTGATCCTTGCAGCTCTACTCAGAAGTAGCCCCACTTTAGCCATTCATTCAATGAGGGTTGCTCCACCTCCTGCCCTCCCTCAGGAAATATGAGAGTGCGGATCCTTTGTCCAATGATCACCCATTCCTTCCTTCCTTCCTTCCTTCCTTCCTTCCTATCAGAGATGGAAAAAGAGAGCCCAGTCCTGCCTCCCCACTCCTGCTCGCATTAACCCTTTCCTGCTTCCTGGCTAGAACTCCCTACTGCTTGCCATCAGAATGCTTGCTCCACAAGGTTTTCCACGCTGCAAAAACAGTAAGCAGGCACCCCAGACACAGGCAGACTTGAGTCAGCAGTCGGGGGGGGGGGCCCTGACTCGAGTCTTTTTCAGAGTCATTGATTCATGAGTCGCCGAGTCAGCAAAAATCATGCATTTTCATTACTTGAGTCAGAGTCACTGACTTGAGTTCCCAACACTGGTCATGTTCTAAAACCATGTGATTTGGAACTCAGAGTAAAAAGTGAAAAAGGTATTTGGTGTATTCGGGGGCGGGGGAGGAATTCAAGGAAACCCACATGGGTTTTGCATCCAAACATGCAAATATTCATTGCACATTTGTTCTGGGCCTAAGACATACACCCCATGAGTCACAGGCATGCACTTTGGGGCTCATCTACTATAACATGCAATACATGTGGCTGTCCTTGAAAAGCTTTCAGAAACGACAACAGCACTGGGCTCTGATACGGCCCTGTCCTGGGTCTCCTCCAACCATGTCTCAGATCGTGGTGGGACGTGAAGATGATGAATGCAGAGAGTGGGCAGATCAATGTTGAAGGGGATAGTCTTTCAGGTACCTTAGTCCCAAGCCACACAGGCCTTGAAGGATTACAATTTACCTATTTAGAGTAAAAATAGTATTATTTTCCTGGTTTTTATCAGATTTATTGTTTTTAATCATTTTTTATTGTTCAATTGTCTTGATATTCTTATCAGACTTGAGAAGTTTGGGAGTTTTATTATTACTGGAAGTGTTAAATGTTAGGGTGTGTTAAATGTTTGTGTGCAAGCTGCCTGATAATGTTATTTGAAGAGTGGGATAAAAAACTGAATTTAAATAAATTTTGCAAAGTCAGACATTAGGCCATCTAGGCAGCTGCCCAGACCTCACAGGGGTGCAGTACTGACCTTTGAGGGCACAGTTTTATGCAGATTAGATTTTCATTAACCCATGTGTCGCCCAGGCCCTGACAACTCAGGTATTCTTGGGAGCAAGGGTCTCCTTGGGAGTAGGGAGCTCCTCAAGAGTAGAGGAGCGACCTGAGTGCTGCCTGTATCCAGCCCCCAGGCTGAGGGTTTCCCTGGGAGAAGCTACAGCAACTCCCCTACCCTTAATTGGCCTGTCAGTTACCTTGGATGGGTGGAATCTGTCCCTCTGTGTAGAGCTGGGCCCCAGGAGGGACAAGAACAAGAGGGGGTAAAGACACCCAGGGAAGGCAGCTGCAATACTCCCAGCTGTGGGGTAACCCCAGGGGACAGCCTCGCCCTGCAGTTGTGGGTTCAAGGGAAGACCCACCTAGCCGAACCCAGCTAGCCTGTGAGGCCGCAACCCCATGCCCCAGGAAGCCTCAAGGCAGACGTGAACCTCTTCACAGGGCACTAGCAACCCTGCCTGGGCAGAAGGACTTGCCTGCGGCAATACTCTTGTTGGACTTATGAACTGTTGTTGCACCACAAGCTGGGCCCCTTGTGGTGCAACAAGGGGTCTGATGAATGCAAAGGCAATTACCCGAATAAACAGCCTCTCTCAAGCAAGTAAACTGTCTCTGTGGTCCATCCCTAGGAGGCGTAAGTCATCTCCACCCCATACACCCTCCCAGTTAGAGCCAGACCCCCTGGGGGGAAGGCAAAGTCCCTCCATGGACATCATATCATGTAAAAAATGCAGCTGACAATTTATAGTGTTTTATTTTAAAATAAATGCCACAACAGTGCTATGCAATGCAGTTAATTATGGAGTCTTAAAGGGAAAAAATGGGGAGTGGGTGGGTTTGCAAGTAGTTAGCCTTGTCTAGGGTACAAAATAGCCTGGCCATACTTCCCATTATTTATTTCTTCTGGAAGTGGTGGGAAGCCTACCCTATTTCCCACTATGTGGGACAGGATATTGTGATACTGAAGTTGCTTTAATGCTAGTGCTAGTAAACCCTTAGAAATGAACAGTGTGTGTGTGTGTGTCATCTGGACAGAGCCGCTGTTCTATTTTATGCATTGTGCAGCCAAATAAAACACCCCTTTTGACTTGGCACATTTTAACTGGCATTGAAGTCAGCCAAAGTTATAAGGGGCAACTGTTCTATATGTGAATCAGGGAACAGGAAATTTTAGCAGATGTTCAATGTGCAAGAAAAAATAAGAAATGATTTGCATCCAAAAAAGGACAGGCTATACCACAAAGCAAACAGAGCCCAGTAGGTAAAGAGCATAACCAATTGTCCCAGGGAAAGTCACGTGCTGATTAGGAAGTGTGGGTGTGCATGAAAGTGTGCAATAGCCATTGCATCAGACATGATAACAAGTAGGGCTTCTGTTGAAATTCCTACAAATGCCAAAGGTACAGGTAGTCCATCACAGATTCTGGTTTCTTAAAGACCAAACTAGACAAGATGCATAATGTGGCATTGTTTTTCTATTGTTTGGAAGCTTTAATCTCTCTCTCTTTTTTTAAATAGCCACTGTGTAGTTCCAACCTGGGACAGTGGCATACAGAGAGGGTTAACCCTTCCCCTTTGCAATCTTTCTGAGAATCATCACCCTCCATCTTCTGAGTGTGCCAGAAGCAGAAACCTATGAGCACATCTTACTTATCATAGGGAAAAATGCCACAGAGGGGTGTTTGAAGGCCCAATCCTATCCAGCATTCCAGCACTTGATGCAGCTGTGTCAATGGGGCATGTACTTAATCATGGGGTGGGGGGTGCAGTCACAGAGGCCACCTCAAGGTAAGGTAACATTTGTTCCCTTACCTTGGGGCTGCATTGTGGCTGCATCCATGCTGGAAAGATGGATAGGACTGGGCCCTTAGTCCTCATGCCCCCTCATGTTTTACTCCTTACTCCTTTCTTTTTGATTTTTTTAAAGTGTCTGATTGTTTTTTTTAGTACCAAAAGACAGAAATGCAATGATGCATTTCTTAGTTGGCCCAAAGTGATGAGAACAAGCTTTATCTACTCCTTTTTTTAATTTTTTGGTCAGGGTCTCTTTAAAAGTTAAAGAACAAAACAGTTCCCAAAAAAATACTGTAGTTGGACAGCTAGGAATAGGACAGTTTGCATCCATTTTCCTTCCTATATTTATTTCCCTCTTCTCTCCAACTCACTTGTTAGTTACCTGCACTTAGGCTGCAATCCTAACCAACATTCCAGCACTGACATAAGGGCAGTGCAGCTCCGAGGTAAGGGAACAAACATTTCCTTACCTTGAAGAGGCCTCCATGACTGCCCCCCCCCCAACTGCAGGATGCAGCACATGCCCCACTGGCACAGCTATGCCGCTGCTGGAAAGTTGGTTAGGATTGCACCCTTAGTGTGTTGCATCCAAAGATTCCCTTCTTTTGATGCAATTGTTTTATTTATTTGTACAGTTTGGTTTTCTTTGTTACATAATGTACAGTGCAAAAATAAAATTTGTAACAGCCCAATCCAGTTGGTCTGCCCTGCTGGCAGAATGGATGTTCTGCCAGTGCTACTACTGAAAAACAGTTGTAATGCATGCTCTAGCAGTGCACAAAGTAGTGTGCTGCTAAAGCACCAGAGCCTTTCTTGTGTGCATTGACATATAGCTGCCCCCCCCCCCTTGCTGGAAAAGGTAAGTCAAAGGAGGACGCGGGAGAGGGTGGGGGGAAGACAACAGGGCAGAGAGGGAACAAAACCGAACAGGGAGAGAAGAGGACAAGGGGGAGAGACTAAGAGAGGAGGTGGATCCAGCAGCAATGGTGCAGTTCCTATCTCCTCTGGCAGCTGCCTTCCCACTCCCTTTCCTTGGACTTGCAGCAATTAAATGAGCCAGGGAGACCCATTGTGGAGCAGAAGATCTATGTATCTATGTATGTATTTAAAAGATTTCTACCCCACCTTTCCTCTGCTGAAAGCAGATGCCCAAGGTGGCTTACAATTTATAGATATAAATAAATACAATATACAATAGAATAAAAAATAGAAAAACCAAAATAACAATAGAAAATAAACTGGAAATACAATGGGAGGGGAAACACCAATTGGAGGATGGCAAAAATACTCAAGGAACTGCTATAGAGGCACAGGAGGCAGACATCCCAAATCAAAACGAAACAAAAATGTTTTAAGCCCTTGCCTAAAATGTCATGAGAGAGGGGGAAGATCTTATGGATAGGTAAGGGGATAAATCCTCTTTCCCTTCCAATGTCTCCCTATCTGCCCACCCCACTGGATAGAGCATGTGCCTTTTTGGCACAGCTGCACCAGTGGGGCAGGCAGAAGGAAAAGACTAGGCTGTAATGCAGGAATGGGGGAAATCTCCCAATCAAAGTGGCTGTCTAGGGTGACACCTGTCTCTTCATATGTTCTAGGCTGTAGGCATGTAGGCAACCTTCAGTCTCGAAAGACTATGGTATTGCACTCTGAATTCTGAATTCGCGCGTTCTAGGCTACTGATTCTCAAACTACAGAATCTGGTGTGGTGGACCAACAGTTTCCCCCCCCCCCCCAGTGTGCCGGGGGGAAAATATCTTTGCCATAAATCCATGGAAATTAACCATGGATTGGCAGTTGGTGGCTTGTGGACTGGCATGAGTCACAGACCACCACTTTGAGTAGCACTACACATAATTCCAAATATGAGTCTCAGATGCCATGAGAAAGGGAAAGATTCCAAATAGTAGAGATGTAGTTATAATTAATATAGTCTTGGAAAAGGTGTTATCTTTAAAGACATGTATGCATGGTTGAATTACAACTTCCTCCCAAAAGGGTGTTATGACTGGGAAGTGCCACATCATGTGCTGGATGTGCCCAGGCTCATCACACGCTGCCAGCATCTGGCATGAGACATCATTTCTGCAGTAAACTCACATGATTAACTTTTGCTGAATAAGCTGGACCTTCAAGTTGACTGAGCCTGAGGAATGTTTGTCACTAAGGCCATCTGCCATTCTTTTTACAAGTTGGACGCTCTAATTCCTCATTTTAGGCATCTCTCAAATATGAAATGTGTATCTGGTCACACCCTGAGAGCTGTTTGTATAGAAACTGTAGCAGTTTGGGTCGATCTTCTGCATTATACAAGACAGACAATAAAGGGGGTGTTCTCTGAGACAACATAAGAGATGCTTATCAGTCGATCTAAAGGCTTTTGTCCAGGCCTAGACTTGGCAGGTGTGGACCAGTGGCAGCTAGGCCATAGAGCAGCTTGGGCCAAAAAACCCCAAGCAGCTCCAGCTCTGCAAGCCTGGAGGTAGTGGCATGCTCATTTGTGGGTACCCTGCACAGGATGGGCCTTTTGAGTCCCTGGCTTCTCTCATACCAGGAATGCATGTGGCATCCATGGTATTCGCATGGTCAGCCAATCCACAGTGACGTCAATATTGGCAAGGAAGTACTCACCATGGGAGGTTTATAACCAATGTTACCAAGTGCTTGGGTCCCATTTCCTGACATCCGACCAATGGTCTAAGATGGTGGGATTCAAGGTGAATCCATGCTGGAGCCTGGGACAAAAGAGAGGCTTGCTACTGAAGCACATAGAGGAGCAGAAATATCCAATACCAGCAGTTCCCAAACTATGGGTTCGGGTCCCACCAGTGGATTGTTACCCAATTTGGGGGGGGGGTGGTCATGAAACTGACAGGGTAGATTAGGCTATGTGCCTCAAGGGTTAAACAAGCTACTACTTGGGGGGGGAACACTGCTTCCCAATCACCATTCTAGTCACACAACTTGACATTTATAAATCGGGTAGCAGCTGCTAGGGCAGTGGTTCCCAAATGTTTTAGCACTGGGACCCGTTTTTTAACATGATACTGTATCGGGACCTACCTAGCTTTACAAGACTTTAAAAAAATGATCTAGAAAGAAATAATGTTTTTATTTTTATTTTTATTTACTTACTTACAAGTAATATTTTATTTATTTATTTATTAAAAAACCAGATCCATTTCTCAAAATGGGGCAGCCCTAAGGAAAAGCCTCAAGGTTTGAGGGGCTTAGTTATGTGACCAAACCTTCACCTGCCCCATTATCTGTCATTGACAGACTTGGGGGGAAAAACATACCGGAAAAAGGACACTCAAACATTGATCTCTCTGTACAGGCATGCGCTGCTTAGCAACCTTCCACTTAATGATGGACTGCATAGGATGGTCAAAGCACAACAAAAAAGCTCTTAATGAAGAGTCAGGTCTCCTGTAGCTGCAGCAGAGTTTGTTTACACAACGAAGAGGCTCTTAATACAAAGAAAAGACAATCTATGTCCAGTAGCCTGTGCGGCCAGCTAGTGTCTGGCAGGGAGTGTCTGTCTACACAACAAAGGCACTAGACTGGGCTGAATGTTCACTTAATGACCTAATTGTGTAAGAATGGGGAGCAGAGAAATTGTTAAATGGTGCTCACCTGTATTAACACAAGCTTGCAAACTGCAGGAAGTCAGCTCTTTGTAGGGCAGCGTTAGGCCATGTTGCTCAGGAAGGGGATTAGAATCTGGCCTAAGTGCCAGAGGCCGGTAACGCTGGGGGGTTACCTGGGCCCACATTGCCCAGTGGTCCACCTGCCCTGGAATGTCCTTCCCCACCCTTCCCTAAGCCCTGCGTGGCAACCTGCTGTTGGTGCAAACTTACTTCCACTGGGTCTTGCGCTGGCTTCCCCAGCTTGAAAGGAGATGCAGACGTGCCTTATGGCACATTTGCAACACTCCTTGGCTGGTGCAAGAATCTTACACCAGCTAATTGAGTGCTCAGGATTGCATTCAAAGCCTCTTTTCTCCAACGACAGGTAGAATTTGTCTGTGGAAAAGTGTGGGGTGATTTCATGCTAAATAATGTTGCATACATAAAATGTAAGTTAGAACATTGACAGGTAGATCATGAAGAAGGCCGATCACGTGTGTAATAATATTCATCTTGACTGTGTTAACTCACCCCCACCTACTAAGTGATAGAGACTTCCATCTGTTCAATTCCCGATTTAACTAATCGATCTTCATAAACTTGGAGATGTCTCATTGCATTATCACATCTCAATAAACCAAGCTGCACAAGCACCAATTAAAGCATCATTTCTCAAACACTGACCTGTGGGTACTTTTACTCATTGGCATAAGATCTGATTTGGACCAGTTAATCAGATATCCAGGTGGACTGCCAAAATTATCAATCAATTCAACCAATTGAAGGATTGAAATGAACGAGTCACTGCTAAATAGAAAGGAATCATCTGCAGATTACAATTATCATATGCGCACGGTCATCCACACATATATCTTTAATCATATGCCAGTGGAAAGATATTTGCAGGCAATTATGCTGTAACACGCTCTGTGTGGGGCTACCCTCTAAAACAGTTTGGCAACTGTAATTAATAGAATGCTGCAGCTCAACTGGCTATGACTTGGCTGGACCACAGCTTCAGCAGCTACACTGGCTGCCCATTCTTTTCTGGTCCCAATTCAAGATACTAGTTCTAACCTTTAAGGCCCTCCATGATTTGGGTCCAAGCTATCTGAAAGACCGCCTCCTTCCATACACTCCAGCCCGACCTCTTACATCTCTGAGGAGGTTCTTCTACAAATTCCTCCTCTGTTCCAAGTGAGAGGGGTGGCAGCTCGAGGGCAAGCCTTCTCTGCAGTGGCACCTCAACTATGGAATTCCCTTCTAGGAACTGAGAACTAGTTCCTCCCTCATGAGTTAGGTGAGTCCTCAAAACATTCCTGGTTTGTCTGTTGTTTGGTTGCCAAGTGAATATTTGCCCTCTGCACCTCTGAAATACTACAGTGGCTTGACTGACTCCCCAAACGTATTTGCTCCCTGTAATGGAAGATCAGGAGATCACTGGGCAGATAATGTCGTGTTGACAGGGATTCCCATGTTTTGACAGTTGGTTGACAGCACTGGGAAGGGCAGGGCTTGTGTCCACAGCTGAAATTAATTAAGTCAAGATGGAGACTTTGATGGACATGGATGGAAGACATGGCTCACACCTGAGCCTCATTTTGGGTTGATGGGACACTGCAAGGACTAAAGGGGTGGCTCACACCTGAGCCTCATTTTGGATAACAGGGACTCTGCAAGAATAAAAGCAGTCCCAAAAGAAGCATAAAGAAAATGGAGGGGGATGTTGAGACTCTGACAGATCTGTGTTGGACCCATCCAAGGATGGATATGGGGCTGCTGCCAGGTAGCTACTAGGAAGATTATGTTGAATTGTGCTTTGAAGCTGCTTCAGACTTGCACTAAGTGAAGTTTGGGGGTTGGGAAAGCCTCTGGACAAGAGGAATTGCCAGGGAGTATTTGTATAGCAAAAAATGTTATTAATTGCTCTCAAACTGATAAGGGTGTTCGGTAGTTCCTTTGCACACCACAGTTGCTGTTTCTGGAGAAGGGGAGGTGTTTATTAGCCTGAAAGTGGGCATTGGAAAGGAGATGGAATATTTTGGATGGGACACATTGGCTCAACAGTATGTGTTAGGTTAGCCTTGTCTTATGTTTCTGTTTTTTATTGTTAAATTTAAAAACTTAAATGCTTTTTTGATATTTTTATTTTTACCTGTGGAGTTACTTGTACTTTTTGTTTATGGAGCTTTGTAAGCTGCCTTGGGCATTTGCTTTGGCATGGGAAAGGTAGGATATAAATTTCTCAAATAAATAATAATAATCACTTAGTTCAGTTACCTTTAGGACCAAAGTGCCTAACAGTGCAATCCTATGCATGTCTATTTAAGCCACAATTACTTAAATAGTATTTAGTCCCAGGTAAGTGTGTTTAGGATTACAGTAAGTGCTTTTTGAACTCATTGTAATGAGTTCAAAATGCAATGCAAATGAATTAAAGGAAAACCCTGATAAATGAATTAAGTACAGCATGGAACCTCCAAATTAAAGACTCACCCCTGTTGAAAAAGAGAGAGAAAAATAAGAATCTAAAGTTTATCTAAAATAGCAAACACTTTTATGCTTAATATTGTGCAAGAGTGTTGCTTCGTTGACTTCAGTGGATTACTGTATAAGCCTACTGTCCAGTGCAAATGCTTTGCAGAACGGAGAAGATTGGTGGGTAGATGGGTGGGAAGGGAGTAGTGGCTAAACGCTGTACAAAACAGCCACATGCGTACCCACAGGAAAGGCCTTACTCAACTGTTTTCCTGTTTTAAAACACAACAGGTCACTTGAGGATAGGATTGCAAGATTCCATAGAAGACAGGGCTCATATGCGTCAAAGAGTTGTTTAGAAGGACCAACGTTGACTGGCATAATTGTTTTCCGGATCAGGGCATGTGGAGCAGTGGATGATACTGTGTTTGCTAAACTGCTTCTTTGTAAACAACTCCTTCAGGGCCCAATCCTGTCCAACTTTCCAGCACTGATGCAGCTATGCCAATGGTGTGTACTCTACATCCTGCAGTGGGGGGGGGGGCATTCATGGAGGTCCCCTCAAGGTTAGAAAATATTTGTTACCTTACCATTGTTCTGCATTGGAGCTGCAGAGTTGGAAAGTTGGATAGGATTTGTCCATAAGACCCTTCAGGGAATCTGGTAGCTATATATGATCAGAAAGCTTTCTGACAGACATCCAGACAGGACAGGTAGCCCATCTCTGCTACTTTCAGAAGTTTGTAATGTCACAAGTAGCTGCACTGTCCTTTGGCCTACTTCTTGTACATCTTCTTGTAAATCTGTCTAGGCATCTAAGGTTCTCAAATATTTTTTTCATACAAGTGACCATGAAACCAAATTAGATTAGTACCAGTAGCCTGGCAAACAACAATTAGCACATGATGCTTTCTCTTGCCTCACAATAAAGTGATGAAAAGCCATCATGTGCTTAATTTCTGTGTGCCAAGAGCAGAGTCAGAAAAAGTGGTGGCAACAGTCCTGATTGCTCTGAGATGACTTTGTCCAGGTCTTCAGACAGGAACCAAGTCAGGCCAAAGCCCAGTATTAGGAACACAGACTGGCCATAGTTCTCCAGAATTTCAGACAAGCCTTTTTCTTTGTCCTGCCTGGAAATGCTAGGGATTGAACCCAAGATCTTTGGCAAGCAAAGCAACTGCTCTTCCAGTGAACGGCAGCCCATCCTCTGAGAACAACGTTACAGCCCTGCGGAAGTAAACTGCTTGCTTGTCTCATGAGAGTTGCATACTGTTTCCAATCTGTCCCACTGAAATCATTGCAAAGGCTTAATTATGGCTTGGGCCTGCCAGTGTTTTCAGAATGTCTGAAGCGGCTGATACCTGTGTGACTATCAGTTGCTAAAACCGAAGCTGGATTAGGTTTATCCCAACTGTGCATGTTTTGAAAACGCCTTTGTAGAAAATGTGCGTGCTACTGCGTGTGTGTCTGGAAATCAGTTTTTTTTTAAAAGGAGCATTTCTTTAATTGCAAAGGAAATTAGGCAAGCAGTTTCTTTAGGAGATCAGAAGCAGAGGGAAAGCTGTGGGGTTATCTTGTCCTTCTGCCTCAGGAGTGTAGCAAGTTCTTCCCTATTTTCCGGAAATCCCACCCCCTTCCCCACATCTTATCTTGTGCTACTTTTTGCCCGTTGGCATTTGTACAAATTCCTTCTTCTTTTTTTCTCCCCCTTTTAAATGTCCGTTATTTCTTATGTTGCAATCCAGCACTCTTAAACAAATCTGGTACTTTCTGGAGCTAATTTTTCCTCCCTTTTTCTCTCTCTCCCCTATTAAGGAAGCAATATAGACTTAATCAGGTTTATGTGCATCTGTGCACAGGGGTGTGTGATTGTTTGATGGACACCAAGTGAAAGAAAAGTCAATCTGCTTGACTTTGTGTTTTTGAACAAGAAAGAACTGGGTGCTTCACATGTTACACAATTCCTGAAAGATAGGAAATGGTGTGTATCTCATGAGCTATGCACAAGATTAACACAGGGCATGATCCTAACCAGGTCTACTCAGAAGTAAGTCCTATTTTCTCACTGGGGCTTACTCTCAAGAACATGTGGTTAGGATTGCAGCCAGAGTTGACACAGAAATGATACTCAGGAATTTAGGACCCTATCCAACTTTCCAGTACTGATGCAGTCATGCCAACCAGGCAGGCTCTGCATCCTGTGGGAGATGGTCACAGAGGCCTCCCCACAGTAAGGGAATGTTTGTCCCTTACCTTAGGGCTGCATCGTGGCTGCATTGTCACTGGAAAGCTGGATAGGATTGGGCCCTTAGAGTGTCAGAAAATGACTGTTTAAGTGGTGCATCCTAGCACCATCCAGCATTTTGCAGGGATGTGTAATCTCTCTAATATATAAAACATATATATATTAGAGCCACATATAAAAGCTTTCTTCTGATGGTGTGCAGTAGTAGTGTGGTCAGGAACAGAGCCAGTAAAAAGTTGGTGATCCTACCAGGGCCTCGGTGATACACTCTCTCAAGCAGGAATAATAATAATGCCATATTCTCTAATTTGGAGTAAGCTGCCTACATCAGAATTTGTTCTTTTAGAGAAGTAGCCAGTCTCTATTTGCTGTTTTGCCAACTCATTCACACAGTTAAGTCAGGTAAAAGCAAGAGGCCAGATCAGTTCATTTTCACACAAGATGCTGATTAGGTTTTGCAAAGTAGTGTGGGTCATTAAGTAAAATGAAAAAGCAACATTGGTTGTTTTATTTCAAAATTTCTCCTTCCTGTTTGGTATTTACCACTCATGCATTCTAGACAAAACATGTTCTTAGGAGTTATTAAAATATTATACTACTCGTAGTATTGTGATAGTCACTTGAAAACAGCTGTTTGGTTCCTGTTCCCATTTAGGAAATCACTACTTCCATAGTTTGGCTAATTTGAACCATGCCAGATGGTGAAAGATGTGTGTTGGAAAGGGAATGCCAAGTAAATGGTTTCCCACAAATGGTTTCAAATGGGGAACAAGTGGCTGCTGGGCTATGCATGTAACATACTGACGTACAAGTAATTGTAAAAAAGCCGTTAGCATTATGCAGGGAGTTATTTCAAGGACAAAAGTAATCCCGTTTCTTCAGTTCTACTCATTCTGACCAGAATATCCATTCTGGCATGGAGAGACACAGTGTTGAGGCCTCTACTCTACTTATGAGATGTTAATTTTCCACCCAATTTTCCACTATTGTACATCTTCCTTGCATTCTCTACATTTCCAGTACATTTCCTTTGCTTTGAGTAGTCGAAATATTGCTCAGTCATTTAAGAACTATGCCATAAAACCTATTAGAGAGCTTACAGTCAGTCTCTCCCTTCTGCCATTTGAGATGGTCTCCCTTAAGAATGGCCTCTGGTTAATTAAACATCAGTGGTGCTGCTAAGTCATTAATGGGGTTCTCCCCTCCCAAAAGAAAAAGAATCTCCCAAGTTCTCTGTACTACAGTTTAAGTTATTTGTTCTCCCCAAAGAACTCTTAGTAATGTATTGCTGTGTCAGTGGTTGGGAATCTCTAATTCTGCATACAGTTCCTGGGATTCTTTGGTTGAACCCCCTCAATTAAATTGATATAATGCCAATAAATTTAAGGTGATCTACCTCCTGCTAAGATTTTTATTATATATAGTGCAAGCCTGAATAGCTTATCTCTCTCACACACACATGTCCTACTCTTGTGCATTAATAGCAGCCTATGATAGATACATTTAAGAGGTGAAGATTTTCCACTCACTTAATTCTACATTAGGAAAAGCTTCATTGCTATGTTTTTGTGAGTCAAAGGAATGCTAAAGATGCAAGTGCAGAGTCAGTAAAAAAAAATGTTGCAACTCTCTAATCCCAAAGGTTTAGACTTTTTCTTTTTCTCTAATCCAAAGTTTACACTCTCAAAACTTATTGAGGGGTATGTGTGGTCCTTTTTTGGTTAACTAAAGTATATTATTTTGTGGGTATAAACATAATTATCAAAGGATACGGACAGATGTGAGACTGTCTCCAAGTTCACCCTTTTCTCTTGTCTTGAAATAGACAAGAGGTAGGCAATAGTGATAGTCAGGTGTCTCATGGTGGCATCTCCATTGTGATTTTGGTTGGATATGCTTGGAAATCAATATTATTCAAGCGCAGCTACACCTCTTGTATTATGACTGCTGTCATCTTGAATGTGTCCATATATGCAATATGGTTTTGCGAGAGCATCTCTGCAACCAGTGTGGTCTCCTTCCCAGGGTTTTGCCCCAATTTTGCTTGTTATGTTATTGAGATTATAAGCATAGGGAAGAACAGTGTGTTGGTCAAGAACAAGATCTTGCAAGAGTTCAACCCATCATAAAAAAGACTGGGAGAATTGCTGCAGTAGCCTTCATAGCCCAGCAAGAGGAATCTGACTTGTGGCAGCTTGCCAGACACCCATATTAGGCTATTTGGAATTTGTTGCACTACAATAGGGTCTTCTGCTCTTGTAGTTTGAAAGTTGCTGGCTTCAGAATGATCAGCAAGATTTTTGACTAGAATGTTTTCATTTTAATGAAAATGGAGAAGATCTCTGAATGAATGACATGAAGCACATTATGTTTGATGGGCAAAAACCAGGCAGTGCAAGCAGTGCTGCTTCTCTCAGCAAAGAGAGCCAGTTTTTCAACTGCAGCTGTATCTTTAAATCAGGGGTCTCTAAACTTTTCAGCAGAAAGGCCGCATCAAATATCTGGTACAGTGTTGAGGGCTGGGAAAAAAATTAAATAAAATTTAAATAAATAAATTGGAGATGGAACTTAGATGAATGAATGAACGAACGGGCTCAAATTTCCAGGATTTCTCCAAGCACCAACACAGCCCAAGAAATAACGCACACACTTAAATGGACCCCCATTCCCCCACCCCACAAGCACAACTCCAGTTGTGTTTGATCAACCGGGCCAGAGGCTCTCAGGGGATCAGAGGCTGGCTGCAGGCTGGAGAGAGGCTGACCACAGGCTGCATCTGGCCCCTGGGCCAGGGTTTGGAGACCCCTGTTTTAAATCATAGCTTGAAATGCAGACTCTAGCAAGTGGTAACCTTCATCTTTATGCCACTGTATGGAACTGGGACATGGTGATAGAGAATTGCATTGGACAAAAGACCATTCTGTCCAGAGTTTTCGGGCTGATTCTTACTCATTATAATATAGTAGGTTTATAGCTGCTTTGACTTAAAATACAGTTGTGCACCACTTAACAATGGGGATATGTTCTCTTATCTCTGTTGTTATATGATTAGGTCATTAAGTGAACATCCAATCAATTGCCTTTGTTGCACTCCCTGCCAGACACTAGCTGGCTGCAGAGGCTCCTGGAGATAGATCACCTCTTCTTTGCATTAAGAGCCTCTCTGTTGTGTAAACAGACACTCTGCTGCAGGCTATGGGAGATGTGATTGCTTCATTAAGAGCATCTTTATTGTGCTTTGACCATCGTCATGTATGCGGTCTGTCGTTAAGTGAATGGTTGTTAAGCAGCGCATACCTGGATATGGTTAAAGCTGAGCTGTATCCCTGGAAATGAGGAACAATACCACACGTCAGATCTAGGGCCTTCCTTAGTGTAAGCAACAGGCTGGACTTGTGTCATGGTCCTAGAGTTCCAATTCTGAAGAATTAAAAATGTCTGGAATACAGATCACTTTATGGAGGAATGGGCCATCACGTTACAAGTCATGATGACTGTATGCAACCTCCAATAGAGAGAGCCTATCTCTGAATGCCAGGGGGAAGGGAGTGGCAACAGGATGCAGGTATCTTGTTGGCTGTGTGCTCCCAGAGGCATCTGGTGGGCCACTGTGAGATAGAGGAAGCTGGCCTGGATGCGCCCTTGGCCTGATCCAGCAGGGCTTATGTTTGTTGCAATTCCAGAAATAGGGCTAGATTCAGAACGGAACCGCCTTCAGAGGCACAGCATTTTAAAAATATTGTTCAGATTCTGAAAAAGCATACATTTAGCTGTCCAGCTTGGATAAGTGGCACTTGAGGCTTAGTCAGCCCTGGGATTTGTTTTCAAGCCTCCTTGGGGCGGGGGGGGGGGGGCAAGTACACATTCAGCATGGGGCTTACAGGAGACAAATACATAAAAGATGTCTATCCATCTGAACTTGAAAGCCAATCTCGATTTGATGTTAAAATGACTTATCTAGTTTGGATAGCAATTAATTTGCAGTGCAAGCCTAGGCCTGTTTTCTCAGAAGCAAGCTCGGCTGTGTTGAATGGGACTTTCTGGTGTGTTTAGGATTACAGCCTTAAAATAACAGCAGTGGAGGAGCCCACACTGTGCTGGACCATGACATGGTGGTTGAGGGCCCTTGCCATTTTCCTGCCCCTAAATCCACCCTGCACATGCCCTGATCTTGGAAGCTAAGCAGGGTCAGGCCTGGTTAGTACTTGGGTGGGAGACCGCCAGGGAATACCAGGTGCTGTAGGCTTATACCATAGTCTTTCGAGACTGAAGGTTGCCAACCATCCCCCTTCAGCTACTGTCGGTTCCTAAAGGAACCTAAACTGTGAGTTATGGCTCCCTGGGGAGCTACAGAAACCAGCTAGGGGAGCCGCAGAATCCTTTACCCACCATCCTAGACAATGTATAGGATTCTGGTCAATGGCCCAGCAGGTCAAGGAAGCCACCAGTTTGGGAGCTATTGCCTAAAGGTGTTACTGCAGCAAATAGTACATATGGAGGCTCATAGTTGTCTCAGGGTGATGGTATTTTCAGTCATAAAATGACACAATAGAAGGGAACCATCCTCTACTTCTGCAGTGTGGTCATAATCCAGATTCAGCCCCCACACTGCTATTTTATGACATGTGCCCCCATCCCAGGTGATGACTGTTGAAATGCATGAATAGTTGTTCCAACCTTGGTTAGGTCACATTAATGAGCATGAGAATCCCCAACTAGCAATAGGCAAACAGGCTGAGCATTTAAATGCAGTCTGGCCAAACGCATAGACTGGGAAACAAGAAGTGAAAACAGTTGACTGCACCCAGATCCATGCAGATCACTGCAAGGGGGTAGTTTTGATACCAAATTATCCTTGTTATGCAAATTTCCTCCCCAACCGGCTGGTTCCCAGTTATGCATGGGGAGAAGCGGTGGCCACATCTGCTTCCCGTTTTGCCATTTCAGAGACTAACCATCTGTTTGGCCTCATCCCGAACAGCCTGCACTCTGCTGATTAACTTCCTCACCCAACCAGGCTAAGGCCCGCTATCAGCTGCAAGGTGTAGAAGTTTTTGTTTTTTTTTGCTTCTTTCTGAACTGCTCACAAACCAGAACCTTTACGATTCTCCCAAGGGACAGGAAGGCGTTGGTTTGTGTGATTTGCAACAGGGACAACATTGGCAGCTGCCCTCTGCTGCCCACGTGCCCTAGGCATGGCTGGGATAGATAAAAACTAGGATTCCTCCCATGGCTTTGGAGAGTTGCTATAGCAGGGAGACTCTGAAAAGCATAACCCTTTGTTAATGAGTTTATCTTTCTGTTTCTAATGCAGTAATTTTTGCTCATTTGTGGGATACAAAATCTAGATGATCATACCTGCTGCATTTCACAGAAGTGAATACAATATTCTTGGAAAGGTTCACAGAGACTTGCTTCCCAACAGTGTACTTGATCCAACTCTTGCCATGGGCAAGTAGACACTCATTGCCAACTGGTGGCTCAAAGGGGATGCCTATCTTAAAAAAAAAAAGCATTCAGCCAGTTCTTTGGGGTGTGTACAGTGATTCAGATGGGGAAATGTATCCTGATGTGTGTCTGAGTACATGTACTGTCTGCACACAGATCTCCCTTGATGAATTACACAGCATAATTGTCTTATGGGAGGGTACTAGAATGCTCTCTGGAGCAGAAGCCAATTTTCACT
Source organism: Tiliqua scincoides (assembly GCF_035046505.1). Lineage (NCBI taxonomy): Eukaryota > Metazoa > Chordata > Lepidosauria > Squamata > Scincidae > Tiliqua > Tiliqua scincoides. The sequence goes on along the minus strand of NC_089825.1, from coordinate 67,222,879 downwards.
TGCTGCTTTAGAAACTTGCGTCTGGTGTTCCCGTTAATTTTCACAGGGATTGCACAGAGCTCTAATGGAGCTGTACAGGGACAGCGCTGGAGTGCCCTGACGGAAGCCATGTGGGGCTCATTTCACGTATGCAGCTTAGAGGGAATGTTGCCCATGTCCCACACAAAGCTATTGTCTATAGTAGGGTATGTGTGAGCCCAGTGCAAGAAGGATCTTTCCTATATAATAGCTTAATTTAAGATTGGGCTCAGATTTGGTGCATGTGAAATTATGAGTTCCTCTGAGCATATGCAAAGTGTTTTCTCTTACCCACTGAGTTTCCATAACCATTCCCACAACTTCAGAGCATGGGCATAAGGGCTTCTAATGCAGAAGGCATGAAGAATAGCCACAGAACTAGTTTCCCCTTGCCTCCGGCTGAGCTGCTTTGGGCCCCTATCCTGTGCTGGATACAGCGCAAGCCTCTTGGCTTGCCTGTTCTAGTGCAGGGTTGGATTGTGCCCTTGGGGTGTCATTGGCATTGAGAGACTTCTGGTTCCTGGCTGTCTTTTCACTCCCTCTTGTTTTTGGTGTTCCTCCTCCTTGCACACATATATTTGCACTTCTTGGCAAACAGTCAACCATATTCCTCAAATCATTCAATATGCCATGCCTTCTATTACCTAGAAGAAAATATCCAAGTACCCTTTGTTACAAAAGGATGTCTTCACCTTCAGACAAAAATTTTTACATTCCAATTTTGTTATGAAACTTGTTGCAATTCTTTTTAAATACATTAGTCTGAAAGATAACAGGGGTTACAATATAAAATCACAGCAAAAATGTGTTAAGTACAGGTATAAAAAGGCAGTGCCAGGGTAGAGATGGGATGTGAATTCTGAAAAGCTTTTCTTCATCTGCTGCTATTTACAGATGTGAGGCATTATAATAACAAACATCAATGTAAGCAATCCATCCAGTTCACTCTTCTGAGGGCAAAAATAGTCCAGATTAGGATTGGTTCCCAGAGTCCAGTTTATCAGAACCATTTTTTTTAAACAAAAGGCATCAGGACAATTTATTTTCAAACAAAACCAAGACCAAGTCTGTGAGCTTAGAAAAGAGAGCAGAAGTGATGCTTCAGCCACCTGCGGCAACAAACTATGCCTTCTGATACAGGGTTGCTTACTAATATGTTGGATCACTAAATTGTATTTGCTTTTAATATTAAGGGACTCAGTTACAACATAAATTTAAAAATCTAGAATCAAGAAATACAGCAACTCTGATAATGTATTACTTGACCTCAATATTATAGCTATGCTACATATAACCACAGACCTTTGTAAATACACAGGGGTGTCCTGTAGATGTTCACAGCTACACAAGCCAGCTTATAGATGCTTCATTTTGTGAGCTTTGTCACCTACACAGAGATCTTGCACATGTATAGGCTGCCTATTTAATCAGTGGTGACAGCAGAATCCCATGTCAAAGGAACAAATACATGATCTGCTTGCTTCTTGGAAATGAATGGAGTAGACCTTGCAGATAGGGAAGCTCTGTGTCTGCACTGATGTGCCTATGCCCATAAGGAATTACTAAACTGGAGTCAGAAAGTTTCTATGGTGACTTACTCATGTGACAAATTAGAAACAATAGTCAGAAAAGCCTCATGCTACCTGACTATGACAGTCAGATTAATAACTGCTATAAAATAGGTTGCTGGGTGTGAAGGAATGGGGTGTATGATGACATTGTACATTTCTTCAGTGACATCCAGTATAAGGGCCTTCTCATATATTGCATTTTTATGTAAACACACAGGATGTGAATGTGGTAAACAGATGTTTGAAAACAGATGCATCATATGCGTATACTTGTCCAAGAAGTGCACTTGGCTATAGCTCCTTGTTGATTGCAACAACAGTCAATGTGTGAAACAGCCACTATCTGCTACAAACACTCAGTCTAAGCATACCAGCTGGAGGGGAGAAATATTTGGAAAAGCAAAAGAAGCACTTTATACTGCAAAAATGGGCAACTGTGGGATTTGCAAATGTGGTTTAGCCGCATGATTGGAAGCCTCTCATCTCCCTGAAGAAAGAATGAAGAACCAAAAATCCCAACTACGTACTTTCCCTTATTTTTGTAGAGCAGCTTTATAGAAAGATGGTTCTTGCTTTGATTTTAAAAGTGGCTGATGAGTGCTGAGGCAGGCAGAAAGTTTATTAACCATCTGTTGGAATTGTCCGTCTTCTATAGATAATTTAACAGAGTGTTTGTATGAGAAACAGCCGATTCAATGCTGATGGATCAAAACAAAGCATGCTAGGACACATATTTTATTTAATCCAGAAAACTGGGGCTTTCTACGGCAGCATTATTATGTGGAAGCTGAGTGCCACGAAGAATGACTTCCATAAAATAGCTCTAAGGGTGCAATCCTAACCCCTTATGTCAGTGCTTTTCAGCCCTGACATAAGGGCAATGCAGCTCTGAGGTAAGGGAACAAACATTTCCTTACTTTGAGGAGGCCTCTGTGAGTGACACCCAACTGCAGGATGCAGCACATGTCCCATTGGCTGGAAAAGAACTGACATAAGGGGTTAGGATTGCGCCCTAAGGATACTAATGAATTGCACATGCACAGTAGGGTTCTTTACTTTTTGCTGAATAGCACCTCCTCTTCTTGGCATTACAAAATGCTTTATATGCTTACAAAAGTTTAAACAGTAGTTTATGATGCAGAGCAATTGCATGGCAACAGTATTACTGCACACGTACAATCCCTTGACCTTGCACAGAGGGACTGTACATGTAGGTGTTGCACACTCCCTTAGACTGAAGCAATGTCAATGAAGCAAGTCAGCTTAGTACGTGACTTAAGTTGAATTTGGAGTAGGATCTGGTAGAATTTTAAAAAAGAGACCTGTCATAAACCCCTGAGTTCTTCATGTGCACAGCCTGGATTTGACCAAAACAATTCATGCTCTTATTTGTTAATTGGTGTAAATGCTGAAACTTGGATTTCTCTGAGAATATTTAGATAAATCTCTGAAAATAATACCCATAATAAATGTAAGTCACTTTACTTGTCACTGTCTTTTACAGAGAACATTCTTTGATTCTTCTGATCATGCATTATGGATTATGCATTATGGATTATGATCTCTCCTTGTCTTGGAGAGATCATAATCCAACATACTCTGACCAGGAGGATTTGTTTGTGCTGAGACCATCAGCAATGCTTATGTGTTTTTCAGCTAATTCTAAATATGGATTATTGCTACTGGTTCTGAATGTACCAAATAATATTAGGAAGATGAAAAATATGTACGATGGAATAAGGTATTTTCAGAATATCAGCACCGAAAACATTAATTTTGCCTTTCTAGTTTCAATCAAATTTAGGTGAGTGTGTACAGATAACTGCCTCAGATGAAGGTGGCACAAGGGGGGGGGGAAGGTTTGTTGCAGGAAACAATTGCTTGCAAGGAAGGATTTCTTCTATTTAACTACAAAAGCAGCTACTTACTATATTAAAGTTCTGGATGACCCTAAATTTGCAAAAACTCCATCAATATTAATAGTATAAAACTGAATGATGTGTGCATGCTACTGGCAAGAGTTCTTTTTTGGCGACCCAGTCTTCTGATTTTGATTTTTACTGGATGCTGTTTGTAGCCTTGTGCCTTTATTTTATGTTTTTCCTGCTGTTCATGGAGCTTGCAGTAGTACAGGCAACTTCTTTACAGGAAGCATTTTAATTCATGTGGTAACGGTGTTCCCCTCTGGTGATGTGAGAAGAGAACTCATACCTGTCCGGGCTGCGGTAGCCACACATGTTGCACTCAAAAGGATCACGGAACCCATGGCAGCCCATGTGAATGGTGTACATGACATGATCTAAGAACAGGACTCTGCAATGTTCACATTTGTAAGCTTTCACTTTCTCTCCATTGCCATTGATTACTTTGAAAGCATCTTGGGAGCTGTCACTGCCTGCCCTCAAGATGTCATATTGCCTGTGTTCTTCCTTGATGGAGAGACCGTTCCGCGCGTGGGGCGTTATGTGATTTGTTAGGTAAATCAAGCCACTGCGTTCCTCATTATTGCTCTCTGTATCAGTGGAGTCTTGGCAGCTGTTGCTGGGTGAAGGGTCCCTTTCTGAAGAGATGGATTTGGCTTTTGAAAGCAAGAGCAAGTTTTCCACTGCACTGTCCTGGACTGTGTGATTGGAACGAGCCTGGCTGTCCCCAAGGGGCTTGTGAAGCTGATACATTGGGCTCATGACAGGCACTACTTCAGAGCCACCCGGTGGGGTCTGCACCAGAGGGCGCAATGATTCTGCCCCTAGATAGCTGATGGCATTGTTAATAGCCTGGTCTATGACATGGGTCTGCATCATGTCATTCTCCTTTTCATAACTGGTGGTTGCATCATAAGGAACATCAGATACACATTTCTCACCTGCAATCCAAAACAGTCAGAAGTTAGGCATGGGATTGAAATGCTCTTTAAAAAAAATTAGAACATTGACCAATTAGAACTGACAATGACACTGCAGAACAAAAGATAGATCTGCATCTGAAATAGTTGTGATATGAATGTTTCTCAATGACTGGTGGCATCTTCATGCTATTAATGAGAAAATATACACAGATGCAAATATTTTGCAATAGGAATTAAACATTTCAGCAATATCAGCACATGACATATGGCACCTAACAGCCCCATTCTATCCACAGTTTATGGTGGTGGATTGTGAGTTCTGCCAGCATAAACATCACAAACATAACTAGGCAAGGGTGTGGGGCCTGGCTGCCACTGCAAGTGGCAAGCAGCTGGGTCCACATGAACACAGATGCTGGTTGCCTACTTGTACAGATAAGCCAGGGCAGGAGGTTGGAAGGATTGTGGGGAGTGGGCTGAATGGGGTGAGAAGGGCAGTTTGGGTCCAGGACGGGGGTGAACTTGGCGGCAGCAACACTGAATCCTGACGCCCTTCCTGGGTCTGATCTGCCTTCATGGATCAACCTGGACTTGCACCAGCAATTGACTAATGTTCCCTTACCCCACCAGCTGCCAAAATCCCCCTATGAGATACAGCGGTAGCCACACTAGCACCGTTGCATTGTCCGCAGGGAGTTAGTTAGGACTGGACTGTAGACAATTCAGGTGTCCTATATGTTTCTTGTGTGATCATTGTAAGGCATTTTGAGGATCACTGTTGGTCAAAAAGCAGCCTAGTCGTTTAAAAACAAATGCTAAACTTACAACAAAATGAGTGCATCGTTCACAGGACAAATGGAACTGTTCTATGAAACTGTTCACTATTTTGGTCATTTAAGTAGCAATTAGCTTTTATTTCAGTCAGACCCTTCCTTAGAATCTCCAATAACAGATATTCAAGGTCAGACTTCTTCACCAAAATTCAAATATTAGCTTTGGGTTTTGTATCCAACCTTGTAAATTGATATTTGAAATTAACCGTGGAATAGGATACATGATACAGACTAGGCCAGTTGAACTCAAATGGTCGATTTTAACATTTTAATCATTTTTTTAAAAATCAAGTATTTCACTTCAAGCTTGCCATTCAATACGCAGCAGTGTGCCTATGTATCTGGTGCACTGTAAGTTAATACAGTGAACATCTCACATTTACATTGGCAACCTTCAGTCTCGAAAGACTATGGTATCGCGCTCTGAGAAGTGGTTCTGGAACAGCGTCCAGTGTGGCTGAAAAGGCCAATCTGGGAGTGACAATCCCTTCCATACCGGGAGCAAGTGCAGTCTGTCCCTGGTCTGTCTCCCTGGCTATGGGCCTTCCTTCTTTGCCTCTTTGCCTCAGACTGCTGGCAAAGTGTCTCTTCAAACTGGGAAAGGCCATGCTGCACAGCCTGCCTCCAAGTGAACATCTATACATTGGATATATAAGGATATTGTGAAATCTCCATATATAACATGTTTGCAAAGTATCTGGCAAGTCTACATCACCTTAAACCCTCCATTCCGTTCTGGAATTCCTTCTGTTTGCTGGTCTTCCCCTATGAGGAATGGAACTCCATATGCAGTTGAGTTGGGGGGATCATCCCAAACTACTGCCCCATTATGAAAGGATTAACACAGCCTGCTGACCTTGCACAGAGAAGGTAGCTAAGCTGAGAAAGCTCTTTCACCCACTTTGCCTCCCAGTAAAAGATCAGCAAAGATCAGATTCTCATCAGCGTCTGATGAGAAAGCAGCACAAAGGCCATAGACTAGGATGATCAGAAGCAGCAAAAGAAGGAAGTTTGATTCTTCATACCTCAACCTGCCATCATTTTTTCCTTAATCTGGGTCTTGACAGAAACAGGGACCTGGGAGATGTCCCAGGAATTTAATATGAGGACCAAATTGCATATCCCATTTCTTTTCCCCAGCCACTCCCTTTCATAAGCTTCCAGATATGTTTACAAGGATTAACACAGCTGGAAACATATTGTAAGAGACACAACTGAAGGGGAGCAGAAAGGAGGTGGTTCAAGGTAAGGGTTTGTGTCACTTCCCCCCCCCCAAAAAAAAACCTGTCCATCCCTTCTTTTTCCTTTAAAAAAGCAGCCATACCTGTATGTTTTCCCTTGTGGGGCAAATAACAGCTTCAGGGGGACAAACTTAAACAGAGAAAATGACAGGGGGGACAGTTTAACACCCTTCTTCCTCTCAGATTACTTTTAACTTTTTTTTTTTTAAATGTGGGGCATTTGATCACAGATAACCCGAGATCTCAACTAGCTTGGCCACGAGTATAAAGTGCATTCTTCTCACTCCTGACCATGAACCCCTGAGTCCCCACACACCGGAGATCATGGAATGTGGAGTGTCGCAAAGTCTTGAGTCCCTGCTTGGCTTTTGCTAGACATAAGTACTGAGTACACTACCCTATGACAGCATATTAAGATCATCCCAATAATAATGGTTGGCAACCTTCAGTCTCGAAAGACTATGGTATAAGCCTACAGCACCTGGTATTCCCCGGTGGTCTCCCATCCAAGTCCTAACCAGGCCTGACCCTGCTTAGCTTCTGAGATCAGATGAGAACAGGCATGTGCAAGGTAACAGTTGCTGCATAGATCGTCCCAAAAGAATGTCAAATCACCCAAAAGCCAGGCAGATTCTGCTTTTCGAGGACAGGAGAATTGACACTGATAGGTGAAAAATGTAGGGTGCTTTGATTGCTTTCAGATAAGGCTCCCTCCTGTTGAAGTTTAGTCTGGATCTCTCTAAATTTGTACTGTCATGATGGTATCTGCTTAGACCACACTCTGAATAACTGACAGGAAATGCTACCCTCCTAGTCTTCGTATCTAGCAGGTTTTCTTCCCTCTGAGAGTAAGGAAATGAGAGCATGAAATTTTTGAGGCTGCTCTCATTCCCAGAGCAAGACACATCCGTAACCAAAATATTCTTTGCAAACCCTTGAAAAAACTCTCCTTTCTCCCTAGTAAGGTCACAGGATACATATTTTAATGTACTGTAATATAATGGACCTGGCAAACCATTCAGGGAAAAAGAATAAAAGGTTAAGGGCACATTATTGAACTTGCAGAATAGTCCACTAGGAAAGGTGTTCATTGACTCGTACTTGAAGATGATGTGGGGAGTCTCTGCTGAAGGTAACACTATTGTAAAGTCCATAAGGTGACAACAGGGACTAAAAATTGTACCCCACCCCTGGAAGGGGGAGGTGCCTGGGGATACTCCGCTAGCCATTTCATTCTCCTCTTTTAGGAAATGATTAAAAATTGTCCTTTACAGGAAAGGGTTCTAACTTGTGAAGATACCTGAATTAGGAAATTGCACCCTGGAACCAGTGGCATAGCTAAGGGGAACAGGGACGGGGTACATTGCCTCCGGTAGCATGCCTTGAGGGGGTGTCTTATAGGCCTCCAAAAAACACTTCCAGTTTTTGCTGAAAACCTGAAGTGCCTTTTGGAGACCTCTAAAATGTTGTATGGGGACGTTAAACATTTGGGGGGGGTGTTATGGGGGTATGGGTGTTAAAATTTTTGTTCCCCTGGGTGCCAGATGCCTTAGCTAAACACTGTCTGGAACTCTGTGGTTTTAGTGTCATTTTATGACTTTTGTACTTTTTTTGTACAAAATACTTTATTTATTTGCAATGTATTTGCAAATACAAATATTGTATTTGCAAATCTCAAATGTAATGAGTATTACATTTGGATTGTTTTTCAGTGTTTTAACATCATGAAACATTATCTGTTTCACACTGTCTCATGTTTTATAGGCCACTTTGAAGGCATGGACAGGAAGTGGAGTGGAAACTGAATAATGAATTTTAAAAAATTAACAGTAATTTCACTGGATGCCTCTGTAGGATAACATTATTTATCCAACCTCTTCTGTGTACGAGACATATTCTTCTACATGCCCAAGGGCCTTGTTAATTCTTTTCTCAAGTGACATTACAAAAACAAACACATGTATGTAAATTGCATTTAATTTGTATGTCTGACTGCAAAAGCTGCATTCTGTCACCATGTAATTTTTTTTAAATAGAGATTGTGATGAGCTAAGCAGGGGAAGTCCAGTGAAATCCAGTGGGGAAAAAAGCATAAATGGGAAAACTTTTGGCAGAGAAGACCTAAGCAGGGACAGAGACTTCAATGAATGATCTGAAAGCAAACTGTTGAAACTAAGTAGACAAGGACCTGGTCAGGGTCTAGTTGAGAAACTACTAAAAGCTCCATGAAAGCACTGAGCTTTCTAAAGGAAATGGACATGAGGTGGATGGTGCCAAGTCAGAAAAATCTTCTGTGTACAATGTAGGAGGTCTTGCTTATGTCCCATATGTTCTTTATTATGTTGCAACTGTAAGCACTGTAAAGCGTTGCTGATTCAGGGTCCAATCCTATCCAAATTTCCAGCACTGGTGCAACCACAATGCAGCCCTGAGGCCTCTGTGTCTGCCTTCCCACCAAAGGATGCAGCACACCCACCATTGGCACCGCCGCACTGCCCCTGGAAAACTGGATAGGATTGGGCCCTACGGCAGCAATTCTATGAACATTCAGCTGGGATGAAGTGGGACACTGAACAGATATGCATCAGATTGTGCTATCAAACCGATGAATCCTAAAACTTTGCATCTGACCGATGCATCTGAAAGGAGCTAGGAGCTGCTTAAAGCCAGCTGCAACAAAGAAATAAAAGCAAAACTGAAAAATCCAACCATGTAAAGGAAGCAGCAAACATTTAACTCTTACCAACAAATTTCTGAGGCATAGAACTCTTACGTTTGGCGACGTTACTTGCTAGTCTGTCCAGCACAAGGGACCGCTCAGACCCCATCTTGCACAGGTCTTCAGCCATTTCACTCTGGCTCGTTTCCTCTTTCATGACTGCAAGTTAGAGGACACATGTCTTAGGCAAACAAACACAAACATGCTTCCAGATTTTGCTGAGATGTAGTCTACAGACAGGCACAAAAGAGAAGCCTCTTGGAGCACCAAGTGCAGCTGTCTTTCTGCCGATGGCACAATCTGGACAGACTGCTTGCCCGTCCATTACTTCTCAGCTCATGAATCAAGAGACGGAGACAAAAATGCACAACACCTCCATTTTTAAAAAACTGAACTGCTTTGTGCAGATTTTATTTTGGAAAAGTGGTGCATAAATATATTTTAGACATATGTTGATCACATAAATACATTAAATAACAACAAAGTTTATGTTAAGGAAACATATGTATTTATATATTTTATTCTAAAGCTGTTTCAAAACCAGGGCCAATTTTGTGGCTTAGGGGCCTATGTAATGAAGGACCCTTATATTATTGAAAAGAATAAGGCTACTGAGGACCCCAACAGAGACAGGCAGACAGAACCTATAGATCAATTATAGCTGCAAGGATGTAGTCCACCAGCTCTATATTGCCATTTGGCTAGTGCATGTTTGCAACAGATTCTTCAATTGCTATAGAACAGCAATGCCCATAAAATGCCATACGAAGAAACTCAGAAAAAGCACCACAAACCTTTTGGGCCGTGGTGAGAGACTGGTGCTTTTGAGATAGTGGGGCTGACATATTTAAACCCCCCTTTTCCTCACACCCGGACACTTACAGGTCTTATAAAATGAAAGAATGCCTCGAAGCATATGCAGAGGGCCATGGTGTCCCCACTGAGAAACAAAACCTATTCCTTACACACCCATAGATAAAAGGGAAGGGCTTCTGTGTGAAAGGGTGTCAGCATCACTTCTAGAGAAAGCTGAAACTCAGTACTTCTCATTTAGAAAGGAAGGCATGTAACTTCATTACATTTTTAAGGGGAACACCTTTTGCCTCAAATCAAACAAATACAACAAAGCCTTTCAACACCTGCTTCTGGTTGCCTACATTTTTCTCCCCAAAACCAATCAACTTCTTCAGAAAACAAACCGTGTATTTTCCTAAAATTGAAAAGGACCATTTTAGACATATTGACAAAGGATCCACCAAAGCTTAGCACTAGAACCTATTTTAGCACCTGGCTTAGGTGCTAGGCCAGGAGGAAGAAGAGGACTTCATTGCTAGGCACCGTAGATACTCGCCTATATGGCAAGAAATTTCTGCTAGTAAATCAACCTTAGATAATCTCCCTGCCTTATCTGCAGGTCACTTAGGAGTCAGGGCTGTTCACGCATGTTATGGCAGCCAGGAGAAGCCCAGAAGAAAGCAAGAAGACACAGAGGAGAATACAGAGCTTCATCCTAAGTTCTCTCCTCCTTCCCTCCAGGCTATTCCTTTACACAGAAGGGGGGAATGGCACACAGTAACTGCATAAGCACCTTGTTAACGTCTTCAGAAACAGTTCAGATACTTTCCCCCCTTTCAATCAGGCCACAGGGCAATTAGTCTCCAGGGTAAGCTGCAGCCAAAGTTAACATTTTCACTCCTCCTGAGAAAAAAGTAAGCCAGGGCTCAAGGCTTCCATTTAAATCAAGCGCACCTCATTCTCTTTGGCAGGATCACACCCCATGCTTCTACCTCCTCCTTCCATTTTGCAAATGTTTGGCAGAGGTCTAGTTTTTTAAACACCAGGCTGTAATCCTCATTTCCATCTGAAACAAAGTCTGTCAGCCCAATCCTATGCATGTCTACTCAGAAGTAAGTCCCATTCAAGTCAATGGGGCTTACTCCCAGGAAAGTGTAGATAGGATTGGGCTGTAAGCCTACAATTCAGTGCTCCTTTACTTAAGAATAACACCCATGGAAAGCAATGGACCTACTTCAATGGAAAGCAATGGACTTACTTCAATGGAAAGCAATGGAGTAAATTGGGTTGCAACTATGTGTAGCTGTGCTTGCTCATGCTCAGTCCTTGTTGCTTGTATCTCTGCTGTGAATTGAACTGCACACTCCCAGTTATGTGTCATATATTGCGTGTTATATATAGAGCCTCTGGCTTAACACACCAGGCACCTCAAAGAAGGATTTGATTAATGGTACTACTGGTATGTTGTTTACAGTGCACTTACTCTGATAGCATAACTCCATTAAGGGGAGGATTTTTAAGGTTATTATTTGTGTGTGAGAATGGGTAGGGGTGGTAGGTTGTTGACTGAAAACCAGTGAGCTATAATTTTGGAGCACATGGGGAAAATGATCTCAATAGCTGTCATTCATTTCTCTCCATCCCATGAAATAGCTATTGTATTTTAACCAGAGGGACTACAGGCAGGCAGGGAGAGGAACTAACAGCCAGCCACAATCAATACTGTACTTAGGATAGAAGAAAACAGATAGCCCCCATGTGAAAGGGACTTGTCTAGGTCTACATCCCAAGAGAATCAGCCACCAAAGTCCTCAGGTGACATTCCACAGGCTCTGCTATCTGACTACTGGCTATTTTTGAGTGGATGATTAGATTAGAGAACCAAAACAAAGATATAGTTGTCTTTAACCTTATTTGGACTTTGTTGGTGGGGCTCCACTCTTCTGCCTATAACAGTAAAGCTACTCTAGGTTATGTGATAGAGCTATGCCATGACAAAGACAGAGGTTGTGTCCCAGCAGCTTTGCGAGGGTCCCTTTCACTTGTGTCAGCACAGGGATGCTAGAATCCGATCTTGATAAGCTGCTGTCTCAGCAGGTCAAAAAATCAGGCTATAAGGCCCATCCCAGATGAGAAAAACATATGCTTAGCATAACAGTGTACTTGTAATTACAGTGTATTTTTTGCAGCATAAACCCTTTGTTCACAAAAGGCATATTCATAAAGGGAATGTCTGCTGTAGTTCATGCAATACACTTCTTTTCCTACCATGATTGGCTGGAAGTATTTGCACCACATCACATGTCCTGTCTCCCACATTACCACTATCTGTATTCCCTAGCTCTGTTCTGCAATCTATTATTTAAAGAGGAATAAAGAGGTGCATTCCACAATCTGGTGAGTACACATTCTGCTGCATGTTCCCCCTTTTTTTTACCCCGTTTTGCCCATGCCACTGTGCACCTGCAGAAACATGGTGCTGAATTCCTTTCCATATCACGTTCTTTTAAACAGGGAGGAACATATAGGACTTATGTGCTGACTCCTATGTGTCTTCTTCCAAAAGTGTCTTTGCTCAAGAGACTATTACAACAGTGAACCTCAGCAGAATATTCCACCCAGCACTTTGGAGACATACTGAGAGTCCTTTTAAATTTCTTTTATGAAATAGATATGGGGTTTGTGGCTAAAATATTTGTTGATGAACTGATTTCTTAAATGCAGAATGTGGGCTGACCAACTGTTCTTACAGGCAAATTATAGGCTGGCAGCTGGGAACAAGGACCCTGTTATTGGCCGATTATCCAGGAAGCACAAGGGTGCCTCCCTGAATGGGGGACCTGATTCTTGCTTGCAGGGGTGTCATGTCATGAATCTGAGGGCAAGAAGGTAAAATAACCCATTTCCCCATTCCTTTCTCAGATGGCCAGTGAAAGAAGAAGGCAGTGTGTGCTCACAGGTTTCCCAGGGGACAGAGAGACAAGAAAAGGTGATTTTGAGTTTTGGGTATCTAAGAGAAGGAGCTGGTAGCTACAGTAAATGCCTGGGACTCAGGTAATGCTGCGCCCTGTAACTTCTCCCCAGTTAAGGAAGTGGGGCAGGAGCATGAAACAAATCCAAATTTAGAAGATGCGAATGGAGAATGGTGCAAAAGGTAACTGGAATGAAACAAAGAAAGGTGGGGAGGTGTGACAAGAACACTAAAAGTATAGTGTGACTATACTCGGAGTCTTTTCCATTAGAAAACAGACAGACAAATTGAAACTTAAATTACTTTTTGTCCCTGCAATGATGTCATTGTCTCACAGCCATGTGAACTATGTCCCCCATTATAAACAGACAGGAGTTTTAATACAAGATTAACTGTCATGGCTTCCCTCCAAGAATCTTGCCAATTGTTGTTGGGTAAGGGTTCTTACTAGCAGAAGTATCTGCTAGCCCCATCCCCTTATCACAATAGTTCCCTAGGAAGAGGAATGACTGCTAGGCCAATATGTCTGCGGTCTAGATATGTCCTAGGTTAACGAACCAGTTAAATTGGGTACACACACACAAGCCCACTCTGTTTCACTCCACTTATTTTTGTCTAAGCAAAAGCTTTCTGGCATTCAAAAGCACATCCTGTTCCACCAGCAAAAGTTAACTAGTGAGAAAGATACTATCTTTTAGCCTACTCAATGAACCCCACAGATTAGTCAGACAAGGCTGTAGTTTCTTACCACCTGCAGCTGGTAGTTGTAGTATGACTACTAAGTCCACAACAGCCAAAGAGATCAGATCACAACATACTGCGGCATTATCACTGCTCTTCAGGATTCACCTTTCACTGTTAATAATGAATCTGTTCATCTGAAGATCTACTGGAGCAAAGGCAACCTTGATCAGAAGACAGACACCCTTCAACAGGGATGCAAGTGTTTGCTATTGGGGATTAATGCGGATAGGGCTGTAGCTTGTCAGTGGTACAGGACATGCTTTGCATGCAGAATGTTCCAGGTTCAATCTCTGATATGTTCATATTTATGGCTTTTTGAGCTGGGTTCTTTGTGGTGGCATCCCACTGTTGCTTTCCGTTTGCAGTGGCTTATGGAATTGCAATAGTCCTTCCACACTGCAGTAGATAAAGCATGTTTTTAGGACAGGGTAGACTGATTCTCCCTTCTTTACTCCTTGCTGTGATTGGTTTAGTCTGGGTATGTGCCTTTCAAAAAAAGGCAGAACAGTAGCTCTAACAACAGTCCACACCTGTGGTCACCAGGCTGCTTTATTGCTGTTCTCATCGTTAATGGATATTCACCATGAATAAATATAACCCATTTAAGTAACCGGAAAATACAGGACAATTGCTGAATTTCAACATCATTGTTAAGCCACTCTAAAGAGTAAGTGAACAAAGTGTGGCAATTCCAGATGAACCATCCAGTCTCAAAGAGTCCTTAGAACTAAGCTACATGTTTTGATAAATACAATTTAAATTATAGTACATGTTTTGATAGGATATCAGTCTTTTTTTAATTGAATAACACCTGGGGAATGCACACACCACTGCAAAACTGAAGGAGGAAGATAGGGACAGGGGGAACCATCTCATGGTTTCTGTTCTGTCCCCACACACTTTTGACATGTTTAAAAAAGCTTCAACTGGCTTTCCATTGAAGGGCCAAGTGGCACATTACCCTAAAAAAAAAAAGAGAAAGTGCCCCAGCTGTGGTCCCAGTTCTGGTTATGCTTTCTATGAAGGGGGAAAAAAGAAGAAGCTTTGAGTACTTTTATCTCTTTAAAATAAGGTGCAAGAGGGGGACGCGATTGGGAGTAGAATCAGAAGTGATTCGGTTCCCAACCCCTGGATGTGTTTTTGCTCCATTTCACGCCCTCCCCAGCTGCTTCTGCATGCCTGTGTGCATTGTTATAAATGCATTCAGATTTAACAGACTTTGGGCATTAACGGACACCCTTTCCCCACCATTCATCTGTTAAATTGAGGGTTTACTGTACCAGAATCACAGTTTCTCCCCTTGATTTAGATTAGCTCATTTCCTTCTAGTCTCCAGTATCAGCAAACTGTTGCTTTCGTTATGATCACTACTTTTATAGTTGAGTCTGTGCAACCTGTTTTTGTTTGTAAAGGGGTGGAACATCACACTGACAGGTGGAACCTGTACATTGGACATAGTCCTCAAGAGTGATATATGTGTGTAAATGTAGAACTACATGTTAAGTGTGATGCAGCTTTCACAGCCAGTTCCAAAGCTCACTCTTTGCCTATAACTCTTGGTTTAGGCTACAGAGAACCACCCCCAGCTACAGCCTTTTGCAATAGCCTGAACCTTCTCCTTGCATTCCTACAAATCTCCCTAATTTTCTTTCCTCTTTTGTCCTTCCTTGCACCCCAAAACTTTCCCTTTTTTCTCCAGAGTTCCTCTGGAAATCCCATCTCATTTACCTACAATTCCTTCTCCTCTCTTCATTCTGCTGCTTCTCCTAAGGAATTCCACTCTCTTTTCTTCTCCTCTCCTAACTGTTTTCCTTAAGGCTTAATTGCTCATGACTGTTAGTGGCAGATTCTCCCTGTATAGTTTAAGAATTAATGAACTAATTCAAAGAGTCCCAGTTCAAGCCTCCTGTTTTCGGTTTTTTGAGCACATTCCAGTAAGTGCACCTTCACCCTTCCGTATGTTTTCTTTTTGCTGACAAATTACATAGATATGCCACTGCCAATACACTGTGTTCCTGTACATGATTATTCCCCCACCCCACATGAACATGTTATTTGTTTTAAGTAATGCTGTTAACATATCCCATGTTGTAGTCTTTTTACGTACAGAAAGTCAATTCTGATGAGGGAACTGGGAAAGGAAAAAGGCCCGGATGAACTCAAGATATGTGAAGGCCTGGGCCATTGGGACATATGAGCAGAAAATGACAATAGGAGAAATCTTTGTGTCAAAGATGACAGGAACACCTAAACGCCTTCCCCTGAAGCTACAACTAGGTGAAGAGGACGTCGGAGCTGCAGATAAAACACAACTGAAAGGAAAAGCTGAAGAGAGATCCCTCAAAGGTCTACCCGGAATTGAAAGGACATTCTGGTAGGAAGAGGAAAAAGGGTACTTGCCAACAACCTCCATCTGAGGCCATAAGTAATTTGTTGGCCAGAGACAGGCCTACAGTAACCAGTTCCTCACAACCTCATAACATACTGATGATCTGATGACTGCTTCCAGCATTACCTGAGACTGCAAGGGATTCTGAGACATCCACCTCAATTCTAATGCTGCTTCATTGGTGGCCATAAATACTGGTGCCCCAATGATTATTTGGGTTATGTGCCCAGTTGAGCCATCTTGTCATGGCATCCTATCATGAAGGAAGTGCTAGGAAAGCACTTAATTGCATCTTTCTCCATAGTACTCTTACCCGGATAAAGGCCGCCTGAGAGGTTCATGGTCTGCAAATAGTTGTGACAGCGCTCCTTGTGTTCTTCCAAAGAACTGCGCTGCTTATAACTCCGGCCACAATATCCGCATTTGTGGGGCTTGCCAACTGTAGGGGGAAAATGTAATTTACTATATGAGCCAAATTAAATATTGGGTAACAAAATTCTGATAGTACCAAACACATGCCTACTGAACACCTAAAAACGGGCTCATTCCATGTCACTTTTAACTGTTGTCTTGACTGGTAGAAGAAAAAGTGAACCATAAATCAAAAGGACAAGGAACTAATTCTGATATATACGAACATTCTCATCTCTTGGCTCAAAGCTTGTGTCCAAATTAAATCAAAACTAATGCTGGTATTCAACTCAATCAAGCTGATTCTCTAAACTGTTTGGAAACTGTCACTCTGCAGTTCTTACGTATGCTCTGAGGTTTCCCCTTGGAAACTAATTAAATGCTGGGGTTCAACCATTAGCAAAGGACTCTCTGCTACTATGTTTGGCAGATACTGCCACTTCTCTGGAACAAGATAGTTTCTATCACATCCTCCAACCAGTTGTGTTTGACCAACTCATGTTCATAGCTAGATCAGCAGAAGAACCTGATTCAGTGCTTAAAACATTCAGCCCATATTCATCACACTACAGCACTTCAGAATCTTCTTCTGAAGCCCTGGAATGTGGGTCCTTCACTTAACACATTAACCAGGATCACTTCCCTTCCTTTAAATCCTTCTTCAAACTCAACATCTTCTCTTCTTTCTGCCCCGTGCTACTCAGATTCTGAGTGTGCTGAATAGGGCTTAAGACACTTTCCTGTTCTTTGACAAACTGTTGGCTCTAACTCAGGCCTGCACAACAACTAATGACCCAGCAAGGAGAACACAGTCCATTGAATGTGCATTGTGGCCTGCCAGATGAATGACAACCCTGCTGTTCATACAGTCCTAGGCAGGCAGCAAAAACAGGATCAAATAGATTGTCTGTGTTCAGCCTGAAGGGTTATGAAGAGCAAGAAGATGGGCAGGCCTACTCATAATCCAAATAAATAATACTAGTTTCAGGCATCTAAGATTGCCAGTGGACAGAGGAAACCTGAAATTAAATATCTTGCATCCGGAATCAGTTGCAGACTTAAGCACTTGATCTCTGGTCTGGCCAGGAAGCAAGCAAACCTTTTCTGCTTTTTTCTAGCATGGTCACCTACCAGAATGGGTCCTCAGATGGCCCGTAAGAGCATCTCTACGACGACAAGCGTAGTTACACAAGTGGCACTTGAATGGCTTTTCGCCAGAGTGTAACTTTATGTGACGGAGAAGGTTTCCTTTTTGAGTAAAGGATGCCCCACACTGATTACACTGGAAGGGGCGTTCGCCTACAGGGAGAATGAGAGGGAAAAATATGTGAGAACAAAACTCTTACATTGTAACAGGAGGAGGATTTCAGTGAGAAAGTTGTTTTCCAACTGGCGCTCTATGACTTCCACCGGCTGCAGGTTTGATATAACATGAGCCTTTCAGACTAAACCTGCCAGTTGCTTAACGCTTCACTGGCTGGGTCAATTTGATCTGAAAATCTAATTTTTTTTTCCTAAATCAGAATGGCACATCACAATGCAAATTCAAACTCATTTAAATAAAGTGACTGCAACATTTTGTGTTGAAGAGCCACTCTTCCTGATCAGCAGTTTTGGAATAAACCAATATCCAATTTTGCATGTTGTGGCATTTGGTGGGGTTTTTTAATGTGGCTTTTTTCAAAGGGTCTTTAAAATATGCCACTGAAGCAGCAAAATAAAAAGGAAACTCATTAAAAATGCATTTCAGGATCACAAGTTCATTTCAGCGTTACATTCTTATATTTAAATGAAAGGCACTTCATTATAACAGTTATAATAACTTCTTTTCATTTACATTTTCCCTGTATTTTCCCTTTCAATTTCTTCTCCATTACCTGGCTGTCCCTAAGCAGCCAAATCAGGAAAGAGACAGAAAAGTGTGGGGGTGAGTGCTGGGGGAGTGGACTAAAAAGAGAAGTTAAGACAGAGCAAAAGAAACTGTATCTTCTATACAGAAGTCCTGACCCCCCTTGTGGACAGGATACTTTTAATACTGAAATTGTGTTAATGCACTTTTAAAAAATCCTCAATTTTAGAAAAATCAGTCCAGTGCTATTGGTGTAATTTGCCATACATCATCTTATCTGAATGACAATAATAAGATTTATAAATGAGCTTATTTGATTATGATTGCCTTTTGAGGATGACACGCTCTTTTAGCTACACCAGGGGTCTTTGCTAGCACTGTTGATCAATGAAATAATTTTTCATTTTTCAAGATTAATAATTTGTCTTGTAAATAATTGGTATTAATTATTGAAATGTAAATATATGTGCATATCACCAAACACTCAATATAAGTGAACTCTGTGCTGAAGGAAGCAATGAAGCGGCTTACAAAAAACTAAAGTCACCATTCATAATTAGAAGGAAACGACATATTATCTTTTTCAGTCCCTGTTACAGAAACACATCAGAACCAAAATAGCCTTAAAAAAAACACAAACCAATAAACCACCCCACAAGTATACTCCTAATTCTCAGTCACAAGCAAAACCCGTCCTCAATGATTAATCAAGGCTTTAAAAGCTTGCATCAACCATGATGCAAGGCACGAACCAGTCCATTGTGTGTGCTACTGCACGAATGCACAGAATCACTTGAGGGCCCAATCAGCCCTCTTCCTCCTCCCCCTCTTCAACAGATTGTATACCAGTAATTAAGCCAAAGAGGAAGATGGTATGTGAATCCCCTGCAATGATTCCACCCTCTCTCTTCTCCCCAATACTCTAGTCCTCAAGTTACTATACAGAGGTGTAGAGCCCAAAGAAGACTGGCTCATGCTCCTACTTTTTACAAATGTTTGACATTTCTAATAATACATTTCTTCACAAAGTGTGCAAAGGCTGGCCAACATGGCAGGCAGCCCAATCCCATGGAGCACTTTGTGACAACGGAACAGAGTTCTGTCATTGCAAGATGGCTCCCACCAATGGTTGCTGACGGGTGCATAGCTGGACCCTGCCATAGCTGCTGGAACTGATGAGGCAGCGACAGGATGGGGAGGGCGGTGAAACTTGGTGAGGAGGGGGAGGAATGGAGGTGGAGAGGCTGTGAGAGGGGGTGGATCTGGTGGTGATGGTATGTGCATGATCCCATCTCCCTGGTCAGCCTCCCTACTCCCTTTCTCTCCTTGAACTTGGGCCAGCTAAAGAGGTGAGGCAGGTCTGAGGAGACCCATTGCAGAGCAGGGGGCTTAGGAAGAGCTAGGGGATTTAAATCTTCTTTCCCCCCCCCCCCCGAAGCATCCTGATTCCCCCTCCCCCCACTCCACTCAGCATGATTCTTTTTGGTGCGGCTGCACCAGGGGGCAGGAAGGATAGGATTGGGCTCACAGTTTATGTGACAAAGAAATATTTTGGACCTCCATCTTAATGGCAGAAAGAGCTTTCTGCAGGTGCATCTCCTGGTGTGTATTGGGCCATTAATGTAGCAAAGGCATCTAGCACAATTCTTGTGCAATTCTGCCAACCCAGAACGCATACAAAGTGTGTGTGCCACATGTTTGAAAGTGTCTCAAAATCTCCCTGCATCTGCAAATATAGTTGTGATGGCCACAAACACAGAAGAGACAGTTGTCTCATTTGGAACTTTAAAAAGGATTATATTAAATATATATTCTGAGTAGCTGGGGAGCTTCTCTAGCATGCTGTTTCGCAACACACATCACCCCACTCTGTCCAGCACAACCCTAACTGACATGCACAGTGTCCAACCCAGAAAAGATCTGGGTTTCCACTAAAAACAGGATATTACTTCCACTAAAAATAGGATACTACAATCTATTTCTGAGCTGTGCTTCCGTCTGCATCATATAAGAGAATTTAAGAACTTTAAAAAGACTGAAAAGTGAACTCCAACCTGGCCCCATGTATGAGTAGAATTCTATTCATGTGGGGGGGGGGGTATCCAATCAGTCCAGGTTGCTTTAGGACTTTGCTTTTTATGCAGCCTTAGGTGGAAAATATCAGGTACTTATTCTGCATATCTACACTTGGCAGGTGTGTCTATTAAATGTAATTATGGCTTTTTAACTAGGATCAGCCATTCATCACATTTGGCACTTATTATGCCAGAGTTTTATTCATTTATCAAATATTTTTTAAGAGAACGTCAGCCTATGTGATATACAGGATTTACATAAATTAGCAGCCCAGTTTTGCAAGCTATATACTGTCATCAGACACATGCTAAAATGTCACTAATAGTGCATTTCATTTCTACTTTTCATTTTCTGAGCTCAGCTGAGAAGTTGTGGGGTGGGGAAGAAAGAATGATAGCTGCTTGCTTATTATGTCCCTTTTAAGGTAAGAAAATGTAAGGGTTCACAAAGTTTAGAATTATCGGATCTAGATCACCACCTGAATAAGCAGCATATCTTTAAGGCTGCAGTCCTAAGAACAGATTTTGGATGTCAGAGAGAAAATCCCTAACGCCTTGGGTATAGTCTCCTACTTCCACTACTTCCAACACTACATTGTGGCTGCAATCCTATGCACACTTTTCTGGGAGAAGTCCCATTGAACACAATGGGACTTACTACTGAGTAGATATGCATAGGCTTGTGCTCTGTCACAAATACTAATCATAAGTACTCAAACTGAAATTGTAACAGTTTTCATTCAAACTAGGCTAACAGTTTTCAAACAGTGTCTCCTGGGGTTCCTTGGATAAATTTCCCTGAAAGCTTGCCCTCCATTACCAATCTTCCCCTGCAAACACAGGGGAAGGCAATGGTTAAATTCTAACATTCGTGTGAGTAGGATGACCAGATACAATGGAGGATAGAATGCCTATACTTTTAACCCCTGTATAGAAGAGGGAATTTTGGCAGCTGCAGCTCAACGTGGAAGGGTTTAAAAAGCTGCATCTGCCAAGTCTCTTCTATACAATGGTTAAAGGTATAGACACTCTGTCCTCTATTGTACCTGGTAACCCTGCATGTGAGGGCCCAGCAGATCATAGAACATGTCCCAGAATTCTCTGTAACACACCGGAGTCCTGTCTGTGGCATAAGTTCAGGAGTTCCTTTGTGGTACATATATCTAAAGTGCTGTTACATATATGGCCTGTAATGGAGCAATTCAGCTTCCTTTGGACACTGGCATGTGTGATTCACAGCCCAATCCTATGCATATCTACGCAGAAATAAGTCCCATTATAGTCAATGGAGCTTACTCCCAGGAAAGTGTGCATAGGATTGGGCTGCCAGTCTTATTGGGTGAAGGCATGTTAATAAAAATATGAAGGCATGTTAATGAAAACATGTCCTGAGATGACTGCCTCACTGTGCTTCATACTGGGTGACCCTGCTTCACAAAAGGCAAACAGCTGGGTAAAAATTAAAAAAAAAAAAATATATATATATATATATATAAAGTACACACATACAAAGAAGAATTCATTAATCAAGAAGCAAATTCAACGATTGGTTCTTCATCATGGGATGAAGATCATGAGATATCAAAGAAACATCGACAAAAGTGAGTCATGATGAAATAAGTCACCAAACATCTGTGTTTTGTTTGATATGGACACCCCTGACAGATACAGCTCAAAATCTGCTGGTGATTCTTTCTTAGAAAATTTACATTTTTGTAATTTGGAAATTGAAAACAAAAAATGTGGTAGGCAAGAACTCAGCATGTCACAGACTATCAAATATTATTTAAACCAAAATGTCAACACTGGTACAGATACGAAGATCCAGGGTACACACAAACATCGTAGGAAATTAGGCAAGTCATTCCTATTGCATAGCAGGAGTAATTCCTCAAAATGAACACATGAAATATTATGTCAGATTACACATATTTTCCGGTTTCTTTCATAACATTAATTCTTAAAAAAACAAAAGCAAAAAAACCAAGAGTGCTAGAATGTATACTGTTTCATCCCAGGGAGGAAATATTAATTGAAAGGAAAAACCCTATCAATATGTAAACTTTTCCTTCTGGAAATATAGAGATGCTGCCCTAAAACAGGGGTGGCCAATCTTTCAAATTTTGGGCTCCTAGACCTTTAACACTGGTGTAGAGGCAGGAATTTCAACAGGTGCAGTGTATCAGCTGTGAGACAAGCAACTGCAACAAGCTGTACCTGCTGAAATTCTTTCTTAAATTCTTTATTAACCCTAAAACAACCAAAATTCTTTCAAAAGTTTCTGAAGAGAATTCTGATAGTATCTAAATTAAAGACTGGTGATCAAACGGGGTTTCTGCCATGTGCTACACTGTTTCATCTACTTATATTTGTTTAACAGTTTCATAAGAATATTTCTGGGATGTTTATCAGATTGATTTTAGCCTGAGGAATGAAACATTTCTATCTCCTGCCTCTATCTGGAATAAAGAAGTTATTAGTTATCTGTCAAACAGTAGGTGCTCCCCTCAGTTATTCATTGTTCTGCTCATACCTTTTAATAAATTTATCTTTACAGCATCCAATTTATTTTTTTATTTTTTGTTCTGTCTTTAGCTTGCTTATCTGCTCTCTTGATCTTTTTATCAATATGATAGTAATTTCAGATAATGTTTCCTTGATGCTTGATCAAGAAACATTCTCTACTATATGTTTGTTTTGGGAAATTCACACTTGTGTAATCATCTTAATTACAAGAAGAGTCATCTTATGCTCATTATGTTGCTTGCTGAGGAGTACAAATTCCACCAGAAATCACCCTCTCACCTGTCATCACAGATATCAGAAAAGAAAAGTGTAATTTTGAAACTAAACACAAGAGGTACAATCCAACCAAAGCTAACACACTTTTTAGTCTCATTCATTTCACTGGGAGAGTTAAGCATGTGCCTGAAATTGTCAGCCCCAAAATGTAGTTTATTTTGGCTGGATTGCTTTTTACTTTGTGCCTCCTGGATTATGTCACAAAGTTCTTATTCTGACACCAGTAATGGTTTCCACAACCCTTATAAGAAACAATATAGACTTTCCAGCACAATCAATTCGTTAAATAATTTTTAGTAAATAACTTATATATTTTTAGTATATGTTGCTTTTAACTCAATTAAGCAATTAACTGTCTCTGGCTAGATGATATTGGCAGCATAATCCTATAGATGTCTACTCAGAAGTAGAACTCATTATAATCAATGGGGCTTACTCTCAGGTAAGGGTGAATAGCAGCTGAAACTATTAAATTAACGGTCTCTTTTAACCAAATAATGTGAACAAATTAGCAAGAGCATGATTTAGTTCTAGTGTGTAAGCAATGCTTACTGTGCAAGTGGATTATACCCTTGTTTTTAAGAAAAGCATTTTAAACAACATGCCTGAATCCAGACATAGATTTAAGACACTGCCATCAACACAGCACTCATAAAGAAGAGGGGAGATCTGCATTTTCAGTCTCTAATTAACCGTCAGCGCAAGCCTATGCATGCCTACTCAGAAATAAGACTCATTGAGTTTAATGGGACTTACTCTTGGGTAAGTGTGTAGGATTGCAGGCTGTATCTATTAACAGAAACTTCTTTCCACTTCAATTATTGTACTGGAAAATATGTAATAAATAATTTGCATAAAGTGGATTTCCCACATTACAGAGCTCTCAAAAATTGTGCTAATTTTGGAAATAATGGTAAAAATTGACAAAATCTCTGCTTGAAAAAGGAAGATATGAGAATACCAACAAAAAATTCTGCCCACAGAGATTTGGTTTCAGTTAGGTTTAAGATACTGTTAGAAGCAATATGATTGAATGGCAGGATAAAAAAATGGACAAAATAGAAATGGAAGTTTCTATACACATCATTAGGAACATTTTCAGTAGTCGTGGAAAAAAATAAAGTTGTATGGCTTAGCTTCACTCTGTGTGTGTGTGTGTGTGTGTGTGTGTGTGTGTGTGTGTGTGTGTGTGTGTGTGAAATGTGTTCCTTTAACACTTTTAGAAAAATTTGTCTGTAACAATATTTACACTAGTTGAACATGTTTGGGGTTCTATATTTCCATATGGATTGCAATGTAGATGGAAAGGCACGCCTCCTACCACATTGGATAAGTGCAGAGACCACACTGAATGCTTCCTGTCCAAATGTGCTTTGCATGAAGATTCCCATCTATATTGTGTGTGTGTGTGTGTGTGGTGACGCAAACACAGATATGTGCACAAAAACTGCCTCCACAAGCACCTCTCCACTGGAAAAGGGCATCTATAACTTTATGGAGTGAACCTGATTTGATGCTAGAGGAAGCCCATCTTTGTGTAAGATGAAACTGTGAAGTACATAGAAGTTTTACTTATCTGGCAAGAAATAACATGCTCTCTAGACTCAATAAATAAATATCTTCCTGTTGATGTGGCAAGTTTTTCAGTGACTTAAGGGGAAAAAAAAACTCCACTAGACCTTACCAGTGTGGCTTCTCTTGTGAACCATAAGAACATTGGGACCGATGCAAATTATCCCACAGATATCACATTTTAGCTTTCCGTTAGGGAGTCGAATGCCTCCAACTCCTGACATAGCTTTGCTGCCATTGTGTGAGCCATTCATTTTCTCTCCAGAGGCATCAAGCATTCGTAAATCCTCCGCACATTCTTCCCCATTCATTTCACAGGCACGCCCATTCTCTTCATCACTCTGTGTCTCTATTTTAATATTACTGGCTGAAAGAAACAATAGAGGGATGCCACTCAGTGTTTTTTTTTTAAACAATCAAAAATATTGTGGCAAAGTAACAATGAACACAAAGGAAAACAGTTCTCAGAATTTATAATACACTTAAGTGACGAATTACTGATGCAGTTACATTTCTAAGTGTGAAAAACATGTGCAATATTAAGCAATTATTATTACATGGATACCTCAAAGTGTCATATCAGTATTAGTGAGTCCTATTTTAGTATTGGGTGCCAAAACTGTCTAGATTAGAAAGTCACAATACATGGTGGCCTAATGAGCAACTGGTATTGCTTCTCTGTAAAGTGAGTGGATGAATCAGCCTCCATAACATGACCATCAAGTCAATCAACCCAAAAACCATGTATTGTGACCTGCCACTGCCCCCTGGCAAATCTTGCCTTTTTTCTTTTTTTTTTAAGTCCAGGGTAGGCAGCAAAATCTATTGTGCCCTGGTGGGCCACCACATATGGTTGGCAGATTGCTTTCGTTTTGGTGGACTACAACTTGTTCAGATTTGAGCTAAGGGAACTGATTTGTGCTTTAACTCTATAGAAAGGCTGGAAACAGACAAAATATTCTTTTTCTGTTTTTGTCTTCTTATCCCTTTCTCTTTTCATTGCACAAGTAATTGTGAAGACATTTGAATTACTTGCGCAGAAAAGGTGCTTCAAGTCAAATAACATAAATGGAAATGTTTCCCCTTGCAAATCTGAATGCACTAGAGGTAGAGCATTTTGTCACGTACAATATAATAACTGCTCCTGATAGGTGATTGTTATCTTACACGAACGCATTGCAGATCTCAAAACTTGGAGAATGAACTGAGTTTGCATTCAGTTACAATAACCTCATCAGAGAAAGCCAAACTACACAGTCAGGATAAGCTGGAGTTCAGCTCTTGCTGGGCTGCACCCCTTCAGATTGCTGGTCTGAGGAACTGTAATACTCACCCATATTAAAAAAAACAAAAACATGCACACACACACGCACACCAACCACACTTCTGAACATAGAAAAGTAGCACATCAGGAAGAAAACTAAGTGAAGCTCTTTCTCTCTGACATGCCTGTTTTCTATGTTTAGAGAGTTTTGCTCTTATTATGGGAGAACATTAAAACATGCAGTTCGCCACCTGCACAGCAAGAGGTGCACCATAGCATGCTGCTGTTCATATAACTTGGCTCTTACTCCTTTTATAGTGTAATCTGAGAGTAATCTGAGGCTATACATTATATTAAGCATATGCTTAATGTTGATTGCCTTCTGTTTGCTTCTTTTAAACTAAATAGTCAGGTCTATGGTGCTTTGGACCGTCACCACCATCTTGATCTGGATCAGTTCCACTGTCCCATCCCCACAGTTGCAATTTACTGTGGGAAACAATCTCCTGTCTCCACCAAGATTGCCACTTGGGGATGTTTTCCCTCTGTAAACAGCAAGGATTGTGTGTTTCCTGTGGTGGTAGGAGGGACTAAAGCCCCCCCTCTTCCCCATGCCACCATCCTGACCCATGGTGGAGGCAATCCAGTTGTGATTTAGTTCAGAAGAGATAAGCACAAGAAATAAGCACATCCGTATTTTGCACATGCTTAGCACAATGTGTAATTTGACCCTTAGTGTCATGTTTTCCCTTCATTTCCACAATATGGTTTCCAAAGTGAAGTATGACATTTCTCATATGCATTACCATTAACACAAATGTTAATGGTAATGTATTTGCAGAAGCTCTGCACACCATTATAACAGCACGATGAAGATGAAGTATATCTAGGGCTATTCATATTATGAACTAGAATCTGCCTTCTTGAAAGTTTCAGCTTGCTTTTCTAGCATTATAGGCAAAATTCTTACCCATGTGGTTGCCAAGATCAAGTAGAAAAAAATGTGGACATTGTCTCATGAATTAGAGAACTGAGAGGGGCATTCCATAATCATGGGATGAGATTGCAAATAGCTAGTTAAGGTACTTTCTTTCTGCTGGAAAGATATGAAACCGTCTCCTCCCTTCCTCATATATGGAGAGCCAAAAACGTTTCACATTTTGAAATTCTATTATTTACATTGTTCAACCAGGACCAAAAAGACTTCCAAAAATGTAAATAAAAGTTATTTTAAAATTTTGATGTAAAGGCTTTCAAGGGTCCCTTAAGTGAGACCAAAAGGCAGGGAAGAATTATTTTAATCAGAGCACAATCCTTACCTTTGGATCTGCCAGCGCAAGTCCCTTTCACCAGCCTAGGAGTGTTGCAAGTGTAAAGAAGGTTCGCACATCCGTAAAACATGTTGGCACCTCGTTTTGAGTTGCCCAGGCTGGCACAAGGATGCGCGCCAGCCCGTGGAGACTGCATCCAGCCTCCACGCCGCCTACAAAAGGCTAGGTTGCGCCCGCTGAGGTCGGCTGGTGCGGAGGGTTGGGGAGGGTGGGGGAAGGGTGGAACTGGTGTGATTCAGGGTGGGGGGAAGTTGGCAGGCTGGTGGGTAGACCAGGCCCAGGAAGGGGATGGGACCCATCCTCTGGCACTTAGGCTGGATCCTAACACTCCTCCTGAGCAGCCTGGCATTACACTGGGCTGCTTAGATCTGCACCAGCATTTTTGTTGATGCAGATTCAAGTAGCCCCATTGCAGTGGTTGGGGCATTCCTCGGGGTAAGGGGACATAAGCCCCTTACTCCAAGTTCTGCTCCTTCCAACTTCAGACCTGCACTGGATATGGAGTAGCCCATTTGCCTGCCTATTCCAGCACAGGTTAGGATTGGGCTGTTAATGCATTAATTAAAAAAAGAAATTAAAGTTGTGATTTAAAAATGAGATTAAACACTGTAATTTGGGGGAAAAAAATCTGACTTGGATTTTGATTTTATGCTCCTACTTGTTTCTTTTAATCCTTATCCAGAAACAAAATTAACATTGCTGAAACAATATAGATAAAAACATTGCTTTTTAGTGAGTTTACTGTAAAAAGAAGTACCAAAACTTTTTTCAAATTTTCAAAAAACTGAAAATTTGTTTCAGGAAAAGCCTTTTAATCATATAGCAATCAGTTATGATAAAAGGTTAATCTCAAACAATTTGTATAGCATTGCTCAATGCTGGTGTGGGAAACGATCCCTTATACAAATATACATGCACCCAGAGCACCAAACATTCATACATGCACACACGCACGCCACCTTCCAGGTTCAGATATTATTATTTAATATTATTCAAACAGGGTAGTTTGAGAAGCCACTTCTATAATGGAAGAGTTGCCTACAGGTTTGTACAGATTAGCGATGGGCAGAATAGCTTTAGTGAGTAGATTAAATTAGGGGAGTTTAGGTGATCATTACACACCGACACCATGATGCCACAAAGGTTAGTGCACAATGCGGCCCTACACTGCCCCCTCTTGTGAAGAAAGGCAGAGCTTTCACTCACTGGAATGCACAGAAGGCTCTGAAGCAGGGTGAATACATGGGTATATATGAAGCTATTTTATACTGAGTCAGGCCATCGGTTTCATTGACTGTGGCTCTTGAGGCTCCTACCTAACATTCATTAACTGGAGATTGAACCTAGAACCTGTTGTATGCAAGGCATCTGCTCTGCCACAGGCCAATGATCTCCTTCCCCAGATATTGCATTTACTTAATTTATGGGCACCCAATCCCAAAGCTGCTGGAACAAGCAGGCCAACTGGCCTGCCCTGTATCCAGCGCAGGGCTGGATCTAGCTGCAGTGCAAGTCAGAGTAAGAGGCATGAACTCCCTTTAGCCAGTTTCGCGCCACAGCCAGTCCTATGAAATCACTGGCACAAATTCAAGTAGCCCGGGTTGGACTGAACCAGTTGGGGACAGGAGCAGGGATCCGGCCTAAGTACCGGAGTCCGGTCACACCTTCCTCCCCAAGCCGATCTGTCCAAGAGGCCACCTGCCACCCGTTCTCCCCGGAATGCCTTTGATCTACCCTCCCAAACCCTCCACACCGGCCGTCCTTGTCTTTGCACCAGCCCAACAGACTGGAGGAGGCACAATCAACAGTATTGGGCTGGCGCAAGGGGCTTACACCAGCCCAGATAACGCTCAGGATTGCACACTGCTATTAATCACACTGCTATCCTGCCTTTCTTTCATGGGATGGCCTATGTAAGGGTCTCAGGAAGTCTCCCATCTAAGCATTGTCCAGACTCAGATTTGCTTAGTTTTAGCAAGGAGGCTGCACGGTGTGCCTTCAGGTCATGCACATTCAAAGCTGAATATATGCGTAAATATGTACATCAAAGATGGGAGCAGTGCACACTATTAATTAATTTTTTAAAAATCAATAATGTATTCTAACAACAAAACGGAGAGACAATCATAATCACCACCACCATCCATCAACCAATCAGAAAAACAATGAGTGAACCTGCTTTTTATCTTTTTCACTGAGGAAATCTTATTTTGGAAATATAGGACACAATCAGCCACTGCTATGCCCAAGTTAACATCAGCAGGAGGTGAAAGTGCTTAATGTTAATTCCACAACGTGCATGGTTCTTGAAAGTCAAAGGGTCTTGTTATCAGCTCTTTTTGGTAGAAAAGTATCCTATTATAAGACTCATTCCAGGCCTTTTTTATTCTCATCACAAAATAATGACAAATAACTCTCCTCTTTAAACAGGCTTAGCCACATGTAACCCAAAAAATACTTGCAAGCTGCTAAAAGAACCATAGAAAGTGAAACAAATGTGCAGTCCTCCAAATACAGCAGAACACAGACAAATGAAAACACAAGAGTGACAGTAACAACATGCGCACAATGGTGATGCTTGGCAATACACTGACAACACATGCGCAGTATACTTACGAGAAAAGGATTTGGGGATGATGGCCTGAAAATCCCTAAAGCCTTCAGCCCCATATGCAGCTGCAATAAAGAAGGCAAACAGGACACTAGATTGTAAGACGGGCAGCAGTGCAAGTCAAAGAGCAGTAAAAGACATTGCTTCCATGAAAGAGACAGGCACCACTACCAACAGAGGCAACATACAGAAAGGCATTTCAGGAAAGAAGCAACCCAGTAGAAAGCCTGACTACCCTTTGCATCTAACTCTGCAGTTACACCAGGGATGCCATTTCCAGTTTCAGGGTGAGGGATATTCTCAGCACAAGTTAAAGACCTGTGCTTGGATATCCTCAACTGCAAAATACAATGATCAATAGCTCTCTTAAGACCAGATTGTGGTGTGGCTATTTTTCAACACCTCACAGTAATTATAGCTGGGCTATCAGTACAAGTCAAACAGTCACTCTGTTTTTGAAGCAGGGGGACTTGTGGCTTTGGCATGCATGAATAGTACACCAGCCCATTTAAATGTTTATAATTAGACCTGCTCAGCACATAGAAGCAGTGAGTAGGCTAGAAATATAGGTACTCCGGAGGGAATAATCACATGTGGTCTCAGACACCTGGGCAACACTTAGGACCAAGCTAGGCCCTAGGCCATGTTTGGCTTCCTCCAAGAGCAGTTGAAGGAGCCCTGAACCAGACAGGGGGTGTGGAAGGCAAGGGGTTAAAACATCTCTAACCCCCCCCCCCAAATCCCCCCCACACATGGATTTTTAAAAGCCTGCACAGGACTATGATTAGTATCACAATTCAGTTGGCCTTTAGAGGGCATATCTACTCTATAAACGTACATTATTTTTATACCAGGCTATCAGTCTGTCATGATTCCCCTGAAAAATCCTAGGAATAGTTTAGTTTGGTGAGGGTGCTACAAGACTTTTCTGTTTGTTATCTTGCAATCCCTCTCATAGAACTACAGCTCTCAGGGCTCTATGGTAAGAGAGAATGTGTTTGACACCAAGTAAACATCGGCAATGTGGGTAGGTGCTCTTAGCTTCCCAGTGCTTGGCGATTCTGCACATGGAGGGAGCATGTTATGAGGGATAACAACAATTTCTGGTTAATCTTCCCAGAGAAAGCTGAATTCCTCTTAATCGTTAAAGATCCAGCCAATCAACCTTGTGCCTTAATTCCTTTCCTGACTTGGGAGTTCAACTTCCAAGTAAATGCTAATGATTTCTGTAAAGCAGCCTCCTGCAGATAAGTTATCTCTCACTGAACAACCAGGGAAATGAGCCCCACCCAACACCAGAGGTTGGTGGTTCCTTCCTCATAGCATACTCAGAAAGCTGAATTAGTACAGCAAATACACACCAAGGGAAGCAAGTAGGATACTCGAGGTCCATTGTTTGATCTGTATTTTAACCATTTCTGGCTTAACCTGATCTGGCTGAACCGTAATTATGATCAGACTATTCCAGCAATTTATTCTGAAGTAAATTAATGACAATGTCACAGTGTTTGAAATGGTGTACAGAAAATGTAAGCAAGTAGATGTGGCCACATGATCCATTGGGAAGTCTCACTGAAATGATTTAGAGGAGTTTGAAAGCAATACCAGTCTCTTGTGCAGCTCTCATTCCTTTCAATGGGGCTTGGGCAGGAGAACCTTCTGATAGATTGCCTCCATGAGCTGGAATTCTAAAGCTGTTCATTTCCAGACAGTGATTTTCAGTCAGTGATACTAGTACCATGAGTGCTAATGGCAATTGTGACCAGGTGGCTTGGGGTAACTTATATTTTATCCCCGTGGTATAACTTGTTGTGGTTAACTATTGTGGATACCCTCTAAGAATCTAGGGGACTGGATTCCAGCAAGGATGTAGAGAATTCTGTTAGAAATCACTCATTCCTCATCCCTAAGTAGCCAGAGCTCTCCAAGGAAAGGGAATAACCTGTTCAAGGCTGTAGATATGCCCACAGAGGAATAATTGGCACAGTCCCCTTAACCATCCAATCCTAACCAACTTTCCAGTGTGGTGCCAGGAGGGCATGTGCTGCATCCCATGGTGGTGAAGCAGTCACAGAGGTCTCCTCAAGGTAAGGGAACATTTGTTCCCTTATCTTGGGGCTGCATTACAGCTGCATTGGTGCTGGAAAGTTTAGGATTGGGCTCTAAATGAGTGCAGGAACAGATGCATCCATAAAGTTCAACAATGGCTGATCACTGAGTGTCATCTCCTACCCTTCTTCTCCCATGGTCCCATCACCCACACCCGACTCATGGAAGGATTGCAATGGGAGAAGCTGTGACTCGCATTAAAGAGACATGAGAGTCCTCTGGGTTGGGGGAATAATCATTTATTATAGTAGTATCAAAAAGATGAAGTGTTTGGGGGTTCCCACAGATAAGTAACATTTGATAATTAACAAAGCTTCATTTTGTAGAGGGGTTTATTTGATTGTTTCCTTACCACATGGTAAAGGACAACAATTGATTGCTAATAACATGTGTGTTTAAGTAGTTGTAGGCACTAGTTATCTCACTAGTACAAATTAGTGCCGATGATCTGGATGTTTCCAGAAGGTCAGACTGCGCAGCAAGGCTAAATCTAGACAACCCAAAAAAGCTGCTCTGAGGTGAAAGGCGAAAGCTTTGAGTTCCCTAGGGAACTGGGATAGTACAGCTGAGGCAGCACATCACAGCTTCCCCCTGTCTGGTTTAACAGGAAACCTCCATCGTTGTTCCTCTCTAGTTCCATCCACAAACACAGCAACTCTGGGCATTTGATGTCTTTCTCCACTCCCCGCAACTGGTTTTTTTTCCTCCTAGTTTTCTCTTCCTCATCAGACTAATGAATACAAACCTCGGTAGACTGTAACAGATGCCAAGTTGCACCAGAACTGCACCATGGTGTTCTGCGCTGAGAGAAGACAAGTGGTGCTATCCCTCCTTGCCCCTCCTCTTCCCAGAAAATCTCCTGTTGTTTTTTGCTGACTACATTCACAAAGAGTGGCAGAATTATTACTCATGAGTATGCACCCCTAGTGTCGTGGGAGGTGGTGGATTCTCCCTCAGTGGAGATCTTCAAGCGGAGTCCTGACAGGCACCTGCTGGAGATGCTCTAGAGTAGACCGTGGTTCTCAAACTGGTGGGTTACAGCCCACCAGTTTGTGTAAAGGTTCTCCTGTCCCTTAAGAGGCCAGGAAAGGGGAGAGGCAGTGAGGCGATCCCCAGGATTATGTTGCTAAGAGGGGGGCGCTTTCCACTTACTTGTAAGTAGGTAGGGCTGCTGGAGGCTGCAAGAGGTGTGAGGAGCTCCACACGGCTTTCTGCAGGGCTCTCCAAGGCTTAAAATGTTCAGATGGAGTGATCGCAAAGCACTTTCTGTATGCAGGAGGTTCTTTGCGATCTCTCAGTTTGAAGATTCCAAGCCTTGGGGAGCCCTGCAGAGGGTTAGGTGGAGCTCCCCACACCTCCTGCAGCCTCCATCAGCCTTACCTACTTACAAGTAAGTGGAAAGCACCCCTCCTCGCTCCCCGCCTTAGCGACACAATCCTGGGGATCTCATCGCTGCCCAGCCCCTCCCCCACAAAGACTTACTGAGGGAGTAAATCTCCCTCAAACTTTGAGAACCATCCTTCAGAAGGATTTCCCGCTACATGCAAACTAGAATACCTTGTGGGTCCCTTCCAACTCAATGATTCTAGGATTCTTTGAATTGATAGGCTGGGTGTTTTCTTAGGATTCTGTTGGCTGAAACAGTTCTTAGAAGCCATGTACCAAACAAAGGGCTGTAGCAGGTTTGTTAACTGGGCTTTAAGGCTTTATTTTAAGCAGCAGTCTTAAGGGTCACCCTTCAGTACAGGAGATCGACATGCGACAAAGCAACCCAGGCACCAAAATGTTTTGGGCCAGGCCTGTGGATCAGTTGAAATAAACACACTGTGAAGATCTGGACTCTTTGGGATCTGCAGAAGACAATGTTTATGGATCTTCAGTCACTCATTGCTTTAAGCTGTATTGGCTTCAGTATATGGAAGGGAGAAAGAGGAAAAGAACAACGTAAAAGTTTCTGAGCTGAAAACACTGAAGCAGATAACTCTTCCTGAAAAGATCGGCATCTCTCTCATTGCTCTTGTACTCTGGAAATACAAGATAATGGTTTCTGTCTCCTGGTTCTCTACAACATAAATTGTGCTCTTCAGCTACAATCCTATGCATATTTACCTGGGAATAAGCCCCATTGTCTAAAATGGGACTCACTACTCAGAAGTAAGTCCAACAGGCATTGGACTGTGCTCTTTGTGCAGCACTGAGAAACCACGTGACTGTCTCCAAAATCTCTCACTTGGTCTTCCCTGTCTATGTGCGTACACACCCCCTCCACAGTCCATATCAGCCATTCTGAAAGGCCCTGGAGACCCACTTGCTGTCTCCGTTTGCTGCTCATAATGTCACTGGGTTTCCACATCCTCCTCACATTGCTGAAAAACTGCTTAAAGAGGAAGAAGTTGCAAATAATGAAATATAGGAATGCAGGAAAAAGAGGAAGCAGCAGGCACTCAAGAGCCCAACTGAAATGTGAAGAGTTATGGAGAAGTGACAGAAAGGGAAGCCCAAGCCAGGAATTGTACTTGGTGGCTTAGCTCAGATGCAAAACAACAATAAACTCAGTAAAGGTGGCCTCTTCTGCCCTGAGCCTGCCATCAGCCTGCCATGCTAAAATCCCATTTTTAATGGCATACAAGCTACAAAAGAGCTGTATGACAACATGCAAAAACCCTGTACACCTTAATCCAGTATTTTTCAAACTTTCTATCTTAAGGGATGCTTACATTTTAATTTGGCAGCAACTGTTACCCTGCGCATGCCCAATCTCGTCTGATGTCAGAAGCTAAGCAGGGTCAGGCCTGGTTAGTACTTGGATGGGAGACCGCTTGGGAATACCGGGTGCTGTAGGCTTATACCAGGGGTGCTCAAACGTTCAACTTTAGGGATGCTGGACCTTTAACAAGTGTATAGAAGAGAGAATTTCAGCAGGTGCAGCTTGTCATCTGTGGGATGACAAGTTGCACCTGCTGAAATTCTCTCTTCTATACACTTGTTAAAGGTCTAACATCCCTAAAGTTGAAAGTTTGAGCACCCCTGGCTTATACCATAGTCTTTCGAGACTGAAGGTTGCCAACCAACCATTTCAATTTGGCTGTCTGAGAATCTGGCATAGAACCCTTGCATGTCCCATAGGATTCTGGTGTGTTCTAACGTACAATCCCATGGAAGTTACTGGCCAGGCCTGTTGGGCCTAGTTGTTGCATACACAGACTAATCATATGCCATAGAATCTGTCCACCATTCCCCTGCCCCATTACAGGGGAAGTCTGGTAATGGAGAACAAACACTCTTTCAAGGTAGCTTGATAAATTTTCCTAGGGACTCCAGGAACAGAGGCTGAAAAATATTGCTTCACGGCATGATACGCTGTCTGATTCTATAATGGACAATAGCAACTGTTGAATCAGAAAGGAACAAGAAAAAACAAAAGGATGCTGTTTATCCAGCAAGTCTACTTGTTCCCCACAGATTAATCCTTTTGCCATCAATGGTTATGGACAAGGGAACTACTGTATTATCACCTGTTATAAATGGACACAAAGGTTCTTCCAGCCCACAGTAAAATTCCCATTTCTGGAATGACAGACCAGCTATCCAGCAATGCTGCTGGTGCTATTCCACCTGTGCTGTACGACTGCAAAGTTATTCAAAGAGCAGCATGTGAATGCACTCTTGAGAACATTGCACTGCCACTTCAAAATGGGGTTTCTGGGCATACACATCCTGAAAGAAGAGGAGCATAAAATCCTGCATCTGTGACAACGGATGGAGATTGTGACATTTTGCATCCTGTAAACTCAGAATGAAACATCCATGCAGTAGGAAGGGTTTGAAGATTCTTGCTAAGCATTTTCTCTTCTCTTTTTTTTCCAGCACAGGAAAGGAAACAAACTGGAATAAAACTGTCCTTTGGGCCCGATCTAAACTCCCTCTTCACTTCAATGTACCTTAAAGTTTTTGTTTTTTTTAAATCACCACTCCTAACAAAACAACACCTGACGTTTTAGAGCTAGTCATAAAGGAAACATTTAAGAAGGCCCCATGAAGTCTTTATCAACATTTATAGGAATATTGATGTTGTTGGCCCATTACTACTGAAATTATCAGCCCAATCCTAAACACACAGCACTGCTAAGTTCAGCAGCGCCAAAAGGGCTTCTGCTTCACCCAGCAGCCCTGTGGAGGCTACTGGGGGTCTCCTAGGGAAAGGGGATGTTTGTTCCTTTACCCCAAATAATGACATGGCCCCACAATGGGCTTCCTCAAGTCTGTGCCAGATGTTTTGCTTGTACAGATGGGACAAGCTCCATTTTGGGCTTTTCAGCCCGACATGAAGGATAAGATCTGGCAAAGGAGGCTTCTGCCAGACCCAACCCCTTCCAAGGTCAATTCCTCCCGCCACCCCAAAAGGCCACACCAGTGGTCTTACCTCTGGTGGCAGCATGGCGTCTTCCTCCTGGCACTGGCCCAGCGCCAGCGCACGTTACTCCAAGGGTGCCGTAAATGTGCTTTATGGCTCGTTTACAACAACTAGTGCCACTGCTGAGCTTCAGCACCAGCTCTAATGGCCCACAGGATTGGGCCCTAAGAAATCCCACCAAGGAATCTTATTAGGATTCTCACTTGATCAGGATTTCAAGAATTTGAGGAAAGATCAAAAGGACATTTTAAAAGTTGTAATTATTTAACCATTGATGTTCTACTTCCTTCTGTAGAAAGCAATGTCACAGAGAACATTTTGAGTGTATTTAGGAACATAAATTGGTTTAGATGGAATTGAATTGATTCAGGATAGTAATCTGAAAGAGCAGATCCATGTCAGGCTGTGCCTAACTACATGAAGGAGAATTATAAGAGGAATGGAGGCGCAAAGGCGGGCTTTGTGCACTATAGAAGATTTTGTTTCAAACTGATTAATATTAAAAGGGCAAAGGACACTATGGAGCAGCAGGCAACAAATGTTCCCTTATCTTGAGGAGGCCTCTGTGACTGCTCCCCACCACAGGATGCAGCACTCATCCCATTAGCACAACTGCACTGGCACTGGAAAATTGGATAGGACTGGGCCCTTAGACAGTTATACAGGTTGAGTCTCATTATTTTCCAGCCAGAACTTACATGGATGGCAAAAAACGAACTAAAGCAAATCAATTTGAAAAACAAGTCCCTTTGCTCCAGTGATTTAAAAACAGCCTTGCTGACTGTAATGTAGTAATGCACACAGAGGCAATCAGTCTCTCCAGGTGCT
Organism: Tiliqua scincoides; assembly: GCF_035046505.1. Classification (NCBI taxonomy): domain Eukaryota; kingdom Metazoa; phylum Chordata; class Lepidosauria; order Squamata; family Scincidae; genus Tiliqua; species Tiliqua scincoides. The sequence goes on along the minus strand of NC_089825.1, from coordinate 67,185,487 downwards.
TAGGCTTCACTAGGAGGCAGCAATCCCTCTCTTCACCAGGAACAGCAGTGTGTGGGGGGGGAGAAGAATGGAGGTGATAATCACTGCCATTTAATCTTCTTTCACATACTCGGGGAAGGGAGGAGTGAAGCCTGGAGAGAGAATGATTGATGTCATTAAGTCAGCTGGCTGCCCTCTCTGCTATTATTAAACTACTGTTTTCCTTTGATTTAAAGGGTACTTATCATCAGCATTGAGATAGAAAAATCAGTGAATTCCCCCCCCCCCTTGAAAAATCCATGGATAATTAGGTTATACCTGTAATCACTTGCATGACTGTCTCTCTACAACAGTAAAAAGCAGTTTTTTAAACTGTGATTTTAAAGGGGTGCATTTTTTCCCTTCTCCAGGGATCAGCACATTCCTTTCCATTTGCTGTGGCCATTCGTGTTGAGTCAAATCCGTGTATAAAAAATAGGCATATAACAAGGTTGAACCTGTATTTGATATTTGGGTTCATTTCTTCCATATTGGAATGCTAATTTTATCCCCCTGGTGTGAAATATCTTTGTGCAAAAAGCTTTGGGGGTTTTCATACCTGAAGAGGGATTTATACATATTTGTTTACATTTATCTGCTAATGGAAGTGCTATTTCTGTTTTATTTTTAATTTATATATTGGGGGTAAAGTTTTGCTTCTTGGGTAATTTCACTATGACAAAGGTTGGTGGCCTGTTCTGAAAAGGTCCCAACTGAGACCTGGGTATAACACCTAACTCTAAGATTATAGACCATCTGGTTCAGGCTCCATACATGCTTCCTCAGTTGGCTAGCTGCTTCCTCCACCACTTCCAGCTGTATCCCCCAAAATAACAGTGCTGGTAACTTTCTTCCTCTCAGTGACTTGACAGTACTTGGACATCTGTTTCAGATGAATTTTCATAAGTGTCAATTGATCTTCCCTTTTAAATTCTGTTCATGGCCGACACGAAGAAATCAGGATTTTTCTTTGTAACACATAAAGAAAAAATGAAGATATGAAACTGCCATTCATAAAAGTCAAACCATTTCATCATTGAGCCTAGAGCTATCACCTCCAACTGGGAGCAGCTTTTTGGGATCTCACACTAAGGCTTTTTTTTTTTTGCTTTTTTTTTAAACCTTGAATTCCAAAATATAAAACTTTGGGGGATTGGGGGTATCCACAGAGAAGAAGCCATTACTTTAACCAGCAAGAGGTGAAGATGGTAGGATGTGAAAAATAAAGATATGGCTATTTTTGGAAACAAGCCCAACTATATCATTGTTCTTATGTTTCTTTCCATTTCTTTCACTTAAGGGCAATAACAAGCTGAGTTAAGATGAAGGGGAAATCATGGTTTTTGAAGGTTTAGTCCAGCAATATCAGTGGCCCCCCTGTCGGCCTACCTCTCCCCCATCAGCTCACAACTGTCTAGATTAACAGTGTGTAATGCAAGGATGCATTTAGGAAACACGGCTAACAGCCATGGATAGATTTTTTCCCTTATCCCCTATGAGGGCTTCCCCTTTTTAGTTGGCAAAGGATTACAAGTAAATTGAGCCTACTCATATACATCCATGTGCATGAGATTCTCATCGCCTGTGTGGGGCACATGCAACCATTACTACACCATAAGAACAGGCAAGCGCATGAACCGATCCACAATGGAAAGGGTTACTTGAGAGTAGGACATTTGAAAACTACTGAACTAGAAATAAAGTAGTGATCCAGGGTAATGAAACAAAAAAGGAGGAAATGGATTTCTCTTGCTACTTGCTGGCCTTGCTACTGTGCTAGGTCTCTTTAGCACCACAGTGCATTGTGGCAAACCTTCCCTGCATGCCTTGTGCAACTGCTGCTGGCTGCCGCTGATGTGTAAATGTGTGATTTGCTAGCGTTCCCCAAGCCTATCTGAAGATCTCTCCCATCCAGCGTCTCAATATGAAAAACATTACCTAAGCAAAGCCACAGCCCAAAATGTGTGGATCACTCTGTTCTCAGGAAGTGCGCAAGTATCTGAGAATCTAAGTATTGAAGGTAAAAAAAAAAAGGAGGAAGACTGAATTTAACACAGCTAACATTCACATTCACACAGGAAGAATGGGGTTTTCTAGGAGTCCAGGGCCCACGTCATCAGAAGATGTTTGTTTAGCAGGTACTTTTTCCTGCAGAGTACCTGCTTTCTGCTTTGAGGCACACTGTGGCCTTGACTGAGTTGTTTGGCTTGTGGGAGACGGGACGGTATTAGTGACCAGGTGATGTAAATGTGCTCTTCTATGGATTTGAGAAATTCACCCAAGTAAAGAGTTGCATTTTGGCATGTAACACACATCTATAAGTCACAGTGCAATCCTATGCACATCTACTCAAAAGTAAGTCCCATTGTGATCAATGGGGCTTATTCTCAGGAAAATGTGCACACCAGGGGTGTCAAACATAAGGCCTGAAGGCCAAATGCAGCCCCTGGAAGCAATTTATCCGTCTCCCATTATGATTGGGCTCTCCCAGCTTGATCTCTCATATCTTGAAAATATGAACAATATTTACACATTTTCTCTTCTGTCATTTGCAGCTAATGAGTTTCTATGTGAGAACCAAGTATTTATTTCTGACAGTCATCTACTTCATGATGTCACTTTTGGCCCTCAGTAGGTGTCATGAATGCTAACTTTAGCCCCTCTGTATGAAACAAATTTGACAGCCCTGGTGTACACAGTTGTAGCCTTAGTTTGCAGTAATTTCTTTGTTGGAGAATTATTAATTCACTAAGGCCGCAATCCTGACCAACTTTGCAGCACTGACATAAAGGCAATGCAACTCCAAGGTAAGGGAACAAACATTGCCTTACCTTGAGGAGGCTTCCATGACTGCCCCCCAACTGCAGGATGCAGCACATGCCCCACTGGCACAGCTATGCCAGTGCTGGAAAGTGGGTTAGGATTGCACCCTTAATTGTAAGTTAGTGGAATGTTCCTTAGAAAATTATCCAGTTGGTTGAGAGCCATATTAGAGTTTTTAATGGGAAGTGTTATATCAAATGCTAGTGATATACCATTCATTATGGGGCTGTGTTTGTTGCATATTGCAGGGACCCCGGCAGTAATATATAGCTGCTCTATAGATTCCTGTTCCAGGGCCTTCCCTTCGCATTCTTATTCCCTGTTTCTTTAACCCTACATGTTTATTCACAGGCAGCTTTACTCCTACAGCATTATGTGTCCCATGGCACAATCCTAACCAATGTTCCAGCAGCAAGGTAAGAGCAATGCAGCTCTGAGGTAAGGGAACAAGCATTACCGTACCTTGAGGAGGCTTCCATGACTGCCACCCAACTGTAGGATGCAGCACATCCCCCAATGGCACAGCTGTGACAGTGCTGGAAAGTTGGCTAGGATTTGGGCCCCAATCTCTCTTCTCTAACGCATGATAATAAACAAAACATTCCAAATTCTGTGAAAAAGTCCTACCAGAACAAATTGTGCAAATTAATGGGAGTTTATACAATATTTACAGACTTTGCATAATTTAGGGCGCAATCCTTTCCAGCACTGGCATAGCTATGCCCCTTTGTTTGTTCCCTTACCTAGGAGCTGAATTGCCCTTTTGTCGATGCTGGAGAGTTGGGTTAGGATTTCAGCCTTACTCTAATTACATAATTTGGGGGACTTTTTAACATGCAAAATTCCATACGCATCTGCTGTCAGGACTGCCTGAACATGCTTAGGACAGACATCTACCAATAACTAAAGGCAAATTCCACTGGAAGATCTCTACCACAAGACTCACTGAAATAAATGGGACCTACATAAGACCACAGTAATACAGTAATGAAATACAACAGTGCTGTTGCTTAATAGCAATTCCCTTCAACAGGGCTGGTGTAGTAAATATCTTACTGGTTCAATTCAATCTGGAAAATTCAACATTTAAAAATAAGTTTATATCAACACATTTAGGGCACAATACAGTTCCTACTCTATCTGAGGCTTTGTATACACAAGCGGGGGCTGGAGCAGTAGCATAGCTACAGGGGGGCATAGCATTATGTTTTGCAGGGCTTCTCCAATGTGCTATGCAAGCTACCCCTCCCCCATGCCATCAGAGCAATTCTTGGTGGCGAGAGCCAAATGGAGGTGTCTCCTTCGCTTTGCTCTTGCTGCCAGGAATGCCTCCAACGGCAAGAAGGTGGGGTAGCTTACATGACGTGTTGAGGTGCCCTGCAAAACTTAGTCCTGAGGAGCCCCCCCCAGCTATGTTACTGGGCTGGAGAGTGAGTGGGGCACAGCTTTGTGAATATGAAGGGATGAATTCAAAGAGGAAACGGATTCTCCCATTAGCATACAAGGCACTGTACTGAAAAACAGAGAATAGCTGTTTGGCAAGAAAAGACTATAGTTTCAATGAGTGCAACACAAATTTATCAATAAACATAATAGGATCTGAAGGGAGACAAAATAGCCACCTGCTCTGGGTAATGTTTTAATAGAAAAACATCCTATGTTATAAAATAAATAAAAGGCCTTTGCCCTCAAGGTAAAAATTGGGGATCATATGAACAACTCTTATAGTAGTTGCTGTGGTGAACAACAGAAATACAATACTCTTGGGTTTCATTAAAGAACCAACAATGTGACACTCCTTTCCCCCCTCAAATAATTTTGTCTCAATCCATCTTGTCTCAATCTAAAGCCCAAGACAGAATACCAATTTCACTAGGATCTACCACCAACACAGAAGGAAAATTAAGAAAACGTGTTGCAGGCTCAGATAATACCTTATTATCTTTGTTATTCCATTCTTTCTGTGTTTGATGGCCTCCCAAAGCCAACCAAATCTTCTCATGAATTAACATGTCTTAATTTTATTTCTAGGCTGTTGTGTGGGCCAAAAGACAGCAACACTCTCCATGTTCCTTTTTTCCAAAAACTTTACTCACAGCAATTTGTAAAATGCAGTACATCTGCATCATAAAAATATCATAACGAATATATACAGTATTTAAATGTCATCGTTCCAACCCCTCCACCCCATGTCTAAGAATAAAGAGACCTTACTGTAGCAACAGTAGTGTATCCATGATATGCATCTCAACTTTTGTGCAGATGCTCAAACTGAGTAGGAATATGTGTACTGGGGGGAGGGGACCCAGGAACGCACCTGCTGGCCCTGCTCTCCATACACTGATTGTAACAACTGCACAGTGGCCTATGTGACCTATCCCAACCTGCAGTGGCGAGGAACAGGTGATAATAACATGTATCCACGGATGGTATAGAAAATGCATTGAGAACCTATGCCTAAAGTATGGTCAATTTTGGCATCCTTCAGTCTCAGAAGACTATGGTGTCACGCTCTGAATGGTGGTTCTGGAACAGAGTGTCCTCTCCAGTGCGCGAAGCCTGGGTAAAGTAGGTATGGAGGATAGGCTGTTACCCATGCAGCAAATCCCCCCTCTCCACGTCGCTGAAATGGTCCAATGGAAAGGCAGAGGCCAATACGGTTGGTTCCAGCGGCATCGCAGGAGTTGCCAGAATGTGACTGTGTTCAGCCATGAACTGCCTCAGGGACTCCGGCTCCAGATTTGCCTCGAGGTTGAATCCTGAAGCCTTTTCCATAACTGGATGTAGCCACAAGGCAGTGGAGGTTTGAGATCAGAGTTTTCCTTCTCTCAGATGAGCTGCCTTCCCAGGCTGACGAGTCCCATCTACCCAGTGGTCAATACATGGATGACAATGCCAGTCAAAGGCACAAGCTCAACTCTTCCCCTCCCTCCCCACACACAAATTGCCAGTTTGACTTTCTGCAGAAAGCTCCTGATAACTGAGATGTGCAGTGGTTCTGAATCTCCTGTTTATATTATTCCTAAACTACCGTATTTTTCGCTCCATAAGACACACTTTTTCCGCCCCAAAAAGTGGGGGGGGGGAAGTGTGTGCGTCTTATGGAGCGAATACTGCCAAAACAAAAAAAAAAACAAAACAAAACCTCCGCCCTGGCCCCGCCCCCTGCCCTCTCGCTCTGCTCTGCTCGGCTTCCCTGGGCAGTCAGAGGCTGAGCTGGCTGGGGGGCTCCTGCCTTCCCTCAGTGCCCGCGTGGACTGTGGCAGCGCTGGAGGGAACCCAAGCCGGTGTGTCTACTCAGAAGTAAGTCTCAGAGTCACTGGGGCTCACCCCCAGGAAAGCGTGGGTGGGGTGGCAGTCTCGCTGCCCAATCCTGTGCATGCCTACTCTGAAGTAAGTCCCATTAGAGTCAGGGGGGCTTACTCCCAGGAAAGCCTCTCTCTCGCCCCCCCCCAAGCCTGGAGCATCACAGCCTCTCTTTCCCCCCACCCCAAGCCTGGAGCATCACATCCTTTCTCCCCCCAAACCTGGAGCATCACAGCTTCTCTCTTCCCCCCCCAAGCCTGGAGCATCACAGACTCTTGCTCCCCCCCCAAGCCTAGAGCATCACAGACTCTTCCCCCCCCCAAGCCTGGAGCATCACAGCTTCTCTCTTCCCCCCCCAAGCCTGGAGCATCACAGACTCTTGCTTCCCCCCCCCAAGCCTAGAGCATCACAGACTCTTCCCCCCCCAAGCCTGGAGCATCACAGCCTCTCTTTCCCCCCACCCCAAGCCTGGAGCATCACAACTTCTCTGCAACACAAACACTTCCCCCCCTCTCTCTCACACACAGGCTGCCCCCTTCTCTTACACACACAGATGCTCTGCCGCCCCCCACACACTCACACAGCAGGGGAGGGGCGCTTTCACTCACCTCATCCAGCATCTGAATGTAAGCCCCCCCCCCCCCATCACAAAGAAAAAACTGTCTCCTTGGTCAGAATGCCAGTGTTTGCTTATTGCACAAGCCCCAGGTAAATCACCATAAATCCAGAGGTTTGTTGTGTCTTGAGAATTCAAGTTATGGTTGGACTTTCCACTTGTTAATTTGTATTGGAATCACGGAAGAACTGGCGAGGAGGTAGATGTGGTGTCAGCAGTGGCCCCTTTAAAGGTAAGGCCTGGGCATCCAGCAGAGTGTGCTGCACAGCTGCAGCCACTGCAAGGCAATAGGGCCCTCAGGGATATAAGGAGTACCTGAGGCAGAAAGGGTTGGTGGGTTTTGAAGGAGTGCAGGTTGGAGAGGAGACTGACTGGGTTTATTGAATTTGGAATCTGACTGTGGATTGTGACTGGACTTGGATACCCTGAAGGATTTGACTAACCTACCTGGAATCTGACCTTGGACTGTAATTTGGCTTACTGGCTCTGATTTGGCAACTCTGATTGATGGGACTGATTTACTTGGCATCTGTGGACTGGAACTGGACTCACTTTTGCTTGCTGCACTGGTGAGTTGCACAAGGGGGACTGATCAGCCTTAAGCGGGCACGAGGCCCAGTGGATTGGAATTTGGCAGAACATCATTGTAGCAGAAAGATAATCTGATCCCCTATTTGTGTGCACCTGCTTTTGTGAGCTTCATAAATTCTGACTCTAGCGATGATGAGTTCTTGGGGTTTCCAGAAAACTAGAGTACTCAAACCTTTAAGTCTCTCCATTTGTTAATGACAGTGATAATTGTTCTTAATGCCACTGTTGACTGCTGTTCACTTTACATGGTTCAAATGTTATTCTGTTATAGTTTATTAAATATTTTATTACACTATTTGGTTCAGAATATTTTTTTTCCTGTTTTCCTCCTCTAAAAACTAGGTGCGTCTTATGGTCAAGTGCGTCTTATGGAGTGAAAAATACGGTACCTTTCAACAGAAAATTAAGTATGCTTGAAGTAAATGGCTAATACAATCACGTCCCTGTAGTAGTCCTGTGGTGTTTAACAAGTCAGTTTGGGCACCTACAATAGTATAGCATAGTGCGGGAAGTAAAACATAAGGCCCATGGGGTGGATGCAGCTCACAGAAGCTCTTTATCTGGTCCACATTATAACTAAACTCTTCCAGTATCACCATCAGCTGCTCTCAGCTGCTGAGCTGTGCTGAGTTTTCACTGCTAAAAGTGCACTCTGTGTGATAATTGCACTCTCTCATATCTTGAAAATACGATTAAGATTTGCATATTTTCTCTTTTGTTGTTTGCAGCTAATGAGTTCCTAAATGAGAAAAATTATTTATTTATGGTCATCATCTGCTTAATGATGTCACTTCCTGCTTAGTGACATCACTTCTGGCCCTCAGCAGGCACCATGAATACTATTTGGCCCACTTTATGAAACAACATGTATGACACCCCTGGCATAGTGGATGACTGTGAACCAGAAAGTCCCTAGTTCAAACCTCACCTCAGTGATAAAATTACTAACAGCACAATCCTATGCGTGTCTATGGGGTTTACTCCCAGTGAAAGTACATATGGGACTGCAGCCTAAGATGTCCCTGGCAAATTCTTCTTATTGGCCTCCTCCTGTGCCTTTATTAGCAGCCTGACCTGAAGTAATTAAGCTGGTGACTTTTCTCCTGACATGAGACAAGTGACAATCTTTACGTGCAACATTTTGGCATGTCAGGGATGCAGGATACAGGAGGAGGACCAGTTAAATAGTTGGCAACCCTAAGGCATTAAGGGAATAATAATAAAAATGTTGTACAGATGTTCACCTCATCCTTACCACACTATAATGACCAACAGACTTAGGGAGCAATCCTATCTTGCACTGGAACAGGCAAGCCAGCACAGGATAGTGGCCATAAGCAGTTCAGCCAGAAGTAAGGGGAAACATTTCCCCTTACTTCCGGTAAGGGCTGCTGGCCCCTAAGGGAATCCTCAGACAAGTCCAAGGAGAGAGGAACGGCTTGAAGTCGCTCCGTTCTCTCTGGGAACAGGATTTGGGATCCAAGCTAATTGCTGGATCCCAGCCCTGCCTCCTGCTCCCAGTCTGCCTGCCCCCGAGGCTGCCCACCACCAGCCCTCCCCCCACCCAGGAACACCTCCCTCCCGCCTCCTCCCTGCCTACATTTTCTGCTTGCGTCAGCCCAGCCAGGCCAGCGCAAGCATCTGAGAGGAAACTGGCACGGTGGCTTATCTCAGAGCACCGGCCCAGCTTCCCCTTGAGGAGGCGCAAACATGCCTTATGGCACATTTGCAACCCTCCTGGGCTGGCGCAAGGAACTTGTGCCACCCAATCCCGGGTCAGGATTGCACCCTTAGTCTTAGTAAGTCTTAGTAAGTCTTTTTATTCTTCTTCTCTTTCTGACCACCGTATATATGAAGTTGTGTTGTACAATACAAACATGCTCTATCTAACGCTCTCAAGATCTATCAGCAAAATTGTTTCAGATCTCTTGAGTCCTTTGAGAGAAACAGCCAAACCTTCAATACAAAGCAAGCAAAACCTGTCTTCTCATTGCTTCAGTTGCTTTCTGCCAACAAAACCTGAAGCAGAAAGGGTCAGTTCGACACTGGCAAACTTTGGGGTGGCTGCCAGCCTAAGCATTTTATTACTATGAATAAAAGGGAGATGGCAATTCTGAATGGTGGAAAGGCCATTTCATCTTTTTTCTGTCCTGAAACTTCACACTGCATCCTGGCTTGCCCAAACTCTAGTCAGTTAGAAAGCCAAAGTTCCCTGTGGAAGTGTAGTTGATATAAAGTGAAAGCAAAAGCTTTCATGCTTCTCCTCTCTTGCATGTGAGATGTGGGAGAGAAGAAAGTACACAACTGAAGAAACTCTCAACCCAGACAGAACCATTGATTACTGAAATGGGAAAATAACCCATGAGCAAGATCTGCACAGACAAAAAGTGATCAAAGAAGCTTACCAAATGCAGACTGGAGTTGCTCTTCACTGACCCCCACCTTCCTTCCTAGCTTAACATCTGTATACTGTACTTGAAAGAAGCAAGAGCCTCAACCATCTCTAATCAGGCCAGCAGCTTTTCCCCAGTGTGTGCCTGAACAGACTTTCTGAGGCAAAGAGGTGGAGCAGAAATTTGCTGAGGTGGGTTGAAAAGAGAGGTCATTTTGTATATACTCTCTGCTGTAGCAGTGGAAGGAGATGACAGTGGAGAGTCACGGACCTGTATCCTGTGCCTTGGCATTCCAAGTTCCCCTTATGGGTCAGGTGTTGTGATGTTCTGGAGTTCTTTTGCAGCCAGTAATATAGTGGAACTTTTTGAAGTGCAGAAGCTTGTCACAACACTACCCACAACCACGTTCAACAATGATGAATCTACTTTAAATGTCTTCGCTCAAGTGTTTTCTTCTACTGCCACTGATTTGTACTTTGACATTTACTATACAGTATTTAAGAATGGAAAAGCAAGGACATAAGCTTAAATACCGAATGCAGATTAGTCCGAACTATTGCGTTCACCATCGTCACCCATGGCTGTGAAAGTTGGACAACGAAAAAAGCAAATAGAAGGAAAATTGACTCAATTAAGCTATGATGTTGGAGAAGAATCTTGCATATTCCATGGACAGCGAAAGTCACCAACAAGTGACCTAGAGCAAGTTAAACTGGACATGTTCTTGGAAGGAAGACTCACCAAACAACAGCTTGCCTATTTTGACCATGTCATGCAAACAAATTCAATGGATAAAGCAATTACGCTTGGAATGGTTGGTGGAAAAAGAAAGCCAGGTCGTCAAAGAACAAGAAGGCTGGACACCATCAAGGCTGACATTAATCAGAACATAGAGCAAGTGAAAGAAATGGTCCAAGACCAAAAACCTTGGCACCACTTAGTCCATAGGATCGCTGAAAGTCGGACCCAACCGAATACGACTTGAAGAAGAAGAATTTAAAAAAGTAGCTCATTTCATTTCAAACTCTTAGAAAGGATTGCAACAGTTTAAAACAAATATATAAAAACTGAAAAACTGGACACAAAAACATCTCACATAAATGTAAGAGTTGTATTATAGCATTAGGCATGTTTTTTCAGAAGTAACTCCCACTGAGTTCAAAAGAAGTTACTCCCAGGTAAAATTTGCATGTGATTGTAGACTTAACATAACATGCAATACATACTGTATCTCAGGTATCCCGTGAGAATGACAATGGCCTAGCCCTAGACAGTATCAAAAGCCCCGAGATCAGTGTTTCTCAAACTGTGGGTTGGGACCCACTAGGTGGGTCACGAGCCAATTCCAGGTGGGTCCCCATTCATTTCAATATTTTATTTTTAATATAGTAGACTTGATGCTATCTTGGTATGTGACTGTATTGGGGGAAATATTACAGACCTGTACTTTTAACAAGCTACTATGCATACTCTTTTAATATAATGATAGTCAATGGGACTTACTCCTGGGTAAGTGTGGGTAAGATTGCAGCTGAGGATTGTTAAAAATTCTCCTGCTTGATGATGTCACTTCTGGTCGTGACATCACTTCCAGTGGGTCCTGACAGATTCTCATTCTAAAAAGTGGGTCCCAGTGCTAAATGTGTGAGAACCACTGCCCTAGGCAATATCTCAGTCTGCTTCCTGCTGAGCCTGATGCTTCTTCTCTGATAAGGTCTTTGGGAAAAAAATGTGATACCTAAGCACTCATGTGGATGTCACCACTTCTGCAACTGGAGAAGTCCTAGTGCACGGTTCTCCCCAGCCCTTCCTCAATTTCAGCTCTGAGGAAAAACCTTTTGGGTGGCAACAATCTACTGATGTGATGCCACTGTGCCATGAAACCTAGAAGAAAACAGAGGCATGGTTTCTTCTACGTATTAATGCAAAAGCAGGGGTGAGAGTGAGGATTTCAATCAGGAAAATGGCACAGGGGGAAAAGTTAAAACCTGTTGCTTCAACACCATAGTCCACTGCTTTTAAATTAAAAAAAACAACAATCTGTTTTTTCATAGTTTCTCTCAAGATGGGAAAACATGAAAATACATTGTATCATACAGGTTTTCTCTTTCGGGGTAGTGTTAAGCAATTTTGTGCTCTTTCAAAATGGTCTTGCATCTTCATGAAAAGTTTCTACATCGAAGAATTTCCTGTCCCAGTTCTTGGGAATTTATTTATTTCGCTCAAGATTCACTGCCATGCAATCCTGGCCCTCTTTCAAACTGAAAATACAAGCAGAGCTCTTATCCTTACAAAATGGAGATGTTGCGTATACAGAATCCTGTTAAATAATGAAGTGGGATAAAATGGATAGCTCCCTTTAAAGCCATTGCAACACAGGTGGAACACTTCTTCAAATACAGTATATTCAAAGCGCATCTTTTCAGTTCATCATCAACATCATCAACTGTGTTATCTCACAGGACCAAAAATGAACTAGCAAACTAGTAGACTGAAGGACACTTTGAATGGTAAGTGTGGGGATGGATAGGTTCTCAAGTTGTTGATACTGTAAGGCAGTGGTTCCCCAACTTCTGAACTGGTGGCTTCCTTGATTTATTGGGCCATTGGCTGCAGCTGCCCATTAGTGCTACAGTCTTATGCATTTTAAAGGGTGGTGGGTTTTTCATGAGGATTCCGCAGCTCCCCTGGCTGATTTCCACAGGGACTCCTGGCTCCCAGTTTGGGAACCACTGCTTTAAGGCAAGAGACCCTATCCTAAAAGGGGAGAAATGGGGTATGTTCGCACCAATTTTCTCATAATTCAACTTTTCTTTTCAACTCATTTCATTTTCTTTGTCTCACATTGTCCTGAGACAATTTGTCACATTGTCTCCTTATATTGCTTGGGGACATGCTTGGGGACATTTTTAGAATAATAATAATAATAATAATACAGAATTTCTGCAGCTGCTTTTGTTCACCTAAGTAGAATGGTTTGAGGAAAGCACAGCAGGAAAATGATGTTGCACTTTAAACAATTTATTTTCCCTTATCAAACTCAAGAAGTGGAACACTAGCTGGTGATCTGAAACATGAATAATGTTGCCAGTTTCTCCTGGGAAACATCATGGGAAAATAGTGGTGCTAAATCTCTCCCATGTTAAAGAGAGCTAAGGCTTGGAGTTGGATTCATCCAGCTTTCCTACACAGATGCTGTTTCACTCACCAAGCCCTCCCTGAAGAACCAGTAAGGTGCTGTCTTTAGTAAAAAACCCTCCCAGGCAAAAATCACTCTCCTCATTGTAACAGCTCTGCATACCTGAGACTTGCTGCTGCTAAGCCAGAGATCCCGCTAGATAATTTTAACTCCCCAGCTAAAGAGGGACTTATCTGAACGGGAGAGATGTGCCTCTCAGATAAAGATGACTTCCTCCCACTGCAGATAAGATCAGCAGGCTTACTATCCGAACTGAAAAGCCACACAGCTAAGCACACGCTCTCATGTCTCCAGTTTAGCCAAAGCCCTTCCTTTTTCCTCCCCAACTGAGCACATAAGGCTCAAAAATGTTTGTTTGTTCCCTTGAGATTAACGACATTCATCACTGGACCTTTCCATTGCCCTTGGTATGATTCTGGCACCCAGGATAGCAGAGTTCCACATGCTTAACAGTTATGCAGAGGAAAATGTATGTGTGCATGTGTACTTTTTTAAGTGTCACCATATTTTGCAGCTGAACCAATTGACTAAAGAGGTGGCAAGCATCAAGAAGCTACTTGTATTTTCTTGCTTGCTGGGAAGGATTTCAGAACCCCCCTCCCATAAACCTTACTTCCATGTGCTTAATTCCACAACTGCCTTCTCCAGATGCAAAAAGGCCTTTCTTAGATGTTACATCTACATATTAATGTGCCCATGAACTGTATTTACACACATTCTCTCTTTCCCTCCCCTTTGGTTTCTTCCCTTCCCTTCTTCTTCTCTGAGGCAGGGATCTTCATCTCATATGCTGTAATGGGCCACATGCATTGATGGTGCTGTATGAGTATTAACATCACCATAGGATGAATTCTGCTCTTGGGCTCTTCAGTCATAACCTCACCTCTTGAAAGAAATATAGCATCCCAAACCACATTTTAGTTCTCAGGTTTGGCTCCCCATCTCCATATATAACACAGGAGCAGCTAGAGAAGAAACTGTTGAGAAATTTAGGGCAGCTGTGATAATCACACACACAGAGGAAGCCCTTGATGCACCCCTCCTAGGGCAGTTCCATTTCTGAATGAAGGTGAAGGATCACAGGACTGAATGCTTACTCCATGCTTTCAAAAAGCAGGTTCCCACATGCACACACTCACGCACAGAGAGAGAGATGCATATATCTTTTCTGCACTTTGAAAATTAGCACATCAGAGAGAAAACTAGGCTGAAATCCCTCTCCTTGGTATGTAATTCTTTCATTAGCTTTTAAACATCCATCCTCACCTGCATTCTAAATCAGGATAGTCTTAGGAAGGTTGACACACATGTTTGTTTGTTGGAAGCTGTAACTCACTGGTAGATAATTCTGAATATTCATTGCTGTGATCAAGAGAGCAGCTAGAGCAATAGCCTCTTGTCTCAAACAAGAGGATTATGTTTTGCAATCTGGGGTGGAGCACTTCCTCTTTCTTCTCCCTTAGCAGCTCTGCCTTTCTGCTCCCTTTCTTTCCAGGTCACCTTCCTTTATTTTGCCTTCATTTGTTAGATCAGGCCATTCTAGTACAGCATCTGTTGCCTGCAGCAGCCAACCAGATGCCCCCAAAGAGTTCAGAAAGCAGGACATGAAGTCTGTCCCCTGTTGCTTGTCCTTTGCACTACATATCTGTTGCACTGCCTCTGTACATGGAAACTGCATTTAACTATCATGGCAATCTTATGGTGCATCCACATAGTAGACTCCCACATTCTAAGCTTGGTATTATACTCACACACGGAAGCACAGGCACTGTTTCTCGAAAAAAAAAAATAGCAAGCAATGTTTCCGCCCATCACACACCCTTATGCTCAGAACTGTCTCCAGAAGGAGAAGAGTTGGGGAAGACTTCTCTTAATCTCCTTTAAGTGACATGGGGACCCTCATATCCAACTTTCAAGCACAGGTGCAGCTGCAATACAGCCCCAAGGTAAGAGAACAAATGTTCCCATACCTTGAGGAGGCCTCTGTGACTACCTTCCCACTGCAGGATGAAGTGCATGCCCCATTGGCACAGCTGCACCAGCACTGGAAATTTGGATAGGATTGGGCAACCTTCCAGCACTGATGCAGCCATGCCAACGGGGCATGTCCTGCATCCTACTGTGGAGGGACAGTCACAGAGGAGGCTACCTCTACGTAAGGAAATATTTGTTCCCTCACCTCACGGTTGCTCTGGTAAGTTAGATAGGATTGGGCCTTCATTTGTGCTCCTTATTCTCAGTTCTGGTTCAACATTTCCGAGTACCTAAGGGAGCATGCCAAATGCTACCCCCTTCTTATCCTGAGATGCAACAGCTTCTGCTCCTCCTATTTCTTGGATTAATAGAGGGGGATAGATTGGAAAAGGAAATGTGGAGGGGAAAAGAATGGTAGGTCAGAGCAGGGGTGTCCAAACATTTTGGCAGGAGGGCCACATCATCTCTCTGACACTGTGGGGGGGGGGAGCTGAGAAAAAGAATGAATTTACATTTACAATTTGAATAAATTTACATAAATGAATATATTAGAGATGGAACTTATATGAATGAATGAAGGTCTTGCAGTAGCTTAAGGACTATAAAAGGCCTTGCACAAAGCAAAGCCAGCCTCTCCTTCGCTGCCACTGCTGCATCACAGACATGAAACAGCAAGTAGTGGAGGGAGCCCTCGTTCCACACCTCAGGTGAGAGGTCGAACAGTCGTCCTCACACTGACAGCAATTACGTCAGGCCAGCACGTGCTCCAGCAAGCCTTCAGAAGGCCAGAGGTTCACTGGAGACTGGGTGCTCCCCATGGGCCAGACTGCGAGCCCACGAGGGCTGCAAGTGGCCCCCAGGCCAAGGTTTCGGCACCCCTGGGCTAGAGCATTCTCCTCTCTCCATGCATTGTCTTCTACTCTATCCCTCTCTCCCTTTCTAATCCAGGATGGGGGGGGCAGAAAGGGGAAGAGTAGTGAAGACAAGTAGATGGATGGAGGTGGATCTCCTCTGACTGAGGCAACTGCCTCAAATGACTTCATTGATGAATTGGTCCTACTTATTCAGAAATTACTCAGAGACAATCCAGCTGAAGTCCAGCTTCTTTTAAGCCTGGTTGAGTTCACTGGGAGAACAAGAAAGTATTCAGTTTTCCCCTGCTGAAAATGAGTTGGACATGGAAATGCAAACTTTGGGCCAGAATACTCCCACAATGTTGTTTTAAGTAGCCACTGTAAACCAAATCTCTACTGAAGCAATCCCAGTGAAATTAATAAGATCATCCCAGAAGAAGGGATTTTAGGATTTCAGTACAGTTCTGGTTCTGGCAGAAAGGAGGATTCTTCACATGGCAAAGTTGCAAATATACATTTCTCAGGGGAAGCAAGCCTGTTCTGAGGCAGCAACAGAAAGCAGAAGTAATGCACTATATTTCTCACAAAGCCTACAACCCCCATAAGTTTATGGGGATGGTAGGTTTTGTGAGAAATATAGTACATTACTTCCAAAGTGGCAGAACTCAGACTACAATTCCCTTAAGTGCCTTCTCTTCCTATTTGAAGAAGCTAAACTGGATATCTTTTTTTGTTTGCTTTCTGTTACGGCCTCAATTTTACCCCCAACTTATCTGAGGGTCATAGAAAATTCCATGATTTTTGGCTCAAAACCTGCCTTCAGCATCTGTGAAATCGACTTATACTTGAGTATCTACAGTGCTTGCACTTTCTCCTGTGGATATTTATGGCCAATTACCATGAATCACATTCCCCTTTCTCACCACCCCATTTATTTATTTATTTAAATAATTTATATCCCACTTTTCCCACACCAAACTAAATGCCTCAGGTGGCTAAATAAAAATTTAAGTCTTAGTAGACTACTGCAACAATGTGTTGCACCAGAGTTGGCCAGCTGGCAGTCTGTGGGCCACAGCTGACCCCTGCAGCAATTTTATCTGGTAGTTCCTAGTGGTACTTCCAAATTTTAATCAAGGTAAAAAAAAAAAAAGGCTCTTACTTCAATTTTTGTCAGAAACACATGAGATTGCATGTATACTCCAGACACTTGTTATTGCGTTGTTATTTCATGTACATTTTAGAAAGGAAGTATTCTGAGCAATGCCCACTGAGTTAATGACAAGACTTGTGTGTGGCTGTTTTGGATCTAACGCAATCCATAGTGCACCCTTCATGATGGTAAAAACATTAAACAGAAACGGAACAATCAGTACTTTGCTGTCCTTTAGCAATGCCCTCAAATCTGCTGCCTGAGGTGGATAGTCTCACCTGCCAATGGTAGGGCCAGACTAGTCAGAGACCTCACCTTGTAGCAGCTGAGTGTAAATCCTGACTATTGGTGATGACAACTTTATTCACAGAATGTGAACATCTGTAAGGGTCCAGATTGTTCCAGCCCTGAGACTGGTGCTCAGGAGAACACAATGCCCCACAGAATAAAGAAGTCTGCCAACCATGCATTATGCAAATCTCCCTTTGCCTGCAAACTATTCTTAAGCAGATAACTTGCTCTGATGATGCCTGTGGTAAGTCAAGAAAGAGAAGGGAAGAAACTAGGGCACTGTTGATTAAAAAAATGTATCTAGTGACGGCTCCATCCATCTGCTTTGCAAGAGTTTCCTCATGGCTGTGCTGCAGCTGCCAAGATAAGAAGGCCTTGTCTTGTTTGCACTGCTACTTATCTTAGAATCAATAGAAACACAGAGTGGAAAGGAACTATGGCAGCCAATTAGTCCATACACTCACACACACCCAGGCAGCAGTCAGTAAGCAGGAAATGGTCATCCAATATGGCTCTCATGATTTGGTAATGCAGTATTTGTGTGACTGCATTTTAAAGCCTTTGTTGACTTATTTGTTGAATAGATTTTTGTGCCGCATTTTACAAACGTTTTCAAAGTGGTGAATGGCATTTGACAGGACACTTCTGGATTTCTTGAAGCCAGATTTCATTACTGTACTGGGCTGGTCCAAAAATTCTTGTTCATCACTTGATAACAAGTTGTAACTTGAATTTGTTAGTGAGCTATGATAGATCAAATGCCCCAAGGCAGAGCTTTTGTGATGCTCTGGCACAGGCAAAGTTACTGGTACAACTTATGTGAATGTCATAGATGTTGCAGGCACATAAGATGTTTATGTGCTGAAATAATTATTCAGAATAACAATGAGCAATGATATTATTTATAAATTAGTAATTTCTATTCTACATTAATTATTATTAGCGGCTCTTCTGACAGCCCACTTCTAACTAGGATTGGGTTGGTGTTTCATAACAGCCGAAGACTGAACAGTGGAACACAGTTCCACTGTCATAAAATGGTCTCTGGCAATGGCCATTTTAGGTGCACTGCTGCACTGGGTGGCAGTGCTGGGGGCCTGCTACTGGACCTATAAAAGTAAGTGCAACAGTGATGAAAGTGGAATGAAGTGGGGAGAGGGTGGAATGGGGCCCAGGAGGGAGGTGGATCAGGGAGGTATCAGTGGCACTCGCATGTGCTAATATCCTAACTCCAACTGTCTCCCTTACCACCGCCATTACATGCCTCAGACTTATGCCTACTAAACAGCAGGCATAGATCCAAGGAATTCCATGGTGGCAGTAGAGGCTTTACCCAGAGTAAGTGAGCAAACATTCACTTCTTTCTAGGAGACCTTTCCAATTGCTCCCCCTTCCCGTGGATATAGCATGTGCTTCATGGTGCAGTAGAGATTTCAATGGGTGGTCTTCAGCCTACTCAGGGTCCCAACTTCTGACACTGGCCCCACTTTAATTTGCTTAGGTTACAATGCTTAGAGATACCAGAATTGTATTTTCAAAAAACTATCCAATTTAGCTCTGGGAAAGAATGTCACATACGTACTGTACTGTATCCCCCACTCCTTTCCTCAAAACCACATGTTGCATGCATTCACATCTCCATCTTGCAAACGTTTGAGTACAGAACTAAAAGGGGACAGTCTTCAAAGTAGATTTCATACACGAAAACTAGATAATTGGCTGGATCTTTCTTTAAAAGCTGAAAAGGTTTGTTGTAATTAAGACAAAAGAGCAACAAAACAACCCAAAAAGCCTGTGTCAGAAGTGAGGGCAGATCTCAGACTTTCAAGTGCATCAGGTCTATTGGCAGTAGCAGATACATCCATATCAGTGTTCTTACCCAAAGCTCTCTCGTTCCTAGAATTCTGCTGTCCTCCTGTGCTAGTTGAAAGATCTTCTGGTACTGGCATGGGTTCATCAGCATCATCTGGAACGTCACTTACAGGAGGACTGTCTTTTCCTGTTAACAAAAAGAGTAGTCCCAATGAGTTAAGAAGGACATCTGTTGGTGCCCCTTTCCAGGCAACATGTGGGTAATCTCACAGTTCTCAAATAATCAATGCATAATGAATTATCATGTTGGACTCCAAGTCCCTTTAAAGTTGACATGCTTTTGCCGTAGTGATATTGATGTCCTTGTCCAAGATAACCATGGTCTTCTTGGCAACCTGATCATCAATGCCCCATTTGTGATACAGCAGCGGGGAAAATGCCATTAGTAGGATGACTGAAAGTGCCAGCTGCTGCAGGAGATCCCACATACCATGACATCTTCCACAAGAGCACTAGGATGTCAGGGATGCCTGACCCAGGTCTTTCACTGGGGTGGGGGGAATGGCAGGGCACATGCAGCAGGTTCCATTGAGTGTAAAGGCCTAGAGTATTGTTGATGATGAAAGGTAGCTGACAGGAAAACAGAGGGCTCAAGGAACAGAGCCATGAGCTCTGAGAGGGCTGGCCATACTGTAAAGCAGTGTTATTCAAACTGTGAGGCGCGGCTCTTTAGGGCGGTGCCAGGAACTCAAAGGGGAGGCGCGGGATGTCCTCTCACAGTGATACAGTCACACCCCTGGGCAGAATATGAGCCTGTCTTCTGCCCGTCGTCTGCGTTTTTTTTAAAGCAGAAGAAACGGGAGTTGTTCAGCTGCGAGACTGGCTGCTGCCGCCCCACCCTCTTCCGAGCATGCTCGGCTTGCAGTCCTTAACCCTGGCTGATCCTTGTCTGGTTGGTTCCTAGTTCCCAGCCTGGGATTGCTTCTCATCAAAGTGAAATCTCTCTTTTCAATCCACTCCCCCCTTTCGATCTCCAAACCTTCCCGCTTTCCTCCCCCTCCCCAAATAAAATGCTTCCTATTTTATCAGTCACCAGGGGTCTTAAAGTTGTTTCCATGCAGTTGGTGGGGGGGGGAGGGGAGAGACAAGCCCACACTTTACTTGGCCAGGAGCAGAAAAAGGGTACTGTTTTTAAAGCGATTTATTAATCTTGTTGTTTGACTGAAGAGGAAAGGCTGTATTTTTAAAGTGATGAATCTTGCTATTTGAAGGGAATACTTATCAGCCATTGATGAAGTGATTGCCAGCCCAATCCTAGCCACACTTTCCTGGGAGTAAGCCCCATTGACTCTAATGGGACTTACTTCTGAGCAGACATGCATAGGCTTGAGCTGTGCATCTCCTAGTATAGGAGACAAATCAACTTCCTAACCAAACTCTTATCAGCTCTGATATATTTTCATGCTCTATTTTTGTTTTCCCCACCAGCTGCTGGAAAAATTTAATTTCATTAAATTAATAAAGGGTTCAATCCTATCCAAGGAGAATGGGAGAAATGACTAGTTGGATGGGGTCCACAGGGGTGTGTGTGTGTGTGTAATGTTGGTCAGACTGGTTGTTCACAAAGTTAATTTGATAAAACAATTCTATTGGTATGCTTACAAAGTTTAAAAAAATGAGTCCTCCTGGACCAGACAAAATCTACCTACTCCAGCATCCTGTCTCCAACAGTGATCAGCAGCTGATCATTTATAAAGCATGTATATTGCTGCGGATTAATAATATATTTTTAAGATCTGCATTTAATTAATGATATGATTAATATAATTAATACTAATATAGTTAATATATATTTAATATATATAATATTATAATATAATATTTAATATATTTAATATAGTTAATATTTCTGGCCACCCTGTTTAATGATGTCACTTCCAGCCCTCAGGAACACGTTGGGGAGTCATGGCCAACAGCCACGGGGTTTAAGGGAGCCACTGGCCAGAAAATTTTGAGTACCACTGCTGTAAAGAGATAACAGTTATTAAAAAGGCCTCTAACCACATACTCCAGACAATAACACAGAAATTGCAGGACACTGTGCAATTCATCTCTACAAGAGAGCTCTAACTGAAAACAGCAAACATCTGGATATCCTGTAGTCACTTTACTGATGTCCTCTTTAACACCTCTCACTAAAAAAGGGGTTTGTTTCTTCAGCCTGTCTATTTCTCGGTACAACCTGCCTT
The DNA here is from genome assembly GCF_035046505.1 of Tiliqua scincoides. Classification (NCBI taxonomy): domain Eukaryota; kingdom Metazoa; phylum Chordata; class Lepidosauria; order Squamata; family Scincidae; genus Tiliqua; species Tiliqua scincoides. The sequence continues at coordinate 67,164,208 of NC_089825.1, read as the reverse complement.
TTGAGAAAATAAGGATTATTCAAAGTGGTACATGTTAGCTCCTCTTCTCTTAGATGCCAGAGCATGATATTTCTTATTTCATGCCTTAACTGCATCTACGTTGTTATACCCTGATAAGTTCACTACTGCGTTGCAATTTTGTAGATATGTAATCACACTAACATTTTCTAGCAGATGACTTTCAAAGTGGAAAGATGGGGAAAAATAGCCATTCTCCATTTAATTTCTAAGATGCATGTCCAGAATATTAACTGTGGCTAAGTATGCAGTTGCAAACCAAGAAGCAAATACTGGGTCAAAATATTAAAATGTCATCAAAGTTTCAATCCCAAACTCATCCTTTGACTGCCTGATAAGACTAACACCAAACAGGCACATTAATTATCCTCTCTGTGTTAATTTTTTGATGTTAAACACCTCTTTACATAACAATAAATATTTGGGGGAAACTTGGATCCCATATCTGCCATTGCCACAAACTCTTAGCCTGGAATATCTTATCTTATTCTAATATTTGAAATCATTTTAATCATTGGAAACTTTTCTTAATAGTAGGGCTATTCATTTTGTAATAAATGAAAAAATGAACTGAATACAGCTCATTCATTTCACTTGTTACAAATTACAATACAAATGCCAATGCTCCTGAATAACGCCAAATAAGGCAAATATCATTTGTTTCATTCGGAACTATTTCAACATCTCAGGAGGAGGGACTTACTTGTTACTAGGGAGAGCAAAACTCATTTTGATGGCTGCCATTTTTTCTCAATGCCCCAGAAGATGGCAACATCTGGGATATTTTTTTTTGGGGGGGGGGGGGGGGTTGAAATAGTGGCCACCAGGGAGAAACAAAAATGAAAATATTGAAGAAAATCAAAATAATAACCGAAATGAATGAGAGCTCAACAAATCCACAACTAAACAAATGACAGCACAATCCTATCCTGTGGTGGAATAGGCAGGTTGGCTGGCCTGCAATATATCCAGTGCAGGGTTGGGGCTGGCTGTGGCACATCCAGGGGCAAGCAGAATCAATTACCTTTCCTCTGGATAATGTGGCAGTGGCCCAAATAGGGGGCCCTAAAGAGGTGGCACAGATCTCAGCAGCCTGGCACCAGGGGTTAGGATCTGGCCTAAGTTCTGGCTCCACCCCCCGGGCCCTGGCTGCCCATGGGCCAGCCCGTCACCCACTTTCTCCCAAAACCTGGAACTCCCCTCTCCTCCTTTCCCCAGCCTTGCTCAGACCCCCCACGCTGGCCGAGGCAGACCAGTGCATATTTACCTGTCCAATGATGCAACAGGGCTGGCCTACCTCTTCACATGGTGAAACTATGGATTGCTATAATGGTGCTCTATGGGGCTCCAAAAAACATGGTGAAGTATAGAAAATAAATAGGCCCTAATCAAAATGAATGCTAATCATTGTTCCATTGGCAAAAGAACTTTGTTACAACTCACAATTGTTGAAGCAGGGCTACAAGGGACTCAAAGAAGAAGAGTGCTCCAAAGATTGAAAATATGTATGTAGGGTTAGGTCAATCTTATTATCCCCATATTGCAGATTGTAGGAGCTGTGGTGAAAGTGGCTTGACTAAGGTCATCAAGTGAGTTCAATATAGAAGTGGGGTTTGAGTGAGGGACTTTCTGGTTCATAGCTTATTTGTTCAATAGAAAGTACTGTGCAACATAATGGTTCCCTGATGATGATTTCTCAAGCCAGACAATCTAGATCAGGATCATTAATTCAATCATTTTACAACCCACTTTTCCATTATAGTGTACAAAGTGGTGAACACTATAATAAAAATACAAATAAAAATAAAATGATAATAAAAGCAATGGGCATGAACAATTCAGTCAAAGTTAATTACTGTCAAGACTCATTAATTTCAATGGGAAAGGAACTGAGGGCCCAATTCTATCCAATTTTCCAATGCCACTGCAACTGTGCCCATGGGGCATGCGCTGCATCCTGTGGGGGTAAGGCAGTCAAAGAGGCCAACTCAAGGTATGGGAACATTTGTCCCCTTACCTTGGGGCTGTATTGCAGCTGCATTGGTGCTGGAAAGTTGGATAGGATTGGGCCCTCATACACTTAAATCGCTTCTCCTAAAATCAATGAAACTTAAAGGTGCTTAGCTATGGCTGCCTCATGCCCAATGACAACAGCATAAAAATAGTAAGAGATAAACCCTTGACACTCAGCTACCTAGGAACCAAAGCATCAGACAAAGGTTAACAGCTAGCATACCAAGGAGAACAATAAAAAGTTATAGGAACTTGGAGGAGGAGGAGCCAACAGTGGATGAACAGATATGTCTCCAGGGGCTCCTGAGAGACAGTCTGTTTTCTCCCCAAAAACTGCAGGTCTGAAGAGCATCTGAAGATCTTTATAGGAGAGATAAGATCTTTCCACTGTGCAGGGACAGTATTGGGGGAGGTGCAGTGTCTGCAATCAAGCTGCTGGCTCCGTACTAAGATACCATATGGAAGAAAAAGCATGAAGCGTAAAGTTTAAGTTGGAAATTTAAGATAAGTATGTGTTAATATTGTCCCCGGCTTTGATTGACTGATTTAGCTAAAAGCCCTGGATACACCGAAGGCATTAATGAGAAACTTTTTAAGGATGTTGAAAGTGTTCTTTATCTTTGTAGTGGAATAAATCAGTCGTGGATTATAATTATAAATATATTTTGGTGTGTGGACTAAAATCCAGAATTACTTGTGGACATAATTTTTATTAGACTTGAAAGAGTTTTGTCTCCTTGAGGCTGTTTCTTTCATTTTGTTCTTCTCCATTAATCACACTGTTATCTGTAAGAAAAATTTGAAAAATGCCTGACTGAAAAAACATGTGGTGGAAGTAAGGAGAATAATAGGCTGTGGACATCTTGTGGATCAGAGAGAAATTGCAAGATGGAGCCTGTTCCAGATATTTGGACTCAAATGATCCTCAAAAATTTGGAAAAATTGCTCACAATGAGAAGATAGCAGTTGAGTTGGTCCTTGCAGATTCAAACTTCTTTAAAGACTCTCTCTCAACAGATAGATGTGTGCAAGGAGCAACTGGAAGATGTGAAGAAAACAGAAGATAAACAGAAGGAGAAAGCAGAAAAGATGATGGTGAGGGATGAAATCATCATCAGAAGAGTGGATTCAGAAATTAGAAGAGTGGAAAAACAACAGGATGTAGAGGGGACGCTGATGGAGATTGAAATAGAGAAGATGGACAGAGTAACATGGGTGCACAAAATACAAAGTTTATTGGAACAAGAAGAAGAAATATCCCAGTTAATTGGAAAATACCTTATACAAGAAAGTGTGGGCTTATTGGATTCTGTTATGGAGATAAATTATTAAAGCTATTACAGGAGAAAAAATGGAAAGAAAGAAAGAAAAAGAAACCTCAGGGTTAACCTGAGGGTTAAAGAAAATTGGAGGATTTTATTTAGTTAACAACTGGTTTAAATTTACTTAAAAAATAAATATATACGAAATTGATATATATGAATTAGAATAAATTAGAAAAAATAGCTGGAAACGTTAGCGTGTGGATGAATTGTTTTTAGGTGGTTATGTTAAAGAAAAAAATGTAATCAGATTGGAGAATTAGATTGGAGAATGGTAAAGAACATATAAGAGATTGTTGGTTTTATTATAATTTGGAAATTAGATTATTATTATTTGATATTAATGAGTAATTGAACTAGTTGAGATGATATATGTTTGATAGAAAGTGAAAATTTAGAAAATATAGTACAGGGCATTAGGGAAAATTTAGTATATATTAAATAAATAAATGGATTAATAAGAGGCAGAAGTAGATGAGTAGTAGATTAGGAGATATAATATGATTAATGAGTAATGGTATATGGTATTTAGCACTCCTAAATGTATGTTATGTTTGTATGTCTGTGTGTGTTCATTATAAATAAATAAATAAATAAATAAATAAATAAATAAATAAATAAATAAAGTTATAGGAACCTGTGGCTCATAAGAAGTTGTGGCAGAAGACCATTCAAGATAGAGACTTCTGCCCTTTTTTCTCTGACACACATTAGAAGCAGCAAAGACTAGCACTACAATCCTAAGCAATAGGAAGCAACCTCTATCAAACTTAGTAGGTCTCACTTCCAAACAGAGATACATTTCAGATCAAACTTTAAGAAGAAAGTGACTGGGGGCAGCTGCAGTGGCAACCAGTACCACAGATGGACTGCACATATGGACTAGGACTCAAAGGAAAGAGCTGCTCACTCTGTGTGTGTGTGTGTGTGTGTGTGTGTGTGTGTGTGTGTGTGAGAGAGAGAGAGAGAGAGAGAGAGAGAGAGAGAGAGAAGCATCAGAAATTAGGGCCTAGGATGGCAATGTAGTGGTGGAAGCTGATGGGGTAGGAGTAGTAGAAATATGAGGATAATAAAATGATAGCTCCTATTCTAATCGAGACTATCCCGAAAGGGACGAAATGAGAAATACGTGGTTGGATTTCTTTTTTGTAATGTGACATAGGTAAGCATTCATACTTTTTTCTCTATTTGTATACTAGTTAGAATCTAAAAATTTAAAGAAAAAATAGCAGAGAAAATATCAGAGACATGATCCATACAAGTCAGATCATATCATCTCTGCTCCTTCTTTGTGGGTGCCATATATTGCTCCACTAAATGTACATTAGTGCTGCATCTCCTGTTTCGTTTGGCTTGTAATGCCTTGTCTCATAAAATATTGCTTTCAGGAGCGGGATGCAAGTGTGAACACTAAGGTTAGCAAGCAGCCTAGAGGTTCCTTTAGGAGCTAGCAATGGCTATATTCCAAGAAGTGGGAACAGATGTATTATAAATGCCATTCTGGTCTCATTTATGTTTGGCAGCTTGTTTCACTGTAGCTTCAAGCAATCCTGAATCAAGATCTACCTTAAGTCACAGATCAATTCAGATATCATAAATACTGATTTGATGTTGCTGGCTTGTTTTATACATTATCTACAAGCCTTGCCAGGAGTATAGCACATGGAAGTGTGAGTGAGGGAGAGAACTTTATGGAAGGAAGCAGCTGTGTGGGGGTCTTTTTCACCCAAGCAGTACTCTAATAGCCACTGTGGTTAAGCATGCGCGGTCAGGCTCCAGCCACCTACCTTCCCCCATGCATTTGCCTTTAGACTGGTTCCCTTCAATGCCCACCATTTATTTAGATCTAAATAAACCTAAGAGATAAACCCTTAAATTTAAATATATCTGCAGAGTATGCTCCATTTCTATATGCACAGGATCCGGGTTTAAGTTATGGTATATTACTGGAATAGATAAAATTTATCTTTTGTCATATGATTCTATCATTAGCTTTAGCTTTCAATCAATCAGTGTGATACATAGTTAACAAAATCAATAGGAATATCGATGTGTCAATCACCTCCATTTTTAAAAATCAGGATAAATTCCTTAATTAATTTCCCATTTGTGTGTCAAAAAGATCCCTTTTAAACAAAAATTAGAATCATACTGAATCTTTCAGATAATCTTTCTAAACAGCAAGTAACACTGCCCCAAACGCTTTGCAGTGCATGCTCTACCAGCACAGCCAGGGGGTGGGGACAGACTGGACAATGGGCCACTGCAGTTAACATAAGCATACCACCAGAAACAATACTGCCATATGAGGAAGGAGCGAGAGATTCCTTTTAACCTGAAGCTGCAAGGACAGAGAAACTGTAGCCATGGGATGAGGAACTACAAGTTGGGAACTACAGTCGGAGCAGTGAAATTCAACCCGCCCTATCCTCAAATTAAGGAAGGGACATTTCCCTCACCCTGATGTGTTTCCCTTTGTGACTACATCCAGCTGAAAGGGGTAATGTTTCCTTTGGGCTGGGTGGTCACAGAATTTTTAAAATGTAGGTGCCAGTCATAACAATGGTCATAACAATACCACGGTGCTATTTTTCTGCAAACTCTGAGGATGAAAAATAGATTTATTTTGGCAAAGATGTATATCCCCATACCGCATGTTTGCAGGGGTAACAGGAATGCAGAAGTGGAGGGACATTTACAGGACAGGCCAGCAGGAGGGAGAGGACCCAGACTGTCCCCTGCAAATGCCAACACCTCACCGTCCCTGAGGCTTTCATTTAGCTGGGCTCATTTTGTTGCAGAGCCCACCTGTTGAAAAAAGGATTAAAAAACAGCCTGGGGTGCATTTGCAGGGAGAACTGCAGGGGCAAAAGCTCACGCAACACCATCCTGTCTGAACAGTCATTCCTGCACGTGCCCATGCAGTCACTAGAGACATATGGGACTCTCAGCCCTGTTCCCCTTATAGCATCCATTTGTGCCCAAGCACAACATAGGAATGAAATGTTTTGGGTCTTGTAAAGTACATTAAAGTGGTATCTGCACACCAGGGTTAAGTTGAAAATAGGACATGGATAGCGTCACCTCAGCAGAAAGGTTAGCAAATCTCCCACCCCCAACACCAACTACCCTTCAGTTTGGTGGCCTGCTGATGTTCTTCACAAACCCTCTTGAGGGATTTGGTCTCTGCCAACCTGAGCTGTTTGTTTTACCTCTAGTTTCATAAGACTCTCTAGTCTAGGGCCAGCAAATGATATTCATCTAGCCCTCATTACAAGTGTTAAAATTCACCTGAGTTTGTGTGAAGCAGCATAACATAATTTACATACACGAAATACATACCTTCTTCCACCTCTACTTTGGTGGAACCAGAACCAGGTTGTGATTAATCCTATGGGTAGAGGTGTTTGAAAATGTGTTATTTATTTTATTCGGAAGTAATCCCACTGTGGCTGCAATCCTAACCACACTTTCCTGAGAGTAAGCCCCACTGAACAAAATAGGACTTACTTCTGAGTAGACCTGGTTAGGATTGTGACCTATGTTCCATAAGACTTAGGTTGTAATCCTACCATACTCACCGGAAACAAACACCTCTACCTATGAATAATGCCGCACAGAATGTGAAAGGTGAGATCTTCAGAAGACCTATATTTATCCTCTGACTTGCAAGAAGGCAAAAAGTCCAGCCCCTTCCAACACACGAGTCAAGGTACCCACCAGACATGGAGAAAAAAGGGGATCAATACCAGCTGCACTCCTATACTCACCAGGCACTCTGGGAATTTAGGTTGTCATGTATATGGCAGTGAAACCATAAGAGCAGCCCGAATGAATCTGGTCAAAGGTCCACCTACTCCTATATTGTGTATGCACAAGAGTAGCCAGTCAGTTGTCCCTAGGAAGTTCACAAGCGGGTCATTAAATGATGGCTGTTCCTGTTATCATTTTCCAGCACCTGCTTTTCAGAGGTACTTATACTGCCTTGTACACAGAGGTTGCATTTAACTAGAATTGCCTAGAGTTGTTGATAAGATGCATCTTCTGTGAAAATGTCTAATCTGAAGTGATCAACTTCTGTAAGTGGCTTGCCTTCAGCAAAGTGTGGAAATAGGGAAATAGGTGTTCACTGGGAATTAAGACACTTTCAGATGGATAACTACCCATTTCTCAAAATAGACGCTGGAGTGGATATCTGCTACCATGAGAACATTCTCCTCCTCCTCATATTCAGCCTGCTGAAGTTTTACACAAACTCTCCCCACCCCCACCTCTACCCTCTCCCTCTCATGCAGGTGTCTCTACAGGAAACCACAGACAAGAGGAAATACTGCAAACAGGGTACTTCATCTCCCCCTCTACTTGGTTTTAGTGGGATTAGCCAGTTCACCCAGCTAAATACCATCAAGCTAGTAGAAGTTTCATCTGAAAGAATTTTCTCTCTCTTTTTAAAGTTTGCATTAAATTCTGAATTAAAAGAGAGCCTGCATAATGTGTGACACAAAAAGTTGAACACAGCCATGGACTGTGGCTTGCCAGGTGCAGGGAAAGAGGTATACATAGAAAGGCAGAAAGTTGCCATAGTTAGAGTTGATTCTGTATACAAACTTCTGTTGTCGATACCACTGGGACTTATCCAGATTCTAAAATAAATAATTGTAAGTCACAGAAGCACAGTTGCATCACATTTGCAGTTACAGCGTAACAAAGGCAGTCTAGATGGTGTGGTACAACTGGTGCTGCGGCATTTTACTAAAAACATTTATCCTATTTTAATCTGTAGTTGAGAGTGGCCAATTATAGTATAATGGCTTTGTTTTGCGGACTCCTAGAACTTCAGATTTCAATTTGTGAGCACCCCATGAGTCTCCCAACATTTTGCTTTGTCTAGAGACGCTGGAGAGGGTCATTCAAAGATCTTTTCTGGGACACCCAGCCACATCTGCAGACACTTTCAAGATCCGGTTGCTGAACCTAGCACTGCCTCTGATAGGTCCCTTTGCTGTGCATGGTGAAAACCTTTCATCTGAACTTGGACAAGAAGCATCATTTAAAGTGGCCTGCTTCTCACTGCATTTGGTTCCAGGTGCTAGCTCTCCAAATTTTTTATACAGAAGCATGTATGGCAACAGAAGCCTACTTCTGATGAGGCCAAAACTGTCAATCCATCCTCAACCTTCTCATCAAGCCCTGTTTCATCATGGTGAAATGGTCAAAGAATGCACACATGGCTCTCTCCCTGGGTTTCCTCACAGTGATTCCCAGCACCAATCTGACAGTGTGCATGTCCACCCAATGTAAAAAGTGGTTTGCTGAGCTATGTTAGGAGCTGCTTTAAAAACAAAAACAAAAAACACCCACACCCACAGAAACACCTCAGTGAAAACTCAAAAATGTACCTGAATCTGTAACATGAAACTATAGGGAACACATCTTAACTCTTTTTCCTAAAATTGAAGCCAGGGGAGAAATACCAGTAATTTGGCAGGTAAGATACAGTCGTGCGCCACTTAACGACGGGGATGTGGACCAGCATTCCTGTTTTCAAGCGGTGCTTAACGTTATGTGAAGCCTCTGAAGGTGACGGGGAGCTGCGGTCACCAAGCCTCCAGAGGCGAGAAGAGTGAGACTCCCCTTGACTTTGGAGGCTGAGGAGAAGGGTTTGTGAAACTGACAGGACAGATTAGGCTATGTGAATCAAGGGTTAAACAAGCTGCTACTTTGGGGGGGGGGGAGCACTGCTGCCCAATCACCATTATAGCCACACCTCTTGGCATTTATAAATCAGGCAGCAGTCTTTAGGGCTTTGAGAACCGCTGCCACAGAATGAATGACCCAGTTTAACAAGGGCAATCCAAAACAGAAGTGTGCTCCCACAGTCCACAGCCATATCATGATGCTCCTCCAGGACTCATTTAACTGACCGGATGTATCTTTTGATGTTGAACTCCATAGCCACCAGTTGTTTCCCATGGCTAGCTACCCATGAGAGCTGGATTGGGGCCCTCATCTACAAATGATTGATCTGTCCCTACCCGTCCCCACCTTTGTTTGCTTTTTTAAAATTTCAAGTTACTTAAAAAGAAATCCATGCACTGCTGGGTTTGACATGAAGTGATAAACAGTAATTATATCCCGATTTCAGCTCTAGCAATACAAAATACCCAAAGCAATTCTACTGACCATAATAACAACACTGTCCTGGTACAGAACCGAATGAATTTCAGTTTGGGTCGCCCCCCCCCCCATAACACTCAAATTCTTTAGTGATCTCACCTGAAACTTGGGACATATCTTGAGCCTCATCTGTTTCCATTTTCCTCAAGTTATCTGAAAGAAAGAGAAAAGAAAAGCCTCAAGTTTAATGTGAAATGCAAAATCATAAAAAGAGAGAGAGATGGAGAGAAGAGAGAGAGGGGGGAAAAATCTTTGCTATTTAACTATGAGATTATCTGGCAGGACTAATGTATTTTTTCTCTCTTTCTTTCCCATCCTGCATACTTGTGGGGGTATCAGACTGGCACAGACCTTGATCCTTTTAAAAAGAGCATTACAAAGATTTATAAAAATATCATTACAAGCACAGGAGGACCAAATTTGTTATTTATTGTTAATTTCCTACTGCATAATAACCCAAAATGCAAACTGACTGCAACAAAATTAAGCAGAAAATTAAATGGCCCTGGGTCATTGTAGGCAAAGAATTCATTCTCTTGGCTGATCCATAGTTATGTTCTTTCTAATTTACTGAGCATGCATCGATGAACCTTGAGTCAGCTTGGTGACACGCGTACAATCAGCAATCAAAAAACGAAGCAATTTGCTGAAGAATGTCTCATTTACCCAGGCAGGCCTGCATATCTGAACAGCAACCGCCACTACCTCCATTAATAATGAATACACCTCAAGCAGTGGCAGATGGGCGAAACAGCAGCTTCAGTCTTTTGGCCCTCTCTTACGCAGGAGTCCTTTGCTCCAAACCACACCAGTTTTTCTTCTACATGGGGAGAAGAGACTCTCCCCAAAATAGTAAACCGAGCCCTGGAGAGAAAGGGAACCCAGGCCTTCCTGTTTTGCTGACAGATGGCTCGGCTCCACAGATTTGTAACAAATACTGGGAAGCTGCTTACCCTTCTGTTGCAACACATAATGTTCCAAAGAATAAAGTTGCAGAGTGACCACAAACACTAGGGAGAAGCATGCCCAGGGTTAGTGGGGTAGAAATAAAACTGAAAGGTCTTTGCTCGGCGCGTAAGACTACAGGTTTGGTATCTCCAGAGGTTTGGGTGGACATATGGTGGCTCTTTGGATAATAAATGCCTTGCTCAGGCAGGTATTCTCAGCATAGCCCGACCATGAACTCAGACTCAGCACAGTGTTGGCAACTTGGGTAACCTCCCTTCAGGAAAAGCAGCTCAGCCCAGGTTCTCTCACCTTTAACCCTTTGTCTGACTAAAGCAGTGATTTTCAATCTTTTTTGTCTCATGGCACACTGACAAGGTACTAAAATTGTCAAGGCACACCATCAGTCTTTTGACAACTGACGAGGCACACCATGCTGTTGGTGGGGGGGCTCACATCCCCCCCAATGGCCCTATTAATAAACTTACTGGAATGTCAAAAGTTGGTGTGGACAGTCATAGGTCAATCTTTATCAAGGCACTGGAAGCAGAGGAGGTTGTGACTTGCACCAACATCCAAAATGTTTCTCAATTTGTTGTTGTTTCCTTGCAGTAGTCAAATTAGCGTGGGGCGCTGTGGCAAGTTGCAATCCATAACTTGAAATCCATTAAGCCAAACACAGCCACTTATGACAGCCTAGTAGAGATTTTATAAACCTCTTATTTCTTGCTGGTTTCCGAGGGCTGTAAAAAGAGAAGGGCAGTCAAGCACCTGACAAGTCTCCACTCATGGCTGATGGGCTATGCTTAGGTTGATGGGTCACAAATTTAGGCCTGGCCTGGAAGCTGGGATTTGGTGCAGGGATCCTGAATTCAGTTTTGGTTCATTTATAAAGTGCACAAGGCAACTTGCCATCTCTTGACCTGACTTCACAGTTTATGAAGCTAAGATGCAGACCCTTTGCAAAGATCTAAAGTAATACAGTAATTAAATAGCCTGCTCAACTTGGGCCCCAGACAGACAGACTTCCTCTGGTTTCTTGTTGTGGATTTTCCCTTTCTCATCTTTGCTTCTCTGCTGACACCTGTACGCACTACTGACTCAAATATGAATCCCACCTACCACACACACTGTGCTCCTGGCAGCCTCTGAATTTTTTTAATGCCCCTTTTTCAGGCGATTGGCATGTCTAGTCATTTATTTGGGACTTTCTATTTTATTTTCATACCAAAAAATTGAAAGGAGAAAAAAACAACCGAGACTCCTGAAAACTGAAAGATTTGGACTCAATTCACTTTTGAAATGTCCCTAAATGGGTGACTAAGGGCGCAATCCAAACCCTGCATTTGGCCAGCCCAAGTCCCTTGGGGCTGGCCTGGGAAAGTTGCAAATGTGCTGTAAAGCACATTTGCGCCTCCTCGGGAGAAAGCCAGGCCGGCGCTCCCAGAAGCGCTGGCCTATGGAGGCCGACGGAGACCCCTGCACTGCCTTCCTCCCGGCTCCTTGCGTCCGCTCAGATGAGCCGACACAAGGGTGACAGGTAGGCATGGAGGAGGCGGGGAGGGGGAGTGAGGGAGGTGTTCCTAGGTGGGGAGGGAGGGCAATGGGCGGCCCCGGGGGGCATGCACGTGGGGAGCCAGAGGCGGAGCTGGGATCTGGCTGGGATCCGGCAGCCGCTCTGCTCTCCACGGACTTATGCCACCTCAAGAGCCCTTACCAGCAGCCCTTACCTGGGGGGGGGGAAGCGGAAAAGTTTCTCCTTGCCTCTGGCTAAGCCACTGCTGGCCACAATCCTGTGCTGGATACAGCGCAAGCCTCCTGGCTTGCCTGTTTCAGAGCAAGTTAGAATTTAAGGGCTCACTCTTCAAGAGATGTACACATGCCTTAGGCCTCAGTCACATTATTTCATGCTAGGGTTGCCAGGTCTCAGCATATGACCTGAAGTTGCAAGCTCTGTGCAGATGAAATATAATGGGAGTGCTCAAGCACTCCTTCAAAGCAATCTAGTCAGCCCAGTTGCTGTTGTTTCCTCCTGTTGAACAATGAAGTGCTCCACAGCCAGTTGGTGAAGACAGGAAAACATTATGCAGCTCTCAGGTAGTTGAATGTGGGGCACTTTCTTTCCCAGCAGCAGGAGGAGAACGGAGGAACAGTGGTACTGAGGTTGAACCAGCAGGATAAAGGTGCCCAGCAGCTGAGTGCCCAGGGTGAAAGTGGAAGCCAAGTGGAAGCCTCCTCCCATCTCAGGCAATTGGCTGGGGGGCACTCCATTCCCAAAGAGAAGGAGGAAGTGGCAGGTCATTTCCCCAGTGTGGAGGAAAAAGATGACACACCAGCTTTGGGCTTGCTGGTCTGCTACAGGCACACATACATATGCAAAGCGGCTTACTGTGTTGTGAAATGCACCCTGAGCTCCCTTTTTGACATTTTGCCTGTACACGTTCAAGGACACGTCACTTCAAACACAAGTGCTGGCCTTTTTTCTTCATGTCCCCACCCGCTGCAAGGGCTGCTTGAAGCAGGCCAAAACTGCAGTGTCGAGAGCTGGGTGGTTTTGCCTCCACCATGGTTCCAATCCTGATGCACGTTGCCCTGATGTGATTTTCTGATTAGGAAAACAGCTTTCATTGAAAGCTAATGGAAGCTTTCACTTAATTCAGTTAGCACTGGGGGTACAATCAAAATTGGAACCATAGTGTGGGCAAAGCGTTAAAGCCCCCCACAGTTTTGTTGCATTTCAGTTCCCCAGTGCTATTTGGGGGGGGAGGAAGAGGCCAGCACATAGAAGACAAGTGTATCCATGGCTACTGGTCATGATGACTATACTCTGCCTCTGGGTTCAGTGGCAGTGTGCCTCTGAATATCAGTTGCAAGGGAGACATGGTAGGTGAGAAATACTGTATGCCTTTCTCTCCTGTTTGTGGGCTTACCAGTGGCAGCTGCTGGGCCAATGGAGGAAACAGGAAGCTGGACTAGATGAGCTTATGGCTTGATCCAGCAGGGCTTTTTAAGGTAAAGATGGTTTTTATTTGGCTCCCTGTGTCTTAGAATTAGGGTATCCAGGTGCAGAATCTCATGGTGAGAGGCTAAAACCAAGAGGACAGGTTATTTTGTACTTGGCTTGAGAACTTTTGTCATATGCTTTGTTTCCTGCTGTGCCCCCTCACCCTCCCTATCTATCAGGTTTCATTCTGAGGCTGCAGAACCCCTGAGATGTAAGATTCTTCAGGGATCCAGGAAAGGCCAGATAAATATTTAAAATAAAAGTATGATTCACTGAAAAACATGGGTAACAAACAAACATTTAGAATGTGGCTTGTCAAACTTTTCATTGCTAGGAGACCAAGTACCTGGAGTGAGCTCAGTCCTGAGCCCATGTTTTCATGGGCTAGAGCAGGGATGTCCAAAGCTTTTGGCAGGAGGGCCACATCGTCTCTCTGACACTGTGTCAGGGGGCCAGGGGGAAAAAAAAGAATTAATTTAGATTTAAATCTGAATAAATTTACATAAGTTTACATAAATGAATATATTAAAGATGAACTTATATGAATGAATGAAGGTCTTGCAATAGCTCAAGGCCTATAAAAGGCCTTGCACAAAGCAAGGCTGGCCTTTCCTTTGCTGCTGCTACTTCATCACAGACATGAAACAACAAGCAGTGGAGGGAGCCCTCATCTCACAGCTCACGCGAGAGGTCAAACAGTCGCCCTCACATTGAGGGCAGTTGCGTTGGGCCAGTGTGGGCTCCAACAAATCTCTGGAGGGCCAGAGGCTCATTGGAGACTGGGGGCTCCCTGAGGGCCGCATTGAGAGGCCTCGAGGGCCACAAGTGGCCCCAGGGCCAGGATTTGGGCACCCCTGGGCTAGAGCTACTCCAGATTCTGGTGTGGCAAGAGCTACGAGAAAAAATGTTAAGTAGCTAAACATTATGTGACACTCCTCCACAGACAACCTAGATGACATCCTTTGCTGTCTCACCCAACACCACTAGATTGCATCCGTAGCCCAATGGGCTCTGCCCCCTCACCTTTCAGGCACCATACCAGGAACTACCCCTGAGACCCAGAAGTCCTGGCAACTCTTTTTCATACCCAATGATGGAGAACATCTTTTGATGTTAACCTCAATTATGGTTTATGAAAATGAATGCTCAGCTGTACCACAAACATTAACCAAGTAACATCATCCACCCACAATCTACACTTCCTCATGATGCAAGGAAAACAGTGTAATGGTATGTGCAAAATAATACCACTTGGCTCTTCCATTTAGATTGGGTTACCCTATCCCTAAAGTCAGTGCTTTTTTTGTAAAAGAAAAGGTGCAGGAACTCACAACTTGTTAATCTTTTATTTATTTATTTATTTTTAAACCATTTTTTATTGGAGAAATAAAATCTTTTTTATGTGCTTCCCCCCTAAAGATGAACTGAGTAGACATGCATAGGATTGGGCTGTCAATCTCCACATCCCCTTCCCCCAGCTACTTTTTCTACACTTGGGGAAAAATACTGTACAGGTGCACTTGTAGCGTGTAGTATGTAGTGTGGCACTACTTCAAGGAGAGGTAGCAGTGAATGGATTCTGAAAAATGGCTTACATGAGTTCCATGTAGTAAAATTACTCTAAGCAACTGTGGGAGTAAGAACAAAAAAGGAATTCTTACACGAGAGGGGTCCTTAGGTGCACATAGAAACAGCTACGTTTGCAAACAAGCGATTAAATATGGTTTAATTCAGGTATCAGAATACTCTGTGTCTTTGGGAAGGCGCTTGGCATGCAATTGTATGTTCTCTGCTGCCCAGAGCAGCTGCTGTGTATTGCTAGAGAGGAGCTGCAAGCGCTGGCTGGCAGAGGGCATGCTTGTGGGGGAAGGATGAGGAGGATCTCTGGCAAGGCTGGACAGCACGTTGTAGACACGTAGAATCCCTTTTCACCTGCCCTTAGCATGTGAAAACGGGTGCAGATATATATCTCTGCCAGGATTAAGAGCCCAATCCTAGGTATGTCTACTCTGAAGGTATGTCTACTCTCATTCTAGTCAATGGAGCTAACTCCCAGGACAGTGCCTAGGATTGCAGCGTAAGAGCCCAATCCAATGCATGTCTACTCAGAAGTCCACTTTAGTGAATGGGGCTTACTGTGCATAGGATGGCAGCCTCAGGGCCCAATCCTGTGCCTGTCTCCTCAGAAGTCAGTCCTATTAGAGTCAATGGGGCTTCCTCCCAGGAAAGTGTGGAGAGGACTGCAGCCTCAGAACCAAAGCCTAATGCCTGTCTCCTCAGAAGTCAGTCCCACTAGAGGCAGTGTCAGCACCTACCCAGCGAATAGCTCTGTCTTGCTCCCCCCCTGGAATGCCTCCGAAGGGGAGGGGCCCCTGCAAAAAGGTGCCGGAACTCCGTCCCCCCGCATTCCATTAGAAAAAAAGCCCTGCCTAAAGTACAAGTAGTATGTAACATGTAATTTTCATTCATACACTTGCTCAACAACAACTCTTGTAAAGTCGGCTTCTGTGATTCTCATCTCACAAATGGACAACAAAGTTCAGAGGACAATAGCTTTCTTAAGGCCGGTGCACTCAGTTGGGATTTGAACTCAGATTTTTCAAAATATATGCACAACATGTTATCCACTCAACCACACCAGCTTGGTTTGAAAAATTGTTCAGTCAAAAATGTGGGAGATTCTGACAGCATGCAGAGAAACAAGGTTGTACTTTTTGATCCCACAGGTGTAACAAGAACACCTCTAATGCTCCGCTAAGTGATGTCTAGTAATGGAAAATGATTAACCTCTGCTTATTTATCCATCTATCCTGACTTTCCAAGTTCAAGGAGGCCCCTCACAACAATTCCTGATAAAACACATCAATAATCACACACACACACACACACACAATAAAAGTCAAACAATAAATCCAATACAAAACAACAACTACTGCAGGTTATCATGCAGGCATTCTCAACAAGAAGACACAACATATATGATCTCCATTAAAGTGAATCACTTGGGTAGTCTCACTTAGCTGGTCATTATCTGACCTCTTGACTGGGCAATGACTGGTTCAGAAAGTGCTACTAGACTGCAGCATGCGGGAATCATACCACAGAATAAATGGCTCCTATGCTGTTATGTATGCATGTGAAGGGAATGTAATGTATGGATCTGGGTGGCCACAATCCAGCCATATTTAAGTATGTAAAGGCTGTAATTCTATACAGGTTGGCCCTTGTTATCTGTGGATTTGGTACGTCATAATCTGTGAGTTCCGAACCCGCAGGGGAGGGCCCACCTGGACCTCAACAACTTTCTTGACCCTCAGAATGCCTTTTAAAGGCATATAAACATCATTTCTGGTTTCCACAAGAAAATGGTAGTTGCAGGTTGTTGTTTTTTTTAGCCTGAAATGGGCATTCTGAAGCCTGCAGAGGCTGTGGGCAGACATGCACGGCCTCTGCGGATCTCAGAACAACCTCAGGAGGTTTCTGGGGGCCTGAAATCTACAGATTCAATTATCCACAGATTTCTGCATCTGTGGGGATTCTGAGAATGGAACCTCTGTGGATACAGATGGCCAACCTCTACACACTTGCCTAGGAGTAAGACCCATTAAATTCAGTTTACTTCTGAGGAAACATGCACAGGATTGCATTTATTTAAGTGCAATGATTTAAGTGCCGCTGAAGCGCCATATTTCAATACGGGTGCTTAAATCTTCATATTTATTTATTTGAAGACTTATATGCTGCCTTTCCACAGGTAACAACACGTGACGCACAAGGCCATTTACCACATAAATAGATAAAACAGTACATAAAACCACAGTAGCCTAAAAACAGCAGCTAAAATATTAAAGCATAGTACATAGACGATAAAAACTCTAGCAGACCTCTCCCAATTCCTTCCACTTTTCCCAATTTAAAAAGTGCATAACCTTGGCTGGAGGATGACATCAGTTTCCCCATACTCTTACGTTTCTGTTCTTAACTGGGTCTACATTGCATTCCTTTGTATCAGTGAGAATTTTATGCATGGAGGTACAGCAAAAGAGAACAATGGGGGAAGAAGACTTCTTTTTGACTAGTGGAACTTTCTGCCAAAACTACTTTTGGGCCTAGTCCGCTCTAGGCCAGTGTTTCTCAACCAGTGGTACTTGTACCACTGGTGGTACTTGAGGTGGTATCTGGTGGTATTTGTGGGACCCCCAGAGCCTTGCTGCCTGGCAATTAGCCCAGCAACGCAACGCAACAAGCAGAAGTAGGAAGCTTGTCTCGGCAATGCGGAGCTCCAGAGTGCACTTTTAGAGTGCTCGAAAAAGCTCTCTTGTCCACCCAGAGCCTCTTACCAGTCTTTGTCACATTGCATCTGGCCTCCCAATCCAGAAGTAACTGGCAATCATGTCATTAGCAGTTACTTCCTGTGGTACTTCCAATAGGTGGACCGTGTGAAGTGGTACAAATGTTGAGAAATGGTGCTGTAGACCATCCTGCTACTATGGGAAGCTCTTTCTGCAGCTATCATGAATACAATTATCTTATTTCTTTTTCCTTCTGTCTCAGTTTTCAATCTCTTCCCAACAACTGATAAATACAGTCAGCATTTTTCACATGGCAGCTTGGCAAAGTAGCCAAGTTCACTGCTGCTCCAAAACTGGCAAAGACAATCCTAACCTCAAGGAAGTTCACAGAGGGTGGGCATTTTTCCCCCTTGAAGTTACTCCAGACCAGACATCAGCGTGAAGCATACCCACTACAGCAGTAATTCTCACACATTTAGCATCGGGACCCACTTTTTAGAAAAAGAATCTTGTCGGGACCCACAGGAAGTGATGTCATGACTGGAAGTGACAACATCAAGCAGGAAAATTTTTAACAATCCTAGGCTGCAATCCTACCCACACTTACCCAGGAGTAAGTCCTATTTATTGTCATTGTTAAAAACATATGCATAGTAGTCTGTTAAAAGTACAGGTCTGTAACATTTCCCCAAATGCAGTCATATGCTACGGTCACATCAAGTCTAATCTATTAAAAATAAAACATTGAAATGAACGGGGACCCACCTGAAATTGGCTCACGACCCACAGTTTGAGAAACACTGCACTACAGTATTTGAGTGATTAAGGGCACAATCCTAACCAGGTCTACTCAGAAGTAAGTCCTATTTTGTTCAATGGGACTTACTCTCAGGAAAGCATGGTTAGGATTGCCGCCTAAAAGAAACATCTGACACTTTCTCAGAATCCAACCATCCATTATGGGCACAATCTAGTCAAAGTAAAGCAATTTTTAAACTCCTGTTGATTTCAATGGGAGAGACTTAAGCATGTTCTTAGTTTCTCATTGAAACTGCGTGACTTTAAAATGTGGTTAGAGTGTCGGATTAGAAACATGGAGGGAGAAGTAGGGATTAGTGTTTTAAACCCCCTCTAGCTATTGTACGGTTGTATTTTTAAATTGGTTTAGGGCACAGTCCTACCCTGAGCTGGAACAGACAAACCAAGAGGCTTGCGCTGTAGGGGCCCAAAGCAGCTCAGCCAGAGGCAAGGGGAAACCTTTCCCCTTACTTCCAGATAAGGCGCCCTCGCCCCTATGGGTCTCCTCAGACTTGCGTCACCAAGTCTGAGGAGAGTGGAGCGGCTTTAAGCCGCTCCGAACTCAGTGGTTGGAATCCAGCATAAGTGCTGAATCCCAGCCCCACCTCCCGTTCCCCACCCGCCTGTCCCAGGGACGCCCAACACCCACCCTCCCCCCCACCCAGGAACACCTCCCTCCTGCCTTCTCCCCGCCTCCTTCCCGCCCACCCCAGAGCCTTGCGTTGGCCCGGCTCGCCAAGGAAGCCAGCACAGAGGCTTGTGTCAGCCTCCACAGGCCGGTGCACCTCCGTGTGCTGACCCAGCTTACTCCCAAGGAGGCGCAAACATGCTTTATATGTTTACATGCGACCCTCCTGGGCCGGCGCAAGGGACTTGCATTTACCCAAGTGAAGGGCAGGATTGCGCCAGATATGTTTTTAACATAAGGTTGCTGTGTTACAGATGTTTTCAGGGATTTTCATTTTACATTAATAGGGTAGTTCTTTGGTTAAATATTTGTCTTATTATTAGTAGTATTTACCTTGTATCTTCTGATCATTTTGATTTATGTATTTGATAGAACATATAGTGGTTATATATAATTGTCTGTTTCCTTAGTGCTCCTAAAGAAGGCAGGTCTACAAAACATGTTGAGCTTTCAACAAGATTTTATAATAAACTGCCTAGAGAACTGTCCCTTTTTTGGTGTAGGTTGGCCACTGTCCTCTATTATGCTGCCCTTGATTCTTCCTACCTCTTGACCATCAAAACTATCTCTCTGCAAGACTTATCTGAAACAGTACTTCCTTTTGTTCATCCTGAACCTACTGCCATTCGGTTTCAGTAGGTACCTCAAGGTGCAAGGCTATACATGTGTACTATTTTCTGAGTAGACACACATAGACTTGTACCATGAGGCATCTACTGAAACAGACTAGCAGTAAGTTCAGGAGAGAAAAAAGTTGCACACTTGGCATACTTAACATAAGAAATTTACTGCTAAGATATGGTGGTGGCTATGATGGGTTTCAGAAACAGTTAGAGGGGGCTTATTGGATAATAGCCATGATAACGAAATAGAGCCTCCATGTTCAGAAGAAGTATATGACTATCAAATACTGGGGACAAAAAAACAGTACAAGGCTGTTTCCTTCATCTCTAAAGTCATCTGGCTGTCCAAGAGTAGAAACAGGATGCTAGACTAGATGGACCATTAGTCTGATTCAGCAGGGTTATGTACTTTGAAAGACAAAATGCAGTTTTCCTGAGCTGAAAATACAGTTTCTTCTGGATAAATGTGTTGGAAATCTTTGTCCAAAATTGAAACTGGTTTTAATTAAAAGTATTCAATATCTCCACCAGCTGCTGATAATTAACTTTATTATTGGATTTTAATAAAGTAGACCTCTCAATCCCTATGAAAGACACTACTTTAGAACCATTTTAATTCTATTTTTAATTTCCTCTCCTGCACACTACAAATAATAACGAACACAAAAAAGTCCATTCTAGAAACAAGAACTGAGAAACACACCAGTCTTTCTCTCATTTCCATTAAGTAGGTTTTTTCCCCCCAGGACTATCAAGATGTGTTAGAAACAAAGTTTATAATTAAGATCAATTCATTTCCTTCTCTTCTCTGTTAGCAACAGCTATATGAAACTTTTCTGTAGAGAAGAGGCAGGTTGTTTACTCTTTGCTTCTATCCTAGTTATAGGAATTGACAAATAATTATTCTAAGCATTCAGTCAAAATTCAGTGGAGAGCATGGACGGCACAGCCTTTACATTTGTAACCTTGGAAGTGGACATGAAAGTCACTGTTCTGCTCACAGTGAGTTGGAACAGAAGTAAGTCTCAATGAACTCAGTTGGACTGACTTCCAAGTAAATATATACACAGTTATATACACAGTTGGGCTGCAAATGTGAAACTGTTCTATGTTCACTAACATTGTAAAAATTGCTCTATTTTAGAGATCAACTGTAAACTCAAAAATATGTTATTTACAACAATCACCCTATATAATTATCTATAATACAGCCATCTGTTGCCACTGTACTCTCTTGACAAGAACTTCTAATAGGATTACTTACTAAAAGCACCTCCTTCTAGTCAGTCCTACTTCAGCAAAATATATAGCATCAGCAGGTACATATACTTGCTGAGATCATTTTAAAATCTCTCCTCTCTTTTTTTCATACCCCACTATTCAGAGGACTGTAATGTAAAAGGAATCATCCATTTTATGCATATACTACAAATTTACATAAAGGTCAGGTGTGAAGCTTGGCCCTGGAGAGAGCTGGGCTCAAGCACACATAGGATTGCAGCCTTAAGATTCTCACAACACCAATTTGTAAAGAAATTTGCTTCACAGTGGCGACTGAGATCAGCAACATTCTTCATCAAGGCCATGAGAAACCAATATGTGTTATATTTCTTCATTAACCCAAGAGATAAAATAAAAATAGAGTCAGCAGCGTACAAAAATAGATGTCCAGATCAGATGCCATGGAGAATGAGGCACTTGTATCTTGAATAGGTGCACAAAATGAGAGAATTTGGGCAAGTGCAGTTTTTCTCACCCCTACATAAACGTGTGTGCCAACATTCCCTCTTCTGTGCAACTACTCAAAGTGCAGACTCCTCTTCTGCTCTGCAGCTGGTCAACTTGTCCAGAAAAGTATCTTGATCAAGAAAAGTAAAACACTACAAGACACTGAACACCACACTTGTCTGAAACAGCTTGCTCACTCACAGAGGACAGATTTGTCTCAGAAGTGGACAGGATGAACAGGAAACAAACATGTATTTTGGGGAACGAGCAAAATAAACACTGAGATAAGAACAAGAGCTCTTGCTCTGCTTGAATTGTTCAGCTTCAAGGTGTTTTAGGAACTATGTTCAGTAATTCTGACACTGCTTCCTAATTTCTGTTTGGCAATTCAAGGCATTTCCAGGGGAAAAAAGGAAACTGTCAACTTGAAAAGCTCAACAAATTTTGTGCCTGAAACAGGTAAAAGGATTCCTAAACCAATTCCAATCAACATACTGTTTGCCTCCTCAGCTAGTTTCAGTTTGCTTACTTGAGCATCTGACAGCACTTCTGTGCATGCCAGCTCCAGTTTTCAAGGAGTGACATCCTATTAATTTCAATGGGCTGGATTAAAATGATTAATGCAGTTGTCCTCTGACCTGATGTTACATAAACAGTAACAGGATCCAAGGGAGGGCAACAGGAGGAGGTCTCTTGTTATCTGGTGTGCTCCCTGGGGCATTTGGTGGGCCGCTGTGAGATACAGGAAGCTAGACTAGATGGACCTATGGCCTGATCCAGTGGGGCTGTTCTTATGTTCTTATAAACAGTCTTTTTCACCATTTCAATTAGCCAGTTTGTTTTATTGCCAGCAGAAAAAGAATACACTATCAATAATTGAAATAAAAGTCATATTCATTTTTATTCATTTCTCTTGTAAGTTAAGCTGCTTAAACTTTTGATTCCTATTCCTATTCAATAGCACTTGACTCCTCTTTCCCTTAAACTGCCTTGAACTTTTGTTAGGAGAATGCCCGGTTTTAGAGCAATGCCATATGCAAAGTTTGGAAATGTATATATATCTTTTGTCTTTAGAGCAATATCCATACTCAAGTCAGGAAGCTGACCTACAGACACTACAGGATTATCAAAATACTAAAATGAATCAAATTAAAGATACAGTTTATCACTCAAATGAAGACATAGGTTTATTGCTGAGGGCAGGCTTGTAAGTAGCCACTCATCTGATCACCTCTGGTGAGTATACATTTCCTCTAGGCAATCAGGCAGGTAATCTTTTTTAATGAGAAGGAAGGAGGGTTTCCCTTTCTCTTTAGGCTGCTGTTGTTGCCAAAACTGACAGCAATATGGGGAGAATAATACCTTAAAGGGTTATTGTAAGGATTATATCTAAATATTACATTTGAAGTACTCTGATCACTTGAACTATACAAATGCTTATTTATTATTAATACATAATACATTATTTAATAATTATTGTCCAGCTGAAATGTCTGCGTGACTTCCTCTTTGCCGACGATGCAGCTGTCACTGCCCACTCTGCCAAAGATCTCCAGCAGCTCATGAACTGTTTTAGCAAGGCCTGTCAAGACTTTTTCTCTCGATACCGAGCTAAACAGACGCATCGGCAAAGCAGCTACCAAGTTTTCCAGAATCGCAAATAGAGTCTGGTCCAACAAGAAGCTGACGGAACATACCAAGATCCAGGTCTACAGAGCTTGCGTCTTGAGTACACTTCTGTACTGCAACGAGTCATGGACTCTTCGCACACAACAGGAGAAGAAGCTGAACGCTTTCCACATGCGCATGCCTTGGTCATGTCGTGAGAATAGGTGATCATCGGATCCCAAAGGATCTCCTCTATGGAGAACTTGTGCAGGGAAAGTGCCCTACGGGTAGGCCACAGCTGCGCTACAAGGATATCTGCAAGAGGGATCTGAAAGCCTTAGGAATGAACCTCAACAGATGGGAAACCTTGGCCTCTGAGCATTTTGCTTGGAGGCAGGCTGTGCAGCATGGCCTTTCCCAGTTTGAAGAGACGCTTTGCCAACAGACTGAGACAAAGAGGCAAAGAAGGAAGGTCCATAGCCAGGGAGACAAACCAGGGACACACTACACTTGCTCCCAGTGTGGAAGGGATTGTCACTCCCAAATCAGCCTTTTCAGCCACACTAGATGCTGTGCCAGGACCACCATTCAGAGCACGATACTATAGTCTTTCAAGACTGAAGGTTGCCAACAATTATTGACAATGATGGTTGATTAACTAGACAGTGCTATTTTCAAATGTCCTGTCCCTTTTCATTTTGTGGCATGGCCTGTCTAGATCAAGTAGATCCAGGGTGCTGTGTGAAAAGAGCCTAGAAACATCACAGTTTTGTTGTAGAACATCACACATACAATCTTAAGCGTTAATTATGCACAGACGTCCTAAATTCAGAGCAGATATAGCCACCTTACTACTGGATTCACATAACCGGCTCTCTCCTAGCCTCTAATATGACTTACAATTACAGAATGTTTTGCAGGATCTCAGTTTTGGCTAGCTCATGAGCCACGTGTTTAGTCTTGGGACTGATGGTAACAAGTTTCAGGTATTTTCACCATGTTCCTCACAGCAGAATATGCACAGAAATGTTGATACCACCATATCAATACGCCATTCTTAAGATGACTCCATAAATTAATATGGTTTAAAAAGAAAAAGACACATATGTGTATCAGATGAAAGCTTTAAAATTTCCAGTAATTCTTCTAGGAATTTGTAGCAAAATGTTACTAATGTTACTAAATTATGAATACAGTCTCTGCATAAAGCCTCTGCAATTATGAATACAGCAGTGATGAGCAGCCGATAGTGTTTTTCTACTCTTTGTAGGGAGTGCAGCAGGTTGCACAGAGCACTGTATGATGCTCCTAATTCCAGAGAAACAATGTAAGAACCAACTGTAAAGAATTTTACAATAGATCCCTTATCTGCAACTACTTTTTAACTGGGGGAGGGGGGGACTAGGATATTCTGAATTGAGCAAAAGCTGCAGAGAGGAAGATATTGGCTCCACTCACCCACATTGGCAAAGAGCTCTAAAATCCCCTCTTCATACCAGTGGGGAGGTTTTTCCAGTGGGGAGGAGGAGGTTCAAAAATCCATTGCTTGCACCTCAGCTTTTGTGATGTCAGCTCAGGTGCATAGCAGTGGCATCTCTGGGACTAAGGACAACACTGGTCTGGAAGAAAAACTCTCTTCAGAAACTCTCAGAAAAAAGGTTGAATGGGGCCCTTCACCACCAGTTATTTACCTTTATAATCTGCAGAAGAACAAAGATACCAGACACTAGGGGCTCAGTCCACAGATAGGCTTTGCTGCACAAGTCCAATTAATATTAGACTTAGAGAGTCCAACTCTCACGGACTATTAACACCAGCATGTTGATAAAAAAGGCACAAAAGTGGTTAGATTTTCTGGGGAAGCTTGGGAGGTTAAATTTGTCACAGCAGCTGCTTGTGTCTTACTATTGTTGCACCATTGAGAGTCTCCTAACCTATGATATCTTGGTGTGGTATGGAAACTGCTCTGCAGGGGACAAAAAAGCTCTGCAAAGAATTATTAAGATCGCGCAGCACATCAACCTTCATTTACCAGCTTTGGAGGACAAATATACATCTCGCTGTCTGCAGAAGTCACATAGTATTCTGAGAGACCTCTTCCATCTGGCTCATAAGTTCTTTGAACAGTTGCCTTTGGGTCGACGATGCAGAACTATTAGATCATGCACCACACGATTCCTGAACAGTTTTCATCCCACAGCCATAATTACGTTGAATAAGGTGATATAGTTGTTACCATGCTCCTGGGCATGATGGTTTGTTATACTGTTTTTATATTATGATGCATGTTGTATAGAATGTGTGGGTGAGCGTGTAGAGTGTGATTGTTGGAATTGTAGTATATATTTATGCTTGTATCTCAAAAGTGCATAAATTTCATTGTGCTGTAGCACAATGACAATAAAGTTACTACTACTAGAGGGAGAAATGGAAAAAAAAAATACTACCAGGGTTGATTCAGCCCTGAATTTCCACAGTGACCCTCATTTTTGCTGATATGACAACAGAAGGAAGAACAGGAACATAATGAGATTCTTTCTGACACAACATTTCTACAGTATAGCTGCATACAAGTTTGGGCTGATTACAAGAACAAAAAGAGTACAGATTTTGAGACAACCTCAAAAACTATTACCATTTATGTCATTCCAGCACTACTAATAATATATGGATGCATAGATTTGTATAGCGCTTTCAAAGTGCTTCGGAAGAATTATCTTGTTGTAACAAACACCCTGTAAAATGTATAAGGGAGCAATCCTAATGCACTTTCCAGCACTGACATAAGGGCAATGCTGTTCCGAGGAAAGGGAACAAACATTCCCTCACTTGGAGGAGGTCTGCAGGATGTAGCACACATCCCACTGGCACAGTTGTACCAGTGCTGGAAAGTTAGTGAGGATCTGGGTCTAAGTATTATTATTCCCCTATTGCAAATAGAGGCCACAGCTGAGGGAGTGGCTTGCCTTAAGGCCACCTAATGAATTCATGACAAAGGTCACAAATGGCTGATTCAAAAACTTCCTGATTTGGTCTCTCAGTCGCTGTATTACATCAGCTCTCAAGTGCTAAAAGAACTAAGCACTGAACTTAGGGTTGAATGTATTTTTAAAAATAAAATGCCAACAAAGGAAAAGTAAGTAGTTTGTGCCCCACATAAAAAAGGGAAATTGGGATTAAGCAGGCAAACATGCATAGCTGTGCAAGCTATACGTGCAAGCTGTAGCATATGTAGCTTGCACGTATACACAGCTATATGTGTGTAATTGCAAACCGTATGTGCTAACTTGCAATTTACCAATGTTAAACTGAGTAAAAGCAAAACCTGAGTTTAACATTCCTGTGGTTCAGTATAAATTTATCCCAAAGATAAGTTTAAGATTTGAGAATCAGGTATGATAATGCCTTACATTACAAGTTTATACATATTGTTTACATGCATACCTGAAAAGTTTAGGAAGCATCACCCTTGCAACCTCCAATAATCTTCCCTCCTTTTTTACAGGTATAAAATTTACCTACACCATCCTACTTTCATCAGTCTGACTCTCCTATCACTACAAATTTCAGAACAGCTATTTGTTGCAAAATAAATTGGAAGTTTCAGCTAAATTTTTTTTAAAAGCAATAAAAAGGAGATATACATGTTCCTTTTATGATGCCCACAAATAGCAAATCAAGTACACACTAATATCCTTCCGCATTCCACAATCATTCAAAACCAGTGTCCAAGAGTGGGTCGTGGTTGATAATGTTCAACTTTCCCTTTGCTCTATTGCAACTTCACTGCATCAGAAAAGACATTAACATCATCGTTCTAAGTATATTTCCCTGCAAGAGTTCCCCTGATTTCAAAAGGAATCAATTTCTCTTCAACTTCTAAGCAAGTGTGCTTAGAAGTTCAGTGCTTCATGTTGTCTTTTTTTAGTTTTTGCTCCCTGATGATCTTATTAAATAAATAGACCACAACATGTTTGTAGGTTTCCATACTGATTCTTAACAAAGAGTGTTCTCAGACAACCTTTTTTGTGATATTCTCCAAAATACATACCTATGCTGTTAAGGTTTAATTGAGCATTTCAACAGGTCACCCTGTATGAAATTGGTCTTTCTGATAAATATGGAGGGGTGCAAGCCTTAATACCTTAACCTTGGTGAATTAATCAACGATGGAAGCCAATTTTAATCAGTAAGGCTCAGGTATAAGGGCACACGTTTGTTTTTTTAAGCTATTATGCTTCCTGTGTGTTAGTGTAACAGAGAACATAAAACAAGATTATTAGAGGTGGCTTTTACTTCTAACAAAGAATGGTAGATTTGTATATTCAGTAATAAGTTCTCATCTTCAGTGCTAAAAAATGTAGTTATATTGAGGATTCAGAAATAAACATGTAAATATCTCTGATTGATGAAAGACACTGTTATGCAAGGAAAATTATTTAACAAGAGGATACCCCTAACATTTTGCAACTCAGCCAGCTGATGCCTTGGCTATATTGATACAACAGCAGTACACCAGACAAGCTGATGCATTTATATCTAGATCTATAAATGGACTACAAATGAAGTCCTATGTAGTATAAATTAAGGTTGCGAAACTATCTCCAATCTTGTGCACACAGTTACTTCAGCCCCAGTCACTTGCAAGAAGAATTGTAGGTGTGATGTCTTTAATTCTGGAATTAAGAATCAGAATCAAAATCTTAAGGTGAAAATTCACCAGAAGTTAGTACTTAGCTTGTTTTAATGTGAAATATTTATAACTAAGAATAGACATTATTACATGACACGCAATGAAAGCAGAAATAGCTGCCAAGATGCTTAACTTTTGTCATCATCAATTATGCTAATATGGACTGTAGTTTCCTAAACAAAATATATTCCATCTTCACACACATTTCTAATATTCTTGCACATTGATTTAAAAGGGCAGGGTGAGCTCTGGGTATTACTTTTACAGCCTGTGTTTTATCCAGGAATAAACATGTGTGCCCATAGTTTAATTTGGAAAGGATTTTGATATAAAATAAATTCCTATCTCATTTTGACACAGGTGCCTGATTCCAAAAGTATGAAGTTCTAAAAAGGGTTTATCTGACATCCTGTAGGCTATTTTTTAAGAAGTTTTGGTCATTATGGAGCAAAGTATTCTGGGCCCAGAGAAGTGGGAGTTATAAAAAAAAAAATCAGATGAATTAATAAGTCTGTTTTTAATTTTATTTAATGATTATATTAAAAACATTATTGAAAGGAATAAACAGGAGTAAATTTACCTGCCAGGCAACAGCAACTGAGAAAGTCAAGTTAAGTCAGTCACTTCAACCTTGGTTCATAGTTTTCTGCATAAAGAATTCTATCTTCACAGAGAAGTTCTGTTAAGATACTGCATCTCAAAGACTTAAATTGAAGACAGGATGCAACTCTTTTTCTAGAACTTCCTAATTTTATATCAACTGAGATCAATCAGCCCTTTTTGTGGAATTCATTGCAAACTGAAAACACAGCCCAGTCCTATGCATGTTTCATCAAAAGTAAACCCCATTTATGTAAATAGGGTTCACTTCCAGGTATGTTTGTACAGGATTGCTGTCTTACATCCAGATGATTTCATGAAGAGAGTTAAGGATCTTCTTAACTCGTTACTCTCAAATGTAATAACTTTGGCTTTGGCTGAAGTCTTCACATGTTTTAAAACTATCCTGGATTCCAATGATGCAAGGCTCTTAAGCATCCTAATCAATATCAAGAGTCCCCTGACTTTAAACTAATGTGCTCCTTTGTAGGACCATAATCATACAGCCCAACTGGTTCATTTTTTTTTTCTTGGAAGTAAGTCCCACTAAGTTCAACGGGATGTACTCTAGAGTAGGCATGCATAAGCCTGCTTCTTTGATTGACTGAATTTTAATTTTACCATGAAAGGTACATTTTTAAAGAGTGAATTCAATTGTGCTAATCAAACATTCCCTTTAATGAACTCAAAACAAAACAAACAACAACAACACACACAGTCTGATACACAGAAGGAAGCTAGAATAGTTAGAGAAACTTAGGACATGATCTGGTTCGAATCTTTCCTAGTTTATTATCAATACTTATATATAAAATGGTTTCCACAAAATAAGAAGACCTGTTCCTGACCCGAAGGAAGGCTCATCATCATTAAAAAACAAAAAAAGGTACAACCTAAACTTTGCCGGGATCTTGCTATTCCTGCTGAGTAGCTGAAATATATTTCCTTGCTGTTGGTTTTCTAAGGTTAACCTTGTGAGAGCTTTGCCTATAGAAGAAACAGAGATCATGCAGCTAGCGTCGTATTAGTAGCTATCTTGTTGACAAGTACAATGTATTTCCTCATTCTTTTCTTTTACTTCAAGTCAAGTAAACTTATCAGAAAAGATCTATACTACGTAGCACTTGTGCCTGGTGCAAAAACACTGCTTTTCAAAAATGACAGCCAAGTTTTGTCTTCTCAGCTGATGATTTGGTTCAGTGGTTTATCAAAATTTTTCAAAAGCTAATTTAGTAGCCCGTGACTGACAATATAAATAGCACGGAGTCTACAATAAAGAGCATTTACTTATTAATGGATAATATAATGCTTATAAGGTAGCACTTTCAGGAAACTCCGAAGCAACTTTGCTTTCTCTAATGGTATCAGTCTCGATTTATCTTTCAAAGATATACTCAGAAACATACACACTTGACTTTATTTCCTAGAATCCAACAACAAAACATTAAATGCTGTCTGGAAGATTTAAGTGTGAACTGTTGCTCAGCTAGATTGGTTAAGTGCACAAAGAAAAGTCAGTGTTAAAACACCTGCTTGACCCTGAATAAAACTTCCAAACCTAGTCTGCAGATAATGATGGTATGACCCAAAACCAGTATTCTGCTGGATTCTGTGAGTCTCAGACCACACTTACAACTTCTTTGGTAACGCTCTTGAATGCACAGATGAAAGTGCAGAAACTTGGATTCTGGTTAAAATGGTCCCAGACATTACTCTTGCATGTGGAAGGAAACAAGTTTTGTTTACTGTGAAATGAGTTCAGTTGTATAGACTCTTGCCTACACAACTCATCCCAAAGTAAATGTGTTCATCTGAAGGGTGCCACAAGATTCTTTGTGGGTTCCTTTCCAACCGGACAACACAATGACAAACTCCTTTTGGAATTTAGATTTGTGCTTGTTCCTTCAGGGTTAATTATCATTAACCTTTGGATATTTTGGTGAACTAAAGCGTCCTTTGGATATTTTAGTGAACTATTCTTTATTGGACAAAAGGAGACTCCTTTTACACATTTATGAAAATTGATAAAAATAAGGCAACTCTATCTGGGAGTAAGCCCCACTGAACTGAACTGAACTTATTTCTGAGTAAACGCGCATAGGATTGCGCAGTGACCTTTGGCTCTTTCTTGCACAGCCTAACTTAAAACAAAAAAGGAAAAGCACCTGGATTTCCCCAAAATAATAATGATATTTGGTAGCATTACACTGATTCCAAAACAGAAGATACTATTCCACATTTTTTAATGCTTTCTGAAATTCTGTGCTTTCATCCCCCCCCCCGTATAAAATTCCTTCAAGTTTAAACAGTACCCCCAGAGAAAGCCATCTCTTTCATAAATTCTCTCTTTCAGCTTTGAAAACAGTAGCGAACGCTCACCATCACCCCCCTTTTGGCAAATCACAGTCGATCTCTTTACTAGGACAAAAACCAACAACGCCAAACTCCGCAACACACAACCGAGCAGGCATCCCCTGAAGTTCAGAGGCAGCTGCCCCAAAGTTGCCAGAGCCAACTTCCCCCTTTTGCTCTGCGAGGACAGCACTGCAGCCTGTAAATTACAGCTCATTCAGCGCGATCATTGGCGGGGGTGAGTTGGAGCCCAGGTGATCCCATTCCTGCTCTGAAGGCGGAACTCCCCGCCACTTGATCCCAACACACGCACTTCACTGCCTGCTCCTCTCCAGCCAAACTTTTGCCTGCCCTCCAGAGCAACTGTGCCTGGGCAGAGCGAGCGGCTCCAACAGGTGTCAGTGCCCCCAAGAGCCACCATCAGCCCCTACAGGCGTTTTCCCCGCGCGCCGCGCACGGCAATACGGTACCTGCTCTGGCCGGAGCTGGATGCAGAGAACTCGCCCAGATCTCTCCAGCTCCATGTGCCGCCGCCGCCGCCGCCGCTCGGCCCAGCTCCGCCGCTCTCAGTCCCTCCCCTCTCCACTCCACTTCCTCATTCCAGTGCAGCATCTCTGCAGCCGGCCGGCGACTCCTGCGGGCATCTCGCCCCCGTGGCTCGCGGCGCGCGGCTTTTACATTTGTGGGCAGGAGGGAGACTGAGCGGTGGCTGTCTGCTGATGAAGGCAACACCCCCTTTTGCCGCCACCAACCCCTCTTCGGCAGGGCAGGGGCACCCTTGCCAAGCCCAGGAGGGTGAGGGGTGCGTGGGGCTGGGCCAGGGGGGCAGGCAACTATGCCTTGCTTCACTTGCCACGTTCAACCACTGGGTGATTTCTTCTTTTTGGTGGAAGAGCCAAAAAGAGCTCATTTATTTATTTAGTTATAAATATTCTTGATAAAAATTAACACTGGTATCTTTGCTTTGATCTTTAAAAATGGACTCACTCATGGAGATGGAGGAGGATAGGTCTATCAACAGCCCCAATCGCTAAATGGAGCCTCCATGATCAGGAGCAGGGTACCTTGGAACAGCAGGTGCTGGGGACCAGGGACGTGCGGTGGGTGGGGAGGCAGGTGAGGCAGAGCCTCCCCACCGGAGTCCTTCGGAAAGCGCCGCTGCCATGTGAGGCGCCCAAGCACCTGCAACCCACGCACGGGAGCAGGGTGACCAGATGTCCCAGGGCATGTCCTCTTTTTTAGCCTCATGTCCTGGAAAAGAATTTAAATGTCCTCCTTTTCCCCTGTGAGTGGGCCCCCGCGTAGCCTTCTTGTAATTAATAAATGCTTTCCAGCACTGTCTTAAGGGCAATGCAGCTCTGAGGTCAGGGAACAAACATTCCCTTACTTTGAGGAGGCCTCTGTGAATGACATCCAACTGCAGGATGCAGCACACATCCCATTGGCACCGCTATGCCAGTGCTGGAAAGCACTGACTTAAGGGGTTAGGATTGCACCCTAAATTGCTTAGAAGTCTAATTGATCTCACTAGTACATACTATACAGTACTTCTGAGGAGCCATACTTAAGTCTGATACTTAAGGGCTGTTTCCCACATTACAGAATTGCAGCTTGTAAGGAATTTTTGTGTAGGAATTACTGTGAAACCCACATGGAGATTGTCAGATCCGGTAGACTTAGGTATTGGGAGGGTTATAGTCTGTGTATGTGGTGGGAAGCTGGGATTAGCTGTCACTCACTGGTGTGCATACACTCAGGTAAGAGAACTCAAGCATGATGCATCCTCTGGAATAAGAGCCCTTTAAAGCATCCACTATCTGTGCAGGAGCTGGTTTTCCATAAGTGCCTTCTGCGTGGCTGGGGGAACATTTGAATGACCAACCACATGGATGGGGCCAATTATGTGACTCTTTCCTGTGGAACTGGCACCCATCCTCCTCTTAAGGTGTTACATTTGCAGTCAGGACCTGCCCACCTGATTACTTTATTTAAACATTGCCTCAAATGTGCTGAAGACACTGGTGGAAAAGCAACTCATCCCCATCTGTGGTAACCTTTAAAGGGCCTCTGAATTTCATGTCATTCATGGAAGTGACTTCCTTATAGAACTTTTGAATGCAGAGCCCTAAGTCTTACTTTTTAAACTGATGCTCATGAGCCCTTAACTGTGCAAAAACAGCCTGATTTTAACCATACAGATGCCGGGAGGGAATAATAAGCACTGTAGTTACTTATTATGTAACTGTACAAGATAGACTGACTGTCCATGAGGAAGTCAGAATGTGTCACAATATAACACGCTAATGTCTGGAGAGTAGCCGATCCCAAAGAATGCTGATGTAGACCACCCTTCTCTAGACCAACTACTTTGCATAAGATAGGCCCAGCTGACTCTAAAGCATCTCCAACAAGTGCCTGCCCAACCTTTTCTGGAACTTCCCTAAGCGAGGAAATCCCATAGTCATGCCTATCAGATGTTTCCATGACTGAATATATTTTACAATTAAGAAGGCTCTCTTAGCAGGCTGTACACTAATGCACTTGAAGAAGGAAGGAGTGGATTTTTACATTGTTCAATTGCATGCTTTGTGCAGGCATAGCACAGTTGCTAAACAATTGAGCTATCATTATTTTCCTGGTTTGAATCTTGCCTCTGTCATGAACTCACTCTGTAGCCTTGGGCAAGCCATTCCGGCTCAGCTGCAATATTGGAATAATAACAGTCATCTTGCAGGGTTGGTGTAAAAACAACATCAGGATAAACACATGAGGTTTTTTGCACAACATGAAAGTGTCATGCAAATACTAGTATTATTCTGTTCTTGTGTGATTTGAATCCACTTTGTTTTTTTATTCATAACTCACAATTTCTGCCATTAAGAAGCAGCCAAAATGGTGTAAAATTCACCATAAACCAGCCTACAAGTCATAAAATGCAAAAACAAAAAACAAAACAACACACCCAGAATAGTCAGATTTTAGCCAGAGTCACAACACTGACTCTGAATGCATTCCTAACTGCCATTGTTATGTATGTAAGTTATGCAGGATCGAAATCCTGCATAACTGATTGTCTTAGACTTATGGCTGGTCAATCGGGTGATGGATCAAAATCCTACCATCCGATTAGCCCTCTAGTTAAGGTTCCAATTGCACCAATCACGGGAAGTCTGGGCTGAGTTAAAGGCTATAAAAAGCCAAGGGTTTGCCTTGTATTTTGCTAGGTTTGGTTCTGAAGATGGAATAAACGTATTGACCTGTTATAACTATGCCTTCCTTTATTCGCATGGACCCACTATATAACACTGGCGACGAAGGTGGGATCCTATTCCTCCATGCTGAACAATGCTAGAACCAAGAGCTGATCCACTTAGAGCTGATTCATCACTGGGGAATTGTCACCCCAGACAAAGAAAGAAGACCGGCTTCCATACATCTGTTGAGCTGCCACCATGACCACCCAAGGTCACATTGGGGAATTCAATCCATCGTCCCCAGAGCTATGGGACACTTACGCAGAACATCTTGAGTTCTTCCTGCAGGCCAATGCAGCTAAAGATGCCCACGCAGATGTCAACGCAGTTAAAGACGTCCTAAAGCAGGTCAGCTTGCTCAGCGCCTGTGGCTCTGCCACGTTTGAAATCGCCCAGAATATGTGGCACCAGCAGAATTAAGGGATATCAGTTATAAGGATATCGTGGGCCTCCTGCAGAATCACTTCTTGCCCCAGCTGTCCCATATTGCACGCCGCCATGCCTTCTACAAGCGAGACCAGGTTGCCAGTGAGTCTGTTCCAGCTTACATGTTCGTGCTTCATCATCTTGCATGAAGATATGAATTCCGAGACCAGGAAGAAAATGCTTCTCAACTGGTTCATACGTGGCCTCCGGGACAAAAGGATTCAGAGGAAGAGCTGACCTTTCAAGTGGCTGTCAAGGAGACACTGATGTTTGAAAAAGCAGAAGATGCAGCAAGGGAGATTCGTGCCTCTCGCAGCCCAGCCACAACTTGAAAATCCGAGGCAGTCCACCACGAGGACATGGCCGCAGGTCGTTTGGAAGAAGGGGAGGTGCTACGAAGATGCCAATTCCTTAAGCTGCAGAAACCAACAGGGGCAATGCAGAATCCTCACGAAAACACGCCACCCTATAAAATGTATAGGATTGTAGCCTTAAGGTCAAGGGAGACACTAGTTGAAAAAGTTTGGGAAGCAGCATTGCCTCAAGCCCCTGGCAAATGGCAAGTGTCACCACAAGGTGCATAAAACAAGCAACTTGAACCGTTGCTGCTTCCTCAAGCCCTTCCTACCCTCAGTTGGGCTACCACTTGCTCAAGGGCCTCTGAGAAAGCCCATTTGCTAGAAGGCAGCAGAGCAGCTGCAGCACCGGATGCTTTTC
This sequence comes from Tiliqua scincoides, assembly GCF_035046505.1. NCBI lineage: Eukaryota > Metazoa > Chordata > Lepidosauria > Squamata > Scincidae > Tiliqua > Tiliqua scincoides. Next base: position 67,128,950 of record NC_089825.1, on the reverse strand, counting down.
CCTCTTCATGGGGCACTGAATGAGTGTACAGAAACCGCTCTCCTTTACCCTCCCAAGATGCCTGGGAAGGTAAAGAGAGAGTGCGCTTTCCTGCTGCTCCTCTCTCAGCACCGAGAAAGAAGTGGCCTGGACTACCCCCTTTTAACTTTCCCAGAAAGCTAGAAAAGGGAAAAGACAACACAGTCACTACTGTCTCTGTATAAGAGGGGTGGCCAAATTGTGACTCATGACCCACATGCAGCTGTTTGACATACCGTAATGTGCAGCTCTAGGAAATATGTTGGCTGAACTCCTTTTTGCATCACAATTTACAGAAAAGATGAATAAGAAATTTTCAAAGCTTTATAATGCTGAGATATAAAGCATGAGATTAAAACATAAATTTAATGTTCATGGTGAGTAAATATATTTAACAATTTAAAAGCTTCTTATATATTGCGGCTCTCAAACACCTGAAGTTTATCTTATGTGGCTCTTACATTAAGCAAGTTTGGCTGGAGAGGACACTGTTCCAGAACCACCATTCAGAGCGCGATACCAGAGTCTTCCGAGACTAAAGGATGCCAACTGAGAGAGATTATTCAATAGTTTGAAGTGTGTTCTTATCAAGTATGATAGTGAAACCAGCCTCTACTTTTCTTTTCTATCTAACCCTCAGTGACTTACATAAACACGGTTGTGGGCTATATGAAGGCTAACAAGTTGAAACTCAGTCCAGGCCAGAGTGAGGAAGGCCAACCCAGGAATGGAAGGATGGTGGTTTTACTTGTCCTAGATACGGTTATATTCCCCAACAGATATGTTTCACAGCTCCGGGGCCCTGCTGAATCCTGCATTCCTATTTGATTCTCAGGTGGCTGCAGTGACCTGGTTGCCTTTCACCAGCTCAGGCTGGAGAGCTGGTTATGTATACTTCTCTCAGACAGGAATTTGTCTCCAGTATATATATATATATATAAAAGAACAGATCACCCAACAAATCAGTAACTAAAAAAACCCAGTAAAACCAGTGGCCAACTTGATGGCACTCCCACAACTGAATATCATCATCATTGGCATCCTTCAGTCTCGGAAGACTATGGTATCGCGCTCTGAGTGGTGGTTCTGGAACAGAGTGTCCTCTCCAGTGTGCGAAGCTTGGGTAAAGTAGATATGGAGGATAGACTGTTACCCATTCAGCAAATCCCCTCTCTCCATGTCGCTGAAATTGTCCAATGGAAAGGCAGAAGACAATACGGTTGGTTCCCGCGGCGTCGCAGGAGTTGCCAGAACATGACTGTGTTCAGCCATGAACTGCCTCAGGGACTCCGGCTCCGGATTTTGCCTCGAGGTTGACTCCTGAAGCCTTTTCCATAACTGGATGTAGCCACAAGGCAGTGGAGGTTGGGATCAGAGTTTTCCTTCTCTCAGATGAGCTGCCTTCCCAGGCTCACGAGTCCCACCTACCTGGTGGCTGTTTAGTTGCCTTTTAGGACAAATACAGCCAAACTGGGGGCCTATTCTTGTCCCCCAGCCCTCGGGGGTACAACTGAATAAGAGTTATAGTATTAGCTCTGAGATGGAAATGAGAGCTGACTCATACTAACACCTTATTGCCTCCCTGCTATGTCATAATAGCACCTCATTGGCTCTCAGAACAATCAGTCTGATTGGTTAGTTTTGCATTAAGCAAATTCCCTATTTGTTACATAAGTCAGTTGCGTTTTTTTCTGATTATTTGGCTATAATTTTTGATCGAATACAGATATTTCAATGTGGCTTGTTTCACTGCATTCTGCATTAAGCTACATATTGAATTATATACAACATTATGGTATAATTTGAAAATACCAAAATTTTCACAGATTTGACACTAGTGGTGTCACCCTCCCCACCCCAGTTCATTACCCCCTAGCGATGCCAGTGCTGCTTTGTAACCCCAGTGAGAATGCAACCTACATTAACCTACAGAGCCCTATTCTGGATTCTGTCTCTTGGTCACACTGGAGTGTGACTGATTGCTGAGAACAGGTTTTGACAATATATAAAGATTCCATAATTCATTATAATAGAATCCAGTTTGGAGAACATGCAGCTCCCAGTCTCAGTACAGCCAGGTGAAGCTACAACAGCTTTTTACTAATTATTATCAGCTTTAAAAAAAATGGTATGTGCCACAAAGTGAAAGGTTTGGCTGGAACCTCCAGTTTAGGCTGGCATGAGAAACTTCCAGAATGAGCACAGTATTAAAGAGTGTACCCTTCTACAGATAGTTCAAACTTCCAAATTTCAGCATTGCCCAGAATGAAACCAGAGATCCTAATGAATTCATCTCAGTTTTGCAGTCACTCTCAAACCATTCAGGACCGAACATCTGTTACTGGCAGCGCTTTAAAAAAGACAATATGTGCACATGGGGGAGAACAATCATGTGGGGGACCCTGTGTATTGGCCAATGGCATATCTTTGTAATAACGTGGCAAAAGGAAAACAGAAGCAAAGGTGAAGATGCACAGTTTGACTGAAGGTGCTTAAAGCCAATAAAAGAGCTTGAATTGGGATCTGTCTAAAATAACTGACTCATAACTATATACAGGGGGACGCTATCTTTAAACACAATTAAGCCCTAATGAAAGCTATTAGAAGGAGGGGAGAAGAACAAGGAGGAGAACAGAACACCTTGGAAGGAAAAAGGGGCAGAGCAAAAGGGAGGGGGGGCAAGGGATGGAGGAAAGTTAGTTGGGCTTCCCAAAGGAACGCAGGAGAAGGGAAATTTTTGGGTGCAGAGAAGGAAAAAAGTGGGGAGAAAGAGAAATTAGTAGAGATGAAAAAAGAAGGGTACATATGGTTCAGGCTCTTGAGAGAGGGTGCTAGGGCAATTTGTACCTGGGCCCAGGGTCAAAACGGGGGCCCAGGAGGGGGTCCAGAAATTTCCTGGGATCTTACATTTCTGATCTCACCTGACTTGCTACCCACAAGGGATACTGGGGGTGCTACTGTGACTGATGCATACGTGACCTTCCTTAAAGCCATTTCTACCCAACACTGCATATACACAACAGGGATCAAATGTGTACATCTGTGGGCTGGGCAAAAATGGGTTAACACAGTGGCAAATTTGGGAGGAGACCGGCCTGCTACAGTAGCTCTTTGGCTTGTGGATCTACTTACTATGAAGCAGTGATTTTATCTCATCAAAGATAAAATCTTAAAACACATAGACGAACAAGCCTTGCTGAGGGAGAATGGTAAGTCTTGCCTCACGAAACTTTTAGAGTTCTTTGAAATGGTCAACAGGCATGTGGATGTGGGAGAACCCATGGACATTATATATCTGGACTTTCAGAAGGCGTTCAACACGGTCCCTCACCAAAGGCTACTGAAAAACTCCACAGTCAGGGAATTAGAGGACAGGTCCTCTCCTGGATTAGGAACTCGTTGAGGTCCAGGAAGCAGAGAGTGGGTGTCAATGGGCAATTTTCACAATGGAGAGAGGTGGAAAGTGGAGTGCCCCAAGGATCTGCCCTGGGACCTGTACTTTTCAACCTGTTCATTAACAACCTGGAGGCAGAGCTAAGCAGCAAGGTGGCCAAGTTTGCAGATGACACCAAACTTTTCCAAGTGGTGAAGACCAGAAGAGACTATGAAGAGCTCCAAAAGGATCTCTCCAAACAGGGAGACTGGGCAGCAAAATGGCAGATACGTTTCAATGTAAGTAAGCGTAAAGTCATGCACATTGGGGCAAAGAATCAAAACTTTACATATAGGCTAATGGTTCTGAGCTGTCTGACTGATCAGGAGAGAGATCTTGGGGTGGTGGTGGACAGCTCAATGAAAGTGTTGACCCAATGTGCGGTGGCAGTGAAGAGGGCTAATTCCATGCTTGGGACCATTAGGAAAGGCATCGAGAATAAGACAGCTAATATTGTAATGCCATTGTACAAATCAATGGTAAGGCCACACCTGGAGTATTGCATCCAGTTCTGGTCACCACATCTCAAAAAGGATATAGTGGATGGAAGAGGTGCAAAAGAGAGCAACCAAAATGATTACTGGGCTGGGGCACCTTCCCTATGCGGAAAGGTTACAGCATTTGGGCCTCTTCAGTCTAGAAAAGAGGCTCCTGAGGGGGGACATGATTGAAACATACAAAATCATGCAGGGGATGGATAGAGTAGATAGAGAGACGCTCTTTTCCCTCTCACATAACACCAGAACCAGGGGACAGCCACGAAAGTTGAGTGTTGGGAGAGTTAGTACAGACAGAAGAAAATATTTCTTTACCCACCATGTAATTAGTTTGTGGGACTCTCTCCCACAGGAAGAAGAGATGGCATCTTGCCTGGATGCCTTCAAGAGGGGATTGGACAAATTTCTGGAGGAAAAGTGCATTACGAATTACAAGTCATAGTAGGTATGTGCAAGCTCTTGGTTTTAGAGGCAGGTTGCCTCTGATTGCCAGATGCAGGGAAGGGCACCAGGATGCAGGTTGTGCCTGTTGTCTTGTGTGCTCCCTGGAGCATTTGGTGGGCCACTGTGAGATACAGGAAGCTGGACTAGATGGGCCTTTCGCCTGATCCAGCAGGGCTCTTCTTTTGTTCTTATGAGTGCATGAGAGCTCAGCCATATAGCTGTGGGACTATAGCTGCTGCAGAAGTTAAATGTTGGTACACATAGGACATTTTCCATTCTAGTGTGAACCTGCTATGCTGCTAATTTTCTGCAATGATTTTCTATATTTATAAGATGTTAGAGAGACTGACGAGTGTGTTTGATTTTCTGTACTACTGTATCTAGCTGCTGACATTGTGCAGGTGGGTAGACTGGGAAGCCAATTGGGAAGGCCAATAGAGCTATGCTCCAAAGACTTTTCCGGCTGTTACCACCACTATCCCCCTGTCCGGATGCACCTGCCCCCCATCCCCACCTGACTGCCCTGTTCCACCCTCTCCCCTCCTCTGGGGTGGGGCCCAAAAGAAACTCTGTGTGCGTGTGTGTGTAGAAACAAAACAAAAATGAAAATTAATATACAAGCTCCATTCACGCTGTTAGCTCCCAAGGCTCTGGCAAAACAAACAAAAAACCAAAAAAACCTAGCTCTAGCAAGCCTAAAGTCTGCCCACCTTTGCATTAAAAAATACAAAACAGGAAGTGCAGCTATTATGAAACTGACAAAATTACATTGCTACCTGCTTAGTTTCCTGAGAAATGTCTTCTTAAAAAAAAAAGTGAGAGAGAAAAAAATCCCTTGACTTTTCCTTCTAACAAATTTCCCTGAGCCAAGAAAAATGTTTCGCAATCCGCTAACATCACCAATAGAGCAATAGATGTCAATGGGGCTCATGCAACATTGTTCCCATGTGGTTTTAGTCTTGTCTTTTACCTTCTTTTTTCTGGCGTTCCTGTGAGTTGGCCTTAAAGTAACAATACCAATATATCACATTCACCTAAGGACAAATGCCACAAAAATCACATGTATATGAATTTATTTGAGGACCAATGTTGCAAAGATATGAATATGTACACTGGGCAATTCTTCTTTGGGCAGATCTGTCTCAACGCCCTCCCCCCCCGACCCTGTCTGCAGTTTGGACAGGTGTTAGTCAGCCAGCATTGTCCCCATGAGATCTGTGGTTCTCAAATGTGCTGAATCATTACGCTTAATGCCCCCCAAATTGTCCACCTGGAAGCACCTGTGTGCACTTATGTAAAGTTCAGCTGTGTGAGGGAAGGTCATGTGGCTTTGACTTTTTGTGTTGAACAGGGACCATTAGATTTAGGGATATGCAAAACAAAACCCTGAGAAATGTTGCAAAACTCCTTGAAAGTCTTCCACCAAAAGAAAGAACCTCCAACATTGTTTTGGCTTTCATATTAGGCAAATTCCAGTGACCAGCCTCAGAATGTGGGGAACCTTCCTGAGAAATGACATTATCTATACTGATGATTTGAGGAATTTCAAGGAACATGAAAAAGAAATTATGGAAACACTTTCTGGTTTCCCTTTGAAATCATCCAAAGCTTTCATGAAAGGAGGAACTTAAAAACTGGCTTCAAATGGCACTTTAAGCAATATTTCAGCTCCTGTCAGCTGTGTGTCCATCCTGAAGTGAGTTAAGCAACTCATATGGGCCAACCGCTGGAAGGAGAGTAGCAAGTTGAAGGAATTATGAAGCAAAGTCTGAGGAAGATAAAAGTTTCGTGTCTTCTTCTCACAGGGCTGGTGGTTTGGAAGAAGGCAGCCAAGCCGGCTGAGAGCCGAGGCTGTGCAGATGATTCTTATGGGTGAGAAAGTAGCTTGGGGTGAATGGGATTTGGAGCAGACAGATTGCAGGAAGAATAAAGTCCCTTTCACTCCCCTCTGCTGCTTTACTCTTCCTGATTGTAACCTCTGAGGCTGTTTTTCAGTCTAAAAAAAAAATCAAACCAAGCCAAGGTTCTGTTCAAGTGTCTCCTGTGTTATACACCGGAATTTCTCATTAGATATCCTTGGCACCAATGTGTGAAGAGAAGGGACGTGTACTTGACGGTATGGTGTGTGTAATTTATGTATTAGTATATCGCCTAAACTGCAAAGCAAGTAAAAAGATTCATTAGAAAGTAAATGTGAGCCCAATCCTATGCATGAGAAGTCCCATTATAGTCAATGGGGCTTACTCCCAGGAAAGTGTGGATAGGATTGTAGCCTTGATCCTACAATTGGATCCTCATTGGATGTGTGTGCTTGTATCTTCATCATGTGTACATAGGAGGCAGGTGACTGCAAGTGTTCTAGTGGGAGTGTTGGTGGTGTGCTGGGAAGCGTAAGTGACTCATACCTCAATCTTAACTAGCACTACATGCAGCAATGCAAATGCGGCTGTAACTGTATCCTGCAGGGGAGTTTTGGCTTTGGTAGGCTTCCTCAGACCAAGGAAACACTTGTTCTCTTGCCCTAGGGCAGGGGTGTCCAAACTTTTTGGAAGGTGGACCACATCATCTCTCTGACACTGTGTGGAAAAAAAAGAATAAATTTACATTTTAAATTTGAATAAATTTACATAAATGAATACATTAGAGATGGAACTTATATGAATGAATGAAGGTCTTGTAATAGCTCAAGGCCTATAAAAGCCTTACACAAAGCAAAGCCAGCCTTTCCTTTGCTGCCATTGCTGCATCACAGATGTGAAACAGCAAGCAGTGGAGGAAGCCCTTATCCCATAGCTCATGCGAGAGGTCAAACAGTTAGCCGTCACACTGAAGAGCAGTTGCATCAGGCCAGCACGGGCTCCAGCAAGACTAATTGGAAACTAGAAGCTCCTGAGGGCCAGATTGGGAGTCCTTGAGGGCCGCAAGTGGCCCCAGGGCCAGGGTTTGGGCACCCCTGCCTTAGGGTAAGCCCCAGCAGCCACTATGGATCAACTCAGACCAGTGCCAACTCTATAACTGGTGCAAATCTGACTTGATCTGTACCAATAGAGCAGGGTTAGAAGAGGTAGGCACTTCTGCTGTCAAACCTACCCTCTCCCGGGCCCAATCTACCCTCCTCCCTGCCCCATCTCCTCCTACCTGCTCCAATGGGCATCCTTGGTCTGTCAGAGCACAAACCTGGCTGCTCATCACTTGTCACTTGCCACTTGCAGTGATGGTCATGCTGCACACACTGGCATAGTCACATTTGGCATTTGCAGCTGCCGAAACCACATATTGGCTAGGTAGGATTCGGTTGTCAAAAAATTAGTTTTGTTTGCACCAGTTTGGAAGCCTGGTAAAGACTACATATTTCAAGGTGTGGGAAGATGGTGGACAAATGCTGGAAAGAACCTGGTGCAGGAAAGAATGCAGGAAGCCCTAGAAATCAACCACTGGCTTCCTGCCAGGGATGGGAACTTGAGTCAGGTGACTCAAACTCAACTTGCAAAAATGCATGTTTTTCACTTACTTGTGATTTGTGCACGTGGAAGACTCAGCAAAACACTCAAGGGTTCCTTAACTCAACACATGTCTCCATGCATGCAGACTCGAGTCTGTCTGTGTTTGGGTGTGCTTGCTTACTGTTTTCACGGTATGAAAAACCTCATGGAGCCATCATTCAGACTGGGTGAGCAGTAGGGAGGTTCCAGCCAGGAGGCAGGGATGGGCTAATGTTTGCTTTTACATTTGAATGGGGGGGAGGTGGGAGTGGGCTCTTTTGCCAATCTCTGATAGGAAGGAAAGGGACTGATGATCATTGAACAAAGGATGGGTGTTCTGATATTTTCATTGACTGAGGTAGGGCAGGAGGAGGAGCCAAGAGGGTTCTTGCCTTACAATGGCTAGCAAAGCCCAGGGAGGCGGAAGCAGGCTGTTCTTGTCTTATGATTGGCTGCAACTGAGGGAGGGCAACTGAGATGGGGCTATCTTGCCCAACTTTGAAAGAACTGATGGTCATTGGACAAAGGACGGGCATCTGATATTTTCTTTGGCAAAAGAAGGAGGGCAGAAGGAGGAGCCAAGGGCTTTCTTGCCTTACAATTGGCTGCAGAAGCCCAGAGAAGGGGAGGGAAGTTTTTCCCCTGGATGATTGAGGGGGAAAGGTGTGGGGGGAGGTGGTTTCTAGCCATCCCAGAGACAATTCATGGCATGGCTCCAGCAGGCTCATTGAATGACTGGCTGCCAGTGTTGGGAAAACCCAGCAGGGCTTGACTCAGGTTCAGTTGCCAAGTCACCGCCTCCTGTGACTGAACTTGAAAACAAGTCCTAACTTGGGCACCATCCAAGTCACCCAGTTATCCTATAGTGACTCTAACGGACTTGAGTCGAGTCGTTTCCCCCCTTTTAAAAAGCCCACTGTGGAAAAAACGGGACTGCTGTTGGGGTGTGTGTGTGTCTCTGTGTTGTCTTTGAATACTCCCCTGCTATTCATGCCCATCTTTAAAGAGGACAGGAGGAAGTGAGAGAGCTGGGATAGAAGCGGCAAGAAGGAGAAGGAGAGTCACAAGCAGCAGGTGGGAAGCTTACCAGGACGACCCAGACCTTGCAGCTCTGTTCAGACACAGTCCCACTGTAACCGGTCATTCAATGAGGCTTGTTCCTCCACGTAACAACAGAGCCAAGAAGGCATAAGGTTCAAAAGCAGAATCAGACAATAAAAGAGTTTTCTCCCACTTCCCTGGGCTTTTTCAGCCAATTGTAAGGCAAGAAACTCCTTGGGCTCCTCCTCCTGCTCTCCCTCAGCCAATAGAAATATCCAAATGCCCATAGTTTGACCAATGATCATTGGTTCCTCCCTTCCTATCAGAAGTGGGGGGAAAGAACTCACTGCAGCCTCTCCCCTCCTGCTCGATTCATTAACCTTTTCCTGCCTCCAACTGGAACTCTCTGCTGCTCACCATTGGAATACTGGCCTCACGAGGTTTTCCACGTGGCAAAACAGTAAGCAAGCACCCCTAGATACAGGAAGACTCGAGTCAGTATGCGTAGGGATGAGTGCCAAGTCAGGGAGGCCTTGACTTGAGTCTTCTTCAGGGTCTTCCATGTGTGCAACACTCAAGTCACTGAGTCACACAAAATCACGCATTTTTGTGACTTGATTCCAAGTCACGGACTCAAATTCCCAACACTGCCGGCTGCAGTGGGACTGCTTCTGAGTACAGCTGCCAAGGATTGGTTGTCCTGGTAAGTCTTGCAGCTGCTGTGTATGACCCTCCTCCCTCTTGCCGCTTCTGTCCCCACTCTGTTGCAGTCTGTTCTATCCCCTCCCACCTTGTTTACAGATGGGCAGGGACAGCAGGGGAGTGTTTAAAGTAAACTCAGATACAGACACACTGGCAGCAGCCCTTTTTTCCCCCCTCGGCAGGTTTTTTAAAGGGGGGGGCAACTCAACTCATGTCCTTTAGAGTCGGGAAAGGATGACTCAGTGACTTGGAAAGTGCGCCTATTATGACTCATTTTTGAGTCGAGTTGCAGGGGGGCGGTGACTTGAGTCAAGGTGCTCTGGATTTGCCCATCCCTGCTTCATACAGCAACCAATGGCTGCCAAAAGAGCTAGGACATTCAAATAACACTATAGAATCCTTCTGATGCGAGGAATCAGGTGACACAAGGAGGCCAGTTTACTACCACCACCTGTTATAGAGCTCCCAAAGACCTGTTGCCTTCCCTCAACTTCCCTGGGCAGTTTGTCACTGAAGAAAGTTGTAAGGTTCTGTCAGGTTTTGTGTCGTCACACTTCCACTCTTTGATTGCCAACTTGACATTTGTCTGTAACACATCTGTCTGCTCAAGATACTTGCCTACACTTAGGATTGATAGAAGATTTTATATGAAGCTTGAATCTCTGACAAAAGGAGTCACAGAGAGAATCCTCTGGAAACTGCAATGGTAAACAAAGGTAACCCTTTGGAGCACTCTGAGATAAATAAAGGTCCTGAACTGTGCTATGATAGGGAGTGGTACATGTTGTGGTGGGAGTGGCAAACTCCCAAATGTTGTGAAATGCGCTTAGTCATTAATTGTAAAGCAATTTGGGATCTTCTGAGGAAAACTGCAATGTTGTGCAACTGAGCTTAGTTCGAGTTACATTATAGGAAGTTGGAGAATGTTCAGAGGCAAGAAATACAAGTTATGAGAAATGCAACACATGAGATGGAAGAATTTGTCATTTTTCACCTAGAGAAAAGAAAAGATGGGTTTAAAAACTTCTCACAAGGAAGGTAGGAAGCCATTGTTCTTGCTGTGCCACTGAGGAAATGAACTTCAGACTGCAGGAAGGTTCAAGATGAATATCAAGAAAAATTTCCTAATTCCAAGAACAGTTGGGCAATGAAAACAAGTTGCCTACGGAAATTGAGGAATCTACTTCTCTAGAAGGTTTTGAGAAACAAACTGTGTTCTGAGATGATAGCAGATCAAGGGCGCAATCCAGCCCTTGACTTGGGCCAGCGCAAGTCCCTTGCGCCAGCCTAGCAGGGTCACAAACATGCCGTAAGGCACGTTTGTGCCTCCTCAGGAGGAAGCCGGACCAGCACTCAGAGAAGCAAGCCTCTGCGCCGGCTTCTTCCGTGCAGGTTGTGTCGGCCCAGGTGGGCCAACACAAGAAGCAAAGGTAGCTAGGGAGGAGGTGGGGGGGAGGTGTTCCTGGACGGGGGAGGGCGGGCGATGGGCGGCCCTGGGGGTGAGCAGATGGGGAGCGGCAGGTGGGACTGGGATCCGGCAGTTATGTCAGATCCCAACCCCTCTTCCCGGGGAGAACGGAGCAGCTTCAAGCTGCTCCACTCTCCTTGGACCTGTGCCACCTCAAGAGGTGGCACAAGTCCAAGGAGACCCATGGGGCCAGTGGCCCTTACCCAAAGGTAAGGGGAAATGTGTCCCCTTGCCTTTGGTTGAGTCGCTTATGGCCCCTATCTTGCAACGCAAGCCTCTTGGCTTGCCTGTTCCAGCACAAGATAGGATTGCGCCCCAAGTGAAACAAGTTCAGTACAGGACCTTGTGTAAATGTGCTGTGTGTAGGGATTTATCAGGCCTTAAAGGCCATTACCAAAGACTGGCATTGCTTGTTAGCATTTTCTGATGAATGGTGAATTTGCAGGTCTACGTACTTCTTCAATTCCAACTTTCAAATTTCAGCATTGCAAAGAATGTGGAACTTTTAGTGTCAAGGAGTGGAAGGAATTGTATTGTTTATTTGTTAAGAAAATAAGGAGAATTCTCAGATTAGTTAAAAAAAATTATGTATTTATTTAATATAAATACTTATAGCCCATCTAACTGTTTTTAATAAAATGCTCAAGGTGGTTAACATTTAATAAAAGTATTTAGTATACAATAAAATAATCACAAATAAATACAAAACAACAGCAGTTAAAGCCAATATATTATATAAACTGAGGCAGACAACAGGTTAAGCTTAACAGAAAAAGAAGACTTGAACACGGTGATCAAGTGCCTCTAATGAGGAAACAAGGCATGCCCCCCTTGGAAGGGAATTCCACAGTGGCTACACTGGCCACGGAGAAGCTCTTCTGCTGCATCCTCATCAAACACACATCAGATGTTGGTGAAATGTGGAGGTGAGCCTCTCCAACAGATCTTCAAATTCAACACACTTCAAAGGCAAATCCATGCAAAGAGTACTGTAGAAATCTGAAGAGATATGTAATTAGGGGCCCAATCCTATCCAACTTTCCAGTGCTTATGCAGCCATAATGCAGTCCCTAGGTAAGGGGACAAATGTTCCCTTACCTTGAGGATGCTTCCATGGCTGCCACTCGACTGCAGGATGCAGCGTGCACCTCATTGGCACTGGAAAGTTGGATAGGATTGGGCCCTAAGGCGTGGCATCATGGCCAGATCTGTAGGAGTGACCACAATTAGCACACCAGCCTAAGTTAAGTAAACGCAGTCCTGGTTATGGCTTTCACCTTAATATCTAGGCTTAAAGCTAGGTGCAGGAGCACTTCCAAACTGCAAATTGAAATATTCAGGGAGAGTGCTGTCTCAGCCAACACAGGCTGTAGTGTCCAAATCAGCAATTTTATCATTTGGACAGCCCAGTCTTAACCAGTGCCACGGATCCTGCTCCATTCCAGGCCTCAGCTTCCCCTGCTGCACCTTCAGGGAAGGGGAGCGGTGTTTGGCATACTGCTTCAGGCATTAAGAGGTCTTGGTTTGGCCCCGATTGCACCTCTGTCTTGCCAGGATTAAGCTCCCATTTGTTTGCCTGCATTCAATCCATTACTGACTCCAAGCACTGATACAGAAATTCAACATCTTATCTGGAATGAGATGGAAGGGAAAAGTATAGTTGGGTGACACCCCCAGACTAGACCCCACACCTTCACGCTTTGGAGGAGTTTGTCCCCAGGAATTGCATGTAGATGACACTACAGGACGAAACTCCATAGGAATCTATAGACCAATGGGTTGAATAGCAGTCTGCTAGCACCACCATCTGAACCTGTCCCTCCATCTAGCCCAGCATCCTGCTTCTCACAGGAGTCACAGTAGTCACCAATCGCCTGTCTTTTGGAATGCCTAGAAGCATGAAGACAATAGTCCTCCTTCTTTTTGGCCCCCAGCAACTGGTTTTCAGTCAACACAAATGTTTCATTTAGTTCTGAGCATGGGCATTCCATTTAGCTATCACAGATAATAGCTGCGGGATAGACTACTTCACCGTGAATTTGTCTAATGCCTTTTCAAAAGCTGCCTCAGTTCATGGCCATCACCACATCTCATCGCACTGAATCCCATCAATTAATTATGCAATGTGTGAACAAGTACTTCCTTCTGTTTTATTCAAACTTACTGCCAACCTGTTTAATTGGGTGACTCAAAATTCTCATTGTATGGGAAAGGGAGAAAAAAAATTCCATCCACTTCCATTTTTCTGACATTTTCCTTTTACATTGTTATTACTGATGTTTTGCAAACCCATAATTACCTGGATCAGAATATGAATTTGCCCAACTTGTGATGCATTATAAATCGAGCATAATTTCTCAGAAGCAGTGACAAGTCTCAGAAAAATGCAGTGACATAGCAGCCTTCCCAAGCAATATAGCTGAAAAATGTACTAAGACATAATGGCTGCATGCAGATATAACAACAAACTACAGTTGTTGTTATGAAAATGAGTCATGGCAAGCCACAGGATTGCATGCTCTCTCCTCCCTTCCCCTTTCTCCCTCCCCTCTCCTTTGCATGCGAGGGGAGAAAATTAGAAACTTTTGTTTCTTGTGTGCAGCAAACCGCAGTTTGCTATTGCAAACCATAGTTTGTTCCTGAACGAAAATCAAATCATGTTTTGTCATTACATCTGAATGCAGCCAGTGCTGCCCCAAGCCAATCTACTGAACTTCATAATTGCTCCACCTGGGTTTTCCATAGGTGCAGCCAAAACTTGAGCTACTACACTACTGGGTCTGAGAACCCCTTTTTACCTTTGCATAGACGGGCAGCCCAATCCTATCCTGCGTTGAAACAAGCAAGCCCAGTAGTTCTCACACATTTAGCATCAGGACCCACTTTTTAGAATGAAAATCTGTCAGGATCCACCAGAAGTGATGTCATGACCAGAAGTGACATCATCAAGCAGGAAAATTTTTAACCATCCTACCACACTTACCCAGGAGTATGTCCCATTTACTATCATTGTTAAAAGAATATACAGAGTAGCTTGTTAAAAGTACAGGTCTGTAACGTTTCCCCAAATGCAGTCACATACCATGGTAGCATCAAGCCTAGTATATTGAAAATAAAACATTGAAATGAATGGGGACCCGCCTGAAATTGGCTCACGGCCCACCTAGTGGGTCCGGACCCACAGTTTGGGAAACATTGGGCAAGCCAACTGGCCTGTGTCATATCCAGTGCAGGGTATGAGGTTGCTACCATGCAACTCATGGATTTATTTAAGAGATAAATCCTGCTGATGAAACCTGGAAGTGACAAGCTGGAGCTCAGTTTGGGGGAGATAAGCAGGGAAGGATGTCTTCCCCACTGAACAGTAAGCACCATTCATGTGGGACAGGGAAAAGACAGGGTGCTGGATCTGGCCCATGGGACAGTGTCTGGAGAATCCTGCTCCAAACCACAGTGCAAAAGGGATTCTTAAAAACTCACCTGTGAAATTATGACTGATCCCGCTTCTCCAAGCCAAGTTGCATGAGCTGAATCTGCAGGAGGGCTTTTGTTTATAGATATATTAGCTCCACGTAGTTCTCGCACAGTGTCACTTCTGAGTACCGTGGGTGCCCTCTCACACAAGGCAATGCTCTAGGATGGATCTAAGATAGAGATGGGTGCTGTGAGGGGGGGAATTAGCTATAGAGAAAATCTCCAGAGGATGATTAATGTGGTGTTGGAGCTATTAGAATACAGAGAGTAAATGTCAGGAAAAGAAATGTTTACCACAACTGCCCCATTAGGCTATAATTAGTTTATATAATTCAGGCGCACTTCTCTGCCATTTGTTTGAGAGGAAAACTATAACTGCCTCTTTGGTTGAATCACATGAGAATGAAGCTAGTGAGCTTCTGGACTTACCTTCTGACAAGCCAATACTGAGGTTACCTACTCACATTGTTCTGTGCTGACAAATGTATCTTGACAGACCACAGTTGAATTCAGTTAAAAATATTATTCATCTCAGGAGTCGTGAATAGTAATTATTTGCCCTGTTTCTCTCACTTCATCTTCCTGTGTGCAAGCTAGGGTGGAGGGAGAAAAAGACACCCAAAGAAGTTCAGGTCAGAAGGTACGGAGCTCTTGCTCCTTCAAACACCCCAACCTTGACAATTGGCTATGGTAGTCTATGATACCCTGTCCCCCTCCCTACATTCCTGTTTTTATTTTATGTATGTATATACCGCCTTTCTCTGTTTTTACATAGAACTCAAAGTGGTTTACACAGACAGGCTATTCACAAACCCCATTTTTTCAAATTAGTTTTTTACAAGTATTTGTTCTATATACTCATAGCACCCTCACATTCACCAGATGTTTCTGTCTGAGTGCTGCCATCTTCCTGGCTGTGCTCTTTCATAGCAGCCACAGTTCACCCTCAGTTGGCTCTCAAGATATTATATCTGACTCCTCCATCTTCCACACTCTTTCACACTGTGGAGACTGTGGGCCCAATCCTATCCAATTTTCCAGTGCCCGTGCAGCTGGGCCAGTGGGGTGTACACTGCATTCTGTGGGATGGGGAGGCAGTCACAGAGGCTTCCTCAAGCTATGGGAACATTTGTTCCTTTACCTCAGGGCTGCACTGCGGCTGCAGCAGTGCTGGAAAATTGGATAGGATTGGGCCCTGTGACTCTGTACTGGTTCCTGACCTGATATCCTCCTATGTTCATACTTTTTTTTTAAGTTTAGAAATGCTTCTATGGACTCTCAACAGATTTTTGAAAAACTGTAAGAGGTGTGCTGGGAGCATGCAATTAGACTAGGAACTGGGGGGGGGGGAGTGCTAAAGCTTCCCTAACCCCTGCAGTGGTTTGGGGGCCATTTAGCACTCCAACTGTGCTGTTTGTTACGAAAGAAAAACACACGTCAGAGGCACATATTTGTGTATAGTTTGTGTATAGTTTGACCTGACCCTTAGTCTTCAAAGGACCACAAGATTATTTGTTATTTTTAACGCAACAGACTAGCATAACTAGTCTGGCCTTCTGTGGAACTTAACCCTATCAAAAGGTTCAGTTGCTGCTGCTGCTGTTGCTATAATGTAGGGGGAAATTCTTGGTCTACAGACTATCTTCATAGTTCTGCAAATTCTAGTTAAACTACTGGATGGGCCAGCATGAATTATGTTATGACTTACAACAAGCCTGCCCAACATAGGGCGTTTTTAAGCTCAGCACTCTCCATCAACACATATAGTGACCCAGCAGGAGCTTAAAAATAAATAAATAAATTTATTTATTTATTTATTAGCTGCATTTATACCCTGTCTTTCTCACCAAGGGGACTCAAGGCAGTTTACAAAAGAGCCTGGTGACTGTCAAGTCCCTGGCAGGACACAGCAGCACATGGCTAGTGGGTCACATGCTGCACCCAGGGCCTAGGAGAGGGGGTAAATTCACAACCAGGCCCAGGGTCAAAAGGGGGGCCCAGGAGCCAAAGGAGGGGGCCCAGAAATTTTCTGGGATCTGACATTTTCCGATCTACACAAACCTGTTGCCCGTATGGGATGCTGGGGAAACTACCTTGACTGGGGATGCTGGGGACACTACTGATGCCACATGGGTAGGTAAACCTGGGCTCCAAAGACTTTTCCAAAGACTTCTACCCTCCCCTTACCCTGCTTTGCCCCTCCCTGCCTCTATTCTGCTCGCCTGTCACCACCCTCCCCCACTCTGTTTTGCCCCTCCTCTTTTGCAAAGGGGCCCAAAAGCAACTTTGTACCCCTGGATAAAATTCCTCTCAGAGGCCCTGGGTGCACCTAAACACTGTCCTTTAAGTTCATGTGATAAGAAGTTGCCATTGCAAGCTGCTAGACATCCATTCATTTCACACACACCTTGGATCAAGGTTGCCAAGTGTGCTATGGTTTCCCCTGAAGCCAACCCCACAAACCCCATCCTTATAACAACGGTGTAAAAGAAACATGTACCAGGAAGTCAACATTTGAATAACTTCTGTCAGGATCTGATGCTTATTCTGAGGAAGCTGTGAGTTTGACATGTGGGTATCTTTATCTTCAACATCTTGGTCTCCTGTCATCATGTTGAAATAACTGGCAGGAAACAGGTAAGTAGAAGGCATTTTATGAAGTTTCCACAATGTTTATGGAGCCTGTTTTGACACAACTTATTCCTGAGGTAGGTTTCATATTCTGGCTTTATTCAGATTCACCAGTCTTGAAAGTACTTTATTCAGTGCCCAGTCTGTTCTGTAATGATACCCACATAGGATTTGTTCTCATAGGATTTGTGCATAGATATGCATTTTAAATTATTTGTTGACATGGCTCTCTAGCTGTTTGGTCACTGGCATGATGGATCACGTAGGTTTCTGTTGTATTTGGGGACTCTAAAGCCCTCACCAGAGACTTGAGCTATGGCTATCCAGTTATATCATTGCAGATCTTTTTCAGTATTGTTTCTTTTGTATTGTGAAGACTACAGGCTTCCATTATTTTCCCTCCCCCCTCCCAACCTGCTTTATACATGCAGCAAGATTAGGAGGCAGGTGATCAACCAGTTCAGACTGTAGGCATGTTGAGGGGGATGTTTCCCCATGTTTTAAAAAAACTTCCCTACAAGTAAGAAGTAGCACACCAGGGACAAAAGTTATAATCTCCATAATTTCACTATGTGGAGCATTAAAAAAAACCCCAGCAGATTCTGCCCCTGTATAAACCCACTCAGGTAGTTCTCACTCAATGTACAGGATACTGAAGTATGGTCCACGTGTAGTCTAGCAGATGCTCAGCTTAGTACCATGTTCTCAACAAAGGGTATTTTTAATTTTCTATCATGGAACTTGGGACAAAAAGTATGCCTCGTAACAAGGATGAGTACTTCAGCATTGTGGAGGCTGGGACATTGATAGGATGCAATGTTGGGCAGTGGGAATCCCAAACCAGTCTCAGATTGGTGAAGGAGGGGTTTACAATAGCAGCCAAGAATATACATCTGAAAATGGGACCATACAAGCAGGGGACTTCTCTCTTCATATGCTTGTTTAGACAGTTCTCAGATAGGGAGCCATGAGATTTCCAGGGGCAACTAGGAACATATACATATGCACAGAACGTAATCTGGATTTGCACATGGATTGTAAACATCTTAATGATTAAGTTTCTCTCCTCTCTGCTCCCAGATATACAGGCTTCCCTCTCACACCCACAGATCCTATATGCATGGTTTCACTTATCTGTGTTTCTCTGCCCCTTCATGCTCATTACTTATCTACCTTCCTTTGCAGTGTTCTTCAATTGTAGCCCTTCCTGTTACAGAACACTAGAGGAAGAACTTGAGAAGCAGTCAGCCACATGCTAGAGGAGGGAGATAGCCAGAGTGCTAATAAGAAGCAGGAAATTCCCTGCTCTAGTGCTCTTGCTGACTGCTTCTCGCATTCCTCCTTTAGCGTTCTGTAAGAGGGAGAGCTGCAAAGAAGAACAGATGAGAAAAAACGCTAACAGGAAGGCCCTGCACAGTGCCACAGCACTGTAAGTGTACGCTTTGCTTTATCCATGGTTTGGGATTTGCAGGGGGGAGCGGGAGCATACCCCCTATGGATATGGGGGGGCAGCTGTGTGCATCTTCCCCAAAGTATAAATTAGCAATAAAAACACAGTGAAATAATGACTCAAATCAGTATTTTAAAACTGTATTCTTACCATAAAAAAAAACTTTCATGAAAAGGCATGGAAAAAGGCCTTTTGTCTTATCCTCCACCTAAAACAAAGAAGAGTCTTTATGGCACTTTAAAGACTACCCAATTTGTTATGACATGTTTTTGTGAGCTTCATCAGATGCATGGTTATTCTCAGTTGGCAGGTATACATTGGTATAGAGCAGCAATTCCCAAACTGTGGGTTGCGGCCCGATGTGTGGTGGGTCATGACCAAATGCTCAATGCTGCTCAAAAAATTCTTACTTGGAGTCCCTGGAGGCTGCTTCTTGGTTCCACTGGTCCACAACCCACTCCATTGGACTCTGCAGGCCTCAGAATGCCTTCTGGATGTGACCAGAAGCCACTTCTGGTTTGTTTCTGCAACTTCCTGTCATGTCCAAGAGCCATTCTGAAACCCAAGAGGCAAATGGAGTAGCGGGCCGGTGTGACCTGGAAGCAGTCTCCAGGGACTTCTGCCAGGAGCTTTTTAGTTGCAGCACTGAGCATTGTGTCATGACCCACCATGGAACATGAGGTGGGTCATGGCACTCAAAAGTTTGGGAACCACTGGTATAGAAGAAAAAAATGGCAAATAAAGCCACATTGGAAATGAATGTAAGAGATAGTGTCTGGGACAATTCTATGTGGAATATATACAAGATAAGCATATCCAGAAGGATAGCCAGGTTTATAAGCAACCGCCGGTCTTGCGGCATCTTGGGCCCATATCCTAACCAACTTTCCAGCACTGGCATAGCTGCGCTAATGGGACGTATGCTTCATCCTGCAGTTGGGTGGCACTCACAGAGGCCCCCTCAAAGTAAGGGAATATTTGTTCCCTTACCTTATAGCTGCATTGCCCTTATGTCAGTACTGGAAAGTGGTTTCGGATTGTGCCCTTCGAGTCTTAAAAAAAAGATTGTAGCATAATTTTTGGTTGACCACAGTCCATGTCATCAAATACATGAAGTCTTATCCTCAGTTGTCATGTATATACCTGGATAGACGGGGAAAAAATATCAACAGTGGAACCAAATGGCCATGAAAAGCAAGAGCTATAACCTGTGCCAATTCTATATAAAACATAAATGTACATAAGATACTCTCCGTGACGATTCACAACAGCAGTAATTGGTAATAAAATTCTCTTAGTTTTGCAAAGATAATTCATCCTTTTCATCAAGTCTGATTTAGTAGAATTAAACCACTTGATAAGTTCTAATTCAGCAGAATCATACTGGGGTTTCCCTTTGAATTTTGTAGCAAAGTGGTTTCTGAATGTTGTCACTTTCTTAATGACAGATTTGTGTCCATTTATTCTGTTGAGCAGAGACTGACTGCTAGACAGCAGAAAGGTCTTGCAATATATATTACACTGGAGGACAATCTTGTGAATGAGTTCTTGATGCTATAGCTGTTATCTGATTCTGTGATATTGAGATAGAGTTGGCTTCCAATTTGTTGCAGGGTTTGGGCTTTGTCATAGGACCTGTTGTAGAATAGTAGGTTTTCAGGTTAGGGTGCAGCCTGTCAGGGCCTATGAGAGGAATTTTAGTAGGGGGTACAAAGTTTCTTCGGGGCCCCTTCCCAGAGAGGAAGGGGGGCAATGGGGGCAGGCAGATTGGGGGGCAGGCAGAAAAATAGGGCAGGGGGAGGGTGTTGACAGCCACAATAGTCTTTGGAGCTCAGGTCTACTAGGCTTCTTGATGCAGTGCCCTGGTCTACCCAAACATGCAGCACTGGCAGCTAGATAAAGTAATATGGAAAACCAAACACTCTTAAGTATCTCTAAAAAATTTTGAAATACAGAAAATTGATTGCAGAAAATTAGCATCATTGTATTTAGGCTCACACTAGAATGGATCAAAATGAACTTCTGCAGCAGCTGTAGCCCCACAGCTGGGTCTCTGAGCTTCTATACACTCTTTCATGGTTATGGGATCCACAAGACAAACGGTAGCAGGCCAGTTTCCTCCCAGATTTGACACTGTGTTAAGGAGGGTCATGGGTATTCCTGGGCCTGGTGCGTATTGCTTGCAGCAGCAGTTAACACTGCACACACATAGTTGTGTCTCAGCATTATGCGCTGGCAGTGAGTTCAGGTGAGATAGGAAAATGTCAGGTCCCAGGAACTTTCTGGGCCCCCTCCTTTGGTTCCTGGGCCCCCTTTCTGATCCTGGGCCCAGGTACAAATTACCCCCTTTACCCCCCCCCCCCAGGCCCTGCAGCCTGTAAGCAAGGGATAGCCTACCACTCAAGGTCTGTGAGAGGGGAGACCCATTCATGAGGCCTCCTGAAGTGGTCGCTTCAGGCAGCAGATTCGTGGGGACACTCATTTCAGTCTGTTTACTTGCTTCCACTATTCCTCCTTCCACTCAATGAATTGGGGGAAAAAAGTTTGGGAGGAGCAGAGGTTGGCACATCATCAGGTAAGAGATAGCAGCATTTGGCATACTGCCTCTGGGGTCTTGGGCCTACCCTGAAGTGTCATTATCTAGGTTGGACCATTGTTCACTAATGATAAATTGGAGTGGTTTTTGATGGAAGCAATGATGTTCTATCAGTTTTTCTTCTTGGTTTATCCTGTAGCCTGCTATTCCTGGGTCATTACTCTTGTCTTGTTGATCTGCGCCTTCATTCTTGACCCAGGCTCCTTGAATCAGCTGCACTGCGGTACATAAAGGCAACAATTTCCTTGAGTAAGCCAAAGGGAACCTTAAAGGTTTGGGAAATGCCATGCTTTGCAGCCAAATTCTCACTTTACTTTTTCAAGCACAGAGAATCAATTTCTTTTTTTTAAAAGTGTGTTCTAACTTACAAATTGAGCCCCAAATATATACTTGCCAGCCATTCCTATTTAAGATTATACATTCAAGTATACATTATGTATACATTATGTTGACCTGGGAACCCTCTGTATTGGTCACTGTGACAGCAGCCTAGCATAACATAGCTGGTATCATATGCTGACTCAGCAGCAAGTTCAGAAGCACAATGTTTACAGTAGAAATATACAAAATAACAGAAAAACCGGTCTTCTGAAGGACTTTTGTGGGCTTACCTTGCATTTGTTGGCTGGCTGGCTGGCTGCCTGCAGAGAGGCAAAAGAAAAAATGGAGCCAAGGGCACACAATATAACACTCACTCAGCCAATAGCCAGGGAGACAGACCAGGGACAGACTGCACTTGCTCCCAGTGTGGAAGGGATTGTCACTCCCGAAATGGCCTTTTCAGCCACACTAGACACTGTTCCAGAACCACCATTCAGAGCGTGATACCATAGTCTTTTGAGACTGAAGGTTGCCAACAGCCAATGTAGAATGTGTTCGAGGTCTGTCCCCAGCCACTATTTATTCTTTTGCCATATACCCTAATTCTGATCCTGCAAGGAACAAGAAGAGTGTGGCCAGTCCTATCAATCAGTGGAATAGATGGCACGTTGGTCACTAACAAAGGCAGTTGGTCTTCCCATGGTTTTTTCCAGTTCATGTTGAGCATTCAGTTGGGTTTGGGATCAACAAGAATCCCTTTTCTCCTATGTTTGTGTTTCCAATCTTTCCTTAGCAGTCCACCAAAGTAGCCAGCAGGTTTATGATCCCCTCCAGTTTTTCCTGCCTGTCACTAGGGAAGCTTTCAAATTTTCAACCACGAGAGCCTGGGTTTACATGTACTTACTTTTGAGATGAGAGGCCTGAAGTGCAACCAAGCTTTCAACCATTACAAATACAGTAGCTCTCATTCAAAACCAACAGCCTCTTCACTGGTAGATACTTGCTCTCAGCTTTTGCATTTTTTCCAGGTAAGCAAGAATCACTTCAAGTGATCGCACAAGAGAGATTGCAGCTGATGCAATTAACCAGGAATGCATGCACTGTGAGATTCAACCCCCCCCCCAGTCATACAAATCAGAGGAAATCAGTATACAAGAAAGTGTGGTTTGCACAGGTGAGCAACTTTCTGCAGTTGCAAGGACTGATGGGGAAACAGATATAGACCAGGTAAGCTTCTTCACAATCCTCAAGCTTCCTTGTACACTGTGTGTGTGCTGTTGAAACTTCAAAGGCTGCCAGGCAAATAGGTTGCGTGGGTTGTCTCCCTCCCGCAGCCATCAAGTCTTTCCCCCTAAATTTGCTGTAGAAATAAAGAGAGACTTTAGCATTTAAAAAAAAAATGAAAGAAAGGTAAAATGGTTTTTATGCAAGCCCATGCTGAAGAATCAGGATGGTATTCATTTTTTTTTTTGTATCTAGACAGTGATTTTAATGTTATGTAAATGCAGCTGGCAATTCCTAATCTATCCTGAAATGCATGTGTCAGAGCTCTTGTGTAGTACAGGTTACTGATGATAAAAACAAGATGTGTTTTATACAAGGAAGGAGTGTGATTACCAGCTTTAGAAATTCAGGCCTTTTCCCCCTTCATTACAAATTTAAAATAGGACATGCCAGTGCAATACAAACTGAGCCCCCCCTCCCCCCGCAGCAAAAAGAGAGAAAAAAAGATGTTTTAAAAAAGAGTCAAGTTTGACGAGAATTGTTTTTCCTCCCCCTTTGAATCTGGACCAGATGTAGTAGGAGCCTGCCTGGTGGAGGAAGCATCTATCAATTGTCCAAGCTCATCATTGCCATACTGTTTTTAAAGAGAAGCTCAAAGGATGTTTCCAAACATATTGGCTTAGTTTCACATGGGTAACTCTTGAGGCAATTGTGATGAGTAAGTAATTCCTATCCATTGGCTCAGTTCTGCAATGGAGCTGAACAAAGCAGGAACAGGCTGCCCAATTTCTTGCGACTGAGTTCATAAAATGCTTTCCCAATTTCTGGCATAGTCATTTGATAGCAGAAACCTGTCTAAGGGCGCAGTCCTAACCCACTTTCCAGCACTGGCATAGCTGTGCTAGTGGGACATGTGCTGCATCCTGCAGTTGGGTGGCACTCATGGAGACCTCCTCAAAGTAAGAGAATGTTTGTTCCCTTACCTTGGAGCTGCATTGCTCTTATGTCAGTGCTGGAAAATGGGACTGTGGCCTAAGAGTATTAGTAGGGTTGTCAGGGACATTCTAAAGTAACATTTTGGGCCAACTGGGGGAACATGTCTGTGTCCTCAGGTGGAGTAAGATGTGAAGGTTTTGAGATGAGATTGATGTTGCAATAAGACTAGCAAAATTTCCCCTAGATTGTCACCAGACTTTGTTTAAAATGAAAACTGAAACAACTGTGGAGGAGGAATGCTCAGTTTTGATAAGACGATTAGTAAAGTGTGTCCGTTGATGAAGAAATGAAAGGTACTGATTCCATCAGATGACTGGTACTATTCTGACTGCTTCCAGCTCTCCAAGGTCTTTCCAGCCAGGAGCTGTGGAGCCCAACTGGAAACATTTTTTGCAGGATCCCAGGTTCACAGCCACGGTCGGTAGAAACTCAGAGATACGAATAAAATAGGCTTTATATCTCTTTGGTAGAATGGAAAGCAATCAAAATATGTGCTTAAAAGGTGCATGTGAGTTGTGGGCCCTACGGCCGGGTGAGTGCCAGTGTTAGCCCAGTGCTGGCCAGTGCTGGGCTACCGCCAGGTGGGCACCCAACCTTCGCCACTTAGCAGTTGCATGGACTGCTGAGCAGCGGAGAGGTAAGTGGGGGCATGGGGGAGGCAGAGAGGAGGCATTACGGGAAGGGGGGAGGTGTGCCGGGGAGGGAGCAGGAAGGGAGGGAGGCGGGACCGGTGGAGCGACACAGATGCTCTTGATTCACCACCAAGCTTTTCATTGGCAGTGAACTGAGTAGCCCCATTGCGAGGCTACTCGCTTTACCTGGGGGAAGGGGACAAAAGTCCCCTTCTCCCGAGGAGCCGCCGGCAGCTGCCCAAAGTGCGCAGGATTTATTTATTTATTTATTTATTCACATTTTTATACCGCCCTTCCTCCAAAGAGCTCAGGGCAGTGTACACAGCTGCTCCCCTCCTTTTGTCCTCACAACAACCCTGTGAGGTAGATGAGGCTGAGAGAAAGTGTCACCCAAAGTCACCCAGGAAGCTTCATGGCGGAGGGGGGATCCACCTCCCTAACCACTATGCGGCAGCCATTTTTGGTGCCGCTGCAGCCGCATGCCCGAGGCAGCTCAGGATTGGGCTGTAAGATATTGTGTAATTCAAGTACTGTAAAAAAAAAAAATTCAAAATATAAACAGTACAAGGGTCCCCCCCCCATATCCATGGATTCTGTATCTGCAATTCACATATCCACGGATTGGGTCTGCGGGCCCCCATGCGCACGCCTCCTCTAGAGGTGAGGGAAGCTTTTATAAGACCTTAAAAACATCATTTCCAGTTTTATAAAAAAACAAACAAACAAAGCTGGGCTCAGAGGACCTTCTGGAGGCAAGGGGAGCAGATACCAGGGCATGCCTGTATAAACAAATGCTACTGACTTTTGTAAGAATTAAGAAAAAAATTAAAATTATTGCTGTTATGTACAAAACCTGGAGTTAGGTGTCTGTTGCAATGTGGTGTTGTGTGTATTTGACTAGAGTAGGTAACCCTAGCAGGGGGGCCCTTAGGTGTGGGACTGAATTGGGAGCAATTGGTCCAATTGGCTTAAAGTTGGCCCTGTTTCCAGCCTTGCAACCTGAGATTCTTTATGTAACTGGAGATGCCAGGGATTGAATCACATTTTTTTTTTTTTGCATGCATGTAAAACATGCACTCCACCACAGGTATTCCTTTCTGAAAAAGAAATCAGAGCTCTATGCCACAGTAACCCAGCTTCAGCACCAAAAAATGTGTAATTCTTCAGTCTATCAAGAAAATAAACATTTGCTGATTTTGCATAATTTTCTTGTCTCAAGGAAGGGCCAGGAGCTTTGCAGTGTTAAAGTCCCACCTGCCCTGACCACAGGATATCTTGTTCAAAACCTTCATTGGTTTCTGAAATTTCAGTGAGTATCTCATGCATGCTTTTGAAACATGTCATCACAATCTTAAGGTCTAGATCCTTGCTCAACGAAACAAAAGAAAGATCCAATATGCTGAATTCTGAATCACCAAATCCTGATCTGTCCTTGTTTCAACTGCATTATGGAATTTACACAATCCTCCTGATTCAAAACATCTTAAATAACTCAGAGCATCTCAAGCGAGGCTAGTTCTATAGATAGCTGTGTGCTGGGATGTGACATTTTACAGGAATAAATTAAATTTTGTCTCCTAGGAAGGTCAGAGGTTGCTTCAAAACAGCTACATGTTCAACAGCATGGCACAGCTGCTGTGGCTACTGGTGTCAATGAAGTTATAACAGATACAAGCATTCATCTAAGTAATTGCAAAAGGAGAAAGCATTAAGAACATGGCACATGTTAAAAATGAACCCTAATTAAAACAGTTATTTAATAAACAGACTCATTTTATTACTCTTGGATCTTTAAAAAAAAATCTAATAAGTGGCTGTTAAACAAGCAATTATAAGGCTAATAAAGCTCTCCATTCTGATTAGGAAAAATATTCATTTCACAATCATCCAGCGATCCATCTTCCACCCCACAGCTGTCAAAGGAAGCAAGCAGCATCTTTTAGAGACATTCCATTGTTAGTTTGAGTCTATATTATTGCGATTACAGGCAGTAAGTGTAATAAACTTCTCAGACTAGTTCATACTGTAATTAATTACTGGCTTGCTAATACGTTAACTGTGTTTGTTTTTGCTGCACTGTCTTCCATTCCAGCAAGGCGGCACAAAAACCTTAAGGATATGAGTGGCAAGCCAGGTATTTGTGGCTCCAAAGAGCTGCACAGAAGGATTCCTATTGATCACCAGTGTGTCCTTCCCTTCTTTCCAGGTGCTGAAGATGGCATAGGTGGATTATCCTGTTTATCCTCACTACAAACCTATTAAGGACGCAATCCTAACCAACTTTCCAGCACAGAGGGAAGAGCAATGCTCTTTCTGAGGTAAGGGAACAAACATTCCCTTACCTTGAGGAGGCCTCTGTGACTGCCACCCAACTGCACAATGCAGCACATGCCCCATTGGCACAGCTATGTCAGTGCTGGAAAGGTTAGGCTGGTTTGGTTAGGATTAGGATCCTAGGGCCCAATCCTATCCAACTTTCCAGCACTGGTGCAGCTGCAATGTAGCCCCTACGCGAGGGAACAAATGTTACCTTGTGGAGGTCTCCATAAGTATCTTCCAACAACAGGATGCAGCGCATACCCCATTGGCATGGCTATACCAGGACTGGAAAGTTGGATAGGATTTGGCCCCTAGTTGGTTAGGATTTGAGCCTAAGTAATTTGGTTGAAAAGAGATTGATTTGCTGAGGGTCACCCAATGAGCTTCAGAGCTGAGCAGGGAATTGAATACACATCTCCCTGATCCATGCTTGGCACTGTCTGTTATTCTGCAGTGGTTCTCAGTCCAATGATACAAGAACGACTCTCCTTGGCACTGCCACAATTCTTGGGAACATGTTTTGGTTTACACGCTACTTAACGGATGCACCTAATGTTAGTTACCATGCCAAGGGCTGGGGCCAGTCACATGGAACATATCTTTGCTGGCTTCCTGTGTTTTCTGGGAACAATGGAAAGGACTGATGTTGAATTACCAAACCCTTTTTTGGCTTGAAACTAGGATATGTAAAATATTGCCTACTCTTGTACAATGCATGAATCAGGGATGGGCTGCAATTCAGATGACTTGTAGTCGAGTCCTAAAAATGCATGCTTTTCATGACTCGTACTCACTCGAGTTGCAGGTATGAAAAATTTGGGCAGTGACTCAGAACTCAAGGGCTGTATCCTAAAACAGAAAACACTTGAATAAACTTGAGTCAAGACTCACTTTTGTGTGTGCTTGTGATTCTGTTTTGTGTGTGTGCTTGCTTAATTTTCCCACCACTTCTGCGACTGAACTTGTCTCTTGAAAAGACTCAGACTCAAGTTAATCTGACTCTAGAAACTCCTCTGGATGAGTCATGATGGCCTCCTTATGACTTGTTTGTGATTTGAGTCATGGAGGTGGAGACTTGGGACTCCAGGAAGTTGGCATATCCCTAGTATGAATTGCACGTACAGTGGGCGCTCCTTATCTGTGGGCTTGGCATCCACGGATTTGAATATCTGTGGATGCTGAGCCCATGGCTGGTGGACCTCAGAGGACCTCCCAGATGTGACTTGCAGTTATGTGTAGGAGGTGTTCTGAAGTGTGAAAAGACCAGTTTGACCTCCCCACACCTCAGGAGGTTTCCCAGGCGTTACTGGAAGTCACTTCCAATTCACCCACGCAAACCGGAAGTGCCTTCCAGTCATGTCTGGGCTGGGCGGCTTCTGAGCAGGCTAGGAAGCCACACATGACCTCCAGATGGCTCGATGCAGCCCCCAGGTAACTGCAGTCCCACATGGGCCCCCTGGGGATTTCATTATAAACTGAATTTGGTATCAGCAGGGGGTCTCCTGTGGATACTGAGACTTGCTGTACAGGCATATGCACTTTATGGTGCTTTGCAGCATTTTGCTAATGTGGTGCTTTTTTGGGGGGGGGTCTTCCTCCAAAGAAACTACTCTTTAAATGGCAGCCTTATTCCTCATCTGGGTCTGTCAGTCCTCCACCCACTTGTCTGGGAGCAAGCCTCATTCAACACAAGGCAACTTCAGATGCGAGCAAACATATGTAGGATTAGGCACTGCCTAAGTTGGCACTGCCAACTTCCATGAGACTCTCCAGTTGTGCCTTTCTCTTCCTTCTCAAACACCTTTCCCCCCCTCCTGTTTTTGTTGCACATGTGAGCATTGTTTCCAACTGCTGTGCCCTGCGTCAGCTGGGATCTTTGCAATCCTTAAGGCAAACTGGAAAGCATCTTTCTTCATCCTGGGACACTCCTGCCACAGACAATTGCTAAACGCTGCTGCCCATGATTAGCTTTACAGCAATATTCGATTTACGGCTATGGTCTGGAACCTAACATGCTATATTAGTGAGGTATGCCTGTATATTCATTGAGATAATGTCTAAAGGCCCTTCTCCATTCAGAGGTTAGGAAGGTGGTAAGACCGCCTGGGAATACTGGGTGCTGTAGGCTTATACCATAGTCTTTCGAGACTGAAGATTGCCAACCAATGGAGACAGGATCCTCTCTGTGGTGTTTCCCTGACTAGAGAAGTCCCTCCTCAGAGGCGTCCATCTGTCACCTACTCTTTTTGATTTTTTACATAGGGCCAAATTGCTGCTGTTCTCCCTGCATTTTTAACAATGAGGTGCTTTATTCTTCCTCTTCTGTTCTATTGTTGTCTAATCTTCTATTTTATGAATCTTCTAATTGTATTCAGTATTCTGTAGATTGTTTTTATTGTTTATTTGTTGATTGGAAGCATTGTGAATCCATAGGCTTAAAAGGTAGGATATCAATACCAAAAATAAATAATAAAATGCTTTCCGCTGACACCTGGTTTTCTTTTCGTTCTTCATTCTTTGGTATGGAGAGCATTTGTCATTGACCAGCCAATGGAAAGAACCCAAACCACATGTTACATTCACCACAGGATTTATGTGCTAATTAATCACTACTACTCGCATGTAGCAGCTGTGCGAGTCAGTTCAGACCAAGTCTATGGTGCAGCAGTAAAACCTCACTGCACATAGTACATGAGCACACTGGAGGAAAGGTTTTGTGTAGACCTCTCCTTGATTTGCTGACCTCTCCTTGATTTTATTACATGCAGGACAGTTTTTTGCAGAGGCAGATTTAAAAATACAGTTCCAACACCTGCAGTCTGAAATGGAGCACTCCAGAATTCTGCCACCTCGGCTTGCTTTGTGAACGTAAGCATTAGTTCTAAATGTGACTAGGCCTTACTTTTGTATTCTCTAGTTTCCTGAGCAGTTAAAAGCAGCCAGTAACTGCTTTCCGCACCTTTCCCTACCCTTAATTTTTTTTTTTTAAATTTGCATCACTCCCACATTTGTTCACTGTGATAGAGTATTTGCTCCTGCTCTCTAATTGTCAACCAAATCCTATCATCAGACTACACTGACAGAACTCACGTTCCAGCAGTGCAGCCCAACTTAACAGTGTTGCAAAACATGGTGCACTGGGGCCAGTCACATAGCCGCAGCTCTCCCTGGTTCCCTGGTGCTGGTAATTCAGCAATGGGAGCTGGCCATGAGTAGTGAGGGGGAGTAACAGGGCATTTTGGAGGAGAAATGGAAGGGGAAGGGAGGGGTAGATCTGATGGTAGTCAAGCACGCCATGTTGTATCCTCTTTCTAAAACCTCACTGCCCCATTTCTCACCTTGGATATACGTCACCCCCCCTCCCAAATCTGCCCTGCCACCATAGCATGCAGTGTATTCCTTCTGGGCATGGCTACATGCTATAGCACGGTGGGGATAGGATTGAGCTCTGTGTGGTAAACTTGGGTGTCTGGATACTCTACGGAATGTTTATGGGACACAACCTTAATGAAGCAGCTGAGCTGGCATTGTGACTAGAGGTGAGATGATATCTGGGGTCCTCTCTTTAGATGGCATCAGATTGGTTTTGTGGCCCATCAGAGGGAACGGGTTAAATCATCACCCCAATCCTTCTCCTTGTGGGAATAGCTTCAGTGTGTTGAATAGCTCACTTCCTTCCTCAACAGGAGTCATTGAAGAGAACCCTCTGCTTCCTGTAGGCAAGAACAATCCCTCATCATTGGCCAAGGCTTTTAAAACGGTGCTGCAGATTACACAGACTCAATTGACTCCTTCCAGGTCAGAGGAACCTGGCTATAGCATTCTGATTGTCACAACACTTGATGTTGTTCTGGTCAGCCCTTCACCATGGATGAGGCCTTTTCTGATGCCAGGTCTCCCTGCTGCTTCTGTGTCTGCGGCCACTGGTGGGGTGACAACATCCCTGAAAGGGGATGGGCACAACCAGGAAGACCACAACTTGCAGGTGGTCCCTGACATCATGGCCATCCAGAATGAGGGCAAGGTGGCTTTAGTTATAGGGTCATCTAGAGAAGGTCCTTGAGTCAAGATGTTGGACTAGAAGGGATCAAGACTTGTATTTGAATGAACTTTTGGCTTGCATGTGGAAGAAGGATCTGCATACAAAACAAAAACAGAAGTGTTTGTTCCTGATTACCATCAGGAATGCAAGAACCATGTTCTGCAAAGTGCAGATAACTAACCTTGGGTAACAGGAAAAGTGAGGACACAGTACTTTATTCAGGAAGCGGGAGATAATGAAATAGGTGGCAAGCAAAGAATTGGAACTGCAGTGCTGACAAATACGGTGTACCTTTTGAACTTCTGTTTTCTCTGTTATATGAATCGTTTCCTACAAATTGTAGATTAGGATAGGTAAGGCTGGTGCAGCGAGGCTGCCAACCTCATGAAAAGAATTTAGAGTAAGGGCCCTCATACTCAGTGGGGCATAAGCAGGGATAGGATTGGTGTTCAGATCATGCAGTAGTGCCATTTACAAATCAGCATACATTAGCATCTCTGCACTAATTACCAATGGGGTTGGCATAGAGTCCCTATTGATCCTGCTTTTCTGCAACTTGCTCCTGGTACTGAATCTATTTTGCTTTCTGGAAAGATTTTGGGGATACCTTTTCAAAACACTAGTCTGAATGGCTTGAGTTGCTAGTCTTTAGGCTCTGTATAAGAAGGTGCAACATGTGGGGAGCCTTGCTGTGCAGTGTCCTCAGGTGGTGCATTTCTGAATTTGCGATCAGATACTGTAGTGTGGTGAGAGAAAGCACATGCAATGCATGAGTCTGGTCTATGGCATGTCCAAAGCCACCACTAGCTGCCTTCAGAGAACTACCATGCCCAACTTGCTGTGTTTGGGAATTGTGTGTATTTATGAATTGTATTTACAGGTATGCCCCCTTATCCATGGGAGTTCTGGAACCCCCCATGGATAGCCCAAACCACGGATATGGGAGAATGCTCATCCTTGTGGTCTGGCTGGCTCCCCTTGCCTGGCTCCCCTTGCCTCCGGAGGGACCTCTGAGAGCACAGGCTGCAGACATTGGTCCATGGCTTCTGCCAGCCTCCGACTGAGCTGGGCAGCTCAAAACACATGACTTCCAGTTTCACAGAGAAATAGGGGTTTCCTCGGGCCTCCCAATGCCTTAGAAGACATTTAAAATGTCACTTCCAGTTTCTCTGTGAAACTGGAAGTCGTGCGTTTTGAGCTGCTGAGCTCAGTCTGAGCCTTGCAGAAGCTATGAACAGATGTCCACGGACATCAGAGGACCCTCCAAAGGGACCCTTCAGAGGGGGTATGGATGGGGGTGTGTGTGCAAGGGGGCCCCACAGACCCAATCCATGAATAACTGAATCCGCAGATATGGGATCCACAGATATGGCCCCCCATATATCCTGGCTTTCTTCCATCTTGAAAGGTAGTATACATGGGGTTCCCAGGGGATCACTCATGAGACCAGATTAGACCCAGAACTGCTTAGCTTCAGCAAGGTGGATGTATTATGTGCCTCCAGACCATTCCTGGTACACCATTAATCAGGTTTGAAACCAGTTGAAGGGTGTAGTGTAGCCTTGCCCCCAAAGTTCTTCTTGCTTAACTCCAAAGAGTCCAGGACTCAGAAATGTTGGTAATGTTACTTTTGTGAAATGTGGTACTCATCCAGCAATGCAATCTGATCTCTATCAGCAGAATCTATAAACTGAAGAGAAGGGAGGGAGAAGGAAGATGCGATGTATTTGTGGGTATGCTAGCTATGTGTCTGTTGACCTTTATCTGCAACACAGTGTATAAAATGGGGGGGGGGGAGGGTATAAAGTTGTTTTCTTTCTTTTAAAGTATGGATTGTTCAGTGTTTAATTTGTGTTTCTGATTCTGGAAAACATATCTAGTGTATTGAATTGAAGGAAATAAATGTACTTTTAGGCTGCAGTCCAGTGTACATTTACCTGGGAGTCAGTCCCACAGTACTCAGTAGGGCTTACTTCTGAGTAACATGCATTGGCTTGTGCTGTTAGTTGTGCAACTCTCCCTAAGACATCCAGTGGAAAAATCCATCATTTAAAAACAAATTACTACCACTGTGTGAAAATAATTAAAGCAAGACAACAACCATCATGATAATAAATGACAACCCTGAAAATGCAGTGAAGTATAGGTCAGGTGTACACAAGTTATAATCTGCTATAAAGAGAACTTAACTCACTAGTCACCAATCAAGACAGGTGGTTGTCAAACAGACTCCACAATACATGATGAGCAACACATTGTTCAATTCATGGCTGAATGGGTTATAAATTGTAGATGCCTGGTTTAGAATGTGGGATTTGTTAATCAAGAATTAGCATGTTCTTGAGTGCAATTGAAACATTTAATGAGGATGGGACAGCACTTTCCACTCTTTCAGGACTCCATGCAGCACCAGAATGACAAAGAATAAGAGCACCAGTGTCTAGTGGTAAGGCAAACTATGATGTTAGTGGGACTGAAGTCATATAAATCTAGAGTTTGAGGATCAAACAGTTTGATCTCTAGAATTCCACACATGAAACTTTTACTGTCATTAAAACAGGCATCATTGGCTGCTAATGTCTGCTGATTAAAATGCTATTATAGGCACAAGACAGAGGGTATTAACAGTTTGGCAGCTCTAGTGCACTAGTTCCCATTCTTCAGTTTCAGCCCTGTCCCAGAGGTTTCTTGAGAAATGTCTA
Organism: Tiliqua scincoides; assembly: GCF_035046505.1. Lineage (NCBI taxonomy): Eukaryota > Metazoa > Chordata > Lepidosauria > Squamata > Scincidae > Tiliqua > Tiliqua scincoides. Next base: position 67,095,478 of record NC_089825.1, on the reverse strand, counting down.
AGTGAATGTCTAAACCATTATTTGGCCTGTGGGTTCAAGTTTTCTCCTTCCAAAAAGCAGGTTGGAGGCTGGAAAGTTAGCCTTTTGTCCCTACCATAATTCTATCAGAATTAGGGCCTCCTACAGCTGCCATTTACAAAAAAGATCCCACTCCAAATTTCAACTCAAAACATGTAGGACCAAAAGAGATGTTTAAGGTCATGTTTAGCTTGGCTTTACATTTCTGAGTGGGAAGTAGTTGGGCCTTGGCTCTAATGCACAAGAATGTCAACACATGGGGGCAAAATACCATCATTGGCATCCTTCAGTCCTGGGAAACTATGGTATCGCGCTCTGAAAAGTGGTTATGGCAAAGTTGGAGTGTCCTCTCCAGTGCGTGAAGCCTGGGTAAAGAAGGTATGGAGGACAGGCTGTTACCCATGCAGCAAATCCCCCCTCTCCATGTCGCTGAAATGGCCCAATGGAAAGGCAGAGGCCAATACGGTTGGTTTCAGTGGCATCACAGGAGTTGTCAGAACGTGACTGTATACAGTCGTGAACTGCCTCAGGGACTCCGGCTCCTGATTTTGCCTCGTGGTTAACTCCTGAAGCCTCTTCCGTAACTGGATGTAGCCACAAGGCAGTGGAGGTTTGGGATCAGACTTTTCCTTCTCTCAGATGAGCTGCCTTCCCAGGCTAATGAGTCCCACCTACCCGGTGGCTGTTTAGTCGCCTCTTACAACAAGTACAGTCTAACTGAGGGCCTATTCTTATCCCCAGCCCCCAGGGGACAAATACCATATACCCCTTCCATCACAACCACCTATTTGACCAATGAATGTTGCTGAATCATTTTTTGAGTTGTAGCTGCTGTGCTGTAAGATGTACTGCGGGTAAGTTTGCCAGAATTGACCCTGTTGACACCAACTTTGTTCTGCTTTATCAGGCAGACAAAACAGCAAGGGGTACTCTTGGGCCATTTGGGTGCAGTTTCTGAAATATGCTGTGGTATCAAATCCCCCCTGTCCATTTTCCAAGGGTTAGCAGTCTTGTGGCATCACCACATCCTGCTCCAGAAAGTTCAAGAGGTTGATGCATTGAACCAGGCAACTCCAGTTGTTGGATTTAACAATCCATTAAAGCATTTTTTTAAAAAATTAGACTGTTCTAGTCAGTTTACTAGCATACCTTGCTTGCTTCAGAAGCCCAGGTGGGACATACTACTACAGAGTAAGTTAATAAAGCAGGCAGAGCCAAACCTTCAGCAACATACAGAGATGGGGCTTCTGTTTCACAATATTTGATGTGAAAAATAAATGCCACAAATATAAGGTTCCCTATTTTCAGTGGAGGGTTTGTTACTACTGTATAGGACGACTTAGAGCTCAATCCTATGAATGTCTACTTGAAGTTCCATAGGTCAATAGGACTTACTCCCAGGTAAGTGTGGATGGTAACCTCAGAGAGCAAGAAAGGTTCCCTTCCCTTTATTGTAGAACAGATTCTACCTTTCTCAGTCTCTGCAGTTATGTCTTTTGCTGGAGGGTTTGCCTTGTCAGCTCTCCTTCTATTAGGAAGAAGGAGCAACTAGCTGCCCAACGCCACATTTCCCGTTGGGAAACAACACTCTCCAGCTCCTGAGCAGTGAGTGCACTGCGTAAAGCAAAGCCATAGTGAGTGTGATATTTATAGTACATCTTCTGTGACTAAAACCATGTCAGTTAAACCACTAGAGACCCATAAATGTCCTGGTGCCATTTGACTTGTCAACAGGATATAGAAAAGTGTGAGAGGGAACACCTATGTTTCTTTTCTCTTTTTCCTCTTTTGCAGAGAAAAGCCTCTACTTGCTGGGACTTTATAGGAACCAGCATTTCCCGAGCTGGGTCCTGGGGCATGCTAGTGTGCTGTGCTGCAAAATACAGATAGCATGCCACAAGACATTGCTTAATGATAAGCTTAAGTGCCTACACACTTAGAGGCTACCTGCTGTCTCTCTGAGTGATTTACTGTTATGGCTTTGCCTCCTTCTAGTCCGTTTCTGCTGGGGGTGGAAAACTGTACTGTCTCTCTACCTCAGGTGTGATTAGACCAATCATTCCCAGTGTAGAGACACATCAACATATTACTCATTGCTTTGACCTGGCCTTCTTCCACATAGGAGGCACACCCTAGTTCAGAGATCTGATCATGCAGAAAGGCAGTGGGTGCACTCTTAAAATAAACTCTCAGGTGCAAGGGTGAACTGTGCCTCTGGTCTTAATAAAGTGTGTAAGCTAGGAGAAGTTTGGGGAAACACTGATACATTACAAGAACTGTTAACTCCATTTTTTATTATTAAACACATCATTTACTGATTAATTCATTAAAGTTATATTTGCTTTACTGAATCACGTTTGTAGTTTGCATTAAAGAGATCCTACTTCTAGTGTAGCAGCAGGGCTGGCTTTAAGCCAGTTGGACCAATGGCTCTCAATTGGGCCCCATATCTAAGGGGCCGCTGCGCTAGGGTAATCTACTCTAGTCTTGTATGGTACAATTTTATATTAAATTTTGCTTAGATCCATTTGGTCCATTAACTCTTATGCACTTTTTAAGCACACATTTTGATCTCTCTCTCTCTCTCTCTCTCTCTCTCTCGTACTCATCATAAAGGATGGTGTTGGAGAGCTCTTAGTTCGGGTAAGCCCCTCCACCGAGGCCTGTCTGGCTTGGGAGACCCTGCTGTCAGTATACACTGGTGTCAGCATAGCCCTCGGCTTCCTCGGAGGCTCCCCCATATAGGTGTGCCCCGGTATCCATGGTGTTCCATTCCAGAACCCCCTGTGGTTAACTGAAACCGCGGATACTGCTGAACACCCGCTCCCTCCAGAGGTGAGGTGATCTCTGCTCCCCTTGCCTCCAGAACATCCTCTGAGCCCAGCAGTAAAAAAAAAAAAAATGCTATTTCTGGTTTCTTCGTGAAACTGGAAGTGATGTTTTTAAGGCATTGAGCTTACTCTGGGGCTTCCCCAGGTCTCCCAATGCCTTATAAGGAAGTCAAGTGGATGAAAGTTGGGGTGTGCCTATACTGGCCTCTCCTGAGTGCTTGAGGCTGCCTTGGCCATCACACATCAAATTAATCAAGAAGTGCTGGATTAAGATTTTTTTTTTAATTAGAAAGAAAGCAATTATTGAAAATTGTATAGCAAATGTGGAGCTCTAAATTTAAATTACTTTGTTCTTCTACAACAGGGGTCGGCAACCTGCGGCTCTAGAGCCACATGTGGCTCTTTCAGCTGTCTGCTGCGGCTCCTCCCGGTGAAAGTGGCAAACGGGGTAACAGGAGGCACCTGTGCTGGGAAGGCAGGCTGCTTCCCTCCTCTCCCTTCACCCCCACCTGCCCCGCATTGGTTTCCCTTTTCAATTTTGCCCGCTCTGCAGGCTTAAGCTCCCTGTTTTTCTCTTCCCCAACTCTCCAGCAGGCTCAGCCAATCAGCATCCAGCAGGCTCCTGGCTTTTTCTGTTGGAATGGCTCAGGGCCCTTCACTGGCTGATCACCAGCCAATCCTGAGCTGCCCTCCTCCTCAGCCATTGCAAGCCCTTGCAGCCCACCTTTCCTTGAGCAGGTCCCCACTCAGTGCAAGGAGAGGCTTTTCCTCCACAGCAGAGGAGATATCCTGTGTGTCTACTCAGTAGTAAGCCCCATTACAGCAGATGAAGCTTACTCCCAGGAAAGGGTGCCTGGGATGGCAGCCTTGAAGCCTGCTCAAGGCCAAGCGCAAGGATGGGTGAGTGGGAGCCCATGCAGGTCTGTTCAAGAGTAAGCTCCAATGTAGTCCCTGGGCTACTCCCGGAAGGTGTGCAGGGCTGTAGCCTCAGCCTCCTCCTGTGCAGGTCTACTCACAAGTAAGCCCCACTGTAGTCAGTGAGGCTTCCTCCCAGGAAGGTGTGGAGAGGACTGCAACCTGAGAGCTCCAACCAACTTGTCTGCTCAGAAATTGTAGCCAATGGGGCTTACTCCCAGGACAGTGTGGAGAGGGTTGCAACCTGAGTGAGGGAGGGCAGGCAGGCAGGGCAGAAGCTGGCCTGTGGCTGCCCCCCCTTCTTCTCTTCCCCACCTCTGGAGTCTGTGTCCTTTTTTCCTTCCAGCAGGGTGCCTCTGGAAGGTGGGGGGAGTTCTTTAGTATCCATGTAAGATAAGCAGATGTCATAACCGCCATATGTATTGGAATCCTGGAAGATTTGGTGAGGAGGTAGATGTGGTGTCAGCAGTGGCCCCTTTAAGGGTAAGGCCTGGGCATCCAGCAGAGTGTGCTGCACAGCTGCAGCCACTTGAAGGCAATAGGGCCCTCAGGGATATAAGGAGCACCTGAGGCAGGAAGGGTTTGTGGGTTGTAGAAGGAGTGCAGGTTGCAGAGGAGACTAGACTGGGCTTATTGACTTTGATACTCTGACTGATTTGACTGACTTACTTTGGAATCTGATCTTGGACTGTGACTTGGCTTATTGACTTTGGACTCTGCCCGACTTTGTGACTAATGGACTGCTGGAGACACTGGAGTTTGGTGTGTGGCTGCTGTGCCCTAGACCTGTTGAGGACCAAGGGGCTGCTGTAATGGTGGGAGGCTGCTGGCAGGAGAGAGGACCTCTGCAGGTTGAACAGGCAAGCTACCCTGGAGGTGGGGTCCAGCAGGACTGCAGGGCAGAACCAGGGTCATTTGTTGGGAGAAAGAAGGGAAGCTAATTTGCTTAAAGTGGGCATAATTCTCCAGGCAGAGAATGGCCTTGGAATCGGGCAAAACACCATAGAGGACCAGGCATCTGAAAACACAGGACAAGAATGTATGACAAAACTAACTAAAAGCTACAAGAGGGGGCTACATTATAAAAATGGGACCTATAAGAGCATAAAGGATAAAAAAAAACTATATATGCAGTATTATCTTAATTTTAGATGTCAAAAGGGTTTTGTGGCTCCTGAGGTTTTTTTCCCTCTGGAAAACCGGTCCAAATGGCTCTTTGAGTGTTTAAGGTTGCTGACCCCTGTTCTACAAGATCATATCACATATTAAGTATCATATCTTAAAACTGTTGGTTATTTCTAAAATACATTTTCAACAAAAGATTTTGTATGTATCAACTATCTACTCATTGAATCCATAATTCATCAAATCAATTTTCCATGAATGGTTTCCAATTATCCCTAAAAGTCTTTACTGACTTCACTAAGAAAAATTGTAAGTGTGTCCATTTCAGCTAAGTCCAATATCTTTACACACCATTCTTCAACTGAAGATATCTCTGGAACCTCCCCAAACTTAGCATTCAATATTCTTACCACAGTTGTCATTTCTAAAAACATAGTTTCAAAATCTTTCTGAATCCAAGCACCTAATATTCCCAACAAAAAGGCCTCTGGTTTTATTTGCATATTTACCTGGAATACCAATTGCATTTTCTGGTGTATCAAAGTCCAATATTTTTTTGCTTTGTACATGCCCACCACATGATAAAATGATCCTTCTTGTTGTTTGCACTTCCAGCATCTATTAGCTACATTTTCATACATTTTTGTTAATTTAGCTGGTGTCATGTACCATTTGTATTGGCAACCTTCAGTCTCGAAAGACTATGGTATCGCGCTCTGAAAGGTGGTTCTGGCACAGCGTCTAGTGTGGCTGAAAAGGCCAATCCGGGAGTGACAATCCCTTCCACACCGGGAGCAAGTGCAGTCTGTCCCTGGTCTGTCTCCCTGGCTATGGGCCTTCCTTCTTTGCCTCTTAGCCTCAGACTGTTGGCAAAGTGTCTCTTCAAACTGGGAAAGGCCATGCTGCACAGCCTGCCTCCAAGCGGGCCGCTCAGAGGCCAGGGTTTCCCACTTGTTGAGGTCCATCCCTAAGGCCTTCAGATCCCTCTTGCAGATGTCCTTGTATCGCAGCTGTGGTCTACCTGTAGGGCGCTTTCCTTGCACGAGTTCTCCATAGAGGAGATCCTTTGGGATCCGGCCATCATCCATTCTCACGACATGACCAAGCCAACGCAGGCGTCTCTGTTTCAGCAGTGAATACGTGCTAGGGATTCCAGCACGTTCCAGGACTGTGTTGTTTGGAACTTTGTCCTGCCAGGTGATGCCGAGGATGCGTCGGAGGCAGCGCATGTGGAAAGCGCTCAGTTTCCTCTCCTGTTGTGAGCGAAGAGTCCATGACTCGCTGCAGTACAGAAGTGTACTCAGGACGCAAGCTCTGTAGACCTGGATCTTGGTATGTTCCGTCAGCTTCTTGTTGGACCAGCTTCTTGTCATGTACCATCTATACATCATTTTGTAAGAATTCTCTTTTAAGGTTTACATTTATGTAATTTTCAATCTTTTGGTCCACAAACTTTCCCATTGCTCCATTAACACCTCATGACCAACATTTCTCACCCATTATATCATAAATTCCTTAACCTGGTCATTAAAAAACATGAATTAACAGGAATTCATATTTTAACAATAACGTATACATTTTAATAGTAACTTGTTCTTCTAAACAGAGTTGACTCTCTAATAGAGACATACCATCTTCAAACCCATATATTTTTCTATCTATTTTGAATCTCTCCAAAAGCTGTATATACTGAAACCACTGGCAACTAAATCCTTCCTTTAATAGCGCCTCACTTGGCTTCATTCTATGATTAAGACCTTTTTGATTTTGCAGCTCCTCAACTAGGAAGATGAAACATGGGAACCTCCTCCGTCCCCTTATTGCTGCATTCCTATTGCTGGGATATTTGAAGTTCGAATTGGCAGAAATGCCAACCTCTCAGTGCCACTCAGCCCTTCTTCACTGCATTCCACCCAGTCCAAAAGTTGTCCCAGCAACCCACAGGTTAGCTTGATCCAGCAGGGCTCCTCTTATGTTCTAATTGAAAGGGAGGGCAAACGGAAAAAAACCCTCTCTGAAGCCCTGGAGAGTTGTTCCTCATCACTGTTGAAACAGAGGGGTCCATGTCTAACTCAGTGTAAGGCTTGCTCATCACATCTGCAAAGGCAAAATAGACACACTATTCAAGGACAGGTATCTGTACCAATAGGTTGGGGCCCTCTGGGGAATGCCAGTAGCCACTGTAAGCTTTGACCAAACTTGCAAGTAATTTAAACACACACATACACTTCAAAATTTAGAGCCATCAACTCTCTGCCTTGAACACCAGCATCTTCTTTCCCTCCTGAGTTCAATGGGGCTTACTTCCTAGTGACTATGAGTCATGACTGTAGCCTCTCATAAAGCTGTCTGCAGTATATTTCCTTCCTACATATGGTACACTTAAAAGTGAAAGTTTTGGAGCATACTAAAGTTTGTCCAACCCAGACAGGTGGGTTATCTTCCAGTGCCAACTGTCAGTAGTTTTCCTTCTAATTCTCAGTGTTTGACAAGACACACCCTCGAGTGTAACCAACATAACTGAATGTGCAACTGGTGGTGTAACTTTGCATGCTTGTAGGTTTTATGAGGGTGCCTCCCTTTTCCAGTTAAAAAATATATGCACCAAGAGCTGGTGAAGTATGAGCTGGGAAGTTTAGATTTCACTTTAGCTAAGCGCTTCTCAAGCGGCTTGAAGACAGTGAACTTCACCTTTCTGAAAGCTGAGGCCATTTTTTTCCCCAGAATTAAAGAGGTAAATACACCTAACCCTTACAGGTGAGATGTAGTTGTACAAGAAGAAGTTGTAGAAGATGTGTAACAGTATTGTGCACCCTCAGCAGAGCCCACCAGCTGTGTTTCTGTGTGACTCACTGATCTGTGCAGGCCTCTGCTAAAAGGGAATATCAGATCAGTGAGTCATACAGAAACACAGTGAGCCACATCTTCTGTAGGCAGGTTCTTAGGGCTCACAGAAGACTTTAGGCAGTGGTATTCAAACTGGGGCATCGCAGCGCCCCAGCCTGTGGGTCCTGGCCTCTGCCCCCTTAAGGGGCGGGCAGCCAGGAGACGGGGAGGGTAGCGGCGCAATCAGCAGGATCACGCTGCTCAGGGGGGCTGCAGGGGCTTGGCTGCACTTACCACAGCCTCCTGCAGCCTCCCAGGGGTGTGGGGAGCCCTGCGTGGCAGGTCCACTGGGCTCCCCGAGGCTTCCAAAGTGAGGAGCAAAACTATATGTTGCCCCTCCCTGCAGCCGAGATGGAAGGTAGTCTAGCTTGTCACTTCTGGCAGAGCTCAAGAACCACAGGTCGAGGCAGGCAGGAGGAGCTGGCTCTCTCCCCCCCCCCCCCAGATGCTGGCGACGGGCACAGACCTCGGAGTCTTCCTTTCATGCACCTGCCAGCCCTCATGCCCTCTGTGATTTCCTCCACCTGTCCTGCTCAACAGGCTGCCCCCTATTTGGCTTAAATGGCAAGAGAGGAGTGTAGGGAGTGGAGCAGAGCGCATCAGTGCTTGTTTGTGTTTAGAGAGGGAGGAAGACGTGTGTGGGTGGGGGGGGCTGTTGGATGCTGATCAGGACACTGGGCGCGTGTGCGTGTGAGAGAGAGAGAAAGAGAGAGATGGAGCCCCGATAGGCAGGCATAGCCCCCAGAGACCCTTGTGGAGCCCAGCCTGGACTGAGGAGGGGGTTCCCCTTGTGCAGCGGGACCAGTTGCTCACCACTCCCCCACCCTGCATAGCCTACTCTTCTCTGCTCATCACAGTCCTCTCTCTACTTGCCTGCCCCCTTATCCTCCTCTCTCCTCCTGGCAAGGCTGCAGCAGCCCAATTGTCTCCAAAATCTAAGCCAGTAGGGCTTGCCCCTGAGTAGACATGCAGGAGCTTGGACTCTGAGGCTGCAACCCTATCCACACTATCCTGGGAGTAAGCCCCATTGACTAGACTGGGCTTGCTTCCAAGTAGACAGGGCAGAGGATTGGGCTCCAAGGCTGCAATCCTCTCCCCACTTTCCTGGGAGTAAGCCCCATTGACTGTAATGGGCTTGCTTCCAAGTAGAGGGGCAGAGGATTGGGCTCCAAGGCTGCAATCCTCTCCCCACTTTCCTGGGAGTAAGCCCCATTGACTGTAATGGGCTTGCTTCCAAGTAGAGGGGCAGAGGATTGGGCTCCAAGGCTGCAATCCTCTCCCCACTTTCCCGGGAGTAAGCCCCATTGACTAGACTGGGTTTGCTTCCAAGTAGACATGCAGAGGATTGAACTCTGAGTTGGCTGACTGTGATAGGTTACCTGTGCATGTGCAGGAACCTGAAGAGAGTAGCAAGCAAGGCACAGCAACCTGGGAGGCAAGTTGCAGCAGGAGCACTGAGCAGCAGGTGGTTTGGCCTCACCATTTATTCACATAATTCCTCCATTCCACTTCCTCAAGGTCAGCTGCTGGCTCTTATGATTGTCTCCGTTCCCCTCCTGAACATCTCAAACTGTGTAAGGCTGCAATCCTACCTTACTTCCCTTTCCAGGGAGTAAGCTCCATTGAACACAATGGGACTTACTTTTGAGTAGACATGAATAGATTGCACTGTAAAAGTGCAATAAGTACTTTCAACAAGTGTTTGCAATTTTAAAATATTAGCTAACATTTCTCACTCACTTGAACAAATAAAAAGACCCAATGTAATTAATTACGTAAATTTGATGTCATTGCTGGGAGGGGGGCTACAGAATTTTTTTTGCACTGGGCAGCAACTTGGTTAGCTCTGCCATGGCTCAGGTGTGCTTCAGAATTCATTGTGAGTGAACGTTCTGATCCACAATTCCAAGCCAAATTCATTGAAATTGAATCATTTTAACATTGATTTACAGGTGGGAGGGAAGGTGACAATTTTCTCAGGAAGGTTGTTTGAGAGTAGGATTGGTGCTCACTGGGTGTATATCATGCATTTGGAGCTGGAGTGCAGTGTGTAATTATTTGGGGGCCACTATAATAGATAGGAACAAAAAATCCAGCTGGCAAAACCAGGCTGCTCCCTGCTTGTAGTCTTCAGAGGGTTTCCCTTCTTTTGTAAAGGGAACTTCTACCTGAATGGTCCTGTCCCAAGAGAAATGTCCCTCTGTCCACAAACGCCACCACGACTGCTACGTGAGCTGGCAGAAACTTAGCTAAACCTGGATCCTGCAAGTGATTGTAACTAGCCACAGGTTGGCAGTCCTTACTGATAAATGTTTGCAACTGTTATAGACTTGTTTTTCCAAGTAGAAAACTGTTCCTAATCTTAAAATAATGAACAGCCCCCTCTTGCTATGAGCAAGAATGTACATGTTTCAAATGCCTTTTGGGAAACTGAGATTTCTGACTCTACTCCTATGCCTACAACAGCAGCCTGAGGATGGAACTAGATGTTAGAAGAGACACTGAGCTGCTGCCGTGTTCTGCTCTCTCATCTTCATAACATTTACTGCAACACAATGTCCACTGTGATGTCACCATGCTGTGCATCTTTGTGCCCCAATGATATGAGCGGGGGGAGGGGAGGGGAACATATGCAGCATGATGTCACAGTTTTGTAATACATGTGGCAAAGATGAGATAATACTTCTGTGAGATATTATAATCCATAGCACTTATGGAATCATAAATGAGAGTGGGAAGAGGCCCCAGAACTTTTATCTAGCATGTTATAGTGAGTGGTTTTCAGACTGTGCTCTGAGGACTTTGGAGTTCACTTATCAGGGATTTCTCAAAAGAGCCATAATAGACAAGCATCCCTAAAAAGGACAGTTTGTCCATCACCACCACCTTTGCTCTTTTCTGCAACATGCAGATGTTTGGGAACACTGGGTGCATTCCAGGGGACATGCCTACTTCATCTGGTGAGGTGGTGAGGCTCAGCATCCCATATAAACAAAGCACGTGCCTTAAAACATACCTCAGAATTCTCTGTAAGGGGCAGGGGTTCCTTGGCAAAGATGTGGAAAGTAGTTCTCTGAAGGTAGAAAGTTTCAAAAATGTTGCTTGAGGCAATATTCACTGGAAATGCTGTTGTGTCAATGGCATCTGACTCTTGAAGGCATCCCTAACAGATGTTTATCCTGTCCCTTCATGAAACCTCCAAAGAAGCAGATTCTGCAATTTCCTGAGGCAACTTGTCATATTGCCCAACAACTCTTACAAGTAGGACATTTTTCCTAATGCTCAACTTGAATCTCTGCAAATAGAACCCACTTCCTCTTGTCCTAAGGCAAGGGGCCACAACACCACAACTTTATTTTCCATCTCCTTTATCATTTCAATATTTGGTGTCTGTTATCATGTGTCCTCCCTAACAGGTTTTTTTTTTTTTTTTTTCTGGAAGAGGAAATGGACTGACATTATAACTTGGGCTCTCATGTATATAGGGCAAAGGTGTCAAACTTGTTTCATACAGAGGGCCGAACTTAGCATTCATGGTGCCTGCTGAGACCTGGAAATGACATCATGAAGCAAACAGTGACATCATTAAGTTGATGATGGCCAGAAATAAGCACTTCATTCTCACATAGAAACTCATTAGCTGCAAATAATAGAAAATGTGCAAGTTTTGTTCATATTTTCAAGATATAAGAAAGCTCAGTTATCATTCTAGGAGAGCCCAAATATAACGAGGGCTTGATAAATTGCTTCTGGGGGGCTACAGTCGGCCCGTGGGCCTTTTGTTTGATATCCCTAATATAGGCCAATGCACGAAAAGCATGCATTAACATATCAGGTCATCACAACTTGAAGGTTTTTACCCCATGGGGCAACCTGACATTTTTTGAGGAGGAGTACAGGTTGGGAAATGTGGAATCTAGAGAGTGACCTGGAGACCTGGAGAAGAAGGTAGCAGTTGAGTTGACACGTGCTTTTGATTCTGGAGTACAGGTTGAGTCTCATTATTCGGGAGAGTTCCGTTCCAAGAACTCAGGTGGATGGCAAAAAACACATTATAGCAAATCAATTTAGAAACAAGTCCCTTTCCTCCTGTGATTTAAAAACAGCCTTGCTGACCTTTGTAATGCGCACAGAGGCCATCAGTCTCTCTCCAGGCGCTTAGGCTTCACTAGGAGGCAGCAATCCCTCCTTTTACCAGGAGCCCCAGCAAGGGGGAAAGAATGGAGAAGGTGATAATCGCTGCCATTTAGCCTTCTTTCACATGCTCAGGGGGAAGGGAGAAGCCTGCAGAGAGAATGATTGATGGATTGTCAGCAGGTTGCCCCCCCCCTCGCATTATTAAATGACTGTTTTCCTTTAAAGGATCCTTCTCATCAGCTTTGAGATAGAAAAATCTGTGGATACTTGTTATACCTGTAATCACTTGTATGACTGTCTCTCTGCAACAGTAATAAGCAGTTTTTTAAACTGTGATTTTAACTGTGATAAACTGTGAACTCTCCCAACGTCCCATTCCCTTTCCCATCCCTGCCCTAGCTACCGTCTCCCCGACCCTTGCTGTGGGAGCCCTGCTGTATATGCTGTTTCTCTGCCCATTTATGACATCCTGAAAGTGCCTCACTGAGTGCGAAATGCATGTCCTACAACTTTCATTCTTAGTCAGTGGACAGAATAAGCACATTTTCTCCAATGCTTTTGTTTCTGGTGTATTTTATAATCTGTAGCAGGAATCAGAAACTCCATTAGCTCCCAGGCCACACTGCAGAATGTCTACTTTCCCCACTCCTTCCTGTGGCACACTGTCCTCCATGTAGCAGAACTTGGATCTGTGGAATCAGACTATGTACACCACCCTGATCTCCTTGGAGGAAGAGCAGTATAAAAATGTGAAAAATAAATCTGGAGCATGGTTCTACATTCAGGGACGTGAATAATGTTCCAAAGGAATTTTTCAAATGATTTCAATTTCCACTGATGTCCCTACAGATGCTTCCGCTTACTAGAAACCTCCAAGTTTGCCTTAGATGAAATGTGTGATAATTTAGAAATGTACGAGATGCTCCATCCTCTTGATCAAACTGACATTTTTGAAAGGATTTTAGTTTCCCTTGAAATTCTTCCAGATATTTTCTCTGAACCGGACCCTCCAGATGTGTTTTGAATTCTGTGTTTGGCGATATTTGGTGAACCCCCTCAAATGACTTCATATTGCTGGCTTTGCTCAAATGGAGCGAGAGCCCACAGTCGCCATGAAATCTGCCATGAGCATTGGATGGATGGTAGTGATGCTACTTTTGCCCAAGAAGCAGTTTAGTTTAAGGTGAAAACTGCACTGAGAAAAAGAAGCCATGAAAGGGTAGGAAATGCTAATAGGAATATCATCATGCACCTACTCAAGCTTGAAGCCATTGTCAATTGATGCAGCATATGCCTTTCAAAGAGCAACCTATGAAGCCCTTCTGCAATGTGCCTCCATTCTGACTTTCTACTGTGAATTTGAACTCTGCCTTCATTGTCTGTCCAGATGCTTCTTTCAATAAGCTATTGCTAGCCATTGGGGTTTTCCAGGTCCCTCAAATGAAGCCTTCCATTTAATTTGTTTTGTTTTTAAATTGTGGCACGATTTGTTCCATACATTGAAATTGCTGCCCCCATTGGCTTTCCCCTCTTTCCCCTTAGATTTCTTTATATACCTCAAGTGAATACAGATGGCCATTTACCAAAAGATAACTTAATGCAATATAACCCCAATGTGCATAGGACACCTCTCCAGTCTGGCATCCGGTCACACTGCACATTTTACCCTTATTTCAGACATAAAGCAAGATCAAAAAGGTATTACAGAATAGTGGGGTACCAAAGTCATTTGGGGCCCATAAATTTTTGCCACGCTCCCCATGACAAAATTATTTTCAGTAATAGTCTTGACATGAAATGAATAATAATAATAATGCCTAGAGAAGAAGCGCAGACTGTGAACATTTTCTTTTATTGAACTCTGTGTGTGGATACACTCTAACTTTTTAAGTTTGTACATTTATATATATCTTTGTAACTTCATATATATAATCACACCAATAAACAATTGAAAAATGTGTAAAAAATAAGTTTTCATCTTGAAAAAAGAAGTTTAAACACCTTGGGGCAGCCTCTCACCCCGCCCCCAAGCTTGGCACCTGGGGCCGGGCATCCCCCAGCCACCCTCTTTGTATACCACTGCCATAGAGCCAGGTTGGATGGAAAATTTGAACTCTGGAACAGATGCAAGTAGTAAAATTCCACTATGGTGTTCGGAGGGCATACTCTTACCCCCTTGAAGCCAACAGCTTGAAGTGATATTTCCTTTTGCAAAAACAAGTTGCATTTTGAAACACTGGAGACTGCTTCCCCCTCCTCACTTCCCAGCTAGTACAGTTCAACTCAGAATAGAGAAACAGTAAAGGGTCTATTAAAACATCATTGCCGAGAAGCTTTATCATTCATAGAATCTAGAGTCTCTGTTGGGTCCCCGATGTTTTTTCTTGGCTGCTGTGCAGCATCTATAATGGAAAGGAGGAAGAGAAAACACAGCATCTCCATTCTCGATTGCATGGATCTTTAACTATTATTTAATGAAAGCTTTGGGATCTTAGGCCAAAATAACTGAGCTGGTCATGTCATCAAACAGTTAAGAAAAAGCGAGTTAATGGTGTTCAACACAAGTAATCATGTTAAATAGTAGAATTATATTTCTTAAAAAACTTAAATCCACATATCTTTTGGAATGCATTGTATTGCAAGATGTTGGAGTAAATTAAATTCTCCCCTGCACTCTAAAGCATCAATTTCCTTATGGTAATTATCTGCTAGATTGGATCTGTCAGTAGCAGGGAAGCATGCCTGACATTATACCCTCTTTACAAAAATGATTACAAAAAATTAAGACGAATGAGTAAAATTAAGGCTGGGGCTGGTAAGCCTATATAAAGCGCTCATAGATCACTTTACATAAGGTACCATTGTACTGCGAGCCTCAGCTTTTAATGACTAGCCATATAATGAAGTGAAGTCCATTAAAGTGCCGCAAAGGTAACCGATCAGGGAGATAAGAGCTCAAAAAATGATTTTTCAGCCAACTAGAAGCAATTTATTATACACAAAAAACACAGCTCTAAGTGAAATGCCTGGATGGATGAGAAAGTTTTTGCAAGCTGACAGATTTCCTTCCTGGGAAAGTTTTTGCAAATATGATGGGATTCCATTTTTGTCTTGATTTCCCCCCTCCCCCCGCTTCTGCCTTCTTTTTGGGCGTTCATTTCTCCAAAAGACATTTAAAAATAAAAGAAAGGCTCAGCGATAGCACTCAGCTTCATTACATCACTTAGAAAATAAATTAGAAATAGGTATGAGTGACAGGAAAGTCGCTTCATACATAACAAAGGCTCTCTGAAAACAGGGTAATTTTCAGCCAATCACTGCAAACGGTCCAGATTAGTGTAATGAGAGAATCTTGGGGGAAACTAACATTTTATACAGTGGGTCATTTGGAACAAGAGAGGTGCTGCTTGGAAGCCACATCCCTTGTCTCACAACTCTGCTCCCAAACTCAGATACCTGGGAATGGGTTGTGCTTGGTCAGTTCAGCAGGAAAGGCACCCTGCGTGGGCCCAGAAATATGCCTTCTTGTTACTTTATTTCAGATATTTCAAACCCTAACATAGCAAACAGGTTCAAGGGGTGAGCCTCAG
Source organism: Tiliqua scincoides (assembly GCF_035046505.1). NCBI lineage: Eukaryota > Metazoa > Chordata > Lepidosauria > Squamata > Scincidae > Tiliqua > Tiliqua scincoides. The sequence goes on along the minus strand of NC_089825.1, from coordinate 67,079,976 downwards.
CTGAACTTTCATTGCTGGAATATATAGAAGTCATTTTTGCAGCATATTTCACTAGGGTGTTCAAGGATCTAGCACTCATAAGGACTTGATCCTTGCTTTTCTTTCCAAATAAAAACAGAGATTGCAATGGTCTCTGAATCTACCTTTTGTACTTCCACATGTGCAAGCATCTTGTCATTCATAAAGGAGAGATGAATGCATGTGTCCGCTATGGGATGCAGGAGTGGGGAGACATTTAGTGCCTTTAAATTTTCTGACTGACATTTCCATGTATTTTAAAGAAGCACATTCCAAATTCTTCCTGTGGATATGCTTCATACACGACAGAGTCCTCCTTCTGCAGGAGAGAGAACTGGAGAGGAAAGTGTTTGGTTTTTAAACAAATGCATTGTTCCTTTCATTATGATTTACAATATCTAAGCCATCTGTCCCCTCTCCCAACCATAATGGCAGGCATTTTTGTAATCTGCAAGGGTTTTGCTAGCAATTCCTGATACACTGAAGAAAACATACAGTGTGCTTAGAGACATGAAAACCGTTTTGAAATTTGGGACTAGCTGAAAGGGTTGTTGCAGCAGGTTTAGGTATTTTGGGATGCTGACATTGCCCTTAGATTTGGTACTGTCTGCTGTGTACTTGCTTCTGTGCTCCCAGAAGATCTGCTCAATCATATTGGCAACCTTCAGTCTCGAAAGACTATGGTATCGCGCTCTGAAAGGTGGTTCTGGCACAGCGTCTAGTGTGGCTGAAAAGGCCAATCCGGGAGTGACAGTCCCTTCCACACTGGGAGCAAGTGCAGTCTGTCCCTGGTCTGTCTCCCTGGCTATGGGTCTTCCTTCTTTGCCTCTTAGCCTCAGACTGTTGGCAAAGTGTCTCTTCAAACTGGGAAAGGCCATGCTGCACAGCCTGCCTCCAAGCGGGCCGCTCAGAGGCCAGGGTTTCCCACTTGTTGAGGTCCATCCCTAAGGCCTTCAGATCCCTCTTGCAGATGTCCTTGTATCGCAGCTGTGGTCTACCTGTAGGGCGCTTTCCTTGCACGAGTTCTCCATAGAGGAGATCCTTTGGGATCCGGCCATCATCCATTCTCACGACATGACCGAGCCAATGCAGGCGTCTCTGTTTCAGCAGTGCATACATGCTAGGGATTCCAGCATGTTCCAGGACTGTGTTGTTAGGAACTTTGTCCTGCCAGGTGATGCCGAGAATGCGCAAGAGGCAGCGCATGTGGAAATCATGCTCAATCATGCTCAATCATACATCTGTAAATACTGTAATAATGTAAGGATAATTGAGATCACCTAAGAATACAAAAAAGAAAAAGAAAAAAAAAGCATCACAATTCCAAGTGTTATTTGAAGTGTTGATAATGTCTAATAGCATTTGAGTTGCATTTGGCTGAACGGCACATTTATTTATTTAAAAGATTTGTACTCCGCTGAAAGCAGATGCATGCAAATCTGGAGATGCTGCAGGAAATACCCAAGGCCTGTTTCCAAGCAATGTTGGAAGTAAGCAATTTGAAACAGAGAAGAAAGAGTGGGAAGAGATGCTCAGCGGCTCCTCTGCCCAGGGATTTTCCCCCTGTCTTCCCCAGCTGCTTAAGGGATTCCAGACCACGGTGTCCTTGCAAAAACATGTCTGGAATCCAAGGGAGGAAGAGGTGGGCAAATGAGGGGATTGGAGGGGAAAAGTGATCAGCAGGGAAGGGTTAAAGGAACTCTTTCCTCTGCACAGCTTTGGGCTCCAGATGGGCTCCACCTAATGGTGCAGTGCAGAAATAGTCTGTGGAGCTTTTCTCACACAGTTCTGGATGTACAGAACAGCAAGGAAGAAAAAGGACCCAATCCTATCCAACTTTCCAGCACTGATGCAGCCATGCCAGTAGGGTGCACTGCATCTTGTGGTGGGGGAGGCAGTCATGGAGGTCTCCTCAAGGTGTTTGTTCCCTTAGCTCAAGGCTGCATTGTGGCTGAAACGGTGCTGGAATGTTGGCTAGGACTGGGCTCTAAGATGTTTATATACGTTAAAAGTCTAAGCCAGTGGTTACCAAACTTTTTCAACTGTGGCTCCCTTAACCTCCTGGGCCATTTGCCGCGGCTCCCCATTAGGCTTACAATCCTATACATTGTACAGGGTGGTAGGTTTTTGTGAGGATTCTGCAGGTCCCCTTTCTGTTTTCTGTGGCTCCCTGGGGAGCCACAGCTCACAGTCTGGGAACCACTGGTCTGAGCCCAAGCCTCAACTCACTTGCACAGAATGCAGAATCTTTTCTTTTGATATATATGGGAATTCTTTACAGTGTTTCCTAAAGTTTGAGGCTATAATGATGATTGGGTAGCAGTGGTCTCTTCCAGTAGCAGCTTGTTTAACCCTTGATGCACATAGACTAATCTACCCTGCCAATTTTGCAAACCACCCAAAATTGGGTCATGGCCCACTGGTGGGTCCTGGACCCACAGTTTGAGAATTGCTGCCTTAGCATATTCCTCACTGTATGTCGTTTGGTGCTTTCATGTTTGTTTGTTTTGTCAGCCTTAGGCATTCTTATTTCCGATACAGACTTGGCTATTAAAAATTATGTTGCTAAGCTTTGTGCAAACATTGTTCTAGCCACTTTGGGAGCATAAAAAGTTAGTGTCGGGACTTAATTGAGGACAGAAGCCAGGGATGGAACAAAGGCTGAGAGTGCATTGTCCCATTCACACATCCAACTGCAGGGTGTGTAATAGCAAGGTGTGAAATGCATGGTGTCCTAGTGTTCATGCGCATGCATTTATATGACTATGTACTAGAGAGATAGGATGCTTCAGTTCTCTACTGATCTGGGGTTAGGAGCTGAGCCCTACAGAACACAGCAAACATTTCAACAAGCATCTACAAAAGGCAAAACTAGGGACAGTTTAAACTTATGGTCAAATGCACAACATACGTCTGACCTGATGGTCAAAAATTATTTTCAAATACTATTTCTCACTCGGCTATGATTCTTCCATGTGAATCAAGTGAATACCATGGAATGCATTCATACATAGTATCAGCCAACAAAGATCAACTTACACAATCCACACAGTGGCTGTGTCACAAGTAGAAAGGAAGAACTAGAAGGGCATCTCAACTAGTTCCAAACTATTATTTTTTAAAATGCACATACATACACACTTTTATAGTTGGGAACATGGGTCGCCATACCCATACCTAGGACTGGAGGACATGGAGAAGCCAGAACCTGAGGAATCATTGGTCTGTGGCTCAGGCCTAATCCTATGTCCCAGAGTGCCAGCGGTACATGTGTAGTGCCAGCTCTGGGTGTCGCGAATGTGCCTTAAAGCATGTTTGTGGCACCCAGGGAGGAGGGAGCACTAATGCCAGCCAGCACCAGTTGGCGCTGGGCCTCAGCGCCATGAAGATGATGTGGGGAGCGGTCAGCAGTAAGTTTAATTGCCAGATGCTGACACAGCTTTTCAAGGGCGGGGTTGGTGGGGGAGGGTGAAACTGGTCAGGGAGGGGTGGATTGGCCTGGGATAGGGGCAGAGATAGTGGCTGACTCTGCTGCCATATCCTGATCTCACTCGCTGGCCGGGAAGCCCAACTTGGGCCTTCTTGAGTCTGTGCCAGCTCAAAAGTAGGTGCAGATCTAAGGAGACCCATTGCTGCCAGCTGCATTCTACCCAGGGTAAGGGAGTAAGTGCTCTCTTACCCCAACTCCTGTGGCTGCCTCAGCACCCATAGGATATAGTGGTGGCCATTTTGGCACTGCTGCTCCTCTGGGCGCCTGGGCATCATAGGATCAGGCTGCCCAAAAGGCTACACTCCTCATATTTATATCAGGACTAACCAATCCAGAAGCTCTGTGTTACCTGTTAATCACATGGCTGGCACTGCACGTGACTTTGCATGAACATAGTTCTAGGTAACTAATCAAATTATGTCCAAGTCTCAGCTCATGAGATTCCCAGTTCAAATCCCATTGTAGCAGCAGTGCCAAGAATACAAAGGCTATCAGTATCAGTGTGCTGATTCTGATACAGGTCACTGTGCTCTTTGGCTATAACAAGCCCAGCACAGGAGGTTCTCATTCTTGTTTTGACATATCTTCAAATTAAGTTTGAAACAAAATTTATTTTGTGTTTTTTTTTGCCTTCTTCTTCACCATGCTGCATTTCCTATGGACATGTTTGTTTAGCACACTTATCCTGAAGTGCAGTTTAATATGATTTTTCTTTAATACACACATACACACACAACAACCCTGAACCTCCTTTGCAGTCATTTCCATATTTTTTGCTGACAGCCCCGCTTGTGGGCCTATTAAATAATTTGGCTAAGCAGTCACCCCAATCAAAGTGTTTTTCCAGCTAATTAGCAGAGCAGATATCAGTGAAAAAGCATATAATTATATTAGCCACAAACAGTTTGACACAGAAAATAAGCTGGTATTTACACAGCTGAAGTGGTGATACTCTCTGCAGGGTGTACAGCTAACCAATGAGGCCTTAATGGGGCTTCAGTACAAAACATAAAATGACAGAAAGAAAGAAATGACTGTGAACTGCACATGTCCCCAACTAAAAAGCCATTTCAGACAGTCCTCTGTACTCTGACTCACAGAACTACAGTTCCCAGGGTTCCCTGGGAAAAGGGAATAACTATTAATCTAGTTGGGCAGTCCAATTCTATTGGGCTGCTGCACTAGCGGAACATGTGCTCCGTCAGTGCCAGTTGCTGTAAAGAAGCCGTAAAACATGTGTTAGAGATTTGCACACTGGCAAATCTATGAAGACCCACCAAAGCAGATAAGCCCGCACAAAAATATATTTTTCTTATGTGTTCCATTTTGAAAAACTAAAGTGGGAGCACCAGAGACATGAGACCCACCAGCATATCTCTGTTTTTGAGAAAAGCAGAAATGTTGAGGTTCCAGAAGTGAGTCTACAAAGCTTTCCCAGGAGGCATCTTTGGAGTCTGCTTAATCCCATCTGTTATGGGCTACTCCCTTATTGCAGAAAATTACAAACAATTGTCTTAATTAGAATAACGCCACTATTTCCATTTCCATTAAAGAAAACCATTAAGAATATTTCCAAATTGTTTTGAGTCAACTTTTTTCATCTCGTAAAAGTTAACCCAACCTTCTTAAAAATGTAACAGTTGTTTCTGGTTATTTCTATGACATAACAAGTCACTAGATGATGATGATCCCATCTTTCTTCCCCTATATTCCCTTCCTGCAGCAAGTCTCCCCGCTCCCCTTGTTCCATTTTATTTGTTATTTAAGCTACAAATACCTGATCAAGCTAGGTTTGCCACTCTTTTACTGGGCCTTTAACAGTTGCTAGAAGTACTGGACCAGAATGAATCAGATTATACTTATCTCCTAATGTGGTCCATTGAATGGAGGGTAATGCAATCACACCTGCCCTGCCCCTCATCTCCTCTACTGCCCAAGTGGGGATAGCACAAGTGGGGATGATTTAGTTCACTGAATTCAGAAATTGGTTCCATCCCTGCATGGATGGATGTGCTGTGTTGGCATGCCGAATGGTTAGGGTGGTCAGGTATGCTTATATGTACTTCCACATGAGGGCTGGATTGGGAAGTAGATGTCATCTGATTTGGCCCACTGTGTTTTAGCAGGTGAAGCTTTTTCTGGCATGGAGATAAGGGATCAGAAAACACTTCATTGGTTTAATTTGTTTAAAGAGGTACATGGGGCGGCGGCAAGAAATAGGGCCTTCTCAGTAGTGGTACCAACATTATGGAACTCCCTTCCCCTTGACTTGAGAACGGCTCCCTCCCTTGAGACCTTTCGGCGAGGCCTGAAGACGTTGTTGTTTACACAAGCCTTCTGACTCTATGGCCTTTTTAACATCTTTTATACATCTTTTAGTTTCTTACAGGCGTGATTCCTCCTTGAACTGCTGTTTTATGCTCTTTTTATTCTGACTTTTATCTGATTACTGTTTTTATGGTTTCTCTTAATGTGTTTTTAATGTTTTTATCTGTTAAATTATGTTTTAATCTGTTGTTTTTTGTTTGTTTTTTTAATATGTTGTAAGCTGCCCTGGGTCCCTTTGGGGAGAAGGGCGGGATAAAAATAAAGTTGTTTATTTATTATTATTATTATTATTATTATTATTTCTGTGACTAGTTAAGAGGGAAGTTGCTCCTGTTGCTTTTGAGAAATGATTATCTATATGCAGTAGGTGTGTCTGTTTGTCAGTGTTCTCCAGTGAAATTAAGGTTTTATAAGCAATGGTCAAACTCAATGGTTCCCAAACTTAACAGGTCATAGTGCTCTTTTTTCATGGCAGCCTCTTCTTCCAAACTGTCCCGGGTGCTGCCATCTTGGATCTTGTGCAATCCAAAATGGTGGTGCCTGGGAGAGCTGGAAGAAGACACCACCGGGTACATCCCATGGTGACCCTGTGAGTTCGCCATGATGCCATCAGGCACCACAGTGCACAATTTGGGAACCACTGGTCAAACTCATCAATCTGGACTATTCCCAACATGGACTGTTGTCTTTGCAAATCCTTTGAAGCTGCACGGGTTCTGCCTCTTTAGCCAGGCATTAGCTTCAAGAATTTCTTTCCTGGGAAAAATGGTCTTCTATTTAGACTCGATAGATTGAAACTTACCAATTAATTTATGCTCTTCCATTCCGTTTAAATGCATAATTTTCTCCAAATTCATTTTCATGATGTCAGGATCACGGACACCAGTTCCTCGGTACACCGTCTCATTTTCAACAATCCATTTGTTTCTGTGTTTTGTTTATCCAAGAGACATTTCTCTTTCACTTGGTATATTCATTATGAAATAATTCTCTGAGAAGATACAGGCCACTGATTTTTTGCAATTTGCATCAGCACACTCTTAAGTTATGTTGAAAGCTAAGGTTTTTGGTCCTCTTGCTTCAGAAGTACATTAATATTTCTGTGACCTTTACCGGGTGGCAGACGAGAAGCATTAGGAATAAAATAACAAACGGAGAGAGACAGGGCACTTGAAATTGCATATGTGAGATCCTGAGCCAAGAAGGAACAAAAGGAAAAAGAACTTGCTCTTTATGAAGTTTTAAACAAAGTTTAAAATAATTATGATACTCTCAGCCCAAAAGGGGCAAAAGAAAAGAGGAAGTAAACATTAAAAAGGTACCAAAAAACCCCCTGGAATTTAATACAAAAACATTTATGTAGGCCCAACATCCTTTGACAAGAGATCTCCTTCTGAGGCGTTACAATAGACAAACAGCAACTGAATTGAAATAACAGTGGTGGGGGCGTTGGGCCTACATATTAAAAACAAATATTCCACATTTTCACACTCTTTGAGCTTCACTTCTTTTTCTCTCTCACTGCTGATTGGGGGCCACCCACTTTTTCCTTTGCCCATGTTGAAGGCTGCATGTCTAGGCTCATCTCCACAATCATAAAATCATTTTGGAAATAAGTCAGTCAGTCGAACTTAAATCTGAGTAAACATGCATCAGATCGCACTGCATAATAAACACAGGGTTGTTGCTCAAAATAGTAGTTCCAAATCAGTTTGTCTGACCACCCCCAAATAACTTTTAAGAGCAACACAACCTGCTTCCTGATACCACGACACTGTGTGTTTCCTTACCTCCACTTCACATCACTGGCTGTTGCTGGCAGTAGGGGAAAAACCCATAACAGTGAGGCAAAAGGGTAAGTACAGCTGCCAGACACTGCAAAGGAGGTGGGTGAACTCAGCATGGATCTGCCATGTTTCTGGCAGTTAATTTATGTATATTTTATTTTTTGAAAATATGCCCTGCTAGATTTTCATATGAGCTCCACACATCAAAAAACAAAATCATTTTTTAAACTGTCAAACTACAAGCCCCAAAACTGGAAGCAGTAGCAGCAGAACAGAATAGGGGCCCAATCCTATCCAACTTTCCAGCACTGGTGCAGCCACAATGCAGCCTAAAGTTAAGGGAACAAATGTTCCCATACCTTGAGGTGGCCTCTGTGACTGCCCTACCATCACAGGTTGCAGCACACGCCCCATAGGCATGGCTGCACCGGCCCTGGAAAGTTGGATAGAATTGGACACTGGGACTAAAATCCTATATACACACTTTCCTGGGAGTAAGCCCCAATGTGTGTGTTTGTCTGTACACCACTTTGGGTTTTTAGAAAAGCAGTATAGAAATCCAATAAATAAATAAATAAGCACCATGAGACATACTTTTGACTAGACATGCTTAGGATTGCACTGTAAGTACATATTCTCCTCAGCAACAAAACCAGCAGTTTTTTTAAAAAGTGGAATAATGCTTTTTCAACAGCAGGAGATCAGCAACATAAACATCAATTTATCTTAAAGGTCTGTTGTTTTGCCTGTTGATTGCAGATACAAATTGTTGGGGAGGGCCTTCCACAGATTTTTCACCACCACTAAGAAGACTCTGTCTAGTGGAGCATGTTGGTCAGTGAAGACACATAGAACAGGACATCAGATACTGTATGGCAAGTGTTCCCAAACTGGGGCGTCATGATGCACCACCCAGCAAAGCCCTACAGAGGTGCTATTGCCCTTTAGGGGTGCAAGGGGGTAAGGCAGTGATGTGATCCCAAAGATCATGCCACTATCAGGAACGGGATGGGGTTGAACTTACCTAATGCAGCACCGGCCTCTGTGGGGGTGCAGGTAGCCCTGTGGACCCCTCCAGAGGACTTCATGTGCATCTACAAGTCTAAAGATAACGATTGCAACCCACTTACGGTTTATGATAGCAAAACCATAAATGGGTCACATTCATTATTTTTAGATTTGTAGAGGCATGGGGAGCCCTGCAGGGGGGTCCGGGGGGGGTGTCTCTGGACATGCTGCATTAGGTAGGTTAAAAAAAAATCTGTCCCTGGCAGCGGTGTGATCCTAAGGATCAAATCACTGCCTTCCCCCCAGTCCCGCAAGCACTTGAGAGTTTGTGAATGGCTACTGTATGGAGTTCACAGAGAGTTACATGTATGGGAGGAGTTGGTCCTGGCTACATACCCAGGTCCCAAGTCATTTAGAGTAGCGCCTTATACTGAACTTGGAAATGAAAATTAGATATGATAGGGCAGTCACATGTATTTATTCATGTGGCTGGCCATTTACAAAACTGGATTGGGGGTAAGACCCAACCTGTGCATTATATAGAATGAGCTGATTGATTTCTGGACTGTTCCACTTCAGACTGCAGGAGGGAAGTCATAATTTAGAATGCTTCCCCGTTTGGGGGGGGGGGAATTCAAAGAAATCCCCACGGCATGAAGTAAATGAATACAGTGGAAGAAAAGTTTCGTGCAGAACTTTCTCTGATTGACTGGCTTACTAAATGCAGGATGTTTTTGCTATGGAGGAGGATTAAAAAAAATGACTCCCCCCACACAACTGCAGTCTGGGACAGATAAGTCTAGCATCACAGTCTTCATAATGTGTGGACTGGGTCTTATTTACATGAAAAAGAGTGCGGGGGGGGGGGAAGTGAAACCTGCCTCACCCCTGGCTTATCTTGTACTCGATGCTTTTGTGCAATTTTCTCACAGCCTGCGTCACTTCTGGTGTCAGACCTCTGCTCAGATAAAACCCTTTAAAGAAGCAGAGCACCGAAAGTTGAGGCAGTAGAGAGACTGTTTTCATTCCCCCCCCTCCCCACATGCTCCTCTTCATGTAACAAGTAAACCATCATCCCTGATTTATCTATAAGTAGGCAAACACATGGGAGGCTATCCAGCTGCACCTAGCTTGACCCTTGTTTCCATCCAAAGGGTTGATTCCTACGTTCCCCCCTTTTAGGTATACATGTAAAAAAAAAGTTTGGCTGGACATCTAGAAAGTGTAACAAACATGATGCATACAGCTAGTGGCCATAAGTACACACTATTCAGTGCTCACTAAGTGCACACTTCCGACCAAGTGCACCCAAGTTTGCAACACACAAGCACGGTAAAACAGAAATGACGTTTTTGGAATAACCACTTGATATAAGGCAAAAAATAAATGAATGAATTCAAGCAGCCATACTGTGTTTCAGTTGCAGTGTAATTTAAACACATATTTGAGGTGTCAGGAAAATAGTTTGATACCTGATGACTTTGGATGAATTTACTTTCAAAGTCTGCATGTTGATGACAAAAGCTTTTGCCGCCCATGGGGAGCGGGATGGCTTTTGTCTTGGCGTGAGCCAAGTGATCAGTTCCAAATGATTACTTGCAGGTGAAAACCAGCTGACTCCTACTGAACAACCTCTCTGAATTTTTTTTTTCCAGTGGTTTAACTTCACACAGGAAGTCAAGCCTTTTCCTGCCCACATTTAGGTAACATTAGCATAGTTTAAGGACAAGACTATGAACTGGTTCGCTCCTAATCTTTACATCCTGGTTGAGGGACTGGGGCAGGAGCATGCTAGCTGATGTACTCTTTTCCTCCTCTCCTGCCATCTCCAGCATACATTCCCTCTTTGGTGCTGACTGTGGTGCAACTGATGTCTGCATCAAAATTAATGTGGCTCCATTGTTATAGCTTAATTAGAGGTTGCAAACCAGTGTCTTGACATCCACTGCTGAACCACTGAGGGTGTGGGGAATTGGCATGGAAAGGTGCTCTAGGACAGTGTTTCTCAAACTGTGGGTTGGGAGCCACTAGGTGGGTCACGAGCCATTTTCAGGTGGGTCCCCATTCATTTCAATATTTTATTTTTAATATATTAGACTTGATGTTACCCTGGTATGTGACTGCATTGGGGGAAATGTTGCACATTTGTACTTTTAACAGGCTATTATGTGTATGCTTTTAACAATGATAGTCAATGGGACTTACTCCTGGGTAAGTGTGGGTAGGATTGCAGCCTAGATGGTTAAAAATTTTCCTGCTTGATGATGTCACTTCTGCTCATGACATCACTTCTGGTGGGTCTGACAGATTCACATTCTAAGTGTGCTAAACGTTTGAGAACCACTGCTCTCAGACCCTGACAATGTTATGTGTCTTCGTTACAGACATACAGCCTGATCCTAAGGACATTTATTGGAAGTAAGTCCCATTGAATGCAATGAGACATACTTCTGAGTGTGTAAGGCACTGAAGCTGCAGGACTGCCCCTTCCTGTAGGATGAAGTATATGCTCCAGTGGCCTGGCTGATTTAGGGCGCAATTCTAACCCAACTTTCCAGCACCTAGGTAAGGGCAATGCAACTCCAAGATAAGGGAACAAACATTGCCTTAGCTTGAGGAGGCCTCCAAACCTGCCACCCAACTGCAGGATGCAGCTCATACTCCACTGGAACAGCTATGCCAGTGCTGGAAAGATGGTTAGGATTGAGACCTTAGATAGGATTGGGTTGCTAATGCAGCACAAAGCCATGCATTGTGACCAGCCAGCTGCTTTGTGCATTCTCAGGAAGGCAGCAAAACCAAGTTTATCAAGGTCTTGATGGGTCTGCATGAACAGTTAGTGGAATGAATTCAGTTTAGTGGGTCCCAGGTAGTTGAATAGCCCTGGTCAAAGTGAAAAGATTCCATAGTAGATTACACTCATAACAACAATTCTCATTTTAGTTAGTCACGCTGCTCCACAGGGCGTGGAGTAAGGACAGGAGGTTAGGACTACTTTTAAATATTTGTGTGTATGCTGCAAAAGACATTGCTGTGATGGGAAGTGAAGTAATAATTATGCTAAATTCCCTACTTAAGTACAGGTTAGGTTTCAGGGATCTGTACTTAAGGCTGCAATCCTAACCATACTTTCCTGAGAGTAAGCCCCATTGAACAAAATAGGACTTACATCTGAGTAGATCTGGTTAGGATTGTACCCTAAGTTAGAAGATACTAACATCAAAACAATTGGTTCTTGCTGGCCCAGCATTATTGTGCCTGTGCAAAAGCACCACAAATGGTTGCACTGGGCCTGCGCAAAAGTACCAGTGCAGCCATTTATAACTTGTACATCCATAACTCAGGTAGCCATTGTATGATTCATTGTACGTTAAGAAATAATAATGAAGAGGTTCTGGGAGACACAATCGAAACATTTCCTGCAGAAATCTAAATAAAGTCCTGTGAAAACAGAGTTTTTATTTTTTATTAAACATTTGTTAATTGGTGTACAATTGGCTACATCATCATATGGCATCTCAGATTTCCCATGTCATGAAAACAAACACACATTTACAAATGTTTGATTCTTGCCCATTTTTTTTAAAGTCATACATTATCTCTTTTCTGTTTTCCATGATCTGTTTCAGAGTTGTGTCACTGGGGGAAAATACTTGTTCAGATTTTAATTCTTTCTTTCTCCTTCTTATTGAAAGAATTTTGAGGTTCAGTGGGTGTAAGGAGTTGTGACAAGGGCCCCAGATGTGGAAATTCAGTTGGCTGCCCATGCTTAGCCATGTACCTGCAATCACAGGAGAAGAACTGCATATAAATGCATATGAATGTGAAATACATTTTGAACTCAGGACTGTTATTGCTATATATGCCTGGAGAAAATGATTACTATTTGCTGAGATTCTATATCACTGCAGATAAATCTGATTGACATTTATAAATCCTTTCTAGTATTGTTTTTTGGCCCCATTCACACACTCCAATAGGTTAATGAGAACTGCTTTCTCATATTGCTATGTCACGCAATGATGGGATGTGTGTAAATACTGAACCATGTGAATGGGGCCATGACATTGGTCCTTTCATCCTCTCACTTGGCTGGGATGGAAGATGACATGTCAGTTCCGAAAGGCCCACAAAACTGACTCTGCCCACACAGTTTCAGTATTTGCGCGCATGCGCACACACACACACACACACACACACACACACACACACACTATAGAATCACAACATCTCCTTTTGTTTTGGGTGATGCAGCAAGGTCAGTGTCTGTCTGACGTAAAGGTTTCATACATCTCTCAAGCGGATAGGTATAAAACCTATCCTAGATTTTTGAAGTCTAAGATGCCTGTCTGTTGTGAAAGTCTGGTAAAGCACAACAGTAATACTTTGCTGTAACAAAATAATCCAATGCATGTCTATTCAGCAGTAAATCCCATTGAGTTTGGTGTATCTTGTAGCTCAAGATAGGTTTTTTTTTTGTGTTGATCAGTCTTGTGAATCCCTCATGTGTCTTAGAGCACAATCCTAACTAACTTAGAGCACAATCCTAACTAACTTTCCAGCACTGGCATAGCTGTGCTAGTGGGGCATGTGTTGCATCCTGCACTTAGGGGGCAGTCGCGGAGGCCTCCTCGTTAAGGCAATGTTCATTATCTTACCTCAGAGTTGCATTGCCCTTATGTCAGTGCCAGAAAGTTGGTTAGGATTGCGGCCTTTGACATGTATCCAGATTACTACTACCATGCAGACTCTTAAAATACAAGTTGGTAAGGAGCTAGCATGGCAAAGATTTGTTAAAGCATGTACACAAAACATCTACCATGCCCCCCCCCCCCACCAAAAAGGGCAAGGCTGGATTACTATCACATCAAAGAGATCATGTGAGTTGACTGTTGCAGGAAGGATGGTTGTGGGCTTTCCCAGAACTAAGGCTCAGCCTGGGTGAATCTGAGAAATGGAGCAAATCATTGTGCTGGTGAGTCTGGTGAAGGGAAAGTGTAGTTGCAAAACCTTGGGGGTCAGCATTTCCTGCGGCTTGTGTCACATTAATTCCAGAACATAGAGAGAAAAAAATTCAAGACATGGGAATCAGTGCCAACATCTAACAATCAAATCTACAGATATAGGCTGGAATCCAAGGAACTGAGTGACTATCAGTAGTTCTGCACGTGTAGGGTGGATTCAATCTTGTGGCTGCCCCTGCCAAATGATAAAGCTCTTTTGAAATTGTGAGGATATTCAAAAGCAGCTTAAGATAAGGCATGGTTCTCTCTCGCTTTCTGTGTCTGCAGCTGCAAGTAGAAAAAGGTCAAAATTCCACTGGAGCACCCAATGCCTTGGGCATGCCTCAGATAGCTCTTTGGATGCTGGTCGTAACATGGAAATATTAAGGATCTGGAGAATATTGGGCTTCTGGCCTATGGAAATCTATGGAACATTAGTTGTGGCTAACTTAAATCATACTGATTTTATCAAGATACAGATTTCTCTGGATTTGGGGGTTTCTGTTTGCTCCATAAATGTTAAATGGAAATACAAAGAGAATCTGAAGTCAGGTGCTGATGTCAAATAATCTGGAGAGCTTTCATTGGAATTTATCTCCCATTTTTTTCTGATGCAAAGAAATGTCATGCTTAATATTTAATTGTTCTTTAATGAAATAACCATAATTAGGATTTTCCTTCTAACGTATCTGAGCAAATTAAGTCATGTGCCTCATACTTACCCATGCATTTGTGAAATTATTGATGGCGATGTTGGTGGAAGATTAGAATTTGCTGGTTGGGTAGCTGACCAATGAACCTTGCCGGTGTATCCAAAGGTGTTTGGCTTGCTAAGGGGAAAAGTTAAAGGGAGAAAAGGAAGAGAGGAATTGATTAAATGGGCACAGGCTTGAAATAATGACTTCCTGTTAGCTGTAATTAAGGCAAAAATGTTGGCTTATGTTGCTGCATATGAGGTGGGGAGTTGAAAGGATCTAGCGAAGAAATGTATACCACATTTACTTCCTCAGAGCAAACATAATTCTCAAGTTTTACAGGACCATGAATTTTTCATTTTTGAGGATGTGGTCCAGATTTTGCATACAGAAAAGAAAGTGTGAACAAACTGTTGGTATTTAAAAAAACAACAATGTTTATTTAAAAGTTTGGGACAACATTTAAATTTTATCTCATTTTACATTTTATATTACTACATTGGATTTCTCACCTTTTTGCACCTTTTTTTGAATTCTGTACAAATATGTATGGAAGAAACACCTAATAATAGAGAAAATGATATTGGATATTCCACATCATCTGTCCATTATGATGTATATCATAGCCACGATACACCTACATGTATAATAAATGAACCTATGTGTAAAAGTGGCCAGTTTGTGGCTACATGTGCTCTCTCTCTCTCTCTCTCTCTCTCTCTCTCTTTGGCTATTTGTGCAAGTTATTCCCATTAGTATAAATAAAATTTTAGAAAAGTTGTTATGGAAAAAATGGTTTCAGCACTTCCATCTAGAAAAATGGAATTGGTGTGTATGGACAAAGTCTAAGATTGAAAGCATCTGGGTATGGGATAGTATATATTATACTATTACACTATATTACACTAGCCATTAGTTATTTGGTTTTTTCTGTAAACCACTTTGTGAAATTTTTGTTGAAAAGTGGTATATAAATACTGTTGTTATTCCCCTGGGGGGTGGGGATAAGAATAGGCCCTCGGTTTGGCTGTACTTGTCATAAGAGGCGACTAAACAGCCACTGGGTAGATGGGACTCGTTAGCCTGGGAAGGCAGCTCATCTGAGAGAAGGAAAACTCTGATCCCAAACCTCCACTGCCTTGTGGCTACATCCAATTATGGAAAAGGCTTCAGGAGTCAACCTCGAGGCAAAATTCGGAGCCGGAGTCCTTGAGGCAGTTCATGGCTGAACACAGTCATGTTCTGGCAACTCCTACGACGCCGCTGGAACCAACCGTATCGGCCTCTGCCTTTCCATTGGACCATTTCAGCGACATGGAGAGGGGGGATTTGCTGCATGGGAAACAGTCTATCCTCCATATCTAGTTTACTCTGCCTTCGTGCTCTGGAGAGGACATTCTGTTCCAGAATCACCATTCAGAGCGCGATACCATAGTCTTCCGAGACTGAAGGATGCCAACAATGTTGTTGTTGTTGTTGTTGTTGTTATATTTTGCTCTCAAACAAGACAGATGGTGAATCTCCAGATGGTTATTTTCATGCCACCTAGCAAGCTGCAATTTGATATGTAGCGCAAGACAGTTGAATTACTAAAAACTCAAAAAATATTTTTACATGTTACAATCAATACCCAGTGCATGAAGTTTATTTCATAATAGAAGCTAGCTGCACTCCAGGATAGAGCATGCTAAATCACACATTTGAAGGCTGTGCTGTGGGAGATATGTTGCTCTTTATACACTAGAATCAGCCTTAATTGGGAAAGGGGATTTCCAGTAGCAGCTAGAAAGTGGAATGTGTACCTGTACTTTGGAAATGCAGCTACACTTACAGGTTATATAAAAATAATTGGTCTAATGGCGCCACACATAATGCAACGACGTCAAATCAGGTGGAAAGCAGCAATGTAGCACAGAGAATGAAGGATGAGGATCCACGGCATGAAATTCCATTATACCTTGCAATATATCCAGCAATATTAGAAATTAGCTTACACCTAATAACTTTGTAAGACTGGGAACATCTGAATCTCATTACACACTGCAGAGAGTTTTTATTTGTAAAGTGGTCTGACCTTTAAAGCATACAAAGCTAGAGCTAACCTGGAACTGCTTGTTACAATTCAAGTTGTTTTGCTATTTGTTGGCTGCTTTCTGTTTGGGAAAAAAAGGTAAGAAAAGAATGCATTTGTGTCCATCTTGAGATGGCAGCAGCAAATGCCAGTCTTTCTGTGATGATTCTCAGTGCAGATTCAGTTGTGTGCTAGCTGAGGGAGAGAATGTGAGCCACAGACCAATCCAAATGGGAAGTTGAACTGGCGCAGGCCTCCCTGTGCTGTCTTTGACTATTGCAAATGTGACATAAAGCATGTTTGCAGCTACTGGTAAGAACATAACATAAGAACATAAGCAGTGCTGGCACAAAGATATGCGAATGCTTGATGGTGCTGGATCCAGTCCCCACGCAGACTGGCACAGGTAAGTGTGCACTGTGCAGTGTGAGGGATGGGAGAGGGTGGTGGGAGAGTTGTGTGGAGTGGTCATTTATGGGTGGGGGAGGATTGGGCCCATAAGGGGGTTGGGTAGGCAGCAGCAGCGCATGCCATATCCTAACCCCTGCTCCTGGGCTGGGCAGCCCTAAATGGCTTCTCAGATATGCACCAGTTAAATAGCTGAAGTGGATCCATGAAAGTACCAGAAAACAAAACTTCAAAATAGATTCAAAAACATTCAAAATCCAAGGCTCTTAGATTAAATCAGTGGTTCCCCAAGCAGTGAGCCGTGAGCGGGGAGCCATGGAAACCAGCCAGAGGAGCCACAGAATCCTCACATAAATCCCACAAACCTATACAATAGATAGGATCGTAGCCCAAATGGGGAGCTGTGGCCAATAGCCCAGTAGGTCAAGGGAGCTGCCAGTCAAAAAAGTTTGGGAACCACTGGATGAGATGGTTACAGTTAGGAGCAAATAAGGCACATCCAGTGTTAAAACAGAAACAAGACATGAATTGAGCATGGTAAATAGAAAAGGTGTTCTTCACATGAGCTTCCACAAGTATATCACACTTCCACCACTTTTACCAACTCAGATTTGAACACAAGCTAGTGTAACACGTGTAGGCAGTTTGGAAAATGTAGAAAATATAAGATAGTCCTAACTGTTAATTACAGGGTGTAAATACAATTGGTACTAAGTGCTAACCAGTAACAACAGGAACTTGTCCTTAAGGAAACAATATCCAGTCCTCTTCAATGAAGACAAGGAACAACTAATGTACAATATGTGAGCTGGATATCTATTAGGCCCTCTAGTGGAAACAATGAGTTCTTGCATTGCAAGAACTGACCATTGGAAACTCTACCACAGTGATTTTCAGTCTTTTTCATCTCATGGCACACTGACAAGGCACTAAAATGGTCCAGGCACACCACCAGGTTTTTGGCAATTGACAAGGCACACCATGCTGCCAGTGGGGGGTTCACATCTCCCATTGGCCCTATTAATAAATGACCTTTCCCCAAATTCCTGTGGCACACCTGTGGACCACTCACGGCACACCAGTGTGCCATGGCACAGTGGTTGAAAACGGCTGCTCTACCAGGAGCAGTCTGCACTAGGGGTGTCAAACTAATTTCATACAGAGGGCTGAATAGCATTCTTGATGCTGGCTGAGGGCCAGAAGTAATGTCATTAGGCAGGAAGTGATGTCATTAAACAGCTCATAACAAAAAATTTTGTTATGTTTTTCTCACTTAGGAACTTATTAGCTGCAAATGACAGAAAATACACAAATCTTGATAATATTTCAAGATATGGGAGAGCCCAATTTTCATGTGGGCTGCCCTTTCAGCAGTGACATCTCAGCACTGCTCAGCAGCTGAGAGCCTGAGGGCTGGATAAAAAGCTCCCACCAGTGGCATCCAGCTCCCAGGCCTTATGTTTGACACCCCTGGTCTACACAGTGCTGTCAGTTTCTCTTCTCTCCACTTGGCTCTACACCACATCAGTGGCTCCATAAAATGTAATTATGAATTTGGGTGGAAGGTCAGGATGGAAAGACAAGTCTTCCTGGGGAAGGCTTTGCATGAGCAGGAGGATGCAGCTTCTGGGGCATTGTACCCAGAAACAACCACACTCTCTGTCTCTCCTTCTGTAGATCTCTTGGTAAGAAGTCCATGTTCCTCCTAGAACGTTCAGGAGGATTGGAACCTTCAATGGATTGGAATCTCCAATCCATTCCTATTCAACTAGACGAGTTTATTTGCTGACAGGAGGGGTGGTGGGGGAAACTTTTTCTCTTCCCATCTATGACTGGTTCCTCTCTAGAACCAACTTGCCCAGGCAGAGGTGGTGAACGAGTGGGCATGCCCGCATCCCCCCTTCTCTTTACTTACATCTGAGCATGATCGGTAGCCTCCCTGCCCTGCATCACTTCTCTTGGAAATGAACATATCAAGGGATGCCTAGCATCTCCTCCACCCATTCACTACAAACAGAATCAGGGCACAGCAGGGAAGCAGCCCATTGTGCTTGTCATAAATAAAGGGAAGGAGGGAGAAAAGAAACAGGGGCAGGTGCCAAATCACCTTTCCCTGCCTACTGGGTGCTTCATAAGCACCAAATAAGCAGGGAGAAGTTGTTTGGAGCTGTGGCAGTTTTCCTGCCGCTTTCCTGCCTCCACTCCCACAGTCACTGCCCTCTGTAGAGAACACAAAAAGCAGCCAGCTGGACTGGTTGGAGGCCAGGAAGCAGAGAGTGGGTGTCAATGGGCAATTTTTACAATGGAGAGAGGTGAAAAGCGGTGTGCCCCAAGGATCTGTCCTGGGACCGGTGCTTTTCAACCTCTTCATAAATGACCTGGAGACAGGGTTGAGCAGTGAAGTGGCTAAGTTTGCAGATGACACCAAACTTTTCCGAGTGGTAAAGACCAGAAGTGATTGTGAGGAGCTCCAGAAGGATCTCTCCAGACTGGCAGAATGGGCAGCAAAATGGCAGATGCGCTTCAATGTCAGTAAGTGTAAAGTCATGCACATTGGGGCAAAAAATCAAAACTTTAGATATAGGCTGATGGGTTCTGAGCTGTCTGTGACAGATCAGGAGAGAGATCTTGGGGTGGTGGTGGACAGGTCGATGAAAGTGTCGACCCAATGTGCGGCGGCAGTGAAGAAGGCCAATTCTATGCTTGGGATCATTAGGAAGGGTATTGAGAACAAAACGGCTAGTATTATAATGCCGTTGTACAAATCTATGGTAAGGCCACACCTGGAGTATTGTGTCCAGTTCTGGTCACCGCATCTCAAAAAAGACATAGTGGAAATGGAAAAGGTGCAAAAGAGAGCGACTAAGCTGATTACGGGGCTGGGGCACCTTCCTTATGAGGAAAGGCTACGGCGTTTGGGCCTCTTCAGCCTAGAAAAGAGACGCTTGAGGGGGGACATGATTGAGACATACAAAATTATGCAGGGGATGGACAGAGTGGATAGGGAGATGCTCTTTACACTCTCACATAATACCAGAACCAGGGGACATCCACTAAAATTGAGTGTTGGGCGGGTTAGGACAGACAAAAGAAAATATTTCTTTACTCAGCGCGTGGTCGGTCTGTGGAACTCCTTGCCACAGGATGTGGTGCTGGCGTCTAGCCTAGACGCCTTTAAAAGGGGATTGGACGAGTTTCTGGAGGAAAAATCCATTATGGGGTACAAGCCATGATGTGTATGCGCAACCTCCTGATTTTAGGAATGGGTTAAGTCAGAATGCCAGATGTAGGGGAGAGCACCAGGATGAGGTCTCTTGTTATCTGGTGTGCTCCCTGGGGCATTTGGTGGGCCGCTGTGAGATACAGGAAGCTGGACTAGATGGGCCTATGGCCTGATCCAGTGGGGCTGTTCTTATGTTCTTATGTTCTTATGACTGCTCTTCGCAGTGGCTCCACTTGTGCAGTGGAGGGTAGTGAATGCAGGGGTGGAGGCAGTGCAGCAAACCCCCCCCCCCCTGCTGGTGGACAGCTCTGCACCCTCTGTCTTCCTGCCTGCCTAATGGGCCTCTTCCTCCTCATCAGGATAGTGATGACTGCTCCAACCAATTTAAAATAACTGGTGAGTCTTGCTCTGATATCTTTTAAAAATAGCTGGAACATCTGTATACTCCATATTTATCCAGAATCTACACAATCAGACAAGTTCCCCTTTTCAGACAACATATATAGTGACAAGAACTGTGGAAACAAGAGTCACACCTGCCTCTTTGGATTCATTTAAAGTGGCAGCATTGAGAATATACACTTAGGGCGCCTAACCCTAACCTATCAATCCTAACCAACTTTCCAGCATTGACATAGCAGTGCCAATGTGGCGTGCACTGCCTCCTGCCTCCTGCAGTGGGAGGCAGTCAAGGGGGGCTTCCTCAAGGTACCTTGGGCCTGCATTGCAGCTAGGTCAGTGCTGGAATATTGGTTAGGATTGCGCCCTTAAATGCATTGTGAGATTATGTGGAACAATTGCTTGGCTTTGCACTCTAAAGGAATTTGGGGAATCAAGGTTCTGTGGATGGCAAGAAAGCAATGCCTAAGGTACATGTACACAGCACATATAGAATTAAAGCCTTTATCTTCAAGGGCCTGGTTTACACAAGTGTATTTACTATCTGAGTGCTGTATTGAGGCATGATCTGCATGTATGAATAAACCATCACAGATATTCCATAGATAGAACTTCCATATTGCTTCAGATCTCTACATGTACAATGCTTTTCAACAGTTAAGGTCCAACTAGATGGGCTGTGGGAGAGTCCATGATCAGGATCTATTGCCTTTTAAAAAGAATATCAGTATAACAGTGGGGTAGAGATTGGTTGAGGACTGAAGTGCTGGGGGAGAGGGGTCATCCTCACTCAGCTATTTTCCTTTTCCTGTAAGCATCAGCTGTGTATGCAGAAGGCCCCAGATTCAATCCTTGGAATCTCCAAGTGAGGCTGAGATAAAACCTTGTTTGAAAATCCTAGCGAGTCACTGCCAATCAATGTAGACAATATTGACTTACGTAGACCATTGGTGTGAGGCAGCTTCATGCATTCATATGACTAAAACACCCTTGAAGCTGCCTTTTGCAGTGGGGGGGGGATGCAGGTTTAACTTGTGCTTTCAGTTCATCATATACTTAAACTGGAAGCAAGGACGAACAAGCTAATTTCAACACCAGACAAGACAGAGGTGCTCTTAGTCAGGAGACCAGCAGCTCACGCTATGGATTGTCAGCTTGTTCCGGATGGGGTTCAACTCCCTTGAAGGATCAGGTTTGGAGTCTGCAGGTGCTACCAGACTCAGCATTGCTACTAGATGCTCAAATGGCAGCTATGGAGGCCCTTTGCCCAGCTTAGGCTACTGTGCAATCTGAGTCCTTTTCTGGATCAATCAGATTGGGCTGTGGTTAACAAAGCACTGGTTACATCAAGATTGAATTTCAGTAATGCACATTATGTGGAACTATGTTTGGCAGCAACTGTTATCCTGCACATGCCCAATCTCGTCTGATCTCGGAAGCTAAGCAGGGTCAGGCCTGGTTAGTACTTGCATGGGAGACCGCCTGGGAATACCGGGTGCTGTAGGCTTAGACTTATACCGTACCATAGTCTTTCGAGACTGAAGGTTGCCAACCAGTAACCAATTATTTGGAGCTGCCCCTAAAGTCACTTGGAAATTCCAAATAGGGTAGAATATTGTTGCATAAGTTTTGACCAGAACAAGGAAGTTTGACCAAGTCATTCCTGCTGGTCCATTTCAAGTGTAATATAAGGAGCCATTTGTAAGCTTTAAAGTGCTTAAAATGTGGGCCTATAGTCCCTGTTGAAATGGCCTGTTCAGAGATGTTGGGAGGGCCCTCCTGTATATTTTGCTAGCAGTGTTGTGAGAGAGATGGTGGCACCTCATATTAGGAACTCATTGCCTTTGGAGATGAGGATGTCTCCCTCTCTGCCAGCATTCCAACAGCAGTTGTTTATTTTCCATAATGATCAAGGTTAATTTTAGTTTCAGACCATGGGATTGTTTTTCGCTTCCCCCCTATTACTGCTTTTGTTATTTTTTTTGTTATTGTTTAATTACTATTATTGTCTTGTTTTTAACTATGGTAAGCCTCACTGGGTGCTTCCCACTGGGAGGAGAAGGGCGAGATAAAAATATTTTAAATTAATAAAATAAGCGAACTAGACATTATGGTAGTTGTGGTGCTGCTGCCAAAATCAGCTGTCCTGTGTCCCCTATTCCTCTTTTCTCCATAATGTCTACAGCTTCTCAATAGGTGACGTGATGTCATCAGGCTGAGTGTTTTGCCATCCTCAACAAGAGCAGGCAATGACAGGAGAGAATGGAGAACTGGCAGGATGATAATAAAACATCACGCATTGAGTGTCACTACACATTACAGGGGAAAGTGGGAGGCTGATCCAGGCAGCTGCCATGCATCTGCCATAACATCTATTTGAAAGGTCACGAGCTGTCAGTAATCCATCATAGAAAAACTGAGTGATATAAATGCATGTGTGAATCAGGACGAGGAGACTACATAGCAAGGGGTTTGAGATTTGCTGGTATCCAGTACTAACACATTATGCAATGAGTTAGAATTACAGAAACACCAGCAAAGGAACATTTATGCAGTCTTCCACATCTTGTTAAGCATTTTGCACTGCCCTCCCTCCCTTCCACCCTGTGAAAGTTCCACAGGAAATCCTCATCTGCAGTGGCCCATTTTTTTCCATTGACTCTTAGAACACCTGCAGAACAAAAGAGTTTCTTAAGGGTTGTAACCTCACTGCAACATTGGTGGGGGAGGGAGGAGTCCATCAAAGAGAGGGGATGAATGTTCTAAGGGTTAAGGAGAAAAAGGGTAAAAAAAGAAACTGAAACAGAAAGAGTTGCTGTAGCAAATCCAAATGCAGATGTTAGAGGAGAAAATGTTTGCCCAGTACTGCTTTCTGTGCATCCCTGATCTGTTGGAAAGGTGCAAGAGCTCAAGGATGGTGTCCAGATGCAAAGCTGGATGTGGCTCCTGTCCCCTGAAAAGTTGTGTAGAAAAAGGGAATTGACAAATGCAACTTTTCTTGCCTTATGCATGACAAGCTGCTCTTTTTAATATTCTTCTTCCACACTACAAGTAAAGGGGCAGGAACAACATCCTCCTTTGCAGTTACCTGCTCCAGATCTGTGAAATTGCTGATTAGCAGCCTGAGGGTTTCAGAGTGCCAATGTGCACATGGAAACGAAAAATGGAGACAATATGTATACTTGACCTAGTCAGTTGTGGTGAGGTCAGCTGTTGGAGATGGGATTGTTCGTCTCCTGTGCATCAGTCTGTTGTGTCCTCATTCAGGACCAGGCTCAGGTGCAGGCTATGTTAACCTCTTCACCTTCCCCATATTTACAGGCTGCACGGAAGAGGTGATCAGAAGAGCCACAACAAACAGTCCTAGGCGAGGCAGCATAAAGAAAACAATCTTTTCTCCTCATTGCATGCACAGCATATGACTCTACTACTGAGCTTAGCAGTAGTGCACATACTGTACTTTGCGTACAGAAGGTCCAAAATTCAGTGTCATCTCTAAGGAAAAGGATATCAGCTGACAGGACTGGAAAGTCTCCTGAGTTGTTCCCAATCACAGTCAATATTGGAATAGATGGAGCAATAGTCTGACTCACTATAAGAAGCTTTTTAAAACACAAAATATAAATGAGGTTTGGGTATTTTTGACTCTCCTTCAAATACCGGAAAAGTTTAGCTCAAGCAATATTATATGAGACACTCCCACTCTAATGGACACCATCATGCACATATTGGGCAGTCCCTGTGCCTTGGTGCAGCTT
Organism: Tiliqua scincoides; assembly: GCF_035046505.1. Taxonomy (NCBI): domain Eukaryota; kingdom Metazoa; phylum Chordata; class Lepidosauria; order Squamata; family Scincidae; genus Tiliqua; species Tiliqua scincoides. The sequence continues at coordinate 67,055,788 of NC_089825.1, read as the reverse complement.
TGCCTCTCATTTATTGAGCTGGGCAGCAGGCTTCTGCAGCGAAGAGCATTAGAAAGTTGTGCAGGCCTGACTCTATGCCACAGGCAGGCTGAGGACAGTTCTGCTTCTATACAGATATGCCACAAAGCTTGGCTGCCAGTGCCACAGCTTGTAGATTGGCCATCAAAAATCTGCAATCAGATCTGAAAACAGTTGAAATACATCTTTTCTCCTGACAAGAAAGTATTTTAAAGTTTCAGCCACATTAGCCTTTTGCAGCCAACACAATAGAGTGCCTTATGACACCTTAAAGGCTAACGGACTTATTATGGCCATAAATCTCATGTCATAAAATAAATCTCTCAAGTGTCACAAGACTTATTTTAAAGTTTAATATTTACACTGAGGAAACATGCCTTTTGGACAGCTCCTTTCCCATTCAATATGTTGTCTGCAGTTACATTAATGCAGTGATTTTTGAGCTTTCTACCCTTTCCACAATCACCTGTCATATGCCCAGAAAATGCACAGCATTGGCCAGAACTGAGAGTGTGTCCAAGTCACCTGTAGTTGCACCTTGCAGGAGAAGATTAATAGTGGTGGGCAAGCTAACATTAAGACAGTAATTCCCAAACTTTTGTGATTGGCAGCTCCCTTGACCTCCAGGGCCACTGCCTACAGCTCTCCATTAGAGCTATAATCCTACACATTGCATAGGATTGTGGATTTTTCAATTTTGCTGTTCTGCTGCTTGGTTTCTGCAGCTCCCCAGGGAACAACAGCTCACAGTTTGGGAACCACTGCCTTTAGAGAAACATATATCAGCCATTACATCTCACTGAGGAACTCCTAGTATACTTTCAGGGAACCTCAAGATCCTCCTGAACAGTTTTAAAAATGCTGTAATAAATCAAGGACTGACTTATTTGATGTCAGTTTGTAAAAAGAGCAATAAAATAAAGCAGTGTTTCTGGGTTTATTTCAGGTGGGTCCCCATTCATTTCAATATTTAATTTTTAATATATTAGACATGATGCTGCCATGGTATATGACTGCATTTGGGGAAATGCTACAGACCTGTACTTTTAACAAGCTACTATGTATATTCTTTTAACAATGATAGTCAATGGGACTTACTCCTGGGTAAGTGTGAGTAGGAGTGCAGCCTAGGATTGTTAAACATTTTCCTGCTTGATGATGTCACTTCTGGTCATTACATCACTTCCAGTGGGTCCTCACAGATTCTCATTCTAAAAAGTGGGTTCCGGTGTGAAATTTGTGAGAACCACTGAAATAAAGTATCCCATCTTTTGTTTCTATACTTTTAGGTGAGCCCCTCTCCAATTTTGTTTAAAATACTCTGATACCAGTAGTTTATTTAAGAAAAGATTTAGGAATAGCATCCAGAGGAAGCACTCATATTTTCAATAGGCGAGTGCTAAATTAACGAATCAATAAACATTTTTGTGGTTTAGCATATTCAGAGGACATCTAGTGGCCAAATGTTGTATTTACACCTTATGGATAGATGTTCTGCTTAAGAAAAAATTATATTGTATATAAAGACTCTGTGAGCCCCAACTACCCACCCACAGGCAGCTATCCATTGCATTTCTGCAACATCAAAGTCAGTTCTCTGGGTGACCTTCCTGCTGTTTTAGGAGGCGCTCATAATGAATGTATGAAGCTATCTTATGCAGAGTCAAACTGTTCATGCAGCCCAGTACTGACTGCTCTGCCTGGCAGTGGCTGTCTGTGGCAGAGATCTTTTCCATCACCCACTCCCTGATAACATTGGGAGCAATCAACACAAGAAGCCAAGTATGAATGGGTAATTCTTGCTCTTACAGACTGTAAAAGCAAAACCTTTTACCTGTAAGAGTGAACAATGCCTCCAATTGCAATGCAGAAAAAGGGATCTGAAGTATGGGAAACATGGATGTACCCAAATAGACAAATAATGATGAAATTTCTCTGTCCACTTCAATGGATGTTCTTGTGGCACAAAATTAAAATTGCTCCTTCTCCTTCAATGTGATTAGAGTACAGGACTAATTATTATGAACCATTCACACAAAAAGCTTTATTGTCTTCAGTCTTTCTAGTTTCACAATAATTGTGTTCTATTTATAGAACCTGAAGCTGAGGGATAGTGAGTTCAATTCAGCAAATGTTAATCACACTTAAAAGCTGAGCTACACAAGTCAGGTGAATAACATCTTGCATACACTTGCTGGACAATACCATCTCAGATTGCATTCTTTAGTAATAACTTTAATGAGTTATGTAATTTTGCTATCTGTGTAGCATGGCTCTTAGTCCCACTGAAATAAGTGGAACTAAAGTGCACAATTAAATGCCAACATCCTATAGATATCAGAGTATCAGGCATGTCAAAGCTTGGCTGCACTGTGCCAACTCATTTGTCCTAGGGCAGTGTTCTCCAGCATTGGGGTCAAGACCCCAATGGGATCACGAAGCCTTAGTTATGGGGTCGTGGCAATTTAAGGGAATGAAAAGGATCGAAGACCACTCGACTAGAGCAGCACCAGGTAAAGGGGGAGTCATCTGGAGTACTCATTTAGGCATCAGGAGATTGTAACCTGGTCCTGCTCAGGTTCTTAGCAGTTGTGCTAAAATAGCTTTTACTAGTACCAGGCTTCATGGTAACTTTTTCTACTCTTTCTAATAAGTATATTTGGTTACAGTGAACAGAACTGGGAGGTCATAATGGGGGCAGAGAGTGGGTAGTGACAGGGATGGGGTGGGCGGATACTGGCATGGGGCTGGATAGCTGAATGAAGATTTGAACTCAGGTCACAGTGGTCTAACTTCATATGCTTTGATTCTAACAACTTCAGGTCCCACTTGGAAGCAGGACAAGGAGATTGCCAGGCTATCTTTAGTCAAAACTCAATTTGCAGGTATGATATAATCAAGAAAACTAAGTTTTACTTACTAGGAAGACTGAACATAGTGTGGCTTTGTGGTTTGAACTTTGCCATGAGTAATTAAGTCTACATAGGGATTGTCTATGTCATCAACATTCTCTGCACCAACTCGGCCTCTGTTTGGATGAGAAATGGAAAGAAAGTAAAAGGCTTACTGTATATATAATTTATAAAACAGCTGGCTGAGGTCACTGAAGCAAGCTCCTTGTTCTAAGTTTTTCGTTATTTATTAAATAGGTCCAGAAGAATATACACAGATGAATTGTCCTGTCTGCAATCATATCCCAAGATGAACAGGAGGTTAATCAGTACTTGGATGACAACATTTAACCATATGCATATCTGAAGTGGACAGACTTGTGAAAACTGGAAAATAATGTGAGAAACAGTTAGAATCTCTGTTTCATCCACCATCTTTTATATTCAGCTCTAGGAAAGTGTATCAGTTTAAAACAGACCTGTACCATCTGTGGCTCAGCAACTATGTTCAATGGCGGGGCTTACTTCCCTGGAAGTGTGCCTACATTCGCAGCAAAAATGGTTTTTCCATTAGTCTTACTATTATTTTCGCTTGCCTTACTGTCAACTTACATTTCTTTCAGAAGAGTTTCTGCTTCTTTTTGTCCTCTTCAGTTGAGTAAGATTTTTACCTTTCAGAGGAAGCCTTCTTGCCTCTTTTGGCTTCCTTGAAACTGCTCATTAACCACACTAGTATCCTCTTGGACCTGTTCATACCTTTCCTAATCTAAGAACCATTTAGCTATTTGATTTTCTCTGTAAACTGCTTTGCGAACTTTTTTGTTGAAAAGTGGTATATAAATATTCTTAATCTGTGTATTTTTTCACTGACTTTGTCTTTAAACCTTTCTAATTTAAAAAGCAAAGTGTTAATAAGCTTGCTGCAGGAAGGGAAAATACTTCAGGGTGTCATCTTAACTCTCACATATGCTTAACCTACCTCGTTATTTACCCATTTACTCAACATTTTGGGACAAGTATAACTAGCATACACCTGTCAACTGCAAGGAGCAGAGGAGAATCAGGATCAGGATCACAGGGAGGGCAAATGACAGAAACCTTATGCCAATCTGGATTGCCCCCCCCCCCACACATAACTGTTATTTCACACAGGTTGAATTATGCAATTAGTGTGGTGTGTAATTTGGCCCTTAAGTCTAAGCATAACTGCAATTCAGACTGTAAAGTGTTACAGAATTACCTCCTCAGTATTTCTCTGCTTAGCACAAGCAAATGCATGGTTTTGATAGTTGATGTTTTGGGTGAATGGTTACCAACAGCCCAAGGGTGGTGTGTGGAATGTCCTGAAACTGTAGTGAGTTGGGATGGGGAGGGGATTTAGCACTTAGTGCCCATCACAATTAATATCTTGATTGTACCCATCTGTGTACTGTTTATAGTCTAAAAGGATCCAATTGGTTTTTAATTGAAGGTTTTTTTTTATGTTACCTACAGCAAGGGTCTGCTATGGTTTTGGGCCATTTCACACACCCACCTACTCTTCTTGCGTACATGTCTAGCTTGACCACTAGATCCACCACATTCCTGTTTGAAATATCACATCTCCTTCATTCATTTGTAATCTCTTCTGATTCTTTGATGCCACAGTGATTCAGATCAGGCACATGTGTTCCTTTGCTCCTATGGACTGGGCTACAGGTCATCTACTCCAGGGGTGTCCAAAGTTTTTGGCAGGAGGGCCACATCAGCTCTCTGACACTGTGTCGGGGGGCTGGGGGGGGAAGGACTTAATTTACATTTAAAATTTGAATAAATTTACATAAGTTTACATAAATGAATATATTAAAGATGAACTTATATGGATGAATGAATGGTCTTGCAATAGCTCAAGACCTATAAAAGGCCTTGCAGAAAGCAAGGCTAGCCTTTTCTTTGCTGCCGCTACTGCACCATAGACGTGAAACAGTAAGCAATGGAGGGAGCCCTCATCCCACCTCTCACACGAGAGGTCAAACAGTCACTCTCATGCTGAAAGCAGTTGTGTTGGGCCAGTGTGGGCTCCAACAAATCTCCAGAGGGCCAGAAGCTCATTGGAGACTGGGGGCTCCCTGAGGGCCACATTGAGAGGCCCCCTTGAGGGCCACAAGTGGCCCCAGGGCCGGGGTTTGGGCACCCCTGATCTACTCTGATGCTGGGGGGGGGAAGAGAGGATAATCCCTGCTTAAGATAAGAGATATACATAATTATATAAAAGTTTTTACTTACGTGTAGAGGGGAATATGCTGAGTTCGAGAATATGGGCTGACACTGTTAACAATGAAGCACACATTAAATCAGTGAATATTTCTGGCAGATACAGAAGTGTTACCTGGTATGGTATGCAAATTCTTATTCCACAAATGGGGGAAGTAGCAAAAGATTCTTTTAGCTGTATGATGGTGGTGGGAATATGTAAGAACTCTGCTAAGAATGTAGCAGACCATAAAATGCCACAAAGCTTAAGAGCATCTAGTCCAGCAACATGTTTCCAACAATGGTCAGCTTCACAGGACTCTGGAATGCACATAAGCAAGGCACAAAGGTAACAGCTCCAATAGTTAACAATGTGTTCTTTGCTTTTGTTTTTATAAGCAATAATTTCTCAAAATCTATCCTGAGTACCCTAGTCAATATCAAGGGTTAATTACTGCATGAAAGAATATTATATGCAAGGATATATGAAAGAATATATATGAAAGAATATATATGCAAATAACTTTTATCTAGCCTTGTGTGTGTTCTATGCATCCACTTATTGATGCTGAATTCGACAAGCCATCCTGAAAATCTCAGCCTTGATCTGTTTCAAAAATTCCATCTTAGCAGGGAAAAGCCTAGAAATACACAGGCATTTTCTAATCTAGAGAGTCGAAAAGGAAGGAACAGTGATTGTGGTATAATAGAGTGGATTCAGATGGTCACCAGAAGTGGGTTGGTTCATCCTTCTAACATGAAAAGTAGGAATGCACAGATCCCACTCACTAAGACCCATTTCACTGAGCTCCATGAAATGTTCCCATCACAAGGAATCAATGCAGGTTCCCACACATCTGGCACCCCCAGTTCTGATGAATGCCTGAGAGCCCAATCCTGAGCTCTTAGTGCTGGTCCATCACCAGCAGTGAGTGTTGCAAATGTGCTGCAAATCTGCAGCCCTCAGTGCAGATCCAGCACCAGTGCTAGTTCAGCGCCTGCCGACACTGGACTAGCGCCAGTGGACCACTGCTGCTCCGCCACTCCGTGGTCATCTGAACCATGGGGCAGTGGAGACATAGGTGGGGGTGTGGGGGGAGGCAGGGAGGAGGTGTTCCAGGGTGGGGGGAGCATGGGGAGAGGGTGGGGAGGAAGCATGCCGGGTGGAGGTAGTGGCACAGGAGAGAGGTGGGACCGGAGGAGCTCTGCTCCTCCACATCCAGCTCCTCTGTGTTGGGCCGGTGGCTGCCGCAAAATCAAGTACCCCCTTGTAGGGCTGCTTGCCTTATCCTGGGGAAGGGTGCAAAAGTTCCCTTCCCCTGAGGAGCCGCCGATGGCTGCCCTGTTCTGCGTAGGATGCTGTGGCAGACGTTTCGGCACTGCGGCAGTCCCAGCACAATGGGATGCTCAGGATTGGGCTGCCCATCAGCCACATCTGGGTGGGCACACTGTGATAAGCCTTGTATAATGTGACTGCAGTGCAGTTTTGGTAGTTTCAATCACTGTTGAGAGGCATTTCACATCATTTAATACACGGAGCTACACCCATAAAGTTTGTTGCAAGCACTCATTCACATAGGTGGTTGTGTGTATGAGCTGAATGAATTTCAACTATTTCACCATGGTAGCAACAGTGACAATGTTCAAACAGTGACAATGGAGCAGATAACAGAGCCCTGTATTTTTCTCTCTTCCATGGCTCCTAGTTACTGTATTACAGTGGGCCATTGGTATCCTTGGGAGATCTTTTCCAGGCTCCCACATGGATACCAAATTCAGCGGATAATGAAATCTATTGGGGGGGGGGTCATGCTGGCAAACTGGAAGTGCCTTCCAGTTACATCAAGGAGGCCTTCTGAGGCATGGAGAGACTGTGAAAGGCCTCCCCACACCTCAGAACACCTCCCAGCTGGAATGAAGGCACTTCCAGTCATGTCTGGGAAGTCCTATGAGGCCCTTCAGCTGTGGACTTGGTACTAAATGTGTGTGTTAACCTTGTTTCTGTACCTTCTTTTACAATCTGCACAGAAGGGGCAGAGCGAAACAATTCAAAATCACATCTAAGACCATGACTTTAGCTTTTAATCCCCACTGCAATTTCCAGCCTGATATTGTGCCCCCTCAGTGTGCTCTTTATAGTACCAAGAAAAGCATTTTTCTACTGAAAGTCACAGAACAGAACAAAATTACAAATAGCATGTGTGTGTGTGTGTGTGTGTGTGTGTGTGTGTGTTCTGTGTGCTGCAGCTCTGCCCACCATGCTGAGCCCCTTCAACTGTCTGGAGCTTGTGCCACGGTCTCACTGCTGGGTAGTGGGCAATTTGCAACACCCCAGCAAGTGTCTTGCGATGGCCCCGGGGTGTTGTGATACACAGATTGGGAATTGCTGTGCTAAACCCTCCTACCCATTGCTATTTGACATGCCCTCATCCCTATTTCTAAAAAAAAAACAAAAAACAAATAAAGAAAAGGTCAAAAGCATGTATTTGCCTGTAAAAGTATAACCTAATTATCAGCGGATTTTTCACCATGGTTTTATTTCAGGGCGAGTGAGGTTGACCATTTACATTCAAAGATAAACATGCCTTTAGGAAGTGGTTAATGTCTTAAAATTCCAAAAGCAATTAAAAAACCTTTAGGCAGCAGTTTAAAAACTGCCTGCTTACCATGGTAATGGGGCAGGCACACAATCAATCTCTCTCCCTCTCTCCAGGGCTTAGATCAGCTTAGTTTCTGCTGGAAGGCAGACCCCTCCCTTACCCCTGGAGCACTTGCAGTTGAAGGAATGCAAAGCAATCAAGAACCAATTTTCGCTTTGCATTATTTTGCTGCTCCAGGGGAAGGGCGGGGTCTGCTTCTCAGCTGAAAGGAAGCTGTTCTAAGTCCCAGAGGAAAAAAGGGAGATTGATTGATTGATTGCTTACCTGCCCCATTACCATGGTAAGCTGTTTTTAAACTGCTGCCTAAAGGGTTTTTTAATTGTTTTTGGGTGCAATCCTAACTTGTGCTGGAACAGGCAAGCCAGGAGGCTTGCACTGTATCCAGTGCAGGATTGTGGTCAGAAGTGGTTTAGCCAGAGGCAAGGGGAAACTCTTCCCCTTACCCCTGGGTAAGGGCTGCTGGCCCCAATGGGTCTCCTTGAACTTGCGCCACCTTCTGAGGTGGTGCAAGTCCAAGGAGAGCGGAGTGGCTCCAGCCCCGCCTCCCTCTCCTCACCTGCCCGCCCCCAGGGCTGCCTATTGCCCTCCCTCCCCCTGCCCAGGAATGCCTCCCTCCCCCCTCCTCCCCACCTCCCCACACCTACCTTTTCCGCTTGTGTCAGCGCAGGCGGGCCGACACAAGAGGCTGAGGAGAAGCTGGCGCAGAGCCGTCTGTCTGCCTCTGCAGGCTGGTGCTTCTCAGAGCGCTGACCTGGCTTCCCCTCGAGGAGGCGCAAACGTGCTTTATGGCATGTTTTCAACCCTCCCAGGCTTGCTCAACTAACTCAAGGTTAGGATTGCACCCTTTGTTTAACACAAAAATTGGCATCCACAGAGGTTCCTGGAATGGAAGACTCAACCTGTACATCGAATCTGACCTTTCTTCTTTAGTAAGAGTACGCATACTAGAATCCATATACTTTAAGAATAAAGTTTGTTCTTTGGTCAGTTATTCCCTGAATAGCTTTTGCTTGAACTGTGTTGGGACTTTCCCAAAAATTTTTGCACAGCAACCCACCTCATCTTCTGTGGTGGGCCGTAACCTGATGCTCCCTGTCATGCTGTAAATCCTTATTTGGAGCCTCTGGAGGCCACTTCCGGGTTGCACTGGGCCTGTGACCCACTCCATTAGCCTCTGTGGGCCCCAGAATGCCAGCAAAAGCAACCTGGAAATAAGTTGAGAATACAAACCAGAAGTTGCTTCCTTGCGGTATTCCGAGGCACATAACAAAGTCACAAGCCTGATGCTACCCAGAAGTGGCCTCCAGAGATTCCCAGTAAGGCTTTGCAATGTGGCAGGGAGCACTGGATCATGTCACATCAATGGGTCGCAACCCACAGTTTGGGAAACACTAGTCTATACCATTTGGATTATTCTCATATTCTGTGGGAGTTTCTCCTCACTACAGAAACGGCTGTCTTCCTCCATTGATTGTAAAAAGCTAGCCTTATGACTGAGAAGGAATTCAGTTTTTCCAGGTATGACTGCAGCTAGAATGTGACCAGTCATTCACTCACCAATTTTTAACAAGAAAAGTGGGTTGGAGACTAGGTAGTAAACTACTTGGACCAAGGGTTGGGCCTCTGTGACCACAGCTGTGATCTTATCTAGCACTCTGACTTTCCTGAGTGAAGCATTAAGAAATCCAACCAACAAAGGACCTAGTTGATCATGACTGGTTTTCATCAGTCAGGAGGGGCATGGGATCAAATCACTTGTAGTCACCTTCTCATTGTACCCACCAAGCACACTTGCTGTGCTAGCAGGTTATGACTGAAATCAGTGAGTATAAATGGGACAATATTGAACTCTGATGACTCAGGCACTGACGGAGCAATCCTAACCTGTGCTGGAATAGGCAGTCCAACTGGCCTGTGCTGTATCCAGTGCAGGTTTGGTGCAGACTGGGGCACAAGAGAGGAAGGGAATTTTCTTCCCCTTATCCTGAGAAAGGTCCCAGGAAGCCCTATGGGAATACTCAGATCTGTGACTGTGATTTCGCGAGTGCAAAGCAGAGCAGCCCAAGTAATGCTGCTTCAGCCAGGGACAGGACCTACATCACTGTGGCTGGTGCCACCCCCTCTCGGGCCCAATCTGGCCTCTGCCCCGAAATGCCCCCTCCCTGCCTCCGTTCCTTCCTACCTGGCCCTCTCCCACCCCCATGCCAGTCTGCCTGGGCTGGCACAAACCTCCTGCCTTTGCTGCAGGGTTTGCTCTGCGAGGCCAGCACTCATCCATGTGCTGGCTTATCCTACTCCCAAGTAGTCACAAATGTGCTTTATTGCACGTTGCAGAGTGAACTCTGCAAAATTAAGCTTATGCTTACTGCTAAATTCTTGCCTTATCTTATTTTAAAAGTCTCATTATGTGAAATTAAAAAATAAAATCTGTGTTTTTTCAAGTTTACAAATAATCAGAAATCATAAAAAAGAAGAAACTCACAAAGTAATTGGCTTGAGTGGTGCTGTGAAGGATCTTTTTTGAAATCTGTCCCAGAGGCCTCCAACAACCTAGGATGATGAACAGAATGCTTTTGGGATTACCAGCAGTGTGTGAGGTTAACAGTAACCACAGTTACAGCCATTATCGTATTTTTTCAGTATACAAAAGTGCTTTGCAAACTGTAGTTCATTTTTGCAGCCCTAGACAAGCCAGAACAATAAGAGGTTTAAAACAACCCTATCGTATATGCTTGTGATTGTTTGGCTTGGTTGTTCACATAATGCAAGAGTAAATACAGGTTGTGCCTCGTTATCCACTAGGGTTCTATTCTACAACTCCCAGTGGTTAAAAAAAATCAGTGGATATTAAATCAGTGGAAAAATAGCTTTGAAGACCCACTTCCAGGTTTCTTGCTCCTCTATTGCCATTCCAGAATGCATTGGTATTTATGCTATACTGCATTCAACCACTAGATGGGGTGAATAATGGAATCTAATGGAATGAAATTATAATGACAGGTAGATCCTCATTATTCATGAGGGTTCCATTCCTGGAACTCTTGCGAATACTGAATTTCACGTGAAACGAAGTCACACGAAATTTGGTGTCCAACCAAGCTCCGAACATGACCGGAGCCTTCCTCCGGTTGCATCTGCAGCTGTTCTGAGGCCCATGGAGGCTCAGGAGGGCTCAGGCTCAGGTGGGGCCAAGTCTGGCTCCACGCAGGTTCTAGGGACCTGCATTGAGCTAGATTTGCTGATAAAAATTACATGTATTTAACAGCACAAAGGTAGGAAATTGGATATTGGTGCTTTTGGTTCCTTGTTACAAGGCATTTAAAGGTGGACCTCAGTATCAGTGTAAGTCAAACCAGTGGATATCAAATCACTGGTTACCGAGATCCTATAAGGTTCATTCAAAAATCTTCTATAAATCCTTTTAGTTCTAAAATCCTGCAAAGAGAGTGAGTGCTGAGGTAGTGACACTTATTTTAACATCATCCATGCCAATGAAGTTCTTTACTGGAAGCACTGATCATGATAGGGAGAAGGAGGATGATAAGGAAGAAGATAAAGGAGGATGGTAAAGGAGAAGGGAGATGATAAGGATGAAGGCAAGAACTGAAAGGGCATTGTTCTGGGAGACAGACTTATCATTGGATAGGACTTCTAACTAGTGTAGCAGTATAAAGTTGTCTGACTGATTGGATCCATATTGTGTTACCTAGTTCAACTGGCAGCAGCCTTCCAAGATCTGAGACAGGAGTCCTTTGCAGTCTTCTTACAACCTTTTAACTAGAGTTTCAGGAAATTAAGCCTGAGACCTCCTACATGCAGTGTGTGAGCTATGCCCCTGTTTTGTTACAAAAAACCATAAACACAGTACAATAATGTTCACTGACTTGGCTTATTTCTGGAACAGGTTCATATTGTTTTAATGTATTACTCTGAGTCACTTCATCAGCCTTTCGTTCTAGTGTTGAATCTGGAGGCTGGGCTTTGGGTGGTAACATTCTATCCCAGGGAATTTCTTCATAAGCTCTACAGCATTATTAGAAATAAAATGAAGCAACAGTGATTATTCTATTATTTAAAAATGGTTATTATAGTTGCCTTACAAGATAGTATCTACAGCAGCCAAATTACATACACTTTTTTGCAAAGATGGGCAAAATTCTCTAATGCTGGAACAAAGCAGCTGTGATATTCTACTGTACATATAACAAAAAAGAGGCTGAGAGCCCAATCCTGAGTTTGGCGCTCCGGCTATATGCCGGAGCATACTGTCGCAAACATGCTGTAAGGCATGTCTATGAGGCTTACCGCCGGGCGGGCACCTGTGCTAGCCCAGTGCTGGCTGGCGCTGGGCTCACACCGGGCAGGCACCTGTCCTCCGCTGCTCAGTGGTCTCGGCACGGTAGGCGGGACGGGGGCAGGGAGAAGGCATTCCGGGGAGAGGGAGGCAGACGGAGGGTGGAGATAGGATGGGGAGGAGGCGTGCTGGGAAGGCGGGAGGCAGAGAAAGGGCAGGAGGGAGGCGTGCCGGGGGAAGGAAGGAGGTGGGTCCAGTGAAGCTCTGCTCCACCTGATTCAAGGTGTTCGGGCTACACGAGCAGCTTTACCTGTACAGTGAGTGGCCCCATTGCGGGGCTGCTTCCCTTACCCGGGAGAAGGGGACAAAAGTCCCCTTCTCCCAAGGCGCCACCCGCAGAAGGCCGAGGTACGCAGGATGCAGCAGGAGCCATTCTTGGCGCCGCTGCAGCCGCGCGCCCCGGACAGCTCAGGATTGGGCTGTGAGTCATTTCTATATGTACAGGGAAAGAGATTAAGCAGCAGGGAAAAAACCTTCTTTCAGCAGGAAAGGATACCTGGATATATTGAGAAGTGCAAAATCTGACTAAAATATCCAGTCTAGTTACTCTGTAGTAACTATGCTATGCTGAAAACTCTGAAGCACCTGAGTTTTTCGGTTTCTTTTATGAATGATAATATATTACAAAGTTAATCACATCCTAGAAACTACTGATGTGGGATCCTCACATAGCATTTCAGGTATGACATGAAATACTATGAAATTTGGTACACTTGTAATCTCAATTATGAGAAACACCTAAAAAAACCTGACATTATTATATTTCTCCTCCTAAACAGAAATGCCCTCTTCAAGTAGTTAAGCTACTCCCAGACTTGCTAGGAAGTGGATGTTTGGTAAACAGATAGTTTAAGGACTAAAGTAAATGTGAGCCTGATTATGGATCTCCAGTAGTTTTGTTTCATTTTTGTTTGTTTTGTTTTAATTTAATAGCAGCTGTGAGTGCCCTCCAAATTGGATCTGCGGTATCATTGCAGAACGTGGGATTAAACCTTTTCCTCTTGCACTATTTTCAGCCATAACTCTTCCCTGCCATCTCCCATTTGTTCTGTGGAGAGGCAAGGTATGATTCAAGCCCTTTGCTCTTAACTTTTTTTTTTAAGTGGGGGATCTGGACCACATCTAGGTAAAATGTAAAGGTAGTATTTGTTTTTAATTGACCTTGGCTTTTAACAATAACTGTTTATTTAATTATGGTTCTACTTAACGTTTCTGCACAGAAACTTGACAGAAACAATGCATTTCTTGCATGTATTAATCATTGTTATGTGGCATATTCGCTTGAAATGAGATAGGAGAATAAAAGATCACTGCACTATGTCCACTGCTGCCAGGGGGTGTGAGCATCAACAGGAGGGACAGTGGGAGATAGAAACTGAGTTTAAAAAATATCTCTTTACTAGAAACAGAAGTTTACCTTTGTGTCGTTGAGGTGTACATATATTTCCGAGCTTTCTCATCTCTGCTGGCTTCAGAAGGATCACTTGACTTCATAAGAAGATAAAGGAACAGCATACAATGATGATGCAGCTGTTGGTACTTCAGCTGAGTTATTTTCCAAATTGTAACGTCTCAAACACACATGTATACCTTTGCTATCTTTACTTCCTTGCCCTGCTCCTGTGTTGTTAAGATTAGTCTTGCACCCTTAAATGAAGGTGAAGCTTTCCCAACACTTACTTCTATGATAGAAAATGCTTCACTTGGAAAATGTCTGTTTGTGTCAGGCTGCTGTAAAACATGCAGGAGAAAGGCTAGAAAAAGATGGTAACTCTATATGGCTATAAGTGCCACTGCTGTAATCCAGTGCTATTTAATTCAACTGAGTTAATTCAGTGCTATTTCACATCTTAGAACAGGGATATGATTGGTCTTGCAAATACATGTAGTGTCATGTGAGGATTCACCCTGATGTGTTTAGATTTTAGTGTATCTTGAAATTTTATATATGCAAACCTTCAAAGAACACATCTGAATAATGATCTGCAGGCCTAGAAACACTGGAGACCTTCCTTCCTCTCTACATACCTACCAATAATTATTGCTTGCATTTTCAATACTCAACTCTGTGGTTCCCAAACTCTCCTGGAGTTTGGGAGCCACAGCACGTCCTTGTGTGGGAGGGGGGAATGCAGTGACACGATCCCCAGGATCACGCCTCTGCCAGGGGTACTAGGGACTTTGGTTTACTTTCAGGAAGGAGCAGCAGGGGGTGCCCCACAGAAGCCTCTGCAGGACTCCCCAAGCCTTGGAGAATGTCACAATAACTATCATTAGAAGTTATGAAGATTAACATCCACAAGGTCGCCAGTTCGAGGCCACTGGCACCGTGCGACCTTGAAGCAGCCGGCAAGCTGCAGCTGAGCTGTTCCATCTGCTCGGAGCGTGGGAGGATGGAGGCCAGAATGTTAAAACCAGATCGGAGTGTAACATCTTGAATGTGGTGGTTCTTGAAAGAGAGAACCTTCTTTCAATTTGTAAAAATCCCTGCGTGGATTTAATAAGCCTGCCTGTGTAAACCGCCTTGAATAAAGTCTTGAATAAAGACCAAGAAAGGCGGTATATAAATACTGTATATTATTATTATTATTATTATCATGATTACTTCTGGTTTGCAATTGTGGAACCAGAAGTGGGTTGCAATCATTATTTTTCAGTTCTCCAAGGCTTGGGAGATTGTTATTTTTCAATTCTCCAGAGGCTTCTGTAGGGCTCCCCACACCCCCAGGAGACTGCTGCTCCTTCTTGTAAGTAAATCAAAGCCCCTGGCAGTGGCGCGATGCTGGGGATTGTGTTGCTACATTCCCCTTGCCCCCTAAAGGGGCTAAGGCAGAGGTCCTCAGGCTGGGGCGTCAGAGTGCCCCAGTTTGACAACCTGTGCTCCAACTCTATAAAGGCAAAAATCCATATGTATCATTAGGTTACATAAGATGTAATGTAAGATGACATTTTATAGCAAGCTAAACAGATCTGTTATGTGGTATTTTCCATATGACACTAAAACAAACAGTGCTTTCAAGGTCGCTTTTATTTGGGAAAAGGACTGGTGCTTGTCCTATTGTTATAGCCCAGTTGTAACCAGTGCTGGTATAGCGGAGCTACCTGATGCACACCATATCCAGTGCTGGGATTAAGCAGGCTGGAGGCCTCCTCGGAATAAGGGGAAATTTGTCTGCTTACTCTGAGTAAAACCCTGGCCTGCTCAATAGGGCTACTTGGATCTGCGCTAGCAAAATTGGGGGTGTAAGTCCAAGAAGTCCCATGTAAGGCTTTCAGGCCCGAGAAGAGGAACAGAATTTGGCATAAGCCAGTGCCACCAATCCTGCCCCCCTCCCAGGTCTGAACTGCCCCCTGTTCACCCTCCCCTACTCCCTTACACCACCCCCCAACCCCTGTGCCACCCAGCAGGAGGTTACCTGCTCTATTGGATGCTCTATCAGCATTCGGTGCCAACAGGATGGCATAGGCCTTCCTGTTGGCACAGCCTACTCACCGGGTGCCACAAATGTGATTTACAGCATGTTTGTGATACCCTAGGCTGGCACAGTGGCCACTGCATTGGGGTTAAGTAAGATTAGGATTGTGCTATAAATCTGCCTCAATGGGAGGAGAACCCATCAGAAGCATATGAAAGTGTTACAAAGGGTAGCAACTATTGTCCAAAGCATTCACCTTAGATACTTGATCTAATGCATGACTTGCACTGGCAAAACAGTCTTTATCTTTCAAAGATCACTGTAGATTTGAAGATTAAGTGCCCAATCCTATCCAATTTTCCAGTGCTGGTGCTGCTGCGCCAATGGGGTATGCACTGCTTCCTGTAATGGGAGGGCAGTCATAGAGGCCTGCTTAAGGTATGGGAACATTTGTTCACTTACCTCGGGGCTACATTGAGGTTGCACTGGTGCTGGAAAGTTGGATAGGATTGGGCCCTCGGTCTCTAATGATAATTATCTGAAAATATGTTTCAGATTTAAGCAGTAAGTAAAATCACTACTAGCAAATACAAGTACCTTAATAGCTGGGTCCACATTAAACACAAATGTATGAGGTGAGAAACATTCTTTGACTTGATGTGGAGCAGGGGTAACTTTTACTGGACTTGTCCATCCTGAAAGAAAGTATTGAACCTTTTGTACTACGCAGTTTTGCAACCCTTGTTCCTGCTTAACTAGACCATGTCTTTATCGTAACATATCAAGGGATTTTATAATGGAGATAGTGGTGATAATAAAGCTTTTGGAAACAACTGGCTGGGCTGACATGATGCCCTGAAATGGTCATAACATTTTTTTTCTGATAAAAGAAGTTATCAGTCACAGAATATTTGAAGTGTATCAAGAGGCCACTGCTATGTACTAAGGGAAATGCTGAGGCTGTCCAAGAAAACTCTCATATAAACACTAGGGAGTGAAGGAGCTACGTAGGCAAGATAAAGGGTCTAAGAACTGGAATCTATTGGAAAAGAATTTCAAAATTAAGGAAAGCTCAGAATTTAGGGAGACAGGGAATTATGAAGGGGCAGCCCAATCATCTAACCCCCCCCCCTCCGGCAATGCAGCCATGCTGCTGAAGCAAATTCTGCATGCTTGTCACAAGGGACTGGCCCCAGCAACGCTGGGGCACTTGGGGTTAGGAGCTCTTTAGGAGTAAGGGACTCCTCAGGAATAGGGGACAAGTACAGCCTGGATCCAGCCCCCAGGCAAAGGATCACCTTGAGAGGAGGGCCTGGGAGCAGATCACATGGCTGGAATGGGTGGAGCCAGGGGGACTAGCTGCTGGGTTCATAAGGAGCCCAGCAGCCAGAGAGGGAGGACACTTCTCCTGGGGCTTGAGCTTCTGGAGGACAGACTGGGACTGCTTGGGCAGGTCCCTTAACTTTCACTTATCTGACTCTTGGAGCAGGCACCTTATCTACTGGAGGAACCAAAAGGGGACAGTGTCTGGGGACAAGAGAGGCAACACCCCTGCCTACATGTGGCATTGAAGCCTCAGCAACCACCCCATGGGTGCCCATTGTGATGGTGCCACAGTTCCAGCTGACCAGACAGTTGAGGAATTTGGCAACACAGCTTGGAGACTCTTACTTACCCAACCTCGTGGATGCTGTATGGACTCTATATGCACCAGAGTGATTGCCCTGAGGACATGGGTCCCAGGGATGTAACCGTGGAGCCGTGTTACAGGAACTGTGATGAGTGTTAAAAATCTCACCCGAAAAAATTGGCTTTGCCAAGCCAGTCAATGCTCCTGTTTGTCCTTTGTGAGACAGAGTAAGTCCTCGGTCTCATGGATTTCCCGTCAACCCCATTTGGGATGCCAGAAGAGGGGCTGTACACGGCCACAGACCCACAATGTTTGGGGGGGGGCAGTCCTGAAAGTCTCCTCTGGGTAAGGGAACATTTGTTCCCTTGCCACAAGATAAGCTTCCACTGCTTGAATAGGTCTACTTGGACTTGCCCGGTGATTTTGCTGGTGCATGCCTAAGTGGATCTGGGAAGGCAGATCAAGTCTGGAAAGGATATTGGCAGTGCTGTTACTGACAATACTGCCCCCTTCCTGGTCTTGTCACACCACCTCCCCATTCTGGTACCCACCCTATTCTTCCCCACCCTGTTTCATCCACTCCCTCTGCTGATTTACTGCTGGCTTTTCCTCCAGGCATTTACTGATTTACTCCAGGCTTTTCCTGGAGCTGGGGGCATCCATTTGCTTCTTGTGGCAAAGGCCCAGCTGCAGAGAATGATGTGTTGCCTTTTGTGACCACTGTAAAGCATGCTGAGCCACCAGAATGTGTTCTGCTAGCTTAGCAAACCCATAGGATTGGGCCCCAGACTCCCATTTGCTTTAGATTATTGCACCTTTGGAATAGGTAGGAAGTCATATACTTTTTTTGTACAATTACTTGGTCTGAGTTGTTTGGGTAGGTAGATTACATATCTGTATACAGACGTGTGTGTGTGTAGATGCACACATACTCAAAATGTGTACATGTGTATATATAAGCCAAATGACCATCATTGTGATGAAAGGAGGGTGGAACCATGTCTATATATTGCAGGGACACAAGGGTGGAATGTGTGCATTGATACATAATAAGCAGTATTTCACTTTTCCCCTTAGGAGTGAATGCCTGCACTGACCTATATGAAATAAATGAAACAGATGCACTCAGGAATATTACTGGGATGGAAAATGACAGGACGATCCTGAGTCCAATGTGCCAGCTTACCACTGGTATGCACTGTCACAAACGTACCATAAGGCACATTTGCGAGCCTTACTGTTGGCCCAGCACTGGATTTAGCCCAGTGCAAGCCTGCTCCAGTGCTATGTGCAAAGTGCCAGTTGATGGGGAGGTAAGATGGGACGGGGGAGGAGGCACTTTGGGTCTGGTAGAAGGACGGCCTGGCAGGGGGAGGGAGCAGGGTAGGAGGGGGCAGAATCGGTGCAGCTCAGCTCTACTGGATCCAGAGCCCCATGTCAGACTGCGTGGCCTGACATGGAACTTCTTGATTCTGCACTGGCTAAAGAGTCACCGCAGAATCGAGTAGCCCCATTGCAAGGCTACTTTTCTTATCTGGGGAACTGCTGGCGGGTGACCAGCATGCTCATTTTGGCACTGGGGAAGTGCAGCATGCTGGGCAGCTCAGGATTTGGTTGTCAGTTTGCCTTCAGTCTGGTAACCCCAGATCTTGCCCCTCCCTCAAACATTTTGCCAACTGCAAACTCTCCCATTTAACTTATTAGATGCCACAGAGAAATAACTTTTGCATGCATATCCCTGGACTGGGTTAATTTTCATGGTCATGCAGGAATGTGACAGAACCCAGGACTAGCCTGAAATTATTACTGGAACCTTATTTTTATTAATTGTACTTTGAATCTTCAGAAAGTAGTAGTTTTGGGCAGGGTTCTCTCCTACTTTTTGTGCCTCTACATGGAGCCCTTCCAGGGCTGCACGGTGCTATCTCCAGATGCTTGGCTATATCATATGTCATCACCGACTTCTGGGTCCCCAAGCTACACAGAGCTTGGATTTGAGCTGTGGGGCTGTGTAGCTTGGAAAGAATGCTGTTTTTGGATGCAGGTACCTTTTATGCAAAGTTTCACATATCTTTCACCCAGTGTTACTTAATGAGAAGCAGTTACAGGAGGCTACATGAAGGAGCAGAAAGAAAGATTCTAGTGAGGGATAGTGGTGTCACTAGGATTTGCGTCACCCAGTGCTGGAGGCCTGTGCATCACCCCATGCAGTGGGCGGGGCAACGCCCCAGGTGGTGGGCGTGGTATGTGCCATCGCCCCGCCCCACTGTTTTTTTGGCTGTACCTTTTGTTAGAACACAGATATTTCAATGTGGTTTGTTTCACTACATTCTGCATGAAATTACACATTGATTGATATATAACATGATGGTCTTATTCCTCCAAATTCTGATTTTAGTGATTTTGAAAACTTGTAGAATGTCTCTCACACACACCCCGTGTCAACTTACTAACACCTTATTGCAGCAGTTCTCAAACTTTTAGCACCAGGACCCACTTTTTAGAATGACAATCTGTCCAGGACCCATTGGAAGTGATGTCATGGGCAGAAGTGACATCATCAAGCAAATTAAAATAATTATAAATAATTAAATTAAAATAAAAGAATTAAATAAGGGGGAGCCAGTCCTGTTCCACCAAGTGAATCTACTCTGAAGTAAGTCCCATAGTGGTCAATGGGGCTTACTCTCAGGAAAGTGTGGGTAGGATTGCAGCCTGTGAGCCCAATCCTATGCATGTCTACTCTGAAGTAAGTCCCATAGTGGTCAATGGGACTTACTCTGTAGTCTGCCTGCAATAACAACCCCCCAAAAAGAATCAGTGAGATTTCCAGCCCTCCCCAGTGCCCAGTTTAAAATTCTTCTATTTCAAGCATATCCATATAAAGACCCACCTGGCTTTGCAAGTGCAAAATAGAAAACTTTCCCCTTACCATTCAAGCCTCTTTTTTTGTCCTTTTTAGTGGGAGGGGGGCTGCCTTCTGGAACATATGTTGAGCTTCAGTTCCATTGGATCGGGACCATTCTGGTGTCCTCACATTCCCCTTTGCCTGGCCTGACCACCAGCCAAGGCTCATCTGCCTACTCATGAGTAAATGCAACCGTGAGGCTGCTTAGCTTTCCATAGGGCTGGGAGGGAGGGACCTCCTTCTCCCTTTTGTGTTTTTGGGGGCTGCATTCATTGGATCGGGACCATTCTGGTGTCATTGGATTCCTCTCAGCCTGCCCTTTCCGATGGACCATGGCGAATATGCCTACTTGTGAGTAAATGCAAGATACGACTCACTTTCACTTTCTATAAGGCTCCATGCATTTTTTCTTTCCGGTTTTTTGGCCATAACTTTTGAAGGAAAGGAGCTATTTCAATTCAGTTTCTTGCATTGCACTCCACTGGACATTCCACATCCAATGTTGTATGGCATGATGGGGTAGCTCCAAAAGCCATGAAGTTAGCGCGTCCACCCCTCCCGGCGTGTCACCTGGTGCGGCCCGCACTCCCTAGCGATGCCAGGGGTGAGGGAATGTTTACTTCTCCCCACCAGTTACTTTTCCTCTCAAAATTCCTCTCCTTCAAATTGCTTTTTTTCTCTTTGAGGGGAAAAGATATAGAGATCTGTATCTTTTCCCTGTGTGGGAAAGGGTTAAGTATCCCTTCCTCAATGAGGTTCCCCTGCTCCTGACTGTAGCCCTTAAACAGAATGGGGGGGGGGAGAAGCTACAAAGAACTCTGCAGGACATACAATTTGACCCTTAAAGAGCCTTTGCATACAGAACATCTCAGGTTCAATCCCTGACATCTCCAGGTAGGGGAAGGAGAGCTCCGGCACCTGAAATTTTGGAGAGCTGCTGCTAGTCCACATAGTAGACAATAGTAACCTAGATGGACCAATCAATGGTATGATTTAGTTTAAGGCAGCTTCATATGTTCAAAAGTCTTGATTTCTCATTTAGAAATCTGCACTAGTTTAAGATATGGGATTGTTCCAAACCTACATCTTATACACTTCCATTAGCTTAACCATGAGAATACCGGACAGTGACAACAGAAATGATAATGCAATTTACCTCCAATTCGTGCCCTGTAATGAACGTCTGGCACTGCTCTAGAATTCCATCGTCGGTTCTGGCTCTGCTGATCTAACAACGAGGGTCTTATGTATGCAATCTGGGCACTCTCACTCTGGTCAGGTATGCCCTGGGGCTGTTGCTCATCTTGGCCATGCCTCAATGGTTCTGAGGTTTTGTGATATCTAACTTCAGCTGCAGCTCCAGGGCTCAAAAGCCCAGTGAAAGTGTTTATTACTGGCACATCATTCCGGTGTGGAACTAAAGGGTAGCTTTTATCTTCAGGAGAAACGGAAGGATTGCATTTGAGAAAAGCATTACTGTGTTTGTCTTGAAAACTGATGAAGTAGTGTTTATCTTCTGGTCCTCTCACAAAAGGCATATACATTCTCTTTAACAGACCTTCATGTTGCCTCCGATTCATCTTGTGAAGTGGATCAGTGGGAGGATTTAAGTATTTAAGAGGAATAAATTGTCTTGCAGTAACCTGAGAAGCCATGATTGTTATATTTTGTTTCCAATGACAAATATCATAGACTCCAATTTAATCCTGTCCAGCAAGTCTCATTCCAACCAGAGATCATCCACCTAAAAGCACAGAGACACCACCAAAAAGCCAAGTTAGGGTTTTTCTCTTTAAAAAACAGTTTCCTTCCCTAAATAAAATAGCACGCCAGAAAAGGAATGAAGCTGTCAAATGAGCAAAGCTCTCTTTGTTGCTTAGTGACAGTGGAACATGACCACACAATGAAAGTTATATAGCAGTGCATTTCACAGCAATCCAAATCCAGGAGAAAATGCCCTGTTCTTTTTATTCTGTGAATGAAGCGATCTTTCCTTCTGCTTGACACACAAAATGAAATGTTTTCTCTTCCCTAGAGCAGTATTTTAAAACTAATTAAAGGGTTTACCTTGTCCTATATGATATCTAGTGTCAGCAATACAATATTGTTTTTCCTTCTCCAGTTTCCCAGACTGTAGAAAGTGTCAGGGTGGCCTTTTATAAGGTCAGTTAAGAAACAATATTGAAGTATTCTTATGGAATATGTTTATTTACAAATGTGCAAGTAAAGAACAGGAGAACAGGCAAGACATGGCTTGTTTCTCCCAAAGCACAGAACTTCTTCTTTGAGCTCCAAAATGCTCTGCTAGTGAGTTCCAGCAGATTTCAGTCACCTTTACTACCTATACCCATGCTCTGCTTTTTCTCAGGTTTGGAGGGTAGCCAATGACAGCCATACCACCATATATATTCAAAAGAATAAGACTTTTCTTCTCTATATCAATGAGAAGCAAGAGAGAGCATATATGCAGAAAACACAGTAGTAAAGCATATATATGGGACAGAAATTGGGCAAACAAAAGGTTATGACAATGTTCCAATCCTTGGGGATTCCTGAACAACAGCAGATGAAGTCCAGTGGGGCAAGTTCTGGGGCACACCAACTCAATTCCTCATCCACTGGTGAAATCCAAAGGGCACTGGCATACTGGGGGTTGTTTGTCTACTCTCAGAAAAACTTCTCAAAACTGCAAGAAGCTTAGTGTCTAAGACAGTGGTTCTCAAAGTTTTAGCAATGGGACCCACTTTTTAGAATGAGAATCTGTCAGGACCCATTGGAAGTTATATCATGACTGGAAGTAACATCATCAAGCAGGAAAATTTTTAATAAACCTAGGCTGCAATCCTACTCACACTTACCCAGGAGTAAGTCCCATTTACTGTCATTGTTAAAAGCATATACAGAGTAGCCTGTTAAAAGTACAGGTCTATAACATTTTGCCAAATGCAGTCACATACCATGGGAGCATCAAGTCTAATATATTAAAAATAGAATATTGAAATGAATGGGGACCCAGCTGAAATTGGCTTGTGACCCACCTTGTAGGTCCCAGCCCACAGTTTGAGAAACAGTGGTCTAAGACAAACAATTTATACTATCTCACACAGATAGGGCCCACCTTATCTAAATTATGTGGTAAGATAACTTTTGCTAAGCCTACCATTCCAAGATCTTGGTAAATAAGCAGGTAGAGAAGCCAAACTGTGAAAGCTCACCTGAATTTCTTGTAATTACAATGTTCTTCTGATGCCCAAACACTGCAGCTTCTAAGCTAACTTCTTTCTCTCCAGTCACCATGTAAGTAGGCAGAGTGTACCCAACAGCTAGTATTCACCAGTCATTCAAAACACCACCAAATTATACCAAAGTCTAGATATGACAGTCTCTTCACTTGACACAACACCACAAGACCCACTTCCACTCTCATGAAACTTTAAAATCTACATTGAACACAGGAGGGTAAAGGAGGAAGAAAAAATAAAAAATAGACAGAGGTTGCAGTCCTATACACACCTACCTGGGAATAGGCCCCATTAAACTCAATGGAGTTTACATGCGATGAGACATGCACAGAACTGCAGTGTAAGTAGAGGGTTGTGTAAATTGACATTAAAGGACACGTTTTGACATACCCTCAACATTATGACAATACTATAAGCTTAGGGCAACAGTTCCTGAAGTATGCAATCAATGGTGTCACTTGGGTTCGCGTCACCCGGTGCGGGAAGCCAGTGTGTCACCCCTCATGCAGTCGGCGGGGCAACACCCCAGGTGGTAGGCATGGTGATGTACCATCATTCCGCTCCCAGTGGTTTTTTGGCTGTACCTTTTGATAGAACAAAGACAGAACACATTTTGCATGAAATTACGCATTGATTGATATCTAACATGATGGTATTATTCCTCCAAACTGTGACTTTGGTCACTAGTGGTGTCACACACACCCAGGTGTCAACTTACTAACACCTTATTGCAGCAGTTCTCAAACTTTTAGCACTGGGACCCACTTTTTAGAATGACAATCTGTCCAAGACTCACCAGAAGTGATGTCATGGTGGAAGTGACATCATCAGGCAAATTAAAATAAATAAGTATAAATAATTAAAGTAAAACAAATATTTAAATAAGCAGAAGCCAGCCCTGTTCCACCAGGTGAATTTCCTCTGTAATTCACACCCCCTTCCTTTCACTTTCCCCCTGCAATAACACCCCCTTCCTCCAAAACCAGTAAGGTTTTCAGCCCTACCCAGTGCCCAGTTCAATTTAAGAACTTCTGTTTAAACCAGATCATTGTCAGGATCCACTTGGTTTTGTAGGTCTCTAAAAAGTTCACCTTATCAGCTGAAGCCTCTTTTTTGATCCTTTTTTTTGGGGGGGGGGGAGGTTGCCTTCTAGAGCATTTGTTTAGCTCCAGGTGCATAGGATCAGGACCATTTTGGTAGCCTTGTACTCTCCTTCACCTGATCTTCCACACCAGCCAAGCCATGTTTGCTTACTTGTGAGTAAATGCAACCGTAAGGCTTAGTTTAGCTATTCATAGGGCTCAATACATTCATTTGCTTGGAGGGAGGGACTTCCTTCTCAGGTGTTTTTGGGGGCTGCATTCATTGGATCAGGACCATTCTGGTGTCATTGAATTCCTTTCAGCCTGCCCTTTCCGATGGACTAAGGCAAGTTTGCTTACTCACGAGTAAATGTGCAATACGGCTCACTTTCACTTTCCATAGGGATCCATGCATTTTTTGTTCTCCCATTTTTTGGCCATAACTTTTGGTAGAAAGGAGATATTTCACTCTGGTTTTTTGCATTGCATTCTGCTCGAAATTCCACATCCAACGGTATATAATATGATGGGGTTACTCCTAACCACCGCTATTTTAGCGTGTCATCCCCCAGTGCGCGTCACCCCCCCGTGCATGTCACCCAGTACGGCCAACACCCCCACACTCCCTAGCGACGCCACTGTATGCAGTTGCCATTTTCATGTAAGAAATCATGAGAAGTCTATATATGATCATGTGTGAAAATTATACAAGTTGGAATTTCACTGCATATACACTCAGTAAAATACATTTCCTGCACACAGGCAGATGTGATGACCTGTAGGAATTGCACAACATGGTCATAAGTGAATTGTGTGTATTTTGAGAAATTGCCATAACTTTCTGTTCTTGCCCACTTAAGTTAGTTGGCAACCTTCAGTCTCGAAAGACTATGGTATCGCGCTCTGAAAGGTGGTTCTGGAACAGCGTCTAGTGTGGCTGAAAAGGCCGATTCGGGAGTGACAATCCCTTCCACACTGGGAGCAAGTGCAGTCTGTCCCTGGCCTGTCTCCCTGGCTATGGGCCTTCCTTCTTTGCCTCTTAGCCTCAGACTGTTGGCCAAGTGTCTCTTCAAACTGGGAAAGGCCATGTTGCACAGCCTGCCTCCAAGCGGGCCGCTCAGAGGCTAGGGTTTCCCACTTGTTGAGGTCCACTCCTAAGGCCTTCAGATCCCTCTTGCAGATGTCCTTGTATCGCAGCTGTGGTCTACCTGTAGGGCGCTTTCCTTGCACGAGTTCCCCATAGAGGAGATCCTTTGGGATCCGGCCATCATCCATTCTCACGACATGACCGAGCCAACGCAGGCGTCTCTGTTTCAGTAGTGCATACATGCTAGGGATTCCAGCACGTTCCAGGACTGTGTTGTTTGAAACTTTGTCCTGCCAGGTGATGCCGAGAATACGTCGGAGGCAGCGCATGTGGAAAGCATTCAGTTTCCTCTCCTGTTGTGAGTGAAGAGTCCATGACTCGCTGCAGTACAGAAGTGTACTCAGGACGCAAGCTCTGTAGACCTGGATCTTGATATGTTCCGTCAGCTTCTTGTTGGACCAGACTCTCTTTGTGAGTCTGGAAAACGTGGTAGCTGCTTTACCGATGCGCTTGTTTAGCTCGGTATCGAGAGAAAGAGTGTCGGAGATCATTGAGCCAAGGTACACAAAGTCATGGACAACCTCCAGTTCATGCGCAGAGATTGTAATGCAGGGAGGTAAGTCCACATCCTGAACCATGTCCTGTGTTTTCTTCAGGCTGATTGTCAGTCCAAAATCTTGGCAGGCCTTGCTAAAACGATCCATGAGCTGCTGGAGATCTTTGGCAGAGTGGGTAGTGATAGCTGCATCGTCGGCAAAGAGGAAGTCATGCAGACATTTCAGCTGGACTTTGGACTTTGCTCTCACTTAACCACTCTGTGATATTCATGCTGAGCTTGTGCTCATCTATGAAGCTTACTCAGTTTCAGTCAACTCACAAGATTGCTGTGCTAATAAATGAAATGTGAACTGCAAAGAATTTGGGACACCAAGCCTTTCCCATCTTCTTCCATTGCTTGGCTTACTACACCTCCAATTTAAGCCTCTGATTTAATTTTCCTTCTTGATCTCTTAAAATCATATTTTAAAAAAAGACAAAACTCCTTCACACTTAAATGACTTTGCTCCAAAATCTGTTTTCAAAACTGATTTTCACCTAAGTATGCAATCCCATGCATGTCTACTCAGAAGTAAGTCCCATTGTGTTCAGTGGGTCATACTCTCAAGAAAATGTATATAGGATTGCATAGGATTGCAACCTGAGAATCTGATATCAGATTTAACAAAAGGATAAAAGGAGATATATTTTAGGCTCATTTTCCACTTTAATTGACAAAGAGCATTGTGTTACAAATCCAATACTATAGAGCTGCATTTTTTCCTCCTGCCATAAAACAAACTCATTTCTGATTTTTTTTGGTGCACAGCCAGGACTGTGCCTATAAACAATTCATTGCCAGAGCTCATGTCTGAAATAAATGAAATAAATAACAAAATGCCTTTCAACATGTTCAGAGTTGTTTTCTCTCATCATAATCACAACCAGCCCTCCCATTTCTGCATGATATGGGTAGGTTTGCAAGGCAAAGGCCGCAATCCTAACCAAATTTCCAGCACTGACATAAGGACAATGCAACTCTGAGGTAAAGGAACAGACATTCCCTTACCTTGAGGAGGCCTCCTTCTGCCCCCAATTACAGTATGCAGCACACACCCCACTGGCACAGATATGCCAGTGCTGGAAAGTTGGTTAGGATTGCGCCCAAAGTCTGTAACTTTCAAACAGACTTGGCACCCAGGCACTTTTAGAAATTAAAACACTGGGCAGATAATTGATTAAAGATCCTGGATACGTACTAATTTTCTTTCCTTCAAAGAAACATAAGAACAGCCCCGCTGGATCAGGCCACAGGCCCATCTAGTCCATCTTCCTGTATTTCACAGTGGCCCACCAAATGCCCCAGGGAGCACACAAGACAAGACAACAAGAGACCTGCATCTGGATGCCCTCCCTTGTATCTGGCATTCTGACATAGCCCATTTCTAAAACCGGGAGGTTGCACATCCACTTCATAGCTTGTAACCTGTGATGGATTTTTCCTCCAGAAATTTGTCCAAACCCCTTTTTAAGGCAATTTGGCCGGATGCCACCACCACATCCTGTGGCAAGGAGTCCCACAGACTAACTACAAGCTGAATAAAGAAATATTTTCTTTTGTCTGTCCTAACACTCCCAACGCTCAATTTTGGTGGATGTCCCCTGGTTCTGGTGTGGTGTGAGAGGGGAAAAAGCATCTCTCTATTCACTCTATCCTCCCCGTGCATGATTTTGTACATCTCAATCATGTCCCCCTTGGGTGCCTCTTTTATATGCTGAAGAGTCCCAAATGCTGTAGCCTTTCCTCATAAGGAAGGTGCCCCAGCCCAGTAATAATTTTAGTCACTCTCTTTTGCACCTCTTCCATTTCCACTATGTCCTTTTAGAGATGTGGTGACCAGAACTGGATGCAATACTCCAGGTATGGCCTTACGATCGATTTGTATAAGGGCATTATAATATTAGCCATCTTATTCTCAGTACTTTTTCTAATGATCCCAAGCATAGAATTGGCCTTCTTCACCACTGTTGCACATTGGGTCAACACTTTCATCAAACCGTCGACCACCACCCCAAGATCTTTCTCCTGTCACAGACAGCTCAGAACACATTAACCTATATGTGAAATTTTGATTTTTTCCACCCAATGTGCATTATGTTACACTTACATTAAAACGCATTTGCCATTTTGCTGCCCATTCTCCCAGTTTGGAGAGATCCTTCTGGAGCTCCACACAATCACTTCTGGTCTTCAGCACTCAGAAAAGTTTTGTGCTGTCTGAAAACTTAGCCACCTCGCTGCTCAACCCTGTCTCCAGGTCATTTATGAACAGGTTGAAAAGTACAGGGTCCAGGACAGATCCTTGGGGCACACTGCTTTTCACCTCTCTCCATTGTGAAAATTGCCCATTGACACACACTCTCTGTTTCCTGGTCTTCAACCAGGTCTCACTCCAGGAGAGGACCTGCCCTCTAATTCCCTGACTGTGGAGTTTTCTCATTAGCCTTTGGTGAGGGACCGTGTTGAACGCTTTCTGAAAGTCCAGTTATATAATATCCATGGGTTCTCCCGCATCCACATGCCTGTTAACCTTCTCAAAGAATTCTATAAGGTTTGTGAGCAAGACCCTTACAGAAGCCATGCTGATTCTCTCTCAGCAAGGCTTGTTCGTCTATGTGTTTTGAGATTCTATCTTTGATGAGGCATTCCACCATCTTACATGGAACAGATGTTAGGCTGACTGGCCTATAGTTTCCCAGGGCCCCTCTCCTTCCCTTTTTAAAGATCAGTGTGACCTATGCTATCCTCCAATCCTCTGGCACCATGATTGTTTTAAGGGACAAGATGCATATCTTAGTCAAGAGATAGGCTACTTCATTCTTCAGTTCCTTAATAGCTCTTGGGTGGATGCACCTGCAGCCTCAGCAGGCAACAAAATCTTCCTCAAGAATAATGAATCTGATGCATTTCTAATAAATCTTCTCTAATGATAACAAATTTAATTGTATTTTTTGGTGTGTGTGCAGGGTGGTGGTGGGGAGTTTGCCTCAGTAATCCACAGGCCACTAAATGTTGGAAAACTCCAATTTACAGGAAGGGCTGTGGTTCAGCTGTAGAGCCCCAGATTTGCATACAGAAGGTATCACATTCAATCCTTGGCAACTCCAGGTAGGACTGGAAAAACTCCTGTCTGAAAGTCAGCTGCAAGTCCATCAGTCTTGATAGTGCTACTGAGCTAGATGGGCAAATGACCCAGCATAAGGCAGCTTCCCATGCAATTAAAATTATGCAACTTATCCCAATCAAGTCGTGGGAGAAACTATGTGCTTTCCCCCCACACAATTTGTCACACTGAAGGGGGACAAGGCTGCTTCAGCCCTATGCAAGGCTACTGTGTGCTTTTCCTGACACAATTTGTCACACTGAAGGGGGGCAAGGCTACTTCAGCCCTATGCAAGGCTGCTGTGTGCTTTTCCCCACACAGTTTGTCACACTGAAGGGGGCAAGGCTACTTCAGCCCTATGCAAGGCTACTGTGTGCTTTTCCCCACAATTTGTCACACTGAAGGGGGTGAGGCTACTTCAGCCCCATGCAAGGCTACTGTGTGCTTTTCCGCACAATTTGTCACACTGAAGGGGGGCAAGGCTACTTCAGCCCTATGCAAGGCTACTGTGTGCTTTTCCCCACAATTTGCACACTAAAGGGGGGCAAGGCTACTTCAGCCCTATGCAAGGCCACTGTGTGCTTTTCCCCCACACACTGAAGGGGGGCAAGGCTACTGTGTGCTTTTCCCCACACAATTTGTCACACTGAAGGGGGCGAGGCTACTTCAGCCCTATGCAAGGCTACTGTGTGCTTTTCCCCACACAATTTGTCACACTGAAGGGGCCAAGGCTACTTCAGCCCTATGCAAGGCTACTGTGTGCTTTTCCCCACAATTTGTCACCCTGAAGGGGGCGAGGCTACTTCAGTCCTATGCAAGGCCACTGTGTGCTTTTCCCCACACACTGAAGGGGGGCAAGGCTACTATGTGCTTTCCCCCACACAATTTGTCACACTGAAGGGGGCGAGGCTACTTCAGCCCTATGCAAGGCTGCTGTGTGGTTTTCCACACACAATTTGTCACACTGAAGGGGGCGAGGCTGTTTCTTCAGCCAGCGCTAGGAAGGCTCATGCTAGGCAAGCAAGGACATGGGGAACGCTGCAGAGTCAACAGAGGCTGTTGTGGCAACTCAGGGACTGGCGGCCACGTGTAGTTTTTAAGCCACAGACAACTGAGGCCCGGCTGTCTCTTGTTATGCCGTTGCCAGGGCAACGAGGCTCCTAGCGCTGAAGAGCGAGGACAGGCAGCGTGGGGGGGGGGGCTACTGCGCAGAGATGCCCGGAGAGGGGCGGGATGGGCGCGCGCCAGCTCCGCGCGTGCAGCTGCCCTTCGTTCCACGTCGCTCGTCCCCTTTCGTCCCGCCATTGTGACGCGAGGCGTTCGAGGCTGCCATGGCAACGAGCTTGCGGGAGGTGGGGCGCCCGCGGGAAGGGCGGCCCGGCTGGCAAGGCGGCGTTTAGGGGCGTGCGGGGATGCGGCGCCGGAGAAGGCGCGGCCCCTCCTCCGCCTCGCTGGGCTTCTGCTTCTCCCTGCTCACGCTGGCCGTATCCCTGGTGCAGGGGACCCCGCAAGGTAACAGCACCGCCCCCGGCCGCCTCCCGCTCTGGCCTGTGCGTGGACGGGCTGGAACTCGCAGAGGTCCGTCTCCCCCCTCGCGCCTCCCTCCTTGTTCTCCTCCCCGAGGAGCTGGAGGGGAAAGCGGGGCTGGCCCCTGAAACCACCCGGGCGCGAGGTCCTCGGAAGGGTCTGTGGAAGAGCCAGCTGTGCGAGCCCCCGCCCCTCCCTGTGCAGTGCACCAGTCTGTGGGCTGGCCAGGGCAGCACGTGCAGTGGTGGGCTGGAGGGGCTTCGTGCGGACGCTGCATGCTCTCTGCTGCTTCTTCATGCTTCCCCAGCAAGTACAAAAGCGCCCCCTCTGGGACGGATTTCCGCTCTTGGCTGAACAATTGTCAGGAGGAAGAGTGTGTGTCAAAAGCACAAAGCAAGCGTGCTCTCACCCCCCCCCCCAAGATCCCAGGTAACCTTCCCCACAAGGCAGGGATGTGCGGTGGGTGGGGAGGCAGGTGAGGCAGAGCCTCCCCATGGAGTCCGTCAAAAAGCGCAGGGCCATGTGACGTGCCCGAGCACCCACAACCCACACGCAGAGCTCTGGGCACCCCACACAGTGGCAGCACTTTTAGAAGAACTCCAGCGGGGAGGCTCTGCCTCACCTGCCTGCCCACCCAGTGGGTTATATGGGTGCTTGAGTGCCTCACACAGTGGTGCTGCTTTTCGAAGGACTCCAGCAGGGAGGCTCTGCCTCACCTGCCTGCCCACCCAGTGGGTTATGGGTGCTTGAGTGCCTCATACAGTGCTGCTGCTTTTTGAAGGACTCCAGCAGGGAGGCTCTACCTCACCTGCCTCCCCACCCACCACAAGTCCCTGCCACAAGGCAGTTGTCAGACATGTTATTTGTTGGGAGTTTAAGTTCAGTTACTTAAAATACAATAGCAGATCTATAGATCTACTGTATTACTGCATCTGTACTGCTGGAAAAGGGACAGCAGAGTGCTCTAGTGCTTAGCTTGGTGTACACTTTCAGTATAGGGATAAATTTTGGACACTTTCCCAAAAGAGTTAAAT
This sequence comes from Tiliqua scincoides, assembly GCF_035046505.1. Taxonomy (NCBI): domain Eukaryota; kingdom Metazoa; phylum Chordata; class Lepidosauria; order Squamata; family Scincidae; genus Tiliqua; species Tiliqua scincoides. The sequence goes on along the minus strand of NC_089825.1, from coordinate 67,024,006 downwards.
GCCTTGCATTTCTTTTTATTTCAGTTTGATTGTAGTGCAGTCTATGTATCTGCACTACATAGACTACATAGACTATTGTAGTGTAGTCTATGTATCCCTGCTCAGGAGTTAGTCTTATTAATGGTTTTTACTCCCAGATAATCGTGTATGCCTCAGTGATTCTCAAACTTCTAGCACCAGGACCCACTTTTCAGAATGAGAATCTGTCAGGACCCACCAGAAGTGATGTCATGACTGGAAGTGACATCATCAAGCAGGAAAATTTTTTACAATCCTAGGCTTCAATGCTACCTACACTTACTTAGGAGTTACTTCCATTTACTATCATTGTTAAAAGTAGTCTGTTAAAAGTACAGGTCTTTAACATTTCCCCAAATACAGTCACATACCACGGTAGCACCAAGTCTAATATATTAAAAATAAAATATTGAAGTAAATGGGGATCCACCTGAAATTGGCTCACGATCTACCTAGTGGTTCCCAACCCACAATTTGAGAAACACTGTACGAGTTGCTCCATAAATCTCCAGGGAAGTCAACTGAATTTTGGCTACACTGTTTGCCATAATTAACTTGAAAAGTGTACCACTTCTCTCCTGCATGTTTTCCAGGAGGGTATAAAAGAAAAAGGAAAACAGAAGAATGGGAGCAACTGGAAGTAAGAAGCAAAAATAGATTTGTACCAAGATTTCAGATCTTTGGTGTTCCCAAGTCCATTCAAGACACATAAATTGTTAGTAACTAGAAATTAAAATCAAATAACTTTTTCTGCATAGGAAAAAAATGCTGTGTTTTGGATTTTTATAGTAACCAGTTCTATCATTAGAGAGCTGTCCCACAAAACAATTACATTCCACCACTTTACAACTTTGATTAATTTCTGTTTGGTCTAGAATTCTTGTATTAGTGGTTGAGGAGCTCCATCTTGTGGCTTTTGGTATTCTAGAAATCCCCCCCCCCCCGGCAAAAAAAAAAAACTTCAAAGTTTAGGAATATAGTGCAAATGAAGCAAACATTTCTATAAATTTAGGATGCTAGAAATGCAGTCTTCCAGTAACAGTCCTCCAGCATGACTATTCAAAGCAAATTTCTTAAAATTACATGTCTGCATACTGATGATGTTGTTAACTCGATAAAACTGATAGTTCCTTAAAATAAAGGACTAGGAAAGTTTAGGAAAAAACTATGTTGTTTGGATCTGACTGTACTGGTGGATCATGTCACCTCAAGAAACTGATAGCTAAAAAAAATTGAAGATAAACGGGAAAACTTCAGCAAGTTCTTGCTAAAGAAAATTGCTATGAAAATAATAAATCTTCCAAAGAAGTTCTAGCTGATTCATTTAGCCCTCTATTTGTTAATACAGAAACTTTTCTAAATTGTAACTCTGTTGCAAATAGTATCCTAAAACTTGTAAAATAGCTGTATTTTAATTAAAAAATTGTAACATCATTAGTAATTGTTATTTTGTTTTATTGACTGTAATTGTTGCCCTGAGAGCATTATTGTTGAAGAGCTGGATATACATTTTATAAATATTTTAAATAATTTTGCATACATATTACAAAAGACCTTCGCTGTGGGTGCTGTTTAATTAATCTGCTGATTAAAGCCTCCTGCCCAGTTACAAGGAATTATAGAGTGCTGATGCAGTTACATAAAGACTTGAATATATAAAATGGCTATTGAAATAAATATCTTTATTTAAGTACTGTATAGCAAAATTAAAGAAATTTGGGGTGATACTATTTGTATTATACCAGTTGATTATGAACGGTTGTTCCAAGCCAGCAATTGCTAACAGGTGGGAGAGCTCTTATAGTAATCTCAGCCACAATCCAGCACATTGAGGGCCCAATCCTAAACAGTGCGTGCCAGCTCACCGCTGGTGCGCACTGTCACAAATGTGCTGTAAAGCATGTTTGCGAGCCCTTAAGTGCTGGGCTAGTGCTGGTCGAACACCGGTGCTCTGCTGCTCTGCAGTTGCCTGAACTGCTAGGTGGTGGAGAGGTAGGTGGGGATCCTGTGCTCTGTTGGACTGTGCAGCCCAACGTGGAGGCTGTTGATTCTACAGCAGCCCAAGGACTGCTGCAGAATTGAATAGCCCCATTGCAGGGCTACTTTCCTTACCCAGGGGAAGGGGAGAAAAGTCCCCTTCCCCCAAGGAGCTGCCAGCTGTTGCCCTGTTACACATAGGCACTGCGGCAGTCCCGGAACAATGAGCAGCTCAGGATTGGGCTGTTAGGCTGCAATCCTGTACACACTTCTCTGGGAGGAGGCTTTACTGAATACTGTGGGACTTATCTGGGTAATCATACACAGGGTGATGCTATAAAGCCCATTTTCAATATGTTTCCCAAGCTGGTCTTTCCAGTTTATTTCAGCATTGTTCTGTGATATTTGTACAAAAAAATCTGCTTCCTTCATGGAAATATTTGGTGACGCTTAATAAACCTGAGGGACTGGGGTATACTGAGTGACTTAGTACTGTGGACTGGGGATGAAAAGTATTAATTCATTGAATGGAGAGTATTTCCAAATATTAGGTTTAAAAGGGTTTGTCCTGTTTTCAGATATGATGGAGAAGTAAGTAAAAGAGAATCATGTGATGAGATCCTTTCTGTGTTAGTTTGATGCATTAGTTCTGTAAAGCAGTACTTCTAGCAAAATCTGTCACATACACTGATGGCCCAACCCTATTCTGGACCAGCCTGCATGGTCCAGTGACTGATAATGCAGCCACTGCAACCTACCCACTGGCTACCAGGCTCTGATGGGGGTGAGCTAATTTAAGAAAAGTTTCACATACCTCCTCTGCTATTCTGTGGTCCCCTAAGAAGCAGCTCAACACTGCCAGCTGTTTTGTTGGTGTAACCTTGAGGAACCTTCTGGGAGTGTGTCTGGGCAGGGGCTTAGAATCTGCTGAACACTTCTGCTACTGAGATTTGTCCATACCCTGTCCTGATCCACACCCTTGTCCTGACCCTGATCTGCCCCACACTTACCTCTCTGCCAGCTGGGGTCCATCAATGGCTGGTCTGCTGGTTGCAGTTGGCAGTGCATGGCCTTCTGGGTCCTGTGCCATTGGCAGCACTCCACAGAATGGCAGAAAGGTTGCTGTGCCAGCAGCCCACACAGTATACTGGCAGATGTTATGATCCACTAGCACAGTGCGCTGAGAAGATTGGGCCCCAAGTTATTTATCATATTGATATGCTGTCCATCCTCTAAGGTGCTCTGAGGGGATGACTCCACTTTACCTTCATTAGTGCTGGCCCAAGACCAAACTTCCTGAGACAGTGCACGAAATGCTGCCCACACTCTTAGCTGGTAATGTTCCAATTTCTGTTTCTCTCCCTCCCTGAACTAGAAAGCAAAGAATGGGATGACATGGAAAAAGTGGAGGAGAGGAGAGTGGTGGCTCTTCAATTTTCCTATCCTCCATGCTTCTTTTTTATTTTCCTCTTTCCAATCCAAGAAGTGGGAGGAGGAGGAGGAGAAGTAAAGGAAAGTGGGTGGGTGGAATGGCTGCCCAGATCTTCATAATAAAGCTGTACGGTAGGTGCGGGGGTTATCCAGTATCACCCAATAGGCTTTGTGATTGAACATGGATTTGTACCTAGGCCTCTATCAGTATTTAATACTGTTTTCAGTACAGCAAACAGGCTTTCTAGTGCTTCTTATTGTAGTCATTTGTCTAACTGAATTTGCCCATTAATTTTTTTCTCTGTTCATTCAGCAGACAATACTGTATATATGTTAACTTTCCTTTAAGAGGTTTAAATTTTTAATTGTTTTCTTATTGTGTTTTGACAGATCCTCATTCTTCTAAGATAGATCCTACTACATTGAAAGTTGTGGGTTCAACTAATTTGCCAGGTATACACTAAAGAACTTAAGTTAATTTTGGCTGATCTCATTCTGGAATTATGGGGAGACTTTCAGCAATGAATGTATTGGTTAGATTTAAACTTGTTTTTTAAATATTATAATTATGCTAATTATTCTGTTGTACTAAGAATACCTGATGTTAGACTCTTATATAACAATGTAGTTATGTAACCAGGACCAAAAGAAAATGGCAATACCTGAGATATTTTTACTGTAATCAGACATGAACAGTAGTTAGCCCAGCTGAAGTAACATGACGCAGAAATATCTCAGGGTCAAACTACATGTTGCTTCAAACATGTCATGGTGGTTCCCCCTTAGTAGTAATCATGGGGGGATTGGAACCACATTGGGTGGGGAGGGCCGCTTTACTCCTTGGTCCTCACTTTGGTCCCAATTCTCCTGCCCCATAACTATTTAGGGGAGAAAGCCTAAGCTCTTGAGGGGCAGTCACATGCTTGATGTAATATGTAATTTGGTCCTCAAAGAACTTCACAGAATACTATTTAGCTAATGCATTGCACTTTGAATTTTCGTAGCACTTCACATGTATTATCTTGTTGTAATTCTTATAATAGCCCTGTAATGATGTTATTCTCATTGCTGTTGTGGAAGTGGGGTCAAGAGCCCTAAGGCCACCTACTTAGTTCACAACAGAGGTGAGAACTGAACTAGGCCAGTGGTTCTCAAAATCGCCAGCACTGTGGCTTCCTTTGTTCTCACAGGGGTGCTGCATGGCCTCTTCAGCCTGACTCACTAATCCATGTGCAAAATCTCATGTGAAGCACACTCTGGGCGCCCACTGCCCCAGTTAAGATCACGCAGGGGGTGGGAGGGAAGCCAGGAGTAATGGGGTGGTGATGTGGGTGAGGAAGAAGAGGGTGGATTGGTTTGGGGAAGGTTCAGTGGTAGTGGTGTCTACCGAATCCAAGCCCCCTTCCTGGGCTTGATCCACTTTCACAGATCCATGTGGAATTGATCTGCGATATTGAGTAGGCACTGTGGGTTGGCAGGGGCTTAATCTGGGGGCAAGGAATCATTTGTTCCCTTATTCCAGGAGGTCTCTGGAGGCCAAAATTCCCCTGTGGGATGCAGCAGATGCCACACTGTTACTGCTCTATTGCTGCATGGGTACTAATGGTGGATTTGGCTGTTCATCTCTGTGCTACTGTCTTTGTGCTGGTGACTTCCAGCTTTTACATGTGATGTCCCCTTTGATAGAACAATTCTCAACATTCCCCTATTTCCCATTCACTTGCCATAAGTAAAATAATCTTTCTACTCAGAAGTATTTAATTTTAAAAAATTATAGTTCATCTTTGTTGATGGCAATATGTGCTGCTAGTCATTTGCAGGCAGATCTAGATTTTGAGGAGTGCTGCCTATGTGAATGTCTGTAACCTGAAAGCTTGAAACTTCTGCACACAGAGTATCGCATGCAGAGAAGTGAGGAGGGCACAGAGCAACTGGATTGTGCTGAAGGCTAACTGCCAAATCAGAATATTTTATATTGCAACTGTTCTCTTATAAATGGATTTTCTTTTATCATGATTATAATTGATAATTAAATTATTGTATATTTTCAGTTAAAGTTTACGTCAAGTTGACTCATAACAGTCCACGTATTCTATGCTTAACAAATCACCTGAGAAATTCGGAATTAATCGATCCAATATTCCAGTGGCATGGGCCAGGAGGTGACCTGGTTACAGGTAAAAATAAAAATAAAAATCCAAACCTCTCAGATAGTAGTGTTTCCTATTTTTTACCTAAACAAAGGATAGCAGTGTAATTCAGAAATTACAATTCATGTTTAGAATAATTTTTTTGTAAAACTCTTGCAGATACTCTTAGAGCCCAATCCTATGGTCGGCGGCACAGCTATGTGCCACTGACCACAGTTGCAAATGTGCCATAAGGCACGTTTGCCGGGCTCACCGCCGACCTCCCGCTGGAGCTAGGCCAGCGCCAGCTGGTGCTGGTCTAGCGCCAGGCGGTGGCCCAAGTTCCGCGGCTCGGCGGTCTCCTAGAACGCAGAGCAGCGGAATGTGAGGTAGGGGCATGGACGGGTGTGGAGGAGGCATTCTGGAGATGGGGGAGGCCGGCAGGACGGAGAGAGGGCAGGGAGGAGGCGTGCCAAGGGGCGGGTGGGAGGCGTGCTGGGGGCCGGGCGGGAGGAGGATCCATGGAGCTGTGCTCCGCGGGATCCAGGGTGCTTGTGGAGGGCCGCACACCCTATACGAGCGCCTTTTCCTTACCGCCAACCTTTTGGTCAGCAGTAAAGTGAGTTGCCCCATTGTGGGGCTGCTTACCTTACTCGGGGGAAGAGGATGAACGTCCCCTTCTCCTGAGGAGCCTCCCCTGGTAGCGCGGGAGACGTAGGATTTGGCGGCAGCCCTGCTTGGTGCCGCCGAGCCTGGGCGCACTGGGCAGCTCAGAATTGGGCTGCCCGTCATTAACCCACAGAAAATTAGTTGTAACTTTTTGTCAGTTTTTTTAGGGATGGGAACAACCATATTTTCAATGACCAATAACAGTGTCAAAAGACCATTGATTTTCAAAGTTGATGTTCTCCCAAACCAAGAGATATTTAGCGACTGCTATATATTTAGATTACTTGTGATCTTATTAAAAGCAGAAAATTTCATTAATTTACTACAGGATTTTTATCTCATTTTCCATGTGGAGAGCACCAAAGGCTGGCTTACAATCAGAATAAAAATGCAGTTAAGCAGTAATGTCAGTTGTGAGTACCTAGGAAGTGAAACAAGTTGGGAAAATACCTCTTTGTTGCGGCAATTGGGCAGTACCTTGGAGAACCTGCCAACTTCCCTCATAGGATGCAGCAGGGCCCTTATTGGCCCCATACAGAATCAGTGCAGGGGGAGTGGAATGGCTTGGCTATTGTTTTGCCCATGAATAGTGATACTGTTGTTTAGTCCATCTGATTTGGCTACATGACATAACTGAAGACAAACGGTAGTAATTCAGAGCGAAGACTGTCTGAATTGGCTTCATTTATCTCCAGTGATTGCGCTGCATAATCAAATCTGATTGGCTGCATGGCAGCATCCTTGTTCCTATGTAGAAAAGGATCTTTTTGAAAACAAAAATGGCATCCAAGCAGCTGCCGAATAGGGCAGTGAACTGTTGTGAAAAAGGTAGAACTGGGATGTGGATGCATCTTTCACTGAAAAATTTGGGCATTCTCAAAGCAACCTTTGCCATTGAAAATACATAATAAGCATTTGGTACAGTCCCAATTACATATAATAGTGTCATAATGACAAAAGATTCTCCAGTTGCAATTGACAACTCAGATTGAAGTCTTTGGCAATTCTTTTGATCTCAGACACATTTGGGACACTCTGTTTCTCCCAGATAATTGCTGTTTCCTCCTTTTTAAGGGATTTAAAAATAAGTCTTGCACAGTAGCTTGACAGATCCTTTCATCACATCTATATCCCTAACCATCTTCTTTCCCCGTTTGTTGGCTCAAGTGAACTCACATGGTAGTCCAACAATTACTACCATTTTTTTTTTGCTGATAAAGTTCACTTCTAGTTTTTAAAGATTTGCAAGCACAACTATTCACTGCAGTCTACAACATAGATTTCATTTTTGATGTGTCACAGGAATTAAAAAGTTGTGTCAGAGTGTTTGCAGGTAACTTGTTTGGTTGGTGAAGCTCTGACCTAGTTTTTTTAAATGTATTTTATAAGCCTGGAGTAATCAGTCTGCAGAAAATCTGACAAGGAGAGAATGTAAGAGTGTGTTCCAAAACCTTGTGGTCTACTAATCAAACTCAGTCTCTGTACTGAAGAAATGTCTGCTGTTAAAATATATATATTAGAATTTCTTTATCTAGAATCTCCCAATTGTTCAAATTTATTTTGTCTCCTTTGTGTCAGTGTAACAACATGTACATAGTGCTGCTATTTGAGTGTGCCAGCTGTTAGCACAGGCAACTGAGCCTTGGTAAATCACAGCTATTCCTGACAGTCTGATAACCACTTGGCCCATAGACTTAACAGTTGTAGCTGGCAACACTGTTCCTAGCAGGCGATTTTACTACTGTTACTGTTTGCAAAATCTTTGGGAACAGGTGAAGTAGTTGCACTGTTGTTACCAACAGTTGCTGATTCTTCGAGAAGTACTCATGGTTCTTCCAGATGTTGTCTTCTGGAATACCATTCAAGGGTTAGGAATCAAACATTCATGTTACTCCATTTGATTCATAAAATGTTGTAAGCAGTGTAAGTTTTGCTGTGTTGAAAGTGTTGCCTAAAAGGGGTGCCAGTGGGACATGTGCTGCATCACGTGTCACTCATGGAGGTCTCCTCAAAGTAAGGGAATGTTTATTCCCTTACCTCAGAGCTGCATTGCCCTTATGTCAGTGCTGGAAAGCACTGACATAAGGGGCTAGGATTACGCCCTAATTGGATTATTCCTAAAGCTGTAATGTCAGCCAATACATTTTAGCTTATTTTGAGCTGCTGATATGGTTAAATATAAAATTTACTAAAAATTCATTGATTTAGAACAGGGCTAAAATTTTTGGGATTCAGTGGTTGAGAATATAGAACAAAGATAGAATGGAATAGTTATTTCAGTGTAGGAAATATTTTTTGAAAGATTTTGAAAAATGTAGAAATTTGGTTTCATGTTACATTCAATACATACAATAAATTATGCAAGTAAAATGAATACCAGACTTCCAAAATCAACTGGTCCCCACAGCGTTATTTTAAACTGACTATAGCATTTCAACTAGCGTTTGTTGTTCCCAAAACAGTCACTTCTGAATTATGTCTGCAGATAATGTTTATTGGCTGACTACCAGTGCATCTAAATTTTTTGGTGATGCATTCAGCTCTGCATTTCATACTTACTCTGCTGTGTATTTTCTTGAGATTCTGAGAGGTAAAATATGATTGTTCCGTAAGTCTGCATAGGTCTTTTTTTTACTTATTAGTTTTCCAGTAGGAATCTTAAGCTCATGGAATTGAATCTCAGCTCTGTGTTCTCAGTGCAGGGAGAGTATCCTGAAATGGTCTCTACTGTGTTCATTTGAAAATGTTGCCCTGTCTCTGGCCTTAGGGTTACTCGTGAGCTTTGACAGGAATTACAGGCAATGGCTCAGGACCACAAACAGCTCACAGTGAAGCTGGGCAGATTCAGATTGGATATCAAGCATGTTGATCCAGCAAGATCTGGGATAAACAGGGTTTAAGTAGTCTAAATCAGGTTTCTGTTTCAAGTTCTGCTGCCACTGAATAATCTGTTTTAGATTCAAAGGGGTTGTGCTTTACTTCTCAGTCACTGGCTCTTTTGAAAGTAGGGAACCTTTTCTGCACCTGGATTTTGTGTGATAGCAGGAGGTGCTCTCCTGCATGGCTGAAGGTTCTTGGTCAGCCTGTGAGTCCAAAGAAGGATGCAAGGCTACAGCCTCAGACTGTAGAGGTAGAGATGGAGAGATCTCATGTTACAAGGATACCTCTCCCATGGGAGTGTCTGGCAAGGCAGTGCCTTTTCTGGCTCTTTCTGGGAATGGACTCTGCATCTGTGTTTTTCATCTTCTTTGTACTCTTCTCTGATATCAAGGGGTCTGACTCCTGGGTCAGGACAGGTATGGCAGGATTTACTTAGGTCATTAGGGAAATAACATTTTCAAACAAACATAGCACACCTTGCTTATTTTATATCCACATTTATCTTGTGAGGAAGGCATATGCCCAGCGTGAGATTTATTCCTGGAAAGGAGCGAGTGAACAATTTGAAAGAAAAAGCAAAATCCTCAGAAAGCTATACTTGCTGGCTAGATACTAGGATTTAGTAGAACAGTTTTATTATATCAATACTGTTGAAATATGATTGTCTTTAAGAAGAGAGCACCAAAGGTTTTAAATGTGAGGGTACATTAGTTAGTACATTGGAGGATACATTAGTTAGTCCAGTCATGAACATCTCAATGTTCATTTTTTTTCTGTTTTACAGCAAAATTTGTTTTATCTTTTTAAACAGAAAACCAAACTATGAAAATATCACCAACAGGAACTTTGCTGTTCCGACACTTCAAAGATGATTTGAGTGGGGTCTACACATGTTCTCTTGTATTTAAGCCAAACACAGAAGAAGCTGAAAAAAACTATTTAATCAAATACATTGTTTATGGTAAGATATTAAGCTTCCTTTCTGTTCTGCAACCCTTAATGCCTTCAAATGCTAGTTGAGTAGGGAAAAATTTAGGGCTCAGTTAAATGTATTTCTGCCCTAGTGACTTTAGTGATATTTATGTGCACTTGTGTTCTGCATTTCATCCTTAATAAACTAGGTCAGCTGTTCTCAAACTGTCAGGGAGTTTGAGCCCCACTGTAAGTTCTTGCAGGGGAGGGGGAGGAGTCACATTGCTTTGGAGGGGCTCAGGGGCTTTCGTCCACTTACCAGAGGCTGGAGCAGGCTCCAGGGGTTGTGGGGAGCCCTGCGCCAGCCTCTGCAGGTCCCCCCCCGGAGCGTGCAAACTCTCAAAATAACGATTGTGACCCACTTCCCACTTTGTGACTGGAAGTGGGTTGCAATTGTTATTTTAAAATGTCTGCACTCTTCAGGAGGCCCTGCAGAGTCTGGCACGGGCCTTCCTGTACCCCTTGGAGCCTGCTCCAGCCTCCGGTAAGTGGAAGCTAGCCCCTGCATTCCTCCAAAGTGACACAATTCTGGTGTTCGTGTTGCTGCCTCCCCCCCCCTTCCTGCCCCTTAAGTGTACAGAGGCCAGGGCTCTCTGGCTGGGATGTCACGACACCCCAGTTTGAGAACCACAGAACTAGGTGAAAATAATTCTTATTTGAATCTCGCTGGTAGAGATGTCATATAATCAAAGACAGTCTTTTTTCATTAGTAGGTTTTTAATCAACATTTTTATAAAAAAACAAAAATGTGCATAGAATCTAAATGGTATCTAAAAGTATAATAGTTCACTGAGTTCTTGAAAATTTTGTATCAGTATAAACTCATTACATCCTGAAAATGCAGATGAGCCTTAAAAATTATTCTATTCCCCCCATCATGTTTGGAGCAGTGTTTTGATGCAATTTCATTATACACCAAACATGTCCTGTATTAAAGATGAATATTGGAATATCAGAAAACTTTTTGGTTCACTTACATTACATTGAGGAATTGAGAAACTACCAGTCTGTAATATACAACAGCATGCTATTGCTGCACTCAGATGTAACAACAATCTATGTTTTAAACATATGAGGACAGGAGGTCTGGTCTAGAGGGGCAGGAGGTCTGGTCTAGAGGGTAGAGCCTCCGTTAGCCCGAAGATAACATCAGAAGGTCGCCTGTTCAAGGAAACCGGCAGCTCCCTGAATGGCTGAGAATGGCGAGACCTTGAAGCACAATAAAATGTGCTATGCTGAGCCATCTAAGCTTTATGGCAGTAGGTGTCTGATCTGTTGTGTTTGTGCAAAGCACAACTTGGATACAGTACTTGTATTTGTGCTGAACCACTTTGCTAGTAGAATTCTTTTTTTTTTTTTTTTTTGGTAAGGCAGATAATTCCTCCCCTTAAACAGAGATTATATATACTGTACCTTTTACCTGGAATTAGTAATTACAAGTTGGGAAAATGAATTATACACATAGTTTTGGATCTAAGAAATGTCATTAGTTCTGAGCACTCTTGGAAGTGTTGAATTTGTATTTCTTGAAAAACTGCACTGTAGGTCACATGGCAAATCCCTTTTGAAACTGTGAGGAAATTCAGCAGCAGTTTTTATGCCCTGTGGGCCTACCAATCATCAGAAAAACAATGAAAAATCCTACTGCGCATGCCCAGTCATGATGTATCTAGATTCTTTGGATTCTAGCCATAATTTTTTGAGAAGAAGAAATTTTCTCTGCTTCTGTGCAAATAACACAGGCCAACACATACTTTGTTTCCTTAAACATTACACCAATTCCTGGGTATATTTGGGGTGCTGTTTCCAAAAATGGTATCTGTTTTGCCCCATCACGTCTAGTTTTGGAGATATAGTATAGCCTCATTAGTGTTGAATGCACTAATGCAGCTTCCTCGTGTTGAAGCCTACACCATGACTTCCTCATGAGGAAGCTGCTTGAACCATTCACTAATGAGGCTATACTGTATCTCCAAAACTAGATGTGATGGGGCAAAATGATGCCATTTTTGGAATCGGCACCCCAAATTCATATCAAACCACCATAAAGTTTGGGAAAAACTTTTCTGACCCTCAGTTTTGTAGGCCTGTGTAATTTACTTAGTAAGAAAAGAAAGGGACTACAGAATAATTGTGCTAATTCATTAGGAATTTTAAATTTTGTTCATTTATTTTGTGTTTAATATAAAGAATAATAAAAGTTTGAGCATTAACCGTTTGTTGTTTTTTTTTGCAGCATATTCTGATCCTAACTCTTACTATGAGGTTTCAGCCCGATATCATGCAGCCCCCTGTAACAGTATCTACAATACTTCTTTTGTGAAGAAGATGCTTCAGGCGCTGGGCCAGATTATCGCTAAACTATCCTGTGAAATCACATTACAGAAGTCAGAATGCCATCGCGTAAAAATGCAGAGGGCTGGATTGCAAAATCAAATCTTCCTTACTTTTTTAGGTAAATTCCAATTTTTTAATTTTATTTTTTGAGGAGCATTTACTTGAAGATAATTTTTTTCATGCAACAATTTGTTTTCATGCAACAAATGCAACAGTTTATATTGAAAACTGTTTTGCTATAAGCCAAATATAATGAAAGGCAGCAAATATTTGATGTTCAAATATTATCTGAAAGTATTTATGTGGCAAGTAAATAATATGGAAGCATATGTATGATTAATCTGTGGCAACTCTTAGTTTAATTACTAGATCAATGTTATTATGAATAAGAACACTGTGTCTGAAGCTTTTGTTGTTTTGATGGAACTGAATGTTTTGTTTGTTTTTGAACCAACTGCACTTCAGTTTCCATGTATTAGTACATAATACTTGACTGATGGAATAATATGAATCCAGTTGTCCTTCAAAATTTGAATTTTTTTGTTTTATGTAGGAAATTCATGACACTATCATAGCCAATAATTATGCCAGTCTTGAATCCAAAAGCATGGAAAGACTAACATGGCAAAAGCATGCCAAGGTTCAGACTTCCAAGGTGTTGATACTGTGTTGTCATTGGAAACTAGATGGGTGTTCTTTGAACTGAAATTTGAGAAGGATTATTTTCCAGAAGCCAGTTGCTCGGATAAGGTACAGCTGAGGCTGATTTGAATGGTGAATGTCAGTTGAATAAAATAAGTATTTCTTAGGTGGAAATATTGTCATGAACATAGAGATAAAAAAACAACTTTTAGAAAGAAAGATTTGTAAGCAAATTGTGATGTAGGGGAGGAAGTATCCAAATGGAAAAGGCATATTCAGCAGGGTAGAATTGGCAGGGTCTCTTTCTCGGGAAAGTGGCTGTAAGTTGGAGTAGTTACTGTGTCATATTTAGATATTTATTTAGAGACATATTCAATAAATGTAGATATTTATTGAATATATATCTAAATTCTATATACATATTTATACAGAATATTTAGATTAAAATTATAGAGGTAGGTTTAGTGCTAGTTTGTCTCAACCAAACTCAAACTAGTTAACGCAGTGACGGCCCAATCCTATCCCTTAGTTAAGGACAGTGGAACTTGTACTCCACTGTTGTAAATGGCATTGTGCCTCTGTAAATGGTGCTCCGCTGCCAAGTGCAAGGGAGCTGCCAGTGGAAGAAGCCAGTGGCTCTCTGTATGTGCCGATGGTTCACTTGAGCTGCACTGGAGGTGCTAAGATGTCAGAAGGACTGGGTTGTGGGCATGGAGGAGAAAGTTTGGAGGAAGTTCAGGGTGGGAAGTGGGCTGGACAGGGTGGATCTTGGTGGCAAAGGTACATATCAGATCTTATCCCCAGTTTTTCAACCCACCCTACCCCCTTCTTCTCCTTGGACATAAGCCAGCAAAATAGCAGGTGTGGGTCCAAGAATAACAATAGGCAATCAGGTGGTCTACTGGGAGTTAAGAAAATTTTTTTACTTGCCTTTCTTGCTGTCTGATTCTTCCCCCTCCCAACACAGCATGCAGTGTGTGCTGTGTCAGCATGGCTGCATGATGGGGAATCGGATTGGGCTTTGAGCCTGCTTTTTTGGGATATTTTAACATAAAAAGCATCGGACACCTACAGCTAATGCTGAGAGTTTACTGTGAAAGATTGGAGGAAAACTTGTGTTACTTGTCTAAGAACATATTGGGTGTCATATTGGGACTGTAGATTTGAAAAATCATTATATGCAGTCCAGCCATCAAGAGCATCATGCTTATATCCCAGATATCCTCATATGCAGACAACTTTTCAGCAAGTGTTGTGAGATTAGATTAAACGTAGAAGGATAAAACTTTTCTGGGAGTATTTGAAGGTGATATAGTTATTAGTGGCATTGATACAGGGGAAACTAGAAGCATAAGTGGTTTTATTTCCTCTGTGTCTCCATATTGTCCAAAATATAGATTTTGACTCTCCTAGGCACAGTGACAGTTTATATGCTCACCAGCATGAGGATGAGAGATGCCTTTTGGACAGTCTGTATTGTTGAGCTATGGTCCCTTGCATGCTATTCAGGAGTAGGTTTACTTCTCCCACTCGCTTTGAAGGCAGGGCTACGCAAATGAAGGCATGGGAGTGGCCTCCCCACAGTCCAATTCCACCTGCATCACAGCAACAGAGCTTTCACAGAGCAGGTCTGAGATTTTTATTGTTTTCTGTTTGTCAGATTTGGCATTTGTTAACCTGACAGTAACCTGACCCTGGCCTTCTGCTGTATACCCTATGGAGGATAAAGGAGAAAGAGAAGCAGAGCTTTTCAGCTAACTTCGGACAAGGAGGGCAAGCACCCCAGGCTGGTAGCATCCTCCAGTCAGTGGTCATTCAATCATGTTTGCACAGAGGAAAAAAGTAGATCTGGTCACAACGGGAGTTGTAGTTCCTAGGTTAGTTTCTAGCAAAGAGACACCCTAGGCAGGAAACAAAAACAAGCAAACAAAAAAAAACCCTGTTAATCGTTTATGGAAGCTGTAAAGGACCCCAGTGGATAGCTCTGTGGCTGCACAGGTTCTTGGTAGTGTGGTTCAAAGAAAGGACCTTTTACCTCCACTTTAGACTGCTGTCCTATGCACACTTACCTGGGAGTAAGCCCACTGACAATAATGGAACTTACTTCTGAATAGACATGCATAGATTTGGGCTCTTAATCATGAGCAGCCTTGGCTACTCTCTCTTTTTGCTTTGGTTTCAAATTCTGAGGCCTAAGAAACTTGAACATGTACCAGAAGAGAATATGGTCTGTTGCACAGTTTGTGTAAGAGAGCTATGTGCCTTTGTAATAGATACAAGCTTAGAGACAACGTATTATTTATTTTGTCCTCAGTGTCACAGCAGATACTGTGTTCATACCAGATTTATGGATTTAAATAAATTGATATGTTTACACTATGCATGTTTACACTGATCTAGTTACTACTTCTTTCTTGAAGGTCTCTTATTTTAGTTTTCGGGGGGGGGGGGAGAGAGGGGAGGAAATTTGTAGAATCAAAGGATAAGAAGGTTTTTCCTTCAGGTGCCAAATAGGAAAAGAAGAAGTCTTCTAGCCTTTCTGTTAGTTTCTCACATCTATTTATGCAGCACTTTAAATCTAGGAATTGTAGACCTCACATTATCAGCCAATCTCCAATTTGCCTTTCCTGGGCAAGGTGCTCAGGTGGGTAGTGGTATTGCAGCACCAGAGTTTTCTGGATAAGAGTGATTATCTGTATCTTTTAAAATCCGTTTTCTAGCTTTGGTTTTGGAACTGAAACAACTTTGATCACTCTAGTGGATGACCTACACTGGGAACTAGACACTGGAGTGTATATCCCTATTGGTTCTGTTGAACCTGTCCACAGCTTTTGATATCATCACCCATGGTATCCCAGAAGGATATCCTGGCTCAGCTAGGCCTGGGAAAGTTGTTTTGCAGTAGTATCTCCTTCAGAAGGTGTTGCCAGGGCTTCTGTTCAACACTGTGGCCTTTGGCTTATGGTGTTCTGCAGGATTCACTTTTGTTCCCCATTCTGTTGCTGGAGGAGTGGGTTATCCACGTATTTTGGGTAGGGTATCATCAATATGCTTATGTGTCAGCTTTATATATCCATCTCATCTGCGGCTGAGTTGGTATCAGTGTCTCAGATTGGTGAAAGGCTGAATGAGTGAGAACATATTCAATTAAATCTGGATTAAACAGGTTCTCCTGGTGAGGAGACCTGATGGGGCAAAAAACAACATGTTGTCTTGTTCTTGGCAGAGTGGCATTCCCCTGAAGGATCAAGTACACAGCTTGGGAGTACACCTGGACACAGTTTTGATTCTGACTGGATTCAGGGCGGAATAGCCACGAGTGCTTTTGTCCAGCTTTGACTGATGCTCCAGCTGCACATGTTTTGTCCCAGACAGACATTGGCACTGCTTCCCGTGCTTTAGTTACTCTTTCGCAGTCTGCTGCAAACAGTCAACATGGGTCAATCCATGAAGATGTTCTGGAAATTTCAGTTAGTGCAAAGTGTAGCTGCTCAGGTGCTGGTGTTTCTTGGCTTTTGTCCCCTGCTGTACCACTTTGCATGCGCCATCTATTGGAAGTACCACTGGAAGTAACTAACAATAATGTCATTGCCAGCTTCCAAATTGGGAGGTCAGATGCAATGTGACAAAAACCAGTAAAAGGCTCAAGGCAGGCAGGAGGGCTTTTTCAAGCATGTCAAAAGTGCATGCTGTAGCTCAGCCCACTAAGCAAAACTTCCTAGTGCTACTTGTTGTGCCTCTTGTTGTGCTTGTTGGCTGGTCTCACTGTCAGGCGGCAAGGGTCTGGGGGGGTCCCATATGTACCATTGGACACCACCTCAAGTACCACCAGTGGTACAAGTACCACTGGTTGAAAAATGATGGCCTAGGCCAGTGGTTCTCAAACTGGTGGGCTGAAACCCTTCAGTTTGTGTAAAGGGTCCCCTGTCCCTTTAAGGGGTGAGGGAGGGGACAAAAGCAGCGATGCAGTCCCCAGGATCGACTCGCTAATGGGGGCGTGGAAGGGAGGTGCTTTTACTTACAGGAGACTGCAGGACATTGCAGGAGGTGTGGGGAGCCCCGCACAGCCCTCCCCAG
Source organism: Tiliqua scincoides (assembly GCF_035046505.1). Classification (NCBI taxonomy): domain Eukaryota; kingdom Metazoa; phylum Chordata; class Lepidosauria; order Squamata; family Scincidae; genus Tiliqua; species Tiliqua scincoides. The sequence goes on along the minus strand of NC_089825.1, from coordinate 67,006,874 downwards.
GGCTCCCTGACACTTAGAATGTTGAAAAAAGCAGGCGCAAAGCACTTCCTCTTTGCATTCACAACTAGGAAGTGCTTTGCGTCCACTTTTTTCCAACGTTCTAAGCATTGAGGAGCCCTTCTGAGGGCTGTGCATACAAAACACAACTTTGTGCAGTCACATCTGCTGTGCTGCCTATCAAATGACGACCAACAACTTTTTTAGAATGGTCACTTTGGCATCCATCCATTTTTTTTGTTCAGCAGTTGACTGGCTGTGTTTGCTTCTTCTGATGCTATGTTGTTGAGGTGGATGCTCCAACAAGTATTTTTCTGTAGATCTTTTTTGTAACAAGATACTATACCAAAGATAGGTATACTGTTGTTTTACATCCTACCTTTGGCTAATCTCCACCACTGAAAAAGAAAGGGATCTTCAACTCCATTAATATTCTTTCTGTTTAGTGGATGGAGGTTACCTTGAACGGTCTGGCTACCATCTTGCTATAGTGTGAATCAGAAGCGTGTTTGGCTGCCAGTGTCAACTGTTATTTTTTATTTATTTAAAAGATTTCTATATTGTATCCTCAAAGCAGTGTATAACAATAAAAACACAAAGATAGTACAAAAATAAAAATAAAAAGATATAATAAAAACATTTAAATAAAAGAATATTTGAATCAGAGTGTTCAAAATATTACACTTTCTCATTATGCTTTTGGGTTCCACATGCTTAAAATATACTTTAGCAGTTAGTGGTTTCTTGGATTCCAGGTTCTGTTTTTTTATACAAACTGCATTATATTCTGAAATTAGAGAATTAAGAGAACAAAGCATAAAGTAATTTGCATAGCTCTGCCCCTGAAGCAAATGACAAGAGTAACCTTCATCTGTTGAAGAGCAGGAACATTCCTGGTGAGTTCATGGGTCCTGTCTTTGTGTTGTTTATGTATACAGTTAGGATTAAGTTCATGATGAGTCAATATTACTTTTTAGAAATGTGAGCATATATTTGGAAAATGCCTAAGCTGATTCACTCAGTAATGTGAAACTAAAGTTTTGCTTTCAGTTGAATAAGGTTAATGTTCTCTGGAAAATTGGAATTCTTATCCTGCGCATTGTGCAGTTTTTTGTTTGTAAAGAACATTTTGTTACAGTTTCTCATCTAGATGCAGATAAAGCCAGAAGTTCGTGTCAGAAAAATACATGTGACGTTTCAAGAAGATTACGAAAGGTAGAGTAGATAAAATCTGAAAGAAAATAAAGATCAAAAGATGTTGTTTGTGTCTTCTAGCTCTTCATTTAAAAATGAATAGAATGGCATTCAAATCCTTACTCCATAAGGAATGATGGGGAAAAAAAGAAAAAAAAAACTTCTACTGTAGAAGCCACAGACACGACTGTAGGGATCAACTCCCACTTTAGGGACATGACTACAGGATCCAGACACGACTGGATCCTCACTGTAGGTAACTGGCCTTAGCTGAAGCCTGAAATGGGAGGTGCCCAATAGTATCGGTCACATGGAGGTGGCAGCACCTATTCTATGCTGGACCCTGATCACTGTTGGTCCATCTGAGGACAGACCTGGGGGTCTGAGGAAGATACAGTCAAAAAGTCTTGGCAAGAAGTGATCATTCAGAGCACCTTTAGGAGAAGAATCCACAAGGAACCAGGGACTGCAAACATGGACTGTAGCCAACTGTAAGCCAGTCTGGTTCCCTTTGGAGGGCTTGAGGGTCAAAAATTGTGGATTTCCTTATTTTCGGTAATCATGGGGGATCTGAGAACAGATTCCCGTGGATACCAGGACCCCACCTATATTTGAAAAGTACCTTGAAAGTTCCAAAGTTGTGTCATTTGTTTAATCACAGAAGCTAATAGACAAAGGATAGGAGGACTTATAAACTTTTACTAGATCACTTGCATAGGTTTGAAAATAAGTCCTTTTTCATTCATTCCCATTGAAACGGTATGTATTTAATCCTCTTACTGAGATATCTGGGAAAGAGTTTCACAGCCCCCCTCCCCAGTTAATGCAGCTGAATACCCCCCAGGAGATACAGTGACACTAAATGGCCACTGTGACATCTTGTGGAGAGGGCAGTTGCGGAAGTCACCTCTCTTCTGCGCTATAGGGCTAAGCTTCCACAGTGCAGAGAGGTCTGCTCGGACCTGTGCTAGCAACGTCACAGGTGCAGATCCACCTGGACCTGGGACATGGGATCGGGTCTGGGAAGAAGTCTAGAGTTTGGCGTCATCGAATGCACCCCTTCCCAGAGCTTGATCCTCACATCCCCTGCCCCATTGCCCCCCATTCTGCCTTTCCCCACCCCATTCCACATCCCCCCCATCCCACCTGCCCTGCCATCCTGCCTGCCTCTGCGGGTCTGGGAGGATCCTCTGGCACGCACGGGAAGGCCGCAGTCTTCCTGCTGGTGCTCCAGCAGTGAGCGACTGCACACTATGGGAGTGTTTTTCATCATGTTTATTCTGCCAATGCTAAAGCCTGATTGGATTCTGCCTAAAGGTAGCAATATTGTATTGGTTTGCAGCGGGGATCAGCAAGATCCGGGGTGTGAGAGGGTGCGGAGCCCAGGTCTACTGGCCTGGTTTGCCTTATAGGGCCAAGACATTGGGTCTGTCAATAGTAATAACAAAATGTACATTCAATACACATGTGTGAGCCTCCTGATTACGACATCGAGCTAAGAAAATAGGGATGGGCACAGCGTAGAGATACACATGCCCAGATTGAGAACAGCGCTTAAAGGAAGCTTCTGCATTTGGTCCAATTACATTGTAAGGCCTTGCAAAGATATGAAGTTTGATTTCTTTTTAGGATCACCATGGGCTCATGGAAGAAAGCTCATGGGCTGAAGGAAGCTCATCCATCTGTTTTGCTCCTGGAGGTTTAGCTTCGTATTGATAGTGTTATGCTTCCTTATTTGTAAAATGCTGGGCTTCTTTTCCTATCAGTTTTCTCCTCAAAATGCATTTTTATTGACACCTTTGTAAAACAATTAAGGAAATTGCACCCTTTTCTTGAAGTTCTGTTTTCATTGTTTCTCTTAGAAATATATTGGCACTCAAATTTGTTACCTAACGGTATTGGAGCTTTAGGGCACAATCCTAACCAGGTCTACTCAGAAGTAAGTCCTATTTTGTTCAATGGGGTTTACTCTCAGGAAAGTGTGGTTAGGATTGCAGCCTTAGTTTTCATGTTGTGGAGGTGTTGGTAACAACTCCATTAAAATAGAATTAAAGTATGCACTTCAAAGTAAATTAAAATCTTAATGTTTCATTCTTCAGTGGCTGAATTTAGTCTCCCAATTTAACTCAATAACTCTCCAGAAGACAATGAAATTTTTTATGCAAACATTTGGAAAACAATATTTAGTAAGATCAGCATAGAAAATTTTTAAAATATATTGTCTGAGAACTTGTATTTTTTGTACTTTAAATGTTACTGGCCTACTGCAGCACATTGAACACTGTTGATTCTGTTCATGACAGTGCTGGGCAGCCCAATCCTGAGCTGCCCGGGGTGCCCAGGCTCAGTGGCACTGAGAAAGGCTGCCGCCGGATCCTGCGCCTCCTGGGCTACCACGGGAGGTGTCTTGGGAGAAGGGGACTTTCGTCCCCTTCCCCTGGGGTAAGGTAACCAGCCCCACAATGGGGCTACTCACTTTACCTTGGCGGTGAAGTAAGGGCGCTCATGTAGGGTGCGGAGCCCTCCCCGAGCACCTTGGATCCTGCAGAGCAGAGCTCCGCTGACCCACCTCCCTCCTTCCCCTCAGCACGCCTCCCTCCCTCCCTCCCCCGGCATGCCTTCCCCACCCTCTCTCCGCCCCCACTGGCTTCCCCCCTCCCTGTAATGCCTCCTCCCCGCCTCTGTCCCTGCCCCCACCTACCATGCTGCGGCTCAGCGATCCGGGAGACTGCTGAGCTGCAGAAGCTGGGCGACTGCCCTGCGCTAGCCCAGCACTGGCCAGCACTGGGCTAGCACGGGTGGAAGCCTGGCGGTGAGGCTCGCAAATGTGTCTTATGTCACATTTGTGACAGTGCTCGGCGGCACGGATTGGGCTCTTGGGCTTTTCAGAAAAAATAGTTATTTTATAATAATATATACCTGTGATGTAAACAGCTTTGTGAACCACTTTTTGTTGAAAAGTATTATTATTATTATTATTATTATATTTTTGCACAGTCAGGTAGATGTTATTGACTGGTTTGTTTTATCCAGACATCAAGTCCTTCCTAAGAACCTGGGATGCCTGATTTTTATCCTATTTTGCTGTTATAAATATTGTCGCAAGATGTAAGCTGTTTCCAGTAAAGCTGGTTTTTGTAGTTGGTGGATGGCAATTTCTGTGGCCCCTATGTTATTAAGGTGCTCTTCAAGATGCTTTGGAATTGCACTGAGGGCACCAATTACCACTGGGATCTCTTTGGTTTTCTTCTGCCACAGCCTTTCAATTTCTACTTGTAAATCTTTGTATTTTGTTATTTTTACAGCAATTTTTCTTCCACTCTGCTGTCCCCTGGTATTGCTATATTGATTATTTTGACTTGTTTTTCTTTCCTTTCGACTACAGTTATATCTGGTGTATTGTGCGATAGGTGTTTGTGTCTATAGTTGGAAATCCCATAATATTTTGGCATCTTCATTTTCAATGACTTTTTCCATTTTGTGGTCCCAGCAGTTTCTGCTTCAGGTAGCTTGTATTTTTTACAGATGTTCCAGTGTATCATTGTTGCTACCTTGTCATGCCTTTGCTTGTAGTCTGTGCGATCTTTTTACAGCAACTAGTTAGGTGGTGCACTGTTTCATCGGCTTCTTTGCAAGAGATGGCACTTGCTGTTTGTTGTTATTTTTTCTACTTTTTCTTTTATTGCATTTGTTCTTAATGCCTGCTCTTGTGCAACCATTATTAGACCCTCTGTTTCTTTCTTCAAGTTGCCTTTTTTGAGCCACTGCCAGGTCTTGGTGATGTTTGTTTTTCCAGTAATGTCTTGCAAATATTGTCCATGCAGTGGCTTATTTTCCCACTTTTCTGGTCGGCTCTTCATTTGTTCTTTTTTATAAGCCTTCTTTGTTTCGTTGGTATTTAATAATTTCTCGTTGTTAACCATTTTAAATACATCCTCTTGGCTAGCCTTTATATATTTTTCAAGGCCTCTTTTTTCTTCCTCTACTGTGTGATGGACTTGAAGCATTCCACCTGAGTTGTGAGGGAGTCCACATCACTATAAGGCTGCAGAGCATGGTTGATGGTCATTATCTTCTTGGTCTAATGTCTCTAGCTCTACCTGTGTCCAGTTTACTATTCCTGCAGTGTGTCTAATGACAGTTATAGCCCGGGTGTTTATGGCTTGTATAGTGTTCCCACTGTTAAGTTTGGCCTTCAGGATTTTTCTGACTCTCCTGATGTGTTCACTTTCAATTTTTCTTTTAATTCAGTATGTTTGATGTTATCTTCCTGAAGTATGCCCAGATATTTTACAGGTTGAGTCTCATTATTCACAAGGCTTCCATTCCAAGAACTCATGTAAAAAATGCACTATAGCAAATCAATTTAAAAAACAAAGTCACTTTGCTCTGGTGATTTAAAAATAGTGTTGCTGACCTTTGTAGTGTACACAGAGACAATCAGTCTCTCTCCAGGAGCTTAGGCTTCACTAGGAGGCAGCAATCCCTCCCTTCACCAGGAGCCTCAGCAAGGGGGAAAGGATGGAGAAGGTGATAATCGCTGCCATTTAGCCTTCTTTCACATGCTCAGGGGGAAGGGAGGAGTGAAGCCTCCAGAGAGAATGACTGATGGATTGTCAACCTGCTGCCCTCTCTGGCATTATTAAATGACTATTTTCTTTTAATTAAAGGGCCCTTCTCATCAACTTTGAGATAGAAAAATCTGTGGATACTTAGGTTATACCTGTAATCACTTGTATGACTGTCTCTCTGCAACAGTAAAAAGCAGTTTTTTAACTGCTTTAATCACAGATAAAACTGATTTTAAAGGGGTGCATTTTTTCCCTTCTCCAGGGATCAGCACATTCCTTCTCGTTTGCAGGGACCATTCATGTTGAGTCAAATACATGTATAAAAAATCCGTGTATAACAAGGCTAGACCTGTATAATGTTCTCTCTCATTCGAGTTCTTCATATTGTTTCCATTGGGCAATTCTGTTCCTTCTGTTTGTATGATTTTCCCTCTATTCATTATTAATGCAGCACCCTTATCTAGTCCAAACTCCATTGCAATATCATTACTATATATACGTATGGTGTGTATTAATGATTGTATTTCAGATTGGAACTTTCCATACAACTTCAAATCATCTGTGTAGAGCAGATGATTTATTGTATTCGATGTTTTTGATGTTTGATATCCAAGGCCTGTTTTATTTAATATTTGTGAAAGTGGAGTAGTGGCAGTAACAAACAGTAGAGATGACACTGAGTCCCCTTGGAAGATGCCTCTCCTGACATACACTTGACGGTGTCTTGCCAACTGCTAACTAAAATTGCTAACTTTTTTTTTTTACAAATGCCTGAATATTTTTGCTGACCCCTGTTATTTCTAAACATTTTAATATCCAAGCATGAAGCAATGAGTCGCAGGCCTTCTTATAATTGATCCATGCAACACTTAGATTTGCTTTTTTTCTTTTTGTTATTTTCTAAAATCATTTTGTCAATCAGCAATTGGTCTTTCGTGCCTCTGGTGTTTGGGCAAGTTTCTTTCTGCTCAGTTGGAAGCAGCTTATTGATTAACAAGTGTTGCATTATTTCATCTGCTATTATACCAGTTAATAATTTAAACATGGTTGGAAGGCATGTTATTGGTCTATAATTATTTGGAACTGCACTTTTTGCTGGATCTTTCATTATACAGCAAACGTGAGTTTTGCCAGATGTTAATCATTGTCCAAAATTGCAAAATATGATTAAACTGTTTTGCTAGGTGCTGATGGAGACTTGTTAGATGTTTAAGCCAAAAGCCATGCAGTTCATCATCACCTGGTGTAGTCCAGTTTTTAATTTTCTTTACTCTATTACTTATTAGTTCAGGTGTTGTTTTTAAATCTTGCATTTGTTGAAGACATTTTTCAACCTTGTTTAGCCAACCTGCTTTTTTGTTGTAATCTGTTGGAGTGTTACATAGTTTTGCCCAGAATTGCGGTGTTTCTTCTTTGTTTCGTGTTTCTGTGTTTCTTGCAGTTTCTCCGTCTATGCATTGATAGAAGCGTTTTTGATTTGACTGGACCTGGAGATTTTGCCTAAATTGTGCAATTCTGGCTTTGTATCTGCTAATATTTTTTGACACTGCTGTTATTTGCTGTTTCACAATTTCCAGAACTTCTGCAATTCTCCTTGAATCTAGATGTATTTTTTGGATCAGATACTGTTTGATATTTTCATAAGAACATAAGAACAGCCCCACTGGATCAGGCCATTGGCCCATCTAGCCCAGCTTCCTGTGTCTCACAACGGCCCACCAAATGCCCCAGGGAGCACACCTGATAACAAGAGACCTGCATCCTGGTGCCCTCCCTTGCACCCGACATTCTGACATAGCCCATTTCTAAAATCAGGAGGTTACACATACACATCATGGCTTGTAACCCGTAATGGATCTTTCCTCCAGAAACTTGTCCAATCCCCTTTTAAAGGCATCTAGGCCAGATGCCGTCACCACATGCTGTGGTAAGCAGTTCCACAGACCAACCACATGCTGAGTAAAGCAATATTTTCTTTTGCCTGTCCTAACTCTCCCAACACTCAATTTTAGTGGATGTCCCCTGGTTCTGGTGTCGTGTGAGAGTGTAAAGAGCATTTCTCTATCCACTTTATCCTTCCCATGCATAATTTTGTATGTCTCAAACATGTCCCCCCTCAGGCATCTCTTTTCTAGACTGAGCAGGCCCAAACGCTGAAGCCTTTCCTCATAATGAAGGTATCCCCAGCTCAGTAATCATCATAGTCTCTCTCTTTTGCACCTTTTCCATTTCCACTATGTCCTTTTTGAGATGTAGCAACCAGAACTGGACACAATGCTCCAGGTGTGGCCTTACCATCGATTTGTACAACAGAATTATAATATTAGCCGTTTTGTTCTCATAACTTTTCTAATGATCCCAAGCATAGAATTGGCCTTCTTCACTGCCCCTGCGCATTGGGTTGACACTTTCATCAACCTGTCCACCACCACCCCAAGATCTCTCTCCTGATCTGTCACAGACAGCTCAGAACCCATCAGCCTATATGTGAAGTTTTGATTCTTTGCCCCAATGTGCATGACTTTACACTTACTTACATTGAAACGCATCTGCCATTTTGCTGCCCATTCTGCCAGTTTGGAGAGATCCTTCTGGAGCTGCTCACAATCACTTCTGGTCTTCGCCACTCGGAAAAGTTTGGTGTCGTCTGCAAACTTAGCAACCTCACTGCTCAACCCTGTCTCCAGATCATTTATGAAGAGGTTGAAAAGCACCGGTCCCAGGACAGATCCTTGGGGCACACCACTTTTCACCTCTCTCCATTGTGAAAATTACCCATTGACACCCACTCTCTATTTCCTGGTCTTCAACCAGTTCTCAATCCATGAGAGGACCTGCCCTCTAATTCCCTGACAGTGGAGTTTTCTCATTAGCCTTTGGTGAGGGACTTGTCGAACGCCTTCTGAAAGTCCAGGTATATAATGTCCACGGGTTCTCCTGCATCCACATGCCTGTTGACCTTTTCAAAGAATTCTATAAGGTTTGTGAGGCAAGACTTACCCTTACAGAAGCCATGCTGATTCTCCCTCAGCAAGGCTTGTGCATCTATGTGTTTTGAGATCCTATCTTTGATGAGGCATCCCACCATCTTACCTGGTATAGATGTTAGGCTGACCGGCCTGTAGTTTCCCGGGTCTCCCCTTTCCCCCTTTTTAAAGATCGGTGTGACATTTGCTATCCTCCAGTCTTCTGGCACCGTGGCCGTTTTGAGGGACAAGTTGCATATTTTAGTCAAGAGATCAGCAACTTCATTCTTCAATTCCTTAATAATTCTTGGGTGGATGCCATCAGGGCCCAGTGACTTATTTATCTTTAATTTATCAATTAGGCCTGAAACATCTTCTCTTTTAACCTCTATCTGACTTAATTCCTTGGTCAGGAGGGTCCGTTGGGGCAGCGGTATCTGCCCAAGGTCTTCTGCCGTGAAGACAGATGCAAAGAACTCATTCAATTTCTCTGCCATCTCTAAGTCTCCTTTTATCTCCCCTTTCCCTCCCGCACCATCCAGAGGGCCAACCGCTTCTCTGGCGGGTTTTCTTCTTCCACTTCTTGTCTTTCATATCTTTCAATTTGCTAGCATCTGATCGATGCTTGGCAGTTTTATTTTCTAGTCTAGACTTCCATTTAAGTGGTGTACTACCTTTTTGCAAAGTCTTTTGACTTACATCTGAGCTCTTGTGTTATTGTTGCTGCAGACTTTTGCCATCACCTGAACTCTTTCTCTTCATCCCCATTAATCTTCCCTCCATTCCCTTCTTCCAAACCTTCCTTTCATCCTCTGAGAAGCCCAGCTAATCTTCCAATGTCCCTTTTCCCCGATGTTTTTCCTTTCCTTGCACTACTTCTCCTAAAGCAGTGGTTCCCAACTTCCGGTCCCTTTTAGACAGGGAACCCATAGACGACAGTGCCTGTCACTTCAAAGTTTTCCCCACCACTGCTGACTACAAGGAGGTAAGAAGCCCTGTAAAAGCCCCTTTCTTAACTCCTTTCAACAACTCCTTGTTGGCAGCAAGGGAGGGAGAGTCCAGAAGTAACAGGTGCCATCACCACCGTGTCTCCACCAGTCACCATTCCCCTTAACAGGGGAGGATTTTTCAAATGTGAAATCTGGTAGGGGGGAGTTGCGATCCAAAGGTTGAGAACTGCGGTCTTAAAGAGTCCTTTTTTCCTCCCTTCCCCTTGTTTATCATCTAATCACTTTTTTGAGAGGTCTTTTGTATTGGCACCTTCAGTCTCGAAAGACTATGGTATCGCGCTCTGAAAGGTGGTTCTGGCACAGCGTCTAGTGTGGCTGAAAAGGCCAATCCGGGAGTGACAATCCCTTCCACACCGGGAGCAAGTGCAGTCTGTCCCTGGTCTGTCTCCCTGGCTATGGGCCTTCCTTCTTTGCCTCTTAGCCTCAGACTGTTGGCAAAGTGTCTCTTCAAACTGGGAAAGGCCATGCTGCACAGCCTGCCTCCAAGCGGGCCACTCAGAGGCCAGGGTTTCCCACTTGTTGAGGTCCATCCCTAAGGCCTTCAGATCCCTCTTGCAGATGTCCTTGTATCGCAGCTGTGAACATAAGAACATAAGAACATAAGAACAGCCCCACTGGATCAGGCCATAGGCCCATCTAGTCCAGCTTCCTGTATCTCACAGCGGCCCACCAAATGCCCCAGGGAGCACACCAGATAACAAGAGACCTCATCCTGGTGCTCTCCCCTACATCTGGCATTCTGACTTAACCCATTCCTAAAATCAGGAGGTTGCGCATACACATCATGGCTTGTACCCCATAATGGATTTTTCCTCCAGAAACTCGTCCAATCCCCTTTTAAAGGCGTCTAGGCTAGACGCCAGCACCACATCCTGTGGCAAGGAGTTCCACAGACCGACCACGCGCTGAGTAAAGAAATATTTTCTTTTGTCTGTCCTAACCCGCCCAACACTCAATTTTAGTGGATGTCCCCTGGTTCTGGTATTATGTGAGAGTGTAAAGAGCATCTCCCTATCCACTCTGTCCATCCCCTGCATAATTTTGTATGTCTCAATCATGTCCCCCCTCAAGCGTCTCTTTTCTAGGCTGAAGAGGCCCAAACGCCATAGCCTTTCCTCATAAGGAAGGTGCCCCAGCCCCGTAATCATCTTAGTCGCTCTCTTTTGCACCTTTTCCATTTCCACTATGTCTTTTTTGAGATGCGGCGACCAGAACTGGACACAATACTCCAGGTGTGGCCTTACCATAGATTTGTACAACGGCATTATAATACTAACCGTTTTGTTCTCAATACCCTTCCTAATGATCCCAAGCATAGAATTGGCCTTCTTCACTGCCGCCGCACATTGGGTCGACACTTTCATCGACCTGTCCACCACCACCCCAAGATCTCTCTCCTGATCTGTCACAGACAGCTCAGAACCCATCAGCCTATATCTAAAGTTTTGATTTTTTGCCCCAATGTGCATGACTTTACACTTACTGACATTGAAGCGCATCTGATTGAAGCGCATCTGTGGTCTACCTGTAGGGCGCTTTCCTTGCACGAGTTCTCCATAGAGGAGATCCTTTGGGATCCGGCCATCATCCATTCTCACGACATGACCAAGCCAACGCAGGCGTCTCTGTTTCAGCAGTGAATACATGCTAGGGATTCCAGCACGTTCCAGGACTGTGTTGTTTGGAACTTTGTCCTGCCAGGTGATGCCGAGGATGCGTCGGAGGCAGCGCATGTGGAAAGCGCTCAGTTTCCTCTCCTGTTGTGAGCGAAGAGTCCATGACTCGCTGCAGTACAGAAGTGTACTCAGGACGCAAGCTCTGTAGACCTGGATCTTGGTATGTTCCATCAGCTTCTTGTTGGACCAGACTCTCTTTGTGAGTCTGGAAAACGTGGTAGCTGCTTTACCGATGCGCTTGTTTAGCTCGGTATCGAGAGAATGAGTGTCGAAGATCGTTGAGCCAAGGTACACAAAGTCATGGACAACCTCCAGTTCATGCTCAGAGATTGTAATGCAGGGAGGTGAGTCCACATCCTGAACCATGACCTGTGTTTTCTTCAGGCTGATTGTCAGTCCAAAATCTTGAGAGGTCTATTATTGTGTAAATGTTAGCTGTAGATTTCCATTTTTAGAGTAAGTGAGTGAGCAATTCAGTTAGACCCAGTTGAACCTCCTTTTTGGCTTTTGAACATTTCTAGTAAATTTAGTGCACCTTCATCCTCATCTCCACTTTCCTTTCAGTGTGGAATTATACAGTCACACCATAACACTGAGTCTCCATGGCCACACATGGTCATTTCCTCCCATTTGCTCATGTTACTTGTGTTTTAGAAAGCGCTGCTGGCAGCACTGGTGAGACTAGTGTTGGGAACCCTCATGGTGTAGTTGCCTACACTATATGGGCATGCAGATTTTGCCTTGGGGCCCCTTCCCATGAAGCGATTGCACACATGTGCACGCATGCATATACCCAGCAGTGCTTTTAGCCAGAAAAGCACACCAAGTATTGGGATATTCAATCTAGACTGGCTCTCAGTTAAAGTAGCAGTGATAAATTCACTTTATCTCTTATTGCCCCATGTACTGATATCTTCAAGCTGTATGGTGGACCTGATGCAGGGCCTGCTGTCACTCCTGACTTTATAGGATGGTTGCCATTGTGAAGGACAGTGCCAGGGACTACTTTATAGTAGGTGGTGGGGATTTTTTGAAAGAAGCAGGTCTTTTAAGAACATTGTTCTTTGAACATGCCTGAAGATTACAAGCAACACTGAAAGCATTGAAGGTCTCTTTGAAAAGTGCAGCATGGGTACTCATAGTATAGATTCGGTTCAAGTTCAGCAGCAAACCAATAATGGGCTCCCACACTCTCCTGTTGCTCATTGTTGCCAAAGAGCCATTGCATCAAAATCAGGGAAACTGATTTGCCTGCAGTCATGATCAAACTGTGATGTCTAGTTTACAGACATACTATGGTTTGTGCAAAGTACAGTTTCCCTAGTTCAGATATAACTGCAAATTATGGTTTATACAAAAGAAGTAGTACAGGGTAAGGGTAAGAGCGTGTGAGGAGAGGATTGAGTAATACTGCACCATGATTTGACAGTAGGTCTGAATCAGGTATTTGGGATTTTGGCAATTAAAACAGAAATAGCTCCAGTTTGTTGGGTTCACTTAGGGCCATGTAACACTAAATGTATAATGTGGCCTATGGGATGCCCGTTCTTAAAATAGCCACAAGACTGTGAAACTGCAGCAGGGGTGGGAGCTTTCAGACCTTGCCTCCACTATGATTTTGTTCCCAAATGTGATCCCCAATTTTAAAAAGAAAAACGCTTGAGTTGAAAGCCAGTGGGCACTTTTTTTCTCTTTAAAATTGTGCAAAATTAGGAGCAAACCTACCATAGGATCAAAGTTCTGAAGATGCCCACCCCTTCATCCCAGTTCGACTCTGTTTTGCAGGAGTTTTAAAAATTGACCTCCCATGGGGCCACATGAGACATTTAGGGTAGTGTGTAACTTGGTCCTAAGTCAGTCATGTAACATCATCTGTATTCCATTGCATGAAGTTAATGCTTAGGAACAAGAAGAAAAAGACTGAGCTAAAACTTGTGACATCATAGTTACGGTTAGCAAATTATTTAACCCTGCTTTCTTTGTGATGTAGAAGAAGATTGAAACCAGCGCATTTGTTCCTTTTAACCAATTAGTTACTCCTATCTCAGGTTTCTGGAAATTTGTTGCACTAACAGCCTAATTCTAACCTGCCCTGGAGCAGGCAGACCAGTGGGCCTGCCCCTCATCCAAGGCAGGGTTGGGGCCAGAAGCAGCTCAACCAGGGGCAAGGGGAATAGCTTCCCCTTACTCTGGGTAACACCGCAGCAGTCCCAATGGTGGGACTCAAGAGTTGGCACAGATCAGAGCAGCCCAGAGTTGCCCCAGGCTGCTTAGGAACAGGGTTACCCTCACCTGCTGCCCGCCCTCCCCCCATCCTGAAATGCCTTCTCGCCGTCCACACACACCCATCCCTTCCCCAGGATTGTGTCCTAAATATGGTTATTCCCATAGTAGTAGCATAGAGTTAGTGGTATTGACATTTCTGTATAGTTGCTTAGTAGATAAGAAAACTATTGTTTTTTCTTTGGTTACCAAAAAAAAACAGTTTCTGTTTCTTTCAGGCAAAAGACATCATAGAGAAATTTTTTAACCAACAAATTGAACTTGTTGTGAAGAAGACATCACCACTGCCCGAGGTCTACTTCATTGAAGGCACTTTGCAAATAGTGTGGGTTAATCACTGTGTTGCAGGCTACGGAATAAACCCTTTATTGCATCCACATTGTCCTAACTGTTGTGGTAGGTGGAAAATATAAATATCTCTCAAATTATGTATCTTGGAGTATGACATACCTTGGCTTTTTACATTTTAAACCGGTTCAACAGTTGTGCAATCATTTATTGCGATACTGTCAGATAAAGTTTGTGTGTACTCATTGCACAGATGATCCTAGAAACTGAAAATGCTCAGCTTTGATTTTTTTAAAAAAGTAATTATTTGATAATGTTAATTATTCCTTGGTTAATGTTACCCTACCCTGTTGGGTTGCTACTTGAAAGTGAAACCATGTGGCTACTGTTCCATGTGGGGAACCTTCTGTGCAAAGCAGCTTTCTGTGCAGTTTGACCAATTTCAGCCATTATAGCTCATGCTGTTGTTGGTTAATTAGGACTAAGTCTCAGATGTTCAGCGATGAGACTGAAAATATGAATGGCACTGCAGATTAGCAGTTTCAATAACCAGAAGATGAAGTAAATGCTATTTCAATGCACTTTTACATCAGTCTGTCTCCCAGTGCTAATTATTTTAGACTACTGTTTGTGTTTTCATGAGAATGATGATGTTTTAATTTATATATCTATGGTTTCTGTTAGATTGCTGGAATAGTAAACCACCTTGGGTACAATTCTTCAGTAGACAGGTGGAATTTAAATAATACTGTAGTAATATTTGGAGGTTAACCACTTGCTTTAGATCAGGGGTCTCTAAACTTTTTGGCCGAAGGGCCGCATCAAATAGCAGGTACAGTGTTGAAGGCCGGGAAAAAAAATTAAATTATAAAATTTAAATAAATACATTAGAGATGGAACTTAGATGAATTAATAAATGAATGGGCTCAAATGCCCAGGATTTCTCCAAGCACCAACACAGCCCAAGAAATAAAGCATACACTTAAATGGCCCCCATTCCCCCCACCCCAGAAGCACAACTCCAGTTGTGTTTGGTCAGCTTGGCCAGAGGCTCTCAGGGGATCAGAGGCTGGTCACGGGCCAGATAGAGGCTGGCCGTGGGCCACATCTGGCTCCCGGGCCGGTGTTTGGAGACCCCTGCTTTAGATACAACCCAATGTATATTAAAATACAAGCCTCATTTTAATTTAGATCAGGTTGTATCCAAGAGTTCCCTCCTTCTGGTTCAAGTTTCTTCTTTTCTTCTGTATCCAAAGGAAATGTTTGGATACACACCACTGATTGTTTGCAACATAATGCAAATGACCTGCTGTCCTTGTGCTTATGACAACTCTGTGTGTGTATAAAGGCACCCCCTGTTTTTGCAGGGGATATATTCCAGGCCACCCTCATGGATATGGAAACCACAGATAAGAGGGCAGCCTATCTCCATGCCCCCCGTGCTCATTACCTTCATTTTCCTTCTGTGACTCCAAGCAAGCATGTCTCTTTTTTCACAGAATGTTGTAAGTAATCAAGCTTATAGAAAGACAGGCAGGCAGCCTGAACACTAGAGACACAGCAAAGAACAATAAGTTTAGCATTCAGGCTGCCTGCCTGCTTGTCTTTCTATAAGCTTGCCTGCTTATAGCAGTGGTTCCCAAAGTCCTCCTTAGGAGGAGGGAATCTCCTAAGTGCTTGAGAGGGCAGGGGAGGGGCATTCCAGCAATGTGATTTGCAGGATTGTGCTGCTGCTGGGGAAAGAGGGGGGTTTTCTGGCTTACCTGAAACTAGCTATGGGGTCCAGGGGGATGCCTCCACAGAGCTCCCTGAGCCTGGAAAATAAAGAAAATCATGACTGGAAGTCACGGTTTCACAATCGGAACCCAGAAGAGACTTCCAATCACAGTTTTCTTTATTTTCCAGGCTTAGGGAGCCCTGTGGAGGTGTCTCCAGAGCTCCCCCCCCCCAGACTCCATAGCTGGCTTCAGGTAAGCCAGAAACCTTCCCTCTTTCTCCAACAGCAGCATAATCCTGGAGATAGTGTTGTTGTAATCCCCTACCCCCCACCCCTTAAGGGGCCAGACCTAAGTGCTTCCCTTGC
Source organism: Tiliqua scincoides (assembly GCF_035046505.1). Taxonomy (NCBI): domain Eukaryota; kingdom Metazoa; phylum Chordata; class Lepidosauria; order Squamata; family Scincidae; genus Tiliqua; species Tiliqua scincoides. The sequence goes on along the minus strand of NC_089825.1, from coordinate 66,990,806 downwards.
TGGTGGGTCGCAACCCACCAGTTTGGGAACCACTGGCTTATAGTGTTTTGTTAGAAGAGACATGCTTGCTTGTTGCCACCAGTAAGAAAAAAAAGGTAATGGATGCAGAGGGCGGGGGCGTGGAGAACCACGGATAACTGAATATGTGGATTTTTGATCCACTGATAGGTCCACTATAGGTCTCTGTAGCAATTTGGCTCACTTAAGCCATTTCTGCCTTGCATATTTGTCACAGAGATATAATGTGTACACCTGTGGGTCGGACAGAAATGGGTTAACTACATTCCTGTTGTGCCTGTGAAGTTTTTCTAATATAAAACTTGGTGACAAAGTGGTTGCCTGTCTCTTCTAAGACATCTGCTACATTATGCAGTTATGTGTGACTGAGTGAAGGTTAGCTAGAGGACTTGAAAGAAACCTGATTATCTCTTTTTTTAGTTAAGAGGTCTTTGTGCTCTTGGCAGTGAGCGGTGGGGGGGGTGTGTGAATGTAATTTTTAAAAATGAAAATGTCTGTTTCTATTTTTGAAAAAAAAGTTCCTAAAAGCAATGCCATTGGTATTATGACCCTTTGCATTAATTCTACCTGAACCTGCACTATAGGGCCTTATTGTGTGGTTCATGTTCTGTGAGTGATATTGTAGTGTGGGCACATGTTTGTCACATTGCAGCAATGTAGCTATTCTTTTAGACAGAAGGTGCAGTCATCCAGGTTGAACCTACTTCACTGAGGTGGGATACTTTATTTCTTCAGACCCTTTAAAATATGCTGTTAGAATTTCAAAGGGGAAATGAACATTGGATTGCCCTGTATATAGAGTTATGTAATATATTTTGCAGTTGTTCTAAAATCTGGTATTAAACAGAAAATGTCAGTTAAGACACGAGAGCAAATTAACATGTTTAGTGCACTAAAAGATTTGTGAGGTGTGAAATGGCATGGTAGAAACTCATAAAATTTATGAGGTAGGATATTTTGCAATGCTTATACTTGTCGAGTTGAATAGCATCAAAGGAGTTTATGTCCTATAAAGCCAATTGAGACGTGATATGTTTATACTGTAGTGTAAAGAAATGTTATTTACTTTCTCTGCAGTGAGCTAAATAAGTACCAGGTCACCCATTCAAGTTTGTCTCCTTTTCTTGCCTTCACCTAGAAGACCGAAATTATGCTATGTGCACAAATACCATTTTCATTTGGTTGCTGCAGATCTAAAGCTTGCTCTAGTTGATTTTGTTGCAGAGGTCTGTAAATACTTACCTGAGCTATTTGTGTTAAAATTAAAAAGGGTATTGAAGCTGGGAGTAGATGTTTCTCTTATTGGGGGGACTGTTAGTACTTTTGGCATATTGAAGGATGATCTCTAGCTTACGTGCCTGTGACATTTAAGTTAGCCCCCAATTTCATGCTTCTGCTTGGGAAGCTTTAGTTTAAGGCAGTGGTTCCCAGACTTTTTTGACTGGCAGCTCCCTTGACCTACTGGGCCATTGACCATGGCTCCCTATTAGGGCTACAATCCTATTAATTGCATAGGGCAGCAGGTTTTGTGCAAGGATTCCTCTGCTCTCCTGGGTGGTTTCCATGACTCCCCAGGGAGCCACAGCTCACCTTTGGAAACCACTGGTTTAAGACTGTTTTTTTCCTTTCATTTTGTCTTATTGTCAGCAAGCACCTCTGTGTTTTGGTGTGTGGTTGATCGCCTCTTCAAATTTATACGGTTTTTCATTCAACTTTTGTACACTAGAAGGAAGTTCCAAGTGTGCCAAAGCCCCCAGTGGTTGATTTTTAAGGTGCAAGGGAAGTGTGTAATCCCTGAACTGGCTGATATAGTATACCCAGGGGACACCATGTGAGCAAGGGAGCAGAGCAATCCACCGGTGTACCTGAAGGATGGTCGGTGGGGCAAATGCCCCTGGCGGCACCCCACGGGGGGCAGTGCGACCCTACCCCCACCACCATTTTTAAATCATTTTTTCCAGGCCCATTTTGAGGCCCATTCTTGAGGTCTTAGAAGGCCTTTCAAGGGGCAGGGAGGCTGCCCACGGCCACTCCAACCCCTAGAAGGCCTTCTGAGTTCTTCAGAATGGCGGGAAAGATGCACTTCTGGTTTCCTGTGAAAACCAAAAGTGACTTTTTTGGATGGGGGTTGTGGTGGCATTTGTCCAATCCCCTTTTAAATGCATCCAGGCCAGATACTATCACCATATCCTGTGGCAAGAAGTTCTAAGGACTAATCACACACTGGGCACATCTATACTACAGACTTGGAGTCAAACCAGACATGACAGTGGTACACAGTGATGTACCTAAGCTCCCAGATGCACTCGGGACGTTCTCCGGTCGCATATGGGAGCCTTTCTGAAGCCCACAGAGGCTGTGCATGGACTCTGTGGGCTCAGAGAGCCCTCCAGATGTGGAAACCAGAAGTGCTCTGAACACCTCTGGGGGTGGCTTTCTGAGGTCCGTAGAACAAGACTGCAGACACATTTGGAGGCTGTTAGTGATCTGGAAGTGTTACATAACTTCTGGGTCATTGGCCTTTGTGACATTCTGTGCCTCTCCAGCACAGAACATCGCCGCATGTCCCCGGTGGTAGACCTGTTTGTTTCAGCCTGGTTCTTCCCCAGTCCCTTATAAACTGTGGGAGTGGAAGGTATGATGTTTAGAGTAAAAGAGGCATGTGGGTGAATTGAACCTGCTGCTTAGTGCCCTGTAGGCTTTCCTCCCCAGGTACTTTTCTCCCAGCTGACCACCTCCTGCTATTGACTGAGGACACAAATGTTTGTTAGGGCACGCTGGTGGAAAGCACAGATGGGGAGACCATGCCTGCATGCAGAACCATAACTAGGGCGGAACCTGAGGGGCATCTGCCCTGGGCACTCTGCCAAGAGGGGGTGCAAGGCTGCTTCCAGGCTCCGCCTTAGTTACGAAGGAGGCATATGCTGTGGCTGCTTCCTGCACCCCATTCCATCTCCTCTGTAGGATGGGAGCCTCCAGAGGAGAAGCAATGATGTACACAAATTGGCTGCAGCGCCCACCCCCTCCTTGGGGAGAACCCGGAAGAGATTGCCTTCACAAGCAGCATGAAGGCAGTCACTTCTTGGCTGTCCTCGGAGGAGGAGGCTAGCACTGGCTGCATGCGCGCCAAGCTGCTTCTCCTCAAAGTGCCCACCCCGTCCTCAGGGAGAACCTGGAAGAGACTGCCTTCTTGCTGCAAGCAGCATGAAGATAGCCCCCTTCAGACTCTCTGCAGAGAAGGGGGCGCTGGCCACTTTGTGCACCCGCCCCCTTGTCCAGAAGAACCTGGAAATGATTCACAACATCATGCGACATTGTGACATCACTGCCCTGGGCGCTGGGGCAGTATGTTATAGGCCTGCCTGAATGTCAAGGTGGTTCTAAGAACTGCCCCCATCCCTGCTGTATTCATATCCTCTCTATTAAAGAATCCCTAAATCCTCTTTCCCTCCCCACCCATTCACAGAATGTGGACTTTTGAACTAGTTTAAAGGCCAGGATACATGTGATGGCTACAGACCTGTTTTTTTAAGCCTGGGAATTTAAGCAATGGTTCTCCCACCATAACTTCTAATTTTGCCACTAAATAGCTTTAGCAGTCTTTCCCTGGTTTAACAGTCTTTTGTCTGTGAACTGGGGAAGGGTTAGACATCTCTTAACAAAGAGTTATTTGTATCTCAGCAAATTGCAAGTTTCCAGAATCTCCTTTTTTAGGGTGCAGTCATGACTGTTAGTGTGATATAATAAAACCAATGTAACATTATAGCGTAAATCGCATTTAAGTGATAACAATGATGGACAAGAAAATATGGCGGAGCAGCCTGGAAGGCAAGAACTAAGCTCCTGTTATATGACTGGGACACCCTGCTGAGCATACTCTAGACCAGGGATGCCCAAACCACAGTCCAGGGCCTGCAGGGAGCCCCCAGTCTCCAGTGAGTCTCACCCTCCAAAGATTTGCTGGAGTCTGCGCTGGCCCAGTGTGACTACTCTCAGCACGAGCACTCTTTGTCCTCTCGCACAAGCTGCAGGCTGAGGGCTTCCTCCACTGCTGGCTGTTTCATGTCTGTGAAGCAGCAGCAGCAAAGGAAAGGAAAGGCTGACCTTCCTTTGCGCAAGGTCTTTTATAGGTCTTGAGCTATCGTGTGACCTTCATTCATTCATATGTTCCATCTCTAATATATTATGTAAATTTATTCAAAATTTAAAGGTAAATTAATTGTATTTTCCTGGACCCCAACACAGTGTCAGAGAGATGAAGTGGCCCTCCTGTCAATAAGTTTGGACACCCCTTCTCTAGACCACCCTTACAAACAAATACAGATATCTCATAATGTAAATGCCACTTGAATGTAGCAGAGCAATCCAGAACTGTTTCTCATCCCCTGCTGGTTGAGTTTTCTGAAGCGGCTGTCAACTATTGTCAGTGTATTTGAAAGAAATTTTAAGAAGATTTGGGCTGTGCAGATTTTTTTCCCCTGCACTGAGGCAGCTTTAGATGAATGTCAATTGACTTGACTCAGTTACAGATAAAGGATCATAAGCTAAACTTGTTCTTGCACATTATTCTTCATGTTGTATGACCTGGCTGTGTGTTGTATAAAGCACTTTCTGGTTTATTGAGTTCTAAGTGGTTGGTTGGCAACCTTCAGTCTCGAAAGTCTATGGTATAAGCCTACAGCACCTAGTATTCTCAGGCGGTCTCCCATCCAAATACTAACCAGGCCTGACCCTGCTTAGCTTCCAAGATCAGACAAGATCAGACATGTGATGCTACCTTCTACAGGCTGCCTGCTGTTATTTTTGATCACTAGGTGGAGCTAAAGCTATTTAATATAAATCTGAACATATTGGTCCTAAACATAGTATGTTTCCATAAGTCTCACAGAATATTTTGTGTGTCCAAGTAATACATTTTGACTTGTGGCATAAATGCTAGATTGTGATGGTTTGCTGTTCACTCTTTGGTGCCATGGGGGAAAGGATGACAATTGTGTTATACTATCTGGTGGTGAAGAGAACATAGTTTTAGCCCTTTCTAGATGCTCCCAGACTGTGTACACAGATGTGGTCGAAAAGGAGGCCAGAGCTTGTTGGCAAGCACTGCCCCGCCAACCCAAGCCTTTGTCTGCAGTGGCAAATACAGAGAGGTTTTCCCTGTGATCAGGGGTAACCAAGTAGCAAATTAGCACAAAATAGTTGCTCTGGATTGAGATAAACCAGCACCTGAGCTCCATTAATTGGGCATACCAGGGTTTGAACCTGAGAACTTGTCTGAGTGAGTGATTAAAGCAGCTTGCTAATAATGAAGTTTTAAAATATTTATGATGTTTTAATATATTTTTTTTTGTAGTGATTTGCAGTCCAGGATCATATAACCCTCGTGAAGGAGTTCACTGCCTTCCGTGCGCCAAGAGTTTGGAATATGGAGCAAAACATTGTTAACAGAATGTCAGCACAAACCTGTTGCTATATTTAATAGCACTGATGTACTTTATCTATATCTTGGTAATACAAATAAAAGGATGTTATCAAAACTCCTATTTAATTTTCTACATCAGCGTACTGCATTTTGTTTTGTAAAGAATGACTGCATGTCTTCACTCGCAGAAACACTGCAACCTATTTTGCTACCTCTGGTAGTCCATTAATCTTTGAGGCATGGCATATGACTACTCTGACGTGGAGAATCTTCCAAGTACACCTGATCTTAAGACCTATATTAAGCTGGAGGCTGATCCAGTGCATCAGTTTCAGCATAAGAATGGAATCTGGTAAAATGAAAATGATCCATGATATATGGTATACCATATACATATATGTGGTATATGGAAGTGTTGAACTGCAAAGACCTGGATTCTACTAGCTGTTTGCTGAACCCTCATCAACCCTGAGCCTAATCTGCTTCACAGAGTTGTTAGGTGTGGATGAAAGAGGATAATCCCATGCATGCTCCTCTAAACACTTTGGAAGGATACAAATGTGGGAAGTAGGTGATGATTTGGGTTATGGCATTGACGGTTTTCTTTTTCCTTATAGCATTTCCATTTAATAACTCTATGAGAGAAAAGTTGTGTCCAATCTCTCACTAAAGGAGCTACCGCTGTATCCATTGGATGCCGGGAAGCTGCCAGGAGTCTCCTCAGGGGAAGGGGACTTTGAGCCCAAGCCTATCCACACTTTCCTGGGAGTAGGTGCCATTGACTCTAATGAGACTTACTTCTGAGTGGACATGCATAGGATTGGGCTGTCAGTCTCCTTCCACCAGGGAAAGCCCCAAGCCCTCTGATGGGACTTCTCAAGTCTATACAGGCAATTTTGCCAGCGCATACTTGAAAGACTCCGTGTTGGGCCTTCTGGACTGACACATAGTTCAGAATCCAGCAGAGCGCTGGTCCTTCCACCCTCCCGGCCCATTTCCTCCCCTGCCCTGTGCTCCCCTTGCCCCTGTTCTGCCCAGTCCCCAGCCTCCCTCTGCCCCGAAGCTACTTACCACCGACCAGTGCTGCTAGAGTGCCAGCCAGCCCTCCTCATGGTGTTGAGGCTCAGCACCAACGGGCACTGGCCCAACACCAGTAGCCCCTCCTCTCCAGGTGCTGCAGATGTGACCTTTGGGCACATTTGCAGCACCCAACACTGGTGCTGAGAAGCTTGAAGATTGGGTCCTATACCACTTCACTCATATTATCTTGTTAAACATGCACAGGGTTTGTTTGGCAGTTTAACACAAAATTAAAAGAAGGTTGTCAGAATTCAGCAGTAACTGATGGAAGTGGGTCAGTTCCACTTGGAAAAATGGAGACTAACCCTTAGGAGACATTCATAGAACACCAGCAGATACTAACCAAGTTATCAACATTAAACCTCCATGTTCAGAGGCAGTGTACCTCTCAACATCTGATTATGTGGACCTACAATGAGAAGGGAGTAACAATAATCTGCAGTTCTTACAATTTTACAAATGGGTACTCAAAGACAGTGAAAATGTCTCAGAGATTTAATGTGTGCATTTATGGGTAAGAGCACTCCTCCAGCATTTGTATAGTTATTTTTAAAACAGCTTTGCAATGTTGTTCAGTATAGAACAGCAATTATCATCCACTGTGCCATGGCACATTGGTTTGCTGCACGTGTGCCACGGGAGTTTGGGGGAGGATCATATATTAATACGGTGACTGGGGAATGCGAACCCCCAGCCAGCAGTGCAGTGTGGCTGGTCAGCTGTCAAAATCTGATGGTGTGCCTTGACAATTTTAGCACCTTCTCAGTGTGCCATGAAATGAAGAAAGCTGCAAATCACTGGCATAGAATCAATAGTTTCTGCAGGTTGTGTCTCGGCATCCGAAGAATCCTTCGGAATTCCGAAGAATCCATTCTGTTCCCAGAATCCCTGTGGATTCTGAAAATTTAATGCAACTTTCGGCATTAATGAAATCAATTAAAGAAAACAAAGTCCCTTTACTTCACAATTTAAAAATAGCCTCACTTACCATTGTAATGCAGGAAAATGGCAGTAGGCAGGCAATCAATCAACAGCTTAGTTTCAGTTCACTCCAAGGCATGTGACCCCTCCCTTCCCCTGGAGCAAGTGAAAGAATGCAAAGAGAATGCAAAGCAAAAGTGATAATCACTTCTGCATTCTTTTGCGTGCATTCCAGGGGAAAGGAGGGGTCATACTGAAACTAAGTTGTTCTAAGCCTCTGGAGAGAGTTTGATTGATTGCCTGCCTGCTGCTGCTCTCCTGAGTTATAATGGTAAGTCAAAACAGCTTCTTTGCTCTCACCAAAGAGCAGATGGAATTTCTGAGCTGTACTTGCCAGTTGCTTCTCGAGGTGTTGCCACTCCCGAAAGCTTCAGTGATCTCGCACTGGCAACATTCAGATGATACCTTTGGGCTTAACAGTGGCTCTACCCTCTAGATCAGGCTTCCTGCCCTTTGGTACCACTTGAGGTGGTACTTTGGTACTTGAGGCGGTGTCTTTTGGTACTTGCAGCAGGACCAAGAATGCAACACAACAGACAGAGTAGGAGGCTCCAAAGCATGCTTTCCATGCTCAAAAAGACCTCCTGTCCACCCTGAGCCTCTTACTGGCCTCCCAACCATGAAATAACATCATTGCCAGTTACTTCCAGTGGTACTTTGAATAGGTGGACTGTGTGAAGTGGTACAGTGGGGGACAATTGTTGAGAAATGCTGTGTTAAAAGATTCCACCCCTATGGGATACTGTATCAGAATTATTTGAGTATAGTGGATGAGTGGGATTATCAATTGTTCCATTATTTCCCCCTTTTAAAAAAACCCATTATCCCTCCAATTTTGAATAGAGATTAGCCTATTATCTCTCTGCATTTTTAAAAATGGTCTTTTTATTATTTTCTCCTCATTATATTTTACAGGATTGCTCATTTTAAAAGGAATCTTTTAAGAAGCGTTTTTTATTATTCCCTGTTTTACAAGGGATTTTGCATTACTTGCCCTCTTACAAACAATAAGACTTTCTTTGGAGTAAATATGCAAAAATCTGTACTGTTAAACAGGAACTGCAGACCCCTTAGGGCTGCGGTTTTCAAACTCTCCGGGAGTTTGAAACCCACATTAAGTCCTTGCGGGGGCGGGGGGCGGGAAGGCAGCGACGCAATCCCCAGGATTGCACCGCTCAGGAGGGCTGCAGGGACTGGGATGCACTCACCAGTCCCTGCAGCAGCCTGTCCAGGGTGCAGGGAGCCCTGCGGGAGCATCTGCAGGGTCAGTCCTTGTCTAGGAAATGCCCAAACCCTGCCTCATCAAGGGTGGGGACTGCCTGAACCATCTGAAACTACGCTCTGAAGCATGTGCCTGACAAAAGCTGCATCCCTGAAAGCATAGGCATCTTGTAGTGCTTTATAAATGTATGGGGGGAGCTCCAGGTGGCTGCTCTACAAACTGCCTCCAAGGGCAGAAATTCCCTGAACACTGCAGGGATCGCAGCACCCTTTAGAAAATGAGCAACTATGCCCTGAGGTGGATCCGTCCCAGGAGCCCTGTCGGCCTCCACTATTGCATCCCTTACCCATCTGGAGATGGTGGATGGCGAAACCTGAAGTCCCTGTTCGTTTGCCTTGTGTGACACAAATACAGCTTCTGTGTGCCTGAGGCAGAGGTTCTGGAGATGCACACACCCAAAGTATGCCAGTCCCACTCCCTAGGATGAGAAGGGTTTGGGCAGAAAGATGGGAGTACAACCTCTTCAGAGGAACACAGAATTAACCTTGGGGAGGAAGGTAGGATTGGTGTGGAGAACTACCCTGTCCTCCTGAAACAAACATAGATCCTAACTATAGAAAAATCTGCCTTTTCAGACACCCATCTAGCTGATATTACTCCCACTAAAAAGGTGGTTTTCTGGGGAAAAATCTGTAATGGACAGGTAGCCATGGGTTCAAAAGGAGGCTGTGTTAGTGCCATGAGACAAGACCTAAGTCCCACAAAGGAGCTCTAATCACTGGAGGGAGTTGATCAAGGCCCACTCCCCTGATGAGTTTTCTAACATGAGGATGGGAAGACAGGAACCAGCCCTTGGGATACCCCAAGATAGATAAAATTACCAGTACGTATCTCAGTGGCAGACAACCCCAGCCTCACGCCCCCCCCCCGCATGATGGCGCCCCCTGCAGGATGACGGTACCCCCTGTGCACAAATCCACCCCCCCCATTCACCTGAGGTTCACAGAGCCTCGCGCAACCACAGGCTGCATCTGGGCACATAAGAACAGCCCCACTGGATCAGGCCATAGGCCCATCTAGTCCAGCTTCCTGTATCTCACAGTGGCCCACCAAATGCCCCAGGGAGCACTCCAGATAACAAGAGACCTGCATCCTGGTGCCCTCCCCTGCATCTGGCATTCTGACATAGCCCATTTCTAAAATCAGGAGGTTGCACATACACATCATGGCTTGTAACCCGTAATGGATCTTTCCTCCAGAAACCTGTCCAATCCCCTTTCAAAGGCATCTAGGCCAGATGCCATCACCACATGCTGTGGTAAGGAGTTCCACAGACCAACCACTCGCTGAGTAAAGCAATATTTTCTTTTGTCTGTCCTAACTCTCCCAACACTCAACTTGCGTGGAGGGAAAAGAGCATCTCTCTATCCACTCTGTCCATCCCCTGCATGACTTTGTATGTCTCAGAATGGGGAGATTTGAGCTTACCTGTGAATTCCCTTTCTTGGTTTCCATGGCAGGGTCAGCTTGCCCACCCTCACAGCCTGGAGCATAAACAAAAGACAGCAAACAGAAAACAATGGAGTTTGAAGAGGATAAGGACAAAACATCCCTGACAGGTCCTCATTAGGTCCCTGGACTGGGGTACAGTATAGTCCTAGTCTTTCTTGTTTCAGAATGGTGTAGAGATTTAGGTTGTCAGAGTTCATCCAGATGGCCTTTTGACACACCAGACTTCAAGGATGGACATCTACCTGAGCAAGTCCAAGAGAGAACTGATCTTGGGAGGGGCCATTGAGGCTTTCGTGGTCTGGGGAATCAAGGGAGCCCCTCCTCTCACTGACCTGCCTGCCTGAAAGGGAGGTGCTTCCCAGATGACAAGGACTGACCACTGAGTAGGGGAATTCCCAGGTAAGCTCAAATCTCCTAGCTAGCCCAACTATGCATTCTACAGTGGCTCAATTGGTCCACTTCATTTTTTTCAGCATTAGGACAAGCAACAGTCATCTTGACTGAGGACTGACTGTTCCCAAGAGCAGTTGGGCCATTTGATGTGTGCCCTCTCTTGCTTATGCTGCTATAGTGGGGACTTCAGCAGTTAGTAACTCGAAAATTATTCAACCAGTTTTACACCATGCCAAATTTCAGACAGATCAGACAAACTGTTTCGATCATGACCAACAGAATGTTCAGTTCTTAACGTTGTAGAATTCTGGGATTCCTCTTCACTTTAATTATGCGGGTGCTCTTCCAGCTGTATAATATGGGTTGACACAGAAACTTCAAATTATAGATAACTGAGAGTTATCTATAAGTGCACAATGGATTTACTGGGTACACACACAGATCTCTTTCTGCATGAATCTGCTTTTCCTATGAGGCCATTCTGGGAGGCTCTGTTGCGGGTTCCACCTCTTATGGTGGTATGGTTGGGCCTTCTCTGTTGTGGAACCAGTTCTCTGGAATACTCTCCCAGTGGAGATAAGAGCTACTCCTTTCTAGCTGGTCTTGAGGGGAGATGGGATGTTAAGACTTGTTTATTCCAACTGACCTTTGGTTGAGTTCTTTGTTGCATTGTTTGGTTTGGGTTTTTTGTGATGTTTTTGCTTTTAACTGTTCTCATGTGATTCGTTTGTTTGGAGATTGTAAGCTGCTTTGAGCTTTTTTTTTTTGTAAAATTGGAAAGATGGGATACTTACTTTCTACATCCACTAAGTAAATAAAAATGCTGTGGTTTGTATTGTTTGCAGTCCACTAGCCTGGTTTGCTAAATGTAACCAATCTTTTTGTTTAACCCCTGACTTTTCTCCCCTTTTTGCATATATCAGTGAAATAGAAGCTTTTATTCTGCTATTTTGTTTTGCCGTAGCTTAATACCGATGTTTTCTTGCTTGCATGTTTGTAACAGCCTTTTTCCGTCAAAGACACTTATGGGGATAAATTACCTTTGGCTTCTTGGGACTTTGTGAGTAATCTCAGTTTGATTAAAAATTTTGGCACTGTGTAGGAAGGGCCAAACAGCTTCCATCTCACTTGCACAAAAAGAGGAGTTGACAATGAACCAATTTTTCGGTATGATTAGGTAAGAAGCTAAATATTATTTAAGATCTTGAATGTGTAAGTGTTCCATCTTGGACTAAGCTTGCTCCTAGTAAGAATGGGATTTATGTGGGCTTTTTTAGGACCCCCCCCATCAGATATGGCTAGTATATGAGAATGAGCTAGCAGGAACAGTATAATCTCTCTCTCTCTCTCTCTCTGCAATTAATTTTTCTGCTTGAGAAGGCCTATTGCCACAAAAAAAATTTTGGGAGATCTGTAGCTTTTTCTCTGCTCATGTAGTTTAATGAACTACGTTTTGAAAGCATATGTAATGAAGTATTTCCAGACTAATGAAAAATAATGCAAATGGCATTAGAATTAATAGAATGATACTTTTATTGCTGAAACATTAGTATAAACAGCATAACTAATATTTAGCAGAGTATATAAAATAGCTATTTTTATCAAATGCCATTTTAAAATAAATAGCTTGGGGAAAAGCATTGTTGGGTGGGTGGGGGGAAGTTTAAGCAATAATTTAAGAAATTAATCTCCATTCAACTGGAATCTAACAAATGAGTTTGCAGATAGTCCTCATTTTCATGTGGCAAAACAGACACAACAGGATGAAAATTGGCAGTGCTCTGAATTCCAGGCACATCACATAAACACATCATCTCCAGAAGAGCTGGTCACACTGACGCTGAATTACTTAGTGTTGGTTTGTCAGTATTTAATAAAGCATCAGAAATGAGTGAGTTTTGGATTCACAAACATGGAGCCTTTGTTGCTTATCACATGCCAACTAATGAAAGTACAGTAAGCTTTGTAAAACATGTTTTGGCCCCCAATCCAGTTTTAGTTGCAGGCAACTTGTCACAAAATAACGTGGTCTCTGATGGGGAGGTGCAACTACATGTGCATCGAGAAATGCAGCCAGCCAGTTCAGTGAGGCCTGTACAAGCGTGATGATGCGATGTGCATCCCCATAGGCTAAGCGCAGGGCAGGCTGTTCCTAAACATAGATTCCTGTTGCTGGATTTGGGCAACTGGATTTGGGCAAATAACACTATAAGTTATTTTTGCACTTGCTTCCTGTCAGAACTATAATCTTTATAAGGCAATAGAAATGTTGATCAACAGTATCTTGGCTTATTTGATTAAGTATTTTATTTATTTATTACAGATACAGGTAAGGAAAATGGGTTATATTTGGGGCTGATACTACACAGGTTAGACATGAGGGTATTGGCCCTAGATTACAACATGCATTATTCCAAAAATATCTTGGAATAATTAAAGTATCTTTAATACTTTAATAATTAAAGTGTCCAAAAAGTATCTTGGCTTATTTGAATGTTTAACAAGAGCTAAATATGTCTACCTTTTCAAAATAGTGCAGTTGCTGAACAGCAAATAAATGTTCATAAAATGGATATAGTGTTAGTTCTTGGAAGAAGCCCAGGTGAGAAATGAACTGATAAGGCATTCCGCTTCAGTAAGTTCGTATTTAGATTATCTACATTTAACATAACTTGGCTTGTTTCTCAGCACACATACCGTAAAATTGTCTGTAAAAAATTGTCCGTAAAAAAAGTTTTTTCCTGTTCCTGGTTAAAATCTGTCCCCCTGTCCCTGGGATAGCTTATGTGTCAATTAATATGATAAGAAGGATTACATAAGAAAAATGATGCTGGGTGTGTAAACTCCACATTATATCACAGAAGGCTATTAAATAGGCACCAGATTTCCTTCTGGTCCTCTAATCCAGACTTCTTGTATCCTGAGTATAGTAGATATGCTTGATATTTCATACTGTCATAGCTGCATTGAGACACTTTGTTTCTAAATACTACTACTACTACTACTACTACTACTACTACTAATAATAATAATAATAATAATAGCTGCTTTAGATGCTGCACCAAAAAGCTTGGAAAAACACGTGCACACTTTAGGTGTAAACAAAATTATTTATTTATTTATTTATTGGACTTGTAATCCACCTTTCTCCCCGAAGGGCACCCAAGGTCCAATTACCCCATACGAGGCTATCATCGGTCCTGGGAAAGGCCTCAATATCTAGAAAATACCAGCCACCACCCAGTGGGCTGTGATTAACCAAATCATCATAATCAATTCATAATAATTCTTTGTGGACAAAAAAGCATCTGAGTATTTGGATATTATAGACAGAGGTGTTTGTTTCCATGGAGTAAGATAGGATTACAGCCTAAGATTACCCTGTCCTATCTTGCACAGGGACATGGCACCAAATGGCAGCCCCTGCAGCCTATGCTGGATTTGAGCAGGCTGGAGTCTTCTCGAAATAAGGGGACATTAGTCTTCTTACCCAAGTAAAGCCCTAGCCTGCTCAGTGGGACCTTGCAGGCTTGAGAAGCCCTGTGTTGGGCTTCCAAGCCCAGGAGCAAGGATAGGATTTGGCAGAGGAGGCCTCTGCTGGTACCACTCCCCTGGGCCTGCCACACCCCCATTCTACCCTCCTCACACCCAGCAATGCTTCCACCCACCACCCTCCCCATGCAGCTTACCTTATCTTTGCTGGGGTTCCAACTGTGGCATTGATGGAGTGGCGCAGACCTCCTTGCCAGCGCCACTTACTCCCTGGATGCTGCACATGTACTTTATGGCAGCACTGGTTTGGGTTGTAAGTCTTACAGAATACAGTGGGCTTACTTCTGAGTAAAGTAAATAAACGAAGTAAATAACATTGTTTTCAAACACCCCTAACTATAGGTTTTACTAGTAGTATTTTTAGGTATATACTTTCTTTGCTTAGGGTTTATTTATTTAGGGGAAATAAAATTTTAACCCAGTTACATTTTTGGTATTTATAATGAATGGCAATTTAAAATGGCGAATTACAATCTTGCCTGATGCCCTGACTAGGCTAAATCTCCTTTATCCCATTTTTGCCCAGCCCACAGGTTGGTCCCTGTTGTGTATATGCAACGTTGGGCAGAAACGATTTAAGAGCTGAGATAGCAAGGGCCAGTAGGGGGAGACATTCACCTAACCTTCAGATAAATTTGGTGGCATTGCATGCTGTCCTGGGCAGAGCTGCTTGCTAAAATTCATTTGTTGTCTCAAAGCTGGTGCCTTGGAAATAAAAATGTATTCCAGCGTTAGTAACACATTTTTTAAAATTAGTTCCTGCTTTGTAGTTTTTATCAACATTGGTCTTCCACCCAGAACTGTACACATTAACTTCTGCATATATTTAACTGGAAAATGTCAGTGGCCTCTGTGATCATTGCATGTAATTTGGTATGAATATATCGGCATGTATATCTGTTTTTTTTACATGTGTATAAAAGTATTCGCTATTGGCATTTTTTGATTTGCTAATACGTTAGAGCCCAATCCTGGACTCAGTGCCGCGGCTTCGCAAATGTGCCATAAGGCACGTCTGTGAGCCTCACCACCGGGCTGCCACCCATGCTAGTCCAGTGCTGGCCGGTGCTGGGCTAGCGCAGGGCAAGCGCCCAGCCTTTGCTGCTTGGCGGTCTCATGGACCACCGAGCCATGGCATGGTAAGTGGGGCGGAGGGGGGCAGGGAGGAAGTATTCCGGGGAGGGGGGAGGCTGGCGAGGGGGCGGAGAGATGGCAGGGAAGGCGTGACAGGGAGCCGGGGATGGGGGTGGGTGGGAGGCGTGCCATGGGGAGGGAGGGAGGCAGGTCTGTGGAGCTCTGCTCCACCAGATCCAAGGTGCTCGTGGAGGGCTCGGTGCCCTACATGAGTGCCTTTACCACCGACCTTATGGTTGGCGGTAAAGTGAGTAGCCCCATTGCGGGGCTGCTTACCTTACCGAGGAGAAGGGGATGAAAATAAAATCGATAAAATCGATCGTATTCGTCACAACTTGGATGCCACATTGACAGTGTCTGACGATGTCCCCTTGGCAACTGCTTGTCCTGTGTTGTGGGATTCTTTTCAGCTTGTACAGCCTGAGGATGTGGACAGACTCCTTTGGAGTGTGAGGCCATCTGCCTGCCTGCTCGACCCTTGCCCAGCTTGGTTGATAAGAGCTGCCCGGGGTGGACTGGCTGAGTGGACAGGGAGGGTGGTCAACTCTTCCTTGATGGAGGGGACGTTACCACTCACTTTGAAACGTGCAGTGGTTCGCCCCCTCCTGAAGAAGCCCTCCCTGGATTCCACTGTGTTGGATAACTACCAGCCAGTCTCCAACATCCCGTTTCTGGGCAAGGTAATTGAGCGGGTGGTGGCGTCCCAACTCCAGAGGGTCTTGGATGAAGCGGATTATCTGGATCCTTTTCAATCTGGCTTCAGGATGGAAACCGCCTTGGTCGCCTTGGTGGATGACCTACACCGGGGACTGGACAGGGGTAGTGCGTCCCTGTTGGTCCTGCTGGACCTCTCAGCGGCTTTCGATACCATCGACCATGGTATCCTTCTGGGCCGATTGGCCGAGTTGGGAGCTGGAGGCACTGTTTTGCGGTGGTTCCGCTCCTACTTGGAGGGTCGGTCCCAGATGGTGGTGCTGGGGGATGCCTGTTCGACACCCTGGCCCTTGAGATGCGGGGTGCCACAGGGCTCAATTCTGTCCCCCATGCTATTTAACATCTACATGAAACCGCTGGGAGAGGTCATCCGGGGCTTTGGAGTGGGGTGCCATCAATATGCCGATGACACCCAGCTCTATTTCTCCTTTTCTCCAGACTCCAGGGTGGCGGTTGAGGGCCTGGAGCGCTGTCTGGAGGCAGTGAGGATCTGGATGGGGGCTAACAAGCTGAAATTAAATCCGGATAAGACAGAGGCTCTCCTGGTTCGGAAATCCTCGATGCAGGTGCTGGACTATTGGCTTGCGCTGAATGGGGTTGCACTCCCTCTGAAGGAGCAGGTCCGCAGCTTGGGGGTCCACCTGGACTCACAGCTGCTCCTGGATTCCCAGGTGGCAGCTGTGGCTAGGGGGGCCTTTGCTCAGCTTCGGCTCGTGCGCCAGCTGCAGCCGTACTTGGATCGTGCAGACCTGGCCACGGTGATCCATGCCTCGGTGACATTGAGATTAGATTACTGTAACGCGCTCTATGTGGGGCTGCCCTTGAAGACGGTTCGGAAACTGCAACTAGTGCAGAATGCAGCGGCCCATGTGGTTACTGGAGGTAGGCGGTTTGACTCTGTCAGTCCACTTCTCCAGCGGCTGCATTGGCTGCCCTTTCGTTTCCGGGCCCAATTCAAGGTGCTGGTATTGACCTTTAAAGCCCTATACTGCTCTGGGCCAGGGTATCTTAGAGATCGCCTACTCCCGTACAATCCGGCTCATCTTCTTAGGTCATCAGAGAAGGACTTTTTACAAGTGCCGCCGCCTAGGGAGGTACGTGGGGCGGCTGCAAGAAATAGGGCCTTCTCAGTAGTGGCACCAATGCTATGGAACTCCCTTCCCCTTGACTTAAGAATGGCTCCCTCTCTTGAGACCTTTCGGCGAGGCCTGAAGACCCTTCTGTTTAAACAGGCCTTCTGAGTTCTTGGCCTTTTAACATCTTTTTAACATATTTTAATATTTTTACAGGCCTGAT
Source organism: Tiliqua scincoides (assembly GCF_035046505.1). NCBI lineage: Eukaryota > Metazoa > Chordata > Lepidosauria > Squamata > Scincidae > Tiliqua > Tiliqua scincoides. Next base: position 66,973,482 of record NC_089825.1, on the reverse strand, counting down.
TCTTTTATGACTTGCTGCTGCTCTATGCTCTTTTTACCTAGTTTTTATTCTGACTGCTGTTTTTTATGATGTGTTAATATGTTTTTATTTGTTTTTAAATTATGTTTTTAATATGTTGTAAGCAGCCTTGAGTCCCTTCGGGGAGAAAGGCGGGGTAAAAATAAAGTTGTTGTTATTATTATTATTATTATTAAAATCCTCTCCTTCCGAGGCACCTCCCGTGGTAGCCCAGGGTGCGTAGGATCCAGTGGCAGCCATTCTCAGTGCCACCGAGGCTGGACGCCCTGAGCAGCTCAGGACTGGGCTGTTAAATACTGAGGCAAGGTTAATTTAAAAAAATAGAGTTGCCCCAGTAATTCTGTGAAAACATATTTTATTTGTGTTTAACATGAATGTTGCCAGTCTTTAATTCATTTACCATTCCATCTTCTCAATGGCAACCACAACTTCCCAAATAATTACATTCACAAAACAGTGCAAAATCTTGAAGTTTGTGGTGCTGTATTGTTTCAGCTGTTGACAGGCTCCATATACTGCAGTGTTCTGTCAATTGCGTCCTTGTTTCAAGTGCCAATTGCATGCCTCACTACAATGTTTGTGAGCCAGATATTCCGTCATTGTAAATTGCATGCAATTTTTAGGGATGCTTTTTGCATTGGTCTTGAGCGAGATAGACTATTAGGAGCTCTTTGCACCTTGAAGAAGCAAGTGAGTTCTGTGCCACATGGCAAGTAATCCCCCTGACTTAGTCAGTTCTAGATAGTTTCTTTTCTTGTATTTTTCTTCTGAGACACACGCTAAGATAAGCTTCCTCAAAAAAAGGTAGTGAAGAAAAGGTTTAGCTAGGGGCCCAGACCTATCCAACTTCCCAGCACTGGTGCAACTGAAATGCAGCTCCAAGGTAAGGAAACAAATGTTCCTGTATCTTTAAGAGGCCTCTGTGACTGCCTCCCCACCACAAGATGCAGTGCACACCCCATTGGCATGACTACACAGGTCCTGGAAAATTGAATAGGATTGGGCCCTAAGTCTTTCAAGTGACTAAGGGTCCAATCCTATCCAATTTTCCAGGACCGGTGTAGCTGTGCCAATGGGGCATGCACTGCATCTTGTGGTGGGGAGGCAGTCGCAGAGGCCTCCTCAAGGTATGGGAACATTTGTTCCCTTACCTTGGGACTGCATTTTGGTTGCACTGGTGCTGGAAAGTTGGATAGGATTGGGCCCTTATGGCCCTATCCTATCCTGGGCTGGCCCCACCTCCTCTGCATGCTATGGGTTGGCTGGCGACCAGGCAGTGGCAAAGAATTAAGCACAGAATATTTTTACTTAGTTACTTGCTACTGCTGGATCCCCAATGGGTAGGTTCAAGAGGGTGTGTTGGGCCTAGGCCAGGGGCATAGGATATTGGTGTCGTTGCTACCTCTGAGATCTACGCCCAGCGTGATCCCCACCTTGATCCTTCCACGAACCACTCACCCCACCGCTTTACCTGCACTGGTGGCGCGTCTGGGTGATTCTGGCATGTGCACATATCCACAAGCTTTGTGGCAGTAACTCCAGAGCGAATGATGGTTATGTAACTTTCGCTCCGACACAACAGGGTCTCTGGTGGCAGAATTAAAAGATCCACTGCTGGTAGGCCTGTGATAGTGTTGCAAGGTGTAGCAGCAAAGTTCAAAAGCAAACTCAGTAGGCAAGGGTGGTGATCGTCTGCAAGCTTTATTTCGTTGCCAGCAACGGGCTTCTCAGGGACTCCTTGTCCAAAGTGAAGAGAGCAATTTTCCCAGTCTGTCCCTCTCACTTACATTTCATTTTGGCTCCTTTGTCTGAGGAGTTTCACACATTTCATTGGCTGGTGTTTGACATCATAGATGGGGCCTTCTCAGGGTTGGCTAGAGATAGCATTACAGTCATTTGATTGGTTGGCTTTAAATTACGGGTTTCAAATAAGGCAAAAATATACATTGTATATAATTTAAAGATTTCAACAACCAGTAGATGGCACTCTAACCTCAATTATATTCAGAACTGGCCTTTTGGTATGTATCCTGTACTTATCTCTTGGCATTCTTCCACTTAGTTGGCCCTGACATGTTGCAAGGTGCCACCTGTTTATCTCTCTAAATTCCTTCTTCCAGACACCATGGGGCTGTGTGCCAACCTTTGTCTGAGCTGAGCCAAGTCCTTTGACTTGCCTCTATTCCATGTTGTGATCTCATATGTTGACCTTTTACTGTGATGTATAGTGGTATAAACATATATTTAATACAAGACAAACTAAACTCTTATTGTACAAAAGGATTCTCTTTTAGAACTCTTTTCTTATTTACTTTAAACAAATCACATTTCCCTCTGTGTCAGTTGTAGCTCAGACAGAGGCTGTTCATGGATGTTTTGTTAATCGGGGATTTCCCATAGAAAACTTTGTTATCAATTTTCAATTGCCAACAGATAAAAATTGTTCTTGCTAAGGCATCTCCATCAAATGTTGCAAGTCCCTTACCAAATGTTACAAATCTGTGTTTTCAGCCTTATAGCTTCTCAATTTCCTGGTTTCTGGTGCCAAGGCAGATAACTTTTCCCATCTCAATGTTGCAAAAGTCTGAGATGCAACAAATTCTGCACGACTTGGAGCTCTTCGAGGTCTACAGACTCAGTGAATGGTCTTATCTTTGAGTTGTTTTTCCCCACATTCCACAGTCTGTGAGCTTGTCTCCCTGTCAGACCTTTGATTAGAGCTGGAATGGCTTTTTCTGAGTTACATTTTCAGACTTGAGGTTTAAGCCTCTTTAACAGTGAAACCTAATAGCTTGTTACTATTCTGTGTGTTTTATTAAATTTTCATACTGTTAAAACTCACTTCTAAGTTATTACATCCTTATATATATGTTAATTACATTTTAAAGACACTTTCTGTTAAGGCATTAAAGAATTATTTGGCAAGCAAGCTAAGTTAGTAATCTTTTGACACTTGCTAAGATGCTTTAGTCCCAGTGTTCAATACTTGCACTCAACACTGGTTTTTTTGGTTTAAGGAAGTTTGAATGAATAATATTTTAAAAATCCAAAAATGCTTTTTCTGTTCAGCCTGACATATAAGCAGCTTCCAAGATGACTTGGGAGTTTTCCTCATACTCCCTATTCAGAGACAGTGCCTTCAATATCATTGTCTGCTGCATGCCAAGCATTCCTTTGCCAATTTTAGCCAAAACTGCCAGTCTGTTTGCTGTTTGAAGCTTCAGACAGAGAGCAAAATGGATTTTTGTTTGTGAAATTTGTTTGTGAAATGCTAAGCACTTAGGCTTTTTAAACATATTCTCTAATGATTTGTTTTAAGCATACATTTTCCCATTAACTGCTAAACTAATAATGTGTTTGTGAGCATAGCATACTGTGTTCTATAGCATAAGTGGCTTATGGCTTTCATTACCCTGTATCAATAGGATTGGGCCATTAGGCTGCAGTCCTAAGCACACTTAGCTGGGAGTAAGCCTGATTGAACTTCTGAGTAGGCATGGGTAGGATTGCGCTGTTATGCTAACTTAAAATTATTTTACACTTCAAAAAATGAACGAGGTGAGAGGGAAGCATATTTTGCTAATTTTTTCTCCCTTGCAAAAAGCACTCCTTGGGAGACTGAAGAAGGGATTTTGACACTCACAGAGCCCGAACCTTCCCTGTAGCTTCTCCATTGTAAGCCTCTTCTTAGCCCCCATTGGCTGCAGTTTCAGTACCATTTATATCTTTTAGTACCATTTATATCCTTCAAATCTGCCTTCTTTCTAGCAACAGTGAACCAAGCATTGCCCTCACTTGGAACTACCTTTTGTTTGACCTCAGATGACTCATAGTCAAATGGTTTCGGTTATGTGTCATTTATCAGGAAGAAGATAGATTTTAAAACAAAAAACATGGCACCAAAGCAGCACTTAATCTGAACAGGTGGAAAAAGGATAAACTTTTATAAGTCTTTTAGGAAACATTCTGAGCCCTTGAAAGCTCCCCTATCTGTGTTCAATATTTTCTAGAGGACATTTGGCTCATCCGAAGTAGTAATCCTTGCCTAGCTGTAGTATGTGGGGCCTCCACAACTATAGCATGCATTTCTAGTTATTTAGGGCCAAATTAGATGTGTGCATAATCATACAGTATGGTATGATTGAGGGATTAGGGATTTTTGTACAAACAACTGGGCCGGCTGCAAAACAGTGGCAGTGAGGTGTGAGAGTCTTGTCCCTCATTGCAGTTGGACTCATTGGCTATTTGTAAAAAAAAAAAAAAAAGCAAGATTTAGCAGGGCCCTCCTGGACCCAGCAGTGTCTATTCTCGTGGCTGTCTGCTGGTGTTCTTTTGCATCTTTTTAGATTATGAGGCCCTTTTGAGACAGGAAGCTATTAGTTACTGGATTTTCTCTGAAAATTGCTTTGTGAACTTTTTGTTGAAAAGTGATATATAAATAGTGTTCATCACCATCATCCATCCATCCATCCATGTCGAGTTTGGCCCTTGCATGATGTTATTACTGTTCTCCAACATGAATATTTTCCCCCTGCAGTGGACCAATTTGAGTTGTGGATTGTGTTCGAAGTGTTATTAAATATGAAAAACAGAGGCAGTTAGAGGAAAAGCTGTTCTCAAGATGTTGATAGTGATATGTTTGGTATTAGACGAGAAAGAGATGACCGTAGTTTTGTGCAGAGGCCAGAGCCTGGCCCAGCACTTATTTTAGTACACTTAAATTTACACTGAGAGAAAACTGTTGGAATGCCAAACACATTAGAGCAGACTTAGCTAACTTCCCAAACTGAATGCAGCCTCCAAGCCATGTATGGCAGCCCAAAAGACTCCATAAACTTCCTATCACCTTATTCCTTTGGAAATTGCAAATGTAGGGGGTTGTCAAGCACCATGGTTGGTGGCTTGTGTTCATCTTGATGGTCATGTTGTGCCAGCTTGCATAGGGGCCAAATGAAGCTAAGCAAAATGAAGCTAAGCAAGACGATTTTGAAAATTTAGAGGTGATGCTATGGATAATAAGTTGAATATGAATCAGATGCTTTGGCAGGAAAGGCATACATTATTTCTGATAGCGTTTTCCAACCTTTTTCATCTTATGGCACAGTGACAAGGCGCTAAAATTGTCAAGCACACCATCAGTTTTTGATAATTGAACAGGCATACTGCACTCCTGGTGAGGGCTTATATTCCCCAATGGCACTAATAATAAATGACCTTCCTCCAAACTCCTGCAGCACACCTGCGGAGCAGTCATGTCACACCAATGTGCCATAGCACAGTCGTTGAAATTTTAGATCATACTAGCTAGGTAATCATACTAACACAAGAGCAGTTTCCAAAACATGAATAGCTAAGTCCTTAGGAATGGGAATAATTTACATGGAGCCCCTTATTCAGATCTGGGCACTGCAACTTGTTTGGCTTATAAATTCTCCCCCCTCCCAATAAAAGATTGCAGTTGGTATTATAAAGAACCCACTAAAGATAGTTGACTATCATTTAACTCTGTATAATTTCAACTCTGCATCATTTACTTCTGTATAATATTATGATGTTCCCATTTCTACAAATTGAAATCCTTGAGGAATTGGCTGCATTTCCCCCCCCCCCCACTAAGTGATTCAATGTAATTTAATTCTACTGTTTTATAAAGTAGTGAGCATGTACTGCTAAATTTCCAAAGGAATATTTTTTCTGGTTGGGTGGCAAAGTTTCAAGCCAAATGTATTAATTAGCAGTTAGATACATTTTGGTTATCCAAGCAGCTCTTGATTTGCATGAGGGTTATGTTCCAGGAAAACAATGTGTATCTTGAAAACACATACATGAAAGCTGGCTTTCTCTTAGGAAACAATTAGAGTAGTATGGGTTAAAGGGAAAAGTCAGCAAGTACTCAGGTTGATTAGTGGGGAATACAGAAGGACAATACTGGAAGTGGGACATCAAGGCTGCCAATGTTGATGGCTTAGGGCCCAATCCTAAAGTGTGTGTGCCGGCCTACTGCTGGCGCACACTGTTGCACACCTGCTGTAAGGCACATTTGCAGGCCATAGCACCAGTGGAGCACCAGTGCTAGCCTAGCACTGGCTGGTGCTGGGCTAGCGCTGGTGGAGCACCAGAGCTCCGTTGCTTGGTGGTCACAGACCACCAGGCAGAGGAGAAATAGGGTGTGGGAGGAGGCGTTCTGGGGCGGGAGAGGCGGAGGGAGGGCAGGGACAAGGTGTGCAGGGGGGTGGGAGTGGGGTGAGAAGGAGGCGGAACCAGTGGAGCAAAGCCTCCTTTGGATCCTGAGCCACTGTGTCAGGCCATCCGCCCGATAGAGGCTCTGAATTCTACATCAACCCTTTGCTGTAGAATCGCTGTAGAATCGAGTAGCCCCATTGTGGGGCTACGTGCTTTACCCAGGGGGAGGGGACAAAGTTCCCTTCTCCCGATGAAGCGGTGGCGACTGCCTGGGGTGCACTGGATGCAGCAGCAGTCATTTTTGGTGCTGCTGCAGCCCCCCCCCCCACACACACACTGGGCAGCTCAGGATTAGGCTGTTAGATAATTCTTGGTCTCAGGATGTTTTTGAGAAGTAGGATAACAGTGTCTTTTATGTGGCTTTCGTCAATTTTCCCTACAAGATCTCCTGGCATAGCTAAAGAATCTGGCATCTGGGGCTGTGACATCAGATGTAACCCCCTGAACCACCTGATCTAGAAGTAATTGCGGCGATGTGAATGACATCACCATAATTACTTCTGGGTTTATGGCATGTTCAGAGTGGTTGTGAGCTGCTCTCAGTAGCCAACAGCTTTTTTTTAGCCTTTTTTCTGCTGGAAAGAAGTGAAAAAAGCCATCGGCTTCTCCGAGCAGCTCGCAACCACTCTGCCTGCCTGTGACTGGGGAGGCATCCTCACCGCCACAGTACCTTCACTGCCACAGTACCTGCTCCTGCTGCCCCATTTTGCCACAAGCAGGAAGGGAGACATGGCAGACGGGCAGGCTCTGCCTCGGGATTCACCAACAGGGGTGTGGATTAGCATCCCCTCAAGGAATGGTACCTGGGGTAAAGTACCTCCCCTGCCCCACTTAGCTATGCCACTGCTTGAAAACATTGCATAACCAAGTGTACATCTTTACTTGTTTTGGAGCTACGTTTGGTGTGTGAATCATCCTTGTCTAAAATAGCCAAAGCACTCTCGATTAAAGTGAATGCCTCTGTTAACCGCTTAGCTGAGTTTGCATGACATCAGCCTCCTTTTTTGGTCTCCAACCCATCATGTTCTTTCTGCTTTTCAAGTTGAAGCAAATCTTGGGATGAAAGCTCTTCTTTGCAAGACTCTCTCCTGCACATCTTCTGATTCCACTTCATCAAGACCCACTTTCTTAGCCAAGCTCACAATGTAAATTGTTCCATTTCAACACTGAAGCCTTGAGTCACTCACTAGGTAGAGGCATGGTTTTCTCCAAACCCCATTCATACATGAATGACTAACAGCTGCTCATGCTTCATCAACAAACATGATAGAGTCTCTGATGTTAAATGATCTCCAGAACTCTTTAAGTCATTGCTCCATCAGTAGCAGCCTTCACTACAGCATCAAAAGTTTTCTTTAGGTGATCAGCTTTACACATACAAATCACACTCTGAGCTATTGAGTGGATGAGGGAGATGGTGGGGGGGGGGCAAGATAGATCTTTGATATTTTTGCAAAGATCTTGAATGGCACTGGGATGACCAGGGGCATTGTCTTCTAGAAGTAAGATCTCAAAGGAGAGAGTTTCCCCTTCACAATAATGGTTCAACTCATTTTTGAGCTTAGACATGAGAGTCGCAGAAAATATGAAAGGTAACCACCACTTGCTGTATGTGAAGAAATGAACTGATCAATTGAAGCTGCCTTGGGTGCCCTTACCGGAAGAAAGGTGGGATAGAAATCCAGTAAATAAATAAAAGATTTTACATGTACCCTTTGAGAGCATGGCGGTTTTGCAGAGTGATAGACAAGCATCACTTCCTCTTTCTGCAGTTCTTCCATGACTGTGCAGGCTTTTTCTTGGGCTAGGAAAATGTTGAGTGGTATACTGCACTGATTTTGATTATCCACATGCTCAAAATTCACTCCATACATTTCATTATGGAGCTTCTAGCATAAGAGGTCTTGCCACTTGCATGTGTTCCCGACTGAGCACTTTTCTTTATCTTGTCTGCATGAACAGTGGCTCTCCCGTGAGCCAAGCATGCGGCCAACATCCAAGACATTCTCCCCTCCCTGGAGCCAGTTGATCATGTCCAACTTAACATCCAATGCGATTGATTTGTGCATCGTCTTTGCTCTAGGCTCCCCTGGCAATGCAGAAGGAAGCTCTCCAGACATGGTCTTGCAGTGAAAACACACAAAATATCTCACATTTCTCTTTTGCTGGCCAAACGTGCTGAAGTGTGGGATACTCAACCATGTTATTTCAAGAGGAGCCTGCGCAAATCACACTAATGGTCAATTTGTAAATCACGCTATTTCAAAAACATGCAAATTAAGGCTGCGTAAATCAAGAGCTGCCAGCATAAAAAGATTTGTATGTCTGAACTTGAAATACAGCTTTGGATATGAACATATTCCATTGTTCAAAAACACATTTTTCCTTATCTAATGCTGCTTGGAAAAAAAACAAACAAAAAAACCCCCACATTCTGGCTTCTTTTGGTTCAATATATTGTCTAATTTTCCGGTTGTTAAGGAAAAACAACATGCTGCAAGCATAACCTGTGTCAAATCTGTCTCTCATAGTTGACAATTTTTCCTTTGTCCTGTATGTTAATAAGGTCACAGGAATGAGAAAGAATATTCAACCTACCACATATAAAGAGATATTCTGATGTCTTGCATTTCTTTTGCTGATCAGATAGAATCACCTTTAGCAGTTGGTGATTTGTCATTTTCCTCTTAGGCTTTTGCCTTCCAACCCAAATGCAGGACAGAACCAATTCTGAGTGCTTGTATGCTGTTGATATCTGCCTACTACAGATTTGCCTTAGTTCATCAGCTAATTTCACACAGGCCACTGAACCTCCATCCAGTGATAGTCGCTTGCTAGCTAGAAGGGAAGCTATAACTCAGTCCAATGGCCTAGATGTGAAAAGTTTCCATGCCCATTATCAATCCCCTGAGCCATCTTGTCAGTGCTCCTGGCATGATATTGAAATAGTAACTTTTCCTTATCAAAGAGATGTAGACCATCCTTGACAAACCATGGGCGGGGGTGGTCAAGCAAAGGCCCTTGGTGTAGTTACCTAGAAATTTCTCAGTTAAAAATAAAGAAAATTCACTGCAGTAATTTTCCTTTCTGAATTATAAACCTCCCCCATAAGAATTTGCAAAAGAATGTGATGTTATATTCTTGGCCACACTAGTACTTTTTTTTAACAAGTGAGGTTTTTAGAGGTTTGAACTAGCCTCCTGTACATCATTGCAGAAAGATCATTGAATAAAATTTAAATGCTCATTCCAGTTTTTGCCATTTTCTAGGACTTGTTTTTCCTTTTGAAATGGATAAGTTTGGTCCTCTGTAATGATCAAACCTGAAGAATAGGCTGCGTTTTTCTCCTCCAAGTGATTTAGTGTAGTGTTGCTTTCTAAGCTATTATTATTATTATTATTATTATTATTATTATTATTATTATATACTGCTTATCATTAAATATGTACTTGTGGGCAGCCATCTGTATTAAGACTGGTTTACATGTGAATGGATTTTTTTTGGGGGGGGGGAATAGAAAATTTAGCCTTTCTCCCCTGCAGCATTTTCCTGATTAAAATTGCCCCTCTAAACTGCTGTTTGCCCCAAGAGAGAAGCTGCTGCATACCATCTTGTCTCCTGGAACAAATAGTAATGGTAATATAAATGATTTGCCACCAAAATTAATGTGAGTTAATTAATTAATTTGAGAATCCAGGATGAATTTCTAATTGATTTCAATGGGACCATAGTAAAGAAGTTGCTATTGCTATGAAAAGAAAAAAAGACAAAGCAGCACATGATGGCATGCAGGGACAAAAGTGTGTGTGTGTGGGGGGGGGGAAGCACTTTACCTGAGCCTGGAGCTTCAGGAGAGCCTGATTTGGATTGCCAGCCCATTGCCATGAGAGAAAAACTGAGAGTAAGCTGTAAATGATGCTTGCCAATATTTATGCAAACTTATAGATCTGCATCTGTATGGGGTTCCAGATGTTGTGATGGTTTCTGGAGCAAATCAGGTGCTAAATTGGAACAAAACAAGCAATATTTGAACAAAGTGCTGCTGGTTTACAACAGTGACATGCGCGCGCGCGCACACACACACACACACACACACACAGAGCCACTGTCTTTCACAGGACATTCTGGGGCTTGTTGTCTGAGAGATGTGCTCTACTCCACGATACGCTTTCTCATGAACACCAGCGTACTGGTGTTCCTGTTGGTGTTTTCTAAGCACTAGGAGAAGGAGCTGGTAGGGTGTGGCAACTGATTGGCAGCAGAAGTTGGGGACAAGCACCATAATAAGCAGGGACATTGAGAGCCCAAGAACAGTAGGAGCCAGTGCTGCCACCAGGATTTATAGGCTGCAGAACACGTGCAGAGTAAATGAGTTTCAGCGCAATCCTAAGTATGTCTATGCAGAAGTGAGTTCAACTGGACTTACTCCCAAGAAAATGTGTATGGAATTGCAGCCTTGGTCTTCCTGACAGTGCGAGTGCCTAGAAACTATATCCCAGGGACAGAGAGCAACATTTAAAGGGTATTTGTCACCCATGTATAATTAATATGCATACGTGTCCTACTGTCATGTCCAGCTACAAGTACAAATCGGACAAGAGAGGTAACAAGCATTAACAAACAAAATAACACAAATCCCCCAATTTTTAAAAATGGACAAGACCTATTGCGGAGTTAGGGATGGGAGAGGAGGCCTGTATTGTGAGTTTGTACCATGTCCAGAGAAATTATGTTTGGGCACAGACTGGGTGTTGGCTTTACAATGTGAGCCATTTCAGCAGAACTGATCCACTGTCAGATGTGTCCTCTATGATGGCCATGTCCTGTTATCTTGATGAGCACACTCACAGTAGATGAGAAGAACCTTGACATTCCAGGTAGCATCTTCAAAATCCAGTGGTTTCTATTTATCACAACAAAAATGTAACTACTTCCAGGTCAGGATCCAAGATCTACATTAGGCATGCCAGAGGGTTTGGACATACATCATTGGCTTTTTGACTCTAATTTTTAAACCGCAGTCCCCCCCTGCAGCATATCAGAGGCATGCAGAATGCTCCCTTTTGGTATGCTGCAGTATTTGGTATGCAGGGGAGGGCACCAGGACGCAGATTGTGTCTGTTGTCTTGTGTGTTCCCTGAAGCATTTGGTGGGCCACTGTGAGATACAGTAAGCTGGACTAGACGGGCCTTTGGCCTGATCCAGCCGGGCTGTTCTTATGTTCTTATATCACAATTACCTCTGAATATTTTCAGTAAGGGTGGAGTGGGGATTCTGATCACACAACATGTGCATTTCTTTTTATTCTGACCCACATATTCTTGAGGGGTGACTTTCTTAAACTGTGGGTCTAGAAACTACTGGAATATGCCTGAGAAGATACAGAGCTGAAAAAAAATCTGAAATTTACATAACATTCTTTTTTCAGTAATGTGGCCATATACTGCAGCTCTTACCATTTTTCGTGGGAAACATGATTAAACTTATATAAATAAATAACTTGTAAAAACATGTACATCATAAAAAAGCCACGACTGTCTTAGCTTTGAGTGATTACGTACATGTTTTTCTAAGGTTGGAAGTCTGCAGTCAATGAATGTGTGTGGGGGTACTGTCAGAAGAACATTCGGTTTGGCCCCCACTGGCAACCCAACCTTTCTGTGAAAATTTACATATTAGTAGCGGGAATAATGCAGTATATGATTATTTTAGACATGTGTTTTCTCTGACATTGTTTGCATACCAGAAAAAGTAATTCATGTCAATTCAAGTTAAAATATAGAAAAGCAGAAATTACTATGCTCTTTTTTTCACACCCATTAAATAATACTGTAAATTCACAGATCATAACCTTTCAAGATTAGTGGCAGGAGATGAAACTGTTTTATACCAGACCAAGATTAGTCCAGATGCCAAGTAGGTCACAGGGTAACCCAGCTTTTTCTAAAATATGTTCATGTTGGTGTAATCAATATCCTCCCATAACCAAGTAGAGAGAATTTGGCCCATTTTTTGCACATCCTTCACACAATTAACAAGAAATGTCTTACTGTTTTTAATGAGTCGGGACTGCACCTTTGATAAACGTCTTAATTTAGTAGATTTAATTTAGGTTGCACCTTTGATAAACGTTTTAATTTAGTATAGATAACTTTCCAGGAATATATTTTCCATGTCTATTGTTGTCCCCACAAAAATAGCTCCTATTATAAAACAGTATTTTATTTCAGGCATGACCAGGTATGCAAGAAGACAGTCAACCATTTATAGTATTTTAATCTGTTATCTATATAAAACATTTATTTTAAACTCTATAATGGGATTATAGAAATAAAATAATCTTTGATAGAGTGTACTTTAAAGTACTCACCGTGGAAATATAACACATTTAGTAAGACATGAAACTTTCAAGTCCAAACTTTCTTTGACTCACAGTATTATTTTACTGTGGAAAAAGAAAATATCTGTAGGCTACTTTGTCCTCAGCCAAAACAAATTTCTTTTTGAGGCTGATTCTTGTTTTCCCAAAGATCACCCAGTGCATGGAAATATTTTATAAAAACATTGGAGTCACTGGATTCGGAGATTAAATTTGCTTGCATTCATGTCTGGTACACATTGCCTGGCGCTCAATCCGCCAAGTTACTTCTTCGTAAGTACAATGGCATATAGTACATTCATCTGTCTTCACCTCTCGACCGGCTGGAATGACTGTGGTCTCTGCAAAGCAGTTGGGGCCTGAAACAGAAGACAGGGAGAACTGTTAGAGCAGCTAGTTCATCTGATCCAGATTGTGTGAGGCTGCATGGTGAACAGAAAGTAGAATGTGGAGACTTGGGCTGAAATCCTAGCTGCCTGGCTTGGTCTTGGATAAAGTGCAGCCTTTTCATCCTAACGTGTCACAAGACTGCTACAAAGATGAACGAGTTAAGAACAGTATTTCTATAATGACTCAGCTTAGCTGCATTTTGCTTTTGTGGCAAAGCAGCTGCTCAAGTGCTTCATAGGAATTATGTGGTAACTGTGTCCTTGAATGTGTACCCCAAATGTTCAGGACTAGCAAGGAGCTGGTGTAAGCATAGTGGCTGAGCTGCAAATCAAGATTCCCTTGGTTCAAATCCTGCCTCTGCTATGAACTCATTAGGTGGTCTTGGGCAAGCCTCTTCCTCAATTCCCCAGCAGGAATTTGGGGAAGGAGGGGGAAGTTAATAAAACGTCCTCACCTTACAGGGTTGTTGTAAGGATTATATCAACATAATATAGTTAAAGTGGTTTGCACATTCAGAAAGTGCTATACAAATGTTAAGCACTACTGTCCATGGTTGTGGCAATAGCTGCCAGTGAAGGGAACGCTGCTGCTGCTGTTGCTGAACGACAACCAAGGGGAAAGTGGGCTCCGCGTGGTGGCAACAGGCAGCTGGCCTGGGGGCTGCCGTGCCTCTTCCCTCGTGACTGCTGCACTTACTAGCTTTTGCCACTCCTCACCAGCTGCCATTTTATTTCAAAACAGTACTGGCAGCTACTGTAGCCGCTGAAGCAGCAGCCCGACTGAGTCAAACCAACGAGCCCCAGCAACAACACGGGCCGTTGCATTCTGCACTAGTTACAGTTTCTGGACCATCTTCAGAGGCAGCCCCACATAGAGCGCGTTGCAGTAATCTAATCTGGGTCTATTCTATCTCCTCCCCCACACATGCACAGAAAGGTAGAAGGGAATGGGAGCGCATGCGATCCCAAAGTTCATGTTGGTGTGTTCTTGTTGATATTGGAATTGTCACAATTCCCTGCTTACTGCTAAACTTTTTTTAACTTGAGACAGAAGCTGCAGAAAACAGGGAAGTATCAGAAATCCGCACCATTCACACTTTGAAGTAAGACTCATGTGCTTTTGGACATTCATTCATTCATTCATTCACTTAGCCTTTCTTGGCATAAACAATATCCACTAAATGGCAACAAGATCAACACCCAAATTTACAGTAAACAAAAATAAAACATCCAAGGTTGCAACCAGTTTATTTCAGTTAGACCTGATCTAAGATCTCCATAAAACAGCCAGTGAAGTGAATGGAGGGTGGGGATTCTACTCTTGGCCATGTGCTTCTACCCAATAATAACTGGAGGTGTTTTGAAGAACATAAGGTTTCTAATACAATGTACAACACTGAATCCATTTAAGGCTCTGTTGTCAATCCATAACCTTCCTTCCAAAACCTAGGTGGGCTCCTCTGTTCTCTTAATCCTACTTAGCCAGCTGAGAAATTGTAAAAAAGAAACAGCTGTTTTGGCAACAGGAAAACAATAGCATATTTCATGAAAAATGTTTTGTGAACTGCATAAATCAAAATTCAGCGCCACTAAAAAAGTCAGTGCCCAATTTGTATAGAACATCAAAGCAAACACATTTATTGAGTCACCAAATGTATATTACAGCCAAGAGAGTAATACAAGATTTCACAAAGCACTCAGTTAAGCCCACTGGCAGTGATATTTCCCTTTTTCTTCTTGATCCAGTTGTTTGGCAGTGTGCTTTCTATACTCTTTCTGCCTTCCCTTTACTGAGCCTGCTTCTTTGCTAGCTCCTTGCTCCATTCACACTACTGCATTCAACATCAATCTCTGCACTCTCTCCCTCCCACCTTGCCATCTACTGAACAGACATATGAATTGTTATGCCACTGCTATGCCAGTTTCTCCTCCACTAGAGATTTCCTTCCAGCTGCTCTGCAGTTTACTGGCTTGCTTCCCTTGACTGCACTAGCAAAGCTATTTCCCTGCTATTGTACTGAGGGGCTGAGCAGGAAATCATCAACTCAACATGAACTGACGTGGTATAAACAGGGCACGAGCAGAATCCAGTGAAGGGCAGATGGGATTGTTGCAAAAATATTAGGAGTGTGTAAAGCTACCTGCTTGCTACTTTGTTACACCATATGTTAATGTTCATTGCTTTTACATTGCATGAAATTAGGGCGCAATCCTAACTTGCGTTGGAACAGGCAAGCCAGGAGGCTTGCGCTGTATCCAGCGCAGGATTGTGGCCAGCAGCAGCTTAGCCAGAGGCAAGGGGAAACTTGCTGGCACCTATGGGTCTCTTTGGACTTGCGCCACCTCTTGAGGTGGCACAAGTCCGAGGAGAGCGGAGTGGCTTGAAGCCACTCCATTCTCCCCGGGAACTGGGGTTGGGATCCAGCATAACTGCCGGATCGCAGCCCCACCTCCTGCTCCCCGCCTGCCCACCCCTGGGGCCACCCATCACCCTCCCTCCCCCTGCCCAGGAATGCCTCCTTTCCTCCCTGCCCCCCACGCCTATCTTTTTCGCTTGTGTCGGCCCTGCAGGGCCGATGCAAGCACCGGCGGGGAAGCCAGCACAGAGGTGTCTGCAGGCCGGCACTTCTCAGAGTGCTGGCCTGGCTTCCCCTCGAGGAGGCGCAAATGTGCTTTACAGTCAGAGTTAGGATTCAGAGTTAGGATTGCACCCTTAGTCTCATATCCTCCAGACAGGACCAGTTTTGTGATATCTAAAAACTCTTTTTCTATAAATGTTTTCTTATATACAACAGGAAACTATATTAGCATATTACAAATTCCAAGGATGTTGGAAAAGTTATGATTACCACTGAAATGACAAAGATTGCATGAGGCTCACTAGCCTGCATCCACAATAACTACAGGTACATTTTCAGTGGAATAAGACAGACCATGGGATATAAACTGCACCTCATTATACTTTCTAAATCAGTAAAACTAGCAATTAAGAATGTAAAAAATTTCTAGACAGACATCTTGAAAAATACGCTTCTATCCTAAAGCAGGAAATAAAATACAAATTTCCATTTGCTAAGTTTAATATTTCTCTAACAGCCCAGTCCAAGACATGGCCTCGTATATTCAGGTATACCAGCACAATGCTGGCACATATTCTGGAACAGCCCTACCTGGCTGTAGCCCAAATTCAAAGGAAGACTGCATGTCTTGTGGCCCACAGTACAGTTATTTTAGAACGGGTACCTGCAAAATGGTCCAGACAGCGTCTCTGCTGGTATTTTGAAGCTTCCCAGGACCATTTTTAAGGGCTCCGCGCTACTCACGGGTGCCACGTTAAAGATCACTGCTGCAGAATGAAGCTTCAGAATGCCAGCAAGTGCTGGGGAGGTCATGGATAGCTCAGCAACCTGCAAATCATGAAAGGTGGGTAAGTGAATCTGTAGGTAACAAATCAATGAATAGAGAGGACAGACTGTATTTGTGTAAGTGGGATGAGGGGACTTTGGTGCAGTAGCCCCCAGCAGCTCTTCATGTTTGCCCTTTGCTTCTGATGCCACTGTATGGAGGGGTGCCATGGCATCCTCACTTCACTGTGTGTGTGTGTGTTTTAGTGCCTTGGGGAATCTCCCCACAGTTGGGGGTGGTGCCTGTTGCTGTGTTGCTCATTCCTAGTGGCTGGGATGGCGTGAGGCCCCAGTACTGGCCACTCATTGGCCCTGTGCCTGCTCCTCCATTCATGGCAATTCTCTGGCTACTGGTATTGGGGCAGATTAAATGTGGTGACTTGCTCCTTGGACATCATACTGATGACACACCAATGTCATGGCAATGACACATGGATGGTAATGTGCCATCACAGAAATGATATACTGATGTCACATAAAAAGAGCTCTGCTGGATCATGTCAAGGGTCCATCTGGTACAGCTTTCTCACAGTGGCCCACTAGATGTCTCAGGGACCACTCAATACAACAAAATGCCTGTATACTCTTATCACTCCCTTGCATCTGGCATTCAGAAACAGGCTGTCTAAAAGCTGGAGATTGCATATGGTATCGTGGTGTGTAAATTGCGATGGACTTTTCATCCATAAATCTGCCCAATTCTCTTTTAATGACATCTAGACCAGGTGACAATTTGTGGCAAGGAATTCCACAGATTACTGCACGCTGGGTAAAGTGTTTGTATGTTCTAACTCTCCCACCAGTCAGTTTTAGTGGATGTCCCCTGGTTCTGTTTTTGTATGAGAGGGAAAAGAACTTCTCTCTATCTACTTTCCATCCCATACATAATTTTATATGTCTCAATCATGTCTACCCTCAGTCATCTTCTTTCTAGACTGAAGAGCTGCAAATGCTGTAGACCTTCCTCCCCGAGCCCACTAATCATTTTGGTCACTCTCTTCTGCACCTTTTCAAGTTCCACTATACAGGTTGAAACTCATTATTCGCGTGGGTTCCATTCCAAGCACTATAGTGCTTTGGCAAGAAACGCACTATAGCAAATCAATTTAAAAAACAAAGTTTCTTTGCTCAGGTGATTTAAAAACAGCCTTGCTGACCTTTGTGATGTAAGATAAGAGTTCTTAAGAAGACAATCAAAGTGATCACCTTTCTTTCACCTGCTCAGGAGGAAGGAAGGGGTCTGCTGGAGAGAGGAGGACTTATGGATTTTCAGCCAGCTGTCTCTCTCTCTCTCATTGAGGAGGCTATTGTTAAAAGACTGTTCAGTTTTTTAAACTGATTTTAAAGGGGTGCATTTTTCCCCTTCTCCAGGGATCAGCACATTCCTTCTCATTTGCAGGGGCCATTCGTGTTGAGTCAAATTTGTGTATAAAAAAATTCATATAAATAGGCTGGACCTGTATCCTTTTTGAGATGTGGTGACTGGTCCTGGACGCAAAGGCCTGATGACGCCTTACCATCAGTTTGTTTTATTCTCCGTCACTTTTTTTAATGATCCTGGCCATGGACAATGACACACAGACACCACACTGATGATGCACGGATATCACAGTAATGATGTACAGACATCACTGATGATGCGCCGATGTCACAGTGATAACATGCTGATGTCATAGTGATAACATGCTGATGACACTGTGGCATGTATGCCAATGTTGGTGTTTCCACGGATGCTGGAGGTATTGCAGGGAATTGTGAATAAGTGTTCTTCTAATGCAGGGCTCTCCAAACTCTCCAAATGCAGGGCTCTTGTAAAAAGCCCTCCCCCATGAACAGTGCTTACTGTTCTGCACCACTTATCTTTCAATCTGCTCTCTGCACAGGGATGCTCTGGGCAGTCACATCTGCCTGGACATCCTGCTGCACAGCCTACTGGGACGCTGGACAACAAAAGTGACTTCCCGGAGTATGCATGTGCTAGATACTTCCCAATGTATGCATGTACTAGATTAAGACCTGAGAGTTATAATCAGGGTATTAAGTTGAGCTTTGAACTATTTTAGATTTCTTAGAAGAACTAGAAATTATAAGTGGAAAACACAGAGAAAGAAAATGAGAACTCAAGTCTAGAACTCCAGGTTTTTCATCTGGATTTTTTGTTCTCTGCCCCCCATCACAAGTTTCTGAAAAGAAGTGACACCCTTTATGTTTTATATTCTTTCCCCAACTTATAATATTTTACTTAACAATCTCTGTTTCTCCAATTTGATTTTCCCACCATGTGTCTTGTCACGTTTTCTATCAAATAAACTCCACTCACAGCAATATTTCTTTTGGAAATAAAAGAGGCAGTTAGACCACCTGGCAGCCGTATTTGGAGGCTAGAACAGCTGACTCACTCTGAAATACAAGTTCATCACCAGTCACTGCAGTATTGACTCGTCTAAATCCAATTTTGCCTTTTACTATCCTATATATCTCTTTGGATATCAGTGGAACAGTGGAGTGTTTTCAACTATAAGAGAAGAATTCACTCTAGAGCCAATTTTAAGAACACTTTGGCACTTTTAAAGCACAAACAATGAATGGGCATTGTCCTTGGCTTATCGGGGTCTTGCTCCATGCTGGCTGTTTTAAAATTATGAAAGTTTTTCAGAGCTGCATTGAATGTCTACGTTAAAGGGACTAAGGAAAGGAGTGATAGGAACTCAAGTCCATTAGCAGTTTTGTTGAACTTCCATGAAATATGTCTCATTTACTCAAACTGTTGTGATATACAAGGTGCAATCCTGAGGCACCCCTGGGCTGGTGCAAGTCCCTTGTGCCAGCTCAGGAGGCTCGCAAACGTGCTGAAAGGCACATGTGCAGAGGCTGAATTCAGCCTCCGTGCTGACGGAGGAACCGAGCTTTGCGTTGGCCAAGTGTGGCTGATGCAAGGCACTGGGGTGGGCAGGGAGGAGGCGTTCCAGGGTGGGGGGGAGGGTGGGCGGTGTGCAGCCCTGGGTGTGGGCAGGGAGCAGGAGGCGGGGCTGGGACCTTGCAGTTATGCTGGATCTCAACCCTCTTCCTTGAGCAGCGTGGAGCTGCTTCAAGCTGCTCTGCTCTCCTCGGACTTACGCCACCTCAGGTGCAAAAAAAATGGGAAGAGGGAGCAAACATTTTGTCCTAGATTCCATATCAGAGACAGCAGCTAATTAGCTAACCAACCAAGTGCTTCCTTTCCCCCCTATTTCTGGCCACTTCCACCTTCGACTAATTTTGACCACTTCCACTTTTGATCAATTTGTTACAATTTGTTGTGCTGCTACGGATTAGGGAGGTGTGCATAGGGAAAGAGCAAGAACATTCAGAGTTATGAACAACGATCCCAACTTCTAGAATGTTCATAATTATAGCTATGCATTAGGAATGAACAAAAGGTGGGAAAAAACACCCTCGCATAACACTAGAACTCTGAGTTATCCAGTGAAACTGACTGGTCAGTACATGTTGGATGGACAAAATAAATCTACATAAAAACGACTGACTGACTCACAATCCAATCCTAGGCATGTCTACTCAGAAGTAAGTCCTATTAGAGTCAATGGGGCTTACTCCCAGGAAAGTGTGGATAGGATTGGGCTGTCACTCATCCCAGCCCAGCCCAAGCCCCTAGACCTAGAAACATGAAATTTGGGGGGTATATTCCTTCTGTGATATAAACACCCACTAAGAAGGGATTTTTAGAAATTCGACCCCTAATGGGGTGAAAAGGGGTAAAATGGGTTTTCACAGATTCCTCAATATCTCTTAGGTCTGATGAGATATTGACTTAGCTTTTGTTTACAAAGGTTATATGTACAAATGCTTAAAAGCTTAATATAGGATTTTGCCCTAATCAACCCCTAAAGGGGTGAATTCAGAGGCAACTTATAACACTTTGTATTACTTAGTAATACACTTTGTATTACTTGTATTACACTTTGTATTACTTAGGCCTGGCTGGTTTTTTCCCTGTGCCACTTCTTAAGTGAGGCCTGTGGCCTATAAGCCAACTTAGGCCAGTCTGGCCCTTTCTCCTGTGCTTTTGCACAAGGGAGGTCTAAGAAGTTAAAATTTTGCAAGGAAGTTACTCTTGGGTCCTGTTTGGAGTATGGCTCTAAATTAAAGGGAATTTCAACCTGAACATGAATGTGGTGTCGATCATGTCATTTGATGGCTTTTAATAATTACAGAGTGCTGCATGACATGGGGTAGTTGTGCTACATTTAAGTTGTTCATTGTAATCAAAGGAAAGTTTATTCGTGTCAAAATGGATTTTAAATATTTAAATGCCATAGTGAAGCATGGGTATCAAACTAGTAGTTTATATAATGCCACAAGTTGTTGCATTTAGTGCTACTATAAAGCGAGCTTTAAAAAATTACTAGATGAATTCACTGATAGATACTGAATATATGAAACCATCTTATACCAAGTCAGAGCACCGGTCCATCTAGCCCATCACTGTGATAACCAATCTAAGGCAGCTTCACAAATTCTATGCTCAGGGAAAATATATCTTTGATCATATGAACAATCATATGAACAACAGGGAATGGTTATTGTCATTTTACCTTGTTTGTGACCTTCTCATTGAATCTCTCTGGTCACTGTTGAAGAGAGTGTGTGGGCTAGCTGGAGCTTGATCTGGCCCACACTAACTGTTATCATTTCATTAGCTCATTAACAAACAGCTATTCCTGCTTATATAGCATCTTTAGTATACAAATACGTTCACAATCCTGCTGCCATTCTATAATGAACTATCCTGTGAGACAGATTGTTACTGTCAGATAATTTCATCACAGAGGTGTTCACACTAGAGATTCACTCTATGTTTCTGTTGCCCCCCTCAGATGCCCTGACCCCCAACTTACCCTGGAGCAGGGATCCAATGCCCAGGGTAGGGAAGGCTTCCCTGCCCTTGAGGAGGGCAAAGAAGGTTGGCTCACCCCAACGAGGCAGGGGAGGCTGGCAAGGCAAACAGGTAACACTGAAGTATTTCTTTACTCAGCATGTGGTTGGTCTGTGGAACTCCTTGCCACAGGATGTGGTGACGGCATCTGGCCTGGATGCCTTTAAAAGGGGAATGGACAAGTTTCTGGAGGAAAAATCTATCACTGGTTACAAGCCATGATGTATATGTGCAACCTCCTGATTTTAGAAATGGGCTATGTCAGATGCAGGGGAGGGCACCAGGATGCAGGTCTCTTGTTATCAGGTGTGCTCCCTGGGGCATTTGGTGGGCCGCTGTGAGATACAGGTAGCTGGACTAGATGGGCCTGTGGCCTGACCCAGTGGGGCTGTTCTTATGTTCTTAAGGAATCAAGCCAGGAACAGGAAAAGCCTTTTCTGCCCCACCTGGAGGAAGGGCAGGGGCCAAAGGGGGCAGGCTTGCTGCATAAAACAGGGAAGCCAGGGATGAGAGGTGGTCAGTGTGAAGCAGGGAGCTGTGAGGTGAACAGCCCCTGCTCCTAGGCCAGGTTTGGCAGCTCTGCTAGGGAGGAGGACAAATGTGCTGGAACCCCCTCCCCCTCAAGCCAATCTGAGGCCTCCCTGGGGCTGGAACAAGCCTGCTCCAGGGGTGGAACCCTACAGTTTCCTTTTGGACCTCCCACTGGATGTATACTTACTACTGTAGGAAATGCACCAAAGCTGTCCCATGAGCAGTTTGAAGTAACTCATGGAATATGGGGATACAAAAATAACCTACAGAGGTCTGGGACATTAAGTACTTTGGCTATCCTGCCAGTACTCTCTTTACTGAAAAGATGGGACTATGCAAGCCCACTTCCTTCCCTGCATAGGTGGGCAGTGATAAACAACAGTACTTTTAATCCCCAATGAAATTGCATAGCACACTATACAGAAGTGAAATATTTTACTGCTGAAATTACTGGGAATAGTTTTTACTGCCATTCCAAAAGAATTTGTAGACACTGCAGTGCAAGCAAGTTACTCAGCACATATTTTAGAAATTACCTGTTTTGCTTACAGTACTTTCTTTCCAGAAATCTGTTCCCACCAGTTTCTTGTTCTTTCTTCTGCATGTAACAGAACTAAATTCTTCATGCCCTTTCCACCTCAGTGATGTTATATACTTCAGGCATCAACAACTGTTATCCCAGTTTACAGAAAACCAACCCCTCTGATTAAGAGCCCAATCCTAAACAGTGCTTGCCAGCTCACTGCCAGCATGCACTGTCACAAATGTGCCGTACAGCATGTTTGCAAGCCCTCGGAGCCAGTCCAGCCCTGGAACTAGCCCAGCACCATCTGGCGCTGGACTAGCGCCAGTGGAAAGCCAGTGCTCTGCTGCTTGGCAGTTGCCCAAACCGCCAGGCAGTGGAGAAGTAGGTGAGGGTGTACGGAGGGGCCAGGAGCAGGTGTTCCGGAGTCTGGACAGGTGAGGGGAGGGCAGGAAGGAGACATGACGGGGGGGAGGGAGCGGGGCGGGAGGAGGGTGGGACCAGTGGAGCTCAGCTCCACCGGATCTTGAGTTCCATGTCAGGCCATGTGTCGTGCTCCAGTTCTGACGTAGAATCAAGTAGCTCCGTTGCGGGGCTACTTCCTTTACTCGGGGGAAGTAAATGTCCCCTTCTCCCAAGGAAGTGGCAGTGGCTGCCCAGGGTGTACTGGTTGCCATGGCAACCATTTTCACTGCCACAGCAGCCCTGCGCTCCAGGTAGCTCAGGACTGGGCTGTAAGTCAGCTACCACCCCTCTGCTCAACTATCACTTAAAGACAAAAATGGACAGCTCATTTGATCAGGATTATGCGTATAAATGTTTCTTATTCTTCAGTAGTTCATCCTGCTGCAGCTCATTTTCAAAGGAAGACTGCATCTCTTATGGTACAAAGTACAGTTGGTATTTTAGAATAGGTATCTACAACATCTTACAATTAAACACAGTTTTAAGGAATCTCCAAGGCTGCAATCATATGCACACTTGCATGTGAGTAAGCCCCACTGAGTAGGATTTCCTTCTAAGTTACATGTGCAAGATCACCTTTTATGTCTGCAGGTCATACTGGTGTAGTTTGAAGCTTGTCAACTGCAAGTCATGTACTTGGTTATTTCAATGTGATTGATGCCATTCTAAGGAAATGGTTCTGAAATGTTTTAGCACAGAGATCCACTTTCTAGAATGACAATCTGTCAGGACCCACTGAAAGTGATGTCATTAACCTGGAACTGATGTCATAGCTGGAAGTGACATCATTGTGATATCAAAGCCAGAAGTACTGTCATCAAGCAGGAAGTAACATCACTGTTCTCACCCAGGAACTTATAAACTGCAAATGACAAGAAAACATATTTCAGCTCAGAAGCTTTCTCCAATTCTTGTTGGCAACATGGTAGTATCTGGTGGAGGAGGGTATCCAGAATGGGATATCTCCTCCAGCTGCGGACCACTGCAGCCCCGTGCCTGGAGAAAAGCTCCATGATGGCGCCCCCGTGGGCTATCGCCGCCCCCGTGCAGATATCCGCCCCCCTACTCACCAGAGGCTCACAGAGCTTTGCTTGAGCGCAGCCCACGCCAGAGAAACTTCTGTGGGGTTCCCCGGCGCTATTAACTGTGCTTCCGGTAAACTGGAAGCATGGTTTCTGCCCCCGTTGGGAGCCTTAGAGAGGCTTCCGTGGGGTCCTCATGGCCAGTGCCGGGGGCATTTGCCCCATCAAACCAAATGGTAGGCACACAACTGAACTCCTCGCACTCACTCAGGAGTCAGAGGTTTAAAGGAGTGGGAGCAAAGGTTTAAAGAGTTCCCCCAGAGGAGATTTCTCCCATTTTCCCATCTTGGCTGTTTTTGAGACAGGCACTAACTTACAGCAATATGATCTGCCTTCTCTGGTCTCAAGGAAAAATGAAAGCGAATGGGGAAGCTTATCTCCACTGCAAAGTCTTTGTCCTGCTTGGAATAGGTATCTTATTTTCCCCTTTGGCTTCTTGCCTTGCTTTCACTTTCTCTCCCTATCCCTATGCATGGTTCTGGAGGGACTTTTTCTTTTTTTTAATTTTCTCAGTATTTCTTTCCAAAAAATGAGAGAGAGAAGAAGAAATTACTTAGGGACTCTAAGACGCCCTCCAACTGAAAATCCAGTTGGTCACAATAGCATGCCAAAAGGTATGTCTCAAAAGATACGTCCATACTCTGAGAAGTTCCTTTGTGTTCCTTTGAACACAATGATAAACCCAACGTGCCATATCACCAACTGGTCTTGCAATTGGAATTAATTTCAAAGTTGATGTCACTTGAAATGGCACCCAAAATTCTCTTCAGTGTGGAAAACAAATTGCACAGTTTTCTACACTGTGACCTGTGCTTCAAATTTCTTCTCAGTCATGGACTGCAGGGAGGCAAGACCCACTCCAAAACAGACAGAGCATGGTCCACCATGAGCATGAAACCAGAAGTGACATTTTTAATGCCTTATAAGGGTTGGGCTTTTAATGCAGGGCTCAAGGGACCTCCAGATGCAAGGGGTGGAGGGTGGGGGGAGGTAGTTTCATGTAACTGCGGGGAGGAGGTTTTCCGGAATGGAACCCCCACGGATATGGATATGGGGGCATGCCTGTATGTACATACTTGAGAATACACCCCATTTATCATAGTAAAACTTTTATATGACTAAACAAGTATGGAATTGTGCTGTTAGTAACCAATTACAGGTTCATTATGTAACATGAAAGATTTGGTATCTGAATTTGCTTATTATCCTCTTCCTTTTTCATTCTTTTTTCTGGTTGTATCATAATTCTTAGAACAAAAGCTAACTGTAAACTGCCCTGGATGCTTTGGCAAAAAGGCCCATATACAATATGAATATAGTAAACAGAAAAATAATACACAAATTATAGCATTAGAGAAGGAAGGTAATGGGAGTAGGAGGCATCAAGGTGAGGCAGGAGGGGTACTGAAAAGCCAAAAGCTGTTTAAGCAACAGCAGGTGGGTAGGGAACATCTTGTTCCTGTGGAAGGAAAGGGTGGATAAAACTCCTAATTTCTACAGCAATCACTGATGCTCCCCCTTCTTCTTTTGAACACTATATAAACACTTAGGACGTCTGCAGCAGTCGCGGCTGACATTAAATTTCACCTTCTCTTTAAAGCCCTCTTCAGGCACTTCCCCCTGCCTCCACATGTATCCTGTTTGTAAAGGTGGTAAAGAGCATGCTGGAAGCCTCAAAAGGCTTTTCCGGTGCTGTGGAGCATCACAAGGGGCTTTGCCTGCCCATGGAATAGCTCTGACGGATAGGTGGCGCAGCAGGCAGAGACAGCAGTGGTGAGGGCGGTGCCTGGGGATTGTGCCCCCCTGTCCCCCAGGCCCACCACTATGTAGAGCAGGGGTGTCAAACATAAGACCCAGGGGCCAGATGTGGCCCACGGAAGCTTTTTATTTGGCCTTCGGGCTCCCAGCTGCTGAGCAATGCGGAGGTGTTACTATTGAAAAGGCAACCTACATGAAAATTAAGCTCTCTTATATCTTGCAATATGATCAAGATTTGCTTATTTTCTCTTCTGTCATTTAATGAGGAAAAAGTGCTTATTTTTGGTTATGACCTGTTTAATGACATCACTTCTGGCCCTCACCAGACATCTATTTGGCCTGCTGTATGAAATACGTTTGACACCTCTGGTGTAGAGGGCTGGGGAAAGAGTGCAACATATAGCTCCACTCTGCTGCTGGTGATGCCATAATGAAGCTTGCCCATACCCCATCCCAGGATCAACAGAAGAGGGCTTTTGTCTGGGGAACAAAAAAACCCCAGGCTGATCTAGGGCTTCAGGATGAACATATGAGAAGCGGTGGAAATGTGAGATTTTTGTGGCTGGAGTGGGGTTGGGATTGTTGTGATTCTAATCAGCTGTCTGGGTTGTCCAGCAGCTGTTGTTAGCCATGGGTCCTATACCAGAAAAATCCATTAAAAAGCACAGCTAAACTAATAACTGGGAAATAGTGATGTTGCCCCTAGAATGGTAATGTGGGAAGCAATTCATTTAACAATTTCAGGTACTGCAGTATACACAGCATCCAGACCTCACCTGAAGAGTACAGTACAGCTGTTTTGCAGGGAACATTCAATTTACAACAAGAATGTCATCATGCACCTACTTTTCAGTTTCAGTTCATTTCTCTCCAAAAGGTTCTGCAACACTGGAATTTGATTGTTTATAGTAATGTAAAATGTATGTAACAGTTTCACTGGCAAGCAAATAATAATAAGCTACATTAATCATAGGGAAGCATACTGCGGTACTGACATCTGTGTTTTTGCCAGTGTTTGAATGCAACACTTACCTTACATTAAAATCAAAATGTGTGTGAGGGGGTCTTTTCTGAGCACTCAAAGTGCATTAGAGTATGTTACCCTTGTGCTGTAATGTGGTGAAAAGGTCCAATAAGGAGTAGGAAAAAATGACGCACATGGGTAGAATAAGCAGTTCATTCTACAAGCACCCACAAGCACCTAACGGACTGCCACCCAAACTACAAAATTCTTCCCAAGGACAGCACCTCTTTGTGAAGCTCCTGTTTCATTTTAATATTTTTAATTCTTCACAGAGTGTTAACCTCCCTGCTCTGTAACCTTAGGATCTGACTGCTCATTCAACTTTTGTACTTCATTTTTATAAAGAAGAAAGCTGATTCCCCTTTAACTGCATCAAGGTTTTATAACTGTAGTTGGATCACCTACTGACTGATCTGACCATTCAGAAAGTCCCTTAGACCTTAAAATGCATTTAAAGGCTAGAAAACATGAGTCATCCAAAGTCTTCCAAGTCAAATGCAACCCACACTGGCTCTTCATAATGCCAAATTATTTCACAAATCCACCACATTCAATGAATGCCTTTTGCTTGTTAGGTGCATTCCCTGTTGGGACACCTTTTACAACTACCATATTATTTGGAGTGTGCATTCATTTCATAATATAGAGAAAAAAAAGAACAAAACAGGGTCCATTTGGTTAATTTCCCATTCATTATGGAATAAAAGGGATACAAACAGTTCTGTCCATTCAAATATTCGTTTTGTATGTAATAATAAACATCACTTTAATATCAGTTTGGTTTTAATTCATTTCACTGCTGCCCTGTTGGTGGTGGAAAGCATGGGCAACTCATCCATGAGGCTAGGTGATGTGGGTTGCATCAGTGGCAGATTATGAGTGGGCAAAAGGAGGGTGGATTTGAGGTGCCCAGCACCCCAAGTCTGCTGCTTCCTCCCCCCAATATACCACAGATGCAATCTGCATTGATCTGCTTTCTGCTCACAAAAGGGAGCAGAAAGCAGATCAACTGCTTCCTTGCCTTGCTCCAGACATGGTTTCTTGAAACATGGAAGTGTGATACTCCTCCTTTGATTTATAGGGACCATGCAAAGGGAGCACCTTCATTTGCACAGTCCCTCTAAATCAAACTGGAAGCCCTGCACTTATGCTTTGAAAAAAAAACTCTGCCAGAACCACAGTTAGGGGTTGTGGGGGTTTTTGGTACAAAGGTGGCAGCGGCCAACTAAGGTTGCATCAGGTGGCATTTTGGGTTGTGCCGCGCTGGTGGAAGGAGCTACAAAAAACCTTACAAGTGAGCTCATTGCCTCACATGTCCATAAAGATTGTTTTAAGCTTTGATGTTTTCAAACTTTTGCATCATCTATAAGCCATCAACAACTATTTCAACACCTGTGTAACCAAAACATGTTTTGATATACATCTGTCACATCTCCTATTTAGCTAAACCTTGTCTGAATGAAGCTCTGTCTCTTTTTGCTTTTCATACTATGTGAAAAAGTTTCACTTTTTTTGCTCAAATCAATTCTTTTTTCAGCTTGTATAGATACATCCTTTTTGAGATGGGTGACCAAAACAGTACAGAAACAGTGGGGGTGCACCACTGGTTTATGCACAACCATGATGCTATTGTCTGTCCCATCTTGAGTTGCATTCCTGACTATCTAATATTCTGTTGCTTTTTGGTTGGTTGCAGCTTATTCATCTGCTGTTTTCAGGCAGTTATATACAATGGCTCTAATATTTCTTTCTTAGCATTAATAGACCATTTAGACTCCAACAGTGCATAAGTACAGCTGGGGTTGTTTATTCTTCCCCAGTGTGTGCTGCATTGAATTTCATCAGCTGGTACTTCCCCTGTTCTCTGAGTTGAGTTTCTTATGCAGAGCTACATGGTTTGCTACACAATGAGTTGTCCTGAATAGACCTATATAATCTGCAAACTTCTGCAATTCATACGGTTTCTTGGATCACAGGAACCTAATTTCCTCTGGTAAGTAAAAAAAAAAAAAAAAGTTGAGGGCAAGTTTTGAGCCAAAAAATCATGGAATTTTCTATGACCCTTGGAAAAGTTGCAGGGGTGTGTGTGTGTGTCTAACTTGGGGGGGTATGTCTGACTATGATTTTGTCTGATTTTACTCAAGGCCAGATCCTGAAAAATAACCTATCAGTATGTTGCACCCTGGGGTGACTGTGGGCAGGGTCCGAAGGGTCCAGTGGGCTGGCTGGTGGTTACCCTTCCAGGGGGTCCTGCAGAGGTTCCAGCCCGGTAGATGACCCCGGGCGAAGAAGGCCTCAGACGTGGTCAGGGGGAGGAGTTCAGGCCACCCAAGCCCTACTCCCTGGAATCAGCTTAGCTCTGGCTCTTAGGCAAGCAACCTCAGCTGCTGCTGCTGCTCACCTCAGCTGCTCCCAGCTTGCCCTTCAACATGGGCCTTCCTGCCCTTTATGGGGCCTGGGGCTCCACCTCTTCTCCACCTCTTCCCCCTGGGGTATGCTTTAAGTCGGTGGCCCTCTAGGGCCAGCCTTTGCCCTCCTTTGTGGCTCACGGGGTTTCCCTCCTGCCTTGTCTCAGCCTCCAGGGACCTCTCCGACCCGCCTCCGTCCTGCTCTGGCCGGGCGAGTGGCTCCCCCTGGATGCATCTGAGGTGTTCCCTACTTGAGAGTGGTAGGCAGGGCAGACACACAACCCCAGGGAGGACCCCAGGAGGGCCGGCCTGCTGCACAACTCCCAGCGTCCTGCCAGGCCACGACCCTTGGCACCCCTAAGGCCCCACAATGCCTAAATTGACTTTGATGGCATGTCATCCCCTCCTCTGAACAAAAGTGAAACAATTATTTACATATTCATTTATTTAAAAAAATACAGTTCAATCGTGTGTTGCTATTATATAATGCCAAATAATTACAAAAATGAAGTACAAATAAAACAAACTCAGTTGTTGCCAGATGTTGGTGAACACTGGTGTGTCATCCAAATGTCATGGTGTGTCACCTTAGACACGTCATAGCTTTGCCATCATTGGTATAACCTCTAAATGTCTGTTCACATTTACAAAATAGTAAAAGGACTCATCCTGCCCCTTCCCAGGATGCCCCTGTAAATGAGAGGGAGAGGATGTATGTTCTCCACATATATTTGCTTGCTCTGGCAGTACTTGTTTAGTATCTTACAGTAATTCTGAACCCTGTGTCTTTCATCCTTCTAAGATTTCAAGTCAACATGTGTTACCAACCCTTAGATATCTTCATTGCCAGACTGCATGGAACCATTCTGACCTCAAAATGCACATCTAATCTCATTTTCTAATAATTGCAAGCCATTTCAAATGGCCAGATGGCATCTTCATTATTAGCCCTCAGTAGAATCCACAGGTATGCAATCAGATGTACGCTCCAATACAATACTCAGGAATGTGGATATGAATGAGCAAAGAAAATAGTGTGTAAAAAATGTTTACAGGTGTTCACTGCCAGATGGGAGGGTGGTACTAGTGGTATTTCCTGAATAAAGAGAATATCCATTGGAGGCAATGTTTTGTAAAAGTTTTTGGGTACTGGTAGTCTCTGGGTACTTAGGTGCTCTTAATTAGCACGCTTTTGAAACAGTGCAATTTACATATAATACTAGTAGTGCGATTTGTGTGGGCTCATTTTTGAAATAATGCAGTCTGTTAGGTGCTAATTAGTTGCTAATGAGCAACCCTGTTATGTGCTGGCAATTTCCTGTCTCCTCTAAAGCCAAAAGATTAAAAAGGGACAAAAATGTGTTCACAGAGCCGCTTCCCAACATTGGCTCCTCCCACCTGCTTCGAAATAATTGATGAGAAAGGAAGTTAATCCATTTTTGCCTGGCCCACAAGTGTACACATTTGTTTCCTGTTGCGTATATGCAATGTTGGGCAGAAATGGCTTAAGCAAGTTCCACCTCCATAAGGAAACTGCTGCGGCTGCTCACTCACTCCATTTGTGATCACTGGTTAGCAGCGTGTGGTGCTTCCTAAGGCATCTTGCATTCTGGAGCTGCAAAGCACCACACTAAAAAAAAAAAAAGCAAAAACACTTTTCTTGAGAGATGCCTGGAAGCCACAGAGTATTTGCTTTGGGGAAATAGGGAAGGTGATCCCTCTTTCTCCCCACTCAAATTACACTGTAAGCTACAAGTTGCTGCATCTCTGCACTCTCGCCCAGCCTCAGTCTTGTCAGTGGTGTCACTAGGATTTGCATCACCCCGGGGCAGGAGGCCTGCGCGTCACGTCATGCAGTGGGCGGGGCAACGCCCCAGGTGGGCATGGTGATCTACCATCACCCTGCCCCCACTGGTTTTTGGCTGTACCTTTTGTTAGAACACAGATATTACAATGTGGATTGTTTCATTGCATTCTGCATGAAATTACGCATTGATTGATATATATCACGATGGTATTATTCCTCCAAATTCTGATTTTAGTAATTTTGAAAACTTGTAGAGTCTCTCCCTCACACACACACACACACACACACACACCCCGTGTCAACTTACTAACAACTTATTGCAGCAGTTCTCAAACTTTTAGCACTGGGACCCACTTTTTAGAATGACAATCTGTCCAGGACCCATTGGAAGTGATGTCATGGCCAGAAGTGACATCATCAAGTAATTAAAATAAATAATTATAAATAATTAAATTAAAATAAAATAAATAATTAAATAAGGGGGAGCCAGTCCTGTTCCACCAAGTGAATCTACTCTGAAGTAAGTCCCATAGTGGTCAATGGAGCTTACTCTATAGTCTGCCTGCAATAACAACCCCCCAAAAAGAATCAGTGAGATTTCCAGCCCTCCCAGTGCCCAGTTTAAAGTTCTTCTATTTCAGGCACATCAGAATAAAGACCCACCTGGCTTTGCAAGTGCAAAATAGAAAACTTTCCCCTTACCATTCAAGCCTCTTTTTTGTTCTTAGGAGAAGGAGGCTGCCTTCTGGAGCAGCTCCATCGGATCAGGACCCTTCTGGTGTCCTCACATTCCCCTTTGCCTGGCCTGACCACCAGCCAAGGCACGTCTGCCTACTTGCAAGTAAACACAACTGTGAGGCTGCTTTGCTTTCCATAAGGCTCCATAGACTGGGAGGGAGGCAGCTGGGAGGGAGGAGCCTCCTTCTCCAGTGTTTTTGGGGCTGCACTCATTGGATGAGAACCATTCTGACGTCCTTGGAGCCTCTCAGCCTGCCTTGACTAAGGCAAGCCCGCCTACTCAAGAGTAAACGCAGCCACATGGCTTTGTTTCGGGCTCAGACTCGCAGCTGGAAGGGGGGAGATTCTTGGGTGTTTTTTGGGGGCTGCATTCACTGGATCGGGACCAGTCTGGTGTCACTGGATTCCTCTCAGCCTGCCCTTTCCGACAGACTGGCAAGTACGCCTACTTGCGAGTAAACGCACGATACGGCTCACTTTCACTTTCCATAGGGCTCCATGCATTTTTTCCTTCCAGTGTTTTGGCCATAACTTTTGAAGGAAAGGAGTGAATTCAATTCTGTTTCTTGCACTGCACTCCACCGGCCATTCCGCATCCAACGGTGTATGGCATGATGCGGTAGCTCCTAACCCTGCGATGTTAGCACATCCTCCCCCAGGGCACGTCACCCCCCAGCGCGTCATCTGGTGTAGCCCGCACCCCCCATACCCTCGTGCGACGCCCTCGTAGCGATGCCAGTGAGTCTTGTAATCTACCCCACCCTATGATGCTATTGCTTCGCTTCCTTATTGGAATCTTTGTTTCCCCTCATTGCTTTCTCAGCCATCAACATCAGTGGCCACTCCCAGCAGCCTCCCACCTCAAACCTCTCCACATGCCATCTTGGGCAAGCAGAAGTCACCAGTCGTCAAGTGAGAATTAAATGATTTTTAACACTTTTTACAGACTTTTCTTGTAACCTAGGGCAATCTCACTGTTTCTTATGGGAAAAACCATTTTCATTTATGCATTTTTGATACATGCATCATTTTCCAGGAATATAACTCCTGTATAAATCGAGAGCTCCCTTTACTGCTCCTCTAACCGTCCTAAGAATAGGAAATGGGAAAGTTTGGCTCCCTGTTACCATTTCTCTGAAAGCATTAGGTTTCTGGAATTGTTAATGGAAGTATTCAAGCTAGTATTTATATTTACAGTGAATGAATTATTGTAAACCTCTTCTTAAAATATTTGCACATTCTAATTTTCTATTTTGTAAGATTATTTCCGAAGGCTAGTATTATGGAAATATAGACTACTTGGGGAAATAAACAGCTGGCACTTTAACATTTATCTGAAAGCTATATTTTTTTTCTCTTAGGCAAGACAAGAACTTTACAAAACTAAAAATTAATTCCTCAGACATTACAAACTGGTTTCCTATAAAACTCATAATTAGTGCACTAAAACAACAACAAAAGGAGCAATAATACTAAGCTAAAAAAGCTTTGTTTTACTTTTCAGATTAAATTGCTGCTCACACAGAATATTCTAAACCCAAAAGGAAGATTTTATAACAAAAAGATACTATGTAGTTTTTAGTCTGTAAGTTTCAACACAACCAGCTCCTCTTGGTGAGAAGGTATTTTTCTCCAAATGAACTAATTCTGTACAAAGAAACATACTTGCATGACTTACCATCTAAAGAGGTCCAATAAAAATTATCTTGGTGTCTTTTTCTTTTTCTTTTTAAATCAGCAAATTGTTCTGATTTCAGTAAAAGATTTCTGGATTTCAGTAACTGAAAATATATCCCCCACCCCCACAGCTCATAAATAAATATTAGCACTGGTTGTGCAGCAACAGCCTTCCTGGAGCCCCTGGTGACAGTAAGTCAGCGGTGGGAGTTGGCCATGAGTGTGTGTGTGGGGGGGACTGGGGGTGTTTCTGGGTGGGGAGGGGAAGGAACAGGGTGGGAAGGAGGGAGTGGATCCAGCAGTAAATGGCACAAAATGGCCCTCTTAAAAAAAAACAACTTCCCTTCTTTCTCTTCTCAGACATGGCACAACATAGGTGGCATATTCCGAGATCAGTTAGGCAATCAGATGTTTTCACTCACTTCTTGCAGGCTGTTCAGTAACCACCCCCCACCATAGGATGCACTGTGCATTTTTGGCACAGCTGCATCAGTGCTGGTGGTAGGGAATAGGACTGGGCTTAAGACACCGAGTTACAAATTGAAAAGATACACTCATGTTTGAGTATGCACACATATACATGCATGCACTCCCATGCAAACTGTGATATCCATGGGGGGGCGGAGGCCCCTCCTCTTGGGGGTTGGTTGGCGGAAGGAGGCTTGCCTGGGCAGTGGAGGGGCAGTTCTGGTGCACAGAAGCATAGGAGGTGGAGATGGACAACTTCCACAGCTGGATTGTGTGATGCTCTTTACATTCATGAGAGCCTGTTGCGCCACAGGAACCCTCTCATAGAGAGCAATGCCATTTCCTGTCCTCCAGTGCAATCACGGGCCAGCCCTGCCCCCCAGGGTCTGTCTTCAGGCAGCCCTGGCCGATGCAGGAGGGGATAGGTTCAGGGTTGTGGAGTGACAGTCAAGCAGTAGTCACCCCTTTGGAGGAGATCCCCCTGGGTGTTCTGCCTTCCTCTTGGGTGCCCCTGGACTCTTAGCAGGCCAGTCACAAGGAGGACGGGCCCCCTGCCCTGTGGGACTGAATTGGGGCAGTTCCAAACCCTGGCAGGTCCCAGTGCTGGAGTCCCCCAGGCCCAGTTCCCAAGACCCGGGGCTGGGGTCCCATAGACCCCTTTCAGAAACAGGAAAATTCCCCAAAGTCCTTAGGAAACCATTTGGATCCATCAGTCTAAGGAGGCGGGCCATGGGACAGACCATATCATTTAGTCCCGTTTTCTTTACCGATTAACTGATGCCAGTCTAAAGCTCACCAGATAATGATCCGTCCATGACAAAGGAGAGATTTTAGTCTCCTTTACAGCCAGATCACTATCTCTATGTCTGCCTGCGAACACCAGATCCAATGTGTGCCCTGCAGCATGTGTGTGGGCCAGGATTCACTGAGACAGGCCCATGGGCACCACGGTGGCCATAAAATTCTGAGCCGCAGCTGTCTTATGGGGCTTGGAATGAACACTGAAGTCCCACAGGACTACCGAACGTGGGGAGTCCAGTACCACTTCTGAGATCACCTTTGTTAGCTCAGTTAGGGAGACTAATGGCCCACCAAGAGAGCAGTATACCAGCAGAATCCCCAACCTGTCTTGTCCCCTTAGAGTGGCACGCACTGCCACTGCTGCATCACAGACATGAAACAACAAGCAGTGGAGGGAGCCCTTGTCCCACAGCTCATGAGAGAGGTTGAACAGTTGCCCTCATGCTGAGAGCAGTTGCAACGTACCAGCTTGGGCTCCAGCAAGTCTCTGGAGGGCCAGAGTCTCATTGGAGACTGAGGGCTCCCTGCGGGTTGGATTGGGAGTCCTTGTGGGCTGCAAGTGGCTCCCAGGCCGGGGTTTGGGCACCTCTGAATTAGACCATTAAATTGAGGATTCATTGTACTGTTTTGTTTTAATCAAATCTCAGTAGACCACCAATGCATTTTAAATTTACAAAGCAAGATTGCGTAGTCAGGACTGCTTAACAGTTAATGCATAAATAATTTTGTTACCTTGAGTATGCAATAATTTAAGAACATAAGGGCTTAGTTA
Organism: Tiliqua scincoides; assembly: GCF_035046505.1. Lineage (NCBI taxonomy): Eukaryota > Metazoa > Chordata > Lepidosauria > Squamata > Scincidae > Tiliqua > Tiliqua scincoides. The sequence goes on along the minus strand of NC_089825.1, from coordinate 66,938,059 downwards.
AGACAGAATGCCAAAGTACATTTAGGTGCTATGAGACTGGAACGAGCTCACACTGTCCCCTCCCTTCAATTAGTTCCTTCTTGATCTGTGGCAAAGAAAAGTTTGCCATTCTGTCCGACATCCTATCTGCTCCACCCATCACGGTGACGCTTAGACCAAACAGGAACACAATAATGGACTCCCTGCTTTCAAGTCAGGTTAGTGGACTGGACCAATAACTGCAAGTCCATTAATTCCAAAGCAGCCCATCAGAGCTTGGGGGGACTTACCTACCCAAAATGGGATAAAAGCAAGATGATCAGCTGGGATAAGTTGTGAAATGCCAGCCAAGCTATGATGAAAAATGTGATATCATTCATCTAGGACAGGATTAATTCCTATGAAGATCTTTCTCTTGGGTGCAGGAGGGTGCTGGTGTGGATTTCTCTCCAGGGGGAAAGGGCACAGTTAGAATCCATTTCTATTTTATTTTGAATTTTTCCTCTTGTTCTCAAGTATATTATTTGACTGTCTGTTTATTCCTTGTCCCCTTTTACACATGATATACCTTTTCCTACTTTTGGATTAAAACACACCTTCCTAGATTTTTAATGTGAAGAGCAATCTGTGTCTTCATAGCATTCCTCAGCCAAGCACTACCCAGTGAAGGCCTCTGTGTGACTATATGGGGACTTGTGGGTAAGAGAGAGAAGAAAAGTAAGGATGTTAGTTAAGACGCCCTCATTTAGTTTAGTCTAAATGCCCTGAGCTATAGCCCTGCTCTGAACTGCAGCTCTGGACAATTGCTACACATGATCAAAACTAAAGAAACAAACTACACTGTCACATGGTAAACACAATGTGTAGATTGGATCAGACACCAGGTATCTGAGGTGTGAGGCATGTGCACCCACACCAATTTAAGAAGCTGGCTATCTGTATTGTGAACAGTTACAAGGACCATTGTAAAACCTTCAAAGAAAATAAGACACAGTGTTTCTACATGAAATTTAAATGAGCAATGGCATGAATTTAACACCTATATTAGTCTTCTTCAGGTGTTTAAATTCCTGTGTCCGCTCAGTTGTATCATATTAAGATCAGTGCTCTAGGTAATAAAGGCACCAACAGCAGGACAAGCTAATCCAGCTGTAAAGATGAGAGTAACAACAGAACTGTGTAGCTAGATAACTCGCAAGTGTTCTTTTACACTACAGGAAATACTTCTGAACTCTGGCTACATTTGCATTTCAGGATCAAGCTATAAACATCAGAAGACTCTACAGCAGTGTTTCTCAAACTATGGGTCAGGAACCACTAGGTGGGTCGCAAACCAATTTCAGGTGGGTCCCCTTTCATTTCAATATTTTATTCTTAATGTAGACTTGATGCTACCATGGCATGTGACTGCATTTGGGAAAATGTTACAGATCTGTGCTTTTAACAGACTACTATGTATATGCTTTTAACAATAATAGTAAATGGGACTTACCCCCTGGTAAGTGTGGGTAGGATTGCAGCCTAGAATTATTAAAAATTTTCTTGCTTGATGATATTACTTCCAGTCATGACATCACTTCTGGTGGGTCCTGACAGATTCTCATTCTAAAAAGTGGAACCTGGTGCTAAAAGTTTGAGAACCAATGCTCTACAGAAACTGGGACCAAGTCGGAAGGCTCTAATCACACTAACAGTGCAATCCTAACTTGCGCTGGAACAGGGAGGTCGGCAGGCCTGCCCTGTATCCAGTGCGAGATTCGGGCTGCAAGCGGCTCAACCCGAGACAAAGAGAAATTATTTCCCTTACTATGGGGATAGCTGCTGCAGCCCCAATAGGTCTACTTGGATCTGTGCCACCTAAAGAGATGGCACAGATCCAGGCAGAACCAAGCAGCCTGAAGCTGCTCTGTGCTGCCTGGGAATGGGACTAGTATCTGGCATAATTGCTGGGTCCTGGCCCCACCTTCCGCTCCCCGCCTGCCCAAGGGCCCACCTACCGCCCGCCCTCCCCTGCCCCCAAACGCCTCCTCCCTGCCCTCCCCACGCCCCCCCTTAGACCCCTGTGCCGGCCAAGCTTGGCCTGTGTGGACTTACCTTCCATCTGCGTGGCGGAGGCTGGATGCAGCATCTGTGGGCCAGTGCTCCTCCATGCACCAGCCCAGCTGACTCCTAAGGAAGTGCAAATGTGCTTTATGTCACTTTTGCAACTCTCCTAGGCTGGCACAAGAGACTTGCGCCAGCCCAGGACTTAGTTAGGATTGTGCCCTAAATAATTGTCCTCCTAAATGAAGATTTCATGTTTTAAATGCTCTTGGCAGTGTGGCATTTTCCCTGAATCACGAAGACGTAAAACTACACCTGTAATTATGAGACTCATTTTTGTCTAATTATGTCCTATTTATTCATACTAAATAAAATTGTGTTGACAGGTCGTGATTGACTGCAGACACCAACTGTCAGGAAAGAGGCAAACTCTTAAAATAGAATGAAATGTTTGGTCTCAGTAAAGGAAGAGGTAGCAAAATTCCACATCCCATATTTGGCTGTCTTGTCAAGACAGTGAAGGCAATGAAGTGAAGGCTATGAGGACTGAAGAAATCCCACCACTGAGCTCCTCAGAGCTCACCTTGAACTAGCCTGGACATTATCTGTCTGCTCCCCACCATTAAAATGGGAATAACGAATGACTGACAGTTTAGTCCTAACCAGTGCTGGAACAGGGTAGCTGGCTAGCCTGCCCCATATCCAATGCAGGGTTGGGGGTGGTTGCGACTCAGCCCAGGGCAAGGAGAATTCCTTCCCTTTACCTCAGGTAATGCTGCAGCAGCCCGTGGAGCTACTCGGATCTATTCCGCCTCTAGGGGTGGTACAGATTCAAGCGGCCTGGAGCTGCTCTGGGCTTCCCGGGATCAGGGTTAAGATCCAGCACAAGTGCCAGATCCTGGCCCCATCCTTGTTCAACCACGACCTGCCCACAGGCCTGCCCATCTCAACCCCAGAACTCCTCTGTTCTGTCCCCCACCCTCCCCAGACCCCTGCACCAGCCTGGAAAGGCGGGCGCGAATCTACCATTCCCCTGGCACAACACTTTTGTGACACTCTTCAGCTGGCACAAGGGTCTTGCACCAGCCTAGGGCACTGTAACGTCCATGGGGGAGGAGGCCCCTGCCCTGGGGTCGGTACCGAGCGTGAGGGGCTTACCCGGTCGAAGCGCGGTGGTCGGCAGTGAATTAATGGACGGGAAGCAGGTATGGTAGCTTTACACAGACAGTTTAATTGAGTCAACCTCTTTACATTCATGTGGCTCGTTACTTCACGGCTCACCTCAGTCTAGGCTGACTTGTGTCGTCGTCGTCGGAGCAGCTCAGGCCCCGGTCCTTCCGGCTCTTCGGAGATTGTAGTCCAGGCCTTCCGGCCCGAGTCCCTCGGCCCTGTGCCCGGGTTCTGGAGGGCACTGCCCTGGCTGGCCGGGGTCAGGCTAGCTGGCCTTGGGAGGGCCCACGGTACCTTGGTGCTGGCTCCCTTGTCAGTTAGTCCCCCTGGGTTGTAGTTGGCGTCGAGCACCCGTCTCGATAACCATGTCTCTCCAGGGTATGCCCTCTGGGTCTGGGCAGGCCCTGGGTCAGGGAGGTCTCTGCCCCAGCCTCCTCTCTCTAGAGCTGACCGCAGCCCCCTCCCTATGGAGGCCTCTCTCCTTTCCCCTTGGCCGGGGTCACCCTTTCCCTCTGGTTTCCCTCTGGCCTTCCACCCCTCCGGAGAGGAGTGACCTCTCTCCTCCTCCTCCAGCTCCCTTATGAGGCTTACCTCAGGTTGGCTTAGCCCCGCCCTTCCTGCCCATGTGTCTTCCTGCTCCCAGCTGTTCCCTGTCCCTACTCCCATGTAGGTGCCCTGCATGGCCCCCAGTCCTCCTGGCACTTGGGGCTTACTCCCGAGTAGGCCTCACCTCCAGAGGAGACCCCTGCTCCCAGGGAACTCCTGGCCACCCAGGGTGGGCCTTGGTGACAGGCACCTTCAGGACTGCACCCTGAATGACTAGCACCATGCAATTCCCTTCCCAGAAAAAGTACTGTTCTGCTGTGTTTGATACAGGGCAGCAGCTTCTGGGAAGAATCCAGATTCCAAGGGGCACGTGACTTTTCTCAGGACGCATTACAGTGGAAACACGTGGAAGGTAAAAAGCTTTTTAGGCCCCACAAGGCAATGCTGCTGCTTTTGTCCTGCCAAGAATAGGGGGAAGCCTCCCTCTTCCCCATGTGATGATACTGCTGATATTCCCAACATCCCACAGCTGTTAAGACTGGGAAGCAAAAGAAGGTGCTGATAGGGAGATTTTTGAGGTCAGGGAAGTCTCAGGAGTGAGAAAGTCCATCCCCCCTTTAGGCAACATTATAAATGCCCATGAAATGTTATTAATATAACCAAATGGACTAGACATATGCCTTTTGTGAGTGTGCCTATGTTTTTTATAATGAAGGATGTACTTGTAATAATAATGCATCTGATAGATGTAATGGATTTTGCATTGATGTTCTGCAATTTGTCCTGCATTTGTGGCTATACAGAAAACCAGTATTTCTTGCTAGAAGCCTAGAATCTCTGTTTTTTTAAATTCTAGAACTTTTTAAAAAACAACAACTATAAAATGAACAAATTAACAGCCCAATCCTGAGCTGCCCGGTGCACGCAGCTGCAGCGGTGCAGAGAACAGCTGCTGCCGCATCCTGCACATCTCAGCCTGTTGCGGGAGGTGCCTCCAGAGAAAGGGGCTTTCGTCCCCTTCTTCCAGGTAAGGGAAGCAGCCCCGCAATGGGGCTACTCACTTTACTGTAAAGCCGTTTGTGTAGGGCGCTGAGCCCTGCACGAAGGGACAGGACAGCTCCGCTCTACCGGACCTGCCTCCTGTCTCCCCGCTCCTTCCCCCTGCCCCCACCGGCCTCCCCCTCCTCAGAATGCCTCCTTCCCACCCCCCTCCCCATCCCCACTTACTGTGCCGTGGCTCAGCGGTCCATGAGACCGCCAAGTGGTGGAGGCTGGGTGCCTGTCCCACACTAGTCCGGCGCTAGCCCAGCACCGGCGGTAGCTCGGTGGTAACTGTCGCTGACATGCCTTACGGCACGTTCGTGACAGTGCGCGTGGGCGCTGCCGAGCTCAGGATTGGGCTCTTAGTGCTGCAACATGCTCTAAAAAAACTGCACCCTTTGGCAGTGCATATATATGAAGAAATACTTTCACCAGTCATCCTTAATAACCAATAGCACAATCCTATGCATATCTACTCAGAATAAGTCCGATTGTGCCCAGTAGACATTACTCCCAGGTTTGTATCAATATAGTGAATGGGCTATTAAACTATGGCACAAAACATACAAGAAGTCCTCACCAGAAAGTTCCTAGCTATTATAAATAGTGCAATTAACTTTTTCAGTTGAAAATTCCTTGGAAATTAATTTCCTCATATTCTGAACTCACTGGAACATTTAAATTCTATAGGATTAGACTTAGATAGCTTCAAAACACTCTGTGGTATTTGGCAGAAATAATTTTTTACGGTTGTGCTGGAAATTGCACAAACACAAAAAATAGTAAACACTATGTGATGAAATAAGTAAATCAACCATCATATCCCCTGTTGGATATGTCAGTGCTGTCCTTGGTACTGAACATATTGTCAGCCTTTCTGATTTACATGCAGCACTGTGATGAGTACATACTAGAAAATGAATTGAAAAATTGCAAAGATCCAGATCATTTTCATAGTGAAATATAACAATTTGGTGGAGGAGGATATTTGTGTGATAGAGCAGTTCTGAAGGGGACAGCAGGCTCAACAGAATATCTATTATTATATAGCTAATAATAATAATAATATTCATTCACTTTTTAACAAAAAGGTTCACAACATGGTTCAGGACCCAATCCAGAGCCTGGTGCACTGGCTTATTGCCAGTGCACACTGTTGCAAACATGCTGTAAACATGTTGCAAACATGTTTGCAAGCCTTACTTTGGGCCCAGCATTGAAACTAGCCCAGCGCACTGGGTCAGCTCTGGCTCTGGGCCCACGTTCTACCACCTAGCCCTCGCCCAGACCGCTGGGAGGCGGACAGGTGAGTCATGGCATGGGGGAGGCGTTCTGGGATGGGGGAAGTGGGAGGAGGAGGTGTGGCTGGGAGAGGGATCAGGGCCAGAGGGGGTGGGACCTGTGAAGCTCAGCTCCACCAGATCCCGATTCCCTTGTTGGGCCTCATGACCTGACAAGGGACTCTTTGATTCTGCGCTGGAAGAGCCACTGCAGAATTGAGTAGCCCCATTGTGGGGCTACTTTCCTTTATGGAGGAGCTATTGCGGGCTGCCCAGCACACACTGGATGCCGCGGTAGCTATTTTGGTGCTGTGGCAGCCTTGTGTGCTGGGCAGGTCAGGATTGGACTGCCCCACATCAAATAAATAAATAAAGTGTTTCATTCTTCCACTGCAATGCAGTTCTTGTTTTAAAAAGCTGATTTTTTGCTTCACTTATGCCATGCTTGGGAAAACGTAGCTGTAATTACTTATAGCAGTGGTTCTCACACATTTAGCACCAGGACCAACTTTTTAGAATGAGAATCTGTCAGGACCCACCGGAAGTGATGTCATGACCAGAAGTGACATCATCAAGAAGGAACATTTTTAACAATCTTGGGCTGAAATTCCAACCACACTTACCCAGAAGTAAGTCCCATTATCATTGTTTAAAGCATATATAGAGTAGTTTGTTAAAAGTACAGATCTGTCCCATTTCCCCAAATGCAGTCACATACCAGGGTAGCATCAAGTCTATTAAAAATATATTTCAATTAAATATTGAAATGAATGGGGACCCACCTGAAGTGGGTTCGCGACTCACAGTTTGAGAAACACTGACATAATATATTAGCAATAATTTAAGCATTATGACATTTCTTAAGAAGGAATTTCACCAGCAGATACACTATAACATCATCAAGCAAAAGTAAGTTGGCATCTGTGAGCAAACAGGTAGCTCCAGAATGCTGTTCCCCAGACTGATTCTTCCTTGACGGTGAATGTGCATTGCTTACACACAATTTCATCAGAACTGAGAGTCATCTCTACAATCACAACCCTACACTTGATGGCACCACCAGGTGCAGTGGCACCAAAATGGCTACTGCTGTATCCAACAGCACTGCTGGGGCCATAGGAGTTCTCCTTGGGGGAAGGGGACTTTCATCTCCTTGCACCGAGGAACACCCCAAGCCCCACAAACGGCTTCTCGAGTCTGCACTGGCTATTTTGTAGGGGTATCTGCCAGCTGGAAAGAATGAGTTTGCCAGGACTGGGACTGGGATAAGTCACAAAGGGAGCCTCAGTCAAAGCAGGGTACTCATGGCTCACTAAACAAAGGAACAGACTGGGAGTCACCTGAGATGGATTCAAGCCCAGCCAAGAGACTTGTGCTGACCAGCAAGGCACTCACCTTTTGCTTAACCAGCCAGGCTGCTGGACTGCCTTTTACAACTGGCACTGACTGATTAAAGGCAGTCTACACCAGCAGGAGAGGTGCACTGCCAATACCCAGCCTAGGTTGGATTGGGCCAGAGGTTACTTACTTGCCTCTTTCTTTCATGCTACTGCCTCAGAGCAATCTCATGATATAAGCCATATGAACCATATTCCAGACAAGAGGGTATTGAGAGACAGATCTTATGGGGATTTAACAGTTTGAGGCAGCAGTGTTATGATAAGGGCTTCTTCCTATTCTCATCCTCTGAGGGCAAGAGCAGGGAGGAGTCACTGCCAAAGGCCACAGCAGTGGGCTCCTCTTCATTCCCACGCACCTTCAAAATCATGGGGGATGCCACTACACCATTTTGGATGAAGACCAGGGACCAGCTTTGTCCCAGCACAAACAATTGAAAGCCCAGGTAACTGCGATAAATATATGCTGTATATCACCAATGCTTACTGGCACACTAGGCAGTCACAAGTTAAGTCAGCTTTGCTAGATCAATACATTTAGAAGTAAATAACACCAAAACTTACATATTCAAAGGAAAATATATGGGTGTGATCCAGCCAAAGTTTCACTTATTTCAATGCAAAAATTAATTGTGCCTGAATGCCTCCCACTGAAAGTCAATGGGGCCAAAAAACCTTTTACTTCGGATGAATTGCACTCTTATTTTTTAAAGACTGAATTTATAAGCTTCTTAAAGACTGAAATTAAAGTATTTGTAATATAGAGCACTTTAAAACTATGTCCTTTAAGTGATAGTTGAATACAGTAATAGGAAACAAATTAAAATGCAGAATAAGGAATAATTACCCCACAGGTTTCTAAAATTCTAATTAATGCATCTTAATCAGGCTGAAGAATGATTAAAGTGTTCCTGGTCAATGGAAATTGCATAGTGAGGTCTTGTTATTTACAGTAGCTTTTACTGAGTTTGAAAGCTGAAATCATTAATTTAAAACCCATAAAATTTTTTACAGGGTATGTTTACTACCAAGTCCTAAAAATAATTGGCTCATTATCATTAAAGCATGTTTAACTGACTTGTTTGAAAGTACTTGAATGGTTGATAGACTAGTATATAAAATGCAGATGTTAAAGCCCTTTCTAATGCTCTATGAGAAAAATATTCAAGGTATCAAATGCAGGAGTTCTTTCAACGTTTATTTTCCCTCTTAATGGTCATTCAGTTTATTGTTCCTTCCCACTCCCCTCTCTGACTTACTTCCCTCTTTGAATTTGAATGCATCTGATGAGTAGAACAAAGATGGATGGGACATTCTGTTCCTGGCTTTGCTAGAGGGTCAGAATTTTTACAATAAGACTACAGCTCACAGTAAATGTGTTTACAATACATGTAAATATCTTGTTAATGAAAATGATTTCATTTCTAAATTGTGGTACAGCTCAACCAACAAAGACAGTGCATCAGCTTCTCTGTTTGTGTCAATATTCTATATATTAGCTTCCTTTGCAAAGAAGATAGAAGATAATCCCACAGTGGTTTCCTACCACTGAGCACTCATTAATTTTTAATTGCTCTGTTGATGGAACTCCAGTTCTCCTCAACCATGCATTTTATTGAAATGCATGCTAATACCAGTTTCTATGAAAATCTTGCATATTCAGAGCTTATCTGCAGGGGTTCTGTTCCATTATCTCCCAGTGGATAATGAAACTCGCATGGCCCCCAGTGAAGGCCCCGCCTCCAGTGGGTCCATGTCGGGTCAACCCTGTAGATTCGGGACCCAAGGATGATCAAGTCCCAAAACCAGAGTTCAAAATCCCACTGTATATTAAAATATATAAAACTAAGAACACAACCCTATTCTTCCCCACCCTCTGCCAATACAGCAGTGTCAAAATGGCATCCTGCAGGGTGTGGGGGGGTTGGTTGGTTATGTGCTAGCTAAGGTCTGTATGGACCCACACCATGGGATTGGGTCTAGGAAGGGGAATGGATTCAGCAGCCGCCATTGCCACCAAACCCGTCCCCTTTCAGACCCAAGCCACCATGCCCCACTCAATTTTGCCATCTAACCCCTTAATATGCTCATCCTCGATGCCCTCCCCACCCAGTTCCCCCCCCCACCCTCCAGCCTCTCCCACTGACTTAGCTGCTTTGGCAGGTGGTGGAAGAGCCAATGAGCCAAAGGCTCTGGTCTTTCTTCCAGAGTCTCTGCCAGCGTGCTACTGAGTGTGCTGCCAGAGTGCCTTTTATGACTACACTGACTGCTTTATGCCAGTCAGCACGTCAGCAGAAGAGGCACGATGACAACAGTTGGTTAAGAATAGGATTGGGCTGTGAGTAGTGTATAAAAGGCGGGAAATTGATTTTACGTTTTACATCAAACTGGTTCTGCTATATGTAAGAAGTTAGCCCTATAGGTGTCAAAGGGAAAATGAACATTAAAAGATGAACTAGTCTATAGGACACAAAGTAAAGAAAAGGGGAGAAAACAGCAGAAACACTGAAGTTAATGTAAAGTATATGAAACAAAATCAACCAAATATCACTGGTTCATGTCAAATATAGGGCAAATCTAAGGGTCCAGACAACTTTTATACTAGGTTCTTGTTCTGGTCCTCTGAAATGAGGACTCACAGGTGGGGCAGCCATACCCATTGGGGTATAATAATAATGGCAAGAGAAGAAGCGCAGACAGTGAATATTTTATTTTATGGAACTTTATATATTTGTATATATATGTATATATATGCTGAATGGGGTTGCACTCCCTCTGAAGGAGCAGGTCCGCAGCTTGGGGGTCCACCTGGACTCGCAGCTGCTCCTGGATTCCCAGGTGGCGGCTGTGGCTAGGGGGGCCTTTGCTTAGCTTCGGCTGGTGCGCCAGCTGCGTCCGTACTTGGATCGTGCAGACCTGGCCACGGTGATCCATGCTACGGTGACATCGAGGTTAGATTATTGTAACGCGCTTTATGTGGGGCTGCCCCTGAAGATGGTTCGGAAACTGCAATTAGTGCAGAATGCGGCGGCCCGTGTGGTCACTGGAGCTAGGCGGTTTGACTCTGTCAGCCCGCTTCTCCGGGGGCTACATTGGCTGCCCATTCGTTTCCGGGCCCAATTCAAGGTGCTGGTTTTGACCTTTAAAGCCCTATACTGCTCTGGGCCAGGTTATCTTAGAGATCGCCTACTCCCGTACAATCCGGCTCGTCCTCTCAGGTCATCAGAGAAGGCCTTTTTACAAGTGCCGCCGCCTAAGGAGGTACGTTGGGCGGCGGCAAGAAATAGGGCCTTCTCAGTAGTGGCACCAACGTTGTGGAACTCCCTTCCCCTTGACTTGAGAATGGCTCCCTCTCTTGAGTCCTTTCGGCGAGGCCTGAAGACCTTGTTGTTTAACCAAGCCTTCTGATGTTCTGGCCTTTTTAACATCTTTTATATATCTTTTAGTTGCTTTTTTACAGGCCCGATTCCTCTAAGAACTGCTGTTTTATGCTCTTTTATTCTGACTCTTCTGACTACTGTTTTTATGGGTTCTGCTAATGTGTTTTTTAATATGTTTTTATCTGTGAAATTATGTTTTAATTTGTTTTATATGTTGTTAGCCGCCCTGGGTCCCTTTTTGGGAGAAGGGCGGGATAAAAATAAAGTTTTTTTATTATTATTATTATTATTATTATTATTATATTTATATACAACTTTATAACTTCACATACATCAATGGTCTTCAAACTACAGGCTGCTGCGTAAACAAAAAGCCTTCCCCATGGTGAGTGGAGTTTATTGTTCCATGCTGCCCCATCTTATCTTGCCAGCTGATCTTCTCACAAAGTTGCTTTGAGCAGCCACTTCCACCTGGAAATCTGGGCGCAAAGCAGGGTGACAGGCAGAGAAAGCAGATGCTTGGCACGACTTTGTGAGATGATTGGCTGGCAAGGTAAGATGGGGCAGCGTGGAATTGTAAGCTCTGCTCACAACAGGGGAAGGCTTTCTGTAGATGCTGGATCCAGCCCATGGATTGGGGTTTGGCGCCTGATGGCATACATACCAATAAACAATTGAAAAATAAGTTTAAAAGAAAAGTTTTCTTCTTGAAAAGAAGTTTAAACATCTTGGGGCAGCTTCTTGGACATCCCCCTGCAGGCTGGCGCCTGGAACCTCCCCCCCAGCCACCCATTTGTATGCCACTGCCATTTTCAGTGATGGAAACATAGCACCATGTCTCATGTTCAGTTCTGGATACAAGATAGATGTTGAGAAGCAGAATGCCGACACTCCATTACTACATTAGTTTGGGGCATACAACATACGTATTTTAGATAGCTGCCAGTCTTCTATTTTCCTTCCCAATTCATCTCAACTCACTTACATGTGAGATGACTCATGGTCTTCTTTCAACAGGAGGTGGTAATTATGACAGCTTAGTCCTCACTAGAAAAATATGCAACGGAGGACTGAAACCTAAGTAGTTGACTGTTGTGCAGTCAATTCACAGAACTGGAATATTTCTTGTTGGAGAACCTTTATATCCAAATCCTATTAAGTCCTAAAGGGACCTTAATTCTATAAAAATTGGTTATGTGGATAATAACAACTCAGTTATAAAAAAAAAAAATAACAGATACCCCTCTGGGCTTAGAGGTTACTCCACAACAGTAAATCATATGTCAGGAAATAACAAGGACCATTACTGAATCAACAATGAAACCATCCTGGTCCCTCAGTTCATTTTTCCTTCCTCTATAACAAAAGTCAATTATAGATTTAAAATGCTGCCATTCAAGTGTGTTGTACAGTACAAAAATGGAAGATGACAAAAGATCCCTAGGCTTAGAATTTAATGGTGTATATGATATAATTAACATGACAAGAAATGACAACAGTCTGCAGAATAGAGAGGAAGGGGTGTGCACTAAAAATAGTAAGGAGAACATAACTTTCAACTATGGCATATTTTCTTCTTCTTCTGATTTGGTATTCTTTTAATGACCGTCAAAAAACATACTTTATATGTTTAATAGTAGTGATCCAATATGGGAAAGCAGAGGAGAGTCAGGGATAATGGAAGTGCTGGTGAATTAGGAATACTGAAGAAGTGAGTTTTGAGAATGGACTTCAAAGGGGAAATGGAATTGCAGGGATTAAAAAATAATTGCAGGCACATGGGAAACGGCAGACAGAAATGGGCATGTGTGTATGCATGTGGATTTGTTCCAGTTATAGGAAAAAAATAAAGTCTTTCAAGTTTTTGTCTGTGTTTAGCTAGTCTTTTACTTCGTATTTACTGAAGTATCCAATACTAGATCATTTGATTTAGCATCTATGGGCTAAAGATCAGTGCTAGTTATCTGCACAGTACCTGATGCCATTGTAGTACTTCCAAAGGATCTTCCTAAACAGGGGGCTGTACGTAAAGAAAGAGATTCCTGTCTGAGCACCACTGAAATTGAGGAGACAAATTAGTCATGACTAATGCAAATCCCAATAATTTCAATGGTGCTTAGTTGGGATTTACTTCCTTTGAGTGTGCATGACTAATGCACAATCCAGCATTAGTGGGCAATTCACAGGGCAGAAAATGCAATTAAACAAGTGCAAACTAATAATATTGGGACAAAAATCCCACTTATGCACTGATTGGCAGGGATGGGAACTTGAGTCAGCTGACTCAAGCCCAAGTTGTGAAAATCAGCGTTTTTCACTGATTCATGGAGGCTTGAGTCACCTGAGCCAATGACTCAGGCATTAACTCGAGTCTGAGGCCACTTGACTTGGCACTGACTCATGCATGTGCACTAGAGTCTAAGTTTGGGTGTGCTTGCTTACTTTTTTAGCAGTGTGAAAGACCACGTGGGGCCATCATTCAGACCAGGCAAGCAGCAAGGAAGTTTCAGCCAGGAGGCAGGGAAGGGAAAATGTCTTGCTTTTCCATTGGGCGGGAAGGTGGGAGTCTCTTCCCCATCTCTAAAAGAATCAGTAGTCATGTGACAAAGGATGGGTGGTCTGGATTTTTTCAATGGATGAGGTAGGGCAGAAGGAGGAGCCCAAGAGGGTTCTTGCCTTCAAATTGGCTGGAGAAGCCCAGGGAAGGGGCAGGGAAGTGGAAGGGAGGCTATTCGTAGTGATTATGCTTTCCACACATGGTTCCTCATGGCTCTGTTGTTACTTGGGAAGAGGAAGCCTCAATGAATGACCAGTGCAAATGGGACTACCTCTGAGTAGAGCTGCAAAAGATTGGGTCGTTCTGGTATGCCTCGCGGCTGCTGCGCATTACCCTCCTCCCTCTTGCTGGCTTCCTCATGAGGAAGCTGCTTGAACCATTCACTAATGAGGCTATACTATATCTCCAAAACTAGACATGATAGGGAAAAACGAATGCCGTTTTTGGAATCAGCACCCCAAATTCATATCAAACCACCATAAAGTTTGGGAAAAACTTTTCTGACCCTCAATTTTGAAGGCCTGTGCTTTTGAAAGGGAACAACTTGAGTTGCAAAAATGCTCTGGGCAACTCAGAAAGTCCACCTGTTATGACTTGCTTTCAAGTCGTGGAGGGTGGAGACTCGTGACCTGACTCGAGTCAAGCCACACCTGACTTGCCCATCCCTACTGACTGTGGTCTAAATTCTACATGCAAACTTACTTAGGCCTAAATGCAATGGATAACTACATAAGAAAGATCTTGTAAGTTCAGTCAAAATGTCACCAAAGAGTGCAATAGCAGCAAGTAAGGCAAAACCAACACTGGAAATTATTAAGAAAGAAAGCAGGTATCACACAATCATAATTATGACTCTACCATATATCCACATTTAGCTTGCAATTCTATACATACTTACCTGAATGTAAATCTCACTGAACTCAGTGATACTTATTTCTGAGTAGACATACATAGGATTGCACTGCTAGAATACTAGGTACTGTTCTGAACAAATGGAAATGAGGGATGCTACGTTTCATTTAGGGGGAAACAGCATTAAGAGCAAACTATGACCGGAATTTGACTTGGCAAGTATCCAAAATACTGATTCAGCAGGTCAGCTGTCTGTGCTGCTTGGCATGAAACCATAGTACAAAGTTATAAAGCAAATCTAAAAGATATATTCCTTTTTATTTATATATGGGACCACTGAACTGTGAATTATGGTTAATTCTTGTTCAAGCCAGAGGACACTCCAATATTATAGCAATTGACCCATGAGGCTTGGAACATGCATTGTTACAAAGACAGTTTGACATTGAACGAACAAACTATTTCACAAGCTAATTTAAATGACAGCACTTTCCCTATTGCAGTCACTGAGACAAGTGTTCTCAATTAGTCTGGCCTAGTCCTTTATTAATCACAGGGCTGATTCATGCAAACTGTCTTAGCATGACCCAACAACACAATTCTTATAACCACAGGAAGTTCAATTACATGCCTACCATTTTTTTTAAAATCTCTAATAGCCATAAATAGGGTGGTGTAAAGAGGGAATGGTAACATTAACTGAAATACACGTCGATGCATGCCACTGATTTGCCCATAACTCAAGGTTTCTATAGCTAGCAGAGGATCTGTGCTCTGTCTTGGAGAGATAGGTCAACAAACAATCAATCACCCATCCTAATGTAGTAGTCCAAATTGGTAGGAAGCCATCCTGCTTCAAAGGCTTCCCATCCTTCTGATAAGCTCAAGCTTAGAGCAAAAGAGAGAAAAAGATTTGAGTAAAAGCTCAAGCAAACCCAAGCTCAAGTACTAGTGATCAATTAATTCCCCCAGTTCAATTTGGAATTACATTTAATGTTTACACACTTCCTTTTCATGAAGTCATTTGTTTTCCAAAAGGTCTTTTAGAGCTTGTAACCTAAGTGCATCAGCACTTATGTAGCTCCTTGTACCAGTGAATTGTAGCTCCCTGCACCAGGTTAAGCATAATCTTACAGTGGGTGAGACTAACTTTCCTGCTGTAAGTGAGTGAAGTGCATTATGGCCCAAGAAAGGGCTCACACCTTGCCTGTAGCCATTGATCCAGATCCAGTGAACCCTGATCTCAGTCATGGTCTCTTGCCTGACAGGGCACAGTATCTTTTCTCTTCCTAACTAACATTTCTTCCCTCTCCACTTCTTCCATCCCCCTCAACCACCTTCTTCAATTTGGGTAATTTCTCTCATTTCCCTGGATACTAATGAACTATCGCCCGTTCATCTTTTCCCCATCTCTACGTTGCATCACCATGCTCCCTCCTCTGCTAGGAACTTACTCTTTCCTCTATACTCCTAGTCCTGGGGTCGGCAACCTGCCATTCTGGAGCTGCAAGTGGCTCTTTCAGCATTCTGCTGCGGCTCCGTGCGGGGCCAAACCGTCTGGGGGGGAGGGGCTCGCCCCTCCCGCGACGCAGCTCACCAGCCTGCTCCCATGCGTACTGCGGCTGCGCCCCATAGGAGAGGGCGTGAACAGGCTGGCGGAGCAGCTCCTGACCAAAGAGCCCGCACCGCCGCTGAGGGCGAGCCCCCGCCGCACATTCCCTCCTGCCCGAGCCGCAGTGCAGAAGCAAGCAATTGAGTGCAGCTGCTCAGTCCTCCTGTGCGTGTCTCCTCAGAAGTAAGTCCCATTGTGCTTGCTCCCAGGAAAGTGTGCACAGGATTACAGCCTTCAAGCTCCCCACTCAGCATTCCCCCGTCACTCACTCACATTCTCACTGCTCCATTTCCTTCACTTGGAAACTTGAAAGGGGTTTGGAGACCCCTGCACCAGATGGTATTCTGTATATGTTTGTATACTGTATGTGTAACATACTGTATATGTAGCACCAAAGCATATTTTATTGTTGGGAAGTAATCACTGTTAGTATGCCTTTTATTTTATGCAGTTTTGAACTCTTAGCTTGTTTGTTCAGGAGCACTTTTGTGAACAGTGTTAAGTAGTACTAAGTGGTCTTGTTCAGAGGTAGTATTGTGTGTAAAGGCATTTACAAAAGTACAGAAGTAAATGACTGTAAAGAATGACAGTATCCTTCACAAGCAGTTCACCTGTGCACAGTCTAAAACAGTTGTTCTCCAACTGTGAGTCTGGACCTGATTTTTAGTGGGACCTATAAGAGGAGAGCATATTATATAACTGTGACCTACAAGAGGGGAGTGTATTATATAACTAGGACCTATAAGAGGGGAGCGTAAACTCTATATGCAGTGTTATCTTCATTTTAGATGTCAAAAGGGTTTTGTGGCTCCCAAGGTTTTCTTTTTTCCGGAAAATGGGTCCAAATGGCTCTTTGAGTGTTTAAGGTTGCCGACCCCTGTCCTAGTCTAATAGCAAGTAATGCCACGGGTTTTAGATATGGGCAAATGGAGTAAGATGAGGCTACTGCAGAGGTGACCAATGGACACAGGGTTGGAGTGGGTGCCACCCATTGCTGTGCTAGAAACAGCCTCTTCACCTTGGCATATAGGTGGACTGGCCCTGGTCTTACTCAGTATAAGGAAGTATAATATGATCATAATACGTGATCATGTGAGTTTACTTGGAATGTGGACATGGTTATTGTTTCACTCACTATTTCTTGTCTGAAGATGGCAATTTTCCTGACCTTATAGACATTTATTTCATTTGCATTTGGAACCATGTTAATACATAGAGGGTGTGGCTCATAGTGTGGAATTATCTGTTTGAGTAAACAAATGCCTGGTTTAGAGATACCCACATTCATTTCAAAAAAGTCACAAAAATGTATTGTTTCTTTTAAGAAAATTAAATCCCTTCTGGGCACATGGGAGTCTCTACACCAGTGGTTCTCAAAATTTTAGGGAGCTTTACTCCCTAAAGAAGTTTTTGAGGGGGAAGGACCAGGGCAGTGAGGTGATCCTGAGTTGCTAAGGGGGGGGGCGCTTTTTACTTACTTTCACTAACGTAGGACTGCTGCAGCCTCCGGGAGGTGTGGGGTGCCCTGCGCATAGCTCCCCGATGCTTGGAACGTTGAGACATAATCATGCACAAAGCACTTCCTCGCAACATCACAAAGAGGAAGCGCTTTGCACGTGATTATATCTCAACGTTCCAAGCATCTGGGAGCCTTGCGAAGGGCTGCACAGAGCTCCCCGTGCCTCCTGGAGGCAGCAGCAGCCCTACATTAGTGAAAGTAAGTAAAAAGCACCCCCCTTGCTCACCTTAGTGACACAATCCTTGGGATCACCGTGCTGCCCTCTCCCCCTGCCCCTTAAAAGTACAGGGGGACCTTTACATGAACTGGTGGGACGTGACCCACCAGTTTGAGAACCACTGCTCTACACAACAAAACATAAACTTCCAGAAATTATTTTCCCTTTAAAAAATAGCAGGAAAGACAAAATGTGTAAGTTGGTACTGGAAGAATAATTTGTAACACTCCTGTCATAGCAAGTTTTCTCATATGATTTAATGAAGCAATATGTAAGTTTTGGCCATTCAGCCCCAGAGGAACCATATAAATGGATAATAAATGCCAACGGGCCCAATCATAAACAGTGCACGCCAGCTTACAGCCAGTGCACACTGTTGCAAATGAGCTGTAAGGCACATCTGTGGCCCCCAGCACTGGTCCAGCGCTGGTGCTAGTTCAGCGCCGCTGGATCACCACTGCTCCATCGCTCCATGGTCGCATGGACAGCCAGATGGTGGAGAGGTAAGTTGGGGCATGGGGGGGAGGCGGGCAGGAGGCATTCCAGGGTGCGGGAAGACAGGCGGAGAAGAGGCATGCCAGAGGGAGGGAGCAGAGAGGGAGATGGAAGCTTCGCTCCACCAGATCCTGAGCCTCCATGTCGGGCTGGTGGCATCAGGACCATTCTGGTCTTTGAAGTGGGCTGAGGCATGATTGCCTACTCATGAGTAAACTTACATGTGCCACTCAGTTTCACTTTCCAAAGGTCTCAATACATCTTCCTTGTCAGCTATCAGCTTGTCAGTTTCACAATTCAGGTTGCTAGCCACTGGTGGGTTCTGACTCGCAGTTTGGGAAACACCGAGAATGCCTTTAGTAATTCCATTTTAAAAATGGAGAATGGGGGTCATGATGCACTCAAAATCACCCAGGCAATCCATATTCAAATTCACACTTTGGTTCAGATCTTCCATCTCTAGAAGTTGAACTACGCCAAGTAATATGGAATCCTCTTACTGAACTATTTCACTTCAGATTAAAGGCAGGGCATCCCTATTCCTGCTTTAAATACACTAATGCACATGTATAAACCACAGTTGTACGTCTGGGCAGAATTAATCTTTGTTTTGTCTTGGAGATCTGGTGCATTGCAAGATTTATCGCAGTTTAACATGGATTTGTGGGCTGTCCTTATCAATATGATATGTAATTGTTCCGTTTTGCTGGAAAATAGCCAGAGGCAGCTTCCAGCAGCAGCCCTGAAAAGCTACAAGTCTGAACTTTATCTCTCTAGTAGTCTCAAAGCTCACTGAAAGAGAGAGACCATGAAACCTCCTTTTTTGTTTAAATGAGGCAAATTGGATTTCTATCAGTCTGCCTATAATGCAGCTTTGTCAAGTGCCTCTAATGAAATGGCTTAGCAACGGATAAAGACTAGGGGCCCAATCCTATCCAATTTTCCAGTGCCAGTGCAGCCTTGCCAATGGGGCATGCACTGCTTCCTGAGGTGGGAAGGCAGTCACGGAAGCCTCCTCAAGTTAAGTGAATGTTTGTTCCATTACCTTGAGGCTGCATTATGGTTGTACCAATGCTGGAAAGTTAGATAGGATTGGGCCCTGTTTCCTTGGCTGAATATATAGATATAATAGATATATAGATTTAAGGCTTTTTATGCTGAGAATCATATTCAGTTTCTTCCTAAGTTCCCTAAAAGCAATGGGTTGGGGCTGTATGTGCACATGCATGGGAGTAACACCTTGTTACATCTAGCATTTATTATTCAAGAGAAAGAAATAAGCATCTTCAGACAACATCCATGACAACTCTTCAGACAACATCCATGCATACCATGCGAAGGGAAGGGGTGGGCTGGCAGCAGCAAGTCACGGCCTCAACTTCCATGTGGTCACTAAACTATAAGTATAAACATATACAGGTGAAGCCTATTTATCCACAGATTTTTTATCTGCGGATTTGTCTCAACACGAATGGGGTGAGGTACTGAATGTCACACACACACCTTTGCCTCCTTTGCCCTGTGCTGGCCTCTCTATCCATTTCCAGGCAGCCCAAAACACTGCAAAAAGGCTCTGCCTCGCCCAGGCAGGGAATAGCCCTGGAGCCATGGAAGAGGTTCCGCTTTGGAAGGAACAGTAACATTCCTGGAGCTCCTGAGCCAGCAAAGAGGCTGAAGAGGGGGGCAGAAAACCCTGTGTAACCAGAACATGTGCAGCAAGGTGGAGCTCTCTCTCTCTCTCTCTCTCTCTCTCACACACACACACACACACACACACACACACACACACACAAAAGGGGCAGGTGTGGTAGCAACAGAGGGGATTTCTTTAAAAAATCCAGGGAGTGTTAGCAGAATCCACCCCCCACCCAGATGATGCAGGCAATCATGGACACAAGCAAGCCTTCCCACCAAGCAAAGCAGCAGATATAGCTTAAGATCCTCTCCACACTTTCCTGTAGAAACACATAGGGCTGGACTCTGAAAAGCTCAGCATCCCACTGTGAAAGAAGCAGGACAGCTGGCAACAGGAGGGCTGAGTACAGAGGGGAGGGGATTGAGAACAGCTGCCTTAGTTTCCGTCCATCCGGAAGTGTCAGGCTGCAGCGAATTTGCTTAACTCTATGGCATTATCACAACGTGTTTTTTGTTAATCACGCCAAGTCACTGAACACAACTAACATGGATAAATAGGCTCCAGCTGTATGTACATATGTAGACCATACACATGGTCAGGAACCCTACAGAAAGCAAACTTTGCATACCAACTTATAAGCATTAGAACTGTGTATATAGTCCAGTCAGAATGACTGAGATCACAGCACTGGCAGGAGAAAGCCCACTCAACTAACTCACTATTCCCTTGCTTGGAATTGGAAAGGAAGGGGATGGAACTGAAAAGAAAGTGGTGGAAAGGTGAACTAGAGCATTCCTAACCACCTCCTTCCTCTTTTTTCAATTCTGAATGATGCAGTTGTGGTAGACAGACACTCTCATGATGCCCTACCACTCTGATAATCTGCAGCATCAGTTCATTCTACTATGAGGCCAGCCTTAGGCAGTACAGAGGTCAAGTAGTAACTAACCACATTGCAAACCAGGGCCACACTTAAAAAGAGTCTGAGCTCAGTGCATTAAGGGATCAGAGAAATCCAACAAGATAAAAACATACAACCCACAGACAGTTTAGCAGTCGGCCCAAACATATTTGTTCTTCATAGGGTGGGTTCAGCAGTGGATCTGACAAAAAACTCCATGTGGCTAACTACAAGGCTGTTTCATGTCAGCACCACTGGTTCAAACAGCTGAATACAGAACATACCAAAAAGCAGTCTGGTTAAGCAGCACTGTCTGCCATTTGTGCATTCACTGGATGCCTAACTTGAAGTTGCTGGCCTGACCTGAAGTCACTGAAGTTGCTTACCATACTCCATTACAAAACAGAAAACTGACATAATGAACCCGTGGACTGCTACATTTCCCTTAATAAATCAAAATAAACAGTATTACCTGAAACTTTAAATATATATTTATTATAATCAGTGAACCTATAACACAAAAGATTCAAAACTGTGGGGATACCAGCCGTAGTGAAAAAATTTGCCTATGAAAAATCAAGGAAGGCTGCAGTAGCATAGACGGTTTGTCTAGATTTTGCACCAAAGTCTTACCAAGTGAAAGTTAGAACCAAAACATGGGCAGTACATACTTTAAAGAGGTTTTAAAAAAAAAAAATCAATAGCACCCAACAATACCTGCAACTTCATTCATGTTTTAAATGCTTTAGGCATTGACCGTTTGTGCCAAAATTTATGCTATGACAAGCAAAAATAAGATGTACAATGCAAATTACATGGAGCCTGTGTTACAGTGAGGTTTGGGATTATTATAAGTCACCAAAAGCAAGAAAAATACCATCCTTACAAAAAAGGAACATACCTGTTAAACCTGCCCTTTTATTAATGGTGAGGGGAAGTTTACAATAATTGCTGCCTGCAAGGAACAAAAGTCGGACTACAGCAGCATACCAATGAAACTTGCAGAAGTTTCTTACCGTTTTTGCAGATGGGACAACACTGATCTGGTTCATATACAGGATCCACACAGTCAGTCTGAGGGCAAGCAGACACTGTGCACACTACTTCACCATTGGCTTCGCAGCGGCATTTCTCACACGGTGAAACCTGAAAAGAGTCAATAAAATTTGAATTTTAGTCAATTCAGTGAGTACGTTTTCACAGGCTAGAATGTGTCTACATTATGATATGCTGCAACATCCTTTGTTCCAGTTCTTCCGAAGACAAGTAAGCTGCTGATCCCACATACCTTCCTAAATCTATGCCATAAATTTAGTTAAGTGTAAAAATGTAGACTTTTGAGAGTCCCCTGGACTGCAAAGAGATCAAATCAGTCAATCATACAGGAAATCAACCCTAACTGTTCACTGGAAGGACAGATGCTGAAGCTGAAGCTGAAATACTTTGGTCATCTCATGAGAAGGGAGGACTCTTTAGAAAAGACCTTGATGCTGGGAAAAATTGAAGGCAAAATGTTGGTGAGATGGTTTGATAGCGTCACGGAGGCAATAAACATGAATTTGGACAAACGGAAGTTAGTGGTAGCCGGGGGGGGGGGGGCGTGGTGTGCTGTGGGCCATGGGGTCACGAAGAGATGGACACAATTTAACAACAACAACAACAAAAATGTAGATCAGGGAAGTTAACACCAATAGCTTAACCTGCCCTGACTACATGGACTGAAATGTAAAAAGGAGTTGAGGCAGCATACTGAGAGCCACACTGGCATGTGCAGACATGCACCAAAGGGCATGGGAAGTGCGTAGAAGGCGTCCTATGTGACCTGCCAGCCAATGTAGTACTGCCTCTGATAAGTCCAAATGCTACAACCTTCCAGCCAGATGTGCCTGTTTGTGGTGATGTCAGATGCTGGATGACATGCTCTTTGCCTGTCTCCTGTTGTCGCTAGCAAGAAGCTTCACAGAATGGCCAATGCACGTTCAAGACCTGCTTCCCTCTTTTGTCTCTGTCATGGGTGATTCTGGCTACTGATGCAAAGGTAAGTGCCCTCCTGGTTGGTGTACATCCCTTGGCTGGCCTCAAACCCCTTCAGCTGTCTTCATTGCAAAATCTAACAGTGCAAAATACTGGAAGATCCCAGCATTGAATAGTACAGAATTTGTTTTCTTTGGATTTCACCATTAAACTGTTTGCAACAACAACAACAACAACAGTATTTATATACCGCTATAAAACGCTATTTATATACCGTTTGCAAAGACCTCCAGTTTATCTGCATTGTCTTTTCATATACTATATAAAACCCTTGGGTACAGGCAAACAAAACAAAATGAGTAGACAAAATCTAGACGCTTCAAAGGCAGCCTGATTTTATATCATGATATCCAAATCTAAATTGCAATCAAAATTGTGGCAAAATAAGATAAATATTTCAAGCAATGATTATTTTATAGCCCTATCATACACAAACCTAGGCTGCTAAAATCATTTGGTAGAATCTTGGCCTTCGCCAAATCTTAAAAGTCCAGAAGGAAAAAAAAAACAAACAATAACTGATGCTTCCACTTGAAAAATGTACTCTTTCAGAATAGGCTTGTTGTAAGGAGGTGGTTTTCATAATTTTAATAATGCCCCATGTTAAAACTGAGGCGATACTATCTGCTGTAGATCAGGGGTGTGCAAACATTTTGGCAGAAGGGCCAACATCATCTCTCTGACACTGTGTCGAGGGGCCAGAAAAAAAAGAATTTATATTTCAAATTTGAATATATTTACATAAATGTATATAAATGAATATATTAGAGATGAGGCTTACAGATCTCATGTTAGTTCAAGGCTTGAACTAATGAGAAACCTACAAGTCTTGCGTCACCTTACCAGCATAAAAGGCCTTGCGCACATGCCAGGCTGATCTTTCCTTCACTGCTGGTGACCTTCACAGATGCAAAGCTCAAGGCAGCAGAGGCAGTCATACCCAGAGCTCACCCACATTTAGAGCACACTTACAGAGGAACATTGGCGATATGCACTATGAAGAAGGGGCACTTGGCACACAAAGGGAGTACTCTGCAAGAACAACCAGCTGCTCTTTTCAACACATATACAGGTGCAGCCTATTTATCCATGGATTTTTAATCTGCGGATTTGTCTCAATGCAAATGGGATAGGGTACTGAATGTCACACAAACCTTTGCGTCACGCTGGTGTCTCGCAGGCAGGTGTTTCCAGGCAGCCCAAAACACTGCAAAAAGGTTCTGCCTTGTCCAGGCAGGGAATAGCCCTGGAAGAGGTTCCCCTTGCAAAGGAACAGTAACATTCCTGGAGCCCCTGAACCAGACACGGTTGAAGAGGGGAAGGGGGGGCAAGAACCTCTGTAGCCAAAACACTTGCAGGTGGTGGAGGTGGAGCTTGCTCGCTCTCTCTCGCACGCGCACACACGGGCTGGTGCCGTAGCAACAGAGGGGATTGCTTTAAAAGAGAAGAGGGGATTGCTTTAAAGAATCCAGGGAGTGTTTGCTGAATTCCCCTCCCCCCCACATGGTGCAGGCTATCACAAAGCCTTCCCACCAAGCAAAGCATGCTATTTACAGCCCAATCCTCTCCACACTTTCCTGGGAGTAAGCCCCATTGACTGGAAGCAATGAGGAGGAGAAGAACCTGCAGCACTGTTGGGAGGCTTCCCAGGGCACAGAGGCTTCCCAAGCAAGCTCACCATTCCAACTGTGAAAGAAGCAGGACAGCTGGCAACAGGAGGGCTGAGTACAGAGGGGAGGGGATTGAGAATAGCTGCCTTAGTTTCCTTCTAACCGGAAGTGTCAGGCTGCAGCCTATTTGCTCTATGGACTCAGCACAATGTGTTTTTTGTTAATCAGCCAAGTCACAGAATAGAACTAACGCACATAAATAGGCTCTACCTGTAGTGAGATATTGTTTTACCACTTCTCTCCTTATAATTCTTATTGCAGTGATGATGCCTCAAGATACTCCACACACCAAATGGAATACCCTCTGTATTTCCAATAGGAGGGACAATGCCCCGCATTGGTAAGTAAAGGGAGGGAATCCAATGATGTTGCATAGCTGCTTCATATCTCTACCCACTCATCACCACACCCTACAGTATTGTCAAATGCAGCATTGCTATCATCTGTGTTGTCTAACCATCCCTTCCTTTTGCAATAGCTAATAACAGTGACTGCTCTCTCTTTGTGAACATCAGCCGTTGTCACAGTTGTCCAACACTCATCTGGAATCCTTTAGTTTTTCAGGGGTACAGTCTTGCCACATGGGACAGAACAGTCATTTCCCAGAGTTCTCAAAGGAGAAGGAAAGGTAGTGGTTTGAGCCATTGTGCTTTCACTGCCAACAAGGCACCCCTACACACTCTGTGTACACACACACACACACCAACACCAAGTATGCACCTTGATTCAGAGAACATGTGTTACTGATGTTTCTGCTGTCTATTCCATGTTATTCTCTCTCTCTGCTCTTCACAGGCAGCTGTCCCAGAGGTGAAAACAGTGTGCAGACCCTGAGTGAAGCCTGAAGGCTGCCTTGCCTGCAGAGACTAGTGTAAGCCCAGCTGCTGCTTAGTGAGGTTGCTGACCTACTCATTCCAAACAGGCGCTGTGGTTTTGCAAACTCCATGACAAAGAGTAAACAAATTGGTGCAACCAGACCTCACAGGCACCCATTTCTTGGCTGTCTCTTGGATAACTTGCAATAGTAAAACAGGCCTCCTGGGAGGAGGTGATTGGCAGCCCTCTATGCCTGTTTTTCTTTCAGATGTTCCTCCATCTTTGAATGTGCAATAAAAACTTTGGGCTGATAGTATGTAGTTGTTTTGTTAGGGCCTGATCCTGAACCCTCAGCACCAGCCCTCTGTTAGCACTGAGAGTTGCAAATATGCTATGAGGCACGCCCACAACACTCAGTGCTGGGTCAGTGCTGGCACTGGCTCAGCACCAGTCGGTGCTGAGCCAGTGACAGCCAGAGGCCCACTGCATGCTGCCAAGGCAAGAGATGAGCTCCGGGCAGTGTAGAGGTCAGTTGAGGCAGGGGAAGGTGTTCCAGGGCAGGGCAGGGTGAGGGTGGAGGGAGGGCAGGGCAGGGCAGGGAGAGGGAGAGGGAGAAGTGCAGGAGGGGGGCGGGACTGGCAGAGCTCTGCTCTGCCTGATCCAGAACCCCACGTTGAGCCTCCTGGCCCCACATGGGGCCTTTCAACTCTGTGCCAGCAAAATAGCTGGCACAAATTTGAGTAGCCCCATTCTGGGGCTTGGGTCTTTCCCTGGGGAAAGGGGACGAGTGTGGCCTCTGGGAACCCGAAGTGCCTCTGGGACCCCAAGTGCCAGGTAAACTGAGAGTTTAGCATCTGGGCGAGGAGAAGGCAAGTGGACCTCTGAGTTTTGGAGAAGGAGAGGAGGAAGACGACGAGAGGGTAAGTGTACTCTTTCTAACTCTTTGTCTTTCTAACTCCCTGTCTTCTAACCTTAACTTTAAATCAATCTTAAAGCAAAATTGAAAGTTAGCACCTAAGGGAGGTACGTAGGTCTACTCTGAGCAGGAGCAGAGTCCTACTCGTGAGTAAGAGCCCAAGGGTCAGGCACTTAAATCAAAGTTGAAAGTTAGCTACACCTAAAGTAGCACCTAATCGAAGGAAGGGAGGAGGATAAAGTGGAAAGCAGGTTTTTCTACTTTGTTTTAAATTAACCCTATACTTAACCCAAGTTAAACTTAATCTAAGTTAGAACATAGCCTAAACAGTTCAGTAAATTGGGACAGAGGATCTAGACAGCAATAAATAATTAAAAACTCAAATAAAAACTAGCTTGAGGTTACAAAACAGTCCTGCCTAAGAGAACAGAACTAGGAGGGAAAGAACCTAGTAAGGGGCAATTCCCATTCAGGAGCCTGCAGAGTAGGTTACGCCCATCAGCAGCCTTTTGTCTTCCTGAGCTTTTGTAAACTCACCTGGGAAGACCAGCCCCCCTTTCAATCAGGAAGGAAGGAGGGAGGAGGAGCCAGCCAGGAGCATAAAGCTAGGCCTGCCATCGCGTGAGGCTCTCTGCAGACGCGTGGGGCCTCTGGGACCCCAAGTGCCAGGTAAACTGAGAGTTTAGCATCTGGGCGAGTTCAGTAGCAGGGCGAGGAGACCAGGGCCCCATACACTGCCCTTCCTCTTCCCTTGAGAAGAGGGCTGCTAACCAGTGTAGGGTTTATAAAAGTACCCCTAAATAAAACAACAACAACAACAACAAAAAGCTATGCAGTCAGGCAGCCAGCAGCAGGGAGGGGGCTATCCAGTGTTCTGCACTGAGTGCCACATGTATGATTATATGCCTCTGGGGCATAAGTCATGGGTGTGTCCTCGGTGCAAGGAGCTCCAGGGTCTCAAGGAACGCATCCGCTCCCTTGAAGCCTTGGTGGCCGATCTGGAGAAGCGCAGGCAGGCAGAGGAGGACCGTGGGGAGACTTCCGGGGACGATCAGGCTTCGTCCCAACCTCAGGCGTGCAGCTCCTCGGCTGCCCGGGTGGGAAGTCTCGGGACTGGAGGACGTCATCCTGGAGAGGAGGGAAACAATCCCCTAGGGGGGACCCCTTCTCCAGGGGATGGGCCCGTATCTGAACGCACTCGGGATACTCCTCGGCGGGAGGGGGGTCGGGGGCTTCTTGTAGTGGGGGATTCGATTATTAGAAACATAGAGAGGGGGGTTTGCGACGGATGTGAGGACCGCATGGTGACTTGCCTGCCTGGTGCGAAGGTTGCGGACATCACTTCTCGTCTAGACAGGCTAGTAGACAGTGCTGGGGGAGAGGTAGCGGCTGTGGTGCATGTCGGCACCAACGACGTGGGCAAGTGTAGCTGGGAGGTCCTGGAGGCCAAATTTAGGCTTTTAGGCAGGAAGCTGAAAGCCAGGACCTCAAAGGTAGTATTCTCTGAAGTGCTACCTGTTCCACGCGCAGGGCCAGCTAGGCAGGTAGAGATCAGGGGTCTCAATGCGTGGATGAGACAGTGGTGTAGGGAGGAGGGGTTTAGATTTGTTAGGCACTGGGGAACGTTTTGGGACAAGCAGGGCCTGTACAAGAGGGACAGGCTCCACTTGAACCAGAATGGAACCAGACTGCTGGCGCATAACATTAAAAAGGTGGCAGAGCAGCTTTTAAAATGATCCCTGGGGGAAGGCCGACAGGAGCCGAGGGGCATCCGGTTCGGGACTCCTCATCCCTATGGGATGAGGATGGGGAGGTTAGAGAACAACAAGACAAAGGCAGAGTAGGATATGAAATTGGGAAAGGTAGCGTGATGGGATGTGATAGATGGTTTGGCACACTGAGAGGATGCAGCGACAAAGGAGCGAATAAGCAGCCCATCCTAGGGCATTCCGTGTACAAATGCTTTTATGCGAATGCCCGAAGTCTACGAGCAAAGGTGGGAGAACTGAAATGTCTGGTGACAAGGGAAAACATTGACATAGTGGGCATAACGGAAACCTGGTGGAATGCGGAGAATCAGTGGGATACCGCAATCCCGGGCTATAAACTCTACAGGAGGGACAGGCAGGGGCGTGTTGGAGGTGGGGTGGCCCTTTACGTTAAGGAAGGGATAGAATCCAGCAAAGTAGAGATTGAAGGTGGGTCCGACTCCACTGTAGAATCTCTGTGGGTTAAATTACCAGGCTTGTGCAGCGATGTAATACTGGGAGCGTGCTATCGTCCTCTAAACCAGAAATCGGATGGGGACCTTGAAATGAGGAAACAGATCAGGGAGGTGACAAGGAGGGACAGGGTTGTAATCATGGGGGACTTCAATTATCCTCATATTGACTGGGTCAATTTGTGTTCTGGTCACGATAAGGAAACCGGATTTCTTGACGTGCTAAATGACTGTGGCTTAGAGCAGCTAGTCACGGAGCCCACCAGAGGACAGGTGACTCTAGATTTAATATTGTGCGGTATGCAGGACCTGGTTAGAGATGTAAACGTTACTGAGCCATTGGGGAACAGTGATCATGCTGCAATCCGTTTTGACATGCACGTTGGGGGAAGAATACCAGGCAAATCTCTCACAAAAACCCTTGACTTCCAACGGGCAGACTTCCCCCAAATGAGGAGGCTGGTTAGAAGGAGGTTGAAAGGGAGGGTAAAAAGAGTCCAATCTCTCCAGAGTGCATGGAGGCTGCTTAAAACAACAGTAATAGAGGCCCAGCAGAGGTGTATCCCGCAAAGAAAGAAGGGTTCCACTAAATCCAGGAGAGTGCCCGCATGGCTAACCAGCCAAGTTAGAGAGGCTGTGAAGGGCAAGGAAGCTTCCTTCCGTAAATGGAAGTCTTGTCCTAATGAGGAGAATAAAAAGGAATATAAACTGTGGCAAAAGAAATATAAGAAGGTGATACGGGAGGCCAAGCGAGACTATGAGGAACGCATGGCCAGCAACATTAAGGGGAATAATAAAAGCTTCTTCAAATATGTTAGAAGCAGGAAACCCGCCAGAGAAGCGATTGGCCCTCTGGATGGTGAGGGAGGGAAAGGGGAGATAAAAGGAGACTTAGAGATGGCAGAGAAATTAAATGAGTTCTTTGCATCTGTCTTCACGGCAGAAGACCTCAGGCAGATACCGCTGCCCGAACGGCCCCTCCTGACTGAGGAGTTAAGTCAGATAGAGGTTAAAAGAGAAGATGTATTGATAAATTAAAGATCAATAAGTCACCGGGCCCTGATGGCATCCACCCTAGAGGTATTAAGGAATTGAAGAATGAAGTTGCTGATCTCTTGACTAAGGTATGCAACTTGTCCCTCAAAACGGCAACGGTGCCAGAAGATTGGAGGATAGCAAATGTCACGCCTATTTTTAAAAAGGGAAAGAGGGGGGACCCGAGAAACTATAGGCCGGTCAGCCTAACATCCATACCGGGTAAGATGGTGGAATGCCTCATCAAAGATAGGATCTCAAAACACATAGATGAACAGGCCTTGCTGAGGGAGAGTCAGCATGGCTTCTGTAAGGATAAGTCTTGCCTCACAAATCTTATAGAATTCTTTGAAAAGGTCAATAGGCATGTGGATTTGGGAGAACTCGTGGACATTATATATCTGGACTTTCAGAAGGCATTTGACACGGTCTCTCACCAAAGGCTACTGAAAAAACTCCACGGTCAGGGAATTAGAGGACAGGTCCTCTCATGGATTGAGAACTGGTTGGAGGCCAGGAAGCAGAGAGTGGGTGTCAATGGGCAATTTTCACAATGGAGAGAGGTGAAAAGCGGTGTGCCCCAAGGATCTGTCCTGGGACCGGTGCTTTTCAACCTCTTCATAAATGACCTGGAGACAGGGTTGAGCAGTGAAGTGGCTAAGTTTGCAGACAACACCAAACTTTTCCGAGGGGTGAAGACCAGAAGTGATTGTGAGGAGCTCCAGAAGGATCTCTCCAGACTGGCAGAATGGGCAGCAAAATGGCAAATGCGCTTCAATGTCAGTAGGTGTAAAGTCATGCACATTGGGGCAAAAAACCAAAACTTTAGATATAGGCTGATGGGTTCTGAGCTGTCTGTGACAGATCAGGAGAGAGATCTTGGGGTGGTGGTGGACAGGTCGATGAAAGTGTCGACCCAATGTGCGGCGGCAGTGAAGAAGGCCAATTCTATGCTTGGGATCATTAGGAAGGGTATTGAGAACAAAACGGCTAGTATTATAATGCCGTTGTACAAATCTATGGTAAGGCCACACCTGGAGTATTGTGTCCAGTTCTGGTCGCCGCATCTCAAAAAAGACATAGTGGAAATGGAAAAGGTGCAAAAGAGAGCGACTAAGATGATTACGGGGCTGGGACACCTTCCTTATGAGGAAAGGCTACAGCGTTTGGGCCTCTTCAGCCTAGAAAAGAGACGCCTGAGGGGGGACATGATTGAGACATACAAAATTATGCAGGGGATGGACAGAGTGGATAGAGAGATGCTCTTTACACTCTCACATAATACCAGAACCAGGGAACATCTACTAAAATTGAGTGTTGGGCGGGTTAGGACAGACAAAAGAAAATATTTCTTTACTCAGCGCGTGGTCGGTCTGTGGAACTCCTTGCCACAGGATGTGGTACTGGCGTCTAGCCTAGACGCCTTTAAAAGGGGATTGGACAAGTTTCTGGAGGAAAAATCCATTATGGGGTACAAGCCATGATGTGTATGCACAACCTCCTGATTTTAGAAATGGGTTATGTCAGAATGCCAGATGCAAGGGAGGGCACCAGGATGAGGTCTCTTGTTATCTGGGGTGCTCCCTGAGGCATTTGGTGGGCCGCTGTGAGATACAGGAAGCTGGACTAGATGGGCCTATGGCCTGATCCAGTGGGGCTGTTCTTATGTTCTTATGCCCCAAAGAGATGCTGGCTACTGCCCGAAGCTCATAGGTTGCAGCAATCAGTTTTTGGCGCTGCTACTCCTCTGGGCGACAGGCAGCTCAAGATTGGGCTGCTAGTAGATAGGAATCTCGTTCTTCCCATCCTCATCTCAGCTGGCCTCAGGATGAGACTTTGCAGGGGCTCTCAGCTTTCAGGGTCTGCAGCATTTTCATTCTCTGATTCTTTGGGTTCCCATGGTGGTGGAATGTTCTTCAGAGGTCATGAGCCCCTTGTTCTCTGCTGCTATGATGTATAAGGCAGAGGAGTTGTAGAGCAACATGGAATGTAGCACACAGGTAGCCATGCTGGCAGGTGCTGGCAATGAAGTAAAGGACTTGTATGTGCAGGGTAGGTGGACTGGGGAGGGACCAGTGCAGTGGGTGCCCTGTATTTTATGCAATCTAATGGTTGGCCCATGCAGTGCTCTCTCTGATAGGCCCATGTGCTACAGACTCCCAGCCAGGCGTGCCTGGTTAGGGTGATGAAGGATACTAAATTTTCCATGAGGTGCTCTCGTTCTGTCTCCTGATGTGGCTGGGAGACTGGAGAGCTACTTTGTGAACTGGCCAGTGTGAGTTCTAGAGCTGCCTTCCTCTTTTCTTTTGTCCCTACCATGGATGTTTCTGACCAGTCATCTAAAGATGAATGCCTTGCTGGGTAACCCCCTTGACTGGGCTCAAAACCATCTTGCCTGACTTCTGTGTGTCCATGTGTCAGACTTCTGCTTTACCTGAATGTTGTTGAGGCTCCCCTTGTAACTTGTACCACTTCTTCCCCTGCCAAAAGGGTTCCTTCCAGTTCAGGGGACTTGAACCAGACACAAAAGGCTTTCATGGCTGCCCTTTTCCAAAAGAGCTATTTTCTATCTTTTATTCTGATGTGGTCATAAAGCTATTTCTGATATGTTTGGGTTTATGAGACTGGCATGAAGGGTCTTGAATTCCTGGTAGTGGAACTTCTAGAAGTAGTCTGCTTTTGCTCCTTTGCTGCTTACACCAAGCAGCTCCTGTAGGGCGTAAGGGTGCTGTGGTATCTTTATGTCATGTATATGCACACTCTGTCATTGAAGCATCTCCCCATGGTTGGTGGTGTGTTAATCATTTTCTGTGGCTGGGGGGGGGGGGGTGCAATCATCCCAGAAATGGCTCTGTGCCTGTATGCGCCCTTCCCAACTCAACCTGGCAACACATCTCTGGCCACTGGCATTGGGACTGGATAGATGTAGTGACTGGCTCCATGTATATCAAACTGACTTTGTGCTGACATCAAGTCACCATTCCATGGACATTGGGATGTAATACATGGATGCTGGCACCATTACTAGAGGGATGTACTAGCATGGCAATGCCTGGAATCTGATGGCCCTCCTTTCCTTTCACGCTGAATAGGCTTACGTTATGGTGGTTATCCTGACATTACCCCATAGCTGCTGCACTGTCTGTGTAGAACCAGTGTAGGATTGGGCTGTCAGACACTGAGAAATGTTGACAGAATACAAGGCTACCTTGTCAAAGTTTTTAAAAAAATTTAAGACCTCTTTGGAAGCCCTACTTTCCACTTATGCTCATTGTGGCCTTACCTTTCCCTTCCTGCATGCCCCAGTGCTACAAACATGTTTTTAATTTAAAAAAGGAAGTTGTCAGTTGGAAGCACTGTTGGATAGTATGAGTTTGTGTGCCTATCTAGTTTAAGCCATTTCTGATGAACAGTACATATACACAACAGGGATCAAATGTGTACACCTGTGGGCTAGGCAGAAATGGGTTTTTAACCATACCTAGTGAACCCTCCTCCCAAGACTGAAGAGAAACACAGGGGTTTAAAACCAAGGCAGTGTCAGAGTGATAAGATGTGAAATCCCACTGCACAACCCATGATCATGGACTAGGTAGGCAAGAGCCAAAAGACAACTAGTTTAATAAAAGCAAGAAGAAAAGGAATTGAATCGGATGGAGAAAAAGAATGTGTGTGTAGGAAATGCACAAGTAGGCTGATGGAAAATGCTGGATAGACACACTGAAAAACTTGATCAAATGAATACAATTGGAAACAGTAATACCCAGCAGATGGAGCTGATATGCTGCTCAAGAGAAAAGCACTGAAAACCGCACTATCACTGAACTAGTCAAGTTTGCAAGCTGGCTTGGATTAAAGAAAGAAAACTGCAGAATAAATTCTCTCATATATCTAGCTAAGATTACAGCACATTCTAGGTATCCACATTAATCCAGGAATCCCTACCCTTGCACTCATCAGGGAGTAAGTGGGTGGGATATCTAGTGACTCAACTCCAGATATCTCAGCAGACTTGGGAGAATAAGGTTTGATGATATCATAGAGTTACCTGATTTGGAAGAATGGAACATACCTAGTCTTTCCATCTCACCCCTTTACCTAGATAGAAATCTTTGGCTATCCATTTGGTGGGCACATGCCAATCAGTAAGAAGCTTTTCTGCTCCAGCTAGGGAGAAGGACCCTGAATCCACCAAAGGGTATGGCTGGTTGATAATGGAATGTCAACCAAAGGATAAAGGCTGCGGCAGGCTACTGCTATCCCAATCATTTTGGGACTGCTGAACATGCACAGAGGCTTCTAAGGATTTAAAAGTTCCCAAAAATAAGGAAAAAATAGGCAAAGAACAGCAGGAAACACAGGCCATTCATACAAACGTTTTTACAAAGTCCATCCCTTAGCCCTTTCTCCCCCACAATATTTACATAGCTTTACCAGTTTTCAAAGTTCCTATATATCCTGGTGTGTGTGTGTGTGTGTGTGTGTGTGTGTGTGTGTGTGTGTGTGTGTGTGTGTATCCTATATAGACTGCAACAACAGTAGTCAAATAGTAATTATAACTATGTAACAAAACATTCGTAAGAGCCCTGATGAATCAAAGATCCTCCATGTCCAGAATTCTGATATGAACGTGCAACAGTCTAGCTTTGCCCAATTATGCAGTTCACTCTAGTTAACTGCAAAGCAAGTACCTTGTGATGCATAAAGATCATGCGTAAGACAGCAATGCACAAAATGAGAACAGAATTACACTAATTAATAGTGACATTGTTTCATGTGAGCAGGAAATCCTTCTCGTAAAAATGCTCAGCAATATTGCATACATGGCACACAATGTAATTCTGCGTGGGTTAGTTTTTTCTCAGTTTTTAAGCACTACTTGGTAGTAATATTTTCTAGAGAGCAAGTGAAGGGGAAGAGATGCGAAAGCAACATTAACTCTGCCCCTTGCAGACTGCCTAAGGCAATCTTATGTGAATGTTCCTTGACCAAATGCCAGTGTATTGCTTCTTTTTTAAAATCCACAGGAGAGAAAGAAAAAAAATACGCTCTCATGTTAATAGTTATAAAATGATGGGAATGGAAGACAGTTGTTTCATACAAATATATATTATCTGCAAGGAGGTGGGGGAAGGGTATGGAAAAACTCAAGAAGGGAAGATACTGCTGGTCTTCTGTTTTATCTCTCCTAAGAGACACACAGCAGAACTTTTAATGGTTTTCTAAACAGTGGGGCTTTCGTCTGTTCTTTTAGGAAGCTGTTTCATATTCTTATAATTTTCATTGGAAGGGAATTAAATACTGGAGTCTGGGAGATCTACATGACCTAGTCTTAAATCTTCAGAAGTAGTGAACATGCAGAATTTCACTACACTTAGATGAACATTTGGTGCATCTAAGTCAGGAATATCAACACTGAGTAGCTGCAACACTCCAGCAACTTGAACATGTGACCTTGTATAAACAAAGCACATGCTCTGTCACTGAGCTATGGTCCTCTTGAAGTCTGGAATTCCAACTTATAGTAAAAAGTAAATTGGTAAACATAATTGAGGATTGCAGTTTTATGCTTCAAACTCTTAACACATTTACTTGAAAGTAATATCACTAACTTAAATGAAATGTACTTTACATGAAATGTATATGCATAAATGTGCTTAGGAATGCAAAAGCAACAGAGCATGGTACCAGGCAAAAGCTTCCAAATGGAGCAGCTTCCACTGCTGTCATAGATATTGAGAAAAAAAATGACTTTATGAGACCATGAGCCTTCATTCAACTTTTCACCTCAAACTGCTGTTCTCCCTGCAAGGAAAAAAACCAAGTTGGAAGTCCACCATAGCAAAACAGGCTTGCTTTCCTAAATTTTTGATTAAACAAGATGAAACAAAGCTTTGGAGTCAGGAAAGGAAGGTTAGCTATTGAAGATATTCTGGAGAAATATAGTTGCATTTGAAGTTGTGGATGAAATGTATGGAAATCAAAGGGGTCAATAATAAATCTTATTTAGAATCAAAGGGAAGGATGCAAACATTACCTTAAAGAAGTGGTTCTCAAACTGTCTGGGAGAGTTTGAGAGCCACGAAGTACTTGCGGGGGTGGGGGGGCAACAGCATGATCCCCAGGATCGCACCGCTCAGGGGACTGCAGGGGCTTGGGTGCACTTACCCAAGCCTCCTGCAGCCTCCCGGAGGTGCGGGTAGCCCTGCACGACCTTCTGCAGGGCTCCCCACAGCAGTGAAAGTGAAAGAAGAGCGATCACGCTCCACTTCTGCCTTAGCAGAGGCACTGCCTCCCGCTCCACTCCCACTGTCTCCTCCCTGCCTCCAGGCTGCTCCTGCTCCTTAAGGGAGCAGAGTCCAAGGCCCACAGGCTGGGGTGTCGCAACGCCCCAGTTTGAAAAGCCCTGCCTTAAAGTAGTAAAGTATCTTGTATATAATAAGACTGTGCTGCCCCAGTGGACAGGTTACAATGAGATACTTCTTTCTTCCTCATCTGGGAGAAAACATGCAGGAACACCTCCCCCCAGCGTTTGCAGCTTCCAATAGTTGTGGTAAGATCTGATTGAGACAATGCTCTACATACAATGCTCCTTGAATATGCTATGTAACTGGGGTCCCAGTCCGGAACAGTGTGGTGCCAGCTTACTGCCGGTGCGTACTGTCACAACCGTGCTGTAAAACACATTTGAGAGCCTTTACTGTGAACCCAGAGCTGGAGCTAGCCCAGCGGGAGCCCTCACTGAGCCCACATTCCACCACCTGGCAGTTGTCCGGATGCCAGACAAAAGAGAGGTGAGTAGGGATGTGAGGGGAGACAGGGAGGAGGTGTGGCGGGGGAGGACGGAATTGGGGGAGCTTGGATCCATCAGATCTTGAGTCCTTTGTTGGGCCATGCAGTCCAACATGGGACTCTCCAATTCTGCGCTGGCTCAAGAGCCACTGCAGAAACAAGTTGCCCCAGTGTGGGGCCGCTTCACTTACCTGGGGGAAGGGGATGAAAGTCCCCTTCTGAGGAGTCGCCATGTTGCGGGTTGGATGCTGCAGTAGCCATTTTGGCACCGTGGTAGCCCCATGCTTCAGGCAGCTCAGAATTGGGCTGTTAGACTTCAATTATATCCTCCCCTCCCCCTACTGGTGCAGTCATGCCAAAAATGGGTACACAGTATTGGAGGGGGAATCAGGAGGCTTCAGAGGTAAAAAGGTGATTTACATACCCTTACAACTCTGTAAGCCTCCCGCTCCACAGTGGGTCTCCTTGGACTTGTGCTAGCAATTTCACTACCACATGTCTGAGGATAGAAAGGGGTGGGGAGGCTGCAGGAAAGGGGGACAGGATCTGATGCCATTGGATCCAACCTCTCCCACAGCCTTCCCACCTCCCATTACATCCCTTCCCTGGTCAGTTTTGTTCCCTCCCTGCCTCTTCCCATCTGTCCCGCCGAGTCACCTGCTCTGGCAGGTGACAGGAGAGCCAGCAACACATGTGAGAAGGTTCCAGCCTTCCCACCAGTGTCTTGGCAACTTGCTACTGAACATGCTGTCAAAAAGAGCTTTACGGTGCTTTTTCAGCAATTAGCGCTGGTGGAATGCTCATTCTGACAGCTAAAGTGAAACAGGAACAGGCTGTAAGTGTCTTGAAGTTATCTGTTGTGGTTGCTGTAATATATGTAACATATATAGTATATGCACTACATATACTATTTTATATACAAATACAGCCTAATTGTTTAGAACCATAATTTCTTGAATTCTTGATATAAACCATCAGTGAAAAACCTTGAACCAAAGAGAGCAGTATGATGCATGTTCCACATAGTAAACTTAATACTTTTAAGCCCAAATCCTGACCAACTTTCCAGTACTGGCATAGCGGTGCCAATGGGATGTGTGTTGCATCTTGCTGTTGGGTGGCACTCATGGAGACCTCCTCAAGGTAAGGGAATATTTGTTCTCTTGCCTTGGAGCTTCATTGTCCTTATGTCAGGGATGGAAAGTCAGTTAGGATTGCGCCCTGTTACTTAAGATTTTTACATCTCCAGTAAACAACTTAACTATAGAAACACGAACTGCAACATCTTAAACATCTGGTCCCTCTGCTTTTGCGTAAGAGCCAGGCCCAACCTTTACCATGGAACAGTAGTCAATTGTAGTGACTCTGAACACAATCAGCAATGGCCTTTTGTAGAGTATGAAGGGGTGGTGACTTCCACTATTTCCAAAAGACACGGTCTTCCAATCACCAGTACAGTGCTAGCAGAAAGTAATAACAAGGGTATTTTGATAGACTTTTAATTTACGTACAGTTTCAGCTGTATCCCAATTCCCCACTTTCATGCATAGGGTGTCAATTTAGCTGTTGTGACCAAGTTCTCTGTTTGCTCCACATAAGCTAAAGGAGAACATAATGCCAAACTGCTTGCCATTCATCCTCCCCTGGCTACATAATGCACAAAAATTATACCTCTCCTTTCCAAAGTAATTTACAGTTAGAGTGAACAGTGTACATTAAATAAGTGATAGGCTGTAGTTTTTCAGTAACAGCAGGTATACCCTTGCTAATACAAAACAGAATCAATCAGGGGAAAAAAATACTGAATCCCATCTGCATTTACTTAAGCACCATTGAGCAGAATGGGACTTACTTCTGAGTAAAGGTGCATAGGAGTACATTATAAATATTCCATCCTACCATAAAATGTGTATGAAATGAATGGGCAGCAGGTGGTTTAGAACCACATTTTTTTAACAGAATAATAAAGGGAACTGTATAAAACAAATTTATATACATGTTTCTTTTTTTTGTTCTATACATACAACTGGAGAAACAAGTTTGCCTGTATATAAATAAGTGGCTAATAAGGTCAACATTTCCCAATTTCCCAATCCCAAAACTATATCATACATTATGGTTATTACCCAGTTAAAGTCGTTGATTAAACATATGGGTTTTTATTGGTTACTAACACCTGCATAAATTTGAATATGAATAAAACAACAACTTTGAAGAAAAAAATAATTCTTCCTTTGCTTGCATATGTTTTATAGATGTGTCACATCAGGCATCATTTTAAGAGAAGCCTTCTGGCTGAAGAGGAACGCCTCTTCTAACATCATGATTATTGGAATTGCTTTTATTACCAACCATTCAAAAATCTTTTGCTATTAAGCAGGGACACCTTTTTAACTGATTAAAGATTCCTAGCCTAAAAATAATGATGACAAAATAAGGTCAGCATATACACCAGTTTGGAGGAATCTGGAGTTGGGCTGTAAGGAGCTAAAAAAAGGAAGTTTTTGGATTATACAAAACAGGAGTTTTTTCTCTGCATTTTTGTCCTAGTCAGAGAATGGACTAAAATGAATATTCTCAAAACTAAAAACTATCTAAAAAAATACAATACCTGCTTTGTTATCTGTAATATTTTAATTCCATTTCTACTTTCCTTGGGAACTTGGGCTTGACTGTGATCATGAAAATAACAACATCTTTTGTGTTTCTCAGCTATCAAGACCCTGTCTGGATTTGCTCTTCTCTTTTACAGCTTATAAATTGGGGGTGAGGGAAGGCATAGAAAACAGAAAGTCTTTTAAAAAGTATAAACAAAAGCTAACTTCTTCACAGCCTGTGTTTTACTAATAATCTACATAATTAACTCATGTTCATGAATTTATCTGTTATGAGGCACTGGGCAACTTTCCAAATTCTAGTTTGTTTCACACTTTCCTTTACCATGGCTATTATCTCTCTCAAAAAAGGATTCGTGTGTGCGCGCGCATGTGCGCAAGAGATCACTATGAGCATAGGAAAAGCATTGCTTGCTCTTTTTGCTGTAGTTCTCAGTACTAAAAAACAAACATAGTTTCTGTTTGTTAACCCAAAAGAAGTACATACTGTATTTAAAACCTGCAAGGTGATATTTTTATTGCACCATAGCTATATTGGTCAAAACATTAACAAAATATTGGTCAAATACTTATTCTTGCAGTGGGTAACAAGTACTTTCTTCTTCTTCCACAATTTCTAGATGATCTGCTTTAAATTACAGGTATGAGTATGATAGCTCTAACTATATTTCACTAGAAAGGCATATTCAATATGCCCAGTATTTTCATGGATTGCAAAGCATTTTGTATTGCAAATGTGGAAACTGGAATAGAGCACAGTGACCACCATGAAAGTGGTCATACTTTCAAAAAAAATCTCACAGTACAGAGCTGCACTTAATTACACCTGAATTAAGTGGCAGCCGCTGTAACTTCAAAACTGTTTCTCTTCCATTACAAATAATAAAAAGACTTCACCCATGTACTCTGTCTCTGCCCTGTAATCTGCCCATTCTAACCATGGAAGAGGGAAACAGACAAGGCAAAGGATACATCTCCCTACTGCTGAGGCATTGGATAACCTCAAACTGCAATTCTATAGCTCAGTGGTTCTCAAACTTTTAGTACTGGAACCCAGTTTTTAGAATGACGATTTGTCCAGGATCCACTGGAAGTGATGTCATTAACCTGTGATGTCATGGTCAGAAGTGACATCATCAAGCAGGAAATACTTTCCTGAGAATGCAGCAAGCACCAAAATTGTATCATTTTCCCGAGATAGGCAGGTTATGAATCATTAAATTATTTCTAATTATTCTTTTTAATTTAAATAAAGCAATAAATAAGGGAAGATGAGATGGGTTAAGCCAGCCCTGTTCCACCAAGTGACTTCTCTCTGTAATCTGCCTGCAAAAACCTCAAACCCCCCTCTCCCCCCCCCCAAAAAAAACCCTGTAAAATTTTCATCCCTACCCAATGTCCAGTTCTTATATTAAAGCCAGTTCAGTGCGATTCAGGACAAAATCAATTTTAAATCCAACATGTTTTTTGTTCGGGATGGATTAAGATGCAAAGTTTCCCTCTAAACAGCATTAAAAACCCAGAATGATGAGGGGAGGAAGTGAGACTCCACTGTGAGGGGGGGAGAAGAGAGGAGTCTGTAAAAGATATCAACCCTTTCCAATCAAGCAGTAGTTCTAAACCTATTAGCACTGGAACCCACTTTTTAAAATTATACACCATCAGGACCTACCTAGATTTACAAGACTAAAAAAGAAAAAAAATGGACCAAGGCACAGTCATCTCCTCATGAGTAAATGCACGGTGTCACTCAATTTCACTTTCCATAGGGCTCAATCCATTTTCGCTCATCTGCTATCAGCTTGTCACTTGCAGCTTCATGACCTACCAAGTGGGTTGCAACCCACACTCTGAGAAACCCTTCAGTAGCATGATGCTGGGAGTCAAACTTTGTGCTACACAGACATCTGTGACTGTTACTCTGGGGTGCATGTGTGCTAGGAACAGAAACATAGCACAAGGGGAGGGGATCAAATGGCTACTTTGGGAGAACTCAATTTGGGATAACAGGGTGTACGCAAAGGGCAAAAAGCCCTTTCCCCTGCTCTGCAGCCTTAATCTGAACTGGGCCTAGACAGCAGCTTTTTGAAGAAAAAAATCTCGCAAAAGTCCAGGCAAGAAAGTCTACATAACATGTACTTGACTCTAAGAAACAAAGAGTTCTCACTGCCAATCTTTTCAGTTAAGCCTTTTGTTTTGTAATGAATCCTCTGTGTCTCCTCTAGCAATGATAACCTCATTTTGGGAAAAGCTACAAGGAAGAAGAGTCCTTGGGCCAGTTTGGAGAAGGAGTATGAACATACAAGTGGCATTCACAAGGGAAACCTATCCATTAGGTCTAGCGATGTGGGTTGCATCAACAGCAGATTGTGGGGGGGGGGGGAGATGAAGTAGATTTGGGGTACCCTTAAGCCCAAGTCTATGGCTGCCACTGCCCCCCCTCCAGCATGCCATGGATGCAACCCACACTGATCTGCTTTTGCTTGCTAAAGGAAGAACAAAGTGGATCTCTGCCTCCTCACCACACTCCAGCTATGGTTTCTGCAAACAAAGAAATGCAGATTTCCAGTTTGATCTACAGCAGTATTTCTCAACATTTCTCCTCCGCAGTACCACTTTGCATGGTCCACCTATTGGAAGTACCAAGTAACTAGTAATGATGTCATTGCCAGGCACTTCCAGATTGGGAGGCCAGATGCAAGGCAACAAACACTGGATGAGGCTCAGGGAAAATAGGGCTTTTTCAAGCACGTGCTGGAGCTCTTTCTGCCAAGTTGAGTCTCCTACCACTGCTTGTCGTGTTGCATTGCTGGTCTCGCTGCCAGGTGGCAGGGGTTTGGTGGTCCTGCATGTACCATCAGATACCACCTTGAGTACAATCAGTGGTATGGGCACCACTGGTTGAGAAACACTAATATACAGGAACCATGTGACAGGGACCTCATGAATGAAGGAGTTCCTTCATTTGAACAGTCCCTTTAACTCAAACCAGAAGCCCTGCATTTCTGCAGCTGAAGAAAGCATGTGAGGAACATAGCAAGCTGCTTTTATAAAAGAGACAGTAGATCCGGAGTAGCACTGGGTGGTGTTCTGGGTGGCTGCCACTGAGTTTACAGCACATTTCCATCTTTAGTAACCTAACCTAGATCTGCGTGGGTGCATCAGCCTATTATAAATGAATTGTACCTCTCACATCATGCTGGAATCCATCTACAAAAATAAGTCCATGTGAAAAGAATGAAAATCCAGCTTTCTCCACCAAAAGGTTTTTATATATATGGCACTCATTTTAGGCATAATGAAGGACAGCTGGACAGTTGTTAAGGGAGGCTGTGGGTATCTTCTCTCATACAACCACCTGAAAGCCTGAATGTGAAGAATAAGGAAACAAAAGTAGGCAGAAATGCTCCAGTCACCTGGAGCCTTTTTCTGAGGGGATCCAAGATACAAATATTTGGTAGCCTTCAAGGCAAGGTGAATGTCCCACTCCGCTCACCTTGCCTATATCCAAAGACAGGCCAAGATACAGAAAGTACAATCCCTCCATCCTCTGCTTTGGTTTAACTTTAATGAGCTTCAACTTCACTATTTACCAGGCTTTTCAGTTTGGCCAGGTGGGGAAGTCAGGTTAAACCTCACATAACTTTTGACAGATGGGAAGAATTACATTTTGAAGAATCTGAAACAGTTATCTATAAAGAACTACTAACCAGCAGTATCACTACATCTCTTGATTTTCTCAGCATGCTGTGTCATCATATTGGCATAGCTCTGAATCATCTCCTTTTTTATGTTGTTCACAAAACAAGTGCTTTGGAAGTCTTGTTATATCACAGTCAAAGCTGATAAAACACTGAGTTTAACATAAAACTACTCGCACAAATTTGGTATAAAAACTTGGGACTTTTTCCCCTCTCCATGCTAAAAAGATTATAAATATATTCATTAATCTAAATAAAGCTCCTTCTAGACTATCATGACTGATATTTTAATTTTAGAGGATATCAAATGCCCCCTGACCTTGATGGCATAGAATAATCCTTATAAAACTGGCCAAGAACTAAATATGTGCAAGCCCAGAAGTACTTGCACCAAGACCACTCCCTTAAATGCAATTTTTCCATTTTGAATCAGCACCTGCTCCCAAACATTTTGGGAATGGCTATGAGGATGCCTTCAGAAGGGAGTTTCAGAAATGATGCAAAGCTCTTTACATGAAAGACTACAAGGCTGCCTGTTCTTAATATACATAAACATTTGACTGTAGAAATGCATTAATAACTGATCTATTCAGTTAAACCAGATCCAAGATGGGAAACATTGCTAGCTATCTTTCCTAAAAATCAGTACAGAGTTGTCAGCCTCTGCTAATGTCAGACGATCCACAGGATAACACAAAATTGGACCAAAGAAGATCCCGTTCACCTCCTGTGCCTGCCAGTGGCACAAAACCTACAGAAATATCCTTGTGTGCATCTTTCACATTTC
Organism: Tiliqua scincoides; assembly: GCF_035046505.1. Classification (NCBI taxonomy): domain Eukaryota; kingdom Metazoa; phylum Chordata; class Lepidosauria; order Squamata; family Scincidae; genus Tiliqua; species Tiliqua scincoides. The sequence goes on along the minus strand of NC_089825.1, from coordinate 66,894,847 downwards.
ACTAGATGGCAAAACTCCATTTCCATTGCAAGGGCATCAGTTGTGCTCTTATGCCACAACATTAATACTATGTGCTTTGGTATGCAAGACTTGGAGCAAAGTAATGGCTATAAGAGAACTATAACATTGAGGTCAATGCCAGCCAACTCAAAGCTTAAAATATTAATGCTCCATTTGTTAATAGATGCAGTCCTCCTCTCATGAGGACATTTTGTCCAATACAGGATCTAGTGGTTCTGACACTGTACCGATGTTCAGGCATTCAAAAACTGGGTACATTGTATCCAGATACAGAGTCAACAGCAATAAATCAGATAGCCAAGGCCACATAACCAGCATGCCCTGTAACCATAGTCTCTAGTGGCAATCCCGGCTCCAGTACTAAGACCGCAAGCTGCCATCCCTCCTGGTCAAGCTACCACCACCCCCCACCAGTGTGCTGCCATCCCCTGCCTCCCTTCCAGAGGCCCAGGCAGGCAGTGGACACCATCTCCAACCCTCCGAAGGCCTTCAGAGTTCCAAAATCATTACTTCCAGTTTCATGGAGGAAACCGGAAATGTCCTTAAATGGCATTCTGAGGGCTGGGTAAGCATTTTTCAGCCTTCCGAAGCCTTTACAAGGCCTTCAGAGGGTCAGGGAGGCAGCATGCTGCTTCCCTGGCCCTCAGAACACCTCTGGGCGAAAGGCCCTGGGTGGCATGAGAGGGGCACTGCAGGGGATGGATAGCAGCACAGTACCACCACCCCAGCCTGACACCCGGGGCATTTCTCCCTCTTGGCCCCCTCAGATACGCAACAGCAACTCCCCCCATATTTGGTATGATTTGGAACATTGCCAGCATTTCAAATCAAGGGTGGGGGAAGTCTCCCCATGATCACTGCTTGCCTCTGCAGATAAGAAAAGAACACTGGGAGAGCAGGGAATATGGCTATGAAGCACATTGGCACCGGGTAGATGGCTAGCTGGTACTCTTCCATTTCCCCATACCTGGATGCAACATGCTCATGCAGTGGTATACCTAAAAGAAGGCTTCTGTATTAATACTGTATAAGTAACCAAGATAATGGACAGAACTCACAAGTGAGATGGGTGGATAGGGAGTGGCAAACCTACATCTCACACCATTAATCTCAGTTAAGGGCTAGTGTTATGTTATTTCTTCACTGGTCTCAAGAGTTAATTTGTTACCAACTCAGGTTTGGTGAAGACTAGAGATTCTGTCACATTTATCTGGGTCCAGGTTTGGGCAATTCTAAATTCCCACACTTCCACAACAAACTCCCCAAACTCAGCTTCCAAACCAAAGCTCAAAGAATTTTGGTCCAACCTCACCAGTGCTCCCCAACAGCCTTCCAGCTTGTGGAAAATAGATACAACACTGCCTACAGTACACCAAAGAGGCAGTGTATTTTCCAGAGAACTAACAACCCAATCCTATTCCAAGAGGCTCTGCCAGGTGCAGTGATCCCAAAATTGCTACCCCTGCATCAAGCAGCACTGCCAGGGCTGCCAGAGGCCTCCTCTGGGGAAGAGCATAGGATATGGTGAAGCGGGACTTGGCTGGTCCCACCCCCTCTCACCCTGCCCTGCATAATGCCTCCCCCCGTCCCGCCCAGAGCTCCTACCGTGCTCTGGACGCCATTTATCTGGTGCTGAGCTCATTGCCAACTATTGCTGGGCTGGTGGCAATGAAGGGAGAACAAAAGAGCTCCCCCTTGCCTCTAGGGTAAGTGAAGAGTGTTTTGGGGAAGTGGAAGGCTGATAGTGAACGTACTTGGGGGACAGGAGAGCTAAAAAAGGCATTAACCTAACCTTAAAATGAGTCATTACTTGCTCTAACCCAGTGTTTTCTTAACCTTTGTCCCCTGATGAACCACTTCTCATGGTTTATCTTAACTCAAGTACCACCAATACCAATGATGTCAAACCACGGCCCAACCCTTCCAGTCCTGCCATGGTAGCTTCTGGGGACTGCTGGAAACTTTCGCACACTTACTGACTGGCAGTTCACCAGTTCATTGTCTGCAGACAATCAGCTGGTGAGCAGGAGCCTGCCTGAGACAGAAGCTGATCCTCCAGCCAAAATCAGCTCGGAAAGCGGAGGTGGAGCTTCGCGAGAAGCATCAGCTTTGCGTACCACTGGACAGCAATTCAGGTACCACCAGTGGTATGTGTACCACTGGTTGAGAATTGCTACTCTAACCTTTTCACCAACAAATCTGAAAAAAAAGTAAAAAGATCATTTTTAAATGAGAGGCTAATATCACCCAGCTTGCTTGCTTCTAGTTAAGACAGTTACTTAAGTGGAAAATACAGGTGGCATGTATGTAAGTTTGTCTCATTCCAATTATAAACCAAAAAACATCTACACGATGTTGCAATCTTGAATGGAATACCAAGGGCAGAAGACCTACTTAGTTTTTTCCCCTACAGACATTTCTCTGCTCAAGAAAAATGACTGAAAAGGAAAGGTTTAAGCAGCCCTTCCCTCTGCTGGTACTCTACTCAAGACAGCAACCTCCTCTGTCAGCTAATGGTTTAAAAAAAAACTTAGGAGAAAAAAAACATACCTGTAACTGAGCATCTTAGACATTGAAAGATTATTTTTATTTCATTAATTATTTTTTAAGATTTATATCCTTCCTTTTGATCCCCAAAAAGGCCCTCAAGATGCTTTTCAAGCAGCACATATGCATAGGTCTTCATTTTAAAAAATGAGATAAAGTGCAATTCTCTACAGAGATAACTATTTTGCAATCTATATGCAAGCACATCACCCATTGTCTTCAGAAATGTTTGCCTGAAAAACAGCTGTTTGGTTGAGCCTTAAGTCAAAATCATTTCAGTGTACCGGAAAGTACAAATTACATTTTCCAGGATAATGAAAATATTGCCTCATTAGAAAAAGAGTTTTACCAGATAGAAATGCTGACCCTGGTTAAACTCCCTGTATCAAGCTCCCTGAAATATGCTCTTGGTATTATACTACAGGTCCATAATCAATCTTGACAGAGAGAAGATTATATAACTCTGACATCCCCATTTGAAGTAGTAAAAAAAAAAAAAATACAGTATGAAGTGAGCCAGACCACAGTAACACAATCCTTTTACCAATTTGTTAACAGCAAGTAGCATCTCAACATCCAGACCTCTATGCATACTCTTAAAAAGGCAGGCATAATAAAGTTGCATTCCAAAAATACAATAGAAATCCACAGGACATCCATGTTACTATCAAATATCTTAACTGTGATTAAGGCCCCAATCCTACCCTTTTTCTCCCCTGCCGATGCAGCCTCACCAAGGAGGCTGGTGGGGGAGCCATGACGTGATGGGTAACGATAGTAAGGTAAAGTTTTACTTATCCTACTCTTCCACACTATTGTCTTCTATGGGTTTACTTGGAAGTGCACCAGTTCTTTGGTTGGCACAAGTCCAAGAGACCAGTGCTGGAGGCACGGGATATTGGCAGCACAATACCTGCCTGCCTTTGACATGCCTACAAGAGCCCTTAATGTCTGCCCAGTTCTACCTATACCCTGCTCCATTCTGCCTACCCTCTGCATCCACAGCCAGCATACCTTTGCAGATGGACACAGTGGAGTCTGTCAGCAAGCCTTTCAAACTGCTGTTTGCAGTGGTGCTTCTAAAATAGCCACCAACTGCACATGCTTCCAAAACCAAATCTATGACAGTGGAAGGCTTTTCTGCTGCTGTAAATCTCTTCGCCCGGCAGCCCAGTCCTGCATAGGAGTGGGCTGGAAGAATTTTAAACTTTTTTTAAAAAAAATTTGATGACAAATGAATTAAACAATAATCAGAACTCTCCCTGTTAAAAAATTTTTTTTGCTAAACAGAAAGGTTGTGGGTCTGCAGCACTACAAGTTTAGGAAGGATGTGAAATAAACTTGTGAAAGTCTCAAAGAAACCAATTTGAGAACAGAAAAGCCAACTGGAGGAGAGAACTCAAAGTGAGTAGCCTTCACATCACCACTACCATTGGCTTACCATGAATTCTTCCAGTGTCTGGTAGATTTTCCCTCGGAACTCACAGTAGTTCTTCCTTTCCTTGCACTGTGGGCAACACTGACTAGTATCAATATGAATGCATCGAGGGTGGAGTCTTGGGCACTCAGGTTGAATGCACAAAGGGCCCTCTTCAGTACAAAGGCAAGGGCATGCAGAAGGACCAGGAGTAAACTTCTCACCAATCGCATAAACAAAGCCACTCTCATCCACACAGCCTTTCCCACGATAGTCTGGATAGGCATATTCCTCTGGAGGTTCAGGGGTAGTACTAGCAACAACATCCAAGAGGGAGGAATCTTCAGCAGCTGGAAGCTCCTCTTGAGTACCATCCATTTGCTCTTGGGCTTGGAGGCTCCCAAGCTTACTGCTAGTTGTCTGGCTAGTCAAAACTTGTTTTTGCTTAGTCCAAGATTCCTTATTAGAATAATTTCTGTTGCCTTTGCTCTTCCAGTCTCTGGTGCCTTCCTCCCTCCCATTCCGGCCCATTTCATTCATTTTCCCGGGTCCTGTCTGATTCTGGCTCTCCCGGGCTGACGTGTGGTCCCTCTTTTCTTGACTCGCTTTTATCTCCTGCTTGTCTTGAGCCTTGGTCAGTTTTTGCAAAGGTGCAGTGGAGCTACAGAGTGCAACCATCAGGCAGCAGGTCACAAGGAGGGAACTAGAGAGAGCCCCAATTGCCATCGCAGTAGAACTGGGCATCACCTATGGCATCCCAGAGGGGCAGGACACACTTCATTCACATCAGAGAGAGTTGTCCTGTCAATCCACAGTCCCTGGAAAGAAATTAGTTAGGACACTTCAATTTACAGTCTGAATTTTCTCATAGTAAACAATGTATACCTTTACCTGCCATATATAAAAGGGAAAAACAGGCTGTAGAAGTCTTAAACCTGAGGAACTCAGCTTCAAATTGTAGCACAGTCATGAATACCTGGGCTGCTGGACAACATTTTTGCACAGGTTGATTCTTCTCGATCTCAATTCCCTTGTCTCTGAGTCAGGGACAATGACTTATATCATCCTTAAAAGTTTGCAGAAATTTAAAAAGGGGTAAGTCTAAGATGTGACACCTTAATGACTGTAAATCACTAGAGGAGAAAAATAATTATGCTTATGGCATTTAAAACCATTCATACAAAAAGAAATACTTTTTAAAAAATTACATTGGTTGGGACACATACGTACGTTGGAGAAAGGAGGAAAAGGAGGTTTATACAAGGCGTTATCCCAAGATAAAATAAGCCTTGAACAGCTTTAAAAATCTTACATTTGAGGAAAAATAAAATCATAGCTGGCTTTGTGCAAACTGAATGTACAGTACACAGAAATAAGGGAAGCTCCCCAAATCACAGCAGAGTCCAGAACAAACATCCACCAATATATTTCTGTTTTTTGACTGCATGCATCATGATTTTCATTAATCTCTCTCTAAATCTGAGTAGAACAGCTGTCTGCTAATCAGTAAAACTGTAATAGTTATTTTAAAAACCTGTACCCAAAAAGCCTACAAAGTCACAAGCAAATTTCAACACACTGAAGCCAAACTTGTGGTGAATCCTCCAGAGCAGAATTTCCTAGTTTTTTTCTTTCTAATGTACAGAATGCTTGTACAGTAATTTGAGAATTCTGCTGTACAGGGTTATTTAGAAAATTAGAACCATCAGTGCCAACTATAAATTGCCTAGATTGAAATTAATCAAAAGGGCACATTTAAAAAGGATATCATCTACCCTCTCATCAGTATGTAAAATATGCAATCTCCTCTGCTGTTTGCCAACTACAAATGAATATTCCAACTATCTGTACTCAATTCCCTTTTCTGATGTAAATGCATTGCAAGTCTTATTTCATATGCTGAGTTCACAGTAGAAACCTACCATGGCAGCAAAACAATGTTACAGTTATTCCAAATTTACTCCCACCAAAATAAATGACTCAAGATTAAGCAAGCATAAGCAATCTGAAGTATTATCTTCCTCATCTCTTTGCTATATAGTACTACCCATCTCAGATTCTCATGGCCATTTAGATTAACAGAAAGATTGTTTCAAGGCCAACACTACATCCTCTTGTGTGGGGTTCTTGGGGAAAGATCCCATGTGCTAAAATGCAAGAAGAAAAGCAAACCCATAAATACCTTGCATGCCTACACACAGGGATATTGAGAAGACCCTAAGCAAGGGAAAAGAAAATAAGAGTCATCGAGGTAGGGTGGACAGTGATGAACCTGACAGCCTGGTGGAATAACTTGACAAGTCAGTTATTTTTCAGTTATTTTGGAAACAACTGGTTTTTTTGCATTGTAAAGACTAATAAATTTATTCTGGCATGAGCTCTCAAAGGCAAGAGCTTACTTCATGAGTTCTGATGTAGGGTCTCTCCACAAGAGCTTTAGGCTGGGGCAGAAGATAGTTTTCTCAGAGAACTGAAGGTGGTTTGAGAGAGGTACCGCCGTTTGTGATCCGACCACTAGTCCCTCTTTCACTTCTAGTAAACAGGTTTTTGAAGCACCACCAAAAAAAGAGAAGGAAAAAACCCTCACAAGATGCTTGACCAGAGGCAACAGTGCAACAATTTTAATATAGACAACCACAGACGGACAATGGAAAGTGATGCCTCTTCTAACTCTCTCAAAAATATTTTGTCTGGCTCCAGTCTTGAATCTAGTTACTCGATTGCAACAACCTAATATAGCTACTCTGTTGAAATTTAGTTTTTAGGCTCAGTTTCTCCATCTGCAAAATGGGAAGCAATGCCTAAGTATAAAGGTGCATTTACGAGGATAAAGATTGTACAGCACTTTGCCTATTTCAAAGAACAGAAATGAATGATGACAAAATAGTATGAATGATGAATTGAAGGGTTCAGTCAGTTGGGCAACTACTAAAAATATGAATACTGTTTGTTTCTGGTGAATAAGATAGGATTGCACCACAAGTCATACTGGACACTATGGGCTTACTTCTGAGCAAGGTAAATAATGCTGTTTTCAAACACCTCTAACTATAAGACAAAGAAGAAGGCAGATAATTAGTATTGCCAGGATCAAACATCCCCACATACACACAAATAGAATATCTTGCTATTTATGGAGACACCCTCACCCCCCCCTTTATCCAGCATCCACACCATGCACAGGTTGCATCCACACAGTGCACCAGGTTGTTCTTTACAGAAAGACGTAAACAAAAAGACAGGTTCCTGCCCGGAGGAACTTGCAATGCGAGTTCTGGGATTTTTTGACAGAAGTAGTGAGCAAAGGTAAGTGTAACACAGAAAGACTACATTCAAAGGTTGCAGATGACATGGGTTTAGGGGCAAGAGCCCAATCCTATGCCAGTCTACTCAGAATATATATAATTCCCATTATAGCCAATGAGGCTTACTATATCCCATTATAGCCAATATAATGGGATATATCCCATTACTTACTATATCCCAATGAGGCCATATCCCATTATAGCCAATGAGGCTTACTCCCAGGTAAGTGTGGCTAGGATTGCAGCCAGCGAACCCAATCCTATGCATGTCTACTCAGCAGTAAGTCCTATTATAGTCAATGGGGCTTAGGTAAGTGCGGATAGGATTGCAGCCAGAGAACCCAATCCTATGCATGTCTACTCAGGAGTAAATCCCATTAGAGTCAATGAGGCTTACTCCCAGGAAAGTGTGGATAGGACTGCAGCCAGAGAACCCAATGCTATGCTTGTCTACTCAGCAGTAAGACCCATTATAGCCAATGAGGCTTACTCCCAGGTAAGTGTGGATAGGATTGCAGCCTTAGAGCCACATCCTATGCATGTCTACTCAGCAGTAAGTCCGATTATAGTCAATGAGGCTTACTCCCAGGTAAGTGTGGATAGAATTGCAGCCAGAGAACCCAATCCTATGCCTGTCTACTGAGGAGTAAGTCCCATTAGAGTCAATGGAGCTTACTCCCAGGAAAGTGTGGCTAGGATTACAGCCCAATCCTATGCCTGTCTACGCAGCAGTAAGTCCCATTACAGCCATGGGGCTCGCTCCCAGGAAAGTGTGGACAGGACCGCAGCCTCGCTCTGTTGCAGCAGAGGGCTGGTGCCACCAGCAACCTGGAAAGGCGGCTCGGGCTGCAGCCCGCACAAGGCAACTTTTCTGCTTCCCGCCAGTGCCGGAGACCAGAACGGAGGACTTTGCTTTACCTTCGTCCACATCGCCCGAGCAAGGCAGGTCCTTCCCCTCCATGTCAGCCCCGCCGGCCGGCTGCTCCTCTGCGCGGGGGAAACGGCAGCGTCCCTTCCGCTCCCATCCTCTGTCCTGGGGGAGAGGGGCGGGCGCCGGGGCTGCCGCTGCCTCGTCTGTTCCCGGGCGAAGCAAAGGAGCCTCAGCACCAGCCGCGCCACGACGCTCGCACACGCCGGCTCGGCCCCGTGGGGAGCGGGGAGGGAGGCTGGGTCCTCCTGGGCGCTGCTCACATTGCGGCTTCCTCGCGGCGCCCTCCCCGCCTCCAGCGAAGCATTCCCCAAAGGGCTGCACTGCCAGCTGTTCTTGGCGGAGCTCCGCGCCCTCCTCCAGCCAGCCAGCCAGCCCCTCTCCCCGCTGCTGCTGCTGCCGCCGCCTGCCCCGACCGCCGTCCCAGACCGAGAGCGAAGCGCGCGGTCGGCCAGGCGTCTTCCCGCAGCGCCTCCCGCCAGAAGGCGCCCGAACTGCAGCGAGCAGCTGCCTGCCTCACTCCGACTTCCCGCCTTCGCCGCTGGGGGGGGGGCGCGAGGCGCAGGCGTCGCCTCCTAGCAGGACGCGGAGGGAAACTGGTGGCTCATGAGAACACCGCTGCCAGCAACGCGCCTCCAGGACCACCATCGAGCGCCCTGCGCTGGGCAACACGCTGCCAGCCCCCTTTGCAGAACCCCCCAACAAGGGGGCTTTCTCTGCGGAAACAGCGTGCCCCCAGCAGCCTCGCAGCCCAATCCTAGCCACACTTTCCTGCGAGTAAGCCCTGTTGACCTTAATGGCTTAATGCATAGGATGGGGCTCTAAGGCTGCAATCCTGTCCATACTTACCTGGGAGTAAGCCCCATTGACTCTAATGGGGCTTACTTCTGAGCAGACATGCATAGGATGGGGCTCTAAGGATGCAATCCTGTCCATACTTACCTGGGAGTAAGCCCCATTGACCCTAATTGGACTTACTCCTAAGTAGGCATACATAGGATGGGGCTCTAAGGCTGCAATCCTATCCATACTTACCTGGGAGTAAGCCCCATTGACTCTAATGGGACTTACTCCTGAGTAGACATGCATAGGATTGGACTGTCATTTGGTTACTTGCTGTCCATCCTGCTCTTCTCCACAGTGCAGCCAGCTTGGAATTTGCCACTGGGGGTGGCCCTCCAGTCACGGTGGCTTATGTTTTCCTTGCCTTCTTGGGGAGAAAAGCTGAAGAGTTTAGAGCCCAATCCTATGTGTGTCTACTCAGAAGCAAGTCACATTATAAGACAATGGGGCTTACTCCCAGGTAAATGTGGATAGGATTGCAGCCTCAGGGCCCAATCCTATGCATGTCTATTCAGAAGCAAGTCACATTATAAGCCAATGGGGCTTACTCCCAGGTAAATGTGGATAGGATTGCGGCTTCAGGGCCCAATCCTATCCGATTTTCCAGCACCAGTGCAACCACACTGCAGCCCCAAGGTAAAGCAACAAATGTTCCCATACCTTACTATCACTGCTGCCCCACCACAAGATGCAGTGCATGCCCCATTGGCACAGTTGCACCAGCATTGGAAAATTGGGTAGAATTGGGCCCTCAGAGTCCAATCCTATGCATGTCTACTCAGAAGCAAGTCGTATTATAAGCCAATGGGGCTTACTCCCAGGTAAATGTGAATAGGATTGCAGCCTGAGGGCCCAATCCTTTCCAACTTCCCAGCACCAGTGCAGTCGCAATGCAGCCCCAAGGTAAGGGAACAGATGTTCTCATACCTTGAGGAGACCTGACTGCCTCCCTACCACAGGATGCAGTGCATGCCCAATTGGCACCCGGCACTGGATAATTGGATAGGATTGGGCCAGGGCCTCTTAGAGGAATTTTATCAGGGGGTACAAAGTTTCTTTTGGGCCCCTTTGCAAATGGGGAGGGGTGAAACAGAGCAGGGGAGGGTGGTGATGGGTGAACAGAATAGGGACAGGGAGGGGTGAAGCAGGATAAGGGGAGGGTAGAGACAGCTGGAAAAGTCTTTGGAACCCAGGTCTACCCACCCATGTGGCATCAGTAGTGTCCCCAGCATCCCGTATGGATGAGTCTGAGTAGATAGGAAAATGTCACATCCCAGGAAATTTCTGGGCCCCCTCCTTTGGCTCCTGGGCCCCCCTTTAGACCTTGGGTCCGGGCACTGCTCACTTCAGGCTGATCCTGTGCACACTTATTTGGAAGACAACCTTATTGGATTCTGTAGGTCTCTAGAGCAGTGTTTCTCAAACTGTGGGTCAGGACCCACTAGGTGGCTCGTGAGCCAATTTCAGGTGGGTCCCCATTCATTTCAATATTTTATTTTTAATATATTAGACTTGATGCTACCGTGGTATGTGACTGCATTTAGGGAAATGTTACAGACCTGTACTTTTAACAAGGTAATATGTATATTCTTTTAACAATGATAGTCAATGGGACTTACTCCTGGGTAAGTGTGGGTAGGATTGCAGCCTAGGATTGTTCAAAAGTTTCCTGCTTGATGATGTCACTTCCGGTCATGACATCACTTCTGGTGGGTCCTGACAGATTCTCATTCTAAAAAGTGGGTCCTGGTGCTAAATGTGTGAGAACCACTGCTCTAGAGTAAATACGTGCAGAATTTAACTGGATAGACATTTCAGAAGAAGGGTTAGCAAATGTATTAAACTTGCTGTTGACCTGGTGAGGACTGCTCATTTCTGTTTGTGCCCATTGTGTGTATGTGCGTTACACTGATTGGTTTGCATAACTGTTTACATCTGTAAAGAAATTTTCTTCCAGACAGGGTAGTTTATATGCATGTGGAAGAAAATGTGATGAGGAAAATGAAAATCTACTGTTTCCTGAAATGTGCTCTCCCTATCTCGGAGATTACTGTCTTGAATTTCTAGAAAAAGAGTTGCCAGAACCCATCTGCTCCTGAATCAGCACCTGCAGATCTGGAAGCCCTTCCTTTGATGCTTGATGCTGGGAGTCTCTCAGTAGTTATTGAGTGGTGAGGGAAATGCACTCTGCATTTGCTCCGGTGCCCTTTCATCTGCTAATGCAGGGGTCGCCAAACCCCGGCCCAGGGGCGAGATGTGGTCGGAGGCGAGCCTCTATCCGGCCCATGTCCAGCCTCTTGTCCCCCGAAAGCCTCTGGCCCACTTGGCCGAACATGACTGGAGCTGTGCTCTGGTTGCGTCTGGAGGGTGTTCTAAGGGCTAGAGAGGATAAATAAATGAGCCCGTTCATTCATTTATTCACTCATCTAAGTTTTATCTCTAATTTATTTATATAAATTTTATATTTAAATTTTTTTTCCGGCCCTCAACACCACCTCAGATATTTGATGTGGCCCTCTGGCCAAAAAGTTTGGAGACCCCTGTGCTAATATATTCTGGTTGAGCCCTGTCATTGAAAATAGATGCTAGGCTAAACTCACCTTACTTCTCATCCCCCGTATATTTTGTCCTCTGATTCTTGAACTGATCTTATTTTTCTGATTTCTTTTATTCACCCATCTTTTGTTACATGTTCAGATAGCATTCTGTGGGACAATTCTTTCTCTATTAATGCCACAAAACAATGCCATTATCCTACTACTACAGTTTGCCAGGTTACAATTTGCCAGGTTTTTTTGTTTGTTTTTGTTTATGGTATAGTGCCACTCAGTCTTGAACAGCTGCATGACAAGGCACAAATTCAGTAGGTGAATTCCAGGACATTGATATGCAATGGTGTGGACAGCCTTCTCTTGCAGGGAGGGTCCATGTCTCAGCTGATAAACATGCATTTCAAGATGCTGGCTGATGTTCAAGATTCCATCTCTGCCATTTCAGTAGAAGGTACTTGAGTTCCGGCATGGGGACTGGAATCCTCTTTATGAAGATTGCAGGTGTCAGGTGTACTGATTCAACATCACAAAAGTGACATCTGGAAGTACCATAGATGTTTAGAGTGTTTCAGCATAATACATGACCAACAGGGGCCAGTGTGTGCTGAAAAATTTGCACAACTGGCTTCCCATGGTGAGTGTGGCTTGTCATCATGAGTCTTTCCTTGATACTTAGCCCAGAGTGCGGAAAGTGTGTTTATTATAGTAAGTATAGTATTATAGTGAGGAAGAATAGGAGCAGGCACACATCTGTTGTCCAGTTCAGTGATAAAACCCTATGCACTCTGAGTTAACTCTTTGTGAGAGATATACCCTAAAAAAGCAACACATTCACCTAAACTCAAAATGCACTGAATTTTAATGGTAAGCTAGAAAATAAATATTATACACTATACATATTTGCTTTGGCAGACTTTTTTCCTCTGTTGTACTGCTGTAACAGGCCCTCCTGTTATTGTGTGAGCACTATAGTGCCTGATTTGGTGTTGTGGAAAGTATTGCCAATGTCCTCACTTTCCTTGCCTGTGCTTATGCTTCTCCTGTTATACTTCTACTCCATTCTCTCTCTCTCTCTCTCTCTCTCTCTCTCTCTCTCTCTCTCATTGTTTCATGGATTGTGCTTTTTACAAAGCTATGTTCTGATCACAGTTTCATGAGGAGGTGGGCAGCCCAGTCCTATCCAGTGCTGATACAACAGGGCCAGTGTGGCAGTGTTGCATCCAGCATCAGAACTCAGCAAGCTGGAGGTCACCTTGAGATAAGGAGACATTTGTCCCCTTACCCTGGGGAAAGCCCAAGCTGCAGCAAGGGTCTACTTGGACCTGCTCCTAGAAATTCACTGGTACACATTAAAGTGAATCCATGTTGACAGATCAGACCTGGGAATAGGATTTGGCAATCACCAGGACCACCGATCCCACCCCCTCCTGGTTCTGATCTGCCCCTCTAACCACAATCCCTGTCCCATTACACCCCTCCCCATCCTCTCCCCACGCCTCTGCTGCCAGCTCTGGTGCACATCAAAGCTTCCACTGGCACTGGCAGGATGGCACAGGCCATCTGTTGTGCCAGACACCCAATCCAAGACTCACTTAGAGAACTTATGCCCACTCTAAGCTAATTAGCTCCCCTTTCGCTCCCCAACAGTGACCCCAGTTCTCTACAGCAGTACTGATAGACTCCACCACCAGGGTAGCTTGCCTGTTTAAACTGCAGGGACCCCTCCTTCCAGTTCCTAAGGCAGCAGTCCTTCCAGGTATAACAGCACACATCAGCTCTCCAGCACTCCGCAGCCTGTTCAAGTAGTCCGTTAGTCAGAGTATTTCATTCATGAGTCGGTTTGTTACCAAAAGGACTGTTTTGTTTAGGGGGAATTATTATACTACCCTTATTGGAACCTCAGGATCGCAGGCTGGATAACAAGACGGAGTAATGCAGAGAAATTCCCTTTAGCTTAAAAAGGAGACTGAAAGATAACTTTTAACAAAAAATTATAGTTTTATTACAAGAGCACAAAGGTAAACATGATGCACATGGAAAAATGATACGTATGTGTTTCTTGGTCCTAGTACTTGAATCCAATGTACCTAGCTTTTATGGTGGTTGCATGTAAAGAGTATTTGGTGCATCCGAGGAAATTAGAAAAGGGAAAGGTTGTAGGGAAGGATTTTAGGGGTCCCTGATCTGCCAAACCCAGTTGCTGACTAAAGATGGGAGGAGAAAAAAGGGGGGGAAGAAGGGAAAAAGTTCCAGACGAAAGGTAGTTACCTGTCCTGCAGAGCAGTTGGATGGGGGGGGGGAGAGTCCTCTGTGGAGGACCCTCTGACACAACACAGATGTGTTGGTCCCTGGAGGGGGAGCCAGAGAGAGAGAGCATGTGGCGGGGAAGTCCTCTCTTAAAAAGGGGCTTGCAAAACGTGCTGAGCTGGATGGTAGCTTGCTTACTACCATACAGCAGGGTAAACATTGAAAAGATCAGGATGTCCCTTATCAGCAAAATTCAATGGGGTCTAATGGCTGGGTTCCTAGCTGGGGGAACTTAAACAATACAATGAGTCAGCAACACACAGACAGAAGGCAGTTCCAGTTTGCATACAGTACTTAAGCAGTGATTAAGTTAAAACAATACAATGAATACAGTAATGTAGGAGACACTTAAACAATGATTTACTATGCCAGACTTCAGGGGATTTTCACGTAACAAGTTAGTCATTCTACCTCCTCGCCAGATCTTCCGCGATTCTAATACACCATCCCACTGCCCCTATCTTCCGTGCTGTCACTGCACCTGTGCAAGGAATGAATAGGATTGTGTTGTAAGACAAAATGACTTTCCTGTGAACCTTGGAGCAGGAACAGGTGCCTTGCCCAGGTTGTGGTGTGGTCACAGGATAGCAGACCAGATGCTGAGCTGAGCCGCATCAGGTATGTTAACTTTCAGGTTTGCGGGACATTGGCTAGGCTGGGCACCAATGCCTTTTGACTTGCTGGTGGGTCACTTGGCTAGCAGAAGTGCCACAGTGCTGAGGATCTCCCCCTTGGGCCAGATACCTAGCCATGCACTAGTCACCCCTGGGCAAAGAGAGGAGGATGTCAGAAAGGGGTGGGGCTCCTTTAGGGGCAGGGAGGAGGCTGGAAGGGGCAGCCTCCCATGCTGGGGAACTGAACCTTTTCAAGCCAATGAGGAGGCTCAGAGAATGGTAGGTGACAGTTCATGGTGGGTGGCTGCCTGTGACCCACATGTACTGCCCAGGATTGGGAGGAGGATCAAGGGTGTGATGGTGTCCAGAAAAAGAGTTCAGCTGCTGCTGAACCTGTCCCCCTTCACCACTGAACCCATCTGCTGAACTCACCACTGATGCAATCAACCCTCCCCTGTCCCCTCACCACCGCGTTTTGCCCACTATCACCTCCATTCCACCCTCCTGCCACCCCTTCCAGCTCCCATGCCACCTTATGTTCAGCAGTGGGCAGCTTTGGATCTGCTGGCATGGTCAGGAAGGCTCTGGTCTTCCTGCCAGGGTCTTGGCAGCACACTACTAAGCACTCTGCCAGAGCACCTTTTACGACTTGACCTGACTGCTTTATGGCAGTGCCAGCAGAAGAGGCGCTATGACAACAACTGGCCGCATTAGGATTGAACCATCAGTCTTCTGTTAACATTAGAATAAGTCCTGAGGTTGTGAATTTCAAATGTGTTCTGATTTTGTTAGCATTCAGAATAATTGAAATTTCAAATTATGGGACACAGATGTTTTGTAATTATCCATTCAAGTTATAAAACTTGAAAATTCACAATATTGGAAGAGTAAATGTAGTGACTTTCCGATACATTAGAATAACTATTGCTGTGATTTCAGAGCAGTTGACATGATTGCTCCTATCCATCTTCTCTCACTGAATAGGTTCTAGATCTGCTGGAAACAAAATTGTTGGGATGGCTAGAGCACAGATGGTGAAAAACATGGGATAAATCCAGGCAAACAAGGCTTAGAGCTCATTTGAGTGTCTTCTGCAGTGGTGCCTTTAATAAAGAAATCTTACTTTCTGCCAACATTCTGCAGAATGCTGTCCAGTGGACCTATTCCAGCATGACTGCTAGGAGACTGACATCCCTGGAGCTACCTGGAGCCCACTCTGACTTATGTGTAAGGCATTTTGAGGATAAAGTTGCTTGTATCTGTCAGATACCACATTGGTTGCAGAATCTGTGTGGGAAGACTCATCAGCTGTAGTCTAATACAAACACTGTCAATTGCAATTCAAGATGCACTCTTTCTTATTTGAAAATGCAGACAAGATGCTTGGGGAAGTTGAAACCCATGCCATCATCTCTTGACCTTTTCCTTCTTAGCTTATAAAAGGTTATATATACATATTTTAAGACACCTGCACTGGCTACTAGATGTTTTCAGGTCCAGTTCAAGTCCTCCTTTGACTTTTAAAGCAAACCATCTGGGTCTTACTTATCTCAGGGAATACCTCCTCCCATACAAATATCCCTGAATTTAAAGTGTACCTATGAGGCCCTGCTGCAGTTTGCATCTTTGATGGTGGCTAGGTTGGCCTCCATGAGAAGTGAGGCCATTCCGCTTGCAGCTTTGGTACTCAGGAATGCCCATCTGAGAGATGTATCTGTCCATTCATGCTGTTCTTTCAAGGGCAAGTTAACATCTGTGTTTTTCAAAAAGTCCTTTATTGTTGTGTAGCTGATCCTTCTGCTCTCTTGCTTCTGAATTCTGTTAATGGTTAAAATTGTAATTATTTATTTATACAGGTATTTATTTACCGCCTTTCTTTGGTCGTCAGATTTCTCCTCAGACTTTAATCCAAGACGGTTTACATAGGCAGGCTGTTCTAAACCCCCGTGGGGATTTTTACAATTGAATAGTTCTACATAGTCTTTCATAGAACTCCTCGTTCCAGCTGGATTCCTTCCTGGTCTGGCCTCTCTCTGGCCCTTTGCCTCCCACGCTTCACTTGACAGCAACTTCTCTCTGCCACCCAGGGTCAGCTCATCAGTATATCAGCGTGTCGTCAGTTCTCAGGTACTTCCGGTTGTTTCGAACTGGCAGCCTCAGATCTTCAGGCATACAAGGCGGCAGCTCTACCAACTGAGCCAGACCTTCTGCCTGTAATTATGTGGACTTAATTGGTTTCAGTGTTTTATTTTTAATACTTGTATTGTACACTACTTTGAAATTGCTTCAAAAGTGATATATACTTTATTTTTAAAACAAAACATTCGCAATTTCATATTCAAAACTTTGCTGTACATGGCTTTTTAAAAGTCACAGTTGGTTCGTTCTTTTTTTTTTAATTGGTTCTTGTAGTCCAAATTGGGCTTTTTGCAAACCATATTTAAATCAACCGACCAAGGAGAATAAACACAGCTAAGACAGTTTCTGATTTATCACCCAGAACCCAAATGATATTTATCTACAAACTTGAACTTTTGGACATGTAACTATGTAATTTGTATTGGAGAAACAATGTACTGCATTCCAGGGCCTGGGTTGCAAAGTTCTCCATCAGAGTTCTTGATGTATGTTTCTTGTTACTAGCTTGCATCCTTTCAGTTCCAGTCATGCACACATTCATACAAGTATTTGGTCTCAGATCTTTGTGAGTTTCTCACAGGATAAAATGTAAGACTCCACATCATGTGAATTTAAAACATTGTTGCCCAAGGCTTCAACAAAACTACATGTGTCTTGTAGAATCAATCTCTATCATCTTTTTAAAACCCATTTGCCTTTAAACATTTGTGGCTGCAGAGGGATGAAACTATCTCTGTATTTCATTGATTCATTTGAGCTTTAGTGGGTGCATGAGGATGATAGGAATCTACAAGTTCAGAATCTCGTTGAGTAACGTTTGGAACATTTTTCACCTCTGCGGCTGATTTTACAACAGTGTACCATGTCCTTATTTCATATTTATATACCTAATAGACCCTGGAAGGACAGAAAGTTGAGATGTCTTATCAAAACAAGTTGGGAAGCAGGCAGAGTAACAACAGCAGGAAAAAGAATTAAGGGACTTTGACCTTCTGTCATTGGAATGTTTGAACAAACCATCATTTTTTTTTTTGTATCACAAAAGCTTGTCAATAGAATCTAGTTTCTGTTTATTTAGATTTATGAGAGGTTTTGCATGATGGATGCTGCCCTGACATTTGAGCTATCCCCTTGTAAAACTGGAATCAGATAAATGTGATTAATGTGGTAGTAGTGAAGCGCACCGAGTACAGTATTCCATTTTTTGGCAAATGACTGATATGGAAGAAATGCGTTTCCGATTCAGCAAGGCAAATGTTGTGCTAGCAAATTTGAAACCCATCAAGATGATAGTTATTTTCAAGGTTATTTTGGAGCAATTTCTTCACATGAATCCAGGGGTCTTTAATAGCCTTATATTTATTCAGTAAGCATTGCAGGTGGGTGTGTGTGTGAGAAGAAGAGGGAGCTGATTCAATAAATATTTATTATTTGTTAAATTTCTTTGCTGCCTTTTCATGCAACATTGGCCCTAAAGGTATTTGACATATAAACCTGTAAAAGCAGGTTTATGCTTTAGCAGCTTTACAAATGTCTTGTTTAGCAGCTAAACAAATTACCATGAAGTTCTTAATGCAGATCTTGCTTCTATCATGTACTAGAACAGGGATCACCAAACCCCGGTTCGGGGGCCAGATGCAGCCCTCAGCGAGTCTCTATCCAGCCCATGGCCAGCCTCTGGCCCAGTCGACCAAACACAACCAGAGTTGTGCTTCTGGGTTGGGGAAATGGGGGTCCATTTAAGTGTGTGCTTTATTTCTTGGGCTGTGTTGGTGCTTGGAGAAATCCTGGGCATGCATTCATTCATTCATTCATTCAACTAAGTTCCATCTCTAATGTATTTATTTAAATTTTATATTTAATTTTTTTTTCCATCCCTTGACACTGTGCCAGATATTTGATGCGTACCTTTGGTCGAAAAGCTTAGAGACTCCTGAACTAGAAGATAGGCAAGCCATTCTCTTTCTCACAGCCTTAGCATCCTATCTACAATATTGGGCTCAAGCCCACCCATGATACAGACTGAAAGGATTGCATCAAGCACTGAGTTTGGGAGAGTGGCAAACTGACGAGGAATGCCTTGTGCTCTGCTTGCCACTCACCGAATCATTTAAGTCAGATTTCTGATTCTCTTCCCCTACAGCAATGGTATTCAGACTGGTGCGTCGTGACGCCCCAGCCTGAGGGCCCTGGCCTCTGCCCCCTTAAGGGGCGGGGGCAGGGGAGAAGGCGGTGATGCAATCCTGCGGATCACGTCGCTAACAGGGCTGCAGGGACTGGGATATACTCACCAGTCCCTGCAGCAGTGACCTGGGGGTGCCTTGCACGAGCATTTGCAGGGCTCCTCAGCCTGCAGAAAGTGAAAGTGCACCAATCGCACTCCACTTCTGCAAAACCGGAAGTGCAATTGCTCCACTTTCACTTTCTGCAGGCTGGGGAACCCTGCAGATGCCCATGCAGGGCTCCCTGCACCCCCAGGGCGCTGCTGCAAGGACTGGTGAGTACATCCCAGTCCCTGCAGCCCCCCTGAGAGTTGCGATCCTGGGGATCATGTCACTGCCTTCCCCTCACCCCCACCCTCCCACCCCCACAAGGACTTACAGTGGTTTTCAAATTCCCTGAGAGTTTGAAAACTGCTGCCCTACAGTACCACTGGAGGAAGAAAGGAGAAAAATATTGCTGCTACCTCAATGTACACCAAGCTGTTTAGTGGCCAACAGTGGCTGTTTAGTGGCTTTACCCAGGGTAAGACAACAAAGTTCCCTTTAACTAGAGGAGACCTCCAGCAGCCAAAATTCCTGCTCTGGATGCGGCAGAGCCTGCACTGGCCTCGCTGCACTGCAGCATGTGATTTTGATTAGGGTTGGGCTGTTAATCATGTCTTAAGTATCTCATGGCTTCTTTTCCCAAGCCAAAAAGATCCACTTTAGCCTTACCTCATAAGGAAGGTGTTCTGACCCGTGATTATTTTAGTTGCTGTCTTTTGCAATACAGTCATTCTTTTTAAGCCCACAGGGGTATTATCAGTTCTTATGGCAACTTTTCAGTCTATCACATGTTGTTCTTTTATTATTACTGCTTTCTGATGGGAAGAGATCATGTTCAGGCAAGTTCATATCACAGCTTTTGAAATAGAACAATTTGCAGCAATAATGTTAGTGTAACTAACATGCTGGCCTCCAGGTATGCATTAGTCTGGGCAACAAGGACACAATGAAGATTCATGGCCAGTATAACTATCGTGTTCATCATGTGTGCTTTACAAATTGCATTAAAAAGGTCATCTGAAGTAGTTGTTATGCCTGTGTTCGATGCTGTCTTCAAGCAGCTATCATGTCAAAGAGTACATATCTGAATCAGTTCTCTTTTTGTTTCCTAGATATGATGGCAAACAAGTTCATCTCTGAAAGCTGACACATTCCATTATGAGGTTAGGGATGCACTGTGTGTTATCTTTCTGAAAGAATCTACTTAATTTAATCTTGTGTATGGTTTTTCTCCGTATGCAGCTGTTTTCATGTGCATGGAGGTATGTCTACACATATTTGAGGGACACCAAGTGGCTATTCCTCTTGCTCCTTTCCATGTAACTAGTCTAGAGAGGGTCCCTCTTATAAGTCTCCCTGTTGTGTGTGTACCTGTGTTCTGGGGTGGGGCATATATCCTTTAAAGAGGAAGACCAGTCACCTATTCTCAGAGGTCACATGCTTATTAACCTGGAGCTATGGCATGAGTCCCACATGCTGCACTGCAGGAAGCAATTCACAAAAAGGCATTTGTCTGCTAACAGTAATGAATTAGATTTTGGTTATCTAATCTCTTTCCTTACTTGCTCCTAAGGAAAATTGCCCATTTATGAACACTAGTATTATTATGTACAAAAAAATGGCACAAGGGTAAAACACCCCTACTTCCTGGCTTAGGAAAACATTCTACTTAGGTTGTGTGTGTGTGTGTGTGTGTGTGTGTGTGTACACATACGCAAACATTTAGGTGAAAGTAAGCCTCATTGAACACAGTGGAACTTACTTCTGTGAAAGTATTACTTATGTGAAAGATTGTGCTGTTAGCTGCTTTGATTGAGTTAAGCTTTTCTACTTTTAATATCAAGGTAGAACTTCTGTGCTTCTAAGCCCATTTAGTCAGTTGATGCTAATTTGCATTCTGTTCTTTGCTTTTGTACTCTTGTTTTATAATCTGTTAATTGCATTTATCACTCATCACGAGCTCATTTACTGCTTGCAGCGTGGCACTGTCCTTAGTGAATATTCATCTAGCCACATTTACCGCAATATTCAGCTTTTATTCATTTTATTTTTATTGTGTGCTGTTGTCGTGGTAGACCCATAAATACAGCTGTGTTAATTTTCTTAGTTTCTGGTGTAATCGTTTGTGCATAAGAGTTAACATATGTGGTAATGATAGCAATGAGCAAATTATTTCTGAGACGTCATGCTAAATTAAAAATCGCCTAAGGTAGCTCAGAAATCCCCAAACGATGGGCTAGTGGTGTAATGGGGCTTAATAGTGCACTGGGTGGGGCAATGTAGTAATATTGCTCCCTGCGTCACCATACCGCCCCTGTGCCACTCTGCCACACACCGCCCCCCAGCATTCAGAATGGCTCCATTTTGGAGTCAGATGGACACAGGAGGGTGGGAGGGCTCAGCTGACTCTTGCTCTTCCTGTTGTTGTCGTTGCCACTGCTGCTCTTCTCCTTCACCTGTCAGTTCTCCTTCTCCTTCACCTGAACTGGGGCATCTGCCCCCGTGCCACTCAAGATATGCCTCTGTGAGGGACCAACCAGGACATGTTAGAATGCCATGAGACACTGATTAATAAATGGCTCTTGCGATCAAAGTATCCACTCACTGAGGCATCTGTCTATTCCATTTCTGCGTGATTCACCCCTCTAACCTTGCATCCATCCAATTACCCTCTTCTAAGGACAAGGGAATTCTCTTGCATCTCCATATTGGGTATGACTGGATCACACAGTAAAAATATCTGCCACCAGAAGATGCTACACATTCTGTCCCGGCATGAGTCACTTCTTGGTCCTTGCCTCTTCCCAGTCAGGAGGCATGTGAAGATCAGTGCCCCCATACAAGTCCTATGTTCAGTAAATGCATAGCAGGGGACTGTGGGATTGTGCCTGTTAGTGATGCCATCGCGCCAGTGTATTTACTGTTCACACACATCCTGGTCTTCCATGCATTTGGAGCTTGTCTACAGCAGACAGTGCCAACCATCAGGAGAGTTCATGTGATGCAGAGCCTTGAGGGTTCAAGCTTTCACACCACGTTGAGGAACACTCCTGACATTCACTGCTGTACTGTGCAGACAAGCACCAAATGAACCAAGACCTTGGAGTGTGGTGAATGAGCATGTTGACTGGGTGGTGGGGTTGCGCTCCCGTTCACCCTCCTCACACTTTCAGGCATAATGTCTTAATAAGTCTGCAAACACTGTTGTTGGGGGTCTCTTCTGAGAGAGCTGTTAATTCTGCCACTTACGTGCTTTAAAGGTAATTCCTTTTGGATTGCAAGAATGAAGTGTGACTCCAATTTAGTTCAGAAAAAAGCATGCCTCAGGTATCAGGAGTTTGGAGAAACATTCATTTTGGATACATAGCTCATAATGCTTAAACATGTATTTGTTAGTTTCTCAGGCAGAAATTACATTGTCTATTCTATTCAGTTACAGTGTTATAATTTTCTGATGATTGCATGCTTTGCCAATAATAGTAGTATTTTTAGAGGTAGCATTTTCATAAATCTTGCTTTCTTTTCCACTAAGCTCCTTCTTTGATTCACAGTGTCACGGAGTCAGTAGGGGTTTTCCTACTATGAAACTGCCTTATAATAATAATAATAATTAATACAGGTATTTATATACCGCTTTTCTTGGTCTTTATTCAAGACTTTATTCAAGGCGGTTTACATAGGCAGGCTTATTTAAATCCCCATAGGGATTTTTACAAATGAAAGAAGGTTCTTTCTTTCAAGAACCACTACATTCAGGTGTTTCATTCCGATCTGGCTTCACATTCTGACCTCCATCCTCCCACGCTCAGAGCAGATGGAATTGCTCGGCTTCAGCTTGTCAGCTGCTGCAAGGTCGCATGGTGCCGGTGGCCTCGAACTGGCGACCTTGTGGATGTTATCTTCAGGCAAATGGAGGCTCTACCCTCTAGACCAGACCTCCTGCTCTCCTACAGAGACCATTGCTCCATTTTGCCCAGTAGCCCATTTACAGCCCAATCCTGAGCTTGGCGCAGCAGCTTCGTGCCACTACGCACTGTCACAAACATGCCAGAAGGCACGTCTGCAAGTCCTACTGCCAGGCTACCGCCTGTGCTAACCCAGTGCTGGCTGGCACTGGCCTAGTGCCGGGCTAGCACTGGGCTAGCACTGGGTGGGTGCCTGGCCTCCGCTGCTTGGCAGTCTCAAGACTGCTGAGCCGCAGCATGGTAAGCAAGGGTGGGGAGGAGGCATTCTGGGGAGGGGGGAGGCTGGCGGAGGGCAGGGAGGAAGCGTGATGGGGAGGTGGGGGGTGGATAGAGGGCGGGCAGGAGGCGTGCTGGGGGGAGGGAGCGGGAGGCAGAGACGCGGGTCTGTGGGAGCTCCACTGCACCAGATCCTGTACATTCATGTAGGGCTCGGCGGCCTACATGAACATCTTTTCCTTACTGCAGACCTTTTGGTCAGCAGTAAAGTGAGTAGACCCATTGCGGAGCTGCTTCCCTTACCTGGGAGAAGGGAACAAGAGTCCCCTTCTCCCTAGGTACCACCCGCGGCAAGTTGAGGAGCTCAGGATGCGGTGGCAGTTGTGCACCCCGGGCAGCTCAGGGTTGGGCTGTTAGCCCAGTATTGTCTGCCTGGGAAGCTCTTCTCAGTCAGACCTCTTTCCCAGTCTATGGCCTGAAATTCTTTAACCAAAATTGCTGGGGATTGAACCTGGAACCCTAAGCACATAAAGCATGTGCACACTGAGCTCTGGACAGAGTGAGCTGCCTTGGGTGCCCTCTGGGGTGATAAGGTGGGAAATAAATAAATATATAACATGAAACAGGTAGAGTTTGGAGAATATGGGATATTGTTACCTTTATCATGGTTTGGTTTACTCTGTTGACCAAATCAGCAAAGGGCACAATCCTAACCTTGTGTTAGGCTGGCGCCAGTCTAGGAGGGTCACTAACATGCCATAAAGCATGTTTGCGCCTCCTTAGGAGCAAGCCGCGCCAGCGTATGGAGGGTGCATCCATGGCCGCTTACACCAGGAAGGCTGTGTTGGCTGAGCTCAGCTGACACATGGGTCTGAGGAGGGTGGGGAGGAGGCAGGAGGGAGGCATTCCAGGGCGGGGGGGGAGAGTGGGCGGAGGGTGTTCTGGGGGCAGGTGGGAAGTGGGAAGCGGGGCTGGGACCCAGCAGTTATGCCGGATCCCAACTCTGTTCCGCGCAGAGCTGCTCCAAGCCGCTCCATTCTCCTCTGACTTGTGCCACGTGCCACTTCCTGAGGTCCAAGGAGACCCATTGGGGCTGTGGTGGCTTACCTGATGGGTAAGGGGAAGAGTTTCCCCTTGCCTCCGACTGAGCCAATTCTGACCCCAATCTTGCGCTAGATATAGCGCAGGCCTCCTGGCCTGCCTGCTCTAGCGCAAGATAGGATTACCCTGAAAGTAAATTTATGAGCATGGGAACACCAATGCACAGACAGAGCTCTCAGCTCAAAAGGGCTACCTCATCCCTTTCAGTGTTGGGAATAAGTTCACATGCCAGCTCTTTTGTGAGTGCAAATCTGCTCCTTCCATTAGAATGCATCCAGCAGCTCACAAGCATGGAAGTGCTGCGTATGTGTGTTAGAGCATACACGGGGCTGTAGTTCAGGAGTGTGTGCATGCCTGCATATCCAGATGTTGAGATCATTCATGAAAAGGGGCATTTGAAGATCTGAGTCCAGGAGAGAAAGAGTTTGGTGGAGGGGAGTTGCTGGTCCTAGTTGTTGTATGATAATTCAAACTTTTATACCTTAGATCATTAGCCTCTCTCATGCGAAATATTACCACGTTTGTATCATGACCCCTATTTTTTAAATTTCCCCTTATCATAATCAAGGAAGCTCGCAATCATTTGAAACTAGCCATACCTTGCAATCCACTTTGAATCTGCACCATTATCTCATCCTCCGCGTCTATCAAAAATTCTGTCTGATTCTTCAGGCTATGTATTTGAAATGGTGCAGTGCCATTTAAAACTAAGTAAAGCATTTAAATTCATGCCTATACATTGGATAATTTTGCATTTTTAAAAAAGAGCATATAAAGTATGATTTGTAGGCTATTGAAAATGTCATGTTGTGCACATTCCCCTGGTGCTCTTCCTTTTGCTCTAATTACTGAAAGTGATTACATTTAAAAGATTATCTCTGCAGCCAGGAGGGATCAGAATATGTTTCCTTAAATGTATTCCTTAGGCCATTTCAACATGAAAAGTAGTAAATAGGTGCTGTATCTGCCCCAGGCCATCTGCCTGGCTAGAGCTTTGGTCCCTGGCTGACATGGATCAGCATGTTAAGTGAACACTGAGGCAACTAACAAACTGCGCTTACCTGGAAGGAAGCAAAATGCAAGCTTGCTGATATTTCAATAGGCAAGTCCATGGTGTTTGTGAGTCATGTTGAAACCTTCGTTTCAGCTTTATGACACAGCCTGGCGATGTAGGCCTAGTTTGTTGTTGTCTTTAGGGTTTTCATCTTGAGACAGCAGCTGGGAGTTCCACGACTGAATTCTCCTCGATTCCCCCAATCCCTGGAAATAGAATACTAGCAGGTCAGGAACATATGTTCTAGCAAGCATTCTTCCTGATCTGCTAGTTTTATGCATGCAGGAATATATACTTAAAAAAAAAATAGAGGATCACTGAGCCATGGAAATCCCACTTGTACTCTGAAGTGGTAGAATGCAGGAGTAACTTTATTACTTCCATGAGAACTAGGACTCAGTTTCAAATAGATCAATGGAAAATACTTCATTCTTTCTCCACCACCACTACACACATTTTCTACACCTATTTCATATTCATTTGTGATAATTACTGTACCAAATACAGAATTAGAGGTCCCCACATGGGGGCTTAAAATCAAAGCGCTATATTCACATACAGCAGAACCACATGGTCACATTTTTGGGATTCTATCACTACAGGTGGGGGATGCTGCATTTAAAAATTCAGCATCAAGAAAGAAAAGGAGGAGGAGGAGAAGCAGGGCTCTGAGAGGAATTTTACCAGGGGGTATGAAGTTTCTTTTGGTTCCCTTTGCAAAGGGGGAGGGGTGAAAAAGAGCGGGAAGGGTGCTGATGGGCAACCAAAATGGGGGGAGGGTGGAGACAGCTGGAAAAATCTTTGGAGCGCAGGTCTACCCACTCATGTGGCATTGGCAGCTAGGTACAGTAATATGGAAAACCAAACACACTCCTAAGTCTCTCTAAAATCACTTAAATATAGAAAATCATGCAGAAAATTAGCATCCTTATATTTAGGCTGACACTAACATGGAAAGTGTCCTGTGCACACCAAAATTTGTTTCTGCAGCAGCTGTAGCCCCGCAGCTGGGTCCCTGAGCTCCAAAACGCTCCTTCTTGGTAAGCGTATCCACAAGCCAAGGAGTTATTGTAGCAGGCCAGTTTCCTCCCAGATTTGACACTGTGTTAAGGAATGCCATGTATGCATTTCTTGGCCCAGCATATATGGCTTGCCAACAGCTGCAGCCACAAGCTTGTGGTAGTATCCCCAGCATCCCATGCGGGCAACAAGTTTGAGTAGATAGGAAAATGTAATATTCCCCCTTCATTGGCTCCTGGGCCCCCTTTCTGACCCTGGGCCTGGGTACAAATTACACCCTTTACCCTGCTCTCCTAGGCCCTGAGGAGAAGCATCTGTAGAAACTAGTATGTCAAAGAGATGGCTTGTTTAAACTTTTCCTGATATGTCAGTTTACTATGTGCAGGTACTTTACTTGTTTGTTTCATGCTGAAGCATTCAAATACAGTGTTTCTCAGCTGTACTCAAGCCCAAGAAAAACTGCATCATTTGATTCTGCTGCACTTGAAGATTGGCTCTGATAACCTGGATATACATTAGCACTTAGGCATGAAAATAGTAGCCACTTGTAAATGAAGTTATGACTGCTGAGAATTCTGAAGACTTCCCCAGAAAAGAGAGCTTTTCCCCAGAAAAGAGAGCTGGCAACTAATTGATGCTTATTTTTGGAGGGGGAGAATAAAGGACAAATACCTGCTAAGGAAAGATAAATAAGCACGGATAAACAACTGATAGGGAAAGGCAACCAGTGCACTCTAGCCCATGAAAAATTGTATAATTTCATTCTGCTGTATTCTCCAGCTGCCTGTGGGACAGCTTTCAGAATTCTCAATCAGGTTGGAGATCAAAACTTTTGTCCCACTAGCAACTGGCTGAGGGAGGATGCTCCATTCATGTTCCATTCATTCAACTGGCATGGCACTACATGCCCACACTGTCACCCAGGGATGACTAGAGTGGATCTGCTGCTTGAATTGAGGGTGGATCTGCCACCCTTGCTAGTATGTGCCCCGAAATAAATTTATACATACCGCTAAGCAACATGGGATTGTCCCATTCAGAAGTTACTTGTGTGTGTGTGTGTGTGTGTGTGTGTGTGTGTGTGTGTGTGTGTGTGTGTGTGTGAGAGAGAGAGAGAGAGAGAGAGAGAGACCATGCTGCCATGTGGATTTCTGTCACAGTGTCTGCCTGAAAGTAACTTGGAGATTAGAATAGTCAAGTGAATAAACTTATATTTGCACTCTGTTTAATTTGTTATGCAGTGTCTTCAACATAGGTAGAACTTTAGAACACAAAACAAGGCAGGTCTTATAACGGGCAGCTGAATCCTTCCTAAATTCCCCTCTTCTGATGTAGTGGCACCAGTGTAGCTTCTGCTGCATCCTACAGGGGAATTTCAGCTGCTGGAGGTCTCCTCAGGGTAAGGTGACATTTGTCCCTTTGCCCTGGGTTAAGCCCCAGCAGCCACAACAGATCAACTCAGGTCTCCACCATCTACATGGCTGGCACAAGTCTGTGTTGACATGTGTTGGTGGATCAGGCCTGGAAAGTAGGATAGGATATGTTGCACACCAGTGCTATTGATCCAGACCCCCTCCCTGGCCCAATCTGCCCACGCTTGCCCCCATCGCTGTCCTCCCCCATGTCATTATACCCCTCCTGTCCATCCTCCACCCTCTCCCCCACCCCTGTGCTGGGCTTACCTAGTGGGTGTTGCTCCAGGCACTGGAGCAAGTGGGAAGGCTTTATGGTGCATTTGCAAAAGCATGAAGGCATGGTACACTGGTGCACACTCTGGTGGTCTACCTGTTACATAAGATTAGGACCCTAGCCTGATAGTGGGGAAGAGAACAGAGGGAAAGGAAAGAGTGAGAAAGGAAAAATAATAAGGGAATAAAGGCCAGTCACTGCAGTTACACATACTTTCTTGGCTTGTAGCATAGCCAGCCCTTGTGATTACAGAATGTAGAGGGAGGACTTTTAGGCCTGGGGGCACAGTTTCCAGGCAATGCTGCATCCTGAACCTCTCCTTATTTTGACATGAATATTATATTATTAAATTATATAGGAAATACTTCCCCTGGCATCTCCTGACCAGCATGGGAATTAAGAATGTGTCCCATTAATTTATATGGAGTGGAACTCACGCCTGAAATGTATTTGTGACCCAACCCGGAATTTAGGTCAATGTTCCTTAGACTATAGATCATTTATTTCCTCAAAAGAACAAATGCTTTTCATCACTAAGCCTTTTCCATGAATACTTTGCACTATTAATCAAATAATCAGTGTTTGCCTCAAAATATAAAATTCATCATTGTCTGCAGAAACCACAGCATGTGCACTACAGGAACTGAGTGTTATGTTAGAGGAGTTCGTCCTTGAAGGCAAGTGGAATTTCAAACTCGGTGCAATACAAACGTATAAAAGAGAGTTTCCCAGTAAGGCATAAGACAATATTCAGGATGGCATTTTTTTACACTGTCCACTCTAGCACAGATTGAACTGCTTCATGCTTCAATATGACACAAGAGATATGAGATGTTTTACCTTAGGATCAGCAACTAACAGCCCCAGGGCCAAATTAGCTGTCCCCAGTTGCTAGTGCAGAAGCAAAAAGACTGTGTGGGAAAAGAATATTGGTTATCATTGTGCTAGTAAGTCCACTTTGATACGTGGAAGGGGAGTGGATTCTGGCCTACCTCCATGTTACCTTCTTAAGCTCTCCAGTAAAATACCCTGCACTGTGTGAGAGGAGAAATTCAAATAGCCCTCTTGGGTGACACTGAAAATTGCTTCTATGTGATGAAACTCCAGGAAGCACCCATAATATTTCAACACTAACTATATGGTTCCACTTAATCCCATATAGACTCTTCATGCCAGCACTGCCTGGTGTGAAGTTTCTCTTCAGATTTAATTTGAATCAGTTATGATTTTGGGCCATAATTATTGCATGGAGCACTGCGGTATGGCAGTAGTTGAGCACATAAGAACTGTAGATGAGACCAAAGTCCATTTTACTCCAGCGTTGTGTTTGCAGTAACAGTTGGCCAGATGCCTCAGAGAAGCCAACAAAATGGGCATAAAAGCAACATCTCCCACTCTGTTGTTTTGATCTCAGCATCTCAGGGATGCCCTGTTTTGGCCTCAGTGCTATGGCAAGTGAAGCAGCTTGGCGACTGGAGCTGCAGGATTCCGGAGAGCTCCAAAAGAGCAGCTTAGGGCCCAATCCAATCCACAGGGTATGCTGGTGGACTCTGTGTTCTGCTGGTGTGGTTTGCCATCTCAACCATCTCTCTGATGGTCTGTGGAGTATAGTCACTAGGGCAAAGGCAGCGTACCAGCCACTGATCCAAGTATGCTGGTGGTGGGGGCAGATTGGGGAGGGGATTTCTTCATATCCCCCATTATTATCTATGAACGGGGATAGGACACAGCAGTGGCTTCTTGTCAGAGAAGGTAGCCAGAAAGCCAAGAGGTCGAGGGGGTCATGCTTAGTGGTTAGCTTGCACATACCCTTCCTGCCCTCTGTTTTCCTTTTTTACTGGTGCAGCAGCTGAATAGCTGGTTGATAGTTCTATCTGCTGCCACCATTCCAGGCTAACGGTATCAGATAGGGAGCAGTATCTGGGGAAAACCATCCCTCCCAAGCGAACACAGACCCCCAGGGGTTTTTATTTAAATCAAACTGCAGTAGCACCTATGAACACTCAGACATGACCCATTAACATCTTCATGACCCATGAACATGGATTAGGCAGGCAGAGAGTCATAAAATAACGAGTTTATTAAAACCCCCAAAGGAAAAGGAATTCAATCAAATGGGGGGAAAGCAGGTACAAAAAAGTTCAAAAGCAGATGGATGGAAAATGCCTGCATTCAGCTGGATGAACACAAAGAAATAACTTGACCAATTTGGATGCAATAACTTGTAACACCCAGCAGAGGGAGCTGGGAAGAGCAAAGCACTCGTGAGCAAAGCATATAACCTCCTCAACTTGGGTTGCATCACTGAACCAGTGAAGTTTATGCTGGCTGACTTGGAGTGAAAAGAGCAAACAAATGAACAGCCCAATCCTAATCAAATTCCTGCTGGTGATATAGTGGTGCTGCATCCCATGGGGGAATTCTGGCTGCTGGAGGTCTCCTCAAGGTAAGGAGACATTTTTCTGCTTGCCCTGAAGTGAGCCACAGCAATTGCAATGGGTCAACTTGGACCTGCACCAGTATTATTGCTGGCACGAATTTGTGTTGATCTGTGTTGGTGGATTGGGCCTGTGTTGATTCATGTTGGTGGATTTCAAATATGCTGGCACTGTCAATTCTACCCCCTCCTAGGCCTGATCCACCCACACCCTGGCCCCGTTGCTGCCCTCCCCTGTCCCGTTTCACCCTCTGCCTGCCCTTCTCCCACCTTCCCCACCTCTACACTGGACTTACCTGCTCTAATGGGCATCCCTGCAAGCACTGGAGCATGCAAGACAGCTCTGGCCTTCCCACTGATGTGCCAGCTAGAAGCACTGTTACAAAGCGCTTTATGGTGCTTTTGTGATAATGTGCACCAGCTGAGCGCATGCTCTACTAGTGCAGTAGGTTGACAGGATTGGGCCAATAATTAATCCCCTAAATATTTCTATGTAGAAATCCAGTCCCTGCTGCTAGCTACTTACATCATTCCAGGTATCCCAGTCTATGTACTTACTGGAGAGTAAGTGGGTGTGCTTTCCATGATCCAGCACTATATTTCATGGCAGACCTGGCAGAAACACATGTGATCATCACTGTGCTTGAACTTAAGGAATCTCTGTTTGAAGGTGTCATAGAGCTACCTGATTGGAGGAGTGGCACTCATCTGACCATTTCATCCCATCCCTTTACCTAGACATAGTTTTGGCTATCCTATCAGTAGGCACGTCCAATCTTGGTAGGAGGCTTGGCTACTCTGGCATGAAGAAGGACCCAAATCCCAGCACAATTGCCTTATGTAAGAAAAAGTGGATTTTCTGAACTCAAAACTGACCAATGAGATTATTCCAAGAGTCAGTGAGGTATATTATTGCAGGGAACCAGTAAGGTTTTAGTATGAGTCAGCTCTCATTTCTGTGTATCAGAGCTAGTACTGGAACCCTGTTTCAGTTGTGTGAGTGTCATCAAATTGGTCACTGGTTTTTTTGTTGGTTACTGATTGATAGGGTGACCCCTACTGCTCTATAGTAAAATAAATAAAGTTAATGGGGTGACACCAACCCTAGCGATGCCACCGCATTTAGGCTGCACTTATGATATTGTAATTCATTCTGTATGATCTGGTAAAGGAGCAGGTCCATGATGGGGGGTGAAGCAATGAGCTCTCACACAAGCCTTAGTGATGCCTCTGGGCAGGAGCACATACAAGCAACCTTTAAACTGCTGAGTCAGTACGGAAGCCTCTGGGAGAAGAGCCCTAAATAGCAAAAAAAAAAAAAAAAAAAAAATGCAAAAATTCATCATACTCCTCTTCCTGCTTATCTCAAATGGTGGGAGGGGAAGGAACTGCTGCAGGTTCACCCCATTCACTGATGGAGAGTGTGGAGAGGTTTCCATCCACAGCCACTTGTAAGCTTAAGGGTGGTGATATCAGTGTAGGGCTTTTCCCCAGGCATGGTTGAAATCATAAACATGCAATCAGGCTGAGACGCTATGACTACCAGCAATGCTTTTTACATGTTGCTTTCCAGCTGTGCAAATATCCTCTACCATCAGCAAGTGAACTTGGGGAAGCCTTGGCCGTTCGAGTTAACAGCAAGATGCTCTGGAGACTTCCTCTGCTTCCCCAATGTCAAGTTCCCGTACCCAGAAGGAAACAAGCATTGACCTGTGCCCTGAAGGAAACTACTGGACTCAATTGGAAGTTGAAGGACAGTGCTCCCCACCCAGCAGCAAATGACTCAGCTGTGGTCCTTACCAGGAGTCATAGGAATCACAGGCAAATGAGTGCCCTGGCACACAGTTTGGGAATCACTAGTCTCCAATGATAACATATAACAGTGATTTTCAACCTTTTTAATCTCACAGCACACTGAGAAGGCACTAAAATGATCAAGGGATGCCATCAGATTTTTTCTAACTGACAAGGTTCACCACACTGCTAGCCAGGAGCTCACACTCCCTACTAATATATGACCCTCCCCTGAACTTCTTTGGCACACGTGCAGACCATTTGTGGCATACCAAGATGCCGCCGCACAGTGAAAACAGTTGAAAACAGCTGACTTCTGCTGGGTTGCAGTGGAGGCAAAAGTGATGAGGAGGTATATCCTCTTTTGCATCTGGCTCTGGACTGGGCCATCAGTATCAGGACAGGTCTGCCCTTTGAGCAGGTTGGCCAAGGACCAGCTTCCCCAGGTTTAGGTAGTCAGAGCCCTTCACTTTGAAGCGTGAATGTACAGCAGCTACATATGGTAACAGGACCCCTGTGGTGAGAACCTTTGTCAACACTGAAAATTTATTACTAGTCACTCTGCAATAAACACAGCTCGGGGAGGGAAGAGAAAATTAAATACTTAGGTGCATGGAAGTCTGCCACTGTTCCCAGCAGAAACTGACTTAGTGCAGCAATGTCGAACTGTGATGAATGTTCTGGGATGCAGTGCTAAAATAAAATATAATGGGAGCTGAAGAGTCTCTTTTTTCTTTAAAAGCCAACCAACCAAGATGCTAAATAAATAAAAATAAGACAAACTCGTTTATCAGTGAGTTACATCAGAAAGCTTCACTCCTGACGCAGGGGACCGTTCATCCTAAAACGATCTCTTCTGATCTCCCTTTAAAAGGACAATTTTATCCTCCCTCCAACCTCCAAGGTAAATAATACACAATCACCACTTTCCATCAGGGTAATGTTGAAAGCAGCCGATTAATTTAAAACGAGAGACATCTCTCCCCCCACCCCCAATGAATGCGTACTTTGAAACGAGAGAGCCGTGTATCATGAAGAAAGGATCAGATTAAAATGGTAGTGCTTTGTAATAAAACTGAAGAAACAGGCAGCTGGGAAGTCAGCCAGTGAGCAGGAGACTATCAACACTTTTTCATCAGGAAAGGTGAAATTATAAAATATACTGCAGCAGGGTGAGGATTTTTTTTCACTCACTCCTGGTCAGCAGTAGCTCCTTTGGGGAAGAAAATAGTTCTTGAAAGAGAAAGAAAAGTGCTCAAAGAAACTAGGTATACACCAGTAACATTGAAAGCTGGGGAGGCACAGCACACGGAGCTCCTGGGTGATATCAGGCCACAAGGCATTCTGGGGGCTACCCAGAAGCCCCAGTGCCTATGCAATCACAGTGGTGGCTGAGCTGCCACTGCTGCAAGCTTTAGTTCTCAGAGAGACTGAGAGAGACTCAGACAGCCTCGCGGAGTCTCTCGAGAGGCTAGAGCAGCTATTTTCAATCTTTTTCATCTCAAGGCACACTAACAAGGCATTAGAATTGTCAAGGCACACCATCAGGTTTTTGACAACTGACAAGGCACACCATGCTGCTCACATCCCTCATTGGCCCTACTAGTAAATGTCCTTCCCCCAAATTCCTGTGACACACCTGTAGACTACTCACGACACACCAATGTACCATGGCGCAGTGGTTGAAAATGGCCGGGCTAGAGCTTGCGGTAGTGACAGCTCCGCTTCCCCTGTAATCATGCAACCTCTCAGAAAATGGGTGAAGCACATGTGCAAACACAGAAGAGGCTGAGCTGACAGGACCAGGGAGGCTCCCCTGACCGCACGCCCTCCCCTGACCGCACGCCCCTGGCATACACTGGCACTTCAGAGATATTGACCCCATAGGTGCACAGCCGCCTGGGACCTGAATGCTTCCACAGCCTCCCTCTCCTGTTCTGCTCCTGCAGATGAATCCCTGAGGTTGTCCTCATATTATTATTTTTAACTGACAATGAGATTAGAGCTGCAATCCTCTAAATGCTTACCTGAGAGTAAGCCCCATTGAACATAGTAGGACTTCCTTCAGGATTGTGATGGGAAAAAGCATGTGCCTGTAGGTGAATCAACTCTGAGTGAGCTGTTGGTGAGGGGACAGTTTATACATTCACCAAAATCAAGTGGTGACATCTTTTCTGAATTGTACTACTTCAAGCTTCATAGGGGGAGGTTTCCTCACGAAGAAAAAACTTTTCACACCTCTCTGCTATACTTCCATTTTTGCTCTGTCCCCCTGTTCCTTTTCCAATCCAGAGAGGGGGAGGAGGAGAGGCTCGTGCAGGGGTGTCAAACACAAGGCCCACATGCTGGATCTGGGCCATGGAAGCCCTTCATCTGGCCTGAAGAATCTCTTCATGTTGTAGCTGCAGAGCTCTGCATGACCAAAGTTTGGAGGTCTTCCAATGTCTCGCAAGACTTTGGAACCTAAGAGCTTGAGGATTCTTCCAAGCTCTTGGGAGACCAAAGATAGTGGCCAAGAGATTGTAGTAGAAGAAGAAGAAGGGCAGGATGGCATAAAAGGGAGGAAAGAGAGAGGAGGAGGAGAAGCTGAGATCAAGCAAGGAGACCCTGAAAGACACATTTAGAAAATGGAGGAAGGGAATCACTTCTTGCTTAATAACATCACTTCCAGCCCTCAGCAGGCTCTGTGAGTGCTATTCAGCCTTCTGTGTGAAATGAGTTTGAGGTTTGAGGGGCAGGAGGTCTGGTCTAGAGGGTAGAGCCTCCATTTGCCTGAAGATAACATCCGAAGGTCGCCAGTTCGAGGCCACCGGCATAGTGAATGGTGAGACCTTGAAGCAGCTGACAAGCTGAGCTGAGTTATTCCATCTGCTCTGAGCGTGGGAGGATGGAGGCCAGAATATGAAACCAGATCAAGAAAGTAACACCTGAATGTTGTGGTTCTTGTAAGATAGAACATTCTTTCAAATTGTAAAAATCCCTACGGGGATTTAATAAGCCTGCCTATGTAAACTGCCTTGAATAAAGTCTTGAATAAAGACCAAGAAAGGCAGTATATAAATACCTGTATCATCACCATCATCATCATCATCTCTGGGCTAGTGCATCCCCAGGTAATGGGGGCAGCTTCTGACATGTCGTTTCAGTAGCATATGGAGCAGGGGGGTGGTCTCGGGCCCCAGGTAATGTGCCAGGAGTGCCACCCAAGTCCACCTGAGGCCCACACTGTGTTTGGCAGCAGATGCCCCCCCCCCCACCTGAGGCTCCAAACGGCTGGAAATAGCCAACCTGGAAGCAATTTGGTGCTGCTTGCAATTGCAATGATGTCATCGCATCACTACCAAATCACTTTTGGGTTTCAGCCTTGCTTTGACATATTTGTTGCTGTCAGGTATGAAAGAAAGTTCACCTCACTGTTAAGAAACCGAACTCTGAGGATGGAATAAATGAAGGAAAGAAAAACAATGTGAGACAGCCCTTAACTTCCATGCATGCTCAAGGTGTGAGTTCAAGTATAAAGTACTTCCAGCAGGAAAGACCCTCAGGAGTGACTACGCAATTAGAAGTTGTAGATCTGACCTCTCAAGAGTGCATAAATTCAACTTCAGGTTTTCTTATCCTGTATCCATCCAGGCTTAAGCCAATGTGACAAAGTTTCAATTCCCTTCGGTATTGCTGGATGAGAAGCTCGGCTTTTCTTTTCCTCAGTTTTTTGCTTTTAAAACTTTCACCTTTTGTACTGAAAACCTCCAAGGTCAATCTCCGCTTTATACCTTTAGACAAAAACAAAACAAAATGCAGAATTCAGCAGTTTTTTCATGCCACAGAGAATGGTTAAAAAATGTGTTTCTCCTCTAAAAAAATTATGGTGACCTTTTGGTGAACATTAATAGAATTAGACAGACTAGTCAGCCTAAAAACTGTAAATGGCTCATGGAAACAGTGCTTGGTGCATAAAGCAGTCAGTGCCAGCCACAAAAGATGCTCCATCAGCATGCTGGCTTAGCACACTACTTGCACCTTCCCACCCCCATCACTTCTCCTGCAGATCACTGATGAAGCTAAGTCAGCAGGAGAGGTGGGAGGGATGGTGGGAGGGTGGAATGGGTGAAATGAAGTGGGGGAGGGGGAGGGGAAGGGGTGGGCCAATCAGGGCTGGAGGGGGCAAGATTGGCCAATATCCTAACCCCCTTCCAGGACCTTGCAGTGCACATGTGACCCGGGTGCAAGATGCAAGATAAACACACTTGCAGTGCACAGTGCACAAGATCCCCTTCCAGGATCTTGCAGTGCACATGGACCTGTACCAGCTGTTTAGCTGTTGCATGTTTAAGTAGAACACCTCTCCCTCCTGTGCTCCCTTACCTCTGGGTAAGGGAACAAATCTTCCTTACCTAGAAGAGTCCTCTGCAACTCCCCCCCCCCCATATAATGCATCTATAATTGTTTTGGCATGGCTGTAGCGATGGCAGGTGGTGTTGGATAGGACTGGGGTTGTGCATTTGTGAAATGAAATTGTGGTATCCTAGTAGTTAGGCAAGAGTCCATTGCTGTTGGGCTGATCCCTTTTCTTGATTCTCTTGTTTCTGGAACATGGAACATTGTAGCAAGGGCATGTAAATGAGGTGTATCTCTGGAATTATTAACTAGAGTTAGGCTGCAATCCTAACCACACTTTCCTGAGAGTAAGCCCCATTGAACAAAATAGGACTTACCACTTCTAAATAGACCTGGTTAGGATTGTGCCCTAAGTCTCAGGAACAAATCCATATATGTTCCCAAGCACATCTGACAGTTGTTGGTGTCATATTTTCAGATTCTGTTTCTAGCACCTAGAAACTTGGAATTTAAACACAGAAATTGAAAGTCTCAGAATCTGAAGAGTCAGTAATAAATGTCTGATGTGAGAGAGAGAGATTTATTGTCCATCCCTAAAGTATATCCCAGAAATGGAAAAAAAGATGATGTGTATTGCAAAGCTTGGTTTGGTTTTTAAAACATTTGCAACTGGCAAACCATTCTAACAATGTGCATCACTAAATGCCTTTGATTTTCAGCTTCAATACAGATAGATTAAAGAAATTATTGAGAAAAAAAGCTGTCATTGCTACTGCTACTCTTAAAATCATCGTCATTATGATAACATTGCATTCATGCTAAATATGAGTAAATCAATGGGACAATCTCTTGGAGAAAAGCAGACATGGTAATTTGGATGATAAAAGCTAATGTGTTCTGACAAGAAGAAAGCCCCTAGGGATTAGGTTTGCCAGATCTACCACATAAAACAGGAACAATCTAAAGGCACTTGCACTGCTTTGGAAGACTAGTGACCCCCAAATGATGTAAAGTACAAGTAGTAATGCTGATGTGCTTGAAAATATACTGAAGTTATCCACCAGTTTTATTTCTCTAAACTCAAATCTGTGAGGCTTCACAGAAAAGGTGAATTCTGAATAAGGATTTGAAAGAAAAGAGAGGTGTGTGATGCAGTGGCATATCAAGAACACTGTGGTCAAATACCCCCAAGGTGTCAAATACACCACTGGCCTCCCCTCTAGGATCTTGAGGTGGAAACCAGGTCTACCCCTCGCCTCAAGCAGCTGATAGATCTGGCCTCCATTGGGGAGGGGGTGGGCTGGAAATCTCAAGGGCTACCAGCCACTTGATGTGAAGAGTAGACCTGTTTTCCATCTCAAGATCCCAGAGATGTGGGACCTGCCCCCAACTGGCTTGCCCCATGTGTCAAATATGCTAGTTATACCACTGAGGTGATGAATAAGCATCGTTAGGAAGTTGTTTTAATTGAGTCTTTTTCTGCTGCTATTTTCTATTTATACAAAACATGCCTATTTATACAAAACATGGAATTTTAAAATTCCAGGATATAAGTTGAAATATATAATATGAAATGAATCATGGGCAAGATATTAAAATACCTTTACATTTTATTTTGACATCAGCCATTTTTCAATGTTGGAGATCTGGGGGAAAAAAACAAAACCCCAATTTGGAGCTGCATGTGGAAGGTACTTTTAAAAAGATATTTACAGAAGCTCATTTTGAAAATCAATTTAGATTATGAGTGTAAAAAGCATTAAGCTGTTTTTTGTTTACAGTCTTTGGAACATACTTTGCAGTTGTCATATATAAAGTATCCTTTCTCCTTTTCATACTGAGATGGGATGCTTTATTTCCTATGGCTTGCACTTTCCAGCAAAACATGTTCCTATGCCGTTATGCTGTATGACAGCAGCAACTGGTTTTGCTGTTAGTCAATTTCACAGTGCTGCATTTATTAGACAGGTCATAGCAGCCTGGGGTACACTTAGCAATAAAGTGCAAGAGGTTTCTTTTTTGTTGTTGCTTTGACTTTTAACCATTTAGCCACTTAGCAGTATTATAGGGATTGAGGGTAAGAACTCGTGGTGTTGTTTTTTTCCCCTTCATGCTATGCACTGGATTTAATTTGTCCAGGTTATAAAGGCTAGGTGCTTGAAAAATGGATGGATTAGCCAGACTGAGCAGCTGCTATGGCCTGTTTCTTAGAAATAGATGGCAACTGCAGGAGCAGTCAATCACTGGGCAGGTGGAGCATTTGTCCTAAACACTGATCCTGTACGTGATTTGCAGCGACAAATGTCCTGCTGCTGTCTTCCCCCCGCCCCAAGATGAAATTCCAGTTTACTAACTCCAGGTGACAGAGGGTGTAGGAAGAGTGTGTACTATCCTGCACTTGCTGCATTCTCAACCAGTGTACCGAGAGGTGGTTAAGGAATCAATTGAATTGTCGTGATCTGTGCAACAGCAGGAAAATCTCAGCGAATGCATTGAAAAATACTTTGGGCAATAAAGTGGGGTGATATGCACAATTAGAGGATATGTGGCACTCCTTGGCTCAGGACCACATCCTTCATGCACCTTATCTCTACAAGATACCAGAGACATCAGGGCACCAGTAGGAGGATAGAGCACCAGTAGGTGAATAAAGGGCATAATTTGCACTGTGCAATCATTCAGCATTAGAACTTGGCATACATGCCTTGCCCACATGCCATCCCACAGCACTAGACTATACTGCTCACCAAGAACTGAGTCACAAATCACCAGCACTTCTTAAGGTTAAGTCGCATCATTCATCTGCCTGGTATTTCATTGGCAAGACTGTGGCAAAGGGCAAGGTTTGTAAATCATTCCCACTCTTACGACATGGTTGCTTGCCAATAGGATGGGTGGGCAGAGAAGGTTGATGGGCAGTGCCCTCACAAAACAGACAGCAATGCCTTCCTTTTCCTGGATTCTCTTAGAAAGATATGATGTCATTGTGCCTCATATGGCAATATGTGCATAAATGCTTTGCTAATATACTAACTACTCCTTTTTTTGTTTCCTTACCTCCAAGGGACCTGTGAGTCCTGATGAGTTCCAGAGACAGATTCTGTGAGCTGCCTTTTTTGTATTTATATATTTGCAAATGAGGGCCATTTTGGGGCCATCATACCACTCCATAATCTGAGCACAAGGTCCAAGTCTTCACTTAATGGAGAAAACCCTGCAGGCTTTCTGCAAAGGTATTTTTGTTTGTTCCTGCTGGAGTTTTTTCTACTGGACCAATATGGATACCTGTTTTTGTTTGCAATGGGAGAAATGGGAGCTAATGGGAGAAAGGTCTATAGTTCAGTGGTAGAGCAGAGGCTTGCCTGCTGAATGGCCAGATTCAGTCCCTCATCTCCAGGTAGGGTTTTTCATTCAGGGACCCAAATGGTGGATACAGAGCCTGTGTGTGTGTGCAGCTTACATGTACCTGTGTAGAGTTGGATTGTCCATGAGGCAGACTGAATCTGCTGCCTCAGAGATAGGGGCCACCCATCTCTGCCTCTCCACCTGCCTCCACAGCTCCATGTTTCACTTCCCTGGATTAGAAAATGAAGAGGAGAATGGAGTGGTAGAAGAAGGGTGGAGAGGAGGAGAATGGTGAGCTGGAGTATGAGAGGCCCCCCCTCTTCTTTTTCAGATCCAGGGAGCAGGTGGTGGAGGATGCTGGGTGTACTTTCTTTGATGCCAGGAGATCATGGGTCTGCCTTGCACGTAGGCTCTGGGCAGAAGCACTAACCAGCACATGGAAAGTAAACCCAACTGCCATGATCCCATTTCTACTCTGCAGGCATATAATACATCACACTGATGCTGCATAGTGGCGTGGATAGGGCATCTTGCACCCTGGTCCCATAAATTTTTAACGTCTCCCATACCCCCATACACCCTCTGGCCTCAGAAGGCCTCCTGGAAGCCTCTGAAAGGCACTTCCAGTTTTCACCAAAAACTAGAAGTGTCTTTTACAGCCTCAAGTTGGCCTTCTTAGGTGGCCTCTCCAGGCCCCAGAAGGTGTCGAAACGCACTCCCTTGACACACCCTCAAGGTATGGTACCCTAGGCAATTGAACCCCAGTCCTCCCAGCTACACCACTGGTGCTGTCAATTGAGTTTCTACGCCTATGGAATTTATTCTGCACTCTACAGACTGTGTGTTGATGGTGCACCTTGATCGCTCCTCCTTTGGGCTCATGGCACATGAGAATTTGCCTTGTTTGGAGTAGCTTTGAATTTACCGGTCAGTATTACTTTAGACATAACAAATGCAACCCTAACCACCTTAGCTATTATTTGCTAGAATCCAACTATAATGAAAAAGGCATTTGGCCTGTGCATGGGAAGAGATTAACAGACTTTTTTGTCTCCTTTGTATCTAGCTCCTTGCCTCAAATTTGATTCAAAAAAAAATCTTTCTGCTAATGAGGAGAAATATTCAATTAGGAAATTCACACCAAGTGGAGGGAAAGCCCAGGAGGTATGGAGGCAAAATCCCACAAGTGGAACAGATAAAGGTATTATTTTGACAGATAGGATTAAAGGAAGAGCAACACGGCTTGCAGGGTAAGGCCTGCTAAGAGACTCTGAGCTGCGATCTGCACTGTGTACATGTTTACACACATGGTTGTTGTGTGTGGAGTTCTTTTGCTTCTTGCCATCTACCTTGTTATTAGGAGTTAAGTATAGCCTAGAAGAAATTAATTAGGCAAACCATGGTGGGAGATAGAAAATTGTTCTGAGCTTACTGGAACAGCACTGTAGTGAGAGCTGAATGCATCTGACCCCAATTTTAAGATTCAAACAGTTCTCATAGCTCTAAGGAACAGAAGCAGAAAAGCACTCTTGTCAATCAATCACCATATAACAAGCAAGTGGAACATGACTCCAAACTAGTCAGTTTCTTGTTGTCAGTAAAAGTCAGCACTTCTTACAGGGCTAGCAGCATCAGGAAGAAACATTTGGCACCAATATTTTGCCGATGTGCCTTTGCACTCCAAAGGTAAGATGTTTCTGGTTCTCAAAGCAATTTCCAGGGTCACTGCTACAAGCCAGCCTTCCATACTGAGAATGGTGGATTTTTCTCAGACAAGATGGAGTTTGAGATGGGCAGCTCAATCCTATCTTGTGCTGGTTGGCTTGAACTGGCTGGTTGGCCTGAACTGTATCCCGTGCTGGGTATGAGGGGGATCCCACACAACTCAGAGTAAGGGGATTTATTTAATAATAATAATAATAATAATAATAATAATAATAATAATAATAATAATAATAATAATAATAATAACTTTATTTCTACCCCGCCTTTCTCCCCGAAGGGACTCAAGGCGGCTTACAACATATTAAAAACAATTTAAAAACAAATAAAAACATATTAACACATACTAAAAACAGCAGTCAGAGTAAAAAAAAATAGGTAAAAAGAGCATAGAGCAGCAGCAAGTCATAAAAGAATCAGGCCTGTAAAAAATATTAAAAGATGTTGAAAAGATGTTAAAAGGCCAAGAACTCAGAAGGCCTGTTTAAACAGAAGGGTCTTCAGGCCTTGCCAAAAGGTCTCAAGAGAGGGAGCCATTCTTAAGTCAAGGGGAAGGGAGTTCCATGGCATTGGTGCCACTACTGAGAAGGCCCAATTTCTTGCAGCCGCCCCACGTACCTCCCTAGGCGGCGGCACTTGTAAAAAGGCCTTCTCTGATGACCTGAGAGGGCGAGCCGGATTGTACGGGAGCAGGCGATCTCTAAGATACCCTGGTCCAGAGCAGTATAGGGCTTTAAAGGTCAATACCAGCACCTTGAATTGGGCCCGGAAACGAATGGGCAGCCAGTGCAGCCGCTGGAGAAGCGGACTGACAGAGTCGAACCGCCTACCTCCAGTAACCACACGGGCCGCCGCATTCTGCACTAGTTGCAGTTTCCGAACCGTCTTCAAGAGCAGCCCCACATAGAGCGCGTTACAGTAATCTAATCTCGATGCCACCGAGGCATGGATCACCGTGGCCAGGTCTCCACGATCCAAGTACGGCCGCAGCTGGCGCACCAGCCGAAGCTGAGTGAAGGCCCCCCTTGCCACAGCCGCCACCTGGGAATCCAGGAGCAGCTGCGAGTCCAGGTGGACCCCCAAGCTGCGGACCTACTCCTTCAGAGGGAGTGCAACCCCATTCAGCGCAAGCCGATAGTCCAGCACCTGCATCGAGGATTTCCGAACCAGGAGAGCCTCTGTCTTATCCGGATTTAATTTCAGCTTGTTAGCCCCCATCCAGATCCTAACTGCCTCCAGACAGCACTCCAGGTCCTCAACCGCCACCCTGGAGTCTGGAGGAAAGGAGAAATAGAGCTGGGTGTCATCAGCATATTGATGGCACCCCACTCCAAACCCCTGGATGACCTCTCCCAGCGGTTTCATGTAGATGTTAAATAGCATGGGGGACAGAATTGAGCCCTGTGGCACCCCGCATCTCAAGGGCTAGGGTGTCGAACAGGCATCCCCCAGCACCACCATCTGGGACCGACCCTCCAAGTAGGAGCGGAACCACCGCAAAACAGTGGCTCCAGCTCCCAACTCGGCCAATCGGCCCAGAAGGATACCATGGTCGATGGTATCGAAAGCCGCTGAGAGGTCCAGCAGGACCAACAGGGACGCACTCCCCCTGTCCAGTCCCCGGCGTAGGTCATCCACCAAGGCAACCAAGGCGGTTTCCGTCCCAAAGCCCGGCCTGAAGCCAGATTGAAAAGGATCCAGATAATCTGCTTCATCCAAGACCCTCTGGAGTTGGGACGCCACCACCCGCTCAATTACCTTGCCCAGAAATTTCCTTTTACCCGCTATTTCCCTTTACCCTTTACGTGGCAGTTACCCCAATGGAGCTACTAAGACCTGAGCAGCTGCCAGGATGGTGTAATGCCAGGCTGCTTGGGTTAGGATCTTGCCTAAGTGCTGGACGCTGGCCCCACCATCTCCCAGGCCTGGTCCACCCTCCCGCCACCCTCCCCAATTTTCCTGCTTGATGATGTCACTTCCGGTCATAACATCACTTCTGGTGGGTCCTGACAGATTCTCATTCTAGAAAGTGGGTCCCGGTGCTAAATGTGTGAGAACCACTGTTCTAAGCTATCGCATCCCCAATGGCCCTACTAATAAATTATGCTTCCCCAAACTCCTGCAGCATACCTGTGGACCATTCCCAGCATGCTGGTTGAAAACTGCTGGTTTAGTGAGTCATGACCTCTGGAATGAGATTGGGCACACAAAACTGAGGGTGTCCTAATCAGGTTTTTGATACCTCTGTGAGTCAGAGCTTTGTATCTTTCAGGAATAGCTACTTTTCCATTAATAATGTTATATTCATCCCACTACTGTGTTAAGGCATAAATTGTTATGTAATTCTGGGAACAATCGCAAGAACAGCCCAAGCTGGTCCTGTTGAATGTGGGACTGTCATGTAGCCCTGAGGCATATGGAACACACAGAGAATTTGCTGTGAGTAGCTGCTGCAGCTGGATAATTACCATCATTATGGAGCTGGAGTTGTAAAAACCTCTCCCTCTCCCCAAGCATACTGCTACACCTTTGTGCCATCTTTAGTGTCACAAATAAATAGCAAACAATACCGGGTGTTATGTTGAAAAAAAAAAATGGCAGCCTAATAAATCTGTACCTGCTTTTTGTTGTGTCTTCAGTCTGGGATTTTCTGAAATGGGTTCATCATGGCTGAATTGTTTAGGTATTCAATGGGTCTCATCAAGGCTACTCAACAAGCAAACCTGATATAGTGTCAGAGGCCACAAAGAAGATACAAGGGAACTTTCATATGTAGGATGGGTTCACATGTGCATGCTAGTCACTTAAAGGCTGTCATGTCCAGTGATGATGGGTAGGGTGAAACCACTTTCGCAGGATCAGATGATCTAAGCAGAGCTTTCATATCACCTCAAATATATTATTGTTCCATTCAGTCAACTGCAAACCACCAAGTGATCTCAAGTGAGACAAATGCATGATCGAATCAGCACTGGCAGGCATGGTTGAGACACTTGGTGGACCCCTTGAAATTATCTGTGGGAGTATGTGAAGCTACCAACAGGCTTGAGACCTGGTAAGGATCATATAAAGAACCTGATTGTATGAATCTATGCCTCCATGGGGGGCCTACACATGTAGGGGCCTACACAACAAGGACCAAATGTGTACTCCTGTGAGCCAAGAAAAAATGGGTTTAAAAGGGTAGAATCTCTCTCTCTCTCTCTCTCTCTCTCTCT
Source organism: Tiliqua scincoides (assembly GCF_035046505.1). NCBI lineage: Eukaryota > Metazoa > Chordata > Lepidosauria > Squamata > Scincidae > Tiliqua > Tiliqua scincoides. The sequence continues at coordinate 66,850,008 of NC_089825.1, read as the reverse complement.
CTCTCTCTCTCTCCTGCCTTTCACTGGTTGGGGCCGGGGTGGCTGACAATAATAGAAATAATAAAACTACACAGTAAGACACAGTGAAGCAGAAATAAATAAATAAATAAATAAATAAATAAATAAATAAATAAAGCACAAATAAAGCAGAAGCAATAAGAACCATTATTAGCCTTCCCCCAACTGTGTTTTCAACCCAACTCTGCCTCCTTAGCTATTTACATTTAAACAAACAAACAGCAAAACCTACATTTAATGGAACATGTAGCTTGGCCTGAGCTTAATTTCCTGCTGCTCAATCAAAGCTGCTGTGAGGATGCAGCGGTAGGAGAGCAAGGAAACTTTCGGATTGAGCAGAGATGCGGGTGTTTGTGTAGAAAGATTTGCTGGAAGGAAGCCTGCAGTAAGAGACAGCCTGCAGTTGGCACCTTTCAGGACAAAGCACGTTTGACTGTTGGGTTCTTTGTACCTCTTCACTTGACATCAGTCTTTTAAATATTCCAAGACTCTTTTTGCTCATTATTTTCCTAGGAGCAGAAGGATGAAGTCACCACTAATAGAAAACAAGTCTGCATACAGAGGATGGGATGTAAGGACAAAGATCAGATGTGTAAGGGTAGATGGAGGGCAAGACAGACACAGTACCTAACCATTAGCACCCATCTCCCTGCTCCCCCTTCACCCCTTTGACTGGGTAAATTGGGGGTATACTGGGAAAAAGTAGTTCTCACTGCCACCTTGTAAATGCCTTGGCAGTACAGCTTTAATGGAAGCCCTGTGCAGCTGAAATTGGTGTTTGCAGTCAGAGAGAGCATGGGGAAGTGTTAAGAGGGCAGGCACGGCAACTCCATGGCCAGAGACCGCATGGCCAGGATGAATCATGTAGGTGGTGTTGGTGTTTGAGCTCCATGCCAGTCTCAGTCATCTTACTCGCCCTGTCAGTGCTCCAGAGATGTCACCACCAAGCGCTCTGGGTGGACAGCAGTGGCTGGCATGGTCACTTTAAGGGTCCACATGCTAGAACAAAGAATAGGGGAGATATTCCCTAGAGAGCAAGATAGGAGGAGGTCACCTTGGGAGAATCTTTCTCTCAGGTTAACAGGGAACTCTTTGACCCAACACCTGGGATATCATATGTGCTACATGAAGCCTATTCTCACCACCTCCCTGCTGTTTATGTTGGTCTCTTTACCTGTTTGATTATTCCTTTTCTTGAAGAAACATGCTCATTTTCCCATTATTGTTTCTGATTTGCCAGGAATTTCATTCCACTGAGAAAATTTGAGGGAACAGTTGTTTATTTTTAAATAATTCAACGTACTTCCACTGCTTTACAGTCCTCCCCCCCCCCGCCTTTAAACTCTGCATTTCTATGCCCAAAGCTATGCTGAGGGCAAGAGAAAATGTCTAATTAGTTGCACAGGTTTGCTCTTTAATTATGGAAGATCTTTGGCTAGAATGACATCTTCGAGTAATGAACAGAGTGTCTGAATGTGTGTGTGAGGGGAAGCTGAGTTGGGAAAGGAAGAGGAAAACAGAGCACAAGGATGTCTTTCAGATTGGATTCCGTATTGGAACCATTTTTGAGCCCGTTGAACGAGATTCTGCACATGAGGAAAAACCAGCAGCAGGACCAGCTTCTCCATGAGGCTGAGTGAAGTGGGTGTTCCAAGCAGTGACTTGGTAGGCTTATCCAGTGGCCCGCCAGCCACCTAGTTGCTCCACCCTGCCACAGCACCAATTCTCTCCTAAAAGGAAGGCAAGTGGGAAGAGAATCAGGGCAGTGGTGACCCACCATGGGTCTGCTGCCATGACTAACCAGCTGTATGTAGTGGCAGGACTGGAGAAAGTGGCAAGGGGCTGCTGCAATCCTGTTCTGATGGCTCTTGATCAGAGCAGATTGTGCAACTGCTGCCTCCTCTGGAGCCTGTTAAGGCATTTCTTCAACACAGGCTGAAGGAAATGTGCTGGGGGGGGGGGGAGACTTCCTCTCTCACTGTACCCCCTGTCAGTTTATTTTGGAGATGTGGCTAGGTGGATACTGGAGGAGGTGAAAACACTTTTTCTGTCAGTACTGACAGGGAATTCAGGCAACTTTGACTGTTCTGGTTACAATCAGGACATAAACATGATGTCCATCCATGATGCCTCTAAAATCTTTTACCATATAGTAAGCAGCCTGGAAAGTTTCCTCTTGATCTAGATTAATCACCCATGATACATATTTCAGCACAAAGGTTCGGCTCTGTTCAATGTCTTCTTTGTGGTCTTGCTGGACTAGGTCATGTCACCTCTTTTCTAAGTCAGCACATGTGCCATTATAACCTCAACCCAAATTTTAAGTCAGAGGTAAAACCTTTCCTGGTATAGGGTATACATGCTGAGAACAGCTTTGCCAGCTTAAATCTATGTCTGCCAGGCTGCTGTTCAAAAAGGCGCATGTGCCGAGAAGAATGAGGCATCCCTGAGCTAAACCATCCTATACCCTTTGAAACAGCACCTAGGACTTCCTCTTTCCTCAGAAATGCAACCTGGAATTTAGAAAAGGAGTCCAGCATCCATCGCTCTCCTTCTCTACCTACACGGGGTGATGGCCGTGGTTTTTTGAGAACACGACACTTTTCCAAAAAAAGAAAAACATACAAATAAGACACACCGACTCCTTCAGCGTATTTTCCAAGTCATTTCTGGTTTTCTTTTATATGCACAAAGGCATCTTGCATTTCTACTGATAATGGTCCATCTGTCCAGCTTTCTCCTGGGCATTTTTCCCATCTTTTATTCTTTCTGCTGCTCCCTTCAATCTGACTCCAACTCTTGGCTATTCCGTTCCATCTGTCTTTCAATTGCTCTGCACCTTCTCAGAATTCCTTCATGCCTGGATCTCTTCCAAGCCCTTTTCTTTTTCCCCTACCACCATAAACCTGCTCAGCTATTTTGCAGCACAGCCCTTTAGTGTCTCGTGCTCTTTGCTGCTTAGCCTTTTTTGAAACAAGTGCGACAAGGACCTGTAATCACTCTTATTAAAACAGATGCTTCTACAACTGGGGATTTTTATTCTCTTGGTCCAAGTGCCTTGTCGGGCCCCCCTCCCCACATTTTATTCTATTTGCACTGTAGAAACCTTCCAGATCTAATAGAAGGGAACTCAAATGCTTTAAGTATAGATTATGTTTCCTTTTATTTTTAGCACTTGTTGAACAAGTCACTGGGAGCCGCTGGGAGAGGTCATCCGGGGGTTTGGAGTGGGTTGCCATCAGTATGCTGATGACACCCAGCTTTATCTCTCCTTTCCCCCTGAGGAGGCGGTTGGGGGTCCTGGATCGCTGTCTGGAGGCGGTTAGGGGCTCCAGACAGAGGTGCTCTTGGTTCGGAAATCCACAGCTCGGGTGCTGGACTATCGTCCTGCTCTGAATGGGGTTGCACTCCCTCTGAAGGAGCAGGTCCGCAGCTTGGGGGTTCTCCTGGATCCACAGCTGCTCCTGGAGTCCCAGGTGGCGGCGGTGGCCAGAGGAGCCTTTGCTCAGCTTCAGCTGATTCGCCAGCTGTGACCGTACCTGAGCTGCGCGGACCTGGCCACAGTAACCCATGCCCTAGTGACATCTAGATTAGATTATTGCAATGCGCTCTATGTGGGGCTGCCTTTGGAGACAGTCCGGAAATTACAACTAGTACAGAACGCGGCTGCTCGTGTGGTTGCTGGGGCACGTCGGTTTGACTCTGTCGAGCCGTTGCTCCGACGGCTACACTGGCTGCCAGTTCTGTTCCGGGCCCAATTCAAGGTGCTAGTTTTGACTTTTACAGCCCTTTATGGCTCGGGTCCGGGGTATTTGAGGGACCACCTCCTTCCCTACAATCCTGCCCGTGCTCTTAGATCATCTGGGGGGGGGGCCTTTTGACTGTGCCGCCACTAAGTGATGTGAGAGGGGTGGCGGCCAGGAAGAGGGCCTTCTCGGTGGTGGCCCCCGAACTGTGGAATACCCTACCCTTAGAACTGAGAACTGCTCCCTTGTTGCTAACATTTTGGCGTGGACTGAAGACCTTTTTATTTCAAAAAGCTTTTAATTGTTGACAGGCTGGCTGGCGTTCTTGCTTCTTGCTTTTTATATGAAAATCCATGGGGTTTGTTTGTTTTTAGATTTTTTAATCATTGTAAATTGTTTTTAATGATTGTTTTTCATGTTGTACTTTTAAAATGTAAGCCGCCTTGTGTGCCTGTTGGGCAAAAAGGCGGGGTATAAATTAATAAAATAAAATAAATAAAATAAAGTCTTTCGGAACTTCCTGTTTTGTAAGAAGTGTTCCCTAAGGTGGGGCCAATACATGGAGCTCCTGTTCATGGAGCTTTCTCCACTTGCCTCCTGTGGAGCCTGGTTGATCTTCTTATCTAAAAACTTTTAAAAAAACATACCAAAGCCAGCCTTGGAGTGCTCCTGCAGATTCAGTCACTGGTCCTGTTGTAGAAGTCCCAGTGCTTTGCTTCTTCCCAACTCCCCGTTGACTATACGCCTGTATATGAACAAACACAGATACAGTATGCACATTGTGAGAGAAGGCTGTTTGAAATGAGGCTTGACTCTCTTAGTTGATCAAACATGTACATGAATAGCATTGGTTCAGTACAAGCTTCACCTACTAATTTCTACATATAGGACTGCCAACTCCTGAACTATGAAATACTCTGCTGTCTGAGCAGGGTCATTTTTGGCATGGCTCCAACAGTGGGGGAGAGAAGGATAGGACTGGGCTGTAAGGCTCTCATCCACCTCAAGAGGGTAATATAAGGTTTTGCTGAATCATAATGTTGATGCAGAAGGCAAAATGTGAGTACTGGAAGTATTATGAAAAAAGCATTTGTCTCAGGGCTATTGAGACCGGTAGCGATCACTTCCTTTGCTTCCAGGTTGGTTCACACTACAGTGAAAGACAAAGCAAGAACAGCCATCAGCTTAAAGCTCACCCCGTCAGCAGCTTATTGCATCAGATGCTAACTGGCTTTGGCTCTGATCGAACAGTGTAATGGCTCGTGATTACATAATGTTAGTGTCAGCTTTTCAGGTGGCTGTTTCCTTCCCCTCCCCTCTAAGTGCCACATACAATGTTACCATTCTTTTGGGGGTGAGTTTGATACAGAACTTTCCCAAGGAAGAACCAAGTAGATATATGGATTTGGTGCCTGCCGTGTTTGATTCAGCTACACAGAGCAAGTCATTCTATCTCCTGCTAACCCAGGGACACCATCAGACTGTCACGTGAAGCTTCTGTCCACCTTTTGTTTCAAATACAGCTCTCTTAATTACATTGCCTGCCTTGGATGTGAGCCTGACACCTGCTAAGAAATCCAATATATTTTGTTCTCCGTTTTCCAGTTTGTCTGAGGCAGCCTTATTCTAATCCTTATTACCCTAATTCTTGGATTTTTATCATCAGTTCAAAGACTTTATGCCTCCTTCCTGTGAAACAATCTCTTTTGGCATTATTCAAAATCAAACCGCTCTTACTTATTATCCTCAACAGGTGATGGTGACACACACAGACTACAAAAGTTTCTCAAGAAAAATACTTTTCTTCAAAATAATGCAGGGGTGAGGTAGGCAACTCATCGTACCATAGCTCTCCACCTCTGCGGAGCCACTGGGGCCACTTACAACAATTGTAAAACAATAAATCTCAGATCAATATAGACAAGTTACATGTTGATACAATCTAATTTGTCATTCTCTCTCTCTCTCTCTCGCTTCCTGTTGCAGCTCTGAAACATAAGCAAGCGTAGGAGTTAAATGGTTTCACCCTTTTTCATTTCGCAGCACACTACCAAGGCACTAAAATTGTGAAGGCAACCCATCACTTTTTTAACAATTGACAAGTCACACATGGACATCTATCCACAGCCTCTGTGGGCTCACCCTAAGCCAGCCATTTTCAACCACTGTGCTGTGGCACATTGGTGCGCCGTGAGTGGTCCACAGGTGTGCCACAGGAATTTGGGGGAAGTTCATTTATTAGTAGGACCAATGGGGGACATAAGCCCCCCACTGGCAGCATGGTGTGGCTTGACCATTGTTAAAAACCTGATGGTGTGCCTTGACAATTTTAGTGCTTTGTCAGTGTGCTGTGAGAGGGAAAAGGTTGAAAATCACTGCCCTAAGCTATAGAACTGAAAACAAGTGACTTCTGTTTTCATGGAGAAACTAGAAGTGATGTTTTTAATGCCTCACAAGGCATTGGGAGTCCAGGGGAAGTCCTGGAGGGTTGGAACTGGAAACTGGAAATCGTGTGTTTTCAGCTCTATAACTCAGTCTGAGCTTGGCAAACGCTGTAAAAAGCTCGACAAAGGGCTCAGAAACATCTGGGCTTAAAAATCCGTCCAGAAGTAAGGGGAGCAGAGCTCCCCGCACCTCCAGAGGGAGCATGTGGGCATGGGGGGGCCTGGACCCAATCTGTGGATAACTGAATTCAGGATATGGGATCTGTAGATATGTACAGATCTCCTGTACAATCATTTTAAATGACAAAATACCCTGTTAAAAAGAGCATTTTAAACAAAACAGATACTTAAATTGTGACAACCAGAGCCTCAGAAGAGAGAGAGAGAGAGAGAGAGAGAGAGAGAGAGAGAGAGAGAGAGAGAGTATACGAGTATATATATATATATATATATATATATATATATATATATATATATATATATATATATATATAAGTATATATAAAATACTTATGAGAGTATATATTTATATATGGATAAATATATATGTACACTTATTACTATGTCACAGAGTATAAACTGCCTTTAACCACTGGAACCCTATTGGAGCAGGTAACAGTGCCTTAAAAAAAGAAAAAAAGAAAAAAAGATGGGCCCCAGACATGCTCAGACATGCAAACATGCTGAAGCCCCTTGGCTTCAGCCAGGTCAGCCTTATGAATAATACAGCCCTGCAGTATGGTACTTATTGCATGCCTTTATGCTTTACATTACCATAGTAACTGTGCTTCTTGCTGACATAGTCCTTGCTGACTGATAGCCCAATTCTGAGCTGCCTGGAGCACAGGGCTGCCATGGTGCCAAAATGGTGGCCGCAGCATCCAACGCACCCCGGGCAGCTGCCGCCACCTCCTCAGGAGAAGGAAACCTTTGTCCCCTTCCTCCTTACAATGGGGCTATAATGGCTGCCAATCAATCTGGAATGTCATGCTGTAGCAAATTAGCACTAAAAGAGGCAGTATTATGGAAGGTGTTACTGCTGTGTTATCTGGATTTTTGTTTTTTATTTCAAGGGTGGGCCTTAGACTATGCTGAATCTGCTGACCCCTCTTACCAAAACTTGTTCTCCCCCTGCCCTGAAGGCTCCCTGCTGCCCATTTCACCCTCTTTTCTCCTGGGAACACTTGCAATGGTGCTGAAGCACTGAATGAAAGGCATAAACAATCCCATGCCAAGATGCACCGTTCAGTACATGTGTAGAAGCTGATGTCCACTGCATCAAAGAAGCCGCGCAATGTTGCTTTCACTCTTCTTATGCTCCTATTAAAGATACAGAATACCATTATGAGCCAGGAAGGATTCAGCAGCTGTAATTCTGACTCAGAAACTGAACTGGTGCTGTATGCATGGCTTCAGACTTCTTTCCCTTAATGCAACTTGGCCTAGACTGCTTGGCCTTTCTCTGCTTAAAATTTTAGGTTGGGGATTGGTGTTGAAATAAATGAAGGTGACATTTCTATTATTAATAATGGGAGAATATCACAGTAAATAATTTAAAATGCATTAAAAAATGATCGCAAAGGCCTTTTCTTTTAGAACAAGGGAATGTAGCACTCGTATGCTTCCCAACATCCGGGGGATCTGCTTGAAAGTGTTACTTTTTGCTCTGCAATAAGAAGCTAAAACTGATTGTGGCTTTTGCAGAAAGTCCCTCATCACCAACTATTCTAGTTTTCCCCAGCGTGGATTGGTGAGTTCACACTGGCCTCCCTAGATCAGCATGGAGTTTGGGGAGGGTGGGGGGGAGGGCGAAATGGGGACATTCCGGAGCAGGGGGAGGGAGGGCGATGGGTAGGACAGTAGGCAGAACTGCCTGGGACGAAGGGTGGGTACAGGATCTGGCACTTAGGCCAGATCCTAACCCCTGTCCCTGGCCCAGACAGCCTTACCCAAGCCACTCGGATTTGTGCCAAAGATTTTGCTGGCGCAGATCGAGTAGCTCCATAGCGCTGACTGGGGTGTTACTCACAGTAAGGGCACATAAGTCCCCTTACTCTGAGTTGTGACCCCCAGCCCGCACCTAGCCTGTGCTGGATACAGTGCAAGCCAGTCAGCCTGCCTGTTCCAGCGCATGTTCGCACTGGAAAACATTTAACTGTATGATCTTGTGTTAAAATTACTCATTAATAATTATAATTACTAATTAAAATTAAGGATTGATAACTGTCCATTTTGGTATGTTTCTTGAATCCCTTACATATCATATTTGTATACAGAAAATTTCTCTGAAAATGGAAGAAGTTGATGAACCTCATTTTCTTGGAAGAGTTCCAAGAGCCACTGCAGTTAAGAGCAAACTGTAAACTGGAAAGTCCCTGGTTCAAAATTCATCACAGTGATGAACTCATTAGGTGGCCTTTTGCAAGCCGGAATGCCTCACCTGAGCACTTAGGCCTCAACATACCTATAATGATTGGGCTAATAGTACTTACCATACAGGTATCCTGCATATCTGCAGAGGGTCTGCTTGATGTTGCCTAAGATTATACAATGTGTTTGTGACAGTGGTAGGTCTTCAACGCAGTGCCAGCCTTCTATCTAATGGTTCACTTTGGGGAAATTCGCCAATACAGGTTGAGCCTCATTATTCGAATGGGTTCCCAGAACTCAAGTGGTTGGCAAAAAATGCACTATAGCAAATCAATTTAAAAAACAAAGTTTCTTTGCTCTGGTGATTTAAAAACAGCCTTGCTGACCTTTGTGATATAAGATAAGAGTCATTAAGAAGACAATAATCAATCAGTCCTCCTCCAAGGCTTAGAAAGGAGCTTCACTCAGCCCCTCCTTTCACGAATGCAAAGTGATCACCTTTCTTTCACATGCTCAGGGGAGAGGACTGATGGATTGTCAGCCAGCTGCCCGCCCTCGCCCTTGCCCTCGCCCTCTCTCTCTCTCTCTCTCTCTCTCTCTCTCTCTCTCTCTCTCTCTCTCATTAACGAGGCTATTGTTAAAGGACTGCAGTTTTTAAAACTGATTTTAAAGGGGTGCATTTTTCCCCTTCTTCAGGGATCAGCACATTCCTTCTCATTTGCAGTGGCCATTCATGTTGAGTCAAATCCGTGTATAAAAAATCCTTGTATAAAAAGGCTGGACCTATATATGATCTTACACGGTGAGCTCAGAGTATGGCACAATTTCAGTTTTTCTCTCCCCCCTGCCCCTACTCACATCACCCAGAGAAGGCTGAAAATCAAATCAATCTGTTAACACTGGGTTTGCCAACTCCTTCCCTTCTAGTACTCCCTACAGAATCTGGTGAACTCAGGTAGCCCAAGGGCAGTCCTAATATTTTGTGTTTCCCTGTTGCTGGCAGACAAGGTGGGCTTTTAGTTCAAAGGTGGGCTTGTCTGTTCTTCAGTTGTAGCACCACAAAAGGAAGATCTCAGGAATAACTTATAGTTTTCTGCTACTTTTCCTCCTCTTGGCTACAAATTGTATGCAACCTGCAACAGTGTGTGAAATTACAATGGGGTATGTATAATAATTATAATTAATAATTATAATGGGGTGTATTACATAACAAAATGAAAAACAAGATAGATCCCTATCCAGAGGGCTCATTGTTTAAAAAAAGACACAGAAGAGGTGTCAGCAAAAAGCCACCGGAAGAGACTTTATGTTGGGATGATAAGACTGAGCTTCTCTCCCCTGTATAAGATGGCCTTGAAAAGGTGCCATTTGTCTACTTAGCAGGAACTAAGCATGACATGGCCTGCTGGGGCTGAGTCAATTACTGAGGTCTTCAGTGCACATGCACAGGTTATACAGTAGAGGGTTGAAAATGATGGTGATGATTTTTGCTCAAAAAAAAAAAAAGTTTTGGCAAGCAGGTTTCTAAATGTAGTTACAAAAAAATCTGGAAATCCACCACCAGCCAGGCCATTTTCTGACCTGGTTGGCACAGACAGCCCATGACATTTTGGTCCAAATGATGCCTCCTGCAGCAACACAAATATAAGAACAATGCGATATTGCTGACAGATTGTTGCCTTTTGACAATACCATCACAGTAACATTGACCACAGGAAGTGAGGGATGCTTTTCTCTGCTTACTGGTGAGGCTACCCTACTTCTGTGTACCTGGAGGGGGGCAAACGGGGCAAATTCCCTGGGTGCCAACCCTCCGGGGGCGCCTCCTCAAACCTGGCCCCCCTGCTACCCTTTTGCCTTTTTTCTTTAAAGGGAAAGAAGCCAGCAGCTCTGGCTGCTAAAAAAGTCTCCTCCCAACGGAGGAGGGGTGCCCAGGATTGCTACTGGAGAGGCAGCGAGCTGCTGCCACTTCAGCAGTGATACAGCACTGCACAGAACCGACCCCTACCCTCCTCCTTTATAGAAGGAGAGGAAAGGGGCATCCTAAAGAGGCAGCACGCTGGAAGTTGCGAGTCCTGGTGTGCTGATGCTCTAGGATGCCCATTTCCTCTCCTTCAGAGGAGGGGAGAGAGTGACCGAGACAGGCAGCATTGCAACTCGAGCACACTGCCTCTCTAGGGCGCCATCTTGAGGATGGGAAACAGGAACCCTAAAGTGTCCTGGCATGCTGCCTGTCTAGGGATCCCCTTTCCTCTCCTCCTCTAAAGGAGGAAGGGAGGGTGGGTAGCCCCAATTTGGCATTCAAGTGCTGCCGGAGAGGCAGCTTCTCCCTGCCTCTCCAGCAGCGATCCTGTGTGCCCCTTCTCTGTGTCTGAGGGTGTCTGGGCCTTCTGCGTCACTTACAAGCAGCATGGAGGTCTCCATTGCAGTGATTGGGGGCTGCTAGTAGCAATGCCCAGTAGGGGAACACCGCCCGCCTCCTGGAAGCGGCACTCACCTGCCTTGGGCACCACTTCCAGCGGCCCCAAACCGCTCTGATGGAGCCCTCTGCACCACTTACAAGTGGCGCAGAAGACTCCATAGGGACCTCGGCCACCTCCTCTGTTTCCCCTTTTTCAGAGTGTGGAAGTAATTGCAGTCACCGCAATTACTTATGGGTCAGGGGTGGGGGTGCAGAAAAAGGGGTGTGGGGGGGAGAAAATGGGGGGTTGCCCTGGATGTCGGGACCCCCAGGTACACCACTGGACAGGCTGACTCACCTCATTAATTTGGCACACTTTCAAGATGTATCAGGAGGTACCCTGAGTAGCCGCTGTGGTCCTCCAAGGTATTTCCATGGATGGGCAATCACCAGAAGAACTGTAGTCCACCAGCCAACCCCTGATATGTGAGGACTTGACAGCGTAGGGATGTGCCATGCAGAATTTATTCGGTATCATGATGATTTAAGGTGTACACTTCTAGCTGACAAGTTAGAAATTACATAAGGGAAGCTCATCTGTTGTGAAGCCTCCACATTTATTTCATTTGCCAAGGAATCAATGTTCTTTAGGCTCTGGCTCTGACACATCATTAGCTGGACTGTTCTAATCTTATTGGTATGCTGGAGTTTAGCACACCAATGACCTATTGAAAAACGCATTCCTGCAGCGTGTGTGCTTTGGTTCACTTTGCAATCGTAGCAAGGCACTTCCACCAAATGCATGCCCTATAGATCCTTGGGATAGTTCATTAGCAGCACCATCTGTTATTTGAGGGCGATTTTCCCCGCATGCTCTTTTCCTTTTAGAAGACATAATTCCCAGCACATTTCTGCTAGCAGTGAAAATGCGCTCTTGCCACAGAATTTAAAGTAGGTGGTTTAACCAACTGAAGCAACTTCTTACACAGAGGGCCTAATTCTGGTTTTCAACTATGTAAGCATGTGGGGAGGGGAAGGTGTACCCAATGCAAAGGGTACAGGTCTAAAGGGCATAGAGATGTGGTTGTTATGTAGCTTTATTAGAGGGCTGCAGGAAAAATATACCCTAACCATTCCAAACGGATATGTGGACTTCAGCCTCTTTGGCTGCAGCTAAGGGTCACGTATAACTATCGTCTCTGTCATATTCTATTTCTCCTGTTTCCTTTGTTCATCCTCCTGCTCTACACAAATGCCCTCAATACACAAGGGCCGAATGTCAGATTTTCTTTTCCAATAGTCCACAATAAACTCCTTAGTCTTATTGATGTTAAAAATAAGGTTATTGTTTTTGCACCATAAAGACAACCATTGTACCGCTTCACGATATGCAGACTCATCATCTTCAGATGATGCGGTGTCATCCGCAAATTTAATGATCTTATGGCTGGGATAAATATTGGTGCAATCTGAAGTATAGATGGTAAACAGTAGTGGACTCAACACACAGCCCTGTGGAGTACCTGTATTGAGAATCCTGGCAGAAGAAACAAAGTCCCTTAATCTCACCCTTTGAGGGCGATTTGAAAGAAAATCCAAGACCCACATACAGATTGGATCTGGAAACCCAAGATCTTTAAGTTTAGATATCAGTTTGTACGGTATAATTGTGTTAAATGCAGAGCTAAAATCTACAAAGATCATTCTTACATAGGTCCCCGCTGCTCTAAATGAGTTAAAGCAGTGTGTAAGATGATGTTTATAGCATCTTCTGTTGATCTATTTGCCCTATATGCAAACTGATGTCTATCAAATGAGTCTGGAAGACAGGAGTTGCAGTTAGTGGAAACCATGGATATGGGACCTACAGATATGGGGGAAGAGGTCAATTAAAATATTGACTCTGCAAACCATCAAATATTGCAATGTCCATGTAGGGAGGGTAGCCTGACTGAGCAAGATGTCAGTGTAGTTCCTTCTGTTCTCTTGTGTTTGGACAAAATGCTCTTTTCAAATGCAACATCCTCCATGCACTCTTGCTCAAAGTAAGGGATTATAGCAGAGCTTTTCAAACTGGGGCGTCGCAACGCCCCAGCCTGCCATCCCTGGCCCCTGCCCCTTTAAGGGGCGGGGGCAGCCTGGAGGCAGGGAGGAGGCAGCGGCGCGATCCCCAGGATCGCGCTGCTCAGGGGGGCTGCAGGGGCTTGGGTAAGGTACCCAAACCCCTGCAGCCTCCTGGGGATGCGGGGAGCCCTGCTGCAGGTCGCACCAGGCTCCCTGCACCCCCAAGAGGCTGCAGGGGCTTGGGTACGTGTACCCAAGCCCCTGCAGCCCTCCTGAGCGGCGTGATCCTGGGGATCGCACCGCTGACTTCCCCCGCCCCTGCTGCCTCCCCCCTCCTGCCCACACAAGAACTTAGTGGCTCTCAAACTCTCCCAGAGAGTTTGAGAACCACTGGATTATAGGATTGCCACTCCTTTTCTTCTCAGCCTCTAGCTAAAGCAGAGAGGAGCAGATGTAGTGTAAGCCCAGCAGAAGTAGCGATATGGATGGTACTGAAGTGACTTCACAACTGGAGTTTAGAGCTACCTCTGTTTGAAAAAGTGGGTAAAGCCTGCCCCCTTTATAAGTGGTACATCCTGCAGTTCGGTGCGGCAGTCTGAATAGTTCTATAAATTCCCAGTTGAAGGGAAGGGCAGGCTTAAGCCTTCCTGGTGCGTGAGGCGGTGCACAAAATACCTATACTCCCCTATCTAGCAGTGCAATATCAGAGGCACTCTAGTCTACCACTCTCTTCTCCACACCTTCTTGGCTCCCTTTTTTCGTTTCATATGTAGGAAGCAGGAGGAGGAGGAGTGGTGGAGGTCAGCCTCAGTTGCCAGCATTTTTGAAGCATCTGGCCTAGAAATAATTGCCTTTATAATAGACTTGACTCCTTGCCATTCACAGCCCTCCTGAAAACTACCTGTAGGACCATTGCCTTATGTATATATGTGAGTACATTTCCATGCAGTCATTATTCAGCAAATTCAGCATGTTACACTAGTGAGGAATTTACATTTGCTATGACTTCATAGTCATAGGTAGCGAACCTCATCATCCTTGTTGCTATTATTCAAAAGAAGAAAAAAGAGAGAGCAGTTTAAAATTGGTCATCTAGTGATCAAGGTCTTAGGGGTATAATTCCAAGTATGACTGCAGTAAAATAGGGTTCAGCTCCCCAGTACATTAATCTAACACTTGCGTTACACATGGGCACACAAAAAGAGACCAAATGACAACCACATAATTCTGCCAAAGGAAGCCTTGAAGATTATAATAATCCTCTCTCTATTGTCCCAGGGGCCTCCCCTGGATCTCTCCGAAGAATCATTCTTCAAAGAGTGCTCCCCAGTGCAATTACCCCAGAAATGTTTCTTTCAAGACTTGGCACATCAGTCCCCTATGTACCATTGGAGACATGAAATTCCTGTTCTTTGCAAGATTAAACTGTAAACCCAGATGCAATGAATGCTTAATTGGGCTGAGCCTTTATAATCTGCCTTTAAGAAATACACTGCATAGTTTCCTTAGCAGCTGAAAGGTTTTTGGAGCTGCAGGACATCACACAATCTTGGTTCTGCTCTGGGTAGTCGAAGGAGCCTTGAGTTACAGGTACAGGTACAGACACAAGATCAGCTGCTTTAATGACATACAGTGCAAGCCTATTCATGTCTACTTACAAGTAAGTCCCATTGTGTTCAGTAAGGCTTACTCCCTGGAAAATGTGCATAGGATTGCAGCCATAGTACATAACTGTGGAATGCAGGGGCTCTCATGTTCTGGGATGTGTTGACGGAATACATGAAGGGGAAATGGGATTGCACTGACTGGCTGCAGATTACTGTAACACTCTCTATGTGGGCTTGCCCTTGAACCCAGTGCAAAAGTGGCAAAAGATGCAAATGCAGCTGCCTGAGTTGCAACCATGGCAGTTTACTATGAGTATATTATACCTATATTGCTAAGCTTGCATAGGCTACCTTTATGCTTCCAAGCTCATTTCATGGTGTTGCCTTTAACTTTTTTAAGTCCTAAATGGATTGGGACTGAGGTACCTGAAGGACTATCTTTTCTTGCGCTCCCTAGCTCCTGTTTACACTTAGATGATGAGTCATAGGATTAAACACAATTGCAAAGATGATGCAGATGATGATTCATGCCCTGTGTCAGATGCCCGGCATATCAGAAGTGTGATGGAAATCAGCAAGAAGCAGGGCCTTTCCGATGGTGGCCCTTTGGAATTCCTTCCCCTTGGAAGCCTGGCAAGTACCCACTCTAAACATTTTAAAGCGGCTGGTTAAGTCTTTGCTGTTCAGGGAAGCATTCAATATTTAGTTCTCTTGATTGGTTACGTTTTGTCACTTCTGCTGATTTTCAAAAACAAAATAAATTAAAAAATAAAGATTAGATAGCAGAGGTGCAGCAAGATCTGAGTAACTGTGGGGCCTCAAAATTAGGTTACCGGTTAACCATGAGACTGAGGGCAGAATCCAGAGGTGCCCAGGAGCAGTGATGTCACTAGGATTTGCAACACCCAGTGCTGGAGGCCTGTGCGTCACCCCATGCAGGGGTTGGGGCAACACCCCAGGTGGTGGGCGTGGTGATGTACCATTGTCCCACCCCCACTTGTTTTTTGGCTGTACCTTTTGTTAGAACACAGATATTTCAATGTGGTTTGTTTCATTGTGTTCTGCATGAAATTACACACTGATTGATATATAACATTATGGTCTTATTCCTCCAAACTCTGATTTTAGTAATTTTGGAAACTTGTAGAGTCATGCACACCATGTCAACTTACTAACACCTTATTGCAGCAGTTCTCAAACTTTTAGCACTGGGACCCACTTTTTAGAATGACAATCTGTCCAGGACCCATTGGAAGTGATGTTGTGGCCAGATCCTTTCAATCAGGAAGGAAGGAGGGGGGAGGAGCCAGCCAGGAGTATAAAGCTAGGCTGGCCATCGCGTGAGGCTCTCTGCAGACGCGTGTGGCCTCTGGGAACCAAGTGCCTCTGGGAACTAAGTGCCAGGTAAGGCACAAGAGTTTAGCATCTGGGCGAGTTCAGCAGCAGGGCGAGGAGGCCAGGGCCCCATACACTGCCCTTCCTCTTCCCTTGAGAGGAGGGCTGCTATCCAGTGTACGGTTTTTAAAAGGACCCCTAAATAAAACAACAACAACAACAGAAAAGCTATGCAGTCAGACAGCCAGCAGCAGGGTGGGGGCTATCCAGTGTTCTGCATCGAGTGCCACATGTATGATTATATGCCTCTGGGGCATAAGTCATGGGTGTGTCCTCGGTGCAAGGAGCTCCAGGGTCTCAGGGAACGCGTCCGCTCCCTTGAAGCCTTGGTGGCTGACCTGGAGAAGCGCAGGCAGCCAGAGGAGGACCGTGGGGAGACTTCTGGGGACAATCAGGCTTCGTCCCAACCTCAGGCGTGCAGCTCCTCGGCTGCCCGGGTGGGAAGTCTCGGGACTGGAGGACGTCATCCTGGAGAGGAGGGAAACAATCCCCTAGGGGGGATCCCTTCTCCAGGGGATGGGCCCGTATCCGAGCGCACTCGGGATACTCCTCGGCGGGAGGGGGGTGGGGGGCTTCTTGTAGTGGGGGATTCGATTATTAGAAACATAGAGAGGGGGGTTTGCGACGGATGTGAGGACCGCATGGTGACTTGCCTGCCTGGTGCGAAGGTTGCGGACATCACTTCTCGTCTAGACAGGCTAGTAGACAGTGCTGGGGGAGAGGTAGCGGCTGTGGTGCATGTCGGCACCAACGACGTGGGCAAGTGTAGCTGGGAGGTCCTGGAGGCCAAATTTAGGCTTTTAGGCAGGAAGCTGAAAGCCAGGACCTCAAAGGTAGCGTTCTCTGAAGTGCTACCTGTTCCACGCGCAGGGCCAGCTAGGCAGGCGGAGATCAGGGGTCTCAATGCGTGGATGAGACGGTGGTGTAGGGAGGAGGGGTTTAGATTCGTTAGGCACTGGGGAACGTTTTGGGACAAGCGGGGCCTGTACAAGAGGGACGGGCTCCATTTGAACCAGAATGGAACCAGACTGCTGGCGCATAACATTAAAAAGGTGGCAGAGCAGCTTTTAAACTGATCCCTGGGGGAAGGCCGACAGGAGCCGAGGGGCATCCGGTTCGGGACTCCTCATCCCTATGGGATGAGGATGGGGAGGTTAGAGAACAAGACAAAGGCAGGGTAGGAGAAGAAATTGGGAAAGGTAGGGAGATGGGATGTGATAGACGGTTTGGCAAAATGAGAGGATGCGGGGACAAAGGAGCGAATAAGCAGCCCATCCTGGGGCATTCCGTGTATAAATGCTTTTATGCGAATGCCCGAAGTCTACAAGCAAAGGCGGGAGAACTGGAATGTCTGGTGACAAGGGAAAATATTGACATAGTGGGCATAACGGAAACCTGGTGGAATGCGGAGAATCAGTGGGATACCGCAATCCCGGGCTATAAACTCTACAGGAGGGACAGGCAGGGGCGTGTTGGAGGTGGGGTGGCCCTTTATGTTAAGGAAGGGATAGAATCCAGCAAAGTAGAGATTGAAGGTGGGTCCGACTCCACCGTAGAATCTCTGTGGGTTAAATTACCAGGCTTGTGCAGTGATGTAATACTGGGGGTGTGCTATCGTCCTCCAGACCAGAAATCTGATGGGGACCTTGAAATGAGGAAACAGATCAGGGAGGTGACAAGGAAGGACAGGGTTGTAATCATGGGGGACTTCAATTATCCTCATATTGACTGGGTCAATTTTTGTTCTGGTCACGATAAGGAAACCGGATTTCTTGACGTGCTAAATGACTGTGGCTTAGATCAGCTAGTCACGGAGCCCACCAGAGGACTGGTGACTCTGGATTTAATTTTGTGCGGTACGCAGGACCTGGTTAGAGATGTAAACGTTACTGAGCCATTGGGGAACAGTGATCATGCTGCGATCCGTTTTGACGTGCACGTTGGGGGAAGAATACCAGGCAAATCTCTAACAAAAACCCTTGACTTCCGACGGGCGGACTTCCCTCAAATGAGGAGGCTGGTTAGAAGGAGGTTGAAAGGGAGGGTAAAAAGAGTCCAGTCTCTCCAGAGTGCATGGAGGCTGCTTAAAACAACAGTAATAGAGGCCCAGCAGAGGTGTATACCGCAAAGAAAGAAGGGTTCCACTAAATCCAGGAGAGTGCCCGCATGGCTAACCAGCCAAGTTAGAGAGGCTGTGAAGGGCAAGGAAGCTTCCTTCCGTAAATGGAAGTCTTGCCCTAATGAAGAGAATAAAAAGGAACATAAACTGTGGCAAAAGAAATGTAAGAAGGTGATAGGGGAGGCCAAGCGAGACTATGAGGAACGCATGGCCAGCAACATTAAGGGGAATAATAAAAGCTTCTTCAAATATGTTAGAAGCAGGAAACCCGCCAGAGAAGCGGTTGGCCCTCTGGATGGTGAGGGAGGGAAAGGGGAGATAAAAGGAGACTTAGAGATGGCAGAGAAATTAAATGAGTTCTTTGCATCTGTCTTCACGGCAGAAGACCTCGGGCAGATACCGCTGCCCAAACGGCCCCTCCTAACCGAGGAGTTAAGTCAGATAGAGGTTAAAAGAGAAGATGTTTCAGACCTGATTGATAAATTAAAGATCAATAAGTCACCGGGCCCTGATGGCATACACCCAAGGGTTATTAAGGAATTGAAGAATGAAGTTGCAGATCTCTTGACTAAGGTATGCAACTTGTCCCTCAAAACGGCCACGGTACCAGAAGATTGGAGGATAGCAAATGTCACGCCTATTTTTAAAAAGGGAAAGAGGGGGGACCTGGGAAACTATAGGCCGGTCAGCCTAACATCCATACCGGGTAAGATGGTGGAATGCCTCATCAAAGATAGGATCTCAAAACACATAGATGAACAGGCCTTGCTGAGGGAGAGTCAGCATGGCTTCTGTAAGGGTAAGTCTTGCCTCACGAACCTTATAGAATTCTTTGAAAAGGTCAACAGGCATGTGGATGCGGGAGAACCCGTGGACATTATATATCTGGACTTTCAGAAGGCGTTTGACACGGTCCCTCACCAAAGGCTACTGAAAAAACTCCACAGTCAGGGAATTAGAGGACAGGTCCTCTCGTGGATTGAGAACTGGTTGGAGGCCAGGAAGCAGAGAGTGGGTGTCAATGGGCAATTTTCACAGTGGAGAGAGGTGAAAAGCGGTGTGCCCCAAGGATCTGTCCTGGGACCGGTGCTTTTCAACCTCTTCATAAATGACCTGGAGACAGGGTTGAGCAGTGAAGTGGCTAAGTTTGCAGACGACACCAAACTTTTCCGAGTGGTAAAGACCAGAAGTGATTGTGAGGAGCTCCAGAAGGATCTCTCCAGACTGGCAGAATGGGCAGCAAAATGGCAGATGCGCTTCAATGTCAGTAAGTGTAAAGTCATGCACATTGGGGCAAAAAATCAAAACTTTAGATATAGGCTGATGGGTTCTGAGCTGTCTGTGACAGATCAGGAGAGAGATCTTGGGGTGGTGGTGGACAGGTCGATGAAAGTGTCGACCCAATGTGCGGCGGCAGTGAAGAAGGCCAATTCTATGCTTGGGATCATTAGGAAGGGTATTGAGAACAAAACGGTTAGTATTATAATGCCATTGTACAAATCGATGGTAAGGCCACACCTGGAGTATTGTGTCCAGTTCTGGTCGCCGCATCTCAAAAAAGACATAGCGGAAATGGAAAAGGTGCAAAAGAGAGCGACTAAGATGATTACGGGGCTGGGGCACCTTCCTTATGAGGAAAGGCTACAGCGTTTGGGCCTCTTCAACCTAGAAAAGAGACGCTTGAGGGGGGACATGATTGAGACATACAAAATTATGCAGGGGATGGACAGAGTGGATAGGGAGATGCTCTTTACACTCTCACATAATACCAGAACCAGGGGACATCCACTAAAATTGAGTGTTGGGCGGGTTAGGACAGACAAAAGAAAATATTTCTTTACTCAGCGCGTGGTCAGTCTGTGGAACTCCTTGCCACAGGATGTGGTGCTGGCGTCTAGCCTAGACGCCTTTAAAAGGGGATTGGACGAGTTTCTGGAGGAAAAATCCATTATGGGGTACAAGCCATGATGTGTATGCGCAACCTCCTGATTTTAGGAATGGGTTAAGTCAGAATGCCAGATGTAGGGGAGAGCACCAGGATGAAGTCTCTTGTTATCTGGTGTGCTCCCTGGTGCATTTGGTAGGCCGCTGTGAGATACAGGAAGCTGGACTAGATGGGCCTATGGCCTGATCCAGTGGGGCTGTTCTTATGTTCTTATGTTCTTATGTAAGTGACATCATCAAGCAAATTAAAATAAATAATTATAAATAATGAGACTAAAATAAAATAAATAAATAGGGAGGAGCCAGTCCTGTTCCACCAAGTGAATCTACTCTGAAGTAAGTCGCATAGTGGTCAATGGGGCTTACTCTCAGGGAAGTGTGGGTAGAATTGCAGCCTGTGAGCTCAAGCCCATGCATGTCTACTCAGAAGTAAGTCCTATAGTGGTCAATGGAGCTTACTCTGTAGCCTGCCTGCAATAACCCCCCCCCCCCCCAAAAAAAAAGAATCCATGAGATTTTTAGCCCTCCCCAGTGCCCAGTTTAAAGCTATTTCAGGCACATCAAGATGAAAACCCTCCTGGCTTTACAAGTGCAAAACAGAAAACTTTCCTCTTACCAGTTCAAGTCTCTTTTTTGTCCTTTTTAGTGAGGTGGGGAGGCTGCCTTCTGGAGCATTTGTTGCACTCCAGCTCCATTGGATCAGGACCATTCTGATGTCCTCACATTCCCCTTTGCCTGGCTTGACCAGCAGCCAAGGCACATCTGCCTACTCACAAGTAAACACAACCATGAGGCTGATTTGCTTTCCATAGGGCTCAATAGACTGCAGCTGGGAGGGAGGCCTTTTGTGCTTTTGGGGGCTGCATTCATTGGATCGGAACCATTCTGGTGTCCTTGGATTCCTCTCAGCCTGCCCTTTCCGATGGACTATGGCGAGTATGCCTACTTACGATACAATACAAGAAGTAGCTTAAGCTTTTGTAAATATAAGAAATAAGAACAGTAGTATCCCCCTCAGAAGGAAGATAAGGAGAGACACCTCCCCTCACCTTCCCCTCTCAGCTGCTCACCTAAGCATGCCTACTCAGAATTAACTCCCATTATTGGCAATGGCAACTCCCAGGTAATCAATGGGGCTTACTCCCCCCATGCCAGGATTGCCCCCCTCCTAGCTGCTCTCTTGGCAGCCAGGCAATCAGGGATCCCCCCCTCACCCAGCAAAAATGTAAAGAGAGGATGTGCTAGCCAGGGCAGGAAAGGATTGCGGCTTCTAGAGAGGGAGAGATGATGCAGAGGAGGAGACTCCTGTGAAGAGCCCTAGAAGAAATGCTGGGAGAGAGGGGAGAGTGCAGTACCATAAGGGGTGCAAATGGCAGTGGGGTGGCGGCGATGCTGCTTTCAAGGCAGACTCACAAGAAGGAAGATCACATGGGTCTGCCCCAGTCCAGCTGGGGGGGGGGGGAAGCTGCTCTATCTTGCAACCCCGAGGCACAGAGGTTGGTGGGGAGAAGCCTGGCTGGCTCTTCCAAGTCTCTCCCTGTCCTTCTTTGCCTGCACTCCACAATTTGCCCCCCTGGGAAGCCTCCGACTGCACAGGAAGGTCCAGCTGGAAGGCGGCAGCAGCATGCTGCTTTCTTTGCGCATGTGCAAGCCGCTCTTAGTTACTTTGCAATGCCAGGAAGTTTAAAATGGCGACGCCCAGGCTTTGCCCACTTCCAAAATGGCGCCACCCAGGTCTTCTGCCATCTTCCAAGATCATAAGAACATAACATAAGAACATAAGAACAGCCCCACTGGATCAGGCCATAGGCCCATCTAGTCCAGCTTCCTGTATCTCACAGCGGCCCACCAAATGCCCCAGGGAGCACACCAGATAACAAGAGACCTCATCCTGGTGCCCTCCCTTGCATCTGGCATTCTGACATAACCAGTTTCTAAAATCAGGAGGTTGCGCATACACATCATGGCTTGTACCCCATAATGGATTTTTCCTCCAGAAACTTGTCCAATCCCCTTTTAAAGGCGTCTAGGCTAGACACCATCACCACATCCTGTGGCAAAGAGTTCCACAGACCGACCACACGCTGAGTAAAGAAATATTTTCTTTTGTCTGTCCTAACCCGCCCAACACTCAAGATGGTGGCCACCAGCTTCTTGCGACCCACCAGAAATTGCATCGCGACCCACCAAGTGGGTCCTGACCCACAGTTTGAGAATCACTGCATTCGGACATGCAGCTTTCCCTAGTTTATTAGATTTATAGTAATGTCTGGGTCCCCCTCACTTTTTATTACTGAAAATTATAGATTTAATATGCATTAATCTTACAATGGCACAGGAAAACAAAACTGACATTGCCATAAATCTCCCAAATGAGTGAAGATTACATGGAGCATAGCCTGGTCTGTAGTAAAAAATGGCTTAAGGGTCAGTGGAATTCATTATGTCATTGCTAAGCAGACCTTCATTATGTTTCTCCATCAACAGAAATTTTCATCCTGATGGGCTTTTGGATTTGGAGTGTACGTGCAGGCTTTTAAATTAAAAACAGAGCAAACCAACAGTAGCAATCAAGTGAAAATAAAATCCCTTTTCTCAGTTTATGTATGGCTTTTTTCACAAACAGGCCAAACAATGCAGGCTGATTTATTTATCCTCGGCCAGCCTGTAGCATGCAATGGTGCTGGTGTTGGCTCCACTTCATGAACATGACGCAACTGAGAAGTAAAATGGTTTTTTACTTATGTACTGTGCCATGCCATGGTTCCTAATGGAATCTGTTTTTGAAACTGGAGCTTAGGCCCAGGACATGTAAAATAATAGATAAGAAAGTGCCACTGAGCATGGGCAATGTGCCTTCTCACTAGTGGGGCAACATCAGTCTACAGTTTAACTTAAGGTGTTCCATTTCCAGAGAGCCTGGCTTTCTGGTACTTTTTATTGTACAAATGTAATAATACCAATAAATAAGTTGCTATATAACACTTTTAAGTGTTTGCAACACATTACATACATTGTTGTAATTGCGTTGTTGGCAACCTTCAGTCTCGAAAGACTATGGTATCGCGCTCTGAATGGTGGTTCTGGAACAGTGTCTAGTGTGGCTGAAAAGACCGATTCGGGAGTGACAATCCCTTCCACACCGGGAGCAAGTGCAGTCTGTCCCTGGTCTGTCTCCCTGGCTATGGGCCTTCCTTCTTTGCCTCTTAGTCTCAGCCTGTTGGCCAAGTGTCTCTTCAAACTGGGAAAGGCCATGCTGCACAGCCTGCCTCCAAGCAGGCTGCTCAGAGGCCAGGGTTTCCCACCTGTTGAGGTCCACTCCTAAGGCCTTCAGATCCCTCTTGCAGATGTCCTTGTATCGCAGCTGTGGTCTACCTGTAGGGCGCTTTCCTTGCACGAGTTCTCCATAGAGGAGATCCTTTGGGATCCGGCCATCATCCATTCTCACGACATGACCGAGCCAACGCGGGCGTCTCTGTTTCAGCAGTGAATACATGCTAGGGATTCCAGCACGTTCCAGGACTGTGTTGTTTGGAACGTTGTCCTGCCAGGTGATGCCGAGGATGCATCGGAGGCAGCGCATGTGGAAAGCGTTCAGTTTGCTCTCCTGTTGTGAGTGAAGAGTCCATGACTCGCTGCAGTACAGAAGTGTACTCAGGACGCAAGCTCTGTAGACCTGGATCTTGGTATGTTCCGTCAGCTCATTGTCCAATTGCAGATGAGGACTACAGCTGAGAGGGAGAGGTTTGCCTAAGGCCGCCTAGTGTGTTCATGGAGATTTGAATTTGAAGATGTCCTGATTTGCACCTTACTCTCTTAGCCACTATGCTGCACCACCTCTCATTTAAGCAGTACATCTGCTGCTTTTTGGGTTTTGTGTGTTACCCGTAAGTGAGCCCAGATGGCTCTGGTGGGCGCTATCACTTTACTAAGTGGCTCTGGAGTCCTCTTAACGCTTCATATCATTAAGACCATAAGAAATTTTTATCTGTGTAAGAATGAGGTCTATCTCATCCAGCATTCTGTGTCCAACAGTGGCCAGCCAGATGCTTCTGAGAAGATCACAGGCAATGCAAGAGGGAGCTCTCTTTCCCCTATGAATCTTGGGCCTAGAATCTTGGCATTCACAGGTTTACTGCCTCTGTTTATGGAGCATCCATGTAGCCATTGACAGACCAGTTCTCTCTGAATTTGTTCACTGCTTTCGAAATCTCATCAAACTAAGGGTCATTGCCACATCCTCAGAGTATGAAAATGATGGCCATGCCCTATCATTTGTTCCCAGCCTCTCTTATTCAGAGAGTTTTAGTATTTAGTGTTTATTCAGCAATTGCTATTCAGTTCACCTGGACATCTGTGTATGAGTAGCAAACACCTCTGCCATGCAATGTGGGAAATTGATGCTTAGCTGCAGGCAGGAGGTCTGGTCTAGAGGGTTGAGCCTCCATTTGCCTGAACATAACATCCAAAGGTCACCTGTTTGAGGCCACCTTGCGACCTTGAAGCAGCTGACAAGCTGAGCTATTCCATCTGCTCTGAGCGTGGGAGGATGGAGGCCAGAATGTGCGACCAGATCAAGAAAGAAACATCTGAATGTTGTGGTTTCTTGAAAGATAGCAACCTTCTTTCAAATTGTAAAAATCCCTACGGGGATTTAAATTGCCTGTCTACGTAAACCGCCTTGAATAAAGTCTAATCTGAGGACCAAGAAAGGCAGTATAGAAATACCTGTATTATTATTATTATTATTATTATTATTATTATTATTATTATTATTATTATACCTCTCTTAAAATCCAAGAAGTGATTTGCCATAGGTGCCATAGATTTGGTTTTAGCTCTTTTTTCACTTAAAGGTGCAAGTGATCTTTGAACATATTCAAAAGACTGCAGTTATCCCTTAATGCTCTTTTCTGGTTCAGGTGCTTGCTAAGCCAAACCAGTTTGTACAATTACAGAAAGAAAATGGCAAATTAATCCCTTCTGTAATCCCCACTAATGCGGCAATGAAGCTTAGACCCAAGTGTATATTTAAAGCTGAATATTGTATGATATATTATGAATTATGACTCCACATTGAGTGTTGCAGCAGTATGAATGATGGTAGCACCTGTCCATCCTTTTCCTAGGAATACTTTTCATAGCTTGAGGGTTCTTGAAATGGGATTCTCAGAAGTAGGCTGACGCTGGTCGTGTGTGTGCTCGACCCTTATCCTCTTTGACTGCAGGCCAGGTGGGTGGGAAATGTATAAATGCTGCACTGGAGGGAACTCTTCCCACTCAACTGAAAGAAATGAGAGTGAGGCTGCTTCTCAAAAAGCAGTTCCCCCAGGGTTAGTGTGAGGTTGTTGGGGGCCCTGGAGCAAGCCCTTGCATTGGATTCCCCATGGCACCCCCATGTGTCTTCTGATGGTGCATTAGATAATAGCACTGCCATAAGCACTGGAAGTTCAGTCTAACCAGATAGACCCTCTGAGAGACATGAACTTTGCTCATTGCCCCAGTTGGCCACCCCCTAAAGCTGCCTTTGACCAGTAGGCCTGGGTCATCAGTGCAAATGGTTGGTGCCCCTGCATGTGTGTCAACAGAGTGCTGAACACCTGATTAAGAAGGTAGGTCAGCAGAGTAAGCTTTCTGGAGAAGGATCAGGCTGGGCTGGGGGCATGTTGAGGGCACGCTGGGAGTGAATACTGGCAGTAGCTGTGGTGCCGATACCCTGTGCTCCCTGCCAGGGCTCAACCTACTTGTTTTTATTCCAGTCAAAAAGCTGGCACAGATCCAAGTAGGTCCTTTGGGGATCAGGCAGTCATGCTGTAGATGAGTAAACAAGTGTTCTACTTATTTCTTGGTTGCTGTGTTGTCCCTATCTGGCCTATGGCATCAGGCAGGGGCTGCTGCTGCGCTGCTGCATGCTTTGGGCTGACCCAGGATAGGACTGGGCTGCTCGACATCTGCTTGGAAAAGAAATATTTAGACAGTGAAGCAGTTGCTTGTAGGGAAAGTATTTAAGAACAAATTTTACCAGCTAAAAGTCTGCTTCACATACTGCTGTTAAAGACACAAGAGCCTTACCTGAAAAACTTGGCTATCCTAATTTTGGGCATAAGGAAGAACACAATTTTCACATTTTTACAAAATCCATGAAAGGTGACAAGAAAACAGACCTGTACTTCAGTAATAGAGGCATATATTTTGCTGGTCAAAGTCCCAGGTTGAGCCTGTAGCCTCTCCTCCTGCTAGATCTCATAGAAAGGGTCTTATGCAGCAGAGGTCCAAAAGAATCCTGCGTAAGTGCTCAGGAAGCCACTAGGCCAGGGGTAGCCAAACTGCAACTCGTGAACCACATAGTGTGTAGGGTTACCAAATACAAAGTAGGACAGAGCTCCGTTTTGCATCACAACTAATATAAAAAGTAAAATAAAAATGTTCAGGATTTATAATTATTTACTAGGTATAAACTGAGAGTTCACTGGATTTAAACAGAAGTTTAATGTCCATGGTAAATATATTTAAGAAATTAAATGCTAATTTTAATGGCATAGAGCCGTGGTTCTCACACATTTAGCACCAGGACCCACTTTTTAGAATGAGAATCTGTCAGGACCCACCTGAAGTGATGTCATGACCGGAAGTGACATCATCAAGCAGGAAACTTTTGAACAATCCTAGGCTGCAATCCTATCTACATTTACCCAGGAGTAAGTCCCATTGACTATCATTGTTAAAAGAATATACATATTACCTTGTTAAAAGTACAGGTCTGTAACATTTCCCCAAATGCATTCACATACCATGGTAGCATCAAGTCTAATATATTCAAAAAAAAAAATTGAAATGAATGGGGATTCACCTGAAATTGGCTTGCAACCCACCTAGTGGGTCCCGGCCCACAGTTTTCAGGAACACTGCCATACAGTATTTGAGTCAGGGATTAAATACATTTTGAATCAGCAAGGATTACAGAGAAATTGTGCTGGAAAATCAGTAATTCTACAAGAGAGTGCTGACAATGTTTAGCTTTAGCGGATGTGGCTTGTGACTGCTTGATTGTAGTGTGTGGTTGTGTGAGTAATATTTGTTCATGTCTTGTGGATCTCAAGCATCTGAAGTTCATTATATGAGGCTGTTACTTTAAGCAAGTTTGGCCATCCCTGCACTAAACCAAATGCAGGATATTAATAGGGCTATTAATAGGGTTGCCCGGCTTGTTAGCACATTAAGTAGTAGCCATAGCAGCCCCCAATATGAATTTGGACTGTGGAGTGGGGCTTTAATTCTTTGTTTCTGCCATAGTCCTGAACCAGATGAATGTCCCTATGGCTCAAAAGGAGAAATGGTCCTATTGGTGCCAATGAGAATTCCCCCCCCTCCATGGCAAACAGCCATAGGGGAAGGAGGGAACTGGATTGAAACTCTGACAGGGATAAAGGGTTAAGACTTCTTTTGCCCATGCCATTGCCCTGATCAGGTCCCTTGTAGCAATTTGCTCATTAAAGAACAAGCCCATCCACACTAATAACAGGCTTAGGGCACAATCCTAACCCCTTATGTCAGTACCTTCCAGCACTGATGTAAGGGCAATGCAGCTCTGAGGTAAGGGAACAAACATTCCCTTACTTTGAGGAGGGCTCCGTGAGTGACACCCAACTGCAGGATGCAGCACACGTCCCTTTGGCACAGCTATGCTGGTGCTGGAAAGCACTGACTTAAGGGGTTAGGATTGCGCCCTTAATGTAAGATGAAGTTTGGCCCTAATGCCTGTCAGACTTGGATGAGAAAATACTGGGCTAAGGCTGCAATCCTATACACACTTTCCTGAGAATACGTCCCAATGAATTTAGTGGGGCTTAGTTTTCTGAGTGGACATGCGTAGGATTGTGCTGTCCGTCTAAGACAGCTTAATATTGTTAGACATCCATAATAAACTCATTTGTTGTTTTTAATTTAATATCCTCTGCAGAAACCCAAGATAGGCAGACACAACATCTGAATTATGTCGTAAAAACATAGTTCCTTGTGTATCATAAGAAAATCAAATTGACTACTCTTTATTCCCTGTAGATTCACAATGTCTAATCAAGGCATAGCCCTCCTCAAGAGTTTAAACAAATAGCTGTCCTTTTAAAAAGATGATTAAATGAAATAGGAATCCCTGCCAGGGACTGTAGTAGACTCCCATGGAGGTGGGCAGCAAGCAGAGCCTTCAAGGGACCAGATTTGTTCAAAGTCAAAGGAGAAACATCCAATAAAAGTTGTACAGACTTTTGCCAAAATGAGCCTGAACCCATCATTTATGTATTTATTCACGTGTGGTCATTGGAGCTTGGCGGTTTGACTCTGTCAGTCCGCTTCTCCGGGGGCTACATTGGCTGCCCATTCGTTTCCAGGCCCAATTCAAGGTGCTGGTTTTGACCTTTAAAGCCCTATACTGCTCTGGGCCAGGGTATCTTAGAGATAGCCTACTCCCGTACAATCCGGCTCATCCTCTCAGGTCATCAGAGGAGGCCTTTTTACAAGGGCCGCCGCTTAAGGAGGTATGTGGGGCGGTGGCAAGAAACAGGGCCTTCTCAGTAGTGGCACCAACGTTATGGAACTTCCTTTCCCTTGACTTGAGAATGGCTCCCTCTCTTGAGACTTTTCGGCGAGGCCTGAAGACCCTGCTGTTTAAACAAGCCTTCTGACTTCATGGCCTTTTAAACATCTTTTATACATCTTTTAGTTGTTTTTTACAGGCCTGATTCCTCTATGAACTGCTGTTTTATGCTCTTTTTTATTCTGACTTTTATCTGACTACTGTTTGTATGGTTTCTGTTAATGTGTTTTTAATATGTTTTTATCTGTTCATTAAATTATGTTGTAAGCCACCCTGGGTCCCTTTAGGGAGAAGTTAATGTGTTTTTAATATGTTTTTATCTGTTCATTAAATTATGTTTTAATCTGTTTTTAATATGTTGTAAGCCGCCCTGGGTCCCTTTAGGGAGAAGGGTGGGTTAGAAATAAAGTTTATTATTATTATATTATTATTATTATTCACATTTTTATACCACCCTTTCTCCAAAGAGCTCAGGGCAGTGTACACAGCTGCTCCCCTCCTTTTGTCCTTACAACAACAACCCTGTGAGGTAGGTGAGGCTGAGAGAAAATGACTAGCCCAAGGTCACCCAGGAAGCTTTGTGGCTAAGGGGGGATTTGAACCTGGATCTTTCAGGTCTAAGTCCACCCCCCAAACCTCTACACCACCCTGGCTCTCCATTATTGTACCATCTTGTGAAACTATCCCTAGGTTTCTTTTCAGAATAAAGCAAAATGGGGGCAGGTGGGTTTCAACCATGGTACTTCTGCATTTTGATTATGCTGCTTCAATTCTAGTCCTCTAATGGGCATTGATATATTTTAAAACATCAACACATTAATCACAGTTATGATGTTGGCTTTCAGGAGCACAAATTATGAATAACTACAGGACAGGCAAGATGTTCATTAATGGTGTCAGAGACGCAACGTGGCGCTTAGGGAAACATTCAGGGATAACTTTAATTAAAGAGCACGTGTATCGCTAAGGCAATTCTTTTCAGTGAGTTCAGATTAAAGTTTAAATCATTTCGCAAAAGAAATGAGACATCGGCTTCAACCAAGGCACACCTCAGGCAATTGTAGCTCCTCGGGTGCAAAGTGTATTTCATGCTATTGGAGTTTGCTTTCCATCAGACAATGGAAATGACACCAAATGTCTCCAAAGAAGTTGATTTTTAAATGCCGATGAGCTGAAACAGATCAAGTTAGATGCTTACAGTCAACTAAGCTAGTCTACATCAAGTACTTTGAATACTATAAGGTACTTAGACGTCTAACTGAGTCTTATTAGCTCAGTGCACAGCTGCTGCCATGCTACAAACACACTTCCTTGGTGCTAGCAATAAACCATTGTGCCACAGGGGTAGACACAAAGGCCCTGATTTAAATTGGAGGTGACCTCATCTCAGCCAATGACTAGTAATTCCTGGCTACCTCCTAAGGCATGCGTGGATGAGAGGGTCAGATAATTCACTTTAAGTGGAGCAGTCTTTCACTGGGAAAGAAATATAGATGTTTTGAAAACGCGGGATGGCATTTGCCAAGTTGTCATCTAATTATAGGAAGTTACAGGGAATGGCCCAATAAAATTTAACACAGCATTTCACAGCATGGTCTTTAAAAATTAATAAAGGAACCTCCCTTCAACTCTGACTTATGTGGCTCTTGGCAGGGAACATAAATAGATAAAAGATACAACCAGAATGCCTGGTGTATTAGCAATCTTGCTAGCTAATA
Organism: Tiliqua scincoides; assembly: GCF_035046505.1. NCBI lineage: Eukaryota > Metazoa > Chordata > Lepidosauria > Squamata > Scincidae > Tiliqua > Tiliqua scincoides. Next base: position 66,819,589 of record NC_089825.1, on the reverse strand, counting down.
AACACTTGGTGTTTTCAGCAGAAAACTGGAGTATGGATTCGAGATTCTTAAACAAGTCTGTACAATGTATGACACCCCCAACCAAATGCAGCCCACTGTCCATGTCTGAAGCTCCACCAGTTTATTAACTTCCTGTTTTTGCTGCTTGCCGGGGCCTGCAAAAATCAGGGGGTTGAAAACCTGACTGGCCAAGCTACATATACATGACTGGTAGGTTACAAGTTGGGTTGATGGGTTACAAATTGTGCAGGTCTGTCCTATTGAGCGATTGCTGCATTTAAGGGAGTATTCACAAAATCTCAATTTCTGAGATTGTCTGAGGGTTACTCACTCGGGGCTTGTTAGGCTGAATGAACAACCCTGGTTAACAAGGAAAGTTTTAGCCATTCCTGCTAGCTAGCAGTCTTCAGGGACATTGCATTGTGGCATTGACTGCCTTAATCACTGTGATAATACAACCAATGGGTGGTCAGGGATTTGGTTTCAAAAAGTTTTTTTGAAACTTTATTAAGGCTGCCATTGTTTCAGAGATTGGTTTGTGGTCAACCTGTGGACACATCTAGGAACTGAGTCAAAAGTTCACAATGTGTGATTTTGGAGCTGAAAGTGTTTGCACTGAAGTGGCAACTAGTTCCCCCCTCCAAACAATGACTTTTTGTTCAAATATTTTTGTGAGCTTTTTAGTGCAGTATTTCCCATCATTACCAGGCTGCCAGATTTTTCACTGATATCACATGGTTTCAGCTTGAAACATCTTTTAAAAACACCTTTGGTGTCACAACTGTGTTGTGCTTTTCCTTTCATCAAAACATTCACATGAGTTCACCCAACCAATCAGAAAAGACACAGGAAATGGCATCGTGGAGTGAGGGTATTGCCTCATGGCATGGTAGCGTGCTGTAAATTAGTGTCAGTACAAAAATCCTGTGGGTTAATACAGCAAATGGCAGCACTTATTCCATTGGATTGTAGCATAATGACACAATTGCATGGTGACGAGAGTGACATGGGTGGGATTTTTGGTAATGATGGAAAAAACCTGAACATACGTGAAGTATTTTGGATAGGGCCAGCATTAGGAGCTGTGGGGCCCAATTGGAAACATTTTTTGTGATGTCTCAGATTCACAGCCCAGAATCTTAGAGATATGAATAAAATTTATTATAGACTTTATATCTCTATGGTAGAATGGAAAACAATCAAAGTGTGCACTTAAAAAGTGCATGTGAGTTAATGGATCAAATGTTAATGGAACAAATGGACCATGGTGGGTGTAACCCACTACCCAGGGAAATTCCTGTGTCTGCTCCCTTAAAGGGCAGGGAGGAGAGAAGACAGCAACATGATCGCCAAGATTGCTCTGCTGCCAGGGATGGAAGGGAGTGTTTTCAACTTACTAGGGACTGCACTGGCTTCCAGGGAGGTGCGGGGAGCCTGTGGATGCATCCGCAGTTCTCCCCAAGCCACAGAATGCTTTAAAAAAGCAATTGCAATCCACCTCTGTTTTTGCAGCAATAATAATAATAATAATAATAATAATACAGGTATTTCTATACCGCCTTTCTTGGTCCTCAGATTTCTCCTTAGACTTTATTCAAGGCAGTTTACATAGGCAGGCAAATTAAATCCCCGTAGGGATTTTTACAATTTGAAAGAAGGTTTCTATCTTTCAAGAAACCACAACATTCAGATGTTTCTTTCTTGATCTGGTTGCACATTCTGGCCTCCATCCTCCCACGCTCAGAGCAGATGGAATAGCTCGGCTTGTCAGCTGCTTCAAGGTCACACGGTGCCGGTGGCCTCGAACTGGCGACCTTCGGATGTTATCTTCAGGCAAATGGAGGCTCAACCCTCTAGACCAGACCTCCTGCCAAACAAACAAACAAACAAACAAACAGGAGTGCAAACCAGAAGTGGATCACAATCACTTTTTTTAAAAAGCATTTGCTCCTCCCCTGCAACAACTTAATGGGGTTCCCAACTGCCCTGTAGAGATTTGGGAACCACTGACCTAAGCACATTTTAATATAAAATTGCATACATGTAAGCTTACGAGTACACAAACAGAATGTGTAGATTGCTTTTGAAAAGTAAATCGTTACAAACCCACTTGTTTTAGTGACTGTGAAATGATTTAGTAAAAATATTAACAGCCCAATCCTAACCTGCAATGGAGCAGGCAGCTTGGCCGGAACAGATCCAAGTGTTCCAGTTTAAATCAGTGGCACCAATCCAAGTGGTCAGGCGTATGGCCAGGCTGCTTGGGAGGGAGCTTAGGATATGACCGAAGTGCTGGATCCTCCAAGTCATGCCCAATTCCCGGTCCCTGTCCTCCTATAGGCCCACCTGTTGCCCACCCTCTCCCCGCCCTCCCTGGGCCAGCGGCCTGCTGCTGGTGCAAACTTATCTTGGGCCAGCGCCGTGGAGGAGAGATTTGAACTCCTGAGGCTGGCGTACCTCAGTGCACCATCCTGCCAACTCTCCCAGTGGTGCAGAAGTGCCTTATGGTAAGTGCCTAACATACTGTTAGGATTGCGCCCTAATTCTCTTTTCTTTTTTTTTTTTTAAAATTCAAAATGCCAGTTGCAATGTGTTGTTGTATTTCCTCCAGCCCTGTACTCTAGCCCAGTATTTGACAGGGCTAGAGTAGATTACCCTACCATGGGGGCCCCTTAGGCACTGGGTCCAACTGGGAGCAATTGGTCCGATTGGTTAAAGCTCGTCCTGGTTCTAGTTCATTCCTGAACGCAGTCAAGAACGGCATTTTATTCTTCTAAGCAACAGGCTATGCATAGGTTAAAACTGCCATGCTTTTCACTTCTGAGCTATGGAGAGCATTTGCTGTGCCAGGTCTCTATTGCTTTATTGCTTTCATATCTCACTGCATGTCTGGCTCCTCTGTCTGTGTGATGCCTGAATAAAAAAGATGTGCCAAATCCTTCAGATGCTAAATGTAATAAAACAGCACAATGAATTTTATTATAGTGGGGCCCCTTCTGTTATTGGGGATGCCAAAGAGAGCATTAATTTTGACACATGTTGCTTGGAAACCAGCGTAAATGGACCAATATATGTACCTGTGACAGAGCTGGAGAAGGAAAGTGCTTCCGAGTGCCGTCCTTCTAAATCCATTCACGATGTACTTAAAGGGTTGGTTTTGTGCTGGCCTTTGCACTACAAAGATGCTGGTTTTGTGGAGATGACCCAACCTTCCCTAAAGAGACTGAAAATGTTTCTACTGGGTTTAGGGTGAAACAGAGCAAGAAGCATATGGCCTTCATGTATATGGTTTCCATCCAGGGGTGCTCAATAGTGTGAGCACAATGGTACAAGGTCAGACTCATTTTCTTGCCCCCCTTCCCACAGTATCCCGATCGCCCAATTAAAGACGAGATTGGAGTTTGTTTGGCCTAGAACACTAGAGTCTCCTCTCAGTGGGGGAGTGGAAGAGGGCTGGAACTGGGCGGTTACGGAGGCCTTTAAAAGGGCCCAGCCCTCTTCCTCCTTTGCACGTGGGTGCGTTGTGGACACTAGAGGATTGTGCTACTGGAGTGGTAAGGTGTGGGGGGCTTTGGGGTGGTGATGCTTGGCTGGTTAGTCGTTGGTAAGGCAGGGGCAGTCACTGGGGGCCAGGTTGGTTAGCTAGGGGGTTCAAAGACTTGGCTGAGAGGGCTTAGCCCGGCCTTATATGCTGGGCTCAATCTTCCACCCCCCATCTAACTCTCTGAGTTAACTCTGAGGCTCAGAGTGCCCACAGAGTGCCTCCGCCTCAGAGGCTCAGCGGCTCGAGGTGGCGCAGCCCGCGGTCCGGCTGCCTTCCCCTTAAGGGACAGACCTGGATGAGTGGTGCTGCCTAACAAGGGGGTGTGGCTTGGAGTCAGGTGCATGCCAGCCTGGGGGCAGATGTGTTCTCGCACCGCCCAGTGGTTCCACCTCCGCACCACAAGGGGCTCCGCTGCCTCGGATGTTGCAGGTCTCGGCCTCCTCTTCTGTTGTAACTGCTAATAAAGTGGCCCTTTCTCCCATATCGGTCGTCTCAAGTGTTCATTGGACGGTGCGAAAACAAACCACCTATGCCCTCAAAAGCTGCTCCTGAGGGTTAGAGGGTGCTCCAACTGTGCCTGCTGGGGAAGGGGAGAATTCTCTTGTGTTTATCCTAATATTCTGTGCTCATTCTAAGGGGCTGCAGAAATTGCTTCTAGATACAGAGCGACTGCATTCCGTGGATCTCAGCTTTTTAAAAAGGTATATTTGTCACTGTTGAAAGTTAATGTAATATGCTTCATAAAATCACATAGACCTGATGGGGGAGAGGGTCTGAGGAGGATTTTGAGGAGAAAGAGCCTCTGTTTTATGCATACCTCTTTGTTGCAACCCATGGATGATGGATGGCCCAATATGGAAGGGAGCTACCTGCATGAATGTCTGGTGACCGTGCATGTGCACCACTGGTGCCAATACATTGGCAGCAGGTGTGGGCCATGAGTGATGAGGAGGAGGATTGGGGTGGGGGGCTTGGGGCTTGTTGGGGCATGTTGGGGGAGGGGAAGGGGTGGAAATCAATGGCAGTAGCAGCGCCAATATCCAATATTCCCTTCTAGGCCTCGACACAACCCCTTGGACTCATTCAAACTTATCCCTGTCAAAGAGCTGGTGCAGATCATCTGAGGAGGCCCATTAGAAACCATGGTGTGGCAGGTAGGTAAAACCCCTTTACTTAGCTTTCTGCCATGGCATGGCCTCCTGCCAGCCCCAACCATGCAGTGGAGGCTGCCCTGATGTTGTTGCATGCTATGGGACAGACGAGGATAGGATTGAGCTGAAAGAAGCAGAATAAATTCTGCCAGCAGGGCCAATATTTGTATTTGCAGCAGTTTTGATGCTGCAGGATCTATCTGTTAGCATAGATAGACTGGCCTAGTACCGATTAGCCTATTTCCTGGTGATACCAAGCTTATGGTGTTGGAAGCAACCGTTGTGCATTGTTAGTGTGTGGAGAACAACAGCAGCCTAGTGAATGTCCTGGAAGATGCTCAAGTCTAGGCTGTCTCTCCTCTCTTCTCCCAGTTCTTCTTCTGTTCCCCTCTGTCTTTTTAGAATAGTGGCAGTGGAAGGAGGAGGAACATAAGCTGGTGGGCATCTGAGTGGCTGCGTAACAAAAGGGGGGCAGCAGGGTGAAGGTGAAGCTGGTGGAGGAGGCCAGTGGTTGGAGCAGGCCCTTGCCCACCTGCCTGGCGTGGCTGCTTCCCCACACCTCATCAGTAGGCTGACCCTTCTTGAGTGCAGTTGCCCATGTGCAGAGGAATCCAGGTGGAGCTGAGGAGACCTGAGCTTTGCCCTCAAGTAACTTGCCATCAGAGGACAAAGAAGGGGCTCCGTGGTACAGCACATAATTTGCATGCATGAAAGTACCCGGCTCAACACCTGACATTTCCCTAGCAAATACCCCGTGAAACTCTGAAGAGTTGCTGCCAGACTCTTATGTTCATGTCAAATTGGGTTGGGAAGCTGGCCCCTATAGATTGTGGCATACTGTGATGCGCAGGGTACCATCTGCCAAAAGGTGGGAACAGAGCCTACTACACCAATTCCTTCCTTCTTAATATGGCTCCCTTTTTAACTGTTCTGATTCCTTCCTCAAAGATGCTTTTAATGCATTCTTTTATTTGACATGACAAGATGACAAAATATTTCCTTAGAGTTGCAACTTCTTCCTAGCTAAAATTTTTGATTCAGAAGTTTGCAAAGGCTCATGATCACACTGCTATTGTGTTCATATTTCTGCTGATTTTATTCTTTTGTGTTGACAGAGTCTTTTGTGTGCACTCAAAAGAATGATTGATATCATTTGCTTGATGCTCCCCTTTTGACAGTGTGTCCTTCCCCTCGCCCCTGCTTATTGATGTTAGAAAGAGCATAACTTAACTGTAGCGTTTTGTTCCAGAGGCATTTAACTTCAAGACAGGATAAGCCTGCATTGCAACAAAAAGGGAATATAAGCACACTCCTTGGAGGGGAAGTATAACCCAAATCTGTCTAGATGCTGCAAATGAAAAAGCTAACTACCTTCAGAAAAAAGACTGTAGATGAATTAACATCCCATGAAAATGTGCAACACCTATAGGTGATTCTAAATTAAGAGAAGTGTTGGTTGCAAATTCAGAGACAGCTTATCTTGACCCCTAACAATCATAATTCTTCAAAGGGACTGCTTTAATGGACCTGGTGAACTGTCTGAATGAACACTGGGGAGTGTGACACTGCTCATTCTTCAGAATGCTCATTGCATTCTGCATTTAATTACACAACAAATGATATGCAACACGATTATTTGAAATACTAGATTTTCACCATTTTGGTCCGTAGTGGTGTCACCCCTCTGAGTGTGTCACCTAGTGTGGCCCACACCCCCTGCATCCGCTAGCAACACCACTAAGAAGCAGTGGTGGCTCTGGAATTACAGGAATGGAGGGATGGGTCCAATCTAAAGACAATCTCCCTTAAACTTAAGTAAGGTTGCTGCACCAAGTACCTTCCTCCTATGTCCGGGGACTATGTGATAATGTGAAATAGAACATTCAGCAGCTATTGACTGAACCAAATGCTCAGCAGCATACACTTATTTTAAGAAATCACTCTGTTTGCACACCTTTTGCATGAAATGATGGCCAACCACTTTGCTAACTGGAATAATTTCACCAATTCTCTTCCTTGGGCAGCTGCCAATTGAAGTAATATCAAATCAGGCAAGGTTTTGCCTGGAGATAGCAAAGTAAAACCAACCTAGATCTTTGACTTCTTTACAGCCCTGGCTTCCAGATGCTCAATCAAACACACTTCAGAAAGAATATTGCAACAAAAACAATGTACTTGTCTCTAAAGGGACAAAAGGTGAATGCTGACAGGAGATGAACTTGCCCTGAATATATAACTGTTGTCAGTGGTAAAGTATGTGGAGAAGAGCTTGGTTTTTTTGCATCAACAAATAAGGCTGAAATCCTGTACACATTTTCCTGCTCTTTAGTCACTCACAGGATTGCTAGTATTACTGCCAAAATTGATGCATTACCATTTGTTTTCCCAGTATGTGGTAGCATAATATCCCAGTTGATTGATGCCACACTAAAATAAATATTGGCCCCAATCCTGCTAAAGTCGTGAGCAAAATTAGTCAGGCATAACATGGTGATGTGCGGTGCCATCAAATGGCTTATCTGGTCAGTTTAGTAGGGCTTGGAGTTGGAGGAGAAGCAGAGCAATGCTTATGCGTATGTGTACCTGCCATCAACAATGTGCAATGGAAGGCTGATTACGCGTGCAGATTGTTAGCTCTCTGCCCATGCTGAGCCAGAGACAAAGCTAACTAGTTGGTTCATGGAAAGTTGCAGGTAGCTGAGTCACACTGAGTCAGCAGAATTAATCTGCACCTGAGCCTGCCACACCCTAGTTAACAGAGCAGAATGTGATTGGGTGCTCAGACTACTTAAACCCAGTCTGCAGCTCCACCAGGGCAGTAGGTGTTAAACTTTGATACTGCTGCTGGAGACTTTGACGAACTGCTAACTGTGTGTGTATATGACTGTGCTTTGGACCGACTAACTGACTGTGCTTTGTGGATACTGATTTCGATAAGGTAAAGCTGGACTGCTGCACTCTACGTGTATGACCTGGACTGTATTTTGACTACTCTTTGTGTGAAACTCCTTGCTCTAATAGACAACTGCTAATTCAAGGACTCTGCTGTGTCTGCTGGTTTTTGTGTACCCTGCTCTACACTGGGACACACCCAAGGTTCCCTCCTACCTTCAAAGCTTAACACAGATCTCTCTTGCTGGAGCTGGGGGACTACAATAAAAAAACTTGGTTGGATCAAAGGAACCAACATTTTTCAGACCTCAAAGGTGGACAACATTGTAAATGGCAACACATTTATGGGTAGGTCTATGCCAATGTTTCTCAATGTTTGTTCCCTGCTGTACCACTTTTCACAGTCCACCTATTGGAAGTACCACCACAAGTAACTGGCAATGATGTCATCGCTAATTACTTCTGGATTGGGAGGCTATATGTGACGACATAAATGCTGGTAAGAGACTCAGGGCGGATGGGAGGTCTTTTCTGAGCATGCAGAAAATGCACGCTGGAGCTCTGCCACCAGCCCAATCCTGAGCTGCCCAGGGTGCTCAGCCTCGGTGGCTCTGGCTGCCGCTGGATCTTGCATGCCCCGGGCTACCACAGGAGGTGCCTCGGGAGAAGGGGACTTTTGTCCCCTTCTCCCAGGTAAGGTAAGCAGCCCCACAATGGGGCTACTCACTTTACCGCCGACAAAAAGGTCAGCGGTAAAGTAAAGGCGTTCGTGTAGGATGCCGAGCTCTCCACGAACACTTTGGATTCTGCAGCAGATTCACCTCCCTCCCTCCCCCCGGCATGCCTCCAGCATGCCCCTCTCCTCACATCATGCCTCCGCATCATGCCTCCCTCCATCGTCTCTCTGCCACCGCCTGCCTCCCGCCTCCCTGGAACGCCTCCTCCCCACCCCCGACCCTGCTTACTGTGCCATGGCTTGGCGGTCCATGAGACCACCGAGCCACGGAGGCTGGGCAACCGCCCCACACTAGCCCAGCACTGGCCAGCGCTGGGCTAGCATGAGTGGGAGCCGGGCAGTGAGGCTTGCAAACGTGCCTTATGGCACGTTTGTTACAGTTCGCGGCGGCACGGAGCCACGGCACAGAGCCCAGGATTGAGCTCTGAACCTCCTACCGCTGTTTGTCATGTTGCACTGCTGTGCTCACTGCCAGGCAGCAGGGATTTGGGGGTCCCATGTGTACCACCAGACACCACCTCAAGTACCACTGGGGGTACGTGTACTACGGTTGAGTAACACTGGTCTATGCCGTTTTATGCTCATCCATATAATAGTTATATTGACCTTTGGGCACTGGTTCTATTATCCTAAATTTGGAAGAAGATATTATGTGCTGAAGTTGTTCAAAGCTATGAGAATTTTGAATGTTAATCTGTTTAAAAGAAATTGCATTCAAATGAGTAGTGTGGGAAAATGAAATCTAACACAGTGGACAACATATAGTCAGTAGGATATTTCTGTTTCAAGTCACACATGTACTTAAGCAGGGTGTTGAAATTTAGCCCCAAAGGCAGAGGTGAACCACAAGTACACCTGTCCTGCTTGTAAACATGTCGTTTGATGGCTGTGCATTTCCCAGCATAAATTCTTTTGAATTGAATTTCAACAACTTGTCTAAGCAACTTAGAAGTTATTGCAAACATTTAGCATAGTTCTAATGTTGCCTGATTTCTGCTCTTGCTTCGAGACCGTTTTACTGCTACTGTTTTAACTGCAGTTTGATTAATAAGTTTTAGAGCACAATCCTAACCTTGTGCTGGGCCAGCGCAAGTCCCTTGCACTGGCCCAGGATGGACAGAGGTGAGAACACCCTGGCTGAGCTCGGTTGGCGTGGAGGTCTGGTGGGGGCGTGGGGAGGGCAGGGAGGAGGCATTCTGGGGCAGTTGGAGGGCAGGTGGCGGGCGGACCCATGGGTGGGCAGTGGCAGAGCGGGGGGTGCGGCCAGGACCTGGAACTTGTGAGGGATTCTGACCTTGTTCCTGGGCAGGGCAGCATGGCACGGCTCTGGGCTGCTCGGATCTGCACCACCTGTTTAGGTGGCACAAATCCACGTAGACCCATTGGGGCTACATAGGGTCACAATTCTTCTTGTCCTGGACTGAGCTGCTTTCAGCCCCAAATGTGCATTGGATACGGGGCACGTCTGCTGGCCTCCCCGTTCCAGGGCTATTTAGGATTATGCTGTCTCTCTTATATAGTGCTTTTGTGTTTTTACTTGAATTTTCTTAGCTGGTTGGTTGGCAACCTTCAGCCTCGAAAGACTATGGTATAAGCCTATAGCACCCAGTATTCCCAGGCAGTCTCCAATCCAAGTACTAACCAGGCCTGACCCTGCTTAGCTTCCAAGATCAGATGAGATTGGGCAGGGCTGCATTGGACCATTTTGAGAAAGGTAAAGTATAAATACTAAAGAATGAATGAATGAATGAAGAAACAATAATAGCCCAATCCTAACTAAACTCCAGTGGAGTGCAGGCAGTGTCCTTTGGGAAAGCAGTCCCAGATGCCTCCTCAAGGTAAGCCTGTTTCCACAAAGGATCTCCTTGGATCTGCTCCAGCCATTTTGAACTGGGAAAGGGAATTGAGAACTGGGAAACTGGGAAATTTGAACTGGGAAATTTGAATTGAGAACTGGGAAAGGGAGAGAATTCTGGCACATGCTGGTGTCACCAGGATTCACGCCCTTCCTCCCCTGTTCTGCCTCCCGTTCTGTGAGGGCTGGGCAAGATTGGGCAGCATGAGACCAGCACATGTCACGGCAACTCTTTGTGTTATATTCTGAAATGAGTCAATCATAACTAACTTCAGTCCCATTAATTTCAATGGGACTGATTCATAACTATCATTCTTCGCATAATCCAAGTCTTGCCATGTGTGTCAATATTAAATAGCATCCATGTGTGTTTTCCCCAACAAAACGAAGAGAAAATGACCAGTGGAGCAGAAGACATTTTCTCAAAGAGAATTTTTTGCCTCCTTCCTACTGTTTTTCCTTGGCACTGGCATTTGACTTATGCACCAATGCTTATTTAAATGTGCAGTGGTACCCTTCAGGCTTTGGCAGGACAAATTTGGCCTGTACGCTTATACTTGCTTGGAAGTGTAGCTTAATTGCAACATTAATGTTATTTATTGCAATAGTGTATGAAATATGGAACTGTTGTGTGCAATTTTGGACTGAAAGAGTAATTTGAATTTCTTTGCAAGGTTCAGGGACAAGAAGTCTCTATTTTGTTTCTAGAGGAATTTTGACATTAATCTCTAATTATTTGTTATTTTATTAGGTGCAGGATGAGCATCAGAAAGATGTGAAGCCCCAAAAAATGCCCAGTGAGGTTCATAATATAATTATGAAATCACTAGTGCCATATTGAGTAGGTTGAGAGTATGTTTTGTAGCCAAGAAGTGTTTAGTCTAGCAAGGGGGTGGGAACAAATTGTATAAGCCTGCTTGCCAGCCATCGTCCACATTTGCAAACATATTTACAAGTCAGGTTTATTTTGAATCTGACAAATGTTAATGTTCATGCCTCAAGTTAATCATTCTCTTCGATTGGCTGTAATAAACATTATGCACGCTTAATAGCTATATGTGTAATATATTCCATGCCAAAAGCAGCTTTCGAGCTTTGGAAGGATGGTGGCAAAATTCTCCACTAGATTTATTCAAGTCTTTCACCCACTTGCTGTAAAACTGTCCAAGGCTCTTTCAGAGATTTGATTCATTGTGTTGTGGGGTTTCAGTACACTGTAGCCAAGAAATCTCAAAATGTATAGTCCAGCATTCTGTTTCCATTCAGATACCTCTGGGTATTCTAAAGCAGGAAACAATGAAGACAGCCTTTTCCTGTTTTACACCAGCATCTGGTACTGTGAGGTATAGTTCTCCTGAACATGGAAGTTTTATTTTAGCATTAAGCTATAGATACTGATATCTCTCTCCCCCATGAATTTGCTTAATCTTTTGTGTTTTTTTTTAAACAAATATCTAAACTAATAGCCATCACTGTGTCTTGTTGTGGTGATTTCCATTAGGGTGCAATCCTAACCCCTTATGTCAGTGCTTTCCAGCATTGACATAAAGGCAATGCAGCTCTGAGGTCAGGGAACAAACATTCCCTTACTTTGAGGAGGCCTCAGTGAGTGACACCCAACTGCAGGATGCAGCACATATCCCACTGGCACCACAACGCCAGTGCTGGAAAGCACTGATATAAGGGGTTAGGATTGCGCCCTTAGTTAATTATACATTGTGTACAGTAGTACTTTTTGTCTGTCCTAAACTTCCTGCCCATCAATTTAATCAAATTTTAGTACTTATGAGATGGAGGAAATAGCATCTCTCTCCACACTACTCATGTTGCTAATTAACTTTGTCATAGGCAGCTACCACATAATAAACAACAAATTACAATTTCTGAAGTGTTCCTAGTTGCCCATTCAGCCACATTATTGTTTCTAATTATTCATAAACAGAACAATTTGTCTTAACATCTGATCCAAGCGAAATGGAAGAGGTAGTATTCTGGGATCATAGTAATAGACATCATTTGAAAAAACCAGAACTCCCACATTTCTGGGTTCATGCAAGCCATGCGAGAAGCATGGCAGGGTTTTTGTTTTTTGTAGTGCAGAGGTGGCAACAATAGACCCAAGGTGGCATCTGGTAGTGTTCCTGATTGTGTCACCCCACGTGCATTCCACCCAGAGCTACCAGTTGCAATGGGAATTTTTTTTGGGGGGGGGGATCAAAATAGACATGTATATTGTCTTTCTGGTTTTTAAGTAAACAGAAGAGGGGAAATGGGTCAAACACATGAAGGGTGATGAGGAGGCTTTAGTACTTTGTCCTTCCCATGGTTCAGCTCCTGATCATGGCCCCTGCATATGTTATTTGTAATAGAAAGAAACTTAAATTGAAAGTCAACGGAAATGTTTTTTGTTCATTAAAAATAGCACCTGAGGGCAATATGATCAGGCTGAGAACCATGGTGGTGGCAGAGTTCTAAGGGCCCAATCCTATCCAACTTTCTAGTGCTAATGCAGCCATGCCAACAGGATGTGCACTGCACTCTGTGATGGAGGGGCAGTCATGGAGGCCTCTTCAAGGTGAGGGAACATTTGTTCCCTTACCTTGGGGCTGCATTGCAGATGCATCAATGCTGGAAAGCCAGATAGGATTGAGCCCTAAATCTGCACATGTTTGGACCACATTTGCCTCCAACGTTCCCACATGCTATTTACTTATAAAAAGATAATGCGTTTGTTAAGGTCCCATTTAATTTGACTCTAAGTTGCCTGTAACTACACCTGGATCATGATCAAACTCTTCAAGGTTTATCTAAGTATAGTTGTGGGACTGGTTGAGATATGAAAAGCTTTCCTTCCTCTAGATTTCCATGGAGTGTTTCCATAAAGTGCCTTTGGGACAGATTGTGGGCAAAAAAATATTTGGGCAGAACATTTTGTACATGATTTTTTTGTCCTGCTGTTGAAGCCCTCTTCAGTGCATTTATGTCGATTACACAATCACTAGTGGTACCCTGAAAGATATGTTTCTGCAGTCTGGCCTAGCACTTCTCTTCCTTAGGGGAAAAGATTACATTGACTTGATAGACTGTCATACTATCAACATTGTAACTTCAAGGCTGGAAGTCATTGTTACAACTGTCACATGTTTCCCTCTGAGATGTGCAGCAATATGCATGCCTGTCACATCAAACTTCCATCAGTAAGAAAGAGTTTTCGGAAGGATGAAATCCACAGAGTTCAGTCTTGTAGACAGGGACCTACAAGGCAAATCGCCCTAAATTCTGCTGTGGCTGTATGGGAAGGAACAAAGAGGAAAAATTTATCTTGGCTAGAGGAAAGCTCTCTACAGACCCTAACAATCTTTATCAGTCATTTTTTCTGATCCAGCAAGATGAATCCACATATATGGATTTGCTCTAGTGAGAGACAAAAGATAAGAAATGCTAAACAGGGCCAGTCTAGCTGCACTAGGAATCTGGTGGTTGCTTAGAGCAGAAATACTTTTTTTGTTATTCATAATATTTTTGTGGTTTTGTAATGCTTACACACAAAACTGAAACCCTTCCACTCCCATCTGGTGCCCCCTTGTCAGGTGGCCCCTCCAGCACTAGTAAACAGCACAGAAATATATTTCCAAGTAAACACACAAGTAAATGAAAAGAAATATATAGATTTGTAAATAAATAACATCAGCTTAATAGGAAGACACTTCTAAAATAATACAAGCATTGCATACAGTACTCCAGCACCACATCTCATATGAACCACAAAGTTCAGGACCCTGGACAGATCCCATGGACCAGATAACCTGTATCAATGTGTACAATTGAACTAATATATACTTCCTGGGCCTGACTACTCCTAAACCTCAGACCTTTCCTTTACACTGGAGAGCCCCACTGCTCCTCTGAGGTGCTTTGCATACCTGACAGCTGACAAACACCAGGTGAATTTTGAAAAGTCAAAAATGATTGTCTTTATGCAAAGATGGATACCCTACAGCTGGGATTTCGGAGGCAATAGGATAGAACAAGTAAAATCTTTTAAGTATCTGGGTATATACTTTCCTTATAACAGTCCTTGGACTATGCAGCAAAGGATGGCACTAAGTTTAACTAATGTTTCTGCCCAAGCCATTGCTTGATTTCTTTTCATAAAAGGGAATCAGTATGTCCCTGCTATCCTTAAGATTGTTAACACTAAGGTGATCCCCACAACTATTGTTTGGTGTTCCCCTTCGGACTGGGGACTTAAACAGTGTATTGGAATGTCCTCAGGGCAAATTCTTGCAGAAAATCTTTGGATTACTTGGATGTTTACCCTGTGCAGTGATGTGCAGTGCAGTGTTTAAACAGGGCAGTGTTTAATTGAATCTATGGACTGGCTGATTGTTACCAAATTTTGGCTGTGCATTCACTTCAGTTATGACACTGGCAGCCTTCTTTATTTGCTGCTTCTGGATCTGGTCTGACCATCCAGAGTGGTCCTCCTGCGAAAAAATCTTATTGTCGCTGAACTGTCCTTAGAGTCCTTGGGCATGCTTACCCAATGTGAGGTGTTTCAATGTGTTAAACATAGACATATCGATGTTGAAATGCAGAGTTTATACTGTGCAGCAGACAAAGTCTGCTACTCTATACATTTGACAGCCTCAGGACCCAATCCTATCCAATTTTCCAAGACTGGTGTAGCCATGCCAATGGGACATGCACTGCATCCTGTGCTGGGGAGGCAGTCACAGAGGTCTCCTCAAGGTGTAGGAACATTTGTTCCCTTACCTTGGGGCTGCATTTCAGTTGCACCATGCTGGAAAGTTGGATAGGATCAGTTGTGACCTACCATAAGGTCCAATGGGCCAAAAACCCCAGGCACCTCTCTAAGGCTCCTGACAGGGGTGGAAACTGTGCTTCCAGTTTTACGGAAGCACTGGCGTAGCTAGAGGGGGGGGCAGCACAGTAAGTTTTACAGGGAGCCTCCCTGCAGCGTACAAGCAGCTCCTCCCCCTCCCCTTGGGAGCCATTCACCTCTGTTTCCTCTCCCTGGCCCACATGGCTCTAAAGGGGAGGGGCGGAGCTGCTTGCATGCTGTAGGGAGGCTCCCTGCAAAACTTAGTGTGCCGCCCCCCTCTAGCTACACCAGTGTCCGGAAGCACAGTTTAAAGTGTCTGGGAACCTCACAGAGGTTTCCCTAATGCATTCCTGGGTCGTGTGAGGCTCTATGAGCCTCAGGTGAGTGGGGGGGGGGTGGATTTCTGCGTAGGGGGGCGGTGGTAGCCCACGGGGGTGCCATCGTGGACCTTTGCCCCGGGCACAGGGCTGGGGAGGTTTGCTGCTGGATAGCATTGGGCCCTCAGTCACCTTCGGCCATGTTCCCCATATCTCCAGTTTCTGAATTGTCCTCAGGAATGCAGAGCCTTTTCGTTAGCACATTTTAATATTCTGCCATCTGCTATTTTGTTTTGGAAATTCCAAAAGATTCCCTATGAAGATAGACTCTGTTCATGTGGATCGCATAGTATTGAGACCAATGTGAGGTCTTGAGACCATCATATGGATATGTGGATCACATAGTATTGAGACCAATGTGAGGATGATTGAGACCATCACCCATGTCTTTCTGTACTGCCCCCTCTATGCTGAGATACGCTCATGACATCTGGACTTCATGATGAGAACTGATTGGGGGTTGCTTGATCCTGCTAAGATTTCCTATATATTAAGTGATTTCTCAATGGAGAATGTCAAATGGGTGGTTGTCTGCTTGCAGCAGGCGAAGGAGCTGCATAGAAGGAAGTTCAGCTATGAATAAGTTAAGGTTATCGCTTGTTCCTTCTCTTATATTGTATG
This sequence comes from Tiliqua scincoides, assembly GCF_035046505.1. NCBI lineage: Eukaryota > Metazoa > Chordata > Lepidosauria > Squamata > Scincidae > Tiliqua > Tiliqua scincoides. The sequence goes on along the minus strand of NC_089825.1, from coordinate 66,803,567 downwards.
CATTATATATGCCAATAAAGGATTCTGAACTGAACTGCTCCTCTGACCTGAAGCCCCACGTTTGTTTGTTTCTGCTATATCCTGCTGGACATGTGGACTATAATGTTGAACAAGCTCTGGGTAGTGTGAGATCCTCAGGCGAAGTGATATAGGCTACTTAAACAAGTTAGACTCAGGAATTACATTCCTAGATGTCCCGGTTTAGGAGTCTCTGGCATGAGAGGCTCTGACTCAGTGTGTTCCTGATGGCTGGGCTCCAGCTTGATATTAGGGCCCAGGTCCAGTTCCTCCACACTTTCTGCCTTTAGCCCTCCTGACTCAACTAGGCACTCTCCCTTTGCAATCAGTGTCCAAGCTGCTGCTGCTGCTGGTGCACAATACTGAATAAAGGCAAAGACCTGATCTAAAGAGAAATACCTGTATGTGAAAGTCTCCAGTGCAAATGCCAGTGCAAATGCATTCCACATCTAGATGTGCAACAGCAGCATGGGGTTCACCATCCCAGCCCCTTTAACTAGCTGAGTATGCCTTTTGAAGTGGATGGGTATGCACATCCAAGGCCACTGCTTGTTACATGTGACTAGTTATATGCAACTAGAGTTGGATTGGGGAAAAAAAATATATGGTCCTGATTCTCTGTGCCTCTTTTGAACGTACGCACAGTGCACTGCTTACAGCTGCATTAGAACAGCATCCGCAAAGAGCATGCTTAGTAGAGAAGACTTGGGTGGTGAGATTTAGTGGCCTTCCAGAGATTAACACTGATGCATTTCAAGGGAGAAAATATTATATCGCATCAAAATTATAAAATCACAGGCATTTCCCTTATAGGCTTTTGCTGAAATTGGGGATGTGACTGCCCACTGAAATGTGCTTTTCTTACAGTTGTGCTCCTAGGAGGCTATGATGCTTTTTGGACTGATATGACTTGACATGTTTTTGATGGGGCAGTAAAGATGCTGATATTCCAGTCAGACATACATCACAGAAACCTTTGGGCTAATAAGATTCAGGGGCACTAGTAACAGAGAGAAATGTCTCTGAAAAGCAACCTGAATGAAAACAGGTGAGCATCTTGAATGAAGCTTCAAATGTGAATAAATAGAATAGCGATGAAGAGATAATTCCAAGATCAAAAATACTGAATGAGGAACACAAATGATGGGCAAATCATAATGAGAGGCTCATGCATACATATCAAGGGATGAAGGCAAAGTAAAAGCAGCAGAGAACAGAAATCATCAGTGTTATGAAGACAAGCTACTCAATGCTTACACAAGCTAAAGCTGGTCTTTAATCATGTTGATTCAACACTTCAGTGAAAAGACCACTGATCCTTACAATTAACAGCCCAATTCTATGGGCCACTTACTGCAGTGGATCTAGTGCTCCACTGCCATAAATCATTTTGCCAACTATAGCTGGCTTAAGTCTGAAGAGATTGAGGGGACAGGGCAGGGTGAAAATAGGGGATAGAATCTAGCGTGCATGACTGCCATTGGATCCACACCCTGCATCCTCTGATGTGTCCCAAGTTCCTTCCCTGAAATGCCTCATTACTCCCCCTTCCCATCCATTGCCTACCCCTGTTGCCAACGAACATCCTCTGGTGGTGCCGGGGTGAACCTGTGGCATGCTTGCACAGTGGCTGGCTATTCATGCTGGTGGTCCTGTTATTCTGCAGTGTCAAAGGAGAAGGCCTTCTGCTCATGGAATGCTAGGACTGGGCTCTGTAGGTGATATATACATCAGGTCATACCCGATGACTTTCCAGTTCTATGTGCTGTTTCACATTTGCATGTTCAACATGCAATGACTGCAACAAGAAGTGGTGCCTTATATGAGTGAATGAGCTAACCCAAGTCACAACTGCAGATAGAATTTCACATCTCTTTCACATTGCCCCCTAATAGAATGCCCTTCAGTGGAATAAATTGGTACACTCAACGATAAGTCGACATGTTAAGTGCTTGAATGGTGTGGCTTACAATTATTTATGTGCTGTGAATGTTAAATGCCCGAGTAGTGCAGGCAGCAGCTAAGAATAATGTCAAGGTATAGTGGATTACCACACCCCTGATCCCAGTACGAGGTGTGAATTGGTGGGATAACAAGAGCAGTTAAGTCAGAATGGAACCACAGATAGCAACTCAACAGAAAATGAAGTACGGTAGTCAGTGTGAATGTTAGCAACAAAGTAGAGAAGTAGATATAAAAAAGCCATTGTCTTCTTCACTTTGGCCTTTTCATATAATTTCCTTGCAGATAGGCAAGTTGTGGTTAAATGGGATCCTTTTTCATGAAAGTGCCCCCTTCTCATTTGAAAAAAAGAAACTACACAGGAGATGCTATTTAGTTTCATTGAATTTTGCAGCTGGGATTTCAATTTCCTCTAACAACCAGACTGTGTTATTTCCTTGCTGTGTCACTACACTTTGCTGTCATCATTTCCTCACCATCACCAAAGCTGGGTTCAAGGTATTTTTCTGTAATCAGACAGCTCTTTGTGCTTGTATATGCTTACTAAAGTATTTAAATGCACATGAGCTCTGAAAGGTGTTGTTTCTCAATGTGAGCACACAGGGGACCATGAACCTGGTCTGGAAAAACAACAACAGCAGCATCGCTCTTTTCTTTTCATCTTCTATGTTGCGACTTACAGTAGAAGTGTTTTCCACAGAAACATCTGCAGCAATAAAGCCCCTACCTGACCTCAGTGATTGCTCCAAACTATTCTGGGTAATGAACCCGACTGTTCTTGTTGCTTCCAGCTACCTCACCTGTTCTCAGAAGAGGTGGTTTTAGGGAGGGATTTGGGATGAACATACTCTGGCAAATACTATATGTTTTGCCATCATAATCCTTGAGAGTTTGATTCTGGGACTGTGTGTATTGCATTCTGTGCTTAAAGAAAATAAAAAATCTTGTGCCAAGGTAAACCAGATTCTGCATCAGGAAAAGCTGCATTCTGCAACTTGGGTAAATTATTTATTTATTTTCCACATTTTTATATCACCCTTCCTTCAGAGTGGTGTACACAGTTCCTCCCCTCCTTTTGTCCTCAGAACAACCCTGTGAGGTAGGTGAGGCAGAGAGTGAGTGACTGGCCCGAGGTCACTCTGGAAACCTCATGGCCAAGGAGGGATTTGAAATCCAACTTTCTAACCACTACACCATCCTGCATTTCATTATTTCTTGCTGTTGTGCATTACTCCTGCTAACAAATTCAGCAGGCTACTGAAGCACAGTGACTGACAGTTAGAAATCTTATTCAGCAAACTTTCTGGCTTCTGAAGCTTCAGCAGGCATTTCAAACCTACCTTTTAAACCAAAAGAGCTAGAAATTTGTCTTTTCTGAAATGACAACTGAATTCTATGCTAAGGAATTGTGGATGAAACTGCCGTATGCACATTCAAATATGTCATTCATTTTATACTTAAATGTCACTTTTCTGAACATGCTGGTCAAAGTGTATATGCTGGTCAAAATATATCATTCTTTTTATACTTAAATGTCACTTTTCTGAACATGCTGGTCAAAGTGTATATGCTGGTCAAAGTGTATAATCATTAGATATTTAAGAGCAACTGTTTTCAAGTGCTTGGGTAATGCCACCTGGTCCAGATTACATTATAACACGGTGAACTTTTTTTTTTTTGGGGGGGGGGTATTAGGTTGTGTAGGAATCAGTTACATGCTATGGAAAATCTTTCTCTGCACCTACATGCTCTTTGCTTGGCAACAAGAAAAAAATCCCTCCATTTGTTTAATTGGGTAAAAATATAGTGAACGGCCAGATCAACAGTTCATCTAGCACACAACTATTTATAGAGGATGTATGAATCCTACTGGATTCTTGAAATTCTCTGAGGCATACTGGAAGATATAACAGAGTCACTTCTGTGAAGGCCTTTGCTGAATAATGGGGTGGATAGTAGACAAGGACTATAGATAGAGTTGTGCCCTGATTCCCTCTCCCATCATCAATCAGCCCTCTGGATAAATAGAGGAACTGTAGACCAGGAAGGGTAAGGAGACCGTTGGAGCTCATGGTAAAAGACTGGTGCTGAATCTGACTGAACATGCTAGACATCTAGGAAGACTCAGAGCCCAATCCTGGGCTTGATGTGCTGGCTTAGCACTGGCGCGCACTGTTGCAAATGTGCCATAAGGCACATTTGCGAGGCCTAATGCCAGGCCAGCACCTGTGCTAGCTGGCTGGTGCTAGGCTAGTGCCAGGTGAGTGCCTGGCGTCCCCCACTCAGCAGTTGCATGGACCACCGAGTCGCAGAGAGAGAAGTGGGGGCTGAGAGGAGGCTGGGAGGAGTCGTTGCGGGGAAGGGGGAGGCAGGTGGAGGGCAGGGAGGAGGCGTGATGGGGAGGTGGGAGGCAGGAAGAGGGCGGGAAGAGGTGTGTTGGGGGAGGGAGGGAGGCGGGACTGGTGGAGCTCTGCTCCACCGGATCCTGAGTGTTTGTGTGGGGATTGCCACCTGACACGAGCGCTCTTCCCTCACTGCCAACCTTTTGGGTATCAGGTAGCCCCATTGCAGGGCTACTTCCCTTACCCAGGGGAAGGGAACCCAAGTCCCCTTCTCCTGAGGTGCCGTCCGCAGCTGCCTGAGGCATGTAGGATGCGGTGGCAGCTGTTTTCAGTGCCACAGAAGCCGTACTACCCGGGAGCTCAGGATTGGGTTGTAAGGTGACAACTGAACATGAAGTGTGGAGGTTGAGGCAGAGGCAGGCATACTTGGCCTGTCTCCAGTGGGTGCAAATGAATTGTATTTCAGATGATTGATTGCTTCCAGATGCTTCTTTCCCTGGTTTTGAATGGGAAGGTTGTCTTGGGAAACTGCCCAATCAGTTCCCCAAACAATGAACTGTAAGGTGTGGTCCAGAGCTTGAGTTGCCTGAAGACTGCTTGAAGCTAAGCAGGAGCAGCCCGATTGTGCCTGGTAGACTGGAAGTAAGTGATAAACTGTCATGACCCTTGGTGAGAGAGAGGAGTTGCACGCCTAGGTGAGGGGGTGGACTGGAATGCTGAGAATGTCTGTGACAAAGAGTGACCGACTGGAAGATCTTCCGCTTGGCATAATTTGTGGCTATCTGCAGACACTCGGGGCATGTGTTGTGCAGCTAAAAGAGATTACTACACCGTGCAAGGAAAAACATCTGGAGACTGAATGGTTCTATGTACAGTACAGAACAATATTGTAAAGACCCTTATCAGGCATAGGACAGCTTGTCAATGTAAGCCACCTTGAGTAAAAGCTGATGAGAAATCTGAGGATGAGAGAGTATATAAATAAACTCTGGGGGAACATTCTTGAATGGAAGCAAGGGAGCAAATTTTTTCAAAAGGTCTTTCCCTTTAGGGTATCCCCGATTCCTTGGTTGAAAAGCGGGACTACAGAAAATGGAAAGGGAAAGTCTTCTGTAAATGGCAAGACAGGGAATCACAGTCTAGTACATGCACAAAGAAGTAAGTATCCTACCTGAGAAGAGAAGTCACTGCAAACAGGAAATGCCTGTCCCTTTCAGTGGCCAAGTGCTGCTGAGATTTCTACAGACACAGGAAGACTGCTGAGGGATGACTGCCAGCGTGGGAGGAGGGCCTAGTGCAGCTTGGGCCTCAAAGAAAGACCTGGATGTAGTTACAAATCCCATGAGTTGAAAATAGTCACAGATATATTTCCCCCTGGAATAAATGCACCTTTGGTTTGGGCCTTATTTCAGGCTTGTCTCTTTCTTGGGTGAGACATTGTATGTATGGTGGTCAAGCAACTTCAGATACTTCTGGATGAGGTGCCCTTCATCTTTTACAGCCTGATATCCAACCTGGCTATGGCACTGGGACAACCTGATGGATAATCTGCACTGAAAAACTAACAAGCGGAGTTATTTTCTATTTTGTTTTCTTCTGGACTTGTCCATAGCGTTCCACACTGAGCACCATAACATCTTGTAATTGTTAGTAGTTGGGATTTCTGGTCTCACCAAGACCAAGTAAGACCAAGGACTTAACCTCTGTGCAAATTTTGATTCTGTGTGAGCAGAGAAAAAGGCAGAATGTGGTTTTTAGCTGCAATGTTCAGTTTCTGGAACTTCTCAACTTTCATTTCAGTTAAGCAGGTTTCTAGTCCTTATGGCTCTGAAGAGATGCTTGAAAGTGTGTTGACAATGTCTCAAGCACCAGAGGAATGGCTGAATAAGATGTTCATTGGTTAGATGTGGGACCTTGGTGACCTCAACTGCTTATTGTTCTGCCCCCATGAGAAATAAAACCTGATTGGATTATGCAAAATTATGTGTCATGTTTTCTATTTGCATAGCGTGTCCATATAGTGGAATTCCTTAGAGCAGAATTTTGATTGCCTGGGCGCAGAGTTTTATTTCCTTTTGTCCAGGGTTGTATAGACAGCCCTGCTTATCTATGCAATGCATGTGTTCTTCCTCTACCACTCAATTATGGTCCTTTCCTTGCAATGGGAGCAGTCACACTCCCTCCATTTCTTTCATCCCATTAAGTGTCTCAGCTGCTTCTTGCTTGCTCGTCTTGGAAGGATGCAGCTTAGCAGTTTTGTTAGAAGCTCCTGGCACTGAGGGTGCACTCCCTGTTTTGAGGGAATATTAAATGTTCAACATTTTCTGTCCCCACCCCACCCCACCCCCTGAAGATTTCCCCATCTTCTCAGCCTGCAGCAGGTGAAAATGGGCTCCACTTGCAACAGGAACGGTTTCATTCTTTAGCATATAATTTGTATTCTTAACCCTTATTTCATCTAAATAGGTGACAGCAGCTGTACGGGAGGAATTCTGTTCCTCAGATGCCCAGCTCAATTACTGTTAGTTCCGCCAAGGGAGCAGCCGCATAACTAGTTCCCATTCTCCCAGAACACAAAACCCAAATTCATTCTGACTGGCCCCCTTTCACATTTTAATCACTCAGTGAGGGGGCAGCAATGATCTATAGCTCCCAAACCGCTCTCTGATCAGCACCAGCTCTCCCTTTGGCTTGATGATAGAATTTCATTACATTTTAATAGAACTTTCATGTGAAGCCCAGCTTGTTCCTGCAACAATTTTCTTGTCAGTCCTTTAAAGAGGGGCAGCATTTTTTAAGTAAAATAGAGGAAATAGACTGAAAAGCAAAGGGGGGAGCTTCAAATGTCTACAGTAGGTGACAGTCACACCAGTCCCCTAGAGAGGTCAGTATGTATTTAGGAGCCATACAACATATGCAGATGTACGACAAATGGACAGTCATGATAGTGTGCAGTTTTCTCTTTTCCTGGTTGTGGATCTGATGGCATTAAAAAGGTGAGCCTAAACAGAATGTACACCAGCATGAAAGTGATTCTTGGGGCTGGTTCACACTAACATGCACATCACTTGAATTTCCAGTGCTTGATGAATGGCAACTGCATGTGTGACTTGACTGGCCTGTTTCTGATGCGTCATCTGTGATAACCTGATTCACACACGCAAGCCATGATTCAGCATTGCAGTATTAAGTGAAAAGCATGTTTGAGTGAATCAGGCCTTAGGTGGTACCATTAAAAAAAAAACAAGCGCGCGCGCGCACACACAGAGAGAGAGAGAGAGAGAGAGAGAGAGAGAGAGAGAGAGAGAGAGAGAGAATTGCCTGGTCTTCATATTACTACCTGGCAATACTAGAAAGAAGGGAATTGGTCAAACGAGTTAATAAGCTCGGAGGACATGTTTTTCAGTGAGTTGGAAGGAAGCTAACAGAAGAATATTTACTGCTCAAACCCTGGATGACCTCTCCCAGCAGCATCATGTATATATCAAACAGCATGGGATACATCAAGGTCTTCCATGACAGGATTCTGAGGGACCCCATAGACCAAAGGCCAAGGGGTCCAAAATGAGTCTCCCAGCCCCAGTTTCTTTGATTTATCATCCAAAAACCAGGGGAGTCAGTGCAAAAGGTGCCCCTCAACCCCAAACTAGCAGGGTGACCCAGAAAGATACCATGGTTGATGGTATTGAAAGTCTCTGAGAGGTCTAGCAGAACAAAACAGAGAGGTACTTATTCTGTTCAGTTCCTGGCATACATCATCCATTAGGGTGACAAAGGCAGTCTCAGCTCCAAAACCAGGTCAGCTCCCAGAGTGGTAAAAATCCAGACAATCGGTTTCATCCAGGAAACTCTGAAGCTGGGTCACCACCATCTGCCCAAATAAGAATGGCAAATTGGATACCACTGTATAATTACTTGAGCTGATAAAATCTACAGAAGGTTTCTTTTTTAAGTAGAAGTCTTATAATGGCCTGTTTTAAAGCTGGTGAAACCTTGCTCTTCATTAGGAAGCCATTTATCGTCTCTGTCACTCAAACAAGACTCCTCTAGCAAGACTCTGCTAGCCTCCTTTAAGTAACCAAGTAAGGCAAAGGTCTAGGGAACAAATGGTTGGCCACAGACTTCCATGCAGCATGCCACAACAGGCTGAAAACGATCCATTAAAACAGGACAAGCAGGTGCCGAAGACACATCAACAGGATCTTCTCTTCAGGTAAAAACAGATATGAGTAATGTTATCAGCAAAGTATCTTGCAAGCATATCACAGTGGGCTACCAATAGTTTGTCCTTGCCTCCTAAGAGGCCAAGATATTGAAGGCCCTGAAAAAGCTCTGCTGGATTGCTTTGAGCTGATGCAATAGGAGCAAAGAAGTACACTTTCTTTGCTGCGGTCACGCCCCCCCCCCCACAGAGTAGACTTTAAATGGGATCCAGCCACTGTTCAGTCAGATTCATCATGAATCTTCCTCCAAAGTCACTTCAGCCATTTTTAGAGGTGCATATCATCTCGAGCAGGGGTGCCCAAACCCCGGCCCTGGGGCCATTTGTGGCCCTTAAGGCCTCTCAATGTGGCCCTCAGGGAGCCCCAGACTCCAATGAGCCTCTGGATATTTGTTGGAGCCCACACTGGCCCGATGCAACTGCTCTCAGCATGAGGGCGACTGTTTGACCTTTTGTGTGAGCTGTGGGATGAGGGCTCCCTCCACTGCTTGTTGTTTCATATCTGTGATGCAGTAGCGGCAGCAAAGGAAAGGCCAGCCTTGCTTTGTGCAAGGCCTTTTATAGGCCTTGAGCTATTGCAAGACCTTCATTCATTCATATAAGTTCATCTTTAATATATTCATTTATGTAAACTTATGTAAATTAATTCAAATTTTAAATGTAAATTAATTCCCTTTTTTCCCCTGGCCCCCGACACAGTGTCAGAGAGACGATGTGGCCCTCCTGCCAAAAACTTTGGACACCCCTGATCTAGAGGCAAGCATCACAACAATAATGCACAAAGCATCTTATTTTGCTTAGAAAAAAAAAATCAATCTTGCTAAAAGGACTCTCAGGATCTTGCAATAAAACATTAAAAGAAAGATACTTAATCATCTGAGAGGAAGAGTAATCAAAAGAACTGGTGGCGCATGCAGGAGAAAAATTAAGTATTCAAGGTCAGAAATACTGTATCAGTCATTAACATGTTGACTTTTTAAAACTCTAGAGCAAATATTTGCACACAAGCTCAGATACCTCTTCAGATTCAAATGGTGTGCACTGTCAACAGGAGAAAGGTCAGGGAGAAGAGGAGAAAATAGTTTGGCTGGAATAACCTATGCACCTTGCTCTTTTCCTTAATGCCGGAATCAATAGCATATGATTTTTCTTCCTGTGCACCATAGTTGGTGTCCCAAACCATGCTGCTACATCTTCACTGCAAACTCACATTAGTTGTATTCCACAGTAACCATCATGGCTTCTTCCATAGAATTCTGGAAATTGTGGTGATGCAATGAATCTTAAAATGGTGAGTGAGCATCAGATTCCAACTGTAACTGATTGCATGCCATTCCTGACTCCATTTCAGATTAGACCTCAGACTGTTCCAAGCCTAGAGATTTCAGTCCCTGTTACAGTCTTTCCTGGACTTCTCCCAGTTGGGGATCTAGGTGCCCAGTCCTCTCTGGGCAGGGCCTCTGAGAGGAATTTTGGCAGGGGGTACAAAGTTTCTTTTGGGCCCCTTCCCAAAGGGGGAGGTGTATTGGAATCACGGAAGATCTGGTGAGGTGGTAGAATGTGGTGTCTGCAGTGGCCCCTTTAAGAGTTAAGGCCTGGGCTTTCAGCAAAGGGTGTGCTGCACAGCTGCAGCCACTAGAGGCAATGAGGTCCAGAGGGATATAAGGAGCACCTGAGGCAGGAAGGGTTGGTGGGTTGTAGAAGCAGTGCAGGTTGGAGAGGAGACTGACTGGACATTGACTCTGGCTTGGCAACTGACTTACCTGGAATCTGACCTCGGACTGTGACTCAGCTTATTGACTCTGGACTTTAGCCTGGATACTCTGACTGACTTTGTGGTTAACTGACCTACTGGACTGTTGACTTACGGCTCTGCCTTGTGGACTGACCTTCTGGCTAATTGATTATCTGGCTAACGGACTACTTGAACAGGCTGTGGAGGGGAGCTGAGGTGTGCTGCTATACCTGGAAGGACTGCTGCCTTAGGAACTGGGTCCCTGCAGTTTAAACAGGCAAGCTACCCTGGTGGTGGAGTCTAGCAGTACTGCAGTAGAGAACTGGGGCCATTGTTGGGGAATGAAAGGGGAGCTAATTAACTTAGAGTGGGCATAAGTTCCCTAAGTGAGGCTTGGATTGGGAATCTGGCAGGGGAGGGGTCAATGGGGGGGAGGGCAGTGAAGATGGGGTCGATGAGTATAATAAATAAAAGATGATAACAAAGCACATTTGATTTGAACATATTTTTTATGCTATAATGCAGATGAGAGAGAACAATACAGATAAGGAGACAGAATTCACTTTGAAACATCATTTTATATTAATATGCAGATATGATAATCAGAAGACATAACTATTATTAAGAAACTTACAGTGCAATCCTATTCATGTCTACTTGTAAGTAAGCCTAATTGTGTTCAAAAAGGCTTACTCCCAGGAACACATGTATAGAATTGTAGCTTTAGTATTTACTTTGCAAAAAGAGCTTTCCTGGCCTTTTTCTGTGCAAAGTTTTGAATTGCAACATGGAAATTAATTGTTCTGGCAATGCTTGATTTGATACTTAGCCTGGCCAAATCCACAAGATGTCCCTGAGACATTGTAGATCTTAAATAACTTTTAATTAGCTTTAGTTTGCTAAATGACCGCTCTGCAGAAGCTACTGTTGCTGGAATTGTTAACAATATTCTTAAACTAATACAAACATTTGGAAACAGGTCACTGAGTTTGTATTCTGTTCACAAGTTCAACAGAGCTAATGGTTTTAATTGTGCAGTTCCAAAACTTGCTTTATGCACTGATGGTAAAAGTTCCATTCATAACATACTTTTCTATTTCCTTTCGAGGTGGAAACTCAGTTGTGATATATCCAGTGTCAAGGTCTACATTATGATCACTCCTCTCTCCTTCCAAATTCACTTTCACATGTATCTTTATGTCTACTTTGTTTTTAGCAGATAGCAGCTGACACGGGCAACATCAAGGGGATGTATGATGGTATCAAGCAGGCCCTAGGTCCAACACAGAAGAAAATTGCCCCTCTGAAGTCTGCCACAGGCGAGGTCATCCAGGATCGGGCGCAGCAGATGGAACGCTGGGTGCAGCACTACTCTGAGCTATATTCCAGAGAAAATGTAGTCACCGAAGAAGCACTGAACAACATTGAGTGCCTGCCTGTGCTGGAAGAGCTTGACAGTGAACCAACCCTAGAAGAACTTCACGTGGCCCTGGACTCCCTTGCCTTTGGCAAGGCACCTGGAAAAGACAGCATCCCTGCTGAAGTCCTAAAATGCTGCAAAGAGATCATCGTCACTGAGCTGCATGAAATCCTCTGTCTCTGCTGGAGAGAAGGTGGAGTACCTCAAGACATGAGGGATGCAAACATCATCACGCTGTACAAGAACAAAGGTGACAGGGGTGACTGCAACAACTACCGCGGCATCTCTCTCCTTAGCGTTGTAGGAAAGCTGTTTGCCCGAGTTGTACTAAAGAGGCTCCAGGTACTTGCAGAGAGCGTCTATCCAGAATCGCAGTGTGGATTCCGAGCCAACAGGTCCACCACTGATATGGTATTCTCCCTTAGACAACTGCAGGAGAAATGCAGGGAACAACGACAGCCACTCTTTATAGCCTTCATAGATCTCACAAAGGCTTTCGACCTGGTCAGCAGAGACGGCCTCTTCAAGATTCTCCCCAAGATTGGATGTCCACCCAGGCTCCTCAGCATCATCAGATCCTTCCACAAGGACATGAAGGGCACTGTTGTCTTCGATGGCTCCACATCAGACCCTTTTGACATCCGAAGCGGAGTGAAGCAGGGCTGTGTTCTTGCACCAACCTTGTTTGGGATTTTCTTCGCTGTCCTGCTGAAGCAGGCCTTTGGAACTGCAACAGAAGGCATCTATCTCCGGACCAGATCAGACGGAAAGCTCTTCAACCTCTCCAGACTGAGAGCAAAATCCAAAGTCCAGCTGAAATGTCTGCGTGACTTCCTCTTTGCCGACGATGCAGCTGTCACTACCCACTCTGCCAAAGATCTCCAGCAGCTCATGGATCGTTTTAGCAAGGCCTGCCAAGATTTTGGACTGACAATCAGCCTGAAGAAAACACAGGTCATGGTTCAGGATGTGGACTCACCTCCCTGCATTACAATCTCTGAGCATGAACTGGAGGTTGTCCATGACTTTGTGTACCTTGGCTCAACGATCTCCGACACTCATTCTCTCGATGCCGAGCTAAACAGGCGCATCGGTAAAGCAGCTACCACGTTTTCCAGACTCACAAAGAGAGTCTGGTCCAACAAGAAGCTGACGGAACATACCAAGATCCAGGTCTACAGAGCTTGCGTCCTGAGTACACTTCTGTACTGCAGCGAGTCATGGACTCTTCGCCCACAACAGGAGAGGAAACTGAGCGCTTTCCACATGCGCTGCCTCCGACGCATCCTCGGCATCACCTGGCAGGACAAAGTTCCAAACAACACAGTCCTGGAACGTGCTGGAATCCCTAGCATGTATTCGCTGCTGAAACAGAGACGCCTGCGTTGGCTTGGTCATGTCGTGAGAATGGATGATGGCCGGATCCCAAAGGATCTCCTCTATGGAGAACTCGTGCAAGGAAAGCGCCCTACAGGTAGACCACAGCTGCGATACAAGGACATCTGCAAGAGGGATCTGAAGGCCTTAGGGATGGACCTCAACAAGTGGGAAACCCTGGCCTCTGAGCGGCCCGCTTGGAGGCAGGCTGTGCAGCATGGCCTTTCCCAGTTTGAAGAGACACTTTGCCAACAGTCTGAGGCTAAGAGGCAAAGAAGGAAGGCCCATAGCCAGGGAGACAGACCAGGGACAGACTGCACTTGCTCCCGGTGTGGAAGGGATTGTCACTCCCGGATTGGCCTTTTCAGCCACACTAGACGCTGTGCCAGAACCACCTTTCAGAGCGCGATACCATAGTCTTTCGAGACTGAAGGTTGCCAATACAAACTTTGTTTTTCATTTTCATTTTTTGCATCTGCCTCTTTATCAAAACTCTGTGCAGAAGCACCCAAATCAATTTGGGGATAAGGCTTTCAACATCTTCTTCCTGTTCTAATTCTACAGGTGAGCTCAATGGAGAACTCTGTGCATGTGAAGCTGCACCTCACCCAAACCAAAATAGTGTTGGTTGACCCCTTCTATGAGTTTCATCTCGTTCTTTTTTGTTTTTTCTTTTCTGGGCTCCTGATTTATGAGAATAAGACATTTTAGAGACAGACCAGACTGAAGAGAAGCCACAATTTTTTTTTTTTTCAGATGTTGAAAATGTTGAGGGAATATTTAGGATGCCAGCAGGCCACAAGAACAGATCTCAGCCCCTCTCTTACAGCTCAGAGCACAGGTTTGCCTTGTGTACTAGTGCCCAAGCCCAGTAGGTGGTGCTGCCTCTTAGCCTTGTGGGAGTTGGAGGCCAGTTCATAGTGCCTGCTGCTGCGCTCTGGGCCTCTGAGTTCCAGCACTCTTGGATGAGGCAAGCCTGCATGCCACGCAAAGCTCTGAGGGAGAGGCGCAGGCCCAGTAGGCTGTAGCCTGCTGCTTTGCCTTCTGGGACTTGGAACTAGTGTCAGCGTCCTGTCTCCCGTGCAGCAGTCTGCTGAGCTCTCAGGAGACTGTACTGCTCCGGGCCCCCTCCTCTAGCTCCCGGGCCCGGGTACAAATTACCCCCTTTACCCCCCTCTCCTAGGCCTGTTTCTGGGTCCAATGCAGAATCCCCCCAGAATCTTCTGGATCCTATGTATAGCCCCTCCTATTGGAAGCCTGGAGCAACCACTTTTGGGCCAGTGGAGCTGTTGTAGAGGAGCTGCCTGAAGAAATTCTGAGAGAACTGGGGAAAGAAGATTCTGGGAGGGGAGGGTGGAAGATGGATCGAGAAAGAGAGTGTGTGGTTGAGAGTGAGAAAAGGAGGATTCTGAGACAGTGGTGATGGGGGGGCACAGAGTTATGTGTTGCAGGGTACCTCAACAAACCCTGCAAGCTGCCCCTTCCCCTCACCATTGGAACAATTCTGGGTGCCTGGAACAATGTGAAGGAGATGCCTCTGTGTTGCTCTTGCCACCAGGAGTGGCTCTGATGGTGAGGGGGATGGGGAAGGGCAGCTTACAGGGTGTGTTGTAGCATCCTGCAAAACTTAGCGCTGTGCCCCCCCCTCTGGGAATACTACTGCTCTGAGGAGACTGAGCAATTATGAAGTAGCAGATCTCTGCATTTACACAGCGTCTAACAAGTATTGGATTCAGCACTGATTTAGGAGACATGTAAGTCTGCAACTATATTCTAGCCTGGGGATGGAATAAGTACAATATCTCAACTCTAATTTGAATCCTTGATTCACCTATGAAAAACTAATTTGTGGGACACTATTTTCACCTTTGTGTAAAGACTCATCCTAAAAATGGTAAAGATGTTTTATACAGTAGAACCCCCAAAGTTGACCACCTCTCTATACTGACCATCTCCTTAAATTGACCTAATTTTCACAGTATGGACAGACACTGCATATACACTATGGGAGACCAACCTCTCTATATTGACCACCTCCGTAAGTTGTATCTTGACCACTTTGACCATTGCACAGAGTATTAATTTACCCTCCGCAAGTTGCCCACTGAATGTGATACTGTGGGCCAGTGTTTTGTCTGGTTTGTCCCATCTCGGAAAAGCAAGAAGCCACGCAACAATCCCTTCCCTACGCCTGCTAGCACATGTGCAAAAGGTTTTTTTAATAGGTGGGTGCACTGCGCATAGCCGACAGACCTGCGCTGGCTGCTGATTGTACCTGGACATGTACCAAGTTGTGAGGGACATGAGGTTGCTTGTGCATACTGTAGCCACTGTCCTTTCACTTTGGTTCCCATCACCAGTGCATTACTTTACACTTATATTGAAACACTACTGCTATTTTGCTGCCTGTTCTCCTGGTTTGGAGAGATCCTTCTGGAACACTTCACAATCTCTTCTGGTCTTCACCACTCAGAAAAGTTTAGTGTCATCCACAAACTTGTCCACCTCTCTGCTTATCCCTGTTTCCAGGTCATTTATGAAGATGTTGAAAAGCACCAGTCCCAGGACGGATCCTTGCGGCACTCCACTTTCCACCTCTCTCCACCTTTTTTGTCAATTGCCCATTGACACCCACTCTCTGTTTCCTGGTCCTCGACCAGTTCCCAATCCATGAGAGGACCTGTCCTCTTATTCCCTGACTGTGGAGTTTTCTCAACAGCTTTTAGTGAGGGACCATATCAAACACCTTCTGGCATTTAGTGAATCTGAGGAGACCCAGTGGAGGCCAGGCAGCCTAAATAAAAAAGTGTTTTTGTTTTTTAGCTGTTGGGGCTATGTAACATGCTACATGCTATGGGCTGGCAAGAGATAGCATTGGTCTGCCTGTCTGCTATGAAATCAAGTATTTTGTTTTTTACTTACAAGTTTTTTTAAGCTTATGAATTTTCAGGTTTTTTTTTTAAAAACACTGATTGTGGGCTGTTTATTCTCTGTCTCTTGATATAGATATAGATGATATAAATAGTAAGCATCACAAGAGGATCAATTCTCATTGATATTTGCAATAAAACTTTTTAAAAATCCAATCTAAATAATAACTTGGCCTTGCATTTGTTGTCCTGGGAGCTAAACATGATAATATTTAAATGCCTTTTTTCCCCATACATTGACCACCTCCCTATGTTGACCAATTCCTCTGGTCCCTTGGGTGGTCAGCTTAAAGAGGTTCTACTGTATTGTTTCCTTTGCTTACTCATTTTCATTTTCTAAGCCTTTTAGATAAATCCTAGTTTAATGAACAACCCAATCCTAACTTGTGCTGAAACAAGGAGGCTGGCAGGCCTGCCCCATATCCAGAGCAAGACTGGGGCCCAAAGAGGCTCAGTGGTTAAGGGGAAATTGCTTCCCCTTAACCTGGGTAGAGCCACAGCAGCCCCAACGGGGCTACTCAGATCTGCGCCACCTAAAGAGGTGGTGCAGATCCTAGCAGTCTGGAGCTGTGCTGGTCTGCCCAGGAATAGGGTCAGGATCCGGCATAACTGGTCCCGCCCCCTGTTCTCCTGCTGCCCACCCACAGGCTTGACCACTCCCGCTCTCCCTCTGCCCCGGATCACCTCCCTCCCACTATCCCCATGCCCCCTGGCCCCTGCACTGACCTGGAAAGGCCAGCGCAAACATACTGGTCCTGGGGTTTGCTCTGGTGCAGGGAGGCCGGTGCACATCCTCGTGCCAGCTTCCTCAACTCACAAGTCAGCACAAAAGTGCTTTATAATAACTTAATAATAATAACTTTATTTTTACCCCGCCTTTCTCCCCGAAGGGACTCAAGGTGGCTTACAACATATTAAAACAATTTAAAAACAAATAAAAACATATTAACACATCATAAAAAACAGCAGTCAGAGTAAAAAAAAATAGGTAAAAAGAGCATAGAGCAGCAGCAAGTCATAAAAGAATCAGGCCTGTAAAAAATATTAAAAGATGTTAAAAAGATGTTAAAAGGCCGAGAACTCAGAAGGCCTGTTTAAACAGAAGGGTCTTCAGGCCTTGCCAAAAGGTCTCAAGAGAGGGAGTCATTCTTAAGCTTTATGACACTTTTGCAACCGTACTGGTCTGGCACAAGGGACTTGCATCAGCCCAAGGAGTGCTCAAGATTGCACCCTAAGTTGCCTAATGGTGTGTGCTCCCCAATAGCCTTTAAGGAAGTGTGGAGGCTAGTAGGCCAGCGGCATCATGCATTAATTACGGCCTTGGGGAGATTTCTTCCCCTATCCTATAAGATCCTCAGGTTCTACTCTTGTCTCCCCACATTCAGAAATTATAGTAGAGAACGTTGGGATTTGTTTTCAACAGTCAAAATAGTTCAGGTCTGCCCACTACTAGGCAATTGTAGTTTGAGAAGGGATGCTGCAGAGATTTTGCAGAGTCCTTACCCTTACTGAACAAGTTCTCTGGGCAGAAGGAAGGACTTTTGAGCAGGGTTGAGTCACGACTTGGATGACTTGGACTCAAGTTGCGAAACAAGTGTTTTTCATGACTTGAACAGACTCGAGTCATGCATGTCAAAAACTTGGGTATTGACTTGGGAGTTGGGGGTTTTACCCTGAAAATGAAGACTCAAATAGACTTGAGTCAAGATTCGCTTTTGTATGTGCTTGTGACTCTGTTTTGTGTATGTGCTTGCTTCTTTATTGCCGCTTCCGTGACTCAACTTGTTTTTCGAAAGACTCAAACTCTAATCAAAATGCCTAGAAAAACAGCTCTGGATGAGTCGCGACGGCCACCTGTTATGACTTACAGGCTACTCGAGTCAAGGGGGCAGGGACTCGGGACTCGACTTGAGTTTTGGTGCTGTGACTCAGACATATCCCTGCTGTCGAGACACTTGAATTTGTAGTGTAGACTTGTCCTCTGCCCACTCCTTGTCCCTTGGCTATTTTAAGACAAAACCACAGTAGAATATGATGCTTTACTTGACTTAAAAGATGGCACTACAAGCCAGACTCTGTGATACTATTTTTGTGGGTGTCCATTTTCTCCCCTCCCATCACATATAATGGTGTGTGTGTGTGTGTGTGTGTGTGTGTGTGTGTGTGTAAATGCATTAGGCTTTGTTCCAGAAAGGAATATAAAGACTTATTCAACTCACAGACATGAAAAAGCTCCCTATGTGGTGGAATCATTCCAGGCTTGGGCACCCATTAGTTTTTTCTCTTGGATGCTATATCAAGAGATAAACTGATATGTTTATCTTTAGCTGCAGGCATAATTTTGGGGCATAGTTAGAAATAATTCAGTAGCAATAAAGCAGGGATCTATCTGGAGGTTTTTGGAGCTTGCCTTCCATGTCAAACAGGAACAATTACCCTGTGGTAAATGTCTAAAGAAAAATGTGTAATCTGTGCATCCTTTTGACTCCAAATGAAAGCAGAGCAGTGTCTTGGACTCAGCGATGCCAACTTGCTCTATGACATCCATTGTGTTCATTGTCTGCTAAGTGGCAATCAGTATGCAGAGCTAGACTGGAAGACTGGTTTTGTTCAAATATATGTTAACATGAAAAATAGAAGTAGAATAACTAGATATTTTACTAAATAATAGGCAAGTTAATGTCTAGGGGGGAAAAAATCAAACTCCAAGCATTTTTGGAAATCATCTACATTGTATAACAATAAATCATTATGTAGAATAATTGTTGGGGCCTAGTTAACGAGCAAAACAGAAAAATCAATATATTGGCAATTATACTTGTTAATATTTTGGTACTTTAATGAAAGTTTCCTTCTTGCAAGGAGTGGTTAAAGCAGACCTTTGTTCAGTAACCTCCTTCTCTAATAAAATCAAAGGACAGTTTTCTACACAGGGACCTTCTGTAGCACTCATTGCAGAGATTTTTTCTTTTTTTTCTGGCATCTTAGGTATAACCTTCTTTGCTAAAGGGCGGTGTAGGTCAGCTATATGAAGAAAGTTATCTTATAATGAAGAAAAGGTTCAGGTCTAGAAAATAAATCTTCCCTCCCTTTAAAAAGCTGGTGTATTTGGACAGAGCTAGAGAGCTCTGCTTCCTGGAGCAGAATGGAGAGAGGTTACTAACTTGAGGGAAAGGAGCTGCCATTTTCTTTCTTGAAAAAGTATTGTATATATTATCCCTAAGGAAGCTGTTATCCTACGCATTAGCTAAGTAAGGAGTGGCGACGATAGCACAGTGATTTTCAACCTTTTTCATCTCATGGCACACTGACAAGGCATGAAAATTGTCAAGGCACACCATTAGTTTTTTGAAAATTGACAAGGCACACCACACTGCCAGCTGGGGGTTCACATCCCCAGTTGCCCTACTATTAAAAGACCCTCCCCTAAATTCCTGCAGTACATTTGTGGACCATTTGTGGCACATCAATGAGCCACAGCACACAGGTTGAAAATAGCTGAGATAGCATGATATTCCAAATCTTATCTGGAACTTTTGGTTATGTCATGACAAATGTCCTGGAAATAGTTCTTACTTGTCCGAACCTAATCCTCAGACTCTGCCTCTTTTACTTCCACTTTAGTGGAAGTCAAACATATGACTGGACCAGGGTTGGCTTGAGGGCAGAACACTCACTCTCAGGCACAGAAATATCACCACCACTGCTTTCTGCTGTCACCACCTCATCAACCTCCCATCCTCT
Organism: Tiliqua scincoides; assembly: GCF_035046505.1. NCBI lineage: Eukaryota > Metazoa > Chordata > Lepidosauria > Squamata > Scincidae > Tiliqua > Tiliqua scincoides. The sequence continues at coordinate 66,783,817 of NC_089825.1, read as the reverse complement.
TACCTTCAAGCAGTGATTGGTGGCAGAAGTAATCCCTCCAAAAAATGACGCACACAGAGAAGGTGGTATTCCTTTTCTCTACCATCTTCCTTGTGCAGTCCCTTAAAAAAAAAAAAAGTGTAGGACTTGCTGGGAGTGATCCTGGTACATTCTGCACTTTCTATTTTATTTAAGGGTACCATATAAGGAAGGCAGTAGGGGGAAAGCCTGCCAACTTCCATGCAGGTCTTTTTAAAAATGGTTGCACATGAGGTAGCAGCAATGGCATTCCCAGAAGGAGGGCAAAAAGGTAAGTTTTGTAGTTGCCTCAATATGCCTTGGAAAAACACCCCTCCCCCTCACCTTCAGAACCATCCAGGGCAGTGAGAACAATGTGGAGGCATCTTCTCCATGTTGCTCTCATTGCCTGGAATTGCTTGGGATGTGAGGGGGAGGGGCTACTTATATGGTGCATTGAGGCACCTACAAAAGTCACCATTTTGCCCCCCCCCCGAGCGCCACTGGGTGGCAGCAACCAACCTCCCTACCCCCTTGGGCACACTATCAAGCATTTGACATCCTAATCCCTGTGAAATTATAAAGTGCTGGATGCTAGTTGCTAAAATTGAGGGGAGAGATTCAAATTAAAGAATTTTTTTTAAAAAAAGGTCAACTGTTTTATTCATATCAGAGTTCAAGATTTAAAATGTAGACTCCTAAATACTCAAATAGTCTTTTAAAAGTCAGGTTCCAAATACATAAAAAGCAAGAGAAAATTGATTCTGGGGTAATGGTTTTTTTACCCCCCCACAGGAATTATGATTTTGGGAAGATACCTTATCAGAATAAAAACCCCAGTCCGATGAGATCTTCCAGAGCCCATTTCTGCCCCAGACCATGCCTGCTTCTTTAAAATACCAAGCAAATTATGATATCTTGTTGACCCTTTCATGCCTTTTTATACGTACTTTCAGCTGTTCAGAATGTGCCTACCTTCACTAATAAAAAAGGCTGTACAGTACTTTTCATTTGAAACTCCAAAGGCTTTTTTATTTTTTTGCAGATTCTGAGGCTTCTTTGATACAGTTGGATCAAAATCTTTTTACCTTACGTGCGGAATATTAAAGGTTTTGTTAGATGTTGAGAACATGGCTGAGTGTAGTGCCTTCCCTGAAAAGTGCAGTGGCCTCAATTAGGCTGATGCATTTCCCATTCATTTGTGGACTCTGTTTTCCATGAACTCGGTGGCTTTATTTTTCCCATAGCCTGTAGATTTATATTGTAAGATTCAGAGTCAACTCTTATTTTACCTATTTACATGGGAGTGCTATTTCAAGCTGTTGTAGGGGAAGAAAAAAAAAAAGATTTCAGGCACAGGAGAAACAAGATTCATTGCAAATGTTCAAAGGTTTGCTCTTGGGTATTAAATTGCATTCCTACCCATGTACTGCCATTTTAAGATCATTTGTTGTGTTTTTTTTATATCACATTACCACCAGAATTAAGACCCCCCCTAAGGGATGATCACATTTTGCACTGCCCCCCGCCCCTTCGCTAAATGGCACTCCTGGGTTTCAATCCCACTTCCTGGGTGCCTTGTAGAATTTTGTTGTCAGACTACAGACAGTGTCAGTGGAGACAGTGAATGAATAAATGTTAACTTCTGGGGCATCGACTTTCTGGGATAATGTGGAAATGTTCTTATTGGTGGATTTCTTGCATGAAATAGAATTTTATGTTAATACTACAACTGCTACCCCCAGCATAGTTTGAGGAAAGGAAGAAATTCATGTGGTGGGGCAGGATTGTTCTGAGATGCACATTTTCATACATGAATTCTTAACAGCAAGGCCAAATGTTAAATGAATCACTTGCAAACAGCCAGTTTACAATCCAATCCTATGAGTCATTTGCAACAGTGGATCTCGCAATCCGCTGTCGTGTGGCTCAGCAATGGCACAAATGTTGCACCACCATCATGCATGATGGAGCCACTTGTAGAATTGGCTGGAGTTTCCATGTGCATACCAGAACCACTTGGACGCTCTGCTGCTCCAGATAACATGGTGGAGAGGTGGTGGTTGTTCATAGGCAGGGAGAGGGCTAAACCGGGGGGGGGGGGTGGTCCAATGGTGGGAGTGGGAGGACATCATTAGCAGTTAAGCATGCCAGAGCCTATCTCCCATTCCTGGCCTGGATTCACTCCCTTACTTTCCTTGAACTTATGCCAACAAATAGCTGGTGTTGGTCCATAACCCATTGGTGATCATGCGGCCTACTAGGGATAAGTAGAAGATATTTTAATTACCTCTCACTGTCAATTTGATCACCCCCACTCCCACTATAGCATGCAGCACTTACGCTATTGCAGGGTTAAGCAAACACTGGCCCGGGGGACGTTTGTGGCCTTCGGGGACCCCCAATCCAGCCCATGAGGAGCTCCCAGTCTCCAATAAGCATCTGGCCCACTGGAGACTTGTTGGAGCCTGCACTGGCCCAACGTGACTGCTCTCAGTGCAAGGGCCAACTGTCCAACCACTCATGCAAGCTGCAGGCCAAGGGCTGCTGCTTGCTGTTTCACATCTGTGAAGCAGCAGGGGCAGCAAAGGAAAGGCCAGCCTTGCTTTGCACAAGGCCTTTTATAGGCCTTGAGTTATTGTGAGACTTTCATTCATTCATATAAGAACATAAGAACAGCCCCACTGGATCAGGCCATAGGCCCATCTAGTCCAGCTTCCTGTATCTCACAGCGGCCCACCAAATGCCCCAGGGAGCACACCAGATAACAAGAGACCTCATCCTGGTGCCCTCCCTTGCATCTGGCATTCTGACATAGCCCATATCTAAAATCAGGAGGTTGCACATACGCATCGTGGCTTGTAACCCATAATGGATTTTTCCTCCAGAAACTTGTTCAATACCCTTTTAAAGGCGTCCAGGCCAGATGCCGTCACCACATCCTGTGGCAAGGAGTTCCACAGGCCAACCACACGCTGAGTAAAGAAATATTTTCTTTTGTCTGTTCTAACTCTCCCAACACTCAATTTTAGTGGATGTCCCCTGGTTCTGGTGTTATGTGAGAGTGTAAAGATCAATATAAGTTCCATCTCTATTATATTTATGTAAATTTTTCAAATTTTAAATGTCAATTAATTTTTCCCCCAGCCCCCAACACAGTGTCAGAGGGCTGATGTGGCCCTCCTGCCAAAAAGTTTGGATACCCCTGCTCTATTGGGACAGCTGCATGCTATGGACTAGCGGGGGATAGGACTGGGCCATCAATTGATTCAACTTTTATTCTGATTGATTTTTATCAATCAATTGATAAATTGATTGATTCTGATTTATTGATTTATTTATCAAAAAATAAAAGAAGCATTCCATTTGTACCAGTGCGCAGCCCTACCTTAAAAAGTGCTCAACAAATTAGCTAAGGTCGCATTCCTATGCACACTAACCTAGGAGTAAATTCTATTACTTCAGTGGGAGTTCCTTCTGAGTAAGCAGGCATAGGCTTAGGCAGCAATGATGCTCCCTTAGGTATGATTGCTGTTTGTTTTCTTCTTTATGTGTTGGCCTACTCAGCACTGTGAGTTACAGAGTCATAAATATATATGATCCTATCAGTCTTCAGTCCATTCTGAAGTTGCTTGCTTCTATTATTTTCTGAAGCTATCATTGAAAAAACCAAACTCATACTGGCTTGGTATGTAGGGGAATGTTGAGGAATAACAGCTATTACAATAAAGTCCCGTCCCCCCTTCAGACTGGAGATGGAAGATTCATTGCTTCATGGTTCTTTGCTTCAGTCATGACAAAATATGCAGTAGTTAGTTGTTTTTCCTCAGTTTGTAAGTCTTGCAAAAGGAGTATACAAATAAGGATACTTCAGGAATCTGTAATACTGATCCACTACAGTTCCTGTTGGTTATTGCTAGAGGCTCCTGTTCATTCACACATATTAATTGTCTATCAAAAGTACATTTGGATCCAAAGGCTCACAGAAACTTCCAGTAGGTGTGGTGTCAGAGATGTCCCACCTATCCAGGTTGACCCTGAAACTCTCTGAATCATTGGCATTGGCCCAATTTGCCAGAGGGTGGGCAAGAGACACCATGGGGGCCCCAGATAAGGGTTTTTACCAGGATGCTGGCATTGTCTTCTGCAATTGCTTGAGCAGTGGTCAATGTTTTAAAAGACAAATTTCAGACTTTACACCTATTCAGAAGACCACACCTCAGCTCTAATTCCATAAGGATATGAAAATTGGGGTATTTTCATGTGTATTTGAGCTCTGTCATCTGGATACAGAGAAGAGCAACAAGTTGATATTAGATTTTTGCAGAGAAGGACAGCCCAATCTTAACCAGCCTTGCGCCAGGAGAATAAGCACACACGCTGCTGCAAACATGCTGGAAAGCACATTCCTACATGCTGGAGACTTTGGCACTGGCAGAAAGGTCTGTGCCAGCCTGCCAGCACCGGTGAGGAATAAGTGATCACCAGAGTAGGTAAGCTCCTTGTGGTCTGACATAGGGGTAGGGTGAATATAAATATAGGGTGGGGGGAGGACATGGAGGGGGCAGATTGGGCCCAGGAGAGGACAGGATTGGTGACAGAGGCCTCCGTTATATCCTAGTCCATCTTCCAGGCCTGAACCACTGACGTGAGGCTACTCAGACTTGTGCCAGTGATCTTGCTGGTGCAAGACTGCGGGCTGCTGGGGCTCACTCTGGGGTAAGGGTGCAAAAGTCGCCTTCCCTTAGGGAGACCTTCAGCAGCCTATTCCCACACTTGATACACCAGAGGCCATTTTGGTGCCGCTGCACTGCAGCATGGGAATCTCGATAGGATTGTGCTGTAGGTGATGTCTTGCTTATTCCAAGAAGCTGTGCTTTGATGCAAATTAATTTCTTATAATAATTGTCAGAAACTTGGTGAATGTTTAGCTAGTTTAGCATAATGGGCATAGTTTTTCCACAACTCAAGAATAATTTTTCAAAGTACTTTCCAAATCCTCAGTAAAGGAACACAATTAACTCAAGTAGATTATTTCCTCTAAACAGTTGCTATGCAGCTCTTGATACAAGCTCTAAATTCATGCTGGGAAAAGTACTAAGGACAGTCATTACCGATATTAAGACGCTAATAGCCATTAATTTACAGTGCAATAAACAGAGTCAGAATTGGCAGGGTCCTTTGGGTAGTTAATTGCTCTTCTTGAAAAAAAATACTTTCTAAATTATCATATAATTAATTGCCTTTTGAGTAAAGGTAGCATTTGTAATGTCACAGTTGTGGATTAGAGTGCAGATAATGTCTTTCATGAGGGAGGGGTTGTTATATATTTAAGGATGAGGGGGGAAATGCAACTCAGGCTGTCAAGCTCTAGCTTTTTGAACGTAAAACATTGCAAATAAGTTGCAATGACCATTAATATTTCAGTAAGCAAGAATACCTGGGCAAAAAAGTCTTCATCTGACACCAAAATGCATCAGTGTTGGTGCCAAGTGAGTTTCCCTGCAGAAGGCATCCTATGTCTCAAGCACCATGGCTGAGGACTTCTTATCTCTGGTCACCACCTGCCTAAACTCTGGTTGCGGAGAGATGCAGAGGAGAATCTCTGATAAAGAACAAGTGCTCATGCAGGATCACGTAGGAGAACACAGTGCTTCAAGTGGTCTCAGGTCCCAGACACTTTGAATTGGACCTGTAAATGGACTGGCATGCAATGTAGCTGTTTGAAAACTGGTGAGATATATTCATCTCTCCCTGGCTAAGCACCCAGTAGCCACATTTCATTTATTTATTTATACAGGTATTTATATACTGCCTTTCTTGGTTATCAGATTTCTCCTCAGACTTTAATCCAAGGCGGTTTACATAGGCAGGCTGTTCTTAAATCCCCCCCCCCCGTAGGGATTTTTACAATTGAATAGTTCTAGTCTTTCATAGAACTCCTCGTTCCAGCTGGATTCCTTCCCGGTCTGGCCTCTCTCTGGCCCTTTGCCTCCCACGCTCCACTTGACGGCAACTCTGCCACCGAGGGTCAGCTCATCAGTATATCAGCATGTTGTCAGTGCTCAGATACTTCTGGTTGTTTTGAACTGGCAGCCTCGGATCTTCAGGCATACAAAGGCGGCAGCTCTACCAACTGAGCCAGACCTCCTGCCTAATTTTATACTAATAGAAGCTTGTGAGAAGTTTTCCAGGCACCCCCACCTACAAGGTATTGCCGTAATTCACGTAAAAGACTACTGGGACATGAATAACTGTGGGCGGAAGGGTTTGCAAAAGCCTTCGCAGCAGAACATGCCACAGATGCCACCTGGGCCTCCAGTGACAATGCTGGATCAATTGGTACCCCTAGGCTGTGCAGTCCATCCTTTACAGAAGTGCAATCGTATCCAGGGGTCCAGTAGAAAGGGGTGCTTTAACATTCTTCCTGAAACTTCCTGCACAGTAGGTTTTGGCCAACAACTTTTTATTTAAAGATCTTTTTCTCAAATTGTGAGAGGGTCCCCTAGAATTTAGAGTGTTTGAATCTATTCAGAGCCCCGTTTGGGCCTTGCTGTGAGCATAAGCAGGGTACTTGGCCAAAGTAGGCCCTATACTTGGCTGCTTGGGTCAGCATTTTAGAAGATGCCCCTTGAATGCCTTTTGTGTCTGTGTAAAAGAGGAAAGGGTGTTGTTGACTCAACTTGACCGCAGAAGTTGTTTTGCAGAGCTAAAACCTCAATAATAGGAAATTGCTAGCTTAATCGCAACTGGGCGGGAGGTCGGAGGAGAACAGGGACTTTTAGCAAGCGTGCTCTTAGCCAATGGAGGAAGGGGGAGATGGGACTTTTGCAGCTTAGAAAGATTTCACATATTTTAAAATGCCATATAACGAAGAGCATGCAGTGCAGAAAATAGAGTAGTGGGAGATGTGGGCAGGGGCAGAGCTTCACGTGATATGCTGTTTGCCAATCAAGAATGTAACCAATGCTTTGCAATGAGGATTTGTTCTGTATATCAACCCAAAGCCCCGAGAAATCAGGGTCACAGATTTTTGGAAGCTATTCCTCTGTGATCAGCAGCCGGCTGAAAATAAAAGCTTGTTTTCCTTGACCTCTTGGTGTCCACCTGCATCCTTGCCTCGACCTGCAACCAAATGACATTGATTGCCATTGTGCTCATTTCACTGCAGTTCCGTTACACCAAAAAGTCAAGGGCTTGACATCAATTGGCAGGACATCTATTTGAACTAATAGTTCACAGCCTTTGAAACAGTTACCAAAGAGTTTTTCAAAAGTATTTATTTATTTTTTCACATTTTTATACCGCCCTTCCCCCAAAGAGCTCAGGGCGGTTTTACACAGCTGCTCCTCCCTTCTTTCTTGTCCTCACAACAACCCTGTGAGGTAGGTGAGGCTGAGAGAAAGTGACTGGCCCAAGGTCACCCAGGAAGCTTTGTGGCTGAGGAGGGATTTGAACCTGGATCATCCAGGTCTAAGTCCACCTCCTAAACCACTACACCACCCTGGCTCTCAAGTAGTGTCTAAAATGTTATGAAACTGGAGAGTTAGGACATACTGATGAAAGCGATTCCCTGTTGACACATGGGGACACATGGACTCCTCTGTAGCACAAATGCAACCAAACTCCATGTTCACGCATTGAGAGGCCCAATGAGATTTGTTCACAAATTCCAATTTTGTAGGCTTTTCTTCGAAACCGACCACTAAGGTTCAAGATGGAGAGTTATATCCAAAGAAAGTTAGATCATCACTAAGGGCGCAATCCTAACCAACTTTCCAGCACTGGCATAGCTGTGCCAGTGGGGCATGTGCTGCATCCTGCAGTTGGGGGGCAGTCATGGAGGCCTCCTCAAGGTAAGGCAATGTTTGTTCCCTTACCTCAGAGTTGTGTTACCCTTATGTCAGTGCTGAAAAGTTGGTTAGGATTGCGGCCTAAGTGTCACTGAAACATGTGTCATTGATTTCAGTGGTGTTTATTCATGGCTGACTTTGGATATAATGTTGTCCAGGCATAGTGTCCAGGCATGGAGGCTGGGTTGGATAAGCAAAAGCTTATCTATGTCTCCTTACATTTGGAACCATATGATTGACAGGTCAGTGTGGGTCTCTAGGGCTTGTATTTCTGAAATTCTTCTGCATTGAAAAAACAACTTCAGATTAATGCAAAACAAGCAAGTCTCTTGCCAAATATAAAAAACTTGACAGGTCAACAAGGTCTCTTAATGAATTATTGTGAAATAAAATCTCAGGTAATCCTCACTTAAAACAAAGGTGTTGCCACGTTTATTAAGAAGATTAATGCAAAGGTGAATGGGAAAGGAAAGCCTTCTTTTAAAGTATTTTCTTGTTTAAACTAATAGTGTTTTCAGGATATACGATTGGATTATTCCTCCTCACATTTCTGCCTCAAGATGATACATAAACAGAACAGTGTGCTGTGTTGATAGTAGGAGGAAACAGCCTACATACAGTGTGCTTATATAATAGGAAGATTTAGAATGGACTCAGTGCTGGAAGGGATTCACTCCGCAATATTTGTAAGAAGGGATTTGCTGGATTAGATCATCCTGTTCAGACAACCTAGTACAACATGCAACCTCCTGATTTTAGAAATGGGCTATGTCAGAATGCCAGATGCAAGGGAGGGCACCAGAATGAGGTCTCTTGTTATCTCGTGTGCTCCCTGGGGCATTTGGTGGGCTGCTGTGAGATACAGGAAGCTGGACTAGATGGGCCTATGGCCTGATCCAGTGGGGCTGTTCTTATGTTCCAACAATGGTCACCTCGATATCTCCAGGAAGTTCACATGCAAGCTAATGAAAACAATAGCCTCCCCCGTTTTACACCTTAGCAATTGGTATTCAAAAGCACACTTCTCTGAACCCTGCAGTTCCATTCTTTAGCCATATCTCTCCTCCATGGATTTGTCTAATCTCCTTTCAAAGCTATCTTTACCAATGGCCATCACAAGATATTGTGGCAGCAAATTAAATAGGTTATTAATGTATGTTTCACATTTTTATACCGCCCTTCCTTCAAGGAGTTCAGCATAGTGTACACAGTACCACCCCTCCTCACAACAACCCTGTGATGTGAGTGAGGCTGAGAGAGAGTGCCTGGCCCAAAGTCACTCAGGAAGCTTCATGGCTGACTGGGGATTTGAACCTGGATCTTCCGGTCCAACTCCCAAACCATGACACAATCCTGGCTTAGGCATGCATTGTATGAAGACACGCTCTCTTGTCTTTGCCAATTTGATATTGACAAGTGGTCCCAGATGCTCTCTGGTTGCTTGAATATCCCTGGAAGATTTGATACCTATTTTTGACACCCAGTGATATTTGATTTGATTTCTTGGCTTAGCTGGGGAAGCAATCTTATAGTGGCTATTTGTGTACCTGGTAGTTGAAAGAACAGGTTTCTTAAATGATGGTAATGGATCTAGGACAACAATTTAGCACTTTTAGACAAAAAATAGCACTAAGAACATTGACTGTGGAGAAAATTCCACTGAATTAAGTAGAAGTTGTTGGTTGGCAACCTTCAGTCTCGAAAGACTATGGTATAAGCCTGCAGCACCGGGTATTCCCTGGCGGTCTCCCATCCAAGTACTAACCAGGCCTGACCCTGCTTAGCTTCTGAGATCAGACAAGATTGGGCATGTGCAGGGTAACAGTTATTTCTGAGTAAATATGCTTAGGATTGTGCTACAGTGAACACAAACTCATATTGGCTTCTATCACTGGCATTCCTGGAGGGAGTGCAAAATGCTAATTTTTACAGGTGCCTGAATACTGGTGTAAAGTGGCTTCTCCCCCTCCCCTTCAGAGCCAGTTGTGGGTGCAAAAGCAAAGAGAAGGTGTCTCTTCAGCTTTGCTTGCGCAGCCACGATTGGCTCTGAAAAGGAGGGGTCGCTTTACGCTGTTATTCAGGCACCTGAAAAACTTAGCATCCCCTTTCTCTCCCCCCCCCCCTGGTCTGGGAATGCCAGTGGCTTCTATAGTTATTAAAGAAAGAAAGGTTTGAAGGACAGGGCTTGTTCTTTCTATAATGAAGTGTTAAAAATGTTATGGGCCTTCCGATCAAGCAAAATAACTGTTCATCCAGTGGGATACTTCAGTAAACTGAAGACTTCTGTAGTTTCTGCTGGAGCTTTTCTTTCACTGATCCTCTGCTGAGAAGAAATATTTAACTAAAGTCTTATCTATTCTTCATGCTATTAAGTTTGGAATAATGCTGAACCCATGGGAAATTAGGAAACTTGCAAACTTGCCTGGTCAATAGTATGACTCACATTGATTTACGTAAGGCAGGATCGCAAATGAATCTGGCTGTCTACGATTCACTTCCATTCATTACAATGGAGCTTGTTCAGAAGCATGTAGCGGTGCTTGGTGGATTCTGTGGGTTGGTGGATTCCAAATGAGTTCCATTGTGGAGCAAAAGAGAACAATTACAGAAGTTTTGAAAGCCTAGCAGCTGTTCATCCTACTGAATCTTACTGGGAATTCTCAGAGCTCAGCGAATGCTATTGATTGCAACACCACAATTTAAACAAAATTCAAGATGTAGTTATCTATGTAAATTTGAATAGGAACATAATCTCATAGGAAGAAACAACTTAAAACATATTCATTAAAAAAGCAGTTACCATATTGGTTCCAAAGAAAGAACGAAAGAAAGAAGAACTTCAATCTACCAGTTATTACAACAAAAATCAGAGTTTCCTCACCGAAAGCAACAGAATTGTTGATAGCAAACATGGGCTTATTTACTCTGTCATTTCCCAAGTAAGTATAAAAAAATATGAATTTGAGAGATACAGGGCGCAATCCTAACCAACCTTCCAGCACTGACCTAGCCGAAATGCAGCCCCAAGGTAAGCTAACAAACATGACCTTACCTTGAGGAGGTATCCTTGACTGCCTCCCCACTGCAGAATGCAGTGCACGCCACATTGGCAGAGCTATGTCAGTGCTGGCAAGTTGGTTAGGATTGTGCCCAGTTTTCCAATGTGGATTAGCTGACTTCCTTGGACAGGCTGACAGGGCCGGCATTTAGTCAGTTGGACCAATTGCTCCAAATTGGGCGCTGTGACTAAGGGGCTCTTGCACTAGGGTAATCTACTCTAGTCTTGTATGCAATTTCATATTAAAATGTGTTTATATCCATTTATATCCATTAACTCGCATCACTTTTTTAAGGGCACATTTTGATTGCTTTCTATTCTACCATAGAAATATAGAGTCTCTAATAAACTTTATTTATATCTTTAAGATTCTGTAGACCTTGGTTGTGAACCTGGGGCCCCACAAAAATTGTTTCCTATTGGGCCTTGCAGGATGAACCGCTTATTGGATCTGTTTGACGCCTGCAAACCACTTTGACAAAGTGGACAGCTAGAAAACCTGCAATACGACTGGGCCCAGTAATGTAGAATGTAATATCTATGCAGTTTCCCTAGGAAGATGTCTATCATGAGATTTTGCAGGCTAAATAAACAAATAATCATACATGCAAAAAGAATTGCTATTGTTTTGTAAGAACATGAAGAAGTAATTGTTGTGTGTCTCTTAAGCAAGAAAGAACACAAGAGCTGTCTCACCATATTAGATTGAAGTCCAAACAGATGCCTCTGGAAAGCTTACAAGGAAGGCATGAAAGCAACATCTATCCCTAGTTGTTTGTCCCCAGCATCTTGTAATCAGGGGACATGTTAAAACTGTATGTCTACAGGCAAAGGTGTCCTGAGAAATTGTGACACCCAGTGTGGCTGTCACCTCCATGGGTCATCCCTGCCCCTTGGGTTGTGCCTGCATGACAATCGCTTCCGGGGCTTCCTGGCTCTTGTGTGAACTCCAGTGCAATATCGAGTGGCCGGGAGCTGAATAGGGCCTTGGTCTGCATGGCAGAGTCAACCGGCAGCTGCAGGAGTGTGCGCCTCTCACCTCTCTCGGTGACGTGGAGAGGGGGGACACATGGCACCTCCTCATAGCCCTCCCCCCTGCCCCATGATTGCCACACCACTGTATATAGATTTCCTTCGGTTCTTATGGATGATGGCCGTTGATAGACCCAACCCCTCTGAATTTGGACAAGCATTGATACCATTGAGCCACCTGCCCAATAATAATAATAAACTTTATTTATATCCCGCCCTTCTCCCTAAAGGGACCCAATGAAGAGAAATATGTGTCTCTCCCACACATTCGTATGTAGTGCCTCCCACACATCCCTTGGTAGGTTCAGAACAGTGTGCTGGGTGGTGGGAGATGCGCATGCCCATATTCCTCCACGCAGTGTGCCTATGGCGTGTGTTAAAAAGTGAAGAAAGACATAAATTTCTTTACTGCTTTGGGAATGAGCCAAGAATAGCTGTGTTTTTGTATAACAGAAATGCTTGGCTTTTTGCTGCAGTTCAGTGGGGGAAAAAAATAAAACAGCATGACACCTACGATATCAGTGCATTGACACAACATATTTTTTGTTGTTGCTTTTCTCATTTGCCATTAAGATGCAGTGTCCCCAAACTCTTTTTATCCACAGAAACTTAATTCAGACAAACAAGATAATGCTGAGCTTTGCAGGTGGCATTCCTTTCAAGTCACAAAAAAGAGAACATCAATCAGATTGAGTCATTTTAGACGGGAGTTGAGAGTGTTTTGGTGTCCCCCATGTACAGAGATGCCAGCTTCCAGAATATGAAAGCGTTGGGGTTTTTTAGTTTCAGAAGACGGGAAAATTAAAAGTTAATATCAAAGTATTTGGAACGGAAGCTTCTGAATATAAACAGAAGACTTACCCATCTCCCCTGTGTTTGGTTTTCAAATGCTTCTGTCAGGAGGATTTGTGCTGTGTGAAACAGCAGACTGAAATCATTTGAAGCGACAGGTGCATGAGCTTCTGGAGATCAGACAAACATCAGATAGGATCTTCCCAGATTAAAGTCGAGTGGGAGAAACAGATTAAAAGTGAGAGAGGGGCCTTCATTATTTATACACAGTGCAAAACATGTCACAAATTTTTCAGTTTTTATAACTTTCCAGAAGAACACATGGAATTCTCACTTTAAACCGGAAAAAGAAAGTTTCTACCAAGCACCTCCTTTTGTCTTCTTTCATAAGTAGTTTGGGAGGAATACCCCATCAGTCTGGACGAATGTCCACAGTTGGCATATCTTTGTAGGTAAGGGGTGTGCCTGCTAGTTTATTCACTGTGGCCATGATCCAGTCAGACCACCATTTTTTCCCACTGCCTTAAGTTGGAGAGAGTTGGGCCTCAAATCTACTGGGGCCTTGTGCTGCTGGAACTAGCTTTCAGGCAATGCAAAGTCCTTTACAGTGGTGCAAAAGCTGGGCTGCTGTTGCATGCTGCTGGGCAGCTGCTGCAAATGGGAAGAGGCACTGGATACATGGCAGTGGCTCCGGGAGGCTCCACAAGCACTGGTAAGTTGGCAGTGGGAATGGGAAGGACGAAGTTCAGGGCATTCCAAGGTGAAGAGGGTGAGGCAGGGGGTACGGATAGGGCCGGGGGGAGGATCTCACCAGCAAATGCACACACCAGATCCTATTCCCCATTTTTCAGCTGCCTCATCCACTTTCCCACCTTGGACTTACTCCAGCTGTATAGCTGGCATGGGTCTGAGGACCTATAAAAATATTTTTACTTACCTCTGGCAGGCCTCCTGATCACACACACCCTCCACTGCATGCAGCACATACTTCATCAGTGCTGCTGCTTTGGTTTCAATGCTGGGGTGTAAGAGTGGGGAGGAAAGGATATTCTCTCACTAATGTGATTGTATTTCCATTTCACTCCATGATATCAGCTAAACCAAAGGGTAATTAAAAGGAAGCCATGAGGGGATGTTTGAAACACAATGCTCTTGGATTAATTCTACTGTCAATAATACTGATGGAGTGAAAGTTTGAGCAGGCATTACCTGGGATGGAATAGCTTATGCTCACTAGCATAGAGAGCCCATAGGGAGATGAGCAGAAGCATAGCACATCAGTACACATCTCAAAATGCAAAAGCCATAAAGTGAACAATCAACAGTTATAGGAGACTTGGGGATGTTCTGTCATGCCTGAAAAGTGTCTTTTAGCATCACTGAAAGGGTAGTAAGATCAAGTGTGAGAAGCTGAAGTCACATTATAAGTGGTCTAAAGCAGGGATGTCAAACATAAGGCCCGGGGGGGCCACATGTGGCCCGTGGAAGCTTTTTATATGTCCCTCAGGCTCTCAGCTGCTGAGCAGTGCTAAGGAGTCACTGCTGAAAGAGCGGCCCACATGAAAATTGGGCTCTCCCATATCTTGAAATATGATCAAGATTTGCATATTTTCTCTTCTGTCATTTGCAACTAATGAATTCTTAAGTGAGAAAAAAGTGCTTATTTTTATCATGACCTGTTTAATGACATCACTTCCTGCCTAATGACATCACATCCAGCCCTCAGTAGGCATCATGAATGCTATTTGACCCTTTGTATGAAACAAGTTTGACACCCCTGGTCTAAAGTGTCATTGCTAATGGAAAGCTAAGGAGTATTATAGCAATGCTATTTAATAACAATAGAATTCTCCCCTGCCTACTTTGATGGGCAGTTTCCTTTCATAGATTCATAATCCAACATAAAATATAGATCCTTGTCCCCCATGCACATACATATCTTGTCTAAAACCTAGTGGGGAAAGTGGATGAACGATGAATTCTGAATTTCTGTTGAGCATCCCATGCAAACTGTTGTCTGCAACAGGCATAATGGATGACCACTTTCCCTATTCAATAGTATAGAGAGCATGTTAGGAACTCTAATGCTGATCAGCACAGTTATTGCGCATTACACCCTTGACCGGCTTAATTATGCTTCATCTTGCGCATCCCTCTGCCAGTTTTTGCTTCTGCTGATCCAGCCAGATCAGCTTCTAACCCAGGATGCTTACCCACATCAAGTAAATGTTGCTTTCCATCTTGGCAGCAAAACAAGTCTCAAACATTGGCATCATCCCAATCTGGAGATATACATCTGTGCATGTTTGAGAATGAGGCCTTCATAAAAGGATTGACAGTAGCTGGATGGTCAATTACTTGATGATGGCCTGGGGAAAATGGAAGCATCAAGCAGATATGGACAGACACTCATGTAAGGCAAAGTTTACAACTCCCAGATCCAAGTCCTCATGTAATTGTAGCAACTTCTGCTTTGCATCCTGTAGTTGGATGTGCCTGGTAGCTTGCTTAAAGGGAGCAAACAGCAAAATTCCTGTCAGCTTCCTGAGCCTTAGCATTGCAGTTGGGTACATTTTCTGAGGGCTTCCCTAAGCAGAGGGAGCTTTACTGAATGACAGGTATCCAGAGAGATGGGAGGGGACAGTCCTACCCAACTCTCCAGCACTGATGCAGCTGTGTCAAGCGGGTGTGCACTGCATCCTGCAGTGGGAAGCCACTCATGGAGGCCTCCTCAGGTTGAGGGAACATTTGTTCTCTTACCTCAGGGCTGCATTGTGGCTGCATTGGAGTTGGAAAGTTAGATAGGATTGGGCCCAGAGAGCAACAAATTTTTTATGAATCCCCACAGTGGTTCAGCTTGAAGTCAGAATCCTCCCCTTTTAATAACTGTGTCAGGAAATAACTGTGTCCTGCCAAGCATTAGGGTTTGAACTTGGAGTTTAAACGTCCAAACAAGAGCAATCCTTCAGTAGGAATGCCCCACTCCTGCTTAATACATCCTTCTGCATTAAGGAGCACAGGCAAAACTGTAGTTCTGATGCTGTTCTGGTGCGCTGTTCCCAAGAGAGGCTGACATTTCTTCAGTCTTATGGTACAAGATGAAACAAGATGGTATTGTAATAATGGGTTATGTTAGCAACTTCACATCATAAAAACAGACAAGACTGAAAGTGTAAACTGACTACGGAGTGCATGAATTATCTGTAAAATGAGCAGCATCAACAGATTGCAGTTTCTAGAATAGTCAAAACAAAATCTGTGCTGAATTGAGCAAATATACAGTTCTGCTAAAGTGGAATATCATTCCAGAAAAGCTGGCAGGACCTCCCAGAATCCTTCATTTGAAAAAAATCAAATTCCACTTATGAGCAGCTCAGGTCTATCACTGGCAGCTCCATTGGGTGCAGCAGTGCCAAAATGGCTACTGCTTCATCCTGCGGCACTGCTGTGCTGCCAGAGGCCTCCTTGGGGGATGAAGACTTTTGTCCCCTTCACCCAATTAAGGGCATGGGGCTGCAATGGGTCTCATCCTGGCCCAGCTTTTCAGCCCGACACGGAGCATGGGATCTGACAGAGTACCAGTGGCGTCACTAGGATTCACATCACCCAGTGCCGGAGGCCTGCGCGTCACCCCATGCAGTGGGTGGGGCAACGCCCCAGGTGGTGGGCGTGGTGATGTACCATCGCCCCGCCCCCACTGGTTTTTTGGCTATACCTTTTGTTAGAACATAGATATTTCAATGTGGTTTGTTTCATTGCATTCTGCATGAAATTACGCATTGATTGATATATAACATGATGGTATTATTCCTCCAAACTCTGATTTTAGTCATTTTGAAAACTTGTAGAGTCTCACCCACACCCAGCCGTGTCAACTTACTAACACCTTATTGCAGCAGTTCTCAAACTTTTAGCACTGGGACCCACTTTTTAGAATGACAATCTGTCCAGGACCTATTGGAAGTGATGTCATGGCCAGAAGTGACATCATCAAGCAAATTAAAATAAATAATTATAAACAATTAATTTAAAATAAAATAAATAATTAAATAAGGGGGAGCCAGTCCTGTTCCACCAAGCAAATCTACTCTGAAGTAAGTCCTATTGTGGTCAATGGGGCTTACTCTCAGGAAAGTGTGGGTAGAATTGCATCCTGTGAGCCCAATCCTATGCATGTCTACTCAGAAGTAAGTCCCATAGTGGTCAATGGGGCTTACTCTGTAGTCTGCCTGCAATAACAACCCCCCAAAAAGAATCAGTGAGATTTCCAGTCCTCCCAGTGCCCAGTTTAAAGTTCTTCTATTTCAGGCACATCATAATAAAGACCCACCTGGCTTCACAAGTGCAAAATAGAAAACATTCCCTTTACCAGTTCAAGCCTCCTTTTTGGCCTTTTTAGTGGGGGGGGGGGGAGACTGCCTTCTGGAGCATTTGTTGCACTCTAGCTCCATCAGATTGGGACCCTTCTTGTGTCCTCACATTCCCCTTTGCCTGGCCTGACCACCAGCCAAGGCATGTCTGTCTACTCACGAGTAAACGCAACTGTGAGGCTGCTTCGCTTTCCATAGGGCTCAATAGACTTGCAGCTGGAAGGGAGGGAGGGAACTCCTTCTCGGGTGTTTTTGGGGGCTGCATTCATTGGATCAGGACCATTCTGACATCCTTGGACTCCTCTCAGACTGCACTTTCAGAAAGATTAAGGCATGTTTGCCTACTCACGAGTAAACGTGGCCACGTGGCTTCGTTTTGGGCTCAATACACTAGCAGCTGGGAGGGGAGAACTCCTTCTCGGATGTTCTTTTGGGCTGCTTTCATTGGATCGGGACCATTCTGGTGTCGTTGGATTCCTCTCAGCCTGCCCTTTCCGACGGACTATGGCAAGTCCGCCTACTCACGAGTAAATGCACAATACAACTCACTTTCACTTTCCATAGGACTCAATGCCTTTTTTCTTTCTGGTTTTTTGGCCATAAGTTTTGAAGGAAAGAAGCGTTCAATTCTCTTTTTTGCATTGCATGCCGCTGGACATTCCGCATCCAACGGTGTATGGCATGACACAGTAG
This sequence comes from Tiliqua scincoides, assembly GCF_035046505.1. Taxonomy (NCBI): domain Eukaryota; kingdom Metazoa; phylum Chordata; class Lepidosauria; order Squamata; family Scincidae; genus Tiliqua; species Tiliqua scincoides. The sequence goes on along the minus strand of NC_089825.1, from coordinate 66,766,022 downwards.
CTCCTAAAGCCGTGATGTTAGCGCGTCACCCCCCCAGGGCGGTTCACCCCTCGGCGCATCACCTGGTGTGGCCCGCACCCCCCGCACTCCTCTAGTGACACCACTGCAGAGTATGGCTCTACTGGTCCCACCCCCTTCTGCCCTGGTTCTGCCCCCACACTCCCCCTACCCCAGATCACCTCCCCCACCGCCAAGGCTCTCGCCCCTACTGTGCTCCGGGTGGTGTCTGTCCAGCACTGAGCTCAGCGCTGATTGATGCTGGGCTGGCACCAGCACTGACTCCTCTCAGGGTGCTATAAACATACTTTATGATATGTTTATTGCACCCAGGGCCAGCACTGGAGCTCAGCACTAGTACTAAGGCTGGACTGGATTGGACCCTAATTTAGGAAGTGCTGCAATTTAGGAAGTGCTGTGCTCTTTTCCCACAGCTCATTAACTCTCAAAACATGCACTGAATCAAACTCTTCAAGAGCAATAGAGAATGGATTTGACAATGCATATGTGTGATCTTCTCCTTGTAGTCTGTTGAAACATCTTCATGAATATTTTATATTAAAAATATTTATGTACCAGTTATGAGGGCTCTGAAATGCCCACTGCCCTTCTTGACAAGAAAGGGTTATTCACTCGCATGTCCTGACTGGCTATATGTTGTCAGTCAAGATGATGTAGGGGATCCATAGAGCTTAAGTTCTTGCTCCAGAGCGGCAAAATAAAAAGTAACACATGAATTAGGTGCTTACTGAGATGTTGGTCCTGGCTGCAATGGCCTTGTTAACCTTTGCCTGGGCAGCGGAGATGGGGACAGTGGTTGGGTGGCAGTGGACTTCCGGCTGTAGAGACCATGATGGTAATGGAGGTGACAGTCTATTTTTCAACCAAGAAGTTCCCAAAATGGTTACATAGCAAAGGAAATGTTTAAAAGTATTTTATTTCCCAAGGGGGCTCACAGTGTTTAAAAAAAGCCACAAGGGAGGCACTGGCAAACCTCCATTGGGAAAAACACTGTTATTGGGTCTTGGCATCTGGAAAGCAGATCTTTGGATATGTCCTTTCTGTCTGTGGGTAGCGGTATCCAGTGCATGAATAAATGTGGTGGAGTAGATATGCAGTGTGAACACCCTGGTAAAATCCCCACTCACCCATGAAATGTGATTACTGTTGTTAGGCCAGTCATTGCCTCTCGGCTCTTAATCTAACTCACAGGGTTGTTGCGATGACCATGAAAATGAGATAACTCATATGTGTGTCATCATAAATGCCTTGGAAGATGGGGCAGCACAAATGTGGAAAAAATGCAATATTTTTAATCTATTTTATTATTATTAAATCTGATATTTAACAATATCTCCAGAAATGGCCCAGACCCAAAGTAACATTATTTTTGCTAAAAGAGTCAAGATTCTGGGGATGTCATGCCCAGACAGGGATTTATAAGCTAACCACAGCATATGCGGAATTAAGTTCCCACTGGGGAATATTCTCACTCCCTCCCCACTACAACAGCATCCCATAGCTTCCAAGAATCCAGTCCTGAGGATGGAGGGAACTTCCAGAGCAGGACAGAATGTGAGAGACTGCTGAGAAATGGGGGTTTCTGCAAAAATTGCCCCTTTCTAGTAAAATACTCCTGATGAGTGCTCACTTTGTTTTGAGCTGCTTTTGTTCATTTTTGTTTAATTGCTTCATTTTAATTTTTTATAGTTGCTTTTTAAATTTTTTATATTACACCTCTTTGAGCACCCACTGCAAAAGCAGTATAGGAATATCAAAATAATGATGATGATGATGATGATGATGATAAAGAAGCTTCTGCACTGTTGCCATGCTACCAGTTCAAAATTCATCACAGCTCCTGACATGTAGTGCGGATCTTTGTTTTTTGGAAAAAGTATAAAGTATTGTCTGTCCTCACCTACTATTTAGACATTCTGTATGTGCAAGGATTTATGGGTGTAGTTATGGAAGTCAATCATTTCTGTCAGCATTTCTGTCTCTTCGCATTTCTCAGAATTTGCTTCTGAAGAAGTTCCCCTAACAATGTTCTACTAACCCCTCCAGTTCCTGTACATGTCATTTCTGAGATATTTCTTTTACTCAGAAATAACATTCTAAAGCCTGTCTTGGTATTACAAGACTGGAGTTTTCAAGTACTGTATAAAAAAAGATCAATATGACAGATATCTGGATTATGCTGTACAATTTTTAGAGGGAACTGGAGGGTAAGAAGTTACAAAGCAGGAACAGCTATTGGAGTCTCCAGCAGCTGGCTTTCGCCACCTCAAAAATGCAGTGAACTGGACTGGATTTTTTTTTTTTTTTTGTATTTTTGATCTTTAATGTCTGGATCCTGCAAGTGGGGCTATTTCCCAATGAAATCAATGGGAGTTAGAATTTCATTGCCACATTCATCTCAAATAGTTGTGGCCTGGTTTCAGGAAAAAAGGAGACAAAAACCAAAGGACAATAAAAGCCTTTGGGCACAATCCTGGGTCACCCTTGGACTGAGGCAAGTCCCATGCACTGGCCTGGCAATGCGCCTCCCAACTCCTTAGAGTTGGGGTGGTTGGCACAAAAATGCACGCCAGCCTCCCTGCGCCACTTCTCGGACTTCGGCTGGTAAGTTGCACTGGCTGAGGATGGCTGGCATGGGGGGTTGGGGAGGGCGGGGGGGAGGCAGAACAAAGGCATTCTGGGGCAGAGGAGGGTAGGTGGCAGGCGGGCTGATGGGAGGATCAAGCCCAGGAGGGGGGCAGGAACAGGATCTGGCACTTTGGGGCACTCTTTAGGTGGCACAGATCTGAGTAGCCCCATTGGGGCAACTGCCATGCAACATGGAGTAAGGGGAATGAATTCCTCTTAGTCTGAGTTGCACAGCAGCCAGCCCCAACACTGCCATGGATACAGTGCTGACCAGCTGCCTGCCTGTTCCAGTCTGAGTTAGGATTGGGCTGTTAGAGAGATCAATAGCTTTAGGTGAGTGAGAAGGAACAGCCCTATCCTTAACAATATCTGTTCATAGTTTTGTTGCAATTCTGGTATCTCCTTAGACTCAAAATACAGCAAAAGTGAGCCCTGTTTTGCTGTATAATGTTCATTTGGCCATAATAGAGGCATGCATGTGTAACTCCAAATACATAATAAAGATATAATTTATGGCCCAATTCTATCCAGGCCATAAAGCAGTCATTGCCAGTTGTAAAAGACGCTGTGACAGCATGTTCAGGAGTGCGCTGCTGGGAAGGCCAGGGTCTTTCTGCCAGTGCCAGCAGAATCAAAGCTGTGCGCTGCTGAGGGTAAGGTGGAGGGAGGCAAGAGGGGGTCGGAAGGGCAGAATGGGTGCAAGGTGGGTGGAAGGTGGTGCGATCAGTGGCAGGGGATGGGTGGATTTGATCTGGGAAGGGGGTGAATTCAGCAGCTGCAGTGTTTGCCAAATCTTAACTCCCTTCCTGGACCTGATCCTGCAGGTCAGCTATTTAGTGATATATCACTATCATATATAGTGATATATCACTAAATATATATTTAGTGATATATTTAGTGATATATTAGTGATTTAGTGATATATAGTGATATATATATGATATATATCATATATATATCTGGATATATAATCCAGAAGAGCTTGGCAACCCGGAAGTTCGGCAATGATGTGATGACATCATCACAAATGTCTGCCCCCTATTCTGGAATAGGTTGCCAAACCCTGAAGTCACCGCTGTTACCTTTAAAGGAGAGCAAAACTGATCTTCGTTAACATGCAGAAATCAGTTAACATTTCTCTGTTTTAATAGTGCCAAAAATCTTACTTTGTTATAAGCCTCGTGCCGATTCTATTTGGGGGAGGGGAAAAAAAGACTATGTACTGATACCATGTCAGTATCAATGACGCAGAACTAACTGATTTACGTGGTGGCAGGGTTATTTTATACTAGCATTAGGACCTTTTATCATTTCTTATGTACTAGTGCTGTTCTCTAGTATGGAGGACAGGTTCTGTGATTGAGTTCTAAATTTGCTTCCGAGCCAGTGGCTTCTGGTGTTTTGAAATGTACCACTGTGCCTCTTCAGCTCACATGATTTTTCTCCCTCATAGTACAAAATTGGGTTACCAATCCTCCCAGATTGGCCTGGGGTCTCCAGGGATCAACATCAATCTCCAGTTAACAACTGAAAGCAATCCTGGAGATTTAAACAGGGCCTTCAAAGAATTCTAGTGTGACATTATGTTGAAAAAAAAATAAATCCAGGAATAGCTTCAGTGAGAGTTGGCAACTCTAGTACAGAAAGGGTGACAAAGGGCGCTTGTGGAATTCTTTTCCCCCAGAATTAAGAATGGCTTCCCCTCTGGAGAACTTTTGGTGGGCCCTCAAGACCTTCTTTATTTAGGAAGGCTTTTAACTGACACTGGAGGTTGGTGCTTTTAATGAGATATATTTTAATAGTTGTGATCCTGGGTGTTTGTTTTAATGCCGGGCAGCCCAATCCTGAGCTGCCTAGAGCGCGAGGCTGCTGTAGTGCCAAAATGGCAGCTGCAGCATCCAACGTGCCCTGGGCAGCTGCTGCTGCCTCCTTGGGAGAAGGGAACTTTCGTCCCCTTCCCCCGAGAAAGGGAAGTAGCCCCACAATGCGGCTACTCAATTCTGTGGCGGCTCTCAAGCCAGTGCAGAATCAAAGAGTCCCATGTCAGACCATGCGGTCTGACATGGGGCTCTGGATCCAGTGGAGCCGAGCTCCATTGGTACCACCCCGCTTCCTCCTCCTGCCACGCCCCCCTCCCTCTGCCTGCCCTCCACCTGCCTCCTCTGCCCTAGAATGCCTCTCCCCTGCCTTCCCTCACACTCCCACTCACCTCTCTACTGCCAAGTGGTTCAGGTGATTGCCGGGCAGCGGAACACGAGCCCAGCACCAGAGCTGGCCTAGTGCTACCTCATGCTGGGCTAGCTCCGGTGCTGGACCCACAGTAGGAGCTCGCAAACATGCCTTGGCATGTTCGTGACAGTGCAGGCCAGCGGTGAGCTGGCACGCACTGCACAAGATTGGACCGTTAAACATTTTTAAGGTTCGTGTTTTTAATAGTAACTGAATTGTATTGGTTTTATGTTTTTTTTTACATTGTTAGCTGCCTTTAATCCTCTTCAGTGTAGGAGAAAGGCAGGATGAAAATTCTGCACAAACAAACAAACAAACAAACAAACAAACAAACAAACAAACAAACAAACAAATAAAGCTCCCTCCCCCATCTTGCTGAATCTTCAGGGACTCAATGGGCCTCAAAAAGAAATCATGGTACTTGTGTTGTTCCCCCTTAGTTAAAAAATACAGTTTATCTGATTCTTACTGCTGGGAACATCAAGAAACCTTCAATTTTTGATGTTATTTATTATCAACAACTTTTTTGGTGACTGAAGCCCTGCATTTCTTTTATGCTTTTCTTTAAACTATAGAAACCAAGACTAGAATAACATACCATTATCCTACCAGGGCACTGTCCCTTCCAAGACGTGAGTGAACTAGTACTCAAGCCTTGTTGTCACAAATAACAGATGAACCATTCCTCTCTCTTCAAAAAAAAGAAAAAAAAATCTCTAGAAAAATTCGCATTGCAAGGAAAACTCTAGGCTTCTCTCTCTGGTAAGCTTGCACAATGAGGCAAACCAAGATCAGCTCTTTAACATCCTGATTAGGACAGGAGGAAAGGCAGTAGTGGCTCCATTGCAGGGATGATTTCCAACAAAGGAGGAGGAGGGGTGAAGGTAGGACTGAGGCAGATTTTGCAAGATCCAAGATGGCATCCCCAAGGGAACAGGTAGGAGGGGCTATGAAGAACATCCTGCTGCACCTCTATGAGGGTGCCACAATACCATAAGGCCGTGATTTTCAACCTTTTTCATCTCCAAGCTCACTGACAAGACGCTAAAATTGTCTTTGTAATCTGATCCTGCATATTTATCAAAGAAGTATTTATCTGCTTCATTTGGTTGGAGAGATTGCCTATCTGTTCTTTCATCTCATTTCTAAAATCTTGGCGCTAAAATTGTCAAGGCACACCACTGTTTTTCTAACAATTGACAAAGCACACCATGTTGCTGGTGGGAAGCTCACATCGCCCAATGAACTTACTGATAAGTGACCCTCCCGCAAACTCCCATGGAACTCTTGTGAACCATTCGCAGCACACCAATGTGCCATGGCACACTGATTGAAAATCACTGTCCTAAGGTGTAATGATGCCCACTTTGGGAACTCCTGGTTTAAGCCTAGCAGCCAGGACTGGAAATGATCTCTAGGCCAAGACAATCTTCACACATAAATTATCCCTTATCTAGCCTTCCCCCAGACTACATCCCAACCTGACTTGCATGGTTCTTCTCTATTTCAGCTGACATGAGGTTACTGTAATTAACCAACTACCCACATCACAGTCCATAAAACCCATTTTCTTTTACTTTCTTTCTCCTTTTCTTTGGTTAAGTTTCTGCCACATCTCTGCATTTTAATTGAAATTGCCACTGAATATAGCCTAAGGCAAAATTTCAAGGTGAATATGGAATGTCTTCTCAGAAGAACATCCAAGATTTTTTAAAGGGAAGCAAAAAAGAGTGTTAATAAAAATAGCTGAGTTCCATAGGGGTTCTACCCCTGCACATCCCTACCTGGAATCCACAGAACACATCAATGCACATAATAATCTGCATTGATGTTTTGCTGGTGGTCCTTGTGGAACTTTGCAAGTCATGCTGTGCTATGGATGGCAGCTGCTTCTCATCTGTAATTGATGACTTATTGGAAGTCTGGGTTTGGTGAAAAAAAATTCTCCACAAATGCAAGAAAAGGGCCCAGAGCAGGGGATGAGGCCAGATGAAAGTGGGCCAGATGTGTGTATGGGGAGTTGTGGAGGGAGCAGATGCGCTACCATGGGGGTGGTAAGCCATTAGTTTCTCCTCCTAGCTGGTCCAGAAAAGGGGGCATAACCTGGGGTGTGCTGAAGTCACTAAGCTTGAGTTGCAAGTCAGGTCGCGGGTCAGCAACCTCATGACTCAACTCGACGCATGAGTCATAGCATGCGGTTGTCGTGACTGGGTTCATGAAAAATTTTGAGTCTTTTAGTTTGAGTCATTTCAAGAAATGAGTCAAGTCACAAGTCACTTGTACAGACCACTAACTCCTCCAAATGCACAGGTCTTCCTAAATCTGCTACTCCAGCTATTGATTGATTGATTGATTGATTTTGATTGATTGATTGATTGATTGATTGATTGATACAGGTATTTATATACCGCCTTTCTTTGGTCGTCAGATTTCTCCTCAGACTTTAATCCAAGGTGGTTTACATAGGCAGGCTGTTCTAAACCTCCGTAGGGATTTTTACAATTGAATAGTTCTCATCTTTCATAGAACTCCTCGTTCCAGCTGGATTCCTTCCCGGTCTGGCCTCTCTCTGGCCCTTCGCCTCCCATGCTCCACTTCACGGCAACTTCTCTCTGCCACCGAGGGTCAGCTCATCAGTATAACAGCATGTCGTCAGTTCTCGGGTACTTCCTGTTGTTTCGAACTGGCAGCCTCAGATCTTCAGGCATACAAGGCGGCAGTTCTACCAACTGAGCCAGACCTCCTGCCCTGGCCTGCCCTGGCCTATATACTGAAAGGTCAAAGAGAAAGAGCTTTGGGACTCTTTGTGGTCTGATGTCTTGGAGGTGAACAAACTGGGCTGCTAATTTTTCATCACCTGATTACTCAATGCTTGGGGCCAGTGCACAAGCATGTTCATCACTCTTGGGATGCATTTATTTAAAAGATGTATACCCCACCTTCAATTGTCAATTATACAGGGATGTTTACACATACATACATACATACATAAATGCTACAATCCTACACATGCTTTCCTGGGAGTAGGCCTCACTGAACACAATAGGATTTCTGCACAGACTTGCCTAGGATTGGGCTGTTAGATGAACTATTATAATCATATATCAGATAAAAGGTAATAACCTTTTTACCTCAAGGTAATAACTTTCTCAACAGTAGGATAAAACATAAAAGAATTAGTCACAGTTTAAAAAAATCTGGAGAAACAAAAAAGTGTTTGCCCAGTGCTGAAAAGATGAAAGAGCAGGTACCAAGTCAATGGCGTAGCTGGAGTGGGGGCAGAGCACCCACCCTGACAGGGAGCCTCAGCGGGGCAGGCTAGCGGCCCCTCCCTTCGGAGTCATTCCCGGCGGGGGGGGGGCAAAATGGAGTCATACAGCTCCGTTTTGCCCCTCTGCCCCTTTGCCCCTCTGCCGGGAATGGCTCCGAAGTTCAGAGAAAGGTCAGGCTGGGTGCTCTGCTCCCCCTCCAGCTACGCCACCTCACCAAGTAAACCTCCCTGGGGAGAGCTTTCCAAAGGCATGGGAGCCTGTTTGCTCTCGACACCCAGCAATCAAGGCTTACTGCTTGTAATTGGTAGTTTGCCATGGTTTACCCTCCTCCTTTGTGTATGCAAATGATTCCTATGAGAACCAATGTCTTGAGAAGTCATTCAATTCTCCTTAGCCTTAAAAAGGGGGGAAAAATATGTTTAAAATGAAAGGTGTGATGAAAAACAAGTTTGCAGGTGAAAAATTAAGGATGATTTCTGCCTTCAAAGAACATAATCAGCCTCTGCCTTCAAAAGAGAAGCTGGTATTAACAAGACCAATGAAATTCCAATGGGTAGAGCCCACTCAAATCATATGCACAGCAGTGGCAAATGTTAATATCCACATTTGGATTCTGCGGGGTGCAGCTTTGTGCTGCTGCAGCTTCATGTGCCCAGAGATGATGAACTCCACCTGAAATGCCAAGAAATTCCAAGATCTTTACAAGAAATGGATTATTGATGCAAGCCATGGGTGCCAGTTTCTGTGAACATGGCTTTATTAGTGCCTCGGACAATTACTGCACAAAACTCTCGCCACAATAAATTTCCAGCAAACTGAATGGACATTTGCAACTAATAGCTCCTTTTGCACTTAATGAGTTAATGAGGACTGTTTAGCTAAATCCAATGCATTCCCTTTGAAAATGGATTCCACTCTGTTATGATGTGCTGAGCATCCTTGACACAAAGGTATTTGGGAAGAGACGAGTGTTTAGCATAATACTGAATAAATCCATTTCTAATCGCCTTCAAGCAAACTGGGAATATTTATGACAAATTCTGAATCTGATGTGCAATAAGTTGCTTTGGCCTGAGTATGCTCAGCCCCATAATATGAAATGAACTGTATAAGCTGTTTTACAGTGCTGATATAAATAGATATGTATTGCACAGTGTTAATAAGTATGCATTGTTTTAATAAACATTTAGCAAAATTATTAGAAGAAGCTAAGAGATGGAACAGAGCCATGGCTGTCTGCCATCACTTTTCACTAGCATTGCACTTTGGTTTATATAGTGCTTTGCAGTGGTGTAGCTAGCGGGGGGCAGGGGGGCAGTCTGCCCTGGGTACCACCCTTGGGGGGGTGTAACACTACAAATGCCCCAACATCGCTAACACCATGAAGGTTAGGAGTAGCCCCATCATGCTATATACCATTGGATGCAGAATTTCCAGCTGAATGCAATGCAAAAAACCTGATTGAAATATCTCCTTTCTATCAAAAGTTATGGCCAAAACATCGGAAACAAACAAATGCATTGAACCCTATGGAAAATGAAACTGAGCCATATCACGCATTTACTTGCGAGTAGGCGAACTTGCCATAGTTCTTCAGAAAAGGCAGTCTGAGAGGAATCCAATGACACCAGAATGGTTCCTATCCAATGAAAGAAGCCCCCAAAAAACACCCGAGAAGGAAGTCCCTCCCTCCAAGCAGAATGTATTGAGCCCTATGGAAAGCGAAAGTAAGCCACACAGTTGCATTTACTCGCAAGTAAGCAAATGTGCCTTGGCTCCTGGTCAAGTCAGGCAAAGAGGAATGCAAGGCTAGCTGCATGGTCCCCATCTAATGAAAGTGGAGCTCAACAAATATGCCCGAAGCCCCCCCCCCCCCAAAAAAAGAATAAACCAGAGGCTTGAGCTGGTAAGGTGGGCACTGGGGAGGGCTGAAAATCTCACTGATTTATTTGTGTGTTTGTGTGTGTGTGGGGGGGTGTTACTGCAGGCAGCAACTCCCCCAAAGAATAAAACAGAAGCTTGAGCTGGTAAGGTGGGCACTGGGGAGGGCTGAAAATCTCACTGCTTTATTTGTGTGTGTGTGGGAGGGGGTGTTATTGCAGGCAGGCTACAGAGAAAATTCACTTGGTGAAACAGGGCTGGCTTCCCCTTATTTAACGGATTTTCTTTAATTTAATTATTTATAATTATTTTATTTTGCTTGATGATGTCACTTCCAGCCATGACATCACTTCCGGTGGGTCCCAGACAGATTGTCATTCTAAAAAGTGGGTCCCAGTGTTAAAAGTTTGAGAACCACTGCCTTAACTCAAAACAGGCCAATGAGACATCCGGGGGAGGGTGGTGGTGGTGGTGACACCCTAGTGACCAAAATTCTCGAAATTGTGGCTTTTAGGAATAATACCATCATGTTATATACCATTTGATGCAGAATTTCATCCATTGCTTGTGGGGAAATATTCACTGCATTTATTTTTCTGGCCATTATTATTATTCATTCCATGTCATGACTATTACTATCTCTGTCTCACCTACCTCACAGGGTTGTTGTGAGGACAAAATAAGGGGAGGAACTATGTACACCATCCTGAGCTGCTTAGAGGAAGGGTGGTATAAAAAGTGAATTAATTAAACAATACAATTATTAATTAATTATTATTAATAAATTGCTTGATTAATTAATTAATTAAGTCATATTGGGTGACAGAAATTTTTGGGCCTCGGGTGTCAAATGACCTAGCTACGCCTCTGGTGCTTTGTTTGTGTCTTTCTGTCCTGCCTATCTAGAAGGCTCCAGACAGCTTATTGTCTGTCCTTTTCCTTCACTCTCCCTCACTAGGATGCACAAGCATGTACATTGGTTGATTACTCAACATTTGATGAATACAGCATGACTGACCATAAGGAAGAACTGTAACAAATGATCAGAGCAATCTCTCTCTCTCTCTCTCTCTCTCTCTCATGCGCACACACACACACACACACACACACACACACACACACACACACACCCCTCTGATATGCTTCTACCTACCCTGTGCACAAATATGCATGTGTGGATAGTGCACACACATGCAAAATGAACGTAAAAATAAATTGAAACAATCAAGCAGGCTGGGAAAAACAGAATGGAGTGGGGAGACAAGGTTTCCCTTCTTTTGTCCAGCAATGAGAGAGGAATAACCCCTGAACTACTCATGTCAGACATGTTTTACCTGGTTGGCTGCATGACCCATTAGTAATTTTGGGAAGTTTGGAACAAACTTATAACATACCATGATCCCATCCTACATGTAAAATATCATGATTTAGTTGATCCTGATAAAGAAGTTATCCTGTTGATATTTGATTTTTTTAAAAAAAAAATTATATGGAAAACATTTTTGAAATAGAGCAATTCACTTAATTTTTATAAACATTTTCATTGAAAAATCATGTTCCTCAATTTTTTTCCAAGTTTGTGTGTCTGGCTGTTCTTGCCCCATAGTATGAGTGAAATACATGCTCACATATATATTGGACTTGTAAATTCTACAGGCTGCACTGGCTCTCATTGCCTCTGTGATCAATGTTCCTAATGATTATGGTGCTTCGTCTCTCCCACCAGCTGTCTTGTCTTCTTGCTTCTGCGCAAGGAACTCTGGGACTGGTAGATCCTGAGCTCCTTGTCACACAGGCAAGCACAAATCTCACTGACTTTCAAATGACAGGCCTAGTTTAACTGCTGCACAAGGACAGTCTCAATATTCTAGAGAAGGGCTCCACTGCTCTGAATGTTACTTGTTCCTTCTAATTGGCTCCAACAAATCTTACAAGATCTGGAAAACAAGAACATGGATACAGGAAGTAATTTCCATGAATATTCCCAAGTATGGCCTACAATTTTTCTCCATTTAATAATGGGGTTGGACCACACCCACCCCATGCTTGAGCCTGTCTGGTTGGCAACACTCTTGTCCATGGAAGACTTAGCTGGTGTGGTAGATATCTTGACATATGCAGCACACACCCCTTTGGCATGGCTGCATCGGCACTGGAACGTTGAATAAAATGGGGCCCTAAGCCTCTAGTCCTTGTGTTGAGTGAGAAATGATTCAAAAACCTTCCCCCCATGCCATGAACGTAATCCTGATTGCCTACCTTTAGCTGCTAATTGTGTCCTATGGGCAGGCAGAATGGGGGCAAAATTGGCAGGGGGAAAGTGGCAACAGCCGAAATAGTCTTTGGAGCCCAGATCTACCAGTCTTTCCAATGCAGAGCTCAGGTCTACCTGCCTGCCAGGCATTGGCAGCTAGATATGGCAAACCCAACACCCTCCTCTCTAAAATCTTTCAAATATAGAAGATCATTGCAGGAGATTAATCTCACTGTATTTAGGCTCATACTAGAATGGAAGGTGTCCCGTTTACACCAAAACTGACTTTTGCAGTAGCTGCAGTCCTGCAGCTGTGTCCCTGAGCTCCTCCACACTCCTTCATGGTTAGTGAATCCACACTTCAAAGAGCTACTGTAGTAGGTCGGTTTCCTCCCAGTTGTGACACTGCTAAGGGAAGTATGTATACCTGGGCTTGGTATGTATGGTTTGTGGCAGTAGTTGCTGCCATGTGCCCACGGTAATGCCCCCAGCATCCCACGTAGGCAGTCTGGGTCAGATTGTAAAATGTAAGATCCCAGTAAATTTCTGAGCCCCCTTCTTTGGCTCCTGGGCCCCCTTTCTGACCCTGGGCCTGGGCACAAATTACCCCCTTTACCCTACTCTCCTAGGCCCTGGCCTGAGGGTCCTGCATACTGTGATGGGGGTGCAGTCGCAGAGGCCTCCTCAAGGTAAGGGAATGTTTGTTCCCTTAGCTTAGGACATGTCTCTATGGTTTGAACCTTCTATAACTCACTTGTGGCTTACAATCTTGTTGCTCAGCTGAATTGTATCGCAACCTATATATGTGATGTCCTTGCCTTAGTCAGTCCCTCAGTCAGTCCTCTTGCCTTTTTCTTTTTGGAGTGTCTGTCTGAAGTCCCAATAAAACTGTGCTCAGCTTGCCTTTCCTGACTCCAAGTCTTTGTTATTTAATTTCCATGACATCAGTCAGGAAGAAGGTTCTTCTAACCTAGAGTTCTCCCTAATGTGCTCTACATACAGGACTTTACCAGAGAATAAAAAATAAATGTAAACAAAAGAAAGAAAGAAAGAAAGAAAGAAAGAAAGAAAGAAAGAAAGAAAGAAAGAAAGAAAGAAAGAAAACATATTATTGACAGTACTGACTTATGGTTTAATGGCCTTTCTTTCTTCCAGGATCCTGGAGAAACTAAAATCCACAGTTTTCTGGGAGGAACTAGGGATCTCTAACAGAACTATTAGCACCATCATCAAACTACAATTGCCATAAGTCTTTGGAAGAAGCCACAACTCCCAAATTGTTATAAAGATCTGTAGCAGTGTAGAAATGCCAGAGTAAGAGAAAAATCTCATTTCTATTTACAAGTTTCACTTTCTCTCAGATACCATAAAGTGAGCCAAATTTTAATAAAACTCTCTGGATTTAATTTCATTTTAATGTGAAGATTAGAGAAATTAAGACACACACTCACACATATGCATATGCCTACCAGTAGTCTCTCGTGGGTCAAACTTACTGTGCATTCAATGAAGCAAAGAATAGATCCAAATTGTTTTTAAATGAATAAGGCACAAGCTTAATGTGCTGGAATCCAATTTCTTATCTTCAAATCTTTATAAGTTTTGGCTTGCTGTAATTGACCTTCTTCATTTCAACTACTATTCAAATTAGGTCATCATATATAACAATAAGACTTTGCTTGGGTTTTTTGCTTGCTGTAGTGAAATGTAATGCAAGAAATGAAATCTGGATTCATTAATTAATCTCTTTCTATTAACCCAAAGTAGGCATATTTTTGCACTTGTTTCAGTTTTAATGGGGTGAAGTTTTCTGCTGTGAGTTGGTGAACAAAGATGAAAGAAAGTCCCTTTAAATGTTGATCCAAAGCATATATGAAAATATTTGTGTTTGAAACGACTGGAAGAATTATTTGCTAAGTTTTCCATTAGAGCTGTGGAAGAAGGTTCTCCCATGTCAATTTTCAGGCTGAAATTAGACCTTTTGGGTTGTAGAAAAAGACCTGGAAAAGGTGAATATCTTCACGATTTTCAGGAAATATTGGCTGCCATTGTATCCTTCTCCCCTGGTCTGTCATGGACTGTCTGGTCATGGACTGTCTTAGCCAATTAGGGATCAAAGAGTAAACAGATTGATGCCTGTTACAATGGAACAAATGATACAATGGAACAAAATGAACAGTGCAATCCTGGGTGTGTCTGCTCTGAAGTCCTGAAGTGCCTATTACAGTGTTATTCAAACTGCGAGACGCGGCTCTTTAGAGCGGCGTCAGGAACTCAAAGGGGAGGCGCGCGACGTCCTTCTGTCCGTCGTATGCGCTTTTTTTAAAGCAGAAGAAACAGGAGTTGCTCAGCTGCGAGAGTGGCTGCTGCCGCCCCGCCCTCTTCCGAGCATGCTTGGCCTGCAGTCCTTAACCCTGGCTGATCCTTGTCTGGTTGGTTCCTAGTTCCCAGCCTGGGATCGCTTCTCATCAAAGTGAAATCTCTCTTTTCAACCCCTCAAGGGGTGTGGAATGCACCAGGCGACACCATGGGGGGGGGGGAGGTAATACCAAAGGAGAAGAGCCAGAAATTTACAGAAAGAGCCATTTAGTTATTTGATTTTTCTCTGTAAACCGCTTTGTGAACTTTTAGTTGAAAAGCGGTATATAAATACTGTTAATAATAATAATAATAATAATAATAATAATAATAATAATAATAATAATAATAATACTGGCCAGCCCTACCAGCAGCCAGGTCTACTGGATGAGTCGACCTGGGCTCTGCATTGGGAAGCCCAGTAGGCATGTGCTCCAGAGCCTCCTCTGCTACAGCTGATGGGAGGGGGAACCTCAGTCATGGGTATAGCTACTGGGTGGGTTGGACCCCCCAGGTGGGTAGACCTGGCCCCATAGACAAAAAGGCAGGCTCTTACTGAGATCAGGAAGCCCAGTAGACTGAGCTCGAGACTTTTCCAGCCATTGCTGCTCTCCCCCTGCCCCATTTTGTCCTCCCTGCTCCTGTTCCATCTGCCCCCATTACCACCTTCTCCCTGCCCTGCACTGGGTGATGCCTACCCTAGTGACATCACTGAGGTGGCTATGGTTGCTCAGGGATGAGGCAAAAACACTGCACATAGAGTCATACTCTTCCAAGAAATTCTTGTGCCAAAGTCCCATTGTATTGGACCTCTCCTTTTGTGCAAGATGACTTCCCTGTGAATTCCCCCCCCCCCCTGATTTTTCATGGCTTTGCAAGAATTTGCTTCTTATTTGTGATTGCAAATTGGTCTTTGAGCTGATTGCTTGTGTCTTATGGGTTCACATATGCAATTTTAATCTACAATCTGAATGCTGACTTGTGTACTTTAAATTAGGATATGTGCCTGATCGTGGAAAATTATTCATTCATTCCTTCCCTCCCTCCCTCTCTAACCAAGTCTCTGCCTGTTTCTGCTTGCGCATGTGTACTTCCGTAAGGAAAAAGTCTTGGATGGCTGGCTGAAAGGATGAAACCTCAACCATAAGAATGAGCCATTTCCCATTGTTAAAAAAATATTTTTTAAAAAGATGTTATTTCTTCTCATTTTTATACCTCTCTATTTTTAATACATTGATCCCTCAGGATCCCTCAGGCAGGCTGCTGCATTTTTGAAGGGATAATATACACCCTAATAAATACTCACTATGCAAGACATCCAGCCCGCCTCCTGTTTCTGCAAACTGAGAGAGAAGTTGGGTTTGTACTGATGTGGTGATGACTGAATGTCCTGCATAGTGAGCTGTACCCCAGACTGACCACCTACGGAGTGCAGTTGCCATATGGCTGAGTTGCCACTGAATTTCATTCCATTCGAAATTTGGAGGTGAATTTTGGAGCACCCCACTCCAATAGAGAAATGTCCAGGGAGGCAAAGGAGAGTTTTGATTGAGACTAGTGTTACCCTGCACATGCCCAATCTCATCTGATCTTGGAAGCTAAGCAGGGTCAGGCCTGGTTAGTACTTGGATGGGAGGCCACCTGGGAATACCGGGTGCTGTAGGCTTATACCGTAGTCTTTCGAGTCTGAAGGTTGCCAACCAACCAGCAGAATTTCTCATGCAGTGCTTTTCATGTACAGTCAGCTCGCATCTTTTGTGAGGGTTAGTTTCTGAAAGCATGTAATGGCGTATAGTCAAAAATTACCCTTAAATCCAAAAATACATATTGTTTCTTTAAAAACCTAAATCACACTAGTGCAGCCCAATCCTATTGGGCTGCCCTACTGGTGGAACTAGTTTTCTGATAGTACTGGCTGCCATAAGGCAGCTGTAAAGCACGCTCTAGCAGGTAAGCCAGCGGGGGGGGGGAGCATGGGGGAGAGCATAGAACAAGGGTTGAAAGGTGGCAAAACTGGACAGGGAGGAATGGGGTGGGGAAGCTGTGGGAGGAGGTAGATCTGGTGGTGAAATGCACATGCTGGATTCTCTTCTCCTTACCTGCAGCCTCCCAGTCCCCTTTCTCTCCTCAGACTAGAACCAGCAAATTCTCTAGTACAGGTCCAAGAAGACCCATTGTGGGGCAGGAGGTTTACAAAATGAATCTGTTTGAAATACATGCAGGGCCAGCAAGGGACAAAGCCAGGCATTGTCAGGTTTCCAAGTCTAGGCAATAGACCTACTCCAGCATGAATATCACCAAATGATTAGCATTTAAATCCTATTTCCCTTCAGAAGCAGACTGCTCCACCCCACCCCTGCTGGATACAGAATATGCTTTTTCAGCATGGTTGCACTGGCAAGGGGAGGGAAGTACAGGTCCAGCCTATTTATACACGGATTTTTTATAAATGGTTTTGGTACAACACAAATGGCCCCTGCAAATGAGAAGGAATGTGCTGATCCCTGGAGAAGAGGAAAATGCACCCTTTTAAAACCAGTTTAAAACCCTTTTAAAAACAGTCCTTTAACAATAGCCTCCTTAACGAGAGAGAGAGAGAGAGAGAGAGAGAGAGAGAGAGAGAGAGAGAGAGAGAGAGAGAGCAGCTGGCTGACAATCCATCAATCCTTCTCTCCCCAGCAGATCCCTCTCTTGCCCCTGAGCATGTGAAAGAAAGGTTATAATTTTGCATTGGTCAAGGGAGGGGCTGAGTGAAGCGACTTTGTAAGCTCTTGGAGGACGACTGATTGATGGATTGTCTTAATAATAATAATAATAATAATAATAATAATAATAATAATAATAATAATAATAATAATATTACAGGTTAATATTACAGGTCAGATAGAGGTTAAAAGAGAAGATGTTTCAGACCTCATTGATAAATTAAAGATCAATAAGTCACCGGGCCCTGATGGCATACACCCAAGGGTTATTAAGGAATTGAAGAATGAAGTTGCAGATCTCTTGACTAAGGTATGCAACTTGTCCCTCAAAACGGCCACGGTACCAGAAGATTGGAGGATAGCAAATGTCACGCCTATTTTTAAAAAGGGAAAGAGGGGGGACCCGGGAAACTATAGGCCGGTCAGCCTAACATCTATACCGGGTAAGATGGTGGAATGCCTCATCAAAGATAGGATCTCAAAACACATAGACGAACAGGCCTTGCTGAGGGAGAGTCAGCATGGCTTCTGTAAGGGTAAGTCTTGCCTCACAAACCTTATAGAATTCTTCGAAAAGGTCAACAGGCATGTGGATGCGGGAGAACCCGTGGACATTATATATCTGGACTTTCAGAAGGCGTTTGACACGGTCCCTCACCAAAGGCTACTGAAAAAACTCCACAGTCAGGGAATTAGAGGACAGGTCCTCTCGTGGATTGAGAACTGGTTGGAGGCCAGGAAGCAGAGAGTGGGTGTCAATGGGCAATTTTCACAATGGAGAGAGGTGAAAAGCGGTGTGCCCCAAGGATCTGTCCTGGGACCAGTGCTTTTCAACCTCTTCATAAATGACCTGGAGACAGGGTTGAGCAGTGAAGTGGCTAAGTTTGCAGATGACACCAAACTTTTCCGAGTGGTAAAGACCAGAAGTGATTGTGAGGAGCTCCAGAAGGATCTCTCCAGACTGGCAGAATGGGCAGCAAAATGGCAGATGCGCTTCAATGTCGGTAAGTGTAAAGTCATGCACATTGGGGCAAAAAATCAAAACTTTAGATATAGGCTGATGGGTTCTGAGCTGTCTGTGACAGATCAGGAGAGAGATCTTGGGGTGGTGGTGGACAGGTCGATGAAAGTGTCGACCCAATGTGCGGCGGCAGTGAAGAAGGCCAATTCTATGCTTGGGATCATCAGGAAGGGTATTGAGAACAAAACGGTTAGTATTATAATGCCGTTGTACAAATCTATGGTAAGGCCACACCTGGAGTATTGTGTCCAGTTCTGGTCGCCGCATCTCAAAAAAGACATAGTGGAAATGGAAAAGGTGCAAAAGAGAGCGACTAAGATGATTACGGGGCTGGGGCACCTTCCTTATGAGGAAAGGCTACGGCGTTTGGGCCTCTTCAGCCTAGAAAAGAGACGCTTGAGGGGGGACCTGATTGAGACATACAAAATTATGCAGGGGATGGACAGAGTGGATAGGGAGATGCTCTTTACACTCTCACATAATACCAGAACCAGGGGACATCCACTAAAATTGAGTGTTGGGCGGGTTAGGACAGACAAAAGAAAATATTTCTTTACTCAGCGCGTGGTCGGTCTGTGGAACTCCTTGCCACAGGATGTGGTGCTGGCGTCTAGCCTAGACGCCTTTAAAAGGGGATTGGACGAGTTTCTGGAGGAAAAATCCATTATGGGGTACAAGCCATGATGTGTATGCGCAACCTCCTGATTTTAGGAATGGGTTAAGTCAGAATGCCAGATGTAGGGGAGAGCACCAGGATGAGGTCTCTTGTTATCTGGTGTGCTCCCTGGGGCATTTGGTGGGCCGCTGTGAGATACAGGAAGCTGGACTAGATGGGCCTATGGCCTGATCCAGTGGGGCTGTTCTTATGTTCTTATGTTTTTTTTTTAGGTATTTATATACCACCTTTCTTGGTCGTCAGATTTCTCCTCAGACTTTATTCAAGGCGGTTTACATAGGCAGGCTGATTAAATCCCCATAGGGATTTTTACAATTGAAAGAAGGTTCTATCTTTCAAGAACCACAACAGTCCAGATGTTTCACTCTGATCTGGTTTCACATTCTGGCCTCCATCCTCCCATGCTCAGAGCAGATGGAATAACTCGGCTCAGCTTGTCAGCTGCTTCAAGGTTGCACGGTGCCAGTGGCCTTGAACTGGCGACCTTCGGATGTTATCTTCAGGCCAATGGAGGCTCTATCCTCTAGACCACACCTCCTGCCCTATCTTTCATCACAAAGGTAATCAAGGCTGTTTTTAAATCACTGAAGCAAAGAAACTTTATTTTAAAAATTGATTTGCTACAGTGCGCTTTTTGCCATCCACATGAGTACTTGGAATGGAACCCAGGCGAATAATGAGGCTCAACCTGTATAGGTTTGGAACATGAGAGAAAGGTGGGAACTGAGATGACTAATGGAACAGCAGGGTCATCCTCCCATCTCATGTTCATGGTGGGGCACATACTGTACAGACGTTTTCATTGAGTTTCACAGAGCCACTGCCAATATGAAGAAAGGAGGAATATAAGCAGTTTAAATAACAACTACAACATGCTGTATGAGGAAAAAGTGGATGTTCCTGCTTTGATCAAGCATGGACGCAATTCTCTAAGGAGAAGAGTGTCAGTGAGCCTAGCAGTGTGTCTTGGAGGCGAGTCAAGCGGTCCTACAATTACTTGTCCTTCGAATCCACTTTTTGAGTGGATGCCACTGATAGTAACTCACCCAATGACTGTGTCTGTGGTGGTGTCTGGCTGAATCTGCCACATCTGCCTCTTTCTCAGATTGCTGTCTCCTAAAGAGACAAAGACTTAAAAGAGATGGGAAGTCAAAAGAGCCCAGAGGGCAAACTGTGAGGAGAGATGTGAAAAGCCAGTTGCTGTTAAAGAGCCACTCACCATCATTACACCAAATGAAAGGCCGAGTTCAATTTAGCAGTCAACTTTGTGCCCTCTCTTAACTGCTGCCCTATAAAACCTACATCAATCTCATTGGCAGTGGTTGCTGGTGAGGGGGGAAAAAAGGAAGGGGAATGACATGTCAGATGGAAAAGCAGAAAGCAGCCAGGATGTGCAAGTGGGGAAGGCAGTGTACATTTAGTGCTGGCTCCAGGATTGGGGTTGGGGCAGTGGACGCCATTATAGGAAGCAGCAGGGCCTCTCACACTGCCTGGGTTCTCTGGCCCAAGTGAGGATGGTGGCATTTGTGCTGGAATAGATCCGTTGGCTAGATGTAGAAGCCTAGCGATTGGATTCTATGCTCCGCTGGATTCTATGCTTTGTGCCAGGCTGATAAGCCTGACATGGAGTTCCTCAAAATAGCTGGCGCAGACTGGAGGAGACCCATTGTGGGGTCTGAGCTTTTCCCATGAGGAGACTCTGGCAGCTGCCATGGTGTCCATAGAATGCAGAGGTAGCTATTTTGGCACTACTGCTCCTCTGGGTGCTGGGCAGCTTAGGATTGGGCTGCCCAAGAGTACAAGATGAAGGAAGTCCATGTGTGCATCCTCTCCTTCCATCTCTCTATTTTTATTTTTATTTTTTTGGCCAAGTTCATCACTCTAAGAAGTGGAGATTTGGCAGAGATTTTTTTCAAGTACGTGTGAATTTTCAAATTCAATGTGGATGTCATTGCCATTGCCCGCAGTGCATTGAATCTACTAGTTACATCATGTACAATGCATTTTAGAATAAATTACGAATGAATATTGGATTAATATTGGGGAAGCAGGGTTGGAGAAGTGTGCCAACTAAATGTGTTTAAAGATGCAGTCAGACAGTAAATGGAGCCTCGCTTGTGTGCCTGGACAGAAGGATGAGAAAAAGGACAAGGAAAATACATCTATCTTCCATTGCAAGGTGGACATTTAAGTTCTTTTACAGAATACTAATTCAGGCAGAGGGAACTTCTACTTTGCCCTTCTTTCTTTCCTTGTTTTTCCATGGGGTTAAATTAAAATATTCGGGGGGGGGGGAGGGAGGGAGGGAGGGAGGGGGAGAGAGAGAGAGAGAGAGTGTTGTACAGTTGGATGCAGGGATTAACCTAGGACAGGGGTCGGCAACCTGCAGCTCTAGAGCCGCATGTGGCTCTTTCAGCTGTCTGCTGCGGCTCCTCCTGGTGAAAGTGGCAAACAGGGTAACAGGAGGCACCTGTGCTGGGAGGGCAGGCTGCTTCCCTCCGCCCCCTGAGTTCACTGCCCTCCTCTCCCTTCACCCCCACCTGCCCCACATTGGTTTCCCTTTTCAATTTTGCCCGCTCTGCAGGCTTCAGCTCCCTGTTTTTCCCTTCCCCAACTCTCCAGCAGGCTCAGCCAATCAGCATCCAGCAGGCTCCTGGCTTTTTCTGTTGGAATGGCTCAAGGCCCTTCACTGGCTGATCACCAGCCAATCCTGAGCTGCCCTCCTCCTCAGCCATTGCAAGCCCTTGCAGCCTGCCTTTCCTTGAACAGGTCTCCACTCAGTGCAAGGAGAGGCTTTTCCTCCACAGCAGAGGAGACATCCTGTGTGTCTACTCAGTAGTAAGCCCCATTACAGCAGATGAAGCTTACTCCCAGGAAAGGGTGCCTGGGATGGCAGCCTTGGAGCCTGCTGAAAGACAAGCGCAAGGACGGGTGAGTGGGAGCCCGCGCAGGTCTGTTCAAGAGTAAGCCCCCATGTAGTCCCTGGGCTACTCCCGGGAAGGTGTGCAGGGCTGTAGCCTCAGCCTCCTCCTGTGCAGGTCTACTCACAAGTAAGCCCCGCTGTAGTCAGTGAGGCTTCCTCCCAGGAAGGTGTGGAGGGCTGCAGCCTCAGCCCCCTCCTATGCAGGTCTACTCACAAGTAGTCAGGCTTCCTCTCAGGAAAGTGTGGAGAGGACTGCAACCTGAGAGCTCCAACCAACTTGTCTGCTCAGAAGTCGCGTTGTAGCCAATGGGGCTTACTGCCAGGATAGTGTGGAGAGGGTTGCAACCTGAGGGAGGGAGGGCAGGCAGGCAGGCAGGGCAGAAGCTGGCCTGTGGCTGTCCCCCCTTCTTCTCTTCCCCACCTCTGGAGTCTGTGTCCTTTTTTCCTTCCAGGAGGGTGTCTCTGGAAGGTGGGGGGAGTTCTTTAGTATCCATGTAAGATAAGCAGATGTCATAACCGACATATGTATTGGAATCCTGGAAGATCTGGTGAGGAGGGAGATGTGGTGTCAGCAGTGGCCCCTTTAAGGGTAAGGCCTGGGCATCCAGCAGAGTGTGCTGCACAGCTGCAGCCACTTGAAGGCAATAGGGCCCTCAGGGATATAACAGGCACCTGAGGAAGGGGGTGTGGGTTGTAGAAGGAGTGCAGGTTGGAGGTAGGAGAGGAGACTGACTGGGCTTATTGGTTTTGGCTTGGATACTCTGATTTGACTGACTTACTTTGGAATCTGACCTTGGACTGTGACTTGGCTTATTGACTTTGAACTCTGCCCTGGATACTCTGACTGACTTTGTGACTAATGGACTGCTGGAGACACTGGAGTTTGAAGTGTGGCTGCTGTGCCCTAGACCTGCTGAGGACCAAGGGGCTGCTGTAATGGTGGGAGGCTGCTGGCAGGAGAGAGGACCTCTGCAGGTTGAACAGGCGAGCTACCCTGGAGGTGGGGTCCAGCAGGATTGCAGGGCAGAACCAGGGCATTTGTTGGGGGAAAGAAGGGGAGCTAATTTGCTTAAAGTGGGCATAATTCTCCAGGCAGAGAATGGCCTTGGAATCGGGCAAAACACCATAGAGGACCAGGCGTCTGAAAACACAGGACAAGAATGTATGACAAAACTAACTAAAAGCTACAAGAGGGGGCTACATTATAAAAATGGGATCTATAAGAGCATAAAGGTAAAAAAAAAACTATATATGCAGTATTATCTTCATTTTAGATGTCAAAAGGGTTTTGTGGCTCCTGAGGTTTTTTTTCCTCTGGAAAACGGGTTCAAATGGCTCTTTGAGTGTTTAAGGTTGCCGACCTCTGACCTAGGAACATCTAAAACTGCCTTCTGCTGAGTTAACATTCTTTCCCAGTTCCGTTACCTGAGATCCTTTTAAATTGGTAATGTGAAGGACTTTCTCCAGGGAAAACATGTACTCAATCACTTAACTACAGACCCTTCTGGAGGTACTGAACCCAGGTCCTCTTTGGCACAGCAGAAATGAGGAGAAGCAAGTACATGTGAAAAAGAAAATGTGAGTAGGTTGGAAAGGACAGCTAGCACAATCTACACATCTACTCAGAAGTAACTCCCATGGAGTTCAATAGGGCTTACTCCCAGGTAATGGTGTATATTAAGATTGCTGCCTTCATTTCTCAGCAGTTTTACTATAATAATAATAATAATACTTTATTTTTATCCCGCCCTTCTCCCAAAAAGGGACCCAGGGCGGCTAACATATAAAGCAGATTAAAACATAATTTCACAAACAGATAAAAACATATTAAAAAACACATTAGCAGAACCCATAAAAACAGTAGTCAGAAGAGTCAGAATAAAAGAGCATAAAACAGCAGTTCTTAGAGGAATCGGGCCTGTAAAAAAGCAACTAAAAGATATATAAAAGATGTTAAAAAGGCCATAACGTCAGAAGGCTTGGTTAAACAACAAGGTCTTCAGGCCTCGCCGAAAGGTCTCAAGAGAGGGAGCCATTCTCAAGTCAAGGGGACTTGAATAATGACCACCATTATTTTTGCTAGTAGTAGTTGTAGCCATAATAGAAGTAGGAGCAGCAATATTTATTATCCATGAATCATGGACTATAATGTAACTTTTTTAAAATGTAAATTGTGCTTAGTAATTCTTTTTTATTCATCTATAGAGCAATTCTGCGAATTAAGTGATGGCCCAATCCTAACTAAGTTTGGTGAAAGAGGGACAGTGTTCCCCCCCCCCCTTTGGCTTATGGATCTACTTACCATGAAGGAACGTACAGGAGCTCAGGGACACAACTGCAAGACTACAGCTGCTGCAGAAGCAAGTTTTGGTATAAGATAGCAGGGCCTCTGAGAGGAATTTTACCAGGGGTTACAAAGTTTCTTTTGGGCCCCTTTGCAAAGAGGGAGGGGTGAAACAGAGCTGGGGAGGGTGGTGGCTGGCAAGCAGAACAGGGGCAGGGAGGGGCGAAACAGGTTAGGGGGAGTGTAAAGACAGCTGGAAAAGTCTTTGGATCCCAGGTCTACTAACCCATGTGGCATCAGTAGTGTCCCCAGCACGGGAGTGCAGACAACAAGTCTGAGTAGATAGGAAAACATAAGATCCCAGGAAATTTCTGGGCCCCCTCCTTTGGCTCCTGGGCCCCCCTTTGGACCCTGGGCCTGGGTACAAATTACAGATTTTTTTTTAAATATTCACAAGTTTGGATGTATTTTATATTGATGCTATTCTTGATGGTGAATATTTTCTTCACTTTGTTGGGTAGGATCATTCAGGAAAAGGTAAATATGTTTTGTAACATGAACTTAATCAGAGTGCACCTTGTATTCTAATAGCATTTCAATGAAAATGGAGACTGACTAAATGAAAATGAATATAAATATAAAACTGGAGGTCACTCTCACTTGGTATTGGTTTCCTGCAGTGGTGTAGCTACAGGGGGGTGATGCGGTAAGTATTGCAGGTGTGATGGCAAGGTGGAGGGGCTGCTTACAGGGTGTATTACAGCATCTGCAGTACTTGCCATCTCTTCCTCTCCCATTGACCAATCCATTCAAATTTCTTCCCCATTACAAAGCATTACTCATACACAGCATGAAAAACTTTTCTGTTTTAAAAGTTGTAAAATCACATCTGTCTATTTTCTCACACTTCCCTATGCAAAAGTCCATCAATTGCTCTCTCTCCATCTTCAGGAGAACAACATGAAACTGCAAACACTTTTGTAGTGCAGGCTGCCTGGGTTGGTTGGGGAACATAAGAAGAGCCCTGCCGGATCAGTCCAAAGGCCCATGTAGTCCAGCTTCCTGTGTCTCACAGTGACCCACAGTGGCTTCAGGGAGCACACAAGACAGCAGACACAACCTGCGTCCTGGTGCCCTCCCTTGCATCTGGCAATCAGAGGCAGCCTGCCTCTAAAACCAATAGCTTGCACATACCTACTAAGACTTGTAACCTGTAATGAACTTTTCTCCAGAAATTTGTCCAATCCGCTCTTAAAGGCATCTAGGCATGATGCCTTCGCTACTTCCTGTGGCAAAGAGTTCCACAGACTAATTACATGCTGGGTAAAGAAATATTTTCCTCTGTCCTAACTCTTCCAACACTCAATTTTAGTGGATGTCCCCTGGTTCTGGTGTTATGTGAGAGGAAAAAGAGCCTCTCTCTATCCACTCTGTCCATCCCCTGCATGATTTTGTATGTCTCAATCATGTCCCCCCTCAGGCGTCTCTTTTCTAGGCTGAAGAGGCCCAAATGGTGTAGCCTTTCCTCATAGGGAAGGTGCCCCAGCTCAGTAATCATTTGCACCTTTTCCATCTATATCCTTTTTGAGATGTGGCAACCAGAACTGGACACAATACTCCAGGTGTGGCCTTACCATTGATTTGTACAACAGCATTACAATATTAGCTGCCTTATTCTCAATGCCTTTCCTAGTGATCCCAAGCATGGAATTAGCCCTCTTCACTGCCACTGCACATTGGGTCGACACTTTCATCGACCTGTCCACCAGCACCCCAAGATCTGATCTGTCAGACAGCTCAGAACCCATTAGCCTATATGTAAAGTTTTGATTCTTTGCCCCAATGCTCATGACTTTATACTTACTTACATTGAAACACATCTGCCATTTTGCTGCCCAGTCTCCCAGTTTGGAGAGATCCTTCTGGAGCTCTTCCCAGTCTCTTCTGGTCTCCACCACTCAGAAACGTTTGGTGTCATCTGCAAACTTGGACACCTCGCTGCCCAGACTGCTCAGCTCCAGGTCATTTATGAAGAGGATCAAAAGCACCTGTCCCAGGACAGATGCTTGGGGCACTCCACTTTCCACCTCTCTCCATTGTGAAAATTGCCCATTGACACCCACTCTCTGCTTCCTGTACCTCAACCAGTTCCTAATCCAGGAGAGGACCTGCCCTCTAATTCCCTGACTTTGGAGTTTTCTCAGTAGCCTTTGGTGAGGGACCGTGTCAAATGCTTTCTGAAAGTCCAGATATATATTGTCCACGGGTTCTCCCGCATTCACATGCCTGTTGACCTTTTCAAAGAATTCTAAAATGTTCGTGAGGCAAGACTTACCCTTACAGAAGCCATGCTGATTCTCCCTCAGCAAGGCTTGTTTATTCTGGTCAAGTCTGAGGAAGGGCAAGAGTTGGAGCACTCGGCCCCTAGTTTCTCTTCATGACTACACTGAACTCCAGGCAGACTCCTTCTACTTATATGTTCATGGCCGAGGTTAGGGTTTGAAATGGGTATTTGTGGCTTACAGTGCACCTGCTTTGAGTTTCTGTATCTTCTAGAATAGTGATTCTCACTCCTTTAGCACCAGGACCCACTTTTTAGAATGAGAACCTGTCAGGATCCACCAGAAGTGATGTCATAACCAGAAATGACATTATCAAGCAGGAAATTTTTTAACAATCCTAGGCTGCAATCCTACCCACATTTACCCAGGAATAAATCCTATTGCCAATCATTGTTAAAAGCATCTTCATAGTAGCCTGTTGAAAATACAGATCTGTAACATTTCCCCAAATGCAGTCACATACCATGGCAGCATCAAGTCTAATTTATTAAAAAATAAATTATTGAAATAAGTGGCAACTCACCTGAAATTGGCTCATGACCCACCTAGTGGGTCCCATTCACAGTTTGAGAAACACTGTTCTAGAAGGCACAGACATGACCACAGAATGTATTTACAATTGAAATAATCTGATCTAGCCTCCAGTGAAGGCAAGTAACAGACCAATCAACTTTAATGGGAACACTGCGAGGCCTGGAGTTAGAAAGGCAATTGAAAATCCATGTGTTCTGCTCACTTCAGCAAATTATAGGATGGAGAGGAACTCCAGTGAGGCTGTGTGTGCTTCTTAAGCACAAGGAAATCAGTTAAAACAACTCAATTAGAAAGCAGCAAGCAATGAAATGTCTTAATTAAAAAATTACTACCATTGTAGGAAGACGTGTGTTTGTTTGCTTTTGTTGTGTGCTATTAGCACAGACAGCAGTGTATAGGAGTCATTAGGGCAGGGAGAATCTTCTCTGTGTTTGTAACATGGCAACCCTAAGAGAGCAGTGAGCCCTGAGATGCACTGTGTAAGTACAATTATATTATCTTGGGAAAAGAGAGCCCTCCGAAGGGCTCCACGAGCTTTAGAAATTGAAAGTGGAGCGATTGTGCTCCACCTCCGGTTTGTGATCGCAAACCAGAAGTGGGGCACAATTGCTCCACTTTCAATTTCTGATGCTTGGGGAGCCCTGTGGAGGAGTGTGCAGGGCTCTCTGCACCACTGGGAGGGTGCTACAGAGACTGGTAAATACATGCCAGTCCCTGTGTCCCTCTGAGTGACATGATCCTGTGGATAGCATTGCTGCCCCCCCCGCTGCCTTCCCCACTCCCCCACAAGGACTTACAGTGGTTCTCAAGCTCCCTGAGACCACTCCCGGAGCCTCCTGCTGGCCTAGAGTCTCCAGCAACCAGCAACAACCTCTAGCCAGGTGATGATTAAAACCAATCTTGGAGACGCTAACAGAATCTCCAGGAGTGTTCAATATTACATTATCTTGGGAAAAGGAAATCTTCACAATTAACTTCCTTCACAGTTGGCAACTGAAGGCCTAAGGAAAGGAGGAGGCAGGGTCCTGAAAGGATTTGTTGGAAAAGTGAAGGAAGGGATACCTAGGAAGGGAAAACTAGAAGAAGGAGTGGTCCAGAGGAATGAGGGGAAGAGGAAATAAACCAAGGGATAAATATTGGAGATGAAGGGGAATTGGGAGAGAAAAGAATGGGCAGAGAGGAGAGGTACATATTGTCAGGGAGCTGCAGAAGTGAGGAAAGTTGAAAGTCACGTATTGATTTTATTTAACAACCTGGATCTTTGGCTATAGATCTTTGGAAGGGGTTCATTGTGCCACAATGAATAGCCTTAGGCCATTCCTGCTTTGCGCATTCTTCTGGTGCGTATAGGTTCTCATTTTTTTCACTGACGTTGTTTGAATTTAATTTAGTGTATACTGGATGATGTTAAAAGTCAGAAGAGAGAGTAAGTTTCATTTTGTTGTCTTAGCTTTTTGCCCAAGAGCATGATGTGGTTGCTACGCACTACTCCTGCAAGGGGATTTAGTGAAGCAGTCTCACAGCAAGCGAGTTCAGGAGAAGACTGCATTGCAATGTATTCTGATGCCATTTCATTCAACTATTATTCCAAGACACAAAACCTTTCCCTTAAGGTACCATAAAAGCCACTTGGAAGTGTCAGCCCTGTCTGTCACCCCATCTGCAACATCACAATCCTCACTGCTGCCGATAGCTTAATAGTCTTAGAAAAGTTGGGTTGAACTTTATTGGAGTTCAGATGAAACAATTTAGCTCCAGACAACACAAGTGGGATCTCAGTGCTGTGGAGTCTGGAGGTGTGTATATATGTATCTCTGAAACCCTTACAGATTTACATGGTAGCGGTGGGGTCCAGGCTGAAATGAAAGCACCAAACTCATACTAGGCAAGAGAAAGATGCTCCTTGGTGGGAGATGACAGTCACAAGAGAAGTGTTTTCTGTTGTGGATATGAAGGAAGTGGCTATTTGCTGGGAGTGAAGCAGTAAGTTGTTGTTGGGTGGGGGTGGAGCCAGTGGCTGTGATCTCATGCTTACTTTCCTGAGAGCAAGCCCCACAGAAGACAAAGGGAATGACTTCTGAGTAGCAGTAGTATAGCAAGCAGAGGATGGGAGGCAGTCTGCCGCAGGTGATATGTCCTGGAAAAGGGTGACGGACGCCCCATTTGAGCCCCTGCTGAGGGGATGCCCATGCTGTGTTTGCCAGTGGATGGGCCCTCCTGCCCCCAAGGCTCCGGCCAGAAATGGCTGTCCCAGAAGCAATTTGGCAGTGTGTGCAATGACACAAAGAGGTCATCGCATCACCACCGAACCATTTCCAGGTGCCACACATTGCTTCCAGAGAGTATGGGGGGGATGTCTCACAGTGCAGGGGGATGACACCAGCCCCAGGCAGCACCCACACTAGGGACACAAATGATGAGTAGGCAAGCACAGGTCTGTGCTCAGAGTCAGCTAGGCCAGCAGGAAATCCTCAGAGCTTGACCGGATGCCTTGAGGCTGCCAGAAGGAGAAAAAAGAAAGCTGGTGCAGTTTTAACTTCTATCCCTTCGTCCAAGGCTCTAGCAGCACTCCCTGCCAAGTACTGCTGCAGCCTCTATTACAACAGATAAACAAAGAAAGACATTCTGAAAGGAAATAATTGATAGCCTCTTAATTTCCCCACAGAATGTGCCCTGTCTCTTCTTCTAGTCTCAACTAGGATTTCTCCTTGTTTTCTTTTCACAATGTAGCTTTGTGTGCAGGAGAGTGGCAAGGAATTGGTCTCTCTCCTGCCACTATACTGACAGGCCAGCCACCAGTCAGAAATATCAGTTAACATTTATTGGCAGCAGTAGCTACAGACTTAAAGGGACATGCCTGCTTTTCTCATAGGTCAGACGTGTGGGCAGCATGCAAGGCAGGGGTAGCATACAGAAAGGCCTCTCATTGTCCCCGAGTCTTGGTCTCAGCTGTATCATCCAATGAGTGCCTGGCATTCCATTTGCTGACTAGCACAAGGACGTGATGGTCCACTCAGCCATATAATATTTCCAATCTTTCTTCTTGCAGGGGAAGAGCAACTCTGATATGAGTACACTGAGTCTGTGCTGGGGCTTATTAAGAGTGAGAAACTGCACAGCAAATGAGTTTTCCTGCACACACAGACTACTTGACACTAAGGTTTTCTTTCTTTCTTTCTTTCTTTCTTTCTTTCTTTCTTTCTTTCTTTCTTTCTTTCTTTCTTTCTTTCTTTCTTTCTTTCTTTCTTTCTTTCTTTCGGCTGTTCATTTGAATTCATCTTTTCCTTATATAAGAAATTAGAAAGCCAATGTCCTGCAAGCACATAGGTGGGATTTCAGTGAAACACCTATATTTTGGGCTGGTGTACACAGAGACAGGTATGTCCATTGGTTGCAACATCAGGGATGGTGTGAAAATGTGGGTCTAATTCTGCAGATAGAATTTTCATATCATTTCAAACAGAACACTTTCCAATGAGTCATCCCACAGAATGAGAACTCAATCCCATGCATGTCTACTTAGAAGTACATCCCATGATAGTCAATTGAACTTGCTGCCAAGTAAGTATGGATAGGATTGCAGCCTGAGTCAGGTAGAGTCCTGATGTTGGGAATATACCACTGCAGAATTCAAGCAAGGGATTTTTCTCACATAAACAACTCTCTGCAAGTAGTAGTCTAACAGATCAATACTAAAGTTTTTAGCACAGCTTGCTATCCTAGTTTTCTACTTGCAGTAAGTTCTTTTTACACAGGGGAGCATTTTACATTGACGCAGATCCAAGGAGACCCACTGGAGAAGCAGAGGTTTACCCTGTGGCAAGGCAATGAAAGGCCCCTTATCTTGGGGGCCTCAATGACAGCCCATGCACTGCAAGATGCAGCACCTGCTCCATTGGTGGAGCTGCATCAGCACGGGGAGAGTTAGTTGGGATTAGGCTGCAATCCTAACCACACTTTCCTGAGAGTAAGCCCCACTGAACAAAATAGGACTTACTTCTGAGTGAACCTGGTAAGGATTGTGTCCTTAGAGCATACTCCTGTTTGTCTACTCAGAAGTAAGTCACATTGTCTTCAATAGAGCTTACTTTCAGGAAAATGTGCATAGGATTGCAGCCTCAGGCACACAAGCAATGTAAAGTGTGAGGCCAGAGTTTAGAGTAAGCAATGACTACAGATTATGTGATCTCTGGAGCTTCCTTTGTATCTTCCAAAATAAACTGCTGACACAGAGACACTGCCATATATGACATCTGTGAACTGGCACCTGTGGTGGAAATCCCTGATTCCCCCCCTTTTGGTCTATTTTTCACCTGGTTTAAACTCTTCTATTACCTCAGAGCCTGTTGTGATGCCTCAGCATCCTGAGCAAAGTGCTGAGTCATTTTGATACAATAGCCATGATCTTTCATTGCTGTTTATTGTTTGCGTAACTTCTTCTTTCACAACTGATCAGTAAACAAAGAACTTGGTTTTGTGTGAGCTCATTGGACTGTAAAGCCCATCTGATTTTCAAGAGCAGGAAAAACAGCAATTTAGGGGATCCTCCCCCCCTTACCTAACACCACAGATGAACCCTGGTTAATACTCACTAGTTATAAAAAGCAAGGTCTCACATACCCCTTGCCACATTTTCCCAGGTGTGATGTCAGAAGCACCTGATAGTTCTTTGGGCTTGCCCAGTCACCTTGCTGCACATCTGGGTGCTACAGAATCAGGGCCCTGGACAGCACACAGCGGAGGCAAAGAACCCAGAAATGCATCAGGGTTTGCATTTTATTTTCCATTGGCCTTTTAGTATCCTGCTAGACCTTGCTGCCCCTTGTCTTCATTTGCTAGTTGTTCAGTGCCTTTTAAAATTTCTTTTACCTTATTATTGTTGTTGCTCTTGATAAGAACACACACACACACACACACACACACACACACAAACAACTCACTTATTTATATACCCAGTCGACAAGGCAGTATACGTAGCTAGCTTTCCCCAGCTAGCTGCAGTCATTAACAGCTAGGCACTCTGCCTATTTTGCCCTCTGTCCTCCTTTTCCAGTATCTCAAGAATTTTTTTTACTCATCTGAGTAAAGTATTTCTCTTGGTCAGCATTAGGGCTCAAACTAACATCTCCAAAAAAATTATCACTCAAATAATGGGCCAGACCTTAAGGCAGTGGTTTTCAAACTGGGGCGTTGCGGACGCCCCAGCCTGAAGGCCCTGGCTTCTGCCCCCTTAAGGGGCAGGGACGTGATCCCCAGGATTGCATTGCTAATGGGGCTGCAGGGACTGGGTTGCACTTAGTCCCTGCAGCAGCTGTCCTGGTGTGCAGAGAGCTTTGTGCGAGCGTTTGCTCCCCAGGCTTCTACAAATGCGAGTGGATCGATCGTGCTCCACTTTCACTTTTGACAACCTGGAAGCCCTGCAGACGCTTGTGCAGGGCTTCCTGCTCCCTCCCCACCAAGACTTACTGTGGTTCAAACTCTCCCTGAGAGTTTGAAAACCTCTGCCTTAAGGTATTGCTTTTGCCTTGAATTTGACAGCCTGCTAATGCTACCTCTCTTCTGCATGCTCCCTTGTATACTAGAAATTATCGCCTGTGTTTCAGGTACATAGTATAGTGCAGGCTGCTCTGTCCGTGATGCAAATAAGGCAAAACTTTATGTTCAATGATAGCTTCATGTCTTCAAAGTCCAGCTGCTGCTTCTGCTCAGATATCCAGATTGGGAGGAGCGATTTGCACCAGAAAAGCAACTTGTGGGAGGAATCTACTTAACTTTTTCCCTGCCTTCTGGTTTTCCCTAGCAATTCCTCCCAGTCCCACCCCACTGCTTTTCAGATCTGTAATTCCAGCAGGGTGGGGGAAAGCATCTGGGAGGAGAGTTGCAGGAGAAAACAGATGAGTAGAGTGCCCTCCTTTTGCTCACCATTTCCCTTTCAGCCCTGATCGGTTGGTGAGGAGCAGCAACCAAGCTGTGAAGACAGAAGGATGTGATGGAATAAGAGACTCTGTTCTAGGAAACCCAGTTTTCTCCTTCATGTACCTACAACCTGTGCATATGTGGTGCTGGCCATTGACTGTTGATTTCTCATTCTGGCTGCAGGTAAACCAACAGGTTTATTAAAGAGATTTGTATTTTGTTCCTTGGCAGGGCTATGAAATCCGGTCTGCAGCAGGTTTTCATATAGTCCAGAGGAAAGATGAAGGAGTCTGGAGACTGCTGTGCTGAAGAGGCAGCACAGAGTGAATTCATGGTGTTGGAATACAACACCCGCACAAAGGCTTGTTGCAATCCATGTATGAACAATAGTTTTCTGTGCCTATTTTGTGTGCAGTTTTCTGCACACACTATTTTGAGTGCATGCAGATGAAAGAACGTAAGGCCCTACCTTATGCTGGTGGAGATCATTGGTCCCTCCTGAGAGGGCAATTGTCTCTGTGTTGCAGTGGCCCTCCGGTGTCTCAGAGATCTTTTCCAGTTCTGCTACCTGAATTTCTTTTAACTTTTCCCTCTCCTTTTAAGCAGAGGATTAATCATGAGACTTTATGCATACAACTAATATGCTCTACTGCAGCCAAGGTTTGTGACAACCTTTGCAAATGCACTGAAAGATGGCACTTGCCATTCTTCCCGCCTGTCCTCAATCTCCATGTGTCAGTGGTAGCCTGCTGGGCATGGCGGAGTCCTCTACAAGCCATGACAGTGCATTACTTTGATTTCAGTGGCACCGCAGCGCCACAGCGCACCAAAGATGAAGACATCTGCTGCTGTGATTTAAATGAAAGCAAGCTCAGGGAGAAACGGATAATGTCCCTGAAACATTTTGAAACAGCCATGCAAGTGATGTCCACAGACCTATGTTCTGATATCTAATAACCAGGCTGTTGAAGAGAGAGGGAGAGAGAGTGCATGGCTTTAGAAGTTGTCTCCAAAGTTTCATCAGGAAATAGCAGTGTGCTCTCATTACAGGATAGTAAGAGAGAAAGAGAAACAAAGCAGGCATCTAAAAAAAACCAAAAAAGAACACCAGCAGTACATTTTTGATTGTGCCCTGAATTACACTTTTTTTAAGCTTGTCAACGTTCATCATTTTGGGGATGCAGCATAAAGCTTTCAGACAGCGTCTTTCCACAACCACTTCTAAATAGCAGGCACTTGCAGCTCTCCAGTTTGTAGAGCTTTCCTGGAGGCCTGTCAAGGTCAATGGAAGATGGGAATGATTTCAAAGTGTGCTCAGCTCTTCAGAGGGATGGAGAGGCTGATATGAAAGCTGGTTCAATACTGCTTTTTCGTGTTTAAATATATGCTTTTAATTCTCAGGTGTTCTTGTACTTCTCGAAATGGCAGAAACTCGTAACAACAATATTTGCAGTATTAGAGCCAATGCAGAACTGACAAGCTATCGTTCATTTTTGGGATGTGTAAAGTTTCTTCTTCAGAGTAATATAATTATTGTCATTGCAGTCATTATGATCATCAGCAACATCAACATCTATGGGGCTTTACAGGGCAGCATAAGCAAAATAAGGGAAAGGTTCCCTCTTCCAAGTTGTTCATAGTCTAAATTTCAATAGTGTGGGAGTGAACAGAGGAAGGGAAGAGGAGGGAGAAAAGGAAGAGTCTCCAGTTGGCTGGGGAATAGGCTCTGACCTATCATCATCCCCCTTTAGTAGTGAACTTGGGTGATGAAATGCCCATTAGTTTGGACAGTGGAACTGGGCTGACCTACAAACAAGGTACAGTAGTGGTTTTCTATATTTCTATGCAGCAGTATATTCTTTTGCAGATGAAAAGACAAAGGGGGAAAAACCCTACCGCCAAAACGGCTCTGTGAACTTCCTGGACCAAAAGCTGATGCTGAAAAGGAATGTCTCAAGAGTCTTTGCTGCCACAGACTAACATGGACCTGGAAGTTGTTGCTTTCTTTTTTCTTTTCAACATGCCCTGCCTGCCCAGGTTAACCACTTCTCTAGAAACCTCAAGTAAACAAAGTTATTGATTCCCTTACCAAGCATGTGCTGCAGAGTGTGCTTGTGCAGCCCTAGTTTTGGAAAGTGGCAATCTCAAAAAGTAGTGCTGTGTGTAGTGGAAATGTGCAAGATTCCTCAAGGAGGCATTGAACCTGAGGCAAGATGCCTGATTGCCCCCCTTCCTAAATTTGTTTTGTATTGTATAATTTGTTTTGTCATAGCCTGCCCCCCATCAGGCTCTGGGTGATATGTAGAAAAATTCTGATTTTTTGATCTGAATGCAATAAGAAGTCTATAAGAAGTCTGAGAAGCCGCTTTACTTATTTTTCTTTTATTGTTACCAAATTTAGCTCACAGACCTGCACAGATCTCCTTACAATTTGGGGGAATCCAGACCCAGTCTTGCTGGGTTGGTTGGATCTTTTTATAGGGTCACACTAACAAGTTACATAAATCTGGGCACAATCCCATCTTGTGCTGGAACAGGCAAGCCAGGAGGCTTGCGCTGTATCCAGCACGAGACAGGGCTGCAAAGTGGCTCAGCCCAGCCCAGGTAAACCACTGTAGCCCCTCTGGGTCTCCTTGGACTTGCGCCACCTTGGGGTGCCACAAGTCCAAGGAGAGCAGAGTGGCTTGAAACTGCTCCATGCTGCTCAGGAATGAGGTTTGGGATCCAGCTTAACAGCTGGATCCTAGCCCCACCTCCTGCTCCTTGCCCGCCCGCTCTTGGGGCCCCCCACCACCTGCCCTCACCCCAGAATGAGCACAAGTGTCTTGCGCCAGCTTAACTCATTGTTAGGATTGCGCTGTCTGTTACATTCAGAGGTAAGTAAGTCTCAAAACCAAAAGCCAGATAAGCAAACATAGACAAACAACATACTTCAGTAACTTCTCTGTCTTTCTCTGTTCTGTCAAAGAGGTCATCTTGACCTTTCTAGATATAAACCCTCTTCTTTTGTCTCCATCTCATGTCAACATTTAGTCAACGTATCTTTTGATATGTTGATATTTAATCAATGTATCTTTTACAACTTCCTTGGCTAGCTATTTTTGCCTATTTTTGAGATCCAAAGAATATTTAACAATTTTTGGTGCTTTGGATGCTACCAACTAGACCAGTATTGTTGTCTTTCCTATGTATGATGTATGTGTAGTGTGATAGCTTCAGCATACAATTCAATTTTTACCTACCACAGGAATTTTGCCCCCCTGTCCCTCTCCCTTCAGGCTTGGTGGCGGCGCTTTTTGCTATCTCACGACACTCACCACTTGAGGCAATAACTTCACTTTTTTTTCAAGAAAGGGCTGTCCTGTGCACAATATATTTAATTTTGTGACAGCTGACACAGTTATGCCCCTGATTTATTTTTACCCAGTCCAGCAATCCTCCTGGCCAATCTGTTCCCTGGTCAGGACGCCTACGTGTAAGAACAAATATATATATTTTGCAGAGGGAGAAGAAAATCATAGGTATTTGAGATATTTCCAACTAAAATGACATTTTGCTCAGCTTGTGATTTGATGTGCAATGTAGGGCTTTCAAGAGTTTGTACTGACAATGAGGAGAATGTATTTCTGGCTTGCAACTTAATATTGTCTCTTCATCATGATATATGAAAACTTGAGGTCAGAGAAACTCTTCCTCATGCAATGCTTTAGTTCTTATACTCATCCGTAAATGTGTAGTGGTGATTATTTTGTGCTGAATCAGTTTAAAAGAATAAATAACCCACACAGGAAGCACCATTTAAATATTAGATTGACCCAATCTATGCTTAACGATCACACTGCAGTGGCTACGAGAATTTGTCTTCCCAGTTTGGATGGAAGTACAGTGAGGCGTAAAACATTGGCATGACATCAGTTGTTTTATGCTGTCATTGATTGTAGTGAGACAACATCACATAAACCCTCCAAATAGGAGTTAATAAAACTCATGATATACTTCTTGTGGAACATCTACTGCATAAATATGGCTGTTGGGCTACATTCTTTGGAAGGAACTGCATGATGCCATAATGACAGTTGAGGCTGTAGAGATTGCTAATGGTCCTGATATTAACTTCTCCTGTCATGATCAAATTTATATCCCATCACAGATGAGACAGATCCAGAGTTGGGTGTAGGACTAAATTTACCAATGACAGTCTAGATGGGGGTGACCAAACCACAGCTCTTTGACGTATAATGTGCTGCTCATGGAAATATGTTTGCTGAGCTCCTTTTTGCATCACGATTAATATAAAAGGTAAGTACAAAATATTCAAGCTTTATAATTATTTACCATATATGAACTGAGAGCCCACTGGTTTAAAACACTAGTTCGGTGATCATGGTGAGTAAATATATTGAAGAATTTAAATGCTTCTTAAATACCGCAGCTCTCAAATGTCTCTCTTGTGGCTCTCAAACACCTGAAGTTTATCATATGTGGCTCTTGCTTTAAACACATTTGGCCACCCCAGTCTAGATACTAGCTGAGGGAATCAAACTTGTCGTATCTGAAGAAGAAAACAAGAGCTACATGAAATGCAACCTAAGCAATTCCTCTGAATAAATAAAAGTATACTAGTGAGCAAATTGTGGGAACATGTAGGGATGTGTCTGTAACAGTGTTGTACTGGAGTAGGATGCAGGTGTCACCCCCCCAACCTCCCTTCTCACCTGGGTTGGTGTTGCCTTTTTTCCTTTGGGCCATGTCCTCCCTCTCTCCATTCCATGTATGATTCTTCTGTCTCTCTGCTGGTTATCTGCATCCTCCTTCCCATTTAGCTATTATAATAGTTATTATGAATATTTATATACCACTTAAAAAAAAAAAAAAGTAGTTCACAAACCAGTTTCCATAACTGAACATATAAATGGTTCTCTGTTTTCAAAGGCTCACAGTCTTAAAAAAAAATGCAAAAGAATTGTTTTGAGAATTTGCTTCCAGGTCTATTAAGTATGGCATTACAGTAAGTTCTTATTACAGTCAATTCTCATTATCTGCTGGAGTCGGGTTCCTAGAAACCCTAGCAGATAACAAGAATTTACTGTATCACGAATTACTAATCAATGGGGTTAGGTACGGGGGCGGGGAAGGGTGCCTTGTCTGCCATCAGAAGAATCCAGCAGAGTGCAGCAGGTGCCAAAATATCTCTGAGTGCTGCAGAGACCTTCAGAATGGCACCCATAACAGGCAGATCCCTTTAAAATGACCTTAGGAAGTTTCTGCTGGTTGTCACAGGCACCCTGAATGTCCCTGCAGCCTCCAGAAGGTCTCTGCATAGCAGATAATGAGAACAGAAGCGCAGATAACATGAGATGGTAGCAATTCTGCCCCTCTCAGATAAGTGAATTTGCATACAAAGAGAACTGACTGTTTTTGTGCCTTTTCTTCATCTGAATTGTGTGGCTTGTTAGGCATACAAATAGAGATGTATGAGGGTGGGGCCAGGTTTGATGATCTTATGTTCCTTGGGAGGGATTATTTTGCCTCCACCAAAGATGGGTCCCTTCTTTGCAGATCCTATCCTTCTGAATAATGGGCATCTTGTTCGTCCTTAATACCTTCAGTGAGGTCTTTCCTTCCTTTTTAAGCAGCTCTCATCTACAGTCACTGTAATGACTTGCACATTAGAACAAGCTGCAACCTGCTGGATGACTTCAGGCTTCTCTTCACCTGAGGTGGGAAGCCAGCCAGAGGCTTGTCCCGGCTCCACAGGAACTTCAAACTTTGCAGATGAATGGTTTGTACACAATTAAATTCCAATATGGAAAGTCAAGCTCAAGGTCTCGATGGCGAACTTAAAGGCTGCTGATTTGCATTGGCATGCAATCATGCCTCCCCTGAAGGGTGACTTAATTAATTATGTGAAAAATATACTGCTGATGCAGGGACGGAGGTTTCCAGCTGTATTGCCAAACACTTTTAGGATAAGAAAACACAGACCTATCTGCAGAATCATTTTTCTATAGTTCTGCAGATGAATTGGGTTTACTCAGCACTCTCAAAAGTTCTCTTTGCACTGATTCTCCTCTCCATTTCCACCCCATTCCCCGTCTCCTTTTCCTGAGGGCTAAACTGTTGGAGTAGGCACAACTCCAACTGTTCACAGGGGGCAAATTGCTCTGTTTTCTGTGTTCCCTCTGTGGATCTTGGAGACATGTCCTTAATTTTTCCTTCCCTTTCTCCTCAGAGTGTTCTTTTTCTCCTCAGACCAGAGTTCTGACAGGATTGGCAAACCAGTGCTTCAGATGCCTCAGCCATCCTGAGCACATAAGGCCTGCAGGGTGAGCCCGCTTTAGGGGCTTGCCATGTACAGGTGAACCTCAGTTAATCAGATGCTAAAAATGAAACTTCAAGTTAACTCCTCTTGTTGAAACGTTTGACAAGCCCCTGCCTGATGTCTGTTCTTCTCAGCCTGGGCGAGGGAGGTTCCCTGAGGTAATATCAAAGAGGATCTGCTGCATCCTTCCTCTGCTACCCCTTACTTTGTACATAGGCATATCCCAACATAAACTACATGTTACACTGCAGCCACATGTGTAAAGTAAGCCTGGTGGCCACTTATTCACAAGAAAGAGTGATTTACAGTGGAGAAATAGTGGGCAGGGGGAGGTGCATAACCCTTTCCCCATACACCACTTTCCGCCTGTAAGTCCATCCCCCAGTCGGCCATAGCCCACCCTGCTAGGATTCCAGACCTGTGTATGTGTGAGTTCAAGTACAGTGATTGAAAAATGGTTGGTGGAAGAGGAGGAGTTTCAGGGGAAAGATTAAATACTTCACACACACCCCTTTCCCATTATAAGTTGTCCACCCTCAGTGGTACTTTGGAGCCCTGAGAATGGTTGTGAGATTGGACCACTGCGCAAAGGTAGGGAAGGTACAAATATTTTCTGCTCCTGAAGCAAACATTGCATATTCACTCTTGCCTATAAGTATCCCAAAGATGTAAAGGGTTTGTAAATCATGTTTACAGCTTCCCAAATGAGTAGCTTGTTGTGCAAGATGTCTGCATCTAAGCCAATTGCACAAGGATACCACTGGGCATTGTGTCTGTGCATATTAATTGAGAATGAGGGGCAATCAAAGCAAGCCTGTTTTGCTGAACAGGGAATGGTGCACAATAAATGCACAAATCTGTACTTTTGGATGGGTACCATGCATACTTAAACCACCTGTATGTGATTCACAGTGTGAAATTTGCACATGCACTTTTAAGGAGAAGTGCCCTGCATATGCGATGAAAAGGTTCATAAATGTGGAAACATCCACCAAATAAATGGGAAGGTTTTTTTCATACATGCCCTACGTCCATAGGATCCCACAATAGGTTGCATGCATAGCATGGAATCATGCATGGTCTGTACCTCTGCTGCATGCAAAGGAGAAT
Source organism: Tiliqua scincoides (assembly GCF_035046505.1). NCBI lineage: Eukaryota > Metazoa > Chordata > Lepidosauria > Squamata > Scincidae > Tiliqua > Tiliqua scincoides. The sequence goes on along the minus strand of NC_089825.1, from coordinate 66,725,549 downwards.
CATTGGTAGACTGGGTGACTATTTTTCTTGGGCTTCCAGAATTACTAACTCACATTTGAGTTGGTTGCTGATAAGTTGCAGTCTGCTGCACCGATGTTCCCAGCAATTTAGGAGAAATGTGCCATGCGTTGCCTTGACAGCTTTAACGAGGTTTCCTGAAGTAATGAAATAGAATGGCTGGTGTGTGTACTAATGTCCTCTGTCAGAGAAACAAAGGCCTGGAGTGGAATGTTAAACCGAGCCTCTCTAAATTAGTGAGAGAATTTTGACATACCTGATTAAAACTCCTATTCCAATTATGCTAGAATCCCACCAAAGAAAGCCCAAGCCACTTTAATGCGGCTTTCGTTTGACTATGTCTGCAAACAAATATGAAATTACTTTACTCTTTCATTGCATGTTTATCAAAAGAAGAAAGGAGCTGTGCAGAGTGGAGTGATGTTATCAAGCAAGCGGTGCACACCTTACGTGCTACCAAAGAATGTTGTGGTTATTACCCCTTCATAGCAATATGAAACTGCCTCAGACCACAGTCCTATCTAGCCCAATACTATCTTGAACTGACAGCAGTTCTCCAGAGGCTCAAGCACAAAGTATTTCAGGGTCTTTCTACCAGGGCTGTTTTCAACTGGCAATGCTGAGGATTGAAATATGCAAACATGTGCATGTGATTGACCACTGAGCATTGGCTCTTCAATATGTTGGATATGCAGTCAGTGCTTGCTCATCAAGGCATGTCAGTATTTACTCTGAATGTGAAAGAGACATATAAAAAAAAAAAAAAGGGAAGTCCTCAAATATACTTCCCACAAATGAGGAAGCTGGTTAGAAGGAGGTTGAAAGGGAAGGTAAAAAGAATCCAACCTCTCCAGAGTGCATGGAGGCTGCTTAAAACAACAGTAATAGAGGCCCAGCGGAAGTGTATACTGCAAAGGAAGAAGGGCTTGACTAAGTCTAGGAGGGTGCCCGCATGGCTAACAAGCCAAGTTAGAGAGGCCGTAAAGGGCAAGGAAGCTTCCTTCTGTAAATGGAAGTCTTGCCCTAATGAGGAGAATAAAAAGGAAGAAACTGTGGCAAAAGAAATGTAAGAAGGTGATGCGGGAGGCCAAGTGAGACTTTAAGGAGCACATGGCCAGCAACATTAAGGGGAATAATAAAAGCTTCTTCAAATATGTTAGAAGCAGGAAACCCGCCAGAGAAGCGGTTGGCCCTCTGGATGGTGAGGGAGGGAAAGGGGAGATAAAAGGAGACTTAGAGATGGCAGAGAAATTAAATGAGTTATTTGCATCTGTCTTCACAGCAGAAGACCTTGGGCAGATACTACTGCCTGAACGACCCCTCCTGACCAAGGAATTAAGTCAAATAGAGGTAAAAGAGAAGATGGTTCAGGCCTAATTGATAAATTAAAGATCAATAAGTCACTGGACCCTGATGGCATCCACCCAAGAGTTATTAAAGAATTGAAGAATGAAGTTGCAGATCTCTTGACTAAAATATACAACTTGTCCCTCAAAATGGCCACGATGCCAGAAGATTGGAGGATAGCAAATATCACACCGATTTTTTAAAAAGGAAAGGAGGGGGGACCTGGGAAACTATAGGCTGGTCAGCCTAACATCTATACCAGTTAAGATGGTGGAATGCCTCATCAAAGATAGAATCTCAAAACACATTGACGAACAAGCCTTGCTGAGGGAGAATCAGCATGGCTTCTGTAAGGGTAAGTCTTGCCTCACGAACCTTTTAGAATTCTTTGAAAAGGTCAACAGCCATGTGAATGCGGGAGAACCCGTGGACATTATATACCTGGGCTTTCAGAAGGCATTCAACATGGTCCCTCACCAAAGGCTACTTAAAAAAACTCCACACTCAGGGAATGAGAGGGCATGTCCTCTCATGGATTGAGAACTGGTTGAAGACCAGGAAGCAGAGAGTGGATGTCAATGGGCAATTTTCACAATGGAGAGAAGTGAAAAGTAGTGTGCCCCAAGGATCTGTCCTGGGACCGGTGCTCTTCAACCTCTTCATAAATGACCTGGAGACAGGGGTGAGCAGTGAGGTGGCTAAGTTTGCAGATGACACCAAACTTTTCCGAGTGGTGAAGACCAGAAATGATTGTGAGGAGCTCCAGAAGGATCTCTCCAAACTGGCAGAATGGGCAGCAAAATGGCAGATGCGTTTCAATGTAAGTAAGTGTAAAGTCATGCACATTGGGGCAAAAAATCAAAACTTCACATATAAGCTAATGGGTTCTGAGCTGCCTGTGACAGATCAGGAGAGAGATCTTGGAGTGGTGGTGGACAGGTCGATGAAAGTGTCGACCCAGTGTACGGTGGCAGTGAAGAAGGCCAATTCTATGCTTGGTTGGTTGGCAACCTTCAGTCTCGAAAGACTATGGTATAAGCCTACAGCACCCGGTATTCCCAGGCAGTCTCCCATCCAAATTCTATGCTTGGGTTCATTAGAAAAGGTGTTGAGAACTGAACAGCTAATATTATAATGCCGTTGTACAAATCGATCCTAAGGCCACACCTGGAGTATTGTGTCCAGTTTTGGTCAACACATCTCAAAAAGGATATAGTGGAAATGGAAAAAGTGGGTTACAAGCCATGATGTGTATGTGCAACCTCCAGATTTTAGAAATGGGCTATGTCAGATGCAAGGGAGGGCACCAGGATGCAGGTCTCTTGTTATCAGGTGTGCTCCTTGGGGCATTTGGTGGGCCGCTGTGAGATACAGGAGCTGGACTAGATGGGCCTATGGCCTGATCCAGTAGGGCTGTCCTTATGTTCTTGTCCTATTAGGCGGGTATATGTCAGCCAGGCCTGGTCCCAGCCACATGGGCCTCCTTAGGAGCAGGGACTTCCTTGGGAGCAAGCAACAAGTCCTGCCTGGACCCGGCCCCCTTGCCGAGGGCCTCCTTGAGAGTAGGACCTAAGATCAAGCCAGTCACATGGCCAAAAGGAGTGGTTGGGCTGGTTGCTGGGATATAAGGAGCCCAGCAGCTAGAGGGAGAGGTTGCTCCACTCCTTGTGTCTGCAGCACAGGGAGGGGGACCATATGAGGTGGATACCTCGCCCTTCCCTTGCCTGTCCCCAGCCTGGAAGAGGCCGCAGCCCCAGGGATCAGGAACCAGACCTGGGAGCTCCCAGGGACAGAACCCTCTGGGGTTCAAAATGGGCAGGAGACTGGCCGACAAGGGAAGCAGCCCCACCTACCCGGATCAGCTCAAATGCCTGACGGGCGGCAACAGCCAGCTCCCAGGTAGCAGGGACATCCTTAGGGATGCCCTGGATCAGGCCACCAGCACACCACCCAGGGTCATAAGCTCTGACCCAAAAGCTACCATGGACCCTTTTGGACTGACCGGCCCCTGCCCAGGCCTCAATGCATTGGACTCTTGGTGGCAGGTGAGAGCAACCAGCCCTCTTGTGAGGAGGAACAGGAGGCGCTCACGTTAGAAGTACATGTAACAGGGCCCCATGAATGTTAAGGCCTTTACTCAAGTAAACCGTTCCTGCAATGCTGTCCATCCACAGTCTCTTCTGTCTCCCCCTCCCCGGTGATCCTGACCATCTGATATCAGGGTAAGCACCCCCCAACTGGCATCCCCCAGTGGGAGGGGCCCTGCACTGCAGTGGACAGTATATTCACAGTAAGTATCACAGTATGCTTTCCTTGAAACGGAGGCTGGATATGTCTGTGAATATGGGATTGTCGCCAGAAAAAGCAATCCTATGTCACATTGCCTCTTCTGTATTCACAGCACATAGTTATGGAAAACTGCATGTGATATCTTTCCTCATATATTTCCCCAGCCCTGCTCCATATCATTGCTCCATATCACTCTGGGAAGCAGGGAAATGTGCATCATGATGATGCCATACCAGGTAATCCCATGGGTTAGAGCAGAGGTTCTCAAACTTTTTAGCATCAGGACCCACTTTTTAGAATGACAATCTGTTAGGACCTACTGGAAGTGATGTCATGGGTGGAAGTGACATCATCAAGCAGGAAAATGTTTAACAACCCTAATATCAGATTCAGATTCAGAAACCTTTATTTGCATAAATAAAACATAAGACGATACATTTAAATCACACCTAAAACAGCCCGTAAACTCAACCAATACTCTGCCCTTACTAACTTACATCACGCCTCCTCAAAATTGCATACAGAAATTTTGCAACCTGGCTTGTACATGCCTCATCCTTTCCTAATAGCAAATGATGGAGCACAAAGTCCCCCGACCCACGTATGGAAGACAAAATTGGCCTGAGAAACTGCAAACGCAGATCATTTGCAAGTTAAAACCATATGTGCAAGAGATTCAATGTCCAGGGAGTTGCACTACACACCCTTGCTTGCACACTCAGGCCATTGCATCTCCCGCATGTAAAATTAGATGGCATAACAACGCACCAGGGAGAAGGCTCTCCATTCCTGTGAATTAAATAGGAAATGTAAGTATGCGGGCTGTTTATCCGGGATTGGGAAAAGCAAAAACTTGAGGGGAGAACAGGTTGTGGTTGCAGCTGCAAACAGCTCTTGACGCTCTATATCCTCAAACCAGGTTTTCAGAGTTTTAAATGCCAACTCTGGTGAGAGGGCTCCTAGCAGATCTGTTGAGAGATCTATGGCCTGAACCTTATTTAGGAACAATAACAGACCCGGGGAGAATGTTGGATCAGTTAACAGGTTTCTGAGCAGAATGTCTTGCTCAGACGCGTAACAAACCCTTAACCAAAAATTGCAGAAACTCACCCAGGGCATGGTTTCTAACTTGTGTTGGCCTGCTTCCAAACATAATACTGCGTATGGGACACAGTGTGGTAGAGCAACTATTTTATATAGGAACCATAACTGGTTCCTATATGGTTTTCACAACCCTGGTTTCTGCAACCCCAATATGCAAAATCAAATCAAGTAAATTAGTAAGGGCCAAATCCTATCCAATTTTCCAGTGCCGGTACTGCTGTGTCAATGGGGCGTGTGCTGCATCCTGTGGTGGGGAGGCAGTCACAGAGGCCTCCTTAAGGTAAGGGAACTTTTGTTTCCTTACCTTGGGACTGCATTGTGGCTACACCGGTGCTGGAAAGTTCGATAGGATTGGCCCCTAAGTAAATTAAAGTAAATAAGTAAATTAAAAGTTTACAATAAGTATAAGTTTAAAAATTTATTTAAAATAAAGAACACTTCTAACTCTCCCAAGCAGTTGCTGATCTGTTTAAAAAAAAAAAATCCCCAACCATCCCAAAGGCTGCAATCTACTTATGCAGGAGTAAGCCCCATTGACATAAGAACATAAGAACAGCCCCACTGGATCAGGCCATAGGCCCATCTAGTCCAGCTTCCTGTATCTCACAGTGGCCCACCAAATGCCCCAGGGAGCACTCCAGATAACAAGAGACCTCATCCTGGTGCCTCCCTTATGACTATCATTGTTACAAGCATATACACAGTAGCTTGTTAAAAGTACAGATTTGTAACATTTCCTTGAATACAGTCCCATACTAGGATAGCATCAAGTCTGTTAAAAATAAAATACACATTGAAGTGAATGTGTATTTCACTTCCCATATTCCCACCAGCTTGAAATTGGCTTGCGACCCACCTAGTGGGCCCAAACCCATAGTTTGAGAAACACTGGGCTGGAGAAATGCACTACAATATTAAAAGGATGGGCCATAGCACAGTGGCTGAGTGCATGCCTTGTCTGTAGAATGTCTTGGATTCAATCCCTGGCATCTCCAGTTAGGGCTAGGAAAGACCGTGACCTGCAGCTTTGAGAGCTACTGTCAGTCTGTGTAAACAATACTGAGCTAGATGAACCAATGATCTGCCTTGCTGGAAAGCAATTTAAAACATTTTAAAATGCAATTACATTTTACAGAGGAGAGGAGTAGGAACTCCACGAATTTTAAGCAGAAACCCAAGGTGTTAATAATCTCATCTTGAAGTTTTATTTCATTTATTACTTATTCATTTAAAGAATTTATATTCCACCTTTCTTTGGGTGAGGGCAATCAAGGCGGCTCACAACATTAAAACAATAATAAAACATCAAAAACAAAACAGACTTCAAAAGATCACATATTTGGTTTATGAACTGCATGCACTACATGATGATGATGTTTGTCCATCGTTTTTCGAAGAAGACCTTGACATCTAATGGGTTATAAAAGTTGGGGGGATGTCCAGACTTGCGCGTGAATTGGATTACAGTAAGGGAGATGTGCGCATAGTCAGCCTCACTCTCTCTTCCCAGATTCCATCTTACTCCAACAGCAGGACAAAAGTCGAGATGGTTGGAGATGGGCTGGGTGCAGTGGTTGACCAGGGCGTCTTTTTGTCTCGCCGTGCTCTTAGCGTACCACGTCGCTCGCAGAAACCACCTTCATGAGCGTTGGTCCTATTCTAGTAGGACTCATCTGCTCGATCCACTGGAGTCTGTCGTCACATGCTTGGGATAGACCCCTAACTCACTGAAGGTCAATGACCTGACCTAACCCTCAACTTGGTTTGGCCAGCCTGTCGAAGCTGTTGCCGGGGTATGGCCGCTGCGCATACTACAGCTACTGGGAGCCACAGGTGAGAGCTGAGTGACAGGTGGGGACCAAAGGTGGACGAGCTGCCCAGAAAGGATACGACATGCCCCTACACCAGAGGTGCTACCCCTCCCTGAACACCCCATACACCCCATGCACTACATAAGTCTTCAGCAGTTGCATAGCTAATGATTGTATAGCCCACTGCCAAGCTCAAAATGTTGCCCTGGAAGTGATGGCACAAATGGAAGTGACATCATGGCCAGGCTTTTTTAAAAAGTGAAAATTGGGGGAAAACTCACCTCCTCCCTCCAGCAGCTTGCCACTCACTTGCTCTGCCACCTCCCCCCAGCCAGTGGCATAGCTAAGGCATCTATCTGCTACCTGGGGTCAAAGAAGATTTTGTAGTCTCCACGTGACAAAATCAAATTTAATTAAGTAAATAAATGTGCCCCTTTATGGTTAGAGACACTGTGCTGGGCTGAAGAGGGACAATTATTCTCCCACTGCTAAATATAAGAGGAGCACCACGTGAAAAAGTGCCTCTTTACCCAGTTAGCAGGCATAACTAACTATTATGATACATGGAAATGAGAACTGACTCATATTATTAGTTCCATGCTAGATCATAATAACTTCTCATTGGCTCTCAGAACAATCGGTCTCATAGGTCAGATTTGAGTTTTAAAAATCCACTTTTTGTTCCAGAAGGCAGTTGTATTTTCATTTTCAGGTTAATTGGCTATAACTTTTGACAGATGCTGTTCATTTGTTTCATTGCATTCTGCATTAATTACCTTACCAATGATGTATAACATGATGGTATTATTCGTACATACCAAAGTTTTCACAATTTTGGCCACTAGTGTCAAGCTCAGCTTGTTGCCCCCCTAAAGCTTGTTGCCTGGTGCAGTTGCTACCCTCTGCACCCCCTTAGCTATGCCACTGCTCTTCAGTTGTGCAATATGATCCATGACTTCAGAGCTTGAACAGGGAATCTTGTGGTTTGAGACTGGAACCCAACCAAGTAGGCTCCCCAGGACTGTATGTGTTCAGGTCCCAGAGCTGTTGGGGGCATAAAAGGAAATGAGAATCACCAGAGCCTCTGTCACTGATAGATAGCATGAGCTCTTTGGATCATGCTTAATTTACGCCATATTAAGCATGGCATAAATATGAACAGCTTGGCTTACTGCCTTTACCTGTCTGGCAGAGCCGAACCTTCTGCCTGCCACTGCTTGCCACATTCCAGGCTCATATCAGCAGAGACTCTGAGCTGGAGAATCTGTGATATGGCTGTTCACAGATATCCACAGATGGTTGATATGGCTTGACTCGGAGCCAATCCTATTCCTACCCAGCACCCAGTGATACAGCAGCACCAAAATGGCCACCGCTGTATCCTGTGGGGCCATTGAAGGTGCCAAATATCTCCTTTGTTCCCAAAGGAAACTGATGTTCCCTCACTCCATGTTGAGTGTGACTGGTTGCAATGGGTCTACTTGGATATAGGAGGAGGTCCTGAGAAGACCCATGTTGGGTGGCTTGGTTCTAGAGGAGGGACAAGATCCATTGGCAGCCTCTAATGCCATCCCCACCCCCCTCCCAGGCCCAATCCACTTGCCAACCCACCCTCCTTCTGCCCAGTTCCACCCTTCCCCCAACCCAAAAAGCCTCCCTGCTGGGCACGCATTGTTCAGGACCTTCCAGTGCTGAGTCCAAGTGCCAACTGGCGCTGGCCTCTCTACTGGCTTTGCGCCATCCCTGCCACCCGCAAAGTAACTCATGGCATTTTTGCGACAGCTGTTGCTGGGGTAGCGTGCTAGCTGCTGGTGCAGCCCCAGCCTAGGATCGGGCTGCCCATCCTGACAGTTGGAATACTATGCCTCACTTACAGATGTATGAAGATCACATGGGAGGGTCACTCAGGCACCCAGGTGGCATGGATTGCTTATTGCTACAACTTATGAGCTTTTATTGCTACAAGAAGTAGCACTGGTTATATAAAAGAATTGAGTTGGCAATGATGGCACAAATCATTCAATGGGGTTTGCACTTAGCGGCTTGTGCCCCTGAAGTGCAATCGTTCTCTGAAATCAAAGCACCCCTTGGCTTCTTCTTCCATCACTTTGTTTTAGCACACTCAGAAATGTAATTTTTTTTAAAATACTGGTTAATGTTGCAATGAAAGCTTTTATTTAATCTGCCTCTGTCACTTACTTGTCTGCATTTTATGGTTACTTGGGGTATAATTCATAAGATTAACTTAAATTATCGGCTGCAAGAAATATCCCAATTCTGTGCTTTAAATCAAACTAATGCAGTGGGGAAAGTATGTCATTAATTTAATGTCTATGTCATTGTGAAGATAAATTTGCATATTGAAGCTTGAAAAGTAGTTGGCAGGAGCATGTGTGATTGAATTCTACTGCCCTTTTATCCTGTAGCTTGGATACTCTATGGGCATATTCATTTCTTTCTTCAAAAATATCTATCAAAATATACATTTCTCACACATTGTTCAAGGTGACAAACAAATCCAACAAATTTAGAGCCCACCCCAAAAGCATCCTCACTATCTCCCTCACAACAAGTACTTACATACATATATACATACACACACAGGTATTAATATACTGCCTTTCTCGGTTTTTACATAGCATTCAAGGTGGTTTGCATAGGCAGGCTAATCTAAACCACCATTTTTCAAAGGGGTTTTTACAATATGTTCTGTGAAAAAGACTCACAGAACCTTCACTCCCCCAGAAGTTCCCTTCACAGTGTGGTCATCTCTTCTGGTTGTGTGCCGTCAAGCTTCCACAGGTGACTGTATATTAAGCCCAGACAGGTCCTCAAGGCTGTTCTCCATTCTTTGCCAGTGGACCTTCTCACACACTCCCCCGCTCTCTTGGCTTATCAACTCAGCAGCTATTCCATTCTGCCATAACAGGTAACAGCAGATTGTCAGCCATTCCATCTCCCATCCAGAGCGAGACCACAATTGTTCCTATTTAGCTCTTCAGGAAGTAAGGTAGCTCATCCATCAAACCATACCTCCTGCCCCAAATAGGTACACTTGCCCCATTATAGATAACATAGTGGTAGGCAGTTCATTCTACCCCACCTCACCCCAAGCAGTAGTCAATGAGGTAGAAAAGAGGCAGGGAAACACACAATGGGACAATCTCAAGACAAAGGAGCATGTTCCTGAATATTAAGAGGAGGAAGTAGGAAAACTCACAATAGGGATGCCATTGTTGTTGGCCTTGGGGGTTGCTTGACGTCAAGTTTTTCCTTGAGGGTAATGAGTATCCAATGTTCTGGACCTAACAGTGGCCAAAGCCAAACACTAAGAAAGGCTACAACACCGTAGCATAAGGGCAGCCCAATCTTAACTGTGTGCACTTGGAAGTATAAGCCCCATTGATTCCAGTGGGGTTTCTTTCCATGTAGCTAAGCACAGTATTGTAGCCATAATTGGGAAGGATGGTGGTAGTCCTTGTGGGTTGTTTTTTTTTCCTGAAATAAGGAGAACAATATATCCATCAAAGGTCACAGTGATTTCTGAATAAAAATAGAAACACTTGGCTTCTTGTACAGAGATTTTTTTTTTCCGGAGAGCTCAGCTGAGTTGAAAATGAAAGCAGATTGATGCTCTTCTCAGAGAACACAAAGAGGCAGATTTTAGATGATAAAACAAGGAGCTCTTTTCTGATCATCTTTTCCATGTTATCTCGCCTGGGCTAATTTTAGGACTTTGTCCTCTGTGTATCCGTATCCGGTGATAGTTTTGTTTTTTCTTCCTATTCAACTCTGATTTCCTTTTACTCTCTGCCCTTTTAGAACACATTTTGCACTTATGATACATCTGCTCTCATTTTGCTTCTACATGTGCTTAACCGGCACCTTAAAAAAAGCTCAACAGAACAGGTGCAAAATGAGACCACGAATTATACTGATAGACAGTAAGACAGACTCAGCAATTGCATTAGCTCAGTCAGGTGCTATAGGTAGCATGGGTAAGGCCATCACTCATCTATTATGAGCTTTTCTTTTATGCTGACCGAAAAATGGAATCTTTTGATTTAGTTGCAATAAAGAATTTGAGTTAGAGCTAGAGATATTTGTTTTCACCATCTAATTTGTCAAAACTCAGCATGCATTCTTGGAAATATCTGGGGCAAACTGAGCAATGTTTTGACTTTTTCTTAGCTCAGGATTGAAAACAGAATAGTTAGTAAAGGAAGCATTAAGCATATGCTTCAAATTCTCTCATTAAAACTAATGGCATTGAATTGTACTTTATGTTGCTTGGTGGATCTTGTGTCTCTCGTATTATTTATTTTATTTAAAATATTTATACCCCACCTTTCCTCCATTATCAGGGTACCCAAGGAAGCTTAAGAAATTCATAAAATTACAATAGATTAACACAGCAGTATTAATGCTGTACTTGAATACTGTGCTAGTTTTAAGCCACAATTAGAACAAATTTTTTGTATTGGTATTGGTACATGTATTCCCAGAAATGACGCATATATAGCTGATATCAGGTGGTGGTACCACTCATATGAAGATGTTATTATGGTCATGATATAGCACTATACATAGTAAAATTATTGTTCCTGAAATTTTACAAAGTAAAAAAGTCAAAATTTAAAAAAATTAGATCCTTGCACCTGAGAAATAACAAATTTTAATAAAGAAGAAAATCAGAAAGGGGAGTAGGGATAGGATAGGGATAGGTATTGTGAACGGGTGGAAGAGGTAAGGATACAAAGAGGACATGGTTGGAAGCAGCAAGGCAAACAACTTCTTCAGGTCCATCGAAAGCAATAAATGTGTCAGAAGCTGAATGAATTCTTTTCATCTGTCAGCTGCAGTAAATGTAGGACAGATATCTATGAATGAACTGACATTCTCAGGAATGTTGTCTCGAGTACTCCCCGAGGCATCTGGTGGGCCACTGTGAGATTCAGGAAGCTGAACTAGATGGGCTCTTGGCTTGATCCACCTGGCCTCATGTTCTTATTGTATATTCATCTCCCAGCATTAGTGGACACCTACAGTCTTGAGAGCCCTGTTAATCTCCAGAATTGGCTTGATCAATGAAATAATAGTCAACTGGCAACTCTACCTGTACCCAAAATGCGAAGTGTCTTTCTGCCCAGCAGTCCATCAGTCCTTGTAGCCACTGTCTGAACTTTACTTGTTGCTACAGCAGGGAACATGGTCAAGATGAGACGGCATCCACCTCTGCCACCTCTGTCTGCTTTCTTTCCAATGGTTCTGAATGTCCCATACAGGAAAGAAATTCCAGATAATCTGCCCCCTCTACTTTAACTAAGCAAGTCTTGCCCAAAGCATGGTAAATAAGATCAAAACCACCCCAAGTTGGGAATTTTTGAAGCATGCCTAAATATTCTGTTGGGTCTGATCCTCTGCATTTTTTTGTTTTAATAGCACATGCTGCCAAGTAGAAAGGGAGAGCCATGTAAAGTTGCTTGTGGGGAAAAAAGCCCTCCATGCTTTGATTCTGATCACACCAGTCGAGAAAGGGCTGCTCGTTTGACGGCAGCAGTGCAATTTCTCTCTGTAGGCTAAAAAAGATGAACTTTCAAACAACCCAATTAAGAAGTACTTATGAAGGGAAAACCAGCGACAGGCGAAGTCGGGCAGATTAACTACAGCAAAGCGTTTGCAGAGTGTCAGCCTCCACTTAATGTATTCAGAAACGCTGTGATCTTTGCCTTGCCTTACTTTTTAAAAAGACCAGGCAAAAGAACTACGGTAATTCCTTCTTCTGCCAACTCTCAGCACCTTAAAAGAAGCATCGTTCTTCTGTGTCCCATTATGGATGGGTATATAAAAAAGAATGTACGTTTCATCTTGAAAATCTGAGGGTACTAGAATGAAAATGAATTACTTAAAAAATAAGACTATCCCCAGTGTCAACTTTCTAAACAGGAGACAGGATGGAGCCAGGGCTCGTCCAAGACCTCCTGACAATTTAGGTGGCATGCCAAATGCTGCGCCACATTCCCAATGATGTGCCAGCCTCTGCTGCTTCCACTCTCCAATGTTCTAGCCCAGCACTCTCCACATTTCCTCTTCCTCTCTGCCCACCTCTTCTTTTTGTAATCCAGGAAGTGGAAGGAGAAAGAGAGCAGTCAGGACAAGTAGGTGAACAGAGATGGGTATCCCCCACCAATCTGTTGCCTGAAACAACCACTTCAGTTGGTCTTAGGATGGGCTGGCCCTGGATGGAGTTGAGCCCTATCTGGGAGACATTCTCTCCACCCTGGAGAAGGTTAACCACTAATTCCAGATGAGTGTCGATAGGCTAGAATTAGGTAGTGGAGAAAGGATAAGAACATTACCCAGTAACTTATTTCTTGATTATTATGTATTTATATGAGAAACAGCACTTATAACAGTGTTTTGGGCTGACATGAAATTACATTGCCTACCAATGCTTTTGAACAGGTAAACAACCTGCTGTAATGTAAATGTTAAATGTGGCAAGCAGTTCCTCTCCAACTGGGATCAAGGCCAGATGTTTGTATTCTAGTTCAGGACACGTTTCTAGACTGGAAGAGCAACTGTGGGGGGTTCCACTGGTAGGGGTCCTTGGGATTACTTGGCCCAGCTCCGATTGGTGATTGGCTGACATGGGCTGCGGTAAGGGCTAAGAGTAAAATAATCAATCCCTCCTGTCAGTTGAGCCCAACTGAGCTCAAATGAACTCAAGAAGCCCTGGAGAATAAAGAGTTGTGCATGCAGGCAGATGGTGGGAAGAAGGATATCCATCAGCGAGAAGATAAAGCTTTTCTGTTCCAACCTCCAGTTGGACCTATCCCTCTGCTCTAAGTGATGAAGAGCCCCATGCTGCTTTTAAAGAGGGACTGCCTTTGCAGGGACATTTGCTTCATGGGATATAGAGGGAGATGTATCATGGATAGGTCCCTTAATGAGATCTGGCCTCATGGAGGAGGTCCTTCATACTGGTGCATCCAACGATGCTCTGTGAAGACTGGCCAGAGGAAAATGCAGCGCCAGCCACCCCAGTGAGAAAGGATCATTTGGGGGGGGGGGGCAAGAGCAGAGCCAAGGACTAGGGAGAAGGGATCCATCGGGGGGGGGGGTGAGGGGAAGGAGCAATTTTACTTTAGAGTAATGGTTCTGAGGCAGCAACAGAATGCAAACAAAAAAGGTAGTCAACGTAGCTTCTCCAATAGGAAGAGAAGTAAAGGTGCTTATGGGAACTGTATTCTGTGTAAGGGTTGCTGCTATGGAAGTAAGGTACTATATTTCTCACAAAGCCTACAACTCTCATAAGCACCTTCATCGCCCTTCATATTTGGAGAAGAAGGTAAATTGGTTCCTTTTTGCTGCTGACTCGGCACACTTCCTAGTAAGTCGTTTTCAAAGAATTTCACACACTCCTCAGTTTTACCTCCGACTTATCCAAGGGTAATAGAAAATTCCATTATTTTTGGCTCAAAACCTGCCCTTGACATCTGTGAGATCAACTTATATTCAAGTAACTACGGTAATTTAATCTAGAACTTTGACAGATTTTGGGGGGGGGGGAAATCTATCTGCTGAAGCATTTTACTCACATTAACACTGTTTAAACTGGTTATAGTTTTCATATCTCAGTTTGATCATTACCGGTGCAATGTTTGCCCATGAAAAAAAGCTAGGCGTAATGTTTTCTATGTTCTGGACTACAACACCACTGTTCCAAGGGTCACAAAATTCACAGGTATTCACCAAAACTCATTAAAATCACAGGTATTTACATAGTTTACAAAATCAAGATGGGAACTAGGCAACTGGCAGAAAATCTAGAATGACCAGAAATTATGAAAATTCAGGAGTGGTAGGGGCAGGTATTGGGACCAGTAGCATAGCTAGGGGGGCAAGGGGGAGCAAATGCGCTGGGCTACAGCTCCTGAGAGGGCAACATCAGGGGCTGGGGGGCAACATCAGGGGCTGGGGGGCAACAGCAGGGGCAAAAACGCCTGCACACAACTTGGACGGGGGGGGCAAAAGTCGTCCACTGCTATTGCCGTGTGCAGGAGAGTGTAAATCAAGTACGTGGCAATGGGCTACACTCTTGCCCCCAGCAGCCTCCAGCAGCAGCCCCTAGCACTTGCGAGAGAGCGTGGAAGCCCCTCGGAGGGGGGTTGGGGAAGCCCTGCCTTGGCTGCCCTCGCCTGGGCAGGAAGGAGAGGTGAGGGGGTGCAGGGCAGGCTGCCTGCCCACCTGCTCAGCCTTGGCGGAGCTGGGAAGGGGGTCGAGGCAGTGGAAGAGCTGGCTCCACTCCACCCAAGATCTTGGCAGGGCTGGGGGAAGCCTTTGCAGGGTGCCTTAGTGTTGGGAGGGAACCGCAGCCCCCCTGCCCGAAAACCAACAGCCACCCTATGAGGCCTGCGGGTGCTGAGGTGAGGGAGCATCCCTGGTGGGGCTGCCAACTGCCTCCATCTTGCTCAGAGGTACAGCAGGGGAAGGAAGGAGGGGGAGGCTCGCTGCTGCTTCCTGCACCAAGAGCCAATCCTAGACATGTCTATTCAGAAATAAGCCCCATTATAACCAATGAGGTTTACTCCCAGGAAAGTGTGGAGTGAATTGCAGCCTCAGTCAGGCATGACTTCCTCCCACCTGCCCATTTCAAGTCCTCCCCCTCCACCAGCCACTGTGAGCGAGGCTTCACCCTTGGCACCTCTGCTCAGAAGTAAGTCCCATTATAGTCAATGGGGCTTACTCCCAGGTAAGAGCGTGTAGGATTGCAGCCTCAGTCAGGTGCAGCTTCCTCCCACCTGCCTGCCCTGAGTTCTCCTTCCCCCTCAGCCACTGGGAGCGAGCAAGAGGGCTTCTCCACAGCCTCCTCTCCCCTCCCCACGAGGCAGCTGAGGGACTGAGCTCTGCCTGCTAAACAAAATGGCCACCTGGCAGGGGGCATGCCCCGACCTCCCCTCACACGGGTGCAGCGTTGGCCTCAATGTAGCCCATTGCCCCCTGCAGTCCATGTGCTTGGCTGGTGGGGCGCACGCCAAAGGTGATGGACTGCTTCATTTGGAGAAGTGGTAGCAGCTTGGGGGTGAGTAGGAGGGAGCTGGTGCTGGGGGAGGCAGCAAGCAGCTTGGGGAATGGGGCAGATTTTGTATTTTTCAGTTTTTTAAAAAAAGTGGGCACGAAAGCAAAACCTGGGAGTGACGTCACTTCCGGGGCATCATCTTGAGCTCTGCACCGGGCAGCAGGATCATTAGCTACACCACTGATTGGGACTGGGTTGACTGGGAACTCCATGTTACAATGGCCAAAATTTTCCCTGGACAACTACTGCCAAATTTGGCAACTTGACTGGGGATTCTCCAACTCCTTTATTTTTAACGTCCTGAAAAAGAACTACCTTGTTAATAAGAGCTGCAATCATTGCCTTTGACTGAAATTGCCCATAATAACAGTAACTCATCTCATCTGCCATGATTCAGAGATACTTCGTTATAATACACGAGATGCTCTATGATGATCTCTTAATAATATCAAGTGAGCATTAAAAGATCTGCACCTCAACACTGTACGTGCAGAAATTTAAAATAAATGACTTCAATTAAACTGTCTACTCTGCTAGCATGTCTCTCTTTCTTGTATAGGCCAGCATACTACAAAGAAGTCCTAACAGAATGTTCACCAAACAGCAGGAATGGCTTAGGCTAGTCCTTGTATCATGGGCAGGGTTAGTGTCTAGGATGGGATTGATATTTTCTTTCTTGTTGTGGAAGGACATTTCCTTCACAAAAACACCATTTACCTTTTTGTGGTTTTTGCATTGTTCTCTGTTTTTGTTCCACTTATCCATTGATGTTTTAATACAATTTTCCATGTACGTTACAGCTTCTTTCTCCAGTATTGTGATCCCAGGCTGTCAAGGGTCTGCAGTCATATAGTGAACATGATTAGATCACTATGCTATATAGCCAATCAGATCTGGCTATGTGCTGATACAATTGATGGTAAATAGAACTTATTCAGAGTGAGGGCAATGCTTCCTCAACTGGTCACATAGAAGTTTCCAGCCAATCGGTAAGGTTATGGTAAATGAAGCCTAATCGGGGACTATTTCTTGACCAGGTGAGCAGTTTCTTTTCAGTCAAGGAGGGTTCGAACGCGTGGAGCACTGGGACTTTTACACCAGAAACAATTACCTCATCAGGAGGAAGCACTCAGATGCTCCCTTTGAAATCTTTTTCAAAGGACCTGAACGGAGTGTATCAGGCTCAGCAGGAAGCAAGCTGAGAAATTTATCTAGGGACATGTAAACATCTAGATCAGTGGTTCCTAAATTTCTCTTTGGAAGTTTGGGAATGGGGGGACGGGACGACAGTGACACAATCCTGAGTGGTTCCTAAACTTCTCTTTGGAAGTTTGGGAATGGGGGGGGGGTGACAGTGACACAATCCTGAGGATTGTGCTGCTGCTGGGGACAGAAAAGTTTTTTTTCACTTATCTCTTCCGGCCTCCAGAGGGTGCGGGGAGCCCCACAGATGCCTCTTCAGGACTCCCCAGGCTTTAGAAAAGGTAAAAACAGTGATTGGAAACCACTTGATCAAAAACTAGAAGTGGTTTCTGATTGTTATTTTTAACTTTTCTAAGGCTTGGGGAGCCTGCAGAAGTGTCTGTGGGGCTCCTTGCACCCCCTGGAGGCTGCCACAGGCGGAGGTAAGTGAAACCTCCCCTCTGTCCCCAGCAGCAGCATGATCCTGGGGATCATGTTGCTGCCTTCCCTTTGCCCCTTAAGGGGCTAGGAACAAGAGCTTCCTGGGCTGGTGGGTCACAATCCACAAGTTTGGGAACAACTAGTCTAGACCTCTGTATTTCCCACGTTCACATTACACTAAGGCTGCAATCCTATACACGCTTCCCGGGGAGTAAGTTCCATGGAACAGAATGTGCCTTATTTCTGAGTAGACATGCTTAGGTAAGACTACAATCCTATGGAAATGTATCTGGGAGTAAGTCCTATGGACTGTAATGGGATTTGCTTCAGAGTAAACACGCATAAGCTAGCATTCTCATTTACCTATTAATGAATTAATATACCATTCCAATCAAGGCATTTATCGTTGACTTTGTTTTTATCATGTAGTCTCAGTGGGGTGTGGCTATGGGGAGTGAAGTATCAGGATGAGCTCCTGCTCTGCAGAACTTTTGATTATACCTCTATCAGTGATCCCTGAAAGACTGCTGAAAGAGATGACACTTGCTTAAACAGAGCACTTCCAAAAATCCATCTCCTCACCTAAACCTTTACCCTTACTGGTATCTGCCTTTCATGTTTATATGTAGGTAGCATAGCTGCAGCAAAGGTGGTACATTTGGACCAAATTATGACTAAGAAACTCACACTGGAACAACAGGAAGCAAAGGCCTCAGGATTTTGTCCCCCTTTTCAGCACATTCATCTGAGTTTGATGTAAAATACCTTCTTTCTGACCAGGATAAAGCAATTACAATGAAGTCTGCACAGTGTTTACCAGCTGCTGTTAGCATAAGGCCTGTTCTGTTACTTTGATCCTTAACCTGTCCCATTGATGTAGTTCACTTTAATTAGTTCTATTTTGGTTTGTCATTCTTGTAAATTGATTGCAGTGGCCTCTGGCTGATGCAAATAAAGTGATAAGAGAATTTGCTGTATTCAAGGCAAAGAACCCCAACCCACTTGGGAACAGAGCAAATGAGGGGACAAGGGAATGCAAGGAAAAGAATTAACGGAGCAGAGAGAACTTTGCGGAACAGGAAGATGGGGAGGCACAAGGAATACCAAGCATGGACAGCAGACTAAATTTTATCAGCAGCACCTTCGTTCTTTTTATTGGGACTACCAAAGAGTAGAGATCAAGAAAACAGGAAAGGCTTGGGGAGAAAGGTTGCGGAGACAATTGGGCTGCTGCAGCCTTGCCAGGAGGAGAGAGGAGGATAAAGGGGCAGGCAACTAGAGAGAGGACTGTGATGAGCAGAGGAGAATAGGCTACGCAGGGCGGGGGAGTGGTGAGCAACTGGTCCCACTGCACAAGGGGAACTCCCTCCTCAGTCCAGGCCGGGCTCCACAAGGGTCTCTGGGGGCTATGACTGCCTACCGGGGGCTCCATCTCTCTCTCTCTCTCTCTCTCTCACACACACACCCACACCCAGTGTCCTGATCAGCATCCCACAGCCCCCCCAACACACTTCTTCCTCCCTCTCTAAACACAAACAAGCACTGATGCGCTCTGCTCCACTCCCTACACTCCTCTCTTGCCATTTAAGCCAAATAGGGCTTCAGGGGGCAGCATGTTGAGCAGGACAGGTGGAGGAAATCACCGAGGGCATGAGGACTGGCAGGTGCATGAAAGGAAGACTCTGAGGAGGTCTGTGCCCGTCACCAGCATCTCAGCTGGGGGAGGGGGTGAGGGCCAGCTCCTCATGCCTGCCACGACCTGTGGTTCTTGAGTGTCAGAAGTGACGAGCTAAACTACCTTCCATCTCGGCTGCAGGGAGGGGCAACATGCAGTTTCGCCCCTCTCCGTGACTGTTGCCCCTCCTCCCTCCGGAGTGCCTGGCACTGGCAGGGCTGCTGGCAGCGCTCAATTGTTGCGCACAGTTGCTGTTGCCTGCAAGTTGTTGCCCCCTCAGCCACGTTGTTGCCCCCACCCACCCTGTAGCCTGGTTACCTGCTACTCTCTGCACCCCCTAGCTACGCTACTGCTCCTAAGTCTCTTTAAAATCTTTTAAATATAGAAAATCATGCAGAAAATGAGCATCATCATATTGAGGCTCCCCCTAGAGTTTAAAGTGTCCTGTGCATACCAAAACTTGCTTCTGCAGCAGCTGTAGTCTTGCAGCTGTGTCCCTGAGCTCTTCTACACTCCTTCTTGGTAAGCAGATCCACAAGCCAAAGAGCTTCTGTAGCAGGCCAGTTTCCTCCCAGATTTGACACTGTGTTAAGGAGTGTCATGTATGCATTCCTCCACCTGGCTTGCTAGAAGCTGCAGTAGCTGCAATTGCATGCTTGTGGTAGTATCCCCAGCATCTGTGCAGGCAACAAGTCTGAGTAGATAGGAAATTGTAAGATCCCATGAAATTTCTGGGCCCCTCCTTTGACTCCTGGGCCCCCTTTTTGACCCTGGGCCAGGGTACAAATTATCCCCTTTACCCCCCTCTCCTAGACCCTGAGCATCTGACAATGATTGTCCCATGCTCACTGCCCTCTGGGCACAGAAGCTTGTTTCCTCCTCCCTGACCTAGCAGCCAATTTCTTCGAAATAATAACTTGCTTTTCCCATATTTTTTAAGATGCTGTCACTCCCTCTTTTAAGTATCTGTACTGTTGCCTGCATGCACAAAGGAGCTCACCATGATGTGTTTAGGACTGATGGGCAACAAACCTAAGAACCTTTCTCTAGAGAACATTTGGGTGACTCGGGAGCATCCAGATGTGACTGGCAGCAAATACATGGAAGAATGTTTTCAGCACTGTACACGGCAAGCTTATGGAATTCATTACCTCAAGATGTTGCAGTGGCCCAACATGTGTGTGAAGCATCATATTAAGCAGTGGTTCAAGCAGTGGTTATTCAAGCAAGTGGTTATTCACATTCAAGCAGTGGTTATTACCATTGACAGATTGGTGGTAATAATCATGAATGGCTTTTCAACAAACACCCATATTTAATTGTAGTGTTTTGCGTTGGATGTGGATTTTGCTATCATATGTATTGCAGTTACCTTTACACACATACATATCACTTCTTTGTTCTGTTGCTGTTGGCTTCTCCCCTGGTTCATGGTTTCTTGACTATTTGAAGTGCGTTCTTCCCCCTCTTTTGGCAGATAACTGTACCATCATGACATAATTCTCTTCAAAAACGCCACACCTGTTGGGTTTATGAATGGAGTTCCAGCTGGGTTTCTTCACCACAAGACTGGCATCCTTGCAGCCAGTTTCACTCACTTCATTAAGTCCTGACTATCATCATGTAGGAAGTTTCTGCAGCCCTACTGTCAGCTGATAGTAACTCAAAGAGAACCACATGATCGCCAGGATTCACATGGTGGGCTGTTTTCAACGGTGTGGTTGGTATATGTGAAACTTGCTCATGGATTTGCAATATCCATGGTTGATGTAGTTTACAGTCCAACTCTCTATGCTGACAAACCAAGATGAAATCCTTACCATGCAGATTAAATAGATGGGATGGAGAGGCATGGGTAGATGACACTGGCATTATGCATACTAATTACTTGGCTGATAAGCAAGCAATTCCTCTTTTCTATTTTGGAGCCACATACAGTGGGGTACACAGCTGTTCTTGCTATCTTTAGCAATTTAATACTTGCTGGTAAAGATTATGACATCGTCAGCAAGGCCTGGCATAGAGAGATGACCTTGAGTGATTGTCCTCTACAGGAGCTTCAGGCAGAAAATAAGTTTCCAGGCTTCTGTCTTTGGCCTTTGGTGAAACGGCAAGGTGTGAAAGCGAGAGGTGACGGGAAAGATGAAAGCCTATAAGCCAAGGTTTAAACTCTTTAATAGTCTAATAATCACACAATTTCTGCATAATCATGATCATCCATTATTTCATGGAAGAGAGAAAAATCCCTTGGGGTTAGAACCAGAGTCCCAGTAATCTAAAGAATTAACACTCCTAAAGTAGGAAGGTGGACTGTGGTGTGCTGGTGGACCACAGGCCAATTTCTATGGACCATTTAGTGCTTGCTAACTGCTAAAACTCTGATCAGAGTTGATTAGGTCTGGCATAAAACATATTCAAGCTCACTCAATATAGATTAGTTACCACTGAACTGCTGAGCCCTGGCCCTGGATGACCTTGGGCCTATCACCATCTTTCATCATAACCTACTTTACAGGTGGTTGTGGGGAGAAACTGAGGGAGCATGCATGCTGTCCTGGACTCTTCAGAGAATGGGTGAGAGATAAATGCAATGGATGACTGAATTGTGACAGTGTGACCACAACTAAGAGCAATATTGGGTTCAATGTCTTCCAAAATATCAATAAACAGCAATATGGCAACTGTTACCCTGCGCATGCCCGATCTCGTCTGATCTCGGAAGCTAAGCAGGGTCAGGCCTGGTTAGTACTTGGATGGGAGACCGCGTGGGAATACCGGGTGCTGTAGGCTTATACCATAGTCTTTCGAGACTGAAGGCTGCCAACCTATATATGGGAAAGTGGGACTAAGGGCTGTGAGAGAGAAGGAAAATGGGGCACAGAAGCAGCAACTGCAGCTAGGATAACAACAGGATGCTGAGCACAAGGCCAGCTCAGCCAAGAGGGAGGTCAAAGTGCTTCAGGTGGTGGGCTGCAGCAGGTGGCAAACATACCTATTGGCTGGCTTCTGTCCCACTGCCTTCATGCTTGCTGTCTTGGATGCAGGAGCCCCCTCTGCTGCTTCCTTTTCCAGAGCCACTTCTTAAATGACTGGATGTAGAGATGTTCTGCTCCCATGACCCTCTCTACCGCCATTTTAGAGTAGTGATGTGTGGTGAAGGGAATGGCTGGGGAGGCACTTGCTCTGGTGCAGGCACAAGGCATTCTGGTAGCTACCTGGAAGCCACAGTGCATGCGCAATCATAGGGGAGTCTGTGCTCTTGCTGCCACACTTCTAGTGTTCTAGAGCTGCGGCAGTGAGAGCTCAGCCTCCCCTGTGATTGTGCAACCCCTCAGAAACTGGGGGAGGGGGAAAACATGTGCATAATCACAGGGGAGGCTTAGGCTATTTTCATGACAGGTAAGGCCCTGTCTCCCCTGCTCCCCCTTGGCTAAGGACCCAAGCCTATGGGCCAGTAGCTCCAGCAGTGGAGGTCAGTGCCGATGCTAGGTGTCGTAAATGTGCCATGAAGCACATTTACAGCACACATGGAGTAAGGAGAATCTGCATTGGGCCAGCACCAGTTGGCACGGCAACGATGCCATGTGGCTGCTGGAGGTAAGATTGCCATGTGGCAGTGCGGCCTTTCAGGGCAGGGAGGAGGGGTTCTGGGGCACGGGAGGGCAGGGTGGGGGGAGGAACCGGCCTGGGAGGGGGGATCGGCAGAGTTCTCCTCTGCTGGATCCCATCTTCTGTGTCGGGATGAAAAGCCCAACGTGGAGCTTCTCCAGTCTGCGCCGGCAAAAGAACTGGCACAAGGAACACTCAAGGAAGCCCACAGCAGGGCTTGTGCCCTTACTCGGTGGAAGGGGTCAACTGTCCTCTTCCCCCAAGGAGACCTCTGGAGGCCTCTGTGCAGCCACTAGATGCAGCAGTAGTTCTTTGGGGGGGCTGCCCATGGCCCTGCTTTAGAAGAAGTGCTGCGATAGGAAGATGAAGTTGGTGCGTGATGCCTGGTATAGGGGTGGGTGAGTGCTGACTGATGCTTGTCCTGGCAGGCAGACTGCTGGTGCTTGAGCAAATTCTGGCACATGGGAGCGCTGGCTGGCATTTTGCATTAAGGCATCATGTGCTGGTGCTATTGCTGGCACTGGCACAGGGTGCTGGTGCTCACACTAGCGCTGGTTTCAGGCTGCCAGCTTGTGTGCCCAGTCTGCTGGGGGCAGCAGTAGAATTTGGCAGGAGTGGGCCGTGGAATTTGGTACCTCCTTGGGTTCCTGATCATCATGGGCGATCCATAGCTGAGCAGCAGTAAAATAATATGGTAGTTCAGGGGCAGTGAACGCTGGAAAACAAGCAGTACCACCCCAATTTTAATTTAAAGAGTCATCGTTCTGACAAAGAGAAAGACAAAAATAAAATCCAAATCCTATGAAAACTCACCATCTTCCCAAAGACTTTGCTCAGAAAGTGTTTCAATATTTAGTCTAAAGCATTTTATTGTTGTTTTTGGATTCATTCTTCACAAAAGATTTATCTTCTGCTCTTTTCAAAATATCAGATCTAATTAATGTACACGCTTTCAGGGGAAAATATTTTTGCTTGTAGGAGAACAAGAGTGTATTGCTTCCAAGCTCGGTAAACAAGGTCTTGTACACGGGAGACCAATTATATTATTTTCATGAGTTCTGGGCTATTTCTGCTTCATCCATCCAAGTTTCTGTAGTGCAGAAATGAAGGGGAATTGGATAGTGAGAAACCAGCAAAAAAAAAAAAAAAAAAAAAAAAAATAAGGAATATGCATTCATACAAAGAAGGAGAGGTTTTTACCAAGGGGTATATATCAGACAAATAGAATCTGACAGTGAAGAACCCTAGTGTGGATGTAATGATCAACACTTGCCAAAGGGAAAAGAGCACCTTGTTCACACAATATTTTTTCAATGTCTTCTAAAATATCAAGTTTTCTTGGAACAATCCCATGAATTGTTAATTGTGATCACCGCTATGTGGGTAGGATAACTATGAATCTATTATTTAATGACTTTTTACAGTGCAATCCTATGCATACTTTTCTCAGAGTAAGTCTTATTGGGACTTACTTCTGAGTAAACCTGTATAGGCTTGCATAGTTAAGATGCAATCCTATACAGGTTGAATCTCATTATGAACTCACATGGATGGCAAAAATCAAACTATAGCAAATCAATTTAAAAAATAAAAACTCTTTACTCACGTGATTTAAAAACAGCCTTGCTGACCTTTGTGATGTTCAGATAGTGTCATTAAGTCGACAATCCAACAATCAGTCTCTCTCCAGGCACTTAGAAAGGTTTATCTTTTTTTCACTGTTCAAGGAGAAGGGAGAGGGTCACTTGGAGAGAGAATGATTGATGGATTGTCAACTGGCTGGCCTCTCTCTAATTACTGTAAAGGACTGTTTTCCTTTAATTTAAAGGGCCCTTCTCATCCTGTTGAGATAAAAATCTCTGCAACAGCAAGAAAAGCATTTTAAAGGGGTGTATTTTTCTCCTTCTCCAGGGATCAGCATGTTCCTTCTCATTTGCAGTGGCCATTCATGTTGAGTCAAATCCTTGTATAACAAGGTTGTACCTGTATATATTTACTTGGAAGTGTCCCATTGTATTATTAAGGCAGTCAGCCCAAAGTCAGGACCACTGTCTGATGCATATGCAATCTCCATTCAGCACAGCTCCCCTGCTGGGTAGATCTGGGCACTGGGACACTCTGGAAAGTTGCATCTGTTGCCTGGGGTCCCAGAAGGCTGTGCAACAGGACTTCCAAGGCAAATGCAACTGCCCAGAGCATCCTGGTGCCCAGATCTACCCAGCAGAGGAGCCGTGGAGAGGCAGAATGAAAGGATCCACTCACCAGGTGGATGGATCTGTCCGAACCCTGGATCTGACCCTCGAGCCTGGGTTTGAGCAGCCCTCTATTAAGGGATTGCAGTCCCTTAGGCTGCAACCCTGTATTCACTTTCTTGGAAGCAAGCTCCATTGAACACAATAGGGCTTACTTTTGAGTAGACATACATAGGATTGTGCTGTTGTTTGTTTTTTAGTGGAGGAAGAATTATGCTTAAGATCCATTGGTTAGAACAGGGGTGTCCAAAGTTTTTGGCAGGAGAGCCACATCAGCTCTCTGACACTATGTCGGGGGGGGGGGGCTGGGGAAAAAAAGAATTAATTTACATTTAAAATTTGAATAAATTTACATATGTTTACATAAGTGAATATATTAAAGATGAACTTATATGAATGAATGAAGGTCTTGCAATAGCTCAAGGCCTATACAATTCCTTGCACAAAGAAAGGTTGGCCTTTTCTTTGCTGCCGCTACTGCATCACAAACGTGAAAAAGCAAGCAGTGGAGGGAGCCTTCATCCCACAGCTCACGCGAGAGGTCAAACAGTCGCCCTCACTCTGAGAGCAGTTGCGTCGGGCCAGTGTGGGCTCCAACAAATCTCTGGAGGGCCAGAGGCTCATTGGAGACTGGGGGTTCCCTGAGGGCTGCATTGAGGGCCGCAAGTGGCCCCAGGGCCGGAGTTTGGGCACCCCTGAGTTAGAATAATGAGCAGGGATAAGCTTAGAGATACCATATGTGCCTTGCCTGCAAAATGTCAGGTTCAATCCTCAACATTTTCAGCTGAACAATCTTAGGCTGTGCAATGATCTTGCTGAAGACGGTGGAGAGCTAAGAGTAGGCAAAAATGGGCAACATGACCCAATGTGAGGAATCATTTTACGACTCCTCCATTGCAAGGATGCATTTCCAGTAGCGTCCAGGAGGTGTTCTGAGGCACAGGAGGCTGTCCATGACCTCTCCATGCCTCCAAAAGCCTGCCAGAGCCTTCTGAAAAATACTTCTGGTTTTTTGGGCTGGGCCTCTCCACTACCTCGATTATCTGTGGAATCAGTATTCTGCAGGGGATCCGGAAACACTGCTACCAAAGGCCAAGGCTTTTGTTAAGCAAATCACTGGTTGGTAGTCCAGGAAACACATGAAAACCTCTCTGAATGGGAGGTCTCTATCAGAAAGCTGGCAGAAGTCACAAAGGCACCCAAAGAGAGGGGTTGAGGTGATGGAAGCGAAAGAGCATGCCAGCCTTTTGGGGCTGCTGGCTGTGACCTGATGTTGCTTGCAGCCTGTGTGCAACCTAGATCAATGCTCAGTCATGTATATTTGTAAATAAGGCAGATATGACAAAGACACTGTAAGCCTCCAGTGATCTCTGCTTTGAAGGAAACTGGTAGATAGTGCTGCACTCTTGGAACTTCTCTAGGGTCAGGGAAATGGGACATCCATATGCAACAATGGTAGCCCAGCCTGGGGCCTGATTTTGCTCAGTTTCTGGAACTAAAAAGGTGGGGGGGGGATGTATAACAAGATGCAATTTTGAAATTCCCTCTTCTTCTCAGCTATTAAAGGTGCAGGAGCCTGGCCCTTGGCATCAGGTCTTGCTAACCTTTAGGTGCTCGCTTTAATCAGCTCTTTCCCATTGCCATTCTCATTGCTAGGTTTGCAAACTTCTCAAGGGGGCAAATTAAATTCTTTGTTACCATGCCATTTGCATTTACTTACTCTGGGTATTTGCATAATGGAACAGCTTCTAGAGCTGCTGCTGCTGCTTCTTTCTCTCCCTCCCTCTTTTTTTTTTAACAACAATCACATTTTTATTTAAGCAAAGGAGGCAAAAAGTCTTTTAAGGGAACTATCTGTGCTGGAAAAGCAACAGGAGGGGATTTCTTCACCTCCTAAATTTTACTCTAGTGGTTCTGTCAAGGGTTTTCAAAATGTAAGACTCCTTGTGGGCTGCAGTGTTTGGTGTGATGATTTTAAAGAAGAGCCACAGAAGATGTGAGGCTTGTTGTTCCTCGCAGTGTTGTGAATTTTTGGTCCCTCAGGAACATTTCAGGCTTGTCGGAGCAGATGCTAATCAAAATGATGGGCTGTTTGCTCTCAGTGGTTATTTAGAAATCCTGAGCCAGAGCATTGACCTAGCTCAGTTCGTATGGTCAACACTGACTAGTAGTGGCCCTCCAGGATTTCCAGATGGGAATTTTTCTTTGCTATGCCCGGAGATGCCAGAGATTGAACATGGCTCCTTCTGCATGCAAATGATGTGCTCTGTGATGTGCCAAGGCTCAGTCATACTCCCTGATGTGGAAGGATACTCCCTGATGTGTAGCAATGCCTCCTGGAAATAGATCGCTTCCAGGGCCTGACCTTGAGGTTGACTGAGATGGTTGCCACAGCCAGGTGACTGGCGGGGATGCCTGTCTCCATCCACTCAGCCATTTCCTGTGCATATTTTCCTCTCTCAATATTTGAAAAAGAAGAGGGGGCAGGAGCGGAAGAAGATGTGTGGAGGAGAGGAACACTCTAGCTCACCACTTTTCCTCCACATTTCCTCTTCCACTTTCCCCCCCTCTTCATTCCTTTTGGAATCCAGGGGGCAAATGGAGGAGTGGTAGTTGTGTCACCTTGGAAGACGGGGCAGCATTTGGTTCACTACCTCAAGCACCAAGAGATCTTGGGATAGGCCCGATGACAGCAGGTGTGGTAGAAATCCCTTTGAGTGCTTATTTTCATCCGAAAACTCCCTTCACATGGAAAGCTTGTATGTCAGGGGAATGGTTCAAACTTGTATTTCTCCCTAAAGTACTCGCTTTCTATATGCAGGAAATGGGTTTTCATAAATTTGTTATTCACTCATTTTTTACATTTCCCACTTGGTGAGCAGCAGCTAAGTATATGATCTAATTCATTTAAGAAGGATTATGCTTTTGAGGCTAGGTGATAGGAGTTCTATTGATAGTTTTTGTTTCCTAAGAGCTCATTCACACATGCAAATCTTCATCTGATATTGCAGACATCAAGTGAAGAACATGCATATATGAACCAGTTCCAGGAAACTATTTCACTCCTATTACATCTGCCAAGAAGCTGATAAATCCTGCAATGTTTCTTAAACACAATTTTTTTTTTTTGGTTTGTTTTTGCTAGAGGCCAATTTATGTTGCATTCTTTGCTCAGGGCTGTTCATCAAGGCACAGTGTAGCCCCAGGATGTCTGCAAAAGGTTACAGTGCCCTGTATACTGAGTCAGATAATAAGCACCCCCCCCCCCCGAAATAACATTAGGTATTCTGAGTTTTCCCTGGTTGTTTTCAGGCGAACACCATCATAATCTAAAGTGACATCATTCAAGGCAAAAAATGTTACACTTAAGAATAAGTCTTGATTTCTAGATGTGGAGATATACAGAGCTTGTGCAATAAGCTGTGCCTTACCTACAGAGGTAGATTCTGTGAACATCTTATTAGATCATGCAACTTTCAAAAATTCTGAAATTCCTGAGAGATTGAACACTATTAATTATCCTAGAAATAATTAGAACCCTGTTAGATCAGTCCATGGGTTCATCTAGTCCAGCTTCCTGTTTCCAATAGCAGTCAGCCAGTTGCCTTTAGATGTCACCTCCAGTACACAAGGGTTGAAATAAGGGTTTAGAAAGAGGAACTGTATATAATTGTCTCCTCTGCTGTGACCATGAGGTTCGAGGTGGGCTGCCTGGGCTTGCCTGGTCCACCCTAAGGTAGGCTCCCAGCTGGATGCAGCTGGTATCCTAATTGATCACACCACAGGCTTTGCATTGGCTGGACCATGGAGCAGCCAAAACTGACTTGCCTCCCTCTCATCCTTGGGAGCTGCCATGCCAGGTGATCCTTCCCCACAAGCCCACGTGAGTGCCCAAGCTGCCTGGCGGATGATGATCGGCCCTGGGCCATAAACCAGTAAGCGCTTCCCTGGACAATAATATATCAGAAGACTGTCCAAGCATTGGCTAATTTGAGTCAGGGAACTTCCCACTGATTGGACAGGCAAGCACAGAGATGGGAAGCTCCATTGCCCAGAGCCTCCCTGAGCTAACCTGTGTCAGAGTTCAGGAATATTTGGAGTTATAAGAATAAGCCTTCAAGAACTTTTCCACAGCTCTATGACATTTGTATCTTTCCTTTCTTCTGTGAAACCCAAGGCAGCAAATGTAAGGTTCACAGGCAGTTTCCCATGCAGGCACTGGCAAAATCCTGACCAATCTTTTGCCTTCTGCCCCTGCTCTGAGACCCCAACATTTTGGATTCTGATGTGGCCTTCTTAGTTATTTAGCAGGTTCTCCTCATGGAATGTGGACATTTTGACATGACAAAATGAAACTCTTCAGTATAGGTCTACAAAGCAGCTTGTGCAAGTAGCCACACCCAACTGCACATGCAAGTAGTCACTATCCATTGTGAGCCAGAGAATTATTTTCTCATTTTTATATTGCCTTTCCTCCAAAGAGCTCAGGGTGGTGTACATAGTTGCTCTGCTCCTTTTGTCCTCACAACAACCCTGTGAGATAGGTTAGGCTGAGAAAAGAGAGAGAGAGACTGGCCCAAGATCACACAGGAAGCTTTATGTATCTGTTTTATTTCTTAAAATGTAGTTCAAGGATTCACGCTCCAGTACTGGAGCAAACAAGCTTCATGGCTGAGCAGAGATTTGAACTTAGATCTTCCAGGTCTAAGTCCAACTCCTGAATCACTGCACCATCTTGAAGAACTTCTTCAGGAAATGATGCTCAATTTATAATATATCAGGGCATTAGGAGCTGGAGAAATTTGTATCATGAACTGTGTAGTTAGAAAATTTAGCAACATCACTAGTAGTAAGTTGTATATTTTTGTCAGAAGGCCAACAATTATGTATTTGAGCTTTTTAAGAACTCTTGGATATATGCCTCACCCTGGTGATATATCAATTGTTACCACTCCTGTATTTAACTGAGAGTGCTGTCCTAACCCACTTTCCAGCAGTGGCATAGCTGTGCCAGTGGGGCACATGTTGTATCCTGCAGTTAGGGGTCAGTCATGGAGGTCTCCTCAAGGTAAAGCAATGTTTGTTCCCTTACCTTGGTATTTTATTGCCCTTCTGTTGGTGCTGGAAAGTTGGTTAGGACTGCGTGCTTAGTTGTTCAGATTTTCCCCCACCAGTGATTCAGGTATGGATATCCCCTAATATTTCATGTATCTGTTTTGTTTCTTAAAATGTAGTTCAAGGATTCACTCTCCAGGGCTGGAGCAAACAAAATATTTGACTCTACACTGCACGAGGCAGCACACTGACCTTTGTTGAACAAAAAGCCCCAGATACTGTAACTCACAGTCCACTCCCATGTCTTTCTGCTTAGAAGTACGTCCTGTTGAGTTTAATTGGATGTACTCTCAAGTAAATGTGTATGGAATTGCCTAATAAGTGTATAAGATTGTTTTGCATGTGTGAGGAGGAGCATTTGAATCAGAGTTTTAATCTTGCTTGTTTGTCATTGGTGCATTGGCATCCTTCAGTCTCGGAAGACTATGGTATTGCGCTCTGAATGGTGGTTCTGGAACAGAGTGTCCTCTCCAGCGCGCGAAGCCTGGGTAAAGTAGATATAGAGGATAGACTGTTTCCCATGCAACAAATCCCCCCTCTCCACATCACTGAAATGGTCCAATGGAAAGGAAGAAGCCAATACAGTTGGTTCCTGCGGCATCGCAGGAGTTGCCAGAACGTGACTGTGTTCAGCCATGAACTGCCTCAAGGACTCCGGCTCCGGATTTTGCCTCGAGGTTGACTCCTGAAGCCTTTTCCATAACTGGATGTAGCCACAAGGCAGTGGAGTTTTGGGATCAGAGTTTTCCTTCTCTCAGGTGAGCTGCCTTCCCAGGCTAACTAGTCCCACCTACCCGGTGGCTGTTTAGTTGCCTTTTAGGACAAGTACAGCCAAACTGGGGGCCTATTCTTATCCCCAGCCTGCAGGGAAATTGGTCATTGGAAGGCCAACAAAAGAAGGCCATTTCTTCTTTTCAACTATCATTTTTGCATTTGTATTTATGGTTACTTTCACTCTTGAAGTTATTGTTAGAGAAAAGATGTTGAGATTCTAGGATAAAATGTTTGCAGGGAATGGAACTGGAACAAAAACCTGAGGGTCCTTAAAAGAGTACCTCAACCACCTACCTATACCGACAATCAATCCGCTGATGTTAGCTTTTGAATCGATCTCTCCCCTACAGGAGAAGCTGATGGTCTTGGCTTTTATTCTGCCCTCACGGTAAACCTGTGCTAGTCTACTTAGCTGAATGTGTAACCCTGTTGCCTCATAAATCTGCACTTCTGCCTTGTTATTCCTTAATCATTCGAGTGATCACTCAGTCGCTTGAGCTAATTAGTAAGGTTTAAGCTAAAGAACAAAAAAGAGCAAGGAGGTACTGAAGCAAAGCAAGTGGTTTATTGCATCCATTTCCATTTTATTTACAGTGCTAATATGCTGAATTCTACCAATTATACACTGGTGCAGATGGAAAAAAATATATTTACAAGGAGCTACTAAAGTGGTGAACTGGGTAATTACTGATAGGATAGAAAATTGCCAATTTATTCCCAAATATTCCTTGCATGCTTCTTCCCTAATGGGCATAAACTGCTGACAATGGCACACAAATTTCAATAAGGAAAGTTCTATTACTGTTTTGACTTAGTAGTAGTACAAAGCACGGAGCTGCCAGTTAACTCTGCATTTAAAGCACCACCATGAAGACTGTATCAGATGGTGGCTTCACAAGCCTGAAGGCAAGCTGAGTAGGCGCTTGTTTGGGCCTGAGGTGCCCACTGAACCGTAATTCCTTTCCCAGGCCTATTCCACTCTCATGGCTCAACACAGACTTGTACCAGCGATATTGCTTGCACAGGTCCAAGTTGACCAATAGTGGCTCCTGGGGCTTACCTCGGGCAAGGAGGTACCTTCCCCCAAGGAGACCTCCAGCAGCCAAAATTCCCTATAGGATACAGTGGAAGCCTACATCAATGTGTGGGAAGTTAGCTAGGATTGGACCATGTGTGAACTTCAGTATGGGTTGGCATCCTTCAGTCTTGGAAGACTATGATATAACGCTCTGAATAGTGGTTGTCCAGTTATCCAGATGTCCAGGGTTGGCATCCTTCAGTCTTGGAAGACTATGGTATCACGCTCTGAATAGTGGTTCTGGAACAGAATGTCCTCTCCAGTGCGTGAAGCCTGGGTAAAGTAGATATGGAGGATAGACTGTTTCCCATGCAGCAAATCCCCCCTCTCTATGTTGCTGAAATGGTCCAATGGAAAGGCAGAAGCCAATACGGTTGGTTCCCGCGGCGTTGCAGGAGTTGCCAGAACGTGACTGTGTTCAGCCATGAACTGTCTCAGGGACTGCGGCTCCGGATTTTGCCTCAAGGTTGACTCCTGAAGCCTTTTTCCATAACTGGATGTAGCCCCAAGGCAGTGGAGTTTTGGGATCAGAGTTTTCCTTCTCTCAGATGAGCTGCCTTCCCAGGCTAAGGAGTCCCATCTACCCGGTGGCTGTTTAGTCGCCTCTTATGACAAGTACAGCCAAACTGAGGGCTTATTCTTATCCGAAGCCCCCAGGAGATAAGCCCCCAGGGAATTCAGTATGGGTACTGTAGTATTTACTGTCATTCTTGAGTATTCTCAACTTTTTCCATGACTAATCCTAGAGGAATGTCTGGGTCATCTTCTAGAACAGCCACTTTTTGCATTTCACAATAACTATGAACAAAATACAAGCATATGGCATTCTTTTGCACATTTACAAACAGAGCCCGCTGAAGTATGGGACTTGCTTCTGAGTAAAAACTCATGGAATCAGGCTGCAAATATCATACTTCAGCATACTGTATAATATCAGTAATAGATTGTGTGATCTGCAGGGATAGATGTATGTCTTTTAATTTTTTACATACAGTTGATATACGATAGAGTGGTACATTCTATTAAAACACTATAATAAATTGCAATATACAAACAATCCATTTCACAATATATTCATTCATTAATTAGCCAAACAAGCTGTTCCTAGAATAATTTTCAAAGGACTGCAAATGTTTTTGAATAACTTCAAGCAGTAAATGTCAACCTTCCTCTATACTAAATATGTTAATTTTAAAAGAGCAGTGATTGATTTATCATTGGGTGGAACACATGGGGGAGCTGTAGCTCAGTGATAGAGCACATGTTTGGTATGCAGACAATCCCAAGTTCTGTCTTCAGATCTCCTCAAGATGTCTTGATATCTTGGGCAGCATGCCTAGAAAAAGTATTTTGAAGTTGTGTCAGTCAAGGATAGCAATACGGAGCTGGAGTCTTTGGGAAAGGATTGGACCCTTTCTCAAGGATCACTGTGGTCTTTTGTCCTAGTGCACTATTGTACAGCATACCAGGTACTGAAGAGGAAGTACATCCCTCCTTTCCTCTCCTATGGTTGGAGTGCCACAGCTACTACTTGGTTGGCCAGTCAGGGAGCGAGACTGAGGAAACATTTGGCTTTTGCTCAAAAATAAGCTGAGATACTTAACTGGGTTTGCAACACTATGAAAACGGCTTTGCACTCCACTTCCATGTAAGATCTGTATCTGGGGGTGACTGCAATTTGTACAATCATGATTGTGGGGAAAGGGGCCATCATGTTGGACATGCGTTCCTGCCCATGAGGTGGTTCCCTTTCATGCAATTGGTGGCTCTACCTGTTGTGAGCCTACTGAATATACTCTCTATATTCAAACACCCTACTTTTGAATATAGAGAGGGGAGGAATATCACATTATTTATGCTTCTCTATCTCTGGTTCCACACCGAGCCAAATTATTGCAGCTGTAAACAGTTGTAGATATTATTATTATTCACAACTTCTAAATTTGGGTCATCTCACTGGAGTTTTCTTTATTGCTCCGCAAGGCAATTTTGTTCCTGTTGCACAGAAATTGTTGTGACATTGCATCGATGACAAAGATAATCAATTAGAAGAGTCTTAAGCTGTTTAAATATGAGATACACTTGGAGTGGTATAATGCCATCTAACAGAACGTATCAGCACGCCCAGTGTTTGTATCTTACATCTTCTTCAGAAGGTGGTGTGACAAGGCTGAATTATACAAATGTACTCCCTTTTTCCCAGCACCATGCTCTGAAATAAAACCACAAATGAAACTCCTTGTTGAGAAGTATGATGTGGTTCAGCCTGTTGGAGGAAATTGAAATAGTTTCCTCTTTGCTAATGGGGAGAAGCAGAGTAGCTTAAGCAGCGGACCCCCCCATGTTGATCCTCTGAAAGAACCATGCCAATGAGTGCAAGATCATGAGTGCAAGATCAAAGTTGGATCATCTTGCTACAGTATTTATCACAGTTTCCTTTCCAATCTGAGGCAACACAAATCATTAATCAAACTGAACTGGTCTTTCATTCCTGTTTTTGAATAGGTTTCAGTTAGAATTGTTATCATTTCTTTGGCTGTATTAGCTTCTCACAAGGCAACTGAAGCTCAGTTAGTGATCTGAGAATTAGGCATTTAGCCTTCCCATCTGCCTGATCCCATTTGTCATTCGCAGCCTCTCCACTAGTTGGGTGCTCTTTGTTTAGAGCAGATAAATCTCCATACATTTGTATTTGTTATTATTATTAATTATTATTATTATTAACAGTATTTATATACCACTTTTCAACTAAAAGTTCACAAAGCGGTTTACAGAGAACAATCAAATAACTAAATGGCTCCCTGTCCCAAAAGGGCTCACAATCTAAAAAGATGCAAATGAATACCAGCAGACAGCCACTAGAACAGACAATGCTGGGGTGAGGCCAGTTACTCTCCCCCTGCTAAAAAAAAGGAGCACCCACTTGAAAAAGTGCCTCTTACCCAATTAGCAGGGGTTTCTTACCCAATTAGCAGGGGTTTCCACCTTTATTCTACAATACCAGTTGTGGAAGGTTTTGGGGTTCAGCCTGATCATTGGCTGGATGGCTAAGGCTTCCACATCTGATCCTTCTGCCATCTCCTACTTAGCAAGCAAGTTCAGCCTTACACAAGTGAGTGGGAAGGGATCCCAAAAGTCAAAAAGCAAAAGCAAAATTCTTCCAAGGTATCTGGGCTTCTTAGTGCACAGTCCCTGGGCCCATAATCTGTTGGAGAAAATTAAAACAGTTTCCTCTTTGGTGATGGGGGGAAGCAGAATAGTTTAAGCAGCGGACTGCCCCTTTGGGTATCACGCCAGGGAACCTCCCTCACCCAGCTGCTAATCAATAAAAAGACAAAAGAGGCTATGGCTTGTTAAAATTGCAAAAGAAGTTATTTACTTACAGTTCCATCGAATATATATTTACAGCATCTGATTAGGATCAGAGGTTCAGCTAATACTTAGAGGTAGCAAGGTCCTGGAGCTGCCCTGCCCTGCATGCCTTGTCCTCAAGATGGCAGGGCATCAGAGCCCTGGTGTGCGCATCTTAACAGGTCAGTGATCAGAGGACAAGAGGAAGTGCTCAGAGGGGAAGGGAAGGATAAAAGATTAGGGCCACACCCCACAAGGATCACAGAGAAAACACGTAGAAAGGTCAGGGTCACTGGGCCATAGCTTGACCCCTTCTGGACAGCATCCTGCCCCCTCTGGACAGCAGACAGAGCTGCACCAACTCCAACACAGCCAGGGCTCTAGCATTGCCCACCCTGAGCCAGCAGTTTGCCCACCCTCGCATTTTTGAAAAAAGAAATCGGTGGGAGAAAAGGAGTTTTGAGGGCCAGGGAGGGATGTGTCACTGGCAAATGAAAGGCTTTCAATAAAAGTAAATACTACCTGCATCACAGTGATATTTTACTTTTGCAGGGATGCAAACCTGTGTATTACACTGGTGTGCAAAAATGAAAGAATAAGTAGCATGTTATTTCTATGCAGACAAATACATTTTACATTGCATTTATTCCAGGGGCAGAACTGGGGGGGGCATGGGTGCATGACCCCCCCCAAACTGTCACGCCAGCGGGGAAGGCACCTGCCAAGATGGGAAGCAGCCCATGCTGGGCCAGGAGCCCAAGTCTACCCACCTGGAAGAGGCAGCTCCACCGGCAGGTAGATCTGGGCTCCAAGTCCAGGTGGGAGCCCAGGTCTTCCTGCCTAGTAAACCTTAGCCACAGAGGCCGGTAGATCTGGGCTCCAAGTCTGAGCAGGAGCCCAGGTCTAGCCACCCAGAAAACTTCAGCTATGGAGGCAGAGTTCAGGTTTACCTGCCTGGTTGACCTGGACTCTGGAGTTAAGGTGGTACTTATGGCCCTCCCAAACACAAACACTGGGTCTGCCCCTGATTTATTCTATGCAAATTATTGTTACAGTGCTTTACAGATGTTGACTGCCTTTCAGCTCCCCCCCCCCCAATATTTTGTCTTCATGAAATTTGGCTGAGTTATGGGTCGTTAATATTTCTCCATATTTATCCTTTAATTTTGCACACCAGTATCGTATACCCGACATAATTGTCCACCCTGAATAAATAGTTGCCCATCCACCTCTAGAATCTTGACTATGGGCCTGGGTTCAGCCCTTCTGGAACTGTTCCACTAGAATTGGTAATTATATGCTTGAATGTCCTTCGCAGCCAAATCTTTCTCCCCTTGGGAAGCATGTCAGAGAGAAGACCTCAGCCCATCCATTGTTGGAATGTCTAGATCAGGGGTGTCCAAAGTTTTTGGCAGGAGGGCCACATCATCTCTCTGGCACTGTGTCGGGGGCTGGGGGAAAAAGAATTAATTTACATTTTAAATTTGAATAAGTTTACATAAATGTATATATTAAAAATGAACTTATTTGAATGAATGAATGAATGAATGAATGAATGAAGGTCTTGCAATAGCTCATGGCCTATAAAAAGCCTTGCACAAAGCTTCCTTTGCTGCTGCTACTGCATCACAGACACGAAACAGCAAGCAGTGGAGGGAGCCCTCATCCCACAGCTCATGCAAGAGGTCAAAGAGTCGCCCTCATGCTGAGAGCAGTTGCATCAGGCCAGTGTGGGCTCCAGCAAATCTCCAGAGGGCCAGAGGCTCATTGGAGACTGGGAGCTCCCTGAGGGCTGCATTGGGAGTCCTTGAGAGCCGCAAGTGGCCCCAGGGCCAGTGTTTGGGCACCCCTGGTCTAGGTATATATTCTCAATGTAGAAAAGCATTCAGATATGTAATTTACGTTATGAAGTGACACTGTCCAGAATATATGGTGCATGTGTCATACTTCTGAATATGCAGTTCAACTGTAAGATCCTATTTAAATGTATGTTTGCTAGTATGTGTGGTGACTGCTTCTATACTGGTAGAGAATAGGCAGAAAATCTTCCATATGTGTGTTACTGTGAAGTTGCGTTTACCAGTACAGTTGCACAATTTATGAAATTGACTGCAAATGATATGATTATGGCCACTAGTTGAGCTCTGAAAAAGGACTGGCCACTTTCCGAGTTGTTAGGTCTATTATCAGTGGCTATTTGCCATGATTGCTGATTGAATCCTCCATGTTCATTGTTGTTGAAACACCAGGTGCCAAGTACATCTGTAGCTATAGAAGAGGGTCAACATCTCATGCCCAGCTTGTAAGCTACACAGCGGCATCCAACTGACCATTGCCAGAAACAGTGTGCTGGAGCAGATGGGTTTTTTTAATCCATTTTGGATGGCTCTGAAGGGAGGGGCCGCTTGCCTACTCCCTGCCAGCCTGGGTGCTCCACCCCCCTCCAGCTACGCCACCAGGTATGTCCTCAGTCCAGTTCTCAGAAAAGCTAATGGCAGTTTTGTCACACCTTGGCGGAAACTTTATTATATGCATGAGTAGTCACACCGAACGCATGCTGACCACTGTTCTGATGTGAACTAGCTGTGTCTTGTTTCGAAAAGGCCTATGAGTAATAAGCATATCCCTCTGAAACTCATTGGGCTTACTCTTTGAGTTGACATGCAAAGGATTGCACTGTCAGTTGCTCATTTTGGGGCTCACCTTTGTTCCATTAACTTCAGTGTTAGGGCTTGGTGTGAATGAGCCGCCTCATTGTGACTGCACAGCCTTCCCTATTGTAGGAGTCAATGGGAGCAGCTTCTGCTTCTGTGGAACCTCATGCACCCATGCATGTTAGAGTTACTTTTAGTAATTTAGATACTAATTAGAGGACAATTATCAAACAGCTGGCCACTTTTAAAGGAAAATATGCCTAAGAGGATGGTGGAGAGAGTTAGGCTGGGAAAAAAGCTGCAGAGAAAATACTATCATTGAGAAAATGCAAGAGGTGATTAGAAAGTAAAGAATTAGAATCAGAATTGCCTCCCCCTCTGCTACTTGGAAGGATAATGTGAGGCTGATACATTTGTACAGTGGTCTCTTGGCATCCATGGTATTGGTATCTGCACATTTGACTGCACCCTATATCTGCAGATTTTTAAGGATACCCCTTACTCTCTAGTGGTGTGCCCCTCTCACAGTCAGAGCTGGGGGAATGTTTTCCTCCTGAAGCGGAAGTGGTTTTGAGTGATATTGAAGTGGTTTTGAGTGAATTCTACGATATTGTACTTTAAGATAGTGGTACTTTAAGATAGTGGTTCCCAAACTTACCAGGGTCACGACACCCCTGCAGCCTTCTGAGCTGGGCACTGCCATTTTGAATCTTGTGAAATCTCACGAGATCCAAGATAGCAGCACCCAGGTGAATAGGTAGGAAGGGCCACCAAGGACCTCCCATGATGCCCTGTGAGTGTGCTGCAATACCCTAAGGCAGGGTTTCTCAAACCAGGACGTCACGATGCACCAGCCCAAGGGCTATGGCCTCTGCCCCTTAAGGCAGAGGTGGGGGCAGAGGGGAGACAGCAACATGATACCCAGGATTGCGTTGCTAAGGGGGCGTGCAGGGACGGACATTTACTTGCCGGAACTCAGTTCTGGTTTTGCGGAGGCGGGGTGTGATCGCTCCGCTTTCACTTTTTGAAGGCTTGGGAGCCCTGTGGACGGTTGCGCAGGGTTCCCCACAGCCCCAGGAGGCTGCTGTAGGGACTGGTAAATAAATGTCAGTTCCTACAGCCCCCTTATGACGCGAACCTGGGGATCGCGTTGCTGCCTCCCCTCCACCCCTGCAAGAGCTTAGAGCAGCTCAAATTCTCCCAGAGAGTTTGCGAACCGTTGGCCTAAGGCACTGCAATGCACACTTTGGGAACCCCTGCTGTAGAGGGCTGAACCCTTTCTCACAATCCAAAACTCCATAGAACGCTGCCTGCACATCAGAAAACCCCCTGCATGCATGGTAGCAGCTGGATCAAGGCAATAATGTTCAGCCTTGTCAAAGAATAACTGCAGATAAATGAAGCATTTAATGGTTGGAAAATAAGTTTTAACCTCTGAAGCTGCTCAAAAGATTAAATGCAACTATCCAATGACTATGGGGCACTAGACTGGCAGAAATTAAAAGACTGTATTGACCAGCCCATTAACTTCAACCTCATCCCACACACAAGAGCTCAGGGCCATAGGTTTCTATCTCTCCAAGGGGGAGGGGAAGAATGTTTCATGCCATGGATTTTATATGTGTTACAATAAAAATGCAAAATGTGTCAAAACTAAATTCAACTAGGAAAAATGCAGATCTCCCGAGCCTGTTGTGAGTTTCCTGTACCAACTAGTGCAAATACAAAAGTCTGGAGCATTTCAGAGATTCTAGTTTTGAATAGTCAGAATGCAAACGCGCTGGACCAAAATGCCCAGTGCTTTCTCATTCTGACTAGTTAGAATCTCTGAAGGCACCCTGGAGCTTCATGTTCTGACTGGTTAAAACACAAACCTCCCAATACACTTGGGAGTTTCCAGATTTTACAAGTTGGAATGCATGAAGACGAATTCTGGATTCTGTCAGTAACACATATCTAGGGTGTCTCAAGAAAATTTAGAGCACAATCCTAATGTGCCCTTGGGCCTGCGCACGTCCCTTGCGCTGGTCTGGGAGGGTCGCAATAAAGTACGTTTGTGCTTCCTTTTGAGTTGGGGTGGCTAGCACCAGGATATGCACTGGCCTCCCTGTGCCAGAGCAAGACCCCAGCTAGGCAAGTTCATGCTGGTCAAGCTTGGAGCCGTTCTGGGATAGGGGGAGGGTAGGCGGGGGCGAGCCCATGGGCGGGTGGAGGGGAAGCAAGGTGGGGCCAGGGCCAGGATCTGGCACTTATGCTGGATCCTAGCCTGTTCCCAGGTAGCCTGGGGCAACTCCAGACTGCTTGGATTTGTGCCACCTCTTCAGGTGGTGCAGATCCAAGTAGACCCATTGGGGCTGCTGC
This sequence comes from Tiliqua scincoides, assembly GCF_035046505.1. Taxonomy (NCBI): domain Eukaryota; kingdom Metazoa; phylum Chordata; class Lepidosauria; order Squamata; family Scincidae; genus Tiliqua; species Tiliqua scincoides. Next base: position 66,685,406 of record NC_089825.1, on the reverse strand, counting down.
GGTTCTACCTGGGGTAAGAGGAATTATTTCCCCTTGCTTCAGGCCAAGCCACAGCCACCCCCAAACTTCCACTGGATACAGTGCAAGCCTACTAGCCTGCTTGTTCCAGCACCAGTTAGGATTGCGCTGCCCCACACACTTTATAATATCAAATTTATTAAGCTATATTTCACACATATACAGTGTACAGAGTACACAGAAACTGTTGCAGTGTATGATGACTCAGTTACAGCAGTGTCTGAAGTACTCTATGCACCAGTGTAATTGTGCCATCAAGCGCATTGCAACAGTGCAGAAGATGGGATGCCAGTGGGAAGGGCTGCACCATCCCACCGGTGCCAGTGCAGGCAGAAATGCATGCTGGGGCAGGTAAGAGCTGCTCCAAGCAGCACAGGGTTGGGGGGAAGGTGAGGAGGGCATGAAACAGGCAAGGGAGGGCAGACAGGCAGGGGTGGAGTATCTGAGGGGGGGTCCCGGGAGGGGGCTGGATTGGTGGCAGCGGTGCATGCCTTATCCTCTCCTCCTTCCTGGGATTGGAATCCCAACATGGTTCCACATCAACTTGTGTCAGCAGATTAGCAAGCACAGGTCCGAGTAGACCCATTGCACAGGCTGGGGCTTTCCCAGGGACAAGGCAACAAATGGCAGGCAGACCTCTAGCCTGCTCAGTCCCAGCATAGGATCCTGCAGGGTCGCACTGGCCCCACTACGTCGGCACTGGTTTGGATTGGGTTGTTTATTAATTGGTTAACAAATTGACCCAGTTACAATACCATTCTGAGGGAGCTCAGAGACCAAGCCGCTAAGAGTAAAGCCCCAGCAGCAGTGGCCCTGGTGTGCAAACTCCTTGCCTTTTTCAGATTTACTCTCTGCCCTTGCCACCATCTTGTTGGAAACTGACAGGAGCAGTACTAGAATGCTTCCTGCAGCAAGGAAATGTCAGACAAGCTGAAGGACGTTTCCCACTCTTGGTTGCTTTTGTTGTCAGTACTTTTTCCGTAGCTGGCTTTGGATGCGTCACTCGCCCTTCTTCCTCTGCGAGTTATTGATTTTGTGCTACTCAGACTTATCTTGTTGCAGGTGGTGGTAAATGTACCAGCTAGCAGCTGCCCAATGAGTTGAACTAATTTTGTTGACTGCCAGGATCAGGTACAACAGACTGAAAACGTCCCGGACTTTTAACCTTGCCTCGCCCTTGGGCTGCACAAAGCATCTTCAATGGCCACAGTACAAGGCTAGCACAATTGGTGGGCCATAGTTGGAAAGGAAAGATGAGAAACTATGATTTGGTGGGTCCAGGGTGAAAACAAGTGGACTGGGACAGTTGTGGAATCTGATGAGTTCGGAGTAGAATCTGGAAGAATGTGAAGAGTCTGTAACCTATGAACTTACATGGTTATAGGTAGCTGCCTTATACTGAGTCAGACTTTAGAACAACAACTGTTCAACAGTTCAGTATTATTTACATTGTTTGTAGCAGCTCTTCAGGATTTCAGATGTGGGGGGCTTTCCAGCCCTACCTGGAGATGCCAGGAACTAACCCTGGAACCTTCTGCGTGCAAAGCATGAGTTCTGGAAAGTTTTCAAACTTTCAGGTAGTTTGAAAGCTGCAGTAAGCTCTTGCAGGGGCAGGGGAAAGCAGCAGGGGTGGGGGAAAGGCAGCAGCGTGATCCCCAGAATTGCGCCGCTCAGGGGGGCTGCAGGGGCTTCAGTACCAGAGCCTCCTGCAGCCTCCCGGAGGTGTGGGGAGCCCTGCAGAGCATGATCGCTTCACTTTCACTTGTGAAGCTTCGGGGAGCCCTGCGGACAGCCGCGCAGGGCTCCCCGCACCCCCGGGAGCTTGCAGGAGGCTCTGGTAAGTGTACGCATGCCCCTGTAGCCCCCCTGAGCTATCCCAGGATCCCCAGGATCATGCTACTGCCTCCTCCCTGCTTCCTGGCTGCCCCCGCCCCTTAAGGGGAAAGGCCAGGGCCCACGGGCTGGGGTGTCGTGACGCCCCAGTCTGAAAAGCCTTGCATTAGTTCATATCAGGGACAGAGCTTGCCAAATCAGGGGAGTAGTCAGGTTGGAATCTAGTGGGAAAGAGTGGGATCTGTTTACTACGTACAATTTAGATCCAAACCAAAAAAGAAAATATTTATCGGATTTGGAAAATTATGGATGGTTGGAAAACTGAATGGAAAAACTGAATTAACTACATAACCAACAACTAATATCTCATGTAACTGAACTTCCTGTAGACTCCATTTGCAAACTCCAAGACAACTTTCATACATAGTTGACCTAAACCCTTAGTTCTTCTAGTACAACATTATGCTATTTTGTCCAACTATTGTGTAAGCCAGTAGTCTCCAAATTGTTTATAAACCAATTTCACCAATGGACTATTGCCTTTGTTTGACATTCAAGCTTGCCCCTGTCACTGTTCAGCTGCCTTAGGATCTAGCCACAAAGCTTCAGCAGACCTCAACAACAGCAGCGCATGTTGGGATTCTATCCCAGTTTTCCAGGCCCAACATGCCCCTCACTTCACCTTGAACTTATGCCTGCAAAGTATTGTGGCCAACTGAGAGTTAAGCAAAAAGTATTTTTATGTGCCTCTCCCAGACAGTCTGGTCACTTCCCACTTGGTGGGGGATAGAATTGGACCATAGGAGAAAGATATTTGGGGGAGGAGGAGCTGCTGGGGGGAATTGGGTGGCCAGAGGAAAGGGTCTTCAGCATTAGCGTTGCCAGAGGGGCACAGGTGGTACGGGCCACACCAGGTGACACATACAGGGGGGGACGCACACTGGGGGGGGTGACATGCTAAAATTGAGGTGGTTATGGGTAATACCATCATGTTATATACCGTTGGATGAAGAATTTCCAGCAGAATGCAAAGCAAAAAACTAGAGTGAAATATCTCCTTTCTTTCAAAAGTTATGTCCAAAAAACCAGAGAACAAAAAATGCATGGAGCCCTATGGAAAGTGAAACTGAGCTGTATCGCATGTTTACTTGCAAGTAGGTGACCTTGTCTTAGTCCAGGGGTCTCCAAACCCCAGCCCGGGGGCCAGATGCGGCCCGCAGCAAGCGTCTTTCAGGCCCGTGGCCAACCTCTTGTCCCCTCAAAGCCTCTGGCCCACTCAACTGAACATGACCAGAAGTGTGCTCTGATTGTATCTGGAAGGTGTTCTGAGGGCCAGAGAGGTTGAATGAATGAGCCCATTCATTCATTTATTCATTCATCTAAGTTCCATCTCTAATTTATATATTTAAATTTTATATTTAAATTTTTTTTCCAGCCCTCCACACCACGCCAGATAGTTGATGTGGTCCTCTGGCCAAAAAGTTTGGAGACCCCTGCAGCTTACTCCATCGGAAAGGGCAGGCTAAGAGGAATCCAACAAACCAGAATGGTCCTGATCCAATGAATGCAGCCCCAAAAAACACCTGAGAAGGAAGTCCCTCCTTCCAAGCAGATGAATGTATTAAGCCCTATGGAAAGTGAAACTAAGCCTCACGGTTGAGTTTACTCGCAAGTAAGCAAACATGCCTTGGCTGGTGTGGAAGATCAGGTGAAGGAGTGTGCAAGGCTACCAGAATGGTCCTGATCCTATGCACCTGCAGCTAAACAAGTGCTCCAGAAGGCAGCCTCCCCCCCCCCCCCAGAAAGGATCGAAACAGAGGCTTCAGCTGATAAGGTGAACTTTTCTGAGACTTGCAAAGCCAGGTGGATCCTGACAGTGATCTGGTTTAAACAGAAGTTCTTAAATTGAACTGGGCACTGGGTAGAGCTTAAAACCTTACTGGTTTTGGAGGGGGGGTGTTATTGTAGGCAGGCTACAGAGGAAATTCACTTGGTGGACCAGGGCTGGCTTCTGCTTATATAATTATTTATTTTACTTAATTATTTTTACTTATTTATTTTAATTTGCCGGATGATGTCGCTTCCACCATGACATCACTTCTGGTGGGTCTTGGACAGATTGTCATTCTAAAAAGTGGGTCCTAGTGCTAAAAGTTTGAGAACTGCTGCAATAAGGTCTTAGTAAGTTGACACCCGGGGGGGGGGGGTGACACCACAAGTGACCAAAATCACTAAAATCACAGTTTGGAGGAATAATACCAGCATGTTATATATCAATCAATGCGTAATTTCATGCAGAATGTGTTCTATCTTTGTTCTCTCAAAAGGCACAGCCAAAAAACCAGTGGGGGCGAAGTGATGGTACATCACCAAGCCCACCACCTGGGGTGTTGCCCTGCCCACTGCATGGGGGGTGTGTGTGTGTGTGTCACGCGCTGGTATCCTGCACCGGGTGACACAAACCCTAGTGACACCACTGACTTTCAGTGTCCCCTAATAACTCCTTTATTTGAAAGTGCCCCACCACACAGCCTGTTTTCTAACCATTTGGCAGAAACTTTCATTTGAAGATATGCGTCTGCTGCTATTATGTCTAATTCTGCCCCCCATTAACGAAAACTAGCATGTGGTTGGCTTTATGAAGTAAAGGAAATGGATATATGCTATCTTTTTTATTTTTTGCTACTGCCAAGGTAGAATGTTTGGGTTCTAATACTGTCAGAACAAAGTGCTATTGAGCTCTTTCCCCAAACCTCACACTGACTGAAATGTTTCTCTCTATTTCTCCTCCTTACCTACCTGTCAAACCTGTTTTTCCCCCTGGTCTCCATTCTGACAGTCAGCATCCTTGCAGCATGGCTAGCCTCCGTTTCCCTAAGCACCTTATTCTTTTTTGTTCTTGAAGTATTAATGGTTCCCATTATTATCTGACTTCGTAGCCAAGCGAGCACTCTTATGTTTGTATGTGTCAAGAAAGAACTCTGTTCTCATAATTATATATTTCCACCAGTGTGAGCTTCCCCATAGTGTGAGCTCTGGCACTTAATTAGGCTTTGTTACTCCACAGTCAAAGATAGTTCCTTAATTTCTCCTTCGCATACAGAGTGTGACCAAACCATTAGCCTGTATTAAGTGGACTGTAAAGAACACAAAATATAGTTTACAGCTCCTACAAAGCATATTAATGGAAGAGGCAATTAATGCCTCTGGGGCATGAATGCCATAGTATTTTTAAATACCATTCCATTTGAAAAATGATTTTTACTGCAAACGTTTTCTTTATATTTCCTTCATGCCATTATCTTCTGCACTAAGAAGAAATGGAAAGTTAAAACATGCAAATGGAGATGGACAGATTTCTCTGTTTCTGTTCCATCAGGACTTCAAACGGTTTCCTTTGATTTCTATGCCACAATTTTCTGTTTAAAACCCTGGATTGTTTGTTTTCCATCACTGGGGGAAAATATGTATTTGTATTTTTTCCAAATATTTTGTATTTTGTACCCAAACAGCTGGTGTGATAAAATGTGGCAAAATAGGCATTTAACACATACTTTTCCACAATGTCTGTATACAGTCTGATTTGCTGAGGAACACATAGGGACCAGAGCTATGCATTCTCTTGTGAATTTTGGCAAAAGTAGAATTTCATAACATTCTAAAGTTCAAAGAGATTGATTCAAGAATCAGCTCAGCTCAGGTTAAGCCATTTCTGCCCAACGTTGCATATATGCAACAGGGATCGAATGTGTACGCCTGTGGGCAGGGTAAAAATGGATTAAACCAGCAGTTCCCAAAGACCTACTTGGACGTTAGGACTGCTGTGAGTTGTTGCAGGGGTGGGCTGGGAGCAGGGGGGGTGGTGGCCCCAACAGCGCCACAGTGATCGCAGCACTATGGAGGGCCAGCGATCACAAATCACAAGTGAGATCTGAGAGCAGCTTGTTGCAGTGATGCAGAGGGTTGTGGAGGTGGCTGCAAGCCAGGATCCCCCGGGAAGCTGCAGGACACCCCCAGGTATGTGGGGATGTCCCTGGGTCCCCATAGCGCGACGATTGCTGTGGTGCTGTCGGGGACCCATTCCTGGGCCACTCTCCTTAAGAGGGAATGGCCCAGTTTTTGTTCCCAATGGTGGGTCATGACCCATACTTTGGGAACCACTGGGTTAAACTGTTTGCCCACCATAACAGCTCATGATAATCCAAGGCAAAGAGTTCAGTTGCTGCTTTTGTGACTTTTCAGTTATGGAGGACTGTGCAGAGGGAGGTATTGAAGGCTCTTCCTGCAAACGGTTTGTGTGCTGTATGTGGGAGCAAGTATACAATAGATACCATGGCATTTGCCTTGTTGCTATTGGTTGGTTGGGGGTTTCATATATGCATAACAGGCAGGCATTGTCAGTATGTGCCACTGTAACTAGTAGTTACAGTGTAGTTGTCCGGGCTGCTATAGGAGTAGTTTTTGCTTCATTGGATCCTTATCAGTGCAAGCCTATGCATGTCTACTCAGAAGTAACTTCCATTGTTTTCAATGGAACTTACTCCCAGGTAAGTGTTTGGATTGCAGTCTATATGTCTATTCCTGAACTTTTCACTTTGCTGCTGAGCAAATATAGTGATAGTGGTGAAACAACTATTTATTACATTATCAGTTATCTCATTTTATCAAGAAAGATCAAAGCAGCTTCCAATAAAAATATTAATCAAGAGTAAAATATGAACCAGTAACAAAGCATTGCTGCTAAAATTGTACTGGAAAACTACAGCTGAGTAAAACAATTGGAAGAAGCATAAAAACCCAAAGCACACAATGTTTAAAAACTGCCCAGGAAACAGGATGGACTTTCTTGATTCTGAAAAGACAGCAATGGCAGTACCATGTGAATCTGCCTTGGGAGGGAATTCTGGAATAAGGGGATGACCACCAGAAATGTCCTGCTTGCCACCCATTTCACCTCTGATGATGTGGGCACACAGAAGGGCCCCCAAAGATTAGCTTACCTGCTGGACAGGGTCATTTGGGAACTACTCAGAACTGGATGTGCTGCCACAAAGCCTAGCATCATGTTTACTAGACCACTGGATTGCAATGCTGATCTTGTATTCAAATTATTATTATTTTTTGGATCCTGGAGTTTGCAATTCCATATTTGCCTGCCGGGAAATAGCATGTCTTGCTCAAGGAGACCTTTTCTAGAAGAATGTATTAGGTATTAAATGCATATGAAGCATAATAACACTGGTATTGGACTGTTCATTTAGTCTTGTCCTTTAAAAAAGAGATGACAGTGTTAAACGTACTTGTAACCTCATGAAGTTTTCATGTGTGTCCTGGTTGCATTACACCTCCATGATATTACAATTAAAAATTAATGTTATGCATCACCTTGATTTACACTGCCCAGTGCCTCTCTTCTTCTAATTAGTACTGGCTGATTTTATCTTAGGAAAGCTGCCAAACTTACAGAGTATTTCAAGGTCTTGTTCTTTGCTGGGTTCACAAAAAGAATGACATGGGTCAGATTCTTAGAGCCACTTTCAAGTGTGCTTAAAGATCTAGGGCAGTGGTTCTCACACATTTAGCACTGGGACCCACTTTTTAGAATGAGAATCTGTCAGGACCCACCAGAAGTGATGTCATGACCGGAAGTGACATCATCAAGCAGGAAAATTTTTAACAAACCTAGGCTGCAATCCTACCCACATTTACCCAGGGGTAAGTCCCATTTACTATCATTGTTAAAAGAATATACATAGTAGCTTTTTAAAAGTACAGGCCTGTAACGTTTCCCCAAATGCAGTCACATACCATAGGAGCATAAAGTCTAATATATTAAAAATAAAATACTGAAATGAATGGGGACCCACCTGAAATTGTCTCACAACCCACTTAGTGGGTCCCGACCCACAGTTTGCGAAACACTGGCCTAGGGTATGCACAGTGAGGTTTTTCTTGAGTAATAGACCCCAGCAGGAACCCTGCTCCATGCCATTCTATAGCTTTTAAAAGCCTCCCTCTCTTTTGATTTAAAAGCAGTTTGCTAACTGACGTGGGGGGATAGCTTCAATATTAAGCCCAGAGCCCCCTTGAGCACACAGAATTAGATGCACAGTTCTTTGGATCGCTCATGCTTGATTGCCCTCCTGCCAGTACCCCAGAAGTGGAAGCCAAGAAAGAAGATTTAACCTATGAAGTCACAAAACCAAGTCTGTTTTGTCTCAAAAGGCTGAAACATATCCCTTGTTCCTCCCTGAAGCAGGAAGCCTGTTTGCTGTTGCAAGTGCATAAGTCCCTGGGTAAAAGGGTTAAACCAGGCTGAAATTATATTTTATCTGGGAGGCATAGGTACTATTTTCCTATTCAGCTACATGCATCCTACACCATTCTGGTAACCAGGGCCAGCCCAAAACCTTCTGGCACCTGAGGCAGCAGGCCAAATGCTTCTCTCCCCTTACCTGGTAATGTGCCAGCCTCTTTTCCTCTGACACTCTAGCCCAGTGCTTCCCAAACTTTTTAGCACCGGAACCCACTTTTAAAAATGACTATCTATTGCAGCCTACTCAACAAGAAAAATATATCTAGAAAGAAATATTTTATTAATAATGACCAGGGTCCTGTGCTCCTGAGACCGCTAAAAACATTAGAATTGCTAGAATCCCCCTAGAAAGGGAGTTCAAGGACTGTTCCCCAAAACCTTTACAGTCATTCCAGGGTACCCAGAAGCCTGAACTGGAGAGCAAGATGTGCAGTTAGGGACTTCCAGGTCAGACAAAAGGCTAAAACTGGCTTCACACTAAAATTGGGCACACCAATTAGAGAAAATTGGAAAATGTGACATTTTAATCTGGGGCTATAAATCTCACCCCATAGGTTAGTATTCCATTTTAGATTTTCTTCTGCAAACCAGGCAAGGTTGTTTGCAAAGGTTTTTTTTATGTTTCAAAAACATTTGGCCAACCCACCAAAAAGTGGCTCACGACCCAGTGGTGGGTCCTGACCCACAGTTTGGGAAACACTGCTCTAACCCACTGCTCCCCTCTCCTCCACTTCTCTTCCTTGCACCCTCTTCCTTTTCCAATCCAGTGTGTAGGGGGAGGAATCCGTGGGAGCAAGCAGGTGGATAGAAGTGGACTTCCCCCTGCCATTCTGCTGCCACTGCAGCTTCAGTTGATCTTGTGGATGGGCGGTTGTGCTGGTAACTTATGAAAAAAAGGCAATGTCCCAAAGAATGGGACATCTGGGACATTTCTCCATAATGGTCATTTGGCCCCAGTTCTAGACGGCATGGCAATTTCTCACACGTTGCTGATGTGGGATACGGCCATAGGGAAGTGATACTCGTACCCGTCATGTGAATCAGCCAAAAGGCAATTCAGCGACAAGCTCAGTGACTTAAAAACAAAACCACCACCTGCTTTGCTTAGAGAAGCTTATTGTATTCATATTTGATGAAGCTGTGTTTTGGATTGTGTTTTAATATGCCCTTGACCTGTTTCTGAAGTGGGTTGGCTTAGACCTGCGACTGCAAAGTACAGGGGAAAAAAGCCGAAATAGCAGTTTGATGAACATCACCTTCTGGGCTGCAGCAGGCAGTGGTACTTATCATCCCATGAAAATTGCATTAAGCTAGATCTGCTGACTTTCGCCTGCTCCTGAGCCCTATCTGTCAACTGTTGATTATACCACACTTCCCTGTTTGCTGGTTAAAAATGGTTTGGAAAGTTTCCCCTGCCTGCGATTGAGGACCCCACAACTTTTTCACGTAGGCGTCAGGACTTGGGAGTTCGCTCTTCAAGCCATCATTTTGCATGCAAAGCCTGGTAGGCATCGGAACACTCTGACAGTCACCACCCATCATGAAAGGAACTCGTGAGCACATAATCAAGCAACAGCCACCTCACTGCATGTTTCATTGTATACCAAATCCATGTTACCTCCTTATATAATCATGAACTACCCAGAGGGCAATTCGCCACAGGAGACAAATGGGGTAGTGAAGGACTTGTGGCATACCAAGGCCCCTGGTCATGTTGCTGAAAGTTACCGCTTCCTTTGCTAGCTGCTAAGCATCTCAACCAGCAATGAGTTACACTTTTCCTTGTGCAGAAACAGGATGATGCTCAGGTTGTGTTTCAGGGACTACTGGAAAAGTTGTCCACGCAATGACAATGTGTGACTAGACCAAAGCCGCCAGGCGTCAGAGAAAGCCAGGCTGGGCAATGGTGGAAGCCCCACACCCCAAAGGAGCACCCAATGCAGCAGGGTATGGCAGTGGTAATAGGCATTGATTGACTGACATTTTGCTGTGGCTTCCACTCACCCCATCCACAATTGGGCCTCCTCAGAGGTCCCTGTGATAGCACAAGTAGTTCATTCTTGGAGGATGAAACTCATGTGAGATTTGGGATTCTCCTCTCTCAGTGTCCTGGTAGCACTAAGGCAGGATCATCCTCCCATTTCTCTGTACTTTCTCCTTGTGATATACCTGAAGAATGTGTGCCTTCAAGGCACAATGCTTCCCCAGCCACAAAAGCCATCTCCACAACCCCCAGTCCTCCTATGCTTCCCTCTGACCCACTTCTAGTGGCACTGGGGAGAGGAGACATGGTTTATTCCCTCCCTTGCTGTCACTGTGATGCACTGGGTGTCAGTTATGCAGTCACTGTGATGCACCAGGAGGCAGAGCTTGGAGGGAGGTCATGAAAATGATAGTTCTCCTGATGGCCATACAAAAAGGGACGGGACAATCCTCCTTTCCCCACTTGCTGCCACTGCTGTTCCGGCTGCTGTTTGATAGGTCCGTAAAAGAAGAGGAGGGATGTTTTCAGAGGTTGACCATTTTTCTCTGTTCAAATTTTGATTTGAATGACATAAATGTTATAGACTTTAAAGTAGAGTGTGTGGAAACCTCATGAGAAATGTTGCTGTTCCTATAGAACAGGGATGGCCAAACTTGCTTCATGTAAGAGTCACAAACTATAATCTTCAGATGTCTGAGAGCCACAATATTTAAGAAGCATTAAATTCTTAAACATATTTACTCACCATGAAGATTAAACGTTTGTTTTTAATCCAGTGGACTCTCTGCTTATACCCAGTAAATAAGTATAAAGCTTGAAACTTTCTTATTTGCCTTTATATTAATTGTGCTGCAAAATGGAGCCCAGCCAACATGCAGTTGGACCTTGCTGGAGATCCATTCCTGTACCTCCCACAGATACTGAAGTGAATCTTCAGGTATGGTCCATAGGACCTCTGGATGTGACTAGAGATGTTCTGAGGCCCAGAGGTTCCAGAAACGCACTTCCAGGTTTTGTAAAAACCAGAGGTGCCATTCTGGCACCTCCAGAGGCATTTCTGAGGCCCACAGAGGCAGCGCATGGCCTCTGCAAACCTCCGAAAGTCTCCCAGATGCAACTAGAGAACATCTGTGGTTGCATCTAGGAGCTCAGGTCTCCACCATGGGTTTAGAACCTGTGGTGAGTTAAATCTGTGGGTTCTGAACTCATGGATAAATAGTTGGGACCTGTATTTCCGAGAGCCGCACATTATATGTCAAAGAGGTGCATGTGGCTGGCATGCTGTTTGGTTACCACTGGTATAGAAGTTCATTTGACTTCCCTTGAAAATTCTCACATGCTTTACTGTGGGGGGAATGCTGAAGTTCACTTTGAACTTCACTTAAAATAATAATGCCACCCTTACCTCAAAGCTCACCTTTCACTGAGGTGGGCTTTTGCAAGTTTTTCTTCTGAGCTTGGCTCAGGAGAACTTTGCTGACAACTCTACTCTTTCAAGAAAGCGTGTCCACTGTTGCTGATGATTTCACCGAGGAACCAATAGTAAGCTTCTGAGGAACCTCACAGTTCCCTGGATCTGAGTTTCAGAACCACTGAGATCTACGTATCTCTGGAAACCAAGAAAAGGACAAACAAAACAGGAATGGTTAAAATGTTAGACAGCTCACAGTTGTGTTGGAGAAGCCAAACACTTCCTTGCTGGTACATGACGCCTCTGCATATTTAAGTGTAACCAGTAAGCCCAGGATAATAATTTACACATGGGCAGGTGTCTGCACATCCATTAGTGAAGCAACCAAACATAATAGAAGCAGCACAAGCGAGAAACCAAATGTCCTGCCAAATGCCAACAGAAAGGAAATAAACATTTGTGTCTAGCCAACCTTTTCCAAAGCTATATTGATCTGGCAGGGCACACTGTGATTTTGTATGGAAAAAAAATTTCCTGTAGGTTTCCATTCAGAAGGACCTCATTTGCATGCTTAGTATTCCTTGTCCTCAGCCAAAAAAGAGTCTTCCTGTGCCTTTTCTGTTTTGAATCCTCTCACCCACCCACTTTAACAGCATTTTCATCAACATTTCCACATGCTAACAGTTGAGCCTTGAAAAGCACCACTGAGACATTCTGCCCCCCTTGAAGGATATGTGACACTCCCCTGAGAAATGTCACTGAACAATTCAAAACTAAAAGGATTGAGCCCAAGCACAGGTGTAGAGAGAGAGAGAGAGAGAGAGAGATCCTATATAAGCTGTGATCCAATTCTGCTCAGCAACAAGCTTATCTCACAGTCAAGTTACATACATAAAGTTCAAACTAGAGAAACAAGTTCTTGGAAAGTTGTGTGGATGTACTGGAGACAGGTGGACTTCTCATTGTGTAAAAGGTGAAAGATACGGATCATGTTGGTTTGTCTGGGGTTGAGTGGAAAAAGATAAAGATCATAACACCTGGTCCAAGCAACAGCTCAAATTGTTTATCTATGTTTTCCCAAGTATGTGACTTACATGGTAACTTAATATGGAGACAAGCACTTTCAAAATGGAGTCAGGCTTATGTTAAGATTGTTCAATAACATTATAGACCAGTAATAGACCCCCCTGCATCTCCCTAGTGACACCCAGAGACATCACCCAGTGAGAGAGCTCATTGCATCACCCCATGATGGACCTCTTCCCATACTAGATCATACAGATTGCAACATCATATGCAGTAGCATCACTAAGGTTGGTGCAGTGCCACTAATGCAGTGGCATCACTAAGGTTGGTGCAACCTGCATTAACTTAATTAATTTATTTGTTAATTTAAATATATAATAGTACAGGTCACCAAACAAATTGGTAACCAACAAAAAAAAAACAAACGACCAACTTGATGACATACACACAGTTGGATAAGTGTTCTAGTATTAGCTCTGATAGATGGAAATGAGAGCTGACTCATACTAACACCTTATTGGTTCCCTGCTATGTCAAAATAACACCTGATTGGCTCTCAGAACAATCAGTCTCATTAGTCGGTTCTGAGAAAGAAATCCACTTTTTGTTCCATTAGGTAGTTGTGTTTTCCTTTTCTGGTTATTTGGCTATAACATTTCATAGAATACAGATATTTCAATGCAGATATCTTTGAAGAGTCAGCAGAAGATGGCAAGAAATGGATTCTTAAAAGAAAATAGAACAAACGTGCATGAGTCATTTATTTCTGAAGGCTGTAATGCCATTAAATGCATTGCATGTCAACACATTGTACAACAAATTGGCATAACTTCCTTGTCCCAAGCTCAGGTATATCTCATTCCCATCTGTGTATTTTCTTTGATGTTTCTTGTAATGACTGACAGTCACTTGGGTTCCAGAGCTCTCATCCTCCCAAATAAAACATGACACTGCTTTTATAAAATAATGGAAGTATATCAGCCTCTCCCAGGAAGGGCGCTGCACAGCGGCACCAAGGGACAGGAAGGAAGCAAAACAAAAAGCCTTCAAAAATAATTTATAAAATCGTCAGTGGAGCAAAATGTCCCCCGTTCTCCAAAGTAAAGCCTGCTTATGGTAGAAGCAAGATGACATATCACCATGAAGTTGTTTTGGGGTGAAGTTTGATTTTCATTTAGTTTAGACAGAGGTCATGGGGGGGGGGACTGGGATCTGTACACTGAAAAGCCCCTTAACAAGCCATTGCTTTATTGTATTGCTGTATAAAAAAGGAGGAGGGAAAAGTGATGAGGCATATTGGCATGCTGGGTCACTTCATTTCTTTTTGGTTTGATGCCTGATGCTGGCTTGCCTTGCTTCCCCAGCACAGTTGCCTACAGGCTGCAGCTCCTGTCAGTGCCAGCATGTTACAAACTCACTCTGAACCTGCTTGTCTTGGCGTCTTCTGGGGCAAAGAGATCCAAATCAAGGAAACAAACCTTTGAAGAAAGTACTCTCTTGTCTTTCATTTTGAGGTCAAGTTATAATTTGAAATTCAAATTTCATGCGTTAACATTTGAATGGAAAAACTGGACATTTGGTGCATGTTCCCCCCCCCACCTTGTAAAATTTCATGTCTAGGTGGTCTTTGCCCATATAAACCTCCTTTCTCAATAGAAGTCTAAGCTGGCCTTTCTGCAAGCAAGGATCAGAGTACATTCATTAGAAAATCACATGTTTCTTGATGAAAAATTACCTCTGCTAACTGGGCAAATAGGCACCTTTTAATGTGTTGTCCTCTTATATTTAGCAGGGAGAGAGCAACTGTCCCTCTTCACTCCAGCATCACATCTTTTCCAGTGGGCTGTTGCTGGTGTGTCGTCATCGTCGTCGTGGTCATCGTGAACTACAAGCGGAGGCTGATCATCTGCAGATTTTTCATCTGTGGATATGAGTCAATGCATGTCCTTGCGCCAGCCAAGGGACTTGAGCCAACCTAGGAGGGTTGCAAATGTGCCGTAAAGCACATTTTCACCTCTTCAGGAGTAAGCCGTGCCAGTGCATGGAGGCTGCATCCAGCTTCTGTGGCAGCTTGTGGGGCGAGCCTTGCATTGGCTGACGCAAGGCTCTGGGGTGGGTGGAGAGGAGGCAGGGAGGAGGTGGGAGCAAGGTGTTCTGGGGTGGGTGGAGGGTGGGTAGAGGGCGGTCCCAGGGGCAGGCAGGTGGATTATGCTGGATCCCAACCCCTGTTCCCGAGCAGTGCAGAGTGGCTTCAAGCTGCTCCGCTCTCCTCAGACTTGTGCCACCTCCTGAGCTGGCACAAGTCCGAGGAGACCCATAGGGGCTGCAGTGGCTTACCCGAGGGTAAGGGGAAGTGTTTCCCCTTACCTCTGGCTGAGCCACTTGGCGCCCTATCTCACACTGGAAACAGTGCAAGCCTCCTGGCTTGCCTGTTCCATTGCAAGATAGGATTGCGTTGCACGACACACTTATAACATTTCACAATAGCCCTGGTAAGAACATTTGATATATGTAGAAGTATACTGTTCTGCAAGAGCTGGAGGGACTAAATCCAGGCCCCAGTTCACACTGAACAACCAACAAATGCAGTTATCAACAATTTGACCAATGCTATCATGTGTATAACTCTGGCACCTTGATTGGGCCAAGAACCCTGCATGCAGCACTGAATAGATACAGAGAAATCTGTTTCCTGTGCAGATGTGATATGTTCCTTCCTGGGTTCAGGTGAATGTCTATTCAGGCCTAAATCGAGTGTTGATTTATGAAAGTGAAACACTAGCTTGCCAAAATACACTCCAGCAATAGAAAATGTACCTATTTCTACTGAGTAGGGGTCCATGCAGGTAAATGTAACTGCAGAAATGTCTTTCTCTTGTGTTAACAGTTAGTGAAACCAAAGAAGCTCAGAGGTTTGTAGATATGTAGATTGCCTATTTTCAGTTAAGCATAATTAGGTTCCAAATTAGTAGAACTGCAAGATTGAACACGGTTCTCTCACAGCCTTGAAATTAGCTGTGGACATTATAGTAAAGTCAACACCGTATGCCGTACGATATCTTAAATGAGATATATCTTGTGATCAAATATGACAAGTGTTTAATGAATTCTTGGCTGTTGCTTTGTCTTCTAATTAGCATCAAAATCAAGGCGATTCAGGAGAAGGCAGACTTTGTTCAAAAAATATATATAAATTTACTGTTAGCGTTAACATGGGCACAATTTCTTTCATTTCAGAACATATCCACACTGCACAGCTCAACATTAATATTAAATTATAAACCAAAATTCAGAAAATTTCAATTTCACAGCAACCCTGTGAATCCAAAACACTTCGTAGAAAATTTGGTGGCATAATAAAATTCTCACAATACAGCTACGTAAAGAGATGTGCTGCAGAATAATGAGACTCACAATCCAATCCTAACTGGAGCTGGAGCAGCAGGGCCAAGTGGCCTACATTGTTTCTAGGAGAAGGCTGGAGGTCTGCGTGGGAGAAAAGTATATTTTCCCCCTCGCCTCATGTAACATTCCAGCCTGCCAAATGGGGCTACCTAGATCTATACCAGCTAAATTATTGGCACAAATCCAAGCAGCTCTGTGTTATCCAGCCAGGCCTGAGAAGGAGGTTAGCATAGGCATCATCCATCAATCCTACCCCCTCCTGGGTCTGTCCTCCTGTTCCACCCTCCCCCTGCCCTGTTCCACCCTCCTCCCCACCTGCAGTGCTGGAGGGCTGTCACTGGCTTTTCAGCCAGTGCTACTTGCATTAGTTGGAATCGTGCTTTACAGTACATTAGCAACATTCTAAGCTGATGTAGGGCCTCTGTGCTGGCAGAAGGTAAGTATAGGATTGCACTGTCAGGGATCGATGTGTTGCTGGTCCATGTTATTGCAGACATCAAATAGAAGATCAAATGTTTGAATGCAAGTGTTTCACTTGCAAGCTGAAGTAGTACAATCCAGCATACAAATCTGCTGTCATGCAGCTGGTCTCTAAAAGCCCTTTTACATGGATCCAAATCTTATCACATGTCTACATTGTAGTCAAATGTGTCAGGTCACATGTGGAATTGCTCTGGGTGATTGCTCTGAATTTTCTCAGGGCAATTGTTATCTTTGCAACAACCCTTCAAGGAAGATCAGTACTATACCCAATATTGCAGGTATGTGTACGATAGGGTGAAGATGAAAGATAATGGCTTACCCATAACCACTTAGCAAATTCAAAGATGAGACAACATTTGTAGTGGGAACATCCCAATTCCCCCCAATTGCTCACTGCATCAGATCAACTCTTATAGCAGATATAATCATGCAATTTACTCAGGGGTAGTTAGTCACATTATTTTACTAATGAACCTGGCCATTAATCAAGTCATTAATACCTGGTGGCTGTTGTTATTATCCAACCCAACAATTTTAGTTTTTAGAGTAAGAGCCCAATCCTATCCTCCCACCCATTGGTGCAGTCCTTCTGAAAAGGCACCCACTATATCCAGTTGGGGAATTGGGGGCTTTGGAGGGGAAAGGGGATTTATCAGCTCCCTCTGGCCCACTCCTCACCCCCTGCCCTGCTCCAAACTGCCCTTCCCACCAATGAAATGCCCCATGTGCCAACTTATCAGCCCTGGTACAGTCCACAGCTCAAACTGCACACTCTGCATGCCACTGCTGGGCCCTTTACAACAATGAGACTGTCCAGCAGTTGTCCAGCTATCATAAAGACAAGGATATGTTTGGGCAGTTATTCTTACTTGGTTTTTTTTAAAATGCATATTTGAACTCTTATTTCTTAAAGACGTATTTTTGAAACCAATGACAGAACTAATCAGGCACATAATTCTGCCTTCACTATAAATTTGATTGGACTCACTGAGAAGAGGTTTTCTTAATTGTTACGGACTGAGGTCTCAAATATGAACAATACATAAAAATTCTGAATAAGTGGCCATCCTCCATTTGTTCTGATTTTTAAGAAGTGTTTCTTCATTACAGTACCACCAGCTGGCATTTATCCATTCTTTCTACAGATTTAGACTATAACCTTAGACGCACAACCTCTCAAAGAAGACAGTACCCTATTTTGGACAGATGTTCCAGGAAGACAGAATGCCACTGCCAAAGAGACACTTGACTGGAATCTATCTTAAAATTGGACTCCATTTTTCTTTGTTTTCAATCTGAACAGGAAATCAATTCTAAACCACTTAAGAGTGGCCATTACTAACACGTGCTATGCAGTTACATACCACTCCATCAGTTGATGAAATACACTTTACAGTCCTTGTATCACTCATTTTCACTGCAACTGTACATAATTATTCACAGATGGAAAATCAAGGCAGAGACTTGCCCAGGAGCACAAGTACACTCTGGAACAACTTGGCTTATCACTCAATGTACTGTAGCCAATCCCAGCTTTCTGATGAGGGCATCTGCAAAACGCATGACTTTTCAAGCTGGTATTTGTCATGTTCATACTCAGAATAGATGCCAGGGGTGTCGTTGGGCATGGGTTTGAGGGCCCACACCTAGCTGCATAAGTAGTGGGAAGGTGCTCTGGGTACCACCCTAAGGGGAGTAAGACCACTAACGTCTTACGGAACAAAAAGTAGATTTCCTGAACTCAAAACGGACCAATGAGACTGATTGTTCGAAGAGCCAATTAGATGTTATTATGACACAGCATGGAACCAATAAGGTGTTAGTAAGGTGATGCCCTGGGGGGGGGGGGCACTAGTGACCAAAATAGTGGAAATTGTGGTTTTTAGGTATAATACCATCATGCTATATTTCATTCAAATATTTAATTTAATTTAATGTAATTTAATTAATAATATGATGTAACTAACTGCATTGAAATATCTGTGTTCCATCAAAAGTTATAGCCAAATAACCAGAAAAAGAAAACTTGACTGACTTCTGTAATAATGTGGATTTCCTTAACTCAAAACTGACCAATGAGTCTGAGTGTTCTGAGACCTAACGTGGTGTTATTAAGACACAGCATGGAACCAGTAAGATGTTATGATGAGTCAGCTCCCTTTTCCATGTATCAGAACTAATACTTGAACACCTATTCAGTTGTGTGAGTGTCATCAAGTTGGCCACTGATTTTTTTGTTGGGTTACTGATTGGTAGGGTGACCCGTACTATTGTATAGTAAAATAAATAAATAAAGTAAATGGGAGTGACACCATGAGTTACCATTCATTTCATGTCATGACTATTACTAAACCTCACCTACCTCTTTTGTCGGGAGGACAAAAGAAGGGGAGGAACCATGCACACAACCCTGAACTCCTTAGAGGAAGGGTGGTATAAAAATGTGAAAATATTAATCAATCAATTAATATTTTAAAATTAATTATAATATAATTAATTTTGTTGTGTGTGTGGGGGGGGGGTGTCAAAAATTTATAGACCCCAGGCATTAAATGACCTAGCTATGCCACCGCCCACACCTACTCAAGGGCCCACCTGGGATGGATTTGGCCCATGGGCTGCTTTGCGGTTCACATATGTAAGAAAATACAGGGTTGCAACTTGCATATAAAAGCAAGGAAATACAGCTGCTGCGTGATGCATGTTTCTTGTGTGGCTTACACAAAGCTCCTTGGCCTGCCCTCTCCACCGGCCAATGGCTGTCCTCCCACACCCCTGCAATAACACAGGGGCCTTTGGGAGAACACTGTTGGTCAGTGGGATAAGTACGAAGAGGGGGACTGGCTGCTGCCGCCATATTCAGTGCTTCGTGAGGCAAACCATTCCTTTGGACCAGAGTACCATGAGGGGCAGGTTTATACACCATGGGGCTCAGCTCCTGGCCCTGCTCCGGGACACAGAAGAACGTGGCTTGCCTGTTCATATCAAATGTTTAGGTATACACTTAGGGCAGGACCACATGTTCTAAAAAGCACTATTCCATTCTTAGAAGAAAATTATGCCTACACCTAAAAAATACGTAAAAATGAAATGCGTGAAGTGGCCCAAACCAAGCTCTTTCTACATGTATACCACTGCTTTAGGTCAACGCCTGCCCATTAGGATTAAGGAAAGAAGAAATGAGTTTGAGAAATGAAAAGGGGATGTCTCAAAATAGCAAAGCTATTTAAACCACAAAGGTCTTACAAAAGAACATTTGTCACAAAAGATTTCAAAGATGAAAAAGTAGAATCCAAGCCCTTTCCTAGTCATGATTTTTCAACTTACCCTCTAGCGCCAAAAAAATTACTGCGCTGTCTAGATGTGGTGGTTGATTGACAGTATGTCTCCGCTAATGCCTCTTAAATCTAAATGGCAAGGACTGGCTGAACATTCAGCCCATTTCAATGAAATTGTCCATTTAGTTCGGAAACTCCTTTACAAAAGGAGACTTCCTGTTCTTCCAATTAGATAGTGAGTTGTGGCAATTCTGTCACAATGTCTTATTACTGTTTGAACTCCAGGCTTTATCAATTTCATCTTCATATATTTCAAGATTTCATCCTTGAGCTATTTCCCATCACTTCAGGGCTGGAATGGCAGCTGACATACGGTACTTTGGTGATGCTTTTAATGTTTTAAAACTCTTTTCAAAATTTGAATCAGTGTTAATAGGAATGTTGATGGTGCACATCCGAGAGTCATTTCAAAGGCACTGCGATAGCAAGCAGGGCAGCCTTTCTTGGATTGTCTGGCTTCAGACTGCAGATAGAAGATCAAGCAGGATGTGGAAGGATTTAGCATGACTTGTATTACAGAACAGGAATATAATCGGTAGAAGAACAGTTGTAGAGTCTTGGCATTCTACATTTGCTGTAAGATTCACAAAGGGTTTTTTTTTTCTCTTCCGAGAACTGGTCTAAGCGTGCCACTCAACATGGTTTAGCACCCAGATTTGTTGCAGCTTGGCTTTGAGGACCAAATCAGGAAAGTGGGGTGAAACAGAACATGGCAGGCAGAACTGTGCAAGCCATCTACTGCAAGGTGCAGCTCATGTGAGGCATCAGCTGAGAAGAAATGGAGAACTTGTCTGAGGCTTGATTTGTGGCTGCCTGTGGAAGCTTAGGAGGCAAGAGCTGTGCAGTCAGAATGACAACTGCTCCGTGAAGGGAAACATCTGGAGAAGTGGATGGTTTTATTGGTTTCTCTCATAGAATAACACTTGTAAAAACCCCATTTGAAAAAATGGGCTTTATAAACTGCCTTAAGTCTATGGGAAAGGTAGTCTATAAAAACTTTAATAAATAAATAGTAGCTCCTGGCTACTGTGGCTTGCACAGTAGTAATTTGCTGGGTGTCTTGGAGCATCTCTATTCCTACTGAGCATCCTACTGAATCTGATTCTCTCCATTGTGCCTTTTGGGCGCAGGGAGCAGGAAGAGAGAGAAGCAGCCTCCTCTTCCTCTTGCTCAGTTTCTCAGCCTTGTGCCTCTGGGCAGTGCAGTGGTCTCAGCCTTTATTGTCGCACCCCCCAAAATGAGAGGGTAGGTGAGCAACTGGAGGTAATGGCAGCCTTGGTTTACAAGTGCCACTGACTTGCCTGCTCTTGTGGGCAAGGAAGCAGCAGCTGTGCCATCCCAGCTGCTCCCTAAGAGCCCAATCCTGTGCTCGGCGGCATGGCTTTGTGCCACTGAGCACTGTTGCAAACGTGCCGTAAGGCACATTTGCAAGCGTCTCCGCCAGGCTCCCGTCCGTGCTAGCCCAGCGCCGGCTGGTGCGGGGCTAGTGCGGGGCGGTTGCCCAGCCTCCGTGGCTCGGCGGTCTCATGAACTGCAGAGCCATGGCACGGCAAGCGGGGGCAGGGATGGGGCGGGGAGGAGGCGTTCTAGGGAGGAGAGAGGCTGGCGGGGACGGAGAGAGGGCGGGGGGAGGCATGACACGGCGAGGGGGCAGGCTGGAGGTGTGCCGGGGGAGGGAGGGCGGTGGGTCTGCGGAGGATCCAAGGCACTTGTGGAGGGCTCAGCACCCTACATGAGTACCTTTACGAGCCCATTGCAGGACTGCTTGCCTTACCTCTGCTTAGCTTACTTTCACCCCCTTCTCCCAAGTCACCTCCCGCGGTAGCCTGGGGCATGCAGGATCCAGTGGCAGCCATTCTCGGGCAGCTCAGGGCAGCTCAGGATTGGGCTGTGAGTCTGCAGGGCAGGGGGAGGCATTCTGGGCCAAAGAGGAATCTTCCTAACAAAAGCATTGTCAGATGGTTGGCTAGCAGCATACCAATACACTAAAAAAGAAAAAGAAATCATCAAAAATCATGGAGATTTGTAGTGGAAAGTCACAGCATGCAATTCTGTCCTGCTTGTTGTAAGGGACTCATCAGAAGAGCAGATTCTGTAAAGAAATATGGAAGCATCCCTGTCTATGCCTTGGACATATAGGGCACAATCCTAACCCCTTATGTCAGCGTTTTCCAGCACTGGCATAGCGGTGCCAATGGGACATGTGCTGCATCCCGCAGTTGGGTGTCACTCACGGAGGCCTCCTCAGGGTAAGGGAATGTTTGTTCCCTTATCTCCGAGCTGCATTGTCCTTATGTCAGTGCTGGAAAGCACTGACATAAGGGGCTAGGATTGCGCACATAGAAAATAAGTGAGAGGGGAGGCAATGGCTTGGAAGAAGCACAACACAAGGTTCCGCCAGCACAAGTTTATTGCATCTTTTAAATGAGGAGCATTGTTTTGAAGATGGTTGAGCAGTGGGGAATAGTCCTTGCTTATTTTCTTAAAGTTCAAACTGTGGTCATCATGAGAAGTTTAAGGAGCAGCGCAATTCCCTCTGGCTGTGGTGAGCCTGTTGTGAGTCACCTTTCTCAGTAACCTATATGGGTGAAAATATATCTTTCCCAAGACAATCTTGAGAATAGCCAGTTTACGAAAAATAAAACTGGAAGGAAAATGGAGTTCTTCAGTATTGTCCTTGGGATTATTAGAGATCATACTTAAAAAATGTCATTTGAAATGAACATTCCTCCCCCGCCCCGCCCCCCACACACACTTTGCATCTTCCTGTTTATAGTAGAGAATCAGCTTCAGCATTTCCAGCAAATAAGAAGGAACAAATGGTTCGCTCAGACTGAAATTGTCTCCATGGCTGAAGTTATTCAGGTCCAAAGCATATGGAGACAGAAGGAGGACGCTGTTGATTAGACATGTTCAGGGTTGCGCAAGTAAACCTTAAAAGAAAGTTATCCCAGAAAAGCGAAGATGGAGAATGTATCGATAAGGCCATGCTAAATATTCTCCGGCTGCATTTTCCTGGTTGAAACAGTGATGCAATTAAGCTTCTGAAAACCTGAGATTAAGCACTGTGTTGGGACCCCACTCATAGCATCTCCTGATGGCACATTAGGTTGTACTATTGTCATTGGTACTGAAGGTCTAGGGGTCAGTGTGTGGGCCCTTGGCCAGTAATTGACCTGGCTGACCTCTGGGCTGTGTGTGTGTTTTGTTGTTTTTTTTAAGATAGGAGAATTGGTGGAAGTGATGTTTCTAGCATGCTATTAGCATGCTTCCAATGCAGAGATGACTTTGCATATATTCTCTTGTTTTAAGCCTATTTCATACCGCTCTTTCAGCAGTCTGATTCTGCTTCCTTGGTACTATTCTCCCTCCCATCCTCTCCTAGTTACTTCTTTCTTCTTCCTGCATTAGTCATACGGATGATTATAGTCAATCAGGGATCAAGCCATGCCACAGTTCTACATCCCCAATCAGAACTGGCTGCGCAATATTAATACTGAGGGCAACTGAAGTTAATTCAGAGTGAGATCAAGCAAGGGCAATTAAATGATTATGTTAAATGATTTTGCAAAGAGTGCAGGAAAATTTTCAAAATACAGAGACTTGTTGACACTGGTGAGACTATTAGTGAAAACCTGTGAGTCATTTTAGGCTTAGCTATATTTTTAGAAATATTTTTTTTCCTAAAATGAAATGTTGATATACATTTCTTTCCTAAGGGCTTGTAGGGGTAAAGAAAGCAAGGGCTGTGTGGGATTCAAAAGCCACAAACAGACCTGTGATGAGGAGGAACAGGCAGACCCGCTGAAGTGGGGAAATCCTGAGGTCTGAGGAAGGACATCCTGAAAGGCAGAGGAGGAGAACCAGTCCCTGGCTCAAGCTCTGAGGCCAAAGGGGGTTACAAGGAACCAGCACAGGAGGAGATGAGGACCCTAAGATTGATCCTCCCACAACCTACCACAACCCTGAAGGGCTCTCTTTCAGGCCACTAGTGGAGCCCAGGAGGAGGAGCTTACAGGTCTATAAATGTGAATTTAAAAAACCCAAATAGTTCTTACCATTTCATTATCTTTATCCATTCCATGATATTGTCAGCAAAGTTTGCATTTCTAAAAAACCTTGACAATTGACATGTTAGATTATATGAAGTAGAAAGAGGAGAGAGCGGCATATAGGATATCATGATTAAAAATAGACCCCATGATGCCATTGGGGTTAAAAATGAGTCCTAGCAAGGACCAACCTTTAATGATCCCCAGTGGTACCATGGGGTGAACTACTTCTCCCACTTCAGTGGGTTGCTGTAGACTCATGGCTGCCCCGGCATTCACACAGCTCCCTGTCATGCTTCCAAAAAGCAGAGAAGATGGAGATGCAAGGAGAGTGAAGTGCCATTTCTGGTGCCCATTATACATTCCCCTTTCCTGTGGGGGTGATCCATGGGCCTTAGGAAGGTGGGGGAAATTGGTAGCAGCAGGAACGATCTAAGGGCCTTAGGGGTGATCTGTGGGCATTGAGTGATGGGTGATCCAAGGGATATTGAGGGCAGGAAATATGGAAATGTGGATGGCTCCAGAGTTTGGTCTTAGGCAGCATGTTGGCTTGGACTGGCCTGGTCCTAGTTCAGAAAAGACATAAAGGGCGCAATCCTAACCCCTTATGTCAGTGCTTTCCAGCACTGACATAAGGGCAATGCAGCTCTGAGGTAAGGGAACAAACATTCCCTTACTTAGAGGAGGTCTCCGTGAGTGACACCCAACTGCAGGATGCAGCACATGCCCTATTGGCATAGCTATGCCAGTGCTGGAAAGCACTGACATAAGGGGTTAGGATTGCGCCCGAAGACTGCTATATAAGTGCCACCTTCAACAAGCACCAGTGTCACTACTTCTTGTTGAGAACACATCCTGTGTTGGGGTTTGATTAGAGTCCAAGTAATTGCATGCACTAAACAATCCCCTCTATATTTCTTCTTAGATTACAGATATATGGAAGTGAGACTGTGTTAGGAGAAATGACATGATGATGCTGATTCAATGTGGCAGCACTATCATGTTAGCATTTTAGGATATATTAGCAAAGCCAATAATGGAAGGCATTTCAAATTTTAGTTTATGGCATGTCTCAAATTCTCAAATATGAAGTGAACACTGTGTGCAAAGAGAGAGGGTTGAGTGGCTTTAATATTCTCCTCTTGTTCTTTGAGCTGAGCTTTTGTAAATATTTATTCTGTCTGTAGGAAAAAAGTGGATTTTTCAGAGGTACAAGTCTAGAGCTTTCAAAGCAACAGAAGGGCACTGTGACCACATCCACCTAAGTGCAACTGTTTATTGACAGCTAGTCTTCCTCCCCCATGGAAGTCAATGGGTAGGTAGTAGTTGTCTTCCACAGTATACAGCCAGGATGTTATGTTATACATCTGTACTTTCGGAAGGCGTTTGATATGGTCCCTCACCAAAGGCTGCTATGGGCAGGGAGGGGACAAAACAGGAGGGAGAGGGGTGAGAAGGGGAAGAAACTGGGTGGGGAGGGGGAGGAATGGAGGCGAGGAGACTATGAGAGGCAGTGGATCCAGGAGTGATGGCACATGCCAGATCCTATTCCTTCTTTTTTGAACCTCCCTGCATCCTTTCTCTTTTTGGACTTGTACCAGCTAAAGAGCTGGCACAGGTCCAAGGAGACCCATTGTGGAACAGGAGGCTTATGGAAAGGAGATTTAAATCCCCTTTCAGTTTCAAAGCCTCCTAATCTGCCCCTCTCCCTGCTACATACAGCATGCTCATTTGCAGTGTGGCTGCACCAGCTGCACCTGGGTGTCTCTAACTACTACAAAGAGTATGCCACTATACAAAACAGACCTAATGGGGACTTTGGATCCAGGGCTGGCCCATCCGTGAGGTCAACTGAGGCAGCCATCTTAGGCATTAAACTGGTAGGGAGGGTGCCCACCTCTATCCTCCCTGGACTGGAAAAGGAAGGGGGATGGAACTGAAGAGGAAGTTTGGAGGAGAGGAAAGTAGCGGGCTGGAGTGTCTCAAGAGGAGGATGGAGTGGAAGAGGAAGTATGGAGGAGAGCAATGTTCTGACCCAGGGGTGCCCAAACCCCGGCCCTGGGGCCACTTGCAGCCCTCGAGGATTCCCAGTTCAGCCCTCAGGGAGCCCCCAGTCTCCAATGAGACTGTGGCCCTCCGGAGACTTGCTGGAGCCCATGCTGACCTGATGCAACTGCTCTCAGTGTGACGGCCAACTGTTTGACCTCTTGTGTGAGCTGTGGGCCAAGGGCTCCCTCCACTGCTTGCTTGTTTCACATCTGTGATGCAGCAGCAGCAGCAGCAAAGGAAAGCCTGGCCTTGCAAGGCCTTTTATAGGCCTTAATTGAAAGATTTTCATTCATTCATATAAGTTCCATCTCTAATATATTCATTTATGTAAATTTATTCAAATTTGAAATGTAAATTAACTTTTTCCCCCAGCCCCTGACACAGTGTCCGAGAGTTGATGTGGCCCTCCTGCCAAAAAGGACACCCCTGCTCTAACCCACCACTCTCCTCTACCCCGTTTTCCGTTAAATCCTCCCTTCCTTTTCCAATCCAAAGAGTGTGCAGACAGAGGCAGTCACCAGTTCTCCAATTTGCTGTTGGTGCATTACCATGTAAAGGGGGGGAATAACATTTGGTACACCGATTCATGATTAGCCCTGATCAGGTCATGATTAGATGTTTGTCATTGGTCCCAGTTCTTAATTGGAATGTTTTGAAGAGAAACCACTCTAATAATAAGATAGAAGGAAGGGAAAAAAATAAAAGGTTCAGGTATAATAAAATTTGAAGCCCATTTAAATGTTATGCTCAGAATAATTGCTTTAAAAATTGCTTACATTGAATTGCCTTAGAGTGATTATATCTATTTTTTGAGTTTGATAATCTGCCCTTTCCACTGAGCTATGACCAAAGACGGATGCATTCATTGTGGTTTATATAACCTGTTAGGACTAATCGATTCCCTGACAATTAAATAGAGTACCTGCACTCAGCAGGCTCCTCTATATTATCTTTATTTGAGCAATCATATTGCTTTATATTTTCTGATGGACAGTCAAGGCACATTTTCAGTATGTTTAAAGAATATGGTGAATGGTACAATTACAAGAAGTGCCTCGAAGCAACCCAAAGCAAGGCCTAATAATGTGTGCTGGAAAGTGCCCTTTGCATTCCTGTCTAATGACTTTTCCCTTTTTTTCCTGAAATGTCAAGGAAGAATATATAATTTGTGGAGACAACCTCAATCTCCTGTTTGGTTTTGTGCTTCTGACCGTAATGCTCCTGAATAGTTTGCTCTTGTCTGTCAGACTTTGTGAAACAGTAATTCCTTCTATAGTACCAAGGTGACATGGAGTTCTGACCTTCAAGTATTTTTCCTGTGATAATACCACTATAAAATGGTAGTGGTCTGGTGGTGGTAGTGGGCAGGAGGTCTGGTCTAGAGGGTAGAGCCTCCATTTGCCTGAAGATAACATCCAAAGGTCGCCGGTTCGAGGCCACCGGCACTGTGCGACCTTGAAGCAGCTGACAAGCTGAGCCGAGCTATTCCATCTGCTCTGAGCGTGGGAGGATGGAGGCCAGGATGTGAAACCAGATCAAGAAAGTAACACCTGAATGTTGTGGTTCTTGTAAGATAGAACATTCTTTCAAATTGTAAAAATCCCTATGGGGATTTAATAAGCCTGCCTATGTAAACAGCCTTGAATAAAGTCTTGAATAAAGACCAAGAAAGGCGGTATATAAATACCTGTATTATTATTATTAAAATGCTCTCTGACAAGGAAAACTAGGTTTGAACAAGCACTAATGATGAGGTTTCACAGAGCCCTTCAAATGGTTAACATATGAATGGCAAAATTACTTCAGGGATGATAGAATCTTGGAAGAACGGAATTGCTCACACCCTTGATGCAACAGCATGAACTTTCAAATAAGAGCGGGGGTCCTAGGAAGGTGATATCAAGCAACAGTAATTTCTTTTTATCATAGAGTAAAAAACAGGGATTTTCTCTTGCTATAGATTTTATGGTAGCTGGGAATGATTTGAGAGTCCACATTCTTCAGAGTCCAAACTGCTACCTCAGAAGTGATTGTCCCAACAGGTTGTTGCCCTTTACCTGCATCCAGCCACCATTGTGTTGCTCAACTAATGGTACTTGTATAACCAGTGGAACTTGAAGAGGTGTCAGACGGTATTTGCAGCACTCCCAGGCCTCCACCACCTGGGAGTGAGACCAGCAACCGTAGGAGGCTCAGCTCGCCAGTAAGAGATCCAGCATAACCTTTTCATGCTCTCGGAAAAGCTCTCTTGCCTGTCCTTAGCCTCTTGCCAATGTTTGTCACGTTTAGGTAAGCCAAGATTATCTATCCATATCGACTGGGATGAAGCTTGTGATGTTGCAGGGATGGGACAAGTTTCCCAAGACACAATGATCTCTTGGTTTAAAGGTGAGTAAAAAGGCAGAAACGGGCTTGACAGGCAAACCCAGGAGGGGTAGGCAGAAGCTTTAGCTAGTTTCAAGGAGAGAAGCAAGGTAAGGAAACCACAACGGCTTTCTCAGGGGAATATTTCTTGGAAGGCAGTTCAGTGGGCACTTGAGTTGTGGCTTGTGGTAGTGCTCAGAGAAAAGTATGGGGAAGAAAACAAAACAAAAACGCTAGGAAAAAAATGGTCTGAGACATCATGAGTGCCAGGTGGAGTAGTGGTTTCTTGGGTAGCAGAGGGAATGCAGACGCCTGACAGCACCACTGTGTGTCTGACCTTCCTCGGGTGGCAGTACAAAAGAACACAGCACAGCACATGTCACAGCAACACCAAAGACTTTGTGACCTAGCTTATAGAAAATCCCAGACAGACACTGTAGGTTATTGTGGAGTGAGCTCATGAAGCACTGTTCTTTTATGCCTGGATGGTTCTTGATGGTCCATCCCCAGTTGGAGATGGGTGTCTGTGCTCTGAGGAAGGTGTGGCAGGGAACTTCTGGATTGCTCCAAGAGTCCTATGCCTCAATTAATATATGACCCATGATTGAATTTGCATGGAAGGAAGCCAAGGCTGAAGGCACTTCATTTGTGATCACTAGTGGTCACGTTTACCATGAAGTCAGGAGGCTTGCAGAATGTGGCCATGTTTACAAGTTTGAATCTTCTGATAAAGCAATGGTCATGGAAACTTCCAGAGTCAAGACTTCTCCCAAGTCAGATAGTGGAGGTGGGGAGGGGGGGTTGCTCTAAGGTGCCAAAGTTTGGCCTTCTCCCTAAAGGCCTGTGGGATCTGATTCTTTCTTGCCATCAGCCCAGGCAAAACAAACCAGCACTGGTTGAGTCATTCTTGCCTGACATGCACCCAGCAACATGTGCATGTGTATATAAATGCATCAGGCAACAATGGCTTATATTTCTTTCATTCCCTTGAGACTGGGAGAAGAGAAAGTCTACACTAAATAAACTAGAGCTGTGTCAATTGCCCTCCATGTTTTATTTTTGAGATGAAACTAATAATGAATGCTCCAACATGTTCACAAGGAGTGCCCCAAAAATGTAGATCAAATGAGGAATCATTTGGCGCTACTGAAAATGTTGAAGAAACACTGTAAGTCATTTTGGCTCAAATCTAGAGAAAGCCCACAAAGACACCTCCAGGTTATTTCATATGAGCCTTCATGAACCTGATTCAGATTTGTACGCATCATAATATGTTAGTGACAGCCTCTTAGAATGTTGTTACTCAAGAGGGGATGAGGGTCACACTGACAGGTTCTGTATTAGGGTCACTTCACATTTTCATGAACAGCCCTTGAATATTCAATGTGTGATGTCTTCCAGTCAATTTTGTGAATTGTCTCTGTGGAAAAGTGTCATGTTTGCGGTATCATCTGGTGATTTACATGTTCCTTCCTGTGTTGTTTAATCTGTGACGGATTAGTGTCACCAGGCATTAGTGACTGATGGTGATCCTATTCGATCCATGACCAACATGGGACCAGCTCATCTTGGTGGTAGGTCTCAGCTCACAGAAGTAATATCAAGCAGCGATACCCTGGGACCGCAGGCCAAGATGGGAATTAGCAGGGGCCAAACGGAGGCACAGCAAGATGAGAAACAGAAGAGAAGAAAAGGAGAGGACAGCAGAGGAGGAGAAAGAGGTGGAGAAGGAGGAAGGATGAGACCAGAGACTGAGCCAGGTGAAGGAAAGGCTTGGAAGAGAGAAAACCACATAGAACCAGCCAGGATGAGGCCAGATGCAGAGGCAGCCGTGAGCAGGAGGACTCCAGAGCAGAGTAAATGGTCCAGCCTGCAGAGGAGTGGTCAGTATCAGGGCAGAGGTAACTGGTGGCCAGTTGAACAAGCTCCACTGAGACTTCTCCAAACCACATCAGAACAAAACATGGTACCTGGTGAAACTTGCCCTGGCTGGGAGCAGAGTAGTCATCTCCGGGGGCAAAAAAACCAAGAAGCAGGCCATGAGGATATTGGTTGGGAAAAGCAGGAAACAGAGTGGCTAGAGAAGGAACTAAGAGGCGTTTGCGCTCGCCCACTGGACAATAGAACCCACCACAGTTCAGTACCTTAGAGAGGGCTCAGGGCATAGAGGCATAAACTCCTGTGTGAGCAGTTTTCCCAGTGCCTTAATAAACAGTACAGTAATCAGCATGTAAGGAACCAAGTCTGAAAATTGTGTTTCTTTGATAGTAGTGGTTTGTAGGGGCAGGTTTTGCATTGCCTCTCCTGCAGAGCTCATGGCAATCATTCTCGCATGAAAATAATTGCAGCGCTGTAGTAATCAGCTGATGGAAAGTGAACTGCGCGTAAACTAGCTGTAGTATGCTGAGATGAGGCAGGAAGGGTGACCCTTGACTATATGTGACCTAAAATAGACAACATAAATGAGCTGGAGCCTCTAAAAGCAAGAATTGTATGGTATGGAAGTGTCCCATTGATCTCTATACCATGGGCAGCCACGACTGTGGTTAAACTGCCAGTGTGGCTTGCTAAACTGATGTTGGGAATTCCATGCATAGCAACCCCATCTCCAAGCCATCTCATGTTCTGTTGCATCCTGAATGGGATGACTGTGTAGATGCTTTTCACCTAAATTGTAGATTTTCACTGCTAAACACACAGACAGTTTAAAAAAAAAGAAAGAAAGTTGGACTGCTTCAGGTAGTGAGAAAGAATAAGATTCAAGAAAAAAATAATTATTAAGAATATTTATTATTCGATTCTAATAATATTCTAAAGCGATTAGAATATTATTAAGAATATTTATATACCACTTTTCACCTGGAGTGGTTCACAAAGTGGTTCACATAGTTAAAAAAAAAATCAATATTGTATTTTTTGCTTGCCTAGTTCATGTTCCTGGGTGGGCTGTCACATCTGATCACCTTGCAGATGCTAACATGGTTTTGATTTTTAATTTGAACCCCTGAGGTTCAGTGCTGTCCAGGGATGGGGGTGGTTTCTCTGACACCACTCCCTCTGCCTGGTCTCTGTAGCCTGGGTTGTTGGTAGCAGATAGAAACTATCCATTTGTTCCCTCATTCAGCTGCAGGTCCTGTAAAGGAAAAGCAAAGAGCAGGAAGGGATGTGTGTGCACTAGCCGACTTCTGCTGCTCCCCTTGGTCAGCCTACCTTCTCCTGGTACCCATCCCTGACAGGTAAAGCAAGCATTTTTCCTTGCTGCCTGACCTAGCTCATGCTATTTCTCTCTTGAGCAATATATGGGGGAGGTTGCCAGTTCTACTACAAGCAAAATCTGGATCAAAATTTGAAGCTTGGTGCTACATGGAGTCATATTCCAAAGCTGCTGGTTCATATCCAGGAATGAGTGAAGTCTCTGTATATCAGAATGAGGGTGGAGAGTCCAAGATACTGAGTCTTCAGTCCATGGAAGGACTTCTTGCTTTCCTTATTTCCTCACTCAGCTCAAAGTTGAGCAGTCACTGAAATCACACCCTTGCTCCCAGGTATCTTCCCAATACTTTGTAGGTCACATAGCAAATTAAGATAATGTTGGAAAGCAACAGCATGTGAGCAAAGCCACCCTGTATACACTCGGAAAGGGTATAAATGTTGGCATAGACCAGTAGGGGGAAGCTGTAACCTAGCTTGTTACTTGGTTCAGGACTTGTAGGTCGCTCTCCTACTTTGACTAGAGCTCCCTTTAATTTTTTTTCCAGTTTTGTTGTTTCTTCCTGTGTGTCACAATGGCTGCAGTTCTTTCTTTGTTATTGTAAAGCTCTTCATAAAAGTCAGTTTGCTGTGTGTAGGGCTGTTTTAATCCCTCAGCTCTGCAAACAGATTGTTCATATTAGTTTAAAGGAGTAAATTGAAACATACATAGGGTGACAACTGCATTGCCAGAATAGAGGAAAACAGGTCATTTCAAAGATTACTACAAACTGTTTTCGTCACATTAGATTGGTGAAGTTCAGACACACACAGCTTTGTCAACCTATGATGAATAAGGACAGGCCGTCAGCATAGTGATCACCTTTGGCCACCTCAACCTAGTGAGTCAGGTTTCTACTTGTAGTCTGACAGTTTGAAGGCAGCTATTCCCTAAAAACTACCTTACTGGTAAGCTATATTCCCTGTAAGGGGTCTGCGCTAGTGCATGAACCTCTTCTCACCTTGCATGGCATCATGACTGCATCATACCATCACCAGACACTCACTGATGATGTCACATATCTTCACCAAACTTCCAGATTACCGAATCCATGCTGCATGGAGCTCAGCATTGAGCCGCTTGACTGTGCAGCTATGCAGATAACCTACACTGCAGGTAGGGCCATGCCCCCAAAATCTATTCATTTAAACATTCTATTTCTACCAGCAGCTAGTTAAACATCTCTGAAAGTTCACAGGCAGGACACGAAGATTATGACCAAATGCTTACTGTTTTTTGCCCCCAGCATTTCATACTCTGGGAAGTTCTGCCTCTGAAGATGAATAGCAATTCAGTTTTCAGACATTTAAAGGTATGAAAGCTAGTGGCCATCACTGTATCTTACATTTCCAAGTGAGATTTTGGGGCCTACAGCCTTTCAATAATGTAATTAGCTGCCCTAATCCTTGGCTATCATAAATTTTAAGAAAACAGAATCAGGGATAATATCTAATAATATACTCTGGAATGAAGAAGCCAGTTGAATTGAAAGTGGAAAGAACCATGCTGGGAGTATACTTGAATACTTTGGTTGCTTCTCTAAAATAATGACTAGGAAGGACAACTCACCACGTATGAGCAAGATAACCAAAGGAGAGTCAATAGAAAGGATTCACAGTGAGCTGCAGCAGATAATATAAGAAGTATAAGCTGCTTAAGAAATCTTGTTACCACAAAAGCACAGCAAATAAATCCCACCGAGCACAAATAGGAAAAAGAAAACCACAACAACGCAGGCCTACTCTCCAAGATTGAAACTGCAAAGTACAAGACGGGTTAAGTATTATTGGATTACAATGACTGCAATCAAAATCATCTCAGTGCTCAGATTCGCAAAGCAAGACACAATTCTGGGAAGTACAAAGGAAACAGAACAGGCAAGTTGTAAAATTAGTTTTTCAAACATTAGAGAAAGGACTTGATGAGGTCATGTTTGCAGTATTAAATGAGCTCCTGCTTACTTTTTAAAGATAGCAAATAAACATTTGCTCTATCCAAAATAATAGAAAGTTCAAGCAAGTGGTAATGAGCATGATTTGATTTAGGAGATTTATAATATTTTAAAACATTAGAGAAATTGGACTGGGGATGTTTACCTTGAGGTGTCTTCTGAAAATAAAACAACATTTACAGGGCTATTAAGAACTTTTGTGAAGCCAAAGAACCTGAAATATGAGTCAAAGCAAATAATCAGTGATAAAAGTACCAGTGATAAAAGTAGAAAAAAGCATTCCAAGGAGTCAGGAAAATGAAAAAAGGTGTTTATCTTTTGGACAATGGTAGCAAAATTGAAGGATGGGGAAGCATGTAATGCTATTTGTGGGCCAGTTCTTGAAGCACTCCTAGCATCTCGGTGCTGCATGTGAATGACTCAACCACGTGGGTAGGGATCATACAATTTGCACCTGCTCCAAGTGTAGTAACAATTATGTAGAAGCAGGGTGGGCCTTAGTACCTGTGGAGCCCAACTGGAAATCTTTTCTTCAGGGCCCCACATTCACAGCCAAGGATATAAATAAAATTTATTATTCATTTCATATCTCTATGGTAGAATGGAAAGCAATCAAAATAGGCACTTCAAAAATGCATGTTAGTTAATGGATCAAATTGATCTAAAGAGATTTTAATATAAAATTGTGAACAAGACTGGATTATCCTAGCATGGGGCCACCTTAGGCACGGGGCCCAATTTGGAGCAATGGATCCAATTGACGTAAAACCAGCACTGGTAGGAAGGGCTCATTCCTCATGGTCCATCCCACACACATCCCATTCACAGGGACCCTAATCCAGTGGCGGCTCCAGGTTTGAGGGGCCCTGGGACAACAACCCTTTTGAGCTCCCAAATGCATGCTCCTCCATGCTTTGGAAAGCATATGCATTCATCAGCCACTTTGAAGAAAGTGTGTTCTTCAAGTCACTTCCATCCTACCTAGAATGTATGCTGCCTCAAGTCTTCCTTTCAGTTCAAAGCCCTGCTCAGCTATTGCTCAGCCAATTGAATAGAAAGTTCACATGAAGAAAAGTACTTATACCTTATGTGACCATTTTGATGCATTACTGGAATTTTATCCACCCTTAATTGAAGAGTGTGTGGATTCTGGTTTGGGGTGGAAGATCACTTCAAGGCACTTTTTCACAGAAGCAGGGTGTCTTATAGATAGGGTGCAGCAACTGTTACCCTGCACATGCCTGATCTCGTCTGATCTTGGAAGCTAAGCAGGGTCAGGCCTGGTTAGCAATTGGATGGGAGACCGCTTGGGAATACCGGGTGCTGTAGGCTTATACCATAGTCTTTCGAGACTGAAGGTTGCCAACCTAGATAGGGTATAGAAGAAACATGAAATGGACGGAAACCAATATGGAGTCAGGAAAACCAAATTATTGAATTTAAAAAAATCTAATGTATGCACAATTTCAGCTACAGGAGGAAATGAGAATCTTTCCTGCCTAATCAGGTACAGCAACATGCTAATAGGTGGGAGGGGAATTATTTGTGTGTGATGCTGCTGATACAATTGATTGGATGACTGGTTGGCAACCTTTAGTCTCGAAAGACTATGGTATAAGCCTACAGCACCTGGTATTCTCAGGCGGTCTCCCATCCAAGTACTAACCAGGCCTGACCCTGCTTAGCTTCCAAGATCAGACGAGGTCGGGCATGTGCAGGGTAACAGTTGCCTCTTGCGTAAAATAAGTTGGAAAGCATTACAGGCACACTGAATGATTATGGAATAGATCTGTCATGGAATTCTAATGTTTTCTAATGCTCTGCAGTGTGCCAATTTCATTCGGACATGAAACACTTGTTCCCTTTTTACTATGTTAAAGAAAAGCCCAAAGTAGCTGGAAACCCACAGAGTGATAACCTGTACAACTGCTGTATGGATCTGTGTACACTTCAGTTTCTATGGTAATCAGTTTGTTAATAGTCGCTTAGTTACTGCTCAGGTATTAACTTGTTGTTTCTTGGATCCAAGGGGCTTAGCTTTGTAAATCTCCTAGAAAAATATTTTATGCAAATAGAAAAGACAGCAGGCGGGTGAAAAAGAACAAAAAAGAATCAGTCTCTGTTCTCTTGATTCCAGTTGCATTGTTCAAGTTCTCCAGGAGAACTTGATGATATGTTGCACCAGTCCTTCTCCCATAAGCAAGAAAGCACCACAAAAAGAATTGTGTCTATGAAAAGCTAATTCATGGAAATCAGGAGAAGCACCAAAAACAAACAGCCTAATGCTGTTCAGGACCAGCCTGCACTGTGCAGGGACTCTGATGCAGCATCTGCTACATCCTGTGGGCTGCCAAGAGACCATGCTGGCCAAGAGAAGTAAGTTCAGAAAATTTTCACTTACCTCCTCCACTACTCTCTGTTTTGCTGGCATAGAACTGAACTGCCACAGGGGGTGTGTCACGCCCACAATAGGAGCTCCTGATCCTGTGCACACTGCTGCTGAGACCTGCCCCCTCCCCACCCCCAATCTGCTCCCAGTCGGGCCTGATTCCCACCCCAGGATACCCCTGAGCCACCCCTGCTGCCATTCTACCTGTGCCAATGGTCATTCTGTGATTTGCCACGGACAGCGCAGGCTTGCTGGCGTTGTGCTGTCAGCAGCCACTAGTGGAGTGGCTGCGGCAATGGTGGCCCATGTGATACAATGATGGACTGTAAGATCTGCCAGCATATTGCGTGAGTAGGATTTTGCTGCAAGGCTGCAATCCTATCCAAACTTACCCTTGAGTAAGTTCCATCAACTATAATGGAACTTTTCTGTTTAGATTTGCATAGGATTCATCTCTAAAGGCGCATTTCCCTTCCGCTTTGAATGCCCACTCGGGAGATAAAGCGGAATACAAATTTGTAAATGAAATTTCTAAATAAATAAAATTTCATTTCTCTGAACAAAAATTGAACAGTCTGCTGTCACAGCTGTCCAGATTTCTACTGAGCAAATAAAAAAAAAAATAAAAACCTGCAGACTGATCTTCTGCAGGATCGCTCAGAACTAAGCCAATTTCAATTAGGAAAATCCAGGTTACTGGAATTCGACTCATGACCAGGTCATATGTGTATGCACGTCTACTCAGAAGTAAATTCGACTGAGTTCAGTGCAGTGGAATAGCTAAGGTAGTGTCAGGGGTACAGGGCTCCAGGTGCCATGCCTGAGGGGGTGTCAAGCCGCCGTTCCCCTTACATACACTCAGATGATGCATGCCACTTTGAGTGACCAACTGCTCTTTTCACCTTTTTTTCTTGAAAGGAAGGGGGAAAGGTGAAAAAGATGTCAGCCACTCAGAGTGGCACGCAACTGCTCCAGAGTGCTGTAACCCAGAAGTAATTGGCGGTGATGTCATCACATCACCACAATTACTTCCAGGTCAGGCACTTTGGGGAGGGGGGTGTCTTTGGGAGTCACGGCCCCTGGGTGCCAGAACAGCCAGCTATGAAGTGGCTCAATAGGACTATTTCAATAGGTTCAATAACCACTATTTCCAGGTTCTACTCCCAGCTACACTTAATGCATAGGATTGCAGGCTTAGATACAAAAGTATAGTGTGAAGTCATATAGTTTTGTCCCAAACGGTATACAAATGCTTCATGCCAATTCACATATGTCATGTACAAATACATGACAACAGCTGGAAGCACCATTTCTACAGCATTTCAGGTACAATGTGGTTGAGTGGCATCAGTTCATACATTCAGCTGAAGCAGCCCACAGGGCACTTTCATTCACAGGTTCTTTGATTAGACTGTGAGAGAATGCACTGAGGACAGAGTTAAAGTGTTTGGTAACAAAAAGAGAAAGGGTGTTATAGCAGAATGGCAGGTGCTTGGAGCATCTTCCTAGAGAAGATGACCGACTGTGTATTGGGCACTCTTTGTTCCTGACCAAAGACTCCTGGTTTCATTGGTGACAACTCCTTTTCTGAAAGTCCATGACCTTTGTAGTATGTCAGATGTGAAATTCAGACCTGAACACGCTCAACACTGAAAGAGCATTTCCTTTGAATTTCATATAAGCGTCTATTACTTGTTCTCCAGTCCCTTTCCTCCCCCAAGTATTCATTGACTGGATTTCCTAACCATTCTATAGCTTCGCTAGCTTATAAGGGTACAACAAACAATGCTTCTGATGTCTCATCAAATGGTTCTGCAGTTATTCTGACTGCACCGCTCACTTCTAGTGCATCCCTAATGAAAACGTGGTAATACTTAAATGGGTGGACCATACGGCTTGCTTCCTGCTCACCCAATATAAGGAGAATGGAGTACATTCTTGGATTCAGTAAGAAGATGTGATAGAACATGTTGGGTATATGTAAGCAGCATTTTTGATCAGACAGAACCCTGCTTTTAAAAGTTAATTGAAAACTGTGGTTTTTGTCATGTAATGTCTGGAAATACCTATAATACATCTTCTGTTAAAATTCACAGAACGCACAAGGTCAACAGCCCATCTGCACAGGAGAAGCATTCCAATGATTTTCTAGTCCATTGAATACTGGCAGATTTTTAAGGTGCCCTTTCCTCTCTCCACCAACCATTATTTCCTTCTTAAAAATGGAGATCAAGGACAACTCATCTGGAAGCTTAGAGTTTGGTATCAACCACAGTGGAAAAGAGAGTATTGGAGCTACATTTAGGATATAATGCAAAGTATCTAAACATTAGCTATATTGCTCCTGTTTTTCCAATTATAATACACAAAGAATTTATAGAGTATAGATGACACAATTCTGCATTTCTCCAAACCCACTACCCAACATTGGCTGTTGATTGGGGGTGGGGAGAGAAATTAGGAGTGCTACAGTAAAAGTTATAGAAGGGAAAGGGGAACTAGGAGTGTTTGCCATCAATTTTGATGCTAGAATCTACACAAAAAATAAGGAGAGTGGAAGAAAAAGGGAGAGAAGGCCGATTGGTTTGAGACTGCCAAATGAAGAGTTGAAATTTTAATAGATATTTTCATCCTGTTGGGACCAGGGTGATTTTCCGGGTTGGAAAGAAGGTGATACACCACAATCTATTCACATTGGGGCCACATTGTCCCATCGCTCATTCCTTTAGCCACTAGGCAACTTATCATTGCAGCAGAGAGGTCCCTAGGAGGAAGGGGGAAGAAAGCTCCCTATCCTCCAGCCAATTAATAAGCATTATGATATCAAAAAGTATACATCTTGAGTTAGAAATGAGGAAAGGAATAAACATCTTCCCAAACAGAAATCCTATGAGCTTTGAGGGCTACTGGACTGCACATTCCACTACTGCTGGCTGCTGAAAAGCAGCCATAAAGCACCTTAGAGCAGCATGCTGAGTAGCTGGAGTTCCAGTCACCCGCCAAGTAAGGTAACATTCCAGTTCAGTCACCTGCCAAGGGAGAGGGGGGGCAAGGGAGGGTGCAATGAGGTGAGGAGGAGCAAAAACTGGAGGGGAAGGGAGAGGAATGGGGGACGGGGAGGCTACTGGAGGGGTGGATCCAGTGGCAATGCTGTGAGCTAGATCCTATCCCCTCTGGCAGCAGCCTCCCCAGCTCCTTTCTGTCTTTGGACTTGTGCTAGCAAAACTGCTGCTAGCACAGGTTCAAGGAGACCATTGCAGGGTGGAAGGCTTAAATCTCCTTTCCCCTTCAAAGCCTCCCAACCCACCCACCCCCTGCTAAATACAGTGTGCCCATTTTTGGTATGGCTGCATCAATGAGGGCCCCAGTGACCTAATGGACAAGGCTAATCATAGCCCTAGTGGCCTAATGGATAATGCACTAGCCTCTTAAGCCAGAGATTGTGGGTTCAAGTCTCAACAGGGGGGAGAAAACATTTCATTTTATGGGACAGCACCAGGATGCAGGTCTCTTATTGTCTTGTGAGCTCCCTGAGGCATTTGGTGGGCCACTGTGAGATACAGGAAGCTGGACTAGATGGGCCTTTGGACTGATCCAGCAGGGCTCTTCTTATGTTCTTATGGGGGGGGGGGATATGGGATTGGGCTGTGAAGCACATCTCAATTGTGATCGAGCAGAGGGCCAGTGTTGGGGTTGATCAACTTGGTCATTGGCTGAGGGCCTATGGCTGCTACCTGAACTCTAGATGGCTGCTATCAGTGCAGCATTGAAAAGCACTCTGTTGTGCTATTGCCAAAATAAGTCTCTCCAAAACCCTTGTGGAGACTTACCTTTATGGCGGTAGCTCAAAGTGCTCTTCGGCAACCATGTTTGTGGCTGCATCTTTTTTTTACCTTTAATGCAGCATCCCCACCTCTGCCACTGTATCCAGTGATGCAATAGCAGCAGCAGTCCTGAGGCTGTGGAATTTTGACTCTACCACTTC
Organism: Tiliqua scincoides; assembly: GCF_035046505.1. Lineage (NCBI taxonomy): Eukaryota > Metazoa > Chordata > Lepidosauria > Squamata > Scincidae > Tiliqua > Tiliqua scincoides. The sequence goes on along the minus strand of NC_089825.1, from coordinate 66,645,552 downwards.
AGATTCGAACACAGGTAAGAAAGAGTTAGCTAATGGTGTCACTAGGGAGTGTTTGCATGGGGGGGGGGTTGACACCAAAATGACTTGCGCAGCAAGCTGGCTGGTCCAGAGGCACTGAAGTGGCCAGCTGGCCTGGGAATGCCGTGGTGAGTGGCTGGTCCATGGCAAGACAGCTGGTTCAGAGGCACCACGGTGGGTGGTTGTTCTGCAAAGCCTGCTCCTTTCTCACAAGAGGATGGGACTAGAGCAAGACTGGAAGGGGCAGGCCATGGTGGTGACACTACTGGCATACTTGGTGACACCAACCCTAGAGATGCCACTGGATTTAGCAAAGCTTTTTCTCTGTAGTTTTACTACATGCAGGGAACTTATTAATAGCAAAGAATTCAAAACGCAATAGTGGAGTCCAAGGTGGGGCAGTAAAGAGAGTGCCCTGTATTTGAGCACCCTATATTAGAGAGTAAGGCAGGATATAACTCTTTTGAATAAATGGACGAATGAATGAATGTTGTGACCTCCATCTGTCACCTCATTATGTGAAATAGATTGAATGGCTCTTCAACATACAGCTTAGAATTATGATTTCAAATTTTAGGTTCAGTTCTGACAAACATGCCTTCAGATGTTCAAACTTTGTCTTTTTCAGTCCAGATGGTCAAATCAAATCAGAGGACAAGAGAGATGGATTCAATATGCACTGCTGGTAGTGTTTATATTAATTCACATTTAAAAAAAACCATCAATTGGCGGAACAAATTGCAAGTGATCCTGTGAATGCCTTTTAACTCCCTGCTCTCTCTGCCAACCCAATTTAACACTCACTGAAAACAAAACACTAGGAAGGAACAAACAGCCTGATCCTACTCAGGGCCTATGGCAGCAGATCTCTGAATCTGTTGCCATGAGTCCCGGTTCAGCAACACAACAGCTGTGTCACTATTGTGCACTTCAGGGCCGCTAGCTCAAATGGCAGGAGGCCTTGCACATGCCAGTGGCTCATCCAGCCTGTGCCAGAGCAGTTAAGATGGTAGCAGGGGGGAATTGGGGAATGAGTGGGGTGGGAAGTGGGCTGAAGTGGGGGCAGTTCAGGGGTGGAAAAGAGAGGATCTTGGCATCAGTGGCACACACCAAGCACCTATCCCCCTTTTCCCAGCCTAATGTAATCTGAGGCTCCTTGAACTTACATCAACTAAATTGCTGGCTAAACAGGAAGGAGACCCATTGGCAGCCAGGTAGCTTATGGGGAGGTAAGTAAAAATGATTTTTACTTACCTCTTTCAGACTGTTTAGTTGCTCTGCATCTTCGCATACAGTGCACACTCCATCAGCACAGCTGCGCTGTGCACATTGGTGGGGGGGGATAGGATTGGGTTGTAAGTTGAATTTGACTTGGCTAAATGATCAATTTTATCATTACCTCTGATGGGGAAAATGTTGATCTTGTTATGTGCAACATTTTCTATTACCTATCAACCTGTAGAAGTAATGACCACATTTATTCTCAAATTAAAAAAGGAGCATCCTTGGCAGAAGTGTGAATGTTCTTCAGACAAATTACACAAAACACATTGGCCAGCTGTGATGGTGCGTAGTTAGAGCCAAACTAGTAGAGCATCCAGAAATGCAATCACAGCTTTTAGAAGATGGGTTAGTTGGCAGATAAACGCTGCTGTTTTCACTGTAACTTATTAAAACAACTCATATTCTGGCACAAAGCTCACTTTTATACTTCCTTATTACGTTAGAAACATAAGAAAAGCCCTGCTAGATCACATCAAAGCCCCATATAGTCAAGAATCTCACAGTCCCACCAGCTTCCTTTGGGAAGCCCTCAAGAAGGAGAGAAAGGCAAACTTTCTCCTCCATTGCTCTCCTGCACCTGGCATTTAGGGGTTGAACCTGGTGATAGTAGATAGCCTTTATCAGCCTTTATGCATGCTGCATCTTGTGTGTGTGTGTGGGGGGGGTCTCGGAGGCCTCCATGATATAAGGGACTATTTGTTCCCTGGGTTAAGTCTCTGTGAGCGCAATCTTAACTTGTGCTGGAAACAGACAGGCTGGCGAACCTGCACTGTATCCAGTGCAAGTTTGTGGCTGGCCGTAGGTTAGCCCAGGGCAAGGGGAAACATTTCCCCTTACCTTGTGTCGCGCTGCAGCAGCCCCAATGGGTCTCCTTGGATCTGCGCCACCTGACGACGTGGCACAAATCTGAGGCCAGCGCAAGGAACTTGTGTCAGCCCAAATACCTCTCAGGATTGCGCCCTGATGCTCCAATGGGTTTACTTGGATCTTCACCAGCCATTTTGTTGGAGCACATCTGAGTGGACTTAGAGAAGTGGATTGAGGTCGGTAAGGGGGATATGATATAGAAATTATATGTGTTTATCTGCTGCCATTGATAACTGCCCTTTCCCACGGTGGCACACACACTCCACCCACTCAGCAACTCTCCCATTCCTTCCCCTCCCAGCCCTTAAATCCCTTGCACCTCTGTAAGCCTACTGCTCCAAAATGGTTCTCCTTGGACCTGTACTAGCAATTTCACTAGCGCAATTCCGAGGAGAAAAAAGGGATGGGGAAAGGAGGGCTACAGGAAAGGAGGATAGGATCTGGCACATGCTATTGCCACCAGATCCACCCCTTCTTGCAGCCTCCCTGCCGCCATTTTTCCCCCCTCGGCCCAGTTGTGCCATTTCTGCCCCACTGCACCCTCCCCCACCCCCTCTCCCACTCACTTGCCTGCTTCAACAGGTGACAGGAAAGCTGACAGTGAGACAGGAAGGCATCTGCTTTCCGAGGCTTTTACAGCAGTTACTGTTGGTAGAACGCTCCTTCTGCCAGCACTAAAGCCAAATAGGATTGGGCTGTATGTTGACTGGCCTGTTGTATCCCAGATTCCCTCCAATCCCTTTGTAAATATCTGTGTTACATTGACTACCTTCCAGTGCTCCGGCACAGAGACTGATTTAAAAGACAAGTAACAGATTGTTGTTAGAAGATTCACATTTGAGTTCCTTAAGAACTCTTGGGTAAATGCCATCTGGGCTGAATGATTTTAATTGGCCAGTATGCTCTAGACTTGTTGTCATTTCTGTGTGACTCCGTTCTTCAGACTCCCTCCCTGAGAAGGTTCGTTCAGACAGAAGCGCCTGCCCCATGTCTTCTGTAGTGAAAACAGGAAAAAATTCATTCAGCCTCTCTTCAATCACTATATCCTCATTAAGCTTTCTTTTGACTCTCTCATCTAACAGTTCTTCCACCTCCCAGCCACGTGTCCTTTTCCTGATATATTTAAAGAAATTTTTATTGTTTGCCTCAATGTTTTTAGCCATAAGCTCCTCATATTCCTTTTTCACACCCGTTATTATTACATTTCTTCTGCCCGAAGTTGTGTTTCTTTTTGTTCTCTTCATTTCAGCCAGAACTCCATTTCCGAATATAGCATTCTTGCCTTTTTTAGCCTCCTTGATCTACTTGTCAGTCAGCCATGCTGGCATCCTGCTGGAACCAGTCAGACTTTCCCTCCTTAGTGGTATACCTTCTAGCTGACCATAAATCAAGGAGGCTATAAAAGGCAGGAAGCCTATCTTCAGAAAATGGAAGTCTTGCTGAGCTTCTATTATGGTTTCAAACAATCTCCATGCTCTCTGGAGAGATTTGACCCTTTTGACTTTCTCTTCCAGCATCTTCTTCTTCTTTTTATTAGTCCCTCATTTTTGAGAAGTCCCTTCTTTTGAAGTCAAATGTGTCTATGATGGAAACTTTCCAATTACTCAAGTGTTGAAACTGCATATCACTCGGGTCTGTTCAGTGACACATCTTGCAGTAGGTTCTGGCTGCTGCATAGGATTTCACCTAAGGATCTCCCTTTCTGATAGATTCAGTGTTCTATGGCACAGTGCATTTAGAAATCTTTCTATGCAACATTAACAACCTGAAAGTACCATCCACATGCCTTTCTGACTCTCTCAATTTCTGCCTGTCCCTGACTTCTTTTTAATTACTTTTTCTTCATAGTACGTGACAGCAGATTTTACATTCTTTACCCAATTTTGGACAAGTTATAGCTGAATTCGAAGGTTTCACACTGGAAATATGTCTTGCTGAGTTCCCTGAAGATTATTTCCTAGACAGTGTGCTTAGGAAAGTGGTCACTACTTTATTTTCAGGCCATTTTTTCAGTCAAGATCTGCTCCCAAAGAGGCTTACACATGTATCTACCCTATACCTGACACAGGGCCCAATCCTATCCAACTTTCCAACATTGATGCAGCTGTGCCAATGGGGTGTGCACCTCATTCTGTGCTCAGGGGACAGTCATAGAGGCCTCCTCAAGGTAAGGGAACATTTATTCCCTTACCTTGAGGCTGCATTGCAGCTATGTTAGTGCTGGAAAGTTGGATAGGATTGGGCCCACACTCTATTCCTTTGTAAACACAAGTTAGCATCACATGATTTCATGCTAGTGCATCCTTTTCATTGCTGACCCAAAAAATTCAGCATGGGTTCAGCCCAATGCATCTGAGGGACATTTTAGATCCCTCATAGTTCATCCTTGTGAGCTTGATATTGTAGACAGCTTGTCTCAGACAAATGTTACATGCCCTATCATACGTCCTCATTTGATTTATGGTCCTGAAGAGCAATTTTGCACATGGTTGTTTTGTGTATCTGTCTCAAGGTAACTTACAACTAGTGAAATCCACCATGAAGATACAATAAAATATTGTATCCTCTCTCTCTCTCTCTCTCTCTGTGCGTGCGTGCGTGTGTGTGTGTGTGTGTGTGTGTGTGTGTGTGTGTGCATATTACACACAATGAATGAATGAATGAATGAATGGGGAGGGGGATTTTTTCTCTCTCACATTTTGTGCTCCCATAGATTGCTTGGCTAGTTTATTCCTGTGCATGTTTTATTAAAGCCAGTTGCTGAACCTTTGTAAAACACCCTCTTCAGCATTCTGATAACTGCAGAGAAGCATGCAGGTCTTCCTCCGCCCCGTCCCACCCCAATATGTTGAAATACATTTCACTAAATCCTCTTGCATCACTTAAGGTCTGGTGAAACACTGAGAAGCTGGTACTGCCAGGTGCTGAAGATAATGGAGGTAGAGAGGCGCATTTCAGACAGTAGACTGCTTGCAATCTTAATGTTTAAGTGCTGGTTGCTGCTAACTGCTGGGTGTCATGCCATCTCTGCCCAAGAAAGTCTTCCTCCTCAAAGAATGCCTTGACAAACTAAACCAGGCAGTGCAAAATACCAGGCAAAGACAGACCATCCTTTCCTCAGGAGGGATCCAGTGACTATTAGAGGCTGGTGGAACAGCGATAACCTTTCCACAATAAGGTACTATGTGGGTCAGAGATTGTAACGTTGAGTTTTGGCCATGCCCCCTTTTGTTCAAATGTATCTCTGAATGACCACCTTAGCCTGGCTTATGCTGAATTTGTCATTGCGCACATGACTCAGTTAGACTGGGTTTACACTGGAAGTAGCCAAATGCACAGCCCAATCCTATCCTCCTCCCATCCACTGGTGCAGCCGTGCCAAAAACAGGCACGCTATATCTAGGGGTGGGGTGGGGAGCGGATTGGTAGACTTTGGAGACTAAAGGGGATTTAAAGGGAAATTTTGCTGCAGAAAGGGAAATATTTTTGAATGTGAAGGGAATTTTCATGGGAAAAACCAAGAAGGCTGTGCTGAACAACTTGTCTTTAGTGGGAAGCCAAAGTTGTGATTAGACCGCCTGTGCTGCTTCATTAGTAGATCAGCTGATCGGCCTCCCTGTTCATTACCTACCTTGCTTCACCTCTCCCAGCCCTTCCCATCCATTGCCAACCAGTCTTCACCTGCCTACACTGGCCATGTTTACTGATCACTAGCCCTGAGACAAAAAGGCATGCTAGAGAATGACAAAGCATGCCTGTAAATCTAACAACCAAGCAAGGATTCTAATCAATACACAAAATAAGCTTTAGAAACTCTTCCGGTAAGCATCCTCTATCAACTTTGAAACTACAGGAATATTTTTGAATTTTTCTACTTATCCTTTCCCCTTATCCCAATTAGCAACATTTGAATATCCTTCATGACACCATATCACTCTATCTGAAACCTGGGAGTGGGGACCAACTGTAATTTGTCAAACGTTACAGAAGCTGTTTCCAGGTGGCGAAATCATGACGGCTGCGATTAATGGCAAAGCTTTTATCGACTCCGACTGGACCATGATGACCTTCACGCGCCTATTACCTGTTCATTCTTGCTAGAAATATCATAAATAAGCATTTTCTGTGATGTTCTCTGGGGCAATTTTTCAGGAGACTTGCAATTTTAGAGAATTTCAACCTTAAACATTTCACAGAAGAATCACTTTTTTCAAAAACCTTTATTAGGCATTGGCACACAGAAGAGTCCTCAAAGGTGCAAAACACCTTTTTGCAAAACACCTTTTGTAACCTCATGCACCTAGCCACATTTAGGGGACTCCTCATGGTAAAATATGCTAAAGTTATAGGAGTGTTAAGCTGATGATAACCACCCAATTATCAAACACTGCCCCCATAGATACAAAAGTCTTACCTATTATCCACAAATATTCTTACCCTCTATTCTATTATTTCAATATTTTACTATTAAGTTGCCTAACCTATCAAAGATGGCATTTTACAGTATGTAGCTTTCCACCTATGGGTGCAGGCAGGTGTGTAGCCCAGATATTTTGGAGGTACTTTGCTTGCCATGACACTTCCAGGATCATCCAGCAAACCATAGCCAACTTTGGCTCATTCATTTTCATCCTCCCCCGTTCCTCCTTCCACCAAGAGTTGTGTAGCCGGGACTGGACTCAAGTGGGGAATTCTCCTATAATTTCCAACAGCTTACCTTTGTTCAGCGGCTTGCAACCTGGAAGTAATTAGTGGTGACATCATCAAGTCTGTGTACTGGGGGGGGGGGTGATGCCATGAGTCACCACCCCAGGACACAGAAGAGGTAGCAACACCACTGATGCACGCATCCTTTCCCACCTCAAAGATTTAACTTGTAGCACTCTAACAAAGGGGACTGAACTCTGAAGAATGGCCACTTAGCAATAACAATAACAGCAACAGTCATTACAAAAGGGATCCCCAAAGGCAAAATGGGGACAGCAATTTAGGATGAATAGATACCAGAAAATCAGACCTGTCCCTAGCAAACAGGGATTATTTGAGCAGAGATATCCTTTACTTGGTTCTCTAAAATAAATTAATTAGGATTAGAGGCATGATCTGTAGGGAAGCTGTACACAGGACATTTAACAGGAGGCTAACTTGTCTCTACCAGTTTGGGTAGGCCAGCTCATGGACTACAAAGTTTCTTCGGTAATGGCTTTAAATCAGTACAAAAATGGAAACCCCTGACAGTCTGGTGTGATCAGATTTAATTTATACTACATTAATTTGTACTCCATTTCCTTCTCGACATTTGCATTGGCTGAAAAAGTAGCAGCTTGGCATCTTACATCGAGAGGAGCCGGGTGAAGACGAGGATACATTTCTATTTTTAAAATGACTCAGAAAATATCAGCAGGCCAAGGCACTGCATTCCAAGGTCTTCATCTTTCAGATTAGCTTGGAATTCATTCAGCCATGAAGTGTTTACTTACTGGCTGTTCATTTTAAATACTGCTTTTTAAATGCAGCTGCTTTTCAAATGAGGGGGCGTCAACATGGAATGCCCCTCCAGTCATTTGCAACCAATTTGAAGTAGGACTCTCCAAAGTACAGAAGGTTCTCCCCTGCTATAGAGCCAGGGCTTTTTTTCTAATGGAACGCGGGGGGACGGAGTTCCGGCACCTTTTTGCAGGGGCCCCTCCCCTTTGGAGGCATTCCAGGAGGGGGGGAGCAAAATAGAGGCATTCGCTGGGTGGGTGCTGGGGGGTGCAGGGTGGGCGGGCACCTGGCCCCTGCCTGACCACACAACGACCCCCTCCTGCCCCCATCTCCAAGCCTCTCGCCTGAGCCCAGCCCGCCTCCCCTCCCCCCACGCTCTGTTTCCCAGCGCAGCTTCCAAGCCGGTGGAGGGCGCAGGGGGCACATGCCAGTGCCCGAGGAGGAGGACAGACAGCCAGCCAGCCAGCCAGGGAGATGGGCTGTGGCACCCACGGAACGCCCAGGTACTGGCTTGGCAGAGGAAGAGAGGAAGGAAGCTGGCTGGTGCAGCCCCCGTGCCAATCTGCAGCACGAGCCTAGGCGTGTCTACTCAGAAGTATGTCTCATTGTGCTCAATGGGGCTTGCTCCTGGGAAAGGGTGCATAGCCTTGCAGTCTGAGAGCCCAAGCATGTTTACTCAGAAGTAAGTTCCATTGTGTTCAATGGGGCTTACTCCCGGGAAAGTGTCATAGCCTTGCAGCCTGAGTAGACAGGCAGAGGAAGGGCTCTGAGGCTGCAGTTCTCTCCACACCTTCCTGGGCGGAAGCCCCACTGCCTCTACTGGGACTGACTTCTGAGGAGAAAGGCAGAGGAGGGGCTCTGAGGCTGCAGTCCTCTCCACAGTAAGCCCCATTCACTAAAGTGGACTTCTGAGTAGACATGCATAGGATTGGGCTCTTAAGCTGCAATCCTAGGCACTTTCCTGGGAGTAAGCTCCATTGACTAGAACGAGACTTACTTCAGAGTAGGCATACCTAGGATTGGGCTCTTAATCCTGGCAGATATATATCTGCACCCATTTTCACATGCTAAGGGCAGGTCAAAAGGGTTTCTACGTGTGTACAACGTGCTGTCCAGCCTTGCCAGAGATCCTCCTCATCCTTCCCCCACAAGCATGCCCTCTGCCAGCCAGCGTTTGCAGCTCCTCTCCAGCAATGCACAGCAGCTGCTCAGGGCAGCAGAGAACATACAATTGCATGCCAAGCGCCTTCCCAACGACACAGAGTATTCTGATACCTGAATTAAACCATATTTAATTGCTTGTTTGCAAACGTAGCTGTTTCTATGTGCACCTAAGGACCCCTCTCGTGTAAGAATTCCTTTTTTGTTCTTACTCCCACAGTTGCTTAGAGTAATTTTACTACATGGAACTCATGTAAGCCATTTTTCGGAATCCATTCACTGCTTCCTCTCCTCGAAGTAGTGCCACACTACATACTACACGCTACAAGTGCACCTGTACAGTATTTTTCCCCATGTGTAGAAAAAGTAGCTAGGGGGAAGGGGATGTGGAGATTGACAGCCCATTCCTATGCATGTCTACTCAGAAGTAAATTCATCTTTAGGGGGGAAGCACATAAAAATATTTTATTTCTCCAATAAAAAAATGGTTTTAAAATAAATAAATAAATAAATAAATAAATAAATAAATAAATAAATAAAAGATTAACAAGTTATGAGTTCCTGCACCTTTTTATTTACAAAAAAAACACTGTATAGAGCAGTACACGTGCATCAAAGCAGTGCTTTGCTGTTAATGAGATTCAGTCCAATATGATGGAAGCATGTATCTCAAAACCACTCAGTTTGCTCCCTGGCATTTCAATAGTGACAAGGCAGCTTCAAAAATTTTTTTTAGAAAAGTAACATTATGTAAGATCTCATTAGCAAAGCAGAAATTGCATTAAAGGGAGGAGGACTCATTTAAGAACTTTGTGGTCTACATTATTAAGAGGCTTTCCCTCTACCAATGATGCAGCCATGCCAAAATGGTGCATTCTGCTTCGGGGGAGGGGCAGATTGGGAGGCTTGGAGGGGAAACAGGAATTTCCCCTTACCCCTCTGTAAGCCTCCCATTCCTCAATGAGTCTCCTCAGACCTGCATCAGTTCTGTAGGGGTGGGGAGTTCTTCAATGGAGGGGATAGGATCCGGTGTATTCAATGGAGGGGATAGGCACCATTGCCACTGGATCCACCATCTTCCCCCACCTCCCCACCTTCTGTTCCTTTCCCCTGCTGTGTTTTGTCTCCTCCCCACCCACCCCCACCCCTACCTCTACCTTACCTGGTCCAGTGGGTGTGGTGGGAACCAGTGTCAGCACTGCAGCAGCGCATGCAAAATGGCCACTACTGGAGTGCTGTGTTTGCCATTGCCAGTCATTTTACAATGGCAGAAGGGCCTTCCACTGTAGCAATGAGCTTCAGCTGGCAGCCCAATCCTCTAGGATTGGCCTGTCAAAAGTGTAAACTATGTAAAATAAGAAAAAAATGGCAAGACAGTGCTTTCGCCATGCTAGCCTGACCTATTTTTTAAAAAGCCAAACTGTGAAGTGCAAGGTATTTGTGCACAAAACACCTGTAGGAGTGATATTTCAGGTTTGGGGGAGGCAGACAAAGAATCTGTCTAAGTCATCTGACTTCAAAGACTAGACAGTTTTTTCCCAAGCTGCATCAGGGGACCAATGTCCCCTTCCTCCAAATTCCTCACCACTCACCAGACAGTATTGTTGCATATTCTTGAGCAGATTCGCCACCAAAGACAGCTGAGACCAAAGCGTGGGCAGCCTGTTTATTTATGGAAAGCACAACCAATTAAGAACATGGCACAGGGGGGTGGGATAACACCCTCACTCACTGCCACAATTCAGCCTTGAAATGCTCCCTCCTGCCTTCAGCTGCTATTAAACGTTTATAAAAAATGATGGGAGATCCTATGCATGGACCTCATCGCATCACGTCTAGTTTGGCTGAGAGTTTGGAACAATTTAATTGCAGCCTGGGATAACATCTCAGTGATATAGGAGGGTTCTTTGTAACTTATACAATCATGTGTGATTGCAGCTAAAGTGAGGAGGGGGCATGTCAAGGTTGGATTGTGGCATGGGTGAGGGTGTTAATGCATCCCCCCATGCCATGTTATCAAGGGAAATTGTGCTTTCCATAAATGGAAACACAAACTTGAGGAAAGGAGTCTGGATCCACTGCAATAGCTGGGTAACTATGATTGCAGATACACAAAATGTCTGTAAAAAAGACTCTGCATTAGACAAGAGTGACTTGTTGGGTGCTTTGATTTCTCTGTTTAGTGGCTGGTAACCTTTCTTCAGTCTCGAAAGACTATGGTATAAGCCTACAGCACCCAGTATTGCCAGGCGGTCTCCCATCCAAGTACTAACCAGGCCTGACCCTGCTTAGCTTCCGAGATCAGATGAGATGGGGCATCTGCAGGTTACATCTCTTTGCTGAGCATGCTAGTTTCCTCCCTGCACCCAACCCCATGCAGCTGCAATCCCTGTTGGGCTAATTTGTTGTTTGGAAATGTTTTTTGCATGGCTGGGCATCCAGCAAGTAGAGGATGATTGTCCCCGGGAGCCCTGCCTCTCCTCATCTCGTCACATTACATAACAATTTCATGTCTATAAAAACTGTCCTCTCCTTCCTCCCTCTCCTCCCCCACACCCTGTGCCTTAGGCCACAGTTTCTTCCAGTGATGGCTGATCTCAACCCCACCCCCCACTGTACTTCGAATTGAACTAAATTAATTTCTTGGGGGTGGGGGTGTTTTAATTTCTTAGATGATCTTACATAGGTTGAGAATATTCTTTATAGTCAGCCTTCCCTAGTATAATTGCAATGTAGTGTGGGAGTCTCTTGTTATATCTTTTGCAGATCTTCATTTGGAAGAGAAATTGATTGTGGGGGACAAAAATCCAGCTTTGATGTTAACTGCAAATGGCAGTCTTAAACCTAGCAGCTACAAGATGGGAACAGTTATTTGCCCTTCAAAACATCTAGTAAACATTTTATTTTCTAGATCCTAGGTTCTCTTCTTACAAAGAACGGTTTTTATTTTGATTTCATAAAACCTGCTTTGCAAAATAGCTCATACAGACAAAGGGAATATTATGACCACATGAGAGGAGCATAGCATAATTCATTAAGAGAAGACTACAAGTTCTGCCAACAGCAACTGTTACCCTGCACATGCCCAATCTCGTCTGATCTCGGAAGCTAAGCAGGGTCAGGCCTGGTTAGTACTTGGATGGGAGACTGCCTGGGAATACTGGGTGCTGTAGGCTTATACCATAGTCTTTCGAGATTGAAGGTTGCCAACCAACCATTTTTGCCCCAGGTAGACTTGTCATGGAGGGCTGGATTTCACATTATATAAGACAGCATTTCTCAAACTGTGGGTCAGGACCCACTAGGTGGATCATGAGCCGATTTCAGGTAGGTTGCATAGCATCTAGCTCAGCCGCCATTGAAAATAAAGAGTGGAGAATACAGGGTACAGAGCTGCTGGGCAGGGCGGGCTCCCTGTGGGAGAGAGATGTGTGGTACTTCACCCTGAATAGTTGGGAAGGTGGGATGCTGGAAAGGGGGGAAGGCTGTGTGGCTGGAAAAAGGCCCAGGTCTGTGTTCTGCTTTGACTTCCAAGCTGGAATGTTTGAATTCCGAGCTGGTCAAAACAAAGCACAAGTTTGCAGTATAATGGGACCTTTAGCGGATTGCAACTTAGGTTTGAAGCCTAAGGGCCCAAACCTATCCAACATGCCAGTGCTGATGAAGCCACATTGCAGCCCTGAGGGAAGCAAACGAATATTCCCTGACTTTGAGGAGGCCTCAACCACTGCAGAATGCAACTGATGCCTCATTGGCACATCCATGCTGGAAAGCTGGATAGAATTTGGCCCTAAATTGAAGATGTCACTTCTGGCCATGACATTACTTTTAGCTTAATGACATCACTTCTGGTGGGTCCCAACAGACTGCCATTCTATAAAGTGGATTCCGGTGCTAAAATGTTTGAGAACCACTGATGTAGGGCATGGGGCTGCCACTGAAAACAACATTCCCATGTCATGTTCTCTCCCATCCCTCAGAACATGCAGTGTCACTTGTACCAGGTTTTGGCATCCTCATATTGTGCAGCCCCTGCCCCACCACCAGCCGCCATTGTGGTGGAGTGGGGGCAGAGAAGCACTCAAAATGCACCCTTCCTCTGTGCTGTATTCAAGCATATATGTTAACCGTGCAATGTCCTCTTCAGGACAGTCCATACTCCTGACTCTCCTCCCCCTCCTTTAGCGTAGGAGTACCCATGTGAAGGCCTGTGTTAGGAACCTGTTAGGGATCAGTATATTGTAAATAAATCGTAAAGCTACCAGTACCTGCGTGTAACTCCCTGTTCTCAGACCAAGGATCACTGCTCAAGGCTTCCTGTCCCCACTATCATTGCATATTGCCAAAGGCTCACTCTTTCTGCTGTATTCATTTACCCTGCGATAGCTTGTCCTCTGCTAGGTTTGCCAACTCTGACTAAAGCTATTCCTGGAGATCGTTTTCTTTACAAGTTGTAATGTTATTAAGTCCAGATAGCTCTGTTTAAATCTCCAGGACTGCTTTCTGTAGCCACCTGAAAAGGGATGCTGATTCTTGGAGAGATGGCAAGACTATCCTCCACTCTGTTCAAAGCCAAGGAGAATATGCTCGAGATGTGTTAAAGATGCGCTACAAAACACAGTTGTCCTACTATACATTACCATTTGTTGGCAACCTTCAGTCTCAAAAGACTATGGTATCGCGCTCTGAAAGGTGGTTCTGGAACAGCGTCTAGTGTGGCTGAAAAGGCCGATTCGGGAGTGACAATCCCTTCCACACTGGGAGCAAGTGCAGTCTGTCCCTGGTCTATCACCCTGGCTATGGGCCTTCCTTCTTTGCCTCTTAGCCTCAGACTGTTGGCCAAGTGTCTCTGCAAACTGGGAAAGGCCATGCTGCACCGCCTGCCTCCAAGCGGGCCGCTCAGAGGCCAGGGTTTCCCACCTGTTGAGGTCCACTCCTAAGGCCTTCAGATCCCTCTTGCAGATGTACATTATCAATAGTTCAAATATACCTACAGGGAGTGACACAGTTGCACATTGCATGGTGCTTTAGTTTCATGCATGAGAAACATGTGTACTAGAGATAGGGACCAACTGATCACTGAAAAAGTGGGAATTTGTACTAACAACATTTAATACAGTATCCCCCCAAAGAAAAACAAAATAGGGCTGGCAATGTAGTCGGGACAGAAACCAAAAGTAGAAATTGCCTCTGGGGAGTATGAATGTGCCCTCTGATGACTGTGATTTTCTGTCTGAGTCTAATTCACTGTTCTAGGACCCTCCCTAAAGGTGCATCTCCCAAACCCTAACTATAAATCTACAATTTATACTATTATTATTATTTCCATTACAACTATGCACATCCATGCACATTATTTCCATGCACGACTAACATCTCTTTGTCCCCCCTGAGCCTGAAATCACATCCCAGTTCTTTGCCCATAACAGCCGTATGAATAGATGTGCCCTCCAGTGCAGAAATGCAGGAGTACACAATCTTCAAAGAGTGTGCAGGGCTTCCTGGTTCTCCTGGGACAGCCCTATTGAAATTAATTGAAACAATAGCGGAGCACTTCCAAACTCCTTCCTCATTTGAATGTGACTGGTACAGGATTTTTCAGTGGAGTGTGCACAGTGAAATCAATCTAAACAAAAGGTCCAGAAAATGGTCAAATACTGCTGAAGGGAATGAGAACACGGTACTGGCGTTCACTACTTTAAAAACCAACAAGAACCACACTCATCCTCCAAAGACAATCCATCAGTTAAAGTTCACACAACTCAGTGTGGTGTGGCCATGAAAGTAGGATTTGTCCATCTCTAATTAATATCATAATATCTAGCAGGGGCCCATGGTACCCCCCTTCCCCAACAGCCACATTTCAGGCTGCAGTCATGCACTCCCCAAAGCTATGCAGTTTCATGAACACATCCACAACAACATTTAATAAATGATTTAGCTGTCTGGTTCCTGCACATTATTTTTATCAATGAAGTATTTGCTAATATATCATGGCTCATTGCCAACAGCATGAATCAAAGTCTCATTATGAGGAACACTTCCGATATGCCGACTTTTTAGACAAACCCAAAATGATTACCGTCCTGTGTTGACTACCTGTTGGCACTCAGCCACAGAACAGTCGTAAAGCCCCTGAATAAAATGAGCTTTAAAAATGTACTCAGTTATTAACATCCTGCTTAGAAGGACAGCCAAGATGGACAGATGGGATAATGTCACGGTAACATCTCATCCATGTCTCAACAGCTCCCCTTTTAAATAAGTTAAATATTTGAATACGGACAATAATGTTAATAACATATGCATCGTTGTTGAGCATGAGCACAATGCACTCCAAAGTTTGTATTGCAAATAGTGGAATGGGACTTATTAAGCATTAGCTAAGGTCCCAGTTATTTCAATAGGAGATTGTCTCTATTAACTTGTGCTAGATGGTGCCAGGTGGGCCCCACTGGAATCATATATCAGAGTTGTCAGCTGATTGACATTTGTTTCAATTGATCAATTGTGTTGGTTTGGTCATGTAAGCATCAGCACCCTACTGCCACAGCTGGCAGTCTGCTCCACTGCAGGTAAGCCAGAGCAGAGGGTGGTTTGTGGGTGGGGAGGGAGGGGGTAGTTCCAGAAGCAGTCACACATGCTGGATCTTAACCCCTCTTTTGAAAACCTCCTCCCCCCTTTTCTGTCCTCAGACATTCACCACCAAAACGGCTGGTATATGTTTGAAGAGACCCAAAGGCAACCTGTAGGCCTACACGGAGGAAAGTAAAAAAGTTTTTTTCACTTAACTCCCACTTGCATTCAGGTCACACACACACACACACACACCCCCACACACACCTTTTTGGCACAGCTGCATGCTATAACATAGCAGGAGATACAATTGGCCAGTTCATTAACCAGCTAAGAGAGAAAGCAGCTAATGAGTTGCAGGTTGCAACTTTTGTGATACACTTGATACATGGTTTGTTCTTGTTTTATGTACATTGCTGAAGAATATCTGCCTTTGGTCTGCAAAGATTACTAGATAACCATCAATGCAGGGCCCACATCACAGGAAAAATAAAGGTAGAATTTAGTAAAAATTTCATGTGTGCATTGAAAAGGAATGGGTACAAGATGAAACCTTGTGCTATCCCACATTTTATAATTTACATCTTTCTGTCATTCATTTTTCAAAGCCTTTGCATAATTAGACAACATTGGAGCAAGCGGTTTGGTTCCCAAACTGTGGGTCATGACTCACCGGTGGGTTGTGATCAATTTTTTAGTGGGTCACAACCCAATGTGACCAGCAGGTATCATGGTACGTGACACAGAAGTTTCTGGGTCGTGCTGGTGTGTGGCCTATGTCATTGGCTGCATTGCACCACATGACACTGCTCCGTAGGCTGCCATGCAGCTTCCTGGTTGTGGCAGGCCTGCGACCAACCAAAAATTAGGTCATCATCCACTGGTGGGTCGCAAACCACAGTTTGAGAACACATCGCATTATGCGCACAAAGTGGTGCAATGTTCCCAATGATGCAGGTTGTGCTCCAGCATGACTCGGAAGCAACATCTGCATCACAGCCCATAATGCCTGGCAGCTTGGCAGTCAGCAGTGGGCCTGCATCCTACCATAAATGACAAGGTGGGTCACGAAGATTGAAAATTTGGGAACTGCTGATTTAGAGCCTCTGCAGGTTTCTTATGCCCCTTGTCTTCAAAGTGTATATTTAAAAAGCTTTTTGTCTCAGATGTGAATTTCTGCACCATTGAACTTTCTTTTTTGATTTGACTTTATAGTATTTATAGCACTTCAGCCTCATTTTAGAGTCCCTTTACTTTCACATTGACCAAAATGACATATTAAGGCTTAAAACAGTTTGTCTCTCTCTAAGTACCGAACACTATCTTACATTTTCGTCACCTCTTTCGTGACATCTTAAATGTGACCAGAAAATGTGATCCAACACAATGTGACCTAAAAAAAATCCACCAGTAAGTCGATGAAAGGGAACAACCTAGAATGTTTCCAACACATAAATTGGACGTAATAATTAAGTAATCTAATGTACTCAGTCGTATTTAATTAAGTAAACACTTGCTCATTTTTTGATTAATTTGTCTGTGACCATATGTCCTATTCCACAAATCCATAAAGGTCACTCCTCGAAATGGAATGCAATATGTTACTTTCTCAGTTTTGCTCTCTTTTAATAACTAAATTTTAATTGGAGAGGCTTCTATACATTTGCAGTACTCTGTTTTGGGGATCTTAGCAGCAGAAATGAAGTTAAATATAGACTCTGAAGGTACTAGCACAGACTGTTGACATAGGGCCCGATCCTATCCAATTTTCCAGTGCCAGTGCTGCTGTGCCTATGGGTATGCTCTGCTTCCTGTGTTGAAGAAGCAGACACAGAGGCCTTCTCCAAGTATGGGAACATATGTTCCCTTATCTCAGGCCTGTGTTGCAGCTGCACCGGTGTGGGAAAGTTGGACAGGATTGGGCCCATACTGGGTTACAGTGTCAAAGCCAGCTTGTTGGAGGCTGTTGCCCGTGGACTGCCACCCTGCTGCAGGAACGCAGTGGTGAGGTGGCAGCCACTGGAGGAGCCTGTTAATACCCATGGATGACATTTTTGCTGGGCAGCACTGACTCTGAGGAGACTGGTGGCACTGCAGCTGCAGCGGGGGACACAGCTGACAGCAGACAGCTGGGTTAGGCAATTGGTCCCAGCCTTCAAGAAAGGCTGGGTCAGATATAAAAGGCGGAAGGACAAAGAAGGGGTGGGTGGAAGAACACAAAGAGCAGCCGAGAAGCATGTGCTGGGAAAGTGGGGCAAGTGAAGGAGAGGAGAGGCAAAAGGAGACAGCATGGGAAACAGAAGGAAGAAAAGAAAGCAGGAGACAGGAGGAAAAGGACAGAGTCAGCAAGGAGGTTGAAAGATCTGGAAAAGAGGAAGAATGGATCCCAAGTTTGCAATCTGGCGTGTAGCTGGCATAAGCCTGAGAAGAGGAAAGGGGCAGGATGGACAGGAAAGAAGAGATAGGATCCTGATGAAAGTTGACGCCACCAGTACCGATGCCCTCCCTGCCATTCCCCTCCCCATACTCCCTCCTCTCTGCCCCCAAACTCCCCCTGCCCTCCCACAGCACAACCCTGCTGCCGACTTAGCAGGGTCAGCACAGCCCGGGCTCTGTGGCGCTGGGTGTGCACAGCTGTTACCAATTTGCGGCATCAGTTCCAAATGGCCCCAGTGGCGTAGCTAGGTCATTGGACACCCAGGGCCCATAAATTTTTGTCACCCCATACAACCTAATTAATTAATTATTATTGATAATTTACATACATTGATACATTGATGGTCCATCCTCATTGGCAATCTTTCCAATGTGGTCCACACTCGCTCCATGTCTTTTGGTCTAGTGCGACTATTGTCCAGTGCGGAAGTCCCTGTTGTTTAAATGACCTGGAAAAGGTATCTGACCAGTGAGTAGCTGGTCAGCTGCAGGTCCTTTTGACATGGTATGGGATCCAGTGCATGATTCTGGTGCTCCATCGGTCATAATAATTTATTATTTATATTAATTTTGATTCATTCACATTTTTATACCACCCTTCCTCTAAGCAGCTCAGGGTGGTGTACACGGTTTCTCACCTTATTTTGTCCTCACAACACCCCTGTGAGGTAGGTGAGACTGAGAGATAGTAATAGTCATGACATGAAATGAATAATAATAATAATGGCCAGAAAATAAATGCGGTGAATATTTCCCCACAAGCAATGGATGAAATTCTGCATCAAATGGGGCCTGATTTGAGTAAAGGCAGTGGTTCTCAAACTTTTAACACTGGGACCCACTTTTTAGAATGACAATCTGTCTGGGACCCACCGGAAGTGATGTCATGGCTGGAAGTGACATCATCAAGCAAAATAAAATAAATAATTATAAATAATTAAAGCAGAGTAAAACAAATAATTGGCAGCCCAATCCTGAGCTGCCCACAACGCCCAGGCTCTGTGGCTCTGTGGAGGGCTGCCGCTGGATCCTGCGCCTGCCACTTCTGCAGGAGGCTCCTCAGGAGAAGGGGATGTTCGTCCCCTTCCCAGAGTAAGAGAAGCAGTCCCACAATGGGGCTACTCTCTTTAGTGCCAACCAAAAGGTTGGCGCTAAAGTGAAGGCACTCGTGTAGGGCACACAGCCCTGCACGAGTGCCCTGGATCCTGTGGAGCACAGCTCCACAGATCTGCCTCTTTCCCTCCCCCGACACACCTCCAGCCCGCCCGCTGGCACACCTCCAGCCCGCGCATGCCAGCCTCCCCCCTCTCTGGAACGCCTCCCCCACACCCCAGGCCACACCCCCGCCTCCCATACCGCAGCCTGGTGGTCCGGGAGACTGCCGAGCCGTGGAACCTGGGCCACTGCCCGGCGCTACCCCAGCACCAGCTGGCACTGGGCTAGCTCTGGTGGGAGCCCGGTGGTAAGCCCCACAAATGTGCCTTATGGCACGTTTGCAACTGTGGTCCGCGGTATGGAGCCGTGCCGCGGACCACAGGATTGGGCTCTAAATAAGGGGAAGCCAGCCCTGTTTCACCAAGTGAATTTTCTCTGTAGCCTGCCTGCAATAACACTCCCCCTCCAAACACACACAAAAATATCAGTGAGATTTTCAGCCCTCCCCAGTGTCCAGTTCAGTGTAAATTCTTATATTTCAAGCATATCACTATCAGGGCTCACCTAGCTTTACAAGTCTAAAAACAAAGAAAAATTGACCTTACCAGCTGAAGTCTCTATTTTATTCTTGGGGGGGGGGGGCTGCCTTCTGGAGCATTTGTTGAGCTCCACTTTCATCAGATTGGGATCATGCAGCTAGCCTTGCATTCCCCTTTGCCTGACTTGACCAGGAGCCAAGGCATGTTTGCTTACTCGCGACCCAGTGGCTTACTTTCACTTTCCATAGGGCTCAATACATTCATCTGCTTGGGTGCTTTTTGGAGGCTGCTTTCACTGGATAGGAACCATTCTGGTGTTGTTGGATTCCTCTCAGCCTGCCCTGTCCAACAGACTAAGACAAGTTCACCTACTTGCGAGTATGCGTGCGATTTGGCTCATTTTCACTTTCCATAGGGCTCCATGCATTTTTTTTTGTTTCCAGTTTTTTGGCCATAACTTCTTATGGAAAGGAGATATTTTACTCTGGTTTTTTGTGTTGCATTCCACTGGAAATTCCACATCCATTGGTATATAGCACGATGGGGTTATTCGTAACCTATTATCATTATCCCTTCTGCCAATTTTAGATAATGAATGCACTGGAATAAAGACCTGTCTTCTCACTACTTGTAGAGCATATTGTGACACCCACTGTGCTGGAGGATGTGGGAAAGAGTGGAGTTCATCATCTTGTGAGACCAGCTGTGATATGACAACCGCACTGCTAAAACCGGAAATGCACAAACCGGAAATGCACAAACAGGAGGCAACTGGAGCCAGTGTCATTGAGGAAACATAGACATAGGGAGGCAGAAGAGAGATGAGAGAGGTGAAGAGAGGGTAACAGGAGAGAGGAAAAATATGGAGGGATCAGGTCGGAAGCAAGAGAAAGAAGCTAACCAGTGCATTGGTCAGCACTGCAGGAGGCTGAGAGCCTGATCCAAATGGGCTCACGCCAGCCCAGCACTGGCACACAGTGTTGCAAATGTAGCATGAGGCATGCCTGAGACACTGTGTCAGTCCAGTGCTGGCTCAGCACCAGCCCATGCAGAGCCAGCGCCAGGTGGAGGGCAGAAGACCATTGCCTGGAGCTAGTGCCAGGTGGCAGAATGGTGAGTCTGGGAGGGGGAAGGCGTTCTGGGGGGGAAAGGGCAAGGGGAAGGTGTGGCGGGGAGGAAGCATGGCGGGAGGGGGCAGAGATGGTAGCAGGCCCTGCCGCCGTATCCTAACCCCCTTCCTGGTTCGGCAACCCCAACATGGGTCTCCTCGAATCTGCAGCCACTCAATTGCAGGTGCAGATCTGAAGAGATCCATCGGGACCGCCTGGGGATTACATGGAGTAAGGGACCATAAGCTCCCTTACCCTGGGTAGCCCCGGCACTGCTTCCCAGTCCCATGGGATGTATCAGTAGCCATTTTGGCACCACTGCAGCCCTGTGTGCTGGGAAGCACAGGATTGAGCTGTAAGAAAGGAGTGAGCTAACTATATCCTCTTTTTACCTGGCGGACAGCCCAATCCTGACCCATGCTAGAACAGTCAGGCCAGATGGCCTGTCCCATATCTACCGCGGGCCTGGGGCTTGCTGAGGTGCAAGTCGGAGTAAGGGAAATGAACTCCTCTTACCCCGTGTCATGCCACAGGCAGCCCTATGGGCTACTCAAATTTGTGCCAGCAAAATTGCTGATGCAAATCCAAATGACCCGACTGGGGATGGCAGTTGGGATCTGGCTTAAGTGCCAAAATTTGGCCCTCCCCCCTCCCCAGACCAGTCTGTCCATCAGCCCACACAATGTTCCCCCTCCCCTCTCCTCCCCTCCCCGGGCATTTGTTCCACCCTCCTCCTGTCCTCCCCAACCCCCAGTGCCAGACACTTCAGGCTGGCACAATCTTACCTCTTTCGGGTAGCGCAGAGGCTGGCATGCATCCTTTTGCCGGCCTAGCCAACTCTGGAGGAGGCACAAATGTGACTTATGGCACATGTGTGTGTGTTTTTTTAACCTTAATTTCATTTATTTATTATTATAAAAAGAAAGACACAAGAAAAGAGAAAAGAGAGAAAAAACCAAACAACATTAAAGATACATTTAAAAATAAAAAAATACAAAGAATACTTCTAATAATATAGCACAGATGAAGTTTTGGGTGCTCAGAATTGCACTTTCAATGGAAGTTAGAATCTTAGGGTGCAATCCTAACCCCTTCTGCCAGTGCTTTCTAGCACTGACATAAGGGCAATGCAGCAGTGAGGTATGAGCTCAGCTCATAAATGAAATAAATAATAACCTTCAGAGATTAATGTATTCCCTAGTAATTTTACTGTTGGCAACCTTCAGTCTCAAAAGACTATGGTATTGCGCTCTGAATGGTGGTTCTGGAACAGCATCTAGTGTGGCTGAAAAGGCCGATTCAGGAGTGACAATCTCTTCCACACTGGGAACAAGTGCAGTCTGTCCCTGGTCTGTCTCCCTGGCTATGGGCCTTCCTTAATTGCCTGTTTGCCTCAGCCTGTTGGCCAAGTGTCTCTTCAAACTGGGAAAGGCCATGCTGCACAGCCTGCCTCCAAGCAGGCTGCTCAGAGGCCAGGGTTTCCCACCTGTTGAGGTCCACTCCTAAGGCCTTCAGATCCCTCTTGCAGATATCCTTGTATCGCAGCTGTGGTCTACCTGTAGGGTGCTTTCCTTGCACGAGTTCTCCATAGAGGAGATCCTTTGGGATCCGGCCATCATCCATTCACACAACATGACCGAGCCAACGCAGGCGTCTCTGTTTCAGCAGTGCATACATGCTAGGGATTCCAGCACGTTCCAGGACTGTGTTGTTTGGAACCTTGTCCTGCCAGGTGATGCCGAGGATGCGTCGGAGGCAGCGCATGTGAAAAGCATTCAGTTTCCTCTCCTGTTGTGAGCAAAGAGTCCATGACTCGCTGCAGTACAGAAATGTACTCAGGACGCAAGCTCTGTAGACCTGGATCTTGGTATGTTCCGTCAGCTTCTTGTTGGACCAGACTCTCTTTGTGAGTCTGGAAAACATGGTAGCTGCTTTACCGATGTGTTTGTTTAGCTCGGTATTGAGAGAAAGAGTGTCGGAGATCGTTGAGCCAAGGTACACAAAGTCATGGACAACCTCCAGCTCATGTGCAGAGATTGTAATGCAGGGAGGTGAGTCCACATCCTGAACCATGACCTGTGTTTTTCTTCAGGCTGATTGTCAGTCCAAAATCTTGGCAGGCCTTGCTAAAATGATCCATGAGCTGCTGGAGATCTTTGGCAGAGTGGGTAGTGACAGCTGCATCGTCGGCAAAGAGGAAGTCACGCAGACATTTCAGCTGGTCTTTGGACTTTGCTCTCAGTCTGGAGAGGTTGAAGAGCTTTCCGTCTGATCTGGTCCAGAGATAGATGCCTCCTGTTGCAGTTCCAAAGGCATGCTTCAGCAGGACAGCGAAGAAAATCCCAAACAAGTTTGGCGCAAGAACACAGCCCTGCTTCACTCTGCTTCGGATGTCAAAGGATGTCCCTAGTAATAGTGCTCTCCATTTATCATATTTTTCTAATCCACTCACTTATTGATATACCATTAGTTGTTCAGCATACATATTTTATTACCAATCACTTATAATTAACAATTTATCCATTGCTCAAATAAAAATCATGATGAATCAATCCCACTAACACATAAATTTCAGGGCTATCAACAACTACCAAAATGATCAAGGAACATAATTAGAAACCATTTGCTCCTACTATTTCAATTGAATAAAGGTTAATTAGAAACTGCTTACTTAATTCAGGATCATAGATAATCAATCGTATTCAAGTAACTAGTTTAAAGACAATCACATGCAAATCTTAAGTGACTATGGAACTTAATTAGAAACCATTAGCACTTAATGATTTGATTGATTAAATTTTGATTACAAAACACAGCTCATGAAACATTTTCTTTGATTATTCCTTATTCACTGTTTCAAAGTGCAAAGGTGTCTCCCACCTCCTTTCAATAGTTCCATCAAATCCTACAATAACCTTAAAAAACCCAGGGACTCACTCCTATCCACATGATACACTGAACACAAGGCCATAAGAGACGCGAGACCAAGAGGACCACTAGCATACTGCATAAGCCGTTGTCATGGCAGACTTTCTGTCCTTCTGTGGAGAACAGCCGCTGGCCTAGAAGGCCACAGAATGCAGACAGTGCCTTGAAACGGAGCTGCTGGCAGTGGAGGTAGATCAGGGGCGGATTGGGGCTGGGATGGGGCAGATGCAGGATTGGATCTGCAGAGACTGTCAGAGACTGTTATAATATGATGTACAACTTTTCTGGACATTTTTGGGTTCAGAAAAGATCTTGATGGCATTAGCACACACCAGATCTGGAACTCCTGGCCTGGTCTATGCCTGCTTCCAGAAGTCTCTTCAAGGTTACACCAGCAAAAGAACTGGCATAGCTTTGAACAGTATCATTGGGGACCACAGAGTGGCTGAGGATTTTTCTTCACTTACCTATACTGGCCAGCCTGGTATACCCAACTGGCCCACACGACCACCTTGTAGGCCAGCCCAAGAAAGGATTGGGCCACAAGTCAGTTTAAATCATGAAAAATTTACTTCTCAATTTACTTCTGCTCCATCTGATATCATGCTCAGAAATACTGCTGTGAACGTTAATAGAATTTTATGATTACGAAACCCAAGATTCAGGGTGACTTCAAGTGAAATATGCATTCAAAAGAGTACTTGGTAATGGATAGAGAAATAGCTCCTCCTTCACTGTGTATATCAGAATTATCAACAAGCAGAGTTAATAATAATAATAATAATAAAACTTTATTTTTATCCCGCCCTTCTCCCTAACGGGACCCATGCGGTGAGTTCTTATGCGGTGAGGCTGCTTCCATGTGGTTCTTGGTTTTCTTCCTTTATATCACCTTATGTGCAAGTTGACTTTGCCCAGAGTCTGTTGTGATGCACACGGTCTAAAGTTTTTGCCCATCTGTTCTGTTTTTGAATTTTTGATGTTCCACCACTGTACGGTATTGACAGGAACAATTCAGTCTGCAGGAAGATGGCTTTTTTGGTCATCAATATTGTTGACAGACGCCTATCAATTCCTTACTCCATTAAGAAACACTGGGCCATTTTTCAAATTCTAGTTTTAATTGCTGTCAGAGACTGTTATAGTATGATGTACAACTTTTCTGGACATTTTTAGGTTCAGAAGAGCTCACTATTATCTGGTTTTAACCTATCTATTTTAACCTAGGATTGCCTGAGCTTTGGAAATCATCATTTCATTTCTTTGAGACAAGCAACACAAGTGTTCATATATAATAAATACATCAACAGCCTCTATCTTATAGCTTTTCTAACACATGGGGGGGATCCTGAAGTGAAACACTTGCAAAGCCCAGATTAGTTCATGATATGATCACGCAGTGCCCAAGCATAATTCCTTAGAGCCTGGTGCAAATGTGCAATATGAGCTCCCTTCCATGAAAGACATTGGCATCTATGGATATTAATTATTTTACATGCCCTTTAACTCCACTTGCTGTCCCTGGTATCCAAATTCTAGCACTGGCTCCCACTGTTCTTGGGATCTCAGAGCCCGATCCTGTGGTCCACGCTGCGCCTCCATGGGGCTTCCCCCGGGGCTCCCCCCCCCCGGAGCTGGCTCAGCTCCAGCCGACGCTGAGCCAGCGCACGGCGGGCGCCCAGGTTCTGCGGCTTGGCAGTCTCTGTGACTGCCGGGTTGTGGAACGGGAGATGGGGCGTGTCAGGTTTTTGGCATCCCAGGCTTGAGATTGTTATTAGCCAGGATGTGGCAGAAGGCCCTGATATCTAGGCCTGGTGTGAAGCAACCAGCAAAGCAGCACAGCTGATGCAATAAACTGCACCTTTTGCAGGTGGAAGTCATGTGACTTGGGGAGAGATGAGTGCTGAGTCACGTAGGCTATGGAGGAATGGTGCAATGCACCACTGGACAGCCAATCAGAGTGGGTGTCTTGTGACTATGAGGTCACCCTACTCTGATTGGCTGGCCCCAGCATATATGGGGGCAAGCACAGACTCCAGGTGTGGGTTGTTGTGGTGGAGTTTCTCCGTGTCATGCTGTTGGTTTGTGTACTGATTTGGACTGCCTTATCGTGACTGTGACCTGCTGTATCCCTGACTTCTGGACCGTATGACTGACTACTCTTCTGCCTGCTCCTTTACCAATACATGCTTCTGCAACAAACAAGCCTGTGTCTGCTTCTTTGGCTCTGTTTGGGATCGCCTGCTTCTTTTGCTATCTCCCTACGCTCCCGTGCCACTCTGCTATTGGGAAAGCAAGGGCTATCCTCCCCTGCTGACCTGACAGGGCATGTCCGGGGGCATGGGGGGAGGTGTTCCGGGGAAGGGGGAAGCGTGGCTGGGGGCGTGGGGGAGGCGTGTCGGGGCGGGGGAGCGGCGGATCCGCTCGGGCTGGGCTGCTCGCCCTACACAAGCACCTTCGCTTTAGCGGCGACCAAACAGGCTCCGCTAAAGCGAGTAGCCCCATTGCGGGGCTGCTTCCCTTACTCAGGGGAAGGGGACGAATGTCCCCTTCTTCCGAGGAGCCTCTTGCGGTAGCGTGGGAGGTGCTGGATCTGGCAGGAGCCCTCTGTGGAGTCACCGGATCCTGCAGCTCCAGGCAGCTCAGGATTGGGCTGCCCATGTCCCTGATTATTATGGTCTGTCTCTTCCTCCTGCTGCCACATCCTGTTGGCTTCTCTTGCCAATCCATAGGAATGTTATCAGGAGCCAAAGAAAATCTAAAGCGTGTAGTTTGAAGACAAGAGGAAGGATGCCATTCTATGGCCCAAGGCTGAAGTAACTCTTGCAGCTTTCACTGAGTGGCTGTGAAAGCCACATGCTGAAGAGCACATCAGGCCTGAAAAAGGATGCTAGGACCTTGGCGTGCACCACTGTTGCTGAGACGCATCCCTTCTCAACCCTGAACTATCCCTGGCTTGGCCCACTCACCACCCCAATTTTCCTCTGAATTGCCCCATAACTGCCCCTGCCACAAACTTAGCTGCTCCAGCATGAGCAAGGTGGGCCCCTGGTGCATGAGTGGGGACTCCAACCATTTGCAGTCACAATCCCACAGTGCAGTACAGTGTTGCAGTTTTTACAACATGTGCCCCCAGACTTATGTCAGCGGATCACAAGATTTGCTGCCAGTGGCGCTCAATAGGATTGGGCGACAGATTATACCATTTTATATACATGTATATCAAATTCAAGTTGAGATAGAGCTCAATTCTATCCAATTTTCCAGTGCCGGTGCAGCTGTGCTAATGGGGCGTGCACTGCATCCTGTGGTGGGCAGGAAGTCACAGAGGCCTCCTTAAGGTATGGGAACATTCATTCCCTTGGGGCTGCACTGTGGCTGCACCGGTGCTGAAAAGTTGGATAGGATTGGGCCCTTAATCTGTTGATTGTTTTAATTTAGGCAGCTATCAATTATAAGATTTCATAAGTTCTCATAACGCCAGCCCACATTGTGTGTCACCTCTCAGATATTGTCAACTACCAAATACAGTAAAAAAAATTAAATGAAATTACATGGCAATGATCAAATATTGAAATTAAATACCATTAAATGTCAAAAGCCAGTATGAAGTATGTGCTGAATATTCAATAAATACCTGGTGAACACTTATCCATTCCTAGAACAGAATTTTGAGAAGTAGGGTAATTTCAGCTCTGCTATTAATCTTCAGCTTGCTATTATTTATTATTAGGGAAATGTTTGTCGATTTTAAAGGGCAATGAGGTGCAGGTGGAGAGAGGCAGAGCACCGGTCTCCATCACCATTTCCCATCATCTCCAAATTTAGTCCTTCACTCATCACCCCTCTCCTCCAGCATTCCTACTGAGCTCTTCATCTAGTCCAACTCTCAGCTGCTCCTTCCTCTCCCAAAACTATGTCCCAATGTTTCTGATACATTGCCTTTTCCCCAACTGAAGGATCCTTTTCCTGAAGGATATTTTCTTGGTCACACCCCACTGTGATGGACTTCTCAGAACAGGTTTTTATATGTGCTGATCCTTTCAAACTTTTCTTCTCCCTTTTGTATTTTATGTCTTTGTAACAGCTGCTTTGCAAAGCACTGCCCCCCACTCACTGTTCCTCAGCACTTCCACACACTCATCATGCACCCCCCCGACACACACTCATCATTATTGATTTTACTAGTCATATATCGATTCTTCTGGTTGTGCATTTCACATCTTCTCCCCTGGTCTCACACTTCGTTTGAGTGTCCCTACTCAAAAATCACTTAAAAGTAGGGACACTCCTACTTTCCCCTAGGGGCTGGGGATAAGAATAGGCCCTCAGCTTGTCTGTACTTGTCATAAGAGGCGACTAAACAGCCACCGGGTAGATGGGACTCCTTAGCCTGGGAAGGCAGCTCATCTGAGAGAAGGAAAACTCTGATCCCAAACCTCCACTGCCTTGTGGCTACATCCAGTTATGGAAAAGGCTTCAGGAGTCAACCTCAAGGCAAAACCCAGAGCCAGAGGCCCTGAGGCAGTTCACGGCTGAACACAGTCACGTTCTGGCATCTCCTGCGACGCCGCTGGAACCAACTGTATTGGCTTCTGCCTTTCCATTGGACCATTTCAGCAATGTGGAGAGGGGGGATTTGCTGCATGGGAAACAGTCTATCCTCCATATCTACTTTACCCAGGCTTCGCGCACTGGAGAGGACACTCTGTTCCAGAACCACCATTCAGAACGTGATACCATAGTCTTCCGAGACTGAAGGATGCCAACTCCTTGCAGAGATCATACTCTGAGTATTCTTTAAAATGCCTCCCCCCTTTGTTTTAATCTTGTACCATTAATCACAGCTAACCATTTTCCTTGTTAGCATCCCATTGGATCTAAAATTATCTTTCACCTTTCTCATGTTCACAATATTTTATACAGATATCTGACTGGGCAAGGGCAAACAACAAAAGATAATATATCGGAATCATGTTAACTATATCACATAATCCAATTTATTGAATCTTTCCCTTCCCAAATGATCCTGGCATTTTCAGCCTTGTCAAAGAAGTCTTATATGCCATTTATGAAGTACTGAACAGTTATTAAGAACATCAGCTCCAACACTCCCAATGTGCTTGGAAAAACATTGAAAACCAAAGTAACAAACAAGGAGACGTGCATGAAATAAGTACATTGAGATGACATGCTAACAGAAGGAGCTAACGGGAAAGAAAAAAATGAAGGCAAAACTGAGTTTCAAGCTCTTTAGCCTTCCCAAAATACGGTTGCAACCACAGATTGTGATAGTTACTGGCACAGAGCCAGAAATTCCAAATACAGCCCTGAGTGCTACATGTCAGAGATCCAGCACCTTTTTTGTTCTCAGTCTAGAAGGGGATGCTTCTTTGGAAGTGTTCTGCATTCACACTACCTTTGTTGGATCAGGGCACTTAAAAACAGAACTGGACAAGAAAACCACACTTGTCACTATAAGGCCCTGTGTTGAGTTGCCCCTTCCTCCTCCCTGATGTCCAGTACCACTTCGTAGAACACAACCCTCTTCCCCACCATGTTATGCTATGCAGCTGCATTGCTAGAATGCGCACTACATACCGGGGGGGGGGGTTGACTTACCATAGGCCGCCTGGATGTCAGTGGGTCTCTTTTGGCCAACACCAGCAAAAGAGCTGGCATAAGAGCTAGTATAAGTCTGAATGGTGGGGCTCGTCAGGGCAGGAAATCAGGAATAGGATCCCAGTTTGCTCTGCTGCTGCTGAAGTCCACCCCCATTAATGCATTTGCCCAGCTTGTAATGCTCAGCTGTATCCCAGACTGAGCATAATCTCTCATCCCCACCCCTGGAATACTTCTCTGCTTTAGATAATAATCTAAACAAAAAAGCAATTCCCTGGTATATGCAAATAGTGTATTTCGCAAAACTGTTGGTCACTACTAGTTTGTGTTCGCAAGTCTTAAGAACACATACTAAGCATTATGGAAACTTGCATTTGCCACATATTAAACAAGAGGCTGTGCATCTATGTTCAGTACTGAGTAGTCACAGCCACACTTGATGGGCTGCAGTCCAGATTTTCAGTATATAGGTATATATTTCCAGTACATGAGCCCTATGAAGCTGGGGGGGGGGAAGATGAGTCACATCCGAGCCCCATCTCCTTCAGCATATACCAATACAGCAGCCACTACTCCCTCCTTACACATTTCTTGTATCTGGGTTGGCAACTGGGCCGATTTGAGGGCCAAGAGGGCCAACTCAAGGGGGCCGATTTAGCCCTGCGGCACCCTTCATAAGGTGTGGTTTTCCGGCAAATGACTGCCCTGCTGAAGCTCTTTCTGCTGTAGAGGAAAATACAGCCTTATAATCCTGCAATTGGAATATCTCTATGCATTTTCAAGAGAACATTGGTGTTTTTTCCCCAGTTTCTTCTCCCATCTGTTGTTTCTTTCAATGCTACTGCAGCCATTAGGGACATAAACTCATCTGCCAGATTTCAAGACATCTTTCTTGCCACAAATGATTGCATAGGCAACATGTCTGAAAGCTGTCAGACTTAATATTCTTCCGCAGGGACAAAGAGAAAAAGAGCTCCACTTTTGTTTTAAACAAATATTCCGACCACAATAAAAGGAAGGGAGTGGTGGAATATATTCCAGATGAATAGTTTTTTTAGCATAAGTGCTCATTTGGGCAGATGACTTATAATTAAAAACAAAAGACATTGTCTAAATGTTCAGATGAAGCTCAATTCTCAATATGTGCAACTAAGAAAACGGATGCATATTTGCAAAGAGGCAGTATATTACGCCATCATCACAATAAGAGGATTCTCCTTTTTTTTTTTTTTAGTTCTCCATGGAGCACGTACAAGCTGTCCATGCCCTCTCAATCATGTATCAGGCACTCGAAAGAATGCAATGCAAGTGCGCTCACAGCTGCTCGAATGAACAGGATTTGTCCCACTGAGTTCACCGGCAAGATGATGATGATGATGATGATGATGATGATGATGATAATAATAATAATAATAATAATAATAATAATAATAATAATACAGGTATTTATATACCGCCTTTCTTGGTCTTTATTTAAGACTTTATTCAAGGCGGTTTACATAGGCAGGCTTATTTAAATCCCCATAGGGATTTTTATAATTGAAAGAAGGTTCTATCTTTCAAGAACCACAACATTCAGATGTTTCATTCTGATCTGGTTTCACATTCTGGCCTCCATCCTCCCACACTCAGAGCAGATGGAATAGCTCAGCTTCAGCTTGTCAGCTGCTTCAAGATCGCATGGTGCGGGTGGCCTTGAACTAGCGACCTTGTGGATGTTATCTTCAGGCAAATGGAGGCTCTACCCTCTAGACCAGACCTCCACCATCACCATGATGGTGGTGATGATGATAGTTTAATAATCTGATCATGGCAATACTGTCTAATTGCCCATTACATGAGAAGGAAGACATGCACACATGTCCGTCCATCCCCCCAATTCACTGTGTGTCTGTGCTGCTTTCTTGAAAAGCAGGACTGACCCAAGACCTTCTAGCAACTGTGGCATGCTGCCCTCTTTCACCCTATAGCGACCAGATACCACCTCCACCATTCCTTCTCCTCCTGCTTCCTAAATCCCAAAAGGAAGAGGGTAATGGAGTGAAAGAGGAAGCACGGGGGAGAGGAGAGTGGCAGGCTACAGTGCCACCACTCTCCTCTCCAGTACATTTTCTCTTCTATTTCACTCCCCAATTCCATTTCAGATTCAGGGAGCAGGAAGAGGACCAGAGGCTGGCAGGGATTGCAGGGTGGTGGGTGTCCCTATCTGCAATCAATCTGCTGAAGTGACTGCCTTATGACACAATCCTAACAGCATCAGGGGCTGGCGCAGAAACTGCTGTGCCAGCTTCGGCTGTCGCAAAAGCACCATAAAGTGCTTCACAACGACCTGGAACGCTGGCAAGATGGCCTGCAGCATCTCACTGGTGCCAGACCTAGAGGTGACACATGCCGGGGCAGGTAGGAGCTGCTCCAAGCAACACGGGGGCAGGGGAAGGGTGAGAAGGGGGTGCAATGGGGTGAGGGAGAGTGAGGGACAGGTGGAGGTGACGGGAGGTGACGGGATCAGCAGTGCTGGCACACGCCAAATCCTATCCCCCTTCCCTGGCCTGAAAACCTGACACGAGGCAACTCAGACTTGTGCTGGCTATTTAGCAGGCACAGATCTGAGTTGCCCCATTGAGCAGGCTGGGGCTTTACCTGGAGTAAGGGGACAGATGTCCCCTCATCTTAAGACTCCAGCCTGCTCTGTATGTGCATAGGGTGCAGCATAGGATTGGGCTGTCAGTCAGGCTCTTGGATGGACCAGCCCTGTGGAAAAAGAGCCTTCAGTTTTGCTGTGATTTTGCTTTGCGTGAAATCTGGTGACAGTGCCAAGATGGTCCTAATCTTCCCTTGATAAGTTCTGCCCATCTCATAGAAAATTTGTCATCTCAGAAGAGAAACTCCCCAAATTAGTTTCAAAGTATGCTTTAGCTGGAATGAAAGGAATTGTCCTAGTTTAGCCTTCCTAAGAATGAGCAGAGTCAGCACTATGGCGCTTTTTTGAAATCTAATCTTCCTGTCTGGATTGATCACTTCAAGCCATTCCCTCCTCTTGACTTATCACCATGGCCTCCTTTCCATCAAAATGATTAAAGGTCAACAACTGTGGTAATGAAGTGCTGAAGGGATGTTGGGCAAAAAGCGATAGCGTTACACAAAGAGACGTGTCAATGTTATCATACAAAAGCAGCTATTCAATTAATGACATTTTACGTCTAGCTGTGGCCTCTCTAATTAAAAAGCTGGTCTCTGTCAATTGCAAGATAATCCTCAGAGACCGGAGAAGTTTCTTTCAGTAGCATCCAGTGTGGGGATGTGGCAGATCGGAATTGGCCATCACTGCTGAGAGGAGAATGAAGAGAGGCATCACTGACCTATTTGCCATACCTGTTGGTCAACCAGTGCCTGCATGATGCTCTCGCCCTTTCAGTCACCACTCAGCACCAGCAGCATACCTACCCGTTGCACCACCACAGCCAACACTGGTGGTTTCTTTCTCCCATGCATTCCCTAGAGTTCAGAGCTCTTTCTGACTCCATTATCTTAGAGACAAACCACCTGTTTTGGCTCATCATGAGGTTGTCATCTCAGGCAGTAGATTGGCAAAGGGCACCCACCATTCCACCCACCAGCTCACCTCCCTTCACTCTGTGGATTGGAAGGGGAAAGGGGAATCGAGCAGAAGAGGAAATGTGAAGGTGAGGGGAATGGCAGGCTAGAACATTGGGCTGCTCCACCCTCTCTTCCTTTTCCAGTCCAGGAAATGGAATTTGCAGAGACTGGCATTTTGGCAAGTAAGTGAGGGGTAACATCTGACCAGTGGCATCACTAGGGTTGGTGTCATCCATTGTGGGGTGGGGCGATGGCGGTGATGGGAACAGGTAGAATGAGGGAAGAGATAGCAGCAACCAGGAAGGTCTGTGGAGCCCAGGTGTACTGCACTTCCCAATGTGGAGCTAGATAGAGCTGGCCACCTAGAGCCCAGGTCTACCTGCCCAGTAGGACTTGGCCTCTTGGTTGACCTGGCCAGAAAATTTCCAGCTCCCCTCTTTTGGTGTCACCTCCCATGGTGTTTTCTGATCTGCACCCCGAGTGATGCTGCTGCATCTGGCATCAGGAGGTCTTGGGCTGGCCCTGAAACCTACACATTATTGGGAACACATAATCAGTGCTTTATTTTAGTGTAGATAGCAGCCAGGGAGGGAGGGTTCTAGACTGGGATATAAGTAGGTGTCGAAGGTTAAGCACCACCTCCTACACCATGATTCTGAGCTAGATTTTCCCCTCATTCGAAGCTGGTAATACAGTAAAACAAATACGCAGTGCTCCCTTTTATTAAGTAATAGTTTGACCTTTCACTTCTCTTTCCCTCCTTAGAAACGGAGTCTTTGAAGACCCACACACAAGCCTGTTTTGCATTGATCCATGCAAAATGAGCAAGCATCAGAAAGAAGCATCATTACTAAATGAATCACAGAAAAGCAGCACATTTCTGGGATATTCAGAAGCTACCTGGCAATGAACAGCAGTAAAAAGAATACTAAATCAAGCTGAGAACATTCTTTTAGGACATCAATTACTTTTTCAGTTGCAATTAGCGTTCATTAAGCATATGTGCTAATGGGAACCTGGCATCACCTGATTTGCTAAACTACATTCTCTGCTAATTGACGGCACTGAAAGGACACAATTTTTTTGTTTTACTGTGCGTTTGTGTTGTGTTAGATGTTGCTAATGAATGACATTAGCCACTTGGCTCCCTTCTCCATTCCAAATAAATAAATTCATTACTGTTATCACCTTATGAACAGTCTGCTGTGCGATGATAGGCTGAAGATTCAGAAAGACTAGTGAAATACTAGTGAATCCTGCTGTTGTCTGCAAACAAGTTATGTTCTCAAGGAGAGAAACTCCCCATCACTGGGCTCCCAACACTGTACTCATGGGAGGCATCTCTCCTCAAATACAGCACTTGTCACTGCGAACCAGCTCTGTATTCAAGTTGGACATGGAGGCAACATTTTGGAGCATGTCGGTGTGGGGTGAGACTTGCCACCCATTTCCCCCCATTTGTGTGTTTTTTATCTATGGATTTACTGCTGTCTAAAAAGAGCTACTGATTTTGCTACAAAGCGCACACATTGTTGTGTTGCTAGGGCTATTTGTTCCAAAATAGGGAGGTCATTCTGAGGAAGCAAGGTGAGCAGGAAGGTGAAGTCTCAAAAGGATTCTGGGAAGGAGGTAGGACATGACCTGAACAAAGTACTGAACATTCCTTCCAAGGGCAGGGTGGTGGGTCAAAGAATAGAGGTCCTGAGGAAGAATATATAGGCCTACTCATCTTACCCCAATATTACCCCTCCTCTTCCCTCTGCCACCCCATTTGGTGTTAGTGCCCTACATCAGTTAAGTGACCTCACAAAACTGGGGGAGCCAGAAGGTTCATTTAGACAAGCCTGCTTGGGAAACAATTATAGTAAGCAGTTTACCTAGGAAAAGCAGTGTACAATGGGCCCTCCTAACCTGCAGGGGTTTGGTTCCAAACCCCCCTTCCCCCTGTAGATGAGCAATTCTGCTATAAGGGACCCACTCCTGAAGCTCACGCAGTTCCTTACCTGGAGCCTCTCAAGGCCTCTCCTGGGTTGTGCCGGGCATAGGCCTCTATAGGCCTCGGAAGTTGTCTCTGAAAATTGGATGTAGCTTCTGGAGGTTTCTGTGGGCCCACAGAGGCCAATAGAGTGGGTTGTTGGCCCGGAGTTACCTAGAGAGGTTGCACAGAGCGCCAGGTGGCAGACAGGTGAGTGGCAGCATGGGGGGAGGCGAGGGGGAGGCATCCTGGGGTGGGGGAAGATGTGGCAGGGGAGGGAGGGGATGGGACTGGCAGAGCTTAGCTCCGCCGGTTCCAGAGCCCCACTCAGGCCTCCTGGCCCGACACGGGAGTTCTTTACCCTGCGCTGGCTAAATAGTGCCAGCGCAGAATTGAGTAGTCCCATTGCAGGACTGTTTTCCTTACTTGGGGGAAGGTGACAAATGCCCCCTTCCCCTGAGGAGCTGCTGGCAGCTGCCCAAACACCTATAGGATGCCGCAGCATGCCAGGCAGCTCAGGATTGGGCTGTAAATCCGCAGATAAAGAACTCACAGATGTGACGGGTCCACTGTATAGCAGTCTACAGCCATGAATAGCAGCTGAGTCTCATATATACTGATTCTATGGAAACAAGTCTCATCTACTCTTTACAGGGGTAAACAGATCTGAAAAAAGGTGATATTTCCTAGAGAGGACTGAGGTGATTGTCCAGCTTATATCATGCAGGCAGTAAATATTTAAGAAACGTTCCAAATGAAAACGTTGATAACCTCTGAAAAGCTTGTTAGGGAGAGTTTGACCTTTACCTCTTCTATCTTAAGGACCTTATCACCGCACGAGCAGAAAGCAGTCCCCACCCTTAATAGTCTGATTGTATTTATCTTATGCATTCAACAGAGAAAGGGAAAAGGGCAGTGATTGTGGGATCCCACCAAAAGAGATGCTAGATTTTACATGCACCACAGTGAGAGACCTACCCCCAAAAGTTATGAAGCCTAGGAGGAAAGAGAAATGTTGGAGACTCTAAAACAGGGGTCTTCAAACCCTGGCCTGGGGGCCAGATGCAGCCTGCGGCAAGCCTCTATCCGGCCTGCAGCCAGCCTTTAGTCCCCTGAAAGCCTCTGGCCCACTTAGCCAAACGTGACTAGAACTATGCTCTGGTTGCTTCTGGAGGGTGTTCAAGGGCCAGAGAGGTTGAACGAATGAGCCCATTCATTCATTTATTCACTCATCTAAGTTCTAATTTATTTAAAAAAAATTTATATTTAAATTTTATTTTCCGACCCTCAACACTGTGCCAGATATTTGATGCGACCCTCTGGCCAAAAAGTTTGGAGACCCCTGCTCTAAAACAAAGTATGCTCAAAACTAACAAATGTAGAAACTGTAAGCCAAATCAATTAGCAAGGAAAATTCCTACTTCGACTTCGGCGACCACTCTTTGCATAAAAGTGCCTACGCTACAAAAGGAAGAGGCTGTAGTTGTTATGGGGAGAAAGAAAAATGTTGCAATGTATGAAAACTGAATCTAAAGGTGCCAACCGAGACCAAGCTCTGGTACATTAAGTAGGCCAAAACCGGAGGTGTGACAATTTGGAATAAAGACAAAAATGGAGTCCTACTCCTCAAAAAGGTGGAGGCAGCAAATTAAAATAGCGCTTTACCAGTTGGGCTCTGATACAGACTTGCTTACGGAGCAACTACTGACACTCTTGTAGCTTATGGATGTGTTTATTAACGTTGCACCCAGCACTGGAATGTGCAACCTTTGCAGTACATGCACTTGAGAAAGTACAAATTTGAGGTATGTTTACTGCTACAGTAAAATCTAAAAATACAGAGTGTGTTGCAGCCGTAGCTGAAGGGAATTCAGAACTACTGTGAGGCTGTGAAACAGCTGCTGATCTGAACGCCTGAACAGCTATCCGTAAGCAAACACACTGCAGTGCATCTCTGCAGAAGAATGGTGTGGGGTGAATGGGACTGAAGGCAGCCTTAGAGTCTTTGAAATAAATGTGTTAGAGGTTGCATAAAAGATGTGTAATCCAAAGCTGCCACTTTCCCCACTATGGATTTCCGGAGATATGATAAAGTAACATGAAAAGTGCATCCCATTGTTTTCTTGTTGTACAATTGTTGAAGTCAGTACTTGGCCCAGCCAAAATCAGTGAGGTTTGCTTCTAAGTTAATATGTTTAGCCTCAAGACCTTATTGTAAAATATGGAATGGTTTCTATGTGGGGAAAATTATAATTCACATGCTGAGTTCATCCACATCCTGAGGTCACACCGCCCCTTCCCCCTCTTAACTTTTTTTTAAGTGCTATTTTGTTTCTAGAGTTCCCTCTGGTGGGGAAGTTCATTGCCATCAGAACTAGACCTGTGCTTTGTAACCCATGTGGTGAGCTACCTACAGCTATGGGTCAAGTTTCCCAAGGTTGTAATTTCCCCTCATATAGTAGAACCGTGATTTTCAGTTGGTGTGCTGTGACACAGTGGTGCGCTGTGAAAGGTCTGCCGGTGTGCCACAGAAGTTTGGAGCACAGCACTTGAAAAATTGCTGAAAAACTCTTTTGGGTTCTGTGGCTCTGTTTTTGGCTTTTAAGGATAGATAGCTGTACTGAAAGAGAGCCGCAGAACCTGGAAAAGTCTCCCAGAAGATGGCAGTGACATCACAACGGCAAAAATCAGTGCTCCATGGTGAGGCAGCTCTTTGTTTGTCCCTTGAGAAGCACTTCCAAGGAGATCCATCCACTTGACTTCCAAGAAGACTTGACCTGGGTAACAGTCCCAGCACAGCCCAAGCTCTTCAGTTGCTTGAGGTGGGGTGTCTCCTGGCCACACGTAGAGTTTAATGACAAGCTCTTGCATTTCCAAATTTACTGTTTCATTCCTGGTGGCCTTGAAGAGTCAGCTCTTGTAATTATTAGCTCCATTGCTTGCCTAGATGTATCCCCATTTGCTGGTCCTGGGGGCTTGTGTCTCCTGCATTCCACCTTGCTGGCTCTCTAAGGTTACTTAAAACCCAGCATCATGTCAGCTACACATCTGACATCAGCTGAAATTGCTGCTGCCCTGGAACACAACTGAATGACCATGTATGACTTGGGTCTGTTCTCCAAGGTTTGGGAGAAAACCAAAACAAACTCTGCTCATTATACAAGGATTCATCCAGAGTGGTGTAGTGATAAATTTTAAAGTGCAGGAGCTTGTCATGACACCTGCCCTTTGAAAAAAAAAAATCAAATTTAAATGTCATCATTAGAATGCTTTCTTTTCTTGCCCCTTATTTCTACTTTGAAACTTTTTGCACTTCATTTAAAGGTCAGGCTCATTTCATCCCTAACTCTTGGAGTGGACTACAATCATTTTTAGAATAAATGTATAAAAATTGAAAAATGAGATTTAAAAAGTATTTAGAAAATTTAAAATACTTGTACCTGTTCAGGATAATCAACCAGTCCTGAATCTCTTGTTTCTGGGCAGGCTGATTGAGTGGGGTGTAATCATCAGCTCCAGAGGACCCTGAATGGAATGGATTATCTGAATCCCTTTCAGGCTGGGCTTTGGGACAGAAATGGCCTTGGCTGCCCTGGTGAATGATCTATGTCAGGGACCAGATTTTGGACCTCTGCTGGACCTCAGTGGTATGACACTGTTGACCATGGTGTCCTTCTGGGGCAGTTGGGGCTTAGAGCACTGCTTAGGAATGGTTCCAATCCTTCCTGTTGACCAATCTCAGGAAATGCTATTGGGGGTCACTTATTTGGAACCCAGGTCTTTGACTTGTGAGGTTCTATTGTGTCTCCTATGTTGTTTAACTTCTACATGAAATCACTGGAAGATGTCATCTGAGGCTTTGGAGTTCAGTGTCACCAATATGCTAAAGACACCCAGCTCTATCTTCTTTTTCATCAAATTCTGGAGAGGCTGTTGAGGTCCTGGAAGTTAATAAATATGTTACCCGGGGCACAATCCTCACCAGGTATACTCAGAAGTAAGTCCTATTTTGTTCAATGGGGTTTACTCTCAGGAAAGTGTAGTTAGGATTGCAGCCCTGGTGGTTGTCTGCTCACAAGTAAGTCCTACTATGTTCAGTACAGGTAAATTTGCTTACTCTCCGATAAATTTGCATAGAATTATAGCCTTAGTAGAACACAGCATTTCTTAGGCAGTCCTCACAAAAGATGATTGTCTAGATCAGTGAGTCAGCTTTGGGTCCAGGACTAACCAGGGAGTTATGAGCCAATTTTTAGTGATTTGCGAAACTAACAGGGCAGATTAGGATGTGCATCAAGGATTAGACAAGCTGTTACTTGGGGAAGAGCACTGCTGCCCAATCACCATTATAGTCATACCCCTTGGCATTTATTAATCAGGTAGCAGTCTCTAAAGCCTCTAAAAAAATTTGAGAGCCACTGGCCTAGATATTAACATATACCCTTAGGCAAATTTCTCATTTTGCCTCTTGCTGAGCCTGATGCTGCTTCTTCACTAGTGTTTCAAAGGCACCACCAGAGCACTCTTACTGATATCACCACTCCTGCTGTAGGAAATGTCCTGGCTCTTCCATCTCCCCCTTTTCCATAAGTCTGCTCATTTGTATGTAGGCAACTGGTATTAATTTTTGCCAAAGGAAAGGGCGCATTTTCTATTTCTTCAAAATTCTCTGGCGTTCTCCACATGAGAGACATTCATGTCCTGTACTTTTTGCCTCCAGCTGGTCAAACAAGAGGAGCTTGAGCGATAAAAGAGTAAAAGTATTAAGGGGGGGGAAGTGTTTTTTTATTATTGTAAAGGAAACAAAAACTCGACTGATTTCTTCTGAGAGAAGAGTCTTTATTGAAGAATGGCTCTCTGATGGTGTCCTGCCTGTGTCTTTGTTAGTGAATGAAAGGAACTGTGTGCGGCCATCCATGTGTGAAATCTCTCACACCTGTGCCAGAAAAAAAGAAAGCAGTTGGATCTTTCTCAAATGTAGCACTGATGTACATTTAAAAACCGTAGTTTCGTCGCTGTGACTTTTGTTTGCTTTTAATGATGATCAGTTGTATTGGTTTTAAAGAATTTATCTGAAGGAAACTCAAATTTCAGTTTCTTTCCAGAATGTGTTGGGGACTATTGTCTGGACTATCCAGGGAATATTCTTTCTAGCTACAATATCCTCATGTGCCTAATTATGCTCACCCCACCAGTCAGCAGAGCTGACTTTATATTATTTAAGATGTTCTCTTATCTCACACTACTGACATCTCTCAAGGAGAGAGATGGGCAAGAGGTCACGTAGACAGAGCCAAGATAGTGTAGTAGTTGCCTGAGATCTGAACAGATCTGGGCAGAGGAAGTGCCTATGGGAGCTTTCCTCCTGTGACTATTTTGGAGGGAGCAATTTTCACTTGGACTCCAGAATTGAAGAAAGGGGTTAACATACCCCGCATCCATGCTGTGGTCCCAATCCTTTTCAGCCCTCCCCCAGCTACCATTGAAGTTTACAGCAAAAAATGGAATCTCTAATGACATTGGTTGTGGATCTGGTTTGACCCTCAGAGTGAACCTCCCTATTTGCCTCACTTTGGGTAAAATTCAGCAGCAGCTCCTTTGTTTTCTGCATTTTTATCAGGAAGAGGCTTCATGTGCATTTTTAACAGATTCACGAGAGGGAAAAAGTCATCAGGTAAAACTTTCCCAGCAAGAGAGATATGGTGGCAGAAAGCTGAACCTGTGGATTTTTCGTCTATCATACAATTGTTAAAAGCACAGAAGCCCAGGTCACAAAGTCACCTGTGTAGAAATGAACACATGAGGGAGGTAGGACTGCATCTACCCCTTCCCCAACCTCTTTATGTTCATCTGAGTGTGCAAATAGAGCCTATGCATGTTTAGGGCCTCTCTGTATATATTGGTTTTTACATGGAGGTAGGTGTGAGATCAGAGTTATGACCTCAGATCATTAAAGATCCAGGGAACTTTTTAATGATCTGGAGGGAAGTTCCAGAAACCCCCAAGAGACACTGCACTCATTTTAAATAGTGGCTTCCCTCAAAGTCCTACCAATGTTTTTAATCTGAAAAGGATCCTTCAAAATAACTTCATCAAGGCAAAATGCAGTGGCAATTAAAGACCAAGCAAACATAAAACGTTTGCACGGATGGGATTGTAAAATGCATCAGTAGTTTTCAGCACATTGCAATGTTTTCATGCCATACTGCAATGCAAGAAAATGGAATGAATCTACAGAAGAAATGCATAGCCCTTTTATTGATATCTGCATATCCCCCAAACCTAATTCCCCAATGACAGACCTTCTTACAAACATTATGTTGAAACTGGAAAATGCTTACATTAGATCTGTGATTTTCAAGCTTTTTCATAGCCTGGTACACTGACAAGGCACTAAAATTGTCAAGGCATACCATCAGTTTTTTTTACAATTAACAAGGCACACCATGCTACCGGCGGGAGGGGGGCTCACATCCCCAAAGGCCCTACTAACAAATGACCATTCCCAAACTCTTGCAACACACCTATAGACCATTCACCACACACGAATGTGCAGTAGCACATTGGCTGAAAATTACTGTATTAGACTCATGTACCCAATAGATGGTCATACTTTCTTTCTGATTTGGAACAAGTTCTGGTAATAGAATGTTTGTAATTTTATTCATAACAGATTAAGGACTTGAGAAGCTTTCATTGATTAACCTAAAAGCGGAATGTCACACTTTTTAAATTTTCTCGGTATGGTGCTGTCGGCTACGGGTATAATTTTAAATCATCATTCACTGTTGCAGTTCATCATAGTCTTGTTTAATTTATTTTCAATTAGGCTATTAGATAATTAAATTCCACCAGAACTATTGGATTATGTCATAGTGCAATAAATGGAAAAGGATTATGTTGCTTTACTTGTGGATAAGAAGGAGAATATATGTATAAATCTTAACATTATTTTGAAAACGATTTCAAGCATGTGGGTAGAGAAACCTGATGCCATTTATGCATTCAGGCACATAATTTAGTTAGGAATATTGAGTCTGGATCACACATACTTGTTCAACGCAATGTCTAC
Organism: Tiliqua scincoides; assembly: GCF_035046505.1. Classification (NCBI taxonomy): domain Eukaryota; kingdom Metazoa; phylum Chordata; class Lepidosauria; order Squamata; family Scincidae; genus Tiliqua; species Tiliqua scincoides. The sequence goes on along the minus strand of NC_089825.1, from coordinate 66,603,726 downwards.
ATCATCAAGTAATATAATGCTACCAACAGAACTTGCATATCACACAATTCTTTTCAATGGAGTCAGTTCATACATTCAGCTGCCATTCATCAAGTACAAAGACATCAAGCAATGCACATGCCTGTGTGAAACAACCCAAGATCACTGGTGTACCTAGAGGGGGGCAAATGGGGCAAATGCCCCAGGCGCTGACCCTCCAGGGTTGCCTCCTCGAGCCTCCCTCCCCCACTGCCCACCCGCTTTTTTCTTTAAAGGGAGAGAAGCCGGCACCTCTGCCGGCTTCTGCCCCTTTAAGAAAAGCCTCCTCCCGACAGAGGAAGGGCACCCAGGAGTGCTCCTGCAGAGGTAGCAAGAAGCTGCCTCTCTGGCAGCAACTCAGCGCTGGACTGGGCCGCCCCTCACCTCCTCCTTTATAGGAGGAGAGGGCAGGGGCACCCTAGATCATCAGCGTGACTCCTGTTGCACTAACGCTCTGGCCTGAGCACCCCTGCCCTCTCGCTGCCTCCGGAGAGGCCTCTGGAGGTGAGAGGGTGGCCAACAGCATCAGCACTGATGTCCTGGCCTGGGCGCCCCTGCCCTCTCGCTGCCTCTGGAGAGGCCTCTGGAAGTGAGAGGGTGGCTGCTAGGCTTCCCAGGCCCCGATGGAGGCTTCTGCGCCGCTTGTAAGCAGCATGGATGAGGTCTCCTTTGGAGCAGTCTGGGGCTGCTGGAAGCAGTGCCCCAGACAGGTGGGCTTCCAGCAACCCCAAACTGCTCAGCTGCATCCTTCGTTCTCCCTTTTTTCTAAAGGGGGAACAGAGGAGGTAGCTGCATGGAAGTCATTGCGGTGACGATTTCACCGCAATTACTTCTGGGTCACAGGTGGGGGGGAAGGGTAGGGGGCAAGGGGTGTGTGGGGGTGTATGGAAAACTGGGGATTGCCCCAAGCACTGGGATCCCCAGGTATGCCACTGCCCAAGATGCCTGGTAGTGGACTACTTGAACTGATGAACACTGTTCTCGAGGTGCCTTGGTGATGTGGCAGTTCCTTCTGTGGTGGCTGATCAGTGGTGACCATTTCACACATGCTAATATCACTTGATGTTGCAATCATCAAGTGATGAACCACCACATGGGAGGCAGCCCTTGACTCAGAGACCCTCCACCACTCATTTTGTGGTCTGTTTTATCCCATTGACACTGGTGTAGGGGGTAAAAAATGGAAGAGTTATTTTGTGTGATTTGCCACTTTTTCATCTCTTTTACTATCAGCCCAATCCCAGTTACTTGCTCAGCCAGTGTGCAGTGGGTTTTACAACAGCTGTTTTGTTGTTGTAAAATGGTTGTTGATGGCACAGTGAGCTTCTGGTGGCCATTTTGCAAGCGTTGCCACAAGAGGCAGTGGTGCCATAACCTGACCAGTAAGCCAGAAGTGGGGGAGGAACGTGGGCAGAATGGGGCAGGGAGGGGAAGGAATGGGGGAGTGTTGGGGAGAGAGGTGGAATGGTGGGCAGAACTGTGTGGATATCTGCAGAGGTGACTTTTGCCAATATCCTTGTTCCATTTTAGCTCTGTTTCCTCTCTCTTACTCACGTTGCACTTGTCCCTGCAAACTAGCTGGCGCAGATCTAAGGTAACCTGTTGGGCTAATGGAAGTTTACCCAGGCAGGGAACATTTGTTTCCTTACCTGGAGGAGACTTCCATGACTGCCCCCACCTGCAGGAAGTAGTGTGCACTCCAGTGGCATGGCTGCATTGGTGGGGGGATTTGTTTAGGGTTGGGTTGTTTATAATGTCAGTTTGCCTTAGAAATCTCTCCATCATTATGGCAATGCACCCATTTTCTGATAAGCAAGGCACCTGTAGCTTGCAGAATAGCAACTCCATTCCTTTTCCCAGAGCCTTGGGAATTGACGTTCCGTCTGTAGCTAGACAGGTTTTCTTCCTAGAGTGTTGCTGCCTCCGATAAGTTTGGTCATGAGGCTATATAATTTCAAGGGCAAATCACCCTCTCCAACCCAGCCTCCAATTAAAGCATTCATTCAACCCAAGCATTCTGGCCTGTGTTTTTCTAAAGCTGTACTTCATTCTCCTCAAATGTATTCCATAATTTGTTGTACGATTTAGGCTTGCCTTATCTTGTGCTTTCAGACCGAGATTACAGCTAACTGTAATCTTCCCCCTTAACTGGAATAGATAGACCAAGAAGTCCTAGACTCCCACACTTTCAGGACAATCTTAAGGAAGAAGGAACAGAACATTAAGCATGTCATCAGTTTGGTTGCACTTGGGGCACAGAAGATAGAGGAGGAATGGTGGGCCAGTGGTCAGGGTTGCTAAAGGCCAAGATTATCCTTGTATCTGCAGAGATGAAATTTGCATTGTTGTAAGGATTGAAGGCTCAGTTTCCAAGAAACAGCAATCTCTGGGTTGAAAGGTGGAGAAAAGCAAACCATTAGCCCAAGCAAAATACAACGAGACTCATTTGGGTCATGCTCACCTGGCATGCACCCAGCACCAAGCACATGTGTAAACCAATGTATCAGGCAAAAATATCTCCACCTAAAAAACAAGCAAGTCAGGGACAAGGGTTCCAGTCAGTGATCTCCCTGAAATGCTTGTTTTCTAAGTGAAGTGAGTGTAGGGCAGTGTATAAACATGCAGTGTAAAGTAGTATAGACCAAGAGCTGCTCTAACATCTCATATGATGCTTGTGCAGGCTAGGTTAAACGTAAAAAAATACATCTAAGAGAAGTAAGAGCTGTCCTTAGAGGTGGGAAAAGCCCACAAATCCATCTATCATTGCAATCATTCTTTTATTGCCTCCAAAGTACTCACATTACTCTGTCTGAGCTTGCTTTCCAGGGTTCCCTTGATACCACAGCCATTTCTTTTCATTAATACTTGCTCACCTCATCAGATGACACAGTATATCTGTCAGGAAGCCAAGAAATAGTGCAGTGAACTCACAGCGCACATTATGCACGGGCAGTTGGGAAACATTCAGAATGTCTCCAGTAACGCAGCAAGAAAAGCTGCCTATTCAGGACAGTCTGTTTCATTCAGGATCAAGCCGTGCCTAAATTCACATTCATGGGAAAAATATCAGGGCCATTTGTAATTTAGGGTGGTCTACTGTACTTATTTAACAGATTTGTGCACGTATTTTCTTAGAAAGCCAAACCAAGTGGCGCTGTTTCACGTGTGATCATTTTTCCATTTCTTCCCCTTTACTATTTAAATGCCACATACATGTCCAAATAATGGAAATTGGATTTGTTGCAGTGTGTTAGGAATGTATAGTTTTAGCTCCTCCCATCTGTGTTCCAGATTGCCATCTGTTTACTTTCTCCCATATAACATAACAGAAGCTACTAGGTATCAAGACTGAACTTTTCCCCCTTTCCTCCCTCTTGAATGTTTACCACGTGAGGAAAGTTTTTAGCCTCATGATTCACATCCATCCAATCCTAATCCCGACAGGCTATAATGATCTCTTAGGGTTTCAACTGGGTCCTCTTCATTCCCCCCACCTGGCACCCTCAACATTCCACAGCAAAACTGTCCTCAACCTTCTGTGAATCCTGAAAATGACTGGAATAGGTTCTTGTTGAGCTATTTTTGGGGAATGGGGATGGTTTATTTCTGTTCTTTTTCTTCTGATTTACAAAGAAAAATACTTTTTATGTGCCTGGGGACCTCTCTGCCCAATATTCAAAAACTACAACCTTATTTTCTAGTGATCAAGTTTCACTTCCTAGTGAGCCACCAAAATTCATTGTTAGCAAGAATACTTGAGGACCCACAACAAAATGATGCAATGTGCTTCCATCTACAGCATGGGACATGAGCCTCCTCTAATTGTCATTGATTATATGGTCCACATAGAGAGAAACTGTTCCAAGCTGCAGCAGTCACTTTAGGAACAGCCCCGTACCTCATCAGTAATGATTCTAATAATAATCCAGAATAGGATGAATTTGCTGTAGCAGCAGAGTTTAAGACCTAGGTGACCAGGAACTGACTCACCTAAAACCAGAGCTCAACAGTCTTGCACTATCTTGCTGTGGGAGGATTTCCAAGTCATTCATCCTGCTCCTAAAGAGCTTCCAATTTGTACATTGACAACAATAATTAATCACAAAAACTTTAGTAAAATAATAACTTTTTCCTTTTTTAGTTTTCGCTATGCGAGTCTCTTTGTGAACTTGCTTTTTGAAAAGCAGTATATAAAAATTCTTAATAATGTGAGATCTCTAAGAGCAAAACCATGCACCTAAGTGTATGTAAGACTGAATCGTCTGTTTATTTTAGATGTCATTTATGAAACACTGACACAAGACAAATGAACTGCACTTCAAAATAAAAATAAATGCACAGTGCACATTGGCTTCTTTGATCTCAATATAGAATGGTTCATAGTGTAAAATGATATGGAGAAAGAACAGAAGTTGGAATCTGTGATATAGTGTATATAGTGTTGTGGTTAAGAGCACGAGCTAGAAATTCTACAAGCCACATCTCAGTTTGCCCCTAAACTTCCTGAGTGATCTGAAGCAAGGTGGTGTATGTCAACCACAGTACATATGCAGGGGATTACAATGCTGGTCACCCTCAAAAAGCTATTGCAAAGGTTACTGAGGACAACTTTGGCCATTTATGAAATGTGCTATATTTTGCCAATTGTTCATGTTTTCTACTTTCATTTTTCTGAATTTGGTGCAGTTATCAAGAAGGAACTCCATTTCTCCATTTTGTTGGTCTGTGGAACTCCTTGCCACAGGATGTGGTGAAGGCATCTGGCCTGGATGCCTTTAAAAGGGGATTGGGCAAGTTTCTGGAGGAAAACTCCATTACGGGTTACAAGCCATGATGTGTATGTGCAACCTCCTGATTTTAGAAATGGGCTATGTCAGAATGCCAGATGCAAGGGAGGGCACCAGGATGAGGTCTCTTGTTATCTGGTGTGCTCCCTGGGGCATTTGGTGGGCCACTGTGAGATACAGGAAGCTGGACTAGATGGGCCTATGGCCTGATCCAGTGGGGCTGTTCTTATGTTCTTATGTTCATAGAAGACCCTTGAGCTAACACGGTAAAAAGTTTTGGAATGAAAGAGCAGAAAGGACAAATATGGATTCAGGATGCGGAAAACATATTTCATTTTCTAAGAATGAAAAAAACAAACACATTGTGCCAAAGAAAGTGGTGCCTCACACAATTGCAGCAGTGGAATTAAGTCTGTGGGAATACATTTGGGTGCAATTTCCCACTTGGACTGTTTTAATGTTCTATATGCTAAATTGCATTTACCGACTGCAAATGGCTGTAGTTACCTTGTACTTCAGTTATGCTGGGCATGCCATTAAGAATAACCAAAGTACTTACATCCTGCAATATCGTAGAAAAAGCCCTCTTAAGGCCTCTGGTTGCTGCTGTTTTTCCAGAAACAATGCCACTATTCATATGCTGGTTGGTTTGTACTTGCTGTTGGTATGGTGGCAACAAGGGGACACTGCTAACATTTGTATGCATCTTGTCTTGCCTTTGTCATTCTTCAGTAGAGTCAAACAACAGGAATAGAAATGGGTGCAAGCTGAGAGGGGAGGAAGGGAAACCAAATATAGTTAGAGATAAACTTGTGCCAAAGCAGGGAAAGCCAGTACAACCCAGTCCTCATTACCAGTCAGGCTAACAAGAGCTGTTAATCTCCTACTTATTGTCAGCCCAACCATGAAGCTAAGTGAGGGTTGCATCAGGGTAGCTGATGGAAGGGGTGGCAGTTTTGGGGTACCCTTCACCCCGAGTCTGCTGCCACCTTCTTGCACAAGCCACACGCCATATTGATCTGCTCTCTGATCACTAAACACCAGCAGAAATTGGATCATCTCCTTTCCTTTCCATCTGTCCTTGCGTAGAGTATAAAGCTGAAAGGGAACAGGTCCCTTTAAAGTCAGGATGATGTAGTGGTTCAGGAGCCAGACTTAGACCTAGATGATCCAGGTTCTTATCCCCACTCAACCATGAAACATTCTGGGTGGACCTTGGATCAGTCACTCTCTCTCAGCCTCACCTACCTCACAGGGTTGTTGTGAGGACAAAAGGAAGAGAGGAACGCTTTATACCACCCTGAGGTCCCTGGAGGAAGGACAGTATAAAAATGTGGAAAAAAATAATAATAAATGTGAAATACAGCACAAGGAAAGAGTTCCCCCCTCCCTTCACTTCATACTTGCACAGCATTTAAGTAAAGGGGCACACAGAAGGAATTAAAAAAAACAAAAAGATAACCATGCTCCAGATCACCTCTCCCCACCTACTTGGTGCTTATGAAGCATCAAGGAGGTAGGGGCAGGCAGTTCTGAGCCCTTCAGTTTACCTCCCAGGACCATGGACTGCAGACTGCCTGGCCCACATCACTTCTGCTTGACATTAGTGGAAGTGGCGCAGACTGGCCCTTTAATCTTTGCAACCATTAGTGCATTGCACCCCACCCACTGTCTGTTGTTTGCTCAGCCATTTAATGCAGGTCGGACAAGGAAAGGGGAGGAAAGTGCAGTACTTCTTCACTTGAGCTCAGTTGCCTGCTGATTCCAATCGCGGCGCTTCTTTGGACACACAGGCTGGGCAGCTGATGCTGGGAGGGGGACTCCACTCCTGTCATGCTCCACCAATGTACTTGATGAAGTGGTACAGCAGGACCCAGCAGGGAGTAGAACTCAAGGTAAGGGAAGTGTTGATTAAGCCTCCATCTTCTTCTTGCCCAAGCAGGACAAATAGGCAAGTAGAGCATGTAGGAGACAGGAGGGGTGGAAGAATCCTGTTTTGATTGCTCTCCTGGAAGGGAGTGATAGGGCAGGGTCACTCTGCTTCCTTCCATCTCCAGTGCCGCCACCATGATTGCTTGTGGGAGCAGCCCTGGAAGAAAAGGTGGGTTACCACTGCCCTGATCCTCCTCTCACTCACTCTCAACAAGCAAAAAGAAGATTGGAGCACAGGGTAAAGCAGCAGGGTATGCAGTGAGCCAGGGGGGGTGCCAAGCAGGGACAGGGTGCAAGACGCTCCTTGTTGGTTGCTGCTCAAAGTGACCACTTCAGTCTGTCTCATGACTGACCTGGCCTTGCCACCAGGACAACCAAGGTCAATTTCTCCCATATATGCTAGCAGTTGCTCTTCACCTCATATGGGAAAAATGCTGCCCTTGGCAATGTTGTTGCACGATAGAAATGCTCTTCATGTGCACAAGTACAATGTGTTACTGTAGACAGGGTCCAAAAAGATGCACTGCAGGCCAGCTCTTGCCACATGCAAGTCTTGATGTCATAATGATGAGCATTTGAATCATCATCATCTACCCCAATGTTCCAGAGGGCCAGGAAAATTCCCCTTCCCTAAATACATCTGCTCCTCAGAAAGCCCTTGAAGCAGTGGTGTCACTAGGGTTTGTGTCACCTGGTGTGGAAGGCCAGTGTGTCACCCCTATGATGGACCTCTACCCATGCAGTGAGCGAGGCAGTGCCCTGGGTGGTGGGTGTGGTGATGGACCTGCTGGTTTTTTGACTATATCTTTTGATAGAAGACAGATAATTCAACACAGTTTGTTTCATTGCGTTCTGCATGAAATTATCCATCGATTGATGTATTACATGATGGTATTATTCCTACAAACCGTGATTTTAGCAATTTTGGTCACTAGTAGTGTCACACACACACACCCCGCGCATCACCCGGTGTGACCCGCACCCTCTGCAATTCACTAGCGACGCCACTGCTTTGAAGTCAGGTGGTCTTGAATAATTAAAGGGAACAAGCCCAGTCCTGATCTGGAAATCTGAACACTGGCATACTGTATGCAAACCTCCAGGTGGAAATGGCTCTTTTCCACCTTGCAGTGGAAAGAAGACAATAGTTTTGATTTGTGACCAAAAAAATATATTGTTGCCTGAATTCCAACTCTGATTTTTGGCTTCTTATTTCTTAGGATCAAAAGAGCGAGGGAAAGAAAAGTAATTGTTTTTGTTGGGGGCAGAATCAGTTCTTAATCATGGATGCTCATTTTTGCTTGACACAAAGTCATTACTTTTGCTTTATCTCCACAGGTAAAACAATGCCTTTTTTTTTTTTAAAGCAAAGTACAAGTCAAATTTGAATACAGCACTTGTTTACATGGACAGATATTCAAATCTGAATTTATTGCCACGCAAATCTCAAAAATTTGCCTAATTAGGAGCGAGTATGAATATTTCAACTCAGCGTACATTTAAATAAGGGTATAGTAATAGCGTTTTGAATTACTGTGCATTTAATAAACAGAAGCTATGCAGAATCAGCTGCTTTGCATATGCCCAGGTTACATATATCAAAGGCAAGGAAAAATATCATTACTGTGGATTTCTGCAGAGATGTTTCCATTACCATTTCTAAATTACATACAATCCCTTGGAGCATTGATATAGATCTGGACTGCTGACAGGTCTGGCAATCCTGCCACAGCTCTGATCTCTCTTTGGTACAGATATTGTGGGCTCCTGATCTCATCACAGACAGAAGAGCCCAGTGGGCAATGAAATCCTTGAGGCAATGACTACAGTGCAAATAGCAGGAGATTCAGAGTCAGCCACGGGCTACAGTCCATGCGAGCCTGTGCTATGGTGGTGATGGTGAGAAAGAAAGTTTACTTCACTACTATTGCATTTGTACAATGCCATCATGGGGGGGGAGGTATTCAGATACTGGGGGACTATTTGCTGGGAGGTATATATTGGGGAATATATGAGAGTAAAACATATTGACTCTCCACATATTGAGCTCTGTGTACTTTCAAATACTGTCAGTCATGGTATCCTGCCAGGAGCACAAGCTTCAGCCTGCCTGGTTCATGCTGCTTCTGATATGAGTGGAAGCAGTGTAGGCTGGGGACCTAGACTGCTATCCATTTTTGAACAGAAGAAGTGTAGACCAGACAGGCTTCAGACTGGGCTCTTGGTAAGTAAGGGGATGGGACTAAAGGCATGCATGTGTGCAGATGCAATATTCAGGGGATTGAGGTGGTGGAGGGATATGCTGCCAGGTGCCTGGAGGTCTTAGGTCCACATTTAAGGAAACACATGGTGATATGACCATTCTAAATTCATTTGTACTGGTCATTCATTTCATTACTAGCAACACAGGAAAAAAAATTAAGCCTGATTCATTGTTCTTATTCGCTACAAAATATTCCCAGTATTTTCATTCAGAAGGATTTCAAGTATCAAGGCTATGAAAGATCCCCACCAGAGATCCTAGAGAACATGCAGTAGTGGGCAAGATGGACCCGTGGTCTCTGACTCTCTGTAAAGCACCTTTATACATCCTGAAATAGTGAATACCAGATTAAGGGCATTCATTTTTCATGGCCCCATTTTGTGAAGCCCATCAACCCATTACCCTCTCAGTGAAGCCTAAGAACAATTAGTGCCATTCCTGACATGGACTCTGCTTTCCCCAACAGCCCCTCCACTGACTCCATGGCAGTGGTGAAGGTAGTGGAGAGGACTTCTTCAGTGACTACCACAGTGTGGCAAGCTCACAGGCTTCTGGATTTTTTGGAGCTCCTGATGATGCTGCAGTGCACACTGCAGATCCTATAGGTTTCCATGTAGCCTGAACCAACCACAACCCAAATGGGACATTTTCCACCCTCCCACTTTATATGACTTATGACCAGAGGAGATGCATATCATAGAGAGTCCCATTCTGATCAAAAGGGATGCAGGCTGCAGGGATGCCTCTAGGTTTCCATGCATGTCCCTTGACACTTGAGATCTTGCTGATGTATAATTCCTCTGCAAAAAAGATTCATTTTGAAAACAGGTGGATTATTTCATTAATCTGTTTTAATGGATCATTTCTGGTTCATTGTCAGACTCAAGCAAGTCTACCTATCACTATTCATAAGCATGAGAAATTCTGTAGTTGGAACAGGTCCTAAAATCCTTCGGTTTTTGAGCCTTTGCAGAGATAAGACTGTAGGAGAAGAAAGGGGAGAGGTTATTTCCTCTTATTGATAAAGCCAAAGAGTTATTTGGAGCAGTATTATCCATTCGCACAGTTTCACACTGGTTTATCTACATATGGAAATGTAAGGGTTTTGTCAGTGCCATGTGTCAAGAGTCTTTTTGCCAGATAAAATAAATCAAAAACAAAACACAGTCAGAGCAAACAAGAGAATGTTTGGACGACAGGCAGAAAACCTCTAGAAAATGTGATTGACAAAGGAGGCGATAAACAGAGGACAGAGAAAACAAAATTGACATCATTTAAAATAAAAAATGCCACATTTGGATGTTAACCCATTTTCAAGTGGAAATGAGATTGTGAAATGGGATCCAGATAAATCAACCTGAAGCTTGGTGATAGAATCAGGTGAGTTAAAGCCTTATGAATTTTAATACACATGTTGGCCCCATACATATGCTTTTAAAGATAGTGACAGCCTGGCTTCCCAACGAAGAAGAAAAATCATCTTTTTCACAGCAATTATGCCATGCTGCATTTTGGTTCCTTTCAGTCCCTCTTCCTCACACTCCAAACCAGAGTTGAGACTTAGCTTCATAGAAAAGGATGGCTTGGGAAATGGTTATGGATAAATGTGTTGGTCTTGAACAGTTCCTTACTGCATGTCATTATCCCCCAAATATCTCCTCTGAAGGTGTGACAGCAGGCTCACACAAACAAGGCATGTTACTGTGCAATCCTATCTTGCTCTGGAACAGGCAGGCCAGGTGGCACAATAGGGTCCCAAAATGGCTCAGTCAGAGGTAAGTGAAAATTCTTCCCCTTACCCCCAGATAAGCCACTGCAGCCCCTATGGGTCTCCTCGGACTTGCGCCACCTCCAGAGGTGGCATAAGTCTGAGGAGCACGGAGTGACTTGAAGCCACTCCCTGCTGCTCAGGAATGGGGGTTGGGATCCGCCTCCCAATCCCCTCCTACCCCAGGGACTGCCCTCCCCCCACCCTGGAATGCCTCCCTCCCCCCCCTCCTCCCTGGCCACCCCAGAGTCTTGCATCGGCCGAGCTGGGCCAACGCAAGGCTCCGTCCCCAACTTGGAGCCTGAATTCAGCCGCGGGTCGGCGCACATCCCTGCATCGGCCCAGCCAACTCATGAGTAGGCACAAATGTGCTTTACGGCACTTTGGCGACCCACCTGGGCCGGTGCAAGGGACTTGTGCCAGCTCAACCCCAGGTCAGGATTGCTCCTTTAGTCACGTGACAGCCCTATCAGCTGCATTGGACACACAACAGTGCTGACAAGCCAATGGGTGTTCATGTATTTGCAGACTCGTGACCAAACAAGAGGAAAAAGAAGTATGAAGGCTCTTCAAAACGGAACCTGGAAAGTAAAACAAACAAAATTCCCAAATTACAAGGGTATTATCATAATAAAGCGCAAGGCTATGTATGTCTTGATATTTGTGCAAGATATTTGTGCAAGTGCAAGATATTTGAGTCCAAGTCTATGTATGTCTGCTCAGAAGTAAGTCCCACTATGTAGAACTTGTTCCAAGGTAAACTTGCATTGGATTGTAATGTGAACTACATAATCTGCTTCTTGGCAGGGCAGAAGACACTTGCATCCAGAGGCAAATTGCCTTCTTCTGAGCCTGATGCTTCTCTTCAACTAAGGTTCTTTGAAAAGCAATTTCAGATTAGGAATAAGTATCAGGAGAAGAAACTAATGAAGACATTAAAAATCAATTTTGTGTATATTCTTAGCAGGGCATGGCTGTGGCTAGGGACTGTGACTAGGGGCAAGGGCATCATGACAAACTCTGCACTTCAATGTTTATTATGTTATTGGAACTAATAATGCTGAAGCCTCATACTGTCAACTGGCTGCTCCCCAGATATCTGTAAAGAAGCAGATATTACAGAAACGCAACAACTTTCTCATACTCACAAAGAAGCTGACCCTGGAAATGGCAGCATCTGGAGTTTCCTAGCCCTTGGGGAAGAAGAGAGCATGAAACAGTAGTGCGAGCGCAAAGAGAGGCCACAGTCCAAATTTAGAAGGGGAAGATCATGTCTGAATAAAGCAAACATATTTACAAAATTAGCAGCACATGGGGGCACAGCCAATATTTCAGACTTAATAAAGTCACAGGGCACTAGAGCAATAAATGAATCGCCTGGCAATGGGCAATTATAGTGGGAACAGTGGTCTCCTGTAGGTAGCTTTGTCCTTGGAAAAGTCATGAATCAAGTGTGTTGTCTCAAAGAAGAAAATCTGTTACTAAACCCAAATGTTTTTCGCCATGCTTAGTACACCGCAGTAATGCTCCTGTCATCATTAGCATGAAGCAAGCCTTTTAAAAGTGACCAGCACAATCGAGCCACCTGTTGGCAGGTGAAGTGGACAAGCCGCAAAAGAATCTGTGAGTATAAACAAGCTCTGGAGCATCCCTGAGGATCAGATGTGTGTGTGTTCCCCACCTACATCCATCTTGCAGATGCTGTGCTTTTATTTATTTATTTATTTATTAGATTTCTATGCCGCTTTTCTAAAAACTCAAAGCTGTGCACATAAAGATAAAACATTAGAATCAGGTATAAAAGAAATGAAAAACCATTAAAACAATTTAAAAAGATAACAATAAAAAAAGCAGATTAAAATGTCACCAGCATAAAAGTTAAGTTGTCCCTAAGGAGTGCCTCTCTCCCCAAAGGACAGACAAAACAGGTATGTCTTCAAACCCCACTGGACACCATATACTAAAGAGGTTGCCCTTAGATCTTCTGGCAGCTGATTCCAGAGGTGTGGTGCCACAACCAAGAAAGCACTACACCTCACTGCTATCCCCCTGGCTTCAGATGGCAGAGGTGCCCTAAGAAGGGCCCTCTCTGATTATCACAGCAGATGTGCAGGAATATATGGGAGAAGGCGGTCCCTGAAGGTATCCCGGTCCTATACAGTAGGGCTTTAAAGGTAATCACCAACACCTTGAATTGGGCTCAGAAACAAATGAGCAGCCAGTATAGCCACCAGAGCAATGGCATAGTGGATTCCACACACCAAGCCCCAATGACCAACTTAGCCACCACATTCTGCACCAACTGCAACTTTTGAACCGCTTTCAAGGGTAGCCCCACATAGAGTGCATTACAGTAGTCTAACCGAGATATCACTAGATGTCACTTTTGCTGAACCTGGGCAAAAGCTCCCCTGGCCACAGATTCCATCTGAGCATTCAGGTACAGCTGTGAGTCCAGGAGGACTCCTAGAGTATGAACCTGCTCTTTCAGAGGGAATGCTACCCCATCCAGAGCAAGTTGTGGGTCTAAAACCTGCCTTCTGAATCAGGACTTCTGTCTTGTCCAGATTTAATTTCAGTTTATTAGCCCTCATCCAGGCCACGACTGCTTTTAGACAGCGACCCAGAACTTCAGCAGCCCCCTTGGGACTTGGTGGAAAAGAGATATAAAGCTGGGTGTCATCTGCATATTGGTGACACCCAACTCCAAATCCCCAGATGACTTCCCCCAGTGACTTCACATAGATGTTAAATAACATGGGGGACATGATAGATCCCTGAGGCATCCCAAAAGTCAGTGGCTGGGGAGCCAAACAGGTGTTCCCCAGTCTCATCATCTGGATCTGATCTGGGAGAGAGCAAAACCACTGCAAAAAAGTTCCTCCAAGCCCCAATCCAGTCAGCCGGTTTAGAAGAACACTATGGTCAATGGTGCTGAAGGCTGCTGAGAGGTCCAGCAGAACCAACAGGGATGCACTCCCCCGTCTAGTCCCCAAAGCAGGTCATAAACCAAGGTCGTCTCCATCCCACGGCCCGGCCTGAAACCAACTGTTGCAAACCCAGGCAACACAGTCTACTTTATACTAAGGCCTAGGCTGTAGATGACAATGGAAATATACCCTATGCTTCCCAGCAGGGCACAGCTGGCTGGCTCAGGTCTGTGGCTAGACCATATTCACCAGGAAAGGTTGGGGGAAATCCAGGGTTGTAGATAGGGTCCTGTGGGTGCACTGTGCCTGCAAGAGATCCATAAACCCCAACTAGTAGGCCTCCTTAGTCAGGGAATGAAAATGGTAATTCCATGTTGTGTTCTTCCACAATACCTCCATGATATGTAATACATAACTCATTGTGTAGCCTTTTAAAAATTCTGAAACTACAGAAACTCTCCTTTTCAGAACACCTGGGAGCATGCCAGTAAACCCCCTCATTCTGTACCCCCCTTACTCCTGCTCCCCCCATTACAGTGTTTCCCTTGGGAGACAAAGGGTGCAAATCCTAACTCCCAGGTTAGGCCGGCACAAGGCACTTGCGCCGACCCAGGGGTGTTGCTAATGTGCCGCAAGGAAGTGCACTGGCCTCCCCACACCAGATCCAGACGCAGCAGGGTAAATTTGCATCAGCCAAGCTTGGCCAATGCAGAGGTCTGGAGTGGGGTGTGGGGAGAATGGGGAGGAGGTGTTTCAGTGTAGGGGGAGGGTAGGCGGTAGGCATTCCCAGGGGTGGGTGGGCAGGGAGCAGGAGACTGGGCCAGGATCTGGTGGTTATGCTGGATCCTGACCCGGTTCCTAGGCGGGGTAGAGTGGACCCTGGCCACTCCGTTCTGCTCAGATCTGCGCCACCTCATCACATGGCACAGATCTGAATAGACCCATCGGGGCCAGTGCAATGTGCCGCTTTTGGCTCCAAACATGCGCTGGATGCAGAGCAGGCTCACTGCCTTGCCTGCTCCAGCGCAAGTTAGGATTGCGCTGAAACACTGTAAGCATAGGGGTGGGGCTTAGTACACTCCTGGATGTTCTCACTCTCTACAGTTTGAAAACCTCCACGTTGGACTTGTGTCCTGACATCAGTGTATTTCCCTGCTCTGACCAGCAGCGGCCAGCAATGTGGAGTGAGCCAAGGAAATAAATGACATCAGGACGCAAGGTAAATTGTACTAAATGGTACAGAGGGACAGAAAGAAACATTTTCATCAGCAGCGCCAAGTTTCTAATGTGCATTTCTAGCCAGTAAAATGCAAATTGTTCAGAAAGGGTGATGCACGCAAAGCTAATACTGCGTTGGCATACGTAGCAGTCATCAGTGCAGGCAGGTTGAATTGCAAGATGAGACTGACACTGAGATACTAACACATTTTCTCTGACTCCCTGCCCCCCCCCAAATAAATGGAAAGTGAGCTTTTCATAGGGAAGTTTCAAAACTATTGTTGTGTTCTCACTTGCTTTTTAACAAGGAATCTCAAGCTGCATCCTGATTGTCCTCCCTCCCTCAACCATCCCTCCGCTTTCATTGCATAAGCACCGGCCTCAAACGATTACATTTCTGGTGTCTGTCGTCTGTTGGTTGGCTGTAGTTCACACATCATTAGCCGTCATTTTGGGCTAAGTGAATTACTCATATCCAAGATGATTGAAATAACCTGTGTACCAAACAAAAACCAATGATGGTGTGCATGGAATGCTTATGTGCTCCCCCTCATGCTGCGCAGGCAGTGTTTTTTGTTCCGCAGAAGCAATTTCATATTAAATCAACCCTGTCAAAGAATCCGTAATGGGGCATGATGGAAGCAGATGCAACCATTTGTTTAGAATCATTTGGTTGTGTAAATAATGGTGTATTTGTTTCCGAGTTTGGGCTTTGAGCTTTAGAATCTCATTTTACTTAGATTCTTATTTTCTGTTGCTTTTACAGCATCAGGTCTTTTTAAATACCCTGTTTTCTTGATGAAACTTTTCTTGAACTTGAAGCTCACCTAGTTTCATCTTTACCTCTGCTAGCACCAGATTGCCAGGGGTGTGCAAACAAAACACTACACCAGGTTCCTGTGGTGTCCCTCGCCTTCCCACCTCCAATAGCACAGTAGGCACTTCCACTGCTACCAGTACTGAGAATTCAGGGGTTGACCCAGCAAGGTGATTGAATTCTGTTACAGATTCCATCTTGATCCAGATCAGGTCACCCAGATCAGGTCTGTAGGCTACACTATGCCTGTCCAAAGGCCTCTAGGCTTTGGTGCACAGTGATGATTTCCACTTACCATCATACAGCCCTATCAGATAGCTCACTAAGATTCCCCATTTCAGTGCACCATGTATCTCTACATAAAAGGTGCAAAGTGGAGTATGCAGCCTGGGTCATAGGAGCAACTCACTGGCTGCTGAGCAAACTACAACAGTCTAGAACAGGGGTGTCAAACTCGTTTCATACAGAAGGCCAAAGAGCATTCATGATGCCAGCGAAGGGCTGAAAGTGATGTCATTAAACAGGTCATAACAAAAATAAGCACTTTTTCTCACTTAGGAACTCATTAGCTGCAAATGACAGAAGAGAAAATACCCAAATCTTGGTCATATTTCAAGATATGAGACAGCCCAATTTTCATGTGTTTTCAGTGCTCAGCTGCTGAGAGCCTGAGGGCCGGATAAAAAGCTTCTGTGGGCCACATCTGTCCCCCCAGGGCCTTACGTTTGACTCCCTTGTTCTAGAAAGTCTATAAGAAAATATGGAGTTGCACAGTTTTCTTATCTTTTCTTATCTTTTCTTGTCACTACATGCTACTTCAAGTCACATTTGGAGATGAGAAACTACAGTACAGAGTCAGTGCCACAGTCTATATTTTCTTATAGACTTCAGCTGTTGTCATGACTTGTGCAGCAGCTTCAACAGCCACATCCAAACCCACAAAGGCCCTTATGTCGGTTTAAGCTTGGGACCTGCCAGGCCTCATGTGTGCACCATCACAATGTTAAGCACACTTAGGGCACAATCCTAATCAGGTTTACTCAGAAGTAAGTCCTACTGTGTTCAATGGAACTTACTCCCAGGAAAGTGAGGTTAGCATTGCAGCCTCAGACACTATCTGATGTGGATCATCTACAAAAGTAAGCCTCACTGAGTTCAATGGGACTTACTCCTAAGTAAGTGCATACAGGTTAAGTGCATATTAAGTTCTCTTGACATCACTGGGGAATCAAATACATAGTTGAAACACTTCCTTCCCATGAATTTCACTGGGATATGAGCAGGTTTTCAGCATTGCACTTAGAACCTGTTTTATTGAGTCGATCTATGGAGAATGTGTAGTTCCCTAGGGCAGGGGTCGGCAACATGCAAAGAGCCATTTGGACCCGTTTTCCGGAAAAAAGAAAACCTTGGGAGCCACAAAACCCTTTTGACATCTAAAATGAAGATAACACTGCATATATAGTTTGCGCTCCCCTCTTATAGGTCCCAGTTATATAATACACTCCCCTCTTAGAGGTCCCACTAAAAATCAGGTCCAGTCCCACAGCTGGAGAACAACAGATTGTGCACAGGTGAACTGCTTGTGAGGGATACTGTCATTCTTTACTGTCATTTACTTCTGTACTTCTGTAAATGCCTTTCCACACAATACTACCTCTGAACAAGACCACTTAGTACTACTTAACACTGTTCACAAAAGTGCTCCTGAACAAACAAGCTAAGAGTTCAAAACTGCATAAAATAAAAGGCAGACTAACAGTGATTACTTCACAACCATGAAATATGCTTTGGTGCTACATATACAGTATGATACACATACAGTATACAAACATATACAGAATACCATCTGGTGCAGGGGTCTACAAACCCCTTTCAAGTTTCCAAGTGAAGGAAATGGAGCAGTGAGAGTGTGAGTGAGTGACGGGGGAATGCTGAGTGGGGAGCTTGAAGGCTGTAATCCTGTGCACACTTTCCTGGGAGCAAGCACAATGGGACTTACTTCTGAGGAGACACGAACAGGATTGTGCTCTGAGCTTGGGAGGAGGAGAGAGCAGCTACACTCAATTGCTTGCTTTTGCCTTGGCTCCCTGGGGTCAGGGCTGCTTGTGGGAAGGGGGGATCATCAGGGTGTTCAATGGGACTTACTTCTGAGGAGACACGCACAGGATTGTGCCCTGAGCTTGGGAGGAGGAGAGAGCAGCTGCACTCAATTGCTTGCTTTTGCCTTGGCTTCCTGGGGTCAGGGCTGCTTGTGGGAAGGGGGGATCATCAGGGTGTTCAATGGGACTTACTTCTGAGGAGACACGCACAGGCTCGGGCTGCGGCTCCGGCAGGAGGGAACGTGCGGCGGCGGGGGCGGGGGCTCGCTCCGCCAGTCGTTTGCGCCCTCTCCAATGGGGTGCAGCTGCAGCCCATGTGCTCGGGCTGTGGCTTGGGAACATGCGGTGGCGGGGGCTCGCTCTCGGCAGAGGAGCTGCTCCGCCAGCCGTTCGCGCCCTCTCCTATGGGGCGCAGCCCGTATGCTCGGGCTGGTGAGCGGCGGCTGCGTAGTGGGAGGGGCGAGCCCCTCCCCCAGGACGGGTTGGCCCCGCACAGAGCCGCAGCCGAAGGCTCAAAGAGCCGCTTGCGGCTCCAGAATGGCAGGTTGCCGACCCCAGCCCTAGGGGGCATCGGCAGCCTCCTTCTCTCCCCAGTAATATCTTGTAAAACAAAATACATGCTGTTACATCATGTAGAGAGATCTCCACCCTTCCTCCACTTCACTAGCTGGCACTTCCTGTAGTGGGGAAACTCAACACAATGGCATGTTCATGAGAATACTAGACATTCCCAGAAAACAGAGAAGTGATCTCCTTGCACCTGTAGGGCAGCACAAAACTACTTGACCACAAGGACTGCTATTTCACATTTATTTTCACATTTCACCATTATGCCATCAGGCACCCAGGAAAGCTATTTGGCTTCTTTCTTTCTTTCTTTCTTTCTTTCTTTCTTTCTTTCTTTCTTTCTTTCTTTCTTTCTTTCTTTCTTTCAGCCCCCTCTAACTTGCCCCTCCAGAACCCCTGGAAAAGGCCCCTGGTTCTCTGGCTAAGACTGCTACCTATTCCCTGAAGTGTTCACTTATGGAACTATCAGTTGCCTTCATGCTTTTGGAACTAATTTTCTAATCAAGAGATTGCTGCATCTTGTTTAACTAGTCCCACAACTCCCACATCACCCATAGCTTCAGCACAACCATCCTAACAACAATAGTTAAGACACCTTGGCTCCTAGCCCTACTGGTCATTGGCCCTGCTGTTGCATCTCCCCTGTAGTCAAATTAATGCCACACTTATAGCACAATCCTATGCATGTCTACTGAGATGCAAGTCCCATTGTACCCAGTGAGATTTCCAGGAAATTGTGTAAATGCACCGTTCCTCTTGACGGATTCAGCAAGGACTCTGAGAATCCTTCTTCCATTTGAGTCTTCTTGGAGGCTTGAGTTAGGAGCAATCACACTGTGAGAAAGACATGTTCTCCCTCTGCAAGTAAATGAAGTATGTTATGGCCCATTATGGAGCATGCTCCTTGCCTGTAGCCACTACGTCAGGCTCCAGTGAACTCTGACATAAGCGACAGTCTCATGCCCCTACTGGAACACTTGGTTCTTTCTAGTTCCTTTCCCCTTCCTCCCCAACCTTTCTCATTTTTCCTCGATATTGCACAAACCCTGGTCTCTCTGGGTAATCACCCTTTTTCCCCTAAGAGGCTACCTGTTTGCATCTAATTTTCCCTTCCTTCTCTCTCCTTCTTATCTATTTCGCATACATACACGTCCCTCCTCCTTCCAAGGATCTCCCCTTTCTTTGTACTGTCTAGAAATGGCTATCATTTAGGGTTTGGTTGTGTGTTTGTGTATAGTACTACATTATTTTCTAATTCCCCCTTACCTCTTGTTGTACATTTTAATCCTACAATAAATTGCATTGTGTTGCATCTATATCTTCATCTCTCCCATTCTTACTAAATGCCAGTTCATTGAGATGTGCCACAAGCCACTGCACTTAGGTTCCTCCACACTCATTCGAAACTCCCATGTACATAAGTTGCAGATTCTGCCTAGTTACAGCAGGGCTTTCAAAAAGCCACTCTGTTGATTTCCAAGACCGCTTCTGAGCCTGTAGATTTCACGCAGTGGTGGTGGAGCAATTCTCTTGGGGCTCATGAAGAAGATAGGAGGGGACTCATGGAGGAGAGTTTGTTAAGGGCCTCCTGAAATCTGGAGCTGGCCTGGACCCATCCCTGAACCCAGTGTAAGCTCCATGACTAAGCAGGGATTTGAACCCAGGTCCAGGAATCTTGGTTCCAGCACTACTATTACACCACAGTGGCTTCAACGCATCATTTTCCAGATATACTGTTCCCCTTTTATGTTCCAGTCAGATTTCAATATTCTATAATTATTAGAGATAAGCACCTCCTGCAAAGATATTTTTACATTATTATTAGTGATGGAATTCTGTCTAATTACTAATTCCCAAGAGAACACTTAGCACAATCTAAATCTTGATAATAGGGCATGAGAATTAAAAGAACAAGCTTGCATCTGTCTTTGAATAATGACAATGACACTAATAATTTGTTATATTCATTGCTCAGCAGTTATTTGAACTGTTCACTGAGCATGATAAACATAATTAAAATTAATGAAACTTAAAGAATACACAGAGGAACAGATGTCAGAACTGGTTGTAGATACTGCTAAAACCGCATAGTTGAAACCTGATCTGGTGTTCAGTTCACACGCGCATGTCCATCATGATAACTGCAGCATCAAGCAATGACTTGCATATACGAATAAGTCATCACAGATCATGAATCAAAGATACATGGCCCAATCCTACCCTTTCCCCCACCAGTGCAGCCATGCCAAAAAGGTGTGTACTGTATCGGGAGGGGGGGGGAAGGAGACGGGAGGCTTTGGAAGGGAAAGGGAATTTAAATCCCCTTTCTTTCTGAAAGGCTGCTGGCCCACAATGGGTCTCCTTGGACCAGTGCCAGCGATTTTGCTGATGCAATTCCAAGAAGAGAAAGAGTGCAGAGAGGCTGCAGGTAAGGCAGCTAGGATATGGTGCATTCCATAGCTGCTGGGGCCACTCCCTCCCACAGCCCCCCTGCCCCCATTCCTCCCTCTCACGCCCCTCACGCCTCTCTGCTGGCATGCCTGCTCCACTGGGCAGCCAGCGTGGCAATGGCATGAATAGGACACAGTGCACCTGGCTGAACATGCTTTACAACTGCCTTAGGACTGGGCTCCCCATCTTCCTGTCGCTTCCACACACAAACCTTTTCCATGAAACCAGTTCACACATGCATAAGTTCTCAAGTGTTCATGTCGGTTGATATCGCAAGACATGAACTATAATACTGGATGTGTGAACCAAAGAGAGTGAGATGTTTTTGTTTTAATTTGATGGATGGTTCATAACACTAACTCTGAATACATTCAAATGTGGTTTCCTGACATATATTGCTGTACAGATGCCTATTCACAGCTTGCTGTAGCAGCCTCCTATTTAATCATTGTCCTGCTTTTCTCTATATGCTGGTTCCTTATTTGCTCACTGTTTCATTGAAGAGCTCGACCAGATCTGTCTCAGACTAAATTAACTTCCCCTCGACTGAGCCTCAGGAATGAGGCTATCAATTCAAAAGGGAAAAGGGGTATGTGCGAGTAGATTTTCCCCTGAAGGGAAAGTCAATCCACAGAAGGGAAAGTCAATCCACAGAGCCCTAAATTAATTGCCACTCTAGGGTGTACCAATCTGCAGTATTCCAAAGTGCTGCCCACACCGATTGAAATCTTGCTTTAAATATAATCAAAAGAAATTAAAAATCAGATCCCAAATGGTTTTAAATCGTGAATGCCCATTTATAATATTTTCTATCCAGTACCTCTCCAAGTGTTCCCAAATATCCACCTCATGTGTTATGGATTTATATGAAAAGCTATTAATATTCTCATTAGCCTTCTCCGATTCATGCTTACAGATCTTTTGATCTTCTGTGTCCATGCAAACAACACCCAAGACAACAGCTAAGCACTCGTTTTGTGAGACAACAACACAAATGTGCAGGTATTTTACTACAGTTTTTATGCATGGTTCAGAGAATTAGAAAACCCATTGTGAATAGTGATGTTCCTTTTTTTTTTTCCCGTTGTGAATTTATCTTTCTCAGGGGCAAAGAAATCCCAGAACTGGGTCCTAACAGCACGTTTCCTATAAGGAAAAGCTACAAAGTTTGAGGCCATTTTGTTAAGAAAAAAAGTCTACTAAAGAAGAGAGGACATGTTCAAGGTTTATAAATTGATGCATGGTGTGGAGAAAGTGGACTCAGAGGTGTATTTTGACCCAATCCTACCCACCCCCCACTGGCAGAGTGCACACTCCACTGGGGCAGGCTGTCGCAAATGTGCTGTAAAGCATGTTGTGACAACACAGGAATTAACAGCATGGGTGGGAAGGGGGCTGTTGTTGGGTGTGTAGGTGAGCAAGTGAAACCCAGTACCCGTGTGTCATTTTCCATGCAGCATCAGTTAAGGCTGCAATCCTATACACACTTACCTGAGAGTTAAGTGTGACCCAATTGGGACTTACTTCTGAGTATACATGCATAGGATTGCACTGTCATTCACAGAACAGCAGGAGCAATCTATCAGCATGCATCAGTACACACGTGCCAGTCCCACCCTCTGTCCTGTGGAGCCATGTGGACATAGACAAAGATGGACGCCTCAGCCCCCCAAAGAACTGTTCCAAAATTATCTCCTTGGAAGAAAGAGAAAGGAAAGCCAGCTGCACTTTCTCAATGATTTGATCACCCTTCCTGTCAGTTCTGCTTCATCCTCCATTAATAACATGCCTTACGCCACAAACAAGCTTCAGTACAACGTAGGAGGCGACCTTTTTGTGCCACCTGCACGACGCTTGCATTATAATGGACAGATCTTTCACATAATAACCCCTTTACCACTCTGTCTGCCTTCTGTGTTATTGAGAGGGGAAGAAACACACGTACCATTGACAGGAATTCTTCCAAACTGAACGGTGGAAATCCAAAAGAAAGGATTCTCTGTTCTTCTGGGGCACATAAAAGGAGGAAAAGCTCATCTCTAACATGTTGCAGAGATAATGAGAACTTTCAGGCTTTTTCTGCCATGTGGAAGAATAGATGAGTAACAAAATGACACATTTTGAGTGGGGCTACCCCTGAAAACAGTTTGGAAGTTGCAGTTAGTGCAGAATGCGGCAGCTCCGTTGATCACTGGGGCTCTGCATACAGAATCTGCTATGCCATTGCTCCGGCGGCTACACTGGCTGCCCATTCCTTTCCAAGTCCAGTTCAAGGTGTTGGTGATGACCTTTAAAGCCCTATGCAGCATAGGACCGAGATATCTCAAGGACTGCCTTCCCCATATATTCCTGCACGTCCCCTGCGGTCATCAGAGAGGGCCCTCTCAGGATACCGCTGCCATCTGAAGAAAGGGATGGCGGCAAGGTGTAGAGGCTTCTTGGTTGTGGCACCATGCCTCTGGAATCAGCTGCCAGAAGATCTGAGAGCAGCTTCTTCAGTATATGGTTTATGGCGAGGTTTGAAGACCATCTGTTTCACTAGGCCTTTGGGGAAGGAGGTACTCCTTAGGGACCTCTTAACTTTTATGCTGCTACACATTATTTTATCTGCTATCTGCTCTTTTATTGTTATTTTTAAAATTGTTTTTATGGTTTTAATGAATTTTATTTTAATATTTTATTCTTATGTTTTTATTTTTATGTATTTATGTTTTGTTATATAGTGCTTTGGGTTTTTATAAAAGCAGTATAAAAATCCTGTGAATAAACAAATAAATAAGATGCATAGCACAATGCAGTGCGCCCTTGCAGTGTCTGCAGAGGATTGGTTCTAGGACCCCCCCCCCCCCGGATATCAAATTCTGCAGTTGCTGGAGTTCAGAATAAAGGTCAAGTGGGGGCAGGGTCGCGGTGCTGCCATACCTTACTTTGAGCTCACATCAGGCCTGCTTAACGGCCCAGCCTGCGGCCCACTCCATTGACCTTCCAATGCCTTAGAACACCTCTGGAAAGCAACCAGAACCAACTTCCAGTTCACACCCTTGACTTCCAATTTGCTTCCTGGAGGCATTGTGAGGTACAAGGAGGCATCCATGCCAATTAGGAGCACCATTCAATGCTAGTATGGATCCAATCAAACTGAAAGTGTTAGAAAAAAATAATACATTGAGTGCATAATCCTAAAGATGTGCTCGGCTGGCGCAAGTCCCTTGCACCAGCCTGGGAGGGTCACAAATGTGCCAGAAAGCATATGTGTGCCTCCATGGAAGTAAGCTGTGCCGGCAAACAGAGGTGCGCCAATCCACAGAGGCTGCATCCAGCCTCCATGGCAACAGGAGAAGGTAAGTGCCAAGCTCAGCTGGCACGAGGGGATGGACAGAGGGCAGAAGGCAGAGGGCAGGGAGGAGGTGGGGAGGGGGCGTTTGGGGGCAGGGGAGAGCAGGCGGCGGGTGGGCCCATGGGCGGACAGGCAGGGAGCAGGAGGTGGGGCAAGATAACTGCCAGATCCTAACCCCTATTTCCAGGAGACACAGAGCAGCTCCTGGTTGCTCCATTCTGTTCAGATTTGCACCACCTCGTCAGGGTGCGCAGATCCAAGTAGACCCATTAGGGCCGCTGCAGCTCTCCCTGAGGTAAGGGGAAAACTTTCCCCTTGCCTTGAGCCAGGCCTCACTCAGCTCCAAACTTGCACAGGATACAGCACAGACCCGCCGGTCTGCCTGTTCCAGCGCAAGTTAGGATTGCACTGTAAGTGAGAAGGAGTCTTTAAAGGGCTTCTGATTGTGCAGACAGAACTTCCACATGTGTTGTGGAGGTGGGCCTTGTCAAGACATTCAATTAACCCACAATTGGGAGGTGGAACCTCCCACTTCCTTGTTCATTCATGGAATGCATGAAGGAGCATCTACAGAAAAAAGACTTGAATTGTGCAGGAATGGAAATTTCTGCTAAGTTTGAAGACAGCCTCATTTTTTTCCCCTCTTCTCCATGTGCTGCAGGGATGCTGGATGTTTCTCAGCTGACACAAAGAGTATGAGTGACAAAGTTTTCATCTGGGCAATGGTTGACCTGCTCTCAGCACTGGAGTTTTTCCTCTGATAAAGAAAGACAACTTTATTCAGCAGCAGAGGCCCTTGTACTTACTTAAAATGACAGTTCACTTAAGCGTGATCTTTTCTGACCTTGTCTAGACCGGGGCACTGTGACCGTCTAAAGCAACAAAAAGAATCCAAGAATTGTGAAAAAATACTGGGGGGGAAATCACTGCAGCAGTCTAGACAAAACAAGTTTTCAGTTCCCATTCCAACCTGTTTGAAACTCCCTATGTCTGTTTAAGCAGTTCTAGTGCCTGGACCTGGTAGTAAGTATATTATATTTCAGTGCTTGAAATTTGAAATAAAGGCTGGTATAACAGAGTAAATTATTTGCACAAGAACATTATAAGGGTCTTAGCTCTCCCTTTTTAAAAAAAATAACTACATTTACCCATTTACCTTGTTTTAAATTATGTTTTTAACGTGTGCTTTTAATTGTCATAGGCAGCCTTGGGTCCCTTCGAGGAGAAAGGCGGGATAATAATAATAATAATAATAATAATAATAATAATAATAATAATAATAATAATAATAATAATAATAATAATTCCTAGAAGCTGGGTTGTTGATTATAACCAGATTATGTAGGCAATATAATTCAAATGCATGTCTACTCATAAGTAAGATCCACTGAGTTTAATGGGACTTAGAGCCCGATCCTGAGGTCCGCAGCGCAGCTCCGCGCTGCAGACCTCAGTTGCAAACATGCCATAAGACACATTTGCGGGGCTTACTGCTGGGCTCCCACCGGAGCTAGCCCAGTGCTGGCCGGAGCTGGGCTGGTGCACGGCGGGAGCCCGGGTTCCACAGCTCGGCGGTCCCCCGGAACGGGAGGTGGGGGAGTGGCCAGGGGCATGGGGGAGGCATTCTGGGGAGAGGGAAGTGTGGCCAGGGGCGGGTGGGAGGTGTGTAGGGGGAGGAGGAGAGGCAGATCCACGGAGCCAATCTCCACAGGGTCCAAGGTGCTCTAGCGCCTTTACTTTAGCGCCAACCTTTTGGTCGCTGCTAGTGAGTAGCCCTATTGCGGGGCTGCTTCCCTTACTCGGGGGAAGGGGACAAAAGCCTCCCATGGTAGTGCAGGAGGCGCAGGATCCAGCAGGAGCCCACCATGGAGCCGTCGAGCCTAGGCACTGTGGGCAGCTCAGGATTGGGCTGCCCCTTCCCAGTCAGTGTATATAGGATTGCAGGTGGTTGAGGTTTTACAGATGTAATTTTAAAAGCTCCTTGCTCCCAGCACAGTATCTGCCCCCTCCCAGCCCCTGCAAAGGCCTGCCTGGTTCCCAACTCCCCTACAGGAATTTTGAAACCACTGCTCTAGACTAGCCCTCTCCTTTTCCCCACACTTCTTCTGTTCCATAACCCTCTTTCTTTTCTTTGAAGCCACAGAGCAGGAGCAGGAGAAGCGGCAGCACACAGTGGAGTCCAAAGGGTCACATGGTCCAGGGCTGCAGAGGGCAAGGGACAGCATTTGCTACCCCCACCTGCTGCCTCCCCCCCCCCGAAGGTGTTATGAGGGCCTGGAAGGCTGTGCATGGCTTCCCCAGCCCTCAGAATGCCTTCTGGGGGCTGAAAATCATCACGTTCGATTTTCGGCTGAAAACCGGGAGTGATGGTTTTCATCCCCCAGAAGGAATCCTGAGGACCAGGGAAGCTGTGTGCAGCCTTCCCATCCCTCAGAAGGCCTCGAGGGGGAGGCAGTGGGCACAAGTGGGCAGCACCTTCAGGTGGGGGGCAGCACTTCTGGAGGTGTGCCCCTGGGCACCACAGTGGCAAGGAATGCCATTGGCAGCACAGGTGGGCAGATGCAGGCTGTGGTTGCAGTAGCGTTCCAGGGAGGACTGGTAAGTTTTGCAGGCACCTCAATTTACTGCGTAAGTGGCTCCTCCCCCTCACCTCTAAAGCCATTCTGAGTGGTGAGAGCAACGCAGAGGAGATGACTCTTGCCCACTGTTAAGGATACTTCAATTAATACTTCAAGCACTGCTGAAGGTGTTGCTGCCTGCAGTGGCACAGAGAGAGAAAAATGTTTAAAAAGAAATCAAGTAAACCCCTGCAGCAGCCACTCAGCCCGACGTGAATTCAAGGTAGCCAATGGCAACTGGGCAAATAATTAGACAAGTCGTAAAAATTATTGTGTTTTAGTAGATGAGCAGATCCAATTGCTTTACTCATGAGGAAAATGAGTGCTATTTATGTAAAAGTTGTGTACATAAGTATTTGGATTATTCTGATGGAAAGATATGGCTGTTGATTTATTTCTTTTCTTTATGCATTTTGAGATTTGTGGAGCAATTTTTCCCTTGAGGAAAGTGGTGTTTGAAACATTTTCATGTGAACAGCTGGTACCCTTGCCTTTTTTTCTTGCATTCTGATATTCCTCTGATATAGTGCAACCAATCTACATTGTCATCCATCTCATGTCAGTTTGGTGCAGTATTGTTATAGCTCAAATTTCTCTGCGTATTTAATAATTAAAATACTGGTGATTCTCCTGTGATCACAATAAGTTGCTTTATATCCTGTGACCTTTGCCCCACTGATTCAAGGAGCAGCTGGCTTCCCATGATTCACCAGTTTAAAAGATAGTAATACTCCCAACATGTGGTTGACTTTTGCTGTGTCAGATATTTGAAATACGTTCTATAAAAGTAGGGTTGCAGTGTTTGGTTGATTAGTTAGCTAGATGAAAAAAGTTAAACACCTCTTGACTGAAAGGTACCCTTGCATTCCTCAGACACCAGATCTCCAGATAAATAAATAAAATCAAGATCTTTCTTGCTTGTCCACTAGGGGGGTGGAAAATTATCAGAACCAGAAGGACTTGAGGCAGCAAGTTCCCCTCAGGAGGCCTTCAGAGATTACGGTCCGTTATTGAAAATTCATTATTTCAGAGGACAGCAACCTTCAAAGAAGAGGAGACAGCTGGACAGACATAGATCTCTACACCAGGGTTGTCAAACTCATTTCATACTGAGAGCCAAATAGCATTCATGCTAATACCTGCTAAGGGCTGGAAGTGATGTCATTAGGCAGGACATGATGTCATTAAACAGGTCATAACCAAAAATAAGCACTTTTTCTCACTTAGGAACTCATTAGCTGCAAATGACAGAAGAGAACATATGCAAATCTTTATCATATTTCAAGATATTGGAGAGTCCAATTTTCACGTGGGTTGCCCTTTCAGCAGTAACACCTCAGCACTACTCAGTAGCTGAGGGCTGGATAAAAAGCTTCCACCGGCTGCATCCGGCCCCCAGGCCTTATGTTTGACACTCCTGCTCTACACCATCCTGAATGGACTTGTCTTTAATGAACAAGAGAATTGTGAGAAACCAGGCTTTCTGAAAAAACAATGTCCGAGAAACAATCCTCGGTTTCAAAAGCCTTTTCTGTACCTGTATTTGCTTTCCACTGAATATTGTTAAGTTGGATTTTGGAGAAAATAAAAGGAAAAATGTGACAAGTACACATATATTTTCTGTTGTGAAGATGGGTTGAGGTCAAGATGGGTGCCATACTTTCTGGTTAATGACAGCCCTTTGACCCTGGCTCTCCACTTGTCTTACTCATCAGATTGGGGTTACTGGGAAATGATTGCCTTCCCACTTGTGCTTTAATTCCCTTTCCCAGCTTTCCAGGGGATACTAAATTTGAGGGATCTCTCTTGAAGCCAAATAGTAGCAGAATTTAAGCAATCTGATAGGCATGACAACCCACTTCCTCCCAATTGGCAGGTAAATCAGTAAATAATTTGAGTTTATCAAAGGCTGAAGGGGAGAAAAATGGAGGGATGCTAAAGATCAATTTTTAAAAAAAAATATATCAAAAAGCAATCAGGGTCAACAAGGGGGGACTTGGAAAAGGTTGGCAAGGGAATTAAAGCACAAGTGGCAAATAAAAGAATTCCCTGACACAATTAACTGCCCCTATTGTTATCACTCACACTGTCATTTTGGTCCCTGCACTCACTATTTGGTATATTTTGACAAAGCATGAGTTGCTTTCAATTATGTTCCAGAGGACACATACCTAAGCATCTGAAAATACCTAGGTTTGATAATACCATTGGTCTGGGTGAATTACAACCACCTGGGAACCCCATCTGTCCTTTGACCTGGGCTGGGGTGTCCAACTGACTGCTGCATTCCAATTCCAGTAGGTGGACTGGAATCAGATCTATTGGTGGTGGGGAACCAGATGTGAAGACAAGTAATTCTCAGAATGACCTGTCAGTAATGTCATATACAGATCCAGCCTATTTATACACGGATTTTTTATACACGGATTTGACTCAACACGAATGGCCACTGCAAATGAGAAGGAATGTGCTGATCCCTGGAGAAGGGGAAAAATGCATCACTTTAAAATCAGTTTAAAAAAGTGTAGTTCTTTAACAATAGCCTCCTTAATGAGGGGGGGGGGAGCTGTCTGACAATCCATCAATCCTCCTCTCTCCAGGAGGCCCCTCCCTTCCTTTCCCCCTGAGCACTTGAAAGAAAGGTGAACTTTGCATCGGTGAAGGGAGGGGCTGAGTGAAGCGCCTTTATAAGCGCTTGGAGGAGGACTGATTGATGGATTGTCTTCTTAAGGACTCTTATCTTACATCACAAAGGTCAGCAAGGCTGTTTTTAAATCACCGAAGCAAAGAAACTTTGTTTTTTTATATTGATTTGCAATAATGCATTTTTTGCCATCCACGTGAGTGCTTGGAATGGAACCCATGCAGATAACTAAGCTCAACCATTGTCTTTCAGCAATGGCAATCAAGTCCAAGATTCTTAAGGACACATTCCAAGACTATAAGGATTGTAGCAGAATGTATCACTAGCTGTTTTTAGGATGCTGAGGTATCACAGACGCCTCCAAAGGATTAAAAATGTATAAAAACATTAAAAGGGGGGCAAAAGTATGGGGAAACGAGCAACATTCCACACATCTATCACAATTGCTCCGTTGTTTCTTTATTTGTTCAGGGAATCACAAGGTAAGAGCATACTGTCACTACAATTGAACTCTGTTATCCCATTCCTTATGAGAATCCCTCTGTGACTCCATTTTGTGTCTGAATCCACAGTGGCCCCAGAGGTTCTCCCCTTCTCTGTTCCATAGTAGACAATGCCTCTTTTGCGGTGGCGCAGCACATACGGGCCTCTAAAAACGACATGAGCATTTTTCTCCAGAGTTACTCTTCCTATGAGTATGCAAATTTGTGTTGGACGTAATTGATTAAAACTCAGGTGAAGAATCAAGCTAAGATGCTGTCAAGCTGGTGGCAGTCCTAGTTTTGAGGCACACTGCTTGTTGCCTTATTTTACTAGGTCTGAGCTAAAATTAACAATTACTATTTCACTATCTGAAAAAAAATTGACTCTTAGCCTCCCTGAGACGTTCCTTGCATTAAATTTGACAGCAGATATCTCTGCTGTTAGCATTGCAATGAGCATCCCTTCCAGGACAATGAGTGAAATGTTTAGGTTTTGATGTGTGAGGAATAATCTTCCCACAGCCACCGGGTGTCACTTTCTTGTGCACAGTAATGAGAATCAGTCAGACTCCCTTATGATTAGTTTATCTGCAGAAATGATTTTGCAAGCCCTCCTGTTGACAAGCTCATTTTTCAAGTTGGCTGCCCTATAATAGCCTAACCTCCTAGAAGGCATCACCTTATCTAGCCCTCCCTGAAACCCTGAAGTCATTGCTGGCTGATTGAGATTCACTATTAGGAGTATGAAAATCTGGTCCAACAAGATGCATAGATATATCAAAAAAAAAAGAGGAGCGTGTGTTTGAATAATACATATTCAAAGAAAGATAAATGCCAACATTGTTTCTCAAGGACTTCTACAAAACAGAACTTCAAAAAACAGAAAGTACGGCTGTGCACCAATTAAATCATTTTTATTATCAGTTCAATGATCTGGGCTACAAACCAGCACATTGATGAGTGCTTGTAAACTCATTAACTCACTGTTGGATCCTGGCCTTGGTCATTAACTGATTAATTAATGCATTGACTGACTAAATAAATTTGCATGTTGCCAACATCTTATTATAGATTCCAATTTTAGATATTAAAGAAAATTTGAGAACTATCAATAGTCCAACACTACCACTCATTGTTGGCAATGGACTTGCCTAAAGTTGATTGAGCAACCAATTAAATATACAGAAGCTTTCATCCCTACCAGGAAGGAAAACCTTTCCTGAGAAAATTCCCAGGCCCTCTTCCCAAGCGATTTCTGCGTTGCAACATTCTCATCTCTTGTATGTTTTGTAAAACAAGCTCTGTCAACACCAATGCTCCTGGGTACATTCAAACTGCATTTCATTCGTCATCCCTGATTTAGATATTGTGCCAAAATGCCAAGATACACACAGAGGAGGCAGGGTACAGACAGTGCTGTTCTTGACAAAGTGGTCACAGAAAGATGCTTTCGCCAGATTCCTCACTGTCAATCAAGATAATGAACAGGCTAACCTTCAGCAGTTTCTGCAGGATGCTTGAATACACGTAATGCCACTTACCACAAGTTCAGAAAGAACTCTTTGTTCTCAAACAGTTCATTCATTTGCCTTTTTCTTTAAGCACATAATAAGAAAGAAGATCACAGTTTTGAAAGCCAGAGACACAGCACCACAAAACAGAGAAGAGAAGCCCATTATTACACAAGAATATATAAATTAGCAGCTATCTGCTTTCAAGAAGGCACATAGTGAGAAATTAATTATCTTCTTGCCTGAAAAGTAGATGAGACAGATTCGTAATGAACCCATCTTTTAACACTGCTCTCACTGAGAGAAAATCACCACTGTAAAAACATTGACCAGATTCACTATGGAACGCTGTCTCCCTTGATGATATTTTTGCTGTTCAA
This sequence comes from Tiliqua scincoides, assembly GCF_035046505.1. NCBI lineage: Eukaryota > Metazoa > Chordata > Lepidosauria > Squamata > Scincidae > Tiliqua > Tiliqua scincoides. Next base: position 66,571,901 of record NC_089825.1, on the reverse strand, counting down.
GACAATCTAAGAGTTGCCCCACCGGTTTGCCTTTGGACCTTGCTGCGCTGTTGCTAAATGCCAGCTTGGTGAACAATAAGACAGCTGTCACCCAAGTCCTGATCCTAGGTGATGAGGATCTAGAATCTAGAACTGTGATTTTCAACTTTTTTAATCTCATGGCACAATGACAAGGTGCCAAAATTGTCAAGGTACACCATCAGGTTTTCGACAATTGATAAGGTACACCATGCTGCTGGTGGGGGGCTCACATCCCCCAGAGGCACTGTTAATAAATGGCTCAGCTATTTATTCCTGCAGCACACCTGCAGATCTTTCAAAGCCCATCAAAGTGCAGTGGCACACTGGTTGAAAATCGATGATCTAGATCAGGGATCACCCCAGCCCTGGGGCCACTTGCGGCCCTCAAGTTCTCTCAATGCGGCCCTCAGGGAGCCCCCAGTCTCCAATGAGCTTCTGGCGCTCCAGAGATTTGTTGGAGCCCGCCCTGACCCGACGCAACTGCTCTCAGCGTGAGGGCGACTGTTTGACCTCTCGCGTGAGCTGTGGGATGAGGGCTTCCTCCACTGCTTGCTGTTTCATGTCTGTGATGCAGTAGTGGCAGCAAAGGAAAGGCCAGCCTTGCTTTGTACAAGGCCTTTTGTAGGCCTTGAGCTATTGCAAGACCTTTACTCATTCATATAAGTTCATCTTTAATATATTCATTTATGTAAACTTATGTAAATTTATTCAAATTTTAAATGTAAATTAATTCTTTTTTTCCCCAACCCCCGACACAGTGTCAGAGAGATGATGATGATGATGATGATGATGATGATGATGATAATAATAATAATAATAATAATAATAATAATAATAATAATAATAGAGGTATTTATATACCACCTTTTTTGGTCGTCAGATTTCTCCTCAGACTTTAATTCAAGACGGCTTACATAGGCAGGCAATACTAAATCCCAATAGGGATTTTTACAATTGAAGAAGTTTCTGTCTTTCAAGAACCACAACATTTCAGATGGATCTTTAATGATCTGGTATCACATTCTGGCCTCCATTTTCCTCCCACACAGGCTGACAGCGGCCAAAGAGCAGGAGGAATAACTCAGCATAACTCGGCTCCGCTTGTCAGCTGCTTCAAGGTCTCGCCGTTCACGGTGCTGGTGGCCTCGAACTGGCGACCTTCAGATGTTATCTTCAGGCAAATGGAGGCTCTACCCTCTAGACCAGACTTCCTGCCCTCCTGCCCTCCTGATGTGGCCCTCCTGCCAAAAACTTTGGACACCCCTGATCTAAATGATGAGGATGATGATCAAACTGTTGATGAGATGCAGGTGGATGAACTGGGAAGCATTTATCTCTTCCAACTTTGTCCACCCATAGCCCAATATTGTACATGCAGCAGGCAGCCACACATCTTCAGCTTTCCCCCTTGCAAAGGCACTGACTGTCATAAAGCAGTCAGCACCTGTTGCAAAAGATGCTCTGACAACATGCAACTTAGCAGTGCTGGTGGGAAAGCCAGCACCTTCCTGCCCATGTCCTCATTCATTCCCCCAATCACTAGAGGAGGTAAGATGATGGGGGAAGTGGGACGGGAGGTGGGAGGGCAGAATGGAGACACAGAGGGGGCAAAATGGGGCAGGGGAGGGAGGTGAGAGGGTGGGAATGGGCAGATAGGGTCCCAGGACAAGGGTGTTATCAATAGTGCTGGCGCCTCCAATATCCTTCCTGGGCCTGATCCTGAGCTGCAGGTTAATGAGAACCTACACCAGCAAAATAGTTGTTTTGGGTCTAGGTAGATGCCTTGCAGTGCAGAAGCTTCCCTCTATGTCAGGGAACTATTGTTCCTAGAGGAGACATCTGTACTGCTCCCCCTGCACAGGATGCAACAATCATTATTTTGGCACCGCTGCATCAACAAGTGGTGGAAAGGATGGGATTGGACCCCCAGTTTCTTGTTGAAGCAGCAGCACAGGCTTAAGGGTATGACCTGTGTGTATGATCTGTGTTGGGGACCATAGATATTCCATTTACCTCACCAGAGTTCCTATTTGAGAAATACCTGCTTTCAAACTTTTGTAAAACCCATGAATTCTTGACCTATCTATGTGCTGCTGTGCATTCTTTGATAACTGTTGGTTTGATTGCAGGTTAAAAAAACACAGTGATGCTAAATACTTAAAATGCAACTTTCCTGTGCACCTTGTAATCTGAAATTGCCACATCTTTATAAGAAAAGAGATGTCTGAGGGGAGATATGATTGAGACGTACAAAATTATGCATGGGAAGGATAAAGTGAATAGAGAAATGCTCTTTACACTCTCACATATCACCAGAACCAGCAGACAAGTTTCTGGAGGAAAAATCCATTATGGGTTACAAGCCATGATGCGTATGTGCAACCTCCTGATTTTAGAAATGGGCTATGTCAGAATGCCAGATGCAAGGGAGGGCACCAGGATGCAGGTCTCTTGTTATCTGGTGTGCTCCCTGGGGCATTTGGTGGGCCGCTGTGAGATGCAGGAAGCTGGACTAGATGGGCCTATGGCCTGGTCCAGTGGGGCTGTTCTTATGTTCTTATAACGTGCCATTTGGTGAAAGTGGGCTGTCATTGTGAGTGGTGATGGCAACAGAATGCCAGTAGCTTGCCCACAACCCTATTGCCAGTAAATCAGCATGGAGGGCAAAAGGGAGGTGGGGATCGGCTGAATGGGGTGGGGAGGGAGGAATGGGGAGAAGATTGGAGCAAGGAAGAGGGTAGATTGAGGCCAAGGAGGGCATGGTACCATTGGCAGCACCACAGCTGACATCCTATCCCCCTTCCGGGCTTCAATTTGCCTTCCCAGATCCACTCAAACTTGCACCAGCTGAATTGATGGCATAGATTCAAGTGGACCCAATTGGTCAGCAGAGGCTTGCCCCTGGGCAGGGGAACAAATTCCCACTGATCCCACTGATCCAGTGGGGCTGCTCTTATGTTCTTAAAGAAGAATCAATTTATTGGTCAGCAGAGGCCAGTGAGCTGATTCACTGGCATGCATTGCCTGTTGTCATTGCCGGTCAGTTGGGAAAAGAGAGGAAAGCATGTTTTTACCGGCAATCAGAAGAAGATACAGCATTGTTAGCAAGGGACATCTGAGTTAGCATTGCAACTGCCTGCCTTCTGTTTGGCTAACAGTCCCCAGTTCTTTAAATGGCCCACATGTTGGAGCCTCCTCTGCCTCTGTCACCTCCACCTGATAAGTGTTGGTAAGGACATACTTTCTCCTCTTCCTTTCATTATGCATGCTTCAGGAGTAGCAGGGAATTCTCTTTCAGTGACCTAAGCAGGTTACCATCACTGGGTGCTATACCATCAACATCTGGGATACTGAAATAGCTGTGTTGTCCCCAACACAATCCAGAGCAGCGTAAGCCTTAGGGCAATTTGGCCAATTGGACCAAATTGGGCCCTGAACCTACAGGGTCCTCACACTGGGGTGGTAAGCAGAGTACCCGCAGCCACAACTGGCACCTAGCTCTGTAGCTGACACTATGGCATGGAATCTTCCAAGCCAATGCAATGTGAGGATAGCGCAGCAAGCAGAGCATTGCTGCTGGATGGCCCTCCCTCCCTCCTGTCCTCGAGTTCAATTGGCTTGAAATCACACACCCCCAAAGCAGTTGGCGGTGACACCACTGCCAAATGCTTCATTGCTGTCACTTTTCCTCGTGAGTAGGGGGGCCCTGCAGGGAAGGAGGACCCCACAAAAATGCTTTGCATTGGGCCCCACAGCTCCTAAGGCCAGCCCTGAACCTCAGCCTTGCTGTGCCAACATACACATGTTTAAGAATGTACTAACGACCGCACTAAGGACTGCACACATCACAGCACCAATGCAGTGTAGGATTTGGGTATAAACCTGATATATACAGTGTGATAAATCTGGAAGAATTAGTGATGTCATACAATATCCAGCTGAGAAATGTCAACAACAGACTGAAAAGCTTGCTTAACAAAATTACTTTTTTTTTTTTTTATAGAAATGGGTGGATACAAAAGGTAGAACATGATACATAAGGGAGAACAAAGCTGTCTGTGAAAGGAAGGGACACACAGAAAGGCAACAATTATAATCTTGAGAAAGGATTTTGAATAATTGCCGTGAAAGTAATTAAAATGTTTTAAATTATTTTTACTTTCCTAATACAGAAGTACATGGTTGATTAAACTGTCAGGCAAAAAAAAAAGGGGGGGATGTGGAATCTGATTAATGCTTTATAATGAGCTTTATGAAAGCTTCAATTGTTTAAGCACTAAGCAGTTTTAGTCCCAGAAAAGGAAGTGATTTTTGCATTGTCTGAATTGATGTATAATGAACTTTCAAGCATTATTAAGCTTGTGTGTGTGTGTGTGTGTGTGTGTGTGTGTGTGAAAGAGAGAGACGCTTTAATACAAAATGTAACATCATTACAGCTCACACTAATCACTTTGCTCTTCTAAACGGTTTAAAGTATATTTAAATTATTCTCACCAACAAAGAGTCAAAGGAGATGGGCTTACATTGCAATCATATGCATGTCCACTGAGAAGTAAGACCTTGTCACGGAAAGCGCCAGAAAAAGGCAGACTGATCAAGGGTAATCTAATGGTTAGTGCTCATGAGCCCCTTTCCTGCTCTTTGCTTTCCCATTTCACTGAATCAGCAACTGAATGCAAGGGTGGAGTCTATCTTCTACTAAATGGTAGTTGTATCTAAGGCCACCCTCCCAGACTACTGAATCAAGCTCAAAGGGAGCTGTCTAGGGAAAACCCCTTCCTAGGGAAAACACAGTATCCTAGGGGCTCTTATTAAAAATCAAACTTCAGTACCACTCTGAATAATCTGATTTGAGATTCACTGCATTACCTGTGAACATGGGAACTAGACAACTGTTTATTAAAAAGTCAGAAGAAAGGGAATTAAACAAAATGGGGGGGGGGAGTAGACAAGAAGGCTGATGAAAGGACAGGATGGAGAACAATGGATACAATAACCAGTAATGCCCACAGTCAGGAAGTGACTCAAGAGCAAAGCACACATGTCCCCAACTTAGAGAAACCAGTGAAATTTGCATGGTGGCTTGGAGTTAAAAGCAACAAAACAATGTGTCTAGTTTGAAAAAAACAATCCCTATTAATACAGACCATAAACAGCCAGTGCTAGCGGAATACATATTCTTCCAGCACTCAACCCAGGTAGGATTGGGCTGCAAATCGCTTTTCAACAAAATCTTGATACTAATAAGCAAGACAACAAACTTATTACTAAGTGGCATGAGGCCAAGTGAGGCATTTGCCTCCCACCATCTTCCTGCCCACCTCCACTACTCCTATCCCTGCTCCTTGGATTTGATAAAAAAGAGGGGGGTGGAATAGGAAGAGGAGCGGCAGCAGGGCTGTGACTGCCATACTTCTGTGTGAGGGGTGGGGAGAGGCATTTGGCACACCACCTCAGCGGCTGGGAAATCTTGGGCTCAGTCACCTAATAAACAACAGTTAGATGCTTTGCAGATGTGCGGCTAAGATCCTGGAGTCAAAGAGACTTGGTTCTGAGCCTAAGGATCTTGAACCGCAGTTAACAGATGTGTGCAGATATGTAGATTTCTATCTGTCAGTCCATCACTTCCACAAAGGGCTCATTCACTCTTTGCATATGGCAAGAGAGGTATGCCAGTCTTTGGACCAGAGACTATACTGCAGTTACCATAGGAAAGACACTGATAATGGCCCCCCACTGTGACCTTGAGATGTCAGGAATGTACCTTAGAGGTACCTTAGAGGTACTATAAAGTTCAACTATCATCCATGATCATAAATGGAAAAGAATCTCAATGTTGTATGCTTTTAGGGACATTTCACACAATCATGGAGAAATCAATGTACAATATCTCTGTGGTAACACTATATTTCAGAAGTTTACACACGTGGTATGGTTCATATAAATCAAGTGTCTCCTGAAGAATCTTGTTTTGAAGCTTGCACACATGGTGGGTGGGAGAAAAAAATGCAGTTCAAGCTTCTTATGTTTTCATTACCAGTCGTCAGTCATCGTATACCGATTAGGCATTAAAAGTATCATTGTTAGCTCAGCTGTCCCTCTAAGCTAAAGAAACCAGCTCCTCTGTGAATAAGAGCCTTGAAATGAGCTGTGTCATCCGTTAGTTATTGATCACTCTTACAAAGGAGGGAGGCTCGAGTACAAAAGACACTTTACGTGACCATCACGCCTGTAGAGAATTGTGCACAATTGTAGATGGGAGATTCTGCATGAGATTTCAGATTTAGAACAAATAAAACATGCATTTCTCAGTTCCACTGCTCCTCCTAAACCCCCAATGCTAGGCTGGTCTCATTAGTGTCGCTCTGTTGGTGAACTTCTCTGAGCCTCTAGTTGGCCAAGTGTTGTAGACAGAATAGATGGACTCTCAGTTTGATGCAACAGAGGCACTGCTGATGTTGCCTTAAAACAGCAGGTTGATGAGATAAATGTCTCCCATTGTTTCCAGAAATAATTTTAATTTATTTTGGAAGAAATAAAAACAACAGCCCTGAACTGAATATTTATCCAAGTGATCAGGTAGGCACACAACAGAAGGATGAAAGCAAACTTTAGTTCAAGGAATGGGTTGCTTTGTCTGTAGACTGATTGTTCCTTCACAGCAGATTGCTGCTAATTTTCAGCAAGGAGAAACACTGAAGGTTAGCCTCAGGCATTGCTTCCTCACTGAGCCATGCCCACCCATAGGGTCAACTGCTGTCAATTAGAATTATTATCCAGCTTGGCTTTTCCATTTATTTTCTCTTGGATCTCTGTTTGGTTGATATTTTTAAAGGGCTCTCCTTTAGAAATGAAAAAGGAATCGATACAAATTCATTTATCAAAGCAGTGCTAGCGGTGAATAAACAGCAAACAAATGGTCAACAATAAGAAAACAACGAGAACCAATAGCAAAGAAAAACACATTCTGGTGATAATCCTATATGCGGTTATGATTAAATAAATCTTATTGAAACAAATGGGAGTGAATTACCCTATGCATATCTACTCAAAAGTAAGCTCCATTGAATTCAATGGGACTTAAGGCACAATCCTATCCGGCCCTAGTGCCAGTGCTGGGTGTCATAAACATGCTGTATGGTGCTGGGCCCAGTGCCAGATGGAGACCGCCCAGAGCAAGGTAAGAGATCCAGGTGGTGGTGTGGGCTTTTGAGAGGGGGGAGAGATTCCAGGGGGGAAGGGCAGGGCAGAACAGGGGAGGAACTGGTTGGGAGAGGGTGGGACTAGCAGAGCAATGCTCTACTGGATCCTATCCTCCATGTTGGGCTGCAAAACCTGACATGGAGGTTCTCTCATCAGCGCCGGCAGAACAGTCAGTGCAAACGTGAGAAACCCTAATGCAGGGCTTGGGGCTTTCCTCAGGGGAAGGAGACAAAAGTCCCCTTCCCCCAAGGAGACCTCTGGCTGCTTCTTGGAGCCCGCAGGATAAAGCGGTCACATTTTTTTGCCACTGTTCCTCTGGGTACCCCGAAGCTCAGGATTGGGCTGTTACGCCCCAAGTGTGCATAGGATTGCAACCTTACAGCTCAATTAGATCCTGACCCACCCCAGAGCCTGCCTCCCTCCCACCCATGCTCCCTCTCACCCACACTCACTAGGACCAATGGGCTTCTTGAGTCGTCTGGCATGCGGAGCTGGCCATTTGCTGCTTGCTGCAATGGCCAGGGCATGTGCCTTTTGCAACAGCTAGACAGTACCGAGTGCTGCCAGAATGCTGATTCCAGTGGCACTAAGGGCCAGCAGGATTGGGGCATTTGTTGGACAAGAAATGTAAGGAAAAGTGATAACAGGGATATACAGTGGTGCCTCGCAAGACAAATGCCTCGCGCAACGAAAAACTCACAAGACGAAAGCGTTTTGCGATTTTTTTTGTTGACTCGCAAGGCGAATTTTTTTGCATATTTTTTTTGTTTGTTTTGGTTTGTTTTAAATCGCACAACCGTTAATACCCAGGATGCATTGTGCATGTTTAAAAAGTTGAAGTTTTGTGCTTGAAATTTTTGAAATCCTCTGTACAGTATGTATGCCTTTAAAGAGCACTTAATAAACACTTAGTAAACCAAATTTGACTTTGTTCTGACTTTTTTTGCCCATAGGAACGCATTAATTAAATTTCAATGCATTCCTATGGGAAACCGCGCTTCGCAAGACGAAATTTTCGCAATACGAAACGACTTGCGGAACGAATTAATTTCGTCTTGTGAGGCACCACTGTAATGGGTTCCTTCTCATAAGGCGCTGTCCAGCAAATGGATATGCTTCCTCTTGCATAAAGAAAATAACTGAGCCTCATTGTCCTGCTTGCAAAAGACAGAGTGCAGATGGACTGAAGGTGGGAAAGGTACACTATATTTATGCCTTACCAGCAGTGACTAAGTGGGATGTTGCCGGCGTGTATGCTCAAGTGTGCATACTAAAAAGTGGGCAGAGAGCAAGCCCCTGTCAGTGACACCCCATGAGAAGCAGTGGGCCATAAAGGAAGGTTGTCAGACTTCTGTAAATAATTGCCATTTAAAAGCCACTCAACAGTCACTTGACCAGCTCCGGCAATTGTTCCACTCTGCGCACAGAGAGTGCCCAAGGCCAAATGAGTGTCTTTGAACTGTAAGCGCTTATTGAACAGTAAGCAGTAATTGGTTAATGATTATTGTAGTCATGACCTGATGACCCTGCAGCTATTTTTAGACCATCTCAGCTGCCACTGCTCTTCCCTTCACAGCAGCTACTTAAAGCACTTTGAAGTCTGAGTGATGCATTTCCTTTCCCTGCATATTTTCCCACTGATGATGCACCTTTCTCTATAGAGCTCTATAGTATCCTGCAGCTGCATGTAACTAGGCTGTCACTCCCCCAAGACATCATTGTTGGTTTAGCATCTGATTTTAGATTTACAGCCCAACCCCTAACTAACAGCCCAATACTGAGTTGCCCAGAGCATGGGGCTGCTGTTGTGCCAAAAATAACTGTGACGGTATCCAGCATGCCCCAGGCAATTGCCACTGGCTCCTCAGGAAAAGGGGACTTTCATCCCCTTTCCCCAGGTAAGGGAGGTAGCCCCACAATGGGGCTACTCAATTCTGCAGCAGCTCTTGAGCCAGCACAGAATCAAGGAGTCCAGTGTCAGGTTGTGCTGCTTAACGTGGGGCTCAGGATCTGGTGGAGCCAAGCTCCGTTATTTCCATTCATTTGCATATTGTTAAAACAATAATTCTGCTGCAAAAAGCATATTTTCTTTATTTCCAGATTATGTGTCATGGCAAGCACTGCTGTAGAAGAGGCATTCCCTCCTGTGAGTGAGAGAAGGGAGAATGTCACCTTTAATGATAACATGAAAAATATGTTGCAAGTATACAAAATTTTGGAATGTTAAAATACTTTTTAAAGAGAGATCTGCTGCCTAAATAATCAGGAGGCCTTTTTTAGTCAATTGAAATACGTTTGCTTATTTAATGGATTAATCCATGAAATGCTGTAGCCCTGCAGTCTTCTCCATTGTGAAGCGCCATTGCGAAAAGGCACTTTCCAGCAGAAAAGGGAGGGGAGAATGCTGAACTTAAGCCCTCTTTTGAAGGACACTTCACCCCAGAAACGTCCTACAGCTACAACACCAGTGGGAGTAAAGGCAGCTGAGGGGTGATCCCTATTCAGTGGTGGTTTATTGCTGCCTTGTGCTTGTGGGTCTGTGTGTGTGTGTGTGTGTGTGTGTGTGTGTGTGTGACTTTGGGACAGTGAATCATTCCGTTGATTTTTCTATTTAAATGACTTTGTGAGCATTTTGCTTAAAAAAATATGGTCATGATGGTGAAAAATGCTAAGGGATCCACAGTGAATGTGTGGTAAAGTCTTCAAAAGCGTGATGAATTGTATGTGGCTGGTAGAATTCTGAGTGAGATTTCAAAGTGACAAAACCATGATATTTGACCTAAATCTTTGGTTTTTCCTTTGTGTGTATTTCCTTCAAATCTGCCCAGAATTAGTATTACTATCACACACAGGCTAACTCCCCCCCCCTTAAAAAAAAAACACCCAAAAAACCTACTAAGAATATTTAAATAATTTGCCTGGGCTGCTTAGGCTGTTTTCAGTATCTTTGTGACCCTATTAAATATTTCATGATTTCTTGCGCAATTAGCATTTTTAATAAGTTGACTTGCACATTCAATCATGCAGTTTTAATCAAGAGACAAATTGAAACATCCATTCTGGCTGCAACTTCCAACTATCACCTTAGCTTAATACATCTCTTTCATGTTGTTTTCAGAAATTGTTTCATGGATATATATACCATAGTGCAGTGATTCTCAAAATTTTCAAGAGGCTGCTGCCTGATTTATTAATTCCAAGGGGTGTGGCTATAATGGTGATTGGGCAGCATTGCTCTCCCCCACAGCAGCTTGCTTAACCCTTGATGTGCGTAGCCTAATCTGCCCTGTTAGTTTCATGACCAACCAAAAATCGGGTCACAACTCACTGGTGGGTCCCGGACCCACAATTTGAGAACTGCTGCCAATAGTGTATTGCCCGCAATGGCTCTGAAGTAACACAACTTGCAACCTGCTTTTCCACTGAGGCAGTACCGAATAATGTACTGCCTTATGATCTACTTTCCTTGTTTACCAGGGAGAAAACCTTTTTCTTGGTAAAACTGTTATTTTGACCTGGGGGGAGGGGAGGATAAAAAAATTGTTTGAAGTACACAAATATATGCCAGAGTTTCCATAACCTCTCCTGATTCTCTAAGACTTAAATCTCTGACTGGGACAAGTGGGTTTGCGGGTGTGTGTAAATGCAGGCCCATGAACACAAAATGCCTATGTACTACTATACTTATAATAAGTCTAATAAGTATAACTAGATCCACAGTAAGGGTATTCACAATCCAAACTGAAGTGGATCATCTGAATACGTTTCAGTCTGGTTTCAGGAATGTGTTCAACACTGAAACCAATACTAGTCCTAAATATTCACTGAATAAAATGTTTAGTGATTATTCGGGTCCTTCCGTCCTTTTGAGGGGTTCTAGAGGGGAAAAATCCTTGGGGCCAGAGGTGAATACCTTTGCTCATTCAGAAAAAGAACCTGAATCCTTGCTCTCCTTCTAAATGGCTTCAAGATAGCATCACGTAGCTGAATCTGAGTGGGTACGCGGCATCAGCTTGGTGGTATAAAATCATCATTCTTACTACGTCATCTTTGATTCACTGGGGTCACACTGTCAGTTTGAAAAAGTTCTTGTTTCAAAAATGGCACTAAAGAAGCTTCTAATTAGGGGCCAGATCCAAACCCACACTGGGAGGAGGAGTGACGACTGCCACCTGGAGCTCTGGGCGAGCGCTGAGCAGCGGACTGGTAAGTTGGGACAAGGGGGCATTCTGGGGCAGGGAGAGGATGGGAGAAGGTGTGGTGGGGGAGAGAGCTGGGCAGGAGGGGGGCAGAGATAATGGCAGGCACTGCCTCCATAGCCTAACCCTCTCCTGGTTGGGGCTGCCTGGAGATTACATGGATAATCTATGTATAATCTATGTACATGGATAATCTACGAAAGGAGCATAAGATCCTTTCCCAGAGTAAATCCCAAGTTGCTTCCCAGCCCCATGGGATGCAGAGGTAGCCATTTCGGCACCAATGCAGCCCTGGGAACTGGGAAGCATTAGATTGGGCTACCCATATGTCTAGCAACCCTTGAACGAGGACCAAAAAAAGGGGTAATATATGGTTTCCATGGGCATTTAGTCCCTGAAAGTGAAATAAATGTTTGCAGGCAACAAAACAATGATGTTTATGTGGGTACTAAGGGTACAGATGGCTGTCATTTTCATTTGGAACTGAAGTTGTTTAATCAACCCCATTTTTGTCTTCTGTTTTGGCCAAAGGCTGCTTGCTACCCAATCAGCAGCTCCTTAAGTTTTTTTAAGCCATTTTTTAAAATTAGAAATGTCTAAAAACTGATGATTTTATCCCAGTCAATTAGGGATTACATTGTCAGCCTAATGATATTATGACATCAAGTCTCTACTCAGATTTGGCTACATGATGTCATGAAGCCAATTCAGAATGAGGGCAATGATCCTTTTAAAAGTATTCTATTTACATGCCTTCCTACTCCAAAATCCTCCAAATAGGGGATGAATCAATTTATACATGGGCTACAGATGCTTGCAAAAATAGTCTCCCTGCCGTTTTGACTTTACCCTATCAACATCCCCATTAACAAATCAATATGATTCTTAAGTATGTTAAATGTTGTTTTTTAATCATCAGTGCATTAATTGTGTATGAGTGGGAAAGACCTTATGGATGATAGTAACAGAGCATCCTGAGAGACTTCTGAGGAATCCGTCTCATGGGGAATATTAAACAATTGACTTTGACTCAGAAGAATACAGAAGATGCCCTAGACCTTTTTTCCTTTAGAACTATTTTCTACACACACTCACATTCTCCTATTCAGTTTAGAGAGAGTAAGGGGCCTAGGGAAATTGGGAAGCCAATAGACAGAGAGAATGCCTATTGAATTGAGTAATTATAAACAAGATAAATAAAGAAGAGAGAAGAGGGAAGGCAAGAAGAAAGAATTCTTTGAGCCAGCATAATAAAGGACAAAGAACACAGGTACACAAGGGAGTCCAGTCTTCAAGGCTTTGGAAAGTTGTAAAAGTGGAGCCTGCGAAAAGACAGATATCCAAGTGAGAACACGCTAGGGACAAGGAAAGGTATCGCATGCAGTGCAAAAGATCAATTAGTACTAAAAATTATGTTTGTATATGCAAGAAATGTTCAGTTCCTCTGAGAAATTTCCACAGTCTTTTCTAAAACTTTTTGAATTTCTCTCAAAATCCTTCAGAAGTTTCACTTGCGAAGGGACACCCAAATGTGTTCTGAATTCTACTTTTGGTGAAATGTTGGTGTCAGCTGTAGATATGGTTCTCAGAGTACACCTGGTTCTTAAGTGTTCTTCAAATAGAACAAGTCAATACATTTTCCCTTTCGCAAATATTCTTCTGTTAGTCTGGTTATCAACTTACCACATTGCATTGGTTATAAATAAACTATACCTAGCCAATATACAAGGGGCCCTCATTAACTGTGGGGGTTCTGTTCCCAGAACCATTGCAGAAATGGAAAACTGCAGGTTTTGGAACCTGAGGTTATCGGCCCCCCACCCTCACCCTCTGAACCTGACCAGAGCTGGGCTTTGGTCAGGCCCGGAGGGTTTCTGAGGCTTGCAGAGGCCACGCGTGACTGCCCATGGCTGCTACAGGCTTCAGAATGCCCAAAAAAGCCAAAATAAAAAAATCCTGCTACTTCTGGTTTTATCATGAAATCAGAAGTGACATTTTAACTGCCGGTCTGAGACCTGGGGAAGCCAGGAGGGCACTAAAAAATGATAAAACCAGAAGTAGAGAGAGAAGTATCATTGGCAGATTGAGGGCGCAATCCTAACCCCTTCTAATGTCAGTGCTTTCCAGCACTGGCATAGTGGTGCCAATGAGACGTGTGCTGCAGATGGGTGTCACTCATGGAGGCCTCCTCAAAGTAAGGAGGCCTCCTTACCTCAGAGCTGCATTGCCCTTATGTCAGTGCTGGAAAGCACTGACATAAGCGGTTAGTATTGCGCCCTCATCCTGTTTTTATGATGGAAAGTTTCCCATCAGATTCTGTGAGACTTCATGACATTTAAATTGGTATAAAATATTTAAAGTTACAGTACAGATTTTAGAGCCATTCTTTCCAAGTTTCCACACAAATTTCTACTTTTATTGATATCAGAGTAATATATCAGATATAAGACCAGTTCCAGGTTTTAGAGAGCCTGTGGCAAACTGCCTTCCCTTGGTCCCCTCCTAGCTAAGGTGCCCCTCGATACTCATGGTGGTGTTAATATTGGCAGATGGTTTGAAGGAGAGGGTGGAAAAATGAAGTGACTCTCACAGCCAAGAGAGTTTCATAGAGGTAGCATCTGGGATCAATAACCAACAAATCAGTGATCAACAGGACCTTCTTAGGCTGCTGAGCTTTTGACAGATGCCTGACAGGGCCAGGTACCTGTCAAAAGCCCAGCAGCCTAACAGCCCAATCCTACCCACACTTTCCTGAGAGTAAGCCCCATTGACTCTAATGGGACTTACTTCTGAGTAGACATGCATAGGATTGGGCTGTAAGAAGGCCCTGACACCATACCTGACAGCTATTTTTGTCAAATCATTTGGGGCTCGGTTTTCCACAAAGTATTTATCTTTCAGCTATGCCACTCTTTCCTGAATATGCCATCCATGGTATGTAATGATTATGACAAGATGCCATTAACCCTGGTCCTCATACTACACAACCAAGCTCTGAGAAATGAATAAAGGACATGTGGACAAGACCCGAGAAATCAGATTTGCAAAGAGCAAAGTCTCTTTTCTGTTTTCTTTCTTTTCTTGGACTACCACCATGTCTATTTTCTCAAAGCAAAATTACCTCAGAAATAATTGCTCATGAGAGAACAATAATGTCCTCTCTGTACTATAAAATGATGACTGCTGCTCATCAGAAGTCGTCACAAAGCATATAAAGAACTATGTCTTAGGGGAAAAAAGTACAATGGGCAATAAAAACCTGTGAGAGAAAAAGAGATTTGATAATAGAAGATAAAGAGATGAATAGTCAGTTTTCATTTGGAGATTAGATTGGAAAAAATGTCACTTGAGGTGGGGGAGGAAAGCTGAAAAGAGTGTCTTGTCTGTATTGTGTTTACTTTGTATCATGCTACTAAACCACAACTGCAGTGAAATTTCAGTCGCACACCGCTCACCTACAAAAACGTACAAAAATACATTTTTCAATGTGTCAGAAGCACATTCCTGCTCTAATCTTTTAAAATTTGTTTTGGAGCAGCTCTATAAAATAATTCTTTCCTCACTCTCTGTCATATTAGGCCTGTGTTTTTGTTTTTGTTTTTTTCATCCCACACAGAGTAGGCAGCTGAAAATGAGACACTTTATGCAAGCAGGATTAGGCCTTGTCAGTTGTAATTTAAAAGCACAGTCCTCTCTGTTATTATTCATTAGAAATATGTCATCTATTAGTTTCCCTTCTTCATTCGCTGCACAGAGCAGATACTGCCCTTCATAGGAGCACAGCAGTGTGGCTGGTGAAAAGTAGCACATAGCATAAGCTTCTGCCGACATTTCCTTTTTCAGTCTCTATAATGAATGAGCTCAAACAAAATACCGTGTTATGGGATGCAATATACAGAATGTTAATCTCCAAGTACTGGACCACTTGTGTTGAACGTTCTACAGTGTTCCCTCATGGTTGGCAACCTTCAGTCTCGAAAGACTATGGTATAAGCCTACAGCACCCAGTATTGCCAGGCGGTCTCCCATCCAAGTACTAACCAGGCCTGACCCTGCTTAGCTTCTGAGATCAGATGAGATCAGGCATGTGCAGGGTAACAGTCCCTCATGAGTACTCTTAGTTTTTCCCATCAAGGTGAATAGTGGCCATTTACTTATATGGGAGAAAAGAAAGTTGTGTCTTAAAGATGGAGCTGCTTTTTTTCCTGATGTCCTTTGGAACCTCATGGGAGCTTTTGACAATCAAGCCCACCCCACCCTGCATAGACATATCCCATATTCTGCATTGCCCCAAACTAGGTCCCATTTCTTACGGCCCAATCCTATGGAGGGCCTATGGCAACAGTTCACTGCCAAAAGTCCTCTTAGAGCGTTGCAAAAGGTGAGCAACTGTTGCATGCAGTGGGACTGCTGGTACAAACAGTTGGAAGTCCTGTGCATGTGCCAGTGGCCCTTGGATGCTGAGCCAGAGCAGGTAGAGGGGGTCATTTGGGGGAGGATTGGGTCACGGAGTGTGCCAAACTGGGAGCAGGAGGGGCGCAATCTCAGTGGCAACAGCGCATAGATCCTATCTCTCCTTCCTGTCCTGCCCCACCCCTCAGAGTCTCCTTGGGTTTATGCCAGCAAAAGAGCTGGTGTAGATCTGATGAGACCCATTGGTGGTCAGACGGACTATGGAGTGGTAACTCTTCTGAGCCATCTCGTTGTCCCCCTCCCATCATAGCATGTAGTGTGTGCTCTAATAGCATGGCTGTATGGCATAAACTGGTGGGGGATGTGATGGGGCATTAGTTACACTAGTCGCTTTGAATGTCCTTTGGGGAGATAAAGTGGGGTAGTCTGTGCTTCTGCCATCCTGCTGGTTATGCAAAGTCTGCAATAACAGAACTGCTACTAGTCATAATCGCTTACACCAAATGTTTAATATATAAAATGCATCTTGGTTGCCCTCATAGCCACCTCGTGCAGGGAGAAATTAACATACTCAGCTTAAGAACATAACAAGAGCGCTGCTGGATCCGGCCAAAGGCCCATCTAGTCCAGCTTCCTGTATCTCACAGTGGCCCACCAAATGCCCCAGGGAGCACACAAGACAACAGGCACAACCTGAGTCCTGGTGCCCTGCCCTGCATCTGGCAGACAGAGGCAGCTTGCCTCTAAAACCAAGAGCTTGCACATACCTACTGTGACTTGTAACCTGTAATGAACTTCTCCTCCAGAAATTTGTCCAATCCCCTCTTAAAGGTATCCAGGCAAGATGCCATGACTACTTCTTGTGGCAAAGAGTTCCACAAACTAATTACACGCTGGGTAAACTTTTCAGAGTAACTTTTCACAGTCAGGGTTAAGAGGGTGAGCGACTTGGTCAGGGTTATGGCTCTGGGATACGTGGGGAAAACCCCTACTTTGTTCTGATTTTTGGCCCACATTTTACCTGTTTTGAACTTTTCCATCACCTCAAAGACCTTCAGTGATGCCTCCACCTCCTGAGGGAGGCACTCAGTCACCCGGTCACAGGAGCTGAATATCCTTTGTTTTTTTGGTTTGAGCATCTTCTTCTTCCCCAACTTGACCAGTAAATAAAGACGTTTGAACCCTTTGAAATGTGACACCCACCTGATTCCAAGAGCAGGAAATTCAGGAGCTCAGGTGACAATCACTTCCCATATTCATTTCCACAGCTGAAACCTGATGAGTGCCTACGGGCTATAAAAAGTGGAATCGCACACACCTTGGCGCATGTACCCAATGCTTCTTGGAGCTTGACTCTGTGCTTTGCTGCAGGTATGAGTGTTAGGACCCTAGAAGAGCTTGAAGAAGAAGGGAAGAAGTTGGACCCAGTTAGTTGCATCAGGGGGGTTGTTTTCTTTGTAGTTTACCTTTTAACATTCTTGTCATCCTTTGCTATGACCTTCCCCTTTCCTCCTTTTGCTAGTTAGATCAACCCTTTATCCCTAGCATTTTCTCCTCAATTCTGATTTGTCAGCCTTTAAATAAAAGTATCATGCTTTACTGTTGACCTGCCTTGTCTCAGTTCACTTAAGAGGGAGCGAATTGTCCCATCTACCAAACCACCTACATTCCCCTACTGGTTGTTTTAAGGGGATTCCTCCAAACTTTGGGACTCTCTTATATCCTAGGAGGGAGATTTTCTGAAGGCCTTTCTAGCTGTGGTTGGTGGTAGCAAACTACCTGCCTTCTCCCAGTACTTTCCTTCAGTAAAAGAGAATGAAACAGAGAGCAGGGAGTGGGGTGCCAGTCACTAACCACTAGGTGCTGTATGCCATCTTGCCCACATTTTTCCCTTACCAGATAAAACCAGGGTTCCAGAGTCACCCACAGTCACCATCCAAGAATCTGAACAAATCTAGCCACAGTAACAACTCTACCACAATCCCAACAGTGTGTAGATAATGAGCATCCATAAATAACAGGAACCAGCAGGCCTAGCTATGGCTGCCATTGGAAAAGGCAAGCATGTGAGTTCGCCTAAAAATTCTAAATTTTAGGATTTGCCTGCTGTCTTTGTATTCCTAATATTATGGAGTGGGCGTGTTTCCTAACAAAGAGAAAAGAATAAGAGTGCAATGCTTTCTGTCTAGAAGGAAAGGCTGCTTATAAACAAACAGTTTACGACTCCTGATTCGTTATTCTATTTGTTCATTCAAAAGCATTGGGAAATACTGCAAATTTGCTTCAGTGCAAAATATGTCTTTCTTTTCCCCTTGTGTCCTTTCCACTCAAGTGCCTTTGTAAACATGCGCATGGAGTAGCATCATTTTGAAAGCTAGAGCAAAACTGATGTATAATAAACAATAATGCATGCAGCGCATTGTGCTTAATAAGGCTGAGCTCCTCCATCACAAGGGATTTCTGCTTGGTGTTAGTGAAATCTTTCCCCCCTTCCCATCTCTACAATGCTTTTTAAAAATGTGGCATCCAAAGCACGACTCTCTCTCACACACACACACAAAGCTTTCACTCATCTGCTCTTAAAACAAAACACCAGGAGGATCAACGTCCTCATAAACAAGTAAACAGAAACAAAAGCGTTCTCTTATGTAGGAAAAATCTCGTGAGAATGAGTCAAATGCCGGGGAGACTGCCATCTCATCTTATAAGAGAAAGGAGCTTCAGGAACAATTCTGTTCAACCTTCTTATTGTATGTTGTAATTCCTCCCCTCCACCTCCCCCCCCTCGCTTTGCATTTCTTCCTCTGGTCCTCCTGACCTTAAATAACAGAAAGCAGCGTGGTTGCTGCTGCCACCCTGTGGCTGCCCCTGTAACCCTGACAATAGCCATGCAAAGATCTTGGCCTGCTTAGCACGGCTACTGCTATTTTGCATTGCCCAACATTCAGTTGAGGATCCATCATGCAAAGTCTTCTGGGTGTTACTAGCTGTCAGCCTGCTTGCCACAAGATCGTGAAGGTAAGTTTGGGCCTTTTTATGAAAAGTATAATTGCATGGAAGAAGCTTATGTTTCTCAGCCATGAGGCAGTATTTCTTGGGTGGTGTCCCTAATTGTCAGCTCAATGTCTACCAGAGTGCGGGACAGAGGAAGTACATAGCTGTGTTGTCTAGGCAACTGGACAATACTTGCTGTCTTCCAGCAAGAGCGAGTACAGTATTGCTCAGTTGCTAGGCTGTATTTTCTCCCCCTTACCAAGGTAAGTTGAGGTCATCATGACTGAAAAACTGCAGGAAAATAATTGAGAAAGGTACATGTGGGGCTCCTCTCATGTCCCTCTGACTTGTTTGGAGCAATACTTTGGCCCATCTCTTATATGATTAGTTGCAATGCAGACTGAGAGCCTCTTGGTAATTGCACTGCAGACAACACTGCAGACTGCTGAGCAGAGGGGAAAGGGTCAGTGTTCTCCTAGTGTAAGCGGTCAAGGGTCAGGAATTCTGGAAGTGAGGCTCAGGCACATTACGCTCTGTGCCTCAAAACAGCTCAGAAGGAGCGGCTGATGTGAGTGTTGCTGCTACAAAGCATCCCTTTGACAATGGCTAGATGAGAAATGAGGATGAATGAGATGACCTTGAGAGCCAATCAGAGTCATTCTAGTCTTATAGAAGAATTTCCCTGTGCTTTGGCTTCCCAGTCTCAGCATCTCATGGCAAGACTCCAGCTTGCCTTGCCTAATATTGCCTTTCCTTGCCATCTTGTTGGAGTGCTCAGTACCTGACCGCCAATCCAACCTTAACCACACCGTACTCCTCAGATTCCTGAATGGTCAATGTAGAACCCAGTCACCATCATAACACCTGCCTCTGGTCCATGGATGTCTGCCTGCCTGCCCTGGAATCTGACCCCTCATTTTGTCTTAGACCAGGGGTGTCCAAAGTTTTTGGCAGGAGGGCCTGTTACGTGAAAATCCCCTTTTGCCTTTTAGTTGTGATTTTCATGGTTACACAACCACCACCTCCCTGTGGTCACACATTATGGGAGGAAGTCTAGCATCTTAAATCATTGTTTAAGTGTCTCCTACATTACTTGTATTCAATGTATTGTTTTAACCCAATTACTGTCTAAGTACTGTATGCAAACTGGAACTGCCTTCTTGTGTTGCTGATTCATTGTATTGTTTAAGTTCCCCCATCTAGGAAGCCAGTCATAGACCCCACTGAATTTTGCTGATAACTGACATCCTGATCCTTTCAATGTTTTATACATTCCAAGCACCCTGCTGTGTGATAGTAATCAAGCTACCATCCAGCTCAGCTCTGGCTCAGAACCCCTTTTAAGTGAGGGCTTCCTCTCACATGCTCTCTCTGGGCTCTCTCTCTCCAAGGACCAACACATCTGTGTTGTGTCAGAGGGTCCTCTTCACAGGACTCTCCCCCACCCCTCCAACTGCTCTACAGGACAGGTAACTATCTTGCACCTAGAACTCCCTTCTTCCCCCCCTTTTTTCTCCCCCTTCTCTCCCCATCTTTAGTTAGCTGCTGGGGTTGGCAGCATGGACCCCTAAAATCCTTCCCTACAACCTTTCCTTTTTCTAATTTCCTCGGATGCACCAAATACTCTTTACATGCAATCACCATGAAAGCTAGGTACATTGGATTCAAGTATTAGGACCAAGAAACATACACTTATCATTTCTCCATGTGCATTGTGTTTACCTTTGTGCTTTTGTAATAAAACTATAATCTTTTATCTTTCTCTCAGTCTCCTTTTTAAGCTAAAGGGAATTTCTCTGCATTACGCCGTCTTGTTATCCAGCCTACGATCCTAAGGTTCCAATAAGGGCAGTGTAATAATTCCCCTAAACAAAATAGCCCTTTTGGTAACAGGCCACATCATCTCTCTGACACTGTGTCGGGGGCCAGGAAAAAAAGAATTAATTTACATTTAAAATTTGAATAAATTTACATAAGTTTACATAAATGAATATATTAAAGATGAACTTATATGAATGAATGAAGGTCTTCCAATAACTCAAGGCCTATAAAAGTCCATTAACAAACCAAGGCTGGCCTTTCCTTTGCTGCCACTACTGCATCACAGACGTGAAACAGCAAGCAGCGGAGGGCCTCTGGTCCTCCCATGTTCTGGATTAGAAAAGGAAGAGGAAACAGAATGGAAGTCTGGAGGAGAGGAGAATGGTGGGCTAGAGCCTCTTACTTTTTCAATCCAGGGAGGAGGAGGAGGAGTAGTGGAAAGATGCCTGCCTTCCCCACAAATCTGCTGCCATAGGCAATGACCCAGGAGCAGATTCAGTGTTTGTGTTGGAGGGAGGGGGCTATGAGCACTACCTTAACTCCAGAGCTCAGGTCAACTAGGCAGGTAGACCTGGGCTCCCACCCAGACATGGAACCCAGATCTACCTGCTGGGTAGACCTGGGCTTCCATTTGAACTTGTGGCCTCCATGGCCAAGGTTTGTTGGGTGGGTAGACCTGCACTCCTGCCCGACCTTGGAGCCCAGATCTACCTGCTGGGAACTCCTGGGCCTCTCATTCCGACTTGGCTCAGTCAGTGGAGCACAATTTCACCAGCACCCCACCCAATGGGTGTTCCCCTGGTGCCCAACTTTGCTCACCATCCCGGCAGGTGCCGTTCCCCACTGGTGTGATAGTTAGAGGGGCCATGTATGCATGGTACCTCTTTTGAGCCACTCCTGTGACCACCTCAGTTGGCCTCATAAATGGGCTGCCCTTCATTTATATATACTTCCAGGTCAGGTATGGGTCTTTACCTGGGCAAGAGACAGACTGTGTTGCTGCTTTGGCTTCCTAGATTTGACCCCAAAGTCATTGCTTGTCAGTCTGCATGTTTCCCCACTAACTTCCTATTGTCCTTCAGCCTGAATTCTCATTCTAGTGTCTTTGTATGCTCAGCTCAACCCCTGCCTGCCTCCTGTTTGACTTTCCTGAGGAATTGTATCCTCCTCCACTCCATCCAACCTATGGTCCCATTCCTACCAGAACTTACCATTCAGCTTCCTGAATGCTCAGCTGCCACTGATCCTGTACTGACATCAGACCAGCATGGGAGCAACTGCATGCCACGCCACACAACAGGTGAACCAGGTCTGATACTGGATCACATGTACTTCTACCAAGGTGCAAATAGCTCATGGAGCCTGGGTCCAGATTGATTGAACAAGCACACTGGCTTATGTGGTTTGTGGACTATATCACTGCAACTACTTCAAAGCACTTGGGAAATGAGATATAGTCCTTTTTTCTCATTTGTCGGTTCGGCCTGCATTCATGAGAGCCACTCTTGGAGTGAAAAATGCAGGCGGCAGATAAAGGGCACACATCAAGGAGGCATTGTGCAGCCATTGTTGGCACTGTGTAAGGATGTTAATGAAATCCTTGATGGATAATAAGATACCAGGAAATGGAAATTTTGCACTTGAAAAAACATTTCATAGAATCACACAATGCAAGCTTAGAGGTAGCAATTTTCAATTCTTGGCCTGGGAGGAAGGAAATGTTAAACTGGAAATGATACCATTATTGTATAAAGACCTCTATTTGGAATTCAATAATTATTTTTGGAGGAGCCTTTTTCAGAAGCATCACACCTATTTAAATCTCACTGATATATTTTCGAGAAGGGGAGGGGGGAAGCAAAAGATACCAATAGCTATAAACATTTTCAAAATGAAATAAGCTGTTGGAGCTGCAATCAGGTTTTGAGCTTTTCTAGAGATTTTGTTAGGAAAACTTTTTCACATTTCATAACTGAGCATGAAGAGGTCCTCCTACATTTACACAGTATAGATAATTTTTATTAAAATCTTGGTTCCGTCTTTCAGTCAAAGTGGATTGCAGCAGAAATTGAAACAACCCATCTTAATAATTGCCAGTTAAACTCATACATAGGTTAAGCAAAAAACAAAACAAAAAACAGAAAAACATACTAGAGTATAGAACTAGTGACCTGCAAACAAATGTGAGGGATTTTTCAAGAATGGGGGGGTCCCCTTTATAAGTCAGATATAGGAACCAGGAAGCTTGGATCTATAGCAAAACAACTTACAGAGGGAATTTTATTTCATAAGAAATAATGGAATAAGGTAGAGATAGGAACTCTAGAGAGTGGCATGCAGTCCTGGACATGTGTAAACCAGTGCACCCAATACAAGGGCAGTCCATCCCTGACATGCTGTGAGTTGAGAAACTCAGTGCCCAGCACCGCTGTCACCACTGCCCCCTTCTGATGGCCACAGATGGAATGCAGGGAGGGAATTCCCTCTGTGGTCATTACAGGAAGCAGTGATGGCAGTGGCTGCCAGGGAAGAGAAGTGAAGTAGCCAGGGGTCAGGGGTTATTCTCCCTGTTATTCCAGTTAATGAGCACAATGCCAAAATTGACAATGCTCTAATAAAAAGTTATGAACCTTTAAGAGCTTGGAGGTTGTGGGGAAAAGAAAGAAATGCGTACAGGCCCAGCAAAGGCAAACTCTAAAGGCTAATTAAAGGGGCGTCCCTTTAAGAACTCAGAAGAGAAAGAAGCTATGCGGGCAGGGACGCAGCAATAAAAGAACTATGTGCAAGTCATTTTTATGTCTAGTTCCTCAAAAGGTTGAGGACTTATGAGGGTTGGTATGAAAGTAATGCCTCCTATTCTTTTATTTCAAATATGGTGCCACATAATGTTATGAGTTGGATGGGGTGGTCACTCAATGTGCTTAGTTATCATCTGCATTGCATCCATGAGATCCTGTGTACAATCAGTGACATTAAAAGGAACTTAGGAAGCAGAGCTGGGAAAGCTTTGGAGAGCTACAGCCTCTGGAATAAGCAAAACTGCTCAGACTCAGCAGCAACATGGCCTCATATGTCTGCAGCTTTGGCTGCTTACAAGGAGTCAACAAATAGGTCATAGATACTGTCACTTGAAGGCCCCGTTAACCATGAGTTCCTGCTCTTGATGGCACGAAACAAGCATAGCATGCAGGGAAATCATTCCCCAGCCATTCTTCACCGTCTTCCACACCTTCAGTTTCAAGCCGAATCACATGCCGTGAAGGCGTTTGCGCAAATAAATGGTAGGTTCTCCCACACCAGGTTCCATCTTCTCCATCAGCAGAGGATAACAGAGAGCCAAAGACCTCATCAGGTCCTGAAGGTGGCAGTGGAGCAATCAGCTGACTGGCTGCCTCCCTGCTGATTAACTGGCAATGTTCGGAAGAGCCTTCAAGCGTAGCTCTGCTTAGTGTGCCTAATGGTGTTTCAAGGTTCTCTCTCTTGGCATCCTGCAGAAAAACAAAACAAAATCCAGAAATGTAGATTTTAGAACTGGTAATAAAAATCTTCCTTGGCAATTAACACAAATAATTTCAGTTCTGTTCCATGAGAAACAGAAGGGCGATGCAGTTTATATTAAGTGCCTGGGCTACTATGTGGCAAATTCAATTTTATTGCCAATAAATATATACCTATTGCAGGAAAGGGTAATGAATGCAAATACACCTAGCTACACTAGTCCGACACATGGAATATAATTTACTCAAAAGGGAAGACTGATCTGGCATCACAATTTTTAAAGAGGCTCTTTTCTTCTTTTTTCTTCTAATAGAAAGACCCTCCAGTATCTCAATCAAATATGTCATCTGCAGATTTTCATTATGCTTCCCTGCAGTCCTTTCTCCTTAGATAGGTGACATTAATCATTTTTTTTTAACTTCAGCTTGACAGAAGGGTCTCAATATACATTTACTGCCCAAACTTATAGCATACAGACAGGCCAATGGAGGCTGCACTGCATGCTGTGGTTGGGCAGCAATTTGACAGCCTGCAGGAGGTAAGCAAAAATATTTTGTACCTGGATTTTGATAAGATCTGGCATGTGTGCTTGCCACTAGATCCACCTCACCCCTCCCAGCCTGCTACTTCCCTTCCCCACCCATGGTCCACCCTTGACACTGACTTACAGGCACCTGCTAGCCTAACAGGGCTGCTGCTGTACATACTACACCTTTTGCCGGTTACCGCAATGGTCCAGCAGTGCAAAACAGCAGCCCAGCTTTCATGCTGCCATAAGGGACATTGCACTGTTGGAATTCCAGTTCTGGTAGCACACGGCCCCAATAGGATTGGGCCTTAATCACTAAGCAATAAGGCCATGCATCACCTCTTGATCATCCCATATCAGTGCAGGTGGTCCTGCAGTGAATGAGGTTTCAGGGTATAAGAAGGGTTCTAAAAAGACCAGCTGTTTGAAACTGGGTGAAGAAATATAACATTTCCTATGCAGAACACTCCTTTTCAATACTGGAAATCCCGACAGGACAATGAAAGGAGTCAGGGCCGAACAGTTGGCCTGATTTTTTTCTCTGGACAAGGGAGGGGAGAAGGAGGAGCCCAGTGGACGGGGAGGGTGTTTTTGCATTAGGAACAAATGCCTGGATAACCCAGGGAGGGGGCAAAGGAGGCAGGTAAAGCAGGGGGAGGCATTTTCTTGCAGTAGAAGAGGAGAAAGGAAGCCTCTTTGACTACAGTGGGACTTCTGAGTAGACCTGCAAAGGACTGGGTCATAAGTCTCCTGGCCAGGGCCTAGGAGAGGGGGGTAAAGGGAGCAATTTGTACCTGGGCCCAGGGTCAGAAAGGGGGCCCAGGAGCCAAAGGAGGGGGCCCAGAAATTTCCTGGCATCTTCCATTTTCCAGTCTCACCCAGACTCCCTGGCCACGTGGGATGCTGGGGGTATTACTGTGGGGGCATGGCGGCAACTACTATCCAAGCCATACACACCAGGCCCAGGAATGCATACATTCCTTAACAGTGTCACATCTGGGAGGAAACTGACCTGCTACAGTAGCTCTTTCGCTTGTGGATTTGCTTCCCGTGAAGGAGTGTAGAAGAGCTCAGGGACACAGCTGTGGGACTGCAGCTGCTGCAGAACTCTGCCAACACTGGGCAGGCAGGTCTGGGAAGACTGGGAAGAGTGATAAACCTGGCCTCCAAAGGCTATTCTGTCTGTTGCCACTTTCCCCCTGCCTGTTTTGCTCCCATTCTGCCCAACTCCATTAACACCCATCCCCACTCTGTTTCACCCCCCACCATCTTTAGGAAGGGGCCCAAAAGAAACTTTGTACCCCCGATAAAATTCCTCTCAGAGGCCCTGCTCCTGGCTGCTGAGAGCAACCTTCCCTCCCGCCTGCCACTTCTGTCCCCTCATTCTGTCCATCTCTCCAGCCTTGCTGAGCTCAGACGCTGCCTCCTTATAGGTCTGTGACATGCTGCTTGGCACTCCTTCTGAATGTGGAATTGGAAGTCGTGATGTGAATGTGGGGGGGGGGGTTTGTCGCTGGGGTTCATAAGGAACAGCTTTCTGCACTGCTGCACTCCAGAGCTTTTGTTTACATCAATGAAATGAATGGTGGTTGAAGGACTTCACTGATGGCAGATAGGATGGGAACATTAGAGTAGTGTTAAATGAGAACTCTGACACCCCTACCAGCACCTCCATTTTTTCTGCGGAGCTGCGCTTGACTCGCTTTTCAAAAAGACTCGGATGAGGTAGAATAACTCTAAAAAAGGCTTTTAGTGTCACGAAAGCCTCCCATTATGATTCACAAGTGAGTCAAGTCAAGGGGGCGGAGACTTATGACTCACGACTAGGCACAGTTATCCCGGCACATCCCTGCCTTGGTACTAATAAATCAGGCAGCAGCCTTTAGGGGCTCTGAAAAGTTTGAGAACCACTGATCTAAGCAATTTATCAGAGGCTTCTTTTAGCAGCTGTTCCCATGAACATCACAACTGTCATCTTTGAAATCCAGTGGGAGGGAGCACAGCGTCGCAAATGTGAAACTCTAGAGCAGCCATTTTCAACCTTTTTCAGCTCACGGCACACTGACAAGGCACTAAAGTTGTCAGGGCACACTACTACTTTTTGATTACCTTTTTATGTTACAATTAATTTCACTAAGGGCACAAGCCTAACCAGGTCTACTCAGAAGTAAGTCCTATTTTGTTCAATGGGGCTTACTCTCAGGAAAGTGTGGTTAGCATGGAAGCCTTAGATCGTTACATGACAATGAAAGAAGTTCCCCAGAAGCTTGGAGAGGGAGGTGTATGTGGTTTCTGGAAAGGTTTTGAAGCAGGTCTGTTCAAACTGTTATCAACTGATATGCTAGGAAGTGGCAAAGAGAGATGAGACTGAGCACACTGGAGAAACAGGAATGTGCTGTGAGGGACAGTGAGGAGATGTGGCTGAAACAAGTGCAGGATTCACTGGGTGGGGAGAGAGAGAGAGAGAGAGGGAATGGGAGGCACCTTCTGAACTTTGGAAGGTGGTGAAGAGGGAGGGGAGGGGCAGAAAGAGAGGGGTTAACTGCAATTATGATGGGGGATGTGTGTGCAGGAGGGGAGAAGGTGGGGTGGGGGAAAGAAAAGCATCACTTGCCTGCTCATTTATTCAAGAAAGAATGCAACCAAGCCTCTGTACGTCTACACAGAAGTAAGCCCCATTATAGTCAATGGGGCTTACTCCTAAGTAAGTGTGGATAGGATTGTGGCCCAGTGCCCTTCCTGCCAAAGCCTTGCCAGGGGAGGTAACGCAGGCAGGGTCACTTTGGGGCATTGCTGGCAAGCAAAAGGGTCTCTCCAGCATCCTTGCCAGCCAGCTGCTTCTGGCTCCTACCTGCTTCCACCTTCAGGCTTGCTCTTACTCTCACTCCCTCCTTCCTCTCTCTGCTCACCCTCACTCCCTCCACATTCCACCCGCTGGGAGCTCTTCCAGGCTTCTCTAGCTGCCTGGCTGGCTGCCCAATCAGTGCGCGGGGCAGGCACCAGCAACAGCAGGAGTGTTCAAGCCCCTGCGCGGCTGTCCCTTTCTCTCCTGCTGCCGCGCGAGGCTCCAAGCTGCCGCTTCTCCCCTCACGCAGCTGCTGCTGCTGCGGCCGCCGCCACCACCTGACTCCTTGGATCTACGGCACACCTGAGGCAGCCTCACGGCACACCAGTGTGCCACGTCACAGCAGTTGAAAACCGCTGCTGTAGAGAGTATTGAAAACAAATATGATGAAGCCATAGATCAAGACAATAGACAACATGCTTCTGACACTAAGGTGCTGCAAAGGGAGGGAAAAGAAATCTATTCATTCACGAGCAAATGCTTCAACATTGTCTTGCCACTGTCACATGGCCAGTCCCCAGAGTAACTGGCTGATGCCTTTACTGTTAAAATCCTATTGAGTTTTTCCCTTTCTGGCTAGACGTTGATGGCGTGAGGGACAGGTGGCTGTTGTCAAAAGCAGCAATCTCATGACTTCCTTCTTCCCTCCCCCCTCCTGCAATGAGGGTTGCCAGGCTGGCTGCATCCAAAACCCTGAGATTTCCAAGGTAGGGCCTGATAATGTCAACCTCCTTGAAAAATGGGGGCAAATCTGATGCCAGGGTCCAGCAGTGGCCCCAAAATGGCCTAAGAGCCCAGGCACCTGAGAAAGAAGGCAAAAAGGAGGAACAGGAAGAAACCACATCGTTTTGGGTCAACTGGCAACCCCACCCATAGAGAGCCCAACAACACCCAGTTGTTGTGATGTTGTTGCTCTCTTATTTTGCTGCTCCATTCCCCTTCAATGGCTGCACTCACAAAGAAGGGCACATCATAAGAACATAAGAACAGCCCCACTGGATCAGGCCATAGGCCCATCTAGTACAGCTTCCTGTATCTCATAGTGGTCCACCAAATGCCCCAGGGAGCACACAAGATAGCAAGAGACCTGCATCCTGGTGCCCTCCCTTGCATCTGGCACTCTGACACAACCCATTTCTAAAATCAGGAGGTTGCACATACGCATCATGGCTTGTAACCCATGATGGATTTTTTCCTCCAGAAATTTGTCCAATCCCCTTTTAAATGCATCTAGGTCCGATGCCATCACCACATCCTGTGGCAAGGAGTTCCACAGTAACTACACATTGAGTAAAGCCCTTGATAATGTCACAATGTTGCATCACATGTTTTATTTTTTCAGAAATTACCATGTGGAGGTGGAGATTGCTCTCACCAATTGCATCATTCCACTCCACCCTCAGACTGCAGTTTCTAAAGAAGGTTTGTTCTCTCTTTTTCCCCTTTCCCTGGTCTTGCATGTATAATCACAGCAAACTGGAAAAAAAGCCTGATTTTGAGAAGTAGTTGATTTAACAAATTTGCCTTTCTAAACATTTTTGTATACATTCCAATGTGCTAGCTAAGAGAAAAGAAAGCTATATGGAGTTCTCCACTTATTCAACATACGCTTGGCAATTGTGTGGTACAATATGAAAAAAGACACATGGTCAAAATGACCATTTTTAACTATCCGAATGTCAGACCATTGAAAACATTTCTTTTGTTCTGTCGAAGTTCATACATCAATGTTCTTGCGTGAAGGATGCCCTCATTCGCACTTCAGAACTTGTTCATTTCTACACTACATTTAATTTGCAAAGTGTTTTGCAGTTTTTACAATCCTTGCACATAATGGGCACAAAAGTTAGGATCACCAAGAGGAACACAAAGCCACCAGAATGGTCCCAATCCAATTAATGAAGGCCTCCCAAAACACTTGAGAAAGAAGTCTCCCCTCCCCCCCCCCCAAAAAAGAGCATCGTCCTCATTTCTTTGTCAGTTCCGCTGCAATGCAGCAAACTTCAGTGTGGTAATTTCTGAGTGGCAAGAAAGTTGTCCTGCTGTGAACCTGAAAACATAAACAACAGGTGGCGACGGAGGAAACAGAAAGATAGAAGAGAAAAATCTGGTCCTGAAACTCCAATTAGAAGGTAAACATCTGTTGCAATCATGAAAGCTGTGGGGAAACTATACAGTTTTGAAAGGATGGATTCAAGACACTGAGATGCTGGTGACACACATGCTTGCCCATTAATGCCTGGGAGTGGAAATGAAATAGTCATCTCGGGTAAGATATATTGAATAAATGCAGACATCAGAAAAATGTATTTCTGTGTTATTCCAATTTCCTAAGTAGCACACTATCATTATAGAAAAGCCATTTCTGAAACCTGTGTATTTGTGACACTTCCACTTGACCAAGAAATGAAACCTAGGATAGGACTGTGCAAATGAAAGGGTAAAATTATGCAGACAGGAGCAGCAGCTCTCATTAATGGGCAGCCAAGTCATATGGCGCTGGGCATGCCGACACGAAACCATGTCACAAAGATTCTGCCCTGCAGTTCTAAATAGCTTTAGGGTAGTGCAGACAGCGTGCCATTGGTCCAAGTCATTGCCACAAAGTGGCAGCATCCTCAGAGAAGTGCTGCACAGGTGGCAAACTGCACCGGAGCAGGTAGTCAGTGCTGGGGTTTCCTGAGCAGGGGAGGGGGCCGTTCAGGAGTCAGGCAGCCCAGAGGTGGCAGATCTCAGAGATAAGCACAGACACCAGATCCTATCCTGTGACATTTGGTGTGCACATCCTCCTTACTCTCTTAAGCAACAGATCTGATGTAGGCCCGAGGGGGCCCAAAAGCTATCAGGAGCTTGCCTAGAGGTAAGAGAACTTCTTACTTGGAGGAGACGTCCTGATTGCTTCCAGCCCCACCACAATAGCATACAGTGTGTAACTCCATAGCGTGGCTGCATCTGTTCAGGTGGGAGGGGGGGAGGGGTTGGGCTTCAGTCTGCAAAAATAGTGGGAAAGTAGTGCAGTCTGCCCCCCAAAAGAGGAAACTACAGAAGCAGAGAGCAGATTAAGCCCTATCCCTAGAGATGGGTTTTTCTGACATAACAAAATAAAAACACGTAACACCGCTTTCTGCACTACTCATTTTGTTTTAAAAAACAACAACCAAAAAACAAAATCTGCAAATAAAATCATTTTCTAACACCTCTACATGCATGTGGCTGTATCTGCTGACACAATGCCACTTATATCACCTACCTAGTACACTTTAAAAACAATTATGATTTATAATTATAATTTATAAAAATGTGCCCTTGGGGTAAAAACACATCACTTTCTGCACTTCTAAGTTTGGAAAACGCTGAAATCTGCAAAACAAACAAATAAAAATTTCACCCATCTCTACCTATTCCTTAAATCAGGGCTTTTCAAACTGGGGTACCCCAGCCTGAGGGCCCTGGCCTCTGCCCCCTTAAGGGGTGGAGGCAGCAAGGAGGCGGGGGGAGGCATCACTCAGGGGGCTGCAGGGGCTTGGCTGCACTTACCAGAGCCTCCTGCAGCCTCCCGGGGGTGCGGCGAGCCCTACGCCACAGACTGCAGGGCTCCCTGAGGTTTCAAAAGTGAAACGGGAGCGATCATGCTCCACTTCCAGTTTTGTGGAGGCAGGGCACAATTGCTCCCCTTTCACTTTTGAAGCTTCAGGGAGCCCTGAAGTCTGTCGCGCAGGGCTCCCCAGACCCCCAGGAGGCTGCAGGAGGCTCTGGTAAGTATAGCCAAACTGCTGCAGCCCCCTGAGCAACGCAATCCTGGGGGTCGTGTCGCTGCCTTCCCCCCGCCCCTGCAAGGACTTAGAGCAGCTCAAACTCTCCCAGAAAGTTTGAAAAGCCTTAAATGTATCCCTTGCTTTTCTTCAACATAGCATAGAACAGGGGTGTTGCACCATGCCTGTAGTCTGGATTCAGCCTGCAGAAGCTCTTTATCTGCCTCCCCTCCCCACGATAATTGAGCCAGCACCACATTTTTAGCAGGGGTGCTTCTGTTGGGACTCTGGGAGGGAGAGACGAAGAAAGCCTCGGAAGTCAACAAACATGATGGGAGAACAAAAGGGGTGAGAGAGAGAGAGAGATGCTGCCAAGGCTAATTGGGCGAACCCAATTATCACAGGGTCTGACCTTTCAGCAGCACCACTTCTGCCAAGGTGTCACTTTACAGAGCATCTAAGTTGTGAAGTGATGCCCTGGCAGAAGCAGCACAGCTGAAAGGGTGACCTGCATGATAATTTTGCTTCCTCACCCACTTTCTATCCTCGGACTTGCACTAGAAAAATTGCTAGAGGAAATCCAACAAGCTTTGCATTTCAGGAGGCTTACATGCGGGTAAGGAGGTTTAAATTCCCTGCTGAAGCCTCCCAATCCACCCCCTTCTCTGGATACAGTATGCTCATTTTTGGTGTGGCTGCACCAGTGGGAAGGGGGTGAATAGGAAGGGGCTTTGAGTACGATTGTTCAAGGCCTCCCCTCCCTTTTCCCTTTGAAAATTTTTGAGAGCAAAAATTTGGTGCATTATTAGCATGAAGTTGCCTCCCTCTTTTCTTGTAAACAAGAATGCTCTTTGAGATACTTCTGTAAGGGGAAACACGTCTTCTCAGGGCTGCCGTTGTCATCTGACTTGGCTTTGATCTCTGTAGGAAACCGTGAAGAAGAAAACTGCAGTTTTTTTAAATATGTTTTCTTATATTGTCTCACCATTGTGCT
The DNA here is from genome assembly GCF_035046505.1 of Tiliqua scincoides. Lineage (NCBI taxonomy): Eukaryota > Metazoa > Chordata > Lepidosauria > Squamata > Scincidae > Tiliqua > Tiliqua scincoides. The sequence continues at coordinate 66,539,632 of NC_089825.1, read as the reverse complement.
GAAAATTTTACTGCTGCCCAAGCCTCTCAGGCAGCAGTGTTCAACGAATGTAGAGAATGTTTATTATTTTCTGATCAAAGAATATCCTCCCCAGGAAGTTGTGTTGTACAGCCCCCATTGCAATGAGACACATACTTTTGTGGAACTTCCATTCAATGGGGTTCATACAACACCCAAAGACACTTTCTCCATGTGAAGCCCACTTCACAAGTTCTGCATTTACCGAATGCGTCATGGGGGGGTGGGGGGTGGAGTGGACTGTCCCCTCACTCTAGAAACCAGTGTGGGGCTTCTCCAGGGATAGGGTCCTGTCTCTCACCAGCTTAACAGACTCAGGGCGCAATCCTAACCCCTTATGTCGGTGCTTTCCAGCACCGACATAAGGGCAATGCAGCTCCGAGGGAAGGGAACAAACGTTCCCTTACTTTGAGGAGGTCTTTGTGAGTGACATCCAACTGCAGGATGGATCACCTGTCCCATTGGCACTGCTGCGCCAGTGCTGGAAAGCACTGACATAAGGGGTTAGGCTTGTATCCTCAGTGATTCACAGTAACCCTCCATACTGGTGTGTGGAGCAGTGCTGTCACCCAGTGCACTAGCGGTGCCACCCACATGCTCCCACTCCTTTCAGTCTCATTCTAGCCCCATCCTCTCATGAGAACAGGGCCAGTTTAGCAGGCCAGTTGCCCACTATGGCACTTCCAGGCCAGCCACCTGCCGTGGTGCCTCCAGACCGACCAGCTTGCAGACAGACCAGCTGCTTGCTGCCATGCCTCCGGTGTCATCCTTCCTGGTGGTGTCACCAAGTGTGATCTACACCTGCTACACCCAGCTAGTTATGCCACTGGTGTGGAGTTACCCTTCAGTGAGCACTGAAACAGACCACCCATGCCCCTGATATTAGATGTAACCCTTTACAAAAATCTTCCATTGAGTAAATCCCTTCAGAAGGCATTCAGCTCATGCATTCCATTTGCCTATGTTAAGCCAAAAAGGCAGCCCAATGTAAGGAGATATGAGAAGCCATCCCTCTAATTACAGGCATCATCTTTTTGGGGAACCTGCTCAAGCCTGACAGATTTCCTCTGTTCCCTGTCAGGGGTCTGGAATATTCCTTCTGCACAGCCTCTTAAACAAAACCCTAGAGCAAATTTTATCTACTTCTGGAGACTCAACGGCTTTCATTTGTGTTCAATTACGGAATATTTCTGGCTCACTGATTGTGAAATTATTCAGGAATTCTGCATACACAAAGATACTGTCAGATGGCTTAGATTTGATGGCTTCCAATGTAGAGGCACTAAAGCTGTTTTTTCCAGCTACTTTATCATTCTTGAAATTCCCCATTCCTACCACAAAGCCATCCAGATTTTTTTTTCCTCTCTCTCTCTCTCTCTCTCTCTGGCCTCTCATTTTTTTGTGGTTCCTCAGAGAAAAAATAGTCTGTATCTCTATATGTCTGTTGTTTTGATTTTCAGGGATAGCACCAATGCAAAGAGCTAAAAAGTTGGAATGATGGATTAGGCTAAGTGCTGGATTTGGAGCAGCTCCTTCTAAAGGTGTGTACAGGGAAGCACTGGCAGATTGTGCCCCTACATGTTCTTTAGAGAGGCAGTCTGCCTCTGCAGTGCTGCCCCCCATGCGGTGCACATGATGTGCACTCACTGAGTGCATAGAGAAGAGCATGATCATGTGTTACTTTGGGCAGTTCTCAAGGACTGTTCAGATGTTCAGTTGCTCCCAGGTACATCTGTGTAGTCAGGGACAATAAAGTTTAGTCTGTACTTGGGTATGGTTATTCACACTTCTCCTTCAAGGCAGGAGCACTCTGTGAACAGTGTACATAAACTGTTGACTGAAGAAATGAATTCATGTGCAATCATTACATGAACCCAGGTACAAACAGTTGGGTAAAACATAATGCATTAACAGCCCTTGTGTTTAACCTACATCTCAGATATATTTTAAGGATAAAATGAGGTAGCCTGCCTTCTTCCATACCAACCAGATCGCCCCCTAAGATCATTGGCAGGAGCCCTGCTGCATGTGCCTTCCCTGGCTGAGGCCAGGTTGATGGCCACAGGAGGCAGGACCTCTCCTTAGTGGCCCCACAACTTTGGAACCCCTTCCTTTTGAGTTAAGCTCAGCATCCTCCCTGTTAACCTTTAGGTGGAGACTGAAGACATTCCTTTTCCACTTGATGTTCCCCGCCCCCAGCCTTTTATGCTGCTATAAGTCCTCTTACATTGTTATGAATGTTGCATTACAGTTATGCACATTGGAGCCACTGCTGCAAACAGCTGGAGGCTCCATGTGCCCACCAGAGATAGATCCAGCAGGTAAGGTGGTGGTATGGATCTGTCATGATGTGTTGAATGAATGTAGACAATGTTTATTATTTTCTGATCAAAGAATATTCTCCCCATGGATGTGTCATAAGCAGTTTGGGGGAGGATTGGGTTGGGGAGTGGAGAAGACAAAGGGGAAGTCAGGAGGCAGAATCCAAAACACCCCCTTTCTCTCCTCGAACATCTCCAGTAAATTAGCTGGCATATTTGAGTAGATCCATCAACTGCCAGGAACCTTACAGAGAGGTAAGTAAAAAAATGTTTTTCCTTAGCTCTCCCAGGCTGTCAGGCCACCTCCCCCATAGAATGTCGTGCGCAGTTTGTCAGTGCACCCGCATGGCATAAAACAGTGGAGGGTAGGGGATTTGGCCATAAGTCTGTTAATCACTTCATCATTGTGGCTCTTCCCCTTTTACATTCCCTTCCCAAAATGTTGTATGTGCTCATTCTATGTTCTTAATGATCAACAGTCAGTGAGTCACACAATTACATTGTGAAGCCATGTAGGAGGAGGTTTTCCTTTGCGCCCCACCCCGCTCTCATTTGTAAGCTCATTTTTACTACCTAATGGAGGCTCTTCCCTGTGTTCTACCCATTTGTTCTTTCAGGGAATTGTTCCTTTACTGTTTACTAGTGCTTTTTTATGTGGTGCGTACACAGCATACTGAACTGTGATTTTGAGGCCAAAATCCCCAGTAAAAATCAATCCTCATTGATTTTTTTTTTTTTTACTAAAGTTTTTCTGCCCTTAAAATGGTGGTTGGGACCTAAGCAGTCTTTGTGAAGTCTGTGCTGGCACTGGAAAACCAACAGAGGAGTGTGAAAAGGGCTCGTAATGCTTGCTTGTGCCTGTCTATCAAGAGGATTGCCAAGTACCACAAGTGTGCTGTTGTCTGGCAAATTGGTGAAAGGATGGTGAGTGGTGGAGGCAAGCATGTTTTTGATTAGACAGATTGATTGCTCCCTTGCCTTAAATTTTGCTATCAGTGCCTTGTCTGCTGTCTCCTTTTTTAGTATATGTTCACTTGATCAATGCAGGAAAAAAGATGTGGCTGTTCTGTGTGAACTGCAGGAAGCTTAAGAGTAACAGTGCAAGCCGTTATGTGTCCACTCAGAAGTAAACCATATTGAGTTTAAGGAGACTTACTCCCAAGTAAATGTGAATAGGATTGCAGCCTAGGATGCTTGTTAAGGCAGCTACCTAATATCCCCTGCTCTGCACCCCTTCCCAGAGTTAACGTTGGGGAATTCTCAATTTTGCTAAAAGTTTAAATATCTGCAGTTAGTTATTGGGTTAGTATAGTTATTAGTTATAGGGTGAGCTTCCAAACCTTGGAAACTAATAATCTCTGCAAGTTATGCAGGAGCAAGGTTTCAGACTACATTTGATCATTCCTCAGGGGTATCTACATTTCTAACCAACTCATTGCTTTTACACAGTGGGAGATTATTATTATAAACAATCATATAAGATATGCATGCCACAGGCACCAATTATTTTGATTTTAAAAAGAGGTGTCTGCCTGGCCTATGCTGATAACATTCCTGTGTAGATATTTGGAGATATGTGAAAAGTAAGGTATAGGTCTTCAGGTGCTTTCAGTTTTGACAGAGATTTATAAAATTATGTGTGGTCTGAAGGAAGTTGAAAGAGAGGTGTTTTTCTTTCTCTAACAATACTAGAACTAGAGGGACCATCTAAAGAATGGAGATTTAGGATGTGCAAAAGGAGATAGTTTTTCACATGATGCATAATTAGACTGTGGAATTTTGCCACAAGATGTGGTAACAGACACTAGCTTGGATGGCTTTAAAAAGGGATTGGACAAATTCATAGGCCTGTCAATTGCTACTAGTCTTGATGGCTATGCACTACCGGTAGACCACAGCTGCGATACAAGGACATCTGCAAGAGGGATCTGAAGGCCTTAGGAGTGGACCTCAACAGGTGGGAAACCCTGGCCTCTGAGCGGCCTGCTTGGAGGCAGGCTGTGCAGCATGTCCTTTCCCAGTTTGAAGAGACACTTGGCCAACAGTCTGAGGCAAAGAAGGAAGGTCCATAGCCAGGGAGACAGACCAGGGACAGACTGCACTTGCTCCCGGTGTGGAAGGGATTGTCACTCCTGGATTGGCCTTTTCAGCCACACTAGATGCTGTGCCAGAACCACCATTCAGAGCGCAATACCATAGTCTTTCGAGACTGAAGGTTGCCAACTTAACTCACAGGTTCAGCAGCAGTATACCTCTGAATTCCAGTTGCAGGAGAGCAATGGTGGTAGAGAGGGAGAGGGAAGATGTCTTTATTTCCTGCTTGTGAACTTCCCAGAGGCAACTGGTGGATCACTGCAGGAAACAGGATGCTGGATTAGAACAGTACATCAAGAACATTGGTCTGATTCAGCAAAGGTCATTCTGTTCTTCTGTTTGGTGAAGTCAGTTCACACAACTGACTGCCCAATCCAATGAGGGTCTTATACTATCAGAACTACCATTCGGGCAGTGCAAGGTCTTTTACGGCTGTTGCAAGACATGGCATGCCATTCAACGTAACTGGGCCACCACCGTAAGTGGCGAGTGGCCACAGCCACCCACTAGCGGCCTGGAAAAGGATCATGGTGCCGGTATGTCAGCACTGGGGCAGGACGAGGGCTGGGGTAAGCAGAATGTGGCAAGGAGGAAGAGGAGACTGGGGTGGAGAGGAGGGTTGATGAAGCCAGGGAAGCAGATGTATCAGCTATGGCAGCACTGCTGATATCCTATCCCACTTCCCAGCATCAGTCCACTTTCCAGGGTCCACTAGGATTTGAGCCAACTATATAGCTGGCAAAGATCCAGATAGAACCAGTAGGGCAGTGAGAATTTACCCCCCACCCCCGGCAAGGAAACAAATATTTCCTTACTGGGAGGAGACCTTTGGGACAGTGTCCCCACCCCACCCCCCACAGGATACAGCATATGCTCCAGTGGCAGGGCTAAATCAAAGGGTGGGGGTTCCATAGAATTCAGCTGTAAACATGTAAAAGTGGCTGTCTTCACATGCACCGTAAATAAGTAAAGACAAATCAGCTGATGTAAATGCATGTATGAATCAGGCCTACATGGTGAGAGAAAAACAGGAGGAAAGATTATCACCTTTAGAACAGCATATTTGTGTACAGGTGTTTTGGCTGGAATGCTAGGAGGAAAAGTGACATGCACTCAGATGGTGAAGGATCCCAATGACAGTATATCAAAATATCCATCTGTTTGCAGCTAGAATAGAACAGGATCCTATGAGAACTGTAAAATGTACCTGGGCAATTGGTACCTCTACAAGGTGGGGCTTCTTCAGACCCTACTCAAGCTGCCTATGACACACTCTCTTCATTTCAGCCGCTCAAAGCTCCTCTGGCCAGCTCCACCCCAAGTCTGCCTATCAAACTCTCTCCTATTCGCTATCAAAGGTAATGGAACCTCCATGGTGAGGGGCAGAATACCTCTGAATAACAAATGCTGGGGACATACTACAGTGGTGGACCATGTGGAGACTTGTTGCCCAAGTGGTCTCTGAGCACCAAGCAACAACCAGCCCTTTGCTTCTGCATTTGCTGCTGCAACATCTGTTTTACAAAAGGCCAACAAAATGAAGTGCCAGTCAATGGCAGAACACGAAATAACACCTCCCTCTTCTCTCCCCGTTCTCTTTTCTTCCAGACAGAATCTCTCTCTCTCTCTCTCTCTCTCTCTCTCTCTCTCACACACACACACACACACACACACACACAGAGAGAGAGAGAGAGAGAGAGAGAGAGAGAGTCCTTTCTTCTTTCAAATCTATCTCTTTTCCTTTTTCAGTGACCAAAGGAATAGGAAAAGTACATGGTGCCAGTTTACCTCCCTCCCTCTGCAGGCCACTCATAGCAGGGTGGGCATCTGTGAAGCCCTTGAGAACTGGGCCACAATCTGATACCTGGGGTGGCCCACCTTTCCCCACTTCTTGGTAGGCTGGCCCTGGTGACAGGTGACATGCCAAAGTTGCCAGCAGAGCATAAGGTAGAGGAAAGTTATATTCCCAAACACCAAACCTCACAAATCATTTTCCTTAGATCTCGCTCCATTTGATGTGCCCTTTGTGTTTAAACAGTTTCATGTGATCACCAAACCACATTACCGAGCATATTATGAACATTCCCCTGCTAAAGATGTGGAAATAAACTTTTTGCCCATGGTCTGTGAAGAAGCCAAGCCGCACTAAAAATGACCAAGTTATGAATAATGTTGATGGCTCTGTAAACCAACGTGCTATTTGGGCTCAGATAGCAAAATACCAACTTATGTAAGACTGAGATTTCATGTTTCATGTGGTTACCATACCCCGTGAACTGCTGTTCAATGCATACATTGATCATAAGTGACAAGATGACAAGCTATGAAAAATGAAAACCTAAAGTACTGTTGTATGATGATTCCCCCCCCCCCCCCGCTTAAATCCATAAAACTTTCCAATGCCTTGAAATAAGCCATTGTATACTGATGGAGGAAAGTTAAAGGAGATTGTACAAAAGAATTACTGTATTTCAAGTGAAACTACCAGTTCCTGCAATATACTCTGGGTATCAGTGCTTCTGTTACATTTGACACAGGTATGCCACCAAAAATGCTCTTCCTTGGATGACTTCTGCAGTGATTTCACCATTCTCTTGCCTGCCATTATTCTGTGATGGCTCTTTCACATGTGCAAACCACCTCCAGCTGCACATGCATGTGTAAGTCCAGCCTTTATTTTATGGATAAACTCTGATCATATGTTTTTCTCTCCCAAAATGTATTCCTCAGTTCCAAAGATTGGACTCCTCGTTCAGTAATATCTGTCAGTTGCAGATTCACAACAGAATGACATGGTAAAATGCTGAAAGCATTTCAACATGAAATATCAAGGCAAACAAACTTTGTTAGTGATTTGCATTTGGGGTAGGATTTTAGCAGATCAGATATACTTACTCAGTGGGTAGCATGAATTATCCATTGACGACCTCGTTGCAGAAATAATTTATTGCCTACACATTTTGGCTCCATAATGTGGGTGGAAAATACATAATGCATTTTATGCTAGTGCAGTAGAAAAATCATTTTTCTGTTGACAGCTCACAGATTCTGATTCTATGGTGGAGGCATCTACAAATGTAAAAGGCTTGCAGAACCAATGTACTTAAAGAGGACAGAAGAATGAACACTGGGAGAAAAGTACCAGGGTCTGAGAAATGCAGCTGATTGATAGCAAGGAATGCGTTCAGCAAATGAGTACAGCTGCCATTATGGTTCCTGCAGTGCTGTATAAATATACTATACTTTACATCTTTCAAAGCAGATTTCCTCATGACTCCATTCGCCATTCCGGATGGGAATGAGAAAATTCTCTTTGATTGTTGCTAAAGGTGAAATCCAGTGTCATCCCGGGAGATGTGGCTAGTCTTCTCGAAACTCTTTTGCTTCCCTTAAAATTCCTCAGAAATTTTCCCTGAGGAAGTGCTTCCATGTTCCTATTTGTACTGGTCATCAACAGCTAGGATTATGTGGCAACTTCCATTAAATTAGGTGTTTTGCTTTTATTATTTGTGTTCTGTCTTACTTTTGTACTGTTGTTACCATCTTAAGTCCTGGTGAAGTGATGGGACTGAAGCTGCATTTTAAAATATTAACCCATTTAGGCCCAAAACTTTAAAAAAGCATTTAAAATATTTTGGTTTGCTTTTGAAATCCTTGTCAGGGGACTTCAGTGGACAGGTATATACCTTAAGAAAAAGTTCCAGGTGTTTCCATATACCTGAAATAGGATGGTGAATTTATGCACCACTAGGACATAAAGTTGCTTTCTGTATTGGAGCATTGGTTTTGAAGGAAAATTTAGGAAAGGGAGGAGCAATCAGGCATTTTGCTCTGGGCCCAATGTCAGCTCTCAGCAGCACTGCTCTAATTACGTAGTTTGACCTTCAATTTGATGTGGACTATGAACTGATGTGTTTTGTAGCTGCCTGTGGAAGTTGCTTCACACAACACAGGCAAAGGGAGCTTTTTCTTGGTGCTATGGTATTCTATCATTGCTAAACCTGGAAGAAACCCAGAAGCACATTGTTCTTTTCCCCCACCTGGTTGCAAAGTTCAACTTCCAAAAATCTCAAAGACCAACAGAATAGTTTGAACTAATCAAGATCAGTAGCCAAGAGAGAGCAGCTTTGGCTGAGGGCCTCCTTGGGTTTAGTATTCTAGAATCACTTGGCTAATGGGAACTGGAAGGCCATTCAGTTCCTTCTTGCTGTGGACAGAGGAAAGATTCTCTATCAGGGCACAATCCTAACCCCTTTTGTCAGTGCTTTCCAGCACTAAGGCAATGCAGCTCTGAGATAAGGGACCAATCATTCCCTTACTTTGAGGAGGCCTCCATGAGTGACACCCAACTGCAGGATGCAGCACATGTCCCATTGGCACCACTATGCCAGTGCTGGAAAGCAATGGCATAAGGGGTTAGGATTGCACCCTCAGTCATATAATATAACCCTATGAAGATACCCCAAGGTTCTGTTTTGTTTCTCATCTTGCTTTATGGCTCCCCTTCACAAGGTCCTCCAGGGGTTGCAGTTTCTTTATCACAAGGCAGTGGAGAAATGATCTTATTCTCCTGTTGAGAACCCCAGGTGGGGATCCCTGATGGAAGAGAAGATTGGTCATTTGGACAGCACAGAGGGTTCACTGTAGATACAAGACATTTCAGTTACACTGCATTCAGTATTGAGTTTCTTGTGGACTCTCCAATCACGGACTGGCTATCAGTTAAATTAACACTGAACCACAGAGACCACAGACATGCAGTGGAGATGCTCACGAATGCAATGAACGCAATAATCTTAGCAGAGCCAAAGCCGTGAAGGTGTCATTGTTGAGAGAAATTGCAGAACACATGGGAATACAGACAAGTAGATGTAACAAGAGAACCAGACAGTTATTTACCCAAGTAGATCCAATCAGTAGATACATAATTCATGCCACAGTAAAGGTCATATTTTGACCCTTACTGTAGTGGAAATGAGGAATGGAAAGAGTCTCTTTCTGCTGAACTGGTCTGCTTCTACCTTGGTATAGGAGAAGGAGCACCATATAGGGAGCCAGAATAAACAAACCACAGTTATACAGTATACAGAAGCAAACTACATAATTGATATTTTCTGGTAATAGCCATCAATGACCCAGGTTTTGCTCTATCATGTGAAATAACACCATAAAATGAAGCTCCCTGGGGGAAAGCAGATTCTTTGGAAAATTTCAGGCTGCATATTATCCTTTATCCAAAGCAAACGTGGTTTGGAACAGAAGAGAAGCACTTTGTACTGCAGCGATGACATTGTTCATCCCCTAACCGTCATCTGTGCTGTAAAGACATCAGATGGCAAGGGATCCGGTTGGCTTTCATGTCAAGCCTTCAGCTAGACAAAGGATTTGCCTTTCCTGGGTGCCAGAGAAAAAGAGAGAAAAAGCAAAATCTGTATTTGATCCTTGTGTAAAACATTTTGGTCTTCTTTAGCAAGACCAATGGATTTGAGGAGCCTGAAGCAAAGCAAAGTGCAATAAATATAGAAACAGAAAATTGCTGGAAAAATAGAAACTATGAAAAAATAGTTTTTCAGAGTTTTTTCCCATGGGAAAAAGGGACCCACGATTTTTGGAAATACGCCCCCACCTAACCCACTCTAATTTCATAACTGGACTGAGCAGAAAACACACAAATCATCCCTGCTCTTGGACTTAATTAACTTAGGTTTGATGATGTAACCCCCCTCCCCCCCAGATACGTACCAGTTATGTTGCAGAGGTTTAGACAGAAAATGGAAAATTCATGAACTGAAACAGACAACTCTTACCTGCCCAAAAGCACCACAATTGGGCAGACTATGCCTACATGCATCAACACTATGTCCCCATAAGTTGGACACATAACTTGAATGTCTGTAATTTGGAGGCCCGGCATACTTTTTGAGGGAGTGTATGGCAATATGGTACAACCTTTAGGCTACAGTCCTAGCCACACTTGCCTGGGAGTAAGCCCCATTGACTATAATGGAACCTACTTCTGAGTAGGCGTGCATAGGATTGGACACTTGTTATCCTCAAGAGTCTATAAAATATACAGAGAGCCTTATTGTCTCACTATCATCTCTGGCTGCAAAGAGTTTTGAAACTGTATGAAAACATGTGTGACCAGAGAGGATATTGGGCTAGGAAAAAAAAATGCACCTCAAAGGTAACAAGTGCCTGTTATGCAACCCGCAACTCTCTTTAAAGTACAGAGATATCTGTCTATATAAAATCCCTTGTCTTTAGCCTAATGTAGCATGTGTGAATGAGATTGTTGAAATGACAGCAATGATACAGAGCAGTTGGCACATTTTGTTATGCTGAGGAAAGTTTTAGTGATTCATTTCAGAGGCTGAAAGAGAATGGATACCTTTGGGGTTTGTGAGAACTAGCCGATCAGAAATCTGAATGTGTTTATTCAAGCATGTTTAGACCTTTGGAGAAGCCCCCTGAAGGAATGGCCGCCTCATTGCTTTTAAGCCCTTCTTCAGCTTTAGAGGCTGCCCCAGGTTACTGTCTCCGACACAAGTTCAAATCATCTCGAGCATCTGTCCCTTTCCTTCCCTTTAGCATTTTGGAAATGAGGTCATTTGCTTTTTTTTGTAAAGAAAAGCACACGGTTCTAATGTTTCCTGCCCCCCTTTCAAATTGGGTTCACTGAGTCTTTTAACCTTTCCGGCTGCCACCTCTTTAAATTATATAGGTTGTATAGGGCAAAACTTCAGCAGGTGGAAATCTGAAGAATTCTGTTGTGCTGTTATCACGAACGAGACCCCTGATGGCCAGCTCTTACAATTCTAAAATAGACCGAGGAAAAAGGAATCATCCATCTCATTTAGGGGGTATGTGATGCTAGATTTATTCTGCCCCTTCACACTGCAATCCGGGCTTTATAGCTATAGGCGATGATCTGAAAAACCTCTTCTGCCAACAGAGTTTTCATTGGCTTCAGTGCAGCTTTGCTTTTGCAAGCATTTTTCATATTGGAGCTGCAGCCAGGCTAATCCTCAGATTCATCTTCTTTACTGTCTTTCCTATGATGACATCCCTGCTCCTCGTGTTTCACTTAGCCCATACATATTCCCCATTTTTGTCTTTGAACTATTTCTATCCAAAACACTTCGTCAATGTTGCCAGGAAAGAAAACAAAGGTTTTTTGAGGGGTTTTGCCTGTGTTTTTAAATGATAAAAGGGCTTTTCTTCTGCTTTCAGGAATTCCTAGCCAGATAAAATTATAACATTAGCAGGAAAGAGTACGCAAAATTTGTTTGTGTCCAAGTAGAACAATCAGATAATCTATAAAAAGAGAAAAATTAACCCCTGCTAATAGGGTAAGAGGCACTTTTTCAAGTGGGTGCTCCTCTTTTTTTAGCAGGGGGAGAGTAACTGGCCCACCTCACCCCAGCACTGTCTGTTCTAGTGGCTGTCTGCTGGTATTCATTTGCATCTTTTTAGATTGTGAGCCCTTTTGGGACAGGGAACCATTTAGTTATTTGATTTTTCTCTGTAAACCGCTTTGTGAACTTTTAGTTGAAAAGTGGTATATAAATACCGTTAATAACAACAACAACAACAACAACAACAACAACATGAAGAGCTTCCCCATGAATTGTATCATGGAGAAATAACATGAGTCAATATCAATATATAACCAGGTGACGACGTTATATATTCTTATTTTTATACAAGACTCATATGTACAGGGTGTCCTGAAAAATGTCCACACATTTTAATGAGCTCTCATTTATACGTACTACATGACAGAAAATCTGCAACACTCAAAACATCTAAGGGAAGCAGTTGAAGAGATGTGTGGAACCCTACATCACACATGTGGGTGCACATGAACAGATCCCTTCGTCAACAATGTCAGTGGTGTATAAACACCAGCGGGGAACATTTCGAGCACTTGGTCGCATTCAGTGTTTTTCAACCAATGGTACTCATTCCACCAGTGGTACTTGAGGTGGTGTCTGGTGTTACAAATGGGACCTGCAGATCCCCACTGCCTGGCAGCAAGACCGGGACTGCAATGTGACAAGCAGTGGAAGGAGGTTCAGTGGGCAGAGCTCCAGCATGCGTTTTTGCATGCTCAAGAAAGCCCTCCCATCCATCCTGAGCCTCTGAAAAGTGTTTGTTGTGTTGCATCTGGTCTCCCAATCCAGAAGTAACTGCTGATGATCTCATCATGTTGGTGGTACTTCCAATAGATGAACTGTGCTAAAGTCAGTGTAAGAGGAGGAAATGCCGTACAAGTCTCAACTCACAGAGTCACTTCCTCCCCCATCCCACCAACTAATCAGACTTTCCCAGGCAGCACCAGTATTACTGCCTGACATTTCCTCCACCTTCCACCCTTCTCAACTGTCAGAAAGACCATATATTCATAAACATAGTTATGGCCTAGAAGGGATTATGTTCTAGAACAGGGGTGCCCAAACCCCAGCCTGGGGCCACTTGCGGCCCTCAGGGGCTCCCAATTCAGCCCACGGGAAGCTCCCAGTCTCCAATGAGCCTCTGGCCCTTGGGAGACTTGCTGGAGCCCGTGCTGGCCTGACGCAACTGCTCTCAGTGTGAGGATGACTGTTCAACCTCTCACCTGAGCTGTGGGACGAGGTGACCTCAACTACTTGCTGTTTCACTTCTGTGATGCAGCAGTGGCAGCGAAGGAAAGGCTGGTCTTGCTTTGTTTAAGGCCTTTTATAGGCCTTGAGCTACTGCAAGACCTTCATTCATTCATATAAGCTCCATCTCTAATATATTCATTTATGTAAATTTATTCAAATTTTAATGTGAATTAATTCTTTTTTCCCAGCCCCTGACACAGTGTCAGAGAGATGATGTGGCCCTCCTGCCAAAATGTTTGGACACCCCTGTTCTAGAACACAGAGAACATTCAAAATTCCAAAATGTCTGTCTTCAGATAAACAATTTCCACATGGAATTGTCTACCACCACCTTGAAAACATAGGGGGTTTTTTTGGGGGGGAGGGGAAGGATCACAATGGCTGCCGCATATGAAAATTGCTTTACTTGATGCAACACAAGTGAAGAGATAGGAATTGTAAAGGTGCCTTCTCTTCCAAAAGAATATTTTCTTCTATTCATGCCATGGTCTGTTCTTCTCCCAGTTGGAAGTGCATACAGATGGAGCTGGAGGAACAAGTCAGACTAGACAGAGACAGCAAACTTTCCTTCTGGTCCATGATGTCACTGATCATACACGAAAGAGAGCTTTTGTTTTGCATTATGCATGTTCATGAGGTATTTGAAACACTCCAACATGCAAGAGAAGATGACTTCCAAACAGCCCTAAAATGCCTCGCAGACTGTTTTTGCTCTTTGAAATACATAAGTTTATTCAAGCAAAGCTGCAGCCTATAGACACAACAGATACATACCATACTGAGATGAGGCACATGGGTAAACATTATCTATCTGAAAAGGAGTGATGGACATAGAGAACAGAGCACAAAATGCCTTTGTGGCAATAGCTATACCTTGAAACCCATAGCGAGGGGCAAAGTCTGGGGGCAAAGCAGCTGATTTACCACACCCTTTTCTTCCATCCTTTCTCTAGTAAGTCACTCCCTAGAATAGCACTAGCAAAAAACAAACAAAATTTTAAAAAACAGAGAGGCACCTATTAAGGAATGCCTGGAACTTTAAGGGAAGGAAGTGTTCAGTAGATATGTACTCTAAAGATATGGATCTTTTCGGTCAGGAACGGTTTGCTTTTAAAAATGATTTGTCATGTGTCTCTAGTATTGCTGTGGTTATTATGAGGTATACAAAAAAGAAAATATTTACAATAAATGCACTTTGAATAAGCTACTTTTCTGCAGTTGAGGTTTGAATGTCTTCTAGTAAAAACTAGGAGAGAAGGGAGATGCATGTGAATTAATTGCAGCCAATGTGCTTATTAAATAAAGTTCCATTCACGTTTGAAATACCCAGTAATGGCCCAATTCAGATGATTATCTAACTTCAGATGATCGTTAATGAGCCTGTCTTCCGCACAACCATGCATATCTTCCCTCCCTCCCTCCCTCCCTCTTCCTTCTTGGCTACTAGAGAAGAAGACCAAAGGTTTTCACTTTTCTTTTGAACTAACCACAGTTCCCCATTGTATCTGAACTCAAAGAGCTGCAGTTTGTTCTAATTGTGGTTTGTTAACAAATCAGAATATCAAGCTACAGTTTAATCCTGGCCCATTTAAACAAACAATAGTTTCCCAAAATTTGATGCAACAGGAATTGAGGTTAAGTTAAAAACAAAAATAGAAGTTTTCAAAGAAGAGGGGAAGGGAATATGCAAACCCATGAAGAAGGTAGGCTCATCCACAATCGTCTTAAGCATGGTGTAGATCAGGGGTGCCCAAACTCCAGCCTGGGGCCACTTGCAGCCCTCAGGGACTCCCACTCTGGCCCGTGGGGAGCCCCCAGTCTCCAATGAGCCTCTGGTCCTCTAGAGACTTGCTGGAGCCTGCACTGTCCTGACGCAACTGCTCTCAGCGTGAGGGCGACTGTTCAACCTCTTGTGTGAGCTGCGGGACGAGGGCTCCCTCCACTGCTTGCTGTTTCACTTCTGTGATGCAGAAGTGGCAGTGGAAAGGCTGATCTTGCTTTGTTTAAGGCCTTTTATAGGCCTTGAATTACTGCAAGACCTTCATTCATTCATATAAGTCCCATCTCTAGTATATTCATTTATGTAAATTTATTCAAATTTTAATGTAAATTCTCTTTTTTCCCCGGCCCCTGATGCAGTGTCAGAGAGATGATGTGGCCCTCCTTGCCAAAACATTTGGACATCCCTGATGTAGATGATAATCTGAAAAGGCCCAATATTTCAGCACCTAGGTTGCAATCCTGTTAACACTTTACTGAGCATAAACCCCACTGAATTCAATTGGGGCTTACTTCTGAGCAGATATGCATAAGATTCTGCTGTTATAGATTTGAAAATTTCTCAGAGGCACATATATTTCTAGACAACTCCTTACACACAGAATCATTGTTAGGAACAATTATATAGGCATAAGAACTAAACACTCTTTGCTTTAGGTGTAAATGGTGTATTGGTATTGCTGCTACAGTTATGAACTCAAGTAAAGTAACTGCAAACAATTCTGTTAAAATACATAAGGCACAATCCAGCAAAGGGCATGACCAAGTCCCACTGAAATCAATTGGACAGGTTAGTTGCGACCATCATAAATCTCATGGCTTCCACATGACTTCATCACAATTTACGGTAGCTGCACTGGGATATTGGCAGTTTGGAAGTAGAGGAAAGGGGGAGGAACAGGGCAGAGACTGGGATGGGGAGGAGGCATGTAGAGGCCAGGAAGGGGACAGTATCAGCACCACCTATATTGTATGCTCCCATCCCAGTCTTGAGCTGCCTTCCCAAATCCACACAGACTTGTGCTAGAAAAATTGCTGGCACAGGTCCAAGTATACCCATTTGAGCAGCAGAGGCTTACACCCAGGCAAGGGAACAAATGCTCCCTTACCCAGAGGAGACTTTCAGGACTAAACCCTCCCCCCACATGATGCAGCATGCTTTCCAGTGGCATGGCTGCATCAGAAGGGGTGTGTGTGTGTTTAGATAGGACTGGGCTCCCAGATTCTTGATTTACAGCCTAATCCTAGATCACTTCTAGACATTGATCTATGAGTGATGGTTAGTGGGAATTCAGCTTCTCCCAATTCCTCCACCAAACAAAACTACATTATTTTAAAAGATTTCTTGCCGCAAGAGTTTTGAGCCTGGTGTTACTATTTAGGCATGACAATAGCTCTTCCCATTATATCTACTGCTTACAATATTATAGTTCAGCAGTTTGCAAACACCTACAAGAGAGTTGGGAACCCTGTAAGTCTTGGCAGAAGCAGGGGCAGTGATAGCACTGCAGTAATTGCGCCACTTGGGTGGGAGCAAGAGGCTTTTAAACTTATAAACCCTAAAGTTTTTTTGATCAAAAATGAGGACCTCCAATTGGCCATCAGAGCTATTTGCAGCAGTAGGGAGGCCTGCAGAGGAGTCTGCGAGCCCCAGGCACTCTGACGGTGGCCAGTACAACCCCCAAGTAAGTTTAAAAGCCCCTTGCTCCTGGCAGTGGCAGGATCACTGCAGTGCTTTTGGGGCACCCATTTCTGGGCCACTTTCCTTAAGGGGGAATGGCCCTCTTCCAGTTCCCCAGGTGGGTTGTGGTGGGTCATGGTTGGGAACCACTGTTCTAATTGCCTAACGTTCCACTAAGACACCAGCTTTCTAATGGCTAGAAGATCTTTGAGATTATCCACAAGTACATAGCCAAAAAGCAAGAGCAAGATTTAGACCTAACAATCCAATTGTGCTTTGAGCAGCACTGCTACCACCAGCATTGAGGATTCAAGTGTTACCTAGCTGGGTGGATTCTCAGATGGGCACAGGCCCTTGGCCAGAGCCCATCCAGCCAATTCTTAGCTCTGTTTCTGACAGGCATTCAAGTTGATTGTGTGGGGTCATAATGTGTACACAAAAATAGACTGGGTAGACATAATGTGCTCTTAGTCTGCTTTTCAGCATAAGGAAGAAGGAGTTTCTCATCTGATCTTGGAAGCTAAGCAGGGTCAGGCCTGGTTAGTACTTGGATGGGAGACCACCTGGGAATACCAGGTGCTGTAGGCCTATACCATAGTCTTTCGAGACTGAAGGTTGCCAACCATTGTCAAAATGGGCAGAGGCCAAAAAACCAAGACCTTACCATGCCCATGTAGCAGTATGTGCATGGCAGGTCCCTTTCTTTTCTTTTAATATTCCTCCAAGTTATTAAAATGGCTCTGTAATATTAAGAAGGAGAAACATTGCATTTTAGATATTAGGTTTAAAGAGAATTAAGGAGAATTTCCCAAATGCCCAGCAACAAAAGCCTGGAAGTAAATCTGCTTGCTGCAATAAAATCAGTTTAACGGGAAGAAACTATATGGTCTAATAGAGCAGCTGATAGCATCAAGGAGTACACCAGGGACTGTCAGTGCCGGAGGCACTATTTGTGGCTGCCAGAAGAGTTTTTAATGAAGCCGTTCCTGGGATTGTGTGCTGCTCTTTGTTGTGAGTTCCGTTTGCTGTGTTTGAAGTTAGGCATTGAGAATTCCAGGCTCACTCTTTGCTTCTTTTTGCAGTGCAATCCTATGCAAATTTCAGCCTAATCCTGTCCAAACTCCCCCCCCCCCCGGCCGATGCAGTCATGCCACCAGAGCACACAGTCCCTGATGTCAGGGAATATTTGCTCCCTTGGTCTGTGGTATTAACATCTGTGACGGCAGCGTTTATGACAGCAGAAAAGTCATAGGATTGGGTCATCAGTTTCATTGAGTACAATGGCACATACTCTCATGTAACTGTGCACTGTGTAGGGTTGCAGGCTTAGTTTTTTAATCAGGGCAACTGCAGAAAACAAGTTAACAAAAGAATTCTCAGAGCCTGGGCCAATTGCATAATGAGGGAGCCCTCAGTGAATGGCCCTCATGGCCCCCTTTTATCTATGTGGGTCCTGAGACAACTGCTCCACAAAAAAACTATGGGCACTGAGGTGGTCCTGGGGATCAGCAGTGTGTCCTTCTGGCTCCTTTGGTCTAGATTTGAAACTATGATAGTCTAGATCTAGTTTTGGTCAAGATCTAAAACTATGAAACATTTAATTGTGCAGCTGGATCAGGGCCTAGATCTAAAACCAGTGACTCAATTAAATGCATTAACTTCCATTGAAATAACTATGTTCTGGATCATGACAGTGAATCAACCACAACCCAACCCATTCTGTTCTGCACTCCTGATGGAAAGTACACATAACACCAGAACCAGGGGACATCCACTAAAACTGTGTTGGGAGAGTTAGAACAGACAAAAGAAAGTATTTCTTTACTCAGCGTGTGGTTGGTCTGTGGAACCCCTTGATTGAGGACAAAGAGCTGTGAGACATATAAAGGTTGAGGACCAGCATTCTGACGGGGCTCCATGCTTTGTGACATGAGTCCCGTGGGCCACCTGCATGCAATTCAATAACAGCTTGTAAGCTTTCACTCCTGAGTACTGAGTTGTTCTTCTGTTGTTGCATCCCTCAACCTTGCAACACTCCCATTCTGTGATTCCAAGAGAGGCAAAGTTAACCTTGTGCTTTTTTCTTTTCTTTTCCAGAACACATAGATTTGGATGAAGTGTTCCATGGGTCCAGGTACTACCCTCAAGTTTCTTATTTTATTAACTTAATATTCCAACCACTCTTCCCAGGGATCAAAGCAGCTGGCCCAAAATGGATGAGAATAAAAAAATCAGAGACACATATTAATAGAATTAATAGAAAATCTGTTGTGGGTATCCTTCAGTCTCAGAAGACTATGGTGTCATGCTCTGAA
This sequence comes from Tiliqua scincoides, assembly GCF_035046505.1. Taxonomy (NCBI): domain Eukaryota; kingdom Metazoa; phylum Chordata; class Lepidosauria; order Squamata; family Scincidae; genus Tiliqua; species Tiliqua scincoides. The sequence continues at coordinate 66,520,776 of NC_089825.1, read as the reverse complement.
TGGTGGTTCTGGAACAGAGTGTCCTCTCCAGTGCGTGAAGCCTGGGTAGAGCCGGTATGGAGGATAGGCTGTTACCCATGCAGCAAATCCCCCCTCTCCACGTCACTGAAATGGTCCAAAACGGCCAATACGGTTGGTTCCAGCGGCATCGCAGGAGTTACCAGTACGTGACTGTGTTCAACCATGAACTGCCTCAGGGACTCCGGCTCCGGATTTTGCCTCGAGGTTGACTCCTGAAGCCTTTTCCATAACTGGATGTAGCCACAAGGCAGTGGAGGTTTGGGATCAGACTTTTCCTTCTCTCAGATGAGCTGCCTTCCCAGGCTGACGAGTCCCATCTACCCGGTGGCTGTTTAGTCGCCTCTTACGACAAGTACAGCCAAACTGACGGCCTATTCTTATCCCCGGCCCCCAGGGGAATAGAAAATTTATACATACAAAAATTACATTAAGAACTATCAACACAAGCATTCACAACCAACATGCTCCAGCTGCTGTTCAGAGCCCGTGAATTGTGAGTACTTGCATGCTCGCGGCTGTGCTTTTTGAAGGACTCTGGATTCAGTTCTGCCTCGCCTGCCATTCCTCCACTGTACCTTCCTGGACTATACATGCCCAAGACTGGGTCACCAATCTCACTGGTCAACAACTAAGCATTTTCTCTTCACCTTCCTCTTTAAATAGCTGCTTAATTTTTCCCTCCCAAGATATTTGTCTCAGGCCAATCTTCCCACTGAAATTAATGGCTGCCCTTTGTCCCTTGATCTGGAGGCTTGAACCTGTGGAGGAAGCACATTCACAGAGAACTTCAGGGGTGTCATTTGTAGTAATTGTTACAGAGTTCTCCTGCAGAGATTAAACTGAAAACCACTGAGATGATAGTGCTAATAAAAATACAATTCACTCAAGTGTTATGGGCACTGCATCATGCCTACAAACATTACTTGGGCCTCAATAATACTGAAGAACACAGCAGTAGTTTGGGATATAGCATATGATGTTTAATTCTTTTTTCTGAATAAGTGATGCTTAGAGGATATAGTGGAATTCATAGTACAATAAAATACGGAAATATTTTGTCGGCAAATACTATCCAAGGTTCTTCAATATACATCAGAGCCCTTTATAAGCAACAAAATGACTCTAAGTTTCTAACAAAGCAAGCTTATAATTAAAGATATTTCCCTATCCTTTCACACTTTTTCACTCTCTCCATGTGTACACATACAGAGTGTTACAATCAGTAATTATTTAGAGCCCCAAGCAATCATTTTCTAATTTCAGGCAAGCACATTTTATATCAGGGTGGTAAATTAGAGGCAGATAGAACCATTAGGTTCTTGCCTGCTGAGTTTTGGTGGAGAGCTGCTCTACCAAAACTTCTAAAAACTCCTGGTTTTAGAAGTAGGCTATCTCAGAATGCCAGATGCAAGGGAGTGGCATCCAGATGCAGGTCTCTTGCTGTTTTGTGCACTCCCTGAAGCATCTGGTGGGGCACTATTAGATATCGGAAGCTGGATGAGATGGGCTTTTGGCCAGATCCAGCAGGGCTCTTCTTATATTCCAAAGCGAATCTTGAAATCTGACATAGCTTCTGTAATCTGCTACTCCACTCCATATGTGTGCATGTTTGGAAGCAAATCTCAAGTGGATTTCTTTATCTGCGAGACATCCATTGAGTATTTCACCATGGAATATCCAAGCGACCATTCTGAATTTTTATTCTGGGAGTTCCATATTTTCCACGGGGTCTTTGAAGGTATGACAGGAAAATGTTCACTGTTTTACAAAAACCACAGGATGGTTTTTACAATCCATGAGTTTCAAGTTCTTGGAGGAGGTTAGACAGCACCCTAGACTGGCTCCTTCTCCAGCTTGTTCTCTCTGTGATTTCAGCTTTAAAGAGCAGCCATCTTCACCCCCCTTGCTTATGACAAGTGGGGGGGGGGACGACGACACGGCTTTTGCTTGTTTTTTACTGTGGGAATTTGGTTATGATCAGGGGGTGGGGGAGAAGAGGGAAGCCCCTCCTCAGGAGAGCCAGCAGAGCTCCTGTGTTTACCAGCACTTTGATCAACTTCTCAATGGAGGGAAGTGCTATTGGTGCTGCTGTTTATATTACTTCTGAATAGACGTGCATAGGATGAGTTCCATTGTGTTCAATGGAACTTACTCTCAGACAAATGTGAATAGGCATGGCTCAGCATGAAGGGGATTGTTGCTGTTCCAATCCAATTCTTGCCTCATTTGCAGATCTGATCCTCTTCTTACTCACCTCTTAGCTGCTGCAAAGGGAATGATGGAGGCTTCCTCCTCTCACACCCCAATTCCAACCAGGCTCACAGACAAAAAAGAAGGACTTGTTGTCCCACACATCTTGTTCCCCCAGGCAGGGGAAGGGGCTATTTGACTCAATCTTATGCTTATCTACTCAGTCTAATTGTGTTCAGTGGGGATTACTCCCAGGAAAAGTGTGTATTGGATGGCAGCCCAAGATAATCAGGAATCAGAAGCCTTTGACAAAAAGTCTTTAACACAGAACTGAACAGGGAAGAGACAAATCCAGGCAGAGATTGTTGCACATTATTACAGATATTATTATGCTGATATTCAGGATTAGATTTCTGCTCTTACTGCTAGTTGCTAATAATGAGGCAAAGATGAGGCTATAACTTCCAATGAATATTTGTCCCATTGCACTTCAGGGACCAAGCTGCTCCCAGAAACAAAATATGCCTCTTCAATCCTCACAAACGAGGTCCTTATATACCCATCTCTCTAGTAAGAATACAGACTTCCCAACACCTTATCAGTGCTCATGGCTGTGGAGCTCCTTTCATATATATTTAGGTTTATATATGTTTGGTGAATTGCTTGATGTCTTGCCACTGAACATATTGATGGCCTCCATTGAAATGCATAGCATCTGCAGTGATTTAAGACTTTGATCTGTGGTATTAACATCTGTGACAGCTCTCTCACACACACAGGGGTTTATGACAGCGGAAAAGCCTGTTGTAAAATAGTGGCTGACGGTGTGTGCACAGGTGTTCTGGGGTAGGGTGCAGGGAGGAAGGGAGGCGGGACTGGTGGAGTAAAGCTCCACCGGATTCAGAGCCTCTGTGTCGGGCTCACCGCCCAACACGGCGGCTCTTGATTCTCCACCGACCTTTGGGTTGAGGGAGAATCAAGTAGCCCCATTGAGGGGCTGCTTCGTTTACCCGGGGGACAGGGACAAAAGTCCCTTTCTCCTGAGGAGCCTCCAGTGGCTGCTCAGAGTTTGCAGGATGTGGCAGCAGCCATTTTCGGCACTGCTGCAGCCCCGCCCTGGGCAGCTCAGGATTGGGTTGTTAATCTGAGTTTCAGGGAAGGATGCAAGCTTGTTGGCAAATGATCTATTTCAACATGTCCGTGTTCAGATAGCTCAATTTGTTTTCCCTTAAATGATTTTAAAATCCAAATTCCCGTTCGTTTGTGTTGTTGGGCCTGCAAGGCAGGACCAATTCAAAGGACTGCAATCTGAATCTATATACAAAATGTGGTGTCTTTCCATACCTTGTATCACTAACATAGTAGGCCAAGTTTAACCCTCAAGCAAAATCTTAACTATTGAGATCAGAAACTCCTCAAATTAAGAGTTTCAAAGTGTAGGCTAAGCCTTAACTCAAGTGCTTAAGGGGGGTTATTGCTCTGATGAAAGGAACCTCTGTAGAGCTCCAGAGCAGTTTTATTCTTTGCCAGTTTTACTTTGATGGTTGACGACAGTCCCAAGACAATGTGGCCTTCTCGTACAATTGCTTGGCCTAAAGGTTGCAGCAAAATTTTCCATGTCCTCAATCCTGGCTTCTATTTTTACTTAAAAGGAAATGTGATAATCTTTCATCTCTCTTTTATCTCTCTCCATTAGGATTCCCGGAGCGACATTACCACCCCATTCGTATCATGCACCCCAAGACATGTAGCAAAATGAACCCGCTTGGAAGGTGAAAACAGTTAGCAAGGTATTTGTATTCCTGGTTTCATTGATGCATACAACCATTAATTGCTTCTTTCACCCCATGCAGATCTTTTATTTTTTGGTTCCTTTCATGGCTTGAATGTGCAAGGAGGTTGTATGTACCAGATGCTGTGGGACTCATACTTGGAACTGTGGCTCAGAGCCTACACTACTGTTTGGAGAGGACAACTGCCGGCACTTCAAGTGTCATGGACCTCAGAATCAGGAAACCCCAAAGCACCAGTCCTGAACATATGAAGCTGCCTTCTACTGAGTCAGCCGATAGGTCCATCTAGATCAGTCCTGGCTAATCTGATTATTAGCAGTAGCTCTCCAGGGTTTCAGGTAGCTAGAGTTGCCAGGGATTGTGCATGCAAAGCAGGTGCTATGGCTCCATCTCTTTCAAGAAGTGGGGCCTCTCCTAAAAAGGACTGACAAAACAAACAGCCCAATCCTACCTAAGTTGTCATTCCCATTGATGCAGCTGTGCCAATGGAGCATGTGCTGCACCCTGTGAGGACCAGTCCCAGAGGCCTCCTGAAAATAAAGGACCATGTCTTCCCTTATCCCAGAGCAAGCCTCCACTGCTCCAATGGGTCTCCTCAGATTTGCACCAATCATTTTACTAGCACAAGTCCAAGTAGACTCTGGGAAGTGGATTGAGACCAGAAAGGGGGATAGGATATAAGCGGAGCAGCTGCAACCAGTAACGGTCCATGCCTGCCTCAACACACATCCCTGCCCGCCCTGTCCCTGCCCAGAAACTTCTCTGATCTTCCCCCTCGTTGCTCCCATTGACGTCTCACTGGTACTGGCAGACAGTGGCTTTTCTGCCAGTCCACACTCACAGACACCAGTCATTGTGCTGGCAGATTCATTACACTGGCCAGCAGAACATCATCTCTGCCAGCGTCTTCTCACTTCCTCCAGTGGAACAAGTGTTCCACTGGTACTGAACTTGGGGCAGGCCTTAGGAGCTGCAAGTCCAACTGGAGTTGCAAAGCCCAATTGGAAACATTTTTGTAGGACCCCAGGTTCACATCCAAATTCTGTAGAATCTTAGATATATAAATAAAATTTATGATAAACTTTACATCTCTATGGTAGAATAGTAAGTGATCGAAATGTGTGCATAAAAGGTGCGTGTGTTTTAATGGATCGAGTGGATGTAAGCACATTTTAAAGTAACATGGCATATAGGACTAGAGTAGATTACCCTAGCATGGGGGGCCCTTAAGCAAAGGGAGCAATTGGTCCAATTGGCATAAAGCCAGCCCTGATTGGACTGCCAGTCTTTCTTCCCATGGACAGAACCACGCTTAGGTGGCTTTTTCAAAGTATTAGTTGAGGATAGGTCCAACTAAAGGCAGCTAAATAAAGCATCTCAATAAAGAGTCCACATTCAAAGGCAGTACACTTCTGAGTACCAGATGACTTGCCACTGAACATATAAACTGCCTCCATTGAACACTTCTGAGCACCAGATGCTGCAGACAAAACATCAGAGGATGGCTTTCGCATCCTGCCCTGCTTGGGGACTTCCAGAGGCATTTGACTTCACAGAATGACAACGGAGGAAAGCAGAACGGTGATCTTCACAGGCCTTGGGGGTTTGAAGCAAGGCAATTTTTCTTTTCATTTTTACTGTGATGAGGCTGACTGATAAAAGAATGCAGGAAGGAACCAATTCGCCTTTTGTTGACCAAGAGTTTTTATTTCCTAGAATTCTAAACTTTCTGAACAGGAGCGGAAGGAAGGGTTCAAGGCCTGGTTGGCCTCCTGTCTCCTGCATTGACGTTCGCCTCTAGTACAAGCTGTTACTCTCAGAGGGAGAAGAGTTTAAAACTTATCGGATTAAATTGTGGGTTAAATTGACAAGCAACAAGAAGTATTGTTCAAAGGACAGGTGGAATGTGATTGAGTTTTCAGTCAGAATGTTCGGCTAATTCAGAATATGATCCTGAATGCTCATTACTAGTTCAACCCAGTGTTCAGAATGCTGAGGAGTAGGAAACTTCAAGGGAACCCTTTTCACAAGGGCTCTGGGGTCTTATGCAGCCATTTATCACTGTTGAAGGGAGAGCAGACAGACACTTAGGGCACAATCCTAACCCACTTTCCAGCACTGATATAAGGGCAATGCAGCTCCAAACATTCCCTTACTTTGAGGAGGCCCCCGTGAGTGCCACCCAACTGCAGGAAGCAGCACACATCCCATTGGCACAGCTGGTGGAAAGTTGGTTAGGATTTGGGCCTTAGACAGATGGTGCCAGTCTTGAAAGCCAGCCATGGGCTCTTGGAGATCTCCGAGGCTCTTTCTTTCCAATCAGATGCAAAATTCAAACATCTTTCTCTTCACCAGCTAAAATTAAAATCTGGCAAACTTTCCTCCAGCCAGCAAAATATGTTTGAGTCAGTCTGAGGGGTGGTGTCAGAGAGGCTAACCAGTTGATTGAATAATAATAATAATAATAATAATAATAATAACTTTATTTTTACCCCGCCTTTCTCCCTGAAGGGACTCAAGGCAGCTTACAACAGATTAAAAACATAATTTAAAACAAATAAAAACATATTCACACATATCATAACAGCAGTCAGAATAAAAAAATAGGTAAAAAGAGCATAGAGCAGCAGCAAGTCATAAAAGAATCAGGCCTGTAAAAAATGTTAAAAAGATGTTAAAAAGGCCGAGAACTCAGAAGGCTTGTTTAAACAGAAGGGTCTTCAGGCCTCGCCGAAAGGTCTCGAGAGGGAGCCATTCTTAAGTCAAGGGGGAGTTCCATAGCGTTGGTGCCACTACTGAGAAGGCCCTATTTCTTGCCGCCGCCCCACGTACCGCCAGGCGGCGGCACTTGTAAAAAGGCCTTCTCTGATGACCTATGAGGATGAACCGGATTGTACGGGAGTAGGCGATCTCTAAGATACCCTGGCCCAGAGCAGTATAGGGCTTTAAAGGTCAATACCAGCACCTTGAATTGGGCCTGGAAACGAATGGGCAGCCAATGCAGCCACTGGAGAAGTGGACTGACAGAGTCAAACCGCCTACCTCCAGTAACCACACGGGCCGCCGCATTCTGCACTAGTTGCAGTTTCCGAACTGTCTTCAAGGGCAGCCCCACACAGAGCGCATGTTACAGTAATCTAATCTTGATGTCACCGAGGCATGGATCACCGTGGCCAGGTCTGCCCGATCCAAGTACGGCCAATCCAAGAACCCTTTGAACTCTTGGAACTGCTCAGCTACTGCAGATTCTCAGCCGCCATTTACTGATGGAGAGGGCAGGAGGAGCTGCCACCATTGCCATCATCTGCTCCCAGTAAGCTGGGGGTGGGGGTACTCACAGGCTTTTGCCACAGGGCCTCAAGCAACCTGGCACCGGCACTGTGTTCAGTAGTTAGTAGCCACCAACCATCAATGCTTTCAAAGTTTTCATCTTCAGATAGCAAATATACAAAACCCGTGAGAAAAATCTGGCTTTTCCAAGAAGAATGCTTGCAACACTGTTAACCTTGGTGAGTACAAGTGTATTACACTCAAATTATAATGATTCCGTGAGCCTTTATTTAGATGGAGTAGCAGTATGCCTTTGAATACCTGTTTCTGGGGGAGGACTGTTCGTGCCCTATTTGTGAGCTTTCCAAATGGAGCTGATGGACTACAGATGCTATGCTAGATGGGCCTCTGGTCTGATCCAGCAGGGCTTGCTTTCTACACATTAGAGGGAGTTGGTCCCTCCCACCAACTGCCCAGCTCACCCATGTGCACAGCTCCCTGCACACGGGCATGGGGGTGTCAGGGCCAATTCTGTGTGCAGAACAACAAACATATGACAGGCAGAATGAAGAGAGTGAGGGGATGGAGCCCTTCTTAATGGCCTTCAGGAATCCATCTGCAATTCAAGTAGGTTTTCCCAGGCATCTGCAGCCATGGGACCCACTTCCCCAAAGGGCACGGCATATTTCTGCTGGTGGTATAACCAGGAGGTTCTGTTTTTTCTGTTAAAGCCAGAAAATAACTTTTTAAATTGAAAGCATACATCCACATAATGGTTTGTCCTAAAAAGCTTTCCTAAGTCCTTTTCTTAACCGTCTCCAGTTCCTCCCCCAACATCTCAATTATTCTGGTCTGAAATTACAAGCATTAAAACCCACTTGTAAAAGATGGAATTGCACCTCTAAGGTATCTTTTTATGAGAACAGCAAGAAAGAGGAAAATACCATTTTTAAAAAACAGAATGGGGCATTTGATCATTTTTGAGAGCAAGGCACCAGATTCTATGTTATATGTTCCAATATTGTTCAGTCATTGGCTCCTGGGTTGTTCTCAGTACTTTATTGTATTGTACCTTATTGTATTGATTTTCAGAAATACTGCAATATGGTTAAAAAAAAGGGGGTGCAAACAACATTAACTTTTAAAAAGTGCAGAAATTGGGAGAGGTCCTTCATGTTTCACAAATGAAGAGAAGTAGACAACTCAGATTTTGAAAGGTATTCAAAATGATGGCAAGAGCGATTGAAAGATTGTTAGAGTTGGTTACATGCAGAAAGGGAGAAGGACTGTGTTATAAAGTGCATAGTCTACAAGTGCATAGGTCCCCAGTCTGAAAAGAAGGATGAGTTTATGCGTGCATGGGCATGCCCCAACAACTACAACATTGCAGTGATATCTGGACTGGCCCAGGATTGGACCCCTTACCCCATTTACCCAATAACACACAGCACCTTCCTGCACCAAATGCCACGGGGGTTCTCAATCAGGCCCACGGGGAGCCCCCAGTCTCCAATGAGCCTCTGGCCCTCCAGAGACTTGCTGGAGCCCGTGCTGGCCCAACTGCTTTCAGCATGAGGACGACTGTTCGACCTTTCACCTGAGCTGTGGGATGAGGGCTCCCTCCGCTACTTGCTGTTTCACATCTATGATGCAGCAGCAGTAGCAAAGGAAAGGCCAACCTTGCTTTGTGCAAGGCCTTTTATAGGCCTTAAGCTACTGCAAGACCTTCATTCATTCATATAAGTTCCATCTCTAATAAATTCATTTATGTAAATTTATTCAATTTTTAAATGTAAATTAATTCTTTTTTTTTTTCCGGCCCCCGACACAGTGTCAGAGAGATGATGTGGCCCTCCTGCCAAAATGTTTGGACACCCCTGCTCCAGTCCATCACTCTTTTCTCCTCCCTGGTTTTTCTTCTGCTCTGAACGCTGAGCACCTCATTTACACAAGCAATGGATTATTGCATGGTAAAACATCCTAGACAGTACCACTTCAGACTACAGGTGGGGAAATTATTAAATTAAATGTTCGCTCCTATCTATGGCCTGATCCTAATGAGACCTTGCACTGCCCGAACTAACATTCCAGCAGTGCAAGGGTCTTTATGGCTGTTGCAAAAGGCAAAAGGCAAAAAAGGAGACAGGGTTGAGCAGTGAGGTGGCTAAATTTGCAGACGACACCAAACTTTTCCAAGTGGTGAAGACCAGAAGTGATTGTGAGGAGCTCCAGAAGGATCTCTCCAGACTGGCAGAATGGGCAGCAAAATGGCAGATGCGCTTCAATGTCAGTAAGTGTAAAGTCATGCACATTGGGGCAAAAAATCAAAACTTCACATATAGGCTGATGGGTTCTGAGCTGTCTGTGACAGATCAGGAGAGAGATCTTGGGGTGGTGGTGGACAGGTCGATGAAAGTGTCGATCCAATGTGCGGCGGCAGTAAAGAAGGCCAATTCTATGCTGGGGATCATTAGAAAAGGTATTGAGAATGAAATGGCTAATGTTATAATGCCGTTGTACAAATCGATCGTAAGGCCACACCTGGAGTATTGTGTTCAGTTCTGGTTGCCGCACCTCAAAAAAGACATAGTGGAAATGGAAAAGGTGTAAAAGAGAGTGACTAAGATGATTACGGGGCTGGGGCACCTTCCTTATGAGGAAAGGCTACGGTGTTTGGGCTTCTTCAGCCTAGAAAAGAGACACCTGAGGGGGGACATGATTGAGACAAACAAAACTATGCAGGGGATGGACAGAGAGATGCTCTTTACACTCTCACATAACACCAGAACCAGGGGACATCCACTAAAATTGAGTGCTGGGAGAGTTAGAACAGACAAAAGAAAATATTTATTTACTCAGTGTGTGGTTGGTCTGTGGAACTCCTTGCCACAGGATGTGGTGATGGCATCTGGCCTAGACACCTTTAAAAGGGGATTGGACAAGTTTCTGGAGGAAAAATCCATTATGGATTACAAGCCATGATGCGTATGTGCAACCTCCTGATTTTAGAAATGGGCTATGTCAGAATGCCAGATGCAAGGGAGGGCACCAGGATGCAGGTCTCTTGTTATCTGGTGAGCTCCCTGGGGCATTTGGTGGGCCGCTGTGAGATGCAGGAAGCTGGACTAGATGGGCCTATGGCCTGGTCCAGTGGGGCTGTTCTTATAACGTGCCATTTGGTGAAAGTGGGCTCATTGTGAGTGGTGATGGCAACAGAATCCAGTAGCTTGCCCACAACCCTAGTGCCAGTAAATCAGCATGGAGGGCAAAAGGGAGGTGGGGGTCGGCTGAATGGGGTGGGGAGGGAGGAATGGGGAGAAGATTGGAGCAAGGAAGAGGGTAGATTGAGGCCAAGAAGGGCATGGTACCATTGGCAGCACCACAGCTGACATCCTATCCCCCTTCTGGGCTTCAATTTGCCTTCCCAGATCCATTCAAACTTGCACCAGCTGAATTGATGGCATAGATTCAAGTGGACCCAATTGGTCAGCAGAGGTTTGCCCCTGGGCAGGGGAACAAATTTTCCCTCACCCAGAGAAGACCTCCGGGACTGGCCCCTCTGCCCCACAGGATGCAGCATGCACTCCAGTGCAGCACACTGCATTGACAGGGGTGGGATTTAGATAGGATTGGTCTAAACCAACCTCCCTGCACATGGAAAGCTAGCTGGCCTGCTATACCCTTGATTGAATCATCTATTCCAATAGTTGCAAACTAACTCCAATTTTCACAACATATTCAAATATGTGTGTGTGTGTGGTGGAGGGATGTTGGAACAGGACCATGGTAGTGCCAAGGGTTTAGACTCCCTCCCCCACAACCAAACTGGTTGTGATCCAGTTTGGGATCGGCAGCTGTCAGCTGTTATTCACAGAACAAAAGAAGAGGTAAGCGCTAGCTGAAATGATACATTTAAGTGAACATGTAGTCTGGCCCTAACAGGACAGGCAGGGGTACAGACTCGTGTACTGCACATTCTCCCTGAAAACAGAAACAAGAAAAACCTGACACTGAGAAAAGCTGTCTTGACAAATGGCACAACACAGTGATGGATAGCCTGGTGTCTGCAAACCCAGGGAGCACCATGTTTTAAATTCTATATATTCAATGGAGAAAAAGCTGCAGCACACACAGTAAACAACTCAAATGGCACTGTTCACGTTTATGTTGTGATGGGCATGTTTAAGCACCTTTATTTCTGGAAGCCAAAAAGTCACTTGGCATTCCTCCGATGGGCCGCAAGAAGACACCTTGGGCTGGGCTTCCTCCTGCATGCTGAGCACGCCTGTCCTTCACTTGCTCTTTTTTTTGCACCAGCATCTCTCAAAGAAGGCAATTTTGTTATTCCAAAGTGTGTCCCATTAGTGACTCAAGCAGAGGCGAGTAAGCTTTGCTGGCTTTGAATTGGAATTGCTTGGAAGGCAACCAATTTATTTCCCCTCAAATAACGTGGTTCCCCACTTGGGCCAATTCAAGGCTCAAAAAGAAGCTCATTTTCATTGGGAAGTGTGGAGAGGGAGGAAAGTCAAAGGTGGCCTTTTCACGCTCTTTTTTTCAAGGGGGCACCCCTTTGAAAAAAGGATCAGGTGCAGCAAACAGAAAAATTTCTTCTGACTGCTCCTGATGCTATTTTTAAGCACTTCCTCTGAAATTATGGGAGCTTGAGGAATGACCATCCTCCATAGGACTCTTTGGGGAAGAGGGTGGCTCATGGGTGTGGGCAGCGTTTCATTTTCCCTTCTATTTCAGGGGATGCATCCCTTTAAGAGACTATCCAAAACAGCCAAAGGAGAACCTCTCTGTTAGCTACTCTCAATTCTTGTTTTAAGGTTCTGGATCCTCCAGAATAGGGGGAGGCATGAAAGAAAGACCTCCCCTGCAGGGGACCCTCTGCCTGAGAAGGTTCCCTGTGGAGGGTGGGCTTTCCCTTACCTTCCATAATGTACTGGGTATGCAGCCCCTTAAAAAGTGCTTTGGAAGCAGCCAGAGATGGGTGGAAAGGGCTGGATCTCTTGAAATGGGGGGAAGGTAAAACACCACCCCTACGTAGGGCTCTATGGGTTAGAGGGTAGTACCTACCTACTCTACTTCTAAGGGGTGTTGTCTGTTTTCCACCTCCCCTAGCTGACCAGAGAAAAGCCATTCAACAATCTCTCATTCAGCTCCTCTTTGATGTAATGGGGCTACAGAGCTCAATTAAAAGCTTGATTTCACACAACCCTTTGGCATATCCAGGTGCTGACTTGGCTGGCTTATATTATGGTGGTCATCTGAATGTTTTGCCATTGGCACGCATCACAAAGATTTGTTGGCCTCGATTCATGCCAAAATGCTCAAGTAACCAGATGACTAATAAAATAGCAAGCTGGACCGGTTTGGCCTCCTTCCTGAGCTGCCGTGGTCATGGAGTCAGCTGACCTTCACTCCAAAAGGAGTAAGGGTTCAGACTCTGCGTAAATAAGGTAAGTGTCAAAATCCTCATAAACATCAGTAGAGCAGGATGAGAGAAAGACAGTGTTTGTTAATGCCAACAGGACTAGCCATACCCATCCCAAAGCCTTTCCACTCATTTTTGTTCTTTAGGCACCTCATCATGTTCACAGGACTTGTGATTGATGTTGATCAAGATTAGTGTTTGATGTGAATGTTTTGTTATGGATGATCCAACCTCAGTGCAGTGAACTGGATTAGAAGGTGTTAAAAGAACTTCCATCTCTAGTATTCCATGCGTCTATGAAATTGAGGCTAGAACATTCAGTACTAAATTTGCTTGCACATGAGTATTTACCTGCACATCAGGATTAATAATGTGATCTTCCAAATAATCCCCAGAGGAAGCCAATGTCAGATAACAGCTAAAGGGCCATCCATCTAAAGGCTGACATAGAATCTCTTTGCTTGTAAAAGGGAAAAGACTAGAAAAATGCCACATGAGATGTAGAATTCCAATCAATTCCAAAAGCAGGGCGTTAACACTTGACAATAATTCATAGCATCTCTACAGCAAGTGTTCAACTCATTTCACATGGATTATCTTGTTGGAATCCTAACAACAGTTCTATAGAGCAGTGGTTTCCAAACTTACCAGGGTCATGGCACCTTGCAGCCTCTTCTTCCCAGCTCAGCTGGGCACCACCATCTTGGATTTCGTGAGATCCAAGATGGTGGCGCCCAAATCTTGCAAGATTTCACAAGATCCAGTCTTCCACTCAACAAAATTCCCTGCAACTAGAATGTCAAGAAGAAGTTTTCTAGCTGTGAAACTATTCTGATGTAAAGGAAGTGTGTTTATATGGAGGATCATTCAGCAGTCTTCCATCTAGGCCAGTGATTTTCAACCCTTTTCATCTCACGGCACATTGACAAGAAACTAAAATTGTCATGGTACACCATCATGTTTTTGACATTTGAAAAGGCACACCATACTGCCAATGGGGGCACACATGCCCCATTGGCACTACCATTACATAGCCTTCCCCCAAATTCCTGGGGTACGCCTGTGGACCATTCGTAGCATATCAGTGTGCCATGGCACAGTGGTTGAAAATGGCTGATCTAGGCTGACACACTGGCAGGCTGAAGTGCTCCATTTCAGACAGATGAACCACCTCAGTGAGATCCTCCTGTACAGCTCACTGTGGAATTGCCTCGTGAAAAAATGCACCTTGAAAAATGACTTCTAGGTTCCTTCATTTTAATAGGAACATAGTCTGATAAAGCCATTTATCCAGCCATCCCTGTAAAAGCTATCTGTTTTCCTAAGTTACAATAGATCCCGCCCATTTTCCCCATCATGCTGTATTTTTCAGTATTGCTTGACTGTGAGAAGTGTGCAGTGGATGGCACCCTTTCGTGAACAGCATGAGAAAATTAAGACTTCAAGTTCCAGGATAGATCATCAAGTGTACGATGAAGTTTCTGCATCAGTTCCTTTGATACTGATGCTCCACGTTCATTCTGTACAACAGGTTTTTCAGTTCAAACCACAAGAGATAGCTACCTGTCTGGGCGTCTGATCTATGAGCAGCGGTTTCTTCGAGCAGCGTGTTTGGACACCCTGGAGAGTGACCATTTGCAACTCAAATCCCCTTAGTATTTAAGGATATTGAAAGGTTGCTTACGTGTAAGCAAAATGTTTGGGGAATAAGTGTGTAACTTGGGGTGTTTGTTTTTAATGAATGGGTAACTTGAGTATGAATGAAGGGAATTCCTCTTAATCAAACAGGATGCATGTAAACAGGGCTAGCAGTGTCAGCTCAAATACAGATTAGATTAGATTCATTTTGCATGCTGTCATCCATATATGAAGCAGCAGCAGACTCCTCAGCCCCACATCCAGGGCAAAGGTCTGTGATGGCTCCCCCCACCGCGGGCTGTCATGGCCCTCCCATGTGCAAATCCGCCCCCACTCACCTGAGGCTCATGGAGTCTCGCATGACCCGTGCCTGCATTGGGGAAGCCTCTCTGTGGATCCCCAGTGCTATAAACTGTGCTTCCAGGAAACCGGAAGCACAGTTTCCGACCCCATCAGGAGCCTCAGAAAGGCTTCTGCGGGGTCTTAGAGGCTCACACCTCAGGCATTTGCCCCACAGACATCTATGGTAGGTCCGCAACCGATATGAAGGCCTGTAAAATGTTTCTTGATGTCAAAGTAGCATAACCAGAAATACAATAAAATGGGGGGGGGGGAGATTTTCTTGTAACAGTACCACCTGTTTGCAGAGACTACTTCAAGTACCGCCATTACTATCAGAGATGGCAGCTGCTCACAGGAGTAGATGGCTTGCCGCACTGTTGGAGCTTCACGCTGCACCCCTCACCTCACATTCTGACTCTTTTCTAGGGCTAGGCCATCTGCACTTCCAGCTAGGCAGGGTGGGGCAATGCCACATTTATTTACTTCACATTTTTATACTGTCCTTCCTGCAAGGAGCTCATGGTGGTATACATGGCTCCCTCCCTCTTTTTGTCTTCACAACAACACTCTGAGGTAGGTGAGGCTGAGTGAGCGTGAACTGGCCCAAGTTCGCCCAGGAAGCTTCATGGCTGAGCAGGGATTTGAACTTGGACGTTTCAGGTCTAAGGCCAACTCCCAAAATACTACACCACCCTGGCTCTCATGGTCACCATAACAGTGGGTACAAGTATCACCTGGCATGTTGTGAAGCATCACTGGTGGTGCCAGTGCTGTTGGTTGAAAAGTACTCTTGTACAAGATGGAGTTCTCATTCAGGTGGTTTCTTGCTTTGAGAACATAGA
Organism: Tiliqua scincoides; assembly: GCF_035046505.1. Classification (NCBI taxonomy): domain Eukaryota; kingdom Metazoa; phylum Chordata; class Lepidosauria; order Squamata; family Scincidae; genus Tiliqua; species Tiliqua scincoides. The sequence continues at coordinate 66,505,243 of NC_089825.1, read as the reverse complement.
AGCAATTCATACATTTGCTTTAAAAAACAAAGGAGTGAACAGCTGTATTCATATGCATCAGTTGCATATTGAAGACCTGAAAGGCAAAGGATCCTATCCTGTGAGGTGTTGGGTTCACAAATCAACTATAAAGGCCACTGTCCTATCCTTCTCCATAGGGAGGACCGGGTATGTGGAAACTTCTTGTCTGTGTGACGCTGATCTGATGTTTTTCTGCCCTTTCCTTCTCACACCATGTAATGAACATATGGAAGTCACTGCCACAAGATGTGATGATCACAAAGATGAGTTTTTAAAAAATTGATACAATCCTAGAAAGGTGGTTCCCAACCTGGGGTACATGTACCCCCAGGGGTACTTGCCAGGACCTTTAGGGGTACTTGAAAAAGAATTGAATAATGGTGGGAAAAGGCAGGTGTACATTAGAATGCCTTGCGGGGCTGGCAAGACAGGAAGGAAGACAGCTAGCTGGCTGTGAAAGCCCCAGCAACTACTAGTTTCAGGTCATCAATATCAGCTATGGATCAACAGTTGAAAACATATGAATTTGAAATAGTAGCAACTATATTAATTACAAACATTTTGCTAATATGGGGGTATAATTTATGGAAATGGGCTGCTAAGGAGTATGCAAATAAATAAAAAAAAAAACAACATAGGAAACCCCTGCCTTAGAGGACAGTCATTTCCATGGGCATTTGCAATGATTGCTAGACTGAGCCTTCATATTCAGAGGCCATATACCTCTGAGGAACTGATGCTGGTGACAAGTAGCAGAGAAGGGGCTGTCATCATCATACTTGGCTTGAAGGATCCTCAGAAGCATCTGGCTGACTACATTGTGGCAGACAATATGAATTTTGGTCTGCACAGCTCTTCCGATGTCCTTCCAGTTTAAGCTCCTTCAAGATTGCAGCATCTTTATTTCTTTTGCTCCCCCTTTTCTTGCATCTCTTGCTACTCTGCCTCATTTCCCAGCCCAACTCTTTTTCTTGTCATATCTTTTTCTTGTCTTCTTCGTATCATTCTCTCCCCATCTCTTCTGTGTGGACTGTTCTGCCTCTGGATATCTGAAAAGCTCCATTGATTTATGTTCTGTTCTGTTTCTCAGAACACAAAGACTTATCTGGGCTGACTCCTAAGAATTTGTCCACTAGTTCATTCTCCTCTAGCCCTTCCTAGCATCGTCCTAACATGTCCACAAAACAACCTAATAAGGACTGAGTATGCTCATTCACTACCAGGTGCCAGTCTCTTGCAGGTGGCAATTGTTATCAAAAACAACAAACTGGGGAGGAAAGAGAGAAGGAATTGGCCTAATCCTGGAAGTGGGAAATCACACTGGGAAAGGGGAGTATAGTGTTTGCAGGTCCCATTTCTCATTATGTGTCTCTTAATCTCAGTCATGTTATGTGCTTATTCAAGCAGATAAGACAACAAACTTCCCATCTGTAACAACAACTCAGCAAGAATGAGAGTCAAAATTGAGCAGATACCAGCTGGAGCAGCATACATTGGAGGCTTCATCATTTTCTGGTTTGGGGGTTTCATAATGCATGTTATTATTAGAGCGTACATTAGTTGACTACCTTGTTTATATGTGTATATATAATATCCATTATAAATATGTTATAAATGTTAAATATTGTCTTTCAGAAGATACCTGTTTGCCCAGAAACAGATTTTCTGAGATGTGCTTGACCTATTTGTGCCCTCTAGTGCTCCAAGGCAGAAAATACACCCATCTTTCCCAAAAGGCCTCTCAATTTCCATGCCCATCATCTTGTAAGCAGTTCTCAAATTTTCCAGTCTCCAGAGCCCTTTACATTCCTAAAAGGAGTCTCAGGGATCCCCACTGGTACATAGGAGGAGTCTGGGGGAGCCTCAGAGTGGTGATGCACACATTGAGTGGCACAACACCATGCAGATGGCAACCATGTACGGTGTGCCTGAAGGGGTCTCAAGGAACCCCAGGGCTCCTAGGAACACACTTTGAAAAACACTGCTTTAAACAAGAATGTACCTGAAGAACTGTGCAAAACCAGCAGAAAATTTTATTTGAATCGGTAATTGCAGTTGTGGTCATAAGATAGGCCAAAGGTGATTGGCTGAGCAGCTGGTGATGCGACGCAGGTCACAGACAATCCAGCTAAGATTATGCAGCCACATAAACAGACTTGTGTGCAGATTGGAAACTGCAGGTATAAAATGGATGCACATTCAGATCTGATCCCAAACCTCCACTGCCTTGTGGCTACATCCAGTTATGGAAAAGGCTTCAGGAGTCAACCTCGAGGCAAAATCAGGAGCTGGAGTCCCTGAGGCAGTTTGTGGCTGTACACAGTCATGATCTGGCAACTCCTGTGACACCGCTGGAACCAACCATATTGGCTTCTGCCTTTCCATTGGACCATTCCAGCGACGTGAAGAGGGGGGATTTGCAGCATGGGTAACAGCCTATCCTCCATACGTTCTTTACCCAGGCTTCGCGCACTGGAGAGGACACTCCAACTTCGCCATAACATACCAAGTTCCAGGTCTACAGAGCTTGCGTCCTGAGTACACTTCTGTACTGCAGCGAGTCATGGACTCTTCGCTCACAACAGGAGAGGAAACTGAACGCTTTCCACATGCGCTGCCTCCAACGCATTCTCGGCATCACCTGGCAGGACAAAGTTCCAAACTACACAGTCCTGGAACATGCTGGAATCCCTAGCATGTATGCACTGCTGAAACAGAGATGCCTGCGTTGGCTCAGTCATGTGAGAATGGATGATGGCCGGATCCCAAAGGATCTCCTCTATGGAGAACTCGTGCAAGGAAAGCGCCCTACAGGTAGACCACAGCTACGAAACAAGGACATCTGCAAGAGGGATCTGAAGGCCTTAGGAGTGGACCTCAACAAGTGGGAAACCTTGGCCTCTGAGCGGCCTGCTTGGAGGCAGGCTGTGCAGCTTGGCCAGTTTGAAGAGACACTTGGCCAACAGTCTGAGGCAAACAGGCAAAGAAGGAAGGCCCATAGCCAGGGAGACAGACCAGGGACAGACTGCACTTGTTCCCAGTGTGGAAAGGATTGTCCCTTTCCTCCCGAATTGGCCTTTTCAGTCACACTAGACGCTGTTCCAGAACCACCATTCAGAGCGTGATACCATAGTCTTTCGAGACTGAAGGTTGCCTACTACTACAATGCACCTCTAAGTGGATGCACTCAATCCACACTGCAGTGTTTAGAATGGGGCATGCATCCCCATTTCTGTTCTCTCACAGCTATTCGGTCAGCAACACCTTATGCACATGAGACTGGAGATGGATCAGGACCAGTGTGTGGAGCATCACAGAACAATAATTTGCAAGGGTTGAGTACCCAGATACAAGAAGGACCAACCTGGTCACATTCATTAGGCCTGGTGTGCTTGCACTTTTGTTTGTAAATAGTACACAGATGGGGCTTGATCCAGATAGGGATGATGACAGGTTAGGGTTATGGCTTTAACCCTAAACCTGGCTATTGTCCTGATGCAAACTGAGCCTCTGCATGTGCACTATTTGCCATTTTTCCAGGGCAAGTTACATGTGTGTGCGCATGTGTGTGATTGACTCCGTGACTGCCAAGGGACGATCTAGGTCTAGGAGCTGTCTTCCTCCCTATCTCTCACCCACCTCATGTGTTCTCCAGATTAGACAAGCTTGAGACAACTTGATCTAGATATCTGTTTTAAGGACAATTTGTAGTGAGTTTTTTAAAAAAAATCATTTGCATTTGTCATGCAAGCTCATTTTCCATTCTTATGGCAGTCAACAAAATAAACTAATAACTAAGGACTTCATATAGTCCATCAGAATGTGAATGTCCTTCCAAAGATCTCCCTCAGTGGAGATCTTTAAGCAGAGGTATGACAGACACCTGCTTTAGGAGGATTTCCTGCTATAGGCAGGGGGTTGAAATAGATGACCGTGTGGGTCTCTTCCAACTCTGATTCTTTGAAGCACATTTAAGCCACATAAAATAAATTGGCTTAGGCATGCTTAACTCAGTTTGTGTGAAGCCCATGTACTGTGCATATATACAAACTACATACTCTGCTGGTTTATCCTTTTGTAGTACTACTAAAGGTCCAGGCAAGTGACCTGCTAATAAGAAGATGATATTCACTGCCTGTTTAAAAACAAGATGTATTTGTGAAGAAGAAACTTTTCATGTTTCTGGTTTACTTCTGTTTGGTCCCAGATCAAAACAAGATTAAAGCAAATTAAAGATTCTTCACATCTGCTATCCACAGATGACTTCACATTTAACTCTTCTTGTTCAAGGGTTAAGGGAGACAAGTGCATTTTGTTTTACTGTATTTGGGATGAAAGAAGGATGCAATAGATTTGAGAAATCAACCTATTATTTAAATTGCGATAAACCCCTGTCCAGATGGTATCCAGAAGCAGGAATTAACATAATTTGTTCACTTAGTTATCATGGAGATAATGTCACAGTAAAACCACTGTTTTTTTCTGATGTCCTTCTGCCCTTTTAAAACCTGGATCATGACACATTTTTCTGACTTTCACTGCAGGTATAGTAGTCTCAGCGTATCCAGTGTGAACTGGCCAAACACTACGGGGACTTTTCCATGCTAGTAGTACTTTAATTAGTACTTGACAGCTTCTAGCTACAGTTAGCCTTTTAATTAGTTCTTTCCTATTTTCAGGCTGAGCAATTCCACCATTTGCTTATTAATAATTGTCAATCATTTATTACTATTATCACAATGGCTCATAAAAGATAAATAAAAAAATACAATAAATTGAGAAGCATATGATGGGACCTCTCAGGCTGCATAGGGAGAAAAAAAAATTATAAGGCCAGAGGCTGAGAGAAGGAGATTCTTTGATGACTGAGACTTATTTCTTTGTAGACATATATCTTAGGGTCTGTCCCATGGCAACAGGCACTGTGGGTTTGTTATGGAGATTAAGTGCATTGTGGCACCATGACTAATTCTGCTTCTAGCTGACTGTGGAATGTCGTGCCTCAGCAGCACTGAAGGGCCAGAGCATGCAAGTGACATTAGGCTCATCGTCACTGAAGCAGATTCCAGAGAAAAAATATGCTGTCTTATCCCCATGGTTGCTGCTCCTCCAGCTCTGTTATCCTCAACCACACACTCCATCATCCAGGAGCAGCTTGAGTGGTCTGAATTAGGGGAGGATCTGCCACCCTGCTAGAAAACACCTTCGCTATTGCTGCCACTTCACCCTCCTCCTCACACACCCAGTTGCTTAGGGAAGCGACTGGGGAGGAAAGGGTGTGTAGATCTGAAGCCACTCCCTACCCCCTTACCTTGAACTCTGGCACCACCTTCTTCTTCCATGAGACCCCCCCCCCTCTGAAATAAACATGAGTGGACCACCATGACAACTGCAGTGATAGCTTTCTTCTCCGTCCTCCAGAGGTATTGGAGGAAGAGCTGGGCTACTGCTGACTCAGTCCTTCTCTCCCTCATAAAGCGGGAAGGGGGCTGGACTGGAAATCCAACTAAAGGTGTTTTGTGGGTGGCTGGTTAGAGGGGAGTGGTAGGAAGATGCAGGGTGCAAAGCACCCTCATTAGTTCACTGCTGCCCCCAACTTGCCTCTCAAAATGGCTGTTTCTATCAGCCTTGCTAGGCTCCACCCATCCCCTCTTAGACTACAATTCTATACACACTTACCTGGGAGCAAGCTTAATTGACTATAATGGGACTTACTTCTGAGTATACATGCATAGGATTGGGATCTCTGACTTAATCTAAATGATACCCTCACCTCAAGGTGAATAGATTATTCACGTGATATTTGAGATGGTTTAGCTCTGTTATTATGCAAGATTTCCTTCAGGTTCCATCTCAAGAATCCACCTCCCTCTCGGCTCATTCCAGTGATAAAATCATTAAGGTGCATTTGTATCATTTAGATTGGGCCTGTTCTTTCATTTGGAAGTCTCTCCCAAAATCGACATAGGATTGCACTCTCTCCTTCCAAATCCCATCTCAAAACCTATTTCTTCAGTTATCCTTTTGGCTTAATCCCTTAGCCTTCATCCCCAGCTGAAACAAAGCCTAAGCAAGTGTGACTACACTTGCTCATATTCATCCTAGTTCAGGGGTGTCAAACTCATTTCATACAGAGGGCTGAAGTTCGCATTCAGGGCACCTGCTGAGGGTCAGAAGTGATGTCATTAAGCAGAAAGCAACATCACTAAGCAGCTGATGGCCAGAAAGCAACACCTAGCTCTCATACAGAAGCTCATTAACTGCAAATGACAGGAGAGAAAATATGCAAAACTTGTTCATATTTCATGATATGGGAAAGCCCAATTTTTCATGTGGGCTGTCGTTTCAGCAGTAACACCTCAGCACTGCTCAGCAGCTGAGGGCCAGATAAAAAGCTTCTGGGGACCGCATCCAGCCCCTGGGCCTTATGTTTGACACCCCTGTCCTAAATAATCTTGCCTCTCTTTTTCTGGCCTTTCTTTCATCTTTTCCATCTATTGTTGAAATTTAATTTGTAAGATACTTGGAACAAATGTCTCTTTTTTTCTTATATTATTATTATCAGCATAGCACTATCAAGGTATGCTGATGGCATTATAATAAGTTCCAGGGATAGGCAAATCCGGTGCGGCTTGACGAGTCAAGTCACAAGTCTCCACCCCCAAGACTTGACTCAAAAACAAGTCATAACAGGGGCCCTTTCCAAGTCACCAAGTCGCCTTTTCGCAACTTAAAAAGACTCACGTCTTTTTGATACACGTGTCAGGTATAGAAAAAAAGATCTGGGGCTGCTTTTGGGCTGTGTGCATGTTGGAGTTCTCTTTAATCACTTTCCTACTATCCTATCCCATATGTAAACAGGGCAGGAGGGACTGTGTGAGAGTAGGGACAGAAGCCACAAGAGGAAGGAGGGTCACGTGCAACAGCTGTGAGGCTTACCAGGACAACCTGATCCTTTGCAGCTGCACTCAGAAGTAGTCCCACTGTAGCCAGTCATTCAGTGGGGCTCCCTCTCCTACCTCCCCGCCAACAAACACTCCCTTACCTTAAGGTCTCCCTGACTGTTCCCCCCACATGCCGCAGCACACACCCCATTGGAACAGCTGCATTGCTGCAGAAATTTGGGTCCTTTAGTTACTTTTGTTCACATAGACTTGCAGTAGCTCCCCACAGTTTCAGACATGAGTTTTTCTCTATCCTACATAGAGATGCCAGGGACTGAACCTGGAATCTTCTTCCTTTTATATGTAGGGGTGTTTTTTCTGGTGACCAACACTGAACACAAAATAATGAGAATTTCTGCTCAAACCGTGATAAAAATCTATATGAAGATCAAAACACGAAAAACCACTCATTTCACAAATAACACCACTTTTGCTTTCTTTTGAGGAATCCACAATAGTTTTCATGAAGGCAGAGAGCCTCTGAAGTGTTTCTGATGGTGGAGCAGCTGAGTAAAAGTATCTGCTAGGTGTGACATGTCAGAGTGCGCAGATAAGGAAGAAATTCCAGCACTCCAAGCACTGGTCCCTGCAGCGAAGAAAAAATGCAGGCACAGTAGCTTCCATCACCAAGTCTATTTACAAATATATGTACAGCAGCAAAAAGTCCATAGCAGTCACTCAGTAATGCAGTTCAGATCAAATATTAAAGAGCAGAGTGAAGAGGAAAACACAGAAGCTAGCCACATCCTGCTCCTCCACTTTTACCTTTATATTTCAGTTAGCCAATCAGATTTAACACTGTCTCATTGCATTGCATCAGCTTTTATTGACTCAGCATGACTTAGCACTTTCAGCTTGATTACAGGCACCTGGTCAGGATGACCTTCAGTGCACTTTGTCCCTTCTTCTTTTCAGATCTGTAAATTCATATCCTGACATGGGGGGGGGGGGAGAAGAGATGTGAGTGGATTGGGAGAAAGCAAATACCTGAGCAGAGGCATTGAGAAGGAAGAGCTAAGCCTGCAGTTCCAACTGGCCTTACTCCCTCTTTGCCTCTCGTCAGAGTTCATAATTTGTAATCATTCCATAGGCACTACTGCTGGCTGCTGTTTAGTAGTTGTGGCTTAGTCTTGCTCCTCTGGCTGCTGCGTTCCACCCTTTTCTGCCCTGCAGAGACTGCAGCTGTTTGCAGGCTGCTCGGTTTTTTGTCAATTTTATGTCATTCTGTTATGCCCAGGTAGGGTATGAGCATTGAACTGCAACCTGGAGGTGAGGTGATTGAGTTCTAAACTGTGATGTATGTGATCTGGGATCAGGTTAATGTGCTCGGATCTGGATCTCCCTTCTGCCCCAAGCCACTCTCTGTAAATGCCTTTACTGGGGCTGGTCTGTGTGGTGCTGCACTTTTGAGAAGCTTGGAAAACCAAGCAAGGCTCAAAGAAGCTTTTCTCTGATTGTCTTTTTTCTGTATTGTACTGTACCTTGACCTAATCACTTTGTGACCTTTTGCACATTTTATACCATTCTGGTATGCAAAGTGGGGGATACTGTGATTTTTTAAAAAAATTGTTTTTGTGCCTGTTGTTGCACTTTTGAGAAGCTTGGAAAACCAATGAATATGTATGTATATATGTTTAGTAATGGTCTAAAATGATGTTCACAGCTGAAATGCTGCGATTCTGAATATACAATTCAATTTTGAATAAGAATTTGGATAAAAACACAGACCCACAATTTGCTATTTTAAGAAAAAAAGAGAAAGAAAGAAAGAAAATCTCAATTGATAGTTTAAAGCCACCTTAAGGTGATTTACTATTTAGAAAGTACTATGCATATATACCAAAAAGTGCCACGATCATCTTGAGTGAATCCATTCGCCTGTATTTTGATAGATGAGTGTAACAAAATTGCTGATGTCAATTTGCAGAAGCAAAGCTGCACAACTGCTGAAGGTAAACCTGTTCGGCCACAACAATAATGGCTCCATGATTTCTCTCGGCCCATTTCTTCAGATACATATTTAATTAAAGATAAAGCTTGAAAACTGCAGTGTTATTTCTTCAGGTTGGATAAATCCTCTCTAGAAATGCTCACTGTAACACACAGTTGTTAATGTTGTAATTTGCCTTTCCAGGGAATTGAAAATCCAGTTAATATTTAATTGTTTCCATAATTATGCAGTGATTGTACACCAGAGATGCTGTTATGTAACATTTTTTTTTTGGGGGGGGGGGGGGAACCCAGACGATGTTGCTGACAAATATACTAGCGAACCTGTCAGATTTAAACTGCGCAAGTGAAAATGAAATTGTCAGGTATATATTTTTCACCCGGCTAGTTGGTTAACAAAAAGGATTGTTCACCTGAAATTTTCGACAAAAACATCTCTCTCCGGTAATCATAGTGCAGCACAAACCTCAACAGGACACAAGTGATACCAGGCTTCTCTGCCATATGGTGTCTAAGTAATCCACCTCTATAATTGTTCATTGACTTGCTAAAGAGAGTGCCACACAGTTGCTGCCCTGCATAAAGGGCTGAGTGACTGCACTGTGAGCCAGGAAACCCCCAGTTGCAATCTCACCACAGGCCCAGACCAAGCGTGCAGTTATTCAGTGGGAAAATACATCCATGCGTTTCCACTCGTGGAATTTGCAACCACGTGGTCACTGAAATCCAAGCCTTTCTGCAAGGCAAAAGCTGTGCTAGCCCCACTCTGGTACTGCCACTCACCCTCCAGCAAACTTCTTGTGGCTGCAGGTATCCCAGCAATACTTGCCCGATGAAAGGAATACAAGCTTCCCTTTGAGGGCTTGCTCTTTTGTGGTCTGTTAACAACCTGCTCTTACTAATAACAACAGGATTCATTTCCCAGTGTGTATGAGCTGACCCAATTATGCAGGACCAAACTGCTAGCCACTCTTTGGGGCTTCTGAGCAAGAAGGCATAGGATCATGCCCAGAGCAGGCACCATCCCATCTAGGGCCATCCCTTAGGAGCTGCGAGGCCCAACTGGCAACCATTCTGTTGGGGCTCCAGTTTCATAGCCAAGGTTTGTAGAATCTTAGAGATATAAATAAAATTTATTATAGACATTATACCTCTATGATAGAATGGAAATCAATCAAAATGTACGCTTAAAAAAATGCACGCGAGTTAACGGACCAAATGGATCTAAGCACATTTTAACATAAAATTGCATCCAAGACTAGATTCATTTACCCTAACATGGGGGCTCCCAGGGTGTGGGGCCCAACTGGGAGACATTGGTCCAATTGGCTTAAAGATAGCCCTGCTCCCATCCCTGCCATACCCATTCACACTGACACTCAGCCAAGCAGACAAAGATATTTCAATGTCATCCTCCCTACTTCTCTTTTCATGCCCTGCTGCTACATAAGTTGGACTGCAATCCTATATTCACTTTCCTGGAAGTAAGGCCTGTATACTGGCATAGCTAGACAAGAGAGTGAGGGGATGGCATCTTTCCTGTGCTACATTCTCCATTTACTTTTAGCACTTCTCCTTGCATCACTATCCTCACCCTGGTTCCAGCCAGGGGAGGATAATTCTCTCCAAAGAGATGATCCTATCCTGATCATTCAATGCATGAATTCTTAGAAGTTCCATTGTGTTCAACAGGCCCACTGACATAGCTAGAGGGGGGGGCAGTGCACTAAGTTTGGAGGGGGCCACCCTGCAGCATGCAAGCAGCTCCTCCCCCTCCCCTTGGGAGCAATGTGGGCAGGGACAAGATGAGGTGAATGGCTCCCAAGGGGAGGGGGAGGAGCCGCTTGCATGCTGCAGGGTGGCTCCCTCCAAACTTAGTGCACTGCCCCCCCCTCTAGCTATGTCAGTGGGCCTGTTGAACACAATGGAACTTCTAAGAATTCATGCATTGAATGATCAGGATAGGATCATCTCTTTGGAGAGAATTATCCTCCCCTGGCTGGAACCAGGGTGGGGGTAGTGATGCAAGGAGAAGTGCTAAAAGTAAATGGAGAATGTAGCACAGGAAAGATGCCATCCCCTCACTCTCTCTGCCTGGGCTGCCATCCTATGCACTCTTTCCCTGGAGTAAGCCCCATTGAACACAATGGGAGTGACTTCGGTGAAGGTATAGATAGGATTGTGATATGGAAAACCACATAGGCTTTGCTTCCTAACATGCACTTATTCCATGGCAAAATACGCATTACTTCGTAGGGTTTTTGCACACTTGGTTTGGTCCTCCCCTACAAACTCACTAGCAATTCCTAGTGAAACTGCTGGCTTTGGGACCCTTTATAAGGGACGATGGGCAGGAGTAGCAAGATCGAACATTTCCTGGGCTCTGGCAAAGGGCTCACAGCCCCAACAAGTATGGTTGCCAACTGACTAGGAAACATTAGCATAGCCTAGCCCTAGAAACCAGCAGGTATGCACTCCATCAGTCTAGTTCCCAGCATAGGTCCTCACCTAAAGCAACCATTTCAGTTCCATACCCCAAACTGAAGCTAGAGTGAAAGGGATCTAGATAATCAGTCCCGTCCATGAATTTCAAAAATGGGAGCTTAGAGACTGGCTAGTTATTATGCAGCTAAAGGGCTCTCTTCAGTGCTTCCTGATGCTGTTGTATAGCCAGTGCCATGCCATAATGCATACAGCTACACACATCTCAGTGTGGCAGCTAAGTAAAACATCTAAAGAAAATAAGTGGCTTATACATGCTGAATGCCCCTGTAAATCCATCCTAGCTCTCAGATGCTTTTCAAGCATAGATATATTCTCTCTTGATCTACTGCTGTCTATGGATTTTGTTAAATGCCTCTCAACAGGGGCTTGCAGAAGTGATTCAGTGAACTGACAGAGAGGTTAATGCCATCCTGCATCACACTAGAGAAGAGGGCATATAACCAGTATGGATTATGCCTTTTAAAACCTCAAAAAGGACATTAATGGCATCAGCATTTACACATCTAAAAAGGACCTCTGTATAGCAGACAAAGCCCAACACAAAATGGCGTTAACTCTTACAGTACACAATGGACATAGTGTGGCAAATGTTAGGAGCACTTCTGTGGAATCAATGGGCAGTAAGCATACTGGGTGGAGAGAAACAGTTGCGTTTTTAGAGAGCTGGAGGTGGTATGACAGGTGCCAACATCACCCCTGACATCCACACTCATTTTGCTGCCCTACTGGAGTCTCAAAGCCACTAAAGGAGATTATTGCATCAAGAAAAGTCTCAAAGGCACAGAAAATGTTTCTTGGACTAAGCATATATTCAATACCTCATCATAGATTGGGTGAAGACACCCTTTGTCTGGAAGAACAAAAGATGAAATATTTCTTAAATTGAGTACAGAAAACTAACGTTACTGTATACACATTTCTTGGAAACAAAAGTAGGTGATAGCTATTCTAAAAATATCAGCTCCTGAAATAAAGGCGCCTAAGGGCACAATCCTAACCCACTTTCCAGCACCGACATAAGGGCAATGCAGCTCTGAGGTAACAAACATTCCCTTACTCTGAGGAGGCCTCCGTGAGTGACATCCAACTGCAGGATGCAGCACATGCCCCATTGGCACAGCTATGCCAGTGCTGGAAAGTCAGTTAGGATTTGGGCCTAAAGCACCAGGGCTGCAGAGAGCTGGCATTGGGCCTGGGGCAAGATGCCCGATTGCCTGCCCAAAATTTGTTTTGTACTGTACAGTTTGTTCTGTCATGGCCTGGGCCCTCTGGAAGCCTAGACTGAGGGGATTCCCCCCTCCCCCTCTCCTCAGGCCTGTACAGCACTTTTTTTTTTAACATTTGGAATATCCTTTTTAATTCGTATTTTCAGATATAGCAATGCATAAACAAAAAGTGCAAGCAAACTAGCTCAGTATAGAATTTTTCAGGTCTCGTACTGAAATTGTTTTAGGAGGGAATGTGCCTTCACAGAGAATCTGCCTGCAAAGTATACTCTGACCAAGCATACTCTGAATTCATGAGGAACTGTCACCCCAGCCCTAGTACTCGACATTATGCTTATAGTTACATGAGCAACAATTACATAGAATCTTTCTGCTTCCCCCCCCACCCAATGACTATAATTTCAGGATTGTCATAAGAACATAAGAACAGCCCCACTGGATCAGGCTATAGGCCCATCTAGTCCAGCTTCCTGTATCTCACAGCGACCCACCAAATGCCCCAGGGAGCACACCAGATAAGAGACCTCATCCTGGTGCACTCCCTTGCATCTGGCATTCTGAAATAGCCCATTTCTAAAATCAGGAGGTTGCACATACACAGCATGGCTTGTAACCCGTAATGGATTTTTCCTCCAGAAACTTGTCCAATTCCCTTTTAAAGGCATCCAGGCCAGATGCCATCACCACATCCTGTGGCAAGGAGTTCCACAGACCAACCACACGCTGAGGAAAGAAATATTTTCTTTTGTCTGTCCTAACCCGCCCAACACTCAATTTTAGTGGATGTCCCCTGGTTCTGGTGCTAGGTGAGAGTGTAAAGAGCATCTCTCTATCCACTCTGTCCATCCCCTGCATAATTTTGTATGTCTCAATCATGTCCTCCCTCAAATGTCAAATGTCACATTAAAAAAGAAAAGGGGGGAAAAAAACCTCCATTGGGCATGACTCCCTTAGATTCAAATCAATGTTCCTTTACTCATGTGGAGCCAGCAGCATCGGCTGTCATGCCTATTCTGAAGGCAGCAGCTCTTCAAGGTCTTGGGGAAGAGGTCTTTCCCAGCCCCAGTACCTGAGAGCCTTTAACTGGAGATGTCAACATTTGAACCCTGGACTTTATGCACTCATTCACTGAGCTATGGTTCCTTTCAAGGGAAGGTCACTCACTGTCTCCACTCATTTGTGACAAGAGATCCAGATTTTCATTTAACCCTGTTCTGAGTAGACGTTTGCAGACTGATGCACCTTCTTGGTGCTGTTCCTAGAATAAACATGTCTTTCACACTGAGGTGGTAAACCTGTTCTGGGGTCAGTTGGAGCAATTCACACTGCAGGTATGTGTATGTGTGTGGGGGGCAGGGAAGTAATTATGACTGATAATTTCACCATATGAAAAATTCTCTCCAGAAATAAAGTTAAAATGTCAGGATGAAATGTTCTAGTACATGCTTCTCCTGGTCATGCTAATGTTCTATGTACAAGGTTTATCTTTAGTAGGTCCTACTGAATTCAATGTGATGTACAGGTGTGCCCTGGTATCCGTGGTATCTGCGGTTAACCAGAACTGTGTATTCTGGTGAACACTCCCACCACCATCTGGAAGCGGTGGGAGCTCTGCTGCCCTCACCTCCAGAGGTTCCTCTGAGACCAGCAGAGGCAGCAGGCTTCCCTGGGCCTTATAATGCATTAAAAAATTTTTTATGAAAAAACTAGAAGTTGCATTTTTTTACTTCTCAGGCTCAGTCTGAGCCCTGCAGAGACAGCAGACAGAGGTCCGTGGCCTCTGCTGGACTCAGAAGACCCTCTGGAGGTGAAAGGAGCAGAGCTCCCCTCACCTCCAGAGGAGACGTGCTGGGGCTTGCACAATAGGGGCCCACGATCCATAGACAAGTGAATCTGTGGATATAGAGGGCCCCCTATATTTATGCCTAATATTCTAATATTGTCTGATCAATACACCAAATCACAACAACCATTCCCTAACCATTCCCCATTCTTCCACTGGGTTTGGATGTGCAGCTTAGGGCGCAATCCTAACCAACTTTTCAGCACTGGCATAGCTGTGCCAGAGGGGTATACCCTGTACCCTGCAGTTGGGAGTCAGTCACAGAGGCCTCCTGAAGGTAAGGCAATGTTTGTTCCCTCACCTCAAAGTTGCATTGCCCTTATGTTGGTGCTGGAAAGTTGGTTAGGATTGCGCCCTTAGTGGAACAAGACTTGTTAGATCTAGTCCGTTGCCAACAGCCCAAGAGATCCGGTTCCCAGCGGGGTTCCCTGGGCAAAATCCTTCCCCGAGAATAGTATTCAGGGTTGTTTTTGCCTTCACTCTGACAGTAGTACTTGCAGTGGGAAGGCTGACAAATCCACAGAGCTGCCTTGGAACCTGAAGCATCTCAGAAGTGAAGGGAAAATCCTCCACAATGAACCACAACTTTCATCACAGTTGATTTGACAGTTATACTCCCCAAATCCAGGTATACCTATATTTAAAAAGAGTTCCTGAATATCACCACCTTGGTCCCTTTTTAAAATTAAATCTCTCTTTAAGGCTGTCAACACTCCCTCATTCTTATAATTATCTTTTTCTTTTCAACAAAATAATTCTCTTTTCTTCTAATAAGATCAGTGTCATTAACCCTAACTGGTCTATGAATAACTCTTTTGCCAGAACGGATAAGAATTTATCCATCTATTATGACATGATTTACTCATTCATATTTCACAACAAATCATCAGCCTGATGGGTTGGTACAGTTATTGTCCACTTTTCCTCAATTATGCATTCTTTTACAAAAAGGCTCAGTCGTCATGCAGCAGGGATCCATCCTGGACACTAAAACAATTCACCCAACTGTGTGTGTGTGTGGGGGGGGGGGGTGAAGGAAGGTTACACTGAATATAAGCAGCTTTTTGAGGGGTTGACTTGCAGAGAATGCAGGCATAGATAGATAGTCATCGAATACATAGACAGATCTGGGTGTGCCATTCCAAAAGTTTATTGAGAAGCAGTTAGTGGTTTTCAGCCTAATCCTATACTTCAGAAATAGGCAGGATGGGGAGGAGCCAGTGACTGCCATATTCTATTCCCCCTCCAGATGATGGGCACCCTCCAAACTTCACCAGAACCAATGAGAGTACTGCTGCATGAACCAGGGATGGGAAAGTCCAGCTTGGCTTGACTCAAGTCGAGTCTAGAGTCACCGCCCCCTGCAACTTGACTCAAAAAGGAGTCATAATGGGGGCACTTGCCAAGTCGCCCTTTAGTGACTTCCCTGCCTCCTCCCCCTCCCTGGGCTTCTCAAGCCAATTGTAAGGGAAGAACCCCCTTGGCTCCTCCTGCCCTCCCTTGCCAATGAAAATATCAGAATGCCCATCCCTTGTCCAATGATAATCTGTTCCTTCCTTCCTATGGGAGACAGGAAATGAGAGCCCAGTTCCACCTCCTCTATTCATTGCAAGAGAAAAGCATTAACCCTTTCCTGCCTCCTGGCTGGAAATTCCCTGCTGCTCACCTGGTTGGAATGCTGGCCCCATGAGATTTTTCACACTGCAAAAACAGTAAGCAAGCACACCTAGACACAGGCAGACTCGAGTCTGCATGCATGGGGATGAGTGCCGAGTCAGGGGGACCCTGACGTGAGTGTTTTTAGAGTCTTCCATGCACACAACTCATGAGTCAACAAGTCACCCAAAATCATGTATTTTCACAACTTGAGTCCAAGTCACTGTCTCGAGGTCCCAAACCTAGCATGAAGAAACTCAAAAAACAAACAAAAACCCAGAAGCCAAAGGGGAAGGGGAAAAACATCAGAAAATCCCAACTCCCACCATCCTCTCCACCCTACACACTTTTCCATTGATACAGACTGCACTTTGCAGACAAACACAGCACATAACCCCCTTTAGACCCTGCCAGGAAGACCAGACCTCAGATGACAGGACCTCAGGTCATGCACACTTAGGACCTGAACATTAGCAATAGCACTATGGTGAAAGGCCACTTAAGCATACAAAGGGAGCACTTCACGCAAACAGCCTGCTGCCCTCAAAATATTCATGACAAGATACACTTGGCCTCTCAAAATTATTACTGCAGGGACTCTACCCCAGGAGGAATCCACACACACACATACCCAAGCAAAACCTCCACCACTACCCCCAAAAGGTGTCAAAATATCCCACTAGTAAGGAACAGAGGGGAGGGTATCCACTGCTACAACATATTGAGGCTATATATCTACCTCATGCTTCTACCCACTGTCTTGCCACAGCTCCTCCCCACTGGGCCTCGTGCCCGCTTAAGTCTGATTAGTTTCCCTTGTTTAACTCACCAGTGCAGCAAGCAAAAGTCAGAGTCAGGTCCCAGTCCACAGATTCCAAGCAAGTCAATTCGATCAATGAGAGATGCCAAATCAGAGTCCAGAGCCAATAAGCCAAGTCACAGTCCAAGGTCAGATTCCAGGTCCGGTCCATGCAACATACACTCCTTCTATAACCCACACCAAACTCTCCCTTCAGCAGGTGCTTTTATGCCTGAGAGCCTTATTGCCTTCAGTGGCTGCAGCTGTGCAGCACACCCTTTGCTGAAAGCCCAGGCCTTAATAGTTAAAGGGGCCACTGCAGACACCACATTCTACCTCCTCGCCAGATCTTCTGCAATGCCAATACACCCACCCATACCCAGACCTTCTGGAGCTGTCAGAAGTGTCCTTGCTATCAACTGTGTTGCAGTGGTGCAGCTACAGGGGGGCTGCACAATGAGTACTGCAGGCGCTGAAACACACCATGTAAGCAGCCCCTCCCATTCTCCATCACAACAGTTCCAGGCAGTGAGGGCAATGTGCAGGCACTTGCTGAACCAGATGGTGTCTCCTGCTGATGTTACTGTCACCACCTGAATGGCTCTGATGGCAAGTGGGTGGGGCCACTGAGTTGCAGCGCCTGCAGTACTTGCCATGCTGCCCCCCCTAGCTACACCACTGCTGTGTTAATTATCCCTTCCTTTTTCTTAGGTATATATCCACACCATCTCCCTCCTCAAACTTGGGCTGTGCTCCCAGCCAAAAAAGCTCCATCATCAGCTCATACTGGCCCTAAAAGGTTTTCTTCCTGAACTTGGTCCCTCCCCCTCCAGCCTAAGTCATTCACCTGTTTCCCATAAAGGTCCCTGCCATCCACGAGCAGCTCCTCCCTTCCTGCCGCATTTGGCATTCCTCTGCTTCCCAGACTATCATCTCTTGTTGGTGCCATGCCCACTTATGCAATCATGCTTAATGCCAGGCAACACCACTCAAGTCAAACCTGCTGGCCCATTCCAATTATAAACCATCCAGCACTGCATCATGGACTATTCTACTATAGATCCATATACCCAAAAGGACAATAGGCACACTGCTTTTTCCCTGTTTCCATTGAATAAATGTCTGTATGTAACCTCCTGCTTGTATCAGCATTTTGTGCGCAACCTTCTTCATGTTGAAGCCCCATTCCAATGCAAAGTATAATTCTCACCTTCTGTTGGTATCTGTCAAGACAGCCCCCTGTCACATCTGCATTAGGAGACTGTATTTGCATCTTGGTTGTGAGATATTCCTTGTCCATCTGCATTTTAGCTGTTACCACTGAGGCCCTTTAGGCAACATCCTCTGTCTAGCTGCATTTTGATTAGAAGTGTTACCCTTGATTGTGCACCAGGAACAGGCATATCAACACCCAATCTGATTGAATTTACCTACCAGGCTACACATTTATGCACCAATACAGAAGGCCTTAGAACCTCTTTCTTGCCACATAACTAGAGGTGTTTGAAAATGTATTTATTTTACTCAGAAATAAGCCCATTGTGTTCAGTAAGACATAGGTTGTAATCCTGTCTTACTCACCGAAAGCAAACACCTCTACCCATAACAAAATTAGCTTGCTCATCTTAAGATCTGCATGTAGCAGCAACTCCAAAACTCCTTAAATATTGGAGGATTTTGACCAGCATGCAAACTGATGTTGACCTCCAGGTGAGTTGCATCAAGGCAGAGTTACCACAAGCTGCTCAGAACCCCCTGGTCTTTGTAAGGCTCTCTGGAATCAGGTAGCCATAATCAAACTTTGAAACATTCATTGCAACTTTCCTCTATTCCACTTTCTCACACCTCAAGCTTGGGGTTGGGAATAAAGGTGTAGGGATGTACTGAACCTCCTTCCCTGGAAATCATTCCCATGTTCCATTCCTATCCATCAATTACAAGGGCACACGTGATCACATCATAACCTAACATTTCACACAAACATACCTGTTAGGGTTTATAGACTGCATTATTGAATCTGTTCCATTGCAATTATATGTTTCTTTATCTCTTGTAACCCTTGCCTGCCTCTTGAATTGATTCTGGCTGATGCTGGTATTTGCACTTTGCCCAAAGATTCTTAAGTTTGACTGGCTGCGTCTTCAGGGAAGGAAAAGGCTAGACAGAGTTTGATTGCCCCAATCCTCCTGAAGCTCACCTTGAGCTCTTTAACTACCCAAATAAATAATTTGAGCACCAGTGGTAACACAATCACTGTGCTGCTTTTTCTCAGGGGCTGGAGGAGAGTGTTGGCTTGGTAGTGGATACCCATTGGTAGCAGTTGCTGCTGACTCTTTCCATCCAGGGACTGCCTGGGTGACATTTGTCCAGCTGCTGCTGCTTCTTGGACCTGCACCTGCCACTGCCCCCTGTTTGGTTCACTCTGGCAATTTTCCCTGGTTACCAATGTTGGGGCTGGGTGGGTTATGATGACTCTTGAACATCTGGCCATTATGATGCTGTTCCTTCTTACTCCGTGATGTCATAACTAGACCTATCCCCTGAATCTGCCCACCTACCAGATCACTGCCTTGGAAGATGATGATCTGGTTAAGCGTTGAGAGCAGAGCTTCATTTGGGTCAGGGCTTAGCCCTGGAATTTGTTTTCAGAACCTGAGCTGAACCCTGGGGTACGAGTATAAATGATTAGGTATGGTGTTTGAGCATCTGCAAAGTTCCTTTCCTTGATCACCAAAGAACTGCAGCCTACTTTGAATTAAAGAGCAGTTGTTCCAGAGCTGATTGCACCTTCGCTTTTAGAAAAAAAAGAAATTACTGCCTCAGCTAAGGAGTGACTCCAAGTCTCTGGCAGTATCCAAAGATGATAGAGCCTACAGGACTGAACAAGCAAGTGAAAGGGACTTCAATTCACCCACTGCCCTACCCTCCCTACAGCAAAGAGGTAATCCTTCTTTATTAATATCATCTCTTGGCTTCCCATTCCAAGAGCAGGTTGTTGGCATCCTTCAGTCTTGGAAGACTATGGTGTCACGCTCTGAATGGTGGTTCTGGAACAGAGTGTCCTCTCCAGTGCATGAAGCCTGGGTAGAGCCGGTATGGAGGATAGGCTGTTACCCATGCAGCAAATCCCCCCCTCCATGTCGCTGAAATGGTCCAATGGAAAGGCAGAGGCCAATACGGTTGGTTCCAGCGGCGTCGCAGGAGTTGCCAGAACATGACTGTGTTCACCCGTGAACTGCCTCAGGGACTCCGGCTCCGGATTTTGCCTCGAGGTTGACTCCTGGAGCCTTTTCCATAACTGGATGTAGCCACAAGGCAGTGGAGGTTTGGGATCAGAGTTTTCCTTCTCTCAGATGAGCTGCCTTCCCAGGCTGACACGTCCCATCTACCCGGTGGCTGTTTAGTCGCCTCTTACGACAAGTACAGCCAAACTGAGGGCCTATTCTTATCCCCAGCCCCCAGGGGAAAAGAGCAGGTACGTAGTTGCAAAGTGGCCAAGGGGGAACTTCTACACCGGGAGCAGTGAGGTTGTTGGCAAGAACACCCAGATGCTGCCTTTGAAATTTTGTCAAAAGGACCATGGTTGAGAAGAGAGGTCAAGCTCAGCAGGGGGCAAACTGAGAAATGTGTCAGTCAAGAAATGTGTATAGTCTTCCTGACTTAGGATGACTACCTTGGGCCATGTTGCTATTCAAACCCATACTGAGGTGTAACAAAGAAGCACACGAAAGAACCTTGGTGCACCACCAACCAGAACATGGGCAGGATTCCAGTTTCTGTGTATGCCAGACTGGTGGCACATTGAGTTCAATAGAGCTAAGGGAAGTTACACACAACCATCATACCATACATTCCACCACTCATCTGTACCTAGTATGTGATCATTGTCTGCTTGGGCTCTTAGGGCCCAATCCTATCCAACTTTCCAGTGCTGGTGCAGCTGCAATTCAGCTCCTAGGCGAGGGAACAAATATTCCCTTACCTTGTGGAGGCCTCCATAACTACTCTCCTACCACAGGATGCAGCACACACACCATTGGCGTGGCTACACCAGGGCTGGAAAGTTGGTTAGGATTTGGCCTTTAGACATAGTTTGTTTTTTCCCCTCTGGATTGCACAAATGGTATAAAGTCATTTGAAAATACTTCATTTCTGTTAACATAAGAAAATGATTGTAACTTTTGTACAAACCTTTCCCAACTTTCATCTGTAGCAACAATTCACACATGTAATACTGGCAATTGTTAAGGCATCTCCTCTTATAATGGCTCACAGTGAGGCACTCAAATACTTTTAGCTTTGTTTTACTTTGTTTTAGCTCAGCGTTTCCCAAACTGTGGGTCGTGACCCAATTTCTGGTGGGTCACGTGCCAACTTATCCCAAAATGGCAGACAACCTGGAAGTTACTTCCAGATTGTGTGCCCCTGTCCCGCAACACTGGCTGCATTGTGCTACATTTCCCAAAATCTGTGTCACACTGACATAGCGCAACACACACTTTGGGGAAATGCGACATGATGCGGCCAATGTTTCAGAAAGTGCATGCGTGTGAACTGGGAGCAAATTCTGGGTTCTCTGCTATTAGAGATTGCAAAATCCTGGCCTTGGCAGACCCGGATCCACCACAGACAATGCAGTGAGTCGCCAAGGTAAGTAATTTAGGAACCCCTGTTTAGCTCATGAAAAAATTCCAAGAGAAAACTCAAAAGGGAAGGTAGTTTGTTTTATCCTCTCAAATGTCACATTTTCTAGCAATGCTGAGTTGTTTGTGGGGTTCAGAAATTCATTGCTTCCGCATATTAAATTTATGAGCTAACCTTTTCTGTTCAAACTTTTGAAATAAAAAATGTTTAGTTTTTAATTTAGTCAAAAAGACAGACTAGCTTTGAGGTAATTTTGAAGCAGAACTACTCAGAGACTAGGATAACTTCAAAAGGGCCCAGTATGAGGAAAGTCAATTAGATTTTGACCTTCTTCAGCCATAAAGAAGTAGGAAGGAAAAGTTATCTGATACTCCTTTGAATTAAACTAGGTCCCCAAAGACAAATATGAAGGTGAATCAATACAGAAGAAAAGAACACAACTATATTTCACTATTAATGATCTTGGATCAATTTTTACCCATCCTCTATATACTGAATGAATATTTCATGCTCTTCACCGAAATAGTAAAGATTTATGTCTTAAGTTATCCCAGTGTTTCTCAAGACTTTTTCAGCAATGTTTCCCATTTCATCACCACCAACTATATTTGTTCCACAGCCAGGCCTGTGGAAATCCTTCCATGCAGTTTTTTATTCAGTTAAAGAAAAGTCTATGCTGCTTTTTGCCCCATTTAAGGGGCCATCAAGGCAGCTTACAAAAATTAAAAATTGAGGCCTAAAGATGTACACCTTCAGAGGTGAGCAGGGCTTTTCGCGAGGAGAGAATTGTTGTGTGCATGTAGCCCATGCTGAAGGCACGGCTCTATGGACTGAGGTACTAATCCAATGTTGATATTAAAAAAAAAAAAAAAGGACATCTCTAGCTGCCTTCCCCACATCTTGCATCATTAGTGCAAAACAGTAACTCTTACTCTTCAATCAGGATGGGGATGATGAGGTGGTGGGGAAACAGCCTTCTGCACTAAATTGAGAGTGGATCAGTGGAGAGCCTGCCAGAGAACACTGAATTTACCATACTCAAGTCTTGGCTGGTGGGAAAACAAAAGCTTCACCTACCTCAATATCCTAGCTTTTTCAGGTTCCTCCCCTTGTATGTATTCCTTACACTTTGGGGGTGGGGGGGGCAGCTGCTTTTGAAATAGAAGCCTATAGCAACTTCCTAAAAACTTCAGAAGCAAAATCCCTGCCCCATAGACATGCACTTATTGGTGTTTGTGATGCTTAGCAATCTGTCAGACAATACCCTCACCCTTTGGTTACTAGTTTTAAGAACAATTCTGTGAGTAGCAACAACCATGCTTGAATGCGCGCATCTGAGAAGGGATCTGAAAATGCCCACGTGTAAAGGAGAAGGAAATAATTGGAAACCTCTGTCTCAAAATAAGCAATTTGTTTGTTATGGTAATTGTAATATTGTTTTCTCTTGAATTAGATTATCCTGTGACCCCAGTTCTCATCCCAAAGAACTGAAAGTTCTGAGAGTCCCTCACAGAGGTCTGTTTTCACTCTCACTCTAAGTAATCCTATCCCACCCCCATCCCCAAACACAAGCTAACCATGATGATATGAGGTTGGATTAAAAAAAGAGAAAATTTTGGTTTATTAAATGTTAGCTCAGCTTGAGATTTATTAGCCCACTGACACAGCCTTGTCTGATGAATCCAAAATTAGAATACGTTTGCTGGGAAGCATATCGATCCAGAGACTGCAGGTTATATCGTGCCATATATCACTGATCTGAAACCTGTTCTCAGATTTTAAAATTAAAAAAAAACTAATAAGCAAAATACATCTTGATTAAACATCGACTAGCATCCTAAGAGACGCATAGTTCAGGTGGTAGAAGTGAAATAATTGTCAAGCATCACATAGAAAAATGTGTTCAATTTATTTCCTATAACTAGGAATCAGACTAATAAACAATAGCCTGATTTGGAAGAAAATCTTTGCAGAACAGTGCACGCTTTTTTTTTAATTGTCAAATTCATTTCTAGATGAACATACATCTGAACTAATTCATTCAGTCAAAACATTCTCATTTCAACTATTAAGAACAAACATTGCATGATAACAATTCTTGTTGACAATGCCCATTGGGTCATGCCTTTCCTGTCATGTAAAGTCGATGTGTTTTATGACAGACTGCTGTAATCAAATGAAAAATAATCAAACCAAACCTACGATTTGCTATAAAGACTATTCAGATCTTGCTTTTGAGATATGCAACATATAAAAACTAGTGTTGCTTTGGAGAGGCTCTAGCTTTGATTTTTAAGTAAAAAGTGGTAATTTTCAAAAAGCGGTTAGGTATTTTTTCTGAAAAGCACAGATTGTGCAATTATTAACTGTTTAACAAACCCTTTGTGCTACCACTGGCTCACCTGGCTCCTGCTGCTTTGGCAACATGTATTTGACTCATTGCTACTAGTTTCCCATTCCTAGATAAGTCATTCATATGGGTGACTGTACCCAATTAGAGCTCAGTCAGTGATTGGGTTGATGTCTCTGTGCTATGTGCCAATGAGATTTGGCTACTTGGGATATCACTAAGGCCAAGTGAGGGCCATATAAATGTAAAAGAGCAGACCATTTTCATAGAGTACTGAAAAATCACCCAAAAGGGAAAGTTTTTCAGCACTGCCAAAAAAAAAAGGTTAAAAATTGAGAGTCTCTACCCAAAACATACAATTCTCATTCAATAAAGCTCGCATTTTTAAATTCTTTTTTCGTACTAGGAGCTGGTTTCATTGTAATTTTGGGCCCACAAAAACAGCAGCATTTCATTCTCGCAGTTTGCCTTTTATCATCTGCCAGAAACTCTTATTGCTTATAGCATCCTCTCTCAAGCTTACAGTGGCAAATGATGGTGATGACTGGTGCAGGATCCCTGTGTTGAGTATGCAGCCTCCTGCTGTTGGGTAGCAAAGTTAATAAATACCTGTAAGATTTAAAAAAAAAAAATTGTATATAAGGGTGGGGTGCAATTTTGCAGTTTATTTATTTACTACATTTGTATCCTTAGCATCTTCCAAGGGGTTCAGGGCATGGTATAAGTCACTCCCTCACTAACTATCCTCAACAGTCCTGTGAGATAAGTTCAGTTGAGATATAGTGAATTGCCCAAGAGCATCAGGAAGCTTCACGGCTCGGGGGTGGCGGGGTGGATTTGAACCCAGGTCTCCCTAAAGTAGCACCTAATCGAAGGAAGGGAGGAGGATAAAGTGGAAAGCTGGGTTTTCTACTTTGTTTTAAATTAACCCTATACTTAACCCAAGTTAAACTTAATCTAAGTTAGAACATAGCCTAAACAGTTCAGTCAATTGGGACACAGGATCTAGAAAGCAATAAATAATTAAACTCAAATAAAAACTAGCTTGAGGTTACAAAACAGTCCAGCCTAAGAGAACAGAACTAGGAGGGAAAGAACCTAGTAAGGGCCAATTCCCAACTACCCAGGTAGAGTCCATTTTTAGAATTTCAGCATCACCACCTTAGGAGGTGATAAGAGCCCCATTAGGCTAATCCAAGCACTCCATTCAGGAGCCTGCAGAGTAGGTTACGCCCATCAGCAGCCTTTTGTCTTCCTGAGCTTTTGTAAACTCACCTGGGAAGACCAGCCCCCCTTTCAATCAGGAAGGGAGGAGGGAGGAGGAGCCAGCCAGGAGCATAAAGCTAGGCCTGCCATCGCGTGAGGCTCTCTCCAGACGCGTGTGGCCTCTGGGAACCCCAGGTGCCTCTGGGAACTAAGTGCCAAGTAAACTGAGAGTTTAGCATCTGGGCGAGTTCAGCAGCAGGGCGAGGAGGCCAGGGCCCCATGCACTGCCCTTCCTCTTCCCTTGAGAAGAGGGCTGCTAACCAGTGTAGGGTTTTTAAAAGGACCCCTAAATAAAACAACAACAACAACAAAAAAAAAAGCTATGCAGTCAGACAGCCAGCAGCAGGGTGGGGGCTATCCAGTGTTCTGCATCGAGTGCCACATGTATGATTATATGGCTCTGGGGCATAAGTCATGGGTGTGTCCTCGGTGCAAGGAGCTCCAGGGTCTCAGGGAACGCGTCCGCTCCCTTGAAGCCTTGGTGGCCGACCTGGAGAAGCACAGGCAGGCAGAGGAGAACCGTGGGGAGACTTCCGGGGACGATCAGGCTTCGTCCCAACCTCAGGCATGCAGCTCCTCAGCTGCCCGGGTGGGAAGTCTCGGGACGGGAGGACGTCATCCTGGAGAGTAGGGAAACAATCCCCTAGGGGGGACCCCTTCTCCAGGGGATGGGCCCGTATCCGAACGCACTCGGGATACTCCTCGGTGGGAGGGGGGTCGGGGGCTTCTTGTAGTGGGGGATTCAATTATTAGAAACATAGAGAGGGGGGTTTGCGACGGATGTGAGGACCGCATGGTGACTTGCCTGCCTGGTGCGAAGGTTGCGGACATCACTTCTCGTCTAGACAGGCTAGTAGACAGTGCTGGGGGAGAGGTAGCGGCTGTGGTGCATGTCGGCACCAACGACGTGGGCAAGTGTAGCTGGGAGGTCCTGGAGGCCAAATTTAGGCTTTTAGGCAGGAAGCTAAAAGCCAGGACCTCAAAGGTAGCATTCTCTGAAGTGCTACCTGTTCCACGCGCAGGGCCAGCTAGGCAGGCGGAGATCAGGGGTCTCAATGTGTGGATGAGACGGTGGTGTAAGGAGGAGGGGTTTAGATTCGTTAGGCACTGGGGAACGTTTTGGGACAAGCGGGGCCTGTACAAGAGGGACGGGCTCCACTTGAACCAGAATGGAACCAGACTGCTGGCGCATAACATTAAAAAGGTGGCAGAGCAGCTTTTAAACTGATCCCTGGGGGAAGGTCGACAGAAGTCGAGGGGCATCCGGTTCAGGACTCCTCATCCCTATGGGATGAGGATGGGGAGGTTAGAGAACAACAAGACAAAGGCAGAGTAGGAGAAGAAATTGGGAAAGGTAGCTTGATGGGATGCGATAGACGGTTTTGCACAATGAGAGGATGCGGGGACAAAGGAGTGAATAAGCAGCCCATCCTAGGGCATTCCGTGTATAAATGCTTTTATGCGAATGCCCGAAGTCTACGAGCAAAGGTGGGAGAACTGGAATGTCTGGTGACAAGGGAAAACATTGACATAGTGGGCATAATGGAAACCTGGTGGAATGCAGAGAATCAGTGGGATACCGCAATCCCGGGCTATAAACTCTACAGGAGGGACAGGCAGGGGCGTGTTGGAGGTGGGGTGGCCCTTTACGTTAAGGAAGGGATAGAATCCAGCAAAGTAGAGATTGAAGGTGGGTCCGACTCCACTGTAGAATCTCTGTGGGTTAAATTACCAGGCTTGTGCAGCGATGTAATACTGGGGGCGTGCTATCGTCCTCCAGACCAGAAATCGGATGGGGACCTTGAAATGAGGAAACAGATCAGGGAGGTGACAAGGAGGGACAGGGTTGTAATCATGGGGGACTTCAATTATCCTCATATTGACTGGGTCAATTTGTGTTCTGGTCACGATAAGGAAACCGGATTTCTTGACGTGCTAAATGACTGTGGCTTAGAGCAGCTAGTCACGGAGCCCACCAGAGGACAGGTGACTCTGGATTTAATATTGTGCGGTACGCAGGATGTGATTAGAGATGTAAACGTTACTGAGCCATTGGGGAACAGTGAACATGCTGTGATCCGTTTTGACGTGCACGTTGGGGGAAGAATACCAGGCAAATCTCTAACAAAAACCCTTGACTTCTGACGAGCGGACTTCCCCCAAATGAGGAGGCTGGTTAGAAGGAGGTTCAAAGGGAGGGTAAAAAGAGTCCAATCTCTCCAGAGTGCATGGAGGCTGCTTAAAACAACAGTAATAGAGGCCCAGCAGAGGTGTATACCGCAAAGAAAGAAGGGTTCCACTAAATCCAGGAGGGTGCCCGCATGGCCAACCAGCCAAGTTAGAGAGGCTGTGAAGGGCAAGGAAGCTTCCTTCCGTAAATGGAAGTCTTGCCCTAATGAGGAGAATAAAAAGGAACATAAACTGTGACAAAAGAAATGTAAGAAGGTGATACGGGAGGCCAAGCGAGACTATGAGGAACGCATGACCAGCAACATTAAGGGAATAATAAAAGCTTCTTCAAATATGTTAGAAGCAGGAAACCCGCCAGAGAAGCGGTTGGCCCTCTGGATGGTGAGGGAGGGAAAGGGGAGATAAAAGGAGACTTAGAGATGGCAGAGAAATTAAATGAGTTCTTTGCATCTGTCTTCACGGCAGAAGACCTCGGGCAGATACCGCTGCCCGAACGGCCCCTCCTGACCGAGGAGTTAAGTCAGATAGAGGTTAAAAGAGAAGATGTTTCAGACCTCATTGATAAATTAAAGATCAATAAGTCACCGGGCCCTGATGGCATCCACCCAAGAGTTATTAAGGAATTGAAGAATGAAGTTGCAGATCTCTTGACTAAGGTATGCAACTTGTCCCTCAAAACAGCCACGGTGCCAGAAGATTGGAGGATAGCAAATGTCATGCCTATTTTTAAAAAGGGAGAGAGGGGGGACCCGGGAAACTATAGGCCGGTCAGCCTAACATCCATACCGGATAAGATGGTGGAATGCCTCATCAAAGATAGGATCTCAAAACACATAGATGAACAGGACTTGCTGAGGGAGAGTCAGCATGGCTTCTGTAAGGGTAAGTCTTGCCTCACCAACCTTATAGAATTCTTTAAAAAGGTCAACAGGCATGTGGATGCGGGAGAACCCGTGGACATTATATATCTGGACTTTCAGAAGGCGTTCGACACGGTCCCTCACCAAAGGCTACTGAAAAAACTCCACAGTCAGGGAATTAGAGGACAGGTCCTCTCATGGATTGAGAACTGGTTGGAGGCCAGGAAGCAGAGAGTGGGTGTCAATGGGCAATTTTCACAATGGAGAGAGGTGAAAAGCGGTGTGCCTCAAGGATCTGTCCTGGGACCGGTGCTTTTCAACCTCTTCATAAATGACCTGGAGACAGGGTTGAGCAGTGAAGTGGCTAAGTTTGCAGACGACACCAAACTTTTCCGAGTGGTGAAGACCAGAAGTGATTGTGAGGAGCTCCAGAAGGATCTCTCCAGACTGGCAGAATGGGCAGCAAAATGGCAGATGCGCTTCAATGTCAGTAAGTGTAAAGTCATGCACATTGGGGCAAAAAATCAAAACTTTAGATATAGGCTGATGGGTTCTGAGCTGTCAGTGACAGATCAGGAGAGAGATCTTGGGGTGGTGGTGGACAGGTCGATGAAAGTGTCGACCCAATGTGTGGCGGCAGTAAAGAAGGCCAATTCTATGCTTGGGATCATTAGGAAGGGTATTGAGAACAAAACGGCTAGTATTATAATGCTGTTGTACAAATCGATGGTAAGGCCACACCTGGAGTATTGTGTCCAGTTCTGGTCGCCGCATCTCAAAAAAGACATAGTGGAAATGGAAAAGGTGCAAAAGAGAGTGACTAAGATGATTACGGGACTGGGGCACCTACCTTATGAGGAAAGGCTACAGCGTTTGGGCCTCTTCATCCTAGAAAAGAGACGCCTGAGGGGGGACATGATTGAGACATACAAAATTATGCAGGGGATGGACAGAGTGGATAGGGAGATGCTCTTTACACTCTCACATAATACCAGAACCAGGGGACATCCACTAAAATTGAGTGTTGGGCGGGTTAGGACAGACAAAAGAAAATATTTCTTTACTCAGCGTGTGGTCGGTCTGTGGAACTCCTTGCCACAGGATGTGGTGCTGGCGTCTAGCCTAGATGCCTTTAAAAGGGGATTGGACAAGTTTCTGGAGGAAAAATCCATTACAAGCCATGATGTGTATGCGCAACCTCCTGATTTTAGAAATGGGTTATATCAGAATGCCAGATGCAAGGGAGGGCACCAGGATGAGGTCTCTTGTTATCTGGTGTGCTCCCTGGGGCATTTGGTGGGCCGCTGTGAGATACAGGAAGCTGGACTAGATGGGTCTATGGCCTGATCCAGTGGGGCTGTTCTTATGTTCTTATGTTCTTATGTTCTTATGTTCTAAGTGGGAATTTTCTCAGTTAAAACATTACAACTTCAGCTATGTAGAATCCGCGTTGCAATGCAAGCAAAGGAAAAGGAGTTCATACCTGTTCTAAAGTGGTTTGGGTAATGGAGTAATGTTTCATTTGCAAGGAGGCTTTGTTGCTCTCTAAAACCTCGAAAAGGTCTGCTAAGCAGCCCCATCTTTGTGGCACATGATATTCCAACAAATTAAGGCGTTGCCCCTGAAAGCGAAAACAAGCAATCAGAGCAAATTCTGTCAGGTATTGCTCTGTGTTTTCTAACATCATCAGAAGAGTAATGAAAAGCAGTAAAAAATGCAACACTATTAAGAAGAATATCATCAAACAATTCAAAACAGACTTTAACCATTTCTAACTTTCAGAAAAAAGTGAGAGAACTACTAGTTCACTTAAGCAAGGTAAGATTCTTCAATGCGCATTCAGACAAATGTTTCTAACTTTTTTTGTTGCTACTGAAAACCTGTAGCTAATTATGTACAGTCAATTCTCATTATCTGCCAAGGCTAGGTTCCTGGAAACCCTAGTGCAGTGTTTCTCAAACTGTGGGTTGGGACCCACTAGGTGGGTTGCAAGCCAATTTCAGGTGGGTCCCATTCATTTCAATATTTTATTTTTAATATATTAGACTTGATGATACCATGGTCGGTGACTGCATTTGGGGAAATGTTATAGATCTGTACTTTTAACAAGCTACTGTGTATATTCTTTTAAAAATGATAGCCAATGTGGCTTACTCCTGGGTAAGTGCGGGTAGGATTGCAGCCTATGACTGCTAAAAATTTCCAGCTTGATGATGTCACTTCCGGTCATGACATCACTTCCAGTGGGTCCTGATAGATTCTCATTCTAAAAAGTGGGTCCCGATGCTAAATGTGTGAGAACCACTGCCCCAGTGGATAGCAAATGCACAGTGTCAGGGTGCCCTCCTACCTGCCAGACCCAAACTTACCTTGTGAGGGGGCCAAGGAGACACAAAGGGAAGGCAGCTTGGCCAGGCAAGAGGGAGAGCCATCCGGCGCAGGCAAGTCTGCCTGACAGCCTCCCACATCCCCAGCTTGTGGGGAGAGCACCTGCTGTCAGGGCACCTCTCCCTGACTGGAGAAGATGGGAGCTCAGAAGGACCTGACCCAGTAAGAGGTCAGGGTGGAGGGAGAGTCAAGTGGGGTAACACCAGGAAGAGAGGCCCTGGGCGGGGTCCCTTTTATGCCTTCCCCAGTAAGGAAGGGGTGGGGCTGGAGAAGGAAGCAGCCTATATAATTGACAGGAGGCCCATGATGAGGGCAGAAAGCTAGAACTGGGGAGGGAGAAGGCTGTGTCTCCAACAGCTCCTGCCTAGGTCTAAAGGGCTATGCCAGGGATGAGGACTAGGGTGACTTAACCCCCTCCCCCTGAGCCAACCTGAGGTCTCCTGAAGGGCCCCAAACAGGGACCATCCCCAAGCAGAAGCTGCCTTCACCCCCAGCCCGCCAGATACCCCTACATGCAGATAATTGATCCTATGGAATCCATGGGGTTAGCTACAAGGGCTAACCTTGGGAGGAAGGGGTACCTTCCCTGACATCAGGAAAATCCAGCACAGACCCTCAGGTAGCCAGCAGAGTGCAGCAGGAAGTGCCAAAATATCTATGAATGCTGCAGAGACCTTCAGGAGGCTGCAGGGACCTACAGAACGGCACCAGCCACCAGCACAGACCCCTTCAAAATGACAGGCAGTAGCTTCCCCCTGTCATTTTAAAGGGGTCCACGCTGGTCACAGGTGTCATTCTGAAGGTCCCTGCAGCCTCCAGAAGGTCTTTGCACAGCAGATAAGGAGAGAACAAATGTGCAGATAATGAGAGAAGATATCAATTCTGCCCCTCACAGCTAAGCAAATTTGCAGATCATGAATTTGCACATAAAGAGAACTGACTGTACATACTTTCATTTTTTCATACTTCCGTTGTGTTTCATTGGCTTCTACAAAGCTGTTGCGGGGGAGTTTTGAAAAATTCCCCCCCCTCAACAAAACAAAACTTATGCCATTGTTTCCACCCTTAATACCACATGCACACTCTTGGCTGCTCCACAAGCTTCCAAACATTTTAACTTCACAGAAACTAGAACAGAACCTTAGATTTACAAGCGTAATAACAAGTGATTCTTCCTGACTGAAAAAGATGTTAACTCTGGAAGAAATATAGGGATGGAGATTCATAAATTCTGTGGGTTTGCTACACTCCTGCAGCATTCACATAGCTCTGCTTGTACTTCCTACCGGATGGAATTCTGGGTCTTCTGCTACATAAGATGAATGGGGGGGAGGGGGTAATGGATGATTATGATTGTTTTATTTTATTGTTTTCTGTTTGTTTGTTGTTGTTTATCTCTTTTATCTATGCCAATCAAGGTCTTATGTAAGTATGTACTTTCTACCACACTTCTAAACTCTACCAGTACTGCCCAACAAAGACTTTCTTGCCCAACCACACAATTATCACGCATGTTTCCTAATTACCAATTCATCCAACAATACACCTGAGTTTGAGAACATTTATACATAGTCTAAAGAGAGAGCAATTAGATGGCTGCAGCCTAATCCTCACTGCCTTGTTTAGTTTCCCTGGTTTTCAGGCTCTACTGTACAGGGATTTCAACTAGCATAATAATGCAGAATGCAGGAAAGGGGGAAAAATAAATCAACAACCCAGTCAGACCTTGAAAAGTGTTCCAGGAAAATGAAATTGCAGGCATTCTATGATGGCGCTTGGACAGATAGCATCTTTGTGTAGCCACACTTTGACCGAATAGCCGTTGCCAAACCTGAGTCCGTTGACCAGCGGCACAGATCCAGATTTAGATGCAAAAAGGGAAAAGAAACGCTTGGTTATATTTGCTTTTCCATGAAACATTGTATCAAGTGATGACCATCGCTCGTGTGTAACAGTATTGTTAAGTCTCCTGAAACGTTCAAGAGAGTTCTAAAAAAGGGGGGGGGGATATTTACTGCATACCAGTACCATGTCCACCTAAAAGTAGGAATGTGTATAGAAATGTAGCCAGAAAGACAAGCTGCACCCGGATGGCCAAGCCACGTCAGTTTTCCTTCCAATCCAATGTTGCACCAAAGCCGCCCTGTATAAGCTGCTTGGAAACCCATGAAGATATGAGCACACAAGGATACCTTGTACTGAGTTAGATCACTGGTCCATCTACTCTCTATGCTGCAGCTGTAGCTTTCCAAGCTTCCAGACAGGCATTTTTCCTAGCACTATCTTGAGATGCCAGGGATTGAACCTGGGATCTTCTGCATGCAGGACACAAGCCAATGCATGCCTACTCAGAGATATGCCTCATTTAATTTAATGGGACTTACTCCCATTACTTTCCATAACAGTCCAGTCAGATGTGTATGAATGAACTATGTGGGCAAGACCAACAATGTGTTAGGAGACTATAAATGTCCATCTTTTCTTGAGCTTTGTGATATGAATACATTGTGTATTAAGACACCTGGGAGAGAGAGCCAAAACACAGCAGTCTCCATAGCAGTGACTGGCTGGTGACAATTTGCTACCCTATAACCGATCTGTAATTACATCTTTTAAATGCATAACATTGTTTCTACAGAAATGCAAAGATGGATAGAGTTATAATTCTCTGCAGAGCTTTTTCGTCCCCTGCAGAGCAATTTCCGTACCACACCAAGATATCATATGTTAGGACACTCTCAATGGTGCAACGATAGTAAGACACAAGCAGCTGCTGTGACAAATTTAACCTCCCAAGCTTCCTCAGAAAATATAACTGCTTTTGTGCCTTTTTTATCAACATGCTGGTGTTAATAGTCCATGAGAGGTCCTCTGTGATGTCAATACCTAGGAATTTGAAACTAGCAACCCTCTCCACCGCCTCACCATTTATGCATAATGGTGTGTGTACATCCCTCTTTTTCCGGAAGTCAATTATAAGTTCTTTAGTTTTTTTGATGTTAAGCGAGAGATTATTTTCTTTGCACCACAATAACAACTCCTGTACCTCCTTCCTATAAGCAGTCTCATCATTCCCACTAACAAGTCCCACCACTGTAGTATCGTCTGCAAATTTTATAATTTCATTGGTGTTATGTGATGGGGTACAATCATGTATACAGGGAATAGAGGAAGGGGTCGGAAATTGCTCTGCAGGGGACAAAAAAGCTCTGCAGAGAATTATTAAGATCGTGCAGCACATCATCAACCTTCATCTACCAGCTTTGGAGGACATCTATACATCTCACTGTCTGCAGAAGTCACATAGTATTCCGAGAGACCCCTTCCATCCGGCTCATAAGTTCTTTGAACTGTTGCCTTTGGGTAGACGATACAGAACTATTAGAGCAGCACCACACGATTCCTGAACAGTTTTTATCCCACAGCCATAATTACGTTGAATGAGGCGATATAGTTGTTACCATGCTCCTGGGCATTATGGTCTGTTATGCTGTTTTTATATTATAATGCATGTTGTATAGAATGTGTGTATAGAATGAGTGTGTAGAGTGTGATTGTTGGAATTGTTGTATATATTTATGCTTGTATCTCAAAGGTGCATAAATTTCATTGTGCTGTAGCACAATGACAATAAAGTCACTACTACTAACCAGGGTGTTCTATTTAGATGAGAATCAAGCTGAGGCAGCCTTTACAAGAGATCATTAATTCTTTTCAGTTTTCTGGCATCCGTGCACATAATCCCTTACAGTTTGCAAATTACAGTTTGCAAATACTGGTTTAGGGGAGATGTTCAGCAATCTCATAAAATGAAACTGGTGTATGCTGTTGAGTTTCCCAGGCAAATGAATCAAAATCCCGATTAGCAGAAGACGTGATGTCTCTGTGGCTTTTGAAATAATTCCTAATTTTAAGATGGCACAAATATCAACAAGGATACAACTGAAAGCTTTTCAAATTGAAAAGAGTCTTTTCAGACTAGCCAAATTTCATCTTCCCCACACCTTGAATGCATAATTTTGTTCATTAAGCAGGCTTTTCATACATGGCAGGCTAAAACATTTCCCCTCACTATAATAATCAGGCAAGCTGTTTTCTGCAGTCATCCCAAGCAAGCGAGGAAATTAAACTGACCATGTTTCCCCTTTCAAATATTTTCCTCTCTAACTCAGCTGATGTAATTACTGAAAAGAGCCAAAATCAAATTACACAGAAATATGTTCTGGCTTCATTTGGACTGCTGGAATCTAGTCTTTAAATACCCTGCAGGCCAGAGTTAGACCAGGCGGGAAACATTATTGCTAAAGCAACATAAGCTGAACCCTGGCACCTCTTTAACATCCATCTGTTGCAAGAGAATCATTGCACAGAACCAAGGCAGAAGTAAAAACTAAAAGACAAAAAATGAACGTTACTCAAAGACACGGCCAGCCTTAGGATCTGTGGGGCCCCAGGTTCACAGCTAAGGTCTGTAAAATCTTAGAGGTAGAAATAAAATTTAGTATAGACTTTATATCTCTATGGTAGAATGGAAAGCCATCAAAATATATGCTTAAAAAGTGCATGTGAGTTATTGGACTAAGTGGATCTAAGCACATTTTAATATAAAACTGCATACAAGTAAGTCTACAAGCAAAATAAATGAAATGTGTTGATAACCTTTAAAAAGTAAATAGTTACAAAACCACTTGTTTTAGTGACTGTGAAATGATTTTGTAAAATATTAATTCTATTTTTTTTTGTGCCCTTAGGCACAGGGCTCAACTGGAAGCAATTGGTCCAACTGGCTTATAGCTGGCCCTGCTCAAAGACCTTAAGAATTCAGGGAATTGCAATGGATGGGAAAGGAGCCAGTCACCTAACTATTTTCAAAAGATCCTTGTGGTGAGCTAAATTCTAATACAAAAAAATAAATAACAGATATGGGACACCTCATAGGCTGGTATGTGTTTCAACATATATAGGCAGCTCCTCTTTGCTGGCACAAAGGGGTTGCTCACCAGAAGTTCACAAAAAGAGCATGTTTGTGGTTCGAAACTTTTAAAACTCTGGTTTTCTCTACGAGTCCTCATCATGATTGCACATGTATTCTCGGGGTGGACCTTGCCATGAAATGACCTGAAACAGTCGCACAGAGCAGCATGCTTGGAAGAGTGGGTGACTAGATTGGCCACCGTCCATCTTTCCACCACCCTCCCGAAGCTGCTGCTCCACTGGGTGATCCTCTCGCAACCAGTTGGGAGGAAGTCAGGAGTACAGCAACACTGCTGGAAGGTGAAGGGGGAAAAAAATACTGCCATGGCTCCAGATCACCTCTCCCCCTCACTTACAAAGCACCAAGTAGGCAGGGACAGATGATTTGGAGTCCACCCACCTTCTCTTCCCCTCTTCCTTTTACTTACAAAGGACATTGTGTGCAGCCTCCCTGCTTTGTACTGCTTCAGTTTGCAAGGAGCAGTGGATGATGGGTTGTCAGCACCCCTGGCTCCTCTTCATTTCAAACAGAAGCAATGCCCAGCAGGGAGGCTGCATGCCACACACTTTGTAAGTAAGAGCATGGGAGACAGGAGAGTGCCCAATCCTTTTGCTTTAGCAGAAGTGGCACTGCTGAAAAGGCAGCCCATGTGATAATTGGGCTCTCCCATATTTGGAAAATATGATGATTTGCACATTCTTATGTTCTTAGGTTCTTATTTTCTCTTCTGTCATTTGCAGCTAATAAGTTCCTAAATGAGACACAGTGC
Source organism: Tiliqua scincoides (assembly GCF_035046505.1). NCBI lineage: Eukaryota > Metazoa > Chordata > Lepidosauria > Squamata > Scincidae > Tiliqua > Tiliqua scincoides. The sequence continues at coordinate 66,468,857 of NC_089825.1, read as the reverse complement.
TTATTTCTGACATTTGCTTAATGATGTAGTTCCTGCTTAATGACAGCACGTAAGAACATGAGAACAGCCCCACTGGATCAGGCCATAGGCCCATCTACTCCAGCTTCCTGTATCTCACAGCGGCCCACCAAATGCCCCACGGAGCACACCAGATAACAAGAGACCTCATCCTGGTGCCCTCCCTTGCATCTGACATAGCCCATTTCTAAAATCAGGAGGTGGCACATACACATCATGGCTTGTAACCAGTGATGGATTTTTCCTCCAGAAATTTGTCCAATCCCCTTTTAAAGACATCTAGGCCTGATGCCATCACCACATCCTGTGGCAAGGAGTTCCACAGACCAACTACACGCTGAGGAAATATTTTCTTTTGTCTGTCCTAACTCTCTCAATACTCAATTTTATTGGATGTCCCCTGGTTCTGGTGTTGTGTGAGAGGGAAAAGAGCATCTCTCTATCCACTCTATCCTTCCTGGTCATCTATCACACTTGGCCATTAGCAGGGGCCAAGAATTCTATTTGGCTCACTGTATGAAAGGAGTTCATACTCCTTCCATACTCCAGGAAAGGATATTCCCGGTTTCTAGCACCTGTGGTGAACACCTATCAGCAACACTGCCATATCCTCCTCTTGTTCACCCCCATCTATTCTACATTGAGAAGATGTTGCTGTATAGCTACTGAAAAGAGGTTTCCAGAACTACTGTAAAAATGTTGCAATGAGTTGGGGGCATGCTTTGGTCGAGTAAAGAATCTAATATTTTATTTGTGCATATAATCAGAAGATCATTTGATATTAGACCTAATATTAGATCTTCTGATGTCCTCTGTGCTATTTGTGACAATTCTGTTTTCATGAAGGAAATAATATGTATATTCCCATTTCTGCCATGAGGTCTCATGTACCTCATCTCCTGTTATAGAACCAGAAAGCCCTAATAGGAAAACAAAATTATTCTCGCATATATAACACAGACACAGGGAGTTGGTCCAAACTGAATGCTTTGCTAATAATTCATCCTGATGTTATGTGCTACGGTGGCAAGGAAATGCATCCTATTCTGTTTTTAATCAACTTTTTGTTATTGTTATAGATGGCAGCAAATAGTTAACCAGCTTGACAATATCTGTTTCACTTCACCTCTTACAAATGGATTCATTGTTGTTTGCAAGGGAAGTTGTTTCTCTCGTTGCTTCCATGCCGACTTCAAGGGCAGGCTTTGCTTGTGGGCCGTGAGGTTCATGTTCAATATTGCAAGGGTTGAATCAATAAAATTAATCAAGCACAAATTTAGAGGAGAACATTTGTTCCAGCTCTGCTTGATAAGGTGTGCTTTGCCACGCTCACACCATGTGGGACTCGTCGCCACCACAGCTAACGTGCTCACATTTTTAGCCTCTATATTGTTCATCCCAGTGCGATGTGTTACTTCCAAGAAACAAGAATAGGTTTATACACAGTGGTACATTTTTCATAATGCCTTTTTTTTTATAGTGTATGCAAATTTTAAATTGCTAGCAGGCTGATGATTTCGTTTGAGTTTGCATTTTAAAGTTTTGATTGATCCAGTGGTCACAGTCATATGTCATGTATGAAGAAATGTATCAACATGTTAATCTTGCTACGCAAATGATTTCTTCCTTGACGTGCCATGAACATTCTCCACTTGCAGCTTCTATCTGGAGATAGTGCATATTTGTCTTTAGGGAAAAGTGTTCAAGATTATCAGGCTTGGGTTATTATGGACTATTTCAGTGAGAAAAAGAGTGGTGGCACTCAATGCACAAGTCCTTTTACATCCATTGGAAACTGCAGAAAATAGGTCCCATAAGGCATGCTTCTTAATGGGGAACATGCTGTAATTTTTAGACAGTTGTAAGGATAATGGGCACCAATGTCCTTTGGCACAGTCCAGTTTATACTGCCTTAGGGATATATCGTAATATGTAGCCGTGTCTGCTAATGGATTTCACTTAGTTCTGTGCCTCCAGTGGGGAATATGATGTGACTTTAAGCCATTGGATTCTTATGCGAATGCTTGTGTATCTGGTCACTCCTTTAAAAAAATTTAAAGCACAACGTACTATAATGATCCAAGTTTGCATGGAACTCTATGAGTAGCTGAGGCCTATGCACATGGAAGTTGGAATCATTCATGGAAATTAAGGAAGGAGTTTTGCACATCTCTAGATTTCAAGCTGCATTCTAGAGAATACTGAAAGGAATAATTCAGTCTTGCTTGAGCAGGCATAGCATGATTTTGCAGACCAGCAAGGTGCATGGAGCATAAGGGAAAAGATTGGTGAAAGACAGGGAGAAAACTGAAATATAAGGATGGAATGGGGACTGTGCATGTCTGTGTTAGAAATGTGAAAGAAACATAAGTAGAAGGAGGAAAAAAGATAATGAAAGCTAAATTTCAAAGATGAATGGTTGTGATGTGGTGCCCCCCCCGCCCCGAACATATATAGCTTCTGCTATCCAAATAATCTGGGGCAGACAATCCAATAGTCCTTTAGAATGTAATTGTGATAAATCCGATAGGCTAAATTCAATCACTGAACTGTGAAATAGAAGGAAGCTTGCCTCTTCAACAACCTTAGCAAGTCACTAATACACAGTGTCGCTGTGATGGCCTGTCTAATACCCATTGAAGGCTGAAAGCAAAACAATGAATACTCAGGTCAGGCCCCTACCAGAGGTGCATTAAGATGATTACGGGGCTGGGGCACCTTCCTTATGAGGAAAGGCTACGGCGTTTGGGCCTCTTCAGCCTAGAAAAGAGACGCTTGAGGGGGGACATGATTGAGACATACAAAATTATGCAGGGGATGGACAGAGTGGATAGGGAGATGCTCTTTACACTCTCACATAATACCAGAACCAGGGGACATCCACTAAAATTGAGTGTTGGGCGGGTTAGGACAGACAAAAGAAAATATTTCTTTACTCAGCGCGTGGTCGGTCTGTGGAACTCCTTGCCACAGGATGTGGTGCTGGCGTGTAACCTAGACGCCTTTAAAAGGGGATTGGACGAGTTTCTGGAGGAAAAATCCATTATGGGGTACAAGCCATGATGTGTATGCGCAACCTCCTGATTTTAGAAATGGGTTAAGTCAGAATGCCAGATGTAGGGGAGAGCACCAGGATGACGTCTCTTGTTATCTGGTGTGCTCCCTGGGGCATTTGGTGGGCCGCTGTGAGATACAGGAAGCTGGACTAGATGGGCCTATGGCCTGATCCAGTGGGGCTGTTCTTATGTTATGTTCTTATGTTCTTATGTGCACATTGGACAGCCTCAACAACAGAAATACAGTGTCTGTGATATTAAAATACAAGTTAATTTCAGTTCTAGCCATGCCCCAGCATCCCTTGCCAAAGTGGAGTGTAGCAGTGGCACATAGCCACTGTCATTCTGAAAAGATTAGAAACCCATAAAATGGTAACGTTTATGAAGCATTTCGGTGTTTGTGTTCAGTGTTCTATAGCCCAGGTGGCAGCCATGAACACATGTGGCCTAACACAAGGGGTAAGAAAGGTTAAATGAGGTATTGGCCATGTGGAGCTCTTGCAGCACAATCCTAGGCATGTCTACTCAGAAGTAAGTCTCATTATATCCAATGGGGCTTATGCACAGAAAAGTGTGTATAGGATTTCAGCTTTACAGAGATAAGGGCCTTTTGGAAATTTGGCATCCGACAGTGGCGGGATGGTGTTCCGCTCCCTCCAGAGACCACTCAGGAAACATAATTTCTGGCAGGGATAGAAACGTTATCAAGGCAAGCCCAAGATCTGCTACTTTCTAAAGCAGTGGTTCTCAAACCTGTGGGTCGTGACCCACCTGCTTGTGTAACAATGCCCCATTCCCTTTAAGGGGCGGGGGGAGGGGGAAAGCAGCAAAGAGATCCCCAGGATTGTGTCCCTGTGGGGGGGGAGGGGCGCTATTTTTTAACAAACCATACATGCTCCCAGGGTCCAGGGGGTGTGGGGAGCCCCGCGGAGCACTTACAGGGCTCCCCGCGGCTTCTTAACAGTGAAAGTTCCAAGCGCAATTAAACAGGTTTCAACCCCTGGACCCTGGGAGCACGTATGGTTTGTTAAAAAATAGCCCCCCTTCTTCCCGCAGGGGCGCGGATCCTGGGGATCGCTTTGCTGCCCCTGCCCCTGCCCCGCAAAGACTTACCCCGGGAGTAAATCTCCTGGGAAGTTTGAAAACCACTGTTCTAAAGGATTCTGGACCTGCCAGAGGAGAAAATATGCCAAACTTGATAATATTTTCAAGATATGGGAAAAGACGGTTATCATGGGGGCGCACTCTTTCAGCAGTGCCATTTCTGCCATGGCATCACTTTGCAGGTCAGCAGCTGAGAGCAGTAGATAGTGGTGCCGGATGATAGTGGAGAGTAGTTGACAGTGGCCTTATGTTTGACATCCCTGGTATACTTAGAATCATAGCCTTATTTTCAGCCATTCCTCTGTCCAGTAAAAGCAAGAACTGGAATGAACTTCATACAAATTCAAAAGCGAATTCTGAAATCTTGCTGCACATTGTAAGTTCTCAGTAAGTTCACTTTATAAAGACACAAGTGAGATCTGTTTTTCAAAGCAGGCTGGGCCAAAGTGGAGTGCAGCGTATTAAATTACTGAGTTACACAATACCTGTTTTTAATGTGTTGAGGAGAACCAAGACACTTGAAGCTGCCATTGACCATAATAGCCAGCCGTGTGCAGAGGGCTTCACACTCTTCCATGCTACATGAAAGAAAGTCCAAAAAACAACAGACAGGAGGGAAGAAAGAGATTAATAACCAAGTCTAATTAAAATGTTAGAGAGTCTGTCTAATGGATGAAATGGGAATGTAACCCTTGGCTCCTAGTTCCATGATTCAAAGACAGAGGCCAAAAGGTTTTTTGTAATTACAAGCTGACAGCTGGCAGAGTCCTATAAAAATGAATGGCCATTTCCATCTCCAGTTCCAGATGGAAAGGTTCAGCCACATTACAAGAGCATGGCTATTACTACACACATATCTATTAACTTCCCTGTTGGCAGACTCAGCTGAGATGCTGCACCTCGACTCAGTCCTAAAGGTCGGAATTTTGGTAGGACTGTGGAAGAAAATTGCCACTGCTGCCAAGCGTGATATAACAATCCTGATGGAGAAAGCTATTACTTAGAATCAGAAGGAGATGGGAACATGGTGATAAGAGTCCTGAAGAGCAGATTAGACTGTTCCACACAGTCAACTGTCGTTTTTATTAATGCTTCCCAAATAAAAAATTACATTCAAGAAGAAAAGTAGCACATCAGGGAAAAGGTGATATTCATGCCCCTTCCCAGCTATGCTTGTTATCTATTTCCAGGGAGCTAGTTATCTACATGGGAGTACATTCAAAATGAGATACGGCTCCCACCCCCACTTGCAGCCTGAACTGGCACAGTCCATTCTACTTCCTTGGGACTCAACAGCCTCAATAACCAATAAAGCCAAACTACATATAGCAGACACAAACAGCTACCAGATCTATTGGATCTTCCTAAGACATTACTGCATACCCTTGATAAGTCAAATTATTGCTTGCAAATTGCCGCGGGCCAATGGCCGTAGCCCCAGCAAATCTTATGGGTGCAGCATCATGGGATGTTGCCACAGTTCCGCAATCACTCTCTGGTGATGTGGGATGCAATGAGGTGAGTGGTGACCCAGTTGCAATAACAAGGTCTTGTTCTGCATCATCATGGGGTTCAAAAGTTTCATGAGATTTTGGATAATGACAGAGAATATGCATGGAATGGAGGGGAATACAAATATGCAGACTGAGGAAGCTTCTCCTAGAGCTCTGCTGGAGGTGGCAAGCAAATCCTGGGGAACAATAAGTTGTAACAGCTGATAGGAAAAAAAATATATATATATATAATTATACCTGTGTGAGGTCAGAACAGCAGCACAACCATCCTGCACCTCCTTCATGATAGTTTTCCAGAGGTACCTCTTTGAACAGGGATCCATTCCAGAGCTCGGCTCATCCTACATAAGCAAGAAACAAAAGAGGGAGAAGGAACAGCACAACATCCAAATTAGAGAAACTGTTAACATGCTTTTAGAGTGTGAATTGGTTCTTTCTAATTGACACTGAGTATACAGTATACAACTCTTTGTCTGATGGCCATGTTTACCACTAGAAAAATTGCAGAGAAAAATCTTTCTCTACTCAATGACTAGAGGTCCTCCTGGAACAAGCTTTCCACTTAGGCAACCAAGGTAGTTTCAGTTCCAAAATTGGGAGAGGAGCCAGATTGAAAAGGTTCCAGATAAAACAGCTTCATCTAGGAAAACCTGGAGCTTGGTTGTCACAACACAGTCAAGGATCATTCTTGCCCAAAGACAGAATATTTTTCATTCTGATTGTGTACATAATTGCTCAAGTCAGAAGGGTACAATGATGGCTTTTTCCAGTAGTGGGCATTCGACTGCTTCTTTTAACACTGATATTGAATTACCCCTCCCATGAAGAGGCATTAATAACCTCTGCCACTCTGGAAAAAAAATGTCCTGGCTTAGCTACTACATGAGCCATGTGGGGCAAGGGTGAAGTCAACCATGTAGTCAAACCTACACCACCAAGAATCCTGTCCACATCCTTAGGTGAACAAGCTGAAATGTAACTGCACAAACAGAACAACAGACACCTAGGACCCAATCCGACAATCACAGCCGGGCCTGGTGAACAAGGAGAAAAAGGATTTAGCTGGCCAAGATCAACCGTCATCTGTCCCACTTTCCTTATTCTCTTGTGACATAGGAGCCCCCCTCAATTAGCAGTTACTGCAAACCATTTTTTTAGCTATCAAGATTCAAGCTTTAGTACCTTATGCAGAGTCTTGATGATTTTAACATACCAGATCTGAATCAAATGTTGGTGAACATAAAATGTTAGCTCATGACTATCAAGGCTCCATTTTTCTTCCAGAATGGTGATACAGCTACTTACTTATGTACATGGTTCTGCCTTTTGCCTATGGGGAACTAAGGGGGTTCTCTCTTCTTCCGAGAGAAAAAGCACTATGCATTTGAATATGTTGGTGGGCTTTCCTTTTTTTATTTTGGTGACCATATTTTCTAGGAAACAGGTCTTTTGAGCTTTATGTGCAGTCAGCATTTTGCAGATCTATGCAAGCATTGTGTCAAAAACTGCAATTACAGAGTAAGTTTACAAGGATTTATTTTTGCCAGGGTGCTATACCTCCATGGTTCTCAATGCAATTTTTCTCCGCACACAAAAATTACTTATGCTATTTGTTCACTGTCAGCAAATGATGACGGAGGGTCTATGGCAATTGAGGCTGGTCATAGAATTGTTGGGTTTTGTCTTCTTGTTTTTCAATCCCTCCATCCATCCAGGAAGAAATTGCTTGAGAGTAAGGTTAGTCACTCATTTGTGACACACACTGGCCATTCATGAACTATGTTTGCTAAGCATAGAGGTATTGCATATTATTTTGAAAGTGCTGAGGACATGGAAAACAATGTAGTCATTAGGACTGTAGCACGGTATGGCTAAACTAGCAGAGATGGCATGGACTATTTTGTGGCACTCTTGGACAGAGGCAGGAAGGCCTGGCTATGAATTAGAAGCAATTCTATTGTCTCTGTATTCCAGGACTACTGCTACTAAGTAAACTGGACCACAGATGCACAACTTTTAGCTCACCAATCTACAGAGTGCATCCTATAGTTTTGCCAACCATTTTCTGAAAGGCTCCACTGCCTTTAATAGCTGCCTAACATGCAAAAATGTAGCAGATTTCTCTCCTAGCACCAGTGGTGTTGCTAGGGGGGTGCGGGCCATACCGGGTGACATGCTAGGGGAGTTGACGCACCCTGGGGGGTGACATGCTAAAATTGCACCCACCCACACCATCATCACAATGTCCATCACCTGGGGCATTGCCCCGTCCACTGCATGGGGTGACGCGCAGGCCTCCTGCACCATGAGACACGAATCCTAGTGACACCACTGCCTAGCACTGAGATAAAGTTGCATGCCTGCCCCCTAGGGAGCCTTAAAATTACATGTTTAGGGCTGTCTCCAGGAGGATAGGACCTGACTGGACATGGTATTCATCCTGTGATTTAGGATGAATACCCTAATAATTCTGTAAACTAGGAATTAGGCATACTTGGAAAGCCACATATAAAAAAGAGAGAGGAGGTGCATAATGGAAGTTGCTTCTGTTTTCTGACAGCTGCATTGGAAAGAAAAACCCTCTGGTGTCAGGTGAACTCATTGTCCTGAGGAAGAACAGCATGGAGTGCAGAAGGAAAGTCCAAGGAGCCCAGCTGAATTCCATTGAGGTTATAGGGATATTATGGGTGAGGCTCTTCACTTCCTGGTAGGAAATTGCCACTTCTATTGTTTCATTTGGGAAAGACATGAAAAGATCAATGCTTAAAGAGGGCAAACAAGAGCCTGCCAGCTAGCTGTGCCCTTTGGCTTCCCCAGCCACCCCCATGCCCAACACATGTCTGCAGAGAGCATTTGTCCCCACATTCTGGAACCTTGGCTACTCTCCCTGTGTTCAGCACCAGCTCTCTTAAGACAACTTGGAGACACTGGAGGATGTGGGCTGGGTGTGTGTCAGCATGGGAGTGTAGCTAGCCAGTATACTGCCATTTTCCCTGTCCTTGCTTGTTGGTCCTCCACAGAGAACTATTGCCTGAATAGGGTCACAGGGACAAGTGTCACCTCTTAAATGTCTGTGTTAAATGCAATGGAGTCAAAGGGAACTTCATCTGTAACTACACTGCATATCTTATGGAGAAGGGGAAGTAGTTTTCCATGACACAGTCTTCTCAACTTCACAAACTACGATTTCTTCCCTGATGATTTAGCACAAAAGTGGACACTTTTAGGGACCAATCCTATCTTGTGCTGGAACAGGCAAGCCAAGAGGCTTGCGCTGTATCCAGCGCAGGAAAGGTGCCCCAAGTGGCTCTTCTCCTTACCTCCAGGTAAGCCACTGCAGCCCCTATGAATCTCCTCAGACTTGTGCCACCTGAGGTGGCACAAGTCCGAGGAGAGCGGAGCAGCTTGAAGCTGCTCCGCGCTGCTCAGGGAATGGGGCAGGGATCCAGCAGAACTGCCAGGTCCCAGCCCTGCCTCCTGCTCCCTGCCCGCCCATCCCTGGGGCTGCCCACTGTCCACCCTCCCCCCGCCCTGGAACGCCTCCCGCTCGCCTCCTCCCCACCCACCCCAGAGTCTTGCATTGGCCACGCTTGGTTGACACAAGGCTCAGTGCCTCCATCAGCGTGGAGAATTAAGTCAGCCTCCGCAGGCTGGCATGCCTCTGCACGCTGGCCTAGCCAACTCACAAGGAGGCACGAACGAGCTTTACGGCATGTTTGCAACCCTCCTGGGCAGGCGGAAGGGACTTGCACTGGCCCAAGGGCGCCTCAAGATTGCGCCCTTATTTGACTTCTGCGTGCCTCTCCCTTTAACATTCCTTTACAGTGTACAATCCCTGAAAATTCATCTTTCAACCTATTAAGTCAATTTAAGTTTAAAGGATGGAGGGGGTCTGCTTCCAAAATGCAAGGTGGGGAAGGGAAGGATTCCATTTGAGACCGCCTATGTGATGTGGTTGCTTTCTCAGCAAGAGACAAATTGAATGGGCCACTTGCTTCATGACAGGCTGCCATAAATCGATTAGCAGGCAGCTGGAGCATCTTCTGCTATCAAGGGAGGCTTTGATTTGGGAGGCTAACCTCCCCTTGGGCTAATTCATCCAGGTCAGCTGGCCTTACTGTAGTAAGAAAAAGCATCTGAGCCCTAAAGTGGGTCAGCAGTACAGGGTGGGATGAAGCAAAGTCAGACTCTCCCCCAAAAATGTCAGAAACAAGGCACAACAAGCACATTGATCCTGGCAAAGTCCACATACATGAGGTTGTTCACATATTGTCATTCTAAGAAGGGAATGCACATTTTCTAGAGTTTCCACTTTAGCTGTTTTGGAATTCTGAAGAAGTAAATGGGCTCCCTGTTGGTAAAGGGACAATCCCATTCCATCTTGTGGACTCAGTTAAATTCAACTATTTTTCCACCATCATAAAATTTTGCGTCCATTCTGAAGTTTGGGTCCTGCCACACCCGTAGTTTCACTTTCAGGTGCATATGACAGGTCCTGAATGCCTCCCCTTTAGGACCACTAACCCTCTGTGAGCCAGAGCCCCTCCTTTTCCCCCCTTCCCTAGCAGGTCCAGCCTTAAGACAATTTGGCCAAATTGGGCTCCCTGTCACCTTGCTCTGAATCTTTCGTGCCTTGGCATCACAAGGAGAGCAGGAGGAGCAGATCATTGCCACTGGATGGCCCTCCCATCTGTCCACCACTGGGTCCAATTGGCTTGAAATCCCCCCCAAAGAAGTTGGTGGTGACACAACTGCTGGGTGCCTCACTGCTGCCACTTATTCTGATGAGTAGGGGCCTCTGCAGGGTCCCCCCCCACCGCAAAAATGTCTTGCATTGGGCCCCACAGCTCCTATGGCCAGCCGAACTCTCCCCCATATTTATTTACTTATACCCCACTTTTCATTCATGATTGGTTCTCAAAGTGAATTTAAAATTTAAAATCCCTGAGAAGACACAATATAAGTAAATGAGGGTATGTGTATGGTGAAGAGAAAAGATGGGGTGGTTTCCAGCACTCTAAATCAGGATCATGCCCCCTCTTGCATTTTGAATTGCTAGTGCTGTCAGTTGCTGGATGACAGCAGAGGACGCATGTTGGATGTTAGACCACTGCTGTCATCCCCAACCTTCCTGGTTGCTGCTTAGCTGTTTTGCCCTGTCTAATAATAAGGGCTTCCCTCTCGGAAGTGTGCCCCAGAATAAAGCATCTAGTACGTGGCAGCACACTTCACCTTCCTCAAGAGGGATCTAGCAATTGTTAGGGGTTGGTGGAACTTAGCTGATGATGGTTACAAGAGTTGGGCCTCTCAATAAGAACTTCCATTATGCCTTTTTCATTTCACGGCACACTGACAAGGCGCTAAAATTGTCAAGGCACACCATCAGTTTTTGGACAATTGTCAAGAAACATGGTGCTGCTGGCAGGGGGCTCACATCCCCCAATGGCCCTACTAATAAATGAACCTCCCCAAACTCCCACAGCACACCTGCAGACCATTTGTGGCACACTAATGTGCTGTGGCACACTGGATGAAAAATTCTGCACCTGGAATACTGTGCCTGAAGTGCCTCAGGATCCATGAAAATACTGTTTTTTTCTGGAAAGCAGAATGTCAGCATCCTGGGCATCAGGAAGGCTGGGAAACCACATTTCCCAGGGATCCTGATGTCCCCTTTAAAGACTTAGAATGCCTGGAATTTGGGGGGAATTCTAGCCCCCAGGACATTGGCAGAACAGTGTTGTAGAGCATATTGGAAGCCTTGCAGCAAGTCCTCTCCATCCCTGCAGCCTAATACATTTGGAAAGGAACAGAGAAGACATGACTGAAGTGGAGTAATTGATGGCACCAAGCAAGCCTATTATGAACAAAGCCGCAAGCTGGGAGGAACTGTGTCCAGTTCAGAAAGGGGGGGATAGAATATGTATTCTGAGCTCCCACCATTCCAAAGCGTAATGCCAGCAGCACTTCCCCCCAACAGGCAGAAGAGGCTGCAAATGATTTCTGGTATTGGCTTAGTTGGTATTGGCTTTGCTTTCCCTCTGTGTTCGCATCCTAGGTATAGACGGTAGCAGCAAATAGCTGTTTTAAAGATGGATCACTCAAGCAATGGTTCCCTTTGTCTACTGAGAAAACAGCTACTGCCAGAGTAAGCAGGGTGATGTGTTACTTTGTCTGTTGTGGTCATTGGTGGAATGACATGGGTTTCAAAAAAACTGTTGCCAATTTGAATAAAAGAGAGTTCACACCACAAGTAATGTCTATCACAAGGGCCTTAAATTTCTCCTGAGGTCTTCAATTTCTCTTTATGAAGTGCCTGAGAAGAGGGTCAGAACATTGGAGCTTGCTTATAATCACCCTTTAGGTATATACACACTCCCCCCATTATAGGCGGGGAATTAAATACCTCAAGATTCACACATTCTTTGTTTTCTAATCTTTCAGCATAGCCCAGGGGTGCCCAAACCCCGGCTCTGGGGCCACTTGCAGCCCTTGAGGCCTCTCAATGCGGCCCTCAGGGAGCCCCCAGTCTCCAATGAGCCTCTGGCCCTCTGCAGATTTGTTGGAGCCCACACTGGCCTGACGCAACTGCTCTCAGTGTGAGGGCAAATGTTTGACCTCTCGCATGAGCTGTGGGGCGAGGGCTCCCTCCACTGCTTACTGTTTCACATCTGTGATGCAGCGGCAGCAAAGGAAAGGCCAGCCTTGCTTTGTGCAAGGCCTTTTATAGGTCTTGAGCTATTGCAAGACCTTCATTCATTCATATATGTTCATCTTTAATATATGCATTTATGTAAACTTATGTAAATTTATTCAAATTGTAAATGTAAATTAACTCTTTTCTTTCCCGGCCCGGGCACAGTGTCAGAGAGATGATGTGGCCCTCCTGCCAAAAACTTTGGACACCCCTGGCATAGCCCAAAGGAAAGAGTTATACTGGAGTTAGGAGACAGAGATTCAGGTATAACCTCTGCTATGGATTTTGTGTGTCTCTGGGCAAGGTTCTCTCAGCCTTGTTCTTAACTGGTAAAACGAGACTATGACCTACCTCGTAGGATTATTGTGAAGACAAAGACAGTAAATAAAGCATGCAACAAATTGAAAATGCTTATATATAGACAATACATTGTACCAACAGCTAAGTAGGCATTTGGGGCCTTCTCAAGATTGGTAAAGATATGTTTGTCCCAGAAGACTTTTGGACAATAAAGGGGTTGGGTCCATTGGCTGTTCCTCTGAAATCTCTGACTTCTGCCTAATTGAATTGGATGCTATCCTGTTGTTTTGGTAATTTAAAAAAAATTTTTTTCAGATGCTTTATTGTTAGGCTGTAAACTGCCAGAGACTGAGAACATATGCTTGTAGACTCTAGTAGGAAATAAATTCTAAAATCAATATTTTTTTGTTAGCATATGCTTCTTTCAAAACAATTTTTCCATGGACATGAACTAAAGTATCCAATGGGCAGAATTATATGCCTTAAAAATCCTTAGGATGATGTACAGATAAAACTTAAACAGTGATTTATTAGTAGTGGTATCTAAAGCAGACAAATTTTTTTTAAATCACTTCATAGTAAATCAATCGCTGTAGAATGCACATTTTGCTGGAGAAAATATAATTACTTCATTTTAGGCTTGCTAAACATAGAATATAGAGCTAGATAATTAAGTGGGGTGGGGGGAAGAACATGAATGGATTTGCAACCATCACGCTCCCTTTTCTAGGGTAGTTAGCAGATCAATTTAAATGGTCCATAATCAGTGAGGTTCATAGCCAGACATCTGAACATCAACCTTGGGCCAGTTTGGCCAATACTCTTTCTGGTTGCTGATAAATTGGCCCCACATGATCAAAACATGCACATTCATTGTGCATGTTCATTCTGGCCCCTCTCCTTTCATGTGATTTTCTTCAGGTGAGTGGAAAAGTGCTGTCTAGTAGCAAGAGTATTGGCCAAACTAGTCCATGTTGAGTATTTCAGATCTTTACTTTCTACCATTGCTTTTTCACTGTGAAAAAGGATTTACAGCCCCATCCTATGCATGTTTACTCAGAAGTAAGCCCCACTGAAATAAATTGGACTTACTCCCCGGTGAGTGGATTGCAGACTTGCTTTTAATTGGGATTATTGCCATTTTATTCCTTTTATTGCACTCTGGATTGCTTTATTGTGTGATTTTATTTCTAAATAAATAAAACATTTGATCCAGATAAAATTGATTGATTTATGAGGACCTTTTGGGTTTTGGTTCTTTATGCTGTGGGGAGGGGGGGGGTGGCAAATCAATGCACTAGATTCTGCACTGCATCTAAAGAAACCCAAAGACATTGAAGCATTGGGAGAAAGCTAGAGTACACCGGTAAAAGTGTAGTTCCTGCCAAAAATGATAGCCATGCATTTAGTTCCCTCTCTTCTTCCTCAGCACCCAACCAAATTTGCTGCATGTCATGATGTCACAATGCAAGCAAGTGCCATTAGGCATTGCAGAGGGAAGGGGGGGGAAAGAAAGACAGATGATAGCTACCTGTTGGCCATCACATCCAATATGGTCTTTAGACAATATTAAGGCTGTTGGTATTTCTTTTTAAAACTGATTCTTAATACTGCATGCTTACACTGATGATACAGAGTTTTGGGGGTGATTTTTGGGGGTGGGTTGGTGAGTGGGTGGCTCTTTGTGTTCATTCCACATGAATGAAATTACCCAACTGTGTTCTTAGCAAATGTGTTCTTCTATGCAGATGGTATGGCTAGCTGTCAGAAAGGGTGCATGAAGAAAATGGCCTCATGTTACAAGATTGTAAACTACTATCCTCAGGTTTTTAGAATTCCTGCTTATAAAGAAAGGTGTTTTCTATACTGATTTGATGTCCAGACTTACCTGCAATACATGTATTAGTCATACAACACAACCTGTGACACAGAAGCTCACCTAGAAATACAAGCTTGGAATGTTGATCCACAGTTTATTTTTGTTTCATTTATAACCGAACAGCATTTTTTAATTCATTCACTTCTGAAATTTAAAAAAAAAAAAATGTCCTTGCACACTCTTCATAAGCCACAGTAAAAATCTAGTCTACTTACCAAGAGAAGGATATGGGGTTTGCCAACTAAAGCCAAGGCTGTAGAAAGCTTCCTTTTGGTCCCACCGCTATATGTCCTCACTAGCTTGTCTGCATCTGCATCCAGGTATAATTGACCAACTAGGTCTTCAGCCACCTGCAAGAAAGAATTTGCATTGCATTCTTAATGAGGTGACCAGGGGAGAGGGAGTCATATTCTTTTTCCTTGCAACAACAGATAGCTGGGTCCTAAGTGAATTAAGATGATCCATCTCATCCATCCCAATTTTGTTTTGAGAACTGAGCGTGGGAGGCTCTTCTTGCCCCTCCCAATTTCTGCAAACAACTTATGTAAGGGAGTCCAGAATGGAACTCTTATGTAAGTCTGGGAGTGCCTCCAGCTAGATGCCACATTGTATTTAATGTTATGATTTCCTCTTTTTATTCCAATTAATATATATAGTATAAAACTAACATTTATCACTGTAGTCCAGCCTTTTTCTGAGGAGGTCAGGAGGTATCTCATGTAATCTTCCCATTAGCTTTGCAAAGCTGATTAGACTGAGTTACACTGACTAACTTAACTGAGTTGAGTTTTTGAATCTAGGTCTCTGCAGGCCAGTATACTATCCATTATATCATGCTGACTCTCAGTTCAGTTCATTTACTTTTGTAACATAATGATTTAAAACTCAACAAATAGCCACTGCAATGTGTTAATAAAAAGCGTCCTGCTGATAAGAAATGCTCTGTTTTCATATCCTATCCAGCTAGCTGTTCTTTGGGAGTACGAGATGCAATTTCACATTTATTTCGGCTGCTTAAACTCTTCCTGCTGATAGCTCTACTAGTGAAAGCTTGAACCTCCTGGAAGTTATAACTTTAATATATTAAATCTACTTATGGAATCAATTCAAACTGTAAGTCATCTTCTTTTAACAAATTTACTGAGGGAGGAGACAAATGAACAGCTATTATTCTGCATTTCAAATTCAAACAACTTGTGCTATATTGCAAAGAAAGTATCCTTATTTTTTGCTGATAAACTATTTTAATGGTAAAAACTCAGGATGTGTTCACACATTATATGATTCTTGTGATAGTTGTAATTATCCATTTGATTACCTGAGATTTGAATCTGCTGGTATCACTCATCACAGGATGAGTCATCACGGATCATTACCAAAAATGAGAGCTAAATTGGAAGGTGCCAAAGGGTAATGATCTGTGGTGACTCACCACATGAGGGATGGTGTCAGCAGTTTTTAATGTGTTCATTCAAATTCAGGGTCCTGTTTTTTAAACAACCACAAATATAGAATCATCATACAGCAGATCTCTACAACATAAGACCTACCAAAACAAGCACAGCCAACCTGTCCTATATTATGGCATGCCTTATTTTGGTTATCCTAGGCAACAGGAAAAATAGGAAGTGTGTGAAGCAGACTGGTGGTCTCATGATGGGTCATAAATTGTGCAGGCCCCGTCTGTGCATTAGATATAAAAACCCTATCTTCAAACAGTGATTTTTAACCACTGTGTTGTGGCACATTGGTGTGCTGTCAATGGTCCATGGGTGTGCTGTGGGAGTTTGGGGGAGGGTCATTTGTTAGAATGGCCATTGGGGAATGTGAATCCCCCATCAGTAGAGTGGTGTTCCTGGTCAATTGTCAAAAAACTGATGTTGTGCCTTGACAATTTTAGCACCTTGTTAGTGTGCTGTGATATGGAAAAGGTTGAAAATTGGTTGGTTGGCAACCTCAAAAGACTATGGTATAAGCCTACAGCACCCGGTATTCCCAGGCAGTCTCCCATCCAAGTACTAACCAGGCCTGACCCTGCTTAGCTTCCGAGATCAGACAAGATCGGGCATGTGCAGGGTAACAGTTGAAAATTGCTACCCTAAAAATACCATATTGACAGAGGGGACCATTGTAACCCTTGAAGAGCTGAAACATAATAGAGGTTGTGCCTCATGATTCACTGGGGTTCCATTCCAAAATCCTCAGTGGTTTAAACTAAAATCAGTGGATACCAAATCAGTGGAAAAATAGCTTTAAAGACCCACTTCTGGGTTTCTTGCTCCTCCATTGTTGCCCCAGAATGCATTGGTATAGATGCTATACCATGAATGATGGAATCTAATGAAATGAAATCATTCCATTAGATTCCATTATTCACCGAATAAGTGGCTGAATGCAGTATAGCGTCTATAAACCAATGCATCTGGAGCAACAATGGAGGAGCAAGAAATGTGAAACTGGTTCTTTAAAGCTATCTTTAAGCTCAAGAAGCTTGCAACCAGTGTGGTTTAACAGTGCAAAGGTAGGAAATGGGATTTGGTCACTTTTCCCCCTTGTTACAAGGCATATAAAGGTGGACCCCCGGTAATAGGTGGTGAGTCAAATCAGTGGATACCAAATCAGTGGATAACAAGTCATGACCTATAACCTTACAAAGGAAGCTAGCAACAGAATGCCATTTTGCTCAGGAGCTACAAGTCATTTCCAGCTGCTTAAAAGTATAGCCTCCTGGTTTTGCTGTAGCATGCTGAACCCTGCATCATAGTTTATGGCCTTTGACCTCAACACAAGACTCATTGATGCATTAAAGGATCTTATTGCACTGTCTGGGAATCATCACTGCAAAGGACTGGTATGCAAGAGTAAGAATTTAAGACTCGGATGTCAATATAGTCACGATATTGACTATGGAAGCAACATGTTCATTTGCAGTAAACTTCTGAGAATCAGATGCTGGGAACAATGGGCTGTTACCCTCATGTCCTGCTTGTGACTTTCCCAGAGGCATCAAGCAAGCTACTGTAGGAAACTGTAGATTAGGCTACAAGAACCATTAATATAAGCCATCAGGGCTTTTCTTATGCCTTTAAAATAGATGTGATAAAAAAGGTTCATAGCTGAAGGTTCTCCAATTGTTTAGATTTGTAAGAGCGGTAACCACAAGGGCTACTTTCTTCATGCTGTTCATTCCTTTCTCACTAATATGAAAGTTACTTACGCAGAATTAAAAAAAATACCTCAAGAGAAACACTTCAAAGCTAAGAAATGCAAATGTCCACCAAATTGACATTTCAGTCTTACCATTCCATTGAGCCCCACAAAAGAAGATGTTAAAGAAAATTGACAGCTCTACAGGATCATCAAAATGGTTGAAAGGGGTTTCACATGCTTATAAGGCAGTTTTTCCATCTTCATTCTGTACAGTTGTCTTTCCCCTCTCAGATCTGATGTCTCAGGGATGAGATAAGATGGCCTGGCTGACGGTTACCATTACGATTAGCTGATGTTTGCATTTGCTGACTTGGTGAGATGTAGTTTTGAAAGTGCTGTGCTGAATTTTTGTGATTACAAGAGGAGAGCTTTCAAGGACCACAAAATGTTTTCTGATCACCATCCATAATAACAGCAATCACCTTTTTCATGCCTGTTTTCACATAGTCAGCATGATAATGCCAGGATGACGTGAAGCCAATTCAGAGTGAGGGTCTTGCTACATCAAATTGCAATATAGCATATATAAAAATGTTACAAAGGCAATTCAAGAGTGTGGACAGGAACTGTTGTCCCCATTCTGAATATGCAAACACTTGAATTGTTGATCACAGATCTCCCAAGTCATGAAAAGGGGGGCAAAAACCCAAAGGGGTTTTTTATATGTTTTTCAATATTTTATATTTTAATATGATTGTAAGTCACCTTGAGTACCCTACTGGGAGAAAGGAAGGGTAAAAATCAATCAATCAATTTAATTACTTAATTGCATGGGAAGCAAAAGTATTCATGAACCTCCCTGTCTCTTTATGGTTCAGGTCTAGGTCTGAAGATAAGATTAAACTGTGTACTGGTACTGATGAATTATTTTGTAATTGAACTTTTACGTTTTCACTAAGTGGCAGACTCCAGTTGCTAAAAGCTTAATTAAGGAACCTACGGCCCAATCTTATCTTTCTAGCACTGAGCCAACAGGACGTGTGCTGCATCCTGAGGTGGGGGGCAATCACAGAGACCTCCTCAAGGTAAGGGAACTTTGTGCTCTTACCTCGGGGCTGCATCAGTGCTGCTGGAAAGTTGGATAGGATTGGAGCCCTAGTGTTTCAATAGGACCAATGTAGTTTCTCATGGGAGGTTCTGTAAGTCCTTAGCTTGCTACTCGACTGGACTTAACACACAAAGCTAATTTGTGCTTCATTAGTCTATCCAATCCAGTTTACTCTGATGGGCAGAAGTTCTCAAAGGTCCTAAGGAGGGATTAATCCCAGTCCAGCTGAGATCTTCTCACTCAGAGAATCAGTGTGGTGTAGTGGTAAGAGTGTTGGACTAGGACTGGCACAACCTGGGTTTGAATTCCCACTCAGCTGTGAAGTTCATGGACCAATCATTTTCTCTCCGCACAATCAACCTCACAGAGTTGTTATGAAGATGGGGAAGAACTATATATGCTACTCTAAGCTCCTTGGAGAAAGGGTGGGATGAAAAATTCAGTAGTAATTAATAATGGAGCTGCCAGGAAGTGAACCGGGCACCATGTACCTGGTCTACTCTGTGAAAACTCCCTGAAATTCAAAGTGATTTTGATGATTCTGCCTCAAAAATATGTCTGAGGAAATATGTGAGAAGCCAAAATAATTTATATAAGAAGGGTGGATTTAGCACATCCTATATACAGATGAAGGGACTACAAAGGGCTGATAGAATGGGGTATGGGGTTTCAGTAGGGTATTTCACTGTATAAGATGGGTATTCTACTTACAGATGTCGTCTGAGAACATAACTATACTACAAGCTTCACTCTGTTTTAAACACATTTCAAAGGTGTTGCTTTAACAGCCCAATCCTGCCCTGCCCTGGAGCAGGCAGGTGGTGGGCTTGCTCCGCATCCAAGGCAGGATTGGGGCCAGTTGCAGCTCAGCCCGGGACAAGGGGAATCGCTTCCCCTTACCCTGAGTAATGCTGCAGCAGCCCCAATGAGGCTACTTGGATCTGCGCCACCTCAAGAGTGCAGTGCTTAAAAATTCCTGAGATCTTTCACCTAAGGTGGACCCTCCAAATTCAATTTAGGTAAAATTCTGGTGGCAACTCTATTCATAAGCAACTTTAGTAAAGTATGCAGTACCAAAAGTTAGGAATTTGCATTAAGAAGTATGCTGTCCTTTGTTATGCTTGAGAGCAGTGAAAAGGTTAATACACATTTTATAGAGCTCAAGGAGCTCATTTGCTGCCTAATTAAACTCCTGTTCCAAATTACGTTTAGGACCAAAAAAGAAGAGTCAATGTCATATGCGTGATTTATACATATTTATCAGTTTCCTGATGGAATGCACAGTTAGTCTGAAACTTGCTAGAAATAATTTCATCCCAGCTCTGTATTAGCAGCCACTCTGAAGGCTGGTGGTCCATTACTGCTTGAAGGCACAATCCTATTGTATGAAAATGCTAACCACAAGAAAGAAACTACAGTGACAGGTAATTATAGCAGAGATTAACTATTTTCAAAGGAATAACAATTATCCTCTTAAACCCAATAGGAATATGATCTGCATGTCTGCAGTTCTATGGGCAAGGTTACCAAATCTAATTTCAACAATAATGCCTCTTTGGACAGAGCCAGTACCTGGACCATGATGGTTCAAGAGTGTGTTTGGCACAAAATCTGGGTGTTGTGAAGTTTGTCAGAATCAGGTGGAATGTGGACAGTGTTAAAATTCAAAAGTAGGGATGGTTGTGACACCCCCCCCCATGAATTCCTCTGTGGATTTAGGGGTTCTGAATTATCTGATCTTGTTTCCAGACCATTGCATTTGTGTTTGCTTTTTCTTCTCTGTTGGTTTTCTGGACTTGATTAAAAATGCTGTGTGCCCTGTTTTTGCAGTTCCCAGTCTGCACTTTTTTTTCTTTACAGGTTACCAATGCACACCAACATACATGTATAATGATTAAATCACGATTTGAGCAAGATTGTGCACTCCATCAAGTGTCCTGGTTATGCAGTGACTTAATGGAAAAGCATGCGTGCCAATGAGCCTTAATAACCTGTAAAAGGGGGGGATGCAAACTTAAAACAGTGGCAACCAGGCATGCACTAATTTCAAAATTAATTGGAGAAACTCTCTGAGCTAAATGCAGGTAGAGCAGAATGCAGGACAGAGTGAATCTGTGGAACAATGATGGAAAGATGGAAACCTGCTCATCCCTATTTTGGAGCTTTCAAACCTAGTTGCCCAACAGAACATAGTTTTACTGGTTGACAACTTGATTGGTTCCTTTGAGTTTTGCTTATCACTGGTAACCAAACAGAGGAAGAGAAGATGAGGAGCGGATTCCTACTGTCGTCAATTAATGCTCTTTCCATAAGGATTGTTTTGATAATGCAATCCCTAGAGGTAGCTCAGTTCCGCTCTGTAGAACCTGAATGGGAGAATAAATGTGGCTGCTTTTCTTGGCTCAGCATTCCAAGATGAATGAAGCTGCTTTCTCGTTATAATACCCATCTCTATTCTTTTCCCATTTGCAGTCTTGATGGGGCTCTAACCTTGGTTTTATACTCCATTAACTTCAATAAAGGTGCATGAGAGCTAACTAATTCACTTTTCTTTTTAAAACCTAAAATAAGTATGTATGCGGTTTTTCAGGCAAGGGGCTTTTTCAAGTGAAATATGTCGAAAGACAGATTACAGCATGCCAACTAAAGTATAAAGAGTACATTTTTACAGCATACTAGCTAGAGCACAAAGAAATGGGTTTTGTAAGTTCCGTGGCCCAATGTAATGCTGTTGCATTCAAAGCAAATACACACTGACACACACCTTCTGGATATATTGCTTTGGAATTCCACGTAGACTGCCGTAATAATAGAGATGTTCCCAACCGGTCAGAAGGTCATCTAGGGCATCTTGCTGTGGGCAGTAGCCAATGAGAATGCCTTCAGAGGCAGCAGATGATATATCCATTTCGGATCTATTTACAAGAAACACACGAGAGCTACTGCACACACAAAAAGTCATAGTATTGTCTCTCATAGTATTGCACTCATAGTATTGTCAGAAATTCATGTAGTGAGTGTAACATTAAATGGTTCTAACTAACAGCAATAATGGAAATTATAAAATTGTTCCCATCCAAATTTTTCCCCAAATTGATTCCAGCTTTGCAGATTGCCCAGTCTTGTTTCTAGAGTGGCACCAAGGCAGAGAAAGCAGAACGCAGGATGAGCAAAACCTTCGAACAATCATCAGTGGGATACGAACATCCTCTCACTCACAGTTCCCCTTTAGACACATATGCAATGCTACAAATGTAATTTTTCCCAGCCCTGCAGGCACCTACTGGGATACTGTATACTGGGATATACAATATTAGCATGCAAGTGCTGCAGGCTTATAGGCCGGCACTTTGACAAAAGGCATAAGATCATAAGAAGAGCCCCGCTAGATCAGGCCAAAGGCCCATCTAGTCCAGCTTCCTGTATCTCACAGTGGCCCACCAAATGCACCAGGGAGCACACAAGACAGCAAGAGACCTGCATCCTGGTGCCCTCCCTTGCATCTGGCATTCTGACACAGCCCATTTCTAAAATCAGGAGGTTGCACATACACATCACGGCTTTTCACACATGATGGACTTTTCCTCCAGAAAGTTGTCCAATCCCCTCTTAAAGGCATCCAGGCAAGATGCCATCACTACATCCTGTGCCAAAGAGTTCCACAAACTAATTACATGCTTTTCTGTGTTATTGTCTGGCATATGGAGCTCTGACAGTGCTTGCATAACACTGAGAATCTGTCACAAACTGTCAGGGCCAGAACTGGGTGTCTGTGGATTGGTGTTTTGTTATCCTTGTGGCAAGCCACTCAGTGACACAAGTTAAAAAGTTCCACGGGTTACCGTGTCCTCCTAGCCCCCCAGATGATCCACCCCAGGCAACTCAATTGTTTCTGCTGACAAGACAAAGCTAGAAAACATCCAGGGCAGGTCTTGACCTTTTCTACAGTGCCTGGTTTTTGCTCACATGACTGCTTGCTCCCACCTTCCACCCCCCATATTCCAGTCCTGGGGACTAGCGCCTTCTGCTTTCACTTTGCCTGTTCCTTAGGCTGTGGATGACCACCTAACTTCATGACGAAAACTGGCCCTGCTGCAGCTGCGACCATGGACAGAGGTTGTCCAAGGTGGGGAAAAAAACGCTTTCCTCGTTTCATTCTCCTGCATATTTTTAATCACAATTTTGTAGCTGTACAGAGATCCTCTAAATAGAATTCATTGCTAAGAAGCAGGCTTGATTGCAGTGGTGGATCATTATACATAATGACAGTAAATGCATCCTATTTATTCCCACCACCTAATCCAGTTCTTGGATTTACAGAAAAGCTCAGCTCTAACCTTGTCACAATCAACTATATACATATAGATTTGAGTGACTGGAGAAAACAGCTCTTGCATTACACACTAAAGTTCTCTTTTTCTTCATTCACCCTTGTGTGCTGCTATTTCATCAATAACATTGTACAAGTCATTCAGCATTTAGAATGACAGGAAATCACACAATCAGCATTAAAAGAAATAAGGGAGTGGAAAGAGAAAAACCTGTTTGTGACCCTATAATAAGGCTCAGGAGAGAAGATTACTCATAATTGTGGGATTTGTGCATTGAATCACGGTTATCCAAATGTTCTAAAAGATTTCAACATTAATTTGTGTGGTCAAAAATGAACAAACCAATCAGAACACGCACCACTCTCAAAATACAGCTAAGAGGCATTTTCATTCTTAGATTCATTCCTTGATTAATGTGGAGGGTAACAAGACTATTCAGGGGGGTGTTACTAAAAGTCTACATCTACCTAAAACCTAAAAATGAGCCCCTGATTAAGCCCTTGATCCACTGTTTGGCCCCAAAAAATACACTTTAAAAATGTGTGGCAGAGGCCATTTATTCTGGTTCTCATTTGAAGCACAGCATCATCAAATTCAAGTAGGTTTTCAAGGCCAGTGGCACCTTGGGGACCAGGCTGCTAAAGTGGGTTCAGTGTACATAAACCAGCAGATGCAATTAATGGACAATGACAGGGAGACATGTTGCTTTCATTTAGAAAGATCAAATTCAGGGGACTAAAGAGACACATCAAATGAAAGGCGAGGCAAGACTGCTTCAGAATAATGGCCTAGCTCTGTGAGTCTCCATACAGGCACAACAGCTCCGGGAATCATATCATGTTGTGATTATGAAGGCACAATTTATGCCCAATAGGCTCTGACCTAAACAGTCAATCCTAACCAACTCTCCAGTGCCAATGCAGCCATGCCAACAGGGGGTTTTGGAACAGGGGGTTGCGGACTTTTGGAAGCGAAGTTCCTGCTGTTCCTTGAAGTTTTATTGTGGATTCCCATTTGCCATTCGTCTCAGTTTTGCAATTTTCTGCTGGGCAGTAATGATGGTAGAAAGCAAAGACAGTGAGATGTACAATGCGTGGAATGACTTAAATGAAGAGATAATTTCCATTCGTTAGTGGAAAGTGAAATATAAATAGCAGTTGGAAAATCCTTTGTGCTCATAGTCTTATATTTCAATCGCAGCATGCTTCTAAGCAATTACTGTAAACCCCCCACCCCTCAAAAATGGTTAAAAACACAATTAATGTTATTCCTGCTTAGTTAGAATTAAACTAATTACAGTGATAAATACAGCACAACACCCACCATCTCAGCCACTCTAATGGGCAAATAGATTCTGCTTTGAAAATAAAAGGATTCAAAGTACACATCAAATTGTGTTCAGATCCGGTTGAGCAATCACAGCTAATTAGGAGAGTCCCTATTGGGGGTACAATAGATTATAATACTTTTTCCATATGCACTGAACATATCAATTTATGCACATACGACTCCTATGGCCTCATAATCCAAACTCTAGACATGCCATGAAATTTGATTCCTGCTGCCTCAATATCTCTGTGTGCATGGAAAGAACAGACTATTATTACAGCTGCGGTGGCAGCAAATTTCCTGAGAAGATATGGAGAAGGATATATGAACACAAAAACATCAGAAGAGCCCTGCTGGGTCAGGCCCAGGGCCCATCCAGTTCAGCTTCCGGAATCTCATAGCGGTTCACCAGATGCTTTGGGGAGCACACCAGACCACAAGATACTTGCATCTCACTACCACTCCCCTGCATCTGGCATTCTATTTACCCTCGCACCCAACAACGAAGACACTAGACTGCATTTGGGTTTAACTTGGGCCACTTTATCAAACACAAGCAACCAATTTTAATGCATGGAACCTACAATATGCCAGAGGAGTGGTTGTGGAGTCTGCAAAGTACGTGTTCCCCCAAATTAAAGAACACTCCTGAAATATTGTGAACTCAAATACGCTGAATTTTCTGAATTTTTATCCAGCATTGAACTGCCAGAGAAAGAGGTGACAAGGTCCAAGAAGCCGGGATGCCATACTCTGAGACCAGATAGCCCTTCCCCTTAACTCAGATGTAGAGGAGTGAGCTAATGACTATTTCCAGCAAAATCCTATGCATGTCTACCCAGAGGTAAGTCCCTTTGTGTTCAGTGGGGCTTATTCCCAGGAAAGTGTGTATAGGATTGCATCCTTAGCAATGGCGTAACTAAGGGGATGCAGGGGGTAGCAGCTGCACCAGGCAACGAGCTTTAGGCAGGCAACAAGCTGAGCTTGATACTACTGACCAAAATTGTGAAAAAATTGGTATGTACGAATAATACCATCATGTTATATATCATTGGAAAGGTAATTTAATGCAGAATGCAATTTAAAAAACCTCATTGAAATATCTGCATTCTAACAAAAGTTATGGCCAATTAACCAGAAAATGAAAACACAACTGCTTTATGGAACAAAAAATGGATTTCTTTAACTCAAAACTGACCTATGAGACTGATTGTTCTGACAGCCAATGAGATGTTACTATGATACAGCATGGAACCAGTAAGGTTTAATATGAGGCGACTCTCATTTCCATGTAACATATAGTTACCCCTGCTAAATGGGTAAAGAGGCATTTTCAAATGGTGTTATATTTAGCAGTGGGAGAATAACTGTCCCTCTTCAGCCCAGTACAGTGCCTCTAACCAATAAGCGACTCATTTATTTACTTAATTAAATTTGATTTTGTCATGGGGAGGCTACAAAATCTTGTTTGATCCCAGGTTGCAGATAGATGCCTTAGCTATGCCACTGGCTGGGGGGAGGCAGAAGAGCAAGTGGGTGGCAAGCTGCTGGGGCGAAGAGGCAGGTTTTCCTCTGATTTGCATTTTTTATAAAAGGCTGGGCATGACATCACTTCCGGGGCATCATTTTGAACTTTAGGCTACACGATCATTAGCTATGCCACTGAACCTTAGTGAATATAATGCACTCAGCAAGTGCCAGTAGTATAGCTACAAGGGGTGGCGGCGGCACTGTAAGTATTGCATGTAACCGGCCCCTCCCATTCACTGCTGGAGCAATTCTGGGCAGTGATGGCAAAGCTGTGATTCTGTGATGGCAAAGCTGTTGCCATTCTGGATCTGATGTGAGGTGGTGGATCTGCTGCCCTGTAGGGGTGCATACACTGGCTGCTTGCCTCTGGCTCTACTGGCGCATTTGTAAATACAGGTGTGCATCACTTAACAACTGTCCACTTAACTACGGACAGCATATAAGGTGGTCAAAGCACAACAAAGAGTCTTAATGAGACAGTCAGGTCTCCCATAGCCTGCAACAAAGTGCCTGTTTACACAACAAACAGGCTCTTAATGCAAAGAAGGGGCAATCTATCTCCAGTAGCCTGTGCAGCCAGCAGGAAGAGTCTGTTTACAGAACAAAGGCACTACACTGGGCTGAATGTTCACTTAATGACCTAATTGCATAACAACAGGGATCGGAGAACTTATCCCCGTTGTTAAGTGACTTTATACCTGTAAACCCAATATTCCAGAAGCGCTCAAGCCCCATAAGCCTCCAAGCGAGGTCTCCCAAAGGAAGCCAAATGTAAGCAGAGCTGCTCTTGAAACTTCTCACCATTCTCAGAAGTGGGAAGCACTTAATAATATTACCAGTTCTGTTCAGAGTTAAAGGGCTGTTGAAATAGCAATAGTTCTGGGATGAGGTCATTCCTAGAAAGAGGGCCATCAAAGGAAAGGAAAAGACAAATACATGGCTTGCTTAAGTATTACGTTCAGGGTTGCAAGATGGCCATGCAAGCACCCAAGTGTTTCATCTCTCCACCTGAGAATTCTCTTTATTTATACTTCTGTCTGCAGCTCCTCCTGCCTGGATTGCTACTAAGGGGTCACATAGACCCCCAAGCCCCAACTTTCACAAGCAGCTATTTTGGGATAAAGGATTCCTGCAGGGATGAAAGGTTACACGGCAGAGTCTTCAATATGGCGACAAGAGTCTGATTTGCACAGGGTGAGGTTTGCAGGCTGGCAGAATTTGTAACCCATGAAGCCAAACAAAGCCACCATCTATTTATTGTGTTCTACCAGGTGCTTGAAAACTACAGCCATAGTTTTGAAGTCACAGGTTTAAAAGTAAACAGGGCATTTTAATTGAAATCTTGTTGGTCTAGCTTGAGGATTGCTTTCTGATTGGTGAGTCATCAGTTGGGTAAGCCCACATCTAAATTGCATCAAGATTCTGGGCCCAAATGTTATCATTTCATGGAAACAATAGTGTGGTTGGGGATAGATGATGCTGGTGTGCAAACAGACTGTGCGTTCAGACCCTCAAGAGGCAGATGATAAATACAATTGGTTCACCACAGACTGAGAGCTGCTGGAGCTTCAATTTATCAGGTAATCCAGGTCCATAAGCTCACACAATTGGATTTAGCAGGGACAGAAGAGGAGAGCTGCTTTTCCTCAGCAGAGGAAAAGAGTTAACCATCAAGGTCAAGTGTAAATAGCGTTTTGCAATTATGTGGAAAAAGGAGTAAACATCGCTTAATGACTATCACTAATTTGTAGTTCAACATGGAATTTAGGACTACCCAGAGGAAAATGCTCTAAACAAAAAATATCATGTTTAGGACTAAGTCAGGGGTGTCCAAACATTTTGGCAGGAGGGCTACATCATCTCTCTGACACTGTGTCAGGGTCTGGGGAAAAAAAAATTAATCTACATTTAAAATTTGAATAAATTTACATAAATAAATATATTAGAGATGGAATATATGAATGAATGAATGAATGAAGATCTTGCAGTAGCTCAAGACTTTTCCTTCGCTGCTGCTGCTGCATCACAGACGTGAAACAGCAAGTAGTGGAGGGAGCCCTCGTCCCACAGCTCACATGAGAGACTGAACAGTCACCCTCATGCTGAGAGCAAATGCGTCGGGCCAGCATGGGCTCCAGCAAATCTCCGGAGGGCCAGAGGCTCATTGGAGACTGGGGGCTCCTGCTGGCCAGATTGGGAGTCGCCGAGGGCCACGTGGCGCCAGGCTGGGGTCTGGGCACCCCTGGTCTAAGCCAAAAGGATTCAGTCTCTTTCATGAATATTTTTGGCAGTATCAAAAAATCCTCCTTTGTGCATTTTGTGGTGACTGCTTGAAAAATGTTTGCCTGTTCAGAAGCACTGCTCTCCATTCTAAACTGACTTTATTTGCCCTCAGTAACGTATTTATGTAGCCAAATCTGACTGCCGACATATTATTGAGATGATGCTCTGTTCACTTTGTGGTCCTCAGTCGGCTGGGATTGTTCATATGGTTGATTCAGGAACTACTGTGGCCATTCTTCATTCACTTTGCTGTCATTGCCATTACTATACAGTAAAATCAAATTGGCTACATAGCATTGGCCTGTTCACTATAGTATCCCTTAATAGGCTGGAATCACCCAAACCAGGAAGAAGCAGTAGTAAAACGGGGGGAGGGGATGGAAGGGAGGTGCTGAAGCAGCAGCAAGCAGGGGGAAAATGACAGCTAATAAGATATTTTAAAAGCTACAAATTTTTGCAATTAAGTGTTTTTGGAGGAAGAAGTATTTATCTATATTTTAAGAACCATAGAATGATATCTCTTATCTCTGTAAACAGCCCAATCCTAACTAACTTTCCAATGCTGATGCAGGAACAAATATAGGAACAAATGTTCCCTTACCTTGAAAAGAGCTACATGACTCCCCTCCCCCAGAATGCAGCATGGGCGCTGCAGATATGGCTGCATTGTTGCTGGAAAGTTGATTAGGATAGGGCTGAGAAAGTAATACATTCTACCTAAAAGTTTTAAGTGGGAAAATATTCAATACAAGTCTAATTATGTGATAGAGAAAATACCCAGTTTCTGCCCAAGACTACAATCCTCTATGTTGCTAGGGTACTTAAGTAGACCCATTGAAGCCTTGGGGCTTATGCAATCTGTGCTCAAGACTGCAGGTTATATTTAATTGTACAACTTGGGAAAGTGAAAATCCAATGTGAATGAAGCCCAGTCATTTCAGTTTCTAGAAAGTTTTATTTAAAACTTATAACTGGCTTTCCTAATATAACAGAAGCTTCTGAGCTCACGCAGAACCCCCCAGAGGGCAGCTTGTACTGCTCAATAGATTAGAAGAACAGAAACATTTTCACGACTCAGTGAACGTTCATGCTGGGATCTTTTGGCCTCTGAGATCTCGCTTCAATATGAATCTAATGAACTAGGGCAGGCATGTCCAACTTCGAACAGGTCATGGTCTACTTTTTCCGGCCAAAAGTGCCGGTGATCTACCACCATGAAAATTAAGTTTCAAATTAAATTTTAACCCAATAAAGTTGGAGGATTCCTCTGCCCCCATTTTTAATGAACCTTCTGTCATTTACTTGGATGTGATCAGCTGTTAAGCAAATTAAGCAAAAACAAAACAGAGAGATGAAGATCCAGTAAGAACTGCAAGGGGAAATGGAAAGTACATTTTTTCTTAAAGTTTTATTGAATAATAACTTTCTTTAACTGTTTTAATAACTTTCTTTAACTTTTATTGAGTAATTTGTGTTAAATTTGTCGGGTATTGATCCAGGTATTGATCCAGGCTGATCTTGCACAATCTTTAATATTTCACTCTTGCTCATTAGTGAGATGTCTGAGCCTGCATTTCATCCACCAGCTTTTTGAAGTTGGGTGAATATTGCGTGAGGACCAGTCTCAGGGAATCCTGGAGATGTTCATCTGTCATGTTGGAACGTTGTGTACTCTTTGTCATTTTCAGATGGGAAAATGCAGATTCACACAAATAAGTTGAACCGAAACAGGAGTGTACAGCTTCACTGCATCTTCTCAAGTTGGGAAATTTGTCTCTAGGCACTAGCTTCCAAAACGATTCTTGCTCAGCACGGGTCTTCAGAAAAATGTCATTTTTAAGGGTTAATATTTCGTTTTCAAGAGATGGCTTGTTCAATGAGTAATTTTTACTGATAGCAGCTGCAGTTTCTTTAATGTCCACATCTACTTTGAATGGGTATGACAAGTACTCCACAACTGTTCCAATTTTTTGGAAGTCACAGAATCTATTTTCAAATTCCTGGATAACAGAACAGATTTCTGTCATATACTTCTCGTTCTGAAAAACAAAATTTGGATATTGTCCCAGAGGGTCCTGCGTATTAGGAAAATGATCAAAAGTATTGTTTGCAAGGTCAGTCATCATTAGCTCAAATTTGCTCTTGTAGGATGAAACTGTACTCATCATCTTGCCAATGCATTTGTTTTTACCTTGTAGTTCAAGGTTCATATCACTTAGTTCGCCTGTAAAGTCAGCGAGAAATGCCAGATCACATAACCACTCCTCATCTTCCAACTCTGCTTTGTCATCTCCCCTCTCCTTCAAAAAACTTCTTATTTCATTCAACAAATCATGAAATCTTTGCAGAAATTTGTGCCTACTTAGCCACCTTACCTCTGTGTGCAAAATGATTTCCGCTGCCCCTTCATCAAGAGTGAGATTGAAAAGCCGTCTTTGAAGTGATCTTCCACGAACTGAATTTACAATTTTGAAAGTGATGTCCATGACAGTCTTTGTATTGAGTCTCTTGCTTGCCAAAACTTGCTGGTGAATGATGCAGTGGTAAGAAAGGCAATCTGGGAAGTCGTCATGCTGTCTACAGAGGGCTATGAAACCATTAACCTCACCTGTAATTGCTCTTGTTCCATCAGTAGTGATGGAAACAAGTCTATGCAATGGAAGATTACACTGTGTCACAAAAGAATGGAAAGAACTGAATATTTCCTGACCAGTAGTTCTCCCTTTTAAAGAAATCATTCCAAGTAGTTCTGAAGTCTTCAAAAACCATCCTGATAAAGACTAGTAACTGGACTATGTCTCTTATGTCTGTAGATTCATCCAGTTGGAGTGAGAAAGCAACACAATTTGAAACATCCTCCAACAGTTGTTCAGTTGTGCCTCCACACATCTTTTATATTCACTGCACAACGGTGTTTCTTGACAATTGTACATCTTGAATAGCAGCTATGATTTCTTTCTTATTTTTAAATCCTTCAAAAAGATTGTCAGCTGCTTCAAGAAAACAATCTTTTACAAATTCCCCTTCAGTGAAAGATTCGCATTTCTTTGCGATCAGGTTGCTGACCTTGAAGGATGGCATGGTTGCATTGACCGAATGGGACCTTGGCTTCGCCATCAACTGCTGCTGAGTAGCCAATTTCGATTTAAGTTCTTTGAGCTACGAATTTCACTTTTGGGTGGAAAATCAGCATCAAGCTTATTGCTATGCAGAGCCTTATAATGACATTCCAGATTACCCTTTTTGGGCAAGGATACCAGGGCGTTACAAATTAGACAACAACACTTGTCTTTCACCATGATGAAGAAGTAGTCCATTTCCCATTCATCATGGAAGTGATAGGTTTTGCTCTTCTTTGGAACACTCATCTTCGTTATACTGGGGTGGCTGGATGTAAGAAGGCCAAATCTGCTAAGTCAGTATAAACACTGGCTGAATCCGGTCCAAAACTGTCACTGTCCCAAAGTATTAAAGATCAACAGAAACTGAAGACCTCTGGATGATGTGCAATACAAGAACTAGAGATGCCAAAACCACACATGCAGTTCTAAAAGTAAAAATAAGAATTCATCATACTGGCACCAATAATCAAATATCACCAAACAATCATCAAAAAAACTCAAACACCTGTCCAGCAAACCAAATAAAATCAAATACCACCAAACAAGTTCAAATACCACCACATGCGATTTAATAAATTCTGCACACAGTGTAGAATCAACACAAAGGCAAGGCAAAATAAAATTGCAGTGTAGAATCAACGCAAAGGTTAGGCAAAATAAAATGGTTTGAACCAATTCGAAGGCAAGGCATAGGCAAGTTAGAACAAAATTGGAAAAGCCTGCCAAAATCACCAAATTCTTGACATTTTGTTGTGTCTGCCCGAAAACGTTTAATGAAAGCGAACTATAAAGCGACCAACGACCAGCACACGACACAACTAATACAGTAAGTGTATTCAGTTAAAGTCGGGTGAATGGATATCGCCCAGTATATAACTCATTTCTAAGGGGTGTTGGGGCGGGGGCAGGAATGGGTGATTCTGAGAGGCAGGAGACCAGGTATGACGCCGGGCCTGTGGCGTCTCATCGCGGGTGGCAGCCCCCTGGGGTACCCACAAACTATTGGCACGAAAACAAGCGCCCCCAATACACCCGCAGGCAAGATTCCCGCAGGCAGGGAAAAAAGACAGGCAAAGGATCAGCGGCAAGGCCTTGGCAGACGACCTGCCGGCATGAGCTCTCTCCTAGCGACAGGGCGAGCTGCTAGAGAGATGGAGCCAAGTGGGGCTGGCAATCTACCTCTGACCCCTCCGCAATCTACCTGTTGAACATGCCTGAACTAGGGCATGGTCACATCCACTCCATTTCCAGCAAGATGCTTCCTAAAGTTGTGTTAACAATGAAAATCTAAAGTTGCATAATCCCCACCACTCCCCAAGTAGCATTTATGCATCAGATTTCCTATTGGCAGTATTACGTGATAGATTCTGTTTTTATTTCTCTTTATTTTCCTTTTAAAACAGTGCATTATGCAATATAGTTTTTAAATTATGAGAGGCTAATATGTTAAAGGCAGTATAATATTTTAAAATTAAATAAAATTCAATAGTGTAAGGGCCCAATCCTTTCCAGTGCCGGTGCTGCTGTGCCAATGGGGTATGCACTGCTTTCTGTGCTGGGGAGGCAAACACAGAGGCCTCAGGGTATGGCAGAGGTTTTCAAACTGGGGCATCAACGACGCCCCAGCCTCAAGGCCCTGACCTCTTTGCCCTTAAGGGGTGGGGGCAGCCAGGAGGAGGCAGCGGTGCAATCCCCAGGATCGCACAGCTCAGGGGGCTGCAGGGGCTTGGTTGCACTTACCACAGCCTCCTGCAGCCTCCCAGGGGTACGGGAAGCCCTGCGCGGCTGTCTGCAGGGCTCCCCAAGGCTTCCAAAGTGAAAGTGGGGCGATTGCGCCCCGCCTCCGTTAAACGTGAAGCGTAGCGTGATCACTCCACTTTCACTTTTGACAGGGCTGCAGGGACGGGGATACACTCACCAGTCCCTGCAGCAGCATCCTGGGGGTGTGGGGAACCCTACGCAAGCCTCTGCAGGGCTCTCTAGGTCAGCAGCAGTGAAAGTGGAGCAATTGCGCTCCACTTCCGGTTTTGCGGAGACAGAGCGCGATCACTCACTTTCACTGCTGCTGACCTGGGGAGCCCTGCAGAGGCTTGCGCAGGGCTCCCCGCACCCCCAGGATGCTGCTGCAGGGACTGGTGAGTGCACCCCAGTCCCTGCAGCCCCCCTGAGCGGCGCGATCCTGGGGATCCTGTTGCTGCCTTTCCCCCACCGCCTCCCCTCCACCCCCACAAGGACTTACTGCGGGTTTCAAACTCCAGGAGAGTTTGAAAACCGCAAGGATATGGGAACATATTTGTTTCCTTACCTGAGGGCTGCATTGCAACTGCACCAGTGCTGGAAAGTTGGGCACTAACAGCCCAATCCTATCCATGTCTACTCAGAAGTAAGCCCCAGTTGAGTCAATGGGACTTACTCCCAGGAAAGTGTGGATAGGATTGGACTGTAAGGCATTTGCTTTTAAAAAAATTTGAAAAATGCTTGGTGACACATTATTGTGGTCTTGTTATTTATGCCACACAGATGAGCTCAGGTTAACAAGCCTACATATGCTTGTGATTTCAGGTAGGCAGGTGCTTAGTACCACATGACAAGATCTAGCCAACGATCTTGTTACAGTTACAACTGCAACTTAGTATTTATTAAGATGTCTAGGTACCACACAGGATATGTTGAACTCTAATAGAGCATCTTTTCTTATACAGCTGTCAATAGCTGTGGGAGGATGCTAATCAAGCTATGCTAATTTGCATATCTAAGATGTAACAGAACTTCCATCCACCCAGTAACTATAGAGTGGAACACCTAGGGCCCAATCCTTCGAGCTGAGCACTGGTGCTGAGGTCCAGTGCCAGCGCTGGGTGTTGTAAACATGCCGTAAAGCACGTTTACAACACACTCCGAGTAGGGACCACTGGCGCTGGGCCCGGCATCGGGCCTAGCGCTGGATGCACACTGTCCAGAGCAAATTAAGAGCTCCAGGTGGCAGTACTGACTTTCAGGGTAGGGGGGAGGCATTCTAAGACAGGGTGGGGTGGGGGAGGAACCAGCCCAGGAGGAGGATGGAGCCCTACTCTGGCAAAATAGCAAAATTTTTGCTCCAGCAAAATAGCTGGCACATATGTGAAAAGCCCCATTGAGGGGTCAGGGCTTTCCTCAAAGGGGGCAAAAGTCCCCTTCCCCTGAGTAGACCTCCAGAGGCTTCCTGGCACCTGAGGGATACAGTGGTCACCATTTTGGCGCTGCTGTTCATCTGGGTGCCAGGAAGCACAGGATTGGGCTGTTAGCCAAAATCCAGACTGCAATCCAGAAAGATACGAACACACCATCCGTTCACACAGCTCAATTTTTCAATGATCTCCTTCTCAGAGGTTTCCCCAAAGCACTCATTAAACTCTCCCAATATTGGTTTACAGGTTGAGCCTCATTATTCACATGGGTTCCAAGCACTCACATGGATGGCAAAAAACGCACTATAGCAAATCAATTTAAAAAACAAAGTTTCTTTGCTCTAGTGATTTAAAAAGAGCCTTGCTGACCTTTGTAATGCACACAGAGACAATCAGTCTCTCTCCAGGAACTTAAGCTTCACTAGCAGGCAGCAATCCTTCCCTTCACCAGGAGCCCCAGCAAAGGGGAGAGAATGGAGAAGGTGATAATCACTGCCATTTAGCCTTCTTTCACATGCTCAGGGGGAAGGGAAGAGTGAAGCCTGCAGAGAATGATTGATGGATTGTCAGCCGGCTGCCCTCTCTGGCATTATTAAACAACTGTTTTCCTTTAATTTAAAGGGCACTTCACATAATCTTTGAGATAGAAAAATCTGTAGATGATTAGGTTATACCTGTAATCACTTGTATGACTGTCTCTCTGCAATAGTCAAAAGCAGTTTTTTAAACTGTGATTTTAAAGGGGTGCATTTTTTCCCCTTCTCCAGGGATCAGCACATTCCTTCTCATTTGCAGGGGCCAGTCGTGTTAAGTCAAATCTGTGTATAAAAAATCCATGTATAAAAAGGTTGGACCTGTAGTTATTTAAGAGGAAATTGTCCAGAGAAGCTACCAGATGCAAAAGCAAAATTAGAAGAGATCAGAATTCTGAAAGAGGAATATGAACCCTAAATCCAATTGATTGCAAAATCCAGAATGCAGCACAATTGGCAAAGATTCAGACACAACAAAGGAAAAGTTATTCTCTTTCATTTTAAAAAGTTTTCTGCTTCCTGTCCACCATTTGCCTTCCTGATTAACTAAGAAACTGTGGAATATCACAAAAACATTTTGTAACCATCAGCCCTGCATGTTGCTTCTACCTTTTGATGTGGTATTGATTTAACTGTTTGTGACACTGTGTATGTGAACGTTTACGTGCTTCAGTGTCCTTCCTCCTATATTACCACTGCACAAGTAATTGCGCATCCCAATGCAGTAAATTGCCAGGTTTAAACAACGCTCAAGACTAATGCTCAATCTAATCATTAGCTTTTCAAATCGTTTTCCCCCCATTGACACATTGTGATAATAATTAGGCCGCCTACAATTTGAAAGCACGGAAGCATGCTGTTTCTTTTCCTGGTTTTGATTGTTAAGTCCATTGAGCGACACTCATTTGATCAAACTCTATGTTCATTTACCCTGTAGGAATCCGGATAATGGCTCGTCCAGCCGATGGAGTCACATCTCCAGTCAACATCTTGAAAGTGGTGCTTTTCCCTGCTCCATTCACTCCCAGAAGGCCAAAGCACTAATAGGGAACAAACAAAAAATTCACTATTATGCTGCATGCTGAATTGTAGTTTGCTTGGCAGTGTTAGCTTTCAGCATGAATTCTTCTGCATCTCAATGTCATCTTATGGTGTCCCATGTGCTTGTGTGCACTTGCGTGTGTTGGTGTGCAGGACAGATAGGAAGGTTGCCATAGGGGAGCAAGGAGAACCAGAGCTCTGGGACTTTTGCTGATGACATTACCGTTCCTGCTGAAGGAGGAGTGCACAGGTGCTATTTCTAAAACTTTGCAAAGGACCTTAGTCAAGAAGAAGCATCAGACTCATCAGGGGGCAAACTGAGAAATTTACTTAGGGGCATATGGTAATGTCTACTCTACATCATTATCTTTCCCAAGGGCTGCTTAAGAGATAGTATATAGCTCATGTCACATTAACAGTGCAATCCTATGCATTGAGTTCAGTGGAATTTGCTTGAAGGTAACTGATCTTGCTACCAATCAGGGTCTGGCCTGGTTCCACTACAGACCCAAAAGGTAAACTTCATCTTCATCAGAACAAAATGAAATAATGCTTCCAACTGTTCACTTTCTAAAACCACATACAGGTCCAACCTTGTTATACACAGATTTTTTACATACGGATTTGACTCAACACGAATGGCCACAGCAAATGGGAAGGAATGTGCTGGGAAGGAATGTGCTGATTCCCGGAGAAGGGGAAAAATGCATCCCTTTAAAATCACAGTTTTTAAAAACTGCTTTTCTTACTGTTGTAGAGAGACAGTCATGCAAGTGATGACGGGTATAACCTAATTATCCACAGATTTTTCATTCATGGAAAAATCCACATTTTTTTTTGTATCACCAGGATGAGAAGGGCTGAGAAGGGCCCTTTAAATTAAAGGAAAAAGTCATTTAACAATAGCCTCATTACAGGTGCAGCCTATTTATCCACGAATTTTTTATCTGCGGATTTGTCTCAATGCGAATGGGGTGGGGGTACTGAAAGTCACATACACCTTTGCCTCCTTTGCCCTTCACTGGTGTCTCGCTCTGTTTCCAGGCAGCCCAAAACACTGCAAAAAGGCTCTGCCTCACCCAGACAAGGAAATAGCCCTGGAGCCATGGAAGAGGTTCCCCTTGCAAAGGAACAGTAACATTCCTGGAGCCCCTGAGCCAGCTGAGGCTGAAGAGGGGAAGGGGGGACCAAAAACCTCTGTAGCCAGAACACATACAGCAAGGTGGAGCTCTCACTCACTCACTCACACACACATGGGCAGGTGCAGTAGCAACAGAGGGGATTGCTATAAAAAACCCAGGGAGTGTTTGCCCAATTCCACCCCCCCCCCCCATGGTGCAGGCAATCACCTACACAGGCAAGCCTTCACACCAAGCAAAGCATGAGATTTAGCCTACAATTCTCTCCACACTTTCCTGGGAGTAAGCCCCATTGACTGGAATGGGGCTTACTTCTGAGTAGAAATGCTTAGGGCTGGACTCTTAAAAGCTCAACATCCTACCTGTGAAAGAAGCAGAACAGCTGGCAACAAGGAGGGCTGAATACAGAGGGGGATGCAGGAGGGGAGGAGAGGGGATTGCTTTAAAAAAACCAGGGAGTGTTTGCCGAATTCCCCCCCCCCCATGATGCAGGCTCTCCTGCTCCAGCAAGCCTTCCCAAGCAAGCCTTGGGAAGCCTTGGAGAGACAGGTGAGGGTGAGCAGAGAGCCAGACTACAAGTCCCAGAATGCTCTGGGGCAGAGGAACTTCCATGATGGCGGTGGCCAGGGAGGGCTGCAGGAGTGGCAGCAGCGAAGAGGAGGAGGAGAACCTGTAGTGCTGTCGGGAGGCTGCCTGGGACACAGAGGATGAGGCTTCCCAAGCAAGCTCAGTATCCCACCTGTGAAAGGGGAAGGAGGGGGAGGTGGAGGGGATTGATAACAGCTGTCTTAGTTTCCTTCCATCCAGAAGTGTCAGGCTGCAGCCTATTTGCCCTATGGACTCTAACTCTATTGACTCAGCACAACGCGTTTTTTGTTAATCACTCTGAGTCACAGAATGGAACTAACGCGGATAAATAGGCTCTACCTGTAATTCGAGAGGGCAGCCAGCTGATAATCCATCAATCATTCTCTCTCCAGGAAGCTTCAGCCTCTATGGAGTGACCCCTCCCTTCCTCCTGAGCACTTTGCATTGGTGAAGGGAGGGGTCATGGAGCCTTTCTAAGCGCCTGGAGGGAGACTGATTGATGGATTGTCTTCTTATTGACCCTGTTTTACATCACAAAAGTAAGCAAGGCTGTTTTTAAATAGCCTAGCAAAGGGGCATTGTTTTTTAAATGGATTTGCTTTAATGCGATTTTTGTCATCCACAAGAGTGCTGGGAACAGAACCCTCACAAATGATGAGATTCAACCTGTACTATATTATTATGTATTCAAAGTTCCTCTGACTCTCTAAATGCACATTGGAAAGGAAGGCTCCTTGGTTTCTTGTCAGCAGTAGAATGTGTTTCTAATTATTGCCACAGCACACTGAATTTTTTTTTTTCAGTTTCAAGTACCTCATTCTCTTCCTTCTCCACTGACTTTCCCTGGCTCTGCCCAGGAGCCCAGTATTTTTGAAATAAAGCGTTGGAAGTTCAGAAAAGGCACATTTAGTGATTGGGGCTGC
Organism: Tiliqua scincoides; assembly: GCF_035046505.1. Taxonomy (NCBI): domain Eukaryota; kingdom Metazoa; phylum Chordata; class Lepidosauria; order Squamata; family Scincidae; genus Tiliqua; species Tiliqua scincoides. The sequence goes on along the minus strand of NC_089825.1, from coordinate 66,430,045 downwards.
TCTGATTTAAACATCTGGATGAAATGAGGAAATATGTTTTGATGAATCTGCCCTCAAATACTAAAAATAGTGTAAATAAATAAATAAGTTTCTGATATTAAATCACAAGCCTCTAGCTTCAGTCAGGCTGAATAGGTTTATATAGTGGCATGCATACATACAATTTTATTTTTTAAGGTAGGAGGCATAAAATGGAAACAGGGACAGATAACATTACCTCTCCCCTCTGTATCCCCAAACTTATGCCTTTCACAGCAGTACTTCTCTTGCTGAAACCCCAATAACTCTTGGTAAGGTTGTACAGAAGGAGGATGTCATTATGGGTTTTTCCTTCAGAAAGCCTCTTTCGCTCCAGCTCAACATCTGTGTCTTCTGAATGCATGATAGAGGTGTTGGTGTGATAGCAAGAGCCCCTAAGAGCACAAAGAAATTCACAGTGAAAGCACAAGTGGGTGATGGCATGCAGTGACATTCTGACTACATTTTCTTCCATAACATGGTAGCTGGATAGAGCCATGAAAATAACAAGTGGGATACTGATAAACAAAGTATTCCAATTTCACGGAGCACAACTGCCTGAAAAGTTCCACTGCATAGGCTTAAATGGCTGTTCCGCCCTCCCCCCACCCCATCTTGCCTCCCCCACCAACTTAATTTCGTTGGCAGGTCTTAATGGAGGCAGCACAGCTTCCGGCTGGCGCTCCAGCAGCATGTGCCTCCGCATGGTGTCAGAGCATCTTTTGCGACTGGTGTAAGGCAGTTAATGCTGGCAAACTATTGTTCTGCTAGAGCCCAATAGGATTGGACTGTTGGTGTCCCGCGTCAGGTAACAGTTGTTAAAAATCTAACACACTTTGGAAGAGGGCAAATAAAAAGCTGCCATTAGGTTGAATATTAACCAAACATTAACAACCACACTACCACTCCAAGTAGCTTTCCATCTTTTTTTCCTAAGCTTCAATAGTTGGAGAAAGACATAGAATAATAAAGTCCAATGCCTTCACATATCAGAACAAAATCTAATTATGACCTACCAAAGTAACCTATCTGGAAAAGGAAACACTCTCTTAATAGGGAGAAAACCCTAATGTTCGTTATAGCAGAGTACAAAAGATAAGCCACCACAAACCTTGGTTTTTGGAGCAGGTCCCAATGCAGTAGGACACGCAGGAGGAGGAGAAATGTGCCCTGGAGGGCCATTTCTATGAAAAGCCAGCCCAAGAAATTCATCTCAAAAGGAGACACATAAGAATTGATTCCAAAGTTACTGGTCAGGTCAAACTTAATTTGATTATAGGAGAGCTCGATTAAACCTTGACCTAAGCAAAACTGCGGGAAAACAATGAAGGCCCATTTGAGGATGCTGTAGATATTCTGAAAGCTCTGCAGAGGGTGGAAAAAGACAGAGGGCAGTAATATAAGTACACAGGAGAAGTGGTGCCAAACTAGACTTTATGTGGGCTGTGTGGCTGCAACCAAGAGCAGTAGCTTCACATCTAGTAACACACATGAGCCATATCATCCGTCCTGCAAAGACCAATAAACGAAGTGAAGTGGGGAAGTTCCAAGTAACATATCACAACAGTTCTTCTTTTATGAGACATTACTGAAGAGATGTAGGACTGCTCCTCTCATGGCCCAATCCTACACACCAGATAAGGTTGTTGCAAATGTTCCATAAAGCATGTTTGTGGTGCTGCGTGCGTAAGTTGCTCTGATGGGAAGGCCTATACGTAAGTTCTGTGCTGAGCAGCGCAGGGAGCGGGGCAGGGTGTAATGGGGCGGGGTGGAACGTGGCAGGGTAAAACAGGGGGTGCATCAGGACCAGGAGGGGGGCAGAGGAGAGCTCCACAATATCCTAACCCCTTCTTAGGCCTGGAAGCTGTACATGGGTCTTTTCAGACTTGCGCCAATAATTTCACTGGTGCAGATCCAAGTAGCCGCATTGGGCAGGCTGGGGCTTGGCACAGTGTTAGGGAACAAATGTTTCTTTACTCCAAGGAGACCTCCAGCCTGCTCAATTTATTTATTTTTTCATTTATTTATTGTAATCCGGCTTTCTCCCCAAAGGGCACCCAAGGCGGCTAACAGCACTTAAAAACCAAAAAATACATTAAAATACAAATCCTCTCTCTTTTTTCTTTCTTAACACTTTTAAATATCTGGGATTGTTTTATTTATTTCCCCTAACAAAGCTCTTGGGCAATTTTAGTAAACACAAAACTCACTTTAATTGAATCCCATCTCAATACCAGTGCTGAATACAGTGAGGGTTGTGCGGCCACACTGGTTGAGTTGGTCTGCCCATGACAGATAGGTGGGCCTTGAGCATTATTTGAGCTGACCTCCTACCAGAGAATGATGGAAGAATTTTACAGCAATCTAGAAAGGCAAAGAAATTAACATAATCCTCCCTGGGAGGTTTTTATTCCAAACAACCTTCTTGCGCATGACTTGGAAAATCACATCTGTGCCAAGAATAACCTCCATTGATTGATGAGAGCTCAATATCTAGCTACGTTTTGCAAAGAAAATCTCATATTATTACAACTCACAAATCGCATTACGCACCTTAACTAACAAGCTTGTCGTGTATGTCTTCCAACAAGTTCTGCAACACATTTTATATTCAGTGGACTGGAACAACTTCTATTATGTGCCAATAAAGAATTAATTGGCTAGAAAATGTCAAGGTTTCAATTAAAGTCAGTTTTGTGTTTACTAAAATTGCCCAAGAGCTTTGTTAGGGGAAATAAATAAAATAAAGAGAATATCCCAGATATTTAAAAGTGTTAGGAACAAGAAAAAAGAGAGAGGATTAACTTGTGTTTTAAAAGAAATAATTAATGCATGTGAAATTTTACAGAAGCATACCTAAATGGCACAAAGGCAAGATAATTCATACTGACCTTTCCTTTAGAAATCACAGCCAACAAACGAGGCAGGAGGGTCACCAGCATAGTGCAAAGACCAGACACAAAATTTAAGGATATGTAGGAAATGAAAGCAACATCTGGACTAGAGAAGTAACGTGACAAAAGGTACATCCACGGAAGTGTAGCATAACTGAAAAAAGCCGAGAAAAGAATACATGCGTTCATTGATCTGTTATTACTGGAATTACATTTCTGTCTAATCATAGGAGCTAGGGGCATATACAAGGTTCTTCCCCCCTTTTATCTTCACAACAACCCTGCTGAGGTAGGTTAGACTGAGAAATAGTGACTGGCCCAATATCACCCTGTGAATTTTGTGAAAGAGTGGGAATTTGAACTTGGATTTCCCTGCTCCTCATCTGAACCTCTAACCACTAAGGGCGCAATCCTAACCAACTTTCCAGCACTGGCATAGCAATGCCAATGGGACATGTGCTGCATCCTGCAGTTGGGGGGCAGTCACGGAGTCCTCCTCAAAGTAAGGCAATGTTTTGGGGGGGAGAGCTACAGTCTGGGCAACAAGATGCAGCTTTCAGGAGCTCCGTCGGTCCTTCAGAGCTGCATTGCCCTGAATGTGCTAGAACGTGGGTTAGGATTGTGCCCTAAATCTGGAGGGAGGAGGAGCCAACAATAGATGAACAGACATGTCTCCAGGGGCTCCTGAGAGACAGTCTGTTTTCCCCCAAAAAACCGGAAGTCTGAAGAAGATCTGAAGATCTTTATCAGGAGAGATAAGATCTTTCCATGGTGCAGGTACCAGAGATTTTGAAAGCCCAACCCGGGGGGGGGGGGTTTCTTCTCAAAAACCTAATCATCAGGGACAGTATTGGGGGAGGTGTAGTGTCTGCAATCAAGCTGCTGGCTCCATACTAAGATACCATATGGAAGAAAAAGCATGAAGCGTAAAGTTTAAGTTGGAAATTTAAGATAAGTATGTGTTAATATTGTCCCCGGCTTTGATTGACTGATTTGGCTAAAAGCCCTGGATACACTGAAGGTGTTAATGAGAAACTTTTTAAGGATGTTGAAAGTGCTCTTTTTCTTTGTAGTGGAATAAATCGGTCGTGGATTATAATTATAAATATAATTTGTTGTGTGGACTAAAATCCAGAATTACTTGTGGACATAATTTTTATTAGACCTGAAAGAGTTTTGTCTCCTTGAGACTGTTTCTTTCATTTTGTTTTTCTCCATTAATTATATTAATTACTCCATTAATTAATTTCTTACAGATACTTACTGTTATCTGTAAGAAAAATTCAAAAAATGCCTGACTGAAAAAACATGTGGTGGAAGTAAGGAGAATAATAGGATGTGGACATCATGTGGATCAGAGAGAAATTGCAAGATGGAGCCTGTTCCAGATATTTGGACTCAAATGAACCTCAAAAATTTGGAAAAATTGCTCACAATGAGAAGACAGCAGTTGAGTTGGTCCTTGCAGATTCAAGCCAGTTTAAAGACTCTCTCTCAACAGATAAATGTGTGCAAGGAGCAATTGGAAGATGTGAAGAAAACAGAAGATAAACAGAAGGAGAAAGCAGAAAAGATGATGGTGAGGGATGAAATCATCATCAGAAGAGTGGATACAGAAATTAGAAGAGTGGAAAATCAACAGGATCTAGAGGGGATGCTGATGGAGATTGAAATAGAGAAGATGGACATGGTGTGCACAAAATACAGAATTTGTTGGAACAACAAGAAGAAAACATATCCCAGTTATTTGGAAGAATGAACAAACCTTATACAAGAAAGTGTGGGCTTATTGGATTCTGTTATGGAGATAAATTATTAAAGATATTACAGGAGAAAATATGGAAAGAAAGAAAAAGAAACCTGAGGGTTAAAGAAAATTGGAGGATTTTATTTAGTTAATAACTGGTTTAAATTTACTTAAAAAATAAATATATATGAAATTGATATATATGAATTAGAATGAATTAGAAAAAATAGCTGGAAATGTTAGCGTGTGGATGAATTGTTTTATAGGTGGTTATTATGTTAAAAATGTAATCAGATTGGAGAATTAGATTGGAGAATGGTAAAGAACATATTACAAGAGATGGTTGGTTTTATTATAATTTGGAAATTAGATTATTATTATTATTTGATATTAATGAGTAATTGAACTAGTTGAGATGATAAAAAGTGAATATTTAGAAAAGATATAGGGAATTAGGAAAAATCTATTATATTTGATATAAGAAATATATAAATGAGTAGAAGAGTTAGAAGTAGATGGAAGAATTGTTTTATATGTTGCTATACTTTGGTAATTAGATTATTTTGTTTTAATATTAACGAGTAATTGAAGTAAGTTTATGTTTGATAGAAAGTGAAAATTTAGAAAATATAGTACAGGGCATTAGGGAAAATTTAGTATATTTTATATAAATAAATGGATAAACTAATAAGAGGCAGAAGTAGATAAGTAGTAGATTAGGAGATATAGTATGATTAATGAGTAATGGCATATGGTATTTAGCACTCCTAAATGTATGTTATATGTTTGTATGTTTGTGTGTGTTAATTAAAAATAATTTTTTTAAAAAAAAGGATTGTGCCCTAAATCTCATTGGTTTAAGTCCAAATGACATGTGTGCGTCTTCATACACCATGGCCTGATGTGGGGTCATTTTTTGTCACAAACAAAAAGAAGTGGATCCCTTGCTAATTGGGTAAGAGGCACTTTTTCAAGTGCGTGCTCCTCTTTTATTTAGCAGGGGGAGCGAAACTGGCCCTCCTCACCCCAGCAGTGTCTGCTCTAGTGGCTGTCTGCTGGTATTCTTTTGCATCTTTTAGATTGTGAGCCCTTTTGGGACAGGGAGCCATTAGATATTTGATTTTTCTCTGTAAACCGCTTTGTGAACTTTTGTTGAAAAGCGGTATAGAAATACTATTAATCATCATCATCCCATGAAAGTGACAGAAGCACAGTGGAGCCAAGCACTAAAACCCACCTACTCCCCTAGCTACTTTTGCACCCCTCTCTTGTTGTTTACCAATATGACTGGCCCCTCCCATTGGGCCATGTTGCACTGTTAGGCACATGTCTAGTTTGATCCTTTCAAGAACTTTATTGAGAATCCTTAATGTTATTACAGAAAAAGGAGAGGATATTGCTTGCAACTATAACCCTAATTGATTCTGCCATCTTCACTTTCCTATGCATCTTGCTTCCTTCCCATATATGTACCTATCTCTCCCTATACTGTGTGAGGATCAACTTGTTATCTTATTCATTTTCTAGCCCCAGGTACTTCTACATTCAAGCTACAAGTAGCTTGCAACTTTGATTTTTGGAATAACGATCCTATTTTCAGCAATTCAGCTCCAATGAGCTATAGTAAAATAAATTTGACGAGGAGTGTCCACCACCCGGCTTTTTCCCACGGAAGGGGCGGAAACCTTGCCGTGGTCCACTGATCCGTGAACATTTTGCCACGGGATGCCCAGCCCCACACATGGGGCAGCCATGGGAAAACGAACATCCCGGCCTGTTGCATTTGCCCGTGGCATTAAATTGAAAGCAAGCGCGAGGGGTTTGACCCCCCTTCGCACCCTCAGGTGCCGCAGGCTGCTCGGGTCTGGAACGAGCAATCAAATGCCCGCTATCTGCCCTATCCCCCAACGTTGCCCTAGTCGGCAGGACTAACTGCACCCAGAGTTCCCACTGGGGTATAGTCCAGTCCAAAGATGGGTCCTGCGCGGCTCTGATGCGAAATTGACGGTCATAAGCCATCCAAGCCGCACCAGCATGATCACACAAAGCGTGATGAATAATGTCCAGGTATTTGAATAGTTTCCCCGCCTTTTTGGGGTGTAACTGGACAGTGACCCCAGCATAGACAATGAACCCATTCAGCCAATTGGTCCAATTCGTATCTATCTTCCTCTGCCTGACGGTTTCCTCGTCACGCACAGGGTCTCCCACTTTAGGGGTAGGCTCAGGCTCAATGTGAAGGAGACTGAACATGTCCACAAAGTCACCCCGCCATATCTTCTCCTTGGCCGTCATGGCGAGGTGAGAGCCCAGAGGGATGGCGATGATGCCATACGAAACCGTAGGCTTCTCCCTCTCCACCACCAATCCAAATGACTCATCCCCCCAGTCCACATCCTGCTGGTCCAACTCTGTTGGCCGTGGCAGGATAATGACCACACTGGGGGGGGGTGCCCTGCTGGCCCTGGGACCAAATTTGGGACAGGGATATGTCCAACCCAGGGCCCAGGGGTACTGTGGGTAATTGGGCCCCTGCCAAAAGGAAGGAGGCCCCCAAGGAGACCAGGGCTGATCTGGTGCAGCCCTGCTAGGTGCCCAAGGAATACCTTCCTTGTCTTCCCACACAGACTCTGCATTATGAGCAAAGCCCGCCCACGGCTCACCTTGCCCACCGCAGCCACTATAAGCCTGTGCCCAAGGCCTTTTAACAGGACGGACCACCTCGTCCTCTGCCTCTAGGGTATTGCCGTCCTGTGCCTTGCCCTCCTCGACAGTAACGTGCTTATCCTCCAGAACATGAACCTGCCGGGGAGGGAGAGAGGCCCCTTTACTCGTACTACCTGATCTGCGAGGTACGGGGACTGCCCTGGAGCTGGAGCCCCCATCACCCTGCCCCACCTTGCGAAGGGCCTTCTCTTTTTTTCGCGTGTCATAGCGAGACATTAAGGCCCGCAATTCAGACATTTGATCCTCCTCATCCGATGATGAGGGAGGGGAGGGGAGAGGCCAAGCTGGAACTGCCTTTTTGGCGGCCTTGCCACCCGACTTCTGGGCTTTCTTCCCCATGTCCGCCCCCCTGTGAAGAAGTATCCTGGTAGGGGCCCACCACCTCCTGTGTTCTAATTTTTTACTGTATACGATACGAAAGGGAACAATCCGGAAAGAGGACGGTCGTGGCAGCACCGCTGCAGCAGCAGTTTCCTGCCCCTCACGAGGCGACTGGAGCCCGCTGACTGGAAGTCTCCCAACTCTGTAAGGCAAAAACCCTAGGGCAGTTGAAGCCCTCAAAATGGCCACTGGTCAAATTTTTTTTTTTAAATTTCAAAATGGTGGCGCGCCACGAGGCAGGGACCTAAAATGGCGGCCAGCCACGAGGTGCCCCCCAATGGCTGCCAAAATGAGGCCCCAACGATCACCCCTTGGGTAGGGAAGCACGCGCAGCCCCCGCTATCAGGGTGCCCTAGCGCCCTGCACCCCGCGGTGCGGCAGGCAGAGCGCGCAGCAGGCGGCCCTTTGGTGTTGCTGCTTGGACAGAGCGCGCAACGGGCCTCCCTTGGTGCTGTTCGCCTGCAGAGCGCACAGCGGGACGTCCCCTGGGCGGCCCTTTGTCGTTGCCGCTTGGTCAGAGCACGCAACGGGCCGCCCCTGATGATGCTCGCTATGCAGAGCGCGCAGTGGGTCGTCCCCTAATTGATCGACCGCTCACAGGGCGCGTGTCCTTCTTGCCCGGAGCGGTCTTGCAGAGCACGCAGCTCGACCCCCCTTGGAGAGGCTACCCAATGCTGCTGCCGGCCGGAGCCTGCAAGCGCGGATCGCCGCGTTCCAAGCCCCGTCCCGGGGCAGCCTCTCCTTCGCTCCTGGAAAAGCGACCTGCTCGGTCGCTTCCAGGAACGGAACTGAGCCGGGTCTAGCACCTGCGCGCTAGATCAGGCTCAGTCGTCCCGCCCCCCAAGGCCAGCCAGCCAATCAGCTGGCAGCAAAGCCCTGCTGCCAGCTGATAGGGGGGTCAGCCTGGCAATCATTGCTAGCGTGCCCATACAGGCACGCTAGCTGCCTTTCCTATGCATCTTGCTTCCTTCCCATATATGTACCTATCTCTCCCTATACTGTGTGAGGATCAACTTGTTATCTTATTCATTTTCTAGCCCCAGGTACTTCTACATTCAAGCTACAAGTAGCTTGCAACTTTGATTTTTGGAATAACGATCCGATTTTCAGCAATTCAGCTCCAATGAGCTATAGTAAAATAAATTTGACGAGGAGTAACCTTAGGCACAGAGCTGCCATTTGTTTTTATAGGTTTCACAAGGAGCAAAAGGAATTCCAATGTACTGAAACCAGAACCAAGAGCAGAGAAAATGATGCCCAGGTGATAACTTAAACCTACAGCAGAAGACACTTTATCGCTATCAGCTGTCTAAAGCTGAAGGGTGCCTAATGTGGCAGTTGCCACTGAAATATCAAAGTACATCACTGAGCTGTTGAAGAACTGCATGTACATTTGCAGACAAGAACACACACTCATGCAATCTGTGTACACCACCCAAAAAGGAATGAACGAACCGCATGGCTGGGGTGGCAATAAGTGGCATGAATGTGTGCCATGTCAGCCTTGATCAATACAAGGTTGTCTTATACTTGTGGGGGTGAGGAAGCAAGAGAGCCTGAGTTCTAGTTTGATACATCAAATGGCCAGTGATTCTGGCAGAATGCACTGAAGTTCACAGGACGTTGTTAAGAGTGACAAGACCATTGCGTCCTGGGCAACTGTGTCCCAGTAAAATGCATCCCAGTATTGGACATCTGCATCTCTTCTTTTTGCATCCTGGACATTTGTGTCCCAGTATATGTATATTTATATTTGATGTACTTGTAAAATTATCAAAGGTAGGATTATGATGCAACTTCCTGCAATGTAAAGGTTTTGGAGTAGTGTTTTAGTGCTCTGTATTTTATTAAACATTTCTTATATTGTACAGCTCTCTAAGGAAGACCATTACACTTCCGAGAAAAGATGTAAGGAATCCAGTCTAGCTTATAATATCATTATGTAGAATATGAAGTAACACAGTCTTCAGTGAACTACTACTCAATGGAGCTAACCAACACAATTTTTAAAAAAGAAAAATAATAAAATAACACATAATGAGTAAATAGAACTCCTGTTGCCTGTCGCTGATAACTTCAGCTATAAGAAAGATGGGTGGTGTGCACTGGCCTGGCATCATGTAGAAAAACTGTTGCAAAGTGTCCCAGATATGTCCTATTATTTTCTGGACATGTGGAAATAACAAGAAATGTTCTATATAATCTTGCTACAGAGCTGTTATTATTAATTCCTCAATGACTGCCAGAGCAAAATGCAAGACTGCTCATGGCCTCAGGACATGCTTGTCCTCTACTGCAAAATAAATATCGTTCACCCATATGAATAATTTGCGTATTAGTCATCACATTAATCCCACGTCTCTCTAGTGGCTTCTAGCATTAGTATGCCTAGTTTCCATGTACCATCTGCCTGTGGCACACTGCAGTTTACAAACCAATGCCAAGTGTCTTTAGTCAACGTAAGTGCCACCAAGTTCCAAAACGTCTGTTCATAGGACAGCCTCCTAAACTTTTTCAGAGCAGCAGCATTTGTTGAATGAAACAATGGGGCTTATTAAAAGGAGCTGATGCTTTCAAGTGCAATCCTAAGCACATAGGCAAAGATAAAGTCTATGAAAAAGCAGCAGGATTTACTACTGAGTAAATGTACTTAAGATCAGGTTGCAATTCTCATGTATAGCAAGTCAGGCTCAATTCAGGACATGCCTTTTAATTTGATTTCAGTGAAGCAAAACAATACGCATCTGGGCCCTAGCAACAAACTTATTAAAACCAGCAGAGAGTTGTATCTGATCATCGCAGATTTAGTACAGACCAAAGAGACAAAATTTCTGAGACAGAAGAAGCTTGCCATTTCAGATTTTAGAAATGCACCTTGTGGGTAACTTGTTTTAATTTAGGTTTGTACAAATTGTGATTAAACAAAGGAAATACAGGCTGTCAGCCATGTACAAGGGCCCACTAAGAGTTTGATAATTCTCCTGTTATCCCAAACAGGGGCTGCAAAAGACAGGCAGCCATGTGCATCAAACTCCTGGAAGGTCATACAATTCACGGCTAGTTGGCTGAATTATGCTTAGTGTATCAAAGTTTAGGTTCACATCCCATCTTCCAAACAAACCATTGATTTAGTCCAAAGTTAAACTAGCAAGACTTGGATGTACTGAACTTGACTGCTTTCAGTGACCTAAGGCTAGGTATAAAATCCTCTGACTTTGTAAACCTTTTCAAGAAGAGTTTTCATCACCCTTTTTCCAAATGAAAGTGACCAAAACAACTGACATACTTGATAAAAAGAAGTATGCCGCTAAGAATTCCAAGGTGGCCCAGCTTGCTTAACATAACAGCCATATATGATAAACTTCAGATGTCTGACAGCCACAATTTTTAAGAAGTCTTTACATTCTTAAATATATTTACTGACCATGAACATTCAACTTGTGTTTTAATTCAGTGGACTCTCAATTTATACACAGCAAGTAACTATAAAGCTTTAAAATTTCTTATTTACCTTTTATATCAATTATGATGCAAAAAGGAGCTCAGCCAACATATTTCCTCGAACTGCACATTATATGTCACATGTGAGCCACAGTTTGGACACTCCTGTAATATCATGAGCTGGTGACACTATGTCATATGACCTCCATGGCAACATGTCATTGTGACAAGTGACACAAAATGAATCAAGAAGAAATTCTTAAAGAGTTGTATATATGACTATGAGGGAGGATCCATAATGCAGTGGTACAGTATGGGCATAAGCTTTTAGGGCCAAATCACCTGCACCTCCATCCAAAGCAAGAGGAACTGCACCCAAGACCTTGAACAGCGGCTGCCACTCCAACAAGGTAGGTCTAAATTAGGCAGACAGATGATTTGACAGTGAAAAGCAGTTTTCTGCAATCTGACAATTCTCAAGTTCATGTTATAATGACACACTACTCCCCACGTTTCTTATACGTACAGAAGTACACCGCCTCTGTACATCGACGTTCCTTTTACCTCTCATGGCTAAGAGCTACTGAAAGGAATATCTTCTATGAATTTTTCTAATTGGATTCTAAAACTACATTAAGGTGGAACTAGACACTTTGTGCAGTTTTTGCTCTGTGTGTACAGGTGTGTGTGTAGTCCATTTCTGATCAAAATCCCCTAAAGTATAGGGAAAGATGGAGGTCAGGGAAAGAGTTTAACTGGAAAAGCAACTGCTAGGGAAAGAATTAACAGCCCTCTTCTTACCCACAACTATTAGGAATGACACACTATTTTCCATAAGGCAGAAATTCTTTGCAGGAACAGGGCACTAAACTGACTTCCTTGAAGGACAGCATATTTACAAAAACTACATCTGAACTCTAAAACATATTTCATTGACTGATTATATTGGACTATGTCTAATTTTTAGAACCTCAGGTATCCTTTAGCTAAGTTAACACGATCAGCTTCTAATAGTAAAAGAGTACCATACCATTTCATTTTTCTTTTGGTGGCTTTTCTCCTAGGCTTTTCTCCTAACTCTTCCCCACCCCTTTTTCCACAGCATATTAAGCCTCATGTTGCAGCTTGTTCTCTCATTTTGCTCAGCAAAACTTTAATCATCTACAAAGCAAAAATATCATGCTCCTGAGCAGCAGGGGTAGCACAAGTCTCAAAATTTCTGTTCCAGCAGTAGTTCAGGAGCAGCAATTCCAATCACCTACCCAAAGAGAATCAGCAGGAGAGCAGTGGCCGCCAAGTTCTCGCGGAAAGTGAAGGCTGATAGCTGGAAGACAGTAATCATGCCAATGCACAGACTAACTGGAACCAGGTACAACAGCTACAAAACACACAAAATGCAAAGTATCAATGAGGAGGCTCATTATACAAATTGTACTTCTGGGTAAACACACATAGGACTGCAGCGTAAATGGGTGTTGAAATTTTGCCGGGATGAAATTAAGCGTTAATTCTACTTAGCTTCATAGATAATTTTTTTTAGTATATCTACATATTTCTGAAAGTAGAAACAATTTGATAGTGCCCAGGGGTGATGTCATACACAATACATACCATGTCATAAAGAAAATTAGCAACCCAGTATGTCTTATAGCCAAGTCCAGTGATGTGCTGCAGACGTTTTGCCCCAGATACTCTGTCTTTAACAACTGAGCTTCCAATGGAGGCGGTCAGGATCGAGAACCCCAGTAGAATGCAGAGCGCTACTCCACATTGACGGACATTCTCCATTCTGGGATCCAAAATAAATCAACACCATGAAAACATTGGAGTCATGAGATCTAGTCCCTTTTATTCTCAACTCCATTATAACTCCCAGCCATATCCATAAATATGGCATCTATATTTTCATATCCATATCCATAAATGTATCACTGTTTGACTCTCTCTTATGCATAGGCAGTACATTAAAGCATACCACCCACTTTTTTATTTTCTCTAATTCCAGGAATTTGAAATTTACAAAATTCCACACTATCTGAACTTCAAAATATTATCTCAGGCAAACAAATTTCAAAGAAATTTGTAATGCAGATTTGTAATGGTTGGTGATGATGAGCCAATGTGGTATACTATAGTGGACAGATATTGCATCTGTTCACTTAAGGCAGGGGTGCCCAAACCCCGGCCCTAGGGCCACATGTGGCCCTTGAGGCCTCTCAATGCGGCCCTCAGGGAGCCCCCAGTCTCCAATGAGCCTCTGGCCCTCTAGAGCTTCATTGGAGCCCACACTGGCCCGACGCAATTGCTCTCAGAGTGAGGGCGACTGTTTGACCTCTCGTGTTAGCTGTGGGATGAGGGCTCCCTCCACTGCTTGCTGTTTCACATCTGTAATGCAGTAGCAGCAGCAAAGGAAATGCCAGGCTTGCTTTGTGCAAGGCCTTTTATAGGCCTTGAGCTATTGCAAGACCTTCATTCATTCATACAAGTTCATCTTTAATATATTCATTTATGTAAATGTATGTAAATTTATTCAAATTTTAAATGTAAATCAATTCTCCCCCCCCCCGGCCCCTGACACAGTGTCAGAGAGACAATGTGGCCCTCCTACCAAAAACTTTGGACACCCCTGACTTAAGGCAATGGGGACAACTGTGTAGTTGCCCAGCAAATAATTATTTGTCTTGTTCTTCTGTCTCTCTCTTTTCACCTCAACTCTTCTTAATGGATGTGGTTGAAGATTGCCCCCAACTCCTCACTTTCAACATCATCCTCAAGGCCTGCTGAAGGCCTTGAGCAGGTCTGTGAACTACCAGTTGCCCATCCCTAACCTACCATATTGATTACTCATATTAGAATATGTTTAATATTTGTTTAAAGTTTTACTTACAGCTTATCCTCATCCAGGAGTGCACCACCATACGGACGGCTGTAAAGTGTGATTCCTGTGGGGAGAGAGAAAAAAAGCACCATATTTAACACTGTGAGCCCTTAGATCAGAGATTTTCAACCTTTTTCATCTCATAGCACACTGACAAAGTGCTAAAATTGCACACCATCAGTTTTTTGACAATTGGCAAGGTACACCATGCTGCTGGTGGGGGTCTCACATCCTCACATAGACCTCCTAATAAATGACCCTCTCTCAAACTTCCATGGCATATCTGTGGACCATGGCACACTGGTTGTAAATTGCTGCCTTAGATAAACAGATCTGCTTGCAGAGTTTAAATTAGGTGGAGAAAAGGGCAACTGACTTCTTGTTTTGTTTTGCACCACACTGCAAAAAACAGTTCACCAAAATAGCATACTGCTTTACTCAGCAGAGTTTATTAAGATACACGTTTACGAGCATCAGGACATTCACTGAGCTCTTTGACTTCTTGGAATAAAGAGGGTTGTCAACTAAAAGCTCATCCCATGCCCAGATCATAGAAAAATAAATGAATTATAAGTCCACACAATGGTTTATGACACAGACAAGGAATCCTACAAGCGCATAATTACATTTTGGTTTACATTTGAGGTAGGCTTCCAATTCTGTGTTCCCTTCTGCCAAGACTCTGCACTACACACATTTTCTTTTAATCATGTGGGAGAATATATGCAATAGGTAAAGAAGCTAGAAGTATAAAACAGGACCCATCACTGGATGGATGTCTGTGAGAAGCAACTGGCGAAATACGGGAAAAGTAAGGGATATAGCTGCTCCAATTCCAAGTCCTCACTGCTTAGAATGTTCTTGCTATTCTACAATGAAGTGGTTAAGAAGCTGTAAAATAACAACAACCTGACTAGTTGCTACTATTCAGTTCACAACAACTGGTTAGTATCATGTGCTAAATTTTCTTCTCTCCAACCAGCAGAATTTGAGGGCTGACTGTGCTTTGCTGTGTTGTGTAAGTTCTGCCTGGCCTGATGTCCTCACTAAGCCACTTAGCATGCCAATGCCTGGTTTTTCTATCAACCCCTCTGCCCATGTTTTCAAACCAAAAAGAAAAAAATCAAGTAATGTGATTTTTATAACTGTCAATTTATTACATGAACTTCGACACTTCTTTTATGCTTCTGTCCACAAAAAGAAATGTCCCTAGCCCCAGCTACTTGAACCCAGGTAAGCTGTTAGCAAGAAAAAATAAAACATTACATGCAGAGTGGGACATCTGCTTCTCTGTATCTGAAGCGGTCAAGAAGGGCAAATTAAGCAATGTATTGTCTGTGGGTTTGTTTAGTGCAAGAGATAAAAAGGCACACCTGAGAATTTGTGCATAGTATACTTACTACCCTCTGATTGGTTTGCCATTCAAGTTGCCATGGCAATTGAAATTGACTGGTACCTCGACCAGATTTTCAGAGCCCACTGAGGCTTTTCAATGGAACTGAATGATTTCTTGGTGTGGAAAATGTTCTCGGACTGAAATACAAGCTACTCACATACGTGTAGGAGTATGTATAAACGAACCCTGCGAGAGTTTTAAAAGTGAAGAATTTTATACTAAAAAACAAAATGACTCTCTCTGATGAACAATTAAAGGTGCAGAACTATGTATTTCTCAACCAAGTTCTCATACACAGCAACATCTTAGAAACCATACAAACTGATAATAAAAGAATTACACTTCATCTGGTTTGTAGTAATCTGAAAGTAGACTTTTTAAAATGTTATCATCAATGTTACATGCACACTACATTGTGTAATATCTATAAAAAGCTCTCACCCCACGCAGGGATGTGGTACAGAGAACATATATATGATGGAATTGTAAACATGCTAACATATGTTGGAAAAATGAAGAAGCGTTTATGACAGCAGGAATGCCAAATTGGTTTCAGCTCCTGAAGCAACCTTATCTGACTTCTAGTGGCTTCACCAAATTTTAATTCAACTTTAGAACCAAAACAACTGTGTACACCAGTGGTTCTCGAACTTTTCCAGCTCGCGCCTCCCCGGATCCTTGTAGCCATTGGCCACGGCTCCTCATTACAACACCTCACCTCAGTTACCCCCAAAATGGGGATGAAGGTGTTATAATTATACACTAGAAACAAGGCTGCCAGCACTCTGAGGCTGCAATCCTAACCACACTTACCTGAGAGTAAGCCCCATTGAACAAAATAGGACTTACTTCTGGGTAGACCTGGTTAGGATTGTGCCCTGAGTTTGTTAGCAGCACACCTGGAGAATTTTAGAAAGGGAGGGGGGAAGTGATGAATTTGCTGGGGGAGGGGAAGACTTTGTTTTGTGTGTATCTGCTGATTGCTAACTGAGACCTAGAGACTGTTTGGCTAGAATCCTAACCCCACTTTCCATTGAACACAATAGGACTTACTTCTGAGTAAACCTAGCTAGGACTGTGCCTTTTGTCTTACAATAGCAGCCAACAGAGTACCCCCCCCCCAAAAGGAGGCAGGAGGAAAAAGGGGAATGGCTAAAAAGGAATGCGGATTTTTTTTTTAATCAATTTTTGGAGACAAAGCCATCAAGAGTGGCTTTTTTTCTTTTTTGAAGGGGGACGAAAAAGAGAAAGGTGAAGATCCTGGGTTAAGCTGACACAGACCCCAAGCCTATGTAGGTCTACTCAGAAGTAAGCCCCATTTGAGTCAATAGGCTTACTCCCACGAAAGTGTGGAAAGGATTGCAGCCACACCCAGCAAGATTACAACTCACCCCAAAGTAGATGGGGGCTGCTCACACACACACACACACACACACACACACACACACACACACACCCAACATGCAAATGCCACCCCTGTTGCCCCCAGGCAAGATGGAGCGATGCAGGCTGGGGCATTTGGACACCCCCCCACTAGGAGCAGGCTGGCTCCTTCCGTCCCAAGCAGCCTTGACCAATCCCAGGATGGCCAGGGCGAGGGACACACTGGGAAATGTAGTCCTTGGGGTGAGGTTGCACATGGAGAGAGCTCCATGTTGAGATGCTGCACCTCTGCCTGCCTGTCCAACCAGCCTTCTCTCCTACCTCCCCCCAGCATGTCTCACAGCCCTCCCAGCCTCACGCTGCCCCACCCACCTCATTCACAGCTGCAGAAAAGCAGCAAGGCAGCATGTGCAGCAGAGCAGCCCAGCCTCGCCTCTCTCCCCAGATGCCTGGCGATGCCCCTGGAGGCTAGCCACGCCTCCCTAAGGAAGCCGGACGCACAGATTGAATACCTCAGGTGTACACATATGTACACTCCAGTTTCTCACAATTCCCTTGAGGGCTCTACATGGGAGTCAATATTCCCCAGCACCATCAGAACTGACACCTATAAAATTGGGGAGAGGTATTTCTGAAGCCTTGCTAGCTTGTTTATTGTATAATGAGGGCACTGGTTGAGGATAATCCTGCTTTTAATGTGTAGGCTGAACCTTTTCTAGGAGGGGTTTTCTCCCATTTCTTTGCCATATTCGGGCAAAGTATGCACAACCAAGCTGCTACAACAACAAAATAAAGCAAAATTTATTTTATTTTATTTAAAGCAAAGCCCACTGCACATCATTATCACTAAGAGGATATTACTAAGGCAGCTAGAAGAGAATATTAAACCATTTACTTCTGTAAACAAAAGCAGGGGGGGAAAATCAGAAGTGGTGACCAAACACTGCAGCAGTGCATGGAGGTAGAAGTAGAAACATAACTACAGGTCAGACCCTGGTATCCGCAGAGGTTCTGTTTCAGAACCCCCCACAAATACAGGAATCTGCAGATACCAAGGTCCATGTTTAAATGCCTTTGAAACAAAAAAAAGGGGGGACCCACAAATCAGGGCTCCTACCATTCTGCACCACAACCATACCATTTCCAAGCCTCCATGGCTATTTTTAGTGCTTAAAGACACACCTCCGAGTCATGTGGAGGTTCCTTGTTTCTCCCAGGTTTGTTGGGTGAGGCTGATGAGAGGAACCTCCGTACAATCCAGAAGTGGGTCTTTAAGCCCTAAAAGTAGCCGTTGGTGGCTTGGAAATTGCATGATTTGGGCGTGAAATGGTAGGAGCCCCAATTTTTGTGCCTTTTTTGTTTCAAAGGCATTAAACATGGACCATGGTATCCACTGACATCCACGGTAAGTCAAATCTATGGATGCTGGACCCACAGATACTGTGGGTCCACTGTAGTCAGAACATAACTAGTCAGTAAGATGGAATGAAACAACAGAAACCATAAAATACTTCAAAACCAGTCACAATCATCTGCACTGCTGTACTTTAGCAAACATGTAAGACATCAGCCACATTTCCCACATAGCCATCAGTACTTACCCAGAGCTTGTCTTAAATGTTGTGACATGATCAGTGTGATATTCAGCCAGAATGTTCAACTATTGCAGGGATGGCCAAATCTTGGCTCATGAGCCAAATGTATTTGTTTGATATATAAATGTGCAGCTCATGGAAATATATTGGCGGAGCTCCTTTTTGCATCACAATTAATATCAATGGTAAATAAGAAATTTTCAAGCTTTATAATTATTTACTAGGTATAATGAGAGTCCACTGGATTAAAATGTAAGTTTAATGTCATGGTGAGTAAACGTATTTAAGAATTTGAAATGCTTCTTAAAATTGTGACCCTCAAACATCTCTTTTGCGGCTAAGGTTTATTGTATGTTGCTCTTACATTAAGCAAATTTGGCCACCTCTGGTCTATTAAAAAAAAATAGGAAAGTAAATTACCGGAGTGGCGTCACTGAATTGCATGAGCTTGGGCATAATCTATATGTAACAAGGAGGACAAAAGCTTAAAAGTAGTGCTGGGGAGGGAGTTAAAATAGAATTGTCTTGTTCAAGATCATATTTTGGTTTATTTTAAAACCATTAAAAAAGTAAAACTGAGAATATAGTAAAAACATAACTATTCACACTGGTGAACATAGTCCACAGTGTGAGAAGACTCACAGGCAGCCAACATAACCATACAGGAAGGGAATATGAACAAGGCGAGGAGGATAAAACTGTTAGGATAAAAGGTTTGCTGGGAGAACTGTGGCCCCTTTGATAGCAAAGCTCCTCCTGACACATGAATATGTGGGGATAAAAGAGTTTGTGTGGAGGCTTTCCATGTCCTGGACAGATATCTAATCAGTTGCCTGGAAGGTGTAGCTTTCAAATTCAAACTGCTTTGAGCTACCCTGCACCAGTACAACCAACTTCTAAAATATTATCAATCATAGTTCCTTTGTTTTGTGGAAGTAAAAAATGTGTCTAAATATATTTTGTATGCACATAGGAGGAGAGGGGATAGGGCGAGACCAAAAAAAAAAATCATCACTGTTTGAACTACAGTCTATTTCCAGGATTGATGAAACTTTAACATTACACTTTGGAGATGATTTTCTTTCCCAAGTTCATGTTCAGATCCATTCACCATACCTTAAGGCCCAATCTTTTCCATTCCCTCCCCTGCCAATGCATCAGTGCCAAAATGGCTAGTGCTGTATCCCATGGGGAGGAGGTAGTCCAGCAGGAGGTCTCCTCTGGGTAAGGGAATAATCATTCCTTCACTGTGTGTTTTTGTAGGAGGGTCTACTTGGACCTGCACCAGCTAAATGTCTGGTGCAGATCTGCATGGACCTGCACTGTGAGATAGAGGTCCAGGAAGGGGGGATAGGATATGGAACGCTCAAATCATTCTGAGGGTCATGATGGTTTCACTATTGTCCTCTCAGTGGTATGTGAATATTATAGTTCAGGGGTGTCCAAAATTTTTGTCAGGGGTGTCCAAAATTTTTGTCAGGGGGGGCTACATCATCTCTCTGACACTGCGTTGGGGGCCGGGGAAAAAAAGAATTAATTTACATTTAAAATTTAAATAAATTTACATAAATGCATATATTAAAGGTGAACTTATATGAATGAATGAATGAAGGTCTTGCAGTAGATTAAGGCCTATAAAAGGCCTTGTATGAAGCAAGGCTGGCCTTTCCTTCACTGCCACTGCTGCATCACTGATGTAAAACAGCAAACAGTGGAGGGAGCCCTCATCCCACTGCTCACGCGAGAGGTCAAACAGTCGCCCTCACGCTGAGAGCAGTTGCATCGGGCCAGTGTGGGTTCCAACAAATCTCTGGAGGGCCAGAAGCTCATTGGAGACTGAGGGCTCCCTGAGGGCCACATTGAGAGGCCTCGAGGGCCACAAGTGGCCCCAGGGCCAGGGTTTGGGCACCCGTTATAGCTCAATGCTGCAGGCACCTTTCCTTACTGCAATTTTCATAAGCACAAATTCCCACATAGCACCATAAAATGTTAGAGTTGGCAGGGACCTTAAAGATCATCCATCCAGCCCAAGCCCTTGCTCAGTACAAGCAACTACAGCAATCCTGACAGGTGGCTATGCAGCCTCTGCTTGAAAACCCCCAATAAGGAAGAGCCCACAACGGCACAAAGCAAATTGTTCTAGTGTCATACAGATGTTACAGTTAGGAAATTCTTCCTCATGTCTAGCCAGGCAGCTCAAGCCCAATCCTGGGTTTACAGTGGCAGATCTTGCAATCCGTTGCCCAAGTTCCAGTACAACATCTAGTATAGTACAAAAAGTCCAGTACAACATCACAAACATTGCTGCTGTGCACTGTAGGACAGGTGGCCCAAATGGCCAGAGACCCCTGTGCATGCACCAAAGGCTCACCAAGGTTGTACAAGAGCAGTTAAAGTGGTGGCAAGGGCGGGCAGCATTCCCAAAGCGGCCCACATCATTGCATAAGAGCTTCCTTCAGTAGCTGCACGGTGGAGTAATGGTGCTTCCAGACTTGACGATGACATTGTATGTCATTGCCAGACATCCAGGAAAGCTGGGTGCTGAAACGGCCAGTGTGATATCCTGCAGTGCTGGGGAAACAGCAAGAGGTCTCCTCGGGGTAAGGGAACTTTGGTTCCTTTACCCCATGTTGAGCCCCGGCAGTCCCAATGAATCTGCCTGGAGCTGCACCAACTAAAAAGCTGGGCTTACTAAAAAGCTGGTGCAGAACTGAGGAGTGTCAGGCTCTGAGGCCCAGGAGGGGGGATAGGATTTCGCAACCACCCAGATTTTCCTCCTCGCCTCCTTCACCCTGCCCTCCCCCGTCCAGAATCGCCTTCCTGCCACTCAGTGGGATACTTACTGTCATGCACTCCAGCAGGTCCTTAAAGAGGCCCAGCATCGACTGGTGCTGGGCTCTCCCCAGCACCTCTCCCCTCCCAGTTGCCTCAACATGCCTTATGGTACATTTGCAAACAGCTGTTGTCAGGGCAGCACACAGGCTTTCGGTGCTGCCCTGGTGTAGGATCAGACTGAGACATCTAGATCTTTTTGCCACATACTACTGCCAAGCCAGGTTTTCCCCATCCTGTCGTTCCTCTGATCTTTTATCCCTATGTGCAGGACTTTATCTTATATTGTCAGTACGGGCCCAATCAGCAAGCACGTCAAGATCATTTTGAATCCTAATTTAGTCCTCCAGGGTGTTGCTTATCCTCCCCCAGCTTTGTGTTATATGCAAATTCAAAAAACATTCCCTCCACCCCCACCCCCCCATCCATATCATTTATAAAAAAGTTGAATAGGGCGGAAGAGAGTCCTATGCCAGGTGACTGTGGAGGAAGCATATACCTTCAGCTGAAGTGCCAGGCACCCTGCCACAGCAATCAAGCTAACATCTTTTAGTTCATTTGTGTCCTGCAGAGTCACCATAGTGACTACAGTGCAGGAGTTCTACAGTACAGTAGGCATTTACATCGAAGAGTCCCAGTACTATTATCTGGTTGTTTGGCATTGAAAAGGATATCACCGTTCAGAGTGAGTTACAATGTATCACAATGTATAAAGCATTTTACAAGAATAAGGCCCTTAATTCTTGACAGGTTCATCCTCTCATAAAGCGATACGGCCACCAACAATAACGTATCATTTACAACTTGGAATTTTCAAATACAATGCTAGAATACTTTCAGCATCAGGACATTTGGAAGCAGTTATGCTTCTGTGGAATTCTGGTCTAACTAAAATGAATCGAGTAGATTGGCACAGCTATCAAGGGCAATAGTAGTATAATGCTTCTTCCTGTTGCAAGGCCTTCCAGTTTCCCAGTATGAATTAGATGAGTGAGCAAATGTAGGTTGTGGGAAACCTGACTATATTTTTGCTGATATTTCTGACTTCTTGTACATTGTCATGGCATGTTTGGGACCAGTAATAGACAAGTCCTCCATGGCCTGCATCAGACTGACTGAGGGCCCAATCCTTCCTTTGCCATCCGATGGTAGCAAGGTTCCTCTGATGGCGCTGACTGCAATCAAGCAGTCAGCACCTGTCATGAAAGGTGCTCCAACAGCACCAAGTCAGTGTGCCGTCCAGAGCACTAACAGGAAGGCCTGTGCCACCCTGCCACCGCCATCCAGGAAGTTCCCACTCACTTGAGCAGGTACGATGATGAGAGAGGCAGGAGGGGGTGGCGGGAGGGCGGTACAGTGGTGGGAAGGGAGCAAAACCAGGTGGGGAAGGTAACGAGGTCGCAGGAAGGGGAGGATCCATTGTGGGCAGCCCACACCTGATCTTCCCTTCTCTGATGGAAGCCTCCCTGCCCCCTTTCCTCCTTGAACTTGAGTTGGCCAAGTTGCCAGCACAGGTCTGAGGAGACCATTTGCGGGTTGGGAGGTTTACATAGGGGTAAAGGGATTTAAAATCCACTTTCCCTGCTTAAGCTTCCTGATTTGCCCGCCCCCCCACCATGGATGCAGCATTCGCCAGTTTTGCGTTGCTGCAGTGGTGGGGAGGAAAGCATAAGATTGGGCTGTGAAAAATATGCCAAGCCATCCTCCCCTCCCTCCCACCCCAAATCAGGACAAGAAGACTAATCTAAACCAATTTGAATTTGGTTGGGGGGGGGGGGGAGACAGTGCTGCTGGAGACTGATTGGACCTTCTCCCCTTAGGTGAGCTGTGAAGTCTTCTGGCCCTGTGTGTGTTACATCAATCTGGTTGGTGCCTGAGAGGTTGGGGAAGGACTGCAAGTTCAGAGCTGCAGCCTCGTCAAATCTCCCTATTGCAGTGGTTCTCAGACATTTCACACTGGGACCCACCTTTTAGAATGAGAATCTGTCAGAACCCATCAGAAGTGATGTCATGACTGGAAGTGATATCATCAAGCAGGAATTTTTTTTAACAATCCCAAGCTGCAATCCTACCCACATGACCCCAGGAGTAAGTCCCATTTACTATCATTGTTAAAAGTATATATATAGTAGCCTGTTAAAAGGATGGATCTGTAACATTTCCTCAAATGCAGTCACATCCCAGGGTAGCATCAAGTCTGATTTATTAAAAATAAAATATTGAAATGAATGGGGACCCACCTGAAATTGACTCACAACCCACCATGGGTCCTGACCCACAGTTTGAGAAACACTGCCCTATTGAGTACAATGCAAACTTTGATGTCTCCTCTTAATTCACTAAGGAGATTTAACACAAACTGGAGAATTGAGAAGCTTCTAATCTTTACCTTTCCTTTGAGGCACACTTTACCAGATCCTCAAATTTCATTTCTAGGCCTGAGCCTGGTCAGTTTTATTGGCATCTCTATTTGAAATACATATCCACAAAAGCAGATACAGTACATCATTTTGCCAAGGCAGAGTCACATAATAGTTGTAATTTACATGAGTATTAGCATCAGCAATTGCTTATACAAAAGTGCAAACAGCAGTAGAAATCTGAATAAAAGCCTGTACATCATGTTCTTCATTCAAAAGTATCCAAAGCAGTCTCGATTAATGCTGGCCTGAATCACTGTAACACATAGTATGCCAAATTAGTTTGCTTGCCTTAAAGCAGGGGTGTCCAAAGTTTTTGGCAGGAGGGCATCATCGTCTCTCTGACACTGTTTCGAGGGCCAGGGAAGAAAATAATTAATTTACATTTAAAATTTGAATAAATTTACATAAGTTTACATAAATAAATACATTAAAGATGAACTTATATGAATGAATGAAGGTCTTGCAATAGCTCAAGGCCTATAAAAGGCCTTGCACAAAGCAAGGATGGCCTTTCCTTTGCTGCTGCTACTGCATCACAGACATGAAACAGCAAGCAGTGGAGGGAGGCCTCATCCCACAGCTCACGCGAGAGGTCAAACAGTTGCCCTCACACTGAGAGCGGTTGTGTTGGGCCAGTGTGGGCTCCAACAAATCTCCAGAGGGCCAGAGGCTCACTGGAGACTGGGGGCTACCTGAGGGCAGCATTGAGAGGCCTCGAGGGCCGCAAGTGGCCCCAGGGCCGGGGTTTGGGCACCCCTGCCTTAAAGCATATGCAATTAAACAGATTCTTTTTTTCTGACAATAATATTTGCATCCCTCCTCCCTGTTTCAGGAAACTGATCTGCAATGTGAATATGTAGTTTCTGCTTCATACCTTGTAACTAGGCATTGCTCCTACACAATTTCTTTTTAACGGGATTTGAAAGAGAACAGCACCTGTAAGTGTATACCCTCTACTGCTTTGCTGCTCCCAGCTAGTATAAGAGAGTTCGCTAGTACAGTGTAATAAATACCGTGATGCACTCAGACAGGAAAGACCTAGGTTCATATTCCAGTTCAGTCATGAAATGTCATGCTGACCTTTGCTAGTCACCATCTCTCAGTCTAGCCTCTCTCACAGATACTTTGAGGGCAAAATGGAAACCTCATGTAAACCATCCTCAGCACCTTGGAGGAGATACAAATCTTAGATACAGAGAACAATATCTTTTATTGGGTCAAATACTATGAGTCCATGCCTATAGTTTTTCCCTCTACAAAAATTCAAGATGTCAGTTCTAGATATTATGTAGCAGTTTGCCCCTGACTGTCTTTCATACTATTCCTGTGTGCCCATTTGCCCTAAGAACAAAGAGTTGCAAAACAAACAGCAAGGAACCGAACAGAATAAATCAATGGTGCCCTTTCAAGCAAATAAACTTACTAGGGAATAGATGTAAGCAATGCACTGGTTTATAGGATGGCGGATAATGTCTCTCATAATGTCTGGACAGAAAGGAGGATTGTCTGGGCAAATGAAACAAGGTTAACCAAGGACCCCCTCCAAAGTTACTGACAAGTCTGCTATAATATAAATGGAGAGGTCAGACACAAAATGTTTTTGATGTCTCAGACTGAAGCCTCTCAGAAAATATCTCTATTTTATTCCTTATGTTCCCCCCACTTCCACTCTCTTTCCTATCATCTAAATTTTTGGCAGTATTTATCTTAAAGGTGCAGCTCGGAGATTTCAAAAGAGATACAAGTAATGTCCATTGTAATAGGAGCCAAGTACATCTCTAAAGATAATCTGTGTGGCATTCTATCAGATTTTTTCCCCATGTTAATGAATTGTCTCTTACACATAAATGATCTTCAATACTTGATGTCTTTTTTTTTTTTTTAAAAAAAGCTGTCTTACTGGATTTATGACCCAAGCTAATTATTGATTAGCATTATCATTAGCAGGAAAAGAAATTATCTCCTCATCTAGTGTCA
This sequence comes from Tiliqua scincoides, assembly GCF_035046505.1. Lineage (NCBI taxonomy): Eukaryota > Metazoa > Chordata > Lepidosauria > Squamata > Scincidae > Tiliqua > Tiliqua scincoides. The sequence continues at coordinate 66,404,353 of NC_089825.1, read as the reverse complement.
GAAAGGTCTGGAGTATAAATTATCTTGGCAAAAGAGAAAAACAATCCTAAGTATATTGATTAAAAGAGCAATCCTATGCAAGTTTACTCAGAAGTAAGTCTTATTGAATTTAATTGGACTTACTCCCAAGTAAGGATTGCAGCCTGAGGACCCAAACCTATCCTACCTTCCAGCTCCAGTGTAGCCACAATGCAGCCCCATGGTAAAAGAACACGTTCCTATACCTTGAAAAGACCCCAGTGACTGCCCCTCCATCACAGGATGCAGCACAAACGTCACTGGCACAACTGTACCAGCACTGGAAAGCTAGATAGGATTGGGCCCTATGTGGAAATTTTAACAGTTTTTTCAGTTTCAGTTTCAGTACCTTTATTGGCATACAGTTACAATACATACACACATATACAAGAGAGAGAAAAACAACTTAAAAGAGCTGACTAGAGAACCATAACATACCAAACTAAAATTGACAATTATAAAGCACGGACTTCAGGATGTAGGGACACGCTTCAAGTTGGACGCCACTATTTGTGAAATAAATGTTGCTATCTGGAAAATGATGTTAGGGTCAGTGGAGGCTAATAAAGATTGCAATATAACAGAGACCTCAAAAGAGGAGTTAAGATAAGATTGGAGAACTAAGCATTTCCTCCTAGCCACACTATGAAGCGGGCAGTGAAAAAGGAGGTGATCTAATGTTTCTGCAACTCGCTGGGGGCAAGGACAGATTCTTTCCTGGAGAGGAATACCTTGAAATCTACCCCAAAGAACAGCGGATGGAATAGAGTTGCAACGGGCCATAGAAAAGACCCTTCTAATTTTGGGACATTCCAAAATGTAAAAATAGTTGGGAATTTCCCCCACTTTGACTGGTAGGTGATGATATACTGGTGAACAAGTTTTATTAACAGCAAGTAGGATATTAGAAGTATAGGTATCCAAAAGTCTCCCTTTAATGAGCCTAAATGCCTCATCTTGGGACAAATGACCAAGAAGGTCAGGCTCAACTCCTAGTTGTTTTATTTTTGTGCTCCAAGGTTTATCTGAGAAATATGGGTCATCAAGGAGGTTATATAGGAGAGTGTTAGGATCAGTATTATAGAGAATTTTTAGCCAAAATTTGGTCGCTCTAATCCATGCCAGTGTTTCAAGATGAATTTGGCCTGATTCGATACAGAGCACCTCATAAGACATGCACCGGGGCAGGCCTAGTATACTTCTTAATGGAAATTTTAACATAGGAATGTTCAAGTCCCTCTTGCAAAGAAGTTTCGCTTGCTTTATTGAAGCTCTTTTGGTTTCATGTAAAATGATGTTTTGCCTCCAGATTTACTTCAAATTTCACTTCTGGAAAAATCTGTTGGCAACCAAAGAATGCATAGAACATTTCTGAGAACATTTCTGAGAAATATTTAAGAGTCATATTCACCAATATCAGCTATTTTGTGATGAAACTCAGCACATCCTGAGCAATGTTGGTGAGTCCTACGACTAGAGTTCCCACTGAATTTCAGCTCGAACAGCACTGAATTTTGGAGGGTTCTCTTCAAAGAAAAATGCTTGAAGAATTTTAAGGAAAACAAACACAGTAAAGCCAAAGAATAGCAAAAATTCTCTGAGGGGTTCCTCTCATTCCTAACAATTAAGCCCACTGGTTAAACAATCTGTCCCTACCTTATATTTCAATAAATGCCCATTCTTACAGAAGCAGGAAGAAACTGCATTTTTAACACTGACACACAGCCACATTGCAAATGGGGAGTGAATTTATTTGAACAATCCTACTGAAACCATTAAGACTTCAAACTTAAATGAACGCAGCATGACTCCCATTAAACAAATGTGGGCATTCTCATCGAGCCTGTTTGAGATCGCTTCACACATGTACAGTGCCTAGTGGTATGAGAGTACTTCTGTGTGATGCAACTCCACACCACTGCAAAGTGTGCGAGAATGAAATAAATATGTGAACCAGACAGTCAAATAGGCAAGTTTTCACCCACACTGTCGCTCACAGTGGGATACCCATTGGGTAGGAAGGACACATTCAATCAGCCCTGTCTAAACGGTCACTACATTCATACACATTCCTCAACATTCAGGGGGTAGCTCTGCTAATTTGTAACACCAAAAAAACAACAACAAAGGGACTTGGGACACCATAAAGACTAACAAATTTATTCAGTTGTTGGCAACCTTCAGTCTTGAAAGACTATGGCAGTAATTTTTAATCCTTTTCATCTCATGGCACACTGGCAAGGCATTAAAATGGTCAAGGCACACCATCAGTTTTTTGACCATTGACAAGGCACACTGTGCTCCCAATGGGGGGCTCACATCCCCCAATGGCCCTATTAATAAATGACCCTCTCCCAAATTCCTGCGACACATCTGGGGACCATTCGCGGCACACCAGTGTGCCATGGCACAGTGGTTGAAAATGGCTGGACTATGGTATCGTGCTCTGAATGGTGGTTCTGGTACAGCGTCTAGTATGGCTGAATAGGCTGATTCGGGAGTGACAATCCCTTCCACACTGGGAGCAAGCGTAGTCTGTCCCTGGTCTGTCTTCCTGGCTATGGGCCTTCCTTCTTTGCCTCTTTGATTTGTCTGTTGGGCAAGTGTCTCTTCAAACTGGGAGAGGCCATGCTGCACAGCCTGCCTCCAAGCGAGACGCTCAGAAGCCAAGGTTTCCCATCTGTTGAGGTCCATTCCTAAGGTCTTCAGATCCCTCTTGCAGATATCCTTGTAACGCAGCTGTGGTCTACCTATAGGGCTCTTTCCCTGCACAAGTTCTCCATAGAGGAGATCCTTTGGGATCTGACCATTGCCCATTCTCACGACATGACCAAGCCAACGTAGGCATCTCTGTCTCAGCAGCGTATACATGCTAGAGATTCCAGCTAATTCCAGGACTATGTTGTTTGGAACTTTGTCCTGCTAGGTGATACCGAGGATGCGTCGGAGGCAGCACATGTGGAAAGTGTGGAAAGTGTTCAGCTTCCTCTCCTGTTGTGTGCGAAGAGTCTGTGACTCACTGCAGTACAGAAGTCTAGTGCCACATGTTTGATTATATGCCTCTGGGGCATAAGTCATGGGTGTGTTCTCGGTGCAAGGAGCTCCAGGGTCTCAGGGAACGCGTCCACTCCCTTGAAGCCTTGGTGGCCGACCTGGAGAAGCGCAGGCAGGCAGAGGAGGACCGTGGGGAGACTTCCGGGGACGATCAGGCTTCGTCCCAACCTCAGGCGTGCAGCTCCTCGGCTGCCCGGGTGGGAAGTCTCGGGACTGGAGGACGTCATCCTGGAGAGGAGGGAAACAATCCCCTAGGGGGGACCCCTTCTCCAGGAGATGGGCCCGTATCCGAATGCACTCAGGATACTCCTCGGCAGGAGGGGGGTCGGGGGCTTCTTGTAGTGGGGGATTCGATTATTAGAAACATAGAGAGGGGGGTTTGCGACGGATGTGAGGACCGCATGGTGACATGCCTGCCTGGTGCAAAGGTTGCGGACATCATTTCTCATCTAGACAGGCTAGTAGACAGTGCTGGGGGAGAAGTAGCGGCTGTGGTGCATGTCGGCACCAACGACGTGGGCAAGTGTAGCTGGGAGGTCCTGGAGGCCAAATTTAGGCTTTTAGGCAGGAAGCTAAAAGCCAGGACCTCAAAGGTAGCGTTCTCTGAAGTGCTACCTGTTCCACGTGCAGGGCCAGCTAGGCAGGCGGAGATCAGGGGTCTCAATGCGTGGATGAGACGGTGGTGCAGGGAGGAGGGGTTTAGATTCGTTAGGCACTGGGGAACGTTTTGGGACAAGCGGGGCCTGTACAAGAGGGACGGGCTCCACTTGAACCAGAATGGAACCAGACTGCTGGCGCATAACATTAAAAAGGTGGCAGAGCAGCTTTTAAACTGATCCCTGGGGGAAGGCCGACAGGAGCCGAGGGGCATCTGGTTCGGGACTCCTCATCCCTATGGGATGAGGATGGGGAGGTTAGAGAACAACAAGACAAAGGCAGAGTAGGAGAAGAAATTGGGAAAGGTAGCATGATGGGATGTGATAGACGGTTTGGCACAATGAGAGGATGTGGGGACAAAGGAGCGAATAAGCAGCCCATCCTAGGGCATTCCATGTACAAATGCTTTTATGTGAATGCCCGAAGTCTACGAGCAAAGGTGGGAGAACTGGAATGTCTGGTGACAAGGGAAAACACTGACATAGTGGGCATAACGGAAACCTGGTGAATGCGGAGAATCAGTGGGATACCACAATCCGGGCTATAAACTCTACAGAAGGGACAGGCAGGGGCGTGTTGGAGGTGGGGTGGCCGTTTATGTTAAGGAAGGGATAGAATCCAGCAAAGTAGAGATTGAAGGTGGGTCCGACTCCACCGTAGAATTTCTGTGGGTTAAATTACCAGGCTTGTGCAGCGATGTAATACTGGGGGCGTGCTATCGTCCTCTAGACCAGAAATTGGATGGGGACCTTGAAATGAGGAAACAGATCAGGGAGGTGACAAGGAGGGACAGGGTTGTAATCATGGGGGACTTCAATTATCCTCATATTGACTGGGTCAATTTGTGTTCTGGTCACGATAAGGAAACCGGATTTCTTGACGTGCTAAATGACTGTGGCTTAGAGCAGCTAGTCACGGAGACAACCAGAGGACAGGTGACTCTGGATTTAATATTGTGCAGTATGCAGGACCTGGTTAGAGATGTAAACGTTACTGAGCCATTGGGGAACAGTGATCATGCTGCGATCCGTTTTGACGTGCACGTTGGGGGAAGAATACCAGGCAAATCTCTAACAAAAACCCTTGACTTCCGACGGGCAGACTTCCCCCAAATGAGGAGGCTGGTTAGAAGGAGGTTGAAAGGGAGGGTAAAAAGAGTCCAATCTCTCCAGAGTGCATGGAGGCTGCTTAAAACAACAGTAATAGAGGCCCAGCAGAGGTGTATACCACAAAGAAAGAAGGGTTCCACTAAATCCAGGAGAGTGTTTGCATGGCTAACCAGCCAAGTTAGAGAGGCTGTGAAGGGCAAGGAAGCTTCCTTCCGTAAATGGAAGTCTTGCCCTAATGAGGAGAATAAAAAGGAACATAAACTGTGGCAAAAGAACTGTAAGAAGGTGATACGGGAGGCCAAGTGAGACTATGAGGAACACATGGCCAGCAACATTAAGGGGAATAATAAAAGCTTCTTCAAATATGTTAGAAGCAGGAAACCCGCAAGAGAAGTGGTTGGCCCTCTGGATGGCGAGGGAGGGAAAGGGGAGATAAAAGGAGACTTAGAAATGGCAGAGAAATTAAATGAGTTCTTTGCATCTGTCTTCACGGCAGAAGACCTCGGGCAGATACCGCTGCCCGAACGGCCCCTCCTAACCGAGGAGTTAAGTCAGATAGAGGTTAAAAGAGAAGATGTTTCAGACCTCATTGATAAATTAAAGATCAATAAGTCACCGGGCCCTGATGGCATCCACCCAAGAGTTCTTACGGAATTGAAGAATGAAGTTGCAGATCTCTTGACTAAGGTATGCAACTTGTCCCTCAAAACGGCCACGGTGCCAGAAGATTGGAGGATAGCAAATGTCATGCCTATTTTTAAAAAGGGAAAGAGGGGGGACCCGGGAAACTATAGGCCGGTCAGCCTAACATCCATACCGGGTAAGATGGTGGAATGCCTCATCAAAGATAGGATCTCAAAACACCTAGACGAACAGGCCTTGCTGAGGGAGAGTCAGCATGGCTTCTGCAAGGGTAAGTCTTGCCTCACGAACCTTATAGAATTCTTTGAAAAGGTCAACAGGCATGTGGATGTGGGAGAACCCGTGGACATTATATATCTGGACTTTCAGAAGGCGTTTGACTCGGTCCCTCACCAAAGGCTACTGAAAAAACTCCACAGTCAGGGAATTAGAGGACAGGTCCTCTCATGGATTGATAACTGGTTGGAGGCCAGGAAGCAGAGAGTGGGTGTCAATGGGCAATTTTCACAATGGAGAGAGGTGAAATGCGGTGTGCCCCAAGGATCTGTCCTAGGACCGGTGCTTTACAACCTCTTCATAAATGACCTGGAGACAGGGGTGAGCAGTGAGGTGGCTAAGTTTGCAGACGACTCCAAACTTTTCCGAGTGGTGAAGACCAGAAGTGATTGTGAGGAGCTCCAGAAGGATCTCTCCAGACTGGCAGAATGGGCAGCAAAATGGCAGATGCGCTTCAATGTCAGTAAGTGTAAAGTCATGCACATTGGGGCAAAAAATCAAAAATTTAGATATAGGCTGATGGGTTCTGAGCTGTCTGTGACAGATCAGGAGAGAGATCTTGGGGTGGTGGTGGACAGGTCGATGAAAGTATCGACCCAATGTGCGGCAGCAGTGAAGAAGGCCAATTCTATTCTTGGGATCATTAGGAAGGGTATTGAGAACAAAACGGCTAGCATTATAATGCCGTTGTACAAATCGATGGTAAGGCCACACCTGGAGTATTGTGTCCAGTTCTGGTCGCCGCATCTCAAAAAAGACATAGTGGAAATGTAAAAGGTGCAAAAGAGAGCGACTAAGATGATTATGGGGCTGGGGCACCTTCCTTATGAGGAAAGGCTACGGCGTTTGGGCCTCTTCAGCCTAGAAAAGAGACGCCTGAGGGGGGACATGATTGAGACATACAAAATTATGCAAGGGATGGACAGAGTGGATAGGGAGATGCTCTTTACACTCTCACATAATACCAGAACCAGGGGACATCCACTAAAATTGAGTGTTGGGTGGGTTAGGAAAGACAAAAGAAAATATTTCTTTACTCAGCGTGTGGTCGGTCTGTGGAACTCCTTGCCACAGGATGTGGTGCTGGCGTCTAGCCTAGATGCCTTTAAAAGGGGATTGGACAAGTTTCTGAAGGAAAAATCCATTATGGAGTACAAGCCATGATGTGTAAGTGCAACCTCCTGATTTTAGAAATGGGTTATGTCAGAATGCCAGATGCAAGGAAGGGCACCAGGATGAGGTCTCTTGTTATCTGGTGTGCTCCCTCGTGCATTTGGTGGGCCGCTGTGAGATACAGGAAGCTGGACTAGATGGGCCTATGGCCTGATCCAGTGGGGCTGTTCTTATGTTCTTATGTTCTTATGTACTCAAGATGCAAGCTCTGTAGACCTGGATCTTGGTATGTTCTGTCAGCTTCTTGTTGAACCACACTCCCTTTGTGAGTCTGGAAAACGTGGTAGCTGCTTTACTGATGCATTTGTTTAGCTCAGTACTGAGAGAAAGAGTGTCGGAAATCATTGAGCCAAGTTACACAAAGTCATGGACAACCTCCAGTTCATGCACAGAGATTGCAATAAAATGAGGAGGTGAATCCACATCCTGACCCATGATCTGTGTTTTCTTCAGACTGATTGTCAGTCCAAAGTCTTGGTAGGCCTTGCTAAAACAATTTGCCATTTTAAGAACAAATTTATTCATAAGTTTGTGAATTATGGTCCATTTCATCAGGTGCATATTCCTGAATATACTAAATGAGACTACATAATGAGACAGCAGTCCTCACATCACTCTCTGTATGCAAAAGAGCATGATGTGAAGGGGAGCCAAATTGGGTGTTCTGAAAGGGAGGTCTAGTGGACTGGCATGCAAGCAATTTGCAAACTTTTCACATTTTATGTGTGGCTTTTAGCACATACTAGATCAATCTTGCCACACATTTAGTGTGCCTGCTCTCAGCTTGTTCTCCCTGTTTGTCATTAGAGATATATAAATTTTATTCTTCCATATTTCCGAAGAATTTCCTTGCAGAAACCCATCAATTGTTCTTTTACGGTAGGACATAAACTTGCCTCTTTTTTTGCTTTCTGATATGGCCACTTATGCCCTTGACTCTCTAAACAAATTGAACTTATCTTGAAAGGAAAAAGTAATGCCTTTGAAAGGAAAACATCACATTAACACAAGGGAGCATTATTGAGCTATGCTGTTGAAACTTCTTATGAAGACTCTTTTCAGAGTTTGTCAATACAAATGCTTAACTTTTCTTGTTCCTGCCCTAGGTACTGTTCATAAATACAAAACCACTCCTAACTAGACTGGAGGTTTGCTATAGCCTTAATTCTTGATATTCTGTGTCTTCTTCAGTGTCGACTTTTCAACAGAACTTTGTGTAAATGGATTTTCATGCACAAACCCATCTCCCTTTGAGTTTGGATATGTGAAACCTTACCCCTTTTCCTGCGTATATTATCCCTTTCAACTCTGATGTTCAAGTTCAGGACAATGTTTGTATGCGCGTGATTTTTGTTCCTGTACGCCTTGAATGACTCAAAGCAAAAATTATTATTAACAGTGGCTAGTCCCCCCTCAGGCACCTTTTCCAGACTGAAGAGGCACAAACACTGTAGCCTTTCCTCATAGGGAAGGTGCCCCAGCCCAGTAATCATTTTGGTTGCTCTCTTCTGCACCTTTTCCATCTCCACTATATCCTTTTTGAGATGTGGCAACCACAACTGGACACAATACTCCAGGTGTGGCCTTACCATCAAATTGTACAATGGCATTACAATATTAGCTGTCTTATTTTCAATGCCTTTCCTAATGATCCCAAGCATGGAATAAGCCCTCTTCACTGCCACAGCACATTGGGTTGACACTTTCATCGAGCTGTCCACAAGGACCCCAAGATCTCTCTCCTGATCTTTCACAGACAGAACCCATTCGCCTATATGTAAAGTTTTGATTCTTTGCCCCAATGTGCATGACTTTACACTTACTTACATCGAAACGCACCCGCCATTTTGCTGCCCAGTCTCCCAGTTTGGAGAGACCCTTCTGGAGCTCCTCACAATCACTTCCTTTCTTCACCACTTGGAAAAGTTCGGTGTCATCTGCAAACTTGGCCACCTTGCCGCTTAGCCCTGCCTTCAGGTCATTTATGAACAGGTTGAAAAGTACAGGTCCCAGGACAGATCCTTGGGGCACTTCACTTTCCACCTCTCTCCATTGTGAAAACTGCCCATTGACACCCACTCTCTGCTTCCTGGACCTCAACCAGTTCCTAATCCAGGAGAGGACCTGCCCTCTAATTCCCTGACTGTGGAGTTTTCTCAGTAGCCTTTGGTGAGGGACCATGTCAAACGCCTTCTGAAAGTCCAGATATATAATGTCCACAGGTTCTCCCACATCCACATGCCTGTTGACCTTTTCAAAGAATTCTAAAAGGTTTGTGAGGCAAGACTTACCCTTACAGAAGCCATGCTGATTCTCCCTCAGCAAGGCTTGTTCATCAATGTGTTTTAAGATTTTATCTTTGGTGAGGCATTCCACCATCTTACCTGGAACAGACATTAGGCTGACTGTCCTATAATTACCCAGACTCCCTCTCCTTCCCTTTTTAAAGATCGGTGTGACATTTGCTATCCTCCAATCTTCTGGCACCGTGGCCGTTTCAAGGGACAAGTTGCATATTTTAGTCAAGAGATCACAGTAACTTCATTCTTCAATTCCTTAATAACTCTTGGGTGGATGCCATCAGGGCCCGATGACTTATTGATCTTTAATTTATCAATGAGGTCTGAAACATCTTCTCTTTTAACCTCTATCTGACTTAATTCCTTAGCCAGGGAGGGCCATTCGGGCAGCAGTATCTGCCTGAGGTCTTCTGCCGTGAAGACAGATGCAAAGAACTCACTTAATTTCTCTGCCATCTCTAAGTCTCCTTTTATCTCCCCTTTCCCTCCCTCGCCATCCAGAGAGCCAACCACTTCTCTGGTGGGTTTCCTGCTTCTAACATATTTGAAGAAACTTTTATTATTCGCCTTAATGCTGCTGGCCATGTGTTCCTCATAGTCTCTCTTAGCCTCCCGTATCACCTTCTTACATTTCTTTTGCCACTATTTTCCTTTTTATTCTCTTCATTTATGGAAGCTTCCTTGCTCTTTACAGACTCTCTAACTTGGCTCATTAGCCATGTGGGCACCCTCCTGAACTTAGTCAAGCCCTTCTTCCTTTGTGGAAGGAACATGCATTCAGTCTCCATGCATCCAAGATGTGCATCCAGCCTCTGAGCCACTCCAGGAAGGTAAGGTTGTGTCGGTCAATGGCAGTTGGCGCAGGGAGTTGGGTTGAGTGAGGGAAAGATGGGTAACAGGCGGGCTGGTGAGCGAACCAGCTCAGGAAGGTGGGGACTGGACTCCAGCATTTAAGCCAGATCCCAACCCCCATCCTTGGATGGGTTGGCCCGACACGGGCCACTCAGATTCCTGCCAGTGATTTCCCTGACGCAAATTCGAGTGGCCCCATAGGGCTTGCTGCAGCGCAAGGTAAGGAGAGTATTGAGTATTTGCAACCTCCTGAGTATTTGCAACCCAGGGTTGCAAATGGATATTTGTAACCTCCTGATTTTAGAAATGGGCTATGTCAGAATGCCAGAAGCAAGGGGGGGGCGTTAACATGGCGGGCTGAACTTTCCTGCTTGGGAAAGCACCAGGAGACTTAAACCCGGCTGCTATTGACAGCTTGCAGCCGAGGAGTTCCCTGGATCAAAGGGATAATGAGAAGTTACCTACAACTCTTCAGAGGTTGCTCTTTTTAGGGAGGTATCTCTGGCAAAGGCTGGGGAACCCCTCTTTAGTTTGAGCGATGGAAGAGAAGGACAGACATCTAGCTCGAGTCTTTTGTGGTGAGACAAAGCCTGACGGTTCCCCCGAAATTTACTACTTTCGCTCTGGCAAGTGGCGAAAAATAGTGTAAAGATTTATAAAAGTTGTTTGGACATTCAAGATAAGACTGCCAATTAAAGGAACTTGAAAGAATTTTAATGAGATGAAAGTTATGCTTATCAGAAGGAATGGAATGTGGCGCAGCAAGCATTGTGACAAAGAGATAATAATAATAATAATAACAACAATAATAATAACTTTATTTTTACCCCGCCTTTCTCCCTGAAGGGACTCAAGGCGGCTTACAACAGGTTAAAACAGATTAAAAAATCTTGTCAAAAATTAAAAAACACAAATAAAGATGTGTTTCGAAAGCTTCTAATGGTAGAATGGTCTCCAAATGCTTTATTAGAATGTTTTTCTACTGATTAATGACTTTTTATTGACTTTAATGATTACAATATCTAGGATGTTTATATTTTACTCTTATGTGACATGTCATTGCTTACGAAATTTGACTGAATGAACTTTAGAACGGAAGAACTGCAAACCCATAGATATTTTGAATTGCTCAAATTGACATCTGCTGGTGAAAACTGGAATAATGATCCAAAACTATGGAGCAAATAAAACAAAACAGCAAAGATTACTAACACAGGCACCAAAAATTGAGTATGGAATTCTGGAACACCTGTTTCAGCAGTTTCAGGTTAAAATTGAATTAAAAACGAACAAGAGCTTAAAGACCTGAAACTGGAACTGAAACAAGATATGGCTCAGCTGGAAGAATCTGTCAAAGATATTAAACAAGAGACACAGGAGATCCAGAACAGAGTCAATATCATTGATTGTAGTATGGAAGTCCTCAGTTTAGAACAAGAGAAAACATTGGATATGATATCTTTGATGGAACAAGCAAATAAAGAAAAAACACTGAGATTAAGAGCCGTACCAAAGAATTTCGGAGAAGCTGGAGAAGCTTTGAGACAACAAATGGTACAGGTCCTAGCTTGGTATTTACAAACAGAACAAATCTTTGGCTCAGAAGTTGATCAAGTTTATAGACAACAAAAAAATCTACTGGCTGGATATGATCCAAAAGGCAAGAGACTTTATGCAGAAATTTAAAGAAGAACAGGAGGACTTAAGAGGACAAGAGGGAAGATTAGAAGATATACAACAGGATCAATGTCAGGAGGAAGAGGTTTTGATGGATAATGGATAAACTTACAATTGTTATTAAAGACAAGTCAGTAAAAACTTTTATGGATAATTGGAAACCATTCATGGACTTCTGGCACACCGAGGGGAAAATGAGCCAAATAATCTATGGATTTGATGAGTAGATAAGGAAGTTAATTTTCATGTTTCTTAATTTTCTTGTGAACAATTTAATTTTTAATAAGTCTAGACTGTTTAAGAGCTGATAACTAATTTTTTGTATTGTACTTGTACCCAGTACCTGCAAGACACAAGTAAATGGTGGTGATCGCTACTGCAAATTGTTATTAGTCCATTCAATCAGTAGCCATTAGCATGGGTGAGCATGGAGATGGAGGAAAAAAGATATCAAACCTAGCATCAAACACCTGATTATTATGTACGTTGTCCTATAGGAACTATTTCTCCCACTGCTGAGCCGGTGTGGCAATCACCACTTCAGTTATGGTCACAGTCCAGAAACCAAGTATATCAGTTATGCTAAGAATTCAGATATCTGAATTTGAAACTTATTGTTTCAAAGAACAAGTGTTAGGCTCTAATCCCTTGCTTATTTGACAATACCATGTTATTTTTACTGCTTTGTTAGCAAAATATAATTGGCATTAAAATTTTATGGTAATTATATGCATGTTTCTTTCTGAAGCACACTAAAAATCAATATATCAGCTCCATTTTGCAAGGCATAAGTAGACATCAATCACTCAGTTCTCAATGGTATTCTTAGAGCTCATAAGCAAAACAATACTTCTGCAGATCTCCACCAGTTAAATCCCTGCATTTTTCTCTAAGAAAGCAAAATGCAGTTATTTTATTCTACATAACTTCAACAATCCATCTGTGTTCTGATTTGCATTCATAGGTCATGTGTTCATAGGGCTCCAAACTCCAGCCCAGGGGCCACATTCAGCCCAAGGGAGGTTTCGATCCGGCCCACGGCAAGTGTTGTGGAAGCTTGACTGTTCTGGTCCACAGCAACCTGCTAATGGGCCAGGAATGCAGAGCCTTGTGTGGAGAGATGTTTCTGTTGAAGAGGCTTTCCTGAAGATTGCCCCAGAAGGAAGAGAGAGAGAGAGAAAGAGAGACCGACCAAGCGAGCTAGGTAGGCTGTGTGTGTGCGTAGGGGGGCAACGCAAGAGTAACTTCTGCCTGATTCTCAGCTCCCCAAAATAACAACACAAACCTGAGAGAAGGAGTTTCAGATACACTCACTACCCTGATCAAACTACTGGCGAATCGGTCCTGTCTATCCAACAAATACTGAAAGCAAGTTCTCCCAAAATTAATTTTTCCTTTTCAAAATTCATTCCCTCCTCCTCCACCCCAATGCATTTATTTATTATTTATAATTAAATGTATTAATTTTCCGGCCCTCAGCACTGTGTCAGATATGCAATGTGGTCTTCGTGTTGAAAAGTTTGGAGACCCCTGCTGTAGTTCATCAGTATATTGGCAGCAATCACCCCTATAATTATACATCATTGTACTGTGATTCCATGAAACCACTCCCTAGGGACTATCCTTAGGGCACAGTGGCATTCCTGGCTTTAGAGTCAGGGAGTCATGTGGTACCAGGCAGTGAGGTGCTGCACGGTGTCCCGGAGTGCTCAAAAAGCCTTCTGAGCCTCCGGAGGACCCTTTAAACGCTACTTCTGATTTTCCAGAAGTACCATTTAAGGGCCTCTGGATGCTCAGAAGGCTTTCCAAGCACTGGGGAGCACCGCACAAGGCTCTAGAGCACCCAGATAAGCAAGTCACTCTTGATAGTTACTCTTTAGTTACACTAAGCATCTTTACAGATGCTTAGACCAGAACTTAATATAGACATTTTTTGTAAGAAAAGAGCATGAAAGGTGATCCAATATTTTCAGTGCAAGCCTATGCATGTCTGCTCAGAAGTAGACTCCATTGAATGTAATGAGACTTACTTCCAGGTGTACAGAATTGCAGCCCAACAGCACAAATCTAAGTATGTCTGACAATCCAAAATTCTGTTGAATTCAATGTGATTTATATAAGAACAGCCCCACTGGATCAGACCATAGGCCCATCTAGTCCAGCTTCCTGTATCTCACAGCGGCCCACCAAATGCCCCAGGAAGCACACAAGGCAACAAGAGACCTGTATCCTGGTGCCCTCCCTTGCATTGGCATTCTGACATTTACTCCCAATAAATGTACATGGGATTGCACCCTAAGTCTATTTTCAAAATAGACAACATTTTCACTTTTCTTAATAACACAACAAGTGGACATGGGGTACCCCTTAGGCTTACAAAAACCCCTTACAAAAACTAAATTTTTAAAAGTAAAACCTTCCTTGTGACTGAGCAAAACTGTTTCTTTCATCAAGCTATGTGCAGAATTCATGCTGACAAATAGTTTCCAGTATGGCTTTTGGGGTTCTTCTGCAAATTTGCAAGTCACCCATCTCACCTCTCCTGAGGGCAAACTTGATAGCGCTTCTCAATCAAGAATGTTTATGTGAACTACTTTTCTCTGTTTACGTAAACCTCTCTGCAAAAGTTGCCTTTGAAGATTTCCCTGCGGGATCTTTGTAAACAATCAGTCCAGAACCATACAAATGTGGATTTAGCTAAAAAAAAAATTCTCCTTAGCACTTTAGTAGCCCAATTCTATTGGGCTGCACCACCAGAACTCACTGCCTGGCAGTGCAGCACGTTTTATGCCTGCAGCAAAATGTGACACACCTTTCAGTGAGGTTGGGACATGGTTACAAACAGTGAGCAACGTTAGCGGTCCACCAATGGCACCGAGAGCTGGTAAGTCAGTGCAGGGGGCAAGTGGGAGACAGGGGTGGGCGGAAAAGGGCAAAGACAGGGGGAGGAACAGGGCAGAGACTGGAGTGGGGAGGGGTTGAATCCAGGCTGGGAAGTGGGGGCAATACGCCTATATCCTATCCCTCTTCTTGGCCTCAAACCACCTTCCTGAGTCTACTCAAACTGCGCCAGCAGCAGCACTGGTGTGGGTCCAAGTAAACCCAGCAGGGCAGTGAGGGCTTATACGTGCGCAAAGGAACAAGCAGTCCTTTATTTGGAGGAGACCTCCAGGATTGCCCCTCCCCCACCCTGCAGGATGCAGTGTGTGCTCTGGTGGCATGGCTGTGTTAGCAGGGAGGGAATTTAGTTAGGTTTGGGCTGTAGGTGTCAAACTTTGGGGGGGATGACTAAGTAGTGTCCTTACAAGTCACATTGTAGAAGCTAATAGGTTTGCTGACTGAGGTTGCCTATTTCCTATTGCTTCTGAATTTTACATTGTGGGGTATCATTGGCCCCTACTGGTACATGAACAAACTAGTATATTGTTCCAGTGAAAAAGGAAAGGTCTCAATAATTTTTTTTTTTAAAACTTGTGAATGGTTTTGTGCTTAATACCAGGATTTTTAAAAATGACTTTCTTCAAATACATTTGACCCCAACATCAGATTGATAGAGAAAATTTTGGCTTCGACCAAGGGTTAAGCATACAGAAGTTGCTGTTTTTTCAGGTTAATTATCCACAAATTGGTTTAAAAAGCAATGCATTCACATGAAACAGATCTGGAAAACATACCCATCATTTCCGTCTCCCAAACGAAATTAGCAGTCTGACCATATTGGCAATAGACAGGAGCTTATTAAACCATTCATTCAAAGACAGAACTTCCTCTTTTCTCCTTTTACTAGCTATTAATATAACTTCTGTAAGTGATCAGTGGCAAACATGGACTACTCCAGTTTTTTTCTATGTGATACGTGCTGTTAAAATTACTGCACTTTTTGGTCTTTACAATTTTATTCATTCATTTGCAAGATTTATAAGGTGTCTTTCAAATAGATTGAGACAATGTACAACAATTCAATTAAAACCACATATCCTTCCATTTGTATTTTGAAGGTTATTTTTATAAAAACCCAATAAATACTTTTAAAAAAGAGACAAGTGTGTAAAATATTGTGGCCATACCATACTGTTTCCAGTCCATATCTGAAGGAAGATTCTCCCATAGAATAAAGTTGTTTAGCTGGTTTAAGTAAGAAGGCAAGGAATGGAATCCTTTCTGATTGTACCAGACCTAAAAGATGAAGCAGTTAATATCAGGATGGCCTGAACATCCAATCCACAATACTATATCTTCAGGACCCAAGTTTATTATCAACCAAACACTACTCTGAAGATATTGTACTAATCAGGCAGGAAGAGAGAAAAATCAGGCAAGAAAAAGAATCTGCGTACCAACAAATAAGAATCTGACTAAGATCTCTGGCTGGGATCTAAAAGTTCCCATTCACATGCTTACAATACTTTTGAATTTCTACTTGCCGTCATTTGTGTTGCATCAAGTGTTGCTATGGAGGAACTCAATTCTGCAGGAATGGTGGGAGGTAGAACACTACAGTGGGAATGGGAAGTCTGGAAAGCCCTAGTATACGCATAGAACATCTCAAAGAGACCTTTGGATCCTGGCCTGTGTGCATTCTAAACTCTGTAAGAATCAACTGTAAGCATGATGTCCCAAGTGGACTCCGGGACAGAAAATGGTGCTGGTTTTAGGTGACAGTTTTCAGAAGAGTGAAATGCAGAAACATGCACCATGAAAACTGCCGCCCACCAAACATCAGTGATGGGGGCTGGCTTTCCTACCCTCCCAGAAAACACCCAAAGTACTGAGGCCAATTGCCCATCATGAATGGAGACAGACTAGTGAAACAGGGAAAGTAGGTTGCCAACTGAACAATACATGCTCTCTCTCATGTTTCATTGGACATTGCGTTGCATAATATTTTTAGAAAAGAGATTTGGACGACAATCCTAAGCACATTACTTGGGATTAAGCACCACTGAACAAACTGGGACATACTTCTGAGTAAACACACACAGCATTGTATTGGCAACCTTCAGTCTCGAAAGACTATGGTATCGCGCTCTGAAAGGTGGTTCTGGCACAGCGTCTAGTGTGGCTGAAAAGGCCAATCCGGGAGTGACAATCCCTTCCACACAGGGAGCAAGTGCAGTCTGTCCCTGGTCTGTCTCCCTGGCTATGGGCCTTCCTTCTTTGCCTCTTAGCCTCAGACTGTTGGCAAAGTGTCTCTTCAAACTGGGAAAGGCATTATGACACAGCATTATGACACAGCATTATGGTGCAATAAATTGAGATACGTACAAGCTGCATGCTTAAAAAAATTCCTACATATATAATAAAGTATGAGAAGTGTATTTATCTGACCTGTTACCACTACATGTAACCCTTTCACAAAATGAAACATTCTACATTTCTACATTTTCATAGTTCTGCATACATTTGTACAGTTTTTAAAATGGTTTACTGAGGAGCATGGCACACAGCTTCCTCAGGTCTCAGAAGGTTTTACCGAAAACCAGAAGTGCCTTTCTAAAGCCTCCAGCAGGTCTCCCCATGCCACGTATCACCTGCTAGACATCTTCAGGGTGGGATGTACTGGGCATCCAGCCCCCCAGGGGGTGTGATACATTTTTTTTGCCCCCTGGTGCCAGATCCCTTAGCTATACCATTGGGGGGTAAAGGGACATTTGTCCCCTTGCCCCTGGATAAGCCCCAGCAGCTGCAATGGTTCAACACAAACGCACCAGCGCTATCATTGGTGCAAGTTCAAGTTGATCTGTAGTGGTGGATCAGAATTGGGAAGGGGGATAGGATATGGCACACACCAGCACCACTGAACCCTCCTCCTGGACCCAATCCACCCAACCACCCCATTCTACCCCTCCCGCCCTTCCCCTGCCCTGCGCTAGACTTACTTGCTCCAATTGGCATCTGTGTGACCGCTGGTGCTAGCAGGAAGGCTCTGGCCTTCTGGTCAGCACTCCTGGCCTATGTGCTTTTGCGACAGCACAAACTGAAGGAGCATGTGCCCCACCAGCACTACTAGACAATATGATTGGGCCATAAGTCAGAAGACAGACGAACAAAAATGGGTTTAAATAAATGGGAAAAAAATGTAGGCTTGAATTGATGAAAAACATCTGTGAATCTGCTCTCAATATCTGCTGCTATCCTGCACATAGGCAACCGGGTTTCTCAATTATTTTCAAATTGCAGTAAAAATGTGCAAACTGACTCATTGTGCAACAGAAAGGGATAATTTGTAAAACTCCGGTCAGGGGCCTTCTAGATAGTAATGAATCATACTGCAGCTCTCTCATATTCTAATTTCCCACTTTTCTTCATAAAAGTCTGGGTAAATGGTACTTTCACCATCACGCTTACAGGTCCTAAAGGTCAAAGCAGAAGCGTGGTCGTTAATTATCAAAAGGTTAATGCCATAATTTGATACTACATCAGTCAAAAGTCAGTCCCAGGCAGTATTTTAGATTATACTGTGCCCTTTTTAAGTCTAATGCACAATTGTGTTCTGCTGAGAGAAGAAAAAAAAAAAGGAAGCTCATTCAATAACAGTGTAACTATAATTTATTGTTGCACTGATAATATGGGAGTTGTGCCAAAGTTATTAAAGATACTGACAAAAGCAAATACGCAGGTCATGCCAAAACAATTCAAAATTGTTTGTAGGTACAGTCATTTTTTTAAAAGCCTCTTATAATCAGAAAGAAATAACAGATCGCTGCCCACGCCAACTTCATTTCCCATCTGTCCAGATCAAGGACGAAAGTCATTTTAGAGAACAAAATACAGAGAATGAAATGATTGTCAAACATAAGATATTACAAGGTGGGGAAAGGAGGAGAACTGGAGACTCAGGAAGATTGAGAGGACTGTTTTCTTCTGTAACTAAGGACCCAGACTTATCCAACTTTCCAGTGCAGATGCAGCCACAATGAGGCCCGGGGTAAGGGAACAAATGTTCCCTTACCTTAAGGAGCCCTCCATGACTGCCTGCCCCCCTCCCCCCACTGGCATGGCTGCATCCATGCTGGAAAGTTGGATAGAATTTGGCTCTAAAACATTACACTTAGCTGTTATCCTGTGTCCTCTTTCACATGTGGGTAACTGGAAGAACTGCTACCAAATTTAACTAAATAAAATTGAACCCAGCAGTGGAGGGCCCTGCTCAAAAGAAATAATTGTAGAAATTCTGTAGAGAACTAAAATAATTCTGAAAGGGTTTCCCAAGGGGTGGGTGGGACTTCATACATCTCTAGTACCAATGATATTGACATCTAACAACTGCCACACATGGCCAGGCCTACAGGTGATCTATCAGCCTATCTACTCACGGTGGCTAGACTTAAAAAGAAATCCTTCTCCTCCCTGATGCTGATTCTGAATGTTCCAAACACACTCGTCCACGGTCCTGGCTACACTAGCTGTGTTTGTTGCAGAAGATGCAAAATCAAGGAACAGAAGTTATCGATTACTCACTGCAAACTGACTAGGCAGAAAACACACGCTAATCCCCATATATATGTGATTGACAACAACATTTGCACCACTCCTGGAAATGCATTCAGGTTCCATGTACATTTTTAGGATGGATCATGTGGCTACATAGCATGTTGTTACGTGGTACATAATCATACAATCTACCCAGATGCTACATATTTTCTTGGGAGATATGTGAGAGCAGCCATCCCGGGATGGCAACAATAGAAAAAGGGGGTCTAGGCATCTATATTAACCAGAGCTATAAATCGGAAGACCCTTTTTCCTGAAGCAACCCACCAACCACACTGGACCAGGGTGACCAAATACAATGGAGGACAGAGTGCCTATACCTTTAATCATTTTATGGAAGTTTGGCAGGTGCAGCTCAGCATGGATGGGTTTAAAAAGCAGTAAGAGACATCAATAAAAACATTAAATAAATGTCTAGTGCCCTTGAAGACAGTCTGGAAGTTACAGTTAGTACAGAATGTTTATGTGGTTGCTGGAGACCGGTGGTTTTACTTTGTGGAATAAAACCACCTCAAGTCAAGTGGTTGTCAAAAGACAGAGGTCCTCTTGGTTCAGAAATCCATGATACTGGTGCTGGACTACCTCTTTGCTCTGAAGGGGGTTGCACTCCCCCTGAAACAGCAGGTTCGCAGCTTGGGGGTCATCCTGGACTCACAGCTACTTCTGGACGTCCAGGTTGCTGGACGCCCTGAATGTTTTTGCCCAGTTTCAGCTGGTGTGCCAGCTGCAGCCATACCTGCCTCAATAGGATCATGGCCATGCCTTGGTGACATCAAGATTAGATTATTGTAACCAAGAGGACCTCTGTCTTGTTGGGATTTAGTTTCAGTTTGTTTGACCTTATCCAGATCTCAACAGCCTCCAGGTAGAGTTCCAGGACAGAGACAGCCACCCTGGTCTCCAGTGGAGAGAGAGCTGAGTGTCATCAGCATATGGATGGCACCCAACTCCAAATCCCCGGATGACCTCTCCCAGCAGTTTCATGTAGGTATTAAATAACATGGGGGACGATATAGAACCCTCTGATACCCCACACCCCAAAGGCCAAGCTGCCAAACAGGAGTCCTCCAGGACCACCATCTGGGATCTGTCGGCCAAGAAGGAGCAGAACCACCACAAGACAGTGCCCCCAATCCCCAATTCGGTCAACCATCCCAGAAGGACACCATGGTCGATGCTGTTGAAAGCTGCTGATAGGTTCAAAAGGACTAGCAAGGATGTACTACCTCTGTCCAGTCCCTGGTGTTGGTCATCCACCAAGGCAACCAAGGCCGTCTCGGTCCCGAAGCCTGGCCTGAAGCCAGACTGAAAAGGATCTAAATAACCTGCTTCGTCCAGAGCCCTCTGGAGCTGAGATGCCATCACCCGCTCAACCACTTTGCTCAGGAATGGGAGGCTCGAGACTGGTCAATAGTTTAATACAGAGAGGTCCAGAGGGGGCTTTGTCAGGAGGCAGCGAACCACTGCTTACTTTAATGCCAGTGGCAGCACTCCCTCCCCCAAAGATAATTTACTACCCTCTCTGTCCACTCGGCCAGTCCCTCCTGGGCAGATCTAATCAGCCATGCTGGGCACAGATCTAGTCTTCATGGAAATACCTTCTCCCTCCGTATCCTTCGAGACCAACTGATATGTCCTTGCTCCATGCCCCTTTGTTTATGGAAATCGAAACAGCGGGGGTGCAGGGCAGGTACTTTTTTGTCATTGTACCTGTTTGGAATTTACTGCATGGGAAGGTCCACCAAACAACTTCCCTCATCTGTATTTAAAGATTTTATATTATTTCTGAAGCTTTACCTGAACACAGGAGTTTGGTCTTGCGAATCTTATTTCATTGTTGCTTGGTGTTTGTTTAAGTCAAGAATAGGTTTTACTGCCTGCTCTATTCCATATCTATAAAGCACCTTACTGGGGGGGGGGGAGAGTGAGTGAGAGAGAGAGAGAGAGAGAGAGAGAGAGAGAGAGAGAGAGAGAGAGAGAGAGAGAGAGAGAGCCAGGATGGCTTAGTGGTTTGGGAGACCTGGAAGATCCAAGTTTGAATCACCGCTCAGCCACGAAACTTCCTGGGTGACCTTGATCAGTCACTGTCTTTCAGCTTCACTTACCTCACAGGGCTGTTATGAGAAAAAAAGGAGGGGAGGAACTACGTACACCATCCTGGGATCCTTGGAAGAAGGGCAGTATAAAAATAAGAAAAATAAATAGTACAGATATGTTGATATACAGGTGTGCGCCACCTAACCATGGGGATATGTTCAGTGAACATTCAGTCCAAATGATTGCCTTTGTTGTGTAAACAGATACTCCCTGCTAGACACTAGCTGGCTGCACAGGCTGCTGGAGATAGATTGCCTCTTCTTTGCATTAAGATTCTCTCTGTTGTGTAAACAGACACTCTGCTGCAGGCTATGGGAGACGCGATTGCCTCATTAAGAGCAACGTTGTTGTGCTTTGACCACCATCATATATGCGATCTGTCGTTAAGCAAACGGTTGCTAAGCAGCGCAGGCCTGTATATGGATCTAGCAAGTCATTAGTTCATCTAGCTCACTGTTGCTCCTTCTGACTGACAGCAGGTCTCCAAGACACAGGCAGAGCTCTTTCTTGGCATTGAGATCCTTTCAAGGAAAAACAACCAATGAACTTGGGATCTTCTGCATGTGACATATGTGTTCTGCCATGGAGCTATAGCCCTTCTGTGTTCTAGTGCAAAAACAACAACTAAAAAACTCCCACATTTAAAGGAGTATTTTATTTGAAAACAAACTAAAAGTTGTGCTGAAAAACCTAGGGAACATAGCTGTATGCTTCTGAACCCAAGACTACTGGCAAGATGCAACTATTATAACTTTTGTATTTGGAAATGAGTGGATACTAGATGTTTACTACAGTGACCAGTGCAGCTTTTAATTTAAAGAGGAATCTGAGCATCAGTACAAATTGGGCAGCATTCTGAATACACAGAGCTTACCTTAGCCAAAGATTTATGATGTGACAGTTTGACCTTCATGCTTTGAGGTTCAGCAGATAATCTCCCATCAAAAGACCAACCTCCATATCTGGAAAAGTGGAAGAAAATGACAGCAGAGCATACTATTCATCAACAGTGATAGATTTCTTAGCAGGGTGGGGAAAGATATGAAGAATGGCCTTATGTCAATACTATTGGTTCAACATGTACAAGAAGTAGAAGGAGAAACAGTTATCAAAGAAATAGTACACAAGTACAGTCTGCACCTGCAGGGATGATATCAGGAAGTCTTGAGTACAGAATGAACTGAGGCTGGCAAGGAATGCCAAAAACAACAAAAAAAACTCCTGAGCTGATTAAAAAAAACACCTTTTGAAAAACAAAGGAACTTTTTCACACCCCCTATGGTCCTCACCAACCTCATGATGAAGCTCACAGCGCTATCCTAACTTGCAGTTGGGTGGTGAGCCCATGGTGAATCCAGCGCAAGTTTGGGGGCTGGCTAGGACTGAGGCAAGGGGAAATAATTCTCCTTACCTTGCATCATGCTGCAGCAACCCCAAAGGGGCTACTCAGATCTGCGCCACCGAAACAGGCCACACATGGTGGTGTAAATCTGAGCAGCACGGAGCTGCCCCAGGCTGTCTGGGAACAGGGCTAGGATCTGACATAAGTGCCGGATCCTGGTCCCACCTCCCACTCCCCACCCACCCACCGCCTACCCCCCCTGGACCTCAAAACACCACATCCTGTTCCCCGCCCTCCCTACACACCCCCAGACCCCTGCACCAGCATGGAAAGGCTGGTGCAAACTTACTGGGCCTGGAGCCTGCGTTGGCACAGGGAGGCATGCCCTTGAACTAGCCTCCCCAACTCCCAAGTCAGCACAAACGTGCACACTTGCAAGAGTCCCGAGTTGGCACAAGGGACTTGCACCGGCCCAAGGGCAAGTTGGGTTCTGCCTTTGTCTTGCCTCCCAGGATATGGTAGCTGTTGGATGGCTGCTGGATCATTTCCAAAACTAAGGTATGCAATTCTACCTCCTAATTGAGTCACCTCACCTAAGAATCACATAGGATTCTATTGGGCGAAAATGTATAAAAACCCTTGACTTCAGAGCCTTGTGTTCTTCATCCCACCAACAGCATCTTACCTTGCTGGGTGTGGATCATTAACATGAAGGTGCTGCAACAAGTCACCTCAATTCTAGCCTCTATTGAGAATCACCATGCCAACCGTCACCCATAAACCCCTCTCTTTTCTGCCTTCTTCCCTTTCTCCTTGAGCATTATCAAATTGTTGAAACCAGAATAGACTGGTGAGCCAAACTTCTTTGGCCATCTCTCTCTCTCTCTCTCTCTCTCTCTCTCTCTCTCTCTCTCCTGGGAAGAAAAGCAGCTCAAATCCTTGCCTTTCCTTGAAAGGCTATTCCCTTCTAAGCATGTTCAGGGCTTGCTTAGGAGTCCTCTATATGCATTTGAGACCCTCTTTGTCTAGGGAGATTTGTTCGGTCAACCCCTTGCTGCCACAACCCGCTTCAACAACCCGCTCCCAATTGTTGCAAAACAGGAGAGGTAAACTTGGTCTGCAGTGCAGCGGTCTCAAGGACCCCAAATGCCCATTACCTTTCCTCTTCTTTGCCTAGTGAGGTCAACCGGACTGCACACCTAGTTATTCTATCTGTTTCTCTTCCATGAGTTGTGCACGTGCGTGGGGGGGGGGGGGCTTTTGTAATAGATCAAACTCAGATCAGATCCTGAGATCAAACTCAGCACTCTGCTACAGACTCACTTTACTGATCCGACAAGCCCCCAGAACAAGGAAAATCTCTCTGTCCTGTACCAATCTCCTTAGGAGGTTTGACGTCATGGTCAAGGAGAATTTGTTTGATGCGATAGATTCGTTCCCTTGCTACAGGTGGTTGAAGTGCTTTCATACCATGTCCTTAGATTCAGGTTCAGGCTATAGAGAGCCATTCTCAGCCACAGCCTTCAACCATGGTTTAACCTGCCTGTACCCTTTTACTTGCCTCCCTACTAATCCCTCTTGTCCCAGTTTAACCCTTCCCCCCTTTTTTGTTTTCGAGCACTTTTTAGTAAACTTTGGCACACCTTAACTTTTGCCTTAGTTATCTTTCACCCAGGCCCGCAGCCAGGATTCTGGGGGGGGGGGGGGACGGACCATTTTTTCAGGCGGGACAATTATGTCAGGTATCTATACTGGTGTGCAAAATGAAGGATAAGTATGAAGAAACATCAAAGACCCATAACTAACCCAAATTTCATTAGGAGGAAATATTTTGGGGTGTTTTTTTTTTTTTTTAAAAGATGCATTCATTATCTGTAAAGCAATCTAACAATGATCAGCATAGAATAAATGCATCTCTGTATGCAATGTAAAATCTATTTGTCTACATAGAAATAACATGCAACTTGTCCTTTCATTTTGGACACCAGAGCAATACACAGACTTGCAACACTGCAAAAGTAAAACATATCACTATGATACATGGTATCATGTATCATCAATACATGATACTTCTATTGAAAGCCTTTCATTTGCTGATGACAAAAGTAAATCTGCTTTACCTAAAAGCAAGAGGAAAGATATTGAAGTAAAATATAGCAACACCATGGAACATTAGTTTTTTATATTATTCATTACTTTTAAAAGGCAAGGTACAGAAGATTTGAAACGACCTAGTAGAGCTGAATTCTTCTATCTTTCTGAGAATTGAATCTTCTTAGAACCTTTCCCACACTTAAATTCTTGGTTCTCTTTAGCCCAAAAGCTAGGTATACTAAATTAGCCATTCTTGAGTGAGACATTGATAGTCTTTGAGGTCTGTTAATTCTTGTAAGCACTGAGAAGGTCGATTCACAAACTGCTGTGCTACATGCAAAAGTTCTTACAGCCGCTAACATACTGTAACAATCTTCAAAGGCACTCCGGTGTTTATATTTCACTGAAGAAATTTCGTTTTTCAATTTTGTTCTTCTCAAGGAAATGTTTTACTGCTTTCATTTCTTCATTACTTGAAATGGTAATATTGAAATTTTTTAGATAATTAACCCTACCAATTTCATCATATAAATTTTCTGCTGCAATTAATAATAATAATATAATAATAATATACAGTATTTATATACCGCCTTTCTTGGTCTTTATTCAAGACTTTATTCAAGGCGGTTTACACAGGCAGGCTTATTAAATCCACGCAGGGATTTTTACAAATTGAAAGAAGGTTCTCTCTTTCAAGAACCACCACATTCAAGATGTTACACTCCGATCTGGTTTCACATTCTGGCCTCCATCCTCCCACGCTCCGAGCAGATGGAACAGCTCAGCTGCAGCTTGCCGGCTGCTTCAAGGTCGCACGGTGCCGGTGGCCTCGAACTGGCGACCTTGTGGATGTTAATCTTCAGGCAAATGGAGGCTCTACCCTCTAGACCAGACCTCCTGCCCAGATTATTCAGATTATTCAGATTATTGCCTGAAGAATCTCTTCATTGTCATGGAATCTTCTTTTTATTTCGGCTAGCACTACATCCAGAATTTCAAAAAAGTCAGAAGCATGCTTACTGTGGGTGTCACTACATGATGCTCTGTTACCTGTTGTTTCAGACACCACATAATCATCAAGTAAGAAATTAAATTTCCTTTTCCTTGGCATTTTTACTTCTTCCTCTTTAGCCAGTTTTGATGTTTGCTGCAGAACTTATTTCAAAGTCTCACTGTTTCTTAAGTCTTCTAGTGAACTTTTTGTAGCTTGAATTAAGTTATAGGCCTGCTCCAAGGAAATGTCATGACTTTGGAGTCCCTTATCTACTGGAGAAAGAATTTCCAAAATATTTTTCATTACCACTAGACAAAATCTAAACTCTTGCTTCCACATTATAAGATGGAGACCAGTGCTAAGAACCACATCTTCCCCAGCAAATCTTTTTCCATGATTTATTGATATTAGTTTAAGAGTTTCTGATATATGTTTGTATTCTTCAAAAATTGTCCTACACACCTGAAGATGTCCTGACCATCTCTGTTCCAGCAGACGAGAAAGAGTTTTGCCTTCATACTCAGCAGCTACTACCCCACGGGACAAAAAGTTGTATAATTCCACACATTGTCCAAAAAATTTCCTCACCATTGGCACAACTTCAACTGCTTTAACTACAACTAAATGTAGCCTGTGGTTAAAACAATGGACATATAGAATTTCTTTCTTCAGTTTTTTTTTTTAATTAATGCCTGGACACCACCTTTCTTACCACTCATAACCGATGCTCCATCATAACATTGACACAACAAATTGTTAGGATTTAAACCATACCTTCGGAACGTATCTAAAGTTGTGTTTGTAAAATTCTTAGCATCCAAAGCAGTTGTTGTCTCTATGGATAGCATGGATTCATAAATTTCACCATCTTTAACATATATAGTAGCAATTGCTATATTTTCTCTTCAATTTTTGTCTTTTGTTCCATCCTCCAAGACAGAAAAAATGGGACATCTGCATTCTTTATGTCACTGGAAACTTCCTCTCGAATGAGATCAGTCATTACTTTAACTACCGTATTTTTCGCTCCATAAGACGCACTTTTTCCCCCAAAAAGGGGGGGGAGAAGTGTGTGCGTCTTATGGAGCAAATACTGGGGGGGAAAAAACTCCGCCCCAGCCCTGGCCCCACCCCCTCGCTCTGCTCTGCTTCCCCGGGCAGTCAGAGGCTACTCAGAAGTAAGTCTCAGAGTCAGTGGGGCTCACTCCCAGGAAAGCGTGGGTGGGGTGGCAGTCTAGCTGCCCAATCCTGTGCATGCCTACTCTGAAGTAAGTCCCATTAGAGTCAGGGGGGCTTACTCCCAGGAAAGCCTCTCTCCCCCCCCAAGCCTGGAGCATCACAGCCTCTCTTTCCCCCCCCACCCCAAGCCTGGAGCATCACATCCTCTCTCCCCCCAAGCCTGGAGCATCACAGCTTATCTCTCCCCCCCCCAAAGCCTGGAGCATCACAGCTTCTCTTTCCCCCCACCCCAAGCCTGGAGCATCACAACTTCTCTGCAACACAAACACTTTCCCCCCTCTCTCACACACACAGGCTGCCCCCTTCTCTTACACACACACAGATGCTCTGCCCCCCCCACACACACTCACACAGCAGGGGAGGGGCACTTTCACTCACCTCATCCAGCATCTGAATGTAAGCCCCCCCCCCCATCACAAAGAAAAAACTGTCTCCTTGGTCAGAATGCCAGTGTTTGCTTATTGCACAAGCCCCAGGTAAGGCTCTCACCATAAATCCAGAGGTTTGTTGTGTCTTTAGAATTCAAGTTGTGGTTGGACTTTCCACTTGTTCATTTGTATTGGAATCACAGAAGATCTGGCGAGGAGGTAGATGTGGTGTCAGCAGTGGCCCCTTTAAGGGTAAGGCCTGGGCATTCAGCAGAGTGTGCTGCACAGCTGCAGCCACTGGAAGGCAATAGGGCCCTCAGGGATATAAGGAGTACCTGAGGCAGAAAGGGTTTGTGGGTTTTGAAGGAGTGCAGGTTGGAGGCAGGAGAGGAGACTGACTGGGTTTATTGAATTTGGAATCTGACTGTGGATTGTGACTGGACTTGGATACCCTGATGGATTTGACTGACCTTGGACTGTAATTTGGCTTATTGGTTCT
The DNA here is from genome assembly GCF_035046505.1 of Tiliqua scincoides. NCBI lineage: Eukaryota > Metazoa > Chordata > Lepidosauria > Squamata > Scincidae > Tiliqua > Tiliqua scincoides. Next base: position 66,376,468 of record NC_089825.1, on the reverse strand, counting down.
GGACTCTGATTTGGCAACTCTGATTGATGGGACTGATTTACTTGGCATCTGTGTACTGGAACTGGACTCACTTTTGCTTGCTGCACTGGTGAGTTGCACAAGGGGGACTGATCAGCCTTAAGCGGGCACAAGGCCCAATGGATTGGGATTTGGCAGAACATCATTGTAGCAGAAAGATAATGTGATCCCCTATTTGTGTGCACCTGCTTTTGTGAGCTTCATAAACTCTGACTCTAATGATGATGAGTTCTTGGGGTTTCCAGAAAACTAGAGTACTCAAACCTTTAAGTCTCTCCATTTGTTAATGAGAGTGATAATGGTTCTTAATGCCACTGTTGACTGCTGTTCACTTTACATGGTTCAAATGTTATTCTGTTATAGTTTATTAAATATTTTATTACACTGTTTGGTTCAGAATATTTTTTTCCTGTTTTCCTCCTCTAAAAACTAGGTGCGTCTTATGGTCAGGTGCGTCTTATGGAGCGAAAAATACGGTATTTCATTTGAATTTCTGGAGATTGGTAAGTGGCATTCTTTAGAATAATTTTATAAGATTCAGCTAGGTTTGGGTCCTTTTTGAGGGTATATTTGAAAAGGTTTTTAAATAAACTTTCCTCCACATGTTCTTCAGTGTTGTATATTCCCCTCATTGGAAGCTCATTAGCTACAAGAAACTGAATGATTTCAACAATGCTTGAAATGTAATACCTATGTTTTTCAAGCACATTGTCATTAATTAGAGTTGAAACAGATGTGTTTGAATCAGTTCTTTGGTTCAGACCACATTAACATAGCCTGCATGTGGGTCTCAGATGAAGCATGCTTGAAAAATCCTGATTTAGTTTTATCTAATGCAGTCTTCCAATTGCTAAATCCCTTTTTTATGTAAGCTGGCTCTTTAGTAAATGGAACAAATTGGTGACACACAAAATGCAGCATCTAGTTTTGAAGAATATTCCAACCACTTAAAATGTTGAAACCACTCTGATCTGAATGATCTGCCATCTTTGTTCTTTGGATATTTACCAAGTTTAATTTGTTTAATAGGCTCTCCTACTCGTGCTAAATCATCATGAGTCTTCTCATTAATTGCCTTACTGACAACAAAATGGTCCATGTTGGAAGATTTCAACACTAATTCTTTTGCACTCAGGTTCTTCAGAGTAAGTGCCTGTTTGGTGGTATATATATCCAATACCCATAAAAAAAACAAACTTTGAGATCTCTAGGAAAGATTCAAAATCTTAGAGGCCAGATCCTTGCTTTCCTCTCCCCCCTCCCAAAGAGAAAGGCCCTACCAGACCCAAACAGCAGAAATGGCCCATCCAAAACTTCCTGCCTGTTCACCCCCAAACAATGCCAAAGTCACTCAGCAGCAGCCTCCAGGGTCCTGCAAAGTGCCTGCACAGCCACTCAGCTCCCAGGAAGGTGATTGAAGGCACTGAGCACATTCCCTCCAGGCTTTTTCATGCCCGCCTCTCTGGTGTCCTGTGACTATCAGCAGGTTGATATGATTGGCCCCTCAGGTGAGTTACTAAGCATCAGCAGCCTGAGCTGATTGGAGGAGGCTGCCTGCAGGGAGGGGCTGGGCTCTTAAGGAACAGGAGCTAAATTGGAGGACATTCAACCACACTTACATGACAAGTGTGGAAAAAATGCCTGGGGGGCAAACTGCTGGCTCAGGGGGGGGGAAACCCCCCTGCCCTCCTAGCTACAGCCCTGCTTTCACCACCAAATTATGTAGGCATGCCCTTAGTTTCAAGACCATCTATGATCACTATAATGGCATAAAGGGAATGCGTATCAAATTTGCAGCTGACACAAAGCGGGGGTAGATAGTTACAAAGACTGAATTAGGATTCAAAATAGTCTTGGCAAATTTGATGATCATGCCCAGATCAACCAAATGAAATTCAATTGAGATAAATCTTAAATTCTCACATGATGAGACAAAAAAAAAAACCACCATCAAAGGTACAAGTACAGGATGGGAGAAATCTGACTTGGCAGTAGCAGCATGTGTAAAAAAGATCTACGTGTCTTAGTGGACCATAAGCTGAACATGAGCCAGCAGTATGATGTGGCTGCAAAACAAGCAAAGGCACCAGATGTAGTAATTCCACTTCATATTGACCTAAACAGATCTCCCTTGGGGTACTGCATGTAGTTTTGGGCACCATGTTTTAAAGGAGACATTGATTGGCTGGAGCAAATTCAGAGGAGGAAAACTACAATGGTGAGGGGTCTGGAACAAAGTCCTATGAGAAACAGTTAACTATGGTATGGTAACTAAACTACGGTATGTTTAGCCTGGAGAAGAGAAGGAGTGATATGATATCCACTGTTAAGTATCTGAAGCGCTGTCATGAAGGAGGAGGAAAGGACTAACTTTCTGAGGTTCCTGAGGCCAGGACTACAACCAATGCATTGAAACTACAGAAAAGTAGATCTAAAGCTAGACCTCATTTGATGTTTTCAAGTAGAGATTGGATGGCCATTTCTTAGGGATATTGAAGTCACCTATACTGAGAAGGCAGTTGGACTAGATGACATCCAAAGTACCTTCCCACTAACATTCTATGATTCTACCCCAGTATTAACTAAATATCAAATCTGAGTAATAAGATTCTGAAACATAAAATATTGCACACATGCTATAGATGACTACATAATGCTTAATAATAATTATGATGATGGTGCTAAAATTTTACCAATCATTGTCAAAGTTCTAGGCACAATGCCAGAAGACTTTGCAGAACACCTAACATCCTGGATATAAATAAAATTACTACACACCAGCTATAGAAAGCACACATATTACAAAAAATATCTGTGAACAACCAAGGTTCTTGGGAAGGACCTTATTCAACATGCCAAATTCAGCCACTGACATCTGGCTGGCTATGCATATTTTTCATAATAATAATGATAAAAAATGTCCAAACATTTGTGCAGTAGTTGAACAATTCTACAGAATATTCAAAAATACCTTGTTTTGTCTGAAGGTCTGATTATATATTCTTCAACATTGAGGCCTGAGAAGTTGTACAAGGTATGTCCTTTCTTGTTCCGCAAATATGGAGCAGATATATTTAGTGGTGGACACATCTGGGAAAAAAATTGATTTGGAGTCCAAAGAGGACTGGTAAGCAAATGGTGAAGGGGAGAAATACCACACTAGCATGTCTATTAATGTATTAGTATTCTCTCACTTGACAAACACAACAGGAAATTGTTGCTCAAAACAAAGAATGGAAGTGGGCTGGGGCAGAGAAGCCACATCATAAGGTAACTTCAGGATGGTGTTCAGCTTCAAAAGCCCAGATGTCTTCAATTTGATTGGAACACCCAGGGCTGAAAATGTTGTGGCTCATAGTTCAGTCACAAGAGTGCATGCCTAGAGTTCTAGATTCATTCTCTACTGCCTCTAAATTTAAAACATCTCTGGATGTGAGGCAGAAGAGCCACAGATCAAGGGTGGAAAACAACTGTGGTATAGAGAATGTTTAGACTCATTCCCTAGCATCTCTTGTTAAAAGGATCTCAGGCAGTGATCTACTGCCAGCTGGCACAGACAGTACTGGACTAACAGCCCAATCCTATCCACACTTTCCTGGAAGTAGGCGCCATTGATTCTAATGGGACTTACTTCTGAGTAGATATGCATAGGATTGGGCTATGAGTGAACTGATGGAGTCACTCCATAAAAGGCAGATCAGCAGAGTGATAACAACAGAAAACAGAATGAAATCTCCAGTAATGTTAATGTTCCATCCAACAGCTCATTTTTCCCCAAGGAAAGCAAATTTGCATACCTCTTGGCCCACTGCACATCCACACCAAGGCAAAGATTCCTGTTTTGAACCAGGAGTGGTTTGCCAGCACAAACTATTTATTCTAATGCTGTAAAGAGAAACACCATGGAGAATCAATACAAAATAAACAATACGATTTGATAGTAGTCATGCATGGTAATAATGCAATCACTGTACCATAGGGGTGAAAATGGAAGCCAAATAGAGAGCTTGCAACAGGTCTCACAGCTTATGGCAAGAGCCTGGCTTCCCCCCAGCCTTTGCAATTTGATTTACAGATGTAATACCAGTGAATTGGACACTGGTCCAGCTGTGAGTCTGCCTCCCTGCCATCTGCTTCAGGCACATTATCTATTAAAAAAAAAAAATCAGACAGTTGCACATGGGTTTATCCATCTATTTGTTTCTTCAGCACCACATTAATTTTAAAAAAACCCAAATTATTTTTAAAGTGCAGAAATGCTCTGTGGATTTGGGGAGGAAGCCTTCTTAATGACATAATACGGTGGCAGCCAATCTGCGCTATGTACAGCCTGATTCTGCTGCAAACTTGCTCAACAATTTCATTTGCAGAGCTCAACCCTGGAGAAGGATGGTACAGCTGGTCCAAAGGCCCTGAGGATGCTGCCAGATCAGGTTCACCTGTCTGAAAATGTTTTGCTTGTCTTCATTCTTTTTGTTTTAACTACAGTCAGTCATATCCACAACTCTCCTGCTGTTAAATGATTCAGATTTTGTTCACAATATGCTCAAGTGTCCAAGTCGTAACTGCTCATCACAACTATGAAGCCAGCATGTAGAAATTAGAAACAAGCAGAGACATACAGTCAGCTACGTCTTACACAAGGGTTATGTTCCAGAGTCAGCGCCTAAAAGCTAAAATGGAGTGCCTGTACTGTATTGCCTTGAAAATCCCTTACATCAGAAAAATATATACTGTTCCTTTAAAAATTACAAGAGACAGACAAAAACAGACCAACAGAGCGCACTGCAGCTCCATTCTCTAATTTCCTGATCACTCTGGGGCATGTATCTAGCAAGTGGAGTGAAGGGCGGAATTACCTGCCTTATTTAAATTGTTGTTTTTTGACGTTTGTTTTATGTTTGCCATGTGCATGGAGTTGAATTTGCACAAGTCCACATAAGATGCAGTCTGGCTGTAATGCGATATACAGGTATGCCTCCCCCATCCACATATCCTGTATCCACAGTTCTCCCTCTCCCACCCTGTACCAATTAACTTTGTGTGATGGAAGCAAGGACAAATGTTTTTATGCATTCAAAATGAAGGCAGTAAGCATTGGTCTCACCAACTCTGAATCTGCTCTGTGATACTGACATGCAGGTAAATAAAGCTGACTACATGGCATCACACTCAGAGATACAGAGTCCTCGCTTTAAGCAAGTTTTTTAAAGTGAAAGTATCTCTTTCCACAAAGCTTACCCCCCTTTCAGACTGCCCCTGAGCAAATATGTGTTTGGAGTTTATGGGGAACAATTACTCATTTAGACAACTCTTCAGGGAGGATTATTCTAGTTTAGCTTTCTCCATGTGGGTTGAACTACACACAGGAAGCACAATCCTAGCCAACTCCAGAGAAGCGGGGCTGCTTGGCCCACGCTGGATCCAGCACTGGGAAGGAGCAGGCTGGAGGTCTCTTTGGGGTAAGGGGACATTTGTCTCTTTGGGGTAAGGGGACATTTGTCTCCTTACCCTGTGTAAAGCTCCAGCATACATAATAGGGCTATTTGGATCTGAGCCTGCCAAATAGCCAGCACAAGTCCAAGAAACCCTATGCTGAGCTTCCAGACCCAGGAAGGGAGATTGGATTCAGCATGTGCCAGTGCAGCCAATCTTGCCCCCACTCCTGGGCCGAATCCTCCCCCACTCTGATATACCCCCACCCTCTGCACTGCCCGGTGGGAGCTTACCTGCTGTATCAGGCACTCCTTTTGGATTTAGTGCTGGCAGGATGGTGCAGGCCTTCCCATCGGCACTGTTTACGTGCCAGGCATCACAGAGTGCTTGTGACACCCTAGACTGATGCAGAGGTCTCTGTGCTGGTGTCCGTCTAGATAAGGATTGTGCCATAAGAGAAACACGACTGCTGCCCAAAACAGCAGCTTTATTGTCAAATTCTCCCCTTCACCTTCAAAACATGTTTGTTTACTTATTTATTGAATAGACCTACATCCTGCCTTTCTCCAACAGGTACTGTTACCAACACTACTCCTACACACTCACGTCTGCTACTGCATGTGCAAATCTACTATCTTGGATTCAGGTTGTCCAGTCCGGAATTAAGACCAAATTGGGGGGATTTAGGCTCAGTTGCCAAGGAAGAGGTGACACAGTGAATGTCTGTTATGGGGCCATTGACTGAATCGCAGAGTGAACAACTACAAAGTGCCTCTAATGAGGCAACCGGTAGACAAGAGACAAGTTTCCAAAAAGAATATAAGTTTTATTGAAAAGATCTAGAGAACAGGTGCAGTTTTCATTTATAAGACCAGTTCCCGAGAGCAGAGGTGTCAAACATAAGGCCGGATGCAGCCCACGGAAGTAAATCACTACAGGATTATTTTTTAAAAGAAAGCCAACACAGACTTACAATGATATGAACAACGCAAGAAGCAAAATTTACAGGAGTACATGTAATTCAATCTGTAATTTTTGGAGATGGTATCATTTAAATTTATACTTACTAAGCAAAGCATGAAGCAGCCCTTGACAAGCAATAAAGAATATACCTAAGTAGCCACCTAATTGCTAATAGCAATTTGATTAATGGCTAATAATTAGCATACTAACATAAAATGTTATGAAGCATGAAATGCAATTTGTAATTACTGTTTATCTTCCCCCTCCCTTGCAATCTCCCCTGCTAAATTAGTAATTTTTAAAAACTATTTTAAGAAAATTCTAGGCTACCTTCGTGCAATACAGCACACACAAACTGAATTGTTCTCACTTACTTGTTGTGTCTTGAATGCACACACATGTCATCCTCATCTGCAAAGTACCGCAACAGCATGTGAGAAAGGTTATCACCTTGGCTACTGCTAAGAAATGAATATAAGGGGAAAAAAACACACATGTAAGGTAGTTATCTTTTTGAGTCACTGTTTACGAGTTTTAATGCTCCTTTTATGGTTTTTACTTTTTTACTGTTCATATGATATTGTTGACTGCATTTTAAAGTACCTAATACTAGAGGTGTTTGTTTCTGGTGAGTAAGATAGAATCACAGCCTACGAGCCCAATCCTATGCTTCCCCACTGCCCCACGGTACAGCAGCACTGAAATTGACACCACTGTATCTTATGGGGCCAGGGAAGCAGCTGGAGGTCTCACTGTGGTAAGGGAACTTCGGTTCCCTTACCCCGTGTACAGCTCCAGAAGCCCCAATGGGTCTTTCTCCCACTATTTAGCAGACGCAGAACAGAAGAGACCCATTTCAGACTCTACAGCTTTGGAAGGGGGATAGGATACAGTGGCAGCCTCTGCAACTGTCCCTGCCCCCTTGTCAGCCCAATCTGCCCTCCGGCCTGCACTCTCCTGCCCAGTTTCTATGGAAAAGTGGTATAAAAACATTTTTAAATAAATAATAAAACAAATTTTTGGGTAGAGATCAGCAATGGGGGGGGGGGCAGCTAAAGCTGGAAGACCCAGGGCCAAATCTGGTATCTAGAAAGTAGTGAGTGGCCCTTTCCAGTTAAGAAACCAAAAGCAAGAGAAGTAAATGTAGAGATTGCTGAAGGTGGCAGGGAGTCTTCCTGGCATTTCACTAGGTGTGGGGGAGGAGTTTGGATTAATACCCTCTATTTGCCCCTCAGAACAGCCCTCCCATTGTCTAGTTGCTGACCAGAGTTTAGGTCTGCGGTTTTCAAAGTCTCCGTGAGTTTGAAACCCACAATAAGTCTTTGCGGGGGTGAGGGGGAGGCAGCAGGGGCAGGGGGAAGGCAGCGATGCCATCCCCAGGATCGCATCACTCAGGGGGCTGCAGGGACTAGGATGCACTCACCGGTTCCTGCAGCAGCCGTCCCTGTGTGCGGGGAGCCCTGCACAAGCACCTGCAGGGCACCCCAGGTCAGGGAAAGGGAGAGTGGAGCGATCTGCTCTGCCTCCGCAAAAGTGGAAGCGGAGCGCGATCACCCCGCTCTCCCTTTCCCTGACCTGGGGAGCCCTGCAGGTGCTCACACAGGGCTCCCCGCACACAGGGACAGCTGCAGGGACTGGAGGGTGCACCCCAGTCCCTGCAGCCCCGTCAGAAGGGAAAGGGGAGCGATCGTGCTCCGCTTCCAGTTTTGCGGAGTGGGCCGCAATCGCTCTGCTTTCATTTTCCCTGACCTGGGGAGCCCTACCGAAGGTTGCGCAGGGCTCCCTGCACTCCCAGGAGGCTGCAGGAGGCTTGGGCAAGTGTACCCAAGCCCCTGCAGCCCCCCTGAGCGGCACAATTCTGTGGATCACGCCGCTGCCTTTCCCCTATCTCCTGGCTGCCCCCACTCCTTAAGGGGGCAGAGGCCAGGACCCACAGGCTGAGGCATTGCGATACCCCAGTTTGAATACCACTGCTTTAGGTCTTTTATAAGATAGTGGAATAAAGGACTATAAGATAGTGGAATAAATAAACAGCCCAAACCAATCTACCCCACTCTTGTGCCAATGCAGCAGGGCCAACACAGCCTGCACTGCATTCTATCAAGGTTTTTGCCATTCTGGTAGCCTCCTCAGGGAAGGCAACATTTGTCTCCTTGCCCCGGGTTAAGTCTAAGCCCACATAATGGGGCAACTCTGATAACCTGCTAAGTGGCAGCGCAAGTCTGCGTTGCCCCATGTCAGAGGACTGGTTCCAGGAAGGGGGACAGGATACAACATACCCCAGTGTCACCAATCCCACCCTTTCATGGGTCTAATATGCCCATCCCCACCTCGTTGCTGCCTGCCCCTGTTCCCTTACACTCCCACCCTGCCCTCCCCCTGCCCTAATCCACCTCCCACACTGTTCAAAGCAGCCCTTTCCTGCCCCAGAGTAAATTCTACCTGGATCTGGTGGTGGCAGATGGCATAGGCCAGGGGTTTCAAACATAAGGCCCAGGGGCCGGATGCGGCCCTCAGAAGCTTTTTATCTGGCCCTCGGGCTCTCAGCTGCTGAGTAATGCTGATGTGACACTGCTGAAAGGGTGGCCCACATGATAATTGGGCTCTCCCATATCTTGCTATATGATCAAGATTTGTGTATTTTCTCTCCTGTCATTAGCAGCTTATGAGTTCCTATACCAGAACAGAGTGTTTATTTCTGGTTTTGACTTGTTTAATGACATCACTTCCTGTGTAATGACATCACTTCCGGCCCTCGGCAGGCATCATGAATGCTTTTCAGCCCTCTGTATGACATGAGTTTGACACCCCTGGCATAGGCCTTCCAGCCAATGCAAATAACTTTGGCACTGTCACAAAGTGCTGTTTGGGATGTTTGGAGCACATGCTCCCCCAGCATAATGGGGGATCAAATGTAGCTTTGAGGAGTATTTTCTCCTCTTCTATAACAGCAATCAAATCCATTATAGAATAATAGCAAAACAATATTATGTCCTAACGGGACCAAAAGGTTGTTGGGGTTTGGGTAGGCTAATACTGGGAAGACTGGAATGCAAAAAAATCTGTGTGTGTACATGATGTGGCTGTCTGCAAAGCAAAGTGATGCAACCATTATTTCAATAAGGCAGACTAGGTAAGGTGGTGTAGTGTAGGCACAAAACCAAAGAGCTACAAAATCAAGAAGTCCCTCCTTCCAGTCCTGACTTTGCCATGATCTCAATGAGGGGCCTTTGGTGCGCCATAACCATACAGCCTCAGGCCACAAGCTTCAATGTGGGGATAATGATACTGGCTTAGAGCCCAATCCTTTGCATGTCTACTCAGAAGTAAGACCCATTATCGTCAATGGGGCTTCCTCCCGGGAAAGTGCAGATAGGGTTGCTGCCCAATTCTATCCAATTTTTCAGTGCTGGTGCAGCTATACCAATGGATGTGTGCTGCATCCTATTGTGGAAGGGTAGTCACTGAGGCCTCCTCTAAGTATGGGAGAATGTGTCCCCTTATCTCGAGGCTGCATTGCGGCTGCACCGGTGCTGAAAAGTCGGATAGGATTTGGCTCTTAAGCTACGTGATTATTGTAAGGATTACAACATCTTCATGTATATGAAATGTGGCAGATACTCCAAAAATTGTTGCAGATTGTACTTGGTGGATTGTGCTCAAAGACACGAGTCTCATGCAGTCTGCATGGTTCTCCAAAAAAAGAAAATGGCTTCTGAGGTTGGGAGCGGCCTTATGGATTTTCTTTTGTGCCTGCCTTTGTATATCTGAACCATGATTATCCTGCTTCAAGGAATAACTTCTTAAATTAAAAAAAAAAATGAATACCCTTTCAGAAATAACGACCCTATCCCTGTATTATTGATGATGATGAATGAGCCTTTTTACCTGAAAAAGGATTCAGCATTGTCATAAAGTCCAGGCATCAGGTTAAGTGAAGGATAATCAATAGCTAATGGCTTCACAGTAAACAAGGCCATTGCCATGGCAACAAAGATGACAGGTAGTAGAACGTTTGATAGAGTCCCTCTCCAGTCTCGCCTGGTGTGACGAAGGCGCTTCATCAGAAGAGCAGCAATCTGGGTGAGAACAAGCATTCCTCCGTGGAAGCTCTGAACCTCCGTTAGAAAACTACCTGTTGTGTGACAAACAGATGCACCTGTTCAGGAAAGCGAATGGCCAGGGATAGAAGGCAAAGGGCTCTCAAGATTGTCAATTCCTTTATAATTTATTAGCAGGGCTGCTCTACCCATGTGACCAAGCGGAGTAGCTATTTGGAGCAGCGGGCCGGTGGAAGTGGCAAATTGATGGTGCTGTCTCCATCAAGGGCCTGTCCACCACCATCCCCACTCCACCACCAATGTCACCACTTCACCCTGCACTCTGATCCTCTTCTTGCTTGCTGAGAGCAAATGAGTACCAGAGCACTGGCAATCCAGCTTTTTGTCCTGCAATGCTGCCACAAGCAAGCAACCACAGGGCTGGAGGATGAAGCAAGGGGTTGCTGAACCGGCAATCACGCCCCAGTCACTCAAGGCTCCTCCTCCTGGCTTGTACAACTGCTTCTTTAAAATTGGCTTGGCAAGCATGATAGGAGCGCAAGAGGACTCTCTTCTACTCCCAGTATGTCCTGCCCAGCCTACTTTTGAAGAAGTTGCTAGATGGGCATGGAGGGGAGGAGCGGGGTGGAGGGGTGAGGGCACAAGTGTGAGCAGATGCACTTGCAAAAGGTTGTTGTTGTTGTTGTTTTTAAAAAACGACAACAACAACCAGAAGGAACAGAAAATTTGGCCTTCACTTTAAGTGCATCTCAGCTTGGGCTTCAGATCACAACACTACATAGCTGGAATACAGGCCAATGCTCTAAGCCTCAAGGAGTTGTTCGCTGTCAAAGTTAGGCCTGGGATGTGTGTGGCCCTACCCAAATATTGACCAGGAAATTACGCTGTGTAGTTCAGAGGTGGGGAGGGGGGAACATGACATCATAGGATAGTTAGGTGAAGCACTAGCTAAAGCCCCATGTCCATCAGATGGCCTATGGTCAGGACCACCCCCTTGAACAAGCAGTACTATTGGGAGCAGTAGTATCCAATGTGTCATCCAGGGTGGGCAGAGAATGCTTGGAAGCCCAGTGTAAGACTGCTCACCGGTCCTGTCCTGAGGCTGGTGCTTTGAGCTGAAATCTGAAACTCAGGTTACTGGAAACTGAAGTGTTGAAAGCAGAATGCATAGTTTTGCCAGCAAAGGAAAAAGGGCCAATCTTTTGTACTTGAGAGCAGGACCTTGCAAATGCAGACAATTCAGACTATCCTTTCTGCACCTTAAAAGGGTTCCAAAGCATGAACACACACAATTCTTGATAATTAGCTAGGTCCTAGCCTCCTACTCTGAGATTCCTGCATTCCCAAGTCCATAAATCCCTTCCATACACCACCCTCAATACTTCTTTCCATAGGGACATGTGATCCTGATCCATTCTCCTTTGTGCAAAGTGCATTGTGCTAATGGCAGCAATTGATTTGTAGCCTTGAACAGAAATCTCTCGGCTTCAGTTCCTCATCTGTGCAAGGAACATTATACTATACACCATTACGGGCATCTTAATGAAGATGAATGAGGTAAAACACATTCTGCGTTAAAAGAGCTACATTAAAATAAGTAGTAAATTCCCTCTTGGTAAATACATGGTAAGTTTGTTAACACTTGGTTAAGTGAAAGCAGGGAGCCAGTTCAGATCACTTAAATTACCTGACTGGCCCCATACATTTAAGTATGCGCGTGCTCATGACATACACATGTTTTGGCCCTTCTTCTCACTTCCTGGTGAGGCCAGTTCCTTTAATCCTATTAAAAACCTATTAATCAGTGCGTGTAGAATTGTAATCTGTATGAACTGTCTACCTATCAGCACCATGCGATTAAGGGAACTGATTATAGAATCTGTGAGAAAAGGAAATGAGCAGTTGGTTTTGAGATTTATTGGCAACTGTCAGAATTATCTGGGCCTCTTAAGAATTACTAGTAAACATCAACATTCAAAAAGTTTCTGACATTTAGGGCAACTGATATAAATATGTAACTATACAAACTGTACTAAAGAAAAGCAGGTGATGTTGCAAACAGAGCCTGGGTGCTCTTCAACTCTGCCACTGCCTTCCTCAATTTGCAGTGAACAGAGCAGCAGTGATCTGCATCCTTACCCTTTATCTTACTCATTCCTCCTGTGATACTTTTAAACAAATCAGTATGTGAGCTTCCTGATTTGTTTACAGGGTCTGCACAAGGAAGGAGCAAGGCTAGTGGGGAGGGAAGCAGATCATCCTTGTTGCTGTCTGCACCAAAAAAAAATTATAATAATAAATAAAATCACACAGAAGGTGGTGGGAATCTGCTTCCCTGTCCACTCACCTTGCCCCTTCCTTGCGCAGTCCCTTTAAATAAAGCAGGAAGTGAGAACTGAGAACATACTGAGAACTTCTGGTGCATGCCACACTTCCTGTTTTGTTGAAAAATATTACATGGGAAGGGAGGGAGGTGATGAGATAAGGGGCTGAATTACTATCTTCTGCTCAGGTTTTGTTTTCAGGGGGAGACAGCACAGTCACAGGGGAAGACTGTGCACGGTGGCATTGGGTAATTATGTTGGGCCATCTCTGGCCATCACTCTGTGGCAAAGTGCATAAAGAAAGACAATCCCTGGACGGGGCTTAGAAAGATTCCTGTCTGAAACCCTGGAGAGGTGCTGCAGCCAGTGTCAATAAGACTGAGCTAGTTGGACCAATGATTTGATTCCACAGAGGGCAGCATCCTGTGCCCCTGTAAATCTTCACCTGAGAACTAGGCACTCAATTAAGTCTAACAAGTGGGTAGAATTTCTTCACAAAATTACTATGAATAAGAACCTACCAAACTCAAAGTTGTGAATTTGAATTTCTTTCCTGAAAGAACCTTTACATGAATAATTTAGAAGATAAAATTAAAAATCTAATCCAATTGTTAAAAGTTGCTTTGCCTGACTTATGAATGTAATTACATATCAGAGATGCAATTATAACCACAATTAAATTGTACTCCCCAATTCATCCCAATTCTCCATTCTCATCTTGGAAGTGACTGTGACTACACATGTGTGTTAATTCAAGCAACCAGCATTGATAGGCATTATTCACTCCTTATTTAGATTGTAATTTAGATTGTCAGCTCCTTAGGAGCAAGAACTTTTCTTCTTCTTAAGCTCTATGGCACTGTGCATATTAAAAGTGTTGTATAAGTATCAGCCCAATCCTATCAGCTTCCTCAGTTGCCTTGCATGGGTAACTCATGCAGCAAAAAATGCTGCTAAAAACATACTGGAATCTACCCATTTTCAGGCCAAAGGCTTCAACTGCAACAACTGTCAAGGGCTGCCCACATCCACACAGCATCCCTCTTTTGAGCCTGCCCAGCTGTGGCACTATCCTGGGAAAATGTGGGATTAGCATGATGGTAAATGCTCCCATCTCATAAAGGCTATACAGGTTGAGTCTCGTTATTTAGGAGGGTTTTCCCAGAAGGCAGGTACATGGCAAAAATCACAGTATAGCAAATCAATTTAAAAAAACAAAGTCCCTTGCCCAAGTGATTTAAAAACAGTCTTGCTGACCTTGGTGATGTTAAGATAGAATCATTAAGACAACAATCCAACAATCAGTCTCTCTACAGGCACTTAGAAAGGATCACCTTTCATGTGTTCAGGGGGAAGGGAGGGGGTCCCTTAGAGAGAGAGAATGGTTGATGGATTGTCAGCTGGCTGCCCTCTCTCTAACTATTGTCAAGGACTGTTTTCCTTTAATTTAAAGGGCCCTTCTCATCATGTTGAGATAAAAAATCTCAACAATAGTAAGAAAAGCATTTTAAAGGGGTGCATTTTCCCCCTTCTCCAGGGATCAGCACATTCCTTCTCATTTGCAGAGGCCATTCCTGTTGAGTAAAATCCGTGTATAAAAAATCCATGTATAACAAGGTTGGACCTGTATATCTTCCCAGCCTCATCCCATCTACCCCACCCCCTTGATGCAGCAATGCCACTGGAGCAAGTGCTGCATCCTGTTGAGTGGGCAATCCCAGAGATCTTCTCTAGGTAAAGAAACATTTGTTCCCTTGCCCAGAGGTAAGCCTTCACTGCTCCACTGGGTGTACTCGAACCCGCAGCAGCAATTTAGCTAGGGCAAGTCCAAGTGGACTCAGAAGGTGGATACCAGCAGCTCCACTGCTGCCAATACTGACCTCAATCCACCCCACTCTGATGTTCGCCCTGTTCTGCCCACCCTTGCTTCCCTTCCATCTCTCCCCACACTGACTTACCAGTGCCAGAGGTCATTGCAAGACTGCTGGTGAGTGGCTACAGCCAACAGCTGTCTGTGGTGGCAATCCAGCTCTGAAAAATGGCATGTCACCTTTTGCAATAGTCCTAAAGGTCCTTGAGCTGCCAGGATGTTAGTGAAGCTTGCTCCCTAGTAACTGTGCATAAGATCACAGTCCACGTATTTATTAGGAAATTTAAAAGATCTACTCAGAATTAATTATCATAATAATCATTTTTATAGAACCATTTGAACTTGGGAGTTCCAGATGTATAGCTAAGTCTCTTGGGCACTACGCTATTTCAGTTCTCAGTGCTGACTGCAGTAAATATTATTACAGCAAAAAAACTGGAAATCTGATGTACTACCAGATATGATGACTAGTTATGGTTAATCAATTGGTTCAATTGTGAAAGATTCAGCTGGTTCATTGTTTTTAATCATTAAAAATTAGCCACTTGAGATCTTCTTTGAAACTGTAATGGTGGGGCAGAAATTTCCTATTAAATTTGTAATATTCTTATGCATAATTACTCAGATGTAAACCCATAAATCCCTGGGATTTAGTCCCAACTAAGTGGGCATCAGATGTAACCTTAGATGTTGCAGGGAAAATGTAAATTATTTTAGCAATTTTGAGAAAATAATGACTCCTTGTATTGAATAATGGAGTGTTAGATAAAATGATTCACATACAACTATATTTTATCATTGTTCTAATTAAATACTTGTCTTTTAAAAGTTAATAATGTATAATTAAAATAGTACTTCCTTTTAAAACATTTCAGGAAAGATTTAACATGAAAGAAGACTTCATTATCATTATCCCAGCTAACTTTTTTTTACAAATCATTTGAAGAATAAATGCTTAATTAACATATTAATGATCAAAGCAAGTAGGCTTATTGTTATTCTTCTCAATAGTTAAGGTAACAAAGAAACAGAGGATGAAAGAGGCTTTCAAATGCTTCTTAGCTTGATTTTTCAATGTTCAGGGACTCTTGTTTATAAAGAATGAGGATCTTAATAATACTCTTTTAGTTTAAGTTCTCTAGACTGTCTCTTCCCATGATGCACTAGTTACAACACTGAGGGCCCAATCCTATCCAATTTTCCAGTGTCAGTGGCTATGGTTGGCAACCTTCAGTCTCGAAAGACTATGGTATAAGCCTATAGAACCTCGTATTCCCTGGCGGTCTCCCATCCAAGTATTAACCAGGCCTGACCCTGCTTAGCTTCTGAGATCAGATGAGATCAGGCATGTGCAGGGAGGTCAGTGCAACCACACCAATGGGGCATGCACTGCAACCTGTGGAGGAGGGACAGTCACAAAGGCCTCCTCCTTGGGGCTGCATGACAGCAGCACTGGTGCTAGACAATTGGACAGGATTGGGCTCTGAGAATCCTAAAACTATTGTCTCACACCAAAACTTTGACAAACCCACAACCGGCAGTGGGTAACCCTACACAAATCCCTTTTCATTAAAGACAAAAAATTATTTCCAATTAGACTATGAAGGTGCTACAAATGCACATATGATCATCCCTAATCAAGAGACTTTCTAATTTAGGTATGTAATCTAATATGAAAAATGGGAATTTCATACCATAAATTCCTGTTCTGCTGACTTCCCATAAAACAGCAAAGTACGTGTTGGCCTGTATAATTGGAACAACTGAGGCAAAATGTAAGATGGATGCATCACAGACCAATCCCAGTTCACCTATAAAACCTTGGCTCCAGGGACGGTCCATCAGTCCAAGCAATTCAACACTCAAAGTAATGGTAGCAGAAGCAGGAGATTTGCCTTTGTACTTGAATGAGAAACCATACTGATTTTGCCATGGAGCTGTCCAGGCCAGGAAATAACCAAAAAGTTGTCCTCAGCAACATCAGGCAGCAATCGCGTAGTTTTATATTCGGCTCTGCTGCTCCACCCCTTCCTGACAGCAGGGCTGTAAACTGAAACATGTTTATGCTTGCCATTGCCTCCTAGGTAGAAAGATAGGAGAAGAAGCCTCAGGCTGCCCAACAGGCACTGTGTATCCAGTTCCGGGCTTTGGTACAGTTCCCTCAACATTCCTGCTCCTGCAGTCCTGGAAGGGACAGTGAAGGGTTCTGGAGTTAGGGGAGGGGGTCTAGTCGTCGGCAATAGGTCCCTTAAATTTGTGGCCTCACTTATGGGGTGGCAGTAACTCCCCTCAGTCCCATTCTGTGCTGGGGCCATCACTGGTATCTTGTTCCTCCTCCTATGAGGTCTCATCTGATTTAGGGTCTGACCTCATGTGGGTCCTGACAACAGCCAATACTTGCTTGAGAACAACAGACTGCTTTCTGTTTTGACTAATGCTGTTCTATAGTTTATTTGAGAAAATATACAGTACGGTGCATGCCAGATCTATCCATCTGATATCAGAGGCTTTTTTCTATTTGCTATGGGAAAAGTCATTTAAAAAATCCCAACTCCCTGTTGGCAGTATTTCAAATAAAAAGAGATGTTGCTAAGTCACTACATTCCCACTGCATATATTGATAGCGATACCTAGAAATGTTAACCATGCCAGCTTTGCTGTCTTTCGGGAGTCTGCTTTAGTGAGCATCCACCGGAACAACTGGCAATTAACTACACTTTGTGCTGTATCTCAGGTACTACCAGCTACAAAATTTTAGCATTCACTGCTTCTCACAGCCAAGGGAGCTGACCATAAAAGCTACAATTCATTAGGCTTTCTACTCTCCAGAGACCACAACTTCCTAAAGCATTACAGACTGACAAATACTGACAAACACAGAGAGAAAATAGCTCTTTAACATCTGGGCAGATTCAGGAATCGGAGTGCTTCTGCTTGATACTCACGTCTCATTGCAACAGTTGCAAATGTATACCCACAAATTCACCTCAAAATTCTTCTCTGCACATTTCAATGTTCAGTATTCTCAGAATAGTTTGATATTTGCCATATAGTCATCCAAAAGTTGCTATCAAAATTGGATGTCCCAACTGTATTTCATTTTCATATTTGGCATTAGCTGATAATTAGCAAACAGGAGATGCTGTAAGGACAGCCATTTCCAAAATGCGCAGCCTGATCACATGCATGTCCAATCGAGCTTTCTGGCAAGCAAGCATGCATACAATCACAGCTCTGACTACACTATGTCCTTTTAGCCTACAGCTTGCCACATTTCTGCTACTATAGGGCTTAACAACTGTTGTCCACAGAGCAACCACATCTGTACACTGATAACAACAGAAAGTCCATCCAATCTAGCTCAGGCAGATGCCTCTGGAGAACCCAGAAGCTGGGTATGAAAGCAACAGCCCTTTTCACTTCTCCACAGTAACAGCATTCAGACATACATGGCTTCTAAATGTGGAAGTTTCATTTAGCTATCCTTTCTAATAGACTTGGATAAACCTATCCTGCCTGGATCTAACTCTTTTATTTTTTTTTTTTTAAGGAGGATTAAAATCAGTGGTAGTGAATTCCTAAATCATCTAAATCAGTGGCCATGAATTCCAGAAGTTAGTTATGCATTGTGTGAAGTACTTTCTCTTGCCTGTCCTGAATATTGGTTTCACTGAATGACTCCACGTTCTGGTGTGAACCATTTTTCCCAAATTGTATATTATTTTATATACTTCTATCATGTTACCTTCTTAAGCTGACCACCTACCCAAAAACTAAAAAGCTTCATAGAGAAGACTGAAGATTCATTTCATATAGCATTCATGCTGAACTGCCCCTTCCATTGGAGAGAACAAGATGAATATTTAATCTAGGCATGAGCCTTTAAAATAACAATTTTTTTTGTGTGGGGGACAAGTGTGGGGGACAAGAGGATGAGGAAAGAGAAGCAAGTCTACAAAACTGTCAATGTGGAATAATCTCAGGAAGAAGAAGGGTCAGTTGAGAAGGCTGACAGGTGTTTTTATTATTCATATGCCAGAAGAATAAATATTTTAGTTGAGGAAGATGCACCAGGTCTTCAAACGGGGGAAATATGGAGACAAGAGATGGAGACAGAATACCGTTACTTCAGAGAACTGAAAGTAGGATGAAAGAGGTATCGCTGCCTGCGAGGTGAACCATCGCAGTGCTCTTGCAAACAGGTTTTGCAGATTTGAGTAGTGCTTTAATAGGCAAACCCTATTCTGACTGAGGTGACAGAGGAATGTGAGTCTTCCAATTGTCTTTTTAAGCCCTAATTATATAAACTTACACTAGGTTTGGACGGTCAAACAGTTCTGGGACCCAAACTCTCTTTAGCTTGCATAGAAATAGTTCCTGTGATCTGTTTAATTTGTGATCTGCTTAATCATCTTTCTGATTGTTTTGCTTTAGAGAGTATCTATTTAACTTCTTTCTTAAATGAAAAGTTTGCTGCTGCCTTTGAATATACCTTCAAAGACAAAATTATAAGGGTCAAAGTAGCATCTTGAAAGAATTCTCGTTAACTCCGACAAAGACAAATACATTTTTCAGGCAATTCCCTAGCTCCATACACCAGCTCTACATAACTGCCCTTAATGATAAATGACAGTCATCAATGGAGAATGGAGATTTTTCTCTCCAATCTCCTCCCCACATTTGCCATATTTTCTTCCTGTAATTCATCAGTCGCAAAAATATGAAGCTACAACTTCTAATTACTGGGTTTCTTTTAGATACATGACAAAATACCTTACATGCACACAGCTTTATCTCTGAAGGGTGGCTGTTAATTATACATAAATTCAATCACTATTTTTTAATAAATTGCACTTCTCAAAACTTTTGGGAATTCATCAGAATATAAACAAATGTCAAATGCTTTGTGGCTGCAGAACTAGTTTCTGTATTTCATGTAAAGTCCCCGTGATTACTGCAAATGCAAAAGAAATTACCCAAACATTCATTGTAAAGAACCCACTCTCTTATCTTGAAACAAGCACTTTAATCCTTCATACCCAAAGAAACCCTTTACCAATTCCCTACTACTATTTCTCTATCACCAGTTGCGCCCTCTCCAAAACAGCCCCCCAAATAGTACTGCCAACTTTGATATGAATACATAAAGCTCCCTTATACAGTACTGAGTCAGACCATTACCCTAAATAGCCCAGAATTGAAAACTCTCGGTATAAGTCTTTCTCATCACTTGCTACTTGATTGCCAGGTATGATCCTTGGACCTTCCACACGCAATGTATGAACGTTGGTTAAAGGCAGATGTGTGTCAGGCATTTGCTGGTTTCTTTTCTGGTAATTGGCAACTCTACCCCAAATCCCCAGAACATGAGCAGTATTCTACACATACTGCTCTACACATAAAGCGAGTCTAATGCATCAGCCAGCAACTACCCATTTATGGGCTACTGACCAAGTATCTGGTCCGTCAAGCAAGGGCCACCAATGCACCACACATACTGCTGTTTATGCCAGCATTGATCTGTTCTAAGGAAAGGGGATAAGGGATGGGAATTGAAGCAATGACATGGGAAACAGGCATTTCCCCTATAACAAAAATATAGGGGAAATGCCAGTTTCTCATTTCTGGATTATCTAGAAATACTAGACTAGCAGATAAAAATCCCTGAGATCACTCAACTGAGCTGTCATTAAAAAGCTCTTGCCATAAGATGATCATGGACCTTAGAATTTAGATTCTAAGACTGAAATCCTACACACACTTTCCTGGGAGTAAGCCCAGTTGGACACAATGGAATCTACTTCTGATAGACATGCATAAGATTGTCTAAATTAAACTTGTACAACTTGTGACTTACAACCCAAATGGAGCCCACTATTCCTTTACTGTGACCTGCCAGATGAGGTGCAATCCTTCTATTTCTGCAAGCCAAGGTAGGCAGGAAAAGCAGGTTTATCAACTCCCTGCCATTTTACACAGCTAGCAGATTATATTCAGGCTGAAGTGCAAGCCTATTTTAAGCACTCATGCAGGCTTGGCCGTGATCCACCAAACTCTGAGACCACAGAGCAATGGATACTGTGATGTCAGAATAGCTGAATTAATGGTAGCCAAGGGGAGATGTGACATCAAAGGACCTAACAGAGGCCAGGTAGCCAAATAACTTACCCAAGTAATACAGGCCCATCAGAGTAGAACAGACAGGTTATGGTATCAAGAGAAACAGATCAGAAGCACAGAAGGAATTACAAAAGTGATCATTTATTTACAAATTCTTATGTTTAATAAGGAACATAAACCTGCTTAAATTCAAGAAAGAGGAGTGCAAGATCATCAGGAAAAAAAATTGACATTACAAATAGGCCCTAAGGCATGCTTCCAAAACCTAGCCCTTAGATTCTGTCTTAAGGTGATGATGGCCCTTTACAATCCAGGTAATTTTATACCGCTATATTATAAACTAAGCTGCCTCAGAGGCTAACTTGCTTTTTCATGTGTGGATGGCAAAGAGTGGGTGGGTTCTAGTTACCATTTTTATGTGTTGGTTCTCTGCTATAAGCTTGAGTGAACTCCAAGTCTACAGCCGCTGGAATATGTGATGTCTTCTCTGTGCTTGGTAGGAGTTTCAAAAACACCTTTGGGAAGGGGGGGAAATCAGATATAAAATTCTCTTTAATATGGCAGAAATTCTGCACACAGTTACACAAGGATAGTCTTTACACAGTCTCTACCAATTTCAACGTGGGGATAATCACTGTTGCTATGAATATTTAAGGGCCATTCTCAAGATAGCTATTTTCTGTTTCACTCCTTTAGAAAGGGAAAAAATGAGCATTTGCATGCAACAATGTATGTCTGGATATTTCATTAAGATTTCCGTCCATTCTTCTATCACCTTTTAACAAAGGGTGGGGTATTATTTCTGAAAGATCTCAGCAGTGGTTTACAATCCCATTTTAAAGCTGTGTTCTCACAAGGAAATCTAATGTTGGCCATAACAGTGAGCGCATGCCAGGATGGCGTAGTGGTTTGGGGATTAGACCTAGAAGATCCAGGTTCAAATAAAGCTACCTGGATGACCTTGGGCCAGTTACTATCACCTACCTCACAGGGTTGTTGTGAAGACAAAAGGAATAGAGGAACTTATACCACCCTGAGCTCCTTGGAAGAAGGGTGGTATAAAAATGTGAAAAATAAGCAAATTTGAAACTGTGGACAAGGAAGAACTGAGCAAGTTCTCCTCTGTTACTAAAACAATATGAAGAAAGAGTAGACTGGCTGACCATCTTTTTGCCATACTGCTAATGGTATAGCACAGATTTCCCCCTTAGCAATCTTAGGGGGAAATTATGAGTTGGATGCAGCCAAAGATCTGGGGACCAGTCTGTTAGAATTATTGGCTAGGAAGAAGGAAAGAGTTTTTTAAAAAATTGTCTTTCAGGAGGTCACTTTCTACAGGTTGGAAAATCATAGCATATGATCCCCACTATTTGGGGGAAAACATAAAATGAAGTGCTTGCCAACCCTTCCTTTCACTGAATGATATACAAGGGACCTGCAGGAAAGCAAGCACTCTCATCCTTGTCATCCTGTAGTTTTGCTGCTGAGAGCAGTTTCCTGTTGGAGAGCAAGGAAATCAATACAGAAACAGCAGCTCCTGCAAAGTCTAGTAAAGAGCCTGCACTATCAACAAAAATATTATCTCACCCCCTATTGAAAAATAGTGGTGTATTATTTTATTGTCCATCTGAGAATCAAAAAAACTGTGATCAAGAAATGGTCTTCAGCAGAATAGTGGTGGTTCATTATCTGGAGAATGGTAGCATAGAAAACCCTAGCAAGGAGGAGGGGGAAAATTGATACGTCTTACTTAGGATGAGTCCAATTCAAAGAAAATAACTCATTTCTGTTATAACGGCTTCTTCAATACCATTTTTACCCATCAACTCAAAGGGGACTTTTTCTAGGGTTGTAAACATTTGGCTGCACTTAGTGGTATAATGACCATCCTTCCTGACTGCTGCCATAGGAACCAAAAGATGGAACCTTTACCAATTTATACTGAACTTAAGGCTCACTGAAAGCCTTAGCATGTTTATCTTTACCAATTTATTTGCCAAGCAAGGTCCAGGATTTCAGGGATCCCAGGAAAGTTCTACAGCAGCACATCCCATCTGCTCCAACAACACTTGTGCCCAGCACAAGCACAAGTGTCCAGCACTTATGCTTCCATTAATTTGTCTAACCATTTAAAAAGCTGTCTGAACTAGTGGCCCTCATCACGTCTCCGGGCAGCTAATTTTAGACATTATAAACTAGTTTTGGGATGTATTACAAACAAGGAAGGCAGTTGGCAGTTTGATTTTATTCTTTAACACACAAATGTTGTATTCAGAAAGCATCTTGTAGCTTTCATAGAGTTTGTAATGACTTGTATCCTCCAAAGTTCAAGAGGACTGGAGGTTAGTGTTTCTGCCCTTGCTCACTTCTGTATTTTATTATGTCTATTTTGTGAGTTGTTAGAGCACACACACATTGTGTAATGTAGAGAAAATACAACATGTGCTTTGAAGGGGGGCGGGGGGGAAATTCACAGCTGAGATCTCAGCCAGATCCTTGCAGTATATTGCTGCAGAAGAAAAAAAAGCTGCAAAATTTACTCCAGGTATATGTAGCCTGGAAGGCATTTGCAGTCGGTGACCCAGTTTAGCATGCAACTTTGAGCAAGGGACAGTGATTCCTATAAATACTTTCCTAGGAATAGGTCCTACTGAACACAATGAGACTTACTTCTGTGTACACATGCACTGCAAGGCCACATGCAGAATATAACCTGCTATTTTACATGCTGGTGAGGCTTATTTTGAGTTATGATAACCCAGAACACCACAGTGGCCAGGCTGTATACCAACATCATTATCTGTGAATTTTGGATTTCGGAGTTTTGCCCTAATGGAATTGGCTGCAGTAATTTTTTTTTTTTAAACACTCCTGATAAACTGTGTCATGAGCGTGGGAGAAGCAGAGTGCAACTGGAACCCACTGCAAGTCCCCCAGTAACCTGGCACTGATTGGGTGAGGGAGCTATCGTGTCTTTCACTCAGGCAACAAAATATCTTGGACTGGCCCTGCCCCTTCCATTTTGGGAAAAGTGTCATGTCTGTCATGCACAGTAACGTCTGTGTGTGGCATACCACTGAATTCAATACTGTACAAAGGATATCAGATTCCTCAAATGCTGGAAGCATCCAAAAACAAGGGTATTTTTTAAAAGTGTTTCTTAGAACTTGAAAGATTACTGGGTATGAATTCATACAATGGCATACACTGATGTATATAGAAAAAGAGCACAAAAGGTTTAAACCAGTGGTTCTTATCTCTCTGGGAGAGTTTGAGAGCCACTAAGTCTTTGCTGCAGGCAGTGGGGGCAGGGGGGAAGGCAGAGACGCAATGCTTAGCATTGTGCCTCTGATCTGGGCACAGGGGCGTGCTGCCACTCACCCCTGCCTCCAGCAGCCTCCTGGGGCTTGGGAGAGCCTGGCGCCAGCTAGCAGGGCTCCCCACACAGCGCAGAGCCCTCCAGATAATGAAACAGGAAGTGGTCGCGATTGTCTTCTGGAGGGCTCTGCGCTTCGTGGGGAGCCCTGCTGAGGCTGGCGCCAGGTTCCCCCAAGCCCCAGGAGGCTGCTGCAGGCAGGGGTGAGTGGCAGTGTGCCCCTGCGTCCAGATCAGAGGCACAATGCTGAGCATCACGTCTCTGCCTTCCCCCGCCCCTCCCCTTAAGGGAGAACTACCCAGGGCTCTCAGGTTGGAGCGTCGCAACGCCCCAGTCTGAAAACCACTGGTTTAAACAATATATATTCTACTAATGCATTACACAACAAAAAAATCATCTTCAAAATATCTTCCTCAAAATAATGCACAGAGATCATCAGGAAAGAGTAATTGATTTAAAAAAAATCAAGTCCACTGCTAAATATTGTAAGGAAACAAACTACCTCTTCCAACGTAGTATCAGAAATACCATAGCCAGTCACAGGCAGATGTTGAAGGTTTTCATCCAAAGTCTGGAAAAGGACTTTAAAAGAGGCCTCATCAGCCTCTCTCGGGATCATATAGGTCAACTCGTTCCCACTGCTCTCCTTCAGAAATGCCTGCGGAATGCAGGCCTGTACCAGAGATGTGACACAAAGGGTATCTCTGGGATCTTCAACTGCAAATGTAGAGGGCTGTACAGAGAGGAAAAGAACAGCACATATGTATTTTTTTTGATGATGGTTGGCAACCTTCAGTCTCAAAAGACTATGGTATAAGCCTACAGCACCTGGTATTCCCATGCGGTCTCCCATCCAAGTACTAACCAGGCCTGACCTTGCTTAGCTTCCAAGATCAGACGAGATTGGGCATGTGCAGGGCTGATAGACAGGAAAGAAAAGGTGGAACTACAGGTGAAGCCTTTTTATCCACGGATTTTATATTCAACATTGTTCTCCCGGACCTGCATTGAGCCAGGCTTGGTCCAATCTGAACCCGCCGAATGGAGAGTTTTCTGAAGTCTGCAGAGGCCGCAGGCATCTGCCCACAGCCTCTGCAGGTTTCAGAATGGCCAAAAAAAGTCATTTGCCATTTCCAGATGTTTTTATGCCTTATAAGGCATTCTGAGGCCCAGGGAAACTTCTGGAGGGGAAACCAGAAGTAGCATTTTTATGCCTTATAAGGCCTGGGGAAGGCCCTGGAGGGGAAACCGAAAGTAGGTGGCTTGTTTTTTGCCTTTTCCACCATTCTGAAAGCTGCAGAGGCTGCGGGAGACACACGCAGCCTCTGTGGGCTTCAGAAAATCCTCCAGAGGTGACCGGAGCACAGATTGGAGTGTTTAAAGGGGCAGAAACCACGGATGTCATTATCTGCAGGGGATCCAAGAAAAGATCCCTCACTGATACAGAGGCCCCACCTATAGAAATATTATATGCAATACTGCAAACAAACAAACCAAGGTCTAGTGTTAAGTTATAAGCAGAGTTGTGTATAAGATCAACTAAAACATCAATGCTTTGCAAATTTTGTGCCATGGAAAGCTATGACAAACATAAGAGCCTTCCCAGTTCTACAGAACTCCTATTCTGCAGAACTCCTTAACTTGTTCTGTGCAGTTGTCCCTCTCCTTGCCAGTATCCTGCTAAAGGAGGTTTGAAGACTTGGCCCTTTACACACATGTTCCCTATTTCTTCATTTGTTATTTCTCCTCTTGTGTCTGTTGTACAAAGCAGGCAGGGAAAGAAGCAGACTTGTTAGCTGACTTGTGCACTCTGCTGGTAGGATCGCTCCACCCACTTTGCTCCCCTCCCTCTGCACCTTTCACGTCAAAGTGTGATGTATATGCAAATATTCCAAAATCTGGGGGGAGGGGGGAATCCAAAATACAAAACACTGCTGGTTCCAGGCATTGTGGTTAAGGGATATTCAACCTGTCTATAGGAATAAAATGATATTCCTCCTTCAGAATTCAATATGAGCCAAAACCGTCCAAGGAAACTGGCTACCAGTGTTGTACTTAGAGATCAACAACAACAACAACAGTATTTATATACCGCTTTTCAACAAAAGTTCACAAAGCGGTTTACAGAGAAAATCAAATATCTAATGGCTCCCTGTCCCAAAAGGGCTCACAATCTAAAAAGATGCAACACCAGCAGACAGCCACTAGAAAAGATACTGCTGGGGTGAGGTGGGCCAGTTACTCTCCCCCTGCTAAATAAAAGAGGAGCACCCACTTGAAAAAGTGCCTCTTAACCAGTTAGCAGGGTTAACTCTTACCAGATCAGACTTGTCTCACCTACATCTTACTTTCTCCTGACAGAGATTTCAAACAACCAGATCAACTGGGTCACCCTCATAAATGCAATCAAATATATTCAGCAGCCATGGAATACTTGATTCAAGCTAACTACCACACTGCACTACTACATTATCTGCCTAGCACCACAAGACCATACTAATATAAGATCCTTGGCATGAAAAAAAAATCAGCAGGTGTTTGAGTAGTACTGGCAAATAGCTGAACAGGGCAGGGTTTAGTATGAGACTCAGATCCTGGAAGACTGGTCAAATTCCTAGTAAGAACAATTCATGTTTGACAGCTGACTATAGTGTTGCACCCTTTGTTCATCTCACCTTTTTTGTGAATGTTAGGCTGTGTCCTTGACCATATTTTTCCTTCAGGTAAGAAGGAGAACCGCTGCATCTCAGCTGCCCGTGCTGCAGGATGGCAATGCGGTCACTCAGAACTTCTGCTTCATCAAGATGATGAGTGGTGAGGATCAGAGTGCGACCTACATGAGGAAGAACAATCCATTCTTCAAAAAACTATAAACGTGCAAGTAAAACTGAAATTTCACTATACCATAAAACTGAGGCTGCAATCCTATTCATACTTTCCTGGGAGCAAGTCTCATTGAACACAATGAGACTTACTTCTAAGTAGACATGCATAGGATTGGGCTGTAAGAGCTCTTAGCACCAGTCCACCGCTGGCACTGAGTGTCACAAACGTGCCATAAGGTGGGGCGGCAAAGAAGTAGGTGGGGGCATGGGGGACAGGGAATAGGCATTCTGGGGGGGGGAAGAAGGCAGGGAGGGGGCGTGCTGGGGGAGGGAGCAAGATGAGAGGGAGGTAGGACAGGAGCAGCTCTGCTCCTCTGCGTTCAGAACCTCCCTGTCGGGCCACCAGCCCTACAGAGGCTCTGATTCTGCACCAGCTCAAGGGCTGCTGCAGAATTGAATAGCCCCGTTGCAGGGCTGCCTGACTCACCTGGGGGAAGGGGACGAAAGTCCTCTTCCCCCGAGGAGCCACCAGCGGCTGCCCCGTTGCGCGTAGGATGCCATGGCAGCCATTTTGGCACCACGGCAGTTCTGGTGCAACGGGCAGCTCAGGATTGGGCTGTAAGGCTACAATCCTGTCCACACCTACCTGGGAGTAAGTCCCACTGACCATAACAGGACTTATTTCTGAGCATAGGATTGGGCTCTAAAGCCATATTCCGATCCCTAAATATTCCATGGTGGAGATGCCAACAATTTTTAATTATATTTGAGCATGCATATATTTCTTAACAAAATGAAGAGGCTGGTAACTGGGCAGATGAAATTTGCCTTTTTCCTGAAGTTCAAATATAAGATTAATGATTGGATTCAGTGAATGTACAGAGAAACAGCAACCAAAACAATTTTTTTCTTTCAGTGCTGAACTTAACCCTAAATACCTCATAAGGGATGTGAGAAAGAGAGGAAGAAGCAACAAAAACCCATTACCACATGGATTGCTAGTTATAAATCTGTGCTTGCTCTTTATCCAGCTTGGCTTTTATTTACAGAAACTCCTTTCAGTGATGGATTGAAGATCTTGAAAGCTTCCTCAGAGACACACGTCTCCACACAAGGAGGAAAGAATTCCTTTAGAATTTAGTAGAACTTTCTCCCAGGAAGGCATACACAGGATTGCAGCCTTAGTTCATCAAAAGCTTGAAAAAAGAGGAACGTCTATTACCTATGCTTCAACTGGCATGAATTCCTATGAGGGACACATAGGAAAATCAGATAACCATAATTCAGAAAATTTAATTTGTCACTAT
Organism: Tiliqua scincoides; assembly: GCF_035046505.1. Lineage (NCBI taxonomy): Eukaryota > Metazoa > Chordata > Lepidosauria > Squamata > Scincidae > Tiliqua > Tiliqua scincoides. The sequence goes on along the minus strand of NC_089825.1, from coordinate 66,348,168 downwards.
AGTTTGTACTTCTTACATAGGAACTACGTAAATAACTGAAACACTGCCACTATTTCCTCTGCCTTTTCCAACCTGTTCTAAATAGACAGTATATTGTAAACAGATGGAAACAGTGTACTGCCCAGTTCTTGATAGGGTTGCACTTCCCCTGAACAGGAAAAGTGCAAGAGGTCCATATGCACTGGTTGCCAGTTTGTTTCCAAAATCAAAGTGCTAGTTATTGCTTTAAAACCATAAACTAGAGGCCAAATTAGTTGAGACTGTCTTCTCTCACATGAATCTGCCTGTCCTGTGAGATTCTTTAGGGAGGTTCTCTTGTCAGTTCCACCGCTGTCAGAAGTCCAGCAAGTATCTGCTCATGAGACACCCTTGTCGGTGCTGGCCCCTGTGCTGGGAAACCCTGGTGTAATGGTTGTTGTTGTAGGCTGCCTTGAATCCCAGATGAGAAGGGTAGGATATACACGCTTAAAATAAATGAACATACTCCTGCCTGTACAGGCAGCTTTGATTTTGCATGGGGTTGCTTTACATGTTTTTATAATAATTGCTTGTTCCATTAATACCAGAATCTAATTTACACTGGAAAATTTTTGAAATAACATGGTCAACCTTCCTATGTGCTCTTGTACCATGTGCGCCACATGTATGATGGCATTCACATAGCTGCAGCTTACCCCCTTCTCAGTTCCTTCTCACAGCATCATTGCTTTTTAGTCATCGACATCTATAGTCTCTGCCACTACATCTTCAGCAAACAGAAGTTGTTAGTCATCCGTTTAAGTGTTATATAACTTAGGGCCAAATCCTATCCAACTTCCAGGACTGGTGCTGCCACAATGCAGCCCCAAGGTAAGGGGAAAAAAGTTCCCTTATCTTGAAGAGGTCTCTGTGACTGTCCCTCCACTACAGGATGCAGTGCATGCCCCATTGGCATGGCTGCACTGGCATTGGGAAATTGGATAGGACTGGGCCCTTAAACAGCACTATTTACATATGTTCCAATGGTAAAAATGATTTTAATTTATACACGTTTGGGATACCCACTGATTTTTGAGAATGTAATCCCCGCATAAAATAAGAGGTGCCTGTATTTTATTTGAACACACACACACACACACACACACACACAAGGCAATTTTCAGTAAATGAACTTCAAACCAAAACTGCCCTGCTGGATCTGACCACCATCTAGTATAGTATTGTGTCTCCAATAGTGGAAAGCTGCATGTAATGGGAAGCTCATATGTAACAGCCATGTCCCACTGTTAACTCCTAGCAGCTGGAAAACAGAGGTACTCTGCCTCTAATCACAGAGAGGCTGTTTGGATGGTCTTTTAATGGGTTAAGAAACTACTGCTTCAAAAGTCTACCTTCTGTACTCAGTTGTTGATTTTGGCATTTGAAAGTTTAATGAGTTTTTGTGAGTCATAAGTATACTTGAATAATAAAAAATATATGCAATTACACATAAAAAGGTGTAATCCTCACAAAGGTGACAAACAATGTCATGAAATTAGAAATTCAATGAATAATGTATATTGAAGATGACTGAGCTGCAAGCAATTCATAAGTATCACAGAAAGCATTCACTAGATTACTTTTTCCCCCTAAAGAAGAACAGTTTAGATATTAGTTGTAAATCATAAAAGTTCCTTTTGCAATTTTTTTCTTTCTTCTGGCTTTACAAAGTGTTGGGTTTTGCTTTTTCAGAGGTCTTGTTCCTACACGTTTAACAACAGCCTGACTTGCAACTACTTACTGTTCAGATGATGAATTACTAAGGTTGCCAACTGATTAGAGAGAAAAAATGTCCAGACTTCTCTTACCTCTTTAATAACAGCTTGATCTGCAAAAAACAGCAGGTAAAGCTTTTCATGTCATGGAGATAAACATTATCACCTGTTACTGTCAGCAGTCAAAATGCTGAAATGTTGAAAGCAAAGCTACAATATAGTGGCCAGTTCTACATAGAACACCTGTCTCTATATCTCCATGCTAGGAAAACATTTGCCTGCTTAATCTCAGCAACCCCAGCTGCTGTTAAATGTACACCAGATAGGGCAGTAAAAGTTTGTGAATCATACAAAGGATTCAAGGTAATGATTTCACCCTGATTTTCACAGTTGCAAAGTATTTGGGGAAGCTGTGTTAAATTTGATTCATCCTGTTAAATTTGATTCATCCTGTTTGAGCTATTGTGATATTTCCAACCTAGACATCCAAAAAGGTTAAGTGAGCAGATACAAAGGAGAACAGAGATCATGTACCTTTGATATTGTATAGAAAAGAAAATTTCAGCCAATACAACACTAGCAATCCTCCACAGCAAGCTGTGCCTATGGAAATTTCATCTTGTATATCAAGATATGAGTCCTGCCCTCTTTGAATTCCAGTTATGCAAACATCAAAGGATATATTGGAAGCAGTGATGGTAACACTGTGTAGTAGTTTATGGGTGGGAGGAACTTGTTCATATTTATAAAACAATGAGTGGGGTCTCATTTTAACATTAAAAAGATGCATGGTGGAAATTAAATCTGCCCCCTGCACCATCTTCTCATAGTCTGGTGGTTCTCAAACTGTGGGTCTGGCACTCACCAGTGGGTCATGACTCAATTTTTGGTGGTTCATGAAACTGACAAGACAGATTAGGCTATGAACATCAAGGGTTAAATAAGCTGCTAGGGGGAGCACTGCTACCCAATCACCATTACAGCCACACACCTTGGCATTTATAAATCAGGCAACAGCCTCTAGGTCCTCTAAAAACTTTGAAAACCACTGTGACATAGTCCATCGCACCAAGCACTTCAACTCAGCCTGGCTCTCTTCTAGTTAGTACAAGGACCAGGCTGAAGAAAGTAGGAGTTTGGGTGATAGATGACAGGAATGTGTAGTGTGGGGGGGGGGGGTTTCAGATTCCCTCACCTCTGTATATATTTTTATTAAAGCTAGATCTATCTCTACTCCTCATATTATGTGTGAATACGACAGACATGTGAATGACAAACATGGTTACTGTAGTTGCATCTTAGTTTGACTTCAAGGTTCACTTGCTATTCCCTGTGATAACATTTCATTAGGGAACTTATGATTGCTACCGTTTGTTGATACAAAAGTCAAGGTAACTATGTGCCGACAGGCTCCCATAGGGGCCTATATGATTCCTTGAATCTATAAGATGGGAACATTGATCTGGAAGTATTAATTAATTAATTAATTAATTAATTAATTAATACTTCCAGATCAATGTTCCCATCTTATAGATTGTGAGCCCTTTTGGGACAGGGAGCCATTTAGTTATTTGATTTTTCTCTGTAAACCACTTTGTGAACTTTTAGTTGAAAAGCGGTATATAAATAGTTAATAATAATAAATAATTATTATTATTAACAGTATTTATATACCGCTTTTCAACTAAAAGTTCACAAAGCGGTTTACAGAGAAAAATCAAATAACTAAATGGCTCCCTGTTCCAAAAGGGCTCACAATCTAAAAGATGCAAATGAATACCAGCACACAGCAACTAGAACAGACAGTGCTGGGGTGAGATGGGCCAGTTACTCTCCCCCAGCTAAAAAAAGGAGCACCCACTTGAAAAAGTGCCTCTTACCCAATTAGCAGGGGTTATGGCAGTTATCCACTAACCCAAAAAGGAGAAAAGCAAAGTATGCCATGAAAGAACTATAAACATAATAAATGCTCACCAGTCAGCATACACTCTTCATTTCAAGAATGGAACTCAGCACTGAGCTCACCACCATCTCTTTCTTTCTCTATTCTGCCTTAGTGTGGTGGGAATGTGTACTGAGTACTATGTGTACTCAAATAATTATTTGAGCATATGAATTAATACGCCTCCAAATAGCCATCATTTCCTATTTGAAACCAGGAAGGCTTCCATCAAGGGCATGTGAGGCCTGGTTTTTGACATGGTCTCTGTGGTATGAGAACTACTTTACAGTCGCATTCTGGTATTACATAAAAACAGGAACCATGGAAACAGAGAATCCCAATAGAAGGAGGGAGGATTTCAGGAAGTTGATGGATAGACAGACCATGACTCGGAACATAAGATGATGCACATACCCTCCATCTTGTGGAAGCCCCAAGGACATTTCAGAGAGACAGAGTTAAAAAACCTCACAAACCTGGAGAAGGGGTTTCATGGGCTCCCATGTCTGGAGAAGGAACAGTGCTACCCAAATAATCATACCTGCCCTGTACTTCAGCAAAATATCCCAGATGTCACGACGTGAACAAGGATCTACACTGCTGGTGGGCTCATCCAGGACCACAGTCTTTGAGTTTCCAATAAAGGAAATTGCAATGGACAGCCTTCTCTTCATTCCTCCAGACAGGGCTCCAACACGTTTGTATTGATGCTGAAATAATCCTACATCATTCAGGGCTCTTAAGAAAGAATAAGAAAAGATCTGAAAATCTTTCATCAATTTGTGCAAAAAAGCATAGCAGCCATATGAATGATCTCACCCAGGAGCAAAATTTGTCAATTCTGGTATTATGAGAGTAACTGAGCAATTGGCTATGACAGAAACCATGGATTCACAGGAGCCAAAAGTATGCCATTTGCTTAGATTAGAAAAGAGAAGTCCTCAAATTTGTTTTGTGCCAAGCCCCTCTTCTGAGATTTAGGCCACTTAAAAACAAAACATTCCCAAACACAGCGTGCTTAAAGCATCATTTCATTTGCTTCTCTGAGAACCATCATCTTCCACAATAACTTGACTACAAGCTCTACCCCTCATTGTCATCATCCAATATTTTTAAAATGCTTACTTGGCACTGCACATGAATAAAAGATAAACAAGGTCCATCTTTCTTACAATCAAAGTTAAATCGTGAAACAAAAGGAAAGAAAATGTGGAGGAAAAAAAGAAACCTTTGCATTTGCTGGATGTAGCTAAGGCAGTGGTTCCCAAATTTTTTTTGACTGGCAGCTCCTTTGACCTACTTGGTCATTGGCTATGGCTCCCTGCTAGGGCTAAAATCCTATATATCGTATATGGTGGCTGGTTTTTCGCAAGGCTTCTGTGGCTCCCCTGGCTGGTATCCACAAGTCCCCAGGGAGTCACGGCTCACAGTTTGGGAACCACTGAGCTAAGGAATAGATAGAATTGAGACAATAGAAAGACTTGGAAATAGAGAAGAACTTAAAATGGTTGAATAACATCAGGTAGCAAATGCAAGAAAAGAAGGGACATTTTAAATAATGTCTTAATAGAAGAAGGCAAGGAGACCAGATTGATTAAAAAAAAAAAATACAGTAGTTCTATGTATAGCAACAGCAGGAAAGGCAAGAAAATGAGTGAGAGCATGACAGGTCAACAGTTTAATGAGCAAATGAGTGAGTAAGGGAGAGATGAGGAGGAGCCCAGAGGGAGAGTCACTTGCACAGGCTGATATGCAGTTCTGAGGAAAGAGAAAACATCAGCCATTTTCTTCAAACTACTTCTAACCTAAAATTTTGCTCACCTCTCTCAGTCTCTCTGACACACACCCACATACACCCCAAGAACTCTGCAGGAGGCCTATAGCAGCCTCTGAGGTTGCTGGCAATAACTCTATGTCAAAGGACTCACTCTGTTCCCTGAACTCCTTTGACCCTTTTAAAAATTGCCTGGCTGCGATGCCTCTGCACCTCTGCCTGCTGCTACCCCTTCTGAGTTCCATGCCTGGACTGCTCCAACAACCCTCATCAACAACTCCACCTCACAACCAGCCAGCCAGCATATCTGGTACTGTCACTTCTGCATACCATTGGTTATATACGCATGAAATCCAGCTCGATCCTGGATGTGAAAGTGGGTAATTGATGCTGAAGTTGGAAAGCCTACTCAATGCAGCCATATATTTTTAAGCAACAACAACAGGCCCCTAAATTTTCCCATTGAGACACTCATAAATCATGGCTTCTAATCGGGAGAGAAACTTGGGGGAGGAGATGACACCCAGCATTGCACTACAAGTTGAGTCTCAGTATCCACAATGATTCCGTTCCCAGAACCCACATGGATACAAAAAATTGTGTTAAAGGAAATGCATTTTAAAAAATAATGTCTCTTTGCTCAGCTATTTAAAAACAGCCTTGCTTACCTCTGTCATGCAGGACAGAGGCATCAGGCAGACAATCAGCCTCTCTGCAGATGTTTAGAAAGGCTTTGCAGCAGCAGCCCCTCCTTTCACCCAAGGGCAGCAGGTGGAAAGAATGCAAAGAGGAGGTGATCATCACTTGCATTCTTTCACATGCTTGGGGGAAGGGAAGGGAGCAAAGCTGTTCTAAGCGCCTGGAGAGAGAATGATTAATGGATTGTCTGCTGCTGCCCTCTGCTGCATTAACGAAGCTATTGTTAAACACTTTTTTCCTTTAATTTAAAGGACCCTTCTCATCACATTGAGATGAAACTTTGAGTGAAAAATCTGTGGATAATTAGGTCACACCTATATTTTTCAACAAGATTTATAACCATCACCAACCTGTTGACTTGCTGATGTAACTGCATTTTTGTCCAGAAAGGGGCCTTTACAGATCCATAAAGCAGCAGATGTTCTTGAACAGTCAAAGTCTCAAATAGGACATCATATTGAGGACATACTCCCATCTCTGTCCGAACGGCAGCGAGGTCTGTCTCCATGTGCTTCCCATTGATAATGATGCTACCAGAGCTAGGTGGGTATAGGCCAGTCAACATGGATCTGAAATAAAGTTGGAGTGAAAAGAAACAGGGATTGCTTCACTACAAGATGGCTACACAGGATGAAGCTCTGTAGGAGAGTTCTGCATACCTCGGCAGGAGGAAACTGCAGTTCTTGACTTAACCCCAAAAGGCCCAATCCAAAGAAATTCCTCAAACTTGGGGACAAGTTACAAAAATGACTAGGGGCCCAATCCTATCCGACTTTCCAGTGCCAATGCAGCCACAATGCAACCCTGAGGTAAGGGAACAAACATTCCCTAACCCGTCCCCCAATGCAGGATGCATTGTGTGCTCCATTAGCCTGCTTGCAGTGCAATCAAGCCTGCATCAGTGCTATAAAGTTTGATAGGGTTGGGTCCTACGACAATTGAAATACCTGAAAAGTTGCCTCAACCCCAGCTTTTGCTGTTAACTACTATGCAGTCTTGACCCATCCAAAGGATGTGGATATAAGTCTCCAGCAGAGGTCAACTTGTGGCAGAACAAACTGTATATGTCCATGGACAGTCACAGTATTTAAAGGGTGAGATCAAGGCTTTCTTTTTCATTAGGCACTCACATTCCTGTAGCCAGTAGTAATGTTAATCAAGCAGAATAAATCTAGTATCCAGCTCATTCTTATTAGTAATTTATGCACCTTGGGAGATGCAGAATCAAGGAGAGAAAAAGAAGAGAATTTTTAATATTTCAGCAATACAAAAATCAGAAAAGATATTAACTTTTTAATGAAACTACTTTTTAAAAAATATGGTTGAGGGGGATTTTCACTTTTGTTATATCTGCTCACTTTTCCCATCATCATATCCCCCAGGTGCAGTCTGTGCGCCTGAAACAAAGTTACTTGTTCAACATAGCTGTGTATGAGGAAGCAAGAAAAAGAAGCTTCCAAGAAAAGGAAAAGGGATTTTCTCTGCATATTTTTCAAGGCAATTTTCTCCAAAATGGCTGCCTGCCAAGTTGCTTCTGAAATAGTTTTACTCATGTGGTAGTAAGTCATGCAATAAGTTTATCACTTCTGTTTCCCTTCCACTCTCATACAACAGCATAAAAAAGAATATCACTGATTACTGAAATTTAAGAACTGTATCTAAACAACAAGATAGTTGATCCATGAAAGCAGTTTCCAGAGAGCCAATTCACAGAGCCCGAGCCAGCAGCACAGAGAGCCAATTCACATTACAATCCCTGGAGAATGTGGGGCCACTGAGGTGGTAAATCTGCCTCTGGGCTACGTGACTTCTGATGGAGGTTCACGTGATAAAACCTGTGACATATAACATACCCCAAATCTCTTTACAATATACTTAGAAAGCTAGCATGTCAAGGAAAGCAAGCTTGAGAAAGGGAACAGGGAAAGAAGCTTTCTCTGAACTCTCCCCTACTCTTCCATTGGGAGAGAATAGTTTGTTGGGAGAGAATAGGGAGAGGAGTCTTCAGCTCTATGAGCTTATAACCTTACAATCTGAACTGGTTCAACTCAGATACAGTTTACCATTGCTAGTTTACCATTGCTAGAAGTAACTTTCTGTACAGGAGATTTATTTTCATCGCAAGGCATTTTTTAAAACGGTATCCCATGGACTCTGTGGTGACACACACGATCTTTACACAACTCGCGTTACAATCCTTTGCACATATTCCTGAGAAGTTTGTTGTTGGCAACCTTCAGTCTCGAAAGACTATGGTATCACGCTCTGAATGGTGGTTATGGTGTGGCTGAAAAGGCCGATTCGGGAGTGACAATCCCTTCCACACTGGGAACAAGTGCAGTCTGTCCCTGGTCTGTCTCCCTGGCTATGGGCCTTCCTTCTTTACCTCTTAGCCTCAGACTGTTGGCAAAGTGTCTCTTCAAACTGGGAAAGGCCATGCTGCACAGCCTGCCTCCAAGCAGAACGCTCAGAGGCCAAGGTTTCCCATCTGTTGAGGTTCGTTCCTAAGGCTTTCAGATCCCTCTTGCAGATATCCTTGTAGCGCAGCTGTGTTCTACCCATAGGGTGCTTTCCCTGCACAAGTTCTGCATAGAGGAGATCCTTTGGGATCTGACCATCACCCATTCTCACGACATGACCAAGCCAATGCAGGCATCTCTGTTTCAGAAGTGTATACATGCTGGGGATTCCAGCTCGTTCCAGGACTGTGTTGTTTGGAACTTTGTCCTGCCAGGAGGATGCATCGGAGGCAGCACATGTGGAAAGCTTTCAGTTTCTTCTCCTGTTGTGAGCAAAGAGTCCATGACTCGCTGCAGTACAGAAGTGTACTCAAGACACAAGCTCAGTAGACCTGGATCTTGGTATGTTCTGTCAGCTTCTTGTTGGACCAGACTCTCTTTATGAGTCTGGAAAATGTGGTAGCTGCTTTACCAATGCGTTTGTTTAGCTCGGTATCGAAAGAGTGTCGGAGATCATTGAGCCAAGGTACACAAAGGTACACAAGGTACACAAAGTCATGGACAACCTCCAGCTCATGTGAAGAGATTGCAATGCAGGGAGGTGAGTCCACATCCTGAATCATGACCTGTCTTTCTTCAGGCTGATTGTCATTCCAAAGACTTGGCAGGCCTTGCTAAAACAGCTCATGAGCTGCTGGAGATCTTTGGCAGAGTGGGCAGTGACAGCTGCATCGTCCGCAAAGAGGAAGTCACACAGACATTTCAGCTGGACTTTGGACTTTGCTCTCAGTCTGGAGAGGTTGAAGAGCTTTCTGTCTGATCTGGTCCAGAGAGAGATGCCTTCTGTTGCAGTTCCAAAGGCCTGCTTCAGCAGGACAGCAAAGAAAATCCCAAAGAAGGTCGGCATGAGAACACAGCCCTGCTTCACTCCGCTTCCTAAGAATAAGCCCCACTGAATCCACTAGGATTTACTTCCCCCCCAAATATGCATTCAATAGGACTGCTTATGTATGTCTTACCCTACAAACTCATGGTTGGAAATGGAGAAGAATCAGTGTTAATTGCCTCAAGGAAATCAGAGTTCAAAATCACCCCATCTTCCCCAAAGAAGGATGGAATACCAATGTGATAAACAAATCTAGACGGAGAGATTTTTCTGACAACATACAAAGTGCACAATGATGCTGTACAGTATCTCATCATTAAACAAGCAACGTACATCACTGTTGTCTTTCCAGCTCCATTTGTACCCAAGAGAGCCGTGATTTGACCTTTGTAGAAAGTGAGACTGAGATCTTTAACAGCAATCTTGTTGCTCTCACTGTGTGCCTTGGTAAGCGACATCAACACAACTCCTTCCGAGCTTGCTTCTTTGCTATGCCTTTTGTGTTCTTTTGGACAGGAACCTGCAACAGTAATATATAACAATTCAGACAGAATAAAATCAGGCAGTAACACATCTTACGACCAAAATATGAACTGTAAAGTGCTATCTAAAAAAAGTTTAGATTAGAGTATAATACTTCATTGTGACTGGAGACATACATATGTTTAGTCTATTATTTATTTTTCACATTTTTATACCGCCCTTCCTCCAAAGAGCTCAGCTGCTCCCCTCCTTTTGTCCTCACAACAACCCTGTGAGGTAGGTGAGGCTGAGAGAAAGTGACTAGCGCAAGGTCACCCAGGAAGCTTTGTGGCTGAGGGGGGATTCGAACCCAGATCTCCAGGACCAAGTCCACCTCCCAAACCACTACACCACCCTGGCTCTTGTTTATCAAATGTTTATACATGTTTATCAAATGAAAACTATAAAAATCACTGCAGTGAAAAAAAGAATGGGAAATAATAATACAGATTAAGGATTAGAATACTGAGGATTTCATGGTCAGATTTGTTTTTTTAGAGTTCTAGCGCTCTTTGTTTGGATAAAATGTGCGGTGCTCCAAAATTCTCAAAATCCAAAATAAGTTACATCTGCTCAAGAAAGTTTCCATGCTAGAAAAAAAATGTAAGATGTAGTCCCTCTGGGCAGAAAAAATGGGATGCCTGGGATTTCCTGCGCAGACATAATTCTTTTTATTGATTAGTGTTTTCACCCTCTCTTTTGGCAGCAAAGGAGCCCTCAAGGCAGTTACAAATTACAACAAGAAGAGTAGCATAAACAATAAGCAACATGTCATCTATAGCACACAAAATCAGTCCAAACACTGACCAAAAGGTGACAATGTGATTAAGAGAACATTCAGCTAAAACTTTCAAATGCTTCTTGAAATCAAAATGAAGTTGACCCCAGGAAGTCTTGGCTGCACCCATTTCCTGAAATGTTCTGAAGTGGGAATCATTTATATGATCTCAGCTGCATGGGAATTTTTCCAAACATAGCACCCATTCAGCTGGTGCAATGTTTAGATGACCCACAGCCCAATCCTGAGCTACCCAATCCTGAGCTACCTGGCACACGGGGCTGAAGTGGTGCCATAAATGGCTGCTGCTATATCCAGCGCACTCCAGGCAGCCGCCACTGCCTCCTCCTCGGGAGAAGGGAACCCTTTTCCCCTGGGTGAAGCGAGTAGCCCCACAATGGGGCTACACAATTCCATGTCGACCCAAAGGTCGGTATAGAATGAAAAGCCTCCGTGTCAGGTGGCCAGCCCAACACGGAGGTTCTGGAATCGGTGGGGCAAAACTCCACCGGTTCTGCCTCCCTCCCACCCCGCTCCCTCCCCCTGGCATGCCTTCTCCTCGCCCTCCCTCCGCCTCTCCCCAACCTCTCCACATGCAACCGCAAAGCGGTGGAACTCTGGAGATCCACTGGCGCTAGCCTCCTTTTTACATATACCTATAATTCTTCCTCTTCTAACTTGTCATGCAGAACTGAATAACCTACCACTTGTTAAATTAAATCATGCTTTTCTATTATACCAACATTTATCAAACTGTGGGTGGTGACCCACTGGTGGGTTGCAACCTGATTTTTGATGGTACACAGGTCCCATGACCAGGAAGCTGCAGCCTAAAGTGGCATGTGACCTGGAAGTTGCTTCCAGGTTATGCCGGTGTGTGACCTGTTACAGTGGCCATGCTTCTTCTCAGTCCAAAAATCATGTTGCAATCCACCAGTGACAACAAAAGTGCACTACAGCCACTGAGATGGATCATGCACCAGCACAACCCTGAAGTTAGTTTCGGGTCACATGGCATTTTAGGATGCAGCTTCTTTGTCTTGGAGGGCTCTGGATCCATCATGGACAATGCAGTGGGTTGCCAAAGTAAGTAGTTTAAGAAACCTGGCATTATACGATACCAAAAAAATGGACATTATTTCCTTTTGCCATAGGAAGTATTTATAAATATTATAACTAAAACTAATAAATTGCACGCTATGCCCTTCACGCACCCAAAGCAAGTGCAGCCTTTAGAGGAATTGTACTCTTGCCAATATGTCAGAACTAAAGGAAAAACGATATGAGAGAAGATGAACCTAATAAACATGCACCCCCAATAAACACACACCCCATTACCATGCACCCCCCAATAAACTAAAAGGCAGAGTCATGAAGTTAAACTGTGCCATTTTATTTCTTATTTACAACATGCAGCAGAGTAACCAAACTCAACTGCCCCAAAATGTGCAGGGATCTAAACTTGGGGGAAACTGCCCTAGTCATATATCTCTCCCTGTAGGGTTAAGCATACATCTGACTTGAGGCTACACTGACTGGACTGAGCATGCCTGTCATAGCCAACCCCAAAGGGTTGAGGCAGCTGCAATGGAACTTTTCCATAGGCCAAGCCCAGTGGATAATTCCCAGCTCCAACCAGGGGCTTGTCAACAGCCTCCTTGAGCCAGTCAAGCATCTTTACAGCAGTTCTTACTCAACCTCTGGCCTTGCCAACCTCAAAACGGACCCACTGATGACTCCTCCTACCTACCTCCCCGCCACACACTACCTGCCAAATTGACCTTAACAGTGAAAACCTACCACACAACACCCAACTACAGTCTGGGGCAGGTAAAAAAAAAAAAAAAACTTACAGCTCTTGGCCAATCAAGCTGGCAGCAAAGGAAGCCTCTTGCTCTGATGTGCCTGATCGTCCTGCAACCCACACAATTTGGGGCTGCGGCGAGGTGAAGGTGCCAGTGTGAGAAACATGTGCTAACAGTCTTGTTTAGGGAAGTTATATTCTTTTGAACCAGAGTCTGAATCTGCAAGTGAGGCTGTAATATATAACATGTAGATTTTTTCCATCCAGAGAGTAGACCTCCAGAGGCTTTTGAAGTTTCTTTGCACAGGTACAGCAATAACAACATAAAAGTCTCCTAGATAGATGGCTTGCACCCCTGACCTCTTACATAAATGAGTGAGCCATTTCAAGGGAAATTGAGTTTCATCTTATTACAGAGGATTCGTATCGCACAAGATTGGTGGTGGGCAGTGTGAGTCTCTTTGTCCACAGACATTTAATGAAAAAATATATAGGAAAATCGTGTTATGCTAGGGGAAAAAAATCTAATTCTAAGCAGAGAAGAATGTAGAGAACAGATAAGCAACCAAGTACAGACACAGAACAAAAACAGGAGAAAATTGGTTATAAAGAAGTGGAAGCACAGTAAGAGAGACAAAAAGAAGTGTTGTTAAAATGTGAATTGAGAAGAGAACATGTTATGTATGTGAGTATTATCACCTGTGGGAAAAGCAACAGGTTATATGTGATTGGCTGTCCAATCAAGAGGGATGTAGGCTTGTTGGAGTTGTATATATATCTGGGGTATTTGTGTATGTGGGTGTGTGATTTTAACTCATTTGGAGTATGAATAAACTATGATGGAACTTTTATTAAAGTCTACTGATGCGTGAGACCCACTATATAACAGAACATCAAGTGGAGACCTGCTGCAAAATGCTGTAGTGCATCCCCAGCTCCTAACATGAGTTGTTTGGTTCAGGATGGAACAAGAAGTGGCACTTGAGGTGGTGTCTCGTGGTACTCACAGGTCTCCTGGACACCTGCCACACAGCAGCAAGATAAGGAATACAATGCAACCAACAGTGGTAGGAAGCTCGGCTTGGTGGGCAGAGTTCCAAAACATGCTTTTTCATGCTCAAAAAAGCCCTCTTGTCCACCCTGAGCCTCTTACTGGTATTTGTTGCATTGCATCTTGTCTCCTAACCCAGAAGTAACTGGCAATGATGTCATCACTAGTCATGTCTTGTGATAATTCGAATAGGTAGATCATGTGAAGTGGTACAGCGGAAGGCAAACCTTGAGAAATACTGCCCTATATCTTAAAGCAAATGGCACAAATACGGTGAGGGCCAATTTGATGATTGGGAGCAAGGAGGAAGTTTATGGGGACATAGCTTACTGTTGGTTGGTACCCTTCTCAAGCATGATTTCTTTTTAAAATCCCCAGTTCCCTGGACCAGGGCCTAGGAGAGGGGGGTAAAGGGGGTAATTTGTACCCAGGCCAAAAAGGGGGCCCAGGAGCCAAAGCAGGGAGCCCAGAAATGTCCTGGGATCTGACATTTTCCTATCTTTTCCAACTTGTTGCCTGCACAGGATGCTGGGGACATGACCACAACTGGGGATGCTGGGCAGTGGCGTCATTAGGATTCGCATCACCCGGTGTGGGAGGCCTGTGCGTCACCCCATGTAGTGGGCGGGGCAACGCCCCAGGTGGGCGTGGTGATGTACCATCGCCCCACCCCCACCAGTTTTTTGGCTGTACCTTTTGTTATAACACAGATATTTCTATGTGGTTTGCTTCATTGCATTCTGCATGAAATTGCGCATTGATTGATATATAACATGATGGTCTTATTCCTCCAAATTCTGATTTTAGTGATTTTGAAAACTTATAGAGTCTCACACACACACCCGTGTCAACTTACTAATACCTTATTGCAGCAGTTCTCAAACTTTTAGCACTGGGACCCACTTTTTAGAATGACAATCTGTCCAAGACCCATTGGAAGTGATGTCATGGCCAGAAGTGACATCATCAAGCAAATTAAAATAAATAATAATAAATAATTAAATTAAAATAAAATAATTAAATAAGGGGGAGCCAGTCCTGTTCCACCAAGTGAATCTACTCTGAAGTAAGTCCTATTGTGTTCAATGTGGTTTACTCTCAGGAAAGTATGGGTAGGATTGCAGCCTGTGAGCCCAATCCTATTGCATGTCTACTCTGAAGTAAGTCCCATAGTGGTCAATGGGGCTTACTCTGTAGTCTGCCTGCAATAACAACCCCCCAAAAAGAATCAGTGAGATTTCCAGCCCTCCCAGTGCCCAGTTTAAAGTTCTTCTATTTCAGGCACATCAGAATAAAGACCCTCCTGGCTTCACAAGTGCAAAATAGAAAACTTTCTGCTTACCATTCAAGCCTCTTTTTTCTTCTTTTTAGAGGGGGAGGCTGCCTTCTGGAGCAGCTCCATCACATCAGGAACCTTCTGGTGTCCTCACATTCCCCCTTGCCTGGCCTGACCACCAACCAAGGCATGTCTGCCTACTCGCAAGTAAACACGACTGTGAGGCTGCTTTGCTTTCCTTAGGGCTCCATAGACTGGGAGGGAGGCAGCTGGGAGGGAGGAACCTCCTTCTCCAGTATTTTTGGAGGCTGCACTCATTGGATGAGGACCATTCTGACGTCCTTGGAGCCTCTCAGCCTGCCTGAGAGCAGGCTAAGGCAAGTCTGCCTACTCGTGAGTAAACGCAGCCATGTGGCTTCGTTTCAGGCTCAAACTCACAGCTGGGAGGAGGGAGCTTCTCAGGTGTTTTGGGGGGGGCTGCATTCATTGGATCGGGACCATTCTAGTGTCGTTGGATTCCTCTCAGCCTGCCCTTTCGAATGGACCATGGTAAGTACACCATGGCGTACTTAGCGACATGGCGAGTAAACGCGCGATACGGCTCACTTTCACTTTCCATAGGGCTCCATGCATTTTTTCCTTCTGGTTTTTTGGCCATAACGTTTGAACAAAAGGAGCGATTTCAATTCTGTTTTTTGCACTGCACTCCGCCAGCCATTCTGTATCCAATGGTGTATGGCATAATGTGGTAGCTCCTAACCCCATGATGTTAGCGCGTCCTCCCCAGGGCGCATCACCACCCCAGCGCATCACCTGGTGCGGCCGCACCCCCCGCACCCCTCTAGTGATGCCAGTGATGCTGGGGACACTACTGATGCCACATGGGTGGGTAGGCCTGGGCTCCAAAGACTTTTCCAGCTGTCTCCACCCTCCCTCCACCCTATTTTGCCCCTCCCTGTCCTCATTCTGCTTGCCCATCACCACCCTCTTCTGCTATGTTTCACCCCTCCCCCTTTGCAAAGGGGCCGAAAAAGAAACTTTGTACCCCCTGATAAAATTCCTCTCAGAAGCCCTGCTCTGGACAGTGATGGCAAAAACAACACTGAAAGTTTTCATGATGTTTAGATTATCATGATTTTATGTAGCATCATTCCCAGGGCACTCCAAGATTTTTTTAAAAAGGTAAACAGAGAGAGCCAGTTGCCAGGAAGATATTCAGCACTTTCAATGTTACTGCTGCCACCACATCTCCCAACACCATTGCCCAGCAGTGAACTGTAGCTCATGAAATTGACTAAAAACTTTGCCCCAATCTCAGAAATCACCCTACTTCATCCCTCCTGCTCTAAGGCCCACTTGCAAGTTAAAATTTGACTCAGTTCCTCTGAAATATATTTTTTAACTCAGTTCTAGTTACAAACTGTGTTTAAGGGATCCCTGGGGTTCCTCGATGAGAAAATCAGTAATGGTGAATAATGGTGATAGTCCACCATTCTTGCTCTTTCTCCTCAATTTCAGGTGTGGGGGGAGGGAGGTGTTCCAGGGTGCACTCTCTGTTCACTTGGGGTGACAGTGAGGCTCAACAGCTCTGGTCAGAACCTATGTGCCCTAGAATACCCCAGAATCGTCTGCAACAAGCCAAGGGTTTCATTAGCAGTGTGAAAATATGGAAGTGAAAATGTGAAAAGCATTCCTTAAAAGTGGAAATTAAAAAACCACCATTGTTACCCTGCACATGCCTGATCTCATCTGATCTTGGAAGCTAAGCAGGGTCAGGCCTGGTTAGTAATTGGATGGGAGACCGCTTGGGAATACCGGGTGCTGTAGGCTTATACCATAGTCTTTCGAGACTGAAGGTTGCCAACCATTATTTTAAAGAATTAGACAAATAGGTTTATCAACTGTTATTAGCCATAACAATACTTGCGCACCAGGTGCTGGCAGGAAACAAAAGGGGAAGGTTGCATGTCCTTATTTCCATAATGGCATGTTTCTAATGTAAGAATGAAATGAAGTATCTAAAGAAGAAATTCCCACCCCCACAGAAATCCAAAATGCAGTAAGACCAGGCACCCGGACAGTACCACGATGAATGAAAATTCAGAACGTTTGAGAAGGAACATGAACTAGCCATGCCTAATTATGATTTATAATGTAACTATAACAAGTTATTACAAGGTTAACAAAAAAATAAAATGCATTTTTTTGAAAACAAGTCAAGTTATGAATGCAGTAGTAGTCCCACAAGATGACAACTGCTAAACTAGTATATCATACAGCAAAAGAAATACTGAAAAGTGTTTAACTTCACACACCTATTTCTTGGAAGTTTTCACTGACGACAAATACAGTAGGATTTAGATAAGATTGTTTTTTGCTTCCAGCACCACACATGTTCTTCCAATAAGAGAGAGTAAAGGGGAAGTACCAGGATCGTTTCAACCCAACCCTTCCTAGAAGTTAAATACAAGAACAAAATCAAATATTTGTTATATTTTAAAATAAAATATAAGGTATACATAGTATTTATAACCATACATAACATCCCCAAACACTATCAAAAATTACTGTGCTGCTAAGGATAGAGGGAAGCAGTACGGAGTTTACTGGAATTCATTGCAGTAGATTCATGGAAAGTACTATGAGTACCCAAATACACAAAAAGTTAAGAAGGAAGAAGACAAACACAAAGCCCAATCCTACCCTCCCTCTTTGCCCTGCTTGTGCAGCCACACCAAGGCGTGCACTATATCCAGCGGGGGTGGGGATCAGAAGGCTTTGGAAGAGAAAGGAGATTTAAATTCCCTTACCACTCTGTAAGCCTCCTGCTACGCAACAGTTCCCCTTTGACCTGTGCCAGCTCTTTAGCTGATGCAAGTATGAGGAGAGAAAGGGATTGGGGAGGCTGCTGACAGAGGAGATGGGATCTGGTGTGCTCCCAAAATGGCCGCCAACTGAGCATTCCCCGTCCATTGCTGGACTCCATTCCACTGTCACAAAGCACTATGCTGCATAGGATTGGGTTGACAGTCCATCAAGAGCCCATTATTTGGGGAGGGGCTATACGTCAGTGATATAGCATGTATTTTGCATACAGAAGGTCTCCGATTCCACCCTGCCACCTCCAAGTAGGACTGGGAAAGGCCCGTGTGTACCACCCTGGAGCATTGCTACCAAGTTATACAGAACTACGTGGAGATAATACTGAGCTATATGAACCAATGATATGAATTCTGTATAAGGCAGATTCTCAGACCCACTTGCCCCCCAACTAACTCATATACCCTGAGTCACTTCTAGGTGCATATGTTAAGAATGGGGATGGGGATGCACAACTGAACGCATGTTGGAATAGACATTCCTATCAAAACAGCGTTGTGCAGACAAAATGCATCCAAGCTTGGAAGAGTTTCTGAATGCATACGCCATTTATGTTTGTGGTACCATTCCAGAAAATGATTTTCCGTAAAGTACATCACACATCAAGATGGGGAGGAAAGGAGCACAAGGTTGTGACAAAAGAGAGACTGGCCATGGTTTCAGGGGTGGGGGTGGGTTCTGTAAGTATGCAGATACCTGCTTCTTCATAAGTTCAGGAAGAGTCACTTTAAGCAAGTTTACAATATTATGGCTGCCAGTAGGCTCTTCCTTTACCATGTAGACATAGGGCGCAATCCAAACTGCACCTTGGGCCAATGCAAGCTGTAAGGCACGTTTGTGCCTCCTTATGAGGAAGCCACATTGGCGCATCCAGATGCACCAACACACAGAGGCTGAATCCAGCCTCCATGGCAGCTCCCCTGCTAAGTCTTGTGTTGGGCCGGCTGGGCTGACGCAAGAGGAAAAGGTAGGCGTGGGGGAGGTGGGGAGGAGGTGGGAGGGAGGAGTTCCTGGGTGGGGGGAGGGCGGGTGGTGGACGACCCTGGGGGCAGGCAGGCAGGCAACGGGAAGCAGGGCTGGGATCCGGTAGTTATGCCAGATCCCAACCCCCGTTCCCGGGGAGAGCAGAGCAGTTTCAAGTCACTCTGATCTCTTCGGACTTGTGCCACCTCCAGAGGTAATGCAAGTCCAAGGAGACCCATAGAGGTCAGCAGCCCTTACCCAGAGGTAAGGGGAAGATGGCCACTATCCTGCGCTGGATACAGCGCAAGCCTCTTGGCTAGCCTGTTCCAGTGTAGGATAGGATTGCGCCCATAGTGTTAATGACCCAGGACTT
This sequence comes from Tiliqua scincoides, assembly GCF_035046505.1. Lineage (NCBI taxonomy): Eukaryota > Metazoa > Chordata > Lepidosauria > Squamata > Scincidae > Tiliqua > Tiliqua scincoides. The sequence goes on along the minus strand of NC_089825.1, from coordinate 66,329,028 downwards.
TCTTTAATGGGAGCTAGTGAATGGAAGTTATCTGAAAATCTCTCATGGGTGCTGCCATCAGAACTCGGAGGAGGTGATCCTCCCAAGCTATGAAGAAGGGCTGGTGTAAGGCATGTAGGTAGACGCAGTGTGTGTGAAGAGACTAGGAGAGAGACTAGGTTAGAAGTAGAGAGAGAGAGAGAGAGAGAGAGAGAGAGAGAGAGATGTGAGCTGAATTCACAGTGCTGGGGGTCCTGGGACAAATCTCTGCAGTGGGCTCTCCAATGTCTCTGAGAGTTCAGGGAGCGGCCTGACCAGGTAGATCCTCTGATGGGCATGGACTCTCAGCCAGTGCCCCAACTGGTCAACCTTCTGATGTCACGCTTTTGAAGGCAACTTATGTGTGCAAGTCTCTCTGTCCCTGGGAATCTGATGTGAGATAGCAGATACAGGTTGTGCCTCGTTATCCACTGACTTGACTCACCACTGATACAGAGGTCCATCTTTAAGTGCCTTGTAATAAGGAAAAATGCATCAAAATCCAATTTCCTATACTGTTTGCGCTGTTAAATTGCACCAGTTGCAAGCTTCTCAGGGTTAAAGATAGCTTTAAAGACCCACTTCTGGATTTCTTGCTCCTCCATTGTCACCCTAGAATGCATCACTATAGACGCTATACCACATTTTGCCACTAGAAGGGGTGAATAATGGAATCTAATGGAATGAAGTTATGAAATTATTCCATTTGATTCCATTATTCCCCCTCATCTAGTGGTTGAATGCAGTATGGTGTCTATACCAGTGGCTCTTACACATTTAGCAACAGGACTCACTTTTTAGAATGAGAATCTGTCAGGACCCACTGGAAGAGATGTCATGGCAGGAAGTGACATCATGAAGCAGGAAAATTTTTAACAATCCTAGGCTGCAATCCTACACACACTTACCCAGCAGTATGTTCCATTGACTATCATTGTTAAAATAATATGCATAGTAGCCTGTTAAAAGTACAGGTCTGTAACATTTCCCCAAATGCAGTTGTCTACCAGGGTAGCATCAAGTCTAACATATTAAAAATAAAATTTTGAAACAAATGGGGACCCACCTGAAATTGGCTTGTGACCCACCAATGCATTCTGGGGTGACGACGGAGGAGCAAGAAACCTGGAAGTTACTCTTTAAAGCTATTTCTCCACTGATTTGGTATCCACTGATTTTTTTTATCCACTGAGGGAATAACGAAGCATGACTTGTATGAAAGGTGTGTGCATGCTGCTTGCCTCCTGCACACTTTTAGCAAGTATGACTAAAATCCATGTTGGCAACCTTCAGTCTCGAAAGACTCTGGTATCGCGCTCTGAAAGGTGGTTCTGGAACAGCGTCTAGTGTGGCTGAAAAGGCCGATTCAGGAGTGACAATCCCTTCCACACTGGGAGCAAGTGCAGTCTGTCCCTGGTCTGTCTCCCTGGCTATGGGCCTTCCTTCTTTGCCTCTTTGCCTCAGACTGTTGGCCAAGTGTCTCTTCAAACTGGGAAAGGCCATGCTGCACAGCCTGCCTCCAAGCGGGCCGCTCAGAGGCCAGGGTTTCCCACTTGTTGAGGTCCACTCCTAAGGCCTTCAGATCCCTCTTGCAGTTGTCCTTGTATCGCAGCTGTGGTTTACCTGTAGGTCTACAGGTATGACTAAAATACAATAAGCTTTTTGTGCTGTCTCTCCCAAAGGAAACAAAAACCTACTGTAGATAGCCCTATCTTTGGATCTAAATGGAAAATATGAAACAATTTATCACTACTTTTATTAGTATCAATCTGACTGAACAGACTCAGAGCCCAATCCTATGCTTGTCTACTCAGAAGTAAGTTCCATTATAATCAATGGGACTTTCTCCCATGTAAGTGTGGATAGGTTGCGGCCTCATTTAACTTCAATACATTCTTCAGAACTAGGTGCTGTTTTTATGTTCTGTCCCCTTTTCTAACTCTCTTCCCCTATATAAATTATTGTATGTGACACACTGTAGCCCTTCATCTGGCACCTTTTTGCACAATTTGCAAACACAAGTAAAGGCAGAGTACCCTAACATTAACCCCAACAGAAGATCTGAACTATCTGAAAGCACAAAAAATAAATGTATCACCTTAACGATTTGATTATTTTCTCTTCCTTTAGATCATTTATAAGAAAATAGAGGGAAAATTTACTTATATAGTTGCTATTAAACAGTGAAGAAAATGAGGGGGGGCGAGGATGGGTTGACATCAACCTTACCAGGAATTATATTGCTGAAATACCATCCAACTATAAAATAGAGAATGGAATCAAAAAGAATCATCCAACATGCCCACCCGAAGGTCATAGATCCTCCTTGTGCCAATGGCTGGTACATGTTGCTCCAGTGAATTCCTAAGAACAATAGAAAGTAAAACCTAAATCTGAACAAGGTTGCTTGCTCATAAATATCTCAATACCAAGCATTAATGCTATTGGGTGCAATCTAGAGAAAATGAGGTGTGTTTAACTGCCACTGAAACAGAGACCCATAAATCATAGTTAAATACTCCCATTCTATTGATTTCAGCAAGATTTAGTATCATTTTTCAGTTGTATTTTTAATGATTCTGCTGTTGTTGAGAGTAGGAAAATAAAATAAAAACAGGAACTAATCAATAACAGAAAATTTTCAGTTTTCACTAGCAAAATTGACTCTGCCATTACAAAGTGACAGCTATTATTTATTCATTATCCAAACAATCCGTTGCACTGATCAATAACAAAAAAGTAAGCACATTTCATCAGTATATAGTTTAGTGTAGGTATTTGTTTGAAACCATGCTTTTAGCATAAGAGCAGATAATTATATTGCTGTGTCAAGAATGTTCTGTAAAGTTCTCTACATGCATTACCAATAGAAACCAAAAATCCAAAAACTAGGTTAACGTTTTCTAATGCCCCGTGTGACATCACCCCACCACAAGTAGCCAGTTGGTGTCCTCCTTCTGCCAGGAGCCTCAGAACTTGGATGGGGAGAGAATTTTACTTCACCCTTCTCCTCCTTCACCTACTGGTGCTTTGTTTGAAGCAGAGGGAGAGAGCACCTTCTCCTTTTCAGGGTCTGGCTTCTTCTCTGTCACTTCCCCAGCTTCATAATCTGCTTCTTTTTCACACACACCCCCCCCAGCCTGATTAGACCCACAAACTGCCCCACCCTCTGCCAGCCTGAGGCTGTTCCAGGTGTTCCTGCTCCTGTTTGTCCCCCCCCCAGGCCATAATTAACCTGCTCTCCCTTTCTCACAGCAAGAGGCCATCCACTCAGCTTTCCTTGCCTGCTCTGGGAGTTGGGCCATCTGAGGGGAACCAGGTTGCCCATGCTCATCAATGGGCAGTATTCCTGCTCCTTGGGAGGCTATAGCTGCTCTTTAGTTGTCCTGCTGTGCTGTCACTGTTGGCAAGTTCATGAGAGGGGTTAGTCACTCTATAGGATGGTGACACCAAAGCTGGACACCCCAGTTCAGTTCTTATTTGGCAAGTCAGTGTCTCACATTTGCATTATTTCTCAGATTTAATTATACTACTGATGCATGGTTGGACTATCGTTTGACTTTGAGTAACTCACTGTGGTCATTTTAGCAGCAAAAAGCATGTAGGCTATCAAATATTTGAAAGAGCAAAGACCATAAATAGTGTGGATCAGGTTGTACACAAACTAGTACATAACTAGCTGACAACTTATCTCCCATGAGACTGGAATTAACATCGGCATTCACAACATTCTGCATTTTAATTTATGTATTATTGCACCATCAATGTACATGACATTTATAACAGGGTGAAAAGTCATGTCCCTGCCCTAAGAGGCTCAGGGACTAGCCCTGGGTGGTCCAATACATGGCCCACGGGCCAAAAGTAGCCCTCAGGAAGCTTTTTGACAGTCCTTGAAAGCTCCACAACAGCCACCACTCATCGCCTCCTCCTGCTTCAGCAGCTTTTCAATCTCCCTTTGGAGAAGGAGAAGCTGGAACAGTGCAGCGGAGAGACCAAAAAGCCCTGCTGCGCCCACAACCACCTCCGCACCTCCGCCTCCTACCACTTGAGCCTGCTAAGTGAATTCAGCGGCTCAGAACATGGAAGTAATTGGCAGTGACATCATAACATCACTGCCAATTACTTCCACATCTGCACACTTGGGATGGACAATGCCAGTGTTGTGTATGTCCCCCAGCCATTAGAAATAAGACCATCCTGGTCTAGATACTGAGGGAGGAAAAGGGGATGGAAACATGGGTAAACAGAGGAAGCAAATGCAATTGTTTGAGTTACATATGGTGAAGCCAAGCTGAACTTTGTAACAGTTTTCAAAAGGGATAGGAAGTACAGTAGCGCTCCTACCCCCATATTCTGGACTCAGGCTGCAATCCTAACCACACTTTCCTGAGAGTAAGCCCCATTAAACAAAATAGGACTTACTTCTGAGTAGACCTGGTTAGGATTGTGCCCTCAGTTTCGACTGTTTCAGTTATCCCCCACTTCTACTCATAATATCTATTAATGTACGAGTATATGAGGGGGGTTGAAAAGCAGCACAGAGAGTGGCCCCAATGATCTCACCTATTTCTTGACCTTCAAATAAGGTAAGGAAAAACACTCCTTGCCCAAAAGCAGTTGTAGAAAGAAAGCACTGCAAAGGAGAAAAAGAAAGGAAGAATTAACATATTTAACGCTACGTCAGGATACTCTGAACAACAAAGAATGACTGCACCTTGAAATGGAAGAAATTTCAATCAAATAATGAATCTTCTAGTAACCCTTAACTACAGTTTGAAACTGGGGAAAAATATACAGATGGGATCTTGGTATCCACAAGGAATCCGTCCTCAGACCTCCTGCGGATACTGAAAACCGCAGAAAATGAAATTTGTGGTTTCAACCCTTTAAAGCCCTGTGGAGTAACTGGAGGGCTTTCTGAAGCCCCCTCCAGGGGTTTCCTCAGTCCTCAGAATGCCTTATAAAGGCAAAACCCAACATTTCCGGTTTTCCTCAGAAAACCAGAAGTTGCATTTTTGCCAAAATGCCCATTCTGAAGCCCATGGAGGCTGCGGGCAGATGTGCGTGGCCTCTGCATGTTTCAGAAAACCTTCAGAGGTGATAGGAGCTTCGTTCCAGTCACCTCTGGAGGGCTCAGACTGGGTTAGATCTGGCTCAACATGGGTTCCGGGAACCTCTGTTGAGCCAGATCTGCGGATACAGAATCTGTGGGTATGGAGGATATACCTGTATATTTTTTTTACAGGAGTATTCTTGCCAAAATTAAAGACCTAGGGAGTGGGTCACTCAATCCCTGAAAAAGTGTTCACCTTATAGAGAGGAATATAAATCTATCACACTTTATAGTTATATAATGCATAACACTGGAGAAGTATATAAGGCAATTTATTATTTTCTCACAAGGGGTGGACATAGGGGACACACATATTCTGAAATGGGCAAAGTATGCCAATGCTAAGCAGTATTTCATCACTTCACAAGGAAATTGAAATGGGATCACTGCTGAATCAATAGAGAGCAAAACATAAAAGTACAAAATGCTTGATACTGGAAATCAACAGAGATGAGATAGTTGAAGCATATGGCTTGGAGAAAGAGGCCACTAGCCAAATATGAGGCATACTATAGCCCTATGCAGACATAAATCCATAAATAGAAAGATCACAAGGAAGAGGTCCAGAATGCACCAGTAAGTCCTAACCCAGGCTGATGACACTCCACCTGCCACATGATCAGAGTAGCGAACACAGAGAGAAAGTCTCTGTATTTGAATATTTGTCACTGCAGACAAATACAGTAGGGTGGGAGACAGGACTTCCTAAGCATGTTGGCAGAGGGTCACCAAGTATAACAGTCATGAACATTACAGCTATATTTTTTTTTTCAAATGGCAATACCTGCCATAAGGTTTTCTTCAGAAATAAATTTTATTCATGCACACATCTTGTCGGGGAGCACAAACATGCTCTTGATCAGCATTCATTCATTTGAAGAGTTTTTGAATCAGACATTCCTGGACTGGACATTCTTAGATTTAACCTATGGAATTTTGTATGCTGCAGCCTTTCCCCATTAATGCTCCTATTTAAAAGAAGATTTTAATATACCAGTACTTCTTTCCATCCTCTCTACACCTCAGTACTTTCAAAACAACAGCCTTTATTGATAATCATCATACACACATACCAAGAGCAAACTTTTCCTCCTCCTCCTGGGTTGTATTTGAAAAAAAAAAAAAGAAGAAATAGAGTGGAAGAGGAAACGAAAGAGAGGAAAGCAGTAGGCTAGCACATCCGCTCACCACCCTCCTCTCCTACAGATCTTCTTCTGCTCCATCTCCTTCTTTTTTTCAAATCCAGTGTGGAAAGAGGAGCACCTTGGTCAGATAAGATGAGCATACATTTTATTTTCCTTTTATAGGGATAGCTATATGGACACATGCAGAGGGCAACCACCCTTGGAACATGCTGGAGGGGTGGCATCAGTGATAGGGTGACTACTGCCACCCAACACACTATGAAATAATCCACTGTTTCAGGTAACCACCTCCCTCATAATGACTGCATGAATCCTAATTGATTATGACTCGTATTTGATCAGGCCTTTTTTATCCTTCATTCATTTCCCTCTGGTCTGGCTAATGCCCCCCCCCCCCATCTCTATGCTGTAATTATTTAATCACTGAATTCCAATACTAAACAGAGAGTGTTGTCTATATCGGACAAAAATCACATCTGCTACTCAGCAAATAATAGTTAAAATTATCAGAGTAGGTAAAAGCAATTTAAACAAAAATAGTTGGAAGTTGGGAAACCAAGACTAAGGAACAGGAGGCTTTCTACAGCATGTTTAGTTTCAAAACTATTTAAAAGAAGTTGTAAGAAATGCTTACCACAACAGTTTGGTTTGCAAAGCTCAGCTGTTTCTGAAGGACCAACAAAATAATGTAGGGTAAAAAGCTAATCATATACACCAAACTAGCACAGAGGGCTGCTGTATTGGCAGTGCTAAAAAACACACTGAGCAGATAGCTTAGCATGGTCACAGAAATGCCAAAATCCAGGAAAAAGAGGAAGACGAGGAAGCCGTTGCTATAGGCAAAAATGGCGCTCACTTTTAAAATGACAGTCAGAACACAGCTACTTATAGCGAGCGCAATGATGTTCTCCAAAAACCAAGCTACAAAATGAGCACCTGCATGCACGCCCATAGTCTTCATATACTGTCAAAGCAAAACCAATGGAACTATTGTTAATCAAAAGAAATAGAGATTAGTAGGTATAACCCCAGCCACCTGCGGCACATCAGTAACATTTGCCTCCCAAAGGAATACATGATTTTATTTATTCATTCATTCATATCTTGTGCAGGTAATCCCAAAGCAACTAAAAAAGTATAAAAACATAAAAGCAATTCACAATTTATACAACTTTTCAACAAAGTTCACAAAATGGTTTACAGAGAAAAGTGAAGAAAATTATCCCATCTCAAAAGCGTTCACAACCTAAGAAGATACAGATGAAACACCAGCTAACAGCCACTAGAAAAGACACTGCACAGAGGTGAAGAGGGACAGTTACTCTCCCCTTGCTAAATATATAAAGATTTTTACCACCTGAAAAAGTGCCTCTGTCCCCAAAATTCAAAGTTTTTCAACGGTAGTTAGAGACAGGAAAAACCAAAAGAAGTCCCCCTAAGTGCTTCACAAGTAGAAAGGTCAGCTATTTCTTACCTCCTCGAGATGAATTTCTTTCTCATAAACAAGCTTGCGGACCATGCTTGCCACAGATACCATCCATGATAACATCATTATCAGTGGGAAAAAGAAACCAATATTGTTCAAGAAGCTGTAAGCAAAAGTATGTTTGTAAGTTCAGCGAGATATAGATTTTAGAAACAACATATTAATGATTATTTGTAAAGTATTGCTTATGTCCTGCAAATATGTTTGTAGAAGCAATATACCCTTCTTTTTTTCCAATGAAGGCAGTATTCCCTAATTCACTTTTATGTTTTCATGTTTTAAAGTGCTACACTGAAACAATTAGGTATGCTTTAGGACACTGGTAGTTAGGAGCGACAGATCAGAAACTTGGAGAAATTTTCTTACTGAAGGCACCAATGTGGCCAGCAAGTCAAGATGTGGGAGGCAACACTTGGTTTCCATACTGTACAGCAAATAAATAGGAGATGCTCACTGTCCTCAATAGCCTGACACGCACATGGATGAAGAGTGCTGATGTCAGCACATGAAGACAGTGCTGTTGGCCATTCACCAGACATACAACCCTACATGTACTAGTGCTACCCCAAAGTTGGTTGCCTCCTTACAACAAAGAATGTGGGGGCCCTCCCCCTCAGGTGTGGCTCAGGAGCCAGGTACTGCCTCCCACTCTATATCTAGTTGGCCACATCTGTGACTTAAAAAGAAAAAACCATTCAAGTTGTCAATGGGGCAATCCTACTAGCAGCATCTAAATACCCACTACCCAGCTAAGGTCCTTTTCTGTTGACATAACAGAACAAGGGAAAGAGCTCCAAGAATTCCATCTCCTCACCATTTCACAATAATTATTGCCTCACCCCATCTCTGAGTCAACCAGCCACAGAAGAATCTCAATCTATAGTGAGGAATCAGCATGGTTTAGAGCAGCAGTTTTCAACCTTTTTCATCTCATGGCACACTGACAAGGCACTAAAATTGTCAAGGCACACCATCAGGTTTTTGACATTAGACAAGGCACACCATGCTGCCAGTGGGGGGGGGGGGGAGGGCTCACTTCCCCATTGGCCCTACTAATGAATAATCTTCCCTCAAATTCCTGAGGCACACCTGCGGACTTCTCACGGCACACCAATGTGCCACGGCACAGTGGTTGAAAATGGCTGGTTTAGAGGCACAAAAATGAAGGTCAAAGCCAAAATGAGTCACCATCAAGGCATCAATTGTTCAAGGCCTCTGGACTTAATCATCCCATCTCCTGGAAAACTCTCACACCCTAAAGTGCAGTGCAACTGATGCTGATGCAATATCCTGCTAGAAAAAGATCCCCAGTGATGATCTGTCAGCATTTAAAGAATACAGGATCTGGCTTCAAATACTTGAAAATACTCGTATCTATGGCAAGGATGCACTAAGAGCCACTTCCAATGTTTCAAAAGAGCAGTGAGAATGAAAGTGACAAGAATTCTTTCCCTGTGCTTCCAGGTCTCAACCAAAGGGAGCGATGTGCATTTCCGTCAAAGAGATATGCATGGTCCATTCTTGCAGAGGAAGAATATTCATCTCCCCACTTTGAAAAGTGTGAGGGGAGGAAATGCAGTCATGGAATTTTATCATAACACCAGAAGCTCCTAGTCCAAAATAAGTCACCTACTTACAGATCATTGGTGTGGCATGGATAAGGCATAGCTTGAACTTGTATTCCTGCATCCGAAGGATCTGTTCCAGTGTGCACCGAAATTATGGCTCTTTCTATCATGTCTTGCAGAGGAACGAAGATGTGGTTGTACTTGAACCCACTGGCTGGTAAGTTCTGGGGGTGGGATTTCCATACTGGATTCTGGATTGAATCTGTTCTCATGCTGTACAGGACACTCGTTCGAATCGTATAAGAGACATGTTTTGGGAGCTCATGAACCAAATCTGCTCCACCCTTCTGACAGCTTGAAGTATTAAATATAACACCTAGGTAAGATAATAAGCAGAAAGAAAGAGTTTGTTAGAAAAGCATATATACTAAATTAATGTCATTAGCATGCCTTAGATGTACATTTCAAGATTTGAATACTTTGATGACCAGTCTTAATACAGCATAGGCAGACTTCCTGCATGATACACAAGAGGTAATTTAAAACTGTGTTTTGACTCATCAGCACTTCTCATACTTCTCACTAAAGTTTTTCAAAGAATATTTGTACATGAGAATTATCTTGTTGTAGTCCTGGAACGAGCTGGAAACCCCAGCGTGTATACACTGCTGAAACAGTGCTGAACACTGCTGAAACAGATGCCTGCATTGTCTTGGTCATGTCGTGAGAATGGGCGATGGTCAGATCCCAAAGGATCTCCTCTTTGCAGAACTTGTGCAGGGAAAGCGCCCTACAGGTAGAACACAGCTGCGCTACAAGGATATCTGCAAGAGGGATCTGAAAGCCTTAGGAATGAACCTCAACAGATGGGAAACCTTGGCCTCTGAGCGTTCTGCTTGGAGGCAGGCTGTGCAGCATGGCCTTTCCCAGTTTGAAGAGACACTTTGCCAACAGACCGAGGCAAAGAAGGAAGGCCCATAGCCAGCGAGAGAGACCAGGGACACACTACACTTGCTCCCAGTGTGGAAGGGATTGTCACTCCCGAATCTGCCTTTTCAGCCACACTAGACGCTGTGCCAGAACCACCATTCAGAGCGCGATACCAGAGTCTCTCGAGACGGAAGGTTGCCAACAATGATCAAGATAAGCTCTATCAAATATTCTCATTCCAAGAGTGGCCATCCAAATACTTCTAGGAAGTTCACAAGGCATGAAGGTGAGTCTTCCCTTCTTTTTCCTCAGCATCTGGTATTCAGTCATAAACAAACTGGAGCAGGTTCAGAGGAGAGTGACAAGAATGATCAGAGGGCTGGAGAACAAGCGGGATGGAGAACAAGCCCTATGAGGAAAGGTAGAGGGAACTTGGTAGGTTCAGCCTGGAGAAGGCTGAGAGGGGTACGATACAGCTCTTCACATATGGAAGAAGGGACAAATTTGTTCTATTTTCAGAGTCAATTGAGAACTACAAACTGCAAGAGAAGAGATTCTGATTGGACATCTGGACAGTATTCCTGAGGGTAAGGGTGGTTCTGCAGTGAAACAGATTGCTGAGAGAGGTGGTGGACTCTCCCTCACCAGAGATCTTCGAGCAGAGGTTCAACAACCTCCTGTTGAAGATGCTGTAGGAGGATTTCCTGCTACAGGCAGGGGTTGGACTAGATGACCTTGGAGGTTCCTACCAAGAATCATACCAACTCTATGATTCTATGATCATGCCTAATAGTACCTGATAGTTATTGCCCATTGATCTGGGTCTAACCCTTTCCAAAAGGCACATGAATTTCTTAAATGTCTGGATGTTTTTTTCCCCTAGTTTCATTATTTTGTTTTAATGTACTCTACACTGGCTGGATGTTGTTTACAATAAAACATTAGCAAGCATAATTAATTCTAAGGATATTTTCACACATGATGCTTAATGCAGTTCTATTCATTGCAGTTTTCAGACTAGAAAGAAGGCACCCGAGGGGAAACACAATCAAGACATATAAAATTATGCAAGGGAAGAATAAAGTGGATAGAGGGAAGTTACTTTCTCTCGCACAATACCAGAACAAGGGGACATCCTTTAAAATTTGGGCACTACGTAGTTGAAGTAAAATACATTTATGCCCTCCCCTCCCCCCAAAAAAGTAAAGGTTTCAGCAATGTTTAAATATCTCACTGAAAGCAACAGAATCTTCAGGCTGATCATTTACAGTATGAAGGAAAGGAAGAGGAAGAAGTCCCACTTGAAACTTGATCCTAAGTTATTTTGCATTGTAGCTATGCAGCCTGATCACATGTATACTGAATTCAGTGGGATTTTGGCTGCAATCCTATACAGTTACCTGGAAGGAACGTCAGTTGGCCTAAGTAGACATGCCTAGGACTGTGATCTTATTCTAATTGTTTTTACTCACAAGTAAGTGGGGAAACGAGAAAAAGTGTTGCTGACCCTGGACATTTTCTACTGCTGGCTGCTTAACATGGTACTTACTGGCCAAGAAATTATTTTCCTTCATGAGTTCTTGTGCATTTGCCTCCAATTTTTGCACAGACTCAACAGGCTGGAACCGATCCAGTAAAAGGCAGGAGGAGATGTTGACCACAAATTGTGTCATTAGGTTGATTTGCTCAGTTGCAGAATTGTTAAGCACTTTATCCAGCATCACCTCTAAGAAGAGAAAAAAAAATACCACAGCTATTAATGACAGTGTTATCTCTAAGCAACTCTCTAAGCAATCAGAAGTTCTAGGAGAAGGCAGGGTCACATTCTTTGTGAGGAGAGAATACTGGAGACTTACGACTTTGTAACACATTGAGAAGTGAATAAGCATCTAGACAGACAGTGCTAGTTTGTAAAATAGCATCAATTCCATCCAAAGCCGACAGCATATTCTTGGAGGTCTCCTAGTCAGCTTCAAAACTCTGGTGACCATCTCTTCTACTGACTACACTCCAACTCCCAAATTGTTTCCCTTCTGCTCCCACCAAAGCAAGCTGTGCCAGAAGCTATCAATTGTAAAAGCTCGTTATAGCAACTTCTACTCATCCGTGTTCACAGAGGAAATATCTTCAGCTATTAGTGAAACAAATGGCTAGAGAAACTTGCAATAAAATTCCCACAGTGCTTAATGTAATAGAATCCCCATTACAACAATAGCTTATAGTAAGGCTGAAATGACAATAAGAACGTATTTTCAGGACTGCAGTTCTTCCTTTTGAAGTATACCGTTCACATTGACATTTTACCACATAGTCAAGAATCACCCAAGAATACATTCTCATACAGAATAAGTATTGCCTATTTGTGCAAATCAGCTCTGGAGCTGCAAAAGTCACAGAAATTGCATGTACTGTGAGGGTAGAGCTGAAAATAATTTGCTCCAAAAAGTTCTCAATTTTTTCAATGTTTAGATGGTAAATATTCTCTAAATGAATATTCCCTGGATGGGTGAACATTCAATCAATACAGTACTTGAATGTTCAGCATTCGCATTTGACAGTGTGCTGACAAGCAGTATTTATTTATTTAAAAATTTCTGTATCACCTTTCCTAAGCTCAGTAGCCCTCAGCAGTTGACAGTGAAGTAAGTTTTGACAGTATCAATTATGGCACAATCCTATCTGGACACTGCATCAACATCACATGGATGCCAGCCCAGTGCCTTTGAATAATGATGGCGCAGCCCTTCCCAGCAACACTGACAGTGTCCATGGGAACCCCAACATAGCCTATCACCCACAGATTGGTATGCATGATCAATGTGATGTCCAAGGAGCCAATCAATGCTGATTAATACCCTGATTGATTGATACACCAATTGTGATACTCAGTTCCAAGTTCTGATTGACTGTCAGAGGAGAACCACCAGGGTGAACAGAGCAGGAGGAGGGGGCACCTACAAGGCCAATGAACCACCAGTGCTGGGGGGGAGATGTCCCTCTGCCAGCAAATGAGCAACTACAAATGAGCAACACAGTAATCAACACCCCGTCCACTGTGGGAAAATACCCCAGGGGCACCAGACAAAAACACACATCCAAGGAATGTAATTTTGACCACAGCAGACATAGGGGAGAAAGATAGCTCCTTTGAAAGAAGGCAGCCATGTGAAACACACAAGCCTCTCCATGGCAAGAGTTTGAGTCCCTATGGGGGCATTCTCCAGCTGGAAGGAACCCATTTGCCAAAGGGGGGAGGGCAGATTGGGCAAGTCCCAAGCGGAGCTGCAAGGGCACTCAAGCAAAGCAAGATGCTGGTAGCTCACTGCACAAGGATGCAGGTTGGGAGCAAGGCCAGATAGGTTTGAGCCCAAACAATGGATGCCCTAACTAGCAAGTCACTCATCTTTTGCAGAACTGGACAAAAACACCCATGGCAGGGACAGAACAAGAGGGGGAGGCAGGTCTAAAACCCACCCTGCCAACTCCACAAAGCTAACAACCCAGCTGCAACAGGAGACAAGCAAAGTGCACTTCATCTAGTACTTAACACTTTGCATCACCACAGAGAGGCACACCTGGCTGGAAGGCAGCAAGCATATGGGCCTATCAGAGGAAGTATGGTATGGGCTGGCATGCGACACAGGATGCCTACTGCAACAGCTCACTCACACACACACCCATTCATGGCCTCATTGCTGGCTGTCAGTATGCTACCAACCATCTCCCTGATACTGTTTGCTTCATTGACTGATGGCAGCAAGAACAGGGGGCTCATGACCAGAGAGGACCCCAACCTGAGGACAGCTGAGATAGGAAACAATTAAGGCAGAAAGAAGGGTTCCCGATCCGCTAACAAGGAGACAACAAGTGTGGTCCAGTCAAAGACAACTTTTATTGAATGGTATCAAGTGATAGAACACAATCTGAATTGGAAACACAGATGTAAGGTTGCTCATCATCTCCTCCCAGTAAGACTGTTGTGGCAATGCAACAGACAGTCATGTAATAGTTGCCTGTGAAGTCTGGTTGCACCAGTTGTTTTGCTATCTGCCGTGGAATTTGATATGCCACAGGGGCCTGAGTGTGACAAGCAGGTCAGCAAACCTTACAAAGCAGCAGCTAGACTCACACTGGTCACAGCAGGCAGGAAAGCAGGCAGGCTTCCCTTGGGGTCTGGATGGTGTCTTCGCCTGTGGGACAATTGCGATTGAGGAGCAAGGAGAAGCACAGATTGAGTAACAAGATATAGACATCAGCATAAGTCACTAACTGATATGAGGGAGACTGATGTGAGGGAGAGTGGAACATACATGCAGTGGGGCACCCTGTTGTGGGTGAGAGTCTGGTGGCTCCTGGAGCGGCTGCAGTGGAACTCCACAGTGGTGCAATCCTGAAAAACAGAAAGGATTCAGGTGAGTGTTTGGCCAGCAGCACCAATGGTTGGAGTCTGTGACAAAAAGAAACAGACAGTCCTTGCTGTTAGATGTTATAAAAAGAAGTGATGGTTTATATCAGCATTTCTCAACATTTGTTCCCTGCAGTGGCACTTTGCATAGCCCACCTATTAGAAGTACCACCAGAAGTAACTGGTGATGATATCATCACCAGTTACTTCTGCAATAGGAGGTCAGTGCAATGTGACAAACACCAGTAAGAGGCTCCAGGTGGATGAGAGAGTTTTTTTGAGCTTGCAAAAAGCACACGCTGGATCTCTGCTCACTGAGCCAAGTCTCCCACTGCTGCTTGACACATTGCATTGCTGGTCTTGCTGCCAACATGTACCACCAGATACCACCTCAAGTACCACCAGTGGTATGAATACCACCGGTTGAGAAACACTGGTTTATAGCAAAGACACATCTGACAATCCTGGTGGGTCAGTGTGTGTGTGAGGGGGAGCATGGAGAGATGAGACAGAGATGTATCATCAGCACGTTGTGGCATATGATTCCCTTCCTTGCTTACCTTGCTTTCCCTGTTGGGCTGGTGAGGTAGAGGTTCCATTTGGGTGTGTGTGGAGTTCTTCTGGGCAGAATACCTGCAATAAGAATTCTGGGAAGACAACCTGTTATACGTGTTACAAAGGTTGCTTATGCAAAGTGCTCCTTTTGTGTGCCAAGTGCCCTTTCACCATGATTCTCATCACCAAAATTCTACTTTGAGTAACCAAAGAGGTACAGCCCTAACGCCACACTGTGCATTTCCTCATCTAAGCTGCTATCTCCCTGGTGCAGGTTTCTATACAAGATTGGAACGCTGTGACTGGCTGCCAAATGTAGTCTGTATCCTAGGCTCCACTGCACAGAGACGGAAGGTGCAAGGTACAGGAGATGAGATTTTTTTGGAGTTTTCTCTTACCCATTATTCCCTGTGGATTTACTACCTATGCCAGATCTATTGGCATAGTGTTTTCCACACATCAGGGACAGGTCCATCGTAATAAGAGCGGTTGGGATATGGTGTGCGTCAACTCTCCTTCATCCCATTGCTGGTGTAGCATCTCAGTTACACATTTTCTCACATTTTGCTGACATATGTGGTGCATCCATCGGTGAGCATACTTCAACACTGGCAGGCTATCATTGTGCCTGCATATGTAGTGATATGTTTGCATATCTCAAGGATAGGATTGGGCTGTTAGCTGACAAGCAGTAGCAGTCAGTATGCAATAGTATCTAGTAACTGATATGCAGAAAACACCTGCGCAGAGCAGTGGCATACGAAGACGCTGGTCAGAGGGGCGGACCTGGGTGCCAGGCTGCAGGGTGGTGTCCAAGAGGCCACCCCAAGAAGGCCGCAGGGGTGAGCATTGCTGCAGCCACAATTTGTCTAGTTCTGGTTGCAGTTACCCACAAGAGAAGTACGTTTATTGGTCTAATTATATATATGAAGTTACAAAGTTAGATATAATACAATATAATTGTACAATCTATACAAACTATATAGTATATATAGCTACACAAAGTTCAATAAAAGAAAATGTTCACAGTCCGAGCTTCTTCTCTGGTCATCATTATTATTCATGTCATGTCATGACTATTACTGAAAATGCATGGGGGCTGCCAAAAATATATGGGCCTTGACCTTGGTGCTGCTGGTGTAGAGGACGGTGCCACCTGTCTGAACCCAACCCATAGTCCAGTATTTTATGCAATTGACTCAACCAGCCCACACATACTTACCATATTCTCTCAGCTTTTCAATTAACTCTTTCACGTTCACATTCAGTTGGCTTTCCACAAAGTTCCTTACAAAAGTATTTTGCAGTGCATCCTAAAACAAGAAGTTGAATGGGAGGAAAAAGAACAGGAAAAAAAATTGTACTGCTTCTCTTGGTAATACAGTCTAGCATATAACATCCATTCCCATCTGTCACTTTTATTTTTTTGTATTGCTTTTTATTATTAGATCACAGAAGAGAGCAAAGGAACGGCCTTTTTTTCTCCCGATCCCAAACGCTCCCTGGTGCACTGTCATCCTAATCAAAAGAGAGAATCACTGTGAAATCAACATAGCATGGTTCCTTGGAGTTTTCATTCTCAGGCCAAGGAGTGACAGAACTTCACAAAAGGTACAACAGGCTCCAGTTTTTCCCCCGACAGATTTATGGCTTCTACGGCAAGATGTAGCAAGACTTAAATTTTGTGAGTAAAGAACAGGATCTGAGACTAGGAAACATACAGGGGTGTATACCATTCACAAAGTGCCCTGTCTAGATGCTACTAAACAAACTGTAATTCAGAAACTGGGAAGCAGCCTTTTGTAAAAGCTGATCAATGTACAAATGTAATACCGTCAATCCTACAGCTGATAACAGGGCCAAGGGTGGCGGTGGAGAGGGTGAGAACTCTAGAAGGTCCAGTTGAGGAAGTATGGTTCTTGCTTTCAGAAGATCACACAATTAACTGAAATAACTGCATATTCTTCTACTGAATGTGGTGAGTGTGCTTCCAGACCATTAAACATTTGCTATGTCTCTCTTTACCCTTATGTTGAACAATTTCCCCCAATTCACCAACCTGTAACTGGGTGATCATGGGGAAGTTTTCACTGTTTTTAGCAAGCTCTGTCATTTGAAGCCAAGACTCAGAATAGATCTTCAACTTCTCCACAACATCAAATGTATGATTAGCCTGAAAAACAAGACAGAAAACCCTGAAGTTAACAAAAAGCCATTAACTAAAAGTATATAAGATAATCTCACATGCTTTTTCAATGTAGCCTTAATTTTCATCAGGCTACTGCTTGCTGTCTGTCTTAGAGAGGGTGAAGTCATTACATTATTAAAGATCTTCAATATCTTCTTCATGTTTCAATTAGTGTGAAGTCAGGGATCAAGAAGATCGCAGTAATTAGTAAAACTGCATCTTGCCATTAATTTAATCAGGTTAATTAGTAGCTGTTGTGATCTTCCATGAATTGCTACATTGGATATGATGCAGAACGTTCTTCTTCCCGTGTCATGTTGGAATGAAAGGACACAAGAGGGAGGATCACCCCCATAAATTCAGCATGGAGCAGTGAGAGTTTGCTTTGAAGGACCTCAGTCCAGTCATATTCCTCCTGCATTCTGACAGGGGGTCTCACATTCCGGCCATCATAAACAGCCTTCCAGGACTCTGGCAGCAAGGCTGGAACAGCCCTGCATGTGGCAGTGTGACGTAAAGTGCCTGCCAGCAAAGGTAGGTCGGCAGGGATGACAGAATAGGGATGGGGACGATGAGGGCATGACAGGGCAGGAGGGGTTGGCACCTGTTGTGGGTGACTTGTGCCAGATGCTATCCCCTTTGATAGTAGCTGGCACACTCTGTTTCTCTCCTCAGACTTTCGCCAGCTAAGGAGCTGGTGCAGGTTCAAGGAGACACAGTAGCAGTTGAAGGGTTTATGGGGGAGTAAGGGAAAATATTTTTCTTTACCTCTCTCAAGCATCCCACTCTGCCCCCCCTCCCCACAAAAAGCAGCACAAGCCTCCATGGCACAGCTGCATTGTTGGGGGGAAGGGAGAACAGGATTGGGCTCTCCGTCTATTCAGACTAGTCAAGAAAGACACACGTCACCTGCTGTAGGATCCTATTCCTAGAAGGCTGTATCTGTCACTAACAAACCAAGGCGGAGAGGGCATCAACAGTTTGAAACTCAATCCATTATATTTTTATAGGGTTATGCTTTCATGGCTGAGGTTTGGCACCACCCCCAAATGGTAGGGAGACATTTTGGTAGGAGGCAACAATCTTGGTTGCACTCCTTAAGATTGCTCATGCATGGGCCGGGAGGGGGAGTCTAAATCGCCCTTACGTCCACTCCAACAAAGCGGTTTGGTTAGGGCAGGGCAGGGAGGTAATCTAGGCCAAAGAAAGGACATAGAGGAGCTGGTTGCTAAGCAGCCCTTCTGGAAGCAGCAAAGATCTGAGTCATATTTGTCTGATAGGGCAACAACACTTTTTCAACAAGTGGCTGTCAAAAGGCATGGCCAGGCATATGCAATGCCACCTACTGGAGGCAGGGCACAGTGGAGTGGAACAAGGCAGGCTGGTTTCAGAATGACAGAAAACATTACATAGCAGAGGCAGAAAAGGCCAACGGA
Organism: Tiliqua scincoides; assembly: GCF_035046505.1. Taxonomy (NCBI): domain Eukaryota; kingdom Metazoa; phylum Chordata; class Lepidosauria; order Squamata; family Scincidae; genus Tiliqua; species Tiliqua scincoides. The sequence continues at coordinate 66,310,181 of NC_089825.1, read as the reverse complement.
ACAGACTGGTATGAAGCACCTGCATGTGGCATTGCTCAAAAGCAGTACTGCACAGCAAAAGAGAGAGGGGGCAGCTCTAAAAGAATAATTTCCTCACATGTAAATTACTCTGTGATAAGGAAGACAATGCTATTACTGAGAATGGCAGTATTCGTTAAGGCTGGAAATATCTTCTGCCTGTAAATACTGATAGCTTACTTGAAGAATTAAATTTGGTAGCTAGTGTTAGTCCTGAAGCTTGTGGGGGGATCATCCTTTTTACGATAAGGAGAAAATGTGTATGACAGGATTAGAGGGACAAGCAAGCTACCTGGGAATTGCACTATCTTCTATGCCACTGTCTTCAGCAAGGACAAGAATACAATAGGAAGTTTGATATGAAACATGAATGATGGATGGTTTGGATCAAATGAACATCAACAGACCAATACAGACAGATACAGACACTTGTTGGACTGGTACTCCAATTCACAGAGTGGAGGTGTGGTCATACACCAGGGGTGCTCACACTTTTTGGCTCGAGAGCTACTTTGAAACCCAGAAAGGCCCGGAGATCTACCAGAGTTTTTTTTACAATGTTCGCGCCATCATAACATATAACATTTATGTGTACAATGTATGTTGGTGTACCTTGAGCCCCACTGAGTATAACAGGACTTACTCCTGAGTAGACATGCCTAGGATTAGGCTGTGAGGCTGCAATACTAGCCACACTTACCTGGGAGTAAGCCCCATTGAGTACAATGGGCCTTACTCCCGGCGTTTCCTCCCAGAGGCACCTGAAGGGGGGGTCGGCACTCCGCAATCTACTCATTTTGCCTCGCGATCTACCAGTAGATCGCGATCCACCTATTGAGCACCCCTGTCATACACCCTTCTCGGTATCATAGACAAAACATAACACCTGACATGGCCAGAGCCACAATAGTCTGATCTTTCCTCCCTCAGAAAAGGAAAGGGGAGTGTGTAGACTAGGTTCCCCTAGATTACTATGGAGAGGGGTATGTACCTCCTTCCAAACTTGCATGCCAGCCTATCATTTGGACTGCCAGCTGGGCAAAGAGGCACCTCGTAAAATGGTGTCCTCAACATTTAGCAGGGGGAGAGCAACTGTTCCTCTTCACCCCAACCTGGTGTCTTTTCCAGTGGCTGTTGCTGGTGTCTCTGCAATTTTTTTTAAAAATGATTCTCAACCTTTTGAAGACAGAGAACTATTTATTGATTTATATTGCTATGTAAACTGCTTTGTTAACTGTTTTTTGTTGAAGAGATATATAAATATTATTATTACTAATAATGATAATTAGGCATTGAACTATATGCATGTAGGATTTGTATGAATGGTGAAAAATCCTTTAAAAAGCAGGGTTCCCAACTGCCTGGATAACCCTATACATGTAGGATCAGTTCACATGCCCAACTGAACACAAACAGGTTAGGGACAAGGTCTATCACTAAAACCTTTCCAGCTCTTCCCCACCCACCCCCCTCAAATTCATTCGCTGTTTAGAGATAGTTACACGAACAGGCCTACTATTGAACAGCATATAGTGGAATAGTATTGAAATTCAGGAATTAACACAAATTCCACTGCACTTCCACATATTGCTCCTTGATCCTAATGTACCACCTGATATTGAATGCTACCAGGCTGGTATCCTTTGTTTTTATCAAGTTGCTACCACCTCCGTAGCCTCAGAAATTTGTTCAATCCCCTTTTAAAGGCATCTAGGTCAAGCCATTACCACATCCTGTGGCAAGGAGTCCCACAGATTAATTATATGCTGGCTAAAGAAATATTTTCTTTTGTCTGTCCTAACGCTCCTCAATTTTAGTAATGTCCCCTGGTTCTGGTGTTGTGCGAGAGTGAACAGAACATCCCTCTATCCATCCCCTGCATAATTTTGTATGTCTCAGTCATGTCTCCCCTTAGGTTCCTCTGAATGCATGAATAGGCCTATGGAACCCAGCTATGGATTCATTATTGTTGAACTTCTGAGAGAGGTTGGCCAAATCCAGTCCTCCACAGATCTTAGTAAACTCCGCATGAAATTTTTTTCTTTTGCAAATGTTTTAGACTCTTAAGCTGAACTGAATTATTAATTCCCACTGCTGTTTTATTCATATTTGTTTTGTACTCGTGCTCTTTATTACATTATTGCAAGTTTTGTATATTTTAATTTTTTTATTCCTGTTTTACTGCAAACTGCCCAGAGTGTCTTCAACAGGTGGAAATGCCAAGCATTAAATTACCTGCATATGCACATATATCCAGCTGGCTATAGCTGAAGGGGCCTCAGACACCTGAACTTCAGATAGATAGATGGGCTTAATGAAGCCCTGTTCAGGTACTGCTCAAATATACTATCTTTGGAGCCCAACTACCAAAATGCCTTCACCTGCTGGTGGGCCAAAACTAACTAGCAAAATGCCAATTGTTACAGCAGATAAAAGTAATCTGGAGCTTCAACATTTATATTACTACTGCAAGGAACCTTATGGAGCACACTGCACCTCTGTTCTTGTGGCATATGTGCACACACATCTATGGTCCTCTCAGCATAGTAGTCTGGATTCTGTTTGTGGTCTGGGCAGAGTGTGCCCTATACATGGCTGTATAAAACAGGTCCCCTCTGATTCACGTCTATTTCGGTCTTACCCAAATCTGGGTATACAACCCTGCAACATAATGCTGCCTTCAATTACTACTGGACATTATTCTTTTCCCCAACAATAAATGGATCCTTTCCATCCACCTCTACATGCATATTAAGAAACCAGCCAAAAGCCAACAAGTGTTACGACAGTTGCTCACATTTGGTTTTCATAATTAACTTGCCTCTAGCTCTTTTTCCAAGAACAAAACAAACATGTATGTTTGTTATACAAAATAGTGAAAATGGATGCTATGTCTGATTAACAGTTTTGCCTGACACCAGCCAGACATTTCCAAGGGGTAGCTGACATAGGCAGTAGCACTTTTCCTAAAGGTAAAGTGAGTGACGACAGCAGCAGAAGTACTCAGGTACACCCTTTAAAATGTTTTCAGAAGGATCTTAGTCAAGATGAAGCACCAGTAGGATGTAAATTTGCCTAAGGATGTAGGATGTAAATTTGCCTAAGGGGATATGTTAGTGTTTACATCATTGTCTATCATAGGGGAAGCTTGAGAGGAGCTCATGTTCCATTAAAGCTACAGTGTGGCACAATCTCATATTTGGGAGTTGATCTGTGGCACACTTGCTGATAAGACTGGGCATCCCTGTTTTATGGGTGCATCAGGGTAGACTCTCCTGTGGTCACTGACTATTCCTCTACTTAGAAAAACAACTTGCAGTTTGAAAATCATGGCACAGAATGGCTAATTGGCACACATATGTACACCACTCCACATCACATCACACAGACCTACCACCTTGGTGGCTAACCACATAGGCCAGGGCATTTGTGCACAGAGCTGTGGGTTCCTGGTTCTAGACCACAAAGGTCAGGACACAGAATCTACACTGTTGCAGCAACTGTTACCCTGCACATGCCTGATCTCATCTGATCTCGGAAGCTAAGCAGGGTCAGGCCTGGTTAGTACTTGGATGGGAGACCGCCTGGGAATACCGGGTGCTGTAGGCTTATACCATAGTCTTTCGAGACTGAAGGTTGCCAACCTAGAATCTACACTTCAGTCTTCCTTCCAGGACTAAAAATTCACCCAAAGCCTCTCATATTCAGCTCCACCTTGGAAAGCTTTGATAGCTCAAACATTCTTATTCCCATAACCACAGTGATCTGTAGCTTCCTTCACTATTCTCTCTGCAACTGCCAACAATTATGTTGCCTTGCTCTTCTCCCTTATAACCACAGAGAGGTCCAGCTGCTACCAAATAGAATGGAGAGCTGAGGATGAAGCCATCTCCTTGTTTTCTCTTACACAGAAAAGTGGGGTGCTTCTTTAAAGGTGAGCAGCTCACATCTTGCCAGAGGCATGGGTCAAGGAGAGGGCTGCAGGAGGTTCTGCAGCCATGGCCATCTATGGGCTACGGTTTATGGTTAGGGAACTGCACAGGACTATTAAAAGAGTCTGGAGTTAGTTAGGGAAAAACAATATCTCAATTCTTGACATTTTTACAATTCTCAGTTTTCTTTGTGATTTTAAAATTATATTTTGACTGAGGTGCTCAGATTGTTTCAGGTACAAGCTTAAGAAATGTATATGCTCTCATAGGGAGTCTTCGTATCACAGCTCCTTTTAAGATAACAGTCTGAGCATGCTAATTTTCAAATAACCTGACAAATGTCTGCAGCACATTATTCCAGTCATCACTCTAATGAAGAATGCAATTCTGCACACAGAGGGTATCAACCTTTTGGAGAGGAAAAAAAAAATCACCTATCGCAATTGTTACTGCTTTGAATAGGCTGTACTGTACAAATCAAGAGCCACTTCTATATCATTCAACAGTTAAAAATTAATTCAACTCTGCAAAGAATACTGAGAACAGAGATAGCCTGTCAACACAGCTAAGATTCACGTTTCAGCTTTAAAGCAGGAACCACTGAGACCCCCCCCTTCCTGAAAATTTTACCAAGTGCTTTTCCTATTTATCACTTAATTTGCACTTTGGCATGTTAAAAAGCAAGGATGTTAACAAAAACTCAAATTTTGACTCAAAATTTTCTGCTTCATGGAATCCGGTATCAGTTCCAAAAATTAAGCACAGAAACTGGGCAGGATCAGGGCAACAGGACAAAGCTGCATCAAAGACTCTTTGTATTGCTATCATTTATAACCCTCCTCTACACTGTCAATGTCCTCTCAAGCTAAAGCAGACTGGAATTGCAAGAGGGAGTCTTTTTGCTTCCCAGCTTTCCTTTGCTGGCCTTTCTACAGTTAATACCTAAAGATTCTTCTTCGGGATGGAAGATGAGTAAAGGACGCTTGCTCAAATAAACACTGATGTGACTTCTGGCCCTGCATGTGTGTGTGTGGATTTTGTTTTCTTCTTTACAAATAGCAGATCTGACTGGGGACCACGGCATGGGTGGAAGGGGATTTAACCCAATCCCTCCCTTCTGATGCAGCTGCTGTTACCCCTGCAAAGGAGTCATCCAAGGTAAACAGCAGCTGTAAGGAACTTAATACTAAGATTTTGTGAAAGCCAATATACAAGTTTCATCAGCTTCGTCCATATTGCTTGGAGTTAACTTGGAGTTAACTTGGAGGTGGAGTTGACATATTGCTTGGAGTTAACTAACTTGCTAACTAACTGAAAGAACAGCCCAAGTATTTTTGTGGTTGGCTGGCAACAATGAGGCAGTGTGGCAAGGGGAAAGCTCTGGGGGGGGGGGGGAATAAACGCATGCAGCTTTGAAAACTTGCACACTCTGCATGCATGCCTGCTCCCTTATGTTGAGTGTTTCACAGAATTCAAAGATATTGCAAACATCCCATAAGACTTCAGGACATTTTCCTCACAAGGAAACTGACCAAGCATAAGGCTATTCCAAAACTACTTACAGGGAAGGGGGGAGTGACAGTGAAAATGACACATAATTGTCATGTCTCTAAATCAGTGGTTCACCAACTGATGGGTCACGACCCACCAGCCAGAGAAGCAATCTGCTCTGGCCCCTTAAGGGACAGGGGAATGGCAGCAATGCGATCCCCAGAATCGCACTGCTGCCAGGGCTGATAGGAGGTTTTGCTTAGCTTCCTCAGCGCTGGCCTCTGGGGGGGGAGCCCCACAGAGCCCTCTGTAGGGCGCCCCAAGCCTCTGTAAGTGTAAAAAATGCAATCAGAAACCACTTCCAGTTTGGCAATTGAAATGGTTGGCAACCTTCAGTCTCGAAAAACTATGGTATAGGCCTGCATCACCCAATATTCCCAGGCGGTCTCCCATCCAAGTCCTAACCAGGCCTGACCCTGCTTAGCTTCCAAGATCAGAGGAGATCAGGCATGTGCACAGTGAAAACCAGAAGTGTTTCTAATCACTTTTTTTACATTTTCAAAGGCTTGGGAAGCCCTGTGAAGGATTCTGCTGGGCTCCCCACACACACCCCTTGGAGGCCAGCACTGCAGAAGATAAGTAAGCCCCGGCAGCAGCACAATCCTGGGGATCACGTTGCTGCCATCCCCCTGCCCCAGCAAAGACTTAAGTGGTTCTCTCCTCCTGAGGAGGGCTTTGGGAACCACTGCTCTAAATATTTGCATACAGGACTAATAACTGCTGGCACTCATGGAATACATACAAATACATTGGAATAATTCATCCACATGGGTAGATTTACTTACCTTTTTAATCACTAAGTTAATTTTCGTAGTATTGGGAGTATACAGTATCTTTCCATGCAAGAGTGGCTTCAGGAAAGTCCAAATCAGAGCCCCATTAGGTGACTGTAAAATTTCCTGATAAAGTTGCAAGCAGAACTGTGCTGAAATAACAAAGAAAGTTCTTGGGAGGAAAAAAAAGCAAGCACAGAAAGAAATGGATTTACTTAGTAATCACACATTTTTGCTTGTTAAAGTGAGGGTATGAATAGGCAGTGTACTGTCAAAGCCTCCAAGTGAGGCATCCATGAGCCAGGGAATAGAGCACAAATAAAGAAGATTAACAAAAATAAAAAATGTGCCTGGATTGCATAATACCTTCTGATTGCAATAGATATAATCCACATTTCCCCATCTATAAAATAAGAATACATTACTGGACTGCTGGGATAACAAATGAGATGAAGAATATGTAGCATTCTGCCTGTTAAGAGTGCACAAAACAAATGAATCATCCTCATCAGACAATGTTCTGAAAGACAACAAAGGTAGAGTTGATCGTGTTTTCAGTCATTAGAGATTTCTGCCTAATTCGCCATCAAAGCATTTAAAGAATAATGACTCAGATCACTGAGTTATGGGGCAGAGAGCTAGAACAAACTGAAATGTTAAGTAGCAGCGTGTAGCAGGTGCTGGGAAGGAACAAAATTCAAGGGCTGATTAAAATTCCATCTCCAATTTCACAACAACTTTCTGTCTTCAAAAATGGAATGGCCTTTTCTGCTGTTTTGGAGGGGAGGGGGTGATTTTCTTTGGTAATACCTGTGGAGTAATACCTGTGGAGTTCTTGAAACTCTGCTGAAACTGGGGTTACCCTTTTGGTTGCCCCCAAGTATCTTGTTCCAAAAGGAAATAAAAAATAATAATTTCTCCACTGAAATGGCTACCCCACTGAACGCCATCATTCACTGGGAAGAAAAGAACATGTGAAAGACAGAACCAGAAATGTGTGGCGCATTGCCTGAGTAATGCAGTGTTCCATTCTCTTCATGTATATGTACACTGTACCTCTGCATCTTCCCCCCCCCCACCACCACCAATACACACAGAGGAAAGAACAGCAGACAGAGGGGACAATATGTACAGTGCATTCCAGTTCTCTCTTTTACATGTCTTTTCTGTCCTCCTTGCTGGTGGCTTCCAGTGAGGGTATCCATTTGAGTGGAGGAAATCTTTTTTTATTCCCCTTTGACTGAGACATCTTAGCAGAACCCTTCCTCCCCTCCCCCAAAAAGGACAATTATTTTCTCTAAAATTTTCCTCCCCACAAAAAAATATGAAAAAAAATGCAAGAAAAAATTGGTATTATCTAAAGCAGACACCCAGCATTGGTGGAAAATTAGTTGCAAAGCAAGAGTAATATATTCTTGATATGCACAAAGAGGAACCTGAATTGCTTGCTCTTCTCCTGTATCTCTGATAAAGTTATTTGCCACATCTACCATGTCAGCTCACTAATGGTTGCTAATATATTGCTACAGACATCCACACTGCATTGGACAATGCCTTCTCTAAAGATATCTGTATAACACATTAGGTGCTTAAAAATCTCTAGTAGCTGATACGTGTAACCTTTGGGGAACATGAAATCTTAGCATAAACTGAAGAAAGCAGACAATGAGAATATAGCCACCAAAGGAAGTCCGCATTTTGCATCCAACTGGTAAGAAGCAGCCTTGGAAGAGGGGGCTGCTAATCTCCTTGCTTTCGGAAAAACTGATGCTGCTTGACAGATTAAAGGCCCAATTATTTCTAACTGAAGCGCTGGTGGAACAATGTTCCACTGGCATAGACTGCCACAAAACAGCCATAAAGTGTTTTGCACTTTGCAGCAGCTACAACACTGGTGAGTAGGGGTTAGACCAGGGCAGGGAGGGGGAGGAATGGGGGCAGAAAGAGAAGGAGATGGGGTGGGGGAATGGGTGGATCGGGCAAAGGAGGGGAGCAGGTTTGGCAGCAGCAGTGTGCGCCAAATTCAAAGCCCCTTCCTGGATGTGATCTGCCTGCACGGGTCAATGTAAACCGGCACCAGCAATCAAGCTGGCGCAGGTCCAAGGTGACCCATATCGGCTCCTTGGGCTTACCTCAGGGAAAGGGGGACCAATATCCCCTTACCTCAAGGAGACCTCCAGCAGCCAAAACTCCCCAGTGGGATGCAGTGGAGGTCTCACCAGCGCCACCGCATCTCCATGCAGAGAGTCAGATAGGATTGTGCTGCCCCACTATCTGTCTGGATGGCTGTCTGCAACCTCATGCTCAACATTTATATTCATAAACATAGGGTGCAATCCTAACCCCTTATGTCGGTGTTTTCCAGCACCGACATAAGGGCAATGCAGCTCTGAAGTAAGGGAACAAACATTTCCTTACTTTGAGGAGGCCTCTGTGAGTGACACCCAACTGCAGGATGCAGCACATGTTCCATTGGCACTGGGAAAGCACTGACATAAGGGGTTAGGATTGCGCCCATATAGTACAAAAATAGAATGAGTCTGTCCCTATTTCTCTTTCCTCAAAAAGGTGATGATCCTGCAGCTGTAAGTTTCTATCACTCCGAGAAATTGAATACTGTGAGAACAATATCTTACACAGGAGGTAAAGTTTCAGAATTCAATGTAAACATGCAGCGACATTATTAATGCAAGTGTACAAATACATGATTCCTGTTGTTCCTACATGAGTCTTTGGGAATGCTGAATTTTGCCATGTCTTCCTCCAAGACTTCTGTGATTCGAGGCATGTCAATGAACATATTTGTGTTGCTGAAGAATGAGGATTCTTCTTTACATACTGCCTTAATGAATGACTGCAACGAACCGACTGCAATACTTCTGGGTTGACCACTGTGGAAAATCTGGAACGGCAATTGTCAAGAAATGAAAAATCAGTTCAAACTTCACTGTTGCCTTGAATTGTCATCTAGATGAAAGTTGTCATGGTTACAATGACAGTTCAAACGTCTTCCTTGTTACGACATCCAAAGAGGCCAAAAACATGACAATGCTGAGATTACCTACAAAGGCCCGAAAAACTGTTCCCTTTTTTGTTCTCATGACAACTATTGTGCTGAGGAAGGTATTACAACCTTAATGACTTAATGCAGTATGTGAGTGACAGTTTGTATAATGCATGATTTTAACCTTTCTCCAAAGTCATGTTCTGATGGGCTGAACAGCAAAAAGAATGTGAATGTAGGGACAACTTGATAGCAAAGACTGTGTTGTCATTTTCAATACAAGCAGAGCATACTGAAGAAAAAACTGGAAACTGGGATTTAAAAATGTGTTCTTGAAGAACTAAAACCAAGGTCTTAGTTCATTGGGAAGTTCTCTGCAGGTCCCATTCACTTTAGGGTTATTAACCAATTGCAGAATTTCAAGGTGATAAATCAATTACTCACATTTAAAGAAATATCTTTATCTAGACATTTACACCACCAAGATAGCTGCATTCTGGGGGTGTGGTCTGGTTCAGATGTAAAGCAAATAATGATTTGTTGTTATATGCACAAGCAGCCAGCTTCCATGAGTTCATGTGCTCCCCCCTCCACATGCAAAGAGCGAAAGTGTTCAAAGTTTGCAGCAAACCACAACTGCCTATTTCCTCCCTATGTAGGAAACTGTAGTTTGTACAAAGTATAACGGTAGCAAACCAGGATATCAAACAAACATCAGAGCCTACTTTGATATCCAGGTTTGTTAACCAAATTTGAACAAGATAGTTTCACAATTCGGAGAAAATGGAAGGCTGCGATTTGGAAACTTTAAACATCTTCCTCTCAGGCATGAAGGAGGAAGAGTAAAAGGAAGGGAAGAGGGTCAACATGCAAACCTGAGAGTCACACCTTCTAGTGCATGTAATTACAAATTATCAGTAACATAGCTGAGGGGGCAGGAACCTGGGCCAGGGGAAGCAATGACACCCCTGGGTCATCATGTCACCCCCGCACATGTGCAGACACTCCCTCCACTGTGCATACGCAACAGTAGCCCCAGAAACGGCTCCATTTGGAGCCATGTGGGAGTGAGAGTGGGAGGGAGGGCCCATTTCACAGTGCTTCCATGCGCCAAAAGGTACACCCGTCACCCTCCCATTGGAGATGACAGAAAACTGCCACTTTGCTGTGAAGGGGCAATGAACCCACCCCACCCCCACCATTCCAACCTAGCTCCAAATTATGGTTTGTAATAACATCCAAGCTAGGTCAAGAAAGGAAGCTTAAGATTAAAAAGAAAAATGTTAAATTGTCTTTGCCATTCCCAGTAACACACTCAAACCAAAACAGTACCAGAAAATAAAGGTATACATGTATCCCCCATAACCACTTGGGATAAGTTCCAATTGCCACTTAGGATACCAGAAACCAACAATAGCCACAAACCCTACAAGCAGCGGATCACAAATCTTCCTCCATCACAATAATAATAATAATAATAATAATAATAATAATAATAATAATAATAATAATACAGGTATTTATATACCGCCTTTCTTGGTCGTCAGATTTCTCCTCAGACTTTAATTCAAGGCGGTTTACATAGGCAGGCTATACTAAATCCCAATAGGGATTTTTACAATTGAAGAAGGTTCTGTCTTTCAAGAACCACAACATTTCAGATGGATCTTTTATGATCTGGTATCACATTCTGGCCTCCATTTTCCTCCCACACAGGCTGACAAAGAGCAGGTGGAATAACTCGGCATAACTCGGCTCGGCTTGTCAGCTGCTTCAAGGTCTCGCCATTCACGGTGCCGGTGGCCTCGAACTGGTGACCTTCGGATGTTATCTTCAGGCCAACGGAGGCTCTACCCTCTAGACCAGACCTCCTGCCAAATGACTTATCTGGTCTCTGACTGCTGCCCTCCTGTCACTGTCTCCCGTGTCTGGCTTTTTCTGTGCAGAGTTGGGGGGGGATTGTGAACCACAGAGAAGTGAAACCAGGTACAGGACCCAAAGATACAGGGGGATGCTATACTCTTTATGCAAAGCCCCATTTATTAAATTATGTTGCCTCTGATTAGAATTGCCCCCCCCCCCATAAATAAATTCAATTAAAGTTTGTGGTCTTATTCATTTCAATCGGTTTTGTTCAAACAGAGCTATAGCCAGGGAGGCTATACAGGGAGGCTCCCATGCCCGAAAAGATATTCCTGACTATTTTCCTCAATTTTCAGTTTTCATTCAAAAAACAAAATTAAGGGCATGGCTCTACACAAACTTAGAACTGTTTTATGTTGGCATGGCTTAACTGTCGTCATGGCTTCCCCCCAAATACTCCTAAGTACTATAGTTAGGCAAGAATACTGAACATTCTCTGCTAGAGATCTGTAGTCTATACAGTTTCCAGAGTTCTCAGATGTGATGAAAGGATCAGTCTAACTGCCCGATCCTAACCAACTCTCCAGAACAGATGCAGCTGCAATGCAGCCCCAAGGTAAGGGAACAAAAATTCTCTTACCTTGAGGAGGCCTCCATGACTGCCCCCACCACCACAGGATGCAGTGTGTACCCCACTGGCATTGCTGCATCCGCACTGGAAAGCTGGTTAAGATTGGGCTGTCTCTTTTTTTAGGTCAGGTCTAAGTTGCTACCCCTTTTACTTATAGCAGGGGTCTCCAAACTTTTTGGCCAGAGGGCCACATCAAATATGTGGCGTGGTGTGGAGTGCCGGAAAAAAAATTTAAATATAAAATTTAAATAAATAAATTAGAGATGGAACTTAGATGAGTGAATAAATGAATGAATGGGCTCATTCATTCAACCTCTCTGGCCCTCAGAACATCCTCCAGTCACAATCAGAGCACAGTTCTGGTCATGTTCAGTTGAGTGGGCCAGAGGCTTCAGGGGAAAAGAGGTTGCCGCGAGCCAGAAAGAGGCTTACTGCAGGCCGCATCTGGCCCCCGGGCTGGGGTTTGGAGATCCCTGACTTATAGATTAAAGGAAAGTGTGCAAGTAGTATTTTACCCAGTTGCTCATAGTCAGAAAGAAGCCTTCCAGGGTCACCTCCAATTAGTACAAAGGCAATGGGGTGACCAAAAAGCACCTGGACAATTTTTAAAATTTTACTAACTTTTAATTTTATCAAGCTGATTTTATAAACAAACATGACTACATTCATTTCCAGTCGTCGTCCCCCCCCCCCATTTCTCATCAACTTAATCCCTAATGGACACGTAAGCTTCTCCACCACTCCTACTGCAACATTTCTGGTGATAGGCTTGTTCATAGGAAAAGATGCTGGATGATTGTAACCCAAATTAATAGCAGCATATTGGATAGTTACGCTTGTTTAGCTTGGTATCGAGAGAATGAGTGTCGGAGATCGTTGAGCCAAGGTACACAAAGTCATGGTGTGGAAGGGATTGTCACTCCCGGATTGGCCTTTTCAGCCACACTAGACGCTGTGCCAGAACCACCTTTCAGAGCGCGATACCATAGTCTTTCGAGACTGAAGGTTGCCAATACAATTGGATAGTTATTTACAGTGAGTTGGGAGGAGTGGAAAAAGATCTCCAGTACCCTTGCTCCATGGCAGTTTCCTAAATCACACAAGTTGGTGAGCTAAATCCCTCTCTCATTTTGATAAAGCAACGAATTTTTAGCAGTTGTGTCAAGAATTCAAGACATGCTTCAGCTCCCTCGAATCCATCCATTTTAATCCAGACCTCAAAGCTAGCCAAATGTCAGGGCAGTACTAAAAAAAAGTGACATACAGTCCTCATGCAGGTAGCTAAAGCAGAGAAAGTCAATTGTCTGAATCATCAGACTTGGCCCAAGGGATGTATTGTAGCTCATCAATTAAATTTCTTATATATCAGGGCAAGGGGGAAAAAGCAGATTATACTTGCCCATCTACTAAATTGGAAATTTGCTCCCAGCTATCACTAGATGAAATCCCAGCAGCAAGGACACAGAAGGGATACGATAAGCATTTTAGAAAGAGAAAATGTGCATATGCCCAAGGGCTATTTATGCCATTTAGTAAAATAAATTTACTAGAGACAGCAAGGCAGGCAAATATGAATGACTGTACAAGTGAGCAAACTAGTCAAAGGGCAAAGGGGCTTCTTATTTGCAGAATATAAAAAGTATAGCTTAACTTTCAATCCACAAACCACTCAGAGCTGACTAAGACATGCTGATACACTGTAAGCTGTCAGAGAATGGGATCATCATGTCCACTGTACTCCACCAATTGGGCATCATTGTCCCAGCTCTAGGGCAAACTAACCACCCATGTTCAAATATCACACTTGTATAGATGCACAAGCCTTAACCTCCCAGTCTTGTTCTATATTTACCATCAGGTGTACATGCCAAAGTTTCCTCTAATTTTCTACCAGAGTGTACAGAGCCCTATGGGGTTGTGTGGGGGTGGATGTAGAGCACTTGGAGATGACATCATTGTAATCACCAAGTTCTAGAACACTGAGATAGAAGCCTACAGGAAGGTTGACACACACACTCTAGATTTTTCAGTCCTGTTGCACCCACACTCACATGCATTTAGCCTGTTTGTCCTAACCAGCCCATTGCCTAGAAAAAGTGCTCAGTTTGCTTTATTATGGGGATATTTTGTCTGGAGCAAGTGGGATAAGGATTACAGATTACTGGTCCTGAATAGGAAAATCTATACCATTAAACTGGCTTAATAGCAGTCCTCGCTCCCCTGGGTACCCTGGGAGATATAGTTCCATGAAAAGAGACTTACAGCACAAGTCTACGCATGTCTACTCAGAAGTAAGTCCCATTGAATCCAACGGGGTTACTCCCAGAAAAGTGTGTATTTGATTGTAGCCTAAGGATCTCTAATGCAGCAGAGACCTTTAAAATGACCTCTAAATGCAGCAGAACCTCTAAAGAGATCCTCTTAAGGATCTCTAATGCAATATCTTCACCAAAAGAAAATTACCAGGATTCTTTAGAGGGAGTCCTAAAAGCTGAAGTGGTATAAAGCCAAAATACGTTCGCATTGGAGATTTGCCCTTCTCTTATTTGGTTTCTTATTTACGTTCATTTCAAAAGGTGAAGTATGCTTGAGAAGAGTGGGTAGGCCCTTCACCCATGTACTACCCATGTAAAACATCCAGGGAGGGTACCCATGTAAAACCCATGTACACCCATGTAAAACATCCAGGCAGGGTATTGCTTCAAAGAGTGCTGCTCCAAAGCCAGGCTAGTAGTCAGCAGGATAGTGCATGAGTATTGCCAGCCCTGCTCCTTTCAGGATCATTCCAGACCCAAATACATTTCTTCTGGGTTATACAGTACTGTCACAGGTTGAACCCCAGCCTGACTGGTAATTTACTGGCTGCACAGTATCAGGCCTGAAGCCTTGGCCAAACCAGGAGTGCACAGCATCCTGGGAGCTTCATGCTGATGCAATATCTAGTGATATTGCATCAGGTGATTTCATGTGTGTGTGTGTGTGTGTGTGTGTGTGGCAGCAGCTGCACAGTCAGCATGACTGTGCAGTAATTCCCAATGCTGTGATTGGCTGCAAGAAATATAAATGTCCAGCAGAGGCAAGCAAGTGTGTGGGAGAAGCAGAGCATTGTGAGCCGGAGGCTACGTTGGTTGGAGAGTGGATCGTGTACCGTTTGTACTACTTGGACTTTGTAAATATCTGTACATAAGTAAAGGAGGAGTGTGGTGGTGAACTTCTGCCTCTGAGTCTTCCTTGTCGCCGGGGGTGATTGTGGTTCGGCCGTGAGGCACAGAAGCATCAAACAGCTGTGCAAATAGTTATGCCAAATAGGGATAGGGGAAAATATGGTTTTCCACACTGGAGCTGGGTCAAGTACCACAGGTGTCATCATCCCCCTTTATTGGCTTTATGGAAAGCTGTGAGAGACAAGCCAGTACATGGATAGCACAGTTGGACAAATAGAAAGATAGGAAGTCTGAGCAGACAAACTCAGAACAGGCAGGCATGGAAGAGGCAGGTATAAAATGAACAGGGTAAATAAGTTACTTAGGAAATGTATTGATTGGAGGAGACAGAGGTGGCAGAGCAGCTTTTAAACTAAAAAGGTGGCAGAGCAGCTTTTAAACTGATCCCTGGGGGAAGGCCGACAGGAGCCGAGGGGCATCCGGTTCGGGACTCCTCATCCCTATGGGATGAGGATGGGGAGGTTAGAGAACAACAAGACAAAGGCAGGGTAGGAGAAGAAATTGGGAAAGGTAGGGAGATGGGATGTGATAGACAGTTTGGCACAATGAGAGGATGCGGGGACAAAGGAGCGAATAAGCAGCCCATCCTGGGGCATTCCGTGTATAAATGCTTTTATGCGAATGCCCGAAGTCTACGAGCAAAGGTGGGAGAACTGGAATGTCTGGTGACAAGGGAAAATATTGACATAGTGGGCATAACGGAAACCTGGTGGAATGCGGAGAATCAGTGGGATACCGCAATCCCGGGCTATAAACTCTACAGGAGGGACAGGCAGGGACGTGTTGGAGGTGGGGTGGCCCTTTATGTTAAGGAAGGGATAGAATCCAGCAAAGTAGAGATTGAAGGTGGGTCCGACTCCACCGTAGAATCTCTGTGGGTTAAATTACCAGGCTTGAGCAGCGATGTAATACTGGGGGTGTGCTATCGTCCTCCAGACCAGAAATCTGATGGGGACCTTGAAATGAGGAAACAGATCAGGGAGGTGACAAGGAAGGACAGGGTTGTAATCATGGGGGACTTCAATTATCCTCATATTGACTGGGTCAATTTGTGTTCTGGTCACGATAAGGAAACCAGATTTCTTGACGTGCTAAATGACTGTGGCTTAGATCAGCTAGTCACGGAGCCCACCAGAGGACAGGTGACTCTGGATTTAATTTTGTGCGGTACGCAGGACCTGGTTAGAGATGTAAACGTTACTGAGCCATTGGGGAACAGTGATCATGCTGCGATCCGTTTTGACGTGCACGTTGGGGGAAGAATACCAGGCAAATCTCTAACAAAAACCCTTGACTTCCGACGGGCGGACTTCCCTCAAATGAGGAGGCTGGTTAGAAGGAGGTTGAAAGGGAGGGTAAAAAGAGTCCAGTCTCTCCAGAGTGCATGGAGGCTGCTTAAAACAACAGTAATAGAGGCCCAGCAGAGGTGTATACCGCAAAGAAAGAAGGGTTCCACTAAATCCAGGAGAGTGCCCGCATGGCTAACCAGCCAAGTTAGAGAGGCTGTGAAGGGCAAGGAAGCTTCCTTCCGTAAATGGAAGTCTTGCCCTAATGAAGAGAATAAAAAGGAACATAAACTGTGGCAAAAGAAATGTAAGAAGGTGATAGCGGAGGCCAAGCGAGACTATGAGGAACGCATGGCCAGCAACATTAAGGGGAATAATAAAAGCTTCTTCAAATATGTTAGAAGCAGGAAACCCGCCAGAGAAGCGGTTGGCCCTCTGGATGGTGAGGGAGGGAAAGGGGAGATAAAAGGAGACTTAGAGATGGCAGAGAAATTAAATGAGTTCTTTGCATCTGTCTTCACGGCAGAAGACCTCGGGCAGATACCGCTGCCCGAACGGCCCCTCCTAACCGAGGAGTTAAGTCAGATAGAGTTTAAAAGAGAAGATGTTTCAGACCTCATTGATAAATTAAAGATCAATAAGTCACCGGGCCCTGATGGCATACACCCAAGGGTTATTAAGGAATTGAAGAATGAAGTTGCAGATCTCTTGACTAAGGTATGCAACTTGTCCCTCAAAACGGCCACGGTACCAGAAGATTGGAGGATAGCAAATGTCACGCCTATTTTTAAAAAGGGAAAGAGGGGGGACCCGGGAAACTATAGGCCGGTCAGCCTAACATCTATACCGGGTAAGATGGTGGAATGCCTCATCAAAGATAGGATCTCAAAACACATAGACGAACAGGCCTTGCTGAGGGAGAGTCAGCATGGCTTCTGTAAGGGTAAGTCTTGCCTCACCAACCTTATAGAATTCTTTGAAAAGGTCAACAGGCATGTGGATGCGGGAGAACCCGTGGACATTATATATCTGGACTTTCAGAAGGCGTTTGACACGGTCCCTCACCAAAGGCTACTGAAAAAACTCCACAGTCAGGGAATTAGAGGACAGGTCCTCTCGTGGATTGAGAACTGGTTGGAGGCCAGGAAGCAGAGAGTGGGTGTCAATGGGCAATTTTCACAATAGAGAGAGGTGAAAAGCGGTGTGCCCCAAGGATCTGTCCTGGGACCGGTGCTTTTCAACCTCTTCATAAATGACCTGGAGACAGGGTTGAGCAGTGAAGTGGCAAAGTTTGCAGGTGACACCAAACTTTTCCGAGTGGTAAAGACCAGAAGTGATTGTGAGGAGCTCCAGAAGGATCTCCCCAGACTGGCAGAATGGGCAGCAAAATGGCAGATGCGCTTCAATGTCAGTAAGTGTAAAGTCATGCACATTGGGGCAAAAAATCAAAACTTTAGATATAGGCTGATGGGTTCTGAGCTGTCTGTGACAGATCAGGAGAGAGATCTTGGGGTGGTGGTGGACAGGTCGATGAAAGTGTCGACCCAATGTGCGGTGGCAGTGAAGAAGGCCAATTCTATGCTTGGGATCATTAGGAAGGGTATTGAGAACAAAACGGTTAGTATTATAATGCCGTTGTACAAATCGATGGTAAGGCCACACCTGGAGTATTGTGTCCAGTTCTGGTCGCCGCATCTCAAAAAAGACATAGTGGAAATGGAAAAGGTGCAAAAGAGAGCGACTAAGATGATTACGGGGCTGGGGCACCTTCCTTATGAGGAAAGGCTACGGCGTTTGGGCCTCTTCAGCCTAGAAAAGAGACGCTTGAGGGGGGACATGATTGAGACATACAAAATTATGCAGGGGATGGACAGAGTGGATAGGGAGATGCTCTTTACACTCTCACATAATACCAGAACCAGGGGACATCCACTAAAATTGAGTGTTGGGCGGGTTAGGACAGACAAAAGAAAATATTTCTTTACTCAGCGCGTGGTCGGTCTGTGGAACTCCTTGCCACAGGATGTGGTGCTGGCGTCTAGCCTAGACGCCTTTAAAAGGGGATTGGACGAGTTTCTGGAGGAAAAATCCATTATGGGGTACAAGCCATGATGTGTATGCGCAACCTCCTGATTATAGGAATGGGTTAAGTCAGAATGCCAGATGTAGGGGAGGGCACCAGGATGAGGTCTCTTGTTATCTGGTGTGCTCCCTGGGGCATTTGGTGGGCCGCTGTGAGATACAGGAAGCTGGACTAGATGGGCCTATGGCCTGATCCAGTGGGGCTGTTCTTATGTTCTTATGTTCTTATGAGACAGGGAAAAGCAAAAAGGAGAAAGAAAACAGACCTGTTCAGGGATATAATCAAGGCACTTTGAACAGAAACTCTAGACCAACCTACCAGCAGCCTTTCCCTGCCCTTTTTAAAATAGGGATTTCTGGGAAACTAGAGCCAATGAGAATAGGGAGGACACATACTGCAAGACACGTGCTGGACCTGGTGTTTACAGCTGGGCACGGGGGCAGTGATCTGGATGTAGAGGAGATCAAGATCACTCCGTTGTCATGGACAGATCACTTCCTGGTAAGGTTTAGGCTTGTTGCGACTTCCTACCTCCGCAGAGGCGGGGGACCGTTTTCTATGGTCCACCCCCGGAGGCTAATGGATCCTGAAGGTTTCCTGAGGGCTCTGGGGGATTTCCCCACTGCCAAGACTGGCGTCTCATCTGAGGCCCTGGTTGACCTCTGGAATGGGGAAATGACCAGGGCAGTGGATGAGATTGCTCCGGAGCGACCTCTGCCACGTCGCAGACTTGGAGCGGCTTCTTGGTTCACTGAGGAGCTGCGAATGATGAAGCAGCAGGGCAGGCGTCTAGAGCGACGGTGGCAGAAAACTCGGGATGAATCCGATCGGACACGGAGTAGAGCTCATTACAGAGCCTATTCCGTGGCGGTGGTAGCAGCGAAGAGAACGTTCTTCTCTGCTGCATTGTGTCTGCTGACAACTGTCCGGCAGAGCTGTTCCGTGTGGTGCGGGGCCTCCTCCATCAGGCCCCCCCAGTAGACCAGGAGGAATACACGGTCAGCCGCTGTGACGTGTTTGCGCAACATTTTGCAGATAAAATCGATCGTATTCGTCACAACTTGGATGCCACATTGACAGTGTCTGACAATGTCCCCTTGGCAACTGCTTGTCCAGTGTTGTGGGATTCTTTTCAGCTTGTACAGCCTGAGGATGTGGACAGACTCCTTTGGAGTGTGAGGCCATCTGCCTGCCTGCTCGACCCTTGCCCAGCTTGGTTGATGAGAGCTGCCCAGGGTGGACTGGCTGAGTGGACAGGGAGGGTGGTCAACTCTTCCTTGATGGAGGGGACATTACCACTTGCTTTGAAACGGGCAGTGGTTCGCCCCCTCCTGAAGAAGCCCTCCCTGGATTCCACTGTGTTAGATAACTACCGGCCAGTCTCCAACATCCCGTTTCTGGGCAAGGTAATTGAGCGGGTGGTGGCATCCCAACTCCAGAGGGTCTTGGATGAAGCGGATTATCTGGATCCTTTTCAATCTGGCTTCAGGGCGGGCTTTGGGACGGAAACCGCCTTGGTCGCCTTGGTGGATGACCTACGCCGGGGACTGGACAGAGGGAGTGCATCCCTGTTGGTCCTGCTGGACCTCTCAGCGGCTTTCAATACCATCGACCATGGTATCCTTCTGGGCCGATTGGCGAGTTGGGAGCTGGAGGCACTGTTTTGCGGTGGTTCCGCTCCTACTTGGAGGGTCGGTCCCAGATGGTGGTGCTGGGTGATGCCTGTTCGACACCCTGGCCCTTGAGATGCGGGGTGCCACAGGGCTCAATTCTGTCCCCCATGCTATTTAACATCTACATGAAACCACTGGGAGAGGTCATCCAGGGGTTTGGAGTGGGGTGCCATCAATATGCCGATGACACCCAGCTCTATCTCTCCTTTTCTCCAGACTCCAAGGTGGCGGTTGAGGGCCTGGAGCGCTGTCTGGAGGCAGCGAGGATCTGGATGGGGGCTAACAAGCTGAAATTAAATCCGGATAAGACAGAGGCACTCTTGGTTCGGAAATCCTCGATGCAGGTGCTGGACTATCGGCTTGCACTGAATGGGGTTGCACTCCCTCTGAAGGAGCAGGTCCGCAGCTTGGGGTTCCACCTGGACTCACAGCTGCTCCTGGATTCCCAGGTGGCGGCTGTGGCTAGGGGGGCCTTCGCTCAGCTTCGGCTGGTGCACCAGCTGCGGCTGTACTTGGATCGTGCAGACCTGGCCACGGTGATCCATGCTTCGGTGACATCGAGATTAGATTACTGTAACGCACTCTATGTGGGGCTGCCCTTGAAGACAGTTCGGAAACTGCAACTAGTGCAGAATGTGGAGGCCCGTGTGGTTACTGGAGGTAGGCGGTTTGACTCTGTCAGTCTGCTTCTCCAGCGGCTGCATTAGCTGCCCATTCGTTTCCGGGCCCAATTCAAGGTGCTGGTATTGACCTTTAAAGCCCTATACTGCTCTGGGCCAGGGTATCTTAGAGATCGCCTACTCCCATACAATCCGGCTCGTCCTCTTAGGTCATCAGAGAAGGCCTTTTTACAAGTGCCGCCGCCTAGGGAGGTACGTGGGGCGGCTGCAAGAAATAGGCTGCAAGAAATAGAAATGCCACTTCTCAGTAGTGGCACCAACACTATGGAACTCCCTTCCCCTTGACTTAAGAAAGGCTCCCTCTTGAGACCTTTTGGCAAGGCCTGAAGACCCTTCTGTTTAAACAAGCCTTCTGAGTTCTCGGCCTTTTAACATCTTTTTAACATCTTTTAATATTTTTTACAGGCCTGATTCTTTTATGACTTGCTGCTGCTCTATGCTCTTTTTACCTATTTTTTATTCTGACTCCTGTTTTTTATGATGTGTTAATATGTTTTTATTTGTTTTTAAATTATGTTTTAATCTGTTGTAAGCCACCTTGAGTCCCTTCGGGGAGAAAGGCGGGGTAAAAATAAAGTTATTATTATTATTATTATTATTATTATTATTATTATTATTAGGGAGGCTCAAGCAGTTATTATTCTGGGGTTCCAAATCCTGGGGCTGCAAAGGAGGATTCTTTATGCAACCAATCTTATCATTTGCTATGCTTCTATAGAGCATCCAAGGATAGGGCCGTTAGTCCTCCCCCCCCCCCCACTGTCTGACCAGCGTAAGGAGGGGAAAATTAGAAACCGATTAAGGCAAATAACTTACTCCAGATACAGAAAGGAACAAAAAAGACCAGTAATGGAGATAGAAAGGTCTGAGAAAATCACACAGGCAATTTATTAACAAAAGATAGACACTGAATTGCTAAATCAATGAATTTTTTTTCTCTCCGGGGCTTTCATAGAAGAATGAAGATGACAAAAAGCAGGCATGACTTTCCCAGGAGAAAATAAAAAGAATACCATAATACTAAACAGCAAAAAATTACTCTATTCATATAAAGCAATATTATGTGTATCTAACGCATTCAAAACTGACCACTGTTGGAGACAAGATCCAGACAAACTGTGTCAAACTCCTTAAGCTTATTTTATGAACTTATCTGTTGGGATTTTCCCCCTCACTCAGAGCTGAAGACAATATTAATAAAAAGTCTGTCACATCCAACTCTGATTAAGGTATTTTGTTTAAGGACCGTTTCCAATAAAATTCTGAAGGTAATACTTGGTTAAGCCTTTCTTCATACTAACCTTTGAATGGAGGAGTCAACTCCTGAAATCAAGAACTTGGCAGAACAGAGTTCAGCAGTTTTTGGCAAGTCCAGGGACAGAACCCAATTCCAAAATTGCCTTTTCATCACCACTTTTGTAAAAAAAGCAGTATATAAATAGAGTGCTCTTAATAAGAACAACAAAGGCCTACACACATTTTGCGATCTTAAAAGTTAGACCTTGGATATATTTGAGGTGCTGAATCCAAAAATGGCATCAGATTTGCCCAGTTGGCTGTAGATTTGGGGGTATTGCATAGTAGTATGGCTTATATGCCTATTCAAACAGCTTCTTTATGAGAAAGCCATGGTGTTGGTTTCGTACCCCCAAAATGAGAGCCACGCAGGCAAAACCATTGCCATTTTTGAATTCAGTACTCCAAAAATATCCTAAATTCATTCAAATATCCTTGGTAACTAAAAAAGTATGTTTTTTTTTGCTTTGTTTGTTTTTTGTAGACCTGTGTAATACAAGCCAAGTAAAAATAAACAGCTAAAGAGGAAAGGACTTTATAATTTGCTTTCTGGCACTGGCCCAAAACAATGACTATATTACATATCCATCATTACATTTCAGAGTTGAACCACACAATCAGGAGAACAGGTATAACAATCCTTCCAAGGAACTGCAGAAATGGTAGACATGGGATAGTGTATGACTGAATGCTGTCCTACGTCAAGAACTCCCTGTCCATTACCATGTAGCATGTCAAAAGGAAAGAATTCTAGTCTTCACTTCTCCATGACATCCTAGTTTTCTATGTGCAGAGAGATTTTACTATTTGAGAACACTCTGCACAGTAAAACAATACTGTCCAACAAGAGATTCACTGCTCAGTTTCGTTGATTGTGTATTATGGCAATCTTTAAAAGATTTTCATGATCTAAATTATATCAAGAAGGGAGATAACTAGAAATAGCAGGAGATGTAGCATCTAATCTGTTTTCTGGAAATAAAGACGTCACTGGCACATTATTCAATATAATCCAGTAGTCTGGACAATGCACAATATGTTTTCTTATAAAAGGCGCTATTATTTAGCCTATATCCTAAAATTAGTCCTCTATCAAAGTTATTCTTGAAAATTAGTTAGAAATGTAGCTGAATAAAATCACACACTTACCGACTGAAAAGCAGAGATATCGAGGAGAGATGTGCTTTTAATTGTTTGAAGGAATACAGGAAGATTTTCAAAGACATGCTGAGCTTTATTTAGAAGAGAGCTGATGCTGGATACAACATCCAACAGTGTATTGAGTAAGTTGTCTACTTCAGATGGTATTTTGATCTTAAAGGTAAAGTGGAAAATACTAACATTACTCCTTCTTTTCATTTGGTTAATTAATTTTTGGCCCAATCCAACCCCTTCCCCCGGCATGTGCAGCTGTGTCAAAAAGGTGCATGCTATATCCAGTTGGTTTACAGAACAGGTGGCTTCAGAAGGGAAGGGGGATTTAAATCCCTTTTCCCCTGGAAATCACCTACCATAAGCCTCCTGCTCCACAATGGGTCTCCCTGGACCGCTGCCAGCTCATTAGCTGGCACAGTTTCAAGTAGAGAAAGGGAACAGGAAGGCTGCGGAAAAAAGGACAGGATCTGGCGCACGACTTCACCACCAAATCCACTCCATCCCACAGCCTCCTGGCCCCTTATCCCTCCTCCTCCTTCCTCCCTAATCCCCCATGCCCTCCCCACCCCCTTCATATAGAAGCCCACCCTAGAGAAATTTCACTAATCTTAATAATTGAAACTTTTTTTCAGGGGGGAGCTAGCTTCCAAGCATTTTCCTGAGAAAATCCACTTCCAACTTCACTGTAGACCTCAACCAGTTACAACTTACGGCTCTGTGAATCACCCCCCCCCCCTTAAGAAATTTCACTTATGAAACTTTTTTGGCTTTCTCTCAACTCAAGTGACTTGCCAAAGGAAGAAGCCCACATTCACTTTGAATTTTATTGTACTCAAAATTTCTGTCTTTTCTGCTAGTTACTTTTCTGATAATGTCTTTAACTGTTACCCTGCACATGCCCGATCTCATCTGATCTCGGAAGCTAAGCAGGGTCAGGCCTGGTTAGTACTTGGATGGGAGACTGCCTGAGAATACCAGGTGCTGTAGGCTTATATACCATAGTCTCTCGAGACTGAAGGTTGCCAACAAAGTTTCTTTTAAGCCCCCCTTTTAAGCCAACTTCAGAAATGGGCAGAAAATAAAAAACTGATTTGTTCACCTTATAAATGATGTTGCGCAGATTCAGGTTCTGCAAAAGAAGTATCATCATGGTGTACAACTCCTGTGGTGGCAGAGAGCAAAGTTCTTTGATGGCAGCAGGACTTTTACCTTCTGCTGGAAAAGTCAGCAAAGGGCTAAGTGCTTCCACATCACATTTGCCAACTAACAGCACTGCCAGGGCACTAGAAAAGAACTGTCACAATGAAAGTAAATGTATAGTTTAAAATATATCTGAAAAGACTATGAAAGTTGCAGGCGTAAAATCTTCCTAAAAAGCAGGGGAAGCTCACTAGGTATGAGCAAGGCCTTAGCCTCATTTAAAGTAACTCTTTGGATTTTTGCATATACAAATGTATTGAACCAGTACAAAACATCAAGGGAGCAGAAAACTAAATACTGCAGCAAAATGGGGCAGGGAGCTTTGTTCAACAAGCATGGGGCAAACAGTTTCAGGGGAGGAAGCACTGTAATTGAGAAAAAAGGCATGAGGGGAAAAGGTTCAAAAACGACATTGTCCAGGTGAAAGGAAGGGGTGGAAATAAAAATGTGTTCTTCTTCCCCTACTTGCAAAAGATATGACATTTCAGAAATGGAGTTTATATTGTCCCATAAACCTATTGTCCCATGAACCTGGGAAAATTTATCTTCCCAGTTGGCATTTGGCCTTGAGTTTAGTCATAGGTATTTTGTTAAATAAATGCAATATTTTGAGGCATGTGATGAGGGTTATATAATTGTTTTCTATTAATCCCACCCACTGATTTGCCAAACTTTGCATAGTTCCATCTCCTGAATCACCAACATCCACCAAGGTCCACATCTGATCAGTCAGAATCTGTTCCTGGCTCCTCTCCTCACCCATCCACCCACCCCCGACCACCTACTAAGGTATTTCTAAAATCCTACAATGACAATCCCACAATGAACCCTTGTGTAATATTTCATCATGTGTGACGAGAGATGTTGCAACGCAATGCTACTTGGGAAGCACACAAGGCTTGGACCTTGCTGCCTGATGGAGTGCAGAGCACTGAAGGGTTAAAAGTGAGGCTAGAACAGCAGAAAGTCAAAGCAATGAAGAGACACAGACTGGTTTCAAAGTATAGAGGCAGGGGGAGAGCTGGAACTGAGGAAAAAAGCTTCCAGTTAGCTCTCAGCAAGCCCTTTTTATTGAATCTCAAAATACATGAGGCAATAGGGAAAATTACTGAAGGTTGCTGAGATTTATACTGGCTATAACTAGCTGGCTTTCTAGCTAACCGCAAAACATTCTTGAGATAAAGACCTCCCATTGTTTACTTCACTGGGCTTCAGACACTCAGCATACTACCAAGGCCAAGAGTTTGCTCTTGTGCAGGCGCGACTGTTGTCGTTGTTGCCAACATACTAAGGCCAAGCTTAGTGCTTGTGCATATATTTACCACAGAGAGAGAATTATAAGAGAAAAGAAAAACCAACAACCTTTTTAGAGGAGCAATATAAATTGCCTCCTCACAGAAAGTCCATTTTACACAACAATATGAAGGCTGAACCCATTCACTGCTATCCTGTAAAACAGATCTCTATAACTCAGCCACCTTGGACTGCCCTCTACTTTCCTGTTCTCCACTCTCCTATGGTGCTACTGTGGATGTTGTTTCATAATTCAGTCCCAAAGCCTGGATAATTCACAAGAATACAAACTTAGAGCTTTATGTCAAATTCCACTCTTACTGAACTTTTTGTCTAAATCAACAAGCAACAATGCCAGTTCCTCTCATTACGGAAGATGCAAAGGAACAAATAGAAATAAAATTAAAATAAGAATTAAACCTGCCTTGGAAGCGAATCCAAACAGATCCAAACCGGATTTTAACAGGGAAGCTTCCAATGGAAAGAAACTTTCTTGCACCTTACTTTGTTGTGGAGCACCAGTGACATCTAATGGCCATTTGTCTGAGTTGGCTATCTCCACTATCCCAATTTCAAGCACAAAGCAATGAGAAGAAATTCAGTATTCCACTTCTGCCTTATGAGGCCCAGAATAATGCCACTCCAAGCCATATAAGTGCAGAAGGCAACAGAGATGGAGATATGGCATGCAGTGAGGAGCCAATGCTTTCTAGGACAGTCAAGCAACAAATAACTCAGACTTCCCCAAAGTGAAGGGTAGCAATTACAGTTATAATTCTCCACATACACCTTGAGGGAGTTACTAGGAGCTGGTCTAGATAAATGGTTTTCAGATTTCTACCTTCTTTCACACTAACCCATCTGTCAAGGAATCCCTGCATTCCTGCCATGGAATCCCAGTGTATTGTAGGAGTTTATGGAGCATGCTCTAATGCAGGGGTGCCCAAACCCCAGCCCGGGAGCCACTTGCGGCCCTTGAGGACTCCCAATCCAGCCCACAGGGAGCCCCCAGTCTCCAATGAGCCTCTGGCCCTCCAGAGGCTTGCTGGGGCCCACACTGGCCCAAAGCAACTGCTCTCAGCCTGAGGGCAACTGTTCAACCTCTCACGTGAGCTGTGGGATGAGGGCTCCCTCCACTGCTTGCTGTTTCACATCTGTGGTACAGCAGCAGCAGCAAAGGAAAGGCCGGCCTTGCTTTGTACAAGGCCTTTTATAGGCCTTTAGCTATTGCAAGACCTTCCTTCATTCATATAAGTTCCATCTCTAATATATTCATTTATGTAAATTTATTCAAATTTGAAATGGCCCCTGACACAGTGTCAGAGAGATGATGTGGCCCTCCTGCCAAAAAGTTTGAACACCCCTGCTCTAAAGCAAACACATAGGACACCGACAAGACCTCTTGAGCTTCTCTGTTTCCCCGTCGAGGTTTATCTTCTCCTAGTTAAACCCCTAATAAGCTGCCATGCAACCCCAGCATTTCCCAGGTTGAAAACTACTGTGACTACCCCAGCCTCACTGTGAGTTGCTGGCTATGCTGTTCAAAGTCCATGATGTTCAAAAGCTCCCTATCTGATTCAATGAGCAAACAACTGGCATTCTGTGATATATTCTCGAAAGATCCCCAACACCTACCCAACAAGACATAGCAATATTTTATGCAAAGTACTTGCTTTACAGGTTCCCATGGCCCTTTTCCTACATTCTCACATCAACACATTTCATATGGTCGCGAAGTCAATGTTAACGTCTGTCCTCTCCCCATCTGAAGAAGAACTGTGGGCAAATTCTTAAGTCCTCACGAAAGGGCTGGGGAGGAGGAGATAATGTGATTTGGGCATCCATATGGAGTGCCCATATTAGACACTTATCTCACAAAACTTCACCACCATTAGACAAAACTTGCTGACAGCCCATGAATGTATGAACAAGCTTGCAATAAACACTCCAGGTACTTTTTAGAATGCCCCTTTCCTTTCAACACAGTCTGCATCCATTTCTTCTTTCACATGTTACAGATGAAGTAGAGTGGGACCATATTGTGAGGAAGCTGCCATTCCAGTGACATATGAATAAAGCACCTTACTGAGCCCAAGCCTATTCACATCTACTCAGAAGTAAGTCCCATTATAGTCAATGGGGCTTACTCCCAGGTAAGTGTGGATAGGGTTGGGCCATCATTTGATGCTGGCACTCTACAAAAATAGCACAAAGGCATTTTGGGGAGTTTATAACTCTATATGACACAAACTCTTCTTTTTCCTCCCCCATCGTATACCTTTGGATGTGAAATACTGGATTCCATTACGATACTGATGGTTTTGTCAGAGATATTGGTTAAAGAATGAAGCTCCTGGACCAGCTCAGTTGTATTCTGGACACAATCTTTGATTTTCACATCTGCAACACAATATAAAATTGTGCATTTAAAAAAAGGCAGAAGCAGTCTTTGGCAGGGTCATGCATCTTTAAACTTGGGATGGAAGAAATAGCGGCTGAGTTCATATACTCATTCAATTGGTGTTCTGATTTGCCTGGTGTAGGAATACTGCAGTCACCTCACATCACACCACACAAGACATTACTTGTGAGGCAGTTACTCCATATGAAGCATCCCACCAACACCCACCCCTTTTTAGAGAAAATGATTGTACACATCAGACCATCTGCATACATCAGAAAGTCCCCCCACATCTGGGTCCCACACACTGTAGAAAGAGGACATGCCTCACTGCTATCTCACTGCATATTTGAGCAACAGAATTCAAGGAGTATATGAAACATGCCCGAATGTGCAACTCTGACAGAAGAAAGTGAGTAAGTGGCCTTTACGGCACTGGGACTAAAGGGAACACTACCAGAAGCATGCCTGGTATGGTAACTCATAGTTAGACTGAGAGAGCAGCCTGGTTCATTTGTGATACAGGACGAAAGGTTGGGAACTAGGGGTACATGCACCCTATCATAAAATTGGCCTTATACCCATCTAATTTTCATGGCTTCTTAGGAATTTCAATTCTGTGAGGAAACAGAAGACTATTTTCTAACAAGATTCCAAATACCTACCCAGCTCAGCAAAGAAACCAACAGCACAATCCTAACTTGCACTGGAACAGACACACCAGTGTGCCTGCACTGTACGCAGCACAAGTTTCAGGCAGCCAGAGGCTCGCCCCTAGGCAAGGGGAAACTTTTCTCCTTACCCCAGCGAGAGCCACTGCAGTCCCCCTGGGGCTACTCGGATCTGTGCCACCTCAATCAGCAGCTCAAATTCAAACTGCTTGGGACTGCCCGGACCACCCAGGAATGGGGCTCAGCTCTGGCATAACTGATGAGTCCGGGCCCCACCTCCTGCTCCTCGCCCACCACCAGGAAAGCCCTCTGCCTGCCCACCCCCACCCCCACCCCAGAACACCTCCCTGCTGCCTCCTTCCCACTCTCCCCATGGCCCCTCCAGATCACTGTGCCAGCCCAGTTCAGCAGGTGTGCGTGGCCTCTGAACACTCTGCAGACGCGTGTGGCCTCTGGGAACCAAGTGCCTCGGGAACTAAGTGCCAGGTAAGGCACAAGAGTTTAGCATCTGGGCGAGGAGAAGGCAAGGAGACCTCTGAGTTTTGGAGAAGGAGAGGAGGAGGAGCAGGAGGAGGAGGAGGTAAGTGTACTCATTCTAACGCTTTGTCTTTCTAACTCCCTGTCTTCTAACCTTAACCTTACATTTAAAGCAACCTTAAATCAAAATTGAAAGTTAGCACCTAAGGGAGGTACATAGGTCTACTCATGAGTAAGAGCAGAGTCCTACTCGTGAGTAAGAGCCCAAGGGTCAGGCATTTAAATCAAAGTTGAAAGTTAGCTGCACCTAAGGTAGCACCTAATCGAAGGAAGGGAGGAGGATAAAGTGGAAAGCAGGTTTTTCTACTTGTTTAAATTAAACCTATACTTAACCCAGGTTAAACTTAATGTAAGTTAGAACATAACCTAAACAGGTCAGTAAATTGGGACACAGGATCTAGAGAGCAATAAATAATTAAACAAACCCAAATAAAAACTAGCTTGAGGTTACAAAAACAGTCCAGCCTAAGAGAACAGAGCTAGGAGGGAAAGAACCTAGGAAGGGCCAATTCCCAACCCATTAAGAGCCCCATTAGGCTAATCCAAGCAGTCCATTCAGGAGCCTGCAGAGTAGGTCACGCCCATCAGCAGCCTTTTGTCTTCCTGAGCTTTTGTAAACTCACCTGGGAAGACCAGCCCCCCTTTCAATCAGGAAGGAAGGAGGGAGGAGGAGCCAGCCAGGAGTATAAAGCTAGGCCTGCCATCGCGTGAGGCTCTCTCCAGACGCGTGTGGCCTCTGGGAACCCCAGGTGCCTCTGGGAACTAAGTGCCAAGTAAACTGAGAGTTCAGCAGCAGGGCGAGGAGGCCAGGGCCCCATGCACTGCCCTTCCTCTTCCCTTGAGAAGAGGGCTGCTAACCAGTGTACGGTTTTTAAAAGGACCCCTAAATAAAACAACAACAACAACAACAAAAAAAGCTATGCAGTCAGACAGCCAGCAGCAGGGTGGGGGCTATCCAGTGTTCTGCATGGAGTGCCACATGTATGATTATATGCCTCTGGGGCATAAGTCATGGGTGTGTCCTCGGTGCACAGAGCTCCAGGGTCTCAGGGAACGCGTCCGCTCCCTTGAAGCCTTGGTGGCCGACCTGGAGAAGCGCAGGCAGGCAGAGGAGGACCGTGGGGAGACTTCCGGGGACGATCAGGCTTCGTCCCAACCTCAGGCGTGCAGCTCCTCGGCTGCCCGGGTGAGAAGTCTCGGGACTGGAGGACGTCATCCTGGAGAGGAGGGAAACAATCCCCTAGGGGGGACCCCTTCTCCAGGGGATGGGCCCGTATCCGAGCGCACTCGGGATACTCCTCGGTGGGAGGGGGGTCGGGGGCTTCTTGTAGTGCGGGATTCGATTATTAGAAACATAGAGAGGAGGGTTTGCGACGGATGTGAGGACCACATGGTGACTTGCCTGCCTGGTGCGAAGGTTGCGGACATCACTTCTCATCTAGACAGGCTAGTAGACAGTGCTGGGGGAGAGGTAGCGGCTGTGGTGCATGTCGGCACCAACGACGTGGGCAAGTGTAGCTGGGAGGTCCTGGAGACCAAATTTAGGCTTTTAGGCAGGAAGCTGAAAGCCAGGACCTCAAAGGTAGCGTTCTCTGAAGTGCTACCTGTTCCACGCACAGGGCCAGCTAGGCAGGCGGAGATCAGGGGTCTCAATGTGTGGATGAGACGGTGGTGTAGGGAGGAGGGGTTTAGATTCGTTAGGCACTGGGGAACGTTTTGGGACAAGCGGGGCCTGTACAAGAGGGACGGGCTCCACTTGAACCAGAATGGAACCAGACTGCTGGCGCATAACATTAAAAAGGTGGCAGAGCAGCTTTTAAACTGATCCCTGGGGGAAGGCCGACAGGAGCCGAGGGGCATCCGGTTCGGGACTCCTCATCCCTATGGGATGAGGATGGGGAGGTTAGAGAACAACAAGACAAAGACAGAGTAGGAGAAGAAATTGGGAAAGGTAGGGTGATGGGATGTGATAGATGGTTTGGCACAATGAGAGGATGCGGGGACAAAGGAGCAAATAAGCAGCCCATCCTGGGACATTCCGTGTATAAATGCTTTTATGCGAATGCCCGAAGTCTATGAGCAAAGGTGGGAGAACTGGAATGTCTGGTGACAAGGGAAAATATTGACATAGTGGGCATAACGGAAACCTGGTGGAATGCGGAGAATCAGTGGGATACCGCAATCCCAGGCTATAAACTCTACAGGAGGGACAGGCAGGGGCGTGTTGGAGGTGGGGTGGCCCTTTATGTTAAGGAAGGGATAGAATCCAGCAAAGTAGAGATTGAAGGTGGGTCCGACTCCACCGTAGAATCTCTGTGGGTTAAATTACCAGGCTTGTGCAGCGATGTAATACTGGGGGTGTGCTATCGTCCTCCAGACCAGAAATCTGATGGGGACCTTGAAATGAGGAAACAGATCAGGGAGGTGTCAAGGAGGGACAGGGTTGTAATCATGGGGGACTTCAATTATCCTCATATTGACTGGGTCAATTTGTGTTCTGGTCACGATAAGGAAACCGGATTTCTTGACGTGCTTAATGACTGTGGCTTAGATCAGCTAGTCACGGAGCCCACCAGAGGACAGGTGACTCTGGATTTAATATTGTGCAGTACGCAGGACCTGGTTAGAGATGTAAACGTTACTGAGCCATTGGGGAACAGTGATCATGCTGCGATCTGTTTTGACGTGCACATTGGGGGAAGAATACCAGGTAAATCTCTAACAAAAACCCTTGACTTCCGACGGGCGGACTTCCCTCAAATGAGGAGGCTGGTTAGAAGGAGGTTGAAAGGGAGGGTAAAAAGAGTCCAATCTCTACAGAGTGCATGGAGGCTGCTTAAAACAACAGTAATAGAGGGCCAGCAGAGGTGTATACCACAAAGAAAGAAGGGTTCCACTAAATCCAGGAGGGTGCCCGCATGGCTAACCAGCCAAGTTAGAGAGGCTGTGAAGGGCAAGGAAGTTTCCTTCCGTAAATGGAAGTCTTGCCCTAATGAGGAGAATAAAAAGGAATATAAACTGTGGCAAAAGAAATGTAAGAAGGTGATATGGGAGGCCAAGAGAGACTATGAGGAACGCATGGCCAGCAACATTAAGGGGAATAATAAAAGCTTCTTCAAATATGTTAGAAGCAGGAAACCCGCCAGAGAAGCGGTTGGCCCTCTGGATGGTGAGGAGGGAAAGGGGAGATAAAAGGAGACTTAGAGATGGCAGAGAAATTAAATGAGTTCTTTGCATCTGTCTTCACGGCAGAAGACCTCGGGCAGATACTGCCCGAATGGCCCCTCCTAACCGAGGAGTTAAGTCAGATAGAGGTTAAAAGAGAAGATGTTTCAGACCTCATTGATAAATTAAAGATCAATAAGTCACCGGACCCTGATGGCATCCACCCAAGGGTTATTAAGGAATTGAAGAATGAAGTTGCAGATCTCTTGACTAAGGTATGTAACTTGTCCCTCAAAACGGCCACGGTGCCAGAAGATTGGAGGATAGCAAATGTCACGCCTATTTTTAAAAAGGGAAAGAGGGGGGACCCGGGAAACTATAGGCCGGTCAGCCTAACATCCATACCGGGTAAGATGGTGGAATGCCTCATCAAAGATAGGATCTCAAAACACATAGATGAACAGGCCTTGCTGAGGGAGAGTCAGCATGGCTTCTGTAAGGGTAAGTCTTGCCTCACGAACCTTATAGAATTCTTTGAAAAGGTCAACAGGCATGTGGATGCGGGAGAACCCGTGGACATTATATATCTGGACTTTCAGAAGGCGTTTGACACGGTCCCTCACCAAAGGCTACTGAAAAAACTCCACAGTCAGGGAATTAGAGGACAGGTCCTCTCGTGGATTGAGAACTGGTTGGAGGCCAGGAAGCAGAGAGTGGGTGTCAATGGGCAATTTTCACAATGGAGAGAGGTGAAAAGCGGTGTGCCCCAAGGATCCGTCCTGGGACCGGTGCTTTTCAACCTCTTCATAAATGACCTGGAGACAGGGTTGAGCAGTGAAGTGGCTAAGTTTGCAGACGACACCAAACTTTTCCGAGTGGTAAAGACCAGAAGTGATTGTGAGGAGCTCCAGAAGGATCTCTCCAGACTGGCAGAATGGGCAGCAAAATGGCAGATGCGCTTCAATGTCAGTAAGTGTAAAGTCATGCACATTGGGGCAAAAAATCAAAACTTTAGATATAGGCTGATGGGTTCTGAGCTGTCTGTGACAGATCAGGAGAGAGATCTTGGGGTTGTGGTGGACAGGTCAATGAAAGTGTCGACCCAATGTGCGGCGACAGTGAGGAAGGCCAATTCTATGCTTGGGATCATTAGGAAGGGTATTGAGAACAAAATGGCTAGTATTATAATGCCGTTGTACAAATCTATGGTAAGGCCACACCTGGAGTATTGTGTCCAGTTCTGGTCGCCGCATCTCAAAAAAGACATAGTGGAAATGGAAAAGGTGCAAAAGAGAGCGACTAAGATGATTACGGGGCTGGGGCACCTTCCTTATGAGGAAAGGCTACGGCGTTTGGGCCTCTTCAGCCTCGAAAAGAGACGCTTGAGGGGGGACATGATTGAGACATACAAAATTATGCAGGGAATGGACAGAGTGGATAGGGAGATGCTCTTTACACTCTCACATAATACCAGAACCAGGGGACATCCACTAAAATTGAGTGTTGGGCGGGTTAGGACAGACAAAAGAAAATATTTCTTTACTCAGCGTGTGGTCGGTCTGTGGAACTCCTTGCCACAGGATGTGGTGCTGGCGTCTAGCCTAGATGCCTTTAAAAGGGGATTGGACAAGTTTCTGGAGGAAAAAGCCATGATGTGTATGCGCAACCTCCTGATTTTAGAAATGGGTTATGTCAGAATGCCAGATGCAAGGGAGGGCACCAGGATGAGGTCTCTTGTTATCTGGTGTGCTCCCTGGGGCATTTGGTGGGCCACTGTGAGATACAGGAAGCTGGACTAGATGGGCCTATGGCCTGATCCAGTGGGGCTGTTCTTATGTTCTTATGTTAGGTGCAAATTCACCCTCCCCAGGGCCCACGTTGGTGTAGAGAGGCTGCCACAAGTCCCTTGCGCCGACTGAAGTGCAACTTCGTCAGCACTAAAGTGCTTTGTTAAACAATTATACAAAAACTATGTAAAAATGGTTGAGACCATCAACATCACATTGTGATGAATTTTACAAGCTTTCGCAAAGAATCAATGAAGCTTACCAGTTGGCAAACTGAAGTTTCTAAGGAAAGAGATCAATGGGTTCCCTGACAAAGGCATCTGTATGGTTTCCATTAACCTAAAAACACAAAACAATTTTAGTAAAGGTGTTTGTCGTACAAAGTAATATATCATTATAAATTACAAGTCAGTTGTCAAGTTTCCATCATGCTGTAGAGTAAACAAGACACAGAACCCAGGGTAGGGGATATGGAGAACAACCAGCAGGGCTATGCACATAATTCCTAATGCCTGCCATGGAGTTCTGTGGGGCACAGTAAGTAAACAAAGTATCAAGTGAACAGGCTATAATGTAGGACATAATAGACTTGCCTCCTGTACCAGATTCTGTGGTCTGGAGAAGCAAGAGCATGCTTAATCCTCCTTCCCCAGTCCTCAAATGCAACACTTTTATTTTTTCCTATAAAAGAAAATGGCTACCATTCATCATGCCTGTTGGGAAAAAGAAAGCTGTGCACTTCAGGACAATGTTGCAGTGGACATAAATGTTCCTCATCAGCTCCCATCATTGGGTGGCCCTACCTTCACCAACAGGAACAGTGTTTTCCTATGTGCAGAGTGCATGACATTGCATTACATTTCCTGCTATCAGGGCCTCTGAGAAGAATTTTATCAGAGGGCACAAAGTTTCTTTCAGGCTCCTTCCCAAAGAGGGAGGGGTGAAACAGAGTAGGGGTGGCAATGGGGGTGGGCAGAATGGGGGCAAAACAGGCAGGGGGAAATTGGCAACAGCTGGAATAGTTTTTGGACTCTGGGTCTACCAGTCTTCCCAATGCAGAGCTCAGGTCAACCTGACTGCCTGGCGTTGGCAGCTAGGTACAATAATATGGGAAACCAAACACACTCCTAAGCCTCTCTAAAATCTTTCCAATATAGAAAATCATTGCAGGAGATTAGCATCATTACATTTAGGTTCACACTAGAATGGAAAATGTCCTGTGTACACCAAAGCTGACTTCTGCACTAGCTGCAGTCCCACAGCTGTGTTGCTGAGCTCCTACACACTCCTTCATGGTTAGCAGATCCACAAGCCAAAGAGCTACTATAGCAGGTCAGTTTTCTTCCAGATGTGTCACTGTTAAGGAATGCATGCATACTTGGGCCTGGTGTGTCCATACTTGCGGCAGTAGTCATTGCCATGTGCCCATAGTAATGCCCCCAGCATCCTGCATGGGCAATGAGTCTGGGTGAGATTGGAAAATGTAAGATCCGAGGAACTTTCTGGGCCCCCTCC
The DNA here is from genome assembly GCF_035046505.1 of Tiliqua scincoides. Lineage (NCBI taxonomy): Eukaryota > Metazoa > Chordata > Lepidosauria > Squamata > Scincidae > Tiliqua > Tiliqua scincoides. The sequence goes on along the minus strand of NC_089825.1, from coordinate 66,274,443 downwards.
TTTGGCTCCTGGGCTCCCTTTCTGATCCTGGGCCCAGATACAAATTACCCCCTTTACCTCCCTCTCCTAGGCCCTGCCTGCTATACAGAGGCCCTCCTTTCATAGATGTGCTGCTTATCCTAGTGACAGTTCTACAATGTCAGGGCGAGTTTTTTGTGCCTAGTGAAGTAATGATCTGCGAGCAAGGATGACATTGAGGGCCAAACTATTTAATATAACAGCTTGGCATTAACCAATGGCAGCTTCTGTCTTGGGGCAAAGAGGAGCTTTGAATAGATTTTTATTGAGTCTATAGTTTAGGGAACAATGGGTTAACCCTTCTCTCCATGCACTGAAATCCCTGTAGTAATCACATGCTCCCTTCCAGCTTCTGCTTTCAAAGAAAAACAAACACATCAAGGCAAATGACAGATTCAAAGGAGCATGCAGTTTGGCCCTAACAGACAATTGATTCCTTCTCCAATCCATCTGAAACAAAGTAAAGCTTCAGCACCATACATCTTTCCTATTACCATTTCAACCACAGGCTATGAACAAGAGTCCTCTTTCTGAAAACAATCCAGTGTGCAACTATGAACAGAGAGATGTTTACATTTGCAGGTGCCTGTTAATGCTTTCTGAAACATGTTGACATTCACAGCTGTTGTCAGAATTATTGTATAAGGTTCTCTGGAATTCTGCCAAAGTACTGGAAAGCTTCTTCTTGAGATGCACAAAATTTTCACAAGCCCCTTGCGTAGAAGCTGTCCGTGGGTCCTCAGTATGCTGCACAAAGAAAAAAACAACAACAAATAGTTAACACACAGTAAATTAGAATGCAGCATCTTTCAGGGATGAAAAAAATAGCCATTTAGTTTAACAGTTGAATGGTTTGATCACTAAATGTAAACAGGGCTGAGGTAATCAGAGACAGTAATCTGTGCTCTCACTCCCAACACTAAGACCTACCTAAGTCTTCTGCTACATTCCTTTTCGGTTACATAGGCCCAAATCCTAACCGACTTTCCAGCACTGGCATAGCTGTGCCAATGGGATGTGTGCTTCATCCTGCAGTTGGGTGGCACTCAGGGAGGCCTCCTCAAAGTAAGGGAATGTTTGTTCCTTTCCCTTGGAGTTACATTATCCTTATACCAGTGCTGGAAAGTGGGTTAGGGTTGCGCCCTTAACCATAAATGTCCTTTGAAATCATAAGTTCATAGAACTAGCCATAGGAAAGTATGAAACATGTATCCATGCAACATGAAACATGTATCCATCACCTTGTATGATGGTTCCAATTATCCTTGGCAGTTGCTGGGGGTCCTTAGGTAAAACACTGCACCTCATGGTGCCCTCCGCCCTCAAACAGTGCACTGGGTGCTACTGCGGGCACTATTAGAGAGGACTCAGTGACTGGCACAACTGGGTAGGTCCAGTGAATCTCTAATGAATATATTAGAGATGGAACTTATATGAATGAATGAAGGTCTTGCAATAGCTCAAGGCCTATAAAAGGCCTTGCACAAAGCAAGGCCAGGCTTTCCTTTGCTATTGCTGCTGTATCACAGACGTGACACAGCAAGCAGTGGAGGGAGCCCTCGACCCACAGCTCACATGACAGTCAAACAGTTGACTGAGAGCTGAAAGCAGTTGCAACAGGCCAGCGCGGGCTCCAGCAAGGCTCCGGAGGGCCAAAGGTTCATTGGAGACTGGGGGCTCCCTGAGGGCCGGCTTGGGAGTCCTCAAGGGCTGCAAGTGACCCCAGGGCCGGGGTTTGGGCACCCTTGATTTAGAGGCAAGAGATGGATGTGAAGGGAGGGGTAACTGAAGTAATGGAACTAGGAAGCAGACCACTTTGGGGGACTGGATCCTTGGTCCACTACTCTCTCTTCTCTTTTTCACAGTGTTCCTCTGGCAAAAAAGAGTTGCTGATCAGGGACTTAGTAGACCAGTGTCCATCCCTTAAGCCAACTGAAGCTGTCAGGCAGCAGATTAGCCCGAGGTGATCACTGCTGTCCACCAACTGCTGCCTCTCCTCCCACTCTCATTCCCTGGATTGGAAAAAGGAAGAACAGAGCACAAAAGGAGGTGTGGAGAAGAAGCTGGAACATAACCAGGTAAAAAGTGGGGCAGCATTTGGCACACTGTCTGGCACCAGGAGGCCTTGGGTAGGCCCTGATATAAGCCCACTAAGGAAAAACTCAAATCAACATAGCTTATTTTAAGTAGATTTTAAGGGGAGCATAGTGAAAAGTCTCATACACACCACATATTGGTCATAGAAAAAATGGATTCCTTCAAGGACAGAGAGAAGGAAATGCCTTGTGAAGCCAAGTTGACAGCTCTTAAGAGCACACTGAAGGTTGTTGATAAAAGCAGAATTGTCTGTAACAGAGAACATGCAATAGATCAGGAGAAACAAAAGCAAGCTAAAAACTTATCAAAGCTAAATTAGATATGATGGGAGGAGGTAGCTACATCTGCCTATTTATGTATAACACACAGGTTGGGGCTGATTACACACTTATCCAGCTTGCTCCTCGGAATCCAATGTGACATTAAAGGGATTCAGTGTAAGGGACAAAGGCTGTAGAACTATAAATCAAAATGTTCATATACACTAGAGAGATTTTTCAAGAATAAATTAAACAAAAATGTCAAATTATGCTGTAGGAAACACCTTATCAGCCATGTAAAAGGCCCTGCCATACACAAAACAGTGAGAGAAGCAAGGCTTTTTTATTATCTCATATTGGGCACAACCCTAACCAGAAGTAAGTCCTATTTCGTTCAATGGGCCTTACTCTCAGGAAGGTGTTATTAGGATTGCAGTCTAATCACATCCATCTCATCTAATTTCATATATAGTAACAAACTCAGAGTTGCCAATCAGTTTGGAAGCAAAATGGAAATAAATAGCATAGTGGCTTCCTTCTAAATATGCAGGGAACCCCCAAGGTACACAGCAATATACTGAATGTGTGGAAATTAAAAGAAGTACTTTCAAAACGCAAAACAGCCACAGGAGGTTTTAGTACCTTACAGAAAGCTGAGGGCACAAAAACAAGAGCATACAAGGGCAACTGATGTCAGTGTCTGGAGAGAGGAAACTCAAGCCTTCCCTGCTACTTTTTGCGAGCAGTGGTGATGGGGAGAAAACATACTGCTGCCATCCAGACACAGATACACTAAAAATCTTGGATTTCTCCATTGGTTTCTGTGAGCCACTCACATCAACCCCAGAGAAGGAAAAGAAAAGACCAGAAATAACCAGATCAAGCAAGCTGTATCGTTACAGATCAGTGGATAACCAGTATGGCTTTACTCTGGGTTAATCTTCTCCTCCGCATAGCCCTGTCCTGGGTTTTGTTTCTGGGTCACACTATTGCATAACAGGAAAATCATTTTTATATATAGGATGTTACATACTGGAACTTAATCCACTACAGGTCGTTCCTGATTTGCATCCAGGTTCTGTCCAGATGTTTGTCCAAAAGTTGTAACTGACATACCGTTAAGTCAGAACTGCACTATCACACAGGTGTGAAAACACAAGCTTGAACATACTATACAAGCATAAAAGCACAGATGCAGCCGTTTATAAGTTGGGACATCTGTAAGCTGGACATCCATAGCTCGAGGACTACCTGTATAGATACAGTGGTTTTTCCAAGGCTGTCACGTCCTCTTTACAGATATGCAAGGTGAGATAACTGTAGCCTCCAAGAAAGTATGAACACTTCTGGTTTTCTTTGCATGTTTTTGTAATGCACAAGTGATGCATGGTCCTTTGGGACTCTATATATGTTAGGCATATGTGGACAAAATTAAGAACCAGCTTTCTCAGTGCTTCCCTGCCTGGAAGCAACTTCCTCTCCCCTGGTGACTATAAAAAATAGCTTTTTATCAGCTTTGCACTATAATAATAAATGCATGCTACTGTGACCACCTGAAAAAACTGTCAATATATGCAAAGCTGCAGCTTGCAATTTCCCCAGCAGGAGGGCATCTTCTGAGTTTAAGTATTTGTGTAGAGTTTGGCATGTCTCATAGATTCTGAAAGGAACAAAAATAGAATATGAAGGAGTTATTTATATAAGCCAGACCAAAATATAAATGCCATATATGTGGGGGTGCAGGGATAAACATCACTCAAAAAATCCACAGGTCTTATTTTGTTCTGTTTGGATCATTTCACACTGGGAGAACCAAATTATAGTTATTTTTCACATTTTTATACCACCGTTCCTCCAAGAAGCTCAGGGTGGTGTATAAAGTTCCCTCCTTCCTTTTGTCCTCACAGCAACCCAATGAGGGTTGAGAGATAGTGACTTGCCCAAGGTCACCCAGGAAGCCCTGAGGTTGATTAGGGATTTGAACCTGGATCTTCCAAGTCTGTCCAACACCAGAACCACTACACCATCCTGGAGTTGTTCATTACATGATTGAAGTTATTCTCAATTCACATTGGTAAGGAGATCAAAGTTTGGTACATGAGGCAAAACACCTTCTCTCCGAATATTACTTCTCCTCAGCCCCGTCATCCTTCAACTATCTAACCCTTAACTGCCTCAAATGACCCCACATTTACTCTCACAACAGAGGCACTAGCTTTCAACATTTCACAAGTGACTTCTGACTTTAGGGTTTGAATTCTCATGATCCTCCATTATATCACAGTAGCTCAGTCATCTGGCTCACGGAAACCCACGAGAACACAGCCAATATTTAGCCTAGTATGTTTGGTACAGTTTATGTACATGATAAATACTTGTCAGGATTGAGTCCCTCACCTGGCCTTGTCTGCACTTGTTGATACCTTTAGTTTCATCAGTTGTTAGCGATCAGGTGCAATGTGATTGGCTGCTGGGATTCCCTGTTTTTTTCCCCAGGCAGACTTTGTATCAGGATTTCAGGAGGCAGGACTGCTGGTTATGCCTCCAGACTGCTTCTTCTCAGCTTTCTATCATATCCTGATTCTTGGATTCCCATTGGATATCTGCCTGTCTGCCCTGCATACCTGTTGAGCCCATCTGATTCACTGATTTGTCTTGTTTGTTCCCTATTCATCAAGGAGATGAAATGAGGTCCACCTAGTTATGGAGCCCTGCTCCATAAATGATTGTCTGGGCAAAGGCTGCATCCTGCAAAAGCTCCTGGACTTATCCTGAGCCTTTTTCTGGGGGATGGCTCTGGTCTACAGTTTGGTCGCTCAGTCTTCCCAGCATGCCCCTAACTTCCATTGATCTAATTGGAAACTTTGGTTCTGAAAATTAGAACTATTTGCATAAATATAAAACTTACAGATTCTTACCTTTGGTCATTTTGCCACTGTTCCACCAGGATAATCAAACCTTCTGGATATTTTTCATAAGATGATAAACTCTTGAAAGGCAGGTCAAAATCATTCAAGAGCTTTAGTACACTTTTCACAATTTCTTTGCTATTTCCTCTTATAATACTTTCCCTAAGAAAAGTCCTCAAAATTGTTTGGAATAAGCCTTGATTGAAGTCCCAGTTTTGATTATTATTCAAGTGAGGCAGACTCATCAAAGGAGTTGTTTTATTAAACAAACCCAGAATAGATAGCTCAACGGCACGCTGGATGACAGGATTGCTAAGAAAGGACAGGGCACTCAAATGCTCTTGGGTAAAATGTGATGTTAAATTAAACAACTCCAGAATTATCCCTAAGACTTTCAGAGCGCCATCTTGTCTTTTTGCAACAGTAAGCAGCACATTCAAGTCCTGTTCAGTGATGTTTTTCAAGGAGATTTCGGAGAAAATATCTGTCACAGCTCTGACAGCAGCCTTCTCTTCCATAAAATTTTGCATCATTTCGAGGACATATGAGATTGCTTCCTGTATTTCATCTCTTTCTTTCACCTGCTTCAGGATTTGATGAAAAATAAGCTTGAGATTTATTTTTTGCATCACACTGTTAACTGGTGCAATGAAATCAAGAAGATTTTCCACTAGACTGGAAGCCTCCTTGGATGAGTTTATGACTGTACTTGTGACCATCTTAACAACCTTTTCCAGTACAATGGAATAATTGAACACACTTGTTAAAAATTCTGCAATTTCGTCTACTAACACACCACTGACTTTGCTCAGATTTTCAGTCAATTCTGCCACCATCCTAGATGTTTCAGGTCCATTCAAACTAGAGTGATTAAGTGGTGTTATCAAGTGGGTCAAATCAAGAAATGTTTTCAACAAGCCAGCCAGCTGGTCTTCATTAGAATCTGGCACTTCTGCATTCTTCATCAGGCTCCTCTCTCGAACGGCATCACGAACGTCTTTTTCAAAAGCTAAATAAACCACCTCAAGGGAACCAAGTTTTTCAGTAGTATTTGAATTCATGAGTGCTTCAGAAATAGTAACCAAGTGCTCTGAAGCTTTTCTGGATAATGTTAGGAAGCTAAATAGCATTTCTATTACTTTCTCCACCTGCCCATATTTGCTGTTTTCCTGAGAAACAGATTTCAAAACCTCATGAATCTCTGGAAAGGGCCAGTGAGTAAAATTGACTCTACTACTCCAAAGGAGGATATAAAGTAATCTTTGCGCTCCCACAATTATATCTGAATGTTTCAAAAGAGAAGCACTGTTAACCGAGGTCAACAATTCTTGGATAATTTCTTTAAATTTGGGAGAAAAATTGTTCTGAGCTGGAATACTCATGAAGTTTTTGATTTCTGCAGAAAGTTGTTTCATAAATTGAGGAGTTGCAGAGAGATTCCGAATCAATCGAATGAAGTCCCAAGAATTATTTGCACTCCGCAGCATGTGGTTTGTAAAAGCCAACACTTCCTCATGGTTTCTGATGATTTTTTTAACAGCAGAATTTTCAAGCAATATGTTGAGAAAATATTTTGCAAACATCAATCCTTTGGCTTGGTCAAAATGAAAAGCCTCACCTGCTGACATGACTGTTTCACTTAATAAGCTGTATATGACATCTCCAAGACTTAAATAGATGGCATTTTGTGCAACGTCATTACCTTCTTCATTTAGATGATCCAACTGACTGAGATTTAAAAGAGCTAAAAGTTTATCCCTGGGGAATACACTGCAACAGAACCATTGGACAAGGTTAACAATACAATGGCTAATGTCAATCTTGAATACTATAAAAGAGATAGGTCAGAACAAGAAAAAAAAACAACAGGAAAAAATTACAGGTGTACTATAGTACTCATATATAATCACAAATTCTCCATACCAGTAGAAAAACTGGCCAAACTCATTCAATTAGAGACCACTGTGGAACACAGAAAATGAATGTATCGGTAATTAATACTGTGAATAATACTGTTAATAATAATAATACTGTTAATAATAATGGCTCTACAATTTTACTTCCATCTCTTTGGAAAAACTAACCTCTGTATATAGCCTCACAACCAATCATAAACACGTTCACATAGAAAGATGCAACACTAAGTTCAATGGGCTAACTCCTAATTAAGTTTACATAACAGAGATACGAAAGTTTTGGCTAGTCTTGATTGCTAAGCCAAAATTACAGTCATAAATTCCAGGTGCTTCGGACATGTGCTTCAGCCTCCTGCCTGCTGCAGGGCTTGACCATTTGGCTGCTGCTCAGTAAAGGTGCCCAAGGCAACGTGACCAAGTAGTAAGCAAAGGAATCAAAAAGAAAATATGGTGGAGAGTTTGCCAGTTTGACCCTTCATGGCCAAGGCATTCTGATCCCTCGGATAAGGCAGCGGTGAAACCACCCCTAACTTCCTCCCAGCCAAGGAGCTGGGAAAGGGATAGCGATCATTGTGCAACTGTGGGCACAATCCCCACTCATCTCTCCAAGGTTGAGAGGATGACTGAAGTCCATTACACTCACCACATAGTAGCAGTATGCTCACCAGCATGGTCAAAATGGTTGGCAACCTTCAGTCTCAAAAGACTATGGTATAAGCCTACAGCACCCGGTATTCCCAGGCGGTCTCCCATCCAAGGACTAACCAGGCCTGACGCTGCGGTCAACATGGGAAGAAAAAGGTCAAAACCATTTTCTTGTTTTTATTTTTGTTCTTAAACAAACAATGTTTGTGGATGGAACAAAGTGGTGACAGGGGAGTGTAGCATGGAGGGTGGGAGACATGGATCCTGCTGCAATGATGTACACCGGATCCTCTCCCCTATTTTTCAGACTTCGCCACCCCTTCCTTCTCCTTGAACTTGCACCAGCTGAAGAGCTCACACAGGTCCAAAGAGATCCATTGTGCAGTAGGAGGCTTACAGAGGGAAAAGAATTTATTTCCCCTTTCCCCTCCAAAATGTCACCATTCCCCCCTTCCCCCACCAGTTACAGTAAGCACCATTTTTGTGTGGCTGCATCAGTGGGGAAAGAACATGACTGGGCCCTTAGGACACAGTTCAAAAAGCGCCCTGGGCAGACCCAAGTCCCTTGCACCGGTCCATCATCGTTGCAAAAGTGCCGTAAAGCACTTTTGCACCAACTTAGGAGAAGGGAGGCTGGCGCACAGACATGTGCTGGCCTTTGGAGGCTGAATCAGGCCTCACTGTGCTGGCGGATGGATAAATATGTGCTGGCCTTTCCAGGCCAGCATGGGGGTCTGGGAAAGATGGGTGGGAGGCATTTCAGGGCTGAGGGAGGGCAGGCAGGCCCGTGGGTGGACAGCGGGGGATGGGGATGGGACCCAGCAGTTAGGCTGGATCCTGACCCCATTCCCGGGCAGGCCAGGCCAGCTCTCGGGTTCTCGGATCTGCCCCACCACTTTAGGTGACGCACATCCCATTGGGGCTCTCCCTGGGCAAGGGGAAGTGATTCCCCTTGCCCCAGGCCGAACCATTTGCAGTCCAAAACTTGCATTGGATACAGGGTAGGCATGTCAGCCTCCTCGTTCCAGCACAAGATAGGATTGCACTGTTAGTCTCTTCACAGTAAGATATAATGCCAGGCCCTTGAGCCTACAGCATGTCCTCTTTCAGTCAGGCTCCATAGTCAGGCCCAGGCCTTCATTTCAATTCTGGATACTGGGGAAGTTGAGAAAGGGGAGTTGGGGCTCACACTACAATACGAGTGAAGCATCTTTTAAAAAAATGTCTACCATATTGGAATATATATAGCTGGCAGAACTACACATGCTTACCTCATTTCTGCAATTATATCCTTATGTATATCTTTCAGCAAGAAAAATATTTTGTTCCCGTAATGTTCTGTGGAAGATGGAAAGATGACTTGTAAAAATTCTTTAATTAATTCCATTGTCCTGCTTTGGGATACAGTGATATCTTTTTCATAGTTTTCATACTGTGTATTATCAAAGAACATGTCAATGAATTCCATTATCTGAAGGTCTGAATCGTTGAAATGCAATTCCTCCTCTTTAGTCACAAGATCATAGATCACATTAAGCAACCTGTTTTGCAGAATTGAATGTGTGATCTGAACATTCTTCAGCTTTTTGCCACTAAGAAAATCAGTAATAAAGGAAATAGGATTGTCTTCTTGAGTTCCATTCCTGAACAGTTTCAAAAAGTAAATCATATCATTTATGGTCTGTATTATCTCATCTGGTGATTTTCTGCCGGCCATGTGTACAACTAAAGTATTTATTATTTTAGAGTAATCTTTGGTACTGTATTCTTGTAGTCTCTTTTTCCAAAGCTCAAGAACATCTTCAAAACTCTTTAGTGGTGTTTCTGGAAATAATGTAGTCAAAGGTCTTAGGGTACTTGCAAGTGACATCAGGATATTTTGCCCTGTTGCTGTACTTAATAGTTGAATTTCTTTGTCAATCAGTGACAACAAATGCCTAACATTAAAATCTGACAACAAGTTTTCTATGTCTCTCTCTGTATCAAGCCAGACAGCCTCCAAGTTTTCTATGAGACTACCATTGCTGGCTAAAGTTAATAAAGCTCTAAGCATCATATATGCTTCCTTTCTAGCCGGTGACAGTGTTATTAAAGGCCATACTGCAGAAAGGAAAGTCATCAAATTATCCTCAGTAGCATTTGTTTCCAAGATACAATTGGCCATGCTGTTTAAAATAATAAGGATGGACTTTATCCTCAACACCGCAGTGTCCCTGTCTGTGTTTTGGTCACCATACAAGTCTGTAAATTGTGCAAAGAGAGCCTTGGCTGCAATAATTTCAGATGGAATCATGTTACTCAGTGTCTCTATCAATTGCAAAGAGGTTTGCTTCTTCCCAATCAAAATACAATGGGTTAAACTGCTGATATTGGCTCTGGAAGTCAGAGCATAGTCTGAAAGTTTATTCCACAATCCCAGCAGCTGATTCAGGACTGAGCTGTTACCTTGATAAAACTTTGAGATAACAGGATGCCACTGCTCAAGTTGGTGAAGGAAGCAGGCCATTTTGTATGTTACGCCTTTGAGAAAATGTTCGTCAGAGCAGGGCAATTTTCTCTGGAGTGCTTCTGGAGTGAACCATTCGTGGAAGTCAGCAACCATGTCACGAATAGATAAGGAATCATTTTGCATGCCTAAACTGCATGCCCAGGAAGTGGCTGTTGTGATTTTCCAACAAATGACAGCAGCCAGACATCTCAGAGCATTTGTAGACTCTTTGGTAAAACCTGTCTCGGGATCTAGTAACTCGAGGAAGTTATTTATTCCAGTAGATAACTCTTCCTTGGAAAGTACAGCCATGTTTGCATTTTGTTTCAGCATAAACTGGTACACATCTATCAGGACGTCTGTGAAGTTCTTGTGGGCTATTCTTTCTAAAAGACTAACAGCATTTGAAAGCTCATGAAATATTTGCATTACTTCAGTAAGCTCAGCCTCTTGGAATAACTGCAGGATCTGCCACAAACCAGTGGAGTTCCAAGAAAATGAAGCAATGCCATCTAACCAGCTTGCTACCACATTCAGCTCAGAACTCTCAGTGAACTGATCTTCACTGACATTTGTCAGGATATAGGTCAGACTCTTGCTGATCTGCCTCAGGAATTTTACTGCGAGTTCTCCATCCATGTTCTCAGTTTGTTGTAATAAAGTTATCAAATGCTTTGGGAAGACATCCTCACCCAATACTCCAGGAAAACTGGGGAGGCTATAAGATCTCAACATTCTGAAAAACTCTCTTACGAGTTCAACATCAATATTAGATGCATTTGTCATTGTATGGAAAGTGATATTGTGAACCTTGTGTACACGCCAAGACAAGGTGTCCTTAAAGAAATGAACTAACTGTTGAAAGGCTTCTTTCAGGAAGTTTATACTGTATTGCTGGAAGCTTTGAAGAGCCTTGAGCACAATTACAGAGTGCCAAGGAAATGAACCATTTTGTAGATATTCAGAAGACAAATTTTTCAGGATAGTCTGAATTTCTTTTGGGGGTTCTACTAAAGAAGACCAGAACTGTTGGAGAAAACTTGGAAACACATTTGAACTCAAGATATCTTCTAAGAACATTGTATAGTTTGAGTCAGGCGCATATAGTGAAGAACCTGTTAACTTTTGAACTAAGTTTTCAATTTGCCAATCTGTGTAATTAAACAGGGTGAGAATGAAGTCAATTATTTGCAGATCATCTTGATCAGAAAAAGTAGGCAGTATTAATTTTAAATACTCCACCACTACACTGAAGCAATCGCTTGTCAAATGTGCAGTGGTTATATTTTGTAAACAAGGAAGTTTTGCAAGTTTAAAGGTCACGTGAAGAATATCTCCAATATTCTCTCGTCTTTTATCAGTCTCACTAAAAGGGCCAAGAGAGGTCAGTAGAATTAAAACATCTTTAGCGTTCTCAAAGTGGAAATAGGAATATTTTTCAATGAAATTCTTAATAATAATCACCCATGCATTACAATCTTTAACAGTGCTTGCTGCATTTTCAAAGTTCAGAAGAGATTTTATAAGCACAGTAAACCATCTCCGTGAACTATTCTGGCTACTCAAAATATCTACTGACTTTAGCTTGGTTACATTCTGAAGAATTTCAGTGCAGGACAGGAGATTCTGTTCTTGGGATATATTGTTGAGGAGTTCAATAGCCTCTCTGAGCACAACAAAGGTAGTTTGAAATTCTTCCCAACAGTGTGTCAGAATATTTGAGATAGATTTCCCAAAGGCACATAGTTTGTATTCTAGTTCAGAGCTGGCAGGAGTGAAAATGTCAATCCAAAAGTCCAAAAAGTTACTGCTAAAGTTAGCATCTGATAGAATTTTGTGCAATTCAATAGTTACGTTTTCCACCATCTCCATCACTTCTTGCAATTCCTCTTGTGTGTATGAACTGGTTATGCCTACAGCATGGCTCAGTGTAGTAGTAAGATACATAAATGCTTCAAAATCAACCAAATCAGCTGCTTCAGTCACACCTTTCAACATATTTAATCTTGATTTCATTTGCTCACCAACAGCAGTTGTCTTATTGCACCTTTCAGTAATGTTACTATTTGTAAGACGAACTGAAAGGAAGTCAAAGGTTTCGTGGAGGTCAGTGAAAAAATCTGAATCCAGCTCTAACAATTTAGACACTTCTTCCAAAACATTAAACCACATTTGAAACCATGCAGTAGTACAATTCTGGGATAAAGGTCCATCTGTCTCATTTCCTAGAGGTGGTGCATTTGGGAGATGACCAAACAGCGAAAGCATAAATGAACTGGAATGATTCACAGGAGGAGTTTCAGATATATTAATGAATGAGTTTTCCATGGGGGTGCCAGCGAGTTGTTTCAAATGTCGAAAAGCAGCAATACAACGTTCCTTGTCTAGGAATATTGGATTATTTAATGCGTTAGCTATCGCCTCCATTTCTTGTTCACCACTCCGTACTAACAGCTGAGATTGATGTTCTATATAGTTATAAAGCATTGCCAGTTTTTTGCAAAGAGATTTCTGAGGAAGATCCTGAAGAAGCTTCACAGTATCCAAAACAAATTCAAAAAACTTGATCAAATCACGTTGCTGGAAGGGAACTGACATGTTTCTCGAGACTTTATCAAAGAACATTACCAAAGGCCCATTGTTCTGCATCCTTAAGAACTGGTCAACATCATGATAAAGGGATGCAAGTTTTTGGACAAGCAAAACAGTATGGTTTCCTTCTACTCTGTGGAGCTTTTGGTAGAAGCTGAAAACCATTTTTTCCAGTTCCTGCATCTTAGGAACAGAACTTGAATTTGACACCAGAAAGAAAATGGCATTTCTCACAGTATAAATTGTGCTAAAAGCTGTGGCAGCATGTTCTGGAGACAACAATCCAATATCGTAGAGAATTCTTACGAAGTGTTCACTGAAACCATTTACATAATCTGCATTCACAACAGTTGGTTCAGGCCAATCTTTTAGGAAGTGCTCAAAAAACTGCAAGCTTCTGTTGAGAATTCTCTGGTTTCCTAAAACATGCATCACAATTCTAGATAAAACCTCTAAATCTTCTGCTACTTCTTTCACCAAGTGTTCAGTTCTCAAAACATGGGGCTGTTTGGGGTGAGGTTCATGCAAAAATGCCTCCATCATTTGCAAAAATCCATTGGCCTTTTGATAATGCCAAAGTACTGCAAGCCGTTGGAAGCTCTCCAATACTCCATTAGCAAGTTTGGAAAGTATATCATCATCTTCATCAAGGAACTTTTCTTTCTCAGTTCTTCCCAAATCATTAATCAAAAAGACGGTACTGTTTATAACAGTTTCTACAATGGGTTGGAGATTGTGAATATTCAGTGAGACAGAAGAATTAGACAGAAAGATTTCTTGGATAAATTCAACAAGTTGTTCGATGAAACCTGTTTTTGTCTTGTCAAGTTTCCACAAGTTGTTTTCTGACTTGAGAAATTCTTGAATAAATGTAACAATCCTGCAATACAAACCAATATTTTTAATATACTTGGTCATTAGGAAATGTAGGTGACAGCCTATCTATCTTAACTGCATAGATTGGAAACAGCTTCAAATTCCTAAAGTATTTTATTCAGGCACAATGTATTAACTGAGCACTGCTCTTTAAATACAATCCAACCTCCAGATTTCACCTACCCTCTCTTCCCATGGCTTTGAAGGAATCCTGCTCCAGGCCCACATTAAGAGCTCCCAGGGAGCCATAAATAAATTTGTTAAATATATATGTTGTTACCAACTTCTGTGGAGCTTAAATCAGTAGTCATAGCTTGACAGGACCAGACTTAATTTAGTTGTGTATAGTCTTCTGTGGGAGAGTGACACATTCCACTAGCATCACTGCCCATGGGCTGGTCACATTTTTACATCTGCATAATACCTCTGTGCCAATCTCCTTGTTTGCTTCCCCATTTACGCTTGCTTTATGGTAATCAGAATTATGTTGGCTAATATATGTTGGAATTTGGATGCAAGGCCACCTGCAGGTCTCTGAAGAGCATCATATTGTCCAGACACCTGAGACCCTTTACTTGCCCTCTATGATCCTTGCAGGAGGTGTGGTCCTTGATGCTATTTACTTCCTGTCCTTTCGCTACTCCCTCTCTCTCTTCCACTCCAACGAAGCAGAAGAATGGCACACCACTTCCTCTAGGGTTCTTTGTTCCACAAGTAGTAGAAACTTCTGACTACTCAGAAAATATGCAAACTTGGAAACTGTGAGTAAAATATTTATTTTGAAATCTTAACCAGTCTATGCCCCTGTATATGTTAATTGATAGCAAAAGCCCTGTCAGGTGTTGCTCCATCTGCAGATTGCTCTGCTTCCCCCCCCACATGCACACACACACACACACACACACACTTTTTCCAACAACCTCAGAGTTCCTGCTCATTTTCCCTGCTGCTCATTTTCCCAATTTGGAGAGATCCTTCTGGAGCTCTTCACAATCTCTTCTGGTCTTCAGCATTCGGAAATGTTTGGTGTCATCTGCAAACTTGGCCACCTCACTGTTTAACCCTGTCTCCAGGTTGTTTATGAACAGACTGAAAAGCACCGGTCCCAAGACAGATCCTTGGGACACACCACCTTTCTCCATTGGGAAAATTGCCCATTGACACCCACTTTCTGTTTCCTGGTCTTCAACCAGTTCCTAATCCATTAGAGGACCTGCCCTCTAATTCCCTGACTGTGGAGTTTCCACAGCAGCATTTGGTAAGGGACAGAATCAAATGTCTTCTGAAAATCTAGATATATAATATCCACAGATTCTTCCACATCCACATGCCTGTTGAATTTTTCAAATAATTCTAGAACGTTTGTGAGGCAAGACTTGTCCTTACAGAAGCCATGCTGGTTCTCCTTCAGCAAGGCTTGTTCGTCTATGTGTTTTAAGATTTTATCTTTGATGAGGCATTCCACCATCTTACCTGGAACAGACATTAGGCTGACCAGCCTGTAGTTTCCTGGGTCCCTTCTCCTTTTTTTTTGAAGATCAGCATCAATAATCCAAAACATCAACAAAACAATACAGAAGGTAAAACAGCCAGTAAAAGGCAGTACTGAACTAAGAAATGAAAGAAATTTCATTGAGCTTACCTAACCCATGAAGTAAATGGCAACTTTGAGAAGTTCTGTAGAAATGAAGCATAATTATCAGTGATGGCCTTCAAATTGAGCTTCTCTTGAGAACAAAGAAGTGTTTGAGATGCATCTGCACAAAAAAGTCAGATTCTTATTCAAAGACAAAGTTTCTACTGCACTGTCACATGATCAGCAAATAGCTAGATGACCTTTCATACAATTGATGCAAAATGAAGTGGAAAAATTCAGACTTGTCACTGCAAGCAACAAAAATGTCTTTCATAAATTAGAAGTATTCGGATGAACTTCTAGAAGCAAATGAGAATAGCAATCCTAATTTTTAAATAGAAAATATTGTATTCATTCATTCAGAGGGAGTCAGTGAGCTGCCAGCCAGGAGGGTGGAGAGAAGGGTCTGATAGCTACCACCTATGGCCTTGGGAAGTCACAAGGCTGACTGGATCCCTTTTCTTGCAGGTAAATTGCAAAAGCCTCTGGCTCGCCATTTAGCAGTCCACCAAAGGGCTCTTGGCCCACAGCCCAAGAGCTCATGCCCAGAAGACTGGAGAGCCCTTGTCAGCAGGCCAGGTGATACAACATCCAGACTACCTTCCCCCTCATACCACTAAACTAGGGGGAGTAAAGAGCCAATCTAAAACTACAGCAACAAGAAAAATGATTGGTTGTTAACAACTTTGTTTGTTGGAGGGGTAGCAAGGACATGTCCTCACCTTTATTAGGACCAAATCCTATCCAATTTTCAGCGCCAGTGCAGCTGTGTCAATGGGGCATGCACTGCATCCTGTGGTGGGGAGGCAGTCACAGAGGCTTCCTCAAAGCATGGGAACATATGTTCCCTTACCTCAGGGCTGCATTGCAGCTTCACCGGTGCTGGAAAATTGGATAGGATTGGGCCCTTAGTTGTTTATTCAGCATTACAGTTATCTTGTTCTTAATCTGCTTTATCAGCAGCCTTGCTGAATAATTGAGCAGATAGGCCAGTCTCAGAGGGCAGGCCTTGCCAGAAAAGCATGTGTCTTCTATCAGGAGGGAGCTTGTGGGAGGGATGCCACTATAAGGTGTCTATAAGGTGTGGCAGTGGGGTTCAGACATGCCATTCCAGGAGAATGAGGGTCCATCGTAGACAGATCGTCTCTCGTTTTGGTCCCTCTCTCAATCCTTCAGTGACTGGTAGTCTTGGCATTGATTCCCTGAATCAAAAGCTACTGCTTTTGAACACCAGGCTGGTGAATAATAAAACCTGTATTATCTGGAACCTAATCCTGAATGAGGGTGACAACGTAGTATGTACTATGAAGAGCTGATTGGATGAGGTCAATCTCTCCCAGCTTTGTCCTCCAGGTTTTCAGGTGTTGTAGCAGCCATTACTGCAGGGATGGGGAGGGAAGTCACAATAGTCTATTTTGAGTCCATCTCTCTTGCCAGGTGCCCTGTTCAGCAGATCGCTGGGTTGAAGTATTTGCATGTTGTGTTGAGAGGGTTGGACAGGACTGGGATTTTGTTGGTGTACCACTTGTCCTGCTGCCCAACAGTTTCCTTGCCTGAGCTGACAGGGCTGATCTTGGGGGTCGTTTTGGAGCCCCTGCTGGGGGAATTTAAACTATGGGCCTTTCCCAGGAGATCTTGGCCTGAAACACACAGCAAGACACATGCTGGACCTGGTGTTCACAGCTGAGTAACAGGGTGTTGATCTGGTAGAGATTAAGATCACTTCATTGTCATGAACAGATTGGTAAAATTTAGACTTGTTGTGGTTTCATACTTCTGCAGAGACAAGGGACCACATTGTACGGTCCACCCCCAGAGGCTAATGGATCCTGAAGGTTTCCTGAGGTATCTGGGGGATTTGCTAGCTGCCAAGATTGGTGTCCCATTTGAGGCTCTGGTGGACCTCTGGAATGGAGAAATGACCTGGGCAGTGGATGAGATTGCTCCTGAGCAACCTCTGCCATGCCGTAGAATCAGAGCGGCTCCTTGGTTTACTGAGGAGCTGTGAATGATGAAACAGCAGGGTAGACATCGAGAGCAACGGTGGCAGAAAACTCATGATGAGTCTGACCAGACACAGAATAGAACTCATTATAGAGCCCATTCCATGGCAGTGATTGCAGCGATGAGAACTTTTTTCTCTGCTACCATTACGTCTGCAGAGACTGGTCCAGCAGAATTGTTCCGTATGGTGCGAGGCCTACTCCACCAGGCCCCTCTAATAGATCAGGAGGAACACACAGTTGCTTGCTGCAATGTGTTTGCAAAACAATTTGCAAATAAAAATTGATTGAATATGTCATAATTTGGATGCCACAGTGACAATGTCTGTTGGTGTCCCCTTGGCGTCTCCATATCCGATTGTGTAGGATACTTTTCAGCTTGTACAGCCTGAGGATGTGGACAGACTCCTATGGAGTGTGAGGCCATCTGCCTGCCTGACCCTTGTCCAGCTTGGCTTATTAGATTTGCCCAGGAGGGGCTGGCTGAATGGAAGGAAGGGCAGTCATCTCTTCTTTGATGGAGGAGGTGCTACTGCTTGCTTTGAGGCGGGCGGTGGTTTGAACCCTGTTGCCCTCCCTTGACTCCACCATCCACCATGTTGGATAACTACCGGTCATTCTCAAACCTCCCATTTCTGGGCAAGGTGATCAAGTGAGTGATGGAGTGTGACAGTGCAAAATATAGAAAATAGTACCTTCTAAAACTCCTGTGTGTGCCACAGTCCTAATATATTTCCCTCCTGCCCCCACTTCAGCAGCTGCTTTTTGTTAAGATTCAGATTTCTGAATCTGAAAATCTGAATTTTCAGATTTCTGAATCTGAAAATCTGAATCTGCTTTTTGTTAAGAAAAAGACACACCAGTTTTTTAGTTTGCTAATTTAAAACACATACTTTGGTCCGCCGTGATTGCAGATGATTGGTTTTTACTGATCTACATACGTGGATGCATAACTATTAAACTAAGATTGGGCCAAAAGGGTGAGTCGATAGAAGTCGATCAAACATATTTTAATATATTAGAATTTTAAATAAATCCCTGAAGAAATGCATTAATGCTGCCCTGGTATATCAATTATGCAGCCTGAAAGGTTCCATTTGGAGACATTACGGTAAACCAGAATATGAAAGTTCATCAGAGAGATTTGAGAACAAAGTCAGAAAACTAATATTTCTGTGTCTAAATCTGCTAAGCAATATATACTTTGAAGGTGATGGGCATCCCAGTCCCAAAGCTGGTAGCTCCGCCAGGTGCAGCTGCACCAAAACGGCTATCGCTGCATTCAGTGGCACTGGTGAGGCTGCCAGAGGTCTCTTGGAGGAAGGGGAGGAAAGTTCGCTTCCCTTGGGGAAAGCCCCAAGCTCTGCAATGGGACTTCTCAAGTCTGCTCTGGCTATTTTGCTAGCACAGACTTGAGAGACTCCATGTTGGGCCTTCTGACTCAACACAAAGTTCAGGATCCAGCAGAGCAGAAGTTGAACTGTCCCATTCTAGATAAAGACAGGAAACAAGGGCATACTCCTTACATACCAGATTGTCTTCTTGTGAAACGTTCCTGTTCATTTACATAGTAAACCATCTCACAAGTTTTCCTAACAATTGTTGATAGGCCTTTCCAGAAGAAGTTCTTCTCAAAACCAAACCACAATTCATCAAGGATATCCCAAAACCTGGGACAGAAATAAAAGATAAACAGCAATAAGTTATGCAGTACAGGTTCAACCTTGTTATACGCAGATTTTTTATACACGGATTTGACTCAACACGAATGGCCGCTGCAAATGAGAAGGATTGTGCTGATCCCTGGAGAAGGGGAAAAATGCATCCCTTTAAAATCACAGTTTTAAAAAACTGCTTTTCTTACTGTTGTAGAAACTGTCATGCAAGAGAATACAGGTATAACCTAGTTATCCAAGGATTTTTCACCTGTGGAAAAATCCACAGATTTTTCTATCTCAATGCAGTGAGAAGGGTAAATTAAAGGAAAACAGAGAGAGAACACCTGACAATCCATCAATCATTCTCTCTCCAGGCTTCATTTCAAGGCAGGTGATCCCTCCCTTCCCCCTGAGCACATGAATGAAAGATAATCACTTTGCTCTGGGTGAAGGGAGGGATTGCTGGCTCCTAAGCACCTGGAGAAAGACTGATTGATGGATTATCTGCCTAATGTCTCTGTTTTACATCACAAAGGTCAGCAAGACTGTTTTTAAATCTCCTATTAAAAGAACATTGTTTTTAAAATGGATTTGCTTTAATGTGACTTTTGCCAGCCACATGAGTTGAATAATAGTTGAAAAAATTCTCTCTCATAAATAATGAGACTCAACCTGTTAACACCTTTCAGAGGGCTGCTTTAGTGCTGGTTCTTTGCAATACTCTTTGTCTTGGCTGACAGCCATTGTAGCCAATGGAAGCAGTTTCCTGCCTCACAGCAACAATGTCTCTGATAGTAGAGACACGGCACTCAAGTTTTGGAGAACATATCCCACTACACTATCAGAAGTAAGACAGCACTATATTCCAAGCCTCTACTCTGCACACTAAAATGAATAACCTTTATACATTTCCATTGATTCAGATATTCTTCAAGCGCATGCTAAAGTCGTTTTAAAAGTGCAACGTGGTAATTTGACAATTGTTTGCACATATATCATACAGATACATACATTAGAAAGCCATGATTGGCTGAAACTGCACATAGAGCAGTATTTCTCAATTGAGTCCCCTGCCGTACCACTTCACATGGTCCACCTACTGGAAGTATCAGTGGAAGTAACTGGTAAAGATGTCATTACCAGTTTTTTTCCAGATTGGGAGGCCAGACACAACACAACCAACAAAAACTCTTGAGAGTTTCCGAGTCTTAGGCGTAGTTGTGTAATTTCCCAGCAACATCACGCTACCCAGTAAAGAAAGGGAAGGAGTGAGCAAGGGAGCAAGAGCTGTCACTAACTGTTAGGCGCTGTGCCTGTTAGGCCACCCTTGTCTCTTTTCCATCACTGAAAACATGCAATAGGCACACACAAAGCAGCTTCATTTACCCAGCTCCATTTACTTGTGGCTTCCTGGTATGTGACCACTGCTTGTTCACACACACACACACACACCCCATTTCATGTTCCTTACCACTGACACACATATAGCAAATATTTTTGTCATATAAAGTGCCCCATTTCTTTCATTACATAGTATTCGGCCTGGGTGAATTCACTTGTCTTGTAAAATACAGATCAGCTTTTTTGGTGCAGCATCTGCCATTTCCTGATTAATCACTTCCCCTAACAATGAATAAAGTTTCTGGCTGAACTGATCAAAGCTCACATATAAACGTTACTGGTTGAACTGTGGTAACTACACTAATAATGGAAATGGTCATCATTTATAAAGTTAACTAAGAGTGCTGAACCTCCATATATCAAGTGATACAGTGGAACAGCCTTATGAAATAATTCACCATCCTGTCACAACCACAGAGAAATAATGAAACTGTTTAGAAACATTTCCACACAGTTAAAGCTCTTTGGGCCTGGAAACCAGTTTTGCTTCATTATTTAATTTGAGAACTGTATGCCTATACACAACTCTTCATTACCATGAAGCTGGGGCAGACGGGAGCTGCAAACAGAACACTTTTTCAATTTGAAACTCATTTGGAACCATGAGGGAGGGAGGGAGAGAGGGGAAAAAAATCAATATTTGCCAAATGGAAAAGGACAGTCACCCCATCATTTACTTTCTCATTTCCAAAATGGCATTGCAAGCAATACAGCCACTCTCGCACCTACCATCATGTGTACGGATGGAATGGAATGTTGCTTTGCCTATAGTGGGCTGTCTTTTGGACCCTTCTAAAATCATAAAATACTAATATGCCGATCTCCCTGATCTCAACTCTCATTTTCAAGAAGCCATCTTTTCCCTTAACTCAGTGGTTCCCAAACTGTGAGCCCTGGGGAGCCACAGAAACCAGTCAGGGGTGCCACAGAATCTTCACAAAAAAAATTGCTGCCCTATACAGTGTATAGCAGTCATTTTCAACCACTGTACTGTGGCACACTGGTGTGCCACAAATGGTCCACAAATGTGCCACAGGAATTTGGGGGAAGGTAATTTATTAGCAGGGCCAATGGGGTATGTGAGCCCTCCCCCCCCCCACTGGCAGTATGGTGTGCCTTGTTAATGGTCAAAAACCTGATAGTTTGGCTTTGACAATTTTAGTACCTAGTCAGTGTGTCATGAGATGAAAAAGACTGAAAATTGCTGGTGTATAGGATTGTAACCCTAATAGGGAGCCGAGGCCAATGGCCCAGTAGATCAAGGGAGTCCTCAGTCAAAAACATTAGGGAACTACCATCTTAACTGATTGCATCAGCCTGTCGTTAGCCTGTAGATAAAACTTCAGAAGTGTAAACAGAATGCCATCAATGTTGCAATGGTGTGACAATTTGCAGAGTCCCTGGCTTAGAAATATAATGCACATCAGTGATCACAAATTAGGTGGCACTTTATTGTACACTCTGGCATAAAGGGAGACCAAACTCAGGTTCATCTTACATCTTAAAACACACATGCTACATACAGCAATTGGATGAGCTGTTCCTGACAAGAGCTGAAAGAGGGAAACTCCACAGGCTGCTTCTCGTTCAATAACTTCATCATTTCATAGCAAACAGCACTGGTCTCTGCAATCTTCTCTCCTATATCTTGCCAGCCCAAATACCCTTCAGTTATTGAAACTGGCATGCTGGGTTGTCCTTGAATTGTGTTTTGCAGAAGCTGGACCTAAGGGGAAAACAAGGACACATTGACATTTAATCAGCAAGCAGAGAGGAAATGGCTACTAAGAAGGAAGATCAAGTACCATTTCCTATTCCTTTTTGTCAGGTGGCATAGAAAATACAAGAAAGTGTGCCAGTGTCATTCAGGGGATAGAAAGTTGGACATAGCTACAAGGGGGGGGGGGATTTTCACCCAACCTAAGCTGTAGACTTGATGTGCAATTTTATGGTCAACTGCAGAATGTCTGGGCACAGAGTAATGGCCAGGGTTCAGGTTGCAGAGTTCCTGTTGAGGCCTGACACCAAGGAAAGAGGTTAACAAACAGCAACTCACTTTCCATCTCCTTCATAACTTCTAGGGACTCAGCACAGCTCCAAGAAAACCATCCATCCTTACATGCTACCTCCTTCCTGACATCCACTGCCTGCATCCTCTATACCCCATATCTAATTCTTCCTTCCTCCCCAGATCCCTCATGACTGCCATATCTCACAAGATCAGGCAACTCTTTCTGTTAACTGGCAATGGGGTCAGTGCTGTTCTGATGCATCCTTTGTGACAGAAAGAGTCATGCCTCCATTGTCATAGTGACAGGATGAACAGGTGTCTCACCTTGGTTTATTGTCCTCACCTTCTCTCCACTCCCACCTTGACTCTGAGGCCACACATTCACACCTTTCAAGCCAGACTCTAATTCTCCCTCTGCAATAGTGTACTCTCCCATAATTCTTAAGACGAAGGCAAAGGATAGGAATAAGTGAGCGTACCTACGCTGAAATCTTAGAGTAAGTCTGAGATCTAAATAAAGGATAGATTACATTACTGCACACTGATGGTCTTCAACAAATGGATCCCTGTAAGCAGACAGTCATGTCTGTATCAGCCCCTTTCTCCAGCATTTTCCAGAACTTTCTGCCCCCAGGGAGCCTCTTCCACCATTACTTGTCTGCTATAGTGGAGAGCTCTGCAAATAGTGGAGAACTCTGGGGTACATTCTAAGTTCAGGCACAGCACTGACCACCTCTGTTGGGCCTCTATGCCTTTCCTCACAATGAGAATGTGCTCTAGAAGTGTGCAAACAGTTCCCTGTTGCTGCAAATTGCAGGCTAAGATCAGTAATGGTGGTAGCTTGTCTGACATGAAGAAAGTCCTGAGGAACCCAAGGGGTCCTAGGAACACAGTTTGAAAACCACTGTCATGGACTACAGTTTGAAGCCACTGACCACACTTCAGAGCACATAGTCTGAGGCAGTGGGGTCTCAAAATCTTAGCACCGGAACCCACCTTTTCAGAATGATAATCTGTCAGGACCCACCAGATGTGATGTCATGACCAGAAGTGACATCATCAAGCAGGAAAATTTTTAACAATCCTAGGCTGCAATCCTACCCACACTTACCCAGGAGTAAGTCCCATTTACTAACATTGTTAAAAGAATATACACAGTAGTTTGTTAAAAGTACAGGTCTGTAACATTTCCCCAAATGCAGTCACATACCGTGGTAGCATCAAGTCTAATATATTAAAAATAAAATATTGACATGAACGGGGACCCACCTGAAATTGGCTCGCGACCCACCTAGTGGATCCCGACCCACAGTTTGAGAGACACTGGTCTGAGGCTTGTAGCTTCAGTTTCCTTGAGAGATTGTAACAGTAGCTAGAGTCAAA
Organism: Tiliqua scincoides; assembly: GCF_035046505.1. NCBI lineage: Eukaryota > Metazoa > Chordata > Lepidosauria > Squamata > Scincidae > Tiliqua > Tiliqua scincoides. The sequence continues at coordinate 66,250,550 of NC_089825.1, read as the reverse complement.
CAATATTGTTTTTAAGAGCTGAAGGTGGTATCTGTCATTGCTTATGGTGTAAACACTGATGTCCTTTGTCTTACTATTCTCTGATGGAACAGGTTTTTGAAACACAATATTGGAACAGAAAAAAAGAAGCACACAGATCGGAAACAAAGGATCTATCATACCACTTTCAGTTTTTCGGAGAGGTGGGGGGGCCTATTGTCTGTGCTCAGTCAAATGAGGCAAATAACTCCATTTAGATGGCATGTTTACAGAAGGCATCAATACGACAATTGATTTAATTTCGCTGGTACAGACTGCGTAATTCAACTGTTCCCGCAATAATCTATTTTACACTGCGTTAAATCCTTGTGATAGGGACCAATGTCAAATCAGTCTCATGAAAACTTACAGATTCCTTTATTAGTTGGATTTGGTCCCTTAACTTGGAGGATTCATTGGAATGGTTTTGATGACACACAAATGCTTCAAGGACATCTTTGACTCTCGAGTCTTGTAGCAGCACAAGGCTCTTTTCAAAAACTCTAAGAATATTATTCAAGGTGCAAGAGGCATCACTCATCAGAATCTAAAGAACAGACAATACATAATTGAACCAGTTAAATATATGCACACTCAGAAATGTAATTCACACAGCTATACAAATCAAATATTGAGTTCTTGTCTACAAAGGTGATCTTAACTGCACCTGTTCAGGTTTCCACTTTACCTCTGGATCTTTAACTAGTGCAAGGTTTCCAGTTTTTGTCTTCAAAAATACACAGCCAAAACAAGAGCTGGCAGTTCAGGAGTGGAGCCAGGGCTGAACTTAATAAATTAAATTTTGACCACAATATTACATTGGGCATTACCTTGAGTTGACCATATATAAGTGACAAATGTTACTGACAGATGAACCCTCTTGTGAAAAGAGAACCCTCTTTTCTTCCTTTATCTATTTTTAATTGGCATTTTAATTAATAAACATGTTTTAAAAGAATCTGATGCTCATAGCTTTTCAGACCCTAAGAGCAAACTTTATGCATTCAAAATAATCCAGTGACAGAGCTTTCATTGGACTGCAGGTGAAGGTTCACATGTTTGACTTTTCTCCCACTAAAAAGAAACTTTCTACCCCAGAAATAAAGTAAGACAGGAAGATTATTAGTTTGTAGTTCTTTCCTTAACACGCTAGATATGCATTGGCAAGGACGGATTTTGTAATATGGGAGAGAATTTGAACACACAATTCTCCACGTGCAGCTTAAAGTGGTACAGTTTACTGCTCAGTTTACACTACACTAAATACACTAGCCCTACGATTGGTCATCTGAGTGTTTTCTGTCTGCTTGGCAACTTTGTGGCATCATAATTTTCTCCCCACTGCAATCACAGCAACACACTCTACTCCTTAAGCCCCACAAGATGCAACCCATGCAGTAAAAGAAGTGCAGTTTGGCCCTTTCCAGCCCATAGTTTCTTCACTGGTTGCATCACAAGCCTTCACTTGCTCATCGGTTTCTCACTCCAGATGAGCAGATGAATCACATCCCTGGTTGTATTATCTGCAAACAAGACTTACCTGTTTTAGACCCATAAGAAATGTTCCAACGTCTGTATGCATGAACTTTTCTCTGCTAATGTTCGATACCAAACTTTCCACATTCTGTAAAGCTTCTGTAATATATGAACAACACCCATCACAATTTTATCATGTAATTTTATCATACCTTTCTTAGGACCAAAAATTTGCAGGACTGCACTAGAAAAAGCTGAATATGTATAAAATTCAGTAAATCAGTAGGTTGTTGGGATGAATGCCCTTGTTCTCCCCCCACCATTTTTCCGTATTTTGAGACACTTTTGGTCCTCTAGGATCCACTTAATAAGTTCCTGCTAAAAGCTGCTGGATCATCATTTTAGACCTATCTCTCTAGGTCAAGGCGTTGGGGTGGAGCAAACCTGGTGTGCTGCACTCCTCCAATCAAGTAACTTGATGTCATCATCAAATCAGTTATAGAAGCACTAACCAACATAAAATCTTTGTTGTCAGTCACTCTGTCAGTCACCGAGTGACCCATTCCTCAAGCACGATGGAAGGATCACCTACTTGCTCAAGCACAAGTGCAAGGCTTGGGGGCTTCCTTGAGCACTGTAAATAAGTTGCTTAAGGGCGCAATACTGACTGCACCCTAGGCCAGCACAAGTCCCTTGTGCCAGCCCAGAAGGGTCGCAAACATGCCGTAAAGCACGCTTGCGCTTCCTTGAGAGTCAGCTGGGCCAACACAGGGACATGCGCCAGCCCATGGAGGCTGGATACAGCCTCCACGCTAACTTAGGAAGGGAGGCTTGCATCAGCCAAACTCAGCTGACACAGGCATCTGGGGTGGGTGGGGAGGAGGCAAGAGAGAGGAGTTCCGGGGCAGAGGGAGGGAGGGCAGGCAGGGAGCAGGAGGTGGGGCTGGGACCCAGCTATTATGCCGGATCCCAACACTGTTTCCTGAGCAGCACTGAGCCATTTCAAGCTGCTCTGCTCTCCTCGGACTTATGCCACCTTCAGAGGTGGCGCAAGTCCAAGGAGACCCATTGGGGCTGTGGTGGTTTACTCAGGGATAAGGGAAAGAGTTTTCTCTTGCCTCCAGCCAAGCTACTTCAGGCCCCAATCTTGTGCTGGATACAGCACAGGCCTCCTGGCCTGCCTGTTCCAGTGCAAGATAGGATTGTGCTGCACATTAGAGATTGTCTAGCTATCTTGACTTAAATTACTTTATTTTTCTGAGTGCTGACTGACTCCAGCCAGCATACAAACTTCCCCAGGTTTAGCATAGCATAGCGTAGCAATGTGTGTGGGTGGGGGAAGCTTTCTTTGTGTAGCAACCCAGCTCTAACTGCTGGTTACTGCATGCCTTTGATGAAGACTTTTCTTTGTGTTTTCCTGCCAAGTCTCAAAGATATAGGATTTGGGCTCTTAGGATCAGCAGTGCTAGTTCACTGAAGTCAACAAAACTGGACATATTTATAAACAAAAGGTACTTCGTGGATTACTTGACAATTTTCTGTATGCAAATGGCTCAGTCCATGGAACAATACCCAAACAATTTGAATTTCAAGCAACTTACAGTGTTATTAGTTGTTTACGTGAAGCAGGTCCAAGGGGGACAGAATTTGAAAGTCTCAAGTTTCTAACTTGTAGAGAAATATCAGTGTCAGAACAACCACTGGCAGAGCTAGTGATAACAAATAACCACACAAGCATTACCTTTAAAAAAACATATATTCTGGAGTGCCAAGTTCCTTATAGCTGCATCCACAAGAAAACATTGCTTCATAACTGGCCACTGAAACAAATTCTGAAGTGATGCCTGCAGCTTATTCACAAACAACGTTCTGTAGATATAATTAAAGTGAAATGGAACAGCTGGCAATAAACCTAGATTAACAGACAACTGCAATCGCTACATTTTAACACAGTCTGGAAATCAAATAAATTTGAAATTAAAAATATGAACATACTCAAACTAGGATCCAGAAGGATGCATACAAGTGGACATTGAGTGAATGCATCCAACTTCATTCCAGAGTTTTCAGGTCAAAACTTGCTCCCCCACATCCCCCCCCCCAATATTTTCTAAGCTGCTCTTTATACTCCTCTGGGTTCAAAACAGTAGGCTGGAAATTAGGTGTGAGGGAACAAGGCTTGGCGGCAATGTCTTTTTCAACAACTCCCACACCTAATGCCCAAACTACTTTTTAGTGTAAAAGAACAAACTGCATGACTGATGTGATGTGTTTTTAAAACGAGTGGGGGGCGGGAGAAATGGTACTTTCCTCTGACTTCTGGCCCTAGTTACCATCACCATGCACACAGTCACATAAGAATTACTCCTAGTGAAACCAATGGCACTTGTATGAAGGTAACTACTGTGTGCAGGATTGCAGCCTTTGAACTTCACAATCAAAATACAAATTCAAAATATAAATTATCGGTTTTTAATTTGAATACATTTCAATTTGGGGGAAAGATGTTGTTGTTTATAAATAAAAGTATGGCAGAATCTTTGACTGTAAAATGTACATTTGAGATGCTAAAATATACCCTAGGATAGTCTCCTAGTGATTTTTTTTCCCCAACAACAGATGGCAAAATAATTCTTCCTTATATCATTTATTGACTGACAATGCAAATAAATGAGTTAAGAACATAAGAATAGCCCCACTGGATCAGGCCATAGGCCCATCTAGTCCAGCTTCCTGTATCTCACAGCAGCCCACCAAATGCTCCAGGGAGCACACCAGATAACAAAAGACCTGTAGCCTGTTGCCCTCCCTTGCATCTGGCATTCTGACATAACCCATTTCTAAAATCAGGAGGTTGCACATACACATCATGGCTTGTAACCCGTAATGGATTTTTCCTCCAGAAACTTGCCCCAAGTTTGGGCAAGTCAGGAATTTAAATATTATTTATATGAGAAACAAATGGATGACCACATCAACAGCTTTAGGGCACAGATCTAGGGCACAGTCCTATGCATGTCTACTCAGAAGAAAGTCTAAAAGTTGGGCTTACTCTCAAGAAAGGGTGGATAGGATTGCAGCCCTAAGACAGCAATCCTACACACTTATCTGGGAGTCTGTTCCATTAAACTCAATGGGGATTACTTCTCGAGCAGAAATTCATAGGAATGCACTGTAAATCTGTTTTTCCCCTACTGAAAAACTACTGTTTTTCCCCTACTGACCGAAGGTTGTAGTCTTCACAGCACTTGCTTGGGAGTAAATAATATGGATTTCAAGGATACTCCTACAACCATGATGATCCTACCTTCTTTCTGTAAATACTAGATTCAACTTCCATTGCACTGCCCCCTCCCCCAGAGCACAAGCTGCTTCTTAAAGTCAAGAGCTTAAAAAGGATTGTGTGCAATGCATCACACTGTTGCCTGACGAAGACCTGCTGCTAGATTAGGACCTATACTACAAGGAATTTATGCTCTGGTCCTACCAACAATTAAAATACATCATTAAGACTAAAGTATAGCTAGCTAGCTAACAAGCTATCCTACTTTGAAGTAAACTTTGTTGATTTCAGCAGAACATAACTGGCATGCTCAGGGTTGCTGCTCAGACTTCACACTCCATCTATACACAGTTTGAACATCAGGCATTTTTCTATAATTCATGCCGAATTACAAAAATAACATGAAATAATGAATAATGTGATTAGAACCAACAGTTTTTGCAGGTTGTAATAATCCACTTCTGCATAAATGAACAGTAATTTCTCTTTGTTCTCATTGCATTACACTTTTTGTCAAGTTCTGATTTTATATTACAAAACAGTATGGCCGCATGCATGTTTACCAAGGAAAAAGCCCTATTAATTGAATGGGACGTAATCCCCAGTAAACATGTTTAAAATTGCAGCTAAATATTAGCCAAGAATAGATACTTAAGGACTCAATCCTATCCAACTTTCTCACACCGGTGCAGCCACAATGCAGCCCCGAGATAAAGGAACAAATGTTCCCTTACCTTGAGGAGCCCTCTGTGTGCTTCCCCTCCACAGGATGCAGCACATTGCCTCGTTGGCATGGTTGCACTGGCACTGGAAAATTGGATAGGATTAGGCCCTAAAGCATGAGGACATGATCTAGACCAGTGGTTCCCAAACTGGTGGATTGCAACACACCAGCCAGGGAAAGCCCTGTCTCTGCCCCCTCAAGGGACGAACAGGAGAGAAGGCAGTAACATGATCACCAGGATTGCAACACTACCAGGGATGAAGGGTTTTTTTTTTAATTTACCAGGGGCAAGCACCAGCTTCCTGGGGATGTGGAGAGCCCACAGATGACTCCACAGGGCTCCCCAAGCCTCAGAATGTTTAAAAATCACGATCGCTACCCACTTCCGGTTATGTGATCGCAAACCGGAAGTGGGTCACGATTGTGATTTTTAAACATTTTGAGGCTTAGAAAGTCCTGTGGAGGCATCTACGGGCTCGCCACACCACCAAGGTGGCCAGTACTGCCCCTGGTTAAAAACAAACAAACCCTTTCGTCCCTGGCAGCAGCACAATCTGGTGATTGCAGTGCTGCCTTCTCTCATACCACACAACAATTTATGTGCTTCTCAACTTCCAAGGAGAAGGTTCGGAACCAATGATCTAAACAACGCTGAGCACTTGATTTCAAGTCAAGTGGAATCCCGGCCATTTCAAATTGAAAGAGAGGCAGCCCAATATTGAGCTGCCTGTTGCACTGGGACTGCCGCAGCATCGAAACAGCTGCCGCGGCATCCTATCTGCAACACGGCAGCTGCCATTGGCTCCTCAGGGGTAAGGGACTTTTGACCTCTTCCCCCGGTTAAGGCAAGTAGCCCCGCAACCCTTGGACTGCTGTAGAATCAAGAGCCTCCATGTCGGGCCCGCGTCCCAACATGGAGGCCCTGGATGAGGAGGAACAGAGCTGCTCAAGTCCCGCCTCCCTTCCGCCCTGCTCCCTACTCTGGCACACCTCCTCCCCACCCTCTCCTGACCCTTCCCCCACCCTGGAAAGCCTCCTCCCAGCCTCCCCCCCCATGCCCCCACCTACCTCTCCACCACCCAGCAGTTCGGGCAGCCAGGGAGTGGCAGTGCAGCAGCAGTCCACTGGCGCTGAGCTAGCACTGGTGCTGAATGGCACTGAGAGTTGCAGACATGCCTTACTGCATATTTGCGACACTCAGCACTGGTGGAGAATCAGTGGTAAGAGCTCAGGATTTGGCTCTGAAACACGTAAAACATGAGGGCAAGGGACCTTGGCAGGATCATAATCATAGTAAGGTTTTTTACAATGACTTCCAGTAGCTGATATTCAATAAAGCAAAAATAATCCTATGAATACCGAGGTCGACTTACACATTCAGAGTTTGGCAATCATCATCTAGAAAACTACATTTGAGGCTTTCATTCCAGTTCTGAATTATTGTACTGCTGATAGTATTGTATTGCTTCCATAGTTCATTGATTCTGGGATACTGAAGAATAAAATTAGCTATGCTTTGCCCAAGCCCAGTAAAGCGTTTAGGAAGGTTATTACTGGTAATCCACTGCTGAAATATCTAGGACATTTAAAAGGAAATAAAGTTAGCTTATTTACAAGTTGGGAATTTCCCCATTATGCAAAACATGGAGGAATTATTAACAAGGCAAGGGATCAGAAGATCATTGTCCAGTCTCTTTATCCACTTAGGGCACAATCCCAACCCCTTATGTCAGTGCTTTCCAGCACTGGCATAGCGGTGCCAATGGGACATGTGCTGCATCCTGCAGTTGGGCGGCACTCACGGAGGCCTCCTCAAAGTAAGGGAATGTTTGTTCCCTTACCTCAGAGCTGCATTGTCCTTATGTCAGTGCTGGAAAGCACTAACATAAGGGGTTAGGATTGCGCCCTTAAAGATTTAACCCATGACCTGCCCTCTTATTCCACAGTAGCTAAATTTATTCAGGAGCCTTTGGTGAGGGAAGCTGTTAAAACCTTTCTGGAAATCACATACAGCCCAATCCTTTTCTCCCCCCCCCCATGCCAATGCAGATGTGCTAAACTAGCTCCTGCTGCATCCTGCAGGGGTAGAGAGTTCCAGAGGTCTGGTACCTACTCAGATCTGCACCAGTGAAATCGCTGGAGCAGATCTGCTTGGCTTCCACTGCTGCTGAACCCACTCCCTTAATCATTAAGTGATAAGAAATCAAGTGATGTACAGTACAAGCATTTGTGAACCACTCCTCAAAATCTGTCAAACAAATCCAATCAGTTTTCCCAAAATGAAACTGCATTGAAGGAACAAATTCTGCCCAGCCCAACCCATATTCCCAGGGTGCAGTGCAGGAGTCAAAATTCATTTTTTGAACATATTAAATCACCGTATTTGGTGAGCTATGGGAAACCTGAATGGTGCAAACAAATTATGTAGGATAAGAGGAAAGTTTCACCAGTAATGGTATTGTCAATGAAGTGAAAGACAGAGCTCACTAAACCAGCTCACATTCATTTCACTTTATTCAGCAATGTCACTAACAACACCCAATCTTAAATTCAATTTTGTCTTCTTCATTAAGATTTATCAATTACATGTTTGGTATAGAGTTCAAGTAACCCAGTACCTGCCAGTGGAAGCTATGCTTGCTAAACATGCTTGAGGCAGCCCAAATGAAAGCATACCTTTGTACAAAGCTTGAGCAGGTCGACAGAATGGACAAGATAGGTCTTGGCTTCTAGCCATGGTGGGAAGATACAGCCTCGCTCATTGTCCCTTTTGTCAGCTTCAGGCTCTGACACACTGGTCAGGACCAAGCACACAAACTTGTCCAGTGTATCTTTGGTGGGAATCTGGCAGGAATAGATGAGATTATGCAGGTATCACACATATCAAATTTCTTACCTGACGAACAAGGGCCAGCATTCAGCTAGGAACACATATTCAAGCACCATGAATATAGCCCCGTAATCAAGCATCCATGACCTAATGATATCGAATAATTTCAACAAAAAAAAGTTGTTGCACAAATGTTGTAGAAAAACAGAAAATCTGCTAATGTGCTTAACTGGCCTTGTAGCAATGCTGGGTTACAAAATCCTCTGAAGGACATCTCCTTAATAGCATCAGCATTTTCTAATATGGCTCTTAACCTTTTAATAACTGGCTGACAGGAAGAAATTTAGCAAGTGAAACGTTTCTCATCACACTGAGAAAAACTTCACCTGCCTGCTGAGGAGCGCTTAGCATACCAGTTGAACACCCCTTGATTGAAAATGGGTTGCAATTCATAGAACTGCAGAGTTGGAAGGGACCAACAAGACCATCAATTCCATCTCCCTACCAACATAGTCTGCTCACGACTACAACATCCCGATGGTTATCCACCTTCTGCTTAAAGATCTCAGCGATAGTCTTCCATCTTCCCAGGCAAATAGTTCTACTCAGGGTCCACAAAGGGGGATGCAAGGGATACATTGTAACTGGGCCGAGGGTCAAAAAGGGGTGCTCAAGAGCCAAAGGAAGGGAGCCAGAAATATCCTGGGATCTCAGAAACTTTGTACCCCAAAAGGAGCCCAAGAGTAACTTTGTAACCCCTGATAAAATTCCTCTCAGAGGCCCTGGTTCTACTGCTGAACAATTCATACCATCAGGAAGTTTCTCCTAGTTTTTTTCCTAGTGTTTAACTAAGATCTCCCTTCTCGTAATTTTAATCATTTATCAGGGCAATCAAGAACAAATCCACTTCAGTACATGCCAATTATGAGTGGCATCAGAGAATGCTAAACAAAATTTTAAAATGAGGTTCTAAACTGGCTTGCAATTATGACATACTTAATTCCTTCCCAGATGCGCACACAGTCTTGCAATACTACTTTGAACTTGTAATGCAGAGTACAAAAGAGGGGGTGGCAGTGTGTTGCCTGGCCAGCTATGTGATAATTCCTGTCCTTCCATTGTTCCATTACACCAGGGATGCTCAAACTTTCAACTTTAGGGATGCTGGACCACATTGACTCATGATTTGCTTTTTAAAGGTCCCATGAAAATGATGAATGTCCTGCTCTGGGACATAGGAGCATTCTTCTCATTTGAAAATTCATGGACAAACTGAAGGCTCAATTCAAAACTCAGTATAAGTGGCACAAACTGTATACTCAGTTTCTTAAAAAATCAATCCATAAACATGTTTCAATGCAGCAGTTGCCTTGCTGCAACAGTCTGAAGGATGCAGACAGCACAGGTGCAGAATAGTCACATAAACTGGTAATATTGATTTAGATCATGAGCAGAGGACCACTTTCAAGGGCAAGAGAGCTCATGTGGAAATACGAGCTCGTACATTCGTTTTTTATAAGCTTGAGAAATTCATATTCTGAATCCCTTTTCAAATCGTGGAAGCATCACTATTAAAGTATTATAACCTACACATTGCAGCCGGGAGTGGGACTGAAGTGAAGAGGTCTAGTTTTCCTAAGATTACCTACTAGGTTCACAGCAGAGGTGAGACTGGAAGCTAACTAAGGCTGAATGTAATTTTTCCTAATGTATGTGAAATGCTTCATGAAGCAAAGTAGTTAAAGGACCAAACTGCAAATCAGAACTTCCCTTGTTCATATTTCGGTGTCCTCAGACAAGCAAGTTCCTCAGTCTCAGCTACAGTATTAACTACTCACCTTACAGAGACATTGTAAGGACAACTTCATACAAACGAAGGGCTTTGGACACTCAGAAAGTACTATACAGATGTCAAATATTAATATAAATACCAAGTAAATATAAATCTATAATCAAAACAAGTCAAACAATGCTTCATAAGAACATAAGAACATAAGAACATAAAAACAGCCCCACTGGATCAGGCCATAGGCCCATCTAGTCCAGCTTCCTGTATCTCACAGCGGCCCACCAAATGCCCCAGGGAGCACACCAGATAACAAGAGACCTCATCCTGGTGCTCTCCCCTACATCTGGCATTCTGACTTAACCCATTCCTAAAATCAGGAGGTTGCGCATACACATCATCACTTGTACCCCATAATGGATTTTTCCTCCAGAAACTCGTCCAATCCCCTTTTAAAGGTGTCTAGGCTAGACGCCAGCACCACATCCTGTGGCAAGGAGTTCCACAGACCGACCACGCGCTGAGTAAAGAAATATTTTCTTTTGTCTGTCCTAACCCGCCCAACACTCAATTTTAGCGGATGTCCCCTGGTTCTGGTATTACGTGAGAGTGTAAAGAGCATCTCCCTATCCACTCTGTCCATCCCCTGCATAATTTTGTATGTCTCAATCATGTCCCCCCTCAAGCGTCTCTTTTCTAGGCTGAAGAGGCCCAAACGCCGTAGCCTTTCCTCATAAGGAAGGTGCCCCAGCCCCGTAATCATCTTAGTCGCTCTCTTTTGCACCTTTTCCATTTCCACTATGTCTTTTTTGAGATGCGGCGACCAGAACTGGACACAATACTCCAGGTGTGGCCTTACCATAGATTTGTACAACGGCATTATAATACTAGCCGTTTTGTTCTCAATACCCTTCCTAATGATCCCAAGCATAGAATTGGCCTTCTTCACTGCCGCCGCACATTGGGTCGACACTTTCATCGACCTGTCCACCACCACCCCAAGATCTCTCTCCTGATCTGTCACAGACAGCTCAGAACCCATCAGCCTATATCTAAAGTTTTGATTTTTTGCCCCAATGTGCATGACTTTGCTTCAGACAAATGGGCTCTAGATCCCAGAAGGGTACTGTAAATTAAAATACTTTACAGTCTGAATAATAAGTGGATGACATAACAAAGATGATTTAAAACTTTTCATTGGACATTTCACCTTTTGCTTTCGTCGAAAACTATATAATTAAAGCTAAACTGCATGTTACTGACAAAGGCAGAAGCCAAAATCTCAAATGGAAAAGTTTTAGATCATTTCTGTTTTGTCATCCACATTTTGTTATATCTATATCACTGGTTCTCAAACTCTCAGGAAGTTCAAGTCCTTGCGGGGGGGGGGGTGGAAAGCAGAGCCACAATCCCCAGGATCGTGCCTCTGGAGGGGAAGGGGAGCTGTACTTACTTGTTGCCATGTCCTGGGGTGTGGAGAGCCCCACAGAGCCCTTTGGAGGGCTCCCCGCAGTTGTAGAATGTTAAAAAAAAGATTGCAACTTACTTCATGGTTGTGATCGCTAAACTGGAAGTGGGTAGCACTAGTTTTCCTAACATTCTACAAGCCACAGGGAACCCAGTAGAGGACTCCACAGGGATTCCCACACCCCCAGATCCCAGCAGCAAGTAAGTACAATTAAATAACAGCCCCCCTTCCCCCACAGTAGCATGATCCTGGGGATCACATTGCTGCTTTCCCCTACCCCGCCCCTTAAAGAGAAAGGGGCAGGGGTTCTCAAGCTGGTGGGTCACAACCCACCAGTTTGAGAACCACTGATCTACAGTATACCTCTCTGCATATCCATCGATATAGATATGAACACTTCAGTAGAGAGAGGAAATTGGGGAGCGGTACAACAATATTAATCAACAAAGAAGAATTACCAGGATCTCACCTTACTCAGATTTACTGTATAGTTCAGTATCCTTTCAACAAGACTCTTTTCCAGACCAAACTGTGATTCAAGATCCGTCTTAACAACATTTGGGTTCCACACAATATCCCAAAGAGAAAGATTATACAGCAAATCTGCAAGAAGGAACAATTTGGTCTATGTTATGCTTTCCTTCCATTTCTCATAACTCTCATGCAGTAGGACACAAATACAAAAAGATATGGTAAAAACATGGCTTGAATGTTACAGTCAGATCCATGAATCCATAAACTTCAGCCTATATGACGCTACATTTGAAAGCTTGTTCTAAACTCCCCTTTTCAAAGGAAGCTCCTTCTTGGAATTGCTTCCCTGATAGTGGCATCAAAGAGGAAGGTGACAACTAGATGCATGGCAGGAGTGAGGCAGGAGGAAGAGTCTTGGTACCTAGGGCTCAAATCCTATCCAACTTTCCAGTGCTTATGCAGCTGTGCCAACAGGGAATGTATTGCATCCTGTGCTGGGGGGGCAGTCACAGAGGCCTCCTCAAAGTAGGGAACATTTGTTCCCTTACCTTAGGGCTGCACTGTGGCTGCATCAGTGCTAGAAAGTTGGACAGAATTGGGCCCTTCATGTTTTTGCTTCAGGTGTCAGAAAAGTTAAAGGTAGCTCTCTGTTAATAAACAGTTCCACTACCTGACATTCCTACTGATAGGAGCAGAGTGGCACAGTGGAAGAGAGAGAATGGAATCAGCATCAGGCAGATATGAAACCACACACTAGCTAGAAACACCTAGTATGGACACAGGCACTGAAAACAGGAGCCCCCATAGAGTGCTACCATCAATAGCCAAACTCTTTCACAGGGGCCTTCCCTGACCCCAATACTACCCTACATTCCACAGCAGCAAGAGAACCAAGCCCTTTCCTCCTTGATCGTTGATCAGGCTCTTACCTTTTAGTGCAGGGGTGTCAAACAGAAGGCCCGGGAGCCGGTTGCGGCCCACGGAAGCTTTTATCCTGCCCTCAGGCTCTCAGCTTCTGAGCAGTGCTGAGGTGTTACTGCCGTAAGGGCAGCCCACATGAAAATTGGCTCTCCCATATCTTGAAATATGATCAAGATTTGTGTATTTTCTCTTCTGTCATTTGCAGCTAATGAGTTACGAAGTGAGAAAAAGTGCTTATTTTTTATTATGACCTATTTAATGACATCACTTCCTGCCTAATGACATCACTTCCGGCCCTCAGTAGCCATCATGAATACTATTTGGCCCTTAGTATTAAATGAGTTTGACACCCCTGTTTTAGTGTATCATCTGGCCCACTGCATACAACTGTTAAGCACACCACTTCATCTCTTTGGCTTCTCCTGTTACCAAAATATGCACTTCCCTCACCCCACATTAGAACAGGCCTCATACAGAATTGCTACTGTGATCATGTGGCTTGGTTTGGTAAACAAACTAAAAGCAGACAGCAAAATGGCTCTGCTCCTGCCATGAAACAGCATGTGCCAAAAGCAGTGGTGCTGCACCATTTATCTAAATTAGTGAGCGCTATTCAGCATGTGGTGTTGAAATTTTGAGCAGCCGAGTGGACTGGATAAATGAGTGACTGCTAAGAGAAGGATGAACACCATGGACTCTAGATTACACTACTGCATGCCAATTTTCCAGGAGCATTTCTCAGTCTTTTTTTTTCTAGTCTTGTTTATGTAGATGCTTAAACATTTTCAAAAGAGAAAAAAAAAACTTCCTTGTACAGTATTGCAAACAAAACATAACTATAGAAAAACAAACACATTACTACTGACACATCTAGTTTCTTTGGGTCCTATTTTGCATAGTGGCCCCAATATAATCAGGCAACCTTGTAAATAATTATTTAGCGGGCAGTATTCCCAGACCGCAGATGCCCTCTGATAGACTTTGGGCACAATCCAAACCTGCTCTGGAGCAGGCAAGCCAGGAGGCTTGCACTGCATCCAACGAAGGTTCATTGGCTACAGCGGCTCAGCCAGCGGGAAGGGGAAGCTCTTCCCCTTACCTGTGGGTAAGGGCTGCTGGCCCCAATGGGTCTCCTCGCACCTGCACCACCTCTGGAGGTGACGCAAATCCGAGGAGAGCGGAATGGCTTGAAGCCACTCCATTCTCCCCAGAAACGGGGGTTGGGATCTGGCATAACCGCCAGATTCCCGCCCCACCCCCGGCTCCCCACACGCCCGCCTTGGGGCCACCCATCGCCCACCCTCCCCCCGCCCAGAAACACCTCCCTCCCGCCTCCTCCACGCCCCCCCACGGCTACCTTTGCTGCTTGTGTCGGCGCGGGTGCGCTGACACAAGCAGCGGCGAGGAAGCCGCCGCAGAGGCTTCTGCTGGCCTCCGTGCATCGGCACATCTAGATGCGCCAATGCATCTTCCTTCCACAGAGGCACAAACGTGCTTTACAGCACATTTGCACCACTCCTGGGGCACTTATGCCAGCCTAAGTGCGGGTTAGGATTGCACCCTTTGACAGCTGGGGTGTAGTGGATGGGAGTATTGGGCAAAGACCAGCAAGACCCAAGGTCAGTTTCCTGCTCAAGCTGAAGCTCACTAGATTATATTGTATAGGAAAGTTACTGTTGCTGAGTCTAACCTACCTTCTAAGGGCAAACATGCAGCCTTCCAAGCTCAAGGATCAACCTGCTGTTTGATCCTATACCAAGGATCAAACTGAGGGCGGAATCCTGACTCGCCCTTGGGCCAGCGCAAGTACCTTGCACCAGCCCAGGAGGGTTGTAAACATGCCATAAGGTATGCTTGCACTTTCTTGAGTTTCGGCTGGGCTGGCGTGTGGAGGCACGCCAGACCGAGGAGGCTGATTTCAGCTGCACCACCTCTGGAGGTGATGCAAATCCGAGGAGAGTGGAACGGCTTGAAGCCACTCCATTCTCCCCAGGAACGGGGGTTGGGATCTGGCAAAACCGCCAGGTCCCCGTCCCACCCCCAGCTTCCCACGCGCCTGCCTTGGGGCCACCTGCTTCTACTTGCAGGTGGAGAAGCTGTTGATTTTGCTTTCCAACTGCTGCCCTTTGCACCATGCTGAACCTGTTCTAGAAACTCCTCTGCCTTTCATGAACAGCATTTTGGGTGGCACAAGGGCCTGTAGGGAGAAAGGGACCAGAAGAATTCTGGCGTGCACATGAAGCCCTTGGGATCTTGCCCTTTAAGTCCCAATAATTCTTTGAAGCAAAATCTTGTTAAGTATCAAGGGACAAAAGTTAATGTTACTTGCAAATACATAAAACTACCAATGGGTTCCTTCCTCCCTTTCCCCTGTGCAGCTTTTGGAAGGAGAGATGTGAGATTTTGGAAGGAGAGATGTGAGGGGGAAGAGCTGTCTAACACTTTTTCCATCCACCACTACTTTGTTTTACGTTGACCCCTCTCAAAGTTGCTTTTTAAAAAAACAAACGACTATTAGGGTTTGCACATAATTATATACATTTGCACATAATGTTTATTTCTGCTTTCACTATCATCTTGCCTCAGAGAAAGCGACAATTCAAAACCTACAGCCTGATCCTAACCAGGCATTTACGATAGTGGAACACAGTTCCGCTATCATAAATGGATATATGGAAGCACACACAATGCACCTCTGGCAGCCATTTTTTTAACTGCCACCACAAACAGCGGTGCTGCCAGAGGCTCTTTGCCAGAACCAGCAACATCTGCCACCAAAAGGTAAGCCAGTGGCAGGGGATAGGCAGAATGGGGTGCAAATTGGGGCCTCCAGATGTTGGTGGCAATGGCTCTGCCAATTAACTCCACTCCTGTTCAGCCTTGACACCCCCCCCCCTTGGCTCTTCTAAGACTTGTGCCAGTCAACGAGTTGGCACAAATCCAAGTAGACCCATAGGAGACCAAGATGGAACAGAGTAAGATAAGTGAAACTTTATTTTACTTACCTCTCTGTCTCAACATGGTCCTTGTCCACCCGCAGGATTCAGGTGAGTCTGTGCAGACACCACCGCACCCTGCAGCAGGCATTAGTTAGGACTGGGCTGTTAGTCTGCCAGAATATTTAATCCAATTTACTCATTTATTTTTCAACATTTATACAATGCCCTTCCTCCTGGTTCCTTCTCTGCCATCCCATTTTATCTTCATAACAACCCTGTTAGGTAGGTTAGGCTGAGAGACAGTGATTGGCCCAATGTCACTCAGTAGGCTGAACAGGGATTTGAAGTCAATTGTTTCCATTGAGAACTGCCCTGAGCCTTTCCAGGAGAAATGGCAGGGTATAAATATTTTAAAAATTTTAAAAAAATTAAATATTCATGCTGAATTGCTATGCTAGAGGTAACCAGGGAACTTGAGAAGCACACCAGCAGTTGAATCACTTATACAAAGACAGCAACCTGGTTTTTCATTGGCAGTGGTTTGCCATGATAAGCACTTCAGGTTTAGCATGATACCAGCAAAAATTCTGATCATTTTGATGGGTAGCACATATGTAGATGAAGAGTTTGCATGTTGCAAGAATCCTAGGGATGCCCTGTCAAAAGGAAAAGAGGCCATCCAATGTCAGAGATGGAGGTCAAGTTTTGCCCTCTTTGCAACAGTATCTCTAAACCTGAAATTGCACTTTTCTGGGCATAAAGAGTGTGAGCAGTGAAGGACAAATATAGGAAAAAGTAAAGGGGTGAATTCTGGGGAACACAATTAGAGATGGAGTTAAACCTGCTCCGAGGGATATAATCCACTAAGAAACAATCTGCAAACTCCCACCATCTATATAGCCCTGTCCTGGGTTTTGTTTCTTGGGCAAGTTCAAGTGGGACATAACACTGAGAACTAGCTCTATAAATAAATAGCTTCCAGTTTCAAATGGAAACTGAAAACTTTGGAGAAGAGACAAGGAAAAAAAAAACAGAAAATAGTTACATACCGTCTGCATTCCAGGTCTGCAACACTGCAACCGTTACATTCAGTCCTATTTTTATGGCTTCATAAAATTTTTTGTTCGATGGCATTACATCTAAATCTTCCAAAATTGCTAAGGAACTTAACAGAAAGAATCATTTTTTTATGAACAGAAAATGATATTACAAACTTTGAACAGAAAAGTATGAGTGACATACGTTATACTGTAAAATCCATCCTAAGACAATTAAACATATCTGTCAAAGTGTATGCTGATGACACTTCAGAGGGCTCGTTTAAGCTTTTCCAGGGCACTGGAAACTGCCTGGCATGCAGGCACAGGTTTCAGCTGGCAAACTGGTTTGACTGAAGACTAAGATGAGACGTATACAAAAAAGAACATGTGTACCACAAAGAATAACTACTCTTGCAATGCCTCCTCAAGGCACTGAAAATATTTTGTCTGTACATAGCCTTAGTGTTTGCTTCCTTTCACTGCCAGTGCACACTGTCGGAAATGTACCATAAGGCATGTTTGCGAGCCCTTACCACAGGCCCAGCACCAGAGCTAGCCCAGCTCAAGCTCGCTGCCCAGTGGTCACCGCCCAGAGGTTGCCAGGGCCACCTGGCAGCAGAGAGGAAAGTGAGGGTGTGGGAGAAGGTGGGGAGGAGGCCGTCTGGGGCAGGGGAGGCAGGGAAAGGCAGATGGAGAGCAGGGAGGAGATGAGGCGGTGGAGGGAGCGGGGTGGGATGAGGGCGGGACTGGTTGCACACTAGATACCACACCAGTCATTAAGGTGCCACGGCAGCTCAGAATTGCTGCCCGCCACTGTGAAACCATTTGAGTTATCAATAACCAGCTTAGGAAACTGAAAGTCATTCAACAAATTGTGAGTGCATAAGATTTTGAATAAATATAACTCCCTGAACGCCCCCCCACACAAACACACAATTCGAAGTTTCAGTCATTCCGTTTTTTTAACTTACTTTTGAATAGTCGTCAGGAACTTTGACAGATACTCGATTCCATGTTCTTGAAGACTTCCTGTCTCAAGCCATGGCAGTGAGTATAGCAGGTCCCAGACATAGGGCTGATGATGGAAGCTTTCCACTTGAGAAATCATTGCCTCCGTTTCATTCAAGTTCATCTTATTAACAAAACGGCAACATTAACAACAACAAAAAAGGGTCAAAGGTAAGAGTGTGGCAGCAAGCAGAAAGAAGGACAGCATGAGATGAACAGCAATCCGAAGAAGAGGCCATAGAAAGGATGGTGAAGCAAAACAATCTGAGAAATTTGGCCTAGCACTCATTCCTCGCTCAGCTCCAGGCTGTCTTTATGGCACATTCCCATACATTGGCCCGCATGTTTTGAAAGTCCCTCCATACGAAAAAATTCTCTGCACACAACAATTAGATTCCAGGGATAAGTTCAGGTTAGAACTCTTCCCCTGAGCCCTGACAGGTGAACCCCCACCTTCAGTTCAAACACAGCTTTATCTCCTCACATGTATTTTGGTCCTAGATTTGCTGTGTGAAGAGGGACATAAAGACTACAGTTGCTTAGGAATCACTCCTGGAAGCCCATCTAAACAGATAAAACGCCTGACTTTTCTTTCAGAAAACCTATTAGTCTATGAACCTACAGCAAAGATGAACTCCGCTACAGTCCAGTACAGAGTTGTAATATTTTCAATCCAATTTGAAAACAAAAACAAAGAACACTTACACCTAAGAACAGCGAACTGTCCGCAGGATCTATAAAAAAGAAAATATATTTCTTTTATTTTTTTTCAAAGGTGAGGTTGTCATTCACAAACTTTTTTTGTTTTTTGCTAAGTATCCCTTAAATATTTAGCCCCCTTCCACTACCTACTAACCCATTCACATACTTTCTTCCAACCATTATTTGGGAATCTAAAGAAATATTTTTTCCCAGTCTGTACCTATACCACCAAACTAGAAACCCCCTCCTCCTCTCAAACAGCTTTATGGAAACATGTGTCAGTATATTAACACAAAATTTGGACAAAAAAAGATGAGTTTGGTTGGCAGCCTATTTGTCAGTTTGTGTGGGCTTAAAATCCACCCCATCCTAAGACCTTAGAACAGGAAAGGTGAGGTGAGTATTCTGCTCTATCTCTGGTCACCAAATGCCAGTATGAATAGAATTGTCTTACAAACTTCTAGAAATATGCACAAACTCAGACTTTGGTGAGTCTCTAGCGCAGGGGTCTCCAAACCCCGGCCTGGGGGCCAGATGCCAGTCTCTGATCCCCTGGAGGCCTCTGGCCCACTCAACTGAACACCACTGGAGCTGTGCTCAGGTCACGTCCAGAGGGTGTTCTGAGGGCCAAGGGGGGTTGTGTGCAACTTTCCCAGCCCTCAGTACTCTTTCTAAAGGCCTAAAAACATCACTTTCTGGTTTTCCAAAACACCCAGAAGCAGGGCCTCGGAGAGGAATTTTATCAGGGAGTACAGAGTTTCTTTTGGGCTCCTTCCCAAAGAGGGACAGGTGAAACAGAATGGGGGGGTGGCAGTGGGGGCAAAACAGGCAGGGGGAAAGTGGCAGCAGCTGGAATAGTCTTTGGAGTCCAGGTCTACTAGTCTTCCCAATGCAGAGCTCAGGTCTGCTTGCCTCCCTGGTGTTGGCAGGTAGATACAGTAATACGGAAAACCAAACATACTGCTACGTCTCTCTAAAATCTTTCAAATATAGAAAATCATTGCAGGAGGTTAGTACCATTGTATTTATGCTCACACTAGAATGGAAAGTGTCCTGTGTACACCAAAACCGACTTCTGTAGCAGCTGTAGTCCTGCAGATGTGTCGCTGAGCTCCTATACACTCCTTCATGGTTAGCAAATCCACAAACCAAAGAGCTACTGTAGCAGGTGAGTTTCCTCCCAGATGTGAGACTGTTAAGGAATGTATGCAATCCTGGGCCTCGTGTGTATGGCAGTAATTGTGGCCATGTGCCCACGGTATTCTGCGTGGGCAGTGAGATTGCAGAATGTAAGATCCAAGGAAATTTCTAGGCCCTTTCCTTTGGCTCCTGGGTCCTCTTCCTGACCCTGGGCCCGGGTACAAATTACCCCCTTTACGCCCCTCTCCTAGGCCTTGCCCAGAAGTAACTTTTTGTGCCTTTTGAAGGTGTTCTGAAGGTTGGGGAAGTCTCCCCAGCCCTCAGAACATGCTCCGGGTATTTCCTGTGATGCACTGATTATGAGTTATTTACTTCTGTATATTTAAGTAAGCTGCTTGGGAGGCAGGGAATTAGGGGTTGATTTGAGCATGTGCATTATTTCTGTGGTGTGTGTTGGTGCTTGGAGAAATCCTGGAAATTTGAGCCCATTCATTCATTTATTCATTCATCTAAATTCCATCTCTAATGTATTTATTTAAATTTTATATTTAAAAAAAAAATCCAGCCCTTGACACTGTGCCAGATATTTGATGCAGACATAACATATGGGTTATATCAGAATGCCAGAAGCAAGGGAGGGCACCAGGATGAGGTCTCTTGTTATCTGGTGTGCTCCCTGGGGCATTTGGTGGGCCGCTGTGAGATACAGGAAGCTGGACTAGATGGGCCTATGGCCTGATCCAGTGGGGCTGTTCTTATGTTCTTATGTCCTCTGGCCAAAAGGTTCAGAGACCCCTGTTCTAGTGGAAGAAAAAGCTGCTGGAATTCTGGAGTAGTGTTCACTCAGTGACCCACCCCACACCTCATTAGAAGGCAGATCGCAGCATTTCGGTAAGGACACTGGTACAGTGGTGGCATGACCAGGAATGCTGGCTCGAGTCTGCCACTGCCTCCTCTGCACAAAAAGAAAAAACTGTTTTTGGCGCAATTTTTTCCAATGCAGAAGTGCAGGCCTTCCATGTTTGATTGACAGGTAAGTATCTTCTTTCCAACTGCAGTGGGCTGAAGGGAGGCAGTGGTGGTAGACTCAGGGTGGAGGTCACCCCAGATCTGCCACCTTCTTGCTCCCCTTGCAATCCGCCACTAATTAAACCAATACCACCTCACCTACTGGATGAGCTGCCCCTGCTCTGGTATGCTTGACCAGTATTTTTTGTGGTAGGGTTTATGTGCCTTCAGTGGCTGCCCGAAAAGGAGAGCAAGCAAAACTCTTTTTTCGCTTGGGTAAAGAGACAGGGGAGGAGTAGAGTGGGAAAAGCCATGACTGCTGCTGAAAGACAGGGAGAGTTTTGGCGTGACAAACTGACAGCACTGTTGCTTACTCCAGAGTTCAGATAATGATACAGATAACAAGTACAAATAACCCCTGCTGACTGGGTAAGAGGTAATTTTTCAAGTGGGTGCTAAACCTCTTTTATTTAAGTAGGGAGAGAGTAACTGGCCCTCCTCACCCCAGCAGTGTCTTTTCTTTTTTTTTTTTTTTTTTTTATTTACTTACTTTAAGACATGGGTACAGGAAAAATCACAAACATATATGTACAGGGTAATACACAAGGGAAAAAACACCAGGAAATCACAGAACTGTAGCCGTTACTCTTATGTTTCCCTACCTATCATCCTTGAATAACTTATTGTTTATCTAACCACTCATACAATGGTTTCCACAATTTCTGTATTCTCTCTATTTCGCCATCTCCCAATCTTTCCGTCAATATATCTATTTCAACCATCTCATATAATTTCTCAATCCACATCTCTACAGTGGGAGTATCAGGGTTCTTCCACAATCTAGCATACACCAATCTCGCTGCAGTAATTGCATACAACAAAATATGTTTAAGATCATTGTTATAACTTTCAGGAAAAATACTCAAGAGAAACAGTTCTGGTTGGAAATGTATTTCACAATTAAAAATAATTTGAATAGTTCTATATATTTTTTGCCAAAAATTTTTGGCCTTAGGGCAAAGCCACCACATATGATAAAAAAAACCTTTCACCTCTTTGCATTTCCAACACTTATCACATGTGCCGGGATACATTTTTGCTAATCTATCTGGAGACAGGTACCATCTATAAAACATTTTGTATATATTTTCTTTCATTGTTACTGCCTTAATTATCTTCATATTTCTCTTCCAAAGCTGGTCCCAATTATTCATTGTTATATTATGTACAATATTTTTTGCCCATATAATCATTACCTCTTTTACCGATTCGTCTACCATTTCCATACTCAACAAATATTGATACATCCTTCTGATATAATTTTGCTCATTTGATAAAAATATTTTATCAAATTCCGTCTCCTCTGGGTAGATTCCTTCTTTTTTATCTTTCAACCATCTTGTTTTAATCTGTAACTCCGTCAACCAATCCAGTTCAATCCCTTTCTCCCACAATACCTCTTTTGAGTACATAACTGCTTTCTCATCTAATAATTCATCATATCTCCTATTCTGTGAACCTCGCAACCACATTGGCCTAGTATCAATTTCTAACAGTTTCACCCATCTTGGAATCTTCTCATAAACTTTATATCTGATTTGTTCCCAGACAAACAACAATGCTCTTCTTATCAGATGTTGTTTAAAGTAACTATGATATTTGGCTTTATCATAAATCAAAAAGGCATGTGGACCAACCTGCAAATCGTGTAGTTCTAATTTTAACTCTCTAGATTTTTCGGCTTCTGCCCAATCCTTTATCCAATTTAATGCCGCTGCATAGTAATAAATTTCCCAATTTGGCATTCCGAAACCAGCTCGTTCTTTCACATCTTGTAATAATTTCATCTTTATTCTAGCTTTTTTCCCTTGCCAAATGAAATTAGCCATCATTTTATTCAAATCTTGAAAGAACACCTTTTTTAATAAAATTGGGATTGTCTGAAATAAGAATAATATTCTTGGCAGCACATTTGACTTAACTGTTGCTATTCTACCCAACAATGATAAATTTAATCCATTCCATCTTTTTATGTCTTTCTTAATCTCCATCATTAACTTTAGATAATTATTTTCCATCAACTCACTACATTTATCTGATACAGTAATTCCCAAATATTTAACTTTCTTTGTGATATTAATACCAAATTCCTGTAGTTGCTGTTTCTCTTGTTTTCTCATATTTTTCACTAATATTTTCGTTTTATCATAATTTATCCTCAATCCTGCCATTTTACCGTATTCTGTCAGATTCTCTATCAAATATTTTAAAGACTGGGTTGGATTCTCCAAGATAAAAGTGAGATCGTCTGCATAAGCTTGAATTTTAAATTCTTCATTTTGGACCTTCACTCCCACAATTCTTTCATCTCTTCTTACTATATTATTTAATATTTCCAGAGTTATAATAAACAGTAATGGAGATAGAGGGCATCCTTGTCTTGTTCCCTGCTGGATTTCTATCATTCTTGTTATGTCACCATTTATCTTTATTCTTGCCGTTTGTTTGGTATATATCTTCTCTATAACCCTTATAAACTTTGGCCCAAAGTTCATCTGGTACATTTGTTGAATCATAAAGTTCCAATTTACTCTATCAAATGCTTTATGCGCATCTACGAAAATTAATCCTAATTTTTTCTCTGAGTGTGCCTCAAAATATTCTATTATATTAATAATAACTCTCACATTATCTTTTAAGTGTCGTTTTGGCAAGAAGCCCGTTTGATCTTGGTGTATTATTTGCAGCAGAACTCTCTTTAATCTTCCAGCCAATATTGATGCAAAAACCTTGTAGTCTGTATTCAAAAGAGAAATTGGCCTATAATTTCTAATTTCTTTCTTTTCTGTTCCTTGTTTATGTATTAACGTAATTAAAGCTTCTGTCCATGAATCTGGAATATTTCCTGTTTCCCATATATCATTAACCAGATTCTTAAATGGTAATTGTATCGTCTCTTCAAATAATTTATAATATTCTGCTGGAATGGCATCTGGTCCGGGAGCTTTCTGATTTTTCTGTCTTTTGATTGCTTCTGATAGTTCTTGCATGGAAATTTTTTGATCTAAAATTAGTTTCTGTTCTGATGTCAATTTTAGCATATTGTTTTTTAATAAATAATCCATTTGCAGGTCCGGATCTACATTATATTTCTTGTATAATTGTTGAAAAAAATTTCAATAATAAGTTTAACTTCTGAGGATTTGTATTTCTCAATTCCATTTTCATCTATCAAACTATTTATAAAGTTCCTCTGTCGTTCTTTTTTCAGTCTGTGTGCCAGCCATCTTCCAGGTTTATTAGCGTTTTCAAAATAATTCTGTTTAATTAATCTTAATTTTCTCTCCATTTCTTCCGTTTGTATGATTCTGATCTCATGTTGAAGTTTCTGTATATTCGCAACTAATTCCTCTCTAGATGGATTTTCTTGGAACTCCCGCTCTTTCTTCTTTAATTTTAAGGTTAGTTCTTTGATAAGTTGGATTTCCTTCCTTTTTTTCCTTACTGAAAATTTCATCATAATTCCTCTAAAGTACGCTTTACTTGTATCCCAAATAATTTGTGGTTTCATTTCTGGATGATTATTTATTTTAAAGAACCAGCTCATTTCTTCTTTAGCTAAGTTC
Source organism: Tiliqua scincoides (assembly GCF_035046505.1). Classification (NCBI taxonomy): domain Eukaryota; kingdom Metazoa; phylum Chordata; class Lepidosauria; order Squamata; family Scincidae; genus Tiliqua; species Tiliqua scincoides. Next base: position 66,226,107 of record NC_089825.1, on the reverse strand, counting down.
ACAAAATCTTTATCTTTCATATCAATAACATTCAATCTCCAGAGCCCTTTCCTCCGAGATCTATTAAATTTTAAACTAATTGGATTATGATCCGCGAAGGTATTTGGTAATATTTCTGCTTCAAATGCTTCTGTTGTTGCTGTAATCCAACACATATCTATTCTTGACCATACTTTATGTCGTGTCGAAAAATAAGTATATTGCCTTTTCTCTGGATTTTGGACTCTCCATGCATCAATCAAATTAAATTCTTCTGCCATTTGTAAGAAAGATTTGGGTAGATTACCTCCTTTTTTTTTTCCTTTTAACTGATCTGTCTAGGTTTATGTCAAACGTTGAGTTAAAATCACCTAACAAGATCAAGTCAAATTCATTTAGAGTAGCCAATTTTCTATGTAATTTTTCAAAAAAATTTTCACGAGAGTCATTAGGAGCATATATATTTACCACCAATAATTTCTTTTCAGCATATGTGATTTCTACTATCAATATTCTGGCATCTTCATCTGCATAAATCAATTTTGGACTCAACCAAGGTTTAACATATAAGGCTAAGCCTTTTTTCTTCCTTTTTGTTTCTGCTGTATAAAATAGTTCACCTAACTTCTTATTTTGTAAAAATTTCCAATCTTTTTTCAATATATGTGTTTCTTGAATTGCTATTAGATCTTTATGCTCTTTTTCTAACTGATGAAAAATCCTTTTTCTCTTTCGTGGTGCGTTTAATCCATTAATATTTATGGATAAAATCTCAAGTCGGGTATCTGCAGCTATCATTCTATATTTTTCCTTTTTATTTTCACTTCTCTTCTTGGTTGACATCTTTGTTGTTTAATTTTAATGGTTTCTTTCTTTTCAGATTCATCATCCTGCTCCTCTTCCTCTTCATCTTCTTCTTCCCCTTCTGCTTCTTCATCTTCTATGCTGTGGTCCAATCCTACTTCTGATTCTTTCTCTAAGGATGTTGTATCCTCTAGAGATGCTTTAATTTTTCCTCGATCATAGTTATCCTTTCTTGCATCTTTTGGTAGTTCTTGTTCCTCTTGATCTCTTTGCACCGTCTCCAAGAAGTTTCTCATTTTCATTCTTGATGTTATACTATATCTTTTCAGTTGATATGTAAAGACTAATCCTTCTGGGAGTAACCATCTATATCTAACATTCTCTCTTCTCAAAAATGATGTAAGAGTCCTATATTGTAATCTCTTTTGTCTTATGCTCCATGGTATTTCCCTTAAAATTCTCACAGGATTTCCTCCAACCATTAATGTTTTCTCCATCAGTGCTTGTTGAACCATATCTCTCACCCTTTTCTGTGTAAACTTCAACATTATTTCTCTTGGTAGATTGTGAGCTTTTGCATATACAGATCTAAGTCTATACACTGCATGTAATCCACCTTCTAAAAGTTCTGTTTCAAACTCTGTTTGTTCTCCCAACCAATGAATCATTGTTGCTCTGATATCTTCTTGTTTTTCTTCTGGATAATTCTGAACGCGGAGCATGCAGCCTGCCTGTTGAAGCTCCAGTAACATAATGCTTCTTTCCAGGACTAAATTGCGCTGATCAGCAACCTCCACGCATTGAGTGAGCTGTTCAATCTTTACCTGGTCTTTTTTTGCTTGTTCTTTCATCTTATTGATCTCTATCTGGTTTCTATTGACCTTTTTACGTGTTTCCTTCGCCATCTCATCCATCTCCTTCAGTTTAAATGATAACTGGTCTAGTTTCTCAGTCAAATTTTTATCTAGATTAGAGATCTGTGTTTTCATCTGTCTGGACTCTTCGCGGATCTCTCTGAGAACATCCATAATTCCTGCTTGGTCCTCTTTCTTTCTTTCTGTACTCTTCTCAAGGGTTAACATTGTCTGAATGGAAGTACTGGTATTTGGTGAGGCTTTCTGAGCTTTTAAAGACTGTTTCCTAGAATATTCCATTGTACATTGAGATAAATAAAAAATAGACAGGGCATCCAAAATAATATATCCCTACAAAATAATTTCAATTGCTCTTATACCAATAACTACCATGTCAATTCCATAAATCAAAATCTCATTAAAGCTTACAATATTGATTTCTCAGCATTAACACTCATTAATCTCCAACACAGACAGTCTTTTTAGCATTCCTTCATCCAGAGTCTTCTTAAAGGAGACACACATACACACACAAATCAGTTATATTTTTTTCCACTAGATGTCTCTCTACTTCATGGTATCCTTATCCAGTGTTTGAAATGTCCCTTACAGTCTGTAGATTATTTTTCCTTACTTATTGATTGCAGCTTAAAAAGGCAGCAATGCCATCTCAGCAGGTCGCTCTGAATTTCCCAAAGTTGTTGTTTCCTTAATTAGTCTTATCTTTAGTCTTTCAAATTGTAAATCACAGCGTCTTTGATGCGGGTTTCTGAGGGAACGCCATCTCTTCAGCTCCTCCTCTCTCCACCAAGGACAAATTCCCTCAGTCTATTAAGCAACTGTATCTTCTAAATAACCCGGTCTTCAAAGATATCAAACTGGGAGATTACTCACTCCTTGACTGAAGAGTTGAGAAACGGCCCCAAACGTTTTTTCTCTTCCTTCGGAGCTGCAGTCCCAGCGATAGGGGGAAAAAGAGGGGAGAAACCAGGCTGCCTCTGCCAGAAATGGCTGACAGAGTTCCTTTGATTTGTTGCTATGAAGACAGGCTTTGCCCCGCTCCTAGGGTTGCTTTCCCCAAGAGTTAGCTGGCCTCCAGTCTCAAGCACTTTCCTGGCCTCTCCTAGCCAGAAAAAGCCCCCCCCCCAAATCCTTGGAGGAGTTTACAAATCAGAAGGACCGACGGAGCTCTAAAAGCTGTGTCTTGTTGCCTGGGCTGTAGCCCCAGCAGTGTCTTTTCTAGTGGCTGTCTGCTGGTATTCATTTGCATCTTTTTAGATTGTGAGCCCTTTTGGGACAGAGAACCATCAGTTATTTGATTTTTTCTCTATAAACCACTTTGTGAACTTTTTGTTGAAAAGCGGTATATAAATACTGTTTGTTGTTAATAATGATGATTGAAACAGTAGTTTTTTCTTCGAAAAGAAAATCCCACCCTAGTCATTTTTAGGACCTTTCCTGAAATCATAAACACCTGGATGATAGTTCTTACCCAAGAGCTTTGATCCTTCTTCCCAAAGCTTCTGTAAAGCAGTTGCCTTCTCTGTGGTCTCTGAAATTCCATGCACAAGTTCCTGAATCTCTTTCAGAAAGGACAGATCCGTCTCCATTATGCTGTTCTGGCCTTGCTGGAAACCAGAAGATCTGTTGATAGAAGAGAAACACTCTCTTACAACCTCATCCTAATGCAAATTTGCTCACCACAAACACCCACCAAAGTCAATAGGACTACTTCCCAAGTAAGCACGCATAGGGGCACAGTCATGCAGCCCAATCCTAGGCCAAGTTAGGTGTGCCTGAACCCACTCTTTTACTGCATATTCCCTCACATTCTTTCAACCAGGCTCCCCTCCCTCAGGGTTTCAGACCAGGTAATACTATTCTGAAGGAGCACCTGTATCTCTGACAGTTTCTCTGGTTCTATGCATAGAGCGACTGTTGTTAGAGTGAAATGATACATTTTGAGAACAAGACAATTGGCCACTGAAAATGGCGCCCATGCTGATTTCTTCCCCTCTCCCTCCAGAACGTGTATTAGTGCTTCCTCTGTCCTGATGCTGTGTTTGTTCAATTCCTACTTCCTACATTGTTCTCAAAACATATCATTTCACTCTAACAGTGGCTGCCACTGACAGGTCCAAAGAAATGCAAATATAATGACCTCATTTACTATAAGGTACAAAAGGGGCTAGGGAGAGCTGGGCATGAGTTGCCAATATTGGTATCAATATACCAATATACCTTGTGCCTTGTAACATGTACTTTTACTCTCAGACAATTAATTATGCCTGTGTACTCTGTACTATTTCACGTAGTTATCACAAGACATTAAAAAGTACTGTAACTGCAACGCAAATTCTTAAAATACACAGCTTTTCTTAAAAATTAATCCTGACTATGTCTGATAGAAGGCTTTTTTCTTGGACATTCCCCCCCCCCCAACTCTGACATCCAAAATGATGTCACCGACAAGAGAGATCATGTTCCTTTAAAGCCCAACATTTAGGCATTGTTCCTTTAGACAGCATTCAGATTCCAGTTAGCAGATCAATGCCAGGATCAAAAGAATCACATTTTGGTGCCTCCAAGGACTTGCATGTATCCAATGGAACATATGACCACTCCACTTTTCAGGTTTTAACTCTATTATAAGCCTTAAAGTCATACCCACACCAAAGACTTTACTTGGTTTCATAGTCTTCCCTTTTCCCAGAAAACCCTGATAATTGCAATTCCTTCATGAATTGCACCAACCTACAATTCCTGGGGTTTTTTTTATGGGAAGCCACGATAACCAAACAGGTAAACAGTTGCTTCAGGGGAATGATTTTCAGGATGAAAATAATACAGGGAGAAAGCATTAAACACTTCCTCACCATGAGCCACAGTCAGATTTCCTTCCCTGAGGGAAATTTTGTGATGTAGAAGGACCACTTTCAGTCTACTTTACTGTTACGCCTGTCAATCAAGTTTAATGTCAACATATATTTGGTTTGACTAATCAACTTAAGCTTTGTGATATAATTCGAACTCCAAAGACAAGTTCAGAGACTAACACAATCAATCAATAAAGAAAACAGAGAGCCAGCAACCAATTCAATGTGAAAAAAGTTCAGGAGGATAAACTGCAGAAGGGACACCATTAAAATCAGATTACAGAATATTTTGAACTGTTCCCATTGTCAAAGTTTAGTACCTCTTAGCTTCATGTAATCAGTATGAGGCAGGATGGAGTGTGCTAGGAAGTTTGTCCATATTCTTTAAAGGAGAAAGATTTACAATCTGATATACTTTCAGGACCACAACAGGAACCTCTAAGAACCAAAAAAATGTGATAGCAGGTCTACAGCTGTGTCTTGTATTGGCAACAGATCGATAAAGGGACAGGGGAAAAAATTATTAAATGGTTGCTATTGAATGTGTGAGAAGTACAAGCACTGTCAGCTTGACGAACAGCCCAGACAGGAAGCCAACCATTGGATCAATTCACTCCTCCAATGAGACCCAAATAACAAATGGATGGGGGTTTTCACAAGCATCACACTTTTTCAGAAAAGCAGATAACACCATCAACTTGTCCAGATCTTCATTACCAGATATCTCATCTGAATTTTGTTTAATTTTGAAAAATTCTGAGCAAAAGTTTCTCAGAGTATTCTTAAAAACAATATTTGATGTTTATGCAACATATTAAAAATGTTCCGAGCACGTCAATCTCTAATTTTTGACACCAGCCTTGAAAGCCAGAGTGATATTACTCCCAAGGCATATTTGCTAAAGACAACCTATGAATTAAAGGCCAAGTTGGGATTTCCTGGGTTTTGCGATATACCTATTAGAGCCATTCTACACAATATGCAGAATGAGATTTTAGAATTCTGGACTTCCCCTACTTTCAGTCTGGAAGGATGGGGTTATCATTTTGGATGCTCTTCCTCATAAAATAGTTCTTTACATTTGCTGAACTAGCAAACCACAGAAAAAAAGTTTATCAAAGCCATGACCCTGATGTGTTACTTTACTACATGCAAAGATTCTGTTTTTACAGAATCATGGGGAGCATTAAACAGTATTGATCTTTTTAGAATAAATTTTCAGAAAATTAAATAAATACAAAATATGGTCACCTGAAATATAAATTTGGAATTCAGGTACAATCCAGAACTCATCTAACTTTAATGTCCTCCCTCATTCTGCCTATGTTGTTGTTGTTCTTCCAATATGGGCTTTGGGTTTTGATAAGGGTTTTAGGAAAGCTTTTGAGGAAAGTGCAGATGAACTGGTTGTAGAGCAGTTGTTGACTTGTGCTTTTGCCATTTCTTTCCTTTAGCTGTGCTATTTTTAATTTATTTTTGTTTCATTTATTTTAGGACTGTATACAGAAGACTATGGTCAGCTACCTAACAGTGCAATCCTATGCATATTTACTCAAAACTAAGTCCTGCTGCTTTCAGGGGACGACAATCTTTGATATTTGTCATATTACAACAGCAGGATGCAAGTACTTTAATGAATAAATAAGCACACAATACGTATTTATAATACATAAAACTGATTGAATTTGGCCTGAGGAAAAATGTTTTCTTTCTTCACCCACATTATGTTACAACACAGTCTCATGTATGTCTATGTAGAAGACGCATTCAGTTCACCAAAGATTCTCTCAAGCAAATGCTTTTAGGATTGCAGCCTTAACGAAATTATATTTAGCTATGTTTCCTTCATGAAACAGTTTCAGACACAAACTTAGTGGACTGGAATCTCCAAAGGTTTATGTGAAAATAAATGCTAGTCTTTAAGGTTTATTGTTTCTAACAACATAATGAGAACAACGTACTGTATTTATTCAACAATGTTTAAATGGACATTATTAATGCAAGCTCATTCAATTGATTTCTCTGTCATTGCTGTAAAACTCTTGTATAACCTCAACAGGACGTGACCCAGACTAAATTGTCATGAACTGTTATGCAAAAATTAGTACTCTCCAGTTACCAAAGTTTCAAAAGCATAATTGTATGGGTCCAGGGGAGATTCCAACATATTATTTTGAGTGCCCTGTTCATATTTCAGTTCCCACATTTCAACAACAGCTTTCAATGATTTTGTTTTTATAGCCTTTACGCAGTCTTCCATTACTAGCATTGTCAAATTTTCACATGGCCCCTATCACTGTACTCTAATAGCTATTTATCTTCATGATTAGCCCTTGAAGCTTTACCTTTGTTTCCATACATTGGTATAGAAACTAACATTATCACTAGAGGTGAGATTTTTAGGTGATAATGAAATAAAAACATAACATCACTTTTGATGCTTCTCATTTTTGTAAAACAAAAAACCAAAATCTGCCAAAAAAAAAAAAAAAAAGCATCTGGGAAACCTTCAAGAAAATAAATACAATACTGGACTACAGTAGAGGAGGGGTATATGAGTAATGACTATGGCTGCATCTCAGGACACTATACCACCTATATCACCCACCTAGTACACTTTTAAAGCAAATTATAATTTATATAAATGTGCCCTTGGAATAAAAACACATAATACCACTTTCTGCACTTTTCCTCATTAGGAAAAAACAAAATCAGGGAAAAATAAGAACTTCTAATTATCACATATTAATTACTACAGACCAAGTTTTTGTAAAGGGTGGTTTGATCAGAACCAGCTGAAAATGGTCAACCTTCCTTATTCCCCACATCGCCTGACACATTAATGGGTGTGTTGGGTTCTGCATTAATAACATTCTGCACCCAACAGGCTTTAAGGTAGGTCTGAACAACTTGTGGTCTGCTTAGCAAAACAGTCTAACAGCAACGTACGCAGAGCCACCAAGGACTTCTCAGAACATTTTTCTTTTTATTTTGTATAAGACCCAATCTATATATTACACAGAGTGAAGAGGAAGAATGTTGGACTGTTCCATTTCAGATTGCTGGTGGGGAGACATCTTGTTTGAAAGCTTTCATTTGTAAAAGAAATCTCATGGATGTAATAATGAGCACATTGAAGCGAAGGCAAATTTATCACAGACCTATCCCCAACTTTCTGGTTTATTACATACAGGATATATTTTGAATGGGAGAGTTCAGAAATATGCCTCACTGCCTGCAGTTTGAAATGGAACGGCCTAAAATTTTCTACTTTAGCTTAGCACCTTCTGTAATTAGGTCTAAATATCCTAGTTTTGCTGCTTTTCTAGGACTGCTAAATACACAGCATTGTCAAGAACCTAGCAGGTTGCCAGGCTGGAGTTAGCCTGATGGGTAACAGGTTGAGATATGCTGACTTGGGACAAATTGTTCACCCATATTTATTCATCCAACAACTTGCATAAAATTTAGGACCTGATGAAACAGTGACACTTTCTGGAAAACACTGTATATGTTAAAAATGGGAAAGAAATAACCTTTCAATAAGTTTTAGATTCCACCAAAATTTTACCCAGGTAAATCTGTATTACCAGCAGTGGCGTAGCTAATGAACATGTAGCCCAGTGCAGAGCTCAAAATGATGCCTTGGAAGTGGTCACAACCGGAAGTGACGTCACACTCTGGCTTCTTAAAAAGTGCAAATTGGGAGGAAACCTGCCTCCTCCCCCCAGCAGTTCCCACACACTTGATCTGCCACCTCTCCCCAGCCAATGGCATAGCTAAAACACCTATATGCTACCTGGAATCAAAGAAGATTTTGTAGCCCACTCCATGACAAAATCAAATTTAATTAAGTAAATAAATAGAAAGTGTGCCCCTTATTGGTTAGAGACACTGCGTTGGGGTGAAGAGGGATGGTTATTCTCCCCCTGCTAAATATAAGAGGAGCACCACTTGAAAAAGTGCCTCTTTACCAGTTAGCAGGAGTAGCTGTGTTATGATAAACGGAAATGAGAGCTGACTCATATTAACACCTTAGTGGTTCCATGCTGTATCATAACAACATCTCATTGGCTCTCAGAACAATCAGCCTCATGGGTCAGTTTTGAGTTAAAGAAATCCACTTTTTGTTCAATAGGGCAGTTGCGTTTTTGTTTTCTGGTTAATTGGCCATAACTTTTGATAGAATACAGATATGCAAATGGTGTTTGTTTCATTGCATTCTGCTTTTAATTATCTTTCCAATGATGTATAATATGATGGTATTATTCATACATACCAAATTTTTTCACAATTTTGGCCACTGGTGTCAAGCTCAGCTTGTTGCCCCCCTAAAGCTTGTTGCCTGGTGTGACTGCTACCCCCTGCACCTCCTTAGCTACGCCACTGATTCCCAGGTGCAGTCAGTGGGCCTTTTCAGACACTATCCCATTGTGTTCAGTGGGGCTTATTCCCAGGAAAGTATACACACTTTCCTGGGAGTAAGCCCCACTGAACACAATGGGACTTACAATGCAGTGCAATTCTTTTCAGTATGAAATGCACTTGTGGAAAAACAGCGATCTCCAAGGGTAGCTGCAAGAGAAAGATCCTTTATGAGTTGGAAAAGAGGGATAGGGAAAGTGGCAGGGCTAAGATGTGGGGGCCTAAGTGAACCCATGGGGGGGCAGAGCTCACAGGGGCATTCATGAGACCTCAAACGCATCCCCAGCTTTCTGGCCTCTTAGTCAAATCATGTAGTAGGCATAGAAAAGCCCGTTGGTCACCCATGCAAAAGGGAAAGAAGTTGGTAGGGTGAGGGCCTGGTAGTGTGTGAAGTATTATTCTAAAGATAGATTCCATTACAAGACTCACAGCTCAAAACTAGGCATGTACACTCAGAAGTAAGGCCTATTTTCATCAATGAGGCTTATTGTCAGGTAAGTGTGGATAGGACTGCAGCCTCAGTGTTATTCAGTAGTCTATGTATGTGTAGTAAGTAGGTCATAGCTCACAGCACTATGGGAAGAATCCAATTAATCCCACCAGTAACATCACACCAGTTTCCATTTGTTTTTTGCAACCCTGACTACTGTCATCTTTCAACACAGAACCTGCCTGGCTGAGGAGCTGAACAAGCTGGGACCAGAAATCTGAGAGCAAGGTCTGGCCACTGGCACAACTAGGTCATTTGACACCCGGGGCCCATATATTTTTGTAACCTCCCCCCATGTGACAAAATTAATGTGGCAGTGGGTAAGGGCGCCCACCAGGATGGGAAGCGAAATTGGGCACCAGTCAGAATGAGAGCCCAGGTCTACTTGGCAGGTAAATCTGGGGTCCAAGTCTGGACAGGAGTCTAGGGCGACCTGCCTAGAAGAGGCAGCTCCAGAGCGCAGTTGGAATGGGAGCCCAGGTCTACCCAGCAGGCGGATCTGGTCTCCAAATCCAGATGGGAGCCCAGAACCCTTCTACTACCTAGAAGAGGATACTAGAGGGCTGTTGGAACAGGAGCCCAGATCTACCTGCCTTGGAGAGGTGGCACTAGAGGGAAGTTGGAATGAGAGCACATGTCTATCCAGCAGGCAGATGTGGGCTGCAAGTTTGGATGGGAGCCCAGGTTTATCTGCCTGGAAGACATGGCTCTAGAGAGCAGTTGGAATGGGAGCCAAGGTCTACCTGGCAAGGTAGATCAGGACTCCAAGTCCAGGCAGGAGACCCAGTCTACCCACCCAGAAAACCTTGGCCACAGAGGCCAATGTTCAATCAGGAGCCCAGGTCTACCCCCCATGGTTGACCTCGGCTCTGGAGTTAAAGTAGTGCTCATGACCCCCCCCCCAACACAAACACTGGATCCACCCCTGGTGATCCACCTCCCCCAGGGTGTCACCTTGCTAACACCTTATTGATTCCATGCTGTGTCATAATAACATCTCATTGGCTCTTTGAACAGTCAGTCTCATTGGTCCATTCTGAGTTAAGGAAATTGTACATTTTGTTATGTTAAGACAGCTGCATTTTTGTTTTCTTGTTTTTTGACCATCACTTTTGATAGAATGGAGGTATTTCACTCCAGTTTGTTTCATTGTATTCTGCTGTAACTTATGCATTGAATGGTATATAACATGATGGTATTATTCTTTTGTGATGGTATTTTTCCTATCAACCACAATTTTAGCTATTTTGGTCACTAGTGGTGTCACCCCCCCCCCTCAGGGTGGCACCTGGGGTGGACCACTCCCCTAGCCCCCCCACTAGCTATGCCATTGGGCCTGACACACAGTCTGAAGCCTCTGCATTGGCCAGGCCTGGTAGACATTTGGCCTTCTGACTTTATCACTCAGAAAAGCAGTATCTTCTACTTACTACACATCAAGCTTCACTTTAAGCCACTTTAGATCAGAAATCTAGAAGTGACTCCTGTACCTAAGTTCAGGTGCAGCTGCCCAAAGGCCTGCCCTGGTCAGACCTGAGGTGAGGTAGGGTAAAGTAGGCTACAAGGTTATGTAATATAGATTTCATCATAAGTGGTGTTCATGAGATCACATAATACAGATTAGTTACCATGCACCACGGTTAGGGGAACTGAAGTTTACTCAAAAAGGTTTTTTTTTTCCCCTTCCACTTTTTGGATTATAATCTGGAGCCAGTTTTATGAGAAAAGTCCCTAGTGAATTACTCTGATATAGAATAACATTAAATTATGGGAACAAACATGCTTTGAAAGAAGTGAGGAACATTTTTCTTCTTTTACACCATGCATTCATCAGCAGAACTGTGTGAAGAAAGGAGTGGTTGAAGGGGGTTGAGGATTAGCTAGTCCAAAGGATATAATCTCATAATGGCGTTCCAAAGAAATTCTAATCTTCATTAGGGATTGTCAGGATGGATCAAGAGAATGGTGGAATATAATCTTTACTTGGAACAAAAGTGTGATCTTGAGTATGTGAACTTTTTTCACAAAGTCAAATTCATTGTGCAAGGGGAACTTTTTGGATAACAAAAAGATGTCAAGGAATGCTTACATTTGGAATAAAACTACAGGCATCCCTACAATTGTGGGATTTGATCGGATGGTGGGGTTTTGTTTTATTTTTCTTGCCTCCAGATATCAGGGTGATTAGATGCAAAGAACGGAAGTCCCATTCTTTGAAAAATGTGTTAAAAAGGGATTTTTTAAAAATTATGGGCACTTCTTTGCACCCTTGCATTACAAGCCGCACCTGCAATTCTCCCCAAAAGGTGAACACTACAGGCACAGCAGAGCTAACAGGAGAAGGAGTTTTACTTCCTTCTCTCCTGCAGAAAAGGAGCCCCATAGCCACTCTTTGCAGGAGGGCAGCCAAGGGCTTCTTGCCTGGCAAAGACCCCCTCCTTCTCAAAGAAAAGGTGGGTTTGTGGGGAGAGAAGAAAGCAACTGCTTTCAAAATGAGTCTTGCAGTTTCTGCTAAATAAACAAATACTATTACTTTCTTTGTTTCCCTGGTGTAATGCATTTTTGGCTGTAAAGCACTGGGAAGCACCAAAATCGGTTGTAATGCTGGTGGTAACAGACATAGGGCCCAGTCCTATTCAACTTTCTAGCACTGATACCGCCATGCCAATGGGGTGTGTGCCTCATCCTGCAGTGGGGAGGCAGTCCTGGATGGCTCCTCAAGGTAAGGAAATGTTTGTTCCCTTACCTCAGAGCTGCATTGGACCTGAAAAGTTGGATAGAATTGGGCCCATAAAATCCCTTCTGTACATTTGAACATTGGTAAATAAGAGTACTCTCTCTCTCTCTCTCTCTCTCTCTCTCTCTCTCTCTCTCACACACACACACACACTATTATAAGTTATCCTGCAAGTTATTAATAGCTGTAAAAATAGTTATAACATTTGTGATTATTAGTTAGTTGTGAACCAGGAGGGCCCACAAAAATGTCTCCAATTGGGCCCCATAGCTTCTAAGGCCAGCCCTGCCTAACTCATTGCCAAAGATACAGTCAGCATCTGCCCACACATCTGGTACATGAAGATAAGAACTGCACGGATTGGTAGACTTAATAACTAACAGCATGTTCACACTTTTAGACCCCCTTCATGAGCACATAGTGTGGGAATCGCTTCCCCATGCTGTGATTCTATATAGCTGCAGTGTGCATTAAATATCAGAACCACATGGACCAATTTACTTGCAGAACTCTGTCTCAGAACCATAATGACAGTTCCCAGGAAGAAAGCCCAATGCAAATTCACATAACCAAAGACTTCATGCACATCTAACAGCCGTTGGAGAATTAGGAACTCTGGGCAAAGCAAGCAAGATTGGAACCCAAGGCCAGGACTGGCCCATCCATGAGGCCAACTGAAGCAGTTGCCTCAGGCAGCAGATTGGTAGGGGCTGCCAAACTCTGTCCTACTTTTTCTCCAAAGTTCCTCCTTCTCCTTCCACTCCCTAGATTGGAAGAGAAAGTGGGGTGGGGAGGAGAGTGCTGAGCTAGAACAGTGGAGAGGGGAGGAACAGAGGTGGGCACATCACTGGGTGGGGGGGAGCAGCATTTGGCATGCCATCTTAGGTGTCCAGAAGTCATGTGCTGGCCCTGACTCAGGCAGACTGCTGGTTGCCTTTCTGTCTGGGGGACAAGCACACATGAACAGCCAGACAAACCACCTAGAGATCTAAAGCAACAACTCCAATGCATAAACAGATTGGACTAAGACAAACCAAGCCTGGATTTTCCCAAGTACTTTGCTCATATTCCCAGGAGCCAATCTGATTGCAGCAACAGGTATAGGTGAGGCACTAGAATCTAAACCCATTGATTCAATCCTGAGTGGTTTCAAGACTTTGGGAAAACAAAGTGGCAGCAAGAAAGCGTGGCAGGAGGTAATCTGGAAAAGATCTCTCTTACCTGAAACTGCTATTTGCCTGAGCCATGTAGCTGCTGTTCTTGCATCTTGAGCCAACATTGCAAAAGAGGCTCCGGACAAAAGGATAGATTCCCCTGCTTGGCAAATCCCGGGCTTCTAAATAACCTGAAAAGCAGGTCACATATTACTGAGAGAGAAATCTGTTCCCATCATATTAAACATGTTGAGACATCCTTGGGCCAGTTCATACGTTACAGCTGAACACTTATTTTCCCATTAAAACAGCAGGCACAAAGGGGCTTCTCACATGAGTCATGGAACATGTGAAGCAGGAGTCCTGCACCAGCTGAGTGAAGATTGCACTCTCAGGTACATGTGGGCAGTTGCCTATAGGGTCCTCATGTGACAGACCAGCTGATCTACAAAAGTTGTTTACACCCTGAAGAATTTTTGTTTGTCTGTAGCCGAGTCATGTGCCTTCTTTCGTATTTATTTATTTTATTTTTAAAGCAATTATATACCAGCTTTCCCAAGCTAAGGCAAACGCTCAAGGCAACTTACAAAGTTCCGTAATAAAATGTAGAAAATACCAGAAAAGTAAAATCATTAATAAAAATGATAAAACTATTGAGGAGCTGCTATTTAGTCCAGAAAGAGGCAGCAGAACCAAAACACTACTACAGAGGAACAGAGGGCTAACACCAACCCATCACACCAGATGAACAGGTAAATTTTGATCCCTTGCCAAGAAGCCATGTTGAAGGAGCTAGCTCTTAATTCCCCCCAGTAGGAAATTGCATAATTGTGGCTACAGAGAGTGTGGCCAGTACAAAGAAGGCACTGTCATTCCTCTAACTTGGGGCAAAGGTGGCACTTGTAGGAGAGCCACCTCAGATGACCTAAGAGGGTGGGCTGGAATGTATGGGAGAAGGCAGTCCTTCATTGACAAGGAAATGGGTAAATCTAGCTACAGAACAATGCAGGCCTCTGCCTCCTGCCATCTTTAGCCTGGCTGTGTGCATTTTTTCTAGGCTTACAAAGTAGCTCATTAGTGTGCTGAGAAACACTTTGTTTCTCAGCACACTAAATCTGGAGATGCTGGGATCTATTAATGGTCTGGCAACCATCCTCCATCTTGTGTGCCTGTCAGTTGTCTTCTGTATGTCTCCCAGTCCGTGGAACTTTCTGCTTCCCACTGAGTTCCCTTGAGAAGCCTGAGAAGTTGGACTCAAAACAATTACCTTAGCAGTTGCTTGATGTTATGAGAATGGGGCAATAAGATGCATGTCTACTCTAAAGCCCAGGCTATGTTTAGTCTTCACATTATCAACTTAGCTGCACCTGCTAGATAGCCCTTCTCCCAAATAATGGGAACATGCCTTGGTGTATCAGCTCAGCCAATTATTAGCTATACTTGTTTGATAAGATGTCTCTTAATGATGAGAACCTGGAACATATGCCACTTTCTTGTAAATTAGTCAATTTCTTGCTAATTAGCACTGCTTTCTTGAGAAATCACTTCTAGTAAACACCTACGTCTATATAAGCCTCTGTATTTGACTACTGCTTTGCTCCTGGGCCTTGTTGGCCTGCAGATGCTGTATGGCTTACAAAGATGTCTGTATAGATTTTATGCTTGGAAATGTAAGTTGATGCTCTTGTATTTTAGAAATAGAAAGCTCTTTTATGACAGTCTTGACTAGCTTATTCCTGGGACCCCATAGCAACAGCCATGGCAAGAACACAGCTGTATCAATCTCTAGCTAGCAGACTGTTTTCTCTTGCATAGTGAACGAATTGGCAAGGACATCTCGATTAGGCTCTATCACAGTTGTGGCTTCTGGATTGGGGGGGGACGATGACACAGAATGCCATAAGTAAGTGGCTAGCACTCACATGGTCTTTGAGAAGGTTTGACTAGTTCTCTGATTAGTTACTAGGTGGTGACCAGGTATAAAGAAGAATTCCTTTCAGGAGTATGCTTTTTACTACCTCTTGCCCTTCAAGATGGACATGTTCCTGACTAAGTGTGCTACTGAAGACCATCCAGACCTGTATGCTATGCTCTTTCGGGTGAGAGATAGTTTCAGTAAGATGTAGTAGTTAACTTTTGTTTTGTTATCATGTTCTGTCTTTAGTCTTGTCTGGTCTGAATGTCTATCCTTTTTACATGCCATCATATTTAATATGCTAAAATAAATCTACCATATTTACAGTTTTGTTTTGAGTATTAAATGGAGGCTAGGATATTGCAGTAGGTGCCTCTGCCCCCCCCACCTGATCCTGCCCACTCCCTTCCACCCCAAGAAGACTTAATGCCAGGCGGTGCTGGGGCAGCAGTGGAGGACCTGCCATTAAATGCCCCAGGTGCAGAGCCTTGCATGCCTCTAGGACTGTGCGGAAGCCTCTCTGAGACCCGCAATGCAGTCTGAAACTGAGCTTCCTGTTTGCCAGATGCATAGTTTAAAGCGTTGGAGAAGCTTCAGGAGCTCCTGGGGTTGTGTGAGGCTCCATGCATTCCAGGTAAGTGGGGGGCGCCATTGTGGACCATTGCCCTGGGGCGTGTGGTGGGGGGCCCGTCACTGTGAAGGAACACCAGCCAGCCATGCAGTGCTGAGACCCAGCACCAAGTAGTGCTGGCCCAACACTGGCAGCCCCTCCTCCCTGAGTGCTGCAGATGTGGCCTTACAGCATGTTTGTGGCACCTGGTGCTGGAGCTTAGCTTCTGCACTCAGAGGGGTTAGGATTGGGCCCTAAATTCCTTAGGCACTATGCCCAGCTCACATGAGGTTTTCTTTCTGGCTTACGTGGGCTGTGGAACTTTTCTCTGGAAATAGCAGCTACCAGCCTGACTATTGGTGGCCTGGAAAATTTTAATTATGAATATAGCTCTATCTCACACAACGATTTAGAGCAGTGTAAGGGGGGGGGAGTTATTAGAATGCAGCTCCTTTATTGGGAGCTGCATTCCTCCTTCTCTGAGGTGTGATGATTGAATTGGGTTTGCATTGTAAAACTGACCCCAGAGGGGAGAGATTTATTGCCTCCTCTGGTGGTTTTCACACTCTGATAAACTGGACCCAAACTATGAAGGGCTTAAAAGGTCAATACCAGCACCTTGAATTGGATCTGGAAACGAATGGGCAGCCAGTGTAATTGCCGAAGCTGTGGACCAACAGAATCAAACCGACTTGCTCTGGTAGCCACCCAGCCATGCCTTCTGTGGACATGCAAAAATAACTACTAAGCAACTTACAGTTCTCTCTCTGTTTAGGTGGTTCCTGGAAGCGAATGGCAGCTAGAATCAGGAAGAGCGTACATGGCCACAGGACTTCAGAGAGGGACAAGATCTGAAAAGAAACCCAACACTAATAATGCCAGGAAAACTGTAGAAAACAGGCATTAAGGGCATAGGTTGCAATTGTGAATTTTAACAGAAGAAAACAAGCAGTCTTCCTAATGCTCAGAAGCATCACATTCACTGTGTTCTGTGAGCAAAGGGTGCTGTCAAATGATACTGTTATCATACAGCACTTGTTGATTGCAGAAAATCCTTTACAGTCTGTAAAGATGCACCCGCATAAAACCACAAAGAATTATGCTGACTGAGGAAATGCTTATTGTATATATAAGGCACAAAGGGGCAGAATTAAGTGATCACCCGCCTCGTAGAGGTCAGCCTGGCGGAAGGGATGCCCTGGAGGTAAATCTCACTGACAAAACAGTGCCTAGAAAATGTCTGATTTTTACGGTGAATGACATACGCCATTGCTACAGAAAAGCACTCTTGCGAAAAGCAGGAAAAATGTACCATTGCATAAGGAATTTGAGAGAGATCCATTGTGGGTTGATATTTGTTTGCAGAATTAGAAGCACAATATAGGTACACCTCTATTGTGAAGCATAATACAGGTTACAGCATTTCTCCATTGAGAGAAATCATTGCCCAGAAACAATTATATTTCCACTCTGGGGTCAGTTTGTTACAGCTCCCCATTTCCCCTCCCCCCAACCTGTCTGCTTACCATGGAAAGCCACTACAAAACCCTAACTGCAATGGCAGTTTCAGACAGTGGCAGTAAACTTTGTATGCCAGTTACTGCCTCTGTCCTCGGATTCTCATCTCCCTTGTGTATAGTTTCAACAATCTCAAGCAGTAGATGTTACACTTGGAATGGCTCTTCTAGCCCCCAAATCGGATAACAGTGCAGCTGCCTAGTGACAATGCCACAGATACCCAAACATATTTTTTCACCTTAGACTTGCAAATGAAGGTTAAATGGACCCATAGTTTTTCCAACATGTGCCGGGGGCGGGGAGAGCTTAGGGGCCCCTGAGACAAGTGATTGGTGCCCCCTCCCAAGATCTATAATTTACAGAAAACTCTATTGCCAGTTGTGCCAATAGCATCTTCTTTGCAGCTGCAAATACCAGTTTGGGGGGGAGGGGAATTTTCATCAGGGGCAAGGAAAGAGATTTGCTCTGAGGTCAAACGAGAACTACATCATTGCACAGAATCAGGTTGTTAAGCATTGTTTATAAAGCTTTCTATGCTTTCTTTTGGTATGGTCTTCCAATCACTGAAGGGCTCAAACAAGAAGTGACTCATGCACTTCTAAATCCCATTGAGATCGCTGTGAGAGAACTAAACATTCTCCCACTCAAATCAATGAGACTTAAACCATGATTAGCTTTAGTCAGATCATGCCATAAGTGACGCAGGAATGGCAATCTATAGGACTTTTCCAGTTAGGTTGAATGCACAGAGAATGGGGACTAGGGTCATGCCCACAGGCTCCACCTCTATTCTCTACATACGTCCAGCATGATCTGTGAAAGAGCCTACATGTGTAAAATATGCACATGCTAAATTCTGTATGTGCAATCAGAGACATATGGATATGCAGGGTCCCTAGTCATGCATACTGAGCCTATGTGAAAGTCCACCTTGCATACATGTGAGCTCATAAGAACAGCCCCACTGGATCAGGCCATAGGCCCATCTAGTCCAGCTTCCTGTATCTCACAGCGGCCCACCAAATGCCCCAGGGAGCACACCAGATAACAAGAGACCTCATCCTGGTGCCCTCCCTTGCATCTGGTTCTTTCATTAGTTATGCCAAACAGACAAAGGGCTGGGGACAGTGTCAATGGATGCAATTCCCTTTCCGCTCTCTGCTCGTGCAGATTTTAAGAAGAGTTTTGATAAGTGAGCTGCATTCTAATTTGACAACACATGTTTGAATTTGGAAGGAGACAAAAATGACAAATGCCAAAAGTGAAGAGTAAAGTAGTTCTTTAAGCATGTTTTTTTAAATAAATCAACAAATTTTACAGAAAGGGAATACAGAAATATACAGAATATATTCTGTATATCCAGAATAGAGAGAAATGTTGCCAGCACCACAGTGATAAAAACTATGTGAATAGTGTCTTCATTATTCCAGTAATTAATTAAAAAAATCCACTTCTGAACAAGCCTGTCTAGGTTATGCTCTTCCTTAAAAATGCCCTACAAATAAGATGTGTTTAGATATCAGTGAAATTTCCCATGCGGTAACTTATTAGCAATTAGTCCTCTTCTATCCTTGCATTTTAACCCAGAAATATAAAAGAGAAGGTATAGATCTCCACTTTCTGCCACAAATGCCAGGTAAGTTCCATGGATAGATTCCCTATGTCTATTTCAAAACATTGTGCAGAAGCTTCATTGAGTGTTGAGTGCACATGCTGAAGATTTTGTAGCAAGTGTTTAGGGGCCCAATCCTATGTGCCAGTAGCACTGGGCTGGAGACCAGTGCTGGTGCTAGGTATCATAAACATGCTGTAAAAGCATGTTCATGGCACTGGGAGAGTAGGGAGCACAGGTGCCAGGCCAGTACCAGTCGGCACTGGGCCCAGTGCCGGGAGGACACCAAATGGGGGTAAGTAGCACTGATGGGGGAGAGTGTGGCTTTTCGGGGCAGGGTGGAGGCGTTCCATGCAGGGTGAGGGGACTGGCGGAGGCCTCATCTCTCAGATCCTACCCTCTATGTTGGGGTAAAAAGCCCAACATGGAGTTTTTCCAGTCTGTGCCGGCAAAATAGCAGGTGCAGACGTGAGTAGTCCCATCAAGGGGCCTGCGCCCTTATGTGGGGGGACAAATTCTCGAGAAGACATCTGTTAACCTCCGTGGGGCTGCTGGATTCAGCAGTAGCCCTTATGGTGCTGATGTACCTGGCAGTGTTGGGGTGGTTAGGATTGGGCTATAAGTCTCAGAGGGACCTGCTCTGCCACCTTCTCAAAACATGAGCTGTGTATGCATTCAGGTATTTTGGGAGAAGCCTGTGAATGGTGCCTTGGTTAAGATAAGAGCCAGGAAGCCACTGGATCAAATGTCATCTAACCACGAACTTACCAGTTATGCTCAGGCAAGCCACTATTAGCAGGGGTGGTGCCACCAGTGGGACTTTGCGGGGCTCATGCCAGTGCCCACAGCCCCAAGAGGGTTACTGCTGATCAATTCACCCAGCTATGGAGTTCACTTGAGTCATACCAACCTCAAGATCTATTTAAGAAAGACTAAAGTTGAGAGCTGACACTATACTTTCTTATTTCTACAGCAATACCTTGACTTTCATCCACTTGACTTAATTTGCTCTTTCATCCATTTTCAGTTATAACAATGTTTCATATTTCATTCACGTGCTTTCCTCTCTCGTCCACGTTCATCCAACCTTCCATAGCATTTGTCAGTGTTCTTATGCTTATTTTTCTTTTAGTTCTGTTTGCTTGCTTGCATTCACATGTATTATCTTGTTAATTATTTATGTTTTTTGCAAATTTAATAAATTTGCAAGCTAAATAAGGCTATGCATATTCATTCCATTGCTTAAAATCAATCGTGCTTAAAATCAATCCATTTTTAATTTATTTATTTTTATTTTTCACATTTTTACACCACCCTCCCTCCAAGGAGCTCAGGGTGGTATACATAGTTTCTCCCCTCTTTTTGTTCTCACAACGACTCTGTGAGGTAGGTGAGGCTGAGAGATAATGCCTGGCCTGCGGTCACCCAAGGAGCATTGTGGCTGAGCAGGGATTTGAACCTGGATCTTCCAGGTCTGTGCCCAACTCCTGAACCACTCCTGGCTCTTTCAGCCATGATCTGGTCCGTAACCAGATGAAAGCACAAGGTACAGCTACATATGTAACTGAGAGTGGCCAGTGCACACATGAGACTTACACCAGTATATCTTCCTTCCCCTCCCTCCCACTAGCCAATGGGAACAGGTTGCTCCCAGGTGGAAGCCCCTGTATTAGCCCAGGGGCCACTGCTTGGGTCCAAGCCAGGGTGACTGCCCCCCCTACATCTACCTGCCTAACTCTAGTCCAGTAAGTGAGCAAGTGGGAATCCACCCATGGTGGACAGAACTGTCTTAGTCTCAGCACTCCCTCCCATTTTCTGCATAGAGATATTAACACTAGCCTACTTGATGAGCTTCTTGTATGGATTAGTGATGGCACATGTGAATGGGAAGCATCACTAACCAATATACCCTCCATCTAGCACAACAAGAAATGACCCCTCTCTTAAGAATGTGTGAGGAACTCACCGGTTGCCTCGTTCGACAGAGCCAGTTCTTCCAGAAAAGAGCTTTGACCTGATGCATGAGACGCCCCATGACACCTTGCTTGTCCACCCTCAAACTGCAGTCATGGATTTGCGAAGAACTCTTCAAGTCATGGAGGACCTCAGCAAAACAGGCAGCCTGGCTTTATGCTGCTCCAGCACAAGGCACACATGCAAAGGATGGACGCCTGTGCTCAGCAGAGAAAAGATGGAATTCTCGTTCTGATTCTTGCTCTGCCGTCACAGAGGAATCTCATGTTTCCACTTGCTGTTCAGCGGTGATGAACAATTAGGGGATGGGCTTGTAGAAATGCCTCCCAGCATTTGATTCCACAAAACCCAAACCACGGAAGCATCAACTTTTACTTCTCCTCCTTGATAGGTAGCAGCTCTCAGAATTTAACGGGTTAATTTCTGCATTTCTTAGCATGTCTTTTCTTAAAAGCTGCCCAGTGCCTTTAGGGATGCAAGCTTTGTAAACACATCAGTATGGTTAACTGATTTATTCATTTGTTGCAAATGGTAACTGTGGGGCTCACTTAGATGATTCACACAGAAGCAGATCGACCTGCCTTTAACTTTCATGCTTCATCACTTGGGGTTTGTGGGGTAGGAGGATTGAAGTTTGTATTTGTTTTTAAAGAGAATACGTGGCATTCCCAGGTAGCCTCCAATTCATGTACCAGCCAAGAGCAGAACCACTTTGTTTCTTATGGATGTCTCTGAGAACATAAGAACAGCCCCACTGGATCAGGCCGTAGGCCCATCTAGTCCAGCTTCCTATATCTCACAGCGGCCCACCAAATGCCCCAGTGAGCACACCAGATAACAAGAGACCTGCATCCTGGTGCCCTCCCTTGCATCTGGCATTCTGACATAGCCCATTTCTAAAATCAGGAGGTTGCACATACACATCATGGCTTGTAACCTGTAGTGGATTTTTCCTCCAGAAACTTGTCCAATCCTCTTTTAAAGGCATCCAGGCCAGATGCCATCACCACATTCTGTGGCAAGGAGTTCCACAGACCAACCACATGCTGAGTAAAGAAATTTTTTTTTGTCTGTCTTAACTCTCCCAACACTCAATTTTAGTGGATGTCCCCTGGTTCTGGTGTTATGTGAGAGTGTAAAGAGCATCTCTCTATCCACTTTATCCTTCCCATGCATAATTTTGTATGTCTCAATCATGTCCTCCCTCAGGCATCTCTTTTCTAAGCTGAAGAGACCCAAACGCCGTGGCCTTTCCTCATAAAGAAGGTTCCCCAGCCCAGTAATCATCTTCGTCGCTCTCTTTTGCACATTTTCCATTTCCACTATGTCCTTTTTGAGATGTGGTGACCAGAACTGGACGCAATACTCCAGGTGTGGTCTTACCATAGATTTGTACAACGGCATTATAATTTTAGCTGTTTTGTTCTCAATACCTTTTCTAATGATCCCAAGCATAGAATTGGCCTTCTTTACTTCTCCCGCACATTGGGTCGACACTTTCATCGACCTGTCCATCACCACTCCAAAATCTCTCTCCTGATCTGTCACAGACAGCTCAGAACCCATCAGCCTATATGTGAAGTTTTGATTTTTTGCCCCAACGTGCATGACTTTACACTTACTTACATTGAAACGCATCTGCCATTTTGCTGCCCATTCTGCCAGTTTGGAGAGATTCTTCTGGAGCTCCTCACAATCACTTCTGGTCTTCACCACTCGGAAAAGTGAGGTATCATTTTTTGTAGGGCCCAGCCAAGTGGGAAACCTACAAGTAGGCATAAAGATAGCAGCCCCTTCTCTGTCTCCAGCATCATCAGTATTCAGAATAGGGGACCTGGTTCCATTTAGCTAGCATAGATAGCGTCAAGAGCCAGGATGGTGTCATGGTACTGGTGTTGGACTTAGATCTGGAAGATCCAGGTTCAAATTCCTGTTTAGCTACAAGGCTTCCTAAGTGACCTTGGGCCCATCATCATCTCTCAGCCTCACTGATCTCATAGGGTTGTTGTGAAGACGAAATGAGGAAAGGAACCATGTACACCATTCTGAGCTCCTTGGAGAAGGAGTGGCATAAAAATATGAAAACAAAAGAAAAATTAAATAATGTCTATCATGATACAGATCTTGATTGTATTTGCTGTATGTCGATTTCCCGGTGCACCTACAAAATACAATTAAGGAACATTAGAGCAGCCTTAATAGATCAGAGGTTCACCTAATCCAGAGCCTCTCTCGGGGAGCTGCCAGCTGTTTCTGCTGGCGGTTTCTTCATGCTCTGCAACAGTGCACTATTTATGGCAGTGCTGTGCCATTTCTAATGACAAAAAGTGCATTCTGCCATCCTTATGTACTAATAGGATAGGACATTAAGGGGTCAATCCTAACAAACCTCAGTGCTGGCACTGAGCTCCAGTGCTGGCGCTGGGTGTCACAAACATGCCATAAGGCACATCCACGCAGTGGCATCACTAGGGGTTTGCATCACCCTGTGTGGAAGGCCAGCGCGTCACCCCCATAATGGACCTCCTCCATGCAGTGGGCGGGGCAATGACCCAGGTGGTGATGTACCATTGCACCGCCCTGCTGTTTTTTTGGCTGTACCTTTTAATAGAACACAGATATTTCAGTGTCGTTTTTTCATTGCATTCGGCTGTAAATTACGCATCTAATGGCATATAACATGATGGTATTATTCCTACAAACTGCGATTTTAGCTATTTTGGTCACTGGTGCGCATCACCCTCTCCCATGCACATCACCCAGTGCAGCCTGCACCCCGTAGCAACGCCACCGAATCTGCAACACCCTGCAAGGAGTCAGCACTGGCCCAGCACCAGTTGGTGCTGAGCTCAGAGCCACACAGACACTGCCCAGAGCATGGTATGAGCTCCAGGCGGCGGTGAGGGCATTGGAGGTCAGGAGAGGCATTCTGGGGTGGGGAAGGGTGGGGCAGGAGGAGGAACCAGGGGCGACACCGGTAAAGCAGGGGTTCAGCTGGATCTTATGCTTTGTATCAGGCTCAAAGGCCCATCATGGAGCTCCTCCAATCTGCAGCGGCAAAATAGCTGGTGCATAATGGAAGAGACCCATTGCAGCCCCTGCACCCTTACTCAGGGGAAGGCGACAAATGTCTCCTTCCCCTAAAGAGACCTCCAGCAGCCCCAGTGCTGCCACTAGATTCAGCGGTAGCCATTTTGGTGCTGTTGCACCCAGCACAACTGCCAGGGGTAGGATTGGGCTCTAAGGGCCCAATCCTATCCAATTTTCCAGGGCCGGTGCAGCTGTACCAATGGGGCATGTGCTTCATCCTGTGGGGGGGGGGGACAGTCACATAGGCCTCCTCACAGTATGGGAACATTTGTTCCCTTACCTCAGGGCTGAATTGTGGCTGCACCGGAGCTGGAAAGTTGGATAGGACTGGGCCCTAAGTCTGAAGGAACCCAGTACAAGGCCCCAGAGTTATTTGGAATGATAATACATTTGTTTTCTAGCACTGAAGCGGCAAGAATGATGTGACTATCCTAAATATGTATTTGCCAGTTTTGTAATTTATCAGATAGTAAAGTGGTATTTGGCAATTTTCAGCCCTTTGTGGACCATTGAGGAAACCTGCACACAATATGCCTGAGAGCATCTCGGCAGCACTCATTCTTTGTCTTGCCCTTGAACAACTCTCGTATGTTATGTACAGTATATTTACAAAGCCCAGACACAACCTGCCATAATTCACAGCACCCCAAATCCACCACAGGAGGCTGCCATCCTAACTTGTCTCTGATATTAAGACCAGTTGTGCAAAATTGCTACTCAAACTACTTTTGTTTCATGACTCCAAGCTTCTTATACAACCTGGCGGTGGCAGAGGTGTGATGGAGAATCTTTCCCAAGGCATAAAAAGGCAGTTGCTAGAAATCACAGCAAATCCTTGTAGCCGTGCCTAGCCAGCAAACACTCTTCGCAGGCTGTGATGCGTGCCTCTCTCAGGACCCATGCTTCCAGAAATGTAATTTCACCTCCAAGACATTGCTGCTCACCAGTGTGGAAACGACTGACCAAACAGTGACCCTGCACTCAGAGGCTTCGCTATGTTCTCAAGCACAGGCCTGGCTCTTTGTGCATGAAACAGCATGAAATGAGCCTTTTGCATGCACACAAAACAACTACAACAAAAAGGCTCACAAAGGTTCAGGCTCCAGAAAACTCTTTTTCATGTCTCTTCAGATGAATGTGCCAAAGGTGAGAAGAGAAAAGGGCAAAGGGGAATTGCAGAGAGGGAGAGGGAGAGAGCGTGAACGAGCACGTATTTAATTGGGAAATGATTTACTTGGAGGCCGTGTGAATCAAGCACGCAAAATGGTCTCCCATAAGCCTGGCAAAGGTAGCACTCACCTCTGTCTGGAGAGGGGCTGCATTTCCTTTGCAGGTGGTGCAGGTTGTCCTGACATTTTCAGGCAGAGGTGGCCAAGACCTCTGCCTGAAACCCTGGAACAAGACAGGGCAATTTGACCAATTTGGCCAAATTGGGCCCTGGGTTTGAAGTTGCCCCCTCCCGAGTAGTTGGTGGTGAGGCCACTGCCAGGTGCCTCACCGCTGCTGCTCATCCAGGTGAGTAGGGGGTCCCAGAGGGATAGGCACGAAAATGTTTTGCATTGGGCCCTGCATCTCCTAAGGCCGACCCTGCCCTGGAGAGCTACTGCTAGACCGTATAGACCACACTGAGCTATAGAGACCACATCTCCTCCTTCTCAGTATTTATATATGTCCATGAATTTCAGAACCAAACTAGGTATCACTGTGGGCAAAATTCTGACTTAACCCAATGGTGAAGAAGGTGAGGAGCTGAGAAGAGGGGTTTATAAAGGAGATTAAATCAGGTCACCAACTTTACATTCATTAGGGGTCCTGTTATGTCATAGGAGCCCCTCAGCAGTGTCTCTTAATATGAGTTATGTCATAGTCTCAGGGTTCAGTGATAGGGTGGAACAGCCCCCTGGTCTCTCACCTGAGGTCCTTCTGCTGTCAGGTGGCTAGCTGGTGGCAGGTGCCCAGGGGTCAAGGCACTGTGAGGCACAGTGCCCAGGGCTGGCAGCTGCTCCGTTTGGGGATTGGGGGTCCTTACACGAATTGGTGGTGCCGGAGTAAGAACTGACAGCCCCCAGTTGTCCCAGGGCTTGGGGTAGCTTCCCCTGGCTGCTGGGGCCCAACTGAATGGCCTCTGGAAATCCCTAGAGGGGCCTGGCACTGGGGGTCCTACCCACTAATCCACAAGTCAAGACATGGACAATGTGTTTTTTAACCCCCTCCTTCCCAGTGTGGACACCAGTAGAACCTTTTTCATGCCACTCAGCCACATAAGCCACAAGAAGGGCAAATGGAAGGGAGCTGTAGGAAGGTATACAGAGTGGAAGGCTCAGTCAAAAGCCACTGCTTCTGTCCAGAGTGGAGTTAAAAACCCTGATACACTGGATAAGGGGAATTGATTTGCTTAGGATTTGGTGCTGGGAAGCCAGATGGGATGACTGATGACCAGATTGAGCCTCAGGCCTCCGGTTTCTACTACAGATATTGGAAAGTATAAATGTGAAAACAAACAGAAATTATCTTACTATAGTAGAACCCCCGTATTTACAGATTCAGTTTCCATTATCCACGATTTTCTGTGGCCCAAAAATATTAAATGAAAAATTTCAGAAACAAACAATCCATGTTTCAAACTGCACACCATTCTGAGTAACATGGTGAAGCCTTCCCATCCCATCTCACCCACACTGTACCCACACTGGCCTGCTTTACTCATGTCCAGTTAGCTGTCCGCATTCGTTGCTGCGTTATCGCAATGTTGTTGTGAAACCAACTTTATCATAGGTATGTATGTAAACAAAAACTGACATATATAGGGTTTGCTACTCACCTCTTTCAGGCTTCCCCAGTAGGTCTTGGAACATATCACCAGATGACACAGGAGGACTACTGTACTGCATTTTGCAATTTAACCTTGAGCATACATCCAAGAGCCAACCTTTGTATATATCTATGAGGCTGCAGTTCAATCCACATTTTCCTGACAGTAAGCTCCATTGACTATAATGGGACTTACTTCTGACTAGACAGGCATAGGATTGAGCTCTGAATCTCTCTCTTTCTCCACCTCTTGCACACACACACACACACACACACACACACACACACACACACATGCAGAAATCTGAAGTGGTACCCTTGTTGCTCACTTGCATTCTGCTTGGCAGCCATGGATATCTAACTATGGGGTGATAATAGACTTGCAATGGGATATTCATATTGGGCAACAATCAAGAGACCTCATCCTGGTGCCCTCCCTTGCATTTGGCATTCTGACAGAGCCCATTTCTAAAATCAGAAGGTTGCACATACACAGCGTGGCTTGTAACCCGTGATGGCTTTTTCCTCCAGAAACTTGTCCAATTCTCTTTTAAAGGTATCTAGACCAGATGCTATCACCACATCCTGTGGCAAGGAGTTCCACAAACCAATCACATGCTGAGTAAAGAAATATTTTATTTTTTCTGTCCTAACTCTCCCAACACTCAATTTCAGTGGATTTCCCCTGGTTCTGGTGTTGTGTGAGAGGGAAAAGAGCATCTCTCTATCCACTCTGTCCATCCCTCTATCTCTATCTACTCTATCTCTATCCCTCTATCTCTATCCACTCTGTCCATCTGTCCACGTCATACTAAACACCAACAAAAATGTCATTGGTCTGACTCTTTCTGCTGATTTTTCCTTTTGCAGCCAAAGCAGATCGGCCTTCATCTTGGGCTAAAGTAGCTTCTCATATTAGAGAGTCTCAGATTTAATGCTGCTCTGTTCAGTGACCTCCTTTCTTTCCATTGCACAGCAGCCAGTGGACTATGTTCCCCCCTTGTTTTATTTTTGGTGCTGTTGTTTAATTCATCATTTTCATTCCCGACATCATGCCCTGATATTTGAATGAGGGTACAGTGTCCTTTATTTTTTTTTAACAGGGAAAGCCTTCAAACAGAAAATTGCACAGCATAGTCATGATGATGCCATAATGACCAAAACCCTGCCTTAAAAGCAGTAAGCAAATATCAACTATTATATATAGACATTTCATAAATATTTACTCAACTTGGCCCGAGCGGCAAGACTACAACTCAAGCTTCCATAATTCATGGCTAGTGAGCACTCATGGTTTAATTAGATTGTTCTTCTGAAGAGAAAGGAAAAGCACCTTTAGATCATATATTCACCATCTCCTTCTGCTGCTGGTAGTATTCTGGTGACCAAATCCTAGGACCAAATCACAGTAACCTTCAGAATACAAAGCATGCCCTTCTCTCAGGCCTCCTGATCAAAACTGAACATAAGAACATAAGAACAGCCCCACTGGATCAGGCCATAGGCCCATCTAGTCCAGCTTCCTGTATCTCACAGTGGCCCACCAAATGCACCAGGGAGCACACCAGATAACAAGAGACCTGCATCCTGGTACCCTCCCTTGCATCTGGCATTCTGACATAGCCCATTTCTAAAATCAGGAGGTTGCACATACACATCATGGCTTGTAGCCCGTAATGGATTTTTCCTCTTGTCCAATCCCCTTTTAAAGGCATCCAGGCCAGATGCCATCACCACATTCTGTGGCAAGGAGTTCCACAGACCAACCACACGCTGAGTAAAGAAATATTTTCTTTTGTCTGTCCTAACTCTCCCAACACTCAATTTTAGTGGATGTCCCCTGGTTCTGGTGTTATGCGAGAGTGCAAAGAGCATCTCTCTATCCACTTTATCCTTCCCATGCATTATTTTGTATGTCTCAATCATGTCCCCCCTCAGGCGTCTCTTTTCTAGGCTGAAGAGGCCCATACACCATAGCCTTTCCTCATAAGGATGGTGCCCCAGCCCAGTAATCATCTTAGTCACTCTCTTTTACACCTTTTCCATTTCCACCATGTCCTTTTTGAGATGTGGTGACCAGAACTGGACGCAATACTACAGGTGTGGTCTTACCATAGATTTGTACAATGCATTATATAGCCGTTTTGTTCTCATTACCATTCCTAATGATCCCAAGCATAGAATTGGCCTTCTTCACTGCCGCCGCACATTGGGTCGACACTTTCATTGACCTGTCCACTACTATCCCAAGATCTCTCTCCTGATCTGTCACAGACAGCTCAGAACCCATTAGCCTATATGTGAAGTTTTGATTTTTTGCCCCAACGTGCATGACTTTACACTTACTTACATTGAAACACATCTGCCATTTTGCTGCCTATTCTACCAGTTTGGAGAGATCCTTCTGGAGTTCCTCACAATCACTTCTGGTCTTCACCACTCGGAAAAGTTTGGTGTCATTCACAAACTTAGCTACCTCACTGCTCAACCCTGTCTCCAGGTCATTTATGAAGTGGTTGAAGAGTACCGGTCCCAGGACAGATCCTTGGGGCACACCGCTTTTCACTTCTCTCCATTGTGAAAATTGCCCATTGACACCCACTCTCTGTTTCCTGGTCTTCAACCAGTTCTCAATCCACAAGAGGACCTGCCCTCTACTTCCCTGACTATGGAGTTTTTCAGTAGCCTTCGGTGAGGGACCATGTCTGAAAGTCCAGATATATAATGTCCACGGGTTCTCCCGCATCCACATGCCTGTTGACCTTTTCAAACAATTCTATAAGGTTTGTGAGGCAAGACTTACCCTTACAGAAGCCATGCTGATTCTCCCTCAGCAAGGCTTGTTCGTCTATGTGTTTTGAGATCCTATCTTTGATAAGGCATTCCACCATCTTACCCGGTATAGATGTTAGGCTGACCGGCCTATAGTTTCCTGGGTCCCCCCTCCTACCCTTTTTAAAAATTGATGTGACATTTGCTATCCTCCAATCCTCTGGCACCGTGGCCATTTTGAGGGACAAGTTGCATATTTTAGTCAAGAGATCAGCAACTTCATTCTTCAATTCCTTAATAACTCTAGGGTGGATGCCATCAGGGCCCGGTGACTTATTGATCTTTAATTTATCAATGAGGTCTGAAACATCTTCTCTTTTAACCTCTATCTGACTTAACTCCTCGGTCAGGAGGGGCCGTTCAGGCAGCGGTATCTGCCCGAGGTCTTCTGCCGTGAAGATAGATGCGAAGAACTCATTTAATTTCTCTGCCATCTCTAAGTCTTCTTTTATCTCCCTTTTCCCTCCCTCGGTTGACTGGTGGCAACAAAAACTTTCAAGCTCCCCCTCGTAACATGCATGCTTCTCCCCTGCATGTACTGTGACCATCTGGGATGGTGGCCCTAATTACAATGACTGAAATTCATGGCCAGGCCATGCATGATGTAACTGATGTGGCCCACTTCAAGAGGCAGGTTGTGAGGAGCAGTGAATAGGCTCGAGGTGCCTTTCATACCAAGTCTGCCACTGCCTCCCTCCAGCATGCACAGAGCTACCAGAAGTGAGTAGAAGGCAGATAATAAAGTGGAGATCCTTCCAGCCCCCTGCTTTCTCACACTGCTCCTTCCTCACATGGTCCCTTTAAAAGAAACAGGAATTGCGGGACGCACCAGAAGTGCTCTTCCTGATTTTTTTAAAGGGACAATGTGAGGAAAGAGAAATGTGAGGAGCTTGGGGCTGAATTGCCACCACTTTCTGCATGGTTTTGGGTGGGGTACAAGGCAGCAGGTCAGGGGTAGAATCAGCAGGGGCATTTGGACTAGGCAGCAGATCACCTTGGGCCACTCCTGCCTTTTAAAGGCTTCCTTTTAAGATGACAACTGAAACATCAAATAAGCAGTTGTCATGTTAGGAAAGAGCATTAATCACCAAAAACCTTTTAGCAATGATTGTTAAGCCTTCCTACTAGACACAATGAGGCAAATCAGCTCAGGAAGCAGATCATAGAATTACCATAAAGGGTCAGCAAATGTTCATTTATTTGCTTTATTCTTTTTACCACCCTAGTGGGTCCCATTTGGATTTTCTGCCTCAGGCCCCAAAATCTTTTCTGCTCTCTCTTATGACCTCTGCACCAAACAGTATAAAATAAGTTTTTTCTAGTTAGCTTCTTGGCAGCTGCCATCTAGTGGCCAGTTTGTGACACCAATGAAGATTTAAAGGGGGAAAAAATTCCAGGAAGTAATTTTGCTCATTTATTATGGTAAAGTGCCATAAGAACATTGGTGTGTTGGATCACACCAAGACCCATACAGTACCACTGAAGTCAGTTGTAGTCTTTTCTATGCCTTGGGTTGCTTCTGGTCTAGCGCCTGTCTTTTGAAGGCCATTCTTTGCTCACTCTTGAAGAGGTAAAAAGAATTGTCATCCACTCATTCCACTGCAGTGTGTTCCATGATTTTTCAGGTCCAGCTTGTGCGGATATTTATTTATTTATTTAGCTATCAAATGCCATTGCAGCATCACAGGCAAGCTGCTATTAGGGCTTTTAAAGTGAACTGTTGCAGCTGCAAAATTATTCAGATAAATAGGGTCCTAGTAAACTAGGAAATCCTAGTAAACTAGGAAATTTGTTCACAGAAATCCGGAGTACAGTACGTAGAGCGTTCCTAAGACTTGTGCTGGATTTCTGAACTGTATTTTCTTGCCACACCCCTTCAGGCAGCTTCTCATTGAGGCCTGTTCTGCAAAATGCAGACTTCCCAAGAACAGACTTCCCTGTTATAACTGAGCCTTGAAGATTACCGCCGGGTGTGGTGATCGTTACTGATTGTGACTCTAAACTTGTTTTTTTAACTGCATGTGTGTGTTTCTCCACTCGATACGCATGAGCTTCATAAGGAGAATTAATAGCTATGACCTAAACAGTACAGAGAATGTATGTACTTCCCCCTGCACTGCCCCCTGCATCTCTGCCGTAACATCTTCTAATGAAACAAGACATGACATCATTGCGCTCAGCATTCCATGCCCAAGTGGCAGCCAATGAAATGGAACAGGCAAAGGAGATGTTGAGTGCATTGCTGTCACATCACATATCTCTTTTCATTACATTTTATTGTGGAGATGTAGGGAAGTGACATGGGACAGCACCAGCAAAACATCCTTTGTAACGTCTAACAAGGGCATATGATTAATTTCCAAGTTTATTATACTACTGCAGTCATGTTATTTGGGTGTGCAAAATTGCTTCCCTTCTTCAGTTGTGTAGCCTGGCATTTGAAAATATGCAATAAGAGAGCCACCGCCCTTTGGCCCATGACATCACAGTGCCAGATGGAGAAATGGTTTTCTCTCAAAATACTAGAATTTAAAGTGATCAGATGAAACAGATCAGGGGTGCCCAAACCCCGGCCCAGGGGCCAATTGCAGCCCTCGGAGGCTTCCAATCAGACTCTTGGGGAGGCCCGTCTCCAATGAGCCTCTGCCCCTCTGGAGACTTGCTGGAGCCCGTGCTGGCCCAACGCAACTGCTCTCAGCATGAGAACGACTGTTTGACCTCTCACCTGAGCTGTGGGATGAGGGCTCCCTCCACTACTTGCTGTTTCACATCTGTGATGCAGCAGTGGCAGTGAAGGAGAGGCTGGTCTTGCTTTGTGCAAGGACTTTTATAGGCCTTGAGCTACTGCAAGACCTTCATTCATTCATATAAGTTCCATCTCTAATAAATTCATTTATGTAAATTTATTCAAATTTTAAATGTAAATTAATTCTTTTTTCCCCCAGCCTCCAACACAGTGTCAGAGAGATGATGTGGCCCTCCTGCCAAAATGTCTGGACACCCCTGAAATAGACTGATTGTAGGTTCAGGACACACAAAATTAATTTCTTTTTCACCCAATTTATAGACAAATTATGCAATTATTTATCAGGCAATGTGCAGGTGACTATTAGCTCAGACAACATTATCAATAGCTGGAAGCACCCCTCCTGGAGGTGCAGGGAGCCCCACGGATCCCTCTACAAGGCTCCCCGTGCCTCAAAATAAGAAAAAAATGCGATTGCGACCCCTTCCTGTTTAATGACTGTAATCCAGAAGTGGGTCGCAATCACATTTTTTTATTATTTTGAGGTGCGGGGAGCCTTGCAGAGGGCTCTGTGCAGAGGGCTCTTTGCAGAGGGCTCTTTGGTGGGCCGCTGTGAGATTTTGGTGGGCCGCTGTGAGATACAGGAAGCTGGACTAGATGGGCCTATGGCCTGATCCAGTGGGGCTGTTCTTATGTTCTTATGGCTGCATGGGGCTCCCTATACACCTAGAAGACTATTGCAGGCAGGGGTAAGTTTGAAAAAGCCCCTATGGCCCCAGCAGAGACAGGATCCTGCAGATTGCATCCCTGCCTTCCCTCCACCGCCACCAGGACCTGCCTGCAGTCTCAAACACACTGTGAGAACTGCTGGCTTAGACACACAGTAGGGATATCTCATCTGCTATGCTGGAGACGGAATGCTGGAGTAGTTTGATCTAGCAAGGTCCTTCAGATATTTTTGGGTCTCTTTGTGTATCTCCTGTGAAAAATAAGGGGGAAATGACCTACACAAGAAAATTGCTTTCACAAAACATAGTATTACATGGAAACTGAGTTATGAACTGAACTGATTTGGCTGGTAGAGAGCAGGCTGTCATAGAATAAGCCACTATGTCATCAGTACTAGTAAAAATAATGAACTTTGCCCCTCTAGCTGACAAACAGATGACAAGAGACCAAGTCTACTGAAGTCAAATGGCACTTGCTTTATTACTTTACTGACACTTATAATTTAAAAGTTAAATAATTAAGAATTAGCTGTTTTTGTAAAAAGTCATTACATGATTGTTTTATAATCGGAGTTGGCTTACCAAGATTCTCAGTGGTCAAGAAATGCGACTTTAAGGCTCTGTCTATTTTCCTCAACATAATAACACACTAGTCCAGGGGTGCTCAATAGGTGGATCGCGATCTACTGGTAGATCGCGAGGCAAAATGAGTGGATCGCAGAGTGCCGACCCCCCCTCCCCTTCAGGTGCCTCTGGGAGGAAACGCCGGGAGTAAGGCCCATTGTACTCAATGGGGCTTACTCCCAGGTAAGTGTGGCTAGGATTGCAGCCTCACAGCCTAATCCTAGGCATGTCTACTCAGGAGTAAGTCCTGTTATACTCAGTGGGGCTCAAGGTACACCAACATACATTGTACACATAAATGTTATATGTTATGATGGCGCGAACATTGTAAAAAAAACTCTGGCAGATCTCCGGGCCTTGCTGGGTTTCAAAGTAGCTCTCGAGCCAAAAAAGTGTGAGCAGCCCTGCACTAGTCCTTCTAGTTTAGAATTAGCAATGACTCTTCAAGGTCTCAGGTAGAGTCTTTTCAAGCACTTTCACCTAAAGCTATTTCAGTGGAGATACCAGACTGAGGGTCCAATCCTATCCAATTTTCCAGTGCTGGTGCAGTTGTGCCAGTGGGGTGTGCACTGCATCTTGTGTGGAGGGGCAGTCACTTGGGCCTTCTCAAGGTATGGGAACATGTGTTCCCTTACCGTGGGGCTGTATTGTGGCTACACTGGAGCTGGAAAGTTGGATAGGATTGGGCCCTGAATCTGGGACCTTCTACATGTGAAGCATGTTGTTCTGCCACTGACTAGCTGATGCAGAATTAATTAAGCTATGCAAAGAAGTTGAATTTGCACAGTATGTATGGGTAGCAGAATACTGATATGCAAAGTGTTGATTGTTTTTAATGCAGATTTCTCACAGTTACATATTTAAACATGGTTAAAAGTTCAGCACATCCAATATGGTTGTGAGGACCTATGAAATAGGAGTGGATCTTATTCCGCCCTCCTCCCAAATCCAGTTCCCAGTATCTAAAAATACTTTAAAAAATTAAAAAAGAAACTAATTCACAAGTTCTTAAATATATAACAGTAAGAAAATGTCCTGCATTTCTTATTTTCCAAGTCCTGGTGAATGAAAAAAATAAAAATAAAAGCACTGATAATAAGGCTTTGTTGCTTTGGTGCGTTAAAGGTCATTCATAAATATCAAAACAATAATCAATATTAAATAAATCAGATGGTTTTATTTGGGGGAAGTTCCAGGTCTGGTTAATAGAATACTATGATGTTCATCTAGCTCAGATTATTTGTGACTGATGGTGCAATCCTATTCAGCCTTTACAATTGCTGCACCAGCTTAGGGTGTCATAAATGTGCTGTAAAACATGTAAAACATGGCACTCGGTGAGTAGGCTGTGCTGGTGGGAAGTCCTATGTCATCCTACCATTGCTGCATCCAGTGGTATGCCAGATGGAGCAGGTAAGCTACCACCAGGCAGTGCAGGGGAGGGCAGAACAAGGCAGGGAGTGGATCAGTGACACGATTCTTCGACCCTGGCAGCAACATGAGTCCCCCCTTCCCCGCCCCTTAAAGTGCCGGGGTACTTGTGCTCAAGCTGTTGGGTTGTGACCCACCAGTTTGAGAACCACTGTAATGCATACAGTACAGAGTGGGAAATAATGCTAGTTGGGAAATTTAAAATTATTTCTATTGAGATTTGGAATTATTCTGAAAGAATAATTGTAGTACTGCTGTGTATAGAGCAAGCAATTATAAAGTCCATTTTCATCATGAATTCCAATATGAAGAAATACAGTACTGGGTGTGTATTCTCAGCGCAAAGAAGAATGTCACTTTTTCTTAAGTTGCTTCTTAATCAAGTGCCCCACCAACTTCTGTGGCCTCTTCTGGTACTCACTCAGTACATCATGAGGAGTGGAGATCTGGTCACCTTCAAGTCGATCCAGGAGTGTGACACATACCACAGCACCTTGAAGGTTTATAAAGCAAAGCAACAAAGATTATTTCACACTACACTACAACTATAAACAGTGAGAATGAATAACACTGTCCTTTTCTACAAGGATGAAGGAGACACAAAACCAGCAAAGGGAGATACAAGCCAAAGAAAAAAGTTGTTTCTCTTCAAATCAGTGGTGTCAGTAGAGTTTGCGTCACTCGGTGCAGGAGGCCAGTGTGTCACTCCATGATGGGCCTCCTCCCATGCAGTGGGTGGGGCAACACCCCAGGTGGTGGGTGTGCTGATGTATCATTGCCTGCCCCAATTTTTTTGGCTGTGCCTTTTGATAGAACACAGATATTTCATCGCAGTTTGTTTCATTGCATTCTGCATTAAATTACACATTGATTGATATATTACGTGATGGTATTATTCCAACAAACTGTGATTTTAGTCACCGGTGGTGTCACCTCCCCAAAGGTGTCATTTTACTAACATCTTATTGCAGCGGGGTTTTTTTGTCCTACTGCCAATATTGGTCAAACACATTTTGAAAGTTTCCTAAAACATTCTGCTGCAGCGTTAACATATATATCAAAGATGGATTAAATAAGAATGCACACATGCTATTACCTCTGATGCCACTAACATTGCACATGGCTGCAAAAACAGAAGATTCCATCTCAATGTTTCTGACTCCAGCCTTGTGAGCTGCCTGTAAATATTGCAATTTCTCTTCTTCAGTGTATGAGCAAATTGCACCATCAAGGCGAGCTTGACCTACAAGGGAATTAAATGCAGATTTTTACACATGCGAGTAGTTTGTGTTGGAAAGGCTGTCACAGAGGCCTCCTCAAAGTAAGGGAACACTTGTTCCCTTACCTCGGGACTGCACTGTGGCTTCACCGGCACTGGAAAGTTGGATAGGATCGGGCTCTTAGATGCTTACTGCTGTGATAATGTTTCTTCCATTCACAGGGCTATAAGCATGCAAGCTTATAGCACAATGTGCAGGCAGACTACAGGCAGTCTGAATGCTTGAAGAGACTAGATCAAACATTATCAGGAAGCAGGAAGTTAACTGAATCCTGTTAACATTCAATCTAATCTCTTCAAGCATTCAGGCTTAAAGCATCCTGTAAAAGAAATAAAACATTTCAGCGCAGTAAGTATGTAAACAACATACAACAGGTGCAGGGGGGGGCATGGAGGCCTCCTGACCCACAGATCTGCAGATCCACAGATATGTAGGAACACCTATAAATGTAAATTCATACATTACATTGTATCTAAGCCTTCAATCTTACATTAAATTTTAACTAAACAGGTAAGTGCTTTTTCAACTAGAGCAGTAGTCCCAGGTCTGAGCCTCAAGTGTAGTTCACATTAATGGATCATGGGATAAACCTGTTCCTGGACTGTACTGCTTGAAACTACAACAGCAGAAATTGAATGGTAGAAGGCTTGTGGGTATATTTTAAAAAACCCTTCCCACACATAAAATTTGATTTCAGGAGAAGGATGAGTCTGCTGCTTGTGTAAACTAAACCTCAGGCTCAGACTACAGGGTTCCAAATCTGTTCATCTCAGTGAACTTATCCAAACAGTTTGATTTCACTATTTCTCATACAATGTTGCAAATGTTCTGACTAGCTTTGGTAGCTGAGTCAAATCTGTGGTTTCCAGGACGTACTCCCATATCCATGACCTCATGCAGTGCCTCTGGATGAGGTCAGGGGCAATCCCTGCTCCCCTCCCAGCTCCAAGTTGGCAGGGGTGTGTTGGTTTTGCAATGTACTTTTAAGGTGTTCCAGATGTCTTTGTGATGCAGTAGCTGAAGAAGACCCTGCCTCCTCTTTCCAGAGGAAATTTTATTTTATTTATTTATTACTAAATTTATAAACCACCTTTCTTAATAGTCTCAAGGCAGTTTACATAGACAGACATAAATCCATTTTTCAATGAGATTTTTACAAGTATTATTGCATGAGACAATCTCATAGAACCTCCATTTCTTCAAGTGTTTCCTTTCATAGTGCAATCAAAATCCTGGCTGCCAGCTCTTGCACTTTCCAAGCTCTTGCAGGCAGCAGCAAACCAAACTTCATACCACATACACATTTGGAGCATAAATAGAACAATATTATAAAAGCCCCAAGGGGTTTTGGACTGCCTGCCGGTGTAAACCACCTTTGATAAATCTGATATTGGATGAGAAAGGTGGTATATAAGGGTGTTACCCATTATTTTTTGTCAGCTGACTCCTCTGCACTCTGCTCCTCTGCCTAGAAAACAGCCTTGGTCTCCCATCCAAACAAATGAACTTGCTTAGCTTTTTCAGGCAATGCCACAGCTCATCTTCTAGACCAGGGGTGTCCAAAGTTTTTGGTAGGAGGGCCACATCATCTCTCTGACACTGTGTCAGGGGCCGGGGGGGGGGGATTAATTTACATTTAAAATTTGAATAAATTTACATAAGTTTACATAAATGAATATATTAAAGATGAACTTATATGAATGCATGAAGGACTTGCGATGGCTCAAGGCCTATAAAAGGCCTTGCACAAAGCAAGGCTGGCCTTTCCTTTGCTGCCGCTACTGCATCACAGCCATGAAACAGCAAGCAGTGGAGGAAGCCCCCATCCTACAGCTCACGCGAGAGGTCATACAGTTGCCCTCACGGTGAGAGCAGTTGCATTGGGCCAGTGTGGGCTCCAACAAATCTCCAGAGGGCCAGAGGCTCACTGGAGACTGGGGGCTCCCTGAGGGCCGCATTGAGAGGCCTCGAGGGCCACAAGTGGCCCAAGGGCCGGGGTTTGGGCACCCCTGTTCTAGACCACACCTCCTGCCCTGGTGTGGTGGTAAAAACAAAATGGCTTGACTCTACACTGGCATAGTGCTCTAGTGCCTTGGCAATGCAGTGGCATAAGACTTCTCTGCCACCCTTTCTGGCACCGGCAACAAGCAAAAAAAAAACCAGTCTTCCCCCCAACTTTGAGACTAGGGAATACAACTGTGGGGATGATTCCCACCTATCATTACAGTTTCAAGTTTGGAAGGAAGACTGAGGCTCATCACACTTACCAGAGGAAAGCAACACATTGCCATAGTGAGTGTGGTGAGTAAATGAAACCATGTAAATTGAACTTCATGCAAATAGCACACTTGGAGCTCAACACCTTGTTTGATTATCTGCTACTTTGCTTGTTTTGTTATTCAGAAAAATGGAGTTGCACTGCATTAGCCTTACCTTCATAGAAATCCAGAGTGCACATAGTATTCCCAATGACCGTATTGAATTCATCTAGTTCCTTGGCACACTTTAGCAGGTCTTCGGCCAGCTTATCATCTAAGTCTGTGTTGCGAAATACAGACTTGCCCAGGACAACCTGTTCAAACTGAGGTTTGAAGGTGGCATCGACTGATTGTTTGGTGATCACCACAGATCCTGGTGCCAAACCTACATTTGATATATATTTTAGAATTATATTGAGACAGCACAAACCTATCACTGTGAAATGGTTTTACTTTAAACAAATAATAACACTGAGGAGAAATACCTATTCCACCAGATGTTCCAATGCGAACAATGGTTACATCAGAGCACTTGGAATGATGGAGAAGCTTGATGAGTTCATGTAACATGATTGCAATTGAAGGAATCCCCATTCCATGCTAAAATGAAAAACAGAGAAAAATTCAAAATGAATACTCGCTTCTGCTTATGGGACATTATAGCCTGAATTATGTGTAAATGAGTCTCCCTTCTCAAGGAGACGGGATCTGGACATGCTGATCACTTAGCTAGTATCAACCTGATGATTCTTTTAAAGCTGGAAACCAGGACAAAAAGTTTATCTTGAACTGTTACTTTTCTTTGAACAGCAGCAGCCCACGCCATAATGCAAATTGCTTTTGAAAGTTCCCTCGCTTTCAAAAAGGACTATTATATACAGAATATTATATGTCACTTTTATAAATAAATAAAAAAGTCACAAAGTGGAATTCATAGCAAAATAAGTGATTGATGGTTCCCTGTCCCAAAGAGGGTTATACAGGTCCAACCTTGTTATACACTGATTTTTTATACACAGATGTGACTCAACACGAATGGCCACTGCAAATGAGAAGGAATGTGCTAATCCCTGGAGAAGGGGAAAAAATTCCATCCTTTTAAAATCACAGCTGAGCCAGGCAAAGGCAGGAGGTCCTTTGCATTTCTAATTGCTGACTGCCTCTCTACAACAGTGAGAAAAGCTGATTTGAAACCACAATTGTAAAGGTTTCAAAAAAAAAATTTTAAAAAGTTAGTTTAATACTAATACTAATACAGGTATTTATATACCACCTTTCTTGGTCGTCAGATTTCTCCTCAGACTTTAATTTAAGGCGGTTTACGTAGGCAGGCTGCTCTAAATCTACATAGGGATTTTTGCAATTGAAGAAGGTTCTATCTTTCAAGAACCACAACATTTCAGATGGATCTTTTGCTGATCTGGTATCACATTCTGGCCTCCAGTTTCCTTCCACACAGGCTGACAAGCAGCTCCTTCATCTCTCACTTGAAGGGCAGCCAAGATGCTTACAGGTGGAATAACTTGGCTCGGCTTGTCAGCTGCTTCAAGGTCTCGCCATTCACGGTGCCGGTGGTCTCGAACTGGCGATCTTCAGATGTTATCTTTAGGCAAATGGAGGCTCTACCCTGTAGACCAGACCTCCTGCCCGAGTTTATTAAAACTAATAAATTAATTAAATTAGTTTAATTTTTTTAAACTGCTTTTATTTATTTTATGGTATCAGCTAGGGATCCCAGAATCATACCCCTGAGGATGTCGAGGCACAACCTTATTCCATTAGGAGCAACGGAGGGGCAAGAAACCTGGAAGTGGGTCTTTAAATCTATTTTTCCATTTGTTTTATTACCCATGGATTTTTTTATTCACTAGGGGTTGAGGAATGGAATCCCAGGGGATAACAAGGGACAACCTGTAATCTTAAAAGAAACCGCAAAACAACAACAACAAAACCAAAGAGATACCAGCAAAGAACCACTTGAAAAGAGGCTGTGCTGAAATGAATAAGGACAATTTTTCTCCCTCTACTAAATATA
The DNA here is from genome assembly GCF_035046505.1 of Tiliqua scincoides. NCBI lineage: Eukaryota > Metazoa > Chordata > Lepidosauria > Squamata > Scincidae > Tiliqua > Tiliqua scincoides. Next base: position 66,185,324 of record NC_089825.1, on the reverse strand, counting down.
AGAGAACTACCACTGAAAAAGTTCCCCTTTAATCAGTTAGCAGGGGGTAACCATCATGCGGGGAATACTGTTTGAGAAACACAAGCCCAACACATGTGGGCGCACAAAACTAGCTGTGCAGATCCCACCCTAAATACACATATTAATTTAATCTAATGATAAATTGATGTTCCTTTGGGGGATATTTATAAACAGATAGTTCAGCTATAACTACTCAATCATGAAATGAAAAAGAATCCTTTATTCCCCCCCCCCAGTCAAAATAAAGATGACACTCAATTGTTCTTAACAGACATTGAAACTCGCCCCCCCCAGTCAAAATAAAGATGACACTCAATTGTTCTTGAAACTCGACATTGAAACTCGACATTGAAACTCGATCCACATAAACATACACCTTTGGCAGACTTACACTGACAGATAGCACTGGGCCTGCTTTGTACATGGCATAGCGATCTGTTCCTGCACAGATATTGGGATAGTCACAATTGGGGCTTCCAGTTTCCAGCTCTTCAGCAATGTATCTGATAAATGTTTTCATCCGTGAAGGACTTCCTCCAACACATACAAACTAGTATAAGCAGTATTTTAAAAAGAAAGTAAAAGTTGTTAGACTCTTATATACCTTAATGGCATACGAATGCTAAACCATCTATAGATTTTATTTATTACATTTTTATATCCCACCTTTCTTCCAAGGCAAATGGAGGCAAACCTCTGCTTTGCTATTGCTGCCAGGCATGGCTCCAAAGGGGAGGGGCCTCTTGCAAGGCAAGGAAAAGGATTAGGATTGTGCTGGTCATTTCAGAGGGTTTGAATCTTCTATTCAGTATTCCTTTAAAATCTACAGCAAAATCCTAACCATGCAATTGTAAATATGGGTAAACAAGAGATTGTGCAGAGTGTTGAATACCTAATGACACATGCCACAAAGCTTGGTTGTTGCTCTGATACGAGACAGCCAGGCTATGGGAGCATTTCCACAATGGTGAAGGGACAATGGATCCAAGGAAAAACAAGAAGCTGCAGCTCTGTTCTGGAGTACAGAGACCTTACTAGGAGTTTCTTTCTATCTCAGTGTTATCTACTGAATGGAAGAATTATATTTCTTATGCAACTGTGCTAGAGGCCTCTGCACACAGACACATCATAGCCTGGCAGTGGTGTTCTTTCCCCTCCTGGGTGGTGGCAGACTTGACACTTTTAAGCTCCTATTGTGCTTGTGGAAGGGCTCCAGGGCCTCCACAAACCAATGGCATCATCAACCCACAACAGTACTCTGTGCAGGGCACCCTCCTTGACATTGCTGCCCATAGAGACAGAAGCATTCCAAGACGCAGAGGGGCAAAGAGTGGTCACACTTGTACCATTTAGCCATTCTGGATATCAAATTGATTCAGGGGAAAGGAGCAAGGATGATAAAGAATCTAGAAGATATGCTGAAATAATTTACTTCTCCCCTAAGGAAAAGTGGGGTAAGGTGGGGATTGTATGCCAATTTACTTTAAAAGCAGTTCACTACATTATCTAATCTAGACTAGGAACAATAAAGTAAGCAACCTTTAGGCATATGATGTCCTCTGGCATATGATGTCCTCAGGAAATTTCTCTCTTTTGTTGTTCATTCCCACCTTCCAGAATTGGAGATGTGTAAGGTACCCAACAGTATCTATTTCTAATCTTCCAACAACATTTGTTTTCTTACCTTTATATCTCCAAATAAAGCTTGAAAATCATGAGTACCAGTCCCAAGAGCAAAATGATACAAGATATCCTCTTTCATCTTCTCAAGGTATGGGTTGTGGACATAAATTGATGTTTCTCTATCAGAGAAGATAATACATTGGTAGAGATTCACAGCAGAGAAGTAGGTATCAATTAAGAGTACTGTCCAAACCATGAGGATTCTTGATTATAAGTCTTGACTTGTTCAGCATGGTGAACTTTACAGACATTTAAGTAGAATGAACAGGAGGGGTTGAGAAGCAGGTCTATGACAGCATTCATGACAATATCTGTAAAAATTTTAATATAGGTGCAGCAGCTCTCCACAGATGTTCTACTAAGGCCAGGGGTGGAATCTGCTATCATGCCACTCTCCTCCAAGAGCATTCATTTTATCCTGAATGAACATCTGTAAAGGGTTGTTGTCATTCTTGGATGACCAGCATGTTTTTGTGTAAACAAGTTCCTTGTTCGTTGAGCTGCAGAAATCAACAGTGCTGTACATGGATCTGTGGTTAATATTAGCCTCTCATATTACAATTTAAGGTTGATCTGCTATGACATGACCTTAGATTGACATGACTTATAGCTGATTTTAAGTCAGTGAAAACAAGCTGTTTGATAGGACTTAAAACATCTTAAGTTTTGGAATTTGGAGTCAGAGGTACTGGATCTGCACATACCATTGCAAGGTGAATTGCTGTTGTTAACAGAAAAAAATGTTACAGTTGTCCAATGTGTCCATCAAAGAAAATTAATATAGGCCAATTTTTAAAGATGTTGTTACATGACCTCTGAATCAAAAGACTACTGTTGCTCATTTAAGGCCCATGAAACACACCACCATGTAATCTGAAAAACTCACTAGCATGATTTTGTGATCCTGTTGGATATAATGTATAAATCTGCAAAGGATTTGTTCTCCTCCCTCCCTTTTGAGACATAATGCACCTACAGCTTATATCAAGCCCTACTTAATCGCACTGGATTCCATTCTTACTCTGCCAACACATTGTCCTCCATCTTCTTCTTCTTCTCTGGAGTGTCACCAGGAGTCATTGTATTCCACTAAGCCCTGAGGAAGAGAAGATGACAGACAGCTGCACCACATAGCAAGGAAGTATTGTGCAAAATAAGTAAATAAGGGCCAAATCTTATCGCTGCACCACTGGAACTTGTGTTCCAGCAGCACAGTATGCATTACGGCTGTTGCAAATGAAGACACGCCATAGAGCGTGCCACAAGCAGTGAGCAGCCAGGATCACACACCGGCAGCCTGCCAAGGGGTCCCCAAACCTGTAAGTCAATGCGGGGGGGGGGGGTGAAATGGGGCAAGGGTGGGTAGAATAGGGCAGAGACCATGGTGGGAAGGGGAGCATATCCAGACAAGGAAGAGGGCTGTATCACTGACAGCAGTGTCACTGGTATACTACCCCCTTTCCTGGGTCCTCTCAGACTTGCATTAGTAAAATGGTTGATTCAGGTCTGAATACACCCTTTCAGCTGAGACTTACCCCCAAGCAAGGGAATAGATGTTCCCTTACCTATAGACCTCCAGGACTCCCCACCTCTGCAGGATGCTCCAGTGGTGTGGCTGCATCAGTTGGGAGGTGGGTTTAGTTTGGATAGATTGGACTGTATGGCTGCATTCTTAATTCAGAAGAAAGTCCCATCTTACACTTGAAATTTACTTCTGCATAAACATTCAGTACACAACAATGTACTGTACATGTCCGTTTTAGTTTCTCTTTAGCAACCGGAAGGATGGGTTACATTTCCAGAAACTTAGCCAAGACTGCCTCATAAAAATAAGTTACAATTACTGTTTAGACACACAAGACAATCAAGCAATAAAACTTTCCTTGAACTAGGATGCTTCAGGCCAGTAGTTTTCAACCTTTTTGTCTCATGCTGCACTGACACACTGGTTGATAATGGCTGCTTCAGGCTGTAGGTGAGGAACTGAATGAATGCCTGAATGTTCCCCCTTGGAGTGGAGAAGAAACGACTTGCAAGTAGGAAAGTAGCATGTGTGGGAGTAGTCTCGGGTGACCCATATGCATGCTAATTTTCTAGCTGCTGCAAGGAGCATTCTTTGAGCAATGGGGCACATTCAAACCTGCCACCCACTCAGCTGCTGCCTGAACTAATCCAGTCCCGTCCAGGCCAAATCAATCCAGTCCAGTTTTATGGCTAGACTCGGCAGCAGCACGTACTGTAAGTGATAAATAAATAATAAAGCTGATCTGAAAAGTCACCCACGCTGTGAGTACAGCGGTCATTGGTTGGCTTACGTTTGCAGAGAAAGCAGAAAAGTTGAGTCACTGGCAAGGGCAGAGGTAAGCCGCATGCTCAGCTGTGGCCAAGGAAACAGGGACGTGCAATGGGTGGGGAGGCAGGTGAGGCAGTGCCTCCCCCACTGGAGTCCTTCGAAAAGCGCTGCCACCATGGGAGGTGCTCAAGCACTCCCAACCCACAAGCTTTGCTCTGGTGGGGAGGCACTGCCCCACCTCTCATGACGGTGGTGCTTTTCGAAGGACTCCGATGGGGAGGCACTGCCTCACCTCTCATGGTGGCAGTGCTTTCATGGAGGCACGGCTCTCATGGAGGCAAAGGACTCCGGTGGGGAGGCACTGCCTCACCTCTCATGGCAGTGGCGCTTTTTGAAGGACTCTGGTGGGGAGGCACTGCCTCACCTCTCATGGCAGCGGCGGCGGCACATTGGAAGGCCTCCGGTGGGGAGGCTCTGCCTCACCTGCCTCCCCCCCCCCCGCACATCCCTGCAAGGAAAAGCTGCCAGGGATGGAGGACGCGGCTGGGTGAAAGGGCAAAGCGAGGCTCTCCTGCTCGCCCCGCCCGCGAAGCGAGAGCTGCGGCCGCCGCCGCCCTGGACCAAACTGTGAAGGCTGGACGGAGCTTCTCGCCGGACTGGCGCCACTGATGCCTGCGGACGCAACAACACCCGTCCTACCCCCGTGATGCGGCCGCGCGGAGGTAGACGCAGCCAGGCGCAGAGCGCGCGCTTCCTGCCGCTGCCTTCCCCCCCCCCCCCCCCGCTTGCCTACCTGCCTGAAGGCGCTGGGCAGCAGGTGCGGCGGGGCCGGGCGAGCAGGCGCGCTCTCGCTGCCCGGAGTGTGGCAGGCTGAGGGCCAGCAGCGCGGGAGCTCCCCTTCGCCTCCTGTCCGCCCGCCGCTCCGGCTCCTCTTCCTGTCGCGCTCAGGCGGTGAGAAATGCAAGGAGGGTTCCCCACTGCGGCGCTTCCCGGTTGTGGCCTTAGTCATCGCTGCCTGCCCAGGTCGGTCAGGACAGAGCAGGCAGAGGCAGCTGGGGCGTCGCCGCTTTGTCCTGTGCCTTTCGCAGGAAGCAATAGGAGGGCACGACCTGCCTCTGCCAGCACCGCAAAGGGGCCTGGCCTGCAGCCAGAAAGAAGGATGCACAGAAGCCCTGCCAGTCCTTGGCTTGTGGGTGCCTTTCATTGTCTTTCTGCGGGGACTGGTTGTGACAACGATGAGCCTGCTGAGGGGGGGGGGGTGTTTCCCCAGACACGCATGCCCTCCCTGTTTCTGTGCAGGGCTGCCACTTCACGGGGTCACTCACCAGGCTCATGGTTGAAATCTCCTTTCTGCAGGTAGCTAGAGGGGGTGCAAGGCACTAAGTTTTGCAGGCACCTGAATGCGCCATGCAAGGGGACCCTCCCCTTCGGAGCCGTTCCTGGCATGAGAGCAAAATGGAGGCGAATGCCAAAAAAACCCAGAGAAGAAGCCAGTGCCTCCATTTTGCCGGGAATGGCTCCGAAGGGAAAGGGCGGGGGCCCCTTGCATGGCGCATTCAAGCACCTGCAAAACTTAGTGCCTTGCACCCCTTCTAACTATGCTACTGCCTACATCCAGTGTCCCTCAGAATGCAAGATGCGAGGGAAGGCACCAGGATGCAAATCTTTTGGCTTGTGTGCTTCCTGAGGCATCTGATGGGCCACTGTGAGATACAGGAAACTGCACTAGATGCGTCTTCAACCTGATCCAGCCGGGCTCTTCTTATGTTCTTTGGTTCTTCTAAGCTAGTGCGTGCTTCAATATTGTGCTAGTAGAGCATTTTCAACTCCATTATAAATATAATTTCTGAAATCTGGCATCTGTTCAACGGCAGGAAGAGTCATAAGGCCCACTAGGTGCAGAAAATATTGATATAGGGGCATGGGGTAGGTCAATGATAACACTAGGCCAAACAAACGGGCTCAGTAAAAGCCACCATGTTCACTACAATGTTTGCTGAAACGGGTGCTGATATGAAACTGCTTAAGATACAATTAGAAGTGAAAGGTTCATAGGTGTGTCTGGTGCATGAAGGCAAATTGCATGAATTGCACCCTTACAATAAGGCAAAGCAGTTAGTTATTAACTTACTGCTTACAGGAACTAACAGTCCTAAAGGTGACATTGTAAAAAGAAAATTTGCCAATTTCAGTCAATTTTTTAAAAATCGATAATCTCAAAACTGATAGCGTCACAAAATGACAACAGTATTTTACTCCAGCATGAGAATTCAAGTAACCTGTCCACTCAAAAGCTGAGCAAGGGAAAATAGACAGCCTTTAAGAAAGATGAACTAAGAAAGTTCACTAACCTGAAGAACCTGTGTGTGTAGATATGTTTCTTTTGTAATCTTCAAGCAACCAGGTCTTGCATTTCTTTTTGCATTTTGCATACCGGACTGTCTTATCCATAGGGGCAGGAACTTAATTTTAAAACTTAAGTTTTAAATTTTAAAGTTTTAAAACTTAAGTTAAAACTTAAGCTTATAGTCAGCTCACATCTTCATATTAATGTAGTTAGCTCACAGAAGGGTTAGGTTCTGAATAAGGGGGAAATCATGTCTAGTTAAAACTACCTTAAATCTGCTAAATAGATACTGTGTCTTTAAGAACTAAAATCACACAACAAGAGAGGCGCAGGAACTGAGACAATTGAGGGAACAGTGGCTTCATTCTCCCATCTCACACTTAGGGTTACTTTGGAACCTTTCTGTCTCCTCAGAGTGCTCTTTGGATATTGCTCAAGGCAGTGTACATAGGCAGGCTTCCTAGACCCAATAAGGGTCTTTACAGTGTTGTTCTGTGTATTTAGAACACTTCAAACTCCGGCTGTTATCCTTCAGTGGTGTTGTCAGTGTCTTCTTAACTGCAGGAACAGTCTGAGATTTTTGCAGGCAAGGCACACAGATCACACTGGTAGATTTTTCCAGCTGTTACCCTTCTTGTCACCAGTATTGAGAATATTTCAACCACTCTCCCACCACAATGCTCAACAGCCCTTCTCTCTGCCACTGAGGGTTATAAAACTTATCAGTGACTTTTCTGGTCTTTCCTGCAGACACATCCCAGGCTCTACGTGCTTAGCTTCCAGTAGTCTTCAACCAGCTCTTCCTTTAGACCACACCTCCTGTCTGCACTATTGCCTGCACTATTTAAACTGTTTGTGTCTGTTTTTTTGTTTGTTTCTTGAGTTTGCTTACAGCTGCAGGCCTACTGTACATTATCTCTTAATATAGAATTTATAATGTTCGTTCCAAAAAGCGATCTTTGTGCTAAAGCACATACTAGAACTATCATCACAGAAGGCTTAAAAAAATTAACAATATAAATCACAAAAATACATTTTTTTCTGGTTCTTTTTATCCATCCTGAATGGCAATGTGCCCTTGAACGATGGTAGTGGAACAATGGCAGGAGAGCAGCAGGTCTTCCTCTCCTGCTTGGAGCTTCCAGGAGCTGCTGGTGGGCCATGGGGGCAGGGAAGCAATATGTTAATTAAATGGGCTTTGGCCTGACCTAGCAAGGCTTTTTTCTGTTCTTCTCTCTTATGTCATAATGCCAGTGTCACAAGGATCACTTCCTTTCATGTGCAAACAGGAAACTAAGGATTTCCCTGAACAAGCTTGCTTCTTTTAGCAAGTTTGATGAAATATCAAAGTTGTTGAGTTCTTATGGCTCCTGCCACTGTGTGCGCGAAAGGGTGGGGGGACGGACCCCCATAGCATCCTGCTAACAGAACCCAGACTTAAAAGTTCCCAGACTTGCAGTCGTCCCCAGTGAGCTTCATTTCATATAAACAAGAATCAGATGATGCTTTCTTAAGATGACCATTCTTTTTACAAAATGCTTACCAGGGAGCAGGATAGGAAAGAAACTATTCCCAAGAGCCTCCTGTTAAAAATATCTCAGAGTAAACATCCCTCCTGAACTTTGTATGAACTATGAGAGCAGCTTCTTTTTTATAACCATTATTTTTGAAGAAAAGAAAAAAAGCTGATTATAAATGCTTTCAAAAATGATGAAAGACCATAATCAAGAGCTACTGTTTGTAGATTACATCACTAGCAAATCTTGTCTATTGGGAAACACTCTTAAAACAGAAAATGCTGCTTCCATTTCATGTTTCATTTCCACTCAGTATTGAATTCCATTTAGTCATGTGTTCCATGGTGTAGTGTACAATGTGTGATCCTAATCCTAGCGCTGTAGATAGGATGCCATGTAGTTTTACCACTTATCTTTCCACCACCACATCCCCTCCTCTTCCCATTAGTGGCTTTGCATATTGTATTTTGTGCTTGCACTGCAGTATGTCCTGCTCCTGATTACTACTAGAAATCCCACCTCTCCTAAGGATCAAATGTGTAGGCCAATAGAACTCCTCCAAACCCAATATCTTATCTCAAATGTAAAATAACCATTTTCCTACACATTTGTTACTAACAGGGTTGAAAATGCAGGGATAGCTTTTAGGCTGAGGGAGCTGTTACTGGACATGTTAATGGAGCAAGTGCAGGCACTTGATTGTGTAACAGTTTAATTTGAATGTCCCAACTTAACTAATAAAGATGTTATAATAAAGGGCTTCTCAGGCACAGTTATAGAATTCTCAGTATTGGCAAATTCCAAATATGTTTCCTCCCTAATTTTGCCAATTTTTCTATACTTTTAGACATTTCTAGTCCCTCCTCTGAAGACTTGCTGTAGCCTCCCAAAAACTGGCTGGTATCTTAGAGGTCATTACGCTGGGATGCTCTCTGAGGCTCTTGGTTTAATACACCATTTACCCCCCCCCCCCCAAAAGCCATACATATAGGATGTGGATTGTCTTCAGGTCTTGAAGCAGCTGAAAATAGCTCTTAGCCAAGCATCCCCCAACCACCTGACCGAGTCCAGTGTCAGGTAAGGGAACATAGGAGATAACAGATTTTCCAGTCAGGTAAATTCATAACATAAAAGATATAATGCATGCAGCTGGAGAACTGTGATACTCAGTTCCATTGTCTGAGTAGCTTCCTGCTTGCAAAAGAACATGCTCTTACCTGGAAAGAGAGCAACCAGGATTCTGGAAATCATAAATAGATACAAATAAGGATAGCATTTTAGCTAAGATGCATTAAAGAACTATTACTTTCTTTTGTAGCCCTTTCAGCACCCAGGTCCCCAATCCCCCCCCCCTTTTGTTACAGTGTGTTGAGGCCTTCCCCCTTCCAGGCCTTTCCCCTCCTCTGCTGGACATTACTAGTTACGGCATTTAATTGTGCGAAGCTGTCTTGGATTCAGCAGTTGGTTTCCTAAGTAAAACCTTTGTAAATGTTTCAAAACTCAACAGCTTGATGTGATGAGAATTCCTTTTGCTGGTCGCTAAGCAATAACTTGTCCCAATAACAATAACAATAAGAATTGTCCCTAAGCAATAACTGAAGAACAATTGTTTGCTTTTTCTAATGACATTTATTTAAATTGAATCCAAATAGTTACACAAGTTTATATGCCATGAGGTATAAACAAAATAAGAATGGTGTTAAACTACAAGTACAGTCCAACATTTTGAATAATATGTTCAGTGCTGATACATGTTGCAATTTGAAACATAAATATTCTTTTAGTATGAACTGACGTTACAAGAATCTATCTTTAACTTACCTCTTTCAAAACTTGGAAACTTTGAAAATTGTTTAAAGCTCAGCATTATAGAGCTTATATTATTCAAAATGGTCTCACTGTTTTGTTCTGCTACTCTCTCAAGTGGTGCAAACGCATAGCACAACATAGATTAGCCGGGTCCTAGGACCACAGGGATGCTACTGTTCAGCAGCTCTCAAACAGCCTCTGGAGCTATAGAGGACTAGGGCTCGGCTATAAAACAAACCATAGCAGAAGTTGATGGTAACTGGCATCAAAAGCAGATAGCATCGTAAGATACAGTGGCATATAACAGCAGAAGCAAGCATCTGGACCTGAAAAACTTGCTGGAACAAGATTAGTGGACCGAATTCATTTCAGTTGTGAATTTACTGAAACAGGAAAACCAACTGGGATGAATGTGGCCCATTGCTTAAATATCTTGGTTAGACTTACATAATCTAACCAACATTCAGCTATATAACCTTGCTTCCTAAGATGTATTATATTTTCTGCATTCAGTACTGTTTTAAAATAGCAACAGAATTTGTGATAATTCTGTGGAGCATCAGCATTTACTCATTGTCTGTTTGTGTTGATTCTGGCTGGGATGTTTCTGAATCTGCAATGTAAAAGATGAGAGAAAAATGAGTGTACTTTTCACTAATACAAAAAAATAAATGTTAGCAAGTTTTTCTGTAAAAGAAAAAAATATCAAACATAGACTGAGAGCTCTGCTCTTGATACATGCAAATAGTACAAGAATTGCTGCAATGTACCTCTTAAAAGATTTCCCTGTTGTAACTCTTCTTTCAAGATGAACATTCATGTATAGTAATAAAAATATTTTGGAGTATGTCGAACAGTTGGAGTTTGGTATCTGCCATGGTCCATCAGTGATGTGCAAATACTGTTGATTTGATGTTTGTTTGTTTAAAGAAGGGGTTCCCAACTTTTGCCCAGAAGTTGATGTGGGGCCATTACAGGGGAGGGAGTGGAGATCTAGTGGTGATGGCAGCAACAGTAATTCTGAGTTTCTGTCACAAACTAAGAAAAAAAGGGTCTTTGGGACTTACACATGTTCAGTGGTGACTGGAGATGACACAAAACCCAGGTCCTTGTCACAGTCCAAAATGGGTGAGTCAAACAAGCCCTTTTTTCCTTAGTCAGTGGCAGTCCAAACCCAGAACTGCCATAGCTGCCACTATACATGAGGGCTTCTGTGGGACCCCTAATGGCTTATAAGGCATTTAAAAGTCACATTTTTTTTGCCTCTAAGGCTCAATTTGAGCCTTGTAGAGAGAGGGTGCAGACAACTGTCAGAGGACCCTCCAGAGGTGAGGGTAACAGAGCTTCCCTCGCCTCTGGAGGGGGCGCAAGCTGGGGGGCCTATGGACCCAAACCGCAGATAAGTGAATCCACATGTGTGGGATCCACGGATACAGGCCCCCCCCATATTTGTATTACTTCAGTGGTGCTGCTGACAATTAGTATTTCTGATGGCCAAGGGTTGTATTAGTCAGTGGATCTACCAGTCAACAAAGCATAACTTTGGATTGTTCTTGCCCAGTGTTGGTCAATACTGCCTTGTATGAATTCCAACTACTGAGCAGGGTTGCAATACTTTTCATTTGATCAGCACCCAACAATCATCATATGTGCCTTTATAACTTTGGGGCTAAATAACTATGAAGTGTTCTATGTAGGACTGTCTAATTAGTGTCTACAAGTTGCTATAGAACACAGGTGTCTTCCTCCTGATTCGGCAAATTACATTATACAGTGTTTCAGTGTCTGCAGTGTTTATTATCCTCTGGGCATGATTCAAAGGGCTGACTTTGACACTTGTACTTCTCTGGATCATGGTCATTGTGTTGAAAAATCCTTGCATGGGTGTGAAACTACTTACTATATTGGGGTGGATGTGCTTCTTTTACTGTTGTTTGGTTGAGGATTCATTTCGTTTACAGACATTTCAAACCATAACATTAAACTGAAAACAAATGACACAAGCCGCTACTTCCTAGGCAGTTCCTAACCCCTATTTCAGTGGTTCTCAAACTTTTTCAACTGGCAGTTCCCTTGACCTATTGGGTGATTGGCTGAGGCTTCCTCATTAGGACTACAATCCTATACATCTTATAGGGCAGTGGTTTATCATGCAGATTCCGCAGCTCCCCGGTTGGTTTCTATGGCTCCCCAAGGAACCATGACTCACATTTTGGGAAACACTGCCCTAGGATTTTTTTAAAAAACTCTTATTGAACTTATAACAAATTACAAAGACCCCTTTGAATTTGGAAGAATCATAAAAGAACTTTGAGGTGTTTGGGTTGAATTTTTCAGTTGAACCCCAGAATAGGTGCCTGCCTGTGGATCACTAGGATGAGGTGAAGAAAGAGCGAGACAAGAGCAACACAGTAATTCGATATAAGTCCAAGATTTTTGCCTATTTAGAAGTCCCTAGAAGTAAAGACTAACATTAAAAGCATTGGTAATAAAATTTAGGTTAAAAAATTATGTTCCTTCATTAGGATGTCTTGACAGTTAAAAGAAAATGACTTAGATGTTTGGAAAAGGATGGTGCTTATAGTCTGTTAAGGCAGAAATGGGCTGTTAGGATAGGCACTGGGGTGGCATACATTCTGAAGCTGAACTGTGGCTTCTTAGGCTGGGCACCCATTTCTACTCCAGATTGAGATCTAGGTTTTCTTTTGTATGACAATGCATGTTTCCTAGCTTTCTGCCTCTTTTGTACTTTCTTCTGGTACTCACTTTGGGGAAGAGAATCTGAAAGAAACAATGAAGAAGGAATGATTTACTCAGTGTGCATTTATGAAATAAAACCAACCTAAACTGCTTTAATGGTATTGCAAAGTATTTGTAAGGGGGGAAAAGCAATGAAGTATCTAGAACGAGATCTTCAAAATTACTGAATATATTAGGTACTGAGAATATCTGTGACGGCTGTAAACTTCTTATCAGAAGATAAACTTTGAAATAAAAAAGCATTTCCTCAGAACATCTGTGTGTGGATGCAGTTGATCACATGGTAGCTGTTGAGAATGGATATTTCAGATGGAGGACTATAAGACATGAATAATTATATTGTGCCATAACTTAAAAATGCATTTATGCGGCAGTATGTGCCACTGGCAATTGGCAATAAATGGCAATTATTTCCAAGTAATGATGATTCAGCAGGTGCTATTAGGTTCTGGAATACAGGATAGACAGAACCCAACACATGCTTCTCTGGAAACTGATTGAACTGAAATCGATAAGACTTCCAAAACAAGAATCTGAGAGTGAATTATCAACCAGTACTCAAGTAGATTGTTTTCCTTATGCTGCATATATACTTTAAAATGAGTAAAGTCTGTCCAAACTACATCAACAGAAACACAATACCAAGACATTGTTACTGAGAAATAGAGATCTTGTAGAGAAAATGGTGAATGAAAAAGCTAGTGACTTCAACCCCATTTCTAGGATTTATCTACTAGGTCAGTGGTTCCCAAACTGTTGGGTTGTGACCCACCAGGGGAACCGGAAGCAGAACATCCCCCTTTAAGGGGAATTAGAGTGGCCCTGCTCCAATGACAGCGACAGTGCTTTAGAGATTGCAGCGCTGCCACTGTCGGGGTCATTTCTTACCTTGGGGGCAGTGCTGGCCTCCTGCAAGGTCCTGGAGGCTTACAACCCCCTCCGATGTCCTCCTAGGCTTATGTAAACAATTCTTATTTCTGATCAGCAGCTAATTTCCTGCAAAAACAGAAATAGCTGCTGATTGGAGATAAAGATTGTTTACAGAAGCCTTGGAGGACATCAGAGGGGGCTACAAGCCTCCAGGACCCTGCAGGAGGCCAGCTCTGCCCCAAGGTGTGGCTCCGTTGCTGACCCCTTCTCTGCCTCCCTCCTTGCCCACACAAATACTTACCTGGTTCCCAGCTCCCCTGTAGGAGTTTGGGAACCACTGTACAAGGTTATATAACAGCTTTAAAAGAGATACAGGTTTAGCATTACTGCTCATTTGAACACACTGCTACACTGATTGTTTTAGACAGGTGTACGAAGTAACATATTACCATTAGGCTGAGAACTCTTTTTATCCCATTCATCGCGCTGCTGAAGCCACTCATCCCCATAACCACTGCTGATCAGTTTACTGAAGTTTACAGGTTCATTCTTTTTGTGGGCAGGCCTAGACAGGAAAAAAAATCAAACAAGACTTAACTATAAACCATTTTAACTTGCCCATGGCAGATATCGTCTTATAATAAACTAATAGTCAAACCACAAAAAAAAAAAAAAATTTTAGACAAATGCAACCATTAAGAGGAATGCAACTATTAATTATAGCCTGCATTGTTTTTTAAAAATTGTTTACCAGTAGAAAATGGAAATGTTCCATTATTGTTAACAACTAATAATGAGATAAATAATTACAAAGCCTGTGCCTTTGTTAAGGGCTAAATAATTTCCAGGATTCAAGAATGAAAATCTGAGACCACTTCACAGAAGACCCTTTCCTACACACGTCCAGAAAAGGATTGCATAGATCATCAGGTATAAAGATTGTGCATGCCTACTTGTACATGCATTAGAAATCTGCGGCTTATCTGCACACACACATGCACATGACATGCATGTGCACATGACAGCCAGGATCCACGGGTCCAAAGAGGCATACCCCACTAAGATAGTTGACATTTTTCTTTGAACATTAGTCTATCCACCACCCATGGTATACCATAAACTTCAGGAAACTCCCCTCAGTTCCAAAGCAGTTCCAGAATAGGCCTGCTGTTCAAGATCCATAGTCTCCTAGGCACATGGAATAGCTGCATAGTTGTTGTTTTTTTTTATTCCAACCAGCAAAACAGACACATTGCAAACCTTCCCACAATACAACTTATATAGATGTTCCCGCACCCTACAGGTTACAGAAAATGCACCCAGCCAAAAGAGAAACTATTGGTATATAAATATTCATAGTAGTAATAATATTTATTTAAATGAACCCATCTTTCCTTGAGATAAGAAAATCATGGACCCAAACAATCAGACCTATAGCTAAGGAACTTCTGCCACCATTTCCGACCATTCCATACCATCAGCCAGGTAACAGGCAACATCTGGCATTCCCATCTGACACAGGCCTACAAAATTGAAGGTCAGAAACATTTTTCCCAAACTTTATGGTGGTTTGATATGAATTTGGAGTGCCAATTCCAAAAATGGCATCAATTTTGCCCTATCACATCTAGTTTTGGAGATATAGTATAGCCTCATTAGTGAATGTTTCAAGCAGCTTCCTCATGAGAAAGCCATTGTGTAGGCTTCCTCATGAGGATGCTGCTTGAACCATTCTCTAGAGGCTATGCCATGTCTCCAAAACTAGACGTGATAGGGCAAAACAGATGCCATTTTTGGAATCAGCACCCCAAATATACCCAGGAATTGGTGTAACGTTTAAGGAAGCAAAATGTGTGTTGGCCTGTGTAATAGAGTACAATATAAATACCATGTATCAAAAGGGGGGGGGGGAAGCTGCATTCACAGAACCACAAAATTTAGTTCAAATTTATCTTGCTAAGATGTTACATACACTTTGTACAATTTTGTTTTTATGTTTGCAATTTGGAATGGTATGTTTAATTTTATTATCCCTCTATAGCTAATCATATATCTAATGATAACATTACATGTATGTTTTCATGCACTAAAGTGGAGCCAAGAGAATAGAATTATGTGGCAATCCTCCAGAGGTTCATGTGGCAGAAGTGTGACACACTTACCAGGGAGTAGGTTACATTGAACTCATTACAACTTACTTCTGCATAAACATGCACTGGATGGGCTGTTTCACATGCAATTATAAGATTGAATCTTATTTAGTACACTAAAAACGCACATATAACATACATTGGAGGGAAGTAAAGTCTGTTTCCTCCATGGAATTCTTTAGTTGCAGTAGGTTGCTGTGTTCTGTGTGGATATCTTGGTGTTATAGCAGGAAGCTTTATCTATTTGAAAAGAAAACCTAATTCAGGAGCTAACATAATAATATGATTCAAACAGTCTAATGAGATAGCTAAGAAGGAAGGTCCAATCCTACCTAAATCCCAGTGTGATGATGCAGCAGTGCCAGCATGGCTTCTGCTGCATCCCGTGGGGGATTTTTGGCTTCTGGAGGTCTCCTTGGGGTATGCAGACATTGCCCCAGGGAAAGCCCCAGCAGCCACTAGGAAGCAAGTTGGACCTATTCCAGCTCAATCTCTGGTGCAATTCCATGTTGCTTCATGAAGGTGGATCAGACTTGGGAAGTACGTCACCGATACCAATCCCACCCCCTCCTGAACCTGATCCACCCTCCTCCCCACCCCCATCTCTGCCCCAACCGTCCACTCCCTCAGTTGCAGGCCTGGCCCTTGTGCCATCCCCCCCCCCCCCGCAATACACTGCCACCCCCCAGGGATACTTACCTAGCTCCATACAGAGCCTCACACAATGTTCCTGGGCACTCCAAAAGCCTTCTGAGGCCTCTGAAGCACTGTTAAATAGTACTTCCAGTTTTCAAACAAAAATTGAAAGTACTGTTTAAGGGCACTCTGGAGACCTTAAAGGTTTTTGGAGCACCCGCACAGGGCTTCACTTGCGCCCAGAACGGCTCCAGAGGGTAGGTGGAGGTGGCAGCGGTGCCGCCACCACAGGGGCCACAAGTATGCCACCTGGGGCTTTTGCCCCCCCCAACCCCCTAGGACTGTCACTGCACACCCTCCCCTGTTCCACCCTTCCACTGCCCTGTTCAACCCCCACTCCACCTCCTTATATGGACTTACCTGGTGGGTGTCCGTGGGTCTGCTGGCATGCAGGAGGCCACTGTGGCAACCCCGCCAGTGTGCCCGCTGCGCTCATTGGCAGAGGCTGCTTTATGACAGTCATAAAACAGCTTTGCTGGAGCAATGCTAGTTATGCCAGCATGGGAGGAGGATAGGATTATGGCATTAGGCTGCAATTCTATACAGACTTTCCTGGGAGCAACCCTTACTGAACACAATGTGACTTACTTCTGAATAGACATGCATAGGATTGCGCTGTTAACTGTTCTAAGAGTAGCATAAAATATTATGTGAAATATTTTGTATAATAATTTAATTGAGAGCCAGGATAGTATAGTGGTTCAAGAGCTGGACTAAGATTTGGAAGATCTAGGTTCAAATCCTTACTCACGTCATGAAACTTCCTGGGTAACATTGGGCCAGTCAGTATCTCTCAGTCTCACCAACCTCACAGGGTTGTTGTGAGGACAAAAGAAGGGAAGGAACTATATACACTACCTGAGCTCCTTGGAGGAAAGGCAGTATAAAAATGTGAATATAAAACAATTTCTTAAATGGCTTTGACAATACAGAATAAATGTACAATCTGGCCCATCCTCTTAGGTCATCAGAGAAGGCCTTCTTACAAGTGCCGCAGCCTAGGGAGGTACGTGGGGCAGCGGCAAGAAATAGGGCCTTCTCAGTAGTGGCACCAACACTATGGAATTCCCTTTCCCTTGACTTAAGAACTGCTCCCTCTCTTGAAACTTTTCGGCGAGGCCTGAAGACCCTTCTGTTTAGACAAGCCTTCTGAGTTCCTGGCCTTTTTAACATCTCTTAAAAATTTTTAAGATCTGTTTACAGGCCTGATCCTTTTTTAATTTGCTGCGCTATGCTCTTATCTGACTAGTTTTTATCTGACTACTGTTTTTACAATATGTTACAATGTTCTTTTTTATCTGTTTTAAACTATGTTTTTAATGTGTTTTAACCTTGTTTTGTAAGCCACCTTGAGTCCCTTTGGGGAGAAAGGCGGGGTAAAAATAAAGTATAATAATAATAATAATAATAATAATAATAATAATAATAATAATAGTGCCATCTGTCCCTGAACAATAGCTAGGATTTGCCTATGACTAGGTACTGTAAAACATGTATTACCTTAAAGAGTAATCAAGGACTCAATTCTACCCAACTTTCTAGTGCTGATGCAGCTGTACCAAGGGGGCATGCACTTCATCCTGCAATGGGAAAGGCAGTCACTGAGGTTTTGTCAAGGTAAGAGAATGTTTGTTCCCTTACCTCAGGGCTGCATGAAAGTTGGATAGGATTGGGCCCTAAAATTATTGCCTAATTGTTAGGTTTTAAAACACAGTTCACATTTTAAAATAGTGACATACTTAGCTTTGTCAAAACTTGAGTGAACACAGAGCTAGTTGAGACATAACACTGGGCATCTCCTAACCACAGTTAAGAGATCAGAAGTGGGTGGATTTCATGTTCACTCCCTCTCCTCAGAGCTAATTACCCTACTGGTTATAATCATGGTTAAGTGTTACATCAGTACAAAAGTTATACACAGTTATATCCTTATATTCAAGAGTTTCCTCTTAATCAGGATTCAGAAATTGAGATCTGAAGCTGATTAGCACACTCTGGTGAAGGAGAAGCCTGTATAACTAGAAGTTCATGAACGAAGCAGCAGTGAGTCAGTAATCATGACTTAAGAAAGGGAAACCACAACTGCAATTTAAGGTAAGAATCTGCATTGATGCCTCAGTCAGCCTAACCCAAACAGCTTTTCTCGAGCTTGACGACTCCTACAGATGGTACATTACACATTTCTTCTACTTTCTATCAAATCAAATTAAAGTTTTAGGGATACTCACCTCCTCTTTTGTGCTTCCTGGAGAGCCCTCAACATGTATTCCATTTTCCTGAGGGGAAAAATGTTATATATGATTGTTCTGGAAATAAAGGCAGTTGTATTATGAAATCTGTGATAGGAACATGCCAATATAGACTACAACATTTGATATTATTTTTATAAAACTAAAATGAACAAATTAATAAAATGAATTTAAATGAAAATATACCCACCATCTTTGAAACCATCCAGTTAGAAGATGTCCCATAGAAACAGCCTGATATACAAAACTGTCAACACTCAAGAGTAAAACACTTGAAGCTTCAGTATTCTTACCCGATGCTTACCTAAGGGTAGACACTAGATCCCTATTCCTCCTCCCTGTCCCACACTATGCTGCCAAACATGGCCAACCTGGCTAAAACGCAACCCAAAGGACAGTCTGGGGTAGGCAGAAAAAAAAAATTCATGGCCAATCAGGCAGGAAGCAAAAAATTCCTACCCAGCTCCAAACAGCATTCAGTTAGTCTCTGACTGTAACTTAAAGGGTATGTGACTGGGTTCTGCCAGGGTACATGCAGAGAGGCCTGGAAAGGTCAGATCACTGCTTTTGTCTAATGGGCCCAAGCCTTGCCCACCATGTCTGCCCCAATGGCAGCCCAGCACATCACCTGGGGACAGACGGCAGAACGTGCAAAGTTGCTTCTCTCTGCATATGCAGATGGATGCCCTTTCTGACAGAAAATCTGCCTATGCTGATATGCAATGGAATTTTCAAAATAACTAAAAGCATAATCTTATGCAAATGCATTTGGAAGTTTGATCTCACTGATTTAAATGGGATTTACACCCTAGTAAATCATGTTTAGGATTACAGCCTAGGAAATGGAAATCATACTTTCTGGGGACTTATGTGGTCTTTTAGTCTGAAAAAAAACAACAAAACATTGCCATACAAAATAGGCTTCTAATTTGCCATACATGGAGTCCAAAGGGAGTCATTTGACCTTTGTGAAATATTTAGCTTACTAGCTGTTGTTACTGCATCATCATTATGGGAAAAACTAGAGCTCATAAGAAATGGTAAGCTGAACAGAGATTTTTATCTTCCTTTTCTAAGGATTCTGAGAGTTGATTAGGAGCAGATTAAAAAACTACTCTTTTTTGGTTTTCAACACTCAGAAGTTTTAAAAGTAACAACAAAAAAAGGCTCAAGAAAGAATGTTCAAATTGTTTAAAATGATTCCTGGTTCTTCAAAAACAATTAATAAATAAGGTTCAGAAATAAGGACATCTAGTTGCTGGGAAAATGAATCCACACTGACTTGAATAAGCCTTTCTGTAATTCATTAGGGGCCTGCATGTTTTTTAACTAGGCCTGAGAAGAAGGCTCTGGGGGGAAAAGTGTTTTTGTACTGTGAAGTGTCCTTAAGGGTTTATTTCTATACCTGCACCAAACAAGATTTTGTTTTACAGAATAAACTTAGGAGGCTTGAGCAACAGGGAGATTAATACCACAATCCTATGCATGTTTACTCAATAGGAAGTCCAGTGTTCAGTGGGGCTTACTCCCATTAAAGTGCACAAAGGATTGCAGCCAACCGGCCCAATCCGATCCAACTTTCCAGTTCTAATGCAGCCCTGCTAACAGGTGTGTGCTGCATCCTGCAAGGGAGGGGGCAGTCATGGAGGCCTCCTCCCTTACCTCAGGTCTGCACAGAAGCTGCATTAGCACTGGAAAGTTGGACAGGATTTGGTTCAAAGGCATCTACTGCATAGAATTAAGGGACTTTCTGGAAAGCCTGTGCTTTTGGTTTTTAGTTCTCTGCTGATGTCCTGATAATGCATTTTCATACCTCTAAATAAGCAGGTACCTCAAGTTATTTAAATTAACACAATGAAAGGTACTTTCAGAAACATGACCAAATTTAAAATTACTTGGAAGCTTCAGTAGTTATTTCACAAAGGTTAGCTGCAAGGACTTGTAAGATCATGCAATTAGAACGTACTGCCATTATCTTATATGTAAGAGAGGACAAAGGGAACACTAACCAGCAATATTTCGTATTTCAAGCTCACTGGCAGAAATTTTAAGCTCCAGTTTAACTCTCTCAATGCTATCAATGGGAAATGCTTAACTGGCTCAGTTATACCCATTATTACTTCAAAAAGTGATTATTAAACAACAGGGAGACAGAAGGAAGTAATACACAATATTAAGAGAAGAGACCAAACAGCAAATGATTTGCTTCAAACCAGGATTGCTTCCATGTTAGTCCTCTATTCTGGATTTTCCATCCTTTGCTCATGCTCTTTTTGTGAAACCATTAGATGCAGTAGTTGTCAGATCACCAGTCCAGTGTTTTCCTGCTATATATTTTCAGTCTTGATTTTAGTAATATAATGCAATTATAGCTCCAGACTATCAAATGTGAACAAACACTATTAAGTGCTCCCGTGACTTTAAGTATTTCCTCTTTGTAGATTCAGAGCCCAATCCTGAGCTCGGTGCCACAGCTTCGTGCTGCCATGCACTGTTACCTTACCGCCGGGCTACTGCCTGTGCTAGCTCAGCACAGGCTGGTGCTGGGCTAGCGCTGGGCTAGTGAGGGGCGGGCGTCCAGCCTCTGCCGCTCAGCAGTCTCACAGACCACCAAGCCGCAGCACGGTAAGCGGGGGCAGGGAAGGGGGTGGGAAGGAGGTGTTTCAGGGAGGGAGGGGGGGAGGCTGGTGTAGGGCAGAGAGAGGGAGGGTGGGAGGCATGAAGGGAGAGGGAGTGGGGAGGCAGGAGGCAGATCCAGTGGAGCTCCGCCCCTACACGAACGTCTTTACCTTACCACCGACCTTTTGGTCAGCGGTAAAGTGTAGTCCCATTGTGGGGCTGCTTCCCTTATCCACGAGAAGGGGACGAAAGTCCCCTTCTCCCGAGGCGCTGCCTGTGGCAGGCTGAGGCACACAGGATGTGGCAGCAGCCATTCTCGGTGTCGCCGAGGCTCAGGATTGGGTTGTCCGTCTGCTTTATTGCTTCCTCATGAAAGCAATAAATAATGAATAAGCAATATTACACTAACTAGTGGATCAGTGAATTTAATAAGTTCCTTCTCTGAACAGCCACAATTTTGTTCCCTGGGATAGGATAGGATGGGGACAACTTCAATTTCTGATTTCCTCTCACTATTTTCATTTTTTAAAGACTGAAATAAAATAACACACCCATAACCCTTGTGAAAATCCAACACTCCTACTTCTCCCACTTGCCTGCATCCCATAATAATGTTTAGCACTATCACTAATCAAAATAATTGCTAGATATGGTAGGCAACTGAGAGTCCAATCCTATCCAACTTTCCAGTACCAGGTGCAACCACAATGAACCCCTGAAGTAAGGGAACAAATGTTCCCATATCTTCAGGAGGCCTCTGTGACTGCCTGCCCACCACAGGATGCAGTGCATGCCCCATTGGCACAACATTGGCACTGGAAAATTGGATAGGATTGGGCCCTGATTTTCTAACTGTAGGTTGTGAGCAGATTCTTGATGGATCATGGCTGATCTTCAGCAGATCACATGCAAGACCTGCTGGGGTGCTATCCATTCAGTGCAGCACTTGACCCGGCTGGTAGTGCCACCAAGCCCAAACAAGACCATGGAAGCTGGCCTTCAGAGGACTTTGCGCATGGCGTTCTGGTGAACTACCTGGCAGGCGCAGCACTTGACACGGCTGAGAGAGCCCTTGCACAGCAGACCCAGACTCTGCTGGGGGGGCCTCCTCCCCTTTGTGGTGACATGGGACCCACTGGGGTGAAGAGTACAGTGTGGGGTGGGCAGCGCTCTTGTGAGCTGCAGGAGCAGCTAAAGGGAGTGGGGTAAAGATGGTGCGGTGAGAGATAGATATGTGGGTTTTAGTAGATTGTCCTTTGAAAAATTGAATGCTGAAAAGTTTGAAAACTGCTGATTTAAACTATTGATCACTTTGTTTTTGCTAAAGCTCACTCGCTAGTCTCTTGCCATTGATTTCGGACTATCGCAAGTGCCATACAACTGCATGCTAGACTACTGGAGTTTTACTGTACCTGTACTGTCAAAATTTGTCATCTTGATGGGAAAAACTTATTTCATTTTCAAAATCCTGTCCACACAAGAAAGAAATTAAATATTTGTCTATTGATTCAACATTATAGTAAAACACTAGGAATCCTTATATCATACCTCTCTTTTCTCTTTGTTCTCTTTGTCCTCAGCATCTCTTTGCCAAACACTTTTCATATCAAAATCAAAAGGTCCTCTTTTGGGTTCATAGCTAGCAGGTTGATCAGCCTTAAACTCCTCATGAATCATATAATCTGGCATGGCTGAAACACGAGATCTGCAGACAGAGTATTACTATTACGTGTTTTGGCATCAAGGATACCACAGGCTTATACAAGAGAACACAGAAGTTGAAGAGTTCGTACATTTCAACACTCAGCGACTCTCTTCCTCCCACTTTCCCTAACACAGCATAGCAATGCCCATGAAGACACAGAATACTTACTTAGACTCATCAGCTGCTGGTGGTTTGCTATGATGTGTATACCAATCAGGTGCACCATAAGATGTCAACGACGCTTTTCGTGGAGTAGGAGTAAAATGTCTTAGTAAATCTTGAGTCAAAAACATTTAAAGAGACAATGACATTAAAGTACTATGGTTTTTAAAAAATTAACTAAATAACGTCAATTATATATACTATTAAAACAAAACAGCAATATTACAAAAATGCTTCTCTTCTAATCGTCCACAATCCACATGAAACTAAGGACCATGGGAAGGGGGAGAATTTTAATCAAGAAAAGAGCACAGGGGAAGAAAAATTAAAACCCCCTCTCCCAGTGCTACAATCCTGATAGAAATTCCCCCACCCACATCCTTCGTTGCTTTTTAACCATCTGTAAAGAGACAATCCAAACACAGATCTTGGTTGCCTCATTTAATCTGGGCTGACCAGCTGAGTTTTCACAACTACTATATATTTCTCAACCATCAGATAAATATAAACATTTATATTCCACCTTCTCTCTGTAAGGGCAATCAACATAGCTCAGTGATTCTCAAACTTTTACCACTGGGACACACTTTTTAGAATGAGAATCTATCAGGACCCACCGGAAGTGATGTCATGTCTAGAAGCGACATCATCAAGCAGGAAGAGTTTTAACCATCTAGGCTGCAATCCTACCCACACTTAACCAGGAGTAAGTCCCATTTACTATCATTGTTAAAAGCATATACACAGTAGCGTGTTAAAAGTACAGATCTGTAACATTTCCCCAAATGCAGTCACATGCCATGGTAGCATCAAGTCTAATATATTAAAAATAAAATATTGAAATGATTTGGGACCCACCCGGCTTGCAACCCACAGTTTGAGAGAATGAATAGTTTATGTGACAGTTGTGAAATATGTGATATACAAGAATTGGAAGTAATACAGCGTTGAAGCAAGTAGCTGATCTTACAATGTTGAAAATACTGCTTTTCGATGGTGGATTTTTAGTTCCAAGTCCAGATATCAGAATACTGTAGCTTTGCAATTCCACTTTAGGAATTCATCTTATTCAAGTTGAATTACTGGCAATAAACCCCAATTATGGTATGTTTAGTATATTCTCAAATCATACTGAATTGCAACACAAAAAGCACGCTGTGTAATATTTTGTGTATCTTTTATGACCTGATAAAGTGGAATTAACTCATTAACTATTATGCTTAGATTCTACCGAATCCTACCTAAATCCCCATGTGGTCATGCCCACACTGCTTCCACTTTATCCTGTGGCAGATTTTTGGCTGTTAGTGGTCTTCTCAGAGTAAGGGAACATTTATCCCCTTGCCCCAGATTTAATCCCAGCAGCTACAACGAGACAATTTGGACCTGCACCGGATATATTGCTGGCGCAAGTCTGCATTGATCTGTGCAGGCAGATCAGGCCTAAGAAGGGGGTTGGGATTCAGTGCATACCGCCACTGATACCACCCCCTTCCCAGACCTGATCCACCCACCACCACCCTGTCACTTTCCCTCCGCATTGTTCAATCCTTCCCCCATTCCATTCCACCCTTTGTGCCTAGCTTACCTGCTCCAGCAGGCCTCTGTTGCTCCACTGGCACACGTAGGAAGGCTTTGGCCTCCCTGCCGGTGCACCAGATCCTTGTGCTGCTACAAAGTGCTTTATGGCACTTTTGTGGCACCCAGTGCTGGCAAAACACATGTTCCACAGGCGCTTTCTTTCATTAGGATTGGACAGTAATGGATATGTATCCATTCTGTTCTGGAGGTCTGTCCAGAAGTCAGAACATACATACTTTGAAACAGCCAGCTCTTGCCAGCCTAGCGCTATCACACCTGTGTAAAAGCACTACAAAGCAAGTATTGCACCTGTGCAAAAGCACAAACTCAGTTGTCCATAACTCAGTGGACTAGTGTATTTACACTTTAAAATAGATAAGTATATAAAAAGGTTCCAGAACTCAAGCAGATACACAATTTTGGCATTACTACCTAAATTAAGGAGATGCAAATATTACATATAATAGTTTGGTCATTACCATTACTGGATATAAACCTTTGGAAAAACATATATCCATAGACACAAATACAGATGACTTTGTTTCGATATCGCTCATGTAATTTCAAGGGAATTCTATAGTCTTTTACTGAATAGTAAGAATAACAAAGAAGCTGGAAGAGACCGTTCACATTTTGCAGTAATTGAAATGTGATGCAGTAACAACTCACTGAGTTTGTGGGTGGAGAGACCCACTAGACCCAATTTATTGGTATATTCTATTATCTTCCCAATTTTCTCTTGGTAGTTTCCAGATTGTTTGTATATAATGTGCATGAGCCTCCTGCAACAACAATGATATTCATAAAATTTAATCACCAGGTCGGCCTCCTTGCTTTGCTAGCTTTACGTATTCTGAGTCAGTATCTTTGATCCATTTTCTTCGTCCCCCAAAGGTAACCTCATTGTGAGGATCTCCAAAATCACCAAGACCTGGGATCTGGGATGTTGGTTGTGGTGGAACTTCAGAATTAACAGGCTCCTCTGACCGCTTCAAAGGTACATGATAGTACCAGTCTGTACTGACAAGAAGAAAATAATCATGAAAAATACAACACTATTATTATTATTATTATTATTATTATTATTATTATTATTATTATTATTATTATAGTAACTAACACTAAATTCCTATGCTATTGGAGATGTGAATGCTTTAAAAAAAATTTTACTTTAGAAGCCTGTGCACACTCATAGAAAACATTCAATAGAAACTCTCTCTCTCTCTCTCTCATATCTCTGGTTAATACCACCTTCCATTGGGGGCGCAGCAGGAATCAATGTCTAAAGGACCCACAAACACACGTTTCAGTATACATGTAAGAATGCTTATGCATATCACTGCACATATGTGATAACAAATTTTTTTCCAAGCCCTGAGATTTACAGTAATTTAAAGCTAATGAAACTGCAAAAAATTCTTCAGGGAGAAAAAAAAAAAAACCTGATTATTCAGTTAGTTTCCTTACTGGTGTTTGGTACTTATAGATTAAAGCTTCTCCAACATGGTACTGAGACTTGGAGCCCATCAGTAAAAATAGCAGCATAAATTGTTGTGAAATTAGCAATGTTCATGAAACAAATGTAGATACTTCAGGGGAAATCACATGTGTGGAAGACGGAAAAGTAAGTTCCAAAAGGTCTCCTGGTCTAGGGTAAAGAGGGCAGAAGCAATACAGTTTAGCACTAGTTTCAGTAGTTGCAGGAGAGATTTAATTCTAAGTGGAAAGATTGAGGTCAAAGAATGTTAACAGCAAACATGTTTTCCTTCTAGTGTATGTATCCTCACAATATTCCGAGTGAGGTCAGTCAGGGTCAGACAGGTTAGCACAGTAGTGTCAAACATGAGGGCTCTGGGCTAAATATAGCCTGTGAAAGCTTCTTCAGGCCCACATGATAACTGGGCTCTCCCAGCTGCTCTCAGCTGCTGAGTTGCAAAGTGATGCATTGGCAGAAGCAGAGCTGCTGAAAGGGCAGCAGGCATGATAATTGGGCTCTCCCATCTTCTCCCTTTCAGCAGTGCTGCCAAGGCGTCACTTTGCAAAGCATCTCTCAGTTGCTGAGCTGCAAAGTGACACCCCAGAAGAAGCAACATGGTCCATTTTCCACAGAGGAGCAGCTGCAGAAGTTTCTAAAATAGTTCAAGATAGAGTCCCTATTTGTGAGCTATCCCAACTGGAGGTTTCCTGAACAAAGCATAAAGCTTATGCTTTATACATATACCAAATACTTGTAGTATATGTAAGAAACTTGCACATAAGACAGAAATTATATGAGGTATTATATTCATTTTAAATGTATTTACTTTACCCCAAAGGGATAGTT
This sequence comes from Tiliqua scincoides, assembly GCF_035046505.1. Classification (NCBI taxonomy): domain Eukaryota; kingdom Metazoa; phylum Chordata; class Lepidosauria; order Squamata; family Scincidae; genus Tiliqua; species Tiliqua scincoides. The sequence goes on along the minus strand of NC_089825.1, from coordinate 66,158,539 downwards.
TAAAAGGGGTCCATCTTTCTAGATCTGAAGATATACCATCAGAGGCATGACTAAGGGGCAAGTGCCCAAGTTGCTATGCCAAGGAAGGCAGTGCATGATTTGCCCTCAGGCTACACCCTAGTTACACAGGAAGTACTGGCAGCTTCACACCCCCTTCCTTCTCCCTCAAAGGGGGGCCTCCACAGAAGAAGAAATGGGAGGAGTGAAGCTGCCACAGTGAGAGCTCCCTCCTCCAGTGAGAACCCAGAAGTGAATCTGGGCACTGGGACAGTGTTACACCTCTGTATATTATATATCCATTTATTAAAGTTCAAACCAATCATCTGTGTTGGTAGACACAGTGTCTACAAATCAAGGCTGAAGCGCAGACAAATAATTGTAGTGTCATACATCACATACTATAGCCAAAAAGTTCATTAGATTGTGTAATAAATCATTAAACAGTTGGAAACACTGCTTGTTGATATGAATTGGAGGATGGTTGGCTCTCTCAAAGGCCAAAGTTATGTGGGAGATCCATAATTGGATTCTCTTGGCAAAATGAATGGGCTTTCGGATGAGGCAAAACTGAAGTGTCTCCTAAATGACTGCTCACCAGATGTGCTAGAGGGAGTTTCTAAATTTTTACTTTTGGCGATTTCTAAGCCTTCTTAATGTAATTTGTCAAAAATGTTGATATTTTATGTTGAACTGTAAATGTTTTATTAGTAATTTAGTATCTTAACTCCGTTTTTGATAAACAGGATTAGGACTAATTATGTTTGCTTTTATGATTTCTCTATCTATGCCTAATAAAGGTTAATTCATTCATTCATTCAGTTGGATTCCCTGACTAATTTGCCAAAAACAAACCCATGGGACTCTGATTTGGACCAGGGATACAGTATTGGGGAGGGGATTTTAAGTCTTCTCCCCCTGCAGATTCCCCAATCAGCTGCTCTCAGCTCCCCCTAGCTGCTATTACCCACAGAGGGGGTTTACTACTATGTACCTGTACATACAGGTACATTTACTATAGGTTTTCTACCCTGCCACTAAATAGCAGCTGAGGGGATTTGCATTGGTGAGTCACCAGGGAGGGGAAGAATTAAACCCTCTTCCTCCCATTCCAAGGATTTGCTTGACAAAGCAGATTTGTGACACAGCAACAGATTTATTTCTGAGCTGTAGCCTAGAAGCTACTGTCCTTCCTTCTGCTGTATCAGAGCTCTGAACTTTAATGAGCATTTGTTCTACTTCTGAACATGGTTCGAGAAATGCAGAAAGAGGTGCAGTATGAAGTCTAACAGTTTACACATTACCATTCAACTTACATTCTTGTCCAGATCACCTCTTTTTTCTATTTATTTAAATAATTTAAATGCTGCCCTTTAGTATAAAACTCGGGGGATGGTATATAGTCAATAATAAGATTACAATAAAACAGCATAAAAATAAAAGAACAGAAACAAGAGCCATAAAACCAATAAAACCCAAACAATCCTGATAATAAAACTAAAATAATGATAAAACATGCTGCTGAAATGCCTGAAAAAATACATTTTTCTCCTGATGCAGAAAGGACAACAAAGGTGATGCCAGGCAAGCCTTCCCGAGAAGGATATTTCAAAACTGAAAAGGCATTAGACAGTAAAATCTGCAGAATCAATTATAGAGAACAAATATGCACACATGCCCATTTGCATAATTTATTCATGTTGCAGAATCTCTTTCCCTTCCTCCATGGTCCTGTCAGCAACAAATTTTATGGGTTGGCCACTTTGTGATGGGGAGATAAAGATTGATAGGTCATGTCCCACCCCTGTACACTGGTATACTGGCTATGTATACACAGCCACATTTTTTTTAGCACTGCTACCACTGGCTGCACAAAATGAAATTTGTATACACTTTACATGAGAAACATCACAACTGTACAAATATAAACAGTGTACTTGCCACATGGTGCGTATCGGTTTGAGGGTCCCCGGGGCTCTTTATTTGTATTCCTCATACCTGTCACAGTGAGGAAGTTTAGGGAAAAAGTAATATTTCACCACATTGTATAAAATAATTGCCATTGCTAAAGCATAAACAGATGCATTTGTGAATTTCTTCCCAGAGTCAAGGTGAGAACAATAGCAGAGGCTGCTGGACCCTCTCCCACCCTCCACATGGCTTCAAACCTCAGAGCATCATGATGGGCCAAGCAACATCTTTGATATCATAAATTAACTGACGGATCTTATGGTGTTTCCTGTTTTATACTCTTCTTTTTTTACTAGACTCCAAAGAGCTATGTTAAATTTACACAGCAAGTGTATTTAGAATCCCTTATTAGTAAAAGGCAAAACAAATTTATAGTAAGTGACTCAGAAGTGCATACTTCTATCCATCCACCCTTTCTGCACTTTATTTGAGGACCACTGTGCCCTTTTCTTTCCTGTAGGAACAGCATCAGAAGGGAGAGAAACACAGGCTGTCATTTGTTCTTTGAACTGCTGTCATTTGTTCTTTGAACAGGCAGGAACTTAATAGGTGTACCACTTCCCATCACTACTTATATGTGCTAACAAAAGTTACCCCTGTTGAATTTTTGCCTGTCATTTAGCTGCCAGAAGGCATCTGAGGACTGAGGTTGGAAAAGATATGCAGGCCTCCAAATGTCACCTTCTTTCATGCCACCTACTACGCAGACACCAAGAGCCCAATCCTATGTATGTCTACTCAGAAGTAAGTCCCATTCTAGTCAATGGGGCTTACTCCCAGGAAAGTGAGGATAGGATTGTAGCGTGACACTCTACACACTTTAGAACCTTCTCTGAAACCAAACAGCGGCTCTGCAATCCTATGCACGCTTTCCTGGGAGTAAGCCTAACTGAATCCAATGGGACTTGCTTCAGAGTAGACAGGCACAGGATTGGGCTCCGAGGCAGTGCTGTGGAGTAAGGGTACGATCCCAGGCGTGCTTACCTGGGAGGAAGCCCCATTGGATTCCATGAGGCTTACTTCTGAGTAGACATGCCTAGGCTTGGGCTGTAAGTGCTCTCCCTGTCAGGGCAGAGCCCAGCCCAGCCTGCCTACCTCGCAGGGTTGCTGTGGTGAGGCTGGACGCCCCCGCGGAGAGGGCTGGGCGCCACAGAGGCTGCCCCACGGCACAGGCATGAGGGGAAGCAGAGCAGCCGGCCGCCTCCCGGCCCTACCTGGGACTCTGCTGGCCCGAGAGAGTACGGGGGACCTCAGACGCCCGCCGCCGCCTGCTGCCAGTCGGGGTCCCTCGCCGCGGCCGGCAGCGTGCAAGGGGCGACAGAGGCTCTCGCGCTGCTTTACCGGCTTCCCGCCGGCCGCAGAGTTCGAACCGAAAAGAGCCGCACGCAGGGCCGGGGCCGGAACCAGGGCCGCGGCGCGGCGGCAACCACAAACAGTCCCGTCTCCATGGCGACGAGGAACTCTTCTCTCCACCGCGTGGCCGCGGAGGGAAGCGAGGAGGGCGGTCGGCCGGCACTGCGCGAGCAGGAGGCGGGGCCGAGCTCGCCCCCCCCTCGGCTAACCAGGGGACCGCACTGACGTCACGAGGCGGCCGCGAGCCCACTGAGCCTCCCCTCCTCTGCGGGGACGCGGCCGTCGGGGCAGCCCAAGCCCGAGGGGTGAGGCCCCCCCCCACTGTGGGTGAGCCGCGAACCGTCGCTTCAGCCGCCCCCTGCCAGCAACGGCCGGCTGAGGGGCTGACAGTGCTTGACCCCCCGTAAGGGAGGGAAGGCGGGGCTCCAGGGCAGGACTGGGCAGTCTGGTCCTCCTCCCTTGGCCTACCTCACAGGGCTGTTGGGAAGGCACAGGGAGAGGAGGACCTACCTCACAGGGTTGTTGTGGGGTCAAGAAGAGGGGAGGAACTAGGGCATCACCCTGTCTCTCTCAGCCTTGCCTACCTCACAGGGTTGTTGTGAGGGGGAGGGGGAACAACACTTTGTACGCCGCCCTGAGCAGCTTAGAAAGACAATGCGATGCAAATTGGAGGGGAGGTACTAGATTTGCAGAAGCACCAGAAGCAGGGGACATCCTCTAAAATTGAGTGTTGGGAGAGCTTCTTTACCCAGCGTGTAGTTAGACTGTGGAACTCCCTGCCAGAGGATACGGTGATGGCATCTGGCCTGGATGCCTTTAAAAGGGGATTGGAGGGGCGTCTGTAGGAAAAGGCAGTCAGGGGTTACAAGCCGTGATGTGTGCGTGCAACCTCCTGATTTTAGAAGTGGTCTATGTCAGAATGCCAGATGCAAGGGAGGGCACCAGGATGCAGGTCTCTTGTTTTGTGTGCTCCCCCCAAGGCATCTGGTGCGCCCCTGTGAGACACAGGAAGCTGGACTAGATGGGCCTTTGGCCTGTTCCAGCAGTGCCCTTTTTATGTTCTTATACACACACACATCACCAGTGTTATAGAGGTTGTTAATGTGATAACAGGCCTACCCCTCCCCCATGTTTGAATGAAATTATGATATTTTGAGGGTGCTGAATCCATAAATGGCATCGGTTTTGCCCGATTGGCTCTAGTTTATTTTTTTTTTGGGGGGGGGGGGACAGCATAGCCACATTATACACTGATTCAAGCAGTTTTCTCATGAGGAAGCTGATGGGTTTCCTCATGAGGAAGCTACTTGAATCAGCATTGAATGTGGCTATGCTCTTCCCCTAAAACCAGAGGCCAGTCAGGCAAAACCGATACTATTTTATGATTCAGCACCCCAAATATACACAAGACTGAATTTAACTTTGAGACAACAAAAATGTGTGTAGGCCTGCATAATCTTTTTATTTCATTTGTTACTACCATCCTAAACCAAGTCAAGTGAGCCTCAGTCACGTTGGTTTCAGTGAACTCAGAGCCCAATCCAATGCATGTCTACTCAGAAGTAAGTCCCATTAGAGTTAATGGGGCTTACTTCCAGGATAGTGTGGACAGGATTGGGCTGTCAGTTAGGAGCTCTTCACTGCCTGGGATCAGTTTCAAATTGTTCTGTAATAATTGATTGTAAATGGAGAGTAATTAAAAATCTAGTTATATAAACAAATTCTTACAGAGTATCTCAGAGGGACTAATTTAAATTCCTGCTCGTCATGTGGATCTTCTGTGCTGTACTTGAAGACAAGAGACAACTATCTCTTGATTCTGTTTTCCTCACCTTGTGAGATTCTGGGCATATGCATAGCATGTTTTTATTGAATTAATTATCTCAATTTTTGGCCTTTGTTACTCTGATTTAAATGCCAAAGTGCCATCAAGTTGATGATAACAAGTAGTTGTTTTGGAAGTAGAACTAATGGGGTTTATGAAAGACACTTACTTTTAGATTAATTATAATCAATGCCTGTGGGCCCAATCCTATGCATGTCTACTCAGAAGCAAGTCCCATTAGAATCAATGGGGCTTACTCCCAGGAAAGTGTGGATAGGATTGGGCTGTGTGACATTTACAGAAGGAATTTTTTAAAGGCCAATTTGAAGTTTTTCTTGAACATTTAGAAAAGGGCTATATTGTGATAGAAGGGTGATTTAAAGATTTTAAAATAAAATAAATAGGGTTGTGGGTATAAGCAAAATGCATTCTTCTTATTAATTAATTATTAACAGTATTTATATACCGCTTTTCAACAAAAAAGTTCACAAAGTGGTTTACAAAGAAAAATCAAAGAACTAATGGCTCTAATGGCTCCCTGTCCCAAAAAGGGCTCACAATCTATAAAGATGCAAAAGAACACCAGCAGACAGTCACTAAAGAAGACACTGCTGGGGTGAGGTGGGCCAGTTACTCTCCCCCTGCTAAAAAAAGGAGCACCCACTTGAAGAAAGTGCCTCTACCCAGTTAGCAGGGGCAGATAAAAGTTGATTGCCATGACCCATTGCCATGGGCCTTTCAGATTGATTGATTGAGACCTTTATTGGCATAAAACAATTTCCAGGAGATAGAGACAATGGATAATATAAAATGCACACAGTAAAAACATGAACATGATTAAAAAACATCAAACATTATACTACTGTACTCAGGACACAAGATAAAGCATGTGGGGGGGGAATTATGGGTTATCCCATTTTAACAAATTATTGGGAATGAGAAACTAAACTCTAGCACAGTGTAACTCCTGTAGCTTTGTTAGCTACGTTAACATGATGATGCACCTCATCAATTCATATGTGTTTTACTTTTCAAGTGAGTAAGAGCTCTTAAAAGGGCAAGGCTACAGTTCTGGAGAAGCAGCAGGCAATGAGTTAATATCTTTTCTAACAGGGTGAAGGGTTTTGCTGACAGGTATGAGATGAATTCAACAAAATTCAAGTCTACTGCAGTCAACAGGAAAGTAGAAAGGAAAATAGAATTTAACAAACAAAGCATAAGAAATCCACAGTAGAAAATCATTACTTGGGCAATTGTTCACTTTGTTAAGATCCTAGGCTGTATGAATATCTATTGGGACTCACTGCTGCATTTGTGGTTTCTCTTTAGTGCCATGTCTACTCTAATTAGGTACAAAGTGGTGGTTCAGGCTGGAGAAATTTGCCATTGTGTGGGGTTTCTGAGAAATACATATGTCATAAATACATAGTCTGGCACAAGCGCAGTCTGGTTATAGTTGGCACAGTTGGCTAAAATTGAATCAGTACTAAAGAAGTCCAGAGAATGCCAACAGTTTACAGAAAAAGTTCAGTGACCATCAGGTTTTGTCTTCTGTTTAGGAAGGTGCCTATGGTTGGTAAATGTTGTTGTCGGCTCTTGCAAAGCAGATCTTTCCTCTAGGTCAGACTCTGGAATAGTCGCACAACCACCTAGTAGAGCTGCACTTTGTTGAGCATCAACATCCATACTTAGAGACATATGACCACCTTTGGCCAGTTGATCATAGAGCAAGATTATATGTTTCTTCAGCCTATTAGTATCCTTGGGGATACTCAACTGATTGGTAAGAGTCAGAGCATGTTCTTTTGAACTCTTAGACAAACATGTTTTCAGCAAGTGAGAGACAGAAGCATCCACATTTTCTTCCCAACCCAGCTCTTGAGTATCCTGTAATAATGGCAAAAATGTGGCTTCCAGAATAGTAACTTGATCAGCATTCAGCTTCTGCTACAGGCTAATCAGGAGAATTACCAGCTGGGTGGCACTTTTTAACTTTGTGGAAGCCTGGAACATATTGGCTTGGTTTCCCTCCACTGCATCTGCTAGAGCTATTATCTGTCTGTAAGTTCCTTCTAACAAGGTATCCAGATGTTGAAGAGGAACTAAAGTTTTATCTTTAAATTGTGACAGCAGACGTTATTCCTGTAGAGGGACTGGGCCAGAAGAACTACATGTGAAGTCCTTGCCGTTTTGCTTTTTGAAGTGTTCTTTAAGCCAAAGAGTGAGCTCTTTCGCAATTAGCCAAATTTTCTAACAGGTCACTTTGAATTCTGTAACGCTGTGATGTTTTTGAAGCAAGTAACGTCACCCTTGACCCAGCTAATAACTGGAATCCTAAAGCATTTTGTTGATCTCCATCACTCTGATCAGCAAAGTCTGGAAAAAGTATAACAAGGCTGATTGGAGGCTTGTTGGTGTCAATAGTTAATCTCTGGTTTGCAGTTTTTGATGGCTGGGCTAAAAAGCATACTAACCACAAGGGTAATCGAAATCTGCACTGGGCAAATTTTGGTATACCTGTTGGTGTGCTATATGAAACTAAAGCATTACCATCCAGATCTGCTGGTGAGCAGTTCCTCTTTAGAAAGGCAGAGAGTGCCGCTGTCTTAGATATAGATGAATCTAATTCGAGGATAAATTGTCATGAGTCAATGCTAATGAAGATTGTACATGCACTGATAATTTGGTCTTTAGTGCTGTCAGTTTACTCTCCTGCGTGATCTTTACTGTCACTGAAAGAACCACCTCTGCTCTTACTTCAGTGTCAGCAACTTAAGATACTGAATCAAGATCAGACAAAACTTCCACAAGAGCCAAATTTCATTTATTTTTATTTTTATTTTATTTTTTCAGGTTTCGGTATAATGTCTTTGGTTTTTGTGGCTTCTTTGATTATTTTCTGAAGTTTATTCATTTCAGCATCATAGTCTTCATAATTTATATCTTTAGCTTCAACTTTGGGAGCTTGAAATAAAGAAGGATCTGTACCAAGGTGAGAGCATTGTAGGTGACCGTCAACACTCAGTGTGACTATCGCACCTTTTAAATCTCTGCTTCTCCCAACTGTTAATTCGTGTTATTTTCAACATTTATCGTGGAAAGTTCAGGGTCTTTCAAAGTTCAAGAAATGATCACATTGGACCTTAATGCTCTTCTGTTGGTTGTAACAGTTGGTTCCAACAGGGGTTGAGACCCCTCCACAGAGGACAGTCCCTTATTCTTTAAGATCTCCTTTGACAAATTGCAAGCAGAAGAACTAGAAGTAGGCAGGTGCACTAGCAGTAGATGACTGTTTGATATCTTTGAGGGAATAAACCAAAGATACCAGTCGTGTGATCAAAGTATCTTGAGCGGGCAGCTGATACAGATGCTCTGTGAGGAGCTCTGAGAGCAATGAGGCCTTTTTAATATTATTTTCCTCCTTAATAAGAGCAGAAGAAGCTTCTTTCATCTGCTGCCAGGTGTTGTCTTATAAGAATAGCACAGAGGAACAGAAAAAACCGGAATGACCTCAACACGGGAAAAACAGTGATAAGAGTTTGTGGCTGGCTACCATCTTCGTCTGAAGACTCTGCGGCACGTGGCAAATAATTAATTGTAAGTTATTCCAACTGAAAACAAAGTGATAGAAGTATCATGGGACAAAAGAGGACCTATCTTCAGGAGGGAGAGGAGGGAGAAAAGTTATTTCCAGCAAGCAAACAATCCAAGCTTGAGGATTTCTTTATACCAGCAAAGTCGCCATTAAAGAAGCAGAACAGCTTTGACCATCTGGAGGCTGTTCTCACAGAGACTCCGGGCTCTTTAAGGCAAACTTCCCCTAACGTTACCCAGGTGGCTAGTTGCTTATCAAGCGTTAATAAATTTAGGGAAAACAAGGACATTGATTTTTTAATACACCAGACTTTCCTCATGGCTGAGATACCTCAGGTAATAACTACTCAGCTTGAGTGTATTACAAACTTGCTCCAGGAGAAGCATAAACACATTGAGCCAGACAACTTGTTGAAACCTTTGGTGTGCGATAGGGAGAGCAGATCTACAAAGAGAAGGGTTACTCCCGATGTGCAGCCAGATGGTAATATCTTACAGACAGCTTCTGGAAAAGATTCTGTCACTCTTATTTATGATACAAAGAGCCTAGCCATCAATATCTCCCCCTTTAGGGGGAAACACATTGATTGGTCCACCAAATGGAGGGCTAGACAACATCTTGCATTTCTTCTCAAGAAGGCTCCTTCAGTGATAGATCTCCAGAAGCTGGAAAGACTACCCAGCATGGAAAGCCAGGAGCGTTTTCTCCTTTACTTTCACACGAATAGTGTTCCAAGGTTGCTTTTTATGCAGGCTCCTGAGTTAATTGGCTTTGGGATCAGGCTGCAACGACACATTTATGATTCCTCATTGCAGAAGCTTGCTCTTCCAAATTTCAAGAGAAAAGAAGAGGGCCATAAAGAGTCAACTGAAAATCCAAGGTGGACTTCAAATGAGAAATCCGGAACCCTATGGAGTCTATTAGATCAACCTGCACCATTAGACCCATCCTCGCCAATGGAGCTGACTACTGTAAAACTCTCAAACCCTCCTGCCACTCTGGTTAAGTCATCCCCCCTAATTTCAAATGACGAACTTGATAAGATTGATTTCCAACCTGGCATGACAGAAGTTGAGAAGGATGCTAAACTTCTGTCTTCATTTGGTTTCCTACCTCCTGAAGAACATGGGCCTTTCTTTCACTTGGTTGCAGCAGCAGCCTCCAGGGGGTGCAGTGAGCCCCGCAGAAGCCTCCACAGAGCTCACCAGCTGCAGAGAAGGTCAAAATAATTCGATCACAAAACTAGAAGTGGATTATGATCTTTTTTCACATTCTCCAAGGCTTGGAGAGCCTTACAGAGGCTTCCAAGGGGCTCCCCGCAACCCCAGGAGGCTGCTGCTGCATCAGAGTAAGTGAAAGGAAGGCCCCTGACCCCGTGGCAGCTGAACGATCCAGGTGATCATGTCCCTGCATTCCCCCCCCCCGCCCCATAAAGGGGCAAAGGCAGAGGTTGGGGCATCATGACTCCTCAGTTTGAGAATCTCTGACTCGGTGGCATAGCTAATGATTGTGTAGCCCAGTACCAAGGTAGCTAGTACTAGCTCAAAATGTTACCCCGGAAGTGACGTCACAAGTGGAAGTGACGTCACGCCCGGGTTTTTTTAACAAGTGAAAATTGGGAGGAACCCACCTCCTTCCTCCAGCAGCTCACCACCCACTTGCTCTGCTGCCTCCCCCCAATCAGTGGCATAGCTAAGGCATCTATCTGCTACCTGGAGTCAAGGAAGATTTGTAGTCCCCCCCCCCAGACAAAATCAAATTTAATTAATTAAATAAATAAAAAGTGTGCCCCTGATTTATTTGAGACACTGTGCTGGGGTGAAGAGGGATGTTTATTCTCCCCCTGCTAAATATAAGGGGGGCACCATTTGAAAAAGTGCTTTTTTACCCAGTTAGCAGGGGTAACTGTATTATGATATGTTACATTACAACACGTGAATAACATAATAACATGTCATTGACTCAGAACAGTCAATCTCATAGGTCAGTTTTGAGTTATGGAATAAAAAGTGGATTTTCTTAAGTCAGTTGTGTTTTCATTTTCTGGTTAATTGGTCATAATGTTTGATAGAATGCAGATATTTTAATGCTGTTTCATTGCATTCTGCATTAAATTACCTTTCCAATGATATATAACATGATGGTATTATTCATACATACCAAATTTGGTCACGAGTATCAAGCTCAGCTTGATGCCTGGCACAGCTGCTACCCCCTTAGCTACACCACTGCTCTGACTTAGGCTGTAATTGTATCTTACTCACCAGAAACAAACACCTCTACCATGGTAGTAGCTACTGTTAGAATTTGGAGTTTTATGTTGTGAATGAGCTTGTCATGAGCATTATGTTCTGTCCTCAGAATTTGACAAGAGCTAAAAGCAATCAAACATAAGCCCATGAACCAGGTGCCCCCAGAAGCTCTTTATCCAGTCCCCATGATAATTGGATTCTCACTTCTCAGTTGCTGAAAGAGTGACCCATGTGATAATTGGGCTGTCCCATGTCTTGAAAATATTATCAAGATTTGCACATTTTCTTCTGTCATTTACAGCTAATGAGTTTCTATAGAGAACAAAGTGCTTATTTCTGGCCATCATCTACTTAATAACATTTCCTGTTCCTGCTTAATTATGTCACTTCTAGTCCTCAGCAGGCACTATGAAAGCTATTCAGCCTACTGTATGAAATGAATTTGACACCCTTGGACTAGGATGTGTTATTAATGCAAGACTTCTGAGGAAGGTGCCTGTCAAAGGTGACACATCCTTCCCTCCTCCTTCAACCAAGGGTGTGCGTCTGCTCAATGGAAACACCAAACTATTTTCTGGCAGCTTGCATATGAGAGTGAGAAGCTAGAAGAAACAGAGCTAAAAACTGATGGAGGAGCAACTTCAGATGCAGGGGTGTATTTTTGACAATCTGATGCAATCTGTTTCTAATTATAGGTGTTCGTTCATGTGTAACATGCAACCTGTCTATTTGTATATAAACCAAACATTATAAAGGTACCATGAGCTGCTCCAAAGTAAGTCAGAATCCAGGTAGCACTGCATCACTAGAACTTCAATGAAGTAGGAAGCCTGCATAAAGCAACTGTACACATCCTAGTTCAGTGATTTTCAACCAGTGTGCCATGGCACATTGGTGTGCCATGAATGGTCCAGAGGTGTGCCACAGAAATTTGGGGCAAGGTCATTTATTAGTAGGGCCGTTGAGGGATATGAGCCCCCCCTCCTGCAGTCCGGTACACCTTGTCAGTTGTCAAAAAACTGATGGTGTACCTTGACAATTTTAGTGCCATGTCAGTGTACATGAGATGAAAAAGTTTGAAAATCATTGTCGTAGTTGCTTGGGTAGAAGTTGGAGAGAAACTGTGTTTGTTTGACAGCATGTATGTAACCTCCCAAAGAGAAAGTAATCTTTTTTTTTTACAACAAACTGGCAAGAAGGAGCTAGGTGTGGTGTAGGTGGGGCTCCAAGGATAAATGCAGTTGGTTCTGTGGAAATAGGTGAGGTTTTTACACACTGGCACAGCCTGTCAGGGTAGTTGGCTATTTCCTTAGGCACAGCCTATATATTTGTTGATAATCAGACATTGCAAAATGCCATGTCACCAGTACGTATTCTTTGTAAGGAACCTGACTCAGGGCCTAATCATATCCAACTTTTGAGCTCCGGTGTAGTCACAGTGCAGTCCCGTGGTAAGGGAGCATGTGTTTCCATACCTTGAGAAGGCCCCAGTGACTGCCCCTCTACCACAGGATGCAGCACACATCCCACCAGCACAAATGCACCAGCACTGGAAAATTGGATAGGATTGGGCCCTCAGCCTGTCAAAGGCTGCCTCCTAGAACTTCCTGTCTTAAGAAAGTGGGGCGTATGAAGCAATAATAAAACGTTTCATGACAGAACTGTTTACTCAAAAACTGTAGACTCCCCATTGCTTAAAGTTATGAAACCTGGATGAAGCAGTGATTCTGCTATTGTGAAATTTGGGGGATATGAAGTATAGTACTGTACACTTATGGTTCTTATTTACGCTTGCGGTAGTTTATTTCTGCTGGTTAAGCACAACTGATATTACAGTTGATCCAGAGACCCCAACGTGTTAAGAGAAAGAATTTCCAAACAGACTCTTTCATGATATTCCCTTTCTCTGATGATAAATGTTGCACTATAATGGCTTTCAAAGACAATTCCAAACTAACTGCATGATTTGACATGTTTTTAATTTGTTCAGCCCCCTCAATTCATTATTATACGTTGTTAGCTATTAAAATTAGGTGAGTGCAGTAGTACATTTTTAGTTCACTTTTTTTTTTTAAAGGCTACAATCCTATCTGCACTTTCCTGGGAGGGAGCCCCATTAGATACAATGGGACTAAGGGCACAATCCTATCCTGCGCCATATCCAGCACAGGATAGTGGTCAGAAACGGCTTAGCCAGAGGCAAGGGGAAACTTTTCTCCTTACCCTGGGTAAGGGTTGCTGGTCCCTATGGGTCTCCTTGAACTTGTGCCACTTCTGGAGGTGGCACAAGTCTGAGGAGAGTGGAGCAGCTTGAAGCAGCTCCATTCTCCCAGGGAATGGGGGTTGGGATCCGGCATTACTGCGGATCCCAGCCCCACCTCCCTCTCCCTGCCCGCCTGCTCCCAGGGCCACCCATTACCCGCCCTACCCCCGCCCAAGAACGCCTCCTCCCCGCCTTCTCCCCCCTCCCCTTGTGGCCCAACTGGGCCGACGCAAGCCTCAGAGAGGAAGGTGGCGCGGAGGCTTGCATCAGCCTCCACAGGCTGGTGCTTCTCAGAGCACCGGCCTGGCTTCCTCTCGAGGAGGTGCAAACATGCTTTATGGCACGTTTGCGACCCTCCTGGGCCTGCACAAGGGACTTGCGCTGGCCCAAATCATTTATAGGATTGTGCCCTCACGGTACTTCTGAGTAGACATGCATAGGATTGTGCTGTTAGTTCACTCATGCACCCTTCCTTACTCTAATTTCAGCAACAAGTGGTGAGCTCATGAAAATATGTACAAAGTCACGAAGACTTCCGGGGATATCTATTCAACAGAAGAATCAAATGACTCAAATAGTGGTTGTAGCAGTCGAAGCTCAAGCACTGATGCCCAAGTCCTTTTAGAAGGGTATGCATGATTTTCAATGTAAATAATTTATCTGCTTTTGTTGATCCTGTGCTTTTATATTTTTTTACTGTATTTTGTATTATTTAATAATTTATATTTAATTCTAATTATTAGCAAATGGGAGCATCCACAATGTATATGCACAACATGGTCTGGGCATCCTCTCTCTTGCCTTCCCTTTATAGGGGAGAAAACTAAGGGCGCAATCCTATCATGCACTGGAACAGGCAAGCAAGGAGGCTCGCGCTATATCCAGTTTAGGATAGTGACCTAAAGCAGCTCAGCCAGAGGTAAGGGAAAATGTTTCCCCTTACCTCCGGGTAAGGGCTGCTTGCCCTTATGGGTCTCCTCTGACTTGCACCACCTCTTGAGGTGGCAGAAGTTTGAGGAGAGTGGAATGGCTTAAAGCCACTCCATGCTCCCTAGGAATGGGGGTTGGGATCAGGCATAACTGCTGGATCCCATCCCTGCCTCCCTCTCCCTGCCTGCCCTCCCCCCACCCAGGAACGCCTCCCTCCCACCTCCTCCCCGCTTCCCCCCCCCCCCGCCTACCTATTGTGCTTGCATTGGCCCAACCTGGCCAACGCAAGCATCAGAGAGGAAGCCGGCGTAGAGGCTTATGTCAGCCTCTGCAGGCCAGCACTTCTCCGAGCTCTGGCCTGGCTTCCTCTTGAGGAGGCAGAAACGTGCCTTACGGGTTTGCAACCCTCCTGGGCTGGCCAGCCCAAATATGGGTCAGGATTGCGCCCTAAGTAAGATTTAAATGTTTTTAAAAGAATAAGTAAAAATTGCATTGATGTATTATGGAAATTAAGAGAAGGAATAGTTTTGTAAGGATAGTCTAAACATCTGGAGCTTCTTAGATTGGAATAAAGAGGATTGGACTGGAGATGGGAGACATAAAAGAGATTTATAAAATTATGAGCATTGTGGAAACAGTATGAAATTTAGGAGTTGGCACTTGGAGCAAAGGGTGGTGCCTGGCAGTTCAGAGGGTGAAATGTAGTACTGTCTGATAGGAATGAGCATAGCATTAGGCCCATCAGAGGAAGAATGCCTGAATCTGGTATGCTATAACCATGGGCAGAGCAATTAGAAACACCCTCTCATGCTAAGCAGATAATAATCTGCCCTTTGATACTCAAGATTTTACTTCATCCCTGGAGAACCTGAAAGGAAAACTGAAACTCTTTACATCTTCAGATCAAACTCTGAAGACTTTGGAAACCTTATCTGCAGTGGACATTGATAATTTTTTCTCCCTCTCCTATAATATTAAGCTTAAGGTCATCCAATGAAGGTTTAGGGTTAAAGAAGCACATTTTCACACAATGTAAATTCCACTGTTGTTTCAATTAGTTTACAACTAGAAGATGTGATTATGACTACAGGTATAACCTAATTATCCATGGATTTTTCGCCTGCGGTTTTATCTCAATGCAATGAGAAGGGCTCTTTAAATCAAAGGAGAAAAGGTGTTTAACAATAGCCTCATTAATGGGGGAGAGGGCAGCCAGTAGACATCCATCAGTCATTCTCTCTCCAGGCACTTAGAACAGCTTTGCTCCCAGGCAAGCAACCCCTGTCTTGCCCCTGAGCACATGAAAGAATGCAAGTCACTATCAGCTCCTCCATTCTTTTCCTGCACTGGGCTCCCAGGGAAGGGAGAGGTTGTTGCCTCGGAGTGAAGCCTTTTTAAGTGCCTGGACATTGCGAAAGGTCAGCAAGGCTGTTTTTAAACCGCTGAGCAAAAGGACATTCTTTTTTAAATGGATTTATTTGCTTTTGTGCTTTTTTTGCCATCCATATGAATTCTGGAAACTGAACCCTCGAGAATAGAGACTCAATCTGTACTAGGTTAGATGGTTTTTAAAATCCTTAGACTTATGGTCTGTCAGTGACTGTTAATCACAACAGGTAAATGGAACTCCATGCACAGAAACAGTACATACTGGGGAGAAGTAGCATAGTTATTGCTTTTATGCCTCTCTTTGGATGCTTCCAGGTGCATCTAGCTATGGAATACAGAATATTGGGCTAAAGTGAACTTTGCTCTGATTTGTTTAGACCAGGGTGGTCCAACACAAGGTCCATGGGCTGAGGCCTTTTTGGGGGGTCTGCAAAAGTTCCTCTGCATAAGAAAGCTCCTCTTGCTTCAGCAGCTTTCCAGTCTCCCTGCTGCATCTTTCCACCTTCTCCTTTGGAGAAGAAGAAGCTGGAATGATGCGGCAGGGTGATAGAAAAGCCCCACCGCTCCCACCACCATCTCTGCCTCCTGTTGACTGAGCCTGCCAAGTGACTTCAGTGGTTCAGAACCTAGAAGTAATTGGTGGTGACATCATCACATCACCACTAATTCCTTCCACATCTGTGCACTCAGTAGGTGACACCAGAGTCGTGCATATCCACCCCACCCCCTGCTGTTAGAAGTTGGACAGCCCTGATCTAGACAGTTATTGTGCTGTAACGTATAGTTTCATTCAAAAGCCTTTTTCATTGTATAGGTTACCTTCCAACTGTCAAGATAGCCATCCTCTCTTTGTTCATAAACAGAAAAATACACAGGTTCCTTGCCAACCAAAGAGTAAGTTTAGTTGTCGTTCTAACTCATTTCTAAAGTGCTTTAACATTTTGCGTCTTTGATGATTTGTAAACCTGAACAGATGCTGAACCAACATACTGGCATAAACATACAAAGTTTTCAGATCATTCACAGCTGCCCAGCAGACTAAGCAGGCCAAATCAAAACAGAAAAATAAGTGACAACTGCCAGGTTTGCCAAATTAACATGCAACACAATCCTATGCATGTTTACATAGAAGTAAATGCCACTGCATTCCATGGGAAAATTGTCAGCAATTGTGGCCTCATAAATTAACTTCAGCCATTGAATATGACTTTCATCAAATGTCAACCAACAACATGAAACTGTATAGTGTGTGCATTATAAAGTCAATCTAATCACGCATTGCATTATTTAATTGTACTTTTATCTGTATTTTCCAGAAAGTATCATCAGGCTCTTCTTTAATTTGCTAGTGCTGTGTGTTTTAGCTCCATTTTGCTTACTGAAAAAATTGTGCTGTCTTTCATCAAGGTAAAGATTAATAAAAAAATTTTTTGAAGAATGGCTTGCAAAAAATAGACGAGGGCAGCAATCCTATACACACTTACTTGGGAATAATTCCCTTTTAAATTACTTTTTCAACTTACTTTTGAGTAGACCTGCCCAAGCTATAACAGCCTGATCTTGTGGTATAATGAAGACCAATGATGGCTTCCATGACTAATGTCTTTGCCTGCATCAACACTGCTAGGTCTGGCCTATTCATTACCGTGACTGAGTCATCCACCTCAGGAGGCCAATTGGCAGGGGTCACCCACTTCCATCTACCCATGCTTCCAGTACTGCGACTGCTTCTCCTCTTCCCACTCACTAGATTGGTAATAAAAGGGGGGATGGAGCGGAAAAGGTTACTGCTCTAGTCCACCACTCTCTTCTCCTCTACACATCCTCTTTTGGTCTGCCCCCCTACTGCCCAGTGTTCTAGCTCAGCACTCTCCTCCGTCCACATTTCCTCTTCCTTTCTGTTTCACTCTTCCAGTCAAGGGAGTGGGAGGAACAGAAGCTGGCACATCACCATGAAAGTGGGGGCAGATTTGACACAGTGACTCAGGTAGCAGGAGATCTTGAACTGACCTGAGATAACCTCTTTGGAGGCATGCAAAGCTTTGTCCTACATTGTTGGAGTTGTACCAAAGGATCAATACTGGGGAAACAGTGTTGTACCAGTGCACTGTGACAACTAATGCAAAGCCCAGTTCTATCTAACTTTCCAGCAGCAATGCAACTGCAGTGCAGCCCCAAGGTATGGGGACAAATCTTACCTTGAGGAGACCTCTGTGAAGGACCTGTGCCAGCTCTATAGCTGGTGCAAGTCCATGTTGACCCAAGAAGTTACTTATACATTTAATCCTTGTATAGAAAAGGGAATTTGGGCAGGTGAAGCTTTTTAAACCCTTCCACATTGAGCTGCATCTGCCCAAGTTCTCTCTTCTATTCAGTGTTTAAAGGTATAGGCACTCTGTCCTCCATTGTATCTTGTCACCCTGATCCCATTCTGCCTGCCCTGTTCCCTCACCTTTCTCTTGACCCTTTTGCTGCCTTACCTGCTTCAGCAGGTTTCATTGTCCATCTTTGCATTGACCCAGCCACTTATGGCAGCAGCCATGCCATGCGCACTGGTACTGTCATGTTTGTGACAGCCATAAAGTTGGTTACACTGAATGCACATTCTGCCAGAGTAAACAGCTAGTAGGATTGGGATGTCAGAGTTGGTTCAAAATGGTATATGATTAATATGTTTTATTAATAATTCTAACATTACATTCTGTTTTTTTTATGTTTCTCAGTAAAAGTTTGGCTCAGAAAATCGTGTCTTGGGCAATCCTGCTCCTATTGATGATTGGTGAGCTTCCTCCTATAGAGCTAGAATAAACTAAGGCCCTTCAATAACAGTTTCACAGTAAATGTATATTGTGGCTGGTGAGCCTGCCTTTAAGCCTTGAAACCCTTATCACTTTGTCTTAAAAACATTTTTTTTCCCCAGAAAGCACCACTGAGTTCAGTGGAACATAATTCCTTGCAAATATGTTGAGGACTACAAATAGCAACTTTAAGTTTTTGATGGGGGTACTGTAGGTTCTTCACCAAATAATACTCTGATTACTCCCATAATTTAGAAGTATTGTATGCTTAATAGAGTAGTAAAATCATGATGGGTAAGTTGCCGGAGTTTCCACTCTTTTGAGGAAGATTTAAGAGAACACTCTCACAATTCTCTCTCTCGTCTGTGAATTATCGTTAAAAACAATAAATGTTTGGGAACCATGCATAAAGGCCTGTTTAGGTGGGAAAAAAACCAGATGCTAGCCTTGGAACATGGACTCCCTTCCTGCTCCAAATTCAGCACTAATGTTAACAGTGATTAAAAGTTACCTGTGTCCACTGGAACAGAATCTGAAATTATGGTTTGAAATGGTTTAAGGTGAACACTAGTTAATCCTACTAATGCTTATGGTTGATGCCAACTGCTTAACTGAAAGGAGGGGGAGCAGTTTCAAGGCACATATGATCAAGGCTGGATTTTATTTTTCTTAGGCCACAATCCTAACCAACTTTCCAGCACTGACATAAGAGCAATGCAACTCTGAGGTAAGGGAACAAACATTGCCTTACCTTGAAGAGACCTTCATGACTGCCCCTCAACTGCAGGATGAAGCATATGCCCCACTGGCCCAGCTATGCCAGTGCTGGAAAGTTGGTTAGGATTATGCCCTTAATCACTGTTAAGAGGAAGACAATGTCAGATGCCTGCATACACTGGCCCTAAGTGTTCTATTTAGGACTCTAATTACAAGAGTCCAAATAACTTCAGTGTGTGAAAGGGCAGATCAAGCATATTAAGGGTTAGCCAACCTCCTCTAATTTACCTAGGTTGATGACAGAAGGACGCTGGCTAATATCATGCTAATATAGACATTCCTCAAATTTATATCCCATCCTTTCTTCATCAAGCAATTCAGGATGGCATATTTGAGGAGTGACCAGGCCATGTTCCTGCTGTGGGCTTCATGACCAAAGTGGAGATCTGACCCCAGATCTACCCAGTTAAGTCCAACAATCCAAATTATCACACCACAGTACTCTCAATATAATGCCAAGGACTGCTCTGCTGGAGAGAGAGAAAAAAAGAACTTTATCAACTGTGTTGTTAATTGGTTTTTTAAAAATTCATAACAGGTGCTACTTATATGGGACTGTTTGAAGGAAGCACTTATGAGATATTTGGGAGAAAATGGGAGGACTTCAGCATTTGCGATATCATCCTGGTGAGTATTTTTTAAATAACTGAGGGGCCTAATGCTATCCAACTTTCCAACACTGATGCAGCCCACGATCAGGGAACAAACATTCCATTATCTTGAGTGCCTCCCCAGTCCCTGCAGCCCCCCAGCCTTCCTCTGCAAGCACTTACTGCTGTTTTCAAACTCCCTGAGAGTTTGAAAACTGCAGCAATAAGATGTTGATATGGGGGAGGGGGGAGATGGCAGAACAAGTGGGTGGCAAGCTGCTGGGGGGAGGAGGTGGATTTCCCCCCATTTTCACTTTTTTAAAAGTGTGGGCATAACATTATTTCTAGGGCATCATTTTGAACCTGGCATTGGGCTACACCAATGGTTCTCAAACTTTTCTGGCCTATGGCTCCCCATTACATCACCTCACCTCAGTTACCTCCAAAATGGGGGTGAAGATGTTATAATTATACACTGGAAACAAAAAAAGCAGCTGACAGCACTCTGAGGCTGCAATCCTAACCACACTTACCTGAGAGTAAGCCCCACTGAACAAAATAAGACTTACTTCTGAGTAGACCTGGTTAGGATTGTGCCCTGAGTTAGCAGCACACTTGGAGGGTTTTGGAAAGGGAGGGGGGAGAGAGAGAAGTGATGAATTTGCTGGGGGTGGGGAAGACTTTGTTTTGTGTGTATCTGCTAATTGCAAACTGATGTGAAACTGAGACCCAGAGACTGTTTGGCTTGCAATCCTAACCTCACTTTCCTGGGAGTAAGTCCCATTCAACACAATAGGACTTACTTCTGAGTAAACCTAACTAGGATTGTACCTTTTGACTTATAATAGCAGCCAACATGGCAAGTACCCCCCCCCCCAAAGGAGACAGGAGGAAAAAGGGGGATGGCTGAAAAGGAATGGGTATTTTATTTTTTAATCAATTTTTGGAGGCAAAGCTTGACTGATCAAGAGTGGCTTTTTTTCTTTTTTGAAGAGGGAGGAAAAAGAGAAAGGTGAAGATCCTTGGTTAAGCTGACACAGACCCCAAGCCTGTGTAGGTCTACTCAGAAGTAAGTCCCCTTTGAGTCAATGGGGCTTACTCCCAGGAAAGTGTGGATAGGATTGCAGCCACACAGAGCAAGATTACAACTCACCCCCAAAGTAGATGGGGGCATGTTCACACACGTACACCCCAAAATGCAGATGCCAGCCCAAGACAGAGGAATGCAGGCTGTGGCATTTGGACATCCCCCCCCTAAGAGCAGGCTGGGCACCCCCCTCAAGAGCAGCAGAAGAGCCTCCCTTCTCCCCAAGCTGAGGAAAGTGCTGTGCTGCTCAGTCTAGGTCAGGCTTTCCTCCCACTTTGAAACCTGCCAGGAGCTCGCTCTGAGCTGATGAGATGCTAGCTATCAGCCTTACCCGAGTACCTTGGATCCTGCGGAGCTTGGCTCCGCGGATCCGCCTCCCCCACGCCCCCAGCCACACCCCCACCTCCCATTCTGCAGCCCAGCGGTCCAGGGGACCGCCAAGCCACGGAACCCGGTCTTCCACTGTGCACCAGCCCAGCTCCAGCTGGCGCTGGGCTAGCTCCAGTGGGAGCCCGGCGGTAAGTCCCACAAACGTGCCTTATGGCCCGTTTGCAACTGAGGTTCGTGGCGTGGAGCCACACTGTGGACCTCAGAATTGGGCTCTTACTCCTAGTAAAGTGTGTACTGTTAAGAACTGTGACTTGAATGGGCTTCCCTCCAAAAGGCTGATCAGATCCACACCTATGTAACTTCAGGAATATATATTAACAATTGCTCTGACTATTCACTGAGCTCCAAGAGTGCATAGGTTTACTGCTCTAGTGAATTCTTAAAAATTAGAGTTTTGCTTCCTATTTAAATTGTGTCTTTGCTGAATGATCTGTATGATGTGTACTTGAGTTTGTAATAATGCTTTTTTTCTCCCCATTCTGTACAGGGCAAAGGAAAAGATCTAAGATCACTAAAGTAAGAATATTTTATAAATCTTTTATATATATATAAGGGCAAGTACCTCTACTCTGTTAACCCTTTTGAAACCAAGGTTTGACTCATTATCCTCGTGTTGCACTCACCAGAGCTGGCCCAAGTCCTCCCAATGCCTGAGATGGCCTGCCAAATGTTATCCCCACACTCTTATCCAATGGTGTGCCATCCTTGTTCCTCCTGCTGCCCAGTATGTTAGCTCAGCACTCTCCACACCCTCTTCCTTTTCCAGTCCGGGGAGTGGAAGGAGAAGCAGCAGTGGAGGCAAGCAAGTGGACTGAGATGAGCACTTCCCACCAATCTGCTGCCTGAGCCGACCTCATAGTCAGCCTCATAGATGGGCCAGTCCTGCACTTCTTTCAGTATTCCTTGTAAATATGGAAGGTGTGTCATTTTCTGAAGATACTTCTTTTAGGTTTTAGGGTTGTAATCTGCTCTACATTCCTTTTAATAATATCTCTCTGGACAAACTGGCTTCTTAGAATTTATCAAATACATACAGGAGATATATTGTGGGCACTTTTTTGCCTTCCCCTCCCCCCAGGAAGGATAATCGAAGGTTGCAAAGAAGGGCACTTGAAATTGCACCTGTGAAGCAAGAGATAGAGATGTTTCAATCACAGTTTCATCATCTGAGATCAGGTATAAAGGGCATCACTCATCTTGCTGTCAGTGAAGCATTAGTAGGACACACCAGCAAAGGCATTTCAGCACTGGTAAGAGGAATGTAATGGGATTTTTAGACAAGCAGATATTATGTTGTTATATCTATTACACTAAGTCAGTGGTGACTATCTTACTTAATGAGGATGCCAAAAATCAAGTCCTAGTATGCCACAGTGCTATCTGAGTTATGTACACATAACAGTACATATAAAGCTTCTGGTGCTTTGGGGTGGCCTTTGCCTCTGAACTACTGAGCCAGGAACAGGCAACAGCATAGCACTGGAAAGGCAGGCAGGAGTACAGCTCTGATTCTATACCATGACCAGGCTATGGGTCTTTCTGCACCTATCTACAAAAGTAGGCACACTGCAGACTACTGCAACCTGTGCCATTTGTGAGACCAAAGGTGCGGGTTGACAGCCTATGCGCCTCATGAATGAAAATAGTGCAAGATTCTTGGAAAATAATCAATGAACACCATTTGCAATCATAATTCATGTTTATTATTTGGATTGTTTTGAGTTTGTTTAGTTTTGTCTGCTTTGTACACAGTTGTAGCTGCAATGTCTAAATGATAAATTATTTACAACTTGCCCACTGACAGACTATTAAAAAGGCACTGAAAAAATTGTTGGAAAAGTTGGATGAAGATGATGTTCAAATGCCTGATTATGCTCTCAAATCAGCAGGTATATTACTGATAGTAGATAACTAACCTTGCACTTTATATTTTGGACATTTTTGCTATTCAAACATAGCATATAGCACTGTCAATCTTAATGGTAAGGCATGTGACCGTCAGAACAAATACTTTGAAGGCTTCAAGCAACCAGTGCCATGCTCTTGATGTTCCATCCATTGATGCTGGCCATTAATTTCTGAATCAACTGTAGCTTTTGAGCAATCGTCAAAAGCAACTCCAAGTTGGTGTATTTCAATAGTAAAAACATGAGGTATGACTACCCATAATTAAGTTTGAATCTGGCAGAAGAGATTGTAGTTTTCCTACTGGATAGTTGATGAAAAGCATACTTAACCACAGCCATTCTAGTGATGAGTCCAACATAGAGATCCAGGAGCACCCCATGAGTACAAGCTTGAGTCACCCTGGAGGCTGAGTCCCAAATGTCTCAGTGTCTTCAGTTGTATCACTGATATTAGGAATATAGGAATCTTCCTTTTACTACATCAAACCATCTAGCTCAGTTCTATGAATATTTACTGGCAGTGACTTTCCAGGATTTCAGGAATCTTTATTTGAATGTGGGATCATCTGCACATTAAGCATGTGCTCTACTGATGAAGTGTGGCCCCTCCACATATGTCTTGATCAACTATATCAAAGGCTGCTAAAAAGGCTAATAAGATATACTGATCAATTTCTTCAGTTGATTTTCCTGTTCAACTAACAGCTAGGACCCCAGGAAGTGATTGTGCCCAATCTAATATTCAGTTTTATCCAGGTGCACCTGAACCTCCAATACAGCCAGCTATTCATCCTCATCCTTACAGGAAAGGTTGAAAACTGACTATAGCTATGTTGAAAATCAGTATCAAGATTTGTTGAGTAAGGCATGAGCAAATGTATATTTTAGATTGTCTACACCCTGTTCTTCCAAAGGATGGTGCTGATAATCTCAGGCAGCTACTGTTTCAGGTTTTCCTAATTGTGGCCCTTTAGTAGCTTAGATAAGAATCTAACTGCAACTGGTGGATATTTTTTTCTCCAGAGTGCATCCTTTATATCACCCTTGGTCAGTGGTTCCCAAACTTTTTCAGGTGGCAGCTCCCAGAACTTTCTGGTCCATTGGTTGTGGCTCCCCATTAAGGTCACAAGCTACATTGTACAGGTCCAGCCTTTTTTATACACTGATTTTTTATACATGGATTTGACTCAACACGAATGGCCCCTGCAAATGAGAAGGAATATGCTGATCCCTGGAGAAGGGGAAAAATGCACCCCTTTAAAATCAGTTTAAAAAACTGAACAGTCCTTTAACAATAGCCTGGTTAATGAGAGAGAGAGAGCGCGAGAGAGAGCGCGAGCGAGCGCCCAATCCTATCCACACTTTACTGGAAGTAAGCCCACTGAATCTAATGGGACTTACTTCTGAGTGGACATGCATCAGATTGGGCTGAGAGAGGGCAGCTGGCTTACAATCCATCAATCCTCCTCTCTCCAGGCGACCCCTCCCTTCCCCCTGAGCATGTGGAAGAAAGGTGATCACTTTGCATTGGTGAAGGGAGGGACTGAGTGAAGCAGAGGACTGATTGATGGATTGTCTTCTTAATGACTCTTATCTTACATCACAAAGGTCAGCAAGGCTGTTTTTAAATCACAAAAAGAGCAAAGAAACTTTGTTTTTTAAATTGATTTGCTATGGTGTGTTTTTTTGCCATCCCCTGAGTACTTGGAACAGAACCCACTAGAATAATGAGGCTCAACCTGTATAAGGTTGTATAACTTGTATAAGGTTTTTTGCAAGGATTCCACAGCTCCACTGGCGGGTTTCCACAGCTCCCATGGGAGCCATGACTCACAGTTTGGGAAACACCACCCTCGGTGATAGCAATTGCAGCCAGTTTATAAAAATGAGTAATATGCAAGTCTCTCAAAGTTCATGTAGCAATTACAGTTAAATTAGTGTACCTTGACAATTGTGCAGTCTGACAGAGGCTACTATTCTCTGTATGTTCTTATGTGACATAGAAATCTCAAGCAAACAACATTCTATGTTTTTTTACACATCACATTAAAAAAAAACACCTGTCCACAATTAGAGATATTATTGTACAACTATTTAATTTTAGGAGCCAGCATTGTTCAGTCCAGAACCACGAGAAGCTACCACCATGATGGAGGAAAATACTACTGGATGTCATTCATCATGCTCCCTTTTGTGACACCTCCAGATGTAATTCTTCAGGTAGAAATAAACCTTTAAAAAACCTTCACATTTTTTTCTTCAGATATTTCTTTTCTTCATTGTTTTCCCAATTAAAAAGTGTTTGTTTTTGAAAGGGTCTGCTTGGTCAAGCTTTACTAACTAAATATCAATAGTTTTTCAAACTAGACTACAGCAGTCAAAATGAATAATTTAAAACTGTGTGCTTAAGCCATGTCTTCCCAGTGTTGCATATATGCAACAGGGACCAAATGGGTACACCTGTGGACCAGGCAAAAATGGTTTAAGTTGAATTATAACCCCAGAATACCTAAAACCATCCAGAATTGTTTTGTGATCTCTTACAGCCCAATTTCTATCCTGGAAACTGCTGGTCTTTCCCTGGCAATCAAGGTGAAACTGTTGTCAGACTAAGCAAGAATATTCTTCTAAGAGCTGTTACAATAGACCATATATCAAAGACAATTTCTCCCACAGGAGAAATATCCAGCGCTCCCAAAATGTTTGAAATTTATGTGAGTATCATGTTCCATTTTTAATATAGGATTTTGAGAAAGGGTATTTTTAAAAAGCCAATGGTGAAAAATTATTTTAAACTACAGCTTGCTTTTTTATAGGAAAAAAGATAATCACTAAACTTGAACACAGCAACTTTGATTTCATTGGCAATTTAAGAAATTAGGTGGAATAGTTTCCAGTTTGTCGTCATTACATGCTATATCATTGGTTCCCAAACTGATGGGCCGCAAGAACCAGAAGAAGGCCATTCCCCTGTAAGGGGAAGGCTCAGAAATAGGTGCCCTGACTGTACCACAGCAATCACGGTTCTGCCAGGAGCAAGGGGCTTTTAAAAATACCGGGGGGGGGGGATTGCACTGGCCTCTTCAAGGACCCAGTGTCGTAGACTTGGGTCTCACTCCCAGGGTTTTGGGGTGCTTAGAGTTGTTGGTTCTGAACCCTAGAGCCCTCAAAGATCCCTGTTCGGTAGTACTGCCACCACCCTGTAAGAGCCAGTGCCTCAGTCCAGGGAAACCAAGACCCTCTAGGCTTAACTATATCCCTTGTAGGCACTGAGCACTTACTTTACTTAAAGTCTCAGTCCTCAAGTTACTAGTCCACAATGAGGCTGTTTGGTAGCTTGCTGAACGGCTAGGCAGGATTCTGAACCTTTGTCCCCAACAGACAATGAACCAACATGGTAAAAAGATTTTCTACTTTATTAAATACATAGGGTTACAAAAAGGTTACAAAAGGCAGCAAATGCTAGAGGCATAAAAACCTTCTAGGAAACATATCAGCATAAAACAACAAAGCTAACTGGCTAATTCTATTAATCCCTGACTCTCACCCGGGTCAGCTTCTTTTGTAGATCCTCAGTTACCTAAGAGGCCACATGGTCCTGGTGGGGCAGGATGTGCACCCACCACCTCTCTCACCAAGAGACAAGGAACAAAGACCCTTTCCTCTTTGTGGGGCTGGAAGCTCTCTCCTCTTCCCTCCCCCTGGAGATCTGCAGCTGCATTCCATCCTTGATGGGCGTCTTTCTGGCTGCCTAGGTGCTACATAATCACCTTCCATTGATTTGTAAATCCTAGCAGCTAGGAAATGCAAGCCACTTCTGTGTTACTGTTTTAGCTTGGTTCAGGCCTTGCAATGCTATTAGGCCTGAACTGTACATATTCATGACACTCAGGAGGCTCACAGCCCCCTCTGAGGGCTGCCTCGCTGCTCCAAGTTGCTCCAATAGCTTATCAGAGCTACTTGGGGAGCTCTGGGGAGGCCACAATGGGGAAAGCCTCTCAGACTCTCCAAAAGGCCAGTGCGACCCCCCCAGGTACATTAAAAAACCCCTTGCTCCCACCGATGTCACAATCACTATGGCACCATTGTGGCCTTGCCCACCACCTCGCCCCCACAAATATTTACCATGGTCCCAAAGTCCGAGTATTATTTTGGGAACCCCTGTGCTATATGCAAGAGAATTACCAAGGCTGCAGTTTAGGATCTTGACTGTTGCTGTTAACCCACCAAATTGTCTGCATTCATTCAATAAATTCTTTAGAGTAGGGCTGTAGATCTGAAATAAGAGGTGCCGTCAACTGTTTATTATCTGGTATGTGATTGTGAGCTAGTGGGAAATGACCAGGATAAACAAGCGTTTGAATAGGACACATGTGGCCCAACTTCCACATATAAATACTGTACTCAGCAGTTTTGATCTACCTGCAGCAGTGGTTCTCACACGTTTAGCACCGGGACCCACTTCTTAGAATAAGAATCTGTTGGGACCCGCCGAAAGGAATGTCACAACGGGAAGTGACATCATCAAGCAGGAATATTTTTAACAATTCTAGGCTGCAATCCTACCCACACTTACCAAGGAGTAATTCCCATTGACTATCATTGTTAAAAGCATATACAGAGTAGCTTGTTAAAATTACAGGTCTGTAACATTTCTCCAAATGCAGTCCCGTACCATGGCAGCATCAAGTCTAATATATTAAAAATAAAATATTGAATTGAATGGGGACCCACCTGAAATTGGCTTGCAACCCACCTAGTGGGTCCTGACCCACAGTTTGAGAAACACTGACCTGCAGGGTTCTCCGATATAGGGAGAAAAGTAGCTTTGAATGAGGGTGAGTGTATCTGAGTCACTGTTTCAACTTTGGGGGGAGAATAGCAAGAAGTAAACAATTAAAAAGACTAAGGACTCAATCCTATCCAACTTTCCAGCGCCGATGCAGATGCACTGCAACTCAAGGTAAGGGAACAACTACTTCCCCACTGCAGGATGCAACACATGCCCCGTTGCCACGGCAGCATCAGTGCTGGAGAGTTGGATAGGATTTGGCACCAAGATTGTAATCTTAGGCACATTTATCTTGAAATAAGCCAGATATGGGCTAAGGGCAAATACAGCACTCATCCCATAAGAGAAAGCTTTCTCTCAAGAGTCCACTGTGATCAGATGGAAGATACTGTGACCAGTCATAAGACACTGAAATTGCTTGCATCTGCTTTGACTTGGACTCTACTGTTAGTGCAAGCCTGGGTGAAGTGTCTAGCATCCAGTCATTCCACTTTGATGGATACTTATCAACTGTTGTTGCCTAATGAAACACACAAGATTCTTGGAGATATAAGATCTGCCACTTATCCTCTGTCTGTTGCCAGTCATGTCTAATGAAATCTGCCAGGCTTACATCCAACATATTCTCAGCAACTATGGTGAACAGGCCTCTAGAGGAAGAACTGCTTCCAAATGTGTTGAAGGCTGCAATGATTCAAATGCTTCTTAAAAAGCCTTCTGGGGAATCCAGCTGATTTAAGTAATCATAGGCTGCTGTCTGATCTGCCTTTTTTAGGAAAGGCAATCAAGCAGACAGCAAATGGGACATCTTCAGAAATTCTGGGAAGAAATGAGTATTCTGTACCCATATATAGCAACCAAGGTGATGCTCATACTCGAGAACAGTGGTACTTTTTGAGAGTAAAACTCAAAAAGGGTTCTGCAGGGCTCCCCACATGCTCCGGACCCCACCAGCAGGTAAATTAAGTTTAAAGAAAACCCCCCTTCCCCACAGTGGCGTGATCCTGAGGATCACATTGTTGCTGTTTTCCCAACCCCTGCAAAAACTTATTTGGGGAGTTTTACTCCCAAGAAACTTGAATACCACTGTTCTAGAGTGTAAGTGTCACCATGATTGCTATATATGTTTAAGGAAAGCCACCCCCCCTTCCCTGCAGCGGCACCATGATCCTGTGAATCATGTTGCTGCTTTCCCCCTGTCCACACCCTTTAAAGAGAAAGGGGCAGTAGTTTTCAGGCTGGTGGGTCACAACCCACCAGTTTGAGAACCATTGTTCTAGAACATGCTCCTACTGAAAGTGCATTTCACCACCAATGTAATAATGTTTTGACAACCAGTGAAATACTAGTTCTTTGGAGAGGATAATGCCCACTTTTATAACCTGACATAATTGAACAGTTATTTGAACTGTTTTCTGAAATAGATGACCTCTTTGTCTTTATTCTGAAAGCTCTCTTTGTTTTTATTCTGAAAGCTATCTTGTCAGTGACAGCACTGCCGCAATGCCATACTATGCTTTCTGATATAAGCAATTTGTTAAATTGCTGATTACATGCCTTTCCCCCCACCAAGGCACTAGAAGATGAAAATGAGGAGCCTGGAACTTACTTGGGCAAGTTTGTTTATAACATTGAAGGAAATTTCATTCAAACATTCGAACTGAAGGTATGTTAAGCATGTTGGAAAATGGTTGGAAAATTATAATAATTGTGATTTGTAACAGGGAAACAGGGTAACTAACACTGATTGATCCATATGATCAGTATGTCTTTATTATACTCATTCCGATTTATAAAGGCAAAAATGAGAAGAATCTAGGGCTGCAATCCTATACCACTCGGGAGTAGGTTGCATTGAACTCAATGAGACTTATTTCTGAGTAGATATACATAGGGAAGGCTGAATATGAGATTATCTAGGTCAGGGAAAAGTAAATTGATGACTAACAAAATGCTTACTCTTTTTTTTTTCTTTCAGCGTGAACCTACAATGAGACGTTATGTGAAATTGAAAGTGCTAAACAACTGGGGCCACCCAAAATACACTTGCATTTATCGCTTCCGGGTACACGGTGATCTATAAGTTCTAGATGTTCTGCGGATGGAGACTTTTGGCACTGGAACAAGATCACAGCAGCACCATGACAAACTGATGTGAATTGTAGTTCAGTTAAAAAGAAGAATGCAGCAGCATTAACAAAACTCTAATGGAGAGTTGTTTTTATTCTCCTCTTTTATTGGTTGGGAATGAGAAATAAGATGACACACCAAATTTTGAATTACCCATCACTGATGATTGATTTGAGAAGAAATAATATAAAGGGTGGAAAATGTACGGAATAGAAAGCATGTATCACTTTGCAGTAAAACCTGCTTCCTAAATGTTAAATTTAAAACATTAATATCACCCTTTATTGTTAAAGGTGAAACTGTAACATCATTACAGATTAAAATTAGTCAAGCATATCTAAAACATAATGAACCCTGCAACACAACTATATACAGGTATAATGTAATTATCCATGGATTTTTTACTTGTGGTTTTATCTCAACACGATGAGAAGGGCCCTTTAAATTAAAACAGGGGTGTCCAAACATTTTGGCAGGAGGGCCACATCATCTCTCTGACACTGTTTTGGGGGCCAGGCAAAAAAAGAATTAATTTACATTTAAAATTTGAATACATTTACATAGATGAGTTTATTAGAGATGGAATTTATATGAATGAATGAAGGTCTTGCAGTAGCTCAAGGCCTTTGCACAAAGCAAGGCTGATCTTTCTTTTGCTGCCGCTGCTGCATCACAGATATGAAACAGCAAGCAGTGGAGGACGCCCTCGTCCCACAGCTCACGCAAACAGTCGCCCTCATGCTGAGAGCAGCTGTGTCAGGCCAGAATGGGCTCCAGCAAGTCTCCAGAGGCTCATTGGAGACAGGGGGATTCCCTGCGGGCCGGATTGAGAACCCCTGAGGGCCGCAAGTGACTCCAGGGCCAGGGTTTGGGCACCCCTGAATTAAAAGGAAGGCAGAAAGCAGATAGAATCAGCCTACCTATGAGATGGAACGAAGTGGCTGCTATAGGAGGTAGTGAATTGACATCCTCTTTATGGCTGTCCTCTTTTGGGCATGAGTAAGGACGTGGCTTACCTCTTCCATTTCTGTTTCTTAAAGCAGACCAGGAAGGGAGGATGAACTCTTCCCACCTGGCCTACTATGAAGATGTTACCGTGGAGAAGGATTGCAGTCACTGCCACCTCTCTCCGAGAGGCCAAGGTGGAGAATCCTGGGAGCTCCTGTTCAGCCAGCTTGGAAGAAGTGGCGGTAGAAGAACAGGTGGTAGTGGGGCATTTGCAAGTGCACTAACAAATGTGCACACAAACAAAAGGGGAGAATAGATAGATAGAAGATAGATCAAGGTCTGCTGATAGTGCTCTGAGTGATTTGAGGTAGATTGGCAGTGGTTTTGAACTCCAAGTAATTAACAGAATTTTATTGGCTGTTGTGAGTGTGTGTGGGTAAAATATTTTCCCCAGTCGGATTTGGTTGTTTCTCTCTTTTGCCTCAGTGCTCCTCACCAATACAGTAGAAATATTGATTTCCCTTAACTATGTCTTCCTGCTTGCCAACTTTGTACTTGAATCTCTGGTCTCTAGATAGTCAGTTGCAGATGTCTGCTTGTATATGCAGGTAACCAGGATATGGCAGGCTGGCTCTGTTAACTGAGTTTCTGTTTGGCACCTGGTTCTGCTTGATGGATCTTAGAGTTCTAGAGCAGGGGTGGGCAAACTTTCAACTTTAAAGATCCTGAACCTTTAACAATTGTGTAGGAGAGAGAATTGCAGCAGGTGTGGCTTGTCATACAATTGTTAAAGGTCTAGGATCCCTAAAGTTGAAAGTTTGCTCACCCCGTTCTGGAGGAAAACACACACACAAAGTGATAATGCAAACTGAAATCTATCCAGCTTTGGCCAATATGTCTTTCCCAACTTAACCTGAAGATGCCAATGACTGCAGCTTTATCTTCTGTGTTTCAAGCAAGTGGTCTACCATTGAACTACAACCCATTCACTCTTACAAAAAATGATGCTGGCATCGGTATCAAATAAAGAATCCTTCATACACCCTTATATTTTCAAGATAAATAAGAATAGGGATTCCGAAGTGTGCATATCAATGGAGAAAACAAATATAAAGTTGTGTGGTTACGCAGGATATATCCAATAAATATTGTTCCAAACATTTTTCCCAGTAGAATAAAGCCAGGGGTGGCCAACCTGTAGCATGCCACGTTTCACTTTTTTTGTAGAGAATCTTGAACGGGCCACCCCACCTTAGCATTACTTTTAGTGACTACCATAATAGCTAAATAGAGCCTCCAAGTCCAAGGGGAGTGTATCTCTAAGTGCCAGAAGGTACAGAGCAAGACACATAGGTGTGCTGTTGCCTGTTTGGGAACTTCCAAAGTCACCTGGCTGACTGCTGATGAGGCCAGAAAGATGGACTACGTGGACTTTTAGTCTGGCCCAGAAGGACATTTTGAGGTCCATATAAGATATGTTCATTCTACATAGCTTAGCCCCCCTCTGCTTTCTCACCTTCTCACCCTCAAAGATTATCTTATCTGGGATCTCTTTGTGGATAATTATCCCAAAGATGGTATTTCCACCCAGCTGAGCCACCTGGGCTTTGCTGATCTCATCACATCAGCCATTTTTGCACTGCCCCACTTAGCCCCTGCTGCCTTCTATAGCTCACTTTGCTCTTCATCAGTGCTCCACCAATCTGGCCTTCTTGGGTAAGCGAGTGACCCGCCAGTAAGTGGAATGCAGCTCACCAGGACCCATTTGATTGGTTTTCTTTTCTGTCCATCATTCCTGTCTTTCTCTCCATTTTCCAAATCAAGCAGAGTACGCATGGCCACCCTCAGTGCACCCACTGCTGCATTAGAAACTTGAGGGCATGCTGTGTAAGGACTAGCAAAGAAATAAAGCAAACCGTAAATTGCTGTGGGGCTTTCTTTGTTATTATTTAAATGTTTTTCAAAATGTATGGGGCCTTTGTGTGTGCCACTTAGAAGGTATCTGTGTGCCACTAGCGGCACACATGCTATGGGTTGGCCATAGGCTTTTCACAAAGCTACAAGATCCAGCCACAGAACACTGTTATTCATAAAACTATATTTTCTACTGAAATGATTGTGTACTTCAGAGGGGCATCTAGAGCCTCCGCCTCTTCCTCCATCTTTCAAAACAGCACCCATTGTTGTCATGCCACTCTCCACACCCGTCCACCCCTGCTCCTTCTAATTACCTTGAAAGGAAAGGCGCAGCAGTATCACCCAATAGAGGCACAAACCAATTGACTAGCACCAAGCAGAAGAACTGTGACAAAGTGGCTGCTAACTAGCCCTTCTCATCTGCTGGACTCTGGATGGTGGATGAACTCTTCATAGGCTGTAGATCAACTTACCCTTCACCAGTGTTCTTGTGTTAATGAGGACTGAGCAGGTAATTACCTGAAGTGTGTTTTGCTCTCAGTTGTCTGAGGCTGCAATTCTATACGTGCTTCTCTGAAAGCAAGGTCCATTGAACACAGTGGGACAGACTTCTGAGTGAACACATACTGTATGGGACTACAGCAGGGGTACTCAAACCCTGGCCCTGGGGCCACTTGCGGCCCTCGAGAACTCCAAATGTGGCCCTCAGGGACACCCCAGTCTCCAATGAGCCTCTGGCCCTCTGGAAACTTGCTGGAGCCTGCACTGGCCCAACACAACTGCTCTCAGCATGAGGGTGACTGTTTGGCGACTGTTTGACCTCTCACATTAGCTGTGGGATGAGGGCTCCCTCCACTGCTTGCTGATTCACATCTGTGATACAGTAGCGGCAGCAAAGAAAAGGCTGGCCTTGCCTTGTGTGATGCCTTTTATAGGCCTTGAGCTATTGCAAGACCTTCATTCATTCATATACGTTCCACCTCTAGTATATTAATTTATGTAAACTCATGTAAATTTATTTAAATTTTAAATGTAAATTAATTCTTTTTTCCCCCGGCCCCCAACACAGAGAGATGATGTGGCCCTCTTGCCCAAACGTTTGGACACCCCTGGACTACAGCAATCCTGCAGTTACATGTTTGATTGGAGTGCATTATATACTTAAAAAAAAAAAGCTTCTTGCTGTGAACCACTGAGAGGGATCCTCTGGGGATAGAGAAGCGGGATAAAAATAATCCCTACAGAACTCCTGGACTTAAACAGGGTGAGCAATGGGGGGTGGTGGTGGAGGAAAATGTCATAGGAGGTTGAGAAGATGATGCCCCACAGCATCAAGGGCTGCTCAAAAACTAGATACTAGCAGCCCAATCCTATTCAGACTTTCCTGGGAGTAAGCCCCATTAACTCTAATGGGACTTACTTCTGAGCAGACATGCATAGGATTGGGCTCTAAGATACTAATAGAACAGAGTGCCTCTACCTTTAACCATTGTATAGAACAGTGATTTCAATCTTTTTCATCTCTCGGCACACTGGCAAGGCACTAAAATGGTCAAGGCACACCATCAGCTTTTTGACAAGTGACAAAGCACACTATGCTATTAGTGGGGGCTCACATCCCCCAATGGTCCTCTTGATAAATAACCCTCTCTCAAATTTCCGCGGCACACCTGGGGACAATTCACGGCACACCAGTGTGCCACGGCACAGTGGTTGAAAATGGCTGGAACAGGGACGTGTGATGGTAGGACTCCAGTGGGGAGGCTCTGCCTCACCTGCCTCCCCACCCACCACAAGTCCCTGGTATAGGAGGGAATTTGGGCAGGTGCAGTTTCTAGAACCCTTCCATGCTGACCTGCAACTGCCCAAATTCCCTCCTCTGTACCAGGGACATGCGGTGGGTGGGGAGGAAGGTGAGGCACAGCCTCCCTACTGGAGTCCTTTGAAAAGCGCTGCTGCTGTGGGAGGTGAGGCAGTGCCTCCCCACTGGAGTCCTTCCACCTGCCATCACAGGTCCCTGTTCTAAACAGGGTTCAAGGTATATGGTTCAAGGCAGAGGCACTCTGTCCCCCCTTTGCATCTGGTCACCCTCTCCAAAGCAGCAGCGTAGCCCGGGGTGCGGGTGTGTGCGCAAAGCACCGCACTAAGTTTTGCAGGGCGCCACACCGCGGCGTGCAGCGGCCCTTCCCCTTCGGAGCCTTTCCGGGCGCGAGAGCAGAACGGAGGGGGGGGGCGCGTCGCTTGCACGCCGCCCTGCAAAACTTAGTGCTTTGCTCCCCCCGGCTACGCCACTGCTCCAAAGCGTCAGTAGCTCCACCAGGCTCTCCGCTCTCTCTCGTCCCTTCGCCGGATAAAGAGGAAACGACGCGAGCCTTCAAAGCCAATGAGCAAAGAGCCTCCGCAGCGCAGTGAGAGCAGCACGGAAGTGAAGCTGCGGTGGGACTCTGGCTCTTTCCTGCCTCTGGCGGCCGGAGGGGGCTGGCAGCCAGTGGCCGCGGCCGCCCAGTGTGGTCCTTGGCGCTGGCTGGAGCTGCACAATGCGGTTTAGGGCGAAGATCGTGGACATTGGATGCCTCAACCACTTCACGCGTGAGCAGGAGGGTTTGATGGGGAAGAAGCTCCAGCTGGAGGGGGGGGAGGAAAAAGTGCTCGCCACACTTCCCCCCCCCCACTCCGGTTTGGCCTTGACGTTCCAGTACACTAGCTAGGGACTTGCGGTGTGTGGGGAGGTAGGCGAGGCAGTGCCTCCCCACCGGAGTCCTTCGAAAAGCATCACCTGCGTGGGAGGTGCTCAAGCATTCCCAACCCGCATGGATTGGGAGTGCTTGAGCATCTCCCACGGTGGCGGTGCTTTTCAAAGGACTCCAGTAGAGAGGCGCTGCCTCACCTCCCGTGGCAGTGGTGCTTTTTGAAGGACTCCGGTGGGGAGGCACTGCCTCACCTCCTGTGGTGGCGGCACTTTTCGAAGGACTCCAGTGGGGACTGAAGCACCGCCTCACCTGCTTCCCCACCCACCACATGTCCCTGAGTTAAATGTCACACCTGGTGGGAAAAGGCTACAGCTTTTCTGTTGAACTTCCACCTAGGTAGTGACTACGGATACTGCAAGAGGAGTTGGCCATTCCAGAAATGAAGTACAGTTTTTAAGAGAAGAGCACTGACCATAGTTTCTTCCTCCTTCTGCACTTGCACTAACACATACTAAACTTTTTAGCACCAGGACCCACTTTTTAAAATGACACTTGGTCGCAGTGATTTTCAACCTTTTTCATCTCAGGGCACACTGACAAGGCACTAAAGTTCTCAAGTCCTGCTATCAGTTTTTGGACAATCAATAAGGGACACCTACTAATAAATGTCCCCCAAATTCCCGCAGCACACCTGCAGACTATTCACAGCACACCAATGTGTTATGGTACACTAGTTGCAAATTGCTGCTCTGTCAGGACCCACCTAGCTTTACATGTCTTAAAAAAGGGTTTCACTTTATGAGCCACTCAAGCCTCTGTTTTTATCCTCCTTATGGGGTGGGTGGGGGGAACACTGCCTTCTGGAGCGCTTATTGAATTCCACATTCATCAGATTGGGACCATTCTGCTACAGCCAAAAAGGATGTTGCTGCCTGATTTATGAATGCTAAGGGGTGTGGCTATAAAGGTGATTGGACAGTAGTGCTTCCCCCCCCCCCCAAGTAGCAGCTTGTTCAACACTTTTTTGCACATAGCCTAATCTGCCTTGTCAGTTTCGTGACCCACCCAAAATTGGGTCATGGCCCACTGGTGGGGCCTGACCCATGGTTTGGGAACCATTGATGTTGCAGAATGACATGGTAGAATGGACTGTATCGCTTCTGACTGAATTCAGGAGAGACTGCTTTTTGAAGACTTCCTAAAAATCACTTTGGGAATGTGAATCTGAGTAGAACCTTTTTCCTGATGTGCTGGTTTGTTTCTTGGAGAGAATTTTTTTTCTACACTTCTACACTTTCTACATTCTACACTTGCATTCTGTCTTTACGGTGTATTCTGAAATGACTTGCTTTCTCCTGCTGTCTGAAGTGATATCTTCAGATCCCACTCTGCTGCTTGCAAGCTATCCTCACAGTCCCCTTCCTGAATGTACCCATTTCTCAGTGATGTAGCTAGAGGGGGTACAGGGGTAGCAATTGCACTGGGCTGCAGGCTGCCTGGGGGGTAACAATCTGGCCCTCCGCCTGTGCAGTTGTACCCCTCCACAGTTACCATTTGTTCCTCTTGCAGAAAGTGCCAGGAAAAATTGCACTCTTTGCAAGAGGGGCAGTGGGGAATGCAGTCTCTGGCCGCTTGCTGCCCTTGTTCTTTTTCCATTTTTTTTAAATGGTAGGTGGGGCATCATTTTTAACTTTGCTCCAGGCTGGTTAGCTATGCCACTGCCATTTCTAGTATGTTTACATAATTTTTTTTTTTTAATTTGTGTGTATGTGTGTTGTCTTAATTGTGGGCACAGATTCTTTTGATACATTGTAAAATATTGTCTCCGTAGGTGTAATAAACACGATTGCCAAGCTAGCCAAGACCTGTACCCTGCGTCTCACAACGGACAAACTTTATTTCATCCTCAGTGACAAGGTGGCAAATGGAGGTGTTAGTATGTGGTGTGAGCTCAGCCAGGTAAGGGTGCTGTTGTAGAAACAGCAAATTGCAGTTTGGGAAGTGCGTATGTGTGTTTTTAAATAAAGGTGGCGTTATTATCCCTAAGTCACAGAATAATGAATTGCCTAAGGGCAGAATGAACCTCTACCCAAGAGGTTCCCAAAGTGGGCGTTGTGACAAGTCCCTGGGGTGTCACAGGACGCATATCAGCCAAGCTGCTCAGCAGTGCGATTGCAACACAGCAGACTGCAGGGCAGAAGCTCTGCTCTGCAGGCTACATGTAGTTTTGCTGTGTGTCCCCCCACCTTGCCTGTTTTACACCAATTTTAGGGTCATTTGAGATCATGGAATCCAGAAGTAAATGCTGGTGATACTGTCATGTCTTGTGTCATTGGTGCTTACTTCTTGGTTTTGTGACTGGTGCCAGCAGGAGAAGGGTGTCACTGCTAAGTTTGGCAACCCCTACCCTACCCCCACGGTGTTCAAGTCCTCAGTTTATGGTCGAAACAATAGTCTGGAATCCCTGCTGGGGGTAGGGTTGTTGTCGGGGGAGGGGGGAAACAATAGGTGGTGAAAAGGTTACACACTTTCCTGCCTGCTACTTCTCCATTACATGTCACCCCCCCCCCTTCCAGTGCCAGTTTTCAGAGCAGTAGGTAGGTTTTTAAGATGTGAGGTAAGGCTCCTTGTTTAGTGAATTGTTGCCTGACCTGAAAAAAAATTTGTATGAGCCTTGCTAATTACATTGCTCCTGTTGACTGGGTGAAGAAGCATCTTTTCAATGGTGATTTTTCTTATACTTAGCAGAGGAAAAGCACCTGTCCCTGTTTAGCATAGCCTCTCTTCCAGTAGCTGTTTGTTGATACACTGGCCCATGTTTTTTTGAAAAAAAAAAAATAGTGATACCTGTTGGGGAAGGGTGCCATCTTTTCATTTATTTTGTTATATAAACCACTTTGTGATCTTGTTGAAAAGTTGTATAGAAATATTGTTTAATAATAAATGCTACTGGCACCATCTCTCTCTTTTTAACTCCTTTGTTGTTTTAGGGGAACTTCTTTGATGAGTTCCAGATGGAAGGAGTAGCTGCAGAAAGCAATGAAATCTATTTAGAACTGGCACCTGAAAACCTCTCTAGAGCATTAAAAACAGCCCAGAATGCTAAGGCAGTGAAGGTCAAGCTGACTAACAAGCACTGCCCCTGTCTCACAGTAGCAGTGGAATTGGTGAGTGGGCCCAAGTGGCAGTGCATCTTTGACTTTGTGGTCCTCTCTTTCAGAAGTACAGCTAGTATCTCTAATTGCTTGGGGCTGCAGTTATGAAGTGGGTTTTTACCTATGAAAGTTCCTGCCACAATAAGGCTTTTATTTTTTTTTTATTTTTTTGGTTTAATCTTTAAAGATAGCATGGGGCTTTTGAAAGAATTATAGTTATTGACCCTTCAGCAAGAGAAGTGGGTCGTTAAACCCAAAACTTTAATAACTTGAACTTCTTCCTCCAAGCGTTTCCGTCACCACTACCACAAGCATTTTGGGAATGCTTGCATTATTGTTTCTCAATGCCTACTGACTTCCTGTCCCCAAGGGGCTTGCTAAAGAGTGGTCCAGTTTCAAGTTCTGACTTCTGGAGAAAATTGTTTTGTACAGAGATGCAGCATTTTCGGAGGCATTGACTTAGAGTGTCTTAGAGTGACTTAGAGTTAGACCTGGCAGTGATTCAGATGAATGACATAGGCTTGGCATCTTTCTTAACTGATGAGCTGATCCAGATCACTCTTGAGAAGTGATATCTGAGTTGATACCTTCACACATGCAGATGTTTTTTCCTCCACACTGCCATGTTTGCAGACTCTCTGTGATGGAGCAATTTCTAAGCACCTGAGCTCATTCTAAGTATTAGTGTGTGTGTTTACTGTTTTTACTGCTTTACCTCCAAGTGCATGTGGCAGCAGTCCCAGCAGCAGACAAGGTTAGCAAAAGCAGGAGTCAGCAGGTGTTAACTCATCCTTCCCACCTGGCACCCCCTTCTAAGGCGTTACTAGAGGAGTCTGCGCTCTGGCCTTGCACAGGCATGGTGCTATTATAGCTAGGGTTACCAGATACAAAGCCGAACAGAGTGCCTCTACCTTTAACCATTGTATAGAAGAGGGAATTTGGGCAGATACAGCTAAGCATGGAAGGGTTTAAAAAGCAGCACCTGCCAAAATTTGCTCTTCTGTACAATGGTTAAAGGTATAGGCACTCTGTCCGACTTTGTATATGGTAACTCTAAGCCTTGCCACTCCATTGCACTGCACAAACAGCCAGTTTTGGAATATTTGTTTAAGATCTGTTTGTTGTTCTGAATCTGGAAAATTGTTCTAAAATCTGGAAAATTCCAAAATTTGGAACATTTCTGGTCCCAAGTGGTTCGGAGAAGAAATACGCAAGCTGTATATATTTGTGTTCCAGCACCATGCAAGAAGTTTAGGATAGTTTCTTTTGTGTTGATACTGAGGAATCTTTTATGCCTCTGCAGAATCTTGGCTTTGAGGTCTCCCACAATATGGAGTCCCAGAGCTAAGGGACAGTTCCTTATTGTTCTGCGATTTGTTCCCTATTATGCAGCTTATGTCTACTCCATAAGAAACTTTAGCAATATGTCTAGCAGAAGTATATCTTCTACAGCTAAAAGTGTCCTTAGTTAGACAGCTAGATAACAGATACTAGGGGCAAAGTGGCAGGTGCAATGTTGGTGAGGGATCTGATCTTCCTAATGGTTAAACTTGCTTGTTGGCTTACAAAATCTTTCACTTTAATATCCCTAGCCTTCCTTGTCAAGCAATAGCCGTGTTGTGACTCATGACATTCCTGTTGGGGTTATTCCAAGAAAGCTATGGAGTGACTTCAGAGAACCAAGAGTACCAGATTTTGATGTGAGTTTTTAAATTTTTCACAAGATTGAAATTTAAACTCCTTTTAAATGCTATGAGCACTTTCAGATTTTAAAATTAAAAGGCAGTAGTTTCAGAAGTTCTCTCTCTGGAACCAATTCTAAACTCTGATTCTATGGAGGTATTTGAGCAGAGCCTGGGTAGCCACCTGTCAGGAACGTTGTAGTTTTAAATATTGTAGTTGTGGTCTTCCTGCATTGGACTCGATCATGTAAGTCCCTTACAACTCTAGGATTGTTTCAGAATCTAAATAGCTTAGTTGTTTGACCTCAAGAAATCTACATTCAGGGGACCTCAGCATTTTGTGAACAACCAAGAAGAGATAATGTCCCACAATTGATTAACTGCTTAGTGCTAAACCTCTGACTAGCCCCACTGAACATTTAGATGCTGTCAGTTAAGCAGGTGCTCAACTCTATGATTATAACTTTGCCTTAGCCAATTGGCTTTGACTGCAAAAATAGATATGACAAGTGGCTTATCCCCAACTCCTAAGGGAGAGTGCTCTTGTCCAGGGCTCTAGCTAGCCTAGAACAGAAACATTGTAGCACTTTTTTTGAAACTTGCAGTGAGGAGGAACTGGGGGGGAATCTTTTTTTTTTCCTTCCCATCTTCCTGAAACCTTTTCTCAGCTGCGCTACATAATGCTAAAGAGTTCAGGCTCAAGGCTATTAACCAGCCCTGAGTTTGAGTGCTTTATTGCCCCATAGCAAACAAAACACTGGTAGCTTCTATTTATAAATTTGCTTAATTCACCCTGGAGTCAAGTGGCATCTTGCAAAGATTTTAAAGTAGTCCCTTTACAGTTGGCACTAGACATCCTTGCTCTGTATGACTGTGGTACATGCGTGGCTCAAAGCAGACAATCTGATTTTATAGGTCAGCATTTATTTACCAGTCCTGAAGACCATGAAAAGTGTGGTGGAGAGAATGAAGAACCTCAGCAATACTATAGTGAGTTGTTTTCTTAATTTTTGGGGTGGAGGTGTGTTTCTGGAGAACAGTGTAGTAATAGAGCATACAGCTAGGATGTCCCTGCCTGATAATAGCCTTGTGGATGGTACAGTATTTTTCATTGTTTTCCCTTGCCTTGTTCAAAGCGGTAGTCCTGAACACTCTTACTAGGCAGTACACTCCATCAAACACAATGGAACTTACTTCTGAGTAAGCATACATAGGACTGTGCTGAGGGAGATGCATGTTTGCAGTATTTTTTACAATCTACTGATTCTTTAATAGCAGCTTGACCTGCAGCCATAAGCACAAACAGCTGCTAATCTCCATGCTGTAAAATGCTTTACCGGCTGCTTTCTGCAGATCAAACTATAGATAACTGAGCAGAACAGGCCATTTTTTGATCATTTGGCAATACTGTTCAAAGAGGGCCCAGTCTTATCCAGTGTTCCTGTGCTGATGCAGCTGCAATGCAGGAGGTATTGAGGAGGCCTCTGTGACTGCACCCCCACTGCAGGATGCAGTGCACTCCCCATTAGTACAGCTGCCTCAGCTGTGGAAAGTTGGATAGGATTGGGCCCTAATTGAATAGTATTGCCAACTTATGCATGGCCCTTGCATGGATGTGTTTTTCCCATTTATGCCTATTGTTTGAACCAAATAATATCTGACTACTTTTTAAAAAAACACATGTCAGTGCAGTTATTTATGTGAATGTACACCCATGTCTGAAAGTATATCAGATTTACAGGACCAAGGCCCACTGTTATTTGGATAACAACTGTTACCTTTTCTACTGATCTGCATTCTTGTAGCACAAGAATGAGGTTTGCTCGTAGCAGTGGTGGGCCTGGAGGGGACCAGGGGGGCAAATACCCCAAGTGCTGCATTCGCACAGCACTCCAGACCGCGTGGGAAGCCTTCTGAGGCTTCCAATGTGATCTCAAGCAGTACTTCCGGTTTCCCAGAAGTACTGATTAAGACTGCGGGAAAGCCTCGGATTGCTTTTGCAGTTGGCCACAACGTCGCGCAAGGCTCCGTGGCATTGGGTAAGCGGGGGGGGGGTGTGGCATGGTGCAAGGGGGAGACATTGTGGACTTTTGCCCCTGGGCGTATAGTGGGGCAGGTCTGTTACTGGCTAGTAGACTACAGTTAATTGTTGCGAAATATGATTGTTCTGTTTTTGTTGTAGGTAATAGAAGCAAATCTAAATGGAGAAATGAACTTGAAAATAGAAACTGATCTTGTGTGTGTCACAACTCATTTTAAAGATCTTGGGAATCCTCCTTTGGGTAGGCATTTTTTTCCTTGTCAGAGAAGAGGTCTTAAATGAAATGCTCAGGAAGACAAAATCATTAAACATTTTGAACAGTTTTACAAAAAGCAAAGCATTTTCATCAGCGTTTGTTGCTGTAAAAGAGAGGTTGCGTTTCTCTCCAGTCGTTTTCTTACTTTACTTCAGCGATTTTCAAACACTGTGCTGTGGCACACATCCGCTGCAGATGGTCCACTGGTGTGCTGTGGGGTTTTGGAGAGGGTCATTTACTAGTAGGGCCATTGGCGGATGCAAGCCCCTAACCAGCTGCATGGTGTGCCTTGTCAATGATCAAAAAACGGATGCTGTGCCTGATAATTTTAGTGCCTTGTCAATGTGCCATGAGATGAAAAAGGTTGAAAATAGCTGCTTTGGCTTTTAAGCTTCGGAAGCAAAGAGCAGGGAAGAAAATTCCAAACGAGTGGAATGGCTGAAGTGATTTCATGCTGTTGTGGTTTCAGATACAGTGATGGAGAAATGGCTGCCATAATGGAAGCTTGCACTGAAAATAAATAAATAAAAATGGGGCAGGCAGAGAAAATAATTATAATGGCTTGAGTGCACTGTGTGTTGCATTGTCAAAATGATTTTCCATATTCAATAGCACTCCCCTTTTCAGCATTGATGGTTTTCGGAGTCAGTTCACGCAAGAGCTAGGCAACCAATCCCTTTCATACTTTGAAGCCTCCAACTGGTGGTAGGTACTGTGGGTTCTGACAATTGCTATCACCAGCCAGCTAGACAGCCCCATTCCTGCCCTCCAGCGTTACTACTGCCACCACTTGGCTTCCTCAGCTCCTTTGGGCAGCAGCAAAGAGGAAAGGAGAGCTGAGCCCATAACGGCTGCAGAGGCCTCTGAACATTTATCCAGATATCTGTATTACCTCTCCTGAGAGACTCTCCAGGTAGCTCATGTTCGGTTTAGGACACAATACTCACTAATTTTTTTCTTCCTCCTCACAGAGGCAGCTAGTGGATACCTTATGCAAGGAGAGAGATACAGCTTAGCTTTTAAAGGCACAGCAGGCAGTGGTAGTGATGCTGGCTCTTGTCCACTGGCCCTCCACTTTGCCATGAAATGCAAAAGCTTCAGTGCAAACTGGCCCTGAGGATTCTGGCAACCCCCCCCCCCCGGTTTTTGGGGTTGGAGCTGTAATCTGGCACCATGTGACAAAATGGATATTCCCAGCTCACCTATTGAAACTTGGTTAATTCTCCAAGGCTACTCAACTTTTAGCTGTAATTCTCAGACATAAAATGGCAATGGCCACCCTCCTAGGATTAATGTGGTGATGATGGAGTATATAAGGAGCTTGCCTGCTAGCTGCCAGAGCCTATCCATGTTTGTTTAGGGCCGGGGCCTCCAAACTGTGGCCCATGGTGCACTGAGAAAAGCATCTCAGGTGTGGCACAGTGATGTCATAGCCTTACCATTCTGCCTCATTGGCTCCCATCTTCACACCTGATCTTTGCAGAAACTCACACCGGGCAACTGCTTCTGTTGTTGATCGTCCCAGAAAGCTCCCCTGATTTCCCAGGTGAAGCTGTTGCCCGGCGTGAGTTTCTGCAAAGATTGGGTGCACAGATGGGATGGGAGGCGGTGGGGCGGAATGGTAAAGCTTCATCACCACACCACATCCAAGATGCTTTTCTCAGCTTACCAGCTCTGGCCCAATGGCCAGTGTTTGGAGGCCCCTGGTTTAGGACTGTGATCTACTGATGGTGGCACAAAAACATTACAGCTTTTTCCTTATAACTCGCTGTAGATATATATACGTTTATAGTTGATACAAATGTCGCTCTTTTTGGGACTTTTAGTATCTGAGGATGGCTCTCAGTTCTCCGCTCAGGAGAGGGACCCTGAAAGCATGGCTGAGGCACGCATTGACATTAAGAAGCTACTCCAGCTGCTTGCAGGGCAGCAAGTGAACCCCACAAAAGCACTGTGCAGTAAGTATTCCTTTTGGCTTGGTTGTCGAAGAAGCCATTGACTTCTCTAGGTAACAAGAAGCAGATCACGTAATGCATGCACATGGGGCCATATTCTTTCTGAATAAACTTTCATATGTGATTGTACCTGATATTTTGGGGGCCAAACTGGGCTTGAGGTAGACAGACCCACGTGCAGAAACAACTCTGC
Organism: Tiliqua scincoides; assembly: GCF_035046505.1. NCBI lineage: Eukaryota > Metazoa > Chordata > Lepidosauria > Squamata > Scincidae > Tiliqua > Tiliqua scincoides. Next base: position 66,113,656 of record NC_089825.1, on the reverse strand, counting down.
TGCTAAATATTCGTAAAGGCTGGGGGAGATGACCTGAGTCCTCCTTTCAGCTGTGCTTGCCTGAAAACCATTTTTTTTTTTTTTTTTTTGAGGAGGAGTATTTTTCTCCTGATGGGTTTCAGGGCCAGAAGTAAATCGGGTTGCGGGAAAGCATGGCTTCAGAAAGGGAAAACATGACTGTTTGGGAGAGGTCCTGCTTAATGTTTGCTTTGAATGTGCCCCTTTTCTGCTTTATCCTGAGCTGGCAGGACCCAGGCTGAGTGCTTCTATCTTGGCATCTATTTGGGGGAAGGTCCATGTCCCTCGAGTCAGAAATCCTGGAAAGGTGCTGCCAATCACTGTAGACACTACTTTGCCATGACCTGAATGTGAACTTACCCAGTCTGTGGGTAATTGAAGTCACCCATTACTTCACCCCTTTCTCCTTGGGATGCCTCTCTGACTACCCAAGGCAGGATCACCCCTTGCATTTTGTTCAGAGGGTAATGACATGTTCTAAGTACAGGTGGGGCCTCCTTATCTATGGGTTTGGGACCCATGAATCTGACTGCGCTCTGGTCGTGACCTGCGTCTGGAAGGCCTCACCAAACCTCTCAGACACGACCAAAAATGCCTTCCGGTCATGCCTGGAAGGTGTTCTGAGGCACAAGGAGGCCACTCACAGCCTTCTCGCATCTTAGAAGGCCTTTCAGAGGCTTGATGAAAAACTGCCCCTTCCTACACCTCTGGACATGACCAGAAAACACTTCCAGTTGCATCTGGAGGTCCTCTGAGCACCTGCCCCCACAGATCTTAATATCTGCTGGTTCAGTATCTGCAGGGGACTCGGGAACAGATCCCCTGCAGATTCAGAGGGCCAACCTGTGCTATGTTATTTGGACTGCTATTTCCATCCCTTGTGATTCCATGGAGGAGTCTGGTCTCCCTAAGTTTCCTAGTTTGTTGTTTCTGTCTGACAGGTAGCTATACCACTCCCAAATATGCCACTTCATTCTTTCTGTAGAGTTTGCATCCTGAAGTAACCGAATCCCACTGGTTCTCTTTGTTCTATCAAGTTTCCGTTATGCCTACTTTGTCTACGTTCTTCTTAGCTTGGAGACTTCTGGCATTTGCACCATAAAACATTGATACATTTTGTCTTCTGGTATATATTTGCCTGCCCTCCCAAGCTGAGGAAGTTGGCCATTTAGTATCGACATGGCATGATTCGTTTGTTTTTATTTAATACAGTTTATGTTTTGCAGGTATTGTAAGCAAGAGGATTGTTCACTTCATCTTGCTCCATGAGGATGTTTCCCTTCAGTATTTCATTCCAGCTCTAGCATGAATTGAGTGGTCCTCCCAATTGCAGCTGTTTTCCATGCCAAAGTCTCTTCTTCAGAAGCTGAGATTAGCAAAAAAAGGGTTGGGAATGGATCAGGATTTGTTTCTATCTCTGTTAAACACAAATTGTAATTGGTTTCTATGTACAGAAGAATTGAAAGTCTGATTTTTTTTAAAACTGTACATAGAATTTAAGTTAAAGTCTATTTTGTGCTTTTATTGGTTTATATATTTTTTAAAAGAGAAGAATCTGTGAACCTTTAGTCATCCTGTTACATGCAGGGAAATAACACAGGGCTCACGATCCAAAAAGTGATGAAGAAGAGACACCAGCAACAGCCACTGAAAAAGGTGAAGAGGGACAGTTGCTCTCCCCCTGCTAAATATACAGTAAGAGGACACAGCTTTAAAAGGTGCCTCTTTGCCCATTTAGCAGGGGACATTTGGCTGGGTATTTTCCCTATTCGCCCTAGTTGGTTGGTGCTTACACCCACAGGCAAGCACATGATCATCATTGATGTACTTGATGAGAGGCTCTTGGACAATTGCCCTGATTCACTGAAAAAAAAATCCCCATCTAGCTGCTATGGCTGAAAGGGTGCTTAAGCGAGTAAGGTAAATTAAGGACATTGTGTTGTATTTTAAGAAGTGTTCATTATAGTGAGTTAAAACCTATTACCATAAAAAAGTGTAATGTTTCAAGTTACATTTCTGATGTTGATGATTCATAGACCCTGCATTTCACCCTGATTCTTGGGTTTGGTGAAAGGGTTATGCAAGTGTCTGTTGGTGGTGGAGAATTAGTTACTCCTATTCAAAGATCAGAAGCTCCCCCTGGAATAAGAGGCTGAAACACACCAGACAGTTAACTGAAAAGTAGGGGCCCAGTCATGAGCCTGGCTGCAGTGCTTGCTTTAAGTCATTTCTAACCAACATTGCATATATACAACATTGCATATACACAACAGGGATCAAATGCGTACACCTGTGGGCTGGGCAGAAATGGGTTAAGTGGTGGGCTAGAAGAGGAGACATGTGGGGGCGGATCCCTTACTTCAGATGGTAGTGGAAGATGATGGCACAGCATGGTGGTGTATTGTGGCATGTATGAGGGCTTAAGCTAGCAGTAGTGGGTGGGCAGCAGAATACAGCACTACCTTGGACGTCAGGTTAGTTTGAGAATGGAACATCCATTCATATCAGTGGAGTGAAATACAGATCTAGTGTGACAATGGCATCCATCCAACTGATAAAACAGCCAGGTCACCCCCAAAGCTGCCTGTAACTAGGCTTATAGAAAATCCTGATCTTTACAGATCAGGTAATTGAAATATTAATTTCAGTTCACTAGAATGCTATTTTAGAGAGTAGGGAGAAAAAAGCTTTTTCCTATGTCTTCAGAATGGCAAAATGCCTGTCAGTTGGCCCAAAACCATGTATGAATAAATTTGAGGTACAAATGAGACAGTCTTCACGGAATAAACGGTGAAGCAATTAGTTGGTTTCCTGTACATCTTTTTCATATCAGATATTATAAATGTTTAGTCTCATAGTTTATCTTCTGTTTATATTCTTTGGAGTAGGTAATCTAAATGGTAATGCTTTGAACAGAGGGGGAGAGAGAAATATATTTGCGCTCTGTTCTTGCCAAATAGCAAAGTTTGTTGAGTTGGTTTGATTGACTTACTATTGACCCTCTTTCTCTGTATGTATATTCTGTGGTCTTTACCTCGATAAATCCCTACTTTCCAAGCCACTCTAACTAGTTTGAGTTGGAAGAGAAAAATATATGGCTGGTCTGAAAGTAAAAATATCACTGTAAGATGTGAGCCTGATGCAAACATTGTTACTGCCAACAATTAATCTCATGCAGTCCCAGGGTCTGTGGAACTGTTGTAGCATGTGCTTGGATTGGCCCTATCTTCTAGTAAGTCTGCACCAACCATGGTGAGCTGGAGCTCACCTCTTGATGTTGCTCTGTCAGCAGTCAGTCTATTCAGTGTAACTGGCCATACAGTGTTTGCACATACATATGAGTACTTCGGCTGATTTCTCTACACTTATTGGAAATCTGAATGTGGGTGAACTGTTGAATTGCACTGAGCTGCAGTTTGATGCATGAGGGCCGTTCACATCACAAGCTAGACTTTGATGCCACAGTTATCCACTAATGAGCATGCATGTGTGAATCAGTCCCCAGAAGCTGTTGTTCTGTATATTCTAAGAAAAAAGGTATCTGCCAGGAAAAAAAGTATTTGCTTGTCAAATTGTTTAAAATGCCTAGGTGCTATATCCAGAAAAACCATAGACCCCGTTTGTGGCATATACAGGTCCAATCTTGTTATACACAGATTTTTTTTATACACGGATTTGACTCAACACGAATCACCACTGCAGATGAGAAGGAATGTGCTGATCGCTGGAGAAGGAGAAAAATGCACCTCTTTAAAATCACAGTTTAAAAAAAACTGCTTTTCTTACTGTTGTGGAGAGTCATGCAAGCAATCATTCCATTCTTCAGCTGAGCCAGGCAAAGGCAGGGGATCCTTTGCATTTCTGATTGCTGACAGCCTCTCTACAACAGTAAGAAAAGCTGTTTTTAAACCACAATTGTAAAGGGACACACATTTTTATTTTTTTAAACTGCTTTTAATTAACACATTTTATGGTATCAGCAGGGAGTCCCAGAATCAAACCCCTGCAGATGCCAAGACACAACCTTATTCCATTAGGAGCAATGGAGGGGCAAGAAACCTGGAAGTGGGTCTTTAAATCCATTCTTCCTCTGTTTTTTAATCCACTTTTTTATCCACTAGGGGTTCTGGAACATAACCCCAGCAGATAATAAGGTACGACCTGTATAAAACAAAAGGAAAAGACGATGGGGAGGAAAGAGTAAAAACAAGCCAATATGGTATCAAAATGTTCAAATTATGTCATGAGAATATAGAAGGATCTCAGAAGAGATGATTTGGGGAGGAGAAGATCCAAATGGCCATTTTGCCGAGCCAAGCTGAGAATAAACTACACTGAGGACAGGCTACACTGTTCCATGCTAAACAGTGTGTGAGAAATTACTGTGAAAATAAACGAGCAGACAAACTTCAGGTCCCTCTTCCAGATCTGCCCAGTCTTAGGGCATATCACTTTCCACATGTGAGCTGCAGAGGTAGGTGATTCTAGGCAATGCAAGTCTCCCAACCTTCCTGCAGACAGTTATAATTCTTTTAACAACCTCTTGAATGTTACAATCTTCTCTTAGAACAAAGACTTTTAATTTTTTAAAAAAATTGTATTGGTACAGGGCATTTGTTGTAAATAAAGGACAGTTCGTTGTGTTTAAATCCTATTACGTGTAGCTAGCCCTCAAGAGCATTTGTGTTCCTATACACACAGATACAACCTCAATCCCATGATTGTTTGGGCCATGGCACATTGGTGTGCCATGAATGATCCATAGGTGTGCCACAGGAGCTTGGGGGAGGATCGTAGAAGGACCAGTAAGAGATGTGAGCCCCTCACCTGCAGTGTAATGTGCCTTGTCATTTGTCAAAAAAAACCGATGGTATGCCTTGACAATTTTAGCACCTTATCAATGTGCCATGAGACATAAAAGGTTGAAAATCACTGCTCTAAGGAATCACTGTAGTTATTGTCCTTCTTATCAAAGAACAGCAGATGCTATTTTCATGCCAATTTATTTTTGTTTTTTTTACTCTGAGCATCTGCAAATGTAAACAACTAACTTTCAATGGAGCAGGAAGTGTCCATTTCTGAAGTCTGTGTAATCAAGGTCTGTTCAATTGAGAGTTCACTGTATCATAGTGATTGGTGCTGGACCCCAACCTGGATGACTAACAGCCCAATCCTGAGCTCCCATGGCACTTTTGTCCTCTTCCCCCAGGTGAAGGGAGTAGCCCCGCAATGAGGCTATTCGATTCACCACCAACCAAAAGGTTGACGGTGAGGTAAAGCGCTAGTGTCAGGCGGCAAGCCCCACATGAACGCTCAGGATCCACCAGTCTCCACCGGTCCCGCCTCCCTCTCTCCCAGCTCCCTCCCCCGGCACACCTTCCCCCTGCCCTCTCCTCCCTCCCACTTCCCCACCACACCTCCTCCCTGCCCTTTCTCCGCCCGCCTCCCCCCTCCCCAGAATGCCTCCTCCCCACCTCCCCCCCCCCGTCCCCACTTTCCTCTCCACTGCTCGGCGGTCCATGTGACTGCTGAGCAGCGAAGGCCAGGCACCTGCCCGGTGCTAGCTTAGCGCTGGCCAGCGCTGGGCTAGCATGGGCGCTTGCCTGGTGTTCGGACTCATAAATGCACCTTACAGCAGCTGGCCAGTGCTGGGCTCGCCCGGCATTAGGATTTGCAAACAAGCCTTTTGTGCCTTATGGCACGTTTGCAACAGTGTGCACCGGCAGTAAGCCGGCACATTGAGCTCAGGATTGGGCTTTAAACAATGCTGAGTCCATAGACTCTAACAAATAATAACAGGGCAATTTTGACAAATTTTATTTTTCGAAAAACAAAAACAAATAAGGTACTTTACATTTCAAACAAAAACTGCAGAACTAGCAGGAATTTTTCAAACATCAATTATTTGGTGCACACAAAGGACTCAACTTTTGTTACCTGACTGAGCACTAAACCAATTTTAACACTCCCAAGTTGTAAAAGGTTTCACTCTTGAGTGGGTTCTCTTGTGGCTAATAAGATTACCACTCTTACTGAAGGCCTTTCCACACTCCTGGAACTTATAGTATTTCTGCCCTGTGTGGGTACTATGATGGCACTTAAGAACACTACTATGACTGAAGTTCCTTCCACACTCCTGGCCCATATAGGGTTTCTCCCCTGTGTGTGTTCTCTGGTGGATCTTAAGTACACTACTCTGATTGAAGGTCCTTCCACACTCCTGGCACTTATAGGGTTTCTCCCCTGTGTGGGTTCTCTGGTGACTTATAAGATGATTAATCTGATTGAAGGTCCTTCCACACTCCTGGCCCTTATAGGGTTTCTCCCCTGTGTGGGTTCTCTGGTGGATCTTAAGTACACCACTATGACTGAAGGTCCTTCCACACTCCTGGCACTTATAGGGTTTCTCCCCTGTGTGAGTTCTATGATGGCACTTAAGAACACTACTATGACTGAAGGTCCTTCCACACTCCAGGCACTTATAAGGTTTCTCCCCCGTGTGGTTTCTCTGGTGGATCTTAAGTATGCTACTCTGATTGAAGGTCCTTCCACACTCCTGGCACTTATAAGGTTTCTCCCCCGTGTGGGTTCTCTGGTGGATCTTAAGTACGCTACTCTGATTGAAGGTCCTTCCACACTCCTGGCACTTATAAGGTTTCTCCCCTGTGTGGGTTCTCTGGTGGATCTTAAGTGCACTATTCTGACTGAAGGTCTTTCTGTACTCTTGGCACTTTTAGGGCTTCTTTCCTGTGTGGGCTCTTTGCTGTGAAGATTGAGTCTGCTCCTTCTTTCTTCCAATCTGGTCCCAAACCGATGCTGTTGAAACAAGAAAAGAAATGCAGTAAAAGGCCAAAGGAAGAAACTGCAGTGAGTTAGAGAGGTGTGATGTCCATGACCCCCAATGCTTGTGAGTCAGGGGAAGTGGAGTGACTAATGGGGATCTGTGAAGTGTGGCTGTGCCCTCCCAAGTTCCCCTTCATCGCTGGGATAAGGATCCAGACCAGGCAGCAGATAGCACTGAAGATGGAGCCCTCTGTTTTGCTTCTGCTGCTACCACCACATTATTGGCACTAACAGCCCAATCCTATCCACACTTTCCTGGGAGTAAGCCCCATTGGTTCTTTTTTAAAAATTTTATTCTATTACATAAACAAAACAAAACAAAAAAAGTATTACATTGATACATGTTTATGAGTTACTTTCAAAAAAGGAAAAGGGCCGCTGTGAGATACAGGAAGCTGGACTAGATGGGCCTATGGCCTGATCCAGTAGGGCTGTTCTTATGTTCTTATATTTATACGTATACATGACCAGAGTATCTGCAGATCAATACTTCATGCAGCTTATGTTATTATATCAAGGAATGGCCTCCAGATATCCTCAAATATATCCATACGCAGTTGACGCCGATATGCCATTCACTCAAATACTGATAAATGTAAAATATCGTTCATCCATTGGGCGTATGTAGGTGGGCATCTCTCCTTCCAATGAAGTAATATGTCTTTTTGCTACCGTGAGGGCACAGAGAGTCCATTTCAATTGTCCAGGTGTGAGTCTCCAGATAACGGGTAGATAATTAAGAATTAGATACATATCTGTAAAAATTAAAGGTTGCTGTAGCACTATCTTTATAATATTAATTATTTCATCCCAAAAGCTTACAATAACAGGACATGACCGCATCATATGTATAAGTGTAGCATTCAAAGAATATTCATTAAGAATATACATGCAATATCTAGATATCTTAAACTATGCCTAATACAGCAAAAAATACTCTTTAGAATATTTTGAGCACCACAGAGGCTATTCCTTAAAGGACTTAGCAATGAATCTAGATGTTGGAGATGCTCAAGTTTGAAAGCCCCATTGATTCTAATTGGACTTACTTCTGAGCAGACATGTATAGGATTGGCCTGTAAATCCCTTATACTGGGGTCTCCCATACAGTCATGGGTTGTCCTGCCCCCTTTCCAGCCTAGAACCCACCTTCCTAATATCACCTGCACAACTAGGAATCTTGCCTTGGGAGAGGCATACATAGTCTTGTGACCCACTTGTGGACCACCTACAGCAGTGTTTCCTATGGGGTTAGTGACTGGTTTGTAGCAGTACACCACTGCTAGGTATCCTGGCACGGGGTTCAATGCCTATATGGGGGGGGGGGAGGCAGCAGTGCCTTCTGGGGGGCTTAGCAGGTGCAAGAACAGGGGTGGTATAGTTTCCAGAAAAAAAATATATACAATTGATAAATAATACCAAAAGAAAATGATAAAGCTCTTAACAACTATAAACAATTGCCACTTATAGGGGGTCAACACAATTATTCAAAAATCATCCTGCGGGCCAAGTCCGGTGCACCAATAAATTTCTCTCAAACACGATGCAGTGAGAAGCTTTACCTTCTGCTGCACCGCTTCCTGTCTTCACACCCAATCCTTGAAAAAAACTTGCACTGGGCAGCCACTGCCCCCAGGAAATTGGGACTCAGAGCCTTCTGGAGCAATCAATAGTGGAAGTGGTTGCCCAGTGCAAGTTTCTACAAAGATTGTTTGAAGGTGGGAGGTAGCAGGGTGGAAAAGTAAGGCTTTGCCACAGTCACACCCAAGGGGACTTTCATGATGCACCACAGGTGGTTGTTTGGAGGCCCCTGATCTAGGTAAATAAAACTGTTCCTGCCTATATAAAATGACATCATCATCTGATGCACATATATACATATGGGAAAACAAAGGGTTAATACTAACTAAAGAGTCTGGAGTTGCTAGGCAGAGGAAGGGAATAGAAAAGACTGACAGTCTGCTGGAGTATCCCAAGACAAGACAGTACACCAAGAAAAAGAGGGAAGGGGAGGTGAAGCAGAGCAATCAGGAAGTTACTTGTCAACCAGCCCAATCCAACTGGACATACATATAATCTCCTGATCCACCACCATAAATGCCACTGCAGTGTTGTTGTCATTGTGCATTATGGAGCCTCCTGAACAAACAGCCAGATGTTCCATGCACACATCAGTGGCTCCCAGAGGCCCTGCCAGAGCAAGTAAAGTAGTGGAGGGGGCAGTTTGAGGGAGGATCAGGGTGAGGAGCAGAGACGTATTAGGCAATTTGGGGCAGGAGGGGGTGGTGGCGGCAGTGCATGCCAGGATCCTATCCCTTTCCTGGCCCAGACCCACCCCCATGGCTCCTTAGACTTGTGCCAGTAAAATAGACCACATTTTCCAAGAAATCCTATTGGCAGGCAGGTGACCTACTGAGAGGTAAGTACAAATACTGAAGAAAGATAAGGTGATAGAAAGCAGGGGTTATTATTACCCAACCTGAAGGTATAGGACAGGGGTGTCAAACATAAGGTCCACAGGCCAAATGCAGCTCCCAAAGCAATTTATCCGGCCCCCATTATAATTGGGTTATCCCATCATGATAATTGGGTTCTCTCCTATCTTGAAAATATGAACAAGATTTACACATGTTCTTCTGTGTCTCTATCCAAGTTAGGAAGTTATAAGAATGGTTTTTGTTCACTGGGTCAAATGTGTTGTGTAAGCAAGATGCAGTCATGCTTGAAAGGTATTTTGTCCAAATGTCTGGTCTGATTAATAGAGTGTGTGTGTGTGTGTGTGTGTGTGTGTGTGTATGTGATTGCACTGACAAAAGCGTGGCCTTCCTCTAAACCAAGGGTCTCTTAACTTTACGGCCGAAGGGCCGCATCAAATATCCGGTACAATGTCGAGGGCCAGAAAAAAAATTAAATAAAATTTAAATAAATAAATTAGAGATGGAACTTAGATGAATGAATAAATGAATAGGCTCAAATGCCCAGGATTTCTCCAAACACCAACACAGCCCAATAAATAAAGCACACACTTAAATGGATCCCATTCCCCCACCCCACAAGCACAACTCTGGTTGTGTTTGGTCAACTGGGCCAGAGGCTCTCAGGGTATCAGAAGCTGGCCACAGGCTGGAGAGAGGCAGGCCGCTGGCTGCATCTGACCCCCGGGCCAGGATTTGGAGACCCTTGCTCTAAACCTCTGGGATCTGGGGCTTCCTATCATCAGTCCAGATGATGGGTTAAGCTGACACAGACCCCAAGCCTATGTAGGTCTACTCAGAAGTAAGCCCCACAATTCTACGCATGCAAGCCCAGAAGTGAGCCCCAGTGCTTCCAATGGGACATATTCCCGGAAAGCAAACCCAGGACTGAGAACTTTGTACATTGTGTAGCTGCTTTCACATGTTATAATCCCTGTCACTTTTCTCATGTTCAAAAACGTTTCATCACTTTCTGCTGCTCAGGCTGCAGAGGCTTGTCCAGGTGGGTATCCACGCACTCAAGCCCCCACAGTATGTCACCAGTAATGCTTTTTAAAAATACATGTAACATGCACGCACAAGGGGGAAAAGCAATGTGTGCAGGATCTTGTATTGAAGATAATGGCAAGTCTATGTACATTGGCAAGAATTAACTACCAACATGCACACACAATGGAGCCCTAAGATATGTTAGCTAGAAGGAGGTGAAAAGGAGGAGAAACTCCTTTGAAGGAGAAGTGCATATTGGGGGAAATGAATGGGGAGCTTTCCAAAGGAACCCTGAAGAAAGAAGGGAAGACTTTAGGGTGCAGGGAAAGGAGAATGTCAAGGGGGTTACTTGGAAAAAAAGCAAGGATTATACAGATAGTTCAGACTGAGGCAAAAAGGCTGCGGCTGGGAATGTTACAGGAGAAGCCCAAGCTGCAAATCCCCCTTACCTGGTCTGAATGAGTGGCAGCCATTTCTGTTCCCAAACAGGGTTTGGTTTGCTTTGATTCCTTTTCTCTACTACATGTCAGGAAGAGAAAAAAAAGTCCAGAATGAGTTTTTTTTAACCTTTTATACCTGCTTCATGAATATGCTTAAATTCCTTTCCACTATTTGAGGTGATGGCTGAAGAGGGAGATTGGACAGATTCACAGAGCATCATCATGGCTTTTAAGTCCTGATGGCTAGAAGCTAACTATCTTCAAATATAGGCTGCATTCGTGTTTATGCTTCCCCCCCTTCTAGCATGCTAGAGTCCTGTTCATTTTTCATCTTCTAGGACTATGGACCAGGACTATGACACAACCAGGACTATGACAGGACTATGACACAACAGCAGCAGGAGGCTTGGCTCAGTGGGCAGAGCTCCAAAAGATTATTTTCCAAGCTGAAAAAAGCCCTCCCTTCTACTTTGAGCCTCTTATAGGTATTTGTTGTGTTGCATCTGACTTCCCAACCCATGATGTCATTGCCAGTTACTTCCAGTGGTACTTCAGATAGGTAGGCCATATGAAATGGTACGGTGGAGGACAAACCTTGAGAAACACTGTTCTCAGCCATGGAACTCCGCAACCCTGCGCCCGGGGCAAAGCTGTGCGATGGTGCCCCCCCCCACAGGCTATATCTGCCCCCCTGGGCAGAAATCTGCCCCCTTTACTCACTAGAGGCTCACAGAGCCTCACGCGACCTCCTCCCACACCGGGGAAACCTCTGTGAGGTTCCCCAGTGCTATAAACTGTGCTTCCGGCAAACCGGAAACACAGTTTCTGCCCCCGTCGGGAGCTTCTGCGGGGTCCCAGTAGCTGGCACCTGGGGCATTTGCCCCATCAAACCCTATGGCAGGCACGCAACAGACTGTTCTAGCACACTTGCCAAGCTAGCTGTTTTTCTTTCAAGACTGAGGCTAGAAAACTTGGTATGCCTTTGAATTCGAATGGTATAAATATGGTGGCATCCATGCATTTGAGTTCAATGGCTGGGCATCATTTTGTCATTTGCAAATCACCACAGAAGCATAGCGACCTCACTTCTGGCTATTTTCTAACCAAACACCAAACATAGCAGTAGTCTTGGCTGGGAGGAGGGCTGGGAGAGGAGCTTTGACTCTCTGCACTAACATGGGGGGGTCCAGCAATCACCCTGATACTGGCTCATGAGAACAGATGGTTTAATACGTAGGGCAAGGCAGGGAGGCTGGCAATCACTGGGGAATAACAACCCAGGCACCTGTGGCTGCCAGTCCGACATAGGCCTCACTTCAAAGGTGCAGAAGCAGAGTCCACGAGGCCCTTCTTTTCTGGACTTCCCTAGTGCAGCCTCTGCAACCACAGAGTCACAGCTCTGTTTCTTTCTCTGTCTCCACAATCAAGAACCTGCCACTTCCATTCCTCACTGGGCCTTCACACACCTGCTCCCAGGTGGCTCCACTCTCACTTGACTCCTTTTCCCAAGCCAGTAGCAAGGCCTCCTTCCTTTTTGACTCTGAGACTACCAGATCACAGCAGGGCCTGTTGGAAGACGCAACTCCTAAGCCCTGCAGACCCATAAACCTCATTAACCCCCCCCCCTCCTGTGCAAACTGTCTTTCTCCTTGCTCGGACCATAAGGTTCAAAGCACTTTTCCTTCTCTTGCAAGGGGATCTCGGAGTTTGCACAAGATTCTTTTCTAGTTACATTTCTATCTACAGTGGATTTCTCTTGAGAGTTCCTATTCAAGACAGCTACTGGACAGTCCTGGACCCATTCAGCCCTGCCTTTCCTCTAAGAAATCTCATTACAGAAGCAGTGGCAAAGGGGGGGGGGTACTCAGAGAAAGGCTCCCCCCATTCTATATACTGGCCACCTGAGCACTGGGAGAGCAGCAGCTGTTATTTGTGCCTCCATCCACCCCTCTGGGTGCCTGGCGGGGTTTCTTCATGGGAGTGGGTGTCCCAGCACAGCCCTGCTCCTTGGTGCCTGCTGGCAACAAAGTCCTGTTGCTGTGATTCAGTGCCTCCCTGCTTGCCTGCCTGCCTTCTCTCTGGTGCAGAGCCCAGTAAACACATGAAGGGAAAAAAAAAAAAAAAAGGATGGTATTGACCTTTGTTGCCAGCAACCCCAGAGTAGGCTGCTGGCCTCCCACTTGTCTCCAGGTCTCTTCCCCCACAGACCCTGTAAAAGGCTGCCTTGCTTGGGGATGGGATTTGCTCACAGAATGTGTTATACAAACCTGAAACATTGCTGATGGATAATCTTCATTTTCTAACATTTGAAGAGGCACAGGAAACCTAGGACAGAATTAGAAAGGAAGACCACGGCATTGTATACAAAGGTAAGAAAGGGGCACTTGTCATTTATATAAAGAGGCAACTGCTTTCAGTGTGCTAGACCAGTGCTTCCCAAACATTTTAGCACCAGGACCCACTTTTAAAAATCACAACCCATTAGATAAAAAAGATCTAGAAAGAAATAATATTTCATGTGTTAATAATTTAATTTGGATCCTGTGCTCTCAAGGCTGCTAGGGGACTTACATATAGTGTGGACAGTTGCTCGATTCTCCCAGAAATGGAGTTCAAGGACTGTTCCCCCAAACTTCATAGTTATTCCAGGGTACCCAGAAGGCTGAACTGGTGAGTAAGGGGATTCCAGGCCAGACAAAAGGCTAAAACCGGATCTGTGGATCACTGGATCATACATAATCACACATGATCCACAGTCAATTACTAGAGAAAATAGGAGAATGTGACATTTTAATTTGGGGGTATGAAGATTACTACACACCATGGGCTAACATTCCAGCTAACAATTTTCTTCTGCAAACCGGGCAAGGATGCTTTCAAAGTTTGTTTCAAAAACTTTTTGTGACCCACCAAAGATTGGCTTGTGACCCACTGGTGGGCCTCAAGCTACAGTTTGGGAAACACTGTGCTATTGACTATCTTTCATAGGGATTTCTGACTAGCTTCCATTTCAGTGGAACAAAAGAACACTAAACAAGAGCTCTCTCTGCTTCTGTTGGTGTCTGACTTCACACTGCCAGATTCTTTTTGGAATGCTGAGGGTGTTGCCCTCTACAACCACTCATCTAGTTGTAAAGCTGAAAAAATGTAGTTTTGGTGTGTGCTCTGAATATGAGAGAGAGAGAGAGAGAGAGATGACCCAGCTTATCTCAGCAAGCTTTTATTTAGGGCCATCCCATTTTATTTCTGATGTACAGCAACAAGAGCCAACACTGCTCCAAGGATTTCTACCCAATCTAGGATCAGAAGTGAATAAAGGCAGCTCCTTCCTTCTCTGTAAGAAGCTTTAATTCCTGCTGAACTTTGCTGCTTGAAAACCAACAGGCAACTGGCCATCCAAATTCTCATTTTGGATGTGTGTGCCCCCCCCCCCTGCCCACTCATTCATTTCTAATTCTCTTGAATTCTTTCCCCCAGCCATTTACACTTATATAGGGTATAAAAATGGCATCATTCACTATTCCATTCAAGTTGAAAAGAATAAAATACAGAACCATTAGGTGGTGCTAAAGGGAAGAAAACAGATTTCAGTTCTAAGGATTCAGGGTACAAAGTGTAGGAGAAGATCTCTTTCTTTCCATGGGTGTGTGTGTTTTTTAAGCCAATGTTGTTATTTCATAACAAATTGGCTTAATAAACAAGCCTTCTACTATGCAGTTTGGATAATCATTAGTAATGACCACAGTAACTTATGACTGCAGTGATGATACCTAAGAACAGCACCTGCTAAAGGTCGATTCGGCTACTACTACCTATCCTACACCACAATCCTATTCAGGTCTGCTCAAAAGTAAGTCCCATTGTGTGCAATGGGGCTTACTCCCAGGAAAGAGTGTACAGGTTGAGCCTCATTATTCGGGTGGGTTCCCTTCCAAGCGCTTACATGGATGGCAAAAAAACGCACTATAGCAAATCAATTTAAAAAACAAAGTTTCTTTGCTCCTGTAATTTAAAAACAGCCTTGCTGACCTTTGTGATGTAAGATAAGTCATTAAGAAGACAATTCATCATTCAGTCCTCCTCCAAGCACTTAGAAAGCTTCACTTAGCCTCTCCCTTCACCAATGTAAAGTGATCACCTTTCTTTCACATGCTCAGGGGGAAGGGAGGGGTCACCTGGAGAGAGAAGGATTGATGGATTGTCAGCCAGCTGTCCTCTCTCTCTCTCATTATTGTTAAAGGACTGTTCAGTTTTTTAAACTGATTTTAAAGGGGTGCATTTTTCCCCTTCTCCAGAGATCAGCGCATTCCTTCTCATTTTCAGGGGCCATTTGTGTTGAGTCAAATCCGCATATAAAAAATCCGTGTATAAATAGGCTGGACGTGTATAAAATTGCAACTGTAATGATTAAGCGTGTTTGTTTCTGGTGAGTAAAATAGGATTAAAGCCTAAGGCTTACTGAACACAATGGGCTTACTTCTTAGTTTTTTCTCAGAAATTTTTCTGTTTTCTCAATAACACTGTTTTCAAACACCTCTACTGATGACATTACTTACTGAGGACCCATTCACATGTAATACTATCAGTCTGGGGAGCCACTCCTCAAACCATTTGTGGAACATGTGTAAATGCTAGAACAACATGGGTGTCAACAGAAACATGTCTCTTTCTACCTGATTATTGTCTCACCAAGACACCAACTTCTCTGTGTAGCACCGGCACCAGAAAGTAACCAGTGAGGCACAGTTTTTGCACAACTGGGAACCTCCATTTCAGTTTAAAATCCTGGGCGTGATCCAGCCAAAGTGAAACTCTCATTGTTCTCAGTGGGAAAATTAAGTACAAGCTTAAATTTCTCCTGTTGAAATTTCCGAGATTTATAAGCATTTGATTTTGGCTGGATTATGCCCAGTCTTTCTTATTCCTAAATGACATATTTATTCTGATCTCTTATTTTTCCTACAATATATTGAACAAAAACACAATAGGTTTTATGTCAGTATATTTTTCAAATATATATCTATATATATAAGGATTCATAAAAAGCCCACATTCAAGTTGAAAAAGCTGAGAGAAATCTTGAAGCCTCTCGTAAAATGTGGCAGGAAACTTTTCATAGCTTTTGTTTGTTTTTGTGTTGCTGAATGTCATGTCATGTGACATGTGAAGCCAGAAGCCCACAGGCAAACATTGCAGAGCAAGTGAGAATGGGAGCATGAAAGGCTGTAATGACAGCTGTGTGCCAAAGTGCAATTTGTACTTATTCCTCCTGAGTAAAACTACAGCCAAGCTCACAGGAACCATGGTGTCAGAATGTGTGTGTGTCATTGTCTGTCCACCCCCCCCCCCTTGTTTTTTCAGATGCTCATACCCTGATTCCATGCTGTATGTCCTGTCAGGGCTGTTACACCTGCCTGCCTGCTTGCCATGCACTGACTTGAAGCAGTGGAGCATCACTGTTGGAAGGGTGGCAAATGGGCAAGCTCTCAGCCCATCTGTGTGCTGCCCTCCTCCCCAAGCTGCCAATCTGCTCCTGAGTGACTGGAGCAGTGATTGAACAATACTGGCCAAACTGGGCCCTGTCCAGTATTCTTTCTCTAAGAATGACAGTGAACATTACAATAAAGCAGTGTTGGCAAAGCTATGGCACACGTGCCAAAGAGGGCACTCCGAGCCATCTCTGTGGGCACGCATGCTGAGCCAGGCAGCCTGGAGAGGGGCGCTGAAGCTGCTGTCGCTCTAAAGAAAACGGAGGCTCTCTCTGAGACTCTGTGTGTGGGGAGGGAGGGCGGGCTGCTTCCCTCTGCCCCCTGAGCTCACCGCCCTCCTCTCCCTTCACTCCGTTGCCCCCACCTGCCCTGAGTTTGCTTCCCTTTTCAATTTTGCCCACTCTGCAGGCTTAAGGTCCCTGTTTTCCCTTCCCCAACTCTCCAGCAGGTTCAGCCAATCAGCATCCAGCAGGCTCCTGGCTTTTTCTGTTGGAATGGCTCAGGGCCCTTCACTGGCTAACCGCCAGCCAATCCTGAGCTGCCCTCTTCCTCAGCCATTGTGAGCCTTTGCAGCCTGCCTCCCCACTCAGTGCCAGGAGAGGCTTTTCCTCCACAGCACAGGCGCTGCTGGGGGTGAGCAGCGCAGCCAGAGACAAATCCTGCGTGTCTACTCAGAAGTAAGCCGCATTACAGTGGGTGAGGCTTACTCCCAGGAAAGAGTGGCTGGGATTGGAACCTTAGAGCCTGCTCCTGTACATGTCTACTCAGAAGTAAGCCGCATTACAGTGGGTGAGGCTTACTCCCAGGAAAGAGTGGTTGGGATTGCAGCCTTGGAGCCCACTCCTGTACATGTCTACTCAGAAGTAAGCCGCATTACAGTGGATGAGGCTTACTCCCAGGAAAGAGTGGTTGGGATTGCAGCCTTGGAGCCCACTCCTGTGCGTGTCTACTCAGAAGTAAACCCCATTACAGTGGATGAGGCTTACTCCCAGGAAAGGGTGGCTGGGATTGCAACCTTGGAGCCTGCTCCTGTGCATGTCTACTTAGAAGTAAGCCCCATTAGAGTAAATGAGGCTTACTCCTAGGAAAGAGTGGCTGGAATTGCAGCCTTAGAGCCCACTTCTGTGGGTGGGGTTTATATATATATATATATATATATATATATATATATATATATATATATATATATATATATAATTTGAGAAAATGAGCAGTGGCAAGGTCTGGCAGCCACCCCCTCCCTGCCAATATTTCTTTACCCAGCATGTGATTAGTCTGTGGAACTCTTTGCCACAGGAAGCAGTGAAGCAGTGATGACAACTTGCCTAGATGCGTTTAAGAAGGGATTGGACAAACTTCTAGAGGAAAAGTTCATTATGGGTTACAAGTAATAGTAGGTAAAAGATGTTAATATATGAGTTGTTTTTTCTAAACTAAAACCTCAGTATTCAGGTTAAATTGCCGAGTTGGCACTTTGCGATAAAAAAGTGGGTTTTGGGTTGCTAAAAGGTTTGCCATCACTGCAATAAAGGTTCATAGCAGCATTGCATAATGGATAGAGGTGAGTTTTTTGCTGATAACAAATAACAGAGATAAGATCCCGCAGGTATTCCCTAAAAAATAATCTTAGGGTGCAATCCTACCCTGTGCTTTAACAGGCAAACCAAGAGGCTTGCACTGTATCCAGCGCAGGATAGGGGCCCAAGGCAGCTCAGCCAGAGGCAAGGGGAAACTTTTCTCCTTACCTCTGGGTAAGATTCCCTTGCCCCAATCGGTCTGCTTGGACTTGTGCCACCTCAGGAGGCACCTCAGGAGGTGGCACAAGTCCAAGGAGAGTGGAGCGACTTCAAGCCGCTCCAATCTCCCCATGAATGGGGGTTGGGATCCAGCATGTGGATCCCAACCTCACCTCCTGTTCCCTGCCCCCCACTGCCCACCTTTTCCCACCCAGGAATGCCTCCCTCCCACCTCCCGCCTGCCCATCCCAGAGCCTTGCATTGGCCCAGCCAGGCTGACACAAGACGCATGGAGGAAGCCGGTGGCTTCCTCCTGAGGAGGCGCCAATGTGTCTTATGGCATGTTTGCAACCCTCCTGGGCCCCTGGGCACCTCAGGATTTTGCCCTTAGTTGATCAGGTGTGTGGTGTGTGTGTGTGTGTGTGTGTGTGTGTGCCTTAAAAAAAGCACTCAAGCAGATACTCGATTTTCAAAGAACTTTTTGATGGAATTTAACACTTTGTTCTAGCCATGATCCATAGAGAAACAGGTGAGAGTCAGATGAGGTACAAGTTACAACTAAGAATGTCTTTAGGTATTCAGACAAAGAAGCACTTTGTCATACATGGTGGTAGCAAAATGAATTACAATATCTATAAACGGGCAGGTAAGAGCAAAGTTGGAAAAAGTTAAAGACTATGCTAGCACCAAATAATGTTGGACACCTATCATTACACTAAAACCAACTGTATGAATGGAGTAGAGAATATTTTATTGAGTAACATATCTAGGCTGCCGTCTCTGTCTCACATAATAAGATTCTGAACAAGTTCTATTTGTTTTCTAGTAACTATGGCCTCCACACTTCTCTGGGAGTAAGCTTTGTTGCATATAATGGGACTTGCAGCACAATTCTATGCATGTCAAGTCAGACGTAAATCCCATTACAGGTCCAGCCTTGTTATACATGGATTTTTTTATACACTGATTTGACTCAACATGAATGGCCCCTGTAAATGAGAAGGAATGTGCTGATCCCTGGAGAAGGGGAAAAATGCACCCTTTTAAAATCATAGTTTAAAAAACTGCTTTTTACTGTTGCGGAAAGACAGTCATACAAGTGATTACAGCAGGGCTTTCCAGACTGGGGTGTTGTGATGCCCTAGCCTGTGGGCCCTGGCCTCTGCCCCCTTAAGGGGCAGGGGCAGCCTGGAGGCAAGGAGGAGACAGCGGCACAATCCCCAGGATCCCCAGCGATCCCTCTGCACTTCCACTTTAGCGGAGGTAGAGTGTGATCGCTCTGCTTTCACTTTCACAGCTGTGGGGAGCCCTGCAGAAGGTCACACCGGGCTCCCCACACCCTGGGGGGGGGCTGCAGGAGACTTGGGTAAGTGCACCCAAGCCCCTGCAGCCCCTTGAGCGGCATGATCCTGGGTATCGCACTGCTGCCTCCCCCCTGCCCCCGCAAGCACTTACAGTGTCTCAAACTCTCCACAACAGTTTGAAAACCACTGGAGTACAGGTATAACCTAAGTATCCACAGATTTTTCTATCTCAAAGCTGATGAGAAGGGCCCTTTAACTGAAAGGAAAACAGTTGTTTAATAATGCCAGGGAGTGTAGCAGGCTGATAATCCATCAGTCATTCTCTCTGCAGACTTCACTCCTCCCTTCCCCCTGAGCATATGAAAGAAGGCTAAATGGCAGCGATTATCACCTTCTCCATCCTTTCCCCCTTGCTGAGGCTCCTGGTGAAGGGAGGGATTGCTGCCTCCTAGTAAAGCCTAAGCACCTGGAGAAAGACCGATTGCCTCTGTGTGCATTACAAAGGTCAGTAAGGCTGTTTTTAAATCACCAGAGCAAAGCAACTTTGTTTTTTAAATTGATTTGCTATAGTGTTTTTTTTGCCATCCACATGAGTTCTTGGAACAGAACCCTCATGAATAATGAGACTCAACCTGTACTATGGAATTTACTCCCAGGTAAGAGCATGTAGGATTACAGCCTGAGTGGACATGCATAGAATAAGGCTGTCAATCAAGTACAGATGTACTATTTCTGGTCTATTAACCATGATGAAGAGCAAATCAATGGCTTAAATGTTGTTTCTTTCAATTGTAATTCCCTCTGTATGGGGGGCATTTTTGTTGTTGCTATTTTTGTTTTAGTCATATAGTTTGGAACATAATAAGTGATTGACTTTTTTTCTTTTCAACTTTAATCTTTAAGTAAATTAAATTGCTTATTAGTTTCCAAATCACTGTGCTGGTGTACTCAGTGAGAACATTCCCAATAATTTCAGCATGTCTAGGATACAATCCTGCTGTTTGATTAACAAAGGGCACAATCCTAATCCCTTATGTCAGTGCTTTCCAGCACAGAAATAAGGGCAATGCATCTCTGAGGTAAGGGAACAAACATTCCCTTACTTTGAGGAGGCTTCCGTAAGTGACACCCAACTGCAGGATGTAGCACATGTCCCATTGGTACTGCTATGTCAGTGCTGGAAAGCACTGACATAAGGGGTTAGGATTGCGCCCTAAAAGTATTAAAGTATTTTTGCAAGCTTTTGATTTCAGTCAGATAGTCTCTTTTACTAGTTAATTCCAGAAAGTGGTCTTACACACTGTGGGAGATAAAAGGATTTAAGAAGTTACATGTTTTGTAATTGGAATGATAAAAACTGTTCACGTGAAATAATTTTCTTTTCTGTTAAATAACTGTAGTAAAATAATTAAAGCATGAATCAGAACTCCACTTCTAAGACTATAGTTACATTAACAGGATTACCAGTTGCTAAGGTTATATTTCCAACAAGAATATTTCAGTAAGCACTCAGTAGTTACTGGCTATAGAAAACTTATAGGAGATTAACAGTTACCCTGCAGATGCATGATCTCATCTGATCTTGGAAGCTAAGCAGGGTCAGGCCTGGTTAGTACTTGGATGGGAGACTGCATGGGAATACTGGGTGCTGTAGGCTTATACCATAGTCTTTCGAGACTGAAGGTTGCCAACCAGCTAAGTGTGATTCTCATGTGTCAAGGTCATATTAACTTTCCCCATCATATTAGCACAGTAATTCACAAACTATGCACTGGGTCACATGAGTTGTCTGCCAGAAACGAATTAATTTAATAATTAGATGCTCCCGGGAAGCCAATATGCCCACTCAGAGGCTGCCATTTCATCATGAGTAAATGTGCAGGTCAGTTTTTCCATGAGGCTGCATTGGGTGCAATTTGATCATGCAATCGCATCTACAGTGATACAACAGGATAACTTGGCTTTTAGAGATACACCAATGATAAGGTAGGCCCAGAACAGTGACTTGCTCAAAAATAAAATGGATGGATTCCCCTGCAGATGGGCAGTTCTTTCACTTTCACACTCAGAACGTCAACATTTTTGAGTGTGATTGTTAACATGCCTCTCATTTTAATTCATGCTTGGGAAGCATTAACATGTGATGGTGGAGAAATTCATTAGTGGTATTTGTGGACAGCATTGATAGTGGGCCAGTTCATTATGCATGCACATGTTCTGCTGAAATATCTGCCTTTAGTGCATGGGGGAAAGTACCCATAGATCAATTATAGATGGTGAGGACAATCCCCCAGGGCAGCAAGCTTTTTGGGGCGTGTGGAATGTCTTCTCCAAGTATGACAGTGGTTTCACTCACACAAGCAGTTATAATTTGTTGTTTTTAGTCTGCAAGTCAAAATCTGTCATGACATTTTGGAATCTGAAGTGGAATATAACTATGCAAATGGGTATGTATGTATTAAAAGGAGCCATGTATGTATTAAAAGCAGGAGCCATAGTTCAGTGGTAGAGCAAATGCCTTGTAAGCAGAAGGTTCAATTCCTGGATCTCTAGCTAGGACTGGGAAAGACCTTTGTCTGAAATCGTGAGAGCCACTACCAGTCTGTGTAGTCAGTACTAAGATAAATGGACCATTGATCTGACTCCATGTAAGGCAGCTTCATATATTAAAGCCTGAGAGAGGAAAAGAAAACTAATTGCTGTTCTTTATCAGTGCCCTACCCAACCCTGCAGCACAATCCTGAAGCCAGCAGCTCTGTCAGGTGCAAAGGTGCCAAAACAGCTATCGCTGCATCCGGCGGCATTGCTGAGGTCTCCTTGGGGAAAGGGACTTTACTCATCCCTTTTCCCTGAGTAAGGGTGCAAGGGCTGCAATGGGTTTCCTGCAGTCTGCACTGGCTATTTTGTTGGCACAGACTGGAGAAGCTCCATGTTGGGCTTTTCGGCCTGACACGGAGCATAGGATCAGGCGGAGCAGGGCTCCCCCCTTCTGCTCCAATTCCTCCCCTCCCCCACCCCGTCCTGCCCACTTGCTGCCTCCCCCAGCCCCAAAACTACTTACCACCAGACAGTCCATCGTATGGTGCTGGCCCAGCGCCAGCAAACCCTCCTTTCCAGGTACCATGGACATGCCTTGCAGTATATTTGTGATACCCACCACTGGTGCTGGAGCGCAAATGCTGGGTAGGTTTAGGATTGGGCCCTTACTCTGCCACATGGTAAGGGCAGCCTTGTGACTGCCTGGGGTGTGCAGGGGTTGATTAGATTGGTTCACTGTATAATCCAGCTATGAGAAGGTACTTGGATTTAAAGCAATTAAAGCTTAACTGCTGTCTGGATCAGACTGTCTGCCTGGTTTCTGCCCTTCTCTAATACTGAGAAATTTGAAATTGCCAAAATAGAGACTTTAAGTTGTTTGCCAAGGTTCCAGCTCTTGCTTTGTTTAGAAACTTCTCTACAGCTTCAGCCAAAATGTCAAGTTGGGCCACTTGGCAAGGCCACCAAGGCATACACAGCTTTCATGTGTACATTTGGACATAGGTAAGGCACACCTTGTGCTGGAAAATGCTTCCCCCTCCATGGATTTATGAATGTACTTCAAAGCTGCAGGTTTAGCCCAACACCCCCAGTGCACCTGGTGTGTCTTCTTGCAGTGGGCACATTCGTGCTCTTATTCCTTTCCCCACCCCCAGTGGCAAGGAGATGCACCACCTCTTCCCTGCCAGCCTGGGAACCCAGTAAAAAGAAGTAGCAGCTGGAGAATTAGACGAGAATCCACTCTCTAGTCAGCACCACCACCTGCTTCCATCTAGAACAAGCACTGGTAGCCACCCTCATCTTGGAGATAAAAGAGTGAATGTGTGGCCTAGTGGCTGGGGGGGGCAGCAGGCAGGCATGGGGTGTCCAAGGCTTCCAGGATGCCATTCACCCTGTCTCATAAGCGGGCTGAACTTGTGAAAGGGAGACTGTGGCTAATGTTTTCAAAGAATCTGGTTCGCTCTAATGCCACTTAAACAACAAAATTGTTTACCCATCCTGCCATTATCACGAAGCATCCTACTTCAGCAACAAAGACTTTCAAATGGATCCTGTTCCATGGAGCAACTTAAGCAAAAGTACTAGTGCCTTCCATGCCAGATTCCAGCAGAAGTCATGGAATCGGAAAATCACAGACTCCAATCATAACTACCTGACAAAAAAGGGAGATGTGTTGCCTTATAATTTGGATGGGACTCTAGGCAAGCAGTCTCCAAGCGCAGCAGATGAAAGGCAGAACTAACAGCCATCCTTCTAGTGTATCAGCCATTTGCATCTGCCAAGTTTCTCAAGTTGCTCAAACATTCTCAAGGTATAATAACAGAGTCTTGAGCCACTCTTGGCTTGGCACTGTGTTCACAGAGTGACCTCCAGACATCTGCGCTCCGGAGATTGAAATGTGTTAAGAGACCAAAGCCTCAGCCGTTCAAAAGTGTAAATTCAATGTTTTGTTCCATGCTGTCAGACACAACTGAAGGGAAAAGAAAGGCAAGAAGAATGTAGCAAAAATTGTCGGTCTGTGAAGAGAGAGAGAAACCAACACATAGATTTCCAGAAAATAGCTAACCACACAGGGACGCCACTTAGGAAGTGATGAACATGGTTACCCCCGGTTTGACTGTATGTAAATATTCCTCAGGAGCACCTATATTTCTGCCCAACTCACTTGTTTAAGAGCAGAACTGTATAGTTTAAGAAGCAGAGGACTGCCACTGAAAATGGTAACTCTGGGAGCCCGCCCCTAATATTATTATCTATGCCCTTTTTCAATGCAAACCCATGATGCCCATTCACTGAGCCACCATGATGACCCTGGCCTACCCCTTGATGTGTTACTGCTGCCATTGGTAGTAAGAACCCAGGAATTGACTGATGGGTGTGCCCAACCTTGCCAACACTTGTGTGATAAATACCTGTTTTTTTCTCCATTTTTTTTTGCCCATTTTCCCTTATTTTAGGACACTTGCAATTCCCCAGTGAGAGTTCAGCATCCTAAAAGTTGTTGCAACACACTCCTGGCCTTTATTTGAAACACCATTCCCAAACAGCCATGTGGCTGGATGTATATTGCGCTCTCTCTCTCTCTCTCTCTCTCTCTCTGGGTGTGTCTGTGTCTCTATTTCTTGGAGACAATAGCTCCTAGTCTCCTAGTAAGACTATAGCCTCCTAATGAAATTGGCATGTGATCACCAACTTGGTAGCCAAACCTACCTTTGTAGGATAAGTGGTGGGATGAAGAGACCAGGTTCCTCCTGCCCAGTCAGATAACCCTATGGTATCATCAAACCTAGCTTTTTTACTATCATTCTGAAGAATGTTTGGGTATGTTTTGCCAGATGTACTGTTAGAACCTCATACCAGCTCATGGAAGCCATATCTACTTACTCTCCCCTCATTTAATCTCCAGGATTCCTGGGACAATGTACATTGACAATGTTAATGAGGTCTGTATTTCTAGCTAGACTATCATGAATATGTACAGTTTAGGCCTAGTAGCATGTAGGGCCTGAATAAAGCAAACCAGTAACAGAGAAGTGGCTTGCAGTTCCTAGCTACAAGGATGTGAGTAACAACAGCCAACAGAATTAACAACTCAATGGGAGGTGATAATGTAGCACCTAAGCAGACAGAAAGGTGCCTATCAAGGGGGAATGCAGCTGTGGATCTCCAGTGGGGAGGGGAGAGCTGAGAGGGCTAGCATCCAGCCCCACTTCTGTCCCCAAGATTCTGTCCCCAAGAGCTTCTGATTGGACAGTTTAAATGAGTACAGAGTCACCTCAGTCCTGTTAGCATGAGAAGTATAAGAACAAAACCCAAGGGGTGTCTCTGAGTTCTTTTGGTGGAAAAGGTTGTGGGTGCAAGATCCTGCAGGGAGAGCCTGATCCACCAGGGCCAGGTGGCCTCTTAGGTAACTGCGAGCTGAAAGAGCTACAAAAGAAAGCTGACCCAGGGGAGAGTTAGGGAATAATAGAGATAGCCAGTTAGCTTTGTTATTTTAATGCTGATATATTTCCTAGAAGTTTTATGCCTCTAGCATTTGCTGCCTTCTGTAACTTTATGTAACCCTATGTATTTAAGAAAGTAAAAATCCTTTTACTAAGTTGTTTCATTGTCTGTTGGGGACAAAGGTTCAGAATCCTGCCTAGCTGTTCAGCAAGCTACCAAATACTCATTGAGGACTAGTAACTTGAGAACTGAGGCTTAAATTAAAGAAAGTGCTCAGTGCCTGCAAGGAATAGAATTAAACCTAGAGGGTCTCAGTGTCCCTGGACTGAGAACAGTTGGCATCCTTCAGTCTTGGAAGACCATGGTGTCACGCTCTGAATGGTGGTTCTGGAACAGAGTGTCCTCTCCAGTGTGCGAAGCCTGGGTAAAGCAGGTATGGAGGATAGGCTGTTACCCATGCAGCAAATCCTGAGACACTGGCACATACAGGGTGGTGGCAGTACTACCGAACAGGGGTCCTTGAGGGCTCTAGGGTTCAAGTACCAAGAACTCTGAGCACCCCAAAACCCTGGGAGTGTACGATGTATACGACAGGGACTTGTTTTTATTTTATTTGCTCTTTTCATCCCATTCTGCAAATATCCTTGGTGTTGTGACAGTTCAGGGATTTGGGTGTTTTGCTCTTCAGCCTGGCATCCTCTGCTGGGCATTACTAGCTATTGCATTCAATTTGGTCAAGCTGTTTTTTTGTGTTCATCCAGCCAAATGTGGACATTTTTCATCAGTCTGCTTGTTGTATTTTTCTCTATTCCTTTTCCCCATTTTATTCAATTCCTTTCTCTTAAGGGTTTTTAATAAACTGACTATATTTTGTTCAGGGTTGTCACATCTGATCACTTTCAGCCCTACTGCGATTTGAGCTAAACAGAATCATGGGGCTCTATACTCCCCTGGGAAGGGTGATTTTTCCCAGATGGCCCCCATCTCATGGTCTCATTATTTTGGGATGTTGGTAATGGCTAGATTTACCAGTTCCCTCCACCATTCAGTAAACTTGGGAAGTGGAGAGCAGGAAGGGGTGAAAGAGTTCTAACCAATAGGCACTACTCACCTTGGTTTACCTTTGGCTTTTTCCCTGTCATCCTGTCACCATCCCTGATGTCAAGACACTAAGTAAGTTGTACTATGTGTTAAGAAGGGGAGGTTTTTGGTGAAAGATTCACATTTTTTATGCTGTCTAGTTCTGCTCTGAGGGGTGAGCAGCTTATTGCCCCAGAAGATTCATTAGAAATTTTTTCAATATTTTTTAAAACAAAATAAGGGCTGCTGATTTGATCTGGAAAGTAGCCTGGACACACAGCTCATAAAAGGGAAGGGAAGGAGGATGTGCAAAGTGAATGAAGGACCCAGAATTCCCTGAGTACCCACAGTGGACTCTGCAGTATGTTCTTCCTTGATGCAAAGCATGACCAGGCCATAGACAATGAAAGCCAACAAGGTAGTGGTAGCAGTGGCATACCTAAGGCATTGGCACCTAGGGGCACAAACATTTTTAACATTCCCATACTCCCCCATTACACACACCCCAAATTTTAACACCCCATGTATGACAGAAGTCTCTGAAAGGCTCTTCTGGTTTTCAGTGAAAACCAGATGTGCCTTTCAGGGGCTTCCAAGACCCTCAAGGCATGGTACCTGGGGCAATGTACCCCCTGCCCTGCCCCTTAGCTATGCCAGTGGGTGGTAGACTCCGTGATGGATCTAGACCAAGAGTGTCCAAACTTTTTGGTAGGAGGGCCTCATCATTTCTCTGACACTGTGTTAGGGGCCAGGAAAAAAAAGAATTAATTTACATTTAAAATTTGAATAAATTTACATAAATGAGTATATTAGAGATGGAACTTATATGAATGAATTAAGGCCTCGCAGTAGCTCAAGGCCTATAAAAGACCTTGCACAAAGGAAGGTCGCCCTTTCCTTTGCTCCGCTGCTGCTTCACAGATATGAAACAGCAAGCAGCAGAGACAGCCCTCGGCCCACAGCTCACACAAGAGGTAAAACAGTTGACCCTCAGGCTGCGAGTAGTCTGTCGGGCCAGCGTGGGCTCCAGCAAGTCTCTGGAGGGCCAGAGGGTCATTGGAGATTGGGGGCTCCCTGGGGGCCAGATTGGGAGTCTCCGAGGGCCACAAATGCCCCCCCCCCCGGGCCAGGGTTTGGGCACCCCGATCTAGACCGAAACAACTGCTCAACTACTAGACTTCCCTACCAATAGCCTTTGACAACCTCTGGCCATGAAAGCCAATAAATACAATAATAAATACAATAAGTTTCAAAATAGTAACAAAGCACATATTCAGGGAAAATGTCATGGAAGTAGATAACTAACCCAGTAACAGTGAGTTTTCTCTTGTGAAGAAAGTACTGTGCATGTGTGCTTGCATAGGATGTTTCTCAGAACCATAATTCAACATTTATGTGGAAAGCATTCTAATGGCAAATTGAGCTGCTCTTGCTTGAAGACACCCCGCTGAATGCATTCCAGCGACAAATGCAGGCGTTTTGCTGGGAAAACAAACTTTCACACCAGGAGAGTCGTGGCTACTATTTCATTCTCTAAAGAGATTTATGGCACGAAGACAGGAAATGTCAAGGCGCAAGAATGTCATCAATCGGAAACTTAAAACCGAGATCTACAAGTAGCCCAAACAGGGATGTCTCTCTGGAGATTTGTGTCAGTGGAGTATCGAATCCTTGCTTTCCTGGGACCAAAGCTCTGTCACACTGGTCCCAAAGAATAAGGGCAGCTTCAGACCACCCTGAACTTTGCAGGGTGTGGTATGCATTAGTGCTCCATGCTCCATAAACAAAAGCACACCCAATGTGCCCAGTTCTGGGTGCACTCTTAAAGCAAAAGCTGTATAGTGAAACCACAAAATGTTTCACTTACAATTCCAAGCAAATGCCGAAATAATGAAGAGAAGAAACCTTTAACATGTTTTAATGTTCTTTATAAATAATTTTTTGCACAACTGGGCTAGCAAATGGCCTCCAGCAGACACTACCCATTGATACCATCAAAGAGCAAATGCCTCCAACTGCAATCATAAGAATATGGTTAGAGCCCTGCTGGAGCACACCAAGGTTCCATCTAATCCAAGTTCCTGTCGCTAAGAGTTCCCAACCTTCCAGAAACTCAACAGAAGAGCATAAAGGAAATTGCTGTCCCCTGTGGTTTGCCCTGCATTTCCTAAAGCTGATATTCAGAGAAATGCTGCTTCTGAACCTGGAAGTTCTATCTACCCATCATGACTAAGGGCTCAATCCTATCCAGCTTTCCAGGGCAGGAGGTCTGGTCTAGAGGGTAGAGCCTCCATTTGCCTGAAGGTTGCCAGTTCGAGGCCACCGGCACCGTGAATGGTGAGACCTTGAAGCAGCTGACAAGCCGAGCCGAGTTATTCCACCTGCTCTTCGGTGTGAGTGAAGAAGCGTCTTGGCTGCCCTCCATGTGAGAGATGAAGGAGCTGCTTGTCAGCTTGCGTGGGAGGAAACTGGAGGCCAGAATGTGATACCAGATCAGAAAGAGCCATCTGAAATGTTGTGGTTCTTGAAAGATAGAACCTTTCAATTGTAAAAATCCCTACGGGGATTTAGAACAGCCTGCCTTTGTAAACCACCTTGAATAAAGTCTGAGAAGAAATCTGACGACCAAGAAAGGCGGTATATAAATACCTGTATTATTATGTATTATTATTATTTCCAGTGCCAGTGCAGGTAAGGGAACAAACAAACACTGTCGGATGCATACACCCTCTGTTGGCATGGCTGCACTGACAATGGAAAGTTGGATAGAATTGGGCCCTAATTTAAAGACCTTCTTTAATTTGTCCAATAATTCAATTGTGGACTCAGTTCAAAGCATTCTCACAAACTTGTGTTATTTTGTTGTTGCATTCGTAACTTAGCTTGGCTTTAGAAATGGGATAAAACCAGTCAACTGAACCAATACTTTGAAACAGGGCTGAAGTGATTACTTTTCTAATGTATACCCTTTGTCCATTGGGTATTGCGCTGCAGTTGTCACTAAGGCCGCAATCCTAACCCCTTATGTCAGTGCTTTCCAGCACTGGCATAGCGGTGCCAATGGGACGTGTGCTGCATCCTGCAGTTGGGTGGCACTCACGGAGGCCTCCTCAAAGTAAGGGAATGTTTGTTCCCTTACCTCAGAGCTGCATCACCCTTATGTCAGTGCTGGAAAGCACTGGATTGCGCCCTAGCAGAGTCTACAGTACCTCTCAATGAAGGACAACTTTCCTGGCAAGTGTGTCAATAGCAAAGTCTGAAAGATGAAATAGAGCAAATCAAATGCATAGTGTAATGCTTATGCATGCCCCCTACCCCCACCCCCAAATCCCCATGCCTTAGTTTTTGTCTCTAAACTTCAATATCATACAGTAATGCCACATGGGAAACACCAGCAGAAGTGTAGATCTGATTCTGTACCACTACCAGGCCTCACAAATCCTCTTGTATCTGTCCAGGTATGCCAGAACGTGTGTTGCTTGTGCCATTGGTAGTACCTAGGCCATGCTTGGCCACCTTGCTTTACTTGATAGCACTCTTCTAACCAAATTGAAACTGAACCTGTGGTAATGACAAAATGCACTTAATACTACACAAAAATGGCAATAAATATGGAGAATTCTTGGAGCATTTAAAAACCAATTATTTCCAAATTTGGCAGCTGTTGCAATCCATTTTATGCTTTTTTTCCTAGAGAAAATTAATGTACAACATTTGCCTTCTCCTTCTTAAGTAATTGCTCCTGAGTGGCTTGACAGAAATCAATCAGGTGCATTAGCAAGAGCCTCAAGAGACCAGTTCTACCTTTAATTTGTTCTTTTAAAATAAAGCAGCTTTGTCTCCTCATCCCATTTTCTTGAACACATAAATATCTTCCTGAGTGCAGTTCTGTTTTCAAGCAGGCCAATTATCCTGAGGATTTAAAATAACAGATCAAAAGGAATTTACTTTGAATACATCTAATGAAGCAACAAAAGGTCAGCAAATACAGTCAGGGCCTCTGTGACACAGGACTTCTGAAAGACAATCTCAAGGAAATTATGTTTTTTTAATTGGTGGCTTTGTATGTTACATATTTCCTCATTCAAAGGTTTACACAATGAAGCACTCTTTCAAGATCTACATTGCTCTGCTTTGAAGTATGGTGCATTTTTTTTTCATTGGGTCTATAAGGCAGGATTTTTTTTAATGAATCAAAAAGAAATGCTGGCCTGAAACAACTGGTGACTTTTCCTTTGTAATGAAAATCTAAGTATGTGTAATTGGAGTAAGATATTGTGACCAGATGCAGCTAAGCAGGAGAAGGAGGGGATAGGAGGGGGGATGCAAGCAAAGCTGCCATTCAAGCTCTCTGTGCAGAGTTCAATGATTTCTAAGGAATTTTCTTGGCCAAATTAGACATGATGGTGGTGAGACCCATGTGATATAATGCAGATCTTGCCAATGTCCTATAATTCTGGTGGGAGGATTTAAAACATTGGATAGATGAGTGGCAGTTGTTGACTTCTTCCCCACCCCCAATTTCCTATCTGAAATGGCTTCTCCCCATATATCTTTCCCCCTCTAAGATCAGAAGTAACCTGTGCAGAAGTAAGACTGGAAGAAAAATGACTGGCAAGCAATTTCAGCAGTGTAAGCTTGAGTAACTCCTCCCAGATGCCCATGCTGTCCTCTAAATGTCCTCTAGTCTCACCCTCCCGCATACCCGCTTCATAGGACATCAGCACTAGCTGCATTGTAGCACCTGAGATTTGTTACCATAACTCCTAGTTTGGTTGAAGTTTAAGGCCCCTTTTCTTTTCCAGTCCAGGAAAGCCCCAAGCCGCACAATGGGGCTTCCCAAGTCTGTGCTGACTATTTTGTTGGTGGAGACTTGAAAGACGCCTTGTCGCCTCCAGCCCAACATGGAGTTCAGGGTACAGCAGAGCAGAGCGGTCACAGACAGTTCCCTTTGGTACCATCCTCTTGACATTGGCACACTTAGGGTCACTGGGCCTGGTGCCTGACTGGCATGGGCCTATTGCCAGCACTCCCTACTCTGAGGATGCCATAAGTATTTATTAGCACCCAGCACCTAGGGTTCAGGGCTGGCACCGGACCAGTTTAGGATTGGGCCCTAAGGCGCCTGACTGGAGCTCAAGCAGGTAGCAGATTGGTGGGCAAAGTTCATTTCCATCCACCAACTCACTTCCACAGCTCCTTCAACTGGAAAAGGAGAACAGAGAGGGGGAGACACGTAGCAGAGAGCTGAGCTCGAGTGTCACATATTTGCCCACTGCTCTTCTCTCCTCCACTCGCCTCTTTCCTCTTTCACTCTCTCCCCTTTCTTTTTCGGTTCAGGGAGAAATAGGAGCAGTAGCTGACACAACAGAAGGTAAGAGGGGAGTCAGTGTTTGTCTCTTATGAGTGTTTCCATTCAGTTTTGCAACATGCCATTTTAAATGTTGCTTTACTATACAGATACCCAATGCCTTTGGATGGTCCTAAGAGCTGACTTTTTGTCGGTTTCTGTGTTCCCGTAACTCCATTTTGGTGAGTTTATCCATGATATTTTCTGGTCCAGTTCATCCATCAACTTTGGCTTGCCTGCTGGGTCTGAAGACATGTGTGCCAAGTTAAGTTGCAGTGGTCCAGTCTGCATGAAACCATCTCTAGCTCAAACATAATTGCATTAGTGCAAAAGGAGACCAGTTGGAAAATGTGACCCATGGCCATGATCCAAAACAGTTAAGCAGGCCTAAATTAATTGATTTCAGTAAGTTTAAGTGCACTTAACTCTATGTTGGATGATGGCCAATGTATCCAGTGGTCTCATTACCTCCGCTTTTGGAGAACGTCTCCTATATTTTGATATCTTTCTCTTCAGCTTTTGTGATACTGAATCTCACTACTATTCAACAACAGAATAACTTGAATGTTATTGGCCCAAAACAACCATCTGCCCTGGATGCCTGCCCTTTAAAGCTGGCACTGGGTTTTATCTCATTGTTCATTTTGGCACTGTTTCTGAGCTAATTTGAGGATTCTTTTTTTATCATAAAGTGACCCTGTGTATTCCCTCATCTCTCTAGAAAAGGCAGCTGTCTCTGTCTTCAGAGTTTCTAAATAGTTCTCCTTGTGAAGGCATGAGAGAGGACAATAAAGGAAAGAAAGAACTGTCTGAAGACCAAACTATACATTGCATGCTATCCAAGTGTAATGTTAACTCAGACAACCATTTCTGTGCTCCAAAACATCCTTGGGAGGAGAGGATTTGGGGAGCAGAGAATAGCAGCCAGGAAGGGTGCTTAACCCTTTGCACTCTCACAATCTTTCCACTTCAGCTTCGTTTGTTCATGATGTATCTCTTTTTACCTTGCCTTATTGACAAAGCCTCAAGGCGGTTTACAAGACTGAAAGCACAATCCAAACACACTCTTCAGCCACCGCAAGTCCCTTGCACCTGCCCGCGAGTATCGCAAACATGCTGTAAGGCACGTTTGTGCTTCCAGGAGAGTCAGCTGGGCCAGCACAAGGATATACACCACCACCTAGACCCGGTAAGGTTGCGCCAGTTGAGGTCGGGGGTTGGAAAAGATAGAGGAGGGCGTTTGGGGGCAGGGGAGGGAGAGAGGGAAGGTGGTCAGCTGGCCAGTGTGCAGACAAGGCCCAGGAGGGGAGCACTTAAGCGCATTTGTCAGGGTAAGGCCACATAAGTCCCCTTAATTTGAGTTGTGCTACTTCTACCTCCTAACCTGTGCTACATATGGCGCAGGCTACTTGGCCTGCCTATTTCTGCACATTTAGGATTGGGTTGTTTGCGTGTTTGCGACACTGCGCACAAGCGGTGAGCCAGTGCACACTGGACAGGATTGGGCCGTCACACTCTCTTTCCTTTGTTCTTCCAACCAAGCAAAACAGGGAGAGCCCACTGTCTGGAGATCAGAGTGGAAAGCTGCTGGAGAGAGCCCCTTGGGTACATTGAAAGGGACCAAGTAATAGAGACCGTTAGGTTATGTTGATGTTGGTCTGTCCTTGCAGACGTTAGAAAGTCTTGGTTCCCTCAGCTCAGGCTAGGCTGGGTTGTAATCCAGGTTCTTGGCCTAGACTTCAGCAGAGCCTGCACACTTGAGGGTTTTCTGCAGGGTCAGCACCCTTTAGTGGATGTTTATATGTGAGCAGCCAAGCCTGATTATATCGTTTTTCTCATCTGTTAACCCACCTCTTAATAAACACTCTTTGTTTAAAACCTCTGCTGCACTACTGTTAAAGTGGGTGCAATAAAAACGCTGAAAACTGTTATTGGGGAGGGGTTTTTCCCAGGGAGCGCCTGTAGGAACCAAATCTCTTGAGCTGGTGGCAGCGAACTAAAAGTACTGAGTCATGTTCCACTAAGGTACATGTCCAAACCCCGTGGAAGAGTGGGGATCGGGAAGGTGGTGAGTACCTGGCACTAGGCAGTACAGTCCTAGGTCAGTGGGTGGTTGCTAGAAGCTTCTCTCGCTCTTCATGACACTACCAAACTGCTGCTCTCTGACCTATCCATGTCACTGTCTGCCAAGTCCCACTCAAGTACCAGAATTTTGAAAGCAAGGTTATTGTTAAATCAATATGAAAACATGAACAAAACAGCAAAGCCCTTTTCCCAGGCTTTTGGCCCATAACTGGGTGTTATGAAGGCTAACAGGAAGTTTGACTGTATCTGTAAACAAAATTAAAGACCCAACTCATCTCTCTTTGTCCAATCTATTATCACTAGTGTTGTCCTTTATTTATTCCTCTCAAAAGCAGCTGTCTGTTTTAATGTAGCAATTAAAACAGCCTTTCACAATAATTGACAATAATTACTCTTGCTATTAAGTCTCCAGACCTTAGCTTCCCCCCCCCCCTTCGGACATGTAACATGGAGACAGCATTGTTCTCTGTGTAATTATGGGAAGCGTGATAGTTAACCCTGGCTCATTATGGAATAACATTTGTACTTGGATGAGCACAGGAGATGTGTTAGACCAAGTTCTAGTTCATTCTTGCGCTTTATTCCCACTAGACATTCCATTATTGCACTGCAGCTTTGATTGCATCATAGTTACTGTAAGTTTTGATATTCTTAAACTCATAGAACATTTCTTTGTTATCTTAGGAAATTTACATGTCTTGGTTGGCAACCTTCAGTCTCGAAAGACTATGGTATAAGCCTACAGCACCCGGTATTCCCAGGCGGTCTCCCATCCAAGTACTAACCAGGCCTGACCCTGCTTAGCTTCCAAGATCAGACTAGATTGGGCATGTGCAGGGTAACAGTTGCTGCTTACTGCTAGATCTAATCACACTCTCTCTTTCTATAAAGTGTCATTTTCAATATACTGTCACATCCTAGCATGATCAAGAAACAGAATCCAATGGCCCAATCCTATCCCCCATCAGTCCATAGCACGCAGCACTGGGAGTGCACACTGCATGCTGTGGTGGGGAGTGTGTGACCAGATGTCCAGTGAGAGGTAGGCAAAAATATTTTATACTTGCTTCCTGGTAGGCTGCCTGATTGCCAGTGGGTCTTCTCTGGCCCGTGCCAACTCTTTTGCTGGCACAAGTTCAAGGAGAGGCAGGGGACATGTCAGGTTGAGAAAATGGGGATTGCATCTTGGTGTGCACTACTGCTGCCAGGATCCATCCCCTCCTGCCCTCAAAACATCCCCTGCCTGGCCTGACCCACTCCCTGCCCTACACCTCCTCCTCCCATCCTGGAAACACCCTGACAACAACATTTCACTAGCAAAGAACAATATTTGCCGATTTCAAGTGTTCAAACCACGTTTTCTTAGTAATCTTGACAACATCCCTATAACATGAGCATTCACTCTGCATTGTAGACGATGGCGGGGCTGGTGCTGAGAGCTAGTGAGCAGTTGACTGAGGTGAGACTTCAACCAGGACTTGCACTTGACTACATTATGCTGGTGGCTGTGTCCTCTGTGCAATGGGCAGCACCTATGGCCAGTTCACACAGTTTTTCTCTCTGATACACGAGCAATGTACAGGTGTCTATTATATGCAGAATCATAAGAGCAAATTGGGCCACAAAAGTCACAGGTCCAGCCAGTAGTCATCCTTCATTACTATGGTAGTACGTTTTCCAGTCACTAAACTTGCAGGAATCGCTGACTGAATCCATATACTGTCTCGCACTTGTTCGAGTGGTTGGTGTGGGGGGAAGGGAGGGTGGGGAGAGGGCGGGAAGGAGGCATGATGGGGAGGCAGGAGGCGGGAAGAGGAGTGACGGGGAGGCGGGAGGCGAGGAGAGGGTGGGGGGAGTGCCAGGGAGGGAGCAGGGAGGGAGGGAGGCAGGACGCTTGACCGGATCCTGAGCCTCTGTGTTGGTCTTGCCTCCCAACATGAAGGCTTTTGCAGGGCTACTCCCTTTACCGGGAGCCCCCTTCTTCCGAGGGGCTCCCCACGGCTGCCTTGGGCAGGCAGGATGGGTCTTAGAAATTCTGTAACATTGGTCAGCAAAGCACAGCATCAGCAGAAGAAAGTCCTCCTGTAATAAAAAAATGACTTGCTATCACTTGGCTGTTTGCTATTAAGGCTAAATGATGTGTATAAGGCATAAAAACTGAGGCTGAGGCAAAAAAACAAATCATTTACTTTCAGTTCTCAAATACTTATTTGTATAGCATCTGGTTTAAGACTGAAGGTTCTAATAGCTGCGTAACATAAACACGACCTAGTTTGTTTATCTCTCTTGGTTTGAGAGTACAAACTGCTGAAAGAGTTCAACAAACCACATCCATCTCTCTAGAAGTTCAGGAAAAGACAATTAAGCCGTCACTGATGATTGACAGGTTGGTAACTGCTGTCTCACGGAACTCTGCTGCCCATGAAATGTGTCATTCCCCGCAGTTCCTGCAACCAATATTGCCCTTATTTCTAACAACACATACATATTCTCTTGCATATCTTGGATCAATCCTTGGGCCTCCTCTCCTCCTCATCAGCATTCACCCATGGACACTCGGACGCTGCAGCTTGCTCGTCCTCTAAAATTTGGCTTTCCTTCCAGATTCTGTGTGTGCCTGGCTAGTTTGTAATCTTCCTGATGTCCCAGTCAGCACACCTGATGCCCAGCTATAGTCCTGATGTGGACCCTTCTGCTGGAATCTCTGCCAGATGAAGTGCAGGACCTGATCCTTTCTAAACTCTTTCTTGAGGGATCTGCATTTCTGCTGAGCGCTAGATCCTGATGTCGTTCCAGGCCATCAGCTTAGTATTGGTAGTGATGGGATGGCTTGCATCCCTTTTTATGTACAAGACTTTCTTTACTCTTTCCAGTCACTGGGGTTGCATGATTTCGACTGGCCTGCCCAGATGAGGTCCTCTCGCTACCTCCTTTTCTATTATTAGCTTGTTACAACACATGTTCCCCATCAGACTAGCCCCAGTTGGATTGGAGGGTGCCAGCTGGCAAAAAAAATGCCCAATTGTCCCTGAACCAGACTGTGTCCTGCTGTGTGCTGCTCTTCCTTCACCAGCTGGAATTATAAAGTGTATCCTTCCAGATGGACCAAGCTTCTTGGCTCTTTTCCTTCCCTTGCCAGACAATAACTCATCAATCATCCAGAACTGCATTGTGACCTGTCAGCTTCAGATTGGTGTCCTTTGAGCTCCTTAAAGCAATTTACAAAAATGAAAATGGGTGGTTTGCCTCTGCTTAGAAGGCAGAATGGTATAATAGCATATAGAACTGAAAGAGAATGAAATATTCCTATTATTTTGGTACTGCATGCATACACGTAGAAAGTAGGTTTATGTTTCACTGTATAATTCATGGATTAACATCATTTACTTTAGTTGCCTTCTAGGAGGAGGATGTAACATTTGAAGAGTGGTTGAGATGCTCTGAATGCACTTTCAGTGCCCTGAAAATATGCACATTTCTTCAGTCCTAGAGTGAGATTGGGAAGGGGGTATGTAGAACACTTCTGCAAGTTTCCAGTATATGTGAGAAGAGCTGGCATGGCAGGTGCCCTTTGGGGAGTCTCTGTGTTATCACCAGCTTATGTTCCTCTCTCACAGACCAGGATCAACTCTGCAACCATTTTTAAAAGGGTTGGCAATTTTTTTTTTTTTTTAATGTGAAGGATGATTGTGAATCAGTCTAAAAAACATATCACTGCCATTTCTGGCAACTCATACCCACAATTTCAAAAGAGATTCCCTCAATCTCCCTTAGGGATAGCTGCCTTTTCATACAGCTGTAGCCTGAATGTGTGGCGGGAAAAAGGAATTATGTCCTCTATCCCAGATCCTGACCTCAACGTGTTTATTAGTTCCAAAGAGTCTTCAGACCCATGTGACTGAGTACTGCCTAGATCTGTATAACTTATATGTGTGTATACACAGGTCATCCAGGATAAGGCTGACAGATGTGATCCTATCTCTCTTATATCACAACACACACCCCCCTCCCACTCTGAGCAGTAGCTCAGTGTTTCACCCTGACAAAGGGGTAGCAATTGGGTCAGAAGACCCAGACCTAGTTCTAGACCCTGACACCAGGTTATATCCTGGGCCTGCCAGCCAGGAGTTCCTAGATCCAGAAAGCCTAGAAAGCCTAGAACCAGCACAACTGAACCTGAGCCCCTCAAAGAACTAGCCTCAAAGAACTAGCCCCTCCCATGCTAGCCCCATCCATACCAAGATCATTGTGTTCTCTGAGTGAAATGCATTTCACTGAGTGAAATGCAAGACTCCAGGCCAGAGGACTGCTCCTTTAAATCTCTCCAGTTAGGGAGCAGAATCTGGGAGGTGTTGTCTGACCCTGGAGACATTTAAGATCCCATACCAGCTCCTTGCTGGAGCAAGTTGCTTATTTGCAGTTCTCCAGGATTCTGCAATGCCAACCTGGTTTTCTAGGCCTCCACACGTTTGTTCACGGTTTCCCAACACTTTGAAGAGGATACTGAGTTGTTAGGGTCTCATAAGAAAAAAAGCAATGGTGAGTAGGGACCACTGGAGCTTATGCTGCAAGCCTGAATTTTTGAATATAAATATTCACACCCCTCGCCTAGGCATTAACAATCGATGGCACTAAAAATTGTTTTGCTCAGTTTTTGAATATAAATATTCTTACCTCTTGCTTAGGTCTTAACAATGGATGGTACTAGAAATCTGGATGAGCAACTTGTTTTGCTCAAGACACAAATATATTTTCTGAAGCCTCTGTTGGATTTTCCTTTGTGGTTAAGAATAGATTGATTTTTTTCGTGTAGTTTACACTCTTATAAATCAGAACCAAAGTGTAAATGAGAACCAAATACACACAAAAAATTGTGCTAGAGCACTGAAATGTGCAAAGGAATGAAAATAATTCTTTTATTCTTCTAAGAACTTTGACGGTGATTTTAATGACAGTGAATCCTTGATAGCTGCAAGATTTAATTACAGTGCTTACAGTTTTTTTCCTTATAACATCCTTCTCCCCAAAGTTAATTAAACCATATCATTAGCTATTTCTCTTTATTTTAAGGATGCAAGTTGCATAAGGAAATTAAATAAGGAAATTAAATTATGGGGGAGATCATGATTGTTTCTTTGAAATGTAGTTAAAATGAAGCATGATGCCTGTTAGTTCAGTGGAAGGCTTTGGCAGTGCTTTTAAGTTGACCCTTGCATAATTAAGATGCATCTTTTCTTTCCTGACATGTATTGTTATCTCTTGAGCAACATGCTTAAGTGAAAAGAGAGCCTGTGCATATCAGCTTATATCAGCTATGGTATAAGCCTACAGCACGCGGTATTCCCAGGCAGTCTCCCATCCAAGTACTAACCAGGTCTGACCCTGCTTAGCTTCCGAGATCAGACAAGACTGGGTATGTGCAGGGTAACAGTGTCAGCAGTCTAAGATGCAATAAAAATGGCAAGCATTTTTTTAAAATTATTTTTATTTAATTATTTTTAAAATTGACATGTAAGTTAGCATCTGTTAGTTTAACAGATGAAGGGATAATTATGAAGTTCTTTTGGTTTTGCCAACGTACTTTATCAGGGTATGTTTTGTAATCCACTGCTGAGTGTGATTGTCACTTGCAGCAATTCCAAGACTATCTGACTATGAACAGAGCCATTGTAAAGTGCTATTCAAATCCCATTCACATTCCTTTATAGTAATAACACAAAATACCAGTGAAGCCTATTTGAATTGGCCCAGCTGTTTCTTCAAAGATTTCAAATTGACATTTTCCCCCTTTCACTGAAAAATGTTTAAAGCTCAATATTTTATTAGTCTTTGCCTCCTGCTCAGCATTTGATTTAAAAGGTACCACATTTATAAACACTGCTCAGATGTTTCCAGCGGAGCTGCTATTTCAACTATTCTTTATTTTGTCTGAGATTTCCACACAACCCTGCAAGTTTTGATTGGAGAAGCAGGAATGAAAATAATAAAAAGTTAGGGTCTGGTTTTACATTAGACAGGCATTACATCATTCCCCAGCTATTCTATCCATCTCCTTGAATGTAATTTCTAGAGCATAAATTGAACAGAGAATTAGCAAACTCGACTGCTGGTCTGCATCTGCATTCCCTTACTGATGGAGCTGACAAATGCAATTCACCCTGGTCATCTCCTGCAAAAATCATGTTTCTGCTTCAAGTTGAACCTCTTGGATGTTGAACCACTTGCCTTAGGTCTGGTTCACAATATTTGTGGAGTTTTTCTGCAAGGCAGTAAGAGGAATGCAATCAAATAGTTAAAATTGTGATGGACAAAAAATACACTGGAAATCAAAAGACCTTTAAAATAAATTTTTTAAGCTTTTTCAGTTTCAGGAGCCAGTCTGGTTTAGAAAAGATGACTGGAGGGAAGCATGAAATAAGTTTCTCAAATTATGTATTTGTAAGAAAGTTCTTGTTTGTTTATTTTTTAGTTTTTGTCCTGCCTTTTGCAAATTTCCTAAGGCAGACAAATGTTTCCATCTGAGTCTATGAAGAAGCCAGGGGCATTCAATGACATTGATAAACAGGTATAAAGCAAACAAGAAGTGCGTCACTTAAAACATAATTACCATGAGCAATTCACTGTCACAACTGCAAGATTGTGCCTTGGGTATTTGCTTTGGTATGAGAAAGGCAGACATACAGTACATCTTTTATAAAAATAAATAATTTGCCTATTAATAATTACCTATTATCCTGCTAACAGCTCAGTCCTATCATGGGCTGGCCCAGGGCATGCCGAAAGGTTGGCACAGTCTCTGCTGTATGCTGTGGGCTGGCCAGGAACCAGGCAGAAACAGAGAGGGAAGTAAGAAAATTATCTTGCTTACCTACTCTGCTGCTGCCATGTCCCCAATGGGTTTACTTGGATCTGCACCAGCTGTTTGGCTGGTGTAAATCTGAATGGGTTCAAGGGGGCATGTTGAGCCCAGACTGGAGGCTTAGGATATTGGTGCTTCTGCTGCCACTGATATCCATCCCAACCTGCCCTTGACACACCCCCAGCCAGTCCTGATTCCTGCTCTGATCCTTCCCTTAATGCCCCCTCTGCCACTTACCTGCTCTAGCAGGAGCTTCAGAGGTCATTGGCACTCTCCTGTAGCTGCCAGCCAAATGGTCCACACACCTTCATAGTGGCTATTGCACTGGTGGCCCAGGACATGCGCTGATGAAACATGAGTTCTGTCAGTGCAAGGCACAGGTAGGATTGGACCATAAATGATATGTGATGGCATCAATGCTCAGATAATAAATAGCATTAAATTAAATCTCTTGCTTCATACAGGAAAGAAATAGGAAAATTACTATATTTATACCCTCCAAGTGAGCATTTCTCAGTTAAGGATCAACATGGTCATATTCTGAAGTTACAATTGCTTGAACTGAGGTGAGGCTACGGAGCTTATGATATGAAATGTTCAAAGCCCTTCACATACACACCAAGCACATGGAAGCTGCTTCACTGTGTTGCTATCCTGTGCTATAGGAGTGCATGTATGAATGTAACTATGTGGGTTGAGTTGGTCGGATGAGCCTTCCATATGGAGTTTAATATATTTATGCCCCCTTTTCTTCCAAACTGGGACCACCAAAGGCAGCTAACAAAATATACTGGTAACCTCCATTCTTCCATAAAGTGTGAAACGGGTAGCCGCATCCTAACCTGCTCTGGAAAAGGCAGGCCGGGTGGCCTCCACTGTTACCAGTGCAGAGTAGGAGGTCACTAA
The DNA here is from genome assembly GCF_035046505.1 of Tiliqua scincoides. NCBI lineage: Eukaryota > Metazoa > Chordata > Lepidosauria > Squamata > Scincidae > Tiliqua > Tiliqua scincoides. The sequence goes on along the minus strand of NC_089825.1, from coordinate 66,072,100 downwards.
AGAGCAACTTGGAGTATTTTCATCTTACCCTGTGTTGAACCCGAACCAGCCCTATGGAGCTCCTCAAATCTCCACCAACAAAGTCACTGGTGCAAATCAAAGCTGCCTGTGTAAGGCCAGGGATGGGGGGTAGGATACAGCCTGTATACAGCTGCCGCGGCCCTCCTGGGCTGCCACCCTTCCTGTTTCACCTCCTGTTCCACCCTCCCCTGCCCCACCCATTCCTCACTCCTGCCACTCTCTCCCACCCTCTGTGACAGGGTCCTGTCTAGTCTCTTGAGACTGAAGGTTGCCATCTAATCTAATCTCTTCCAAGGACAAACTAGGAGGACACACAAACACCCCTCCCCATCCCTGGAACGCCCTCCCACCACCCTCTCCCACTCTCTGTGTCAGCCTGCCTGGGTCAGCACAAACTTACCCCCTCCAAATCGGGCACTGGCAGGTTGTTACACATCCTTGTGCCAGCCTAGCTGGCTTGAGAGCAGTCACAAACATGCTTTATGGCATATTCATGACACGCTTGGGCTGGCACAGGGGGACTGTGCCAGCCTATCTCAAAGTTTGGATTGTGCTGTAACGTACATGTTGTCACACAAGCTTTCTCATAGACTACAGCCCACTTCATCAGATACATGAGGTGTAATCTTTATAGAGTGCAGATATCTATTTGCATGACAGATAGGCTAATAGTCATTAATGGAAGGAGGATCCTCTATACCTGGGGTGTCCAAACATTTTGGCAGGAGGGCCACATCATCTTTCTGACACTGTGTCTGGGGCCGGGGGAAAAAGAATGTACATTTTAAATTTGAATAAATGTACATAAATGAATTTATTAGAGATGGAACTTATATGAATGAATGAAGGTCTTGCAGTAGCTCAAGGCATCTGGCCTGGACACCTTTAAAAGGGGATTGGACATGTTTCTGGAGGAAAAATCCATTACTGGTTACAAGCCATGATGTGCATATGCAACCTCCTGAATTTAGAAATGGGCTATGTCAGAATGCCAGATGCAAGGGAGGGCACCAGGATGAGGTCTCTTGTTATCTGGTGTGCTCCCTGGGGCATTTGGTGGGCTGCTGTGAGATACAGGAAGCTGGACTAGATGGGCCTATGGCCTGATCCAGTGGGGCTGTTCTTATGTTCTTAAGGCCTATAAAAGGCCTTGCACAAAGTAAGGCCAGGCTCTCCTTCGCTGCCACTGCTGCCTCACAGATGTGAAACAGCAAGTAGTGGAGGAAGCCCTCATCCCACAGCTCAGGTGAGAGATCGAACAGTTGTCCTCATGCTGAGAGCAGTTGCATTGGGCCAGCATGGGCTCCAGCAAGTCTCCAGAGGGCCAGAGGCTCATTGGAGACGGGGCTCCCTGAGGGCTTGTTTGGGAGCCTCCAAGGGTTGCAAGTGGCCCCCGGGCCAGGGTTTGGGCACCCCTGCTCTATACCATTTTATTTCACATTTTTGGCACAGGACAACCATGGCAGAGTATTCTACTTCAGAGTTTTGAAGATCATAAGAACTGAATGTCAGCTGTCAAGGGTTGGTCAAAGATGGTACGCTGGTCAAGTTGCATGCCCATTGCAAAGCTTACCCAGCCAGCCCAGCACCCTGTGTTCCCCAGTACCAGTCAGCTGCCACAGATTCTCTCCTAACTTTCTGATGAGCAGGGTGGAAGAAGTTGTCACCCAATGCTGGGAAAACTGATGGGGAACCCAATGTGGGTCTTTCTTGTAGGATCTCCAGCAACCTGGTGCCAGCAGCCTGTCAGCACATAGTTCTAGTTAGAGTTATAACTTTGATTATATATTATTTTGTCATATGATTATTTATCTCTTTACCACATTTCTCTGGGAGTTTTTTTTTTTCTTTTGTCTCCTGGATCCCATCTTAGGACTATATTTGGTAAGGCATCTGTGGGCATATTTCTGTGCAACCCAGCTGTTAACTTGCACCAGCCTTCTCCCATAACTCTTCACTGCTTACTTTTTTCAGGCGAGAAAGTTCTCGTTATTTTTCCACAGGCAGTTGTTTTGAAATGTCTCCAACCGTGATAGAGAGCAGTCCTGTAACTCTTTTAAACATGGACCCCATTTTTGTTTACACAACTGTTATAATTCAGGTGCTGCTGAAAAGTTGTTTTATTGCTTTCCCTGTAAACCAGAGGCAAGAATGAGGAGGGGGGAACCAGAGCTAGCTTGTTTTTTAAAAAAAAAAAAATCACACACCAACTTGAGGTCCACATCATCAGATTTCTGTTTGGTCATTTTTATTGCAAGGAACAAGGGGCACAATTTCAAACTCCAGAGTCCCCAAGTGAAATGGAAGTGTCCTCACCCACCTATTAAAAAGGCAAGGTTGGAATTTATTTAAGAAATAAATCAGTATCCCAGGCAGAGGGACCATTTCAGGATTCAGTGGAGTGCATAAATGTTTCAGTAGGGGAGTAACACTGATATCAAGTTTTAAGAGCTGTTTGATCCATTCAAGATTAAATTTAAAAAAAAAACCCAACAGCAGTACATTCTAAGAACATTTTCTTGTGGTTACTTTATTATACCTCAAAACATGTAGGTGCTCGTATGATCGTGAGAGGGAGAAACTGCAAACCACTCTTCCCTAAAGAGAACTCTTGCATTCTAGCAAATCTGGAAAATTATAAATACTGTATATAGTGAAACTGGCTTCTTATAGGAAAACAAGAAAAGGAGATATAACAGATTGAGGGCCCAATCCTATCCCACTTTCTAGCACTGGTGCAGCCACAATGCAGCACTGAGATAAGGGAACAAATGTTCCCATACCCTGAGGAGGCCTCTGTGACTGCCCCTACCACCACAGGATGCAGCGCAAACCCCATAGGCACAGTTGCACCGGCACTGGAAAATTAGATAGGATTGGGCACACAGTCATGCAAAACCGAATTTTATTTATAAATAACAGGCATGGTAATTTTAAAGACTATATTTACCTGAATAGGTTATTATCATTAATGTAATTAGTTTTACTTATACACTATTGTACAGAGAGAATCAATGAGGATATACTTGAGGAAATCTTTGCTTTACTTTAGATTTTCTTATGCATGCTTTTTGTATTTTGGAAAAAAGATTTTGTTTTAATAAGAACTCTTGTACCCAGGGCCAGTCCTAGTTCTGTATTAGTTGTGCCTATTTGTCGTTTTCCTCATGGAGACTAAACATACATCTTATGCTTTCTGTAGGAACAGTTTTTGGTCTGAAAATAATGGCGACATATAGCCCTTGTGCATCATGAGGATCAGGTGCTGTAAATTTTCATTGCATCAACCCGTTGGAGACCAGCTGTGACACATCTGTCACAAGAAGGAGACAGTGGACAATTAGGGATCCCCATGTTAGTCAAGGTTTCACTTAAGCTGTCAAGGTTTCACTTAAGCACTCACCAGTTTTATTAGTCCTACTTGGAAGACGTTGCCCTCTACATCCAGACACAATATGGGTAGATGTTGGGCTGTTTATCAAATGAAGGGAAAGGAGTTCTAAGAGCAGAAGACATGGCTTGTTGGATCAGGCCAATGTCCAGCATTCGATTTCTAACATCAGTTAGATGCTTCTGAAGCTTACAAGCACAACATGAAAGTAGTAGCCTTCCCTTATTATCCATCTCCATCTGACATTCAAAGGTATGTGTTTTTGTGCCTGGATATTTAATTTAGTGGTCATTGCTTGCAGCTATTGATAGACCTCTCTTCCCTACATGCACATAAACATATGGAGCTTCCTTGTCTAGCATCCTACTGTGATACCAGGAGGCATAGTTTCTCATTCATAAAGGCAGAAAATGTAACCCAACTGCACTGGGGGGGGGGGAGCTCCCTGACCCCTGACACACCTCTTCAACAACGCCACATGGTCAAAATTGTCTTCTTCCTCACAGAATGCCCAATGCCTTTTTGAAATCTGGAGTGTATAAACAGATTTTAATTGCTCTTTTAAAGAAACTGTAGTTGTAGCTAAAAAGTAGCTAAATTCACATTTCCTGCTAAATAAGCACTTGGAAACGTAAGACCAGTACAAGCAATTAATTGGCCATGTGCTTGGGATTTGAGACCAGGGGTTCATCACGTTGTAGCCACAAAGTTCCAGAGCAAAGCACCATCGCTAACAAGACTTCCATACTTGTGAACATTTGAAGTGTGTGTGCGTGCTTTTTTTCTGAAGGCAATTTAGTTTGACAGGCCTCTGAAAGGAAACCAGTAGAGAAATTCCTTTCCGCTTGGGAAGCAGGGGGTCTGAGATAAACGTGTCTTGTAGGCTGCAAAGGTTAAATAATACACCACATGGCTACAGAGTTTCTTACCTGGTTGAGGAAACCATGGAAACAGAACTTTGCTGTTTGAGGAAAAAATGAACATTGAACAACTGCTACATTGGCCACAGGCAAAACCAGAGAAGGTCGCTTTTTGCAAAGGCCATGGAGGAAAAGGTTTTGTTTTATTTTAAGGAACTCTGTGAAGGTTTTACATATTCTTGTAGACATGCTTGCTTGAATCTTGGACGAAGTTTATGTAGCCCAGGAGTGTCAAACATAAGACCTACAGACTGAATGCAGCCCCTGCAAGCAATTTATCTGCCCCTTGTTATAATTGGGCTCTCCCAGCCTGATAATTGGGCTCTCTCATGTTTTGAAAATATGAGCAAGATTTGCACATTTTCTCTCTGCTGTCATTTACAGCTAATGAGTTTGTATGTGAGAACAAAAGTGCTCATTTCTGGCCATCAGCTGCTTAATGACATCACTTCCCTGTTTAATGATGCCACTTCAGCCATCAGCAGGTACCATGAATGCTAACTTCAGCCCTCTGTATGAAACAAGCTTGCAACCCCTGGTCTAGTCATTCAGCTAGGGATCCTGTTCACATTGTGGAGGAGCAGGTGTGCTAACAGCACTCTTTGTGCGCACACAATAATGTGTGGCCTTTACGGAGAGACTTGATTGAAGCAGTGCTTCCTCCCTTTCAAAATGAATGGGGAAGATGTACACATAGATATATTTCACTCATGTCAAATGCTGTCCTGCATTTGTGGTGGGGCAGGGTGCCCTGATTGCCCATTCCTGCTTACTCCATCTTTTCCATCTGGGCAGGAGGTCTGGTCTAGAGGGTAGAGCCTCCGTTAGCCCATCAAAAGTTAACATCAGAAGGTCGCCAGTTTGAGGACACCGGCAGCTCCCTGAACGGCTGAGAATGGCGAGACCTTGAAGCAGCTGACAAGCCCAGCTGAGTGATTCCACCTGCTCTTGGTGTGAGCAAGAAGCGTCTTGGCTGCCCTCCATGTGAGAGGTGGAGCTGCTTGTCAGCCTGCGTGGGAGAACTGGAGGCCAGAAGAGAGGCCAAACCAGGAAGATCCATTCTGAAATGTTGTTGGTTCTTGAAAGAGAGAACCTCTATGATTGTTAAAATCCCCTTGAGGGATTTAGAAATGCCTGCCTATGTAAACCGCCTTGAATAAAGTCAGAGGAGTAATCCGATGACCAGAAAGGCGGTATATAAATACCTAGTTGTTATTATTATTATTTTCACTAAAATCTTTGGTTAGGTAAAGGCAAATCTGAGAATCCATGGTTAGGTAAGGGCACATCGGCAAACTCAGATACTCCAAACCTTCTGGATGTTGCAAGAATCATTTCTTCTCTGGACTGCCTTCATGTTGAATGTGGTACTCCCGTGGCAGCTTAACATTCATCTTGGTTTATACAGACTCTGTAAGCACACAGACAGCTTCTGTCTCCTTATTTAGTGGTGAGAGTCTTTTCTGTTTTCCATCTCCCTGTGGATAAACTGGAAGGTTTCTGTCCTTTGGCATTCTAATCTTGCTGGATTCTCACTCTTTCCAAAACAGCCAATTCCCACTGTAGCAGCAGGCCAAATCTGGCAAATCATCCAGTTTTGCCCTTATCAGTTTATGTGCTGTTCCTGACAGTGTTTCATTGGAGCAGTAAATTTTAAGGTGCACACATACATTCCTCTCCAAAACAGCCAAGAGAAATGTGAGGAGCACTGTGTTACTGAAGAGAGTTTGGCTAAGATCTCTGTGTTTCTGAAGTAAACTCCAGTGACAATGCCAAATTAATCTGGGTCAGTCTGTTCTTTTCCCATGTCTAGACGGCACCTGGAATCCCCCCTCCCAAAAAAAAATTGATAAAAAGCTCTTTATCATAGCTAGCCAACTGTTCCTTTAGTAGTGGATTTGACACTTCATGGAAAGTTCCTCTTTTAGATCCTAGATGCAGTATAGTCAGTGATCGAGGCAATGGCATTTCTCAGTCATAATAGCAACTATTCTAAGTATATAGGCAAGTATACATAGACCAAATGTAATTTTTACTGGCGCTGGCAAGACGATACATTTATCTTTGTCTAATTTTAAAAGCTACAGGCATTCTTTCAAACTAGATGTCTGCAGCTAAAGAATTGTCTGGTTAACCTAAACCAGTAAGTTGATCTTCACTACTTTTTGGCCCTTCTTGCCCCCGCCTGGGCTGCCAGTGATAATGCTGTAGTGACGATGATTGAAGTTATAACTAGGGACTTTACAGTCTAGACTTTAGAACAAGCCAATTTGGCTCCCTCCCTTACTAATACTGCACAGTTCATTGCCGCTGTTACCCAAACACTCATCTGGAGCCCATTTGTTTTTCAGTATAGCACATTGAGCATTTCTAACAGAGTTCTGCTACAACCCGTATAGGAGAGAGAAAAGTCATACTCTGAGGTGTCATGCTTTCACCACCACCACCCTCGCAGGGCATTGCTGCATGTGCACCCAGGTAACATCACTCTCCTTTGCCAATATCAAGTATACGTTCCAATCCAGAGGCCATGTGTTGCTGATGTTGCTCCTATATCTTACAGCCCAATCCTATGCCTGCCTACTCAGAAGCAAGTCTCATTAGAGTCAATGAGGCTTACTCCCAGGTAAGTGGGGATAGGATTGGGCTATTACTCTGATCTCTGTGCTTCTTTTTGCTCTCCACAGACACCTTTCCAGCAAGGGAAGAGGACACAGGATCAGGCTGACCAGATACAATGGAGGACACAGTGTCTTTGCCTTTAACCATTGTATGAAAGAGGGCAATTTTGACAGGTGCAACCATTTAACATGTCCTGGTGAGAAGCCCATGGTTATGACAAAGGATTAATATCCATGTTGATTAAAAGGTCCAAAGTTTCATTCTGAAACTTTTTCAGAACTTTGTCAGGGAACAAACCTAGATAGGACACATTGCTAGAGAGGAGATCAGATACAGCAGTTAGGAAGCTGCACCCTCCAGGTGCTTAGTGAGGAGTTTTGCTTGGCTGTAGAGTTCCATTTTACTGACTCTTAAAGCAAACTCACCCTAATCACAGTATTCCATCTCTGCTGGGAACCTCTTACTTCTAAGGTTCTTTAATATTTGTTCTTGTTTAGGACTGGAAGCCAGGTACTGCTAATATGTAGAGTCTTCTTTTCTGTGGATATTTTGGGGATACTTAGATATTTCTATTGCTTCTCTGTAAAGTCTTAGGAAATAAAATTTGGCAGGTGCAGTTTTTAAAACACTTCCATGTTGAGCTGCACCTGCCAGCACTCTCTCTTCTATGCAATGGTTAAAGGTATAGGCATCCTGTCCTCCATTGTATTTGGTCACTTTGCCCAGGACCTTCCACTTGACCAGTCATGCAGACCACAAGAGAAGCCCAAAGAATGCCTGGTAGTAGTGACTGGTGTGATTCCAGCTGCTTCTCTGTGAGGTTACTGACCTACTTGTTCTAGACAGACCCCTGTTGTTTTGCAAACTCCATGACTGACCGTGATATATGTAGTGCAGCCAGACTTCACTGATATCTGCTTCTTGGCTGCCTGTCAGATAACTTTCACAGGAGCAAAAGCCCTGCTGGGATGAGATAGATGGCTGCCCCGCTCCTATGTTTCTATTTCAGATGCTGCTGTGAGAATATTTAATTAGAAGTTGGTCTTAATGTCATTTGTTGTTTCTCTCTTAACAAATAGTGATCCTTTCTCTTTCCTTGTTGTTTCTTACCTTAGCTGGCCTGAGGTTGAAACTCAGCAGGGGAGGGAGTAGGGGCCTCTCTGCTACCAAGGCTGAATCTGCATTCTGCCTCTTGGATTCCTTGGGCTCCATTGTGTGTTTGATTGTGTGTGTGGTGAAAATCATGATTGTCACGAGCCACTGTTTGTCATGCTTTCTGTTTCCAAGTTGAAGGCGGACAGTTGGGGAGGAGAAGGAGGGTGGCATAATGACAGCTCTGCTGGAGCTACTGTGCAAGAGGTGCCAGCAATGATGCAAGTGACATGTGGCATGTCTGTGGATGAATGGGTGAGCTGCTGCACTTGAGGCCCTGTGTCACATGCCAGATCATTGATTGGTCCATGTTTCTGGCCAGTCATACAAACACTGAGTGTGCTGTTATTTACACCAAGCCCCTTGACTAGGCTCAAACATAGCCTCTGTGCAGTAGGATACTGGCACCCTTGCTTGCCTGAGTGCTATTAGAGCTCCCTTCATGACTCATCTGAGTCCCTTCCTTGGCGAAGGGGTTCCTTGTTACTGGCAAACTCCTCCTGGTACAGGGACTCAAGCCCTTACCATGAGAAACTTGGGTGCATATCTTATATGACTGTTCTGTCTTGTGGGGCTAGTCCTTCTCTTGGTCTGATGTGGCCAGAAATGTATTTCTTGGAAGTGTGTGTTTGTGTGAGCAGCAGAGGGGTATTCCCTGACTGAGCAACTTAACATTCCATACCAACTGATGGTCTCAGCCAATCAGCATCAAGTGCATTACCTCATTTTCCTTCAGTCACTCTTGTGTTCTGCCAGTGATGAAGTGTCTTGAAGTGACATGACCACCTTTCAATCGCTCCCAGTCATATATAAAAACCAGGGTAACTCCAGGTCTGAGTGGACTTTTGACAAGTGTCTTCTAGTGAGCTCCCCTAAAGTGCTGACCGTAGCAACAAGGAGTTTCTCTAGAGGCTGCTGATTTTATTGCTGCTGGTTATTTTATTGTTGTTTTTATGTATTTTATGAGTTTTAACTGTTGGGTTTTAAAATGTATGAGTTTTAAATAATGAGTTTTAAAGCCATCTTGGGTGCCCTCTGGGGAGAAAGATGGGTTACAGATCAAATAAATAAATAAATAAATAGAGATTGCTGGCTGGCAGTCACCATTTTTATCCCACAATGTCCCCAACTGCCATTTTTTGTGGCTGGCATCATTTCCCCCCACAATACCCTAAATTAAAACAATTTCAGGTTGGGGACACTGTTGAAGGGAGAAAAAATGGCAGCCAAACCCAATAATCCTTCAATAAAATTTTTCTCCCATGTGGATGCATTTTATTGCATGTTTGCATAACATACAAGCAGTGCCCACCCCTTTACTATGTATCTGTGAAACCAGACAGTCCTTACAGTCGCACACACTGGCCTTAGACGGGAATTCTCACACATCCCCTTTCCCCTGGGTAGTAGTAAACTCAGGGCAGGCTTTTCAAAGCAGGAAACTTTTGGAGCAAAGTGTCAGAACATTAAGGCATTTTCTGAAAATCTGTCTAAGTGTGGCGGAGAAGTGTGAGGCCTGAGTCCAGTGACAATTCATGAACCTCAGTGGATAATCGTGGAAAAATTGCAGGTCAGGGCTCTTGTGACATTAAATGGAGAAGAATTTGTAAATTGTAACCATAAAAGAAAATCAATCAGGCAGGACCTTTTGAATCTGCCAGTATTCTCATTTTTGGCAAAACTCTACAAGAAGACATCTATGAGTCAAGATCCAACAGTCTATATTGGATGTGGAATGGCCGGCGGAGTGCAATGCAAGAAACAGAATTGAAATCGCTCCTTTCGTTCAAAAGTTATGGCCATAAAACCGGAAGGAAAAAATGCATGGATCCCTATGGAAAGTGAAAGTGAACCATATCTCGCGTTTACTTGCGAGTAGGCGTACTTGCCATAGTCCTTTGGAAAGGGCAGGCTGAGAGGAATCCAGTGACACCAGAATGGTCCCAATCCAATGAATGCAGCCCACAAAAAACACCAGAGAAGCTCCCCCCTTCCTGAGCCCAAAATGAAGCCACGTGGCCGTGTTTACTTGTGAGTAGGAGGACTTGCCTTAGTCGAGGCAGGCTGAGAGGCTCCAAGGACGTCAGAATGGTCCTCATCCAATGAGTGCAGCCCCAAAAACACTGGAGAAGGGGGTTCCTCCCTCCCAGCTGCCTCCCTCCCAGTCTATGGAGCCCTATGGAAAGCAAAGCAGCCTCACAGTCGTGTTTACTCATGAGTAGGCAGACTTGCCTTGGCTGGTGGTCAGGCCAGGCAAAGGGGAATGTGAGGACATCAGAAGGGTCCTGATCCGATGGAACTGGAGTGCAACAAATGCTCCAGAAGGCAGCCTCCCCCCCCCCCCCACTAAAAAGGACAAAAAAGAGGCTTGAATGGTAAGGGGAAAGTTTTCTATTTTGCACTTGTGAGGCCAGGTGGGTCTTTATTCTGATGTGCCTGAAATAGAAGAACTTTAAACTGGGCACTGGGAGGGCTGGAAATCTCACTGATTCTTTTTGGGGGGTTGTTATTGCAGGCAGACTATAGAGTAAGCTCCATTGACCACTATGGGACTTACTTCAGAGTAGATTCACTTGGTGGAACAGGACTGGCTCCCCCTTATTTAATTATTTCTTTTATTTTAATTTAATTATTTATAATTATTTATTTTAATTTGTTGATGTCACTTCTGACCACGACATCACTTCCAATGGGTCCTGGACAGAGTGGGTCCCAGTGCTAAAAGTTTGAGAACTGCTGCAATAAGGTGTTAGTAAGTTGACACAGGGGTGTGTGTGTGAGAAACTCTACAAGTTTTCAAAATCACTACAATCAGAATTTGGAGGAATAAGACCATCATGTTATATATCAATCAATGCGTAATTTCATGCAGAATGCAATGAAACAAACCACATTGAAATATCTGTGTTATAACAAAAGGTACAGCCCAAAAACCGGTGGTTGCGGGGCGATGGTACATCACTATGCCCACGTGGGGTGTTGCCCCGCACACTACATGGGGTGAAGCACAGACCTCCCGCACCGGGTGACGCGAATCCTAGTGACACCACTGTAAGCAGTTCCTTCGAACCTGCATGAAGAAATGTATTGTGGAAGCTGGGAATGCCCATGCAAGAGTGGGTGAGTGCAAGATGTCCAGCAGCCCAGCCAAGTTGCTGACAGGCAGTCCAATCCTATGCTACCCAGCACCCAGAGCTGCAGCAGTACTAAAATGGTGACTGCTGCATCCAATGGGGCAGGGAAGCAGCGTCGGTTCCCCTTGGGGTAAGGGAAGTTACGTTACCTTATCCCTTTTAGCAGCCAGGCAGCCGCAATGGGTCTTCTTGGATCTGCACCTGCTATTGAGCAGGCACAGAATTGGGGAGATCCGTGTCAGGTTTTCCAGGCTGGGAGGGGGTTAGAATATGGTGGCAGAGCTTGCTGCTGTTTCCACCCCTTCCTACCCTGATCCCCCACCCTCCCCCCACCCTGGAACGCCTCCCTCCTTGCCCTGACTTACTGCTCCACCGCCAGGTGCTCACCCAGAGCTCTGGGTGGCATGCAACCAACCTCCATCCACACTACCAGCCTGGTGGTGAGTGTTACAGGCATGCCTTATGGCACATTTGCGATACTCAACACTAGTGGAGGGCTGGTGCTGGTCTAATAGGATCGGTTCCTGAAACAACTGCTTTGAGTGATGAATTGAGGGAGGTGACAAACTGGAGGGGTAGTGCCCTCAACCTGTACCTATCCATCACCTTTCTTGGCCTGCCACCTACCCAGCCACCCACCCATCATCCTCTGAGCATGTGAGACTTCAGTTCCTTTGCTGCTGTGATTATTTTAACGAGTGCTCACCTGAACACCTGCCTTTCCTCCCCTGCCCCTTCTTGTAAAGTGGTGAGGTGAAGAAGAACAGGATCCTCCTGGCCCAGCATTTACAAGAAGCTATGGAGGAGGAAATGGTGGCGGAGACGGCAGATGAAGAGAGTGATGTTGGTACTGGGGCTGAGGAGGGCAGCAGAATTTGAAGGATGTCAGAATTTGAGGGATGCAATTTTGGGTGGTGGTTCAACCTGAGCAGCTCCTCTGTGTGTCGACTGCAATATTATTTATCTGTTCCTAAAATATGTACCAGCATTTAAGGAGCAAGCTGAGATGCAGGTAGCATAGCCAGATTAGGCCAAGGATACAGGCACAGGCAGAACCCAAAAACCTTTAAACATGCCTGCCTGCATCCTCTTCCCACTTTCTTCGAAGGAGGCTATTGGAGGCAAGCAAAGCAGGGAAGCTCTCAGGGCAACCAGCATTCTACGGCAGGGGAGGGCCAAGGAGCTATTTTTAATAGTCAAGAAGCAGGTGCAGGCAGAAGTTTTTTGGAAAGACAAGATCAAAATCATATGATATTTTTAAAAGGATTTTCAAATATACTGATGTAGTCATACCCATGTTCCAAAATGTCTGGAGGTCTAGTCAGAGAGTGGCTTTAGGAGAACAGTGATAGATTTATGGTAAGTATGGTGTTAAAAAAAAAAAAGTTCTGGTTCTATTGTAGTTCTGCTGTCATTTGACTTTATCATGTTTTAAATTATATTTATATTGTGCTAACCACAGCATTGGAGGAAGCAGGATACCAATATATAAAATACACACAATTTGGAGGAGTTGATGCTGCTGCAACCACCTCAGTCTTACAACCAACCAACACCCCCCCCCCCCCGTAGCCTTCATGCACATAGACAGGGGTGCATGTGCAATGGACAACTGAATTGGTCCCAGAAAGTTTTTAATACATATGTTCTGGTGACTCAAACTTTGCTTGAGAGCAACATGTAAGAATGCATTGTCCGGTATGCAGTCTTAAGATCACAATACTCAAGGTACAATGTGACTATGAATAAAAAAAAATACAAGCACAAAAATAAGTGGGGCCTTTAATTAAAGGGGACAGTTAAGAATACTGAATACATGTATATACGAGCTGAAATCAAATTAACAGAAATTTTCATAGCTGCCACGAGTATCAGGTAAAGAACTGAGATGGGTTTTCTGTGATGGGTTTTGTACAGGTAGTAATATAACAGAAAATTTTCTAAACTTAATCCATATAAATGAGAAAGAATGATGACCACACAGGAAGAAAAACGTCTGGAAGTGATCTATGAGTTTCTCATAGAACATTACTTGTAAAATCGCCATTTGTAAATTTGGGGTTGGTGGCAGCCTGCCTATGTTAACCGCTTTGGGTTCTGTACAGCTCTCATTCATTGTGAGAGTTGGTCAGAAAGGTGGTATAGAAATACTGTATAATAATAGTAATAATGATAGTGCTTCCCTGGACCTAAAGGAAATATAACACTCAAGTGATCTCTGCAACTAAAATGAAAAACAGCACCACCAACTTCCTTCAGCCCTTCACCATAGCTTATAACTCAGACTTTTACATTCCAAGCGATGGCCACTGGACTTTGGTGCAGCATGTTAGCAAAAATGCCTAACCTTAATTACTCTGTCTCCATTTCTCAGATGGCAGCAATCTTCTCCCACTGCTGTCTGGCTTCTACATCTGGTGGATGAAACCCAAGGGCAACACTGCCTCAGCAGCACTATAATTTTACCTGACCTTTGGTGCCATGATGTCATAATTAATTAGACCATTTCAAGCCTGTTTTAATCCTAAAGACTAAAGCTTGTTTCAAGCAATACTAATTAAATCCACCTTAAAAAACCCTTCAAAGTGCCTAATCAAACTGTTTCTAATCAAATAATTTCCTGTTATTTGCTTAGAAGTGCAGCATATTGACACCTGGCACATATTTCATTGTTTGTTTACACACACACACATTTCTCAACTCACCAAAGTGGAGTGTGAAGAGGGAAAACCCTGCAACACATTTTTATATATTCATAGACTGTGAACCAGGAATGGGATTCTCATTTCATTTCACCAGTAATGGCTGGTTGGATCTTAGGAAATCAATTAAGAAAATCTTTGTTTAAGTGTAAGCATCCCAAGCTGCTATAAAGATGCTATCACTTGCTGAGCTTTGGTTAAGAGCTGATGATAATGGGAAGCATTATGATGCTGTTTCACATTAGAACACAAGACGGTGCTCTGCCTGAAATAAAATTAGCTGTGCTTAAGTATCAAACTATGTGTTATGCAAGGCCTTTTTTAAAAAACTGGAAAACAGCCTTGGGAACTTTACTCCATGTCAGGTCTATGTTCTGGATAAGGCAGAAACACAGCCAACAAGGTGGTTCAGGAACAGGTGCAGATTGCTGGAGTCAGCAGGATCAGCAAACACCTGTGACTGCCACACCCTGGGTGTGGCTTAGTCTACACTGATTGGCCACTCCAACTACTTAATGTTTGGTCTGTTGAGCTTCCAGTGCAGCAGTAGGAGACTACTGAACTGCTGCTAGTAACTTGGGAGGCCGGATGTGAGTATATACATGTTGTTACTGACCATGGAATGAACTTTGACTGTGTATCTTGGAAAACTGATTTGGATTTGTTGTTTATGGACTGACTGCTCATCATGCTGACTAGGACTGTTTACTGATTACTCTACCCGTGATAACCCTTGCTCTGAAATATAACCACTGCATTCAAAGAACTCTGCTGGTGTATGCTGTTTTGTGTGCCTGCTCATCCAAGGTTCCATACAACTCTTTACCAGACAAGGGGCTGCAACTCTAACACTCCAGAACAGGAACAGTGTAGGAAAAGAGAAGGGGATGTTTAATCCTAACACCACAAAGACTGCTTGTGCCTGTCCTGTATAAGATTCAATCCTAAATCGCATTTAAAATTAATAGAACTTAAGTCATGAGTAGATCATAAATTGTAATCCTATGTCAGTGGGACTTCTGAGAAAAGGACTATGTGTTCATTCCGTTGCACTGTAACTAATGTTTACTCGATTGTGCTTTCTTCCGTTAAGCTGGAAACAAATGACGGTTCTGTGATGGAGCCATCAGTGGTGTGTATGTGAATATTTTTTTCCTGTATCACTATTCAGTCTGATCAAGCAAACTTTTGCCATGCTTCAAAACCCTACAAAACCTGTTTGACCAGTAACAGTTATAAGACAAAGAAGACTCTACACACCACAAGCAACATTTGCTCTGCTATGGCACATTCAAAGTTATTGTCTCCACTATTTTCATTGCCTGCATGTTCACCAGTGATTAATAATGAATTTTACAAGAAAGATGACACTATTTTGTCTACAAGTATGTTGGTGATCAAATCTGTCCACCATCTCCTGTGAATTATTTCACTAGCAGGACAAGAGAGGTACTATCAGAGGGAACAGATTGTGTTTGAGAACCTGTGACTTTTCCCTAGAACAGAACTCGTCCACAAATGCCACATCTTCCAGAGATGTTCGTCTCAGGAACAGAAGAGCTAATGGTAGTAGCTCACAAACCAATCCTTCCCCTTTGCCTCTATGTTCATATTTGTGTGTTTTAAAATTCTGAGCTCTCAGTGTCAAGAAAGATCACTCTGCAGAGGTTTCAAATATTCCCACTAGCTAGCGTATTCATACTGCGCTAACAGTAAAACAGTGGCATTCCTGGGGGGGGGGTGTCAGTGGGTGCAAGTGCCCCTGGCTGGGAGGTACCCCCTAGCTGTGCCACCCCAAGGGTTGCCTGCACCCACTGCTTCTGCATCTGAAGACTTTTGGAGGATCGGAGAGGCTGTTCACAGCCTTCCCTATCTTAAGAAGGCCACCTTCTGTTTTTTTTTTTCAAGGAAAATTGGAAGTGACTTTTAAAGGCCTCCTGGAGGTCCTTATAAGCCAGGGATCACATGACTGGTGGGGGGGTGACACTTCCAGTCTCACCCAGGGCAGCACAGTGGCCAGGACTACCACTGAGTAAGAAACTAAATACATCTTCTCAAGCATAGCCAGTGTAACTTCAGGGATACTTTTAAAAATTTACATCCACACTTGCTAAGCTTCAAAGGACCACATTTGGCTGTGGGATTAGCATAGTGATTTGGATGAAAGATTGGCATTGGTTTGAAGCTAGTGTACATCACAAGAAATTGAGAGACCACGAGTTGTCCTGCTCACCATATGGTAGAGTAGCTTCCCCTGTCTGAAGACAGACTATCACATCTAAATGATCACATGGTATGAACTTGAACAGTGAAATTAACTAAGGTGAGGCAGGCATGTTTTGCCACGATCCAACTCTTTTGAGTTGCACTCAGTGAATCACCGAGGCCTGTTTTGCTCTTGCACTGAAAGGCTTAGGGAGTGAATACAAACAGTGTTGTGTTGGCAGCAGATGGGCCCTGGAATAACATCCTTCCCTTTTTCTGATGGGATGTTTTCTCTCTTAAAAAAAAAAAAAAGTCCAACCCCCTACTGTTTGTTCTGTGTCTCCAGAAAGGCTTTGCAAACTGCAGCGTCAAGTGGAAGTGAAAAAGCAGGATGTTTTCTTTGCAAGAAGGTCCCGTGTACTTAGCCCACCATCAGCATTCTGCTCTCAAAACAGGAGTGACATGGCGGGAAAGCAGCCAGGGAAAAGTCCAGCCACCACTACTATAATCACCTTCCTTTTGCCCAGCCTGCAACTGACAAAAGCAAAGGGGGGAAAAGTGCAACTCCACATCATTGATGCTATAGCTGTATTGCAAATACAGGTCTTTGTCTAGCTAGAAGAAGACCACTATCCTGAGACCCTTGAGGGGAATTCCTTTACATGCTTCATAAAGAGAAGGGAACAAATTAATTAACATTGTATTATTGCTGCAGGTTTGTTGAAGGCAACTGTAATGAAATCACTTCTGTATTTTGCAAATGATAAAAATAATCCCCGTTTTTAAAAAAGCCTTTCACTATGAAAATACAGAGAACAGTGGCGTCACTAGGAGTGAGCAGGTGGGAGTGCTGACCACACCGAGTGACACTCTTGGGGGGGAGATGACTCCATTACTAACCAAAATCGTGAAAATCTCGGTATTTTCAAAAAATACCATTGTGTTATATGTCATTTGGTGTATAATTTAATGCAGAATGCAATGGAATAAACTGAGTTGAAATATCTGCGTCCTATCAAATGTTACAGCCAAATAACCAGAAAAGGAAAACACAACTGCCTTACGTAAACAAAAAGTGGGGTTCCTCAACTCAAAGCTGACCAATGAGACTGATTGTTCCGAGAGCCAACGAGGTGTTATTATGACACGGCGGGGAACCAACAAGGAGTTAGTATGAGTCAGCTCTCATTTCCATGTATCAGAGCTAATACTAGAACTCTTACAGCCCAGGCCTGAACTGCTTGGCACTCAGAGGAGCAGCAGCACCACCAAAATGGTGACTGCTGTATCCTAAGTCCTCTGGGCAAGGGGGAAGGGGGCATTTGTAGAGCTTCGCCAGTCCTATCCCCTCCTGCTCCACTTCCGCAAACAAGTAACTCAGACAGTGCATAATTTTATAATCAGTTGTAACACATGAAGTTATGTAGGCCTGGAAGATCCAGGTTTAACCCCCTGCTCAGCCATGAAGCTTCCTGGGTGACCTCAGGCCAGTCACTGTCTCCCAGCCTCATCTACCTCAAAGGGTTGTTGTGAGGATGAAAGGAGGGAAGGAACTATGTAAACTACTCTGAGCTCCTTGGAGGAAGGGCGGAATAAAAATGTGAAAATAAGCATAGTCCTGATCTTGAGAAGGCTGTGGCTGGGGTGAAGACACATTGTTCAGCTCTCCACATGCGCTGCCTCCAACGCATCCTCGGCATCACCTGGCAGGACAAAGTTCCAAACAACACAGTCCTGGAATGAGCTGGAATCCCTAGCATGTATGCACTGCTGAAACAGACGCCTGCGTTGGCTTGGTCATGTTGTGAGAATGGATGATGGCCGGATCCCAAAGGAGAACTCGTGCAAGGAAAGCGCCCTACAGGTAGACCACAGCTGCGATACAAGGACATCTGCAAGAGGGACCTGAAGGCCTTAGGAGTGGACCTCAACAGGTGGCAAACCCTGGCCTCTGAGCGGCCCGCTTGGAGGCAGGCTGTGCAGCATGGCCTTTCCCAGTTTGAAGAGACACTTGGCCAACAGTCTGAGGCAAAGAGGCAAAGAAGGAAGGCCCATAGCCAGGGAGACAGGCCAGGGACACACTACACTTGCTCCCAGTGTGGAAGGGATTGTCACTCCCGAATTGGCCTTTTCAGCCACACTAGACGCTGTGCCAGAACCACCTTTCAGAGCGCGATACCAGAGTCTTCCAAGACTGAAGGTTGCCAACCTCCAGTAGAGCACTGCTAATGAAGGCGGCTGATATGCATCTCCCAAAGAGGTGATGGAGTTCTGAAGTGGTAGAATTGATCATACCACTTCAGGCTGATAATGGAAAATCATCTTGTTCCACAACTCCCCACATAACAAAACCTCCTTGGAAACAGAAAAGAAATTCTGCACAAAGAAAGATTCTAGTCCCACCTTCTTCTCACTGCTGTGCTAGATGATTACAAAATCATTGATAAACATTGCAGTTGTTTCGCTTCCGCTTCCATGAGCTCAAGTGGGAGGCAGCCAACAATTCCTCAAGCATGTTTTGTTTCGTACACACAGTTTTATAGTCTTCATCTACCAATGGCAAAGTAGAACAGACTAGCCAATCAGAACATGATAGTGTAGCATAGCATTTCTAGGACCTGGGCTCAGTGCTGGAGACAGCTCCCTGGTGGCTCAGAGAAGGAGGTGCCTTGCTTTGTCCTCTATTTGAAGACTTGTGATCTTGACGTTAACGTTGTTGCTGCTGAAAAGAAAAATGAAGTGCCTGCCTGATTTTCTTTGTTTGTTCCTCAATTAAAAACAAAAGTCTAGAGTTTTTTGAAAGAAAGGAGCACCTTTTTGTTATGTGCTCTCATTATGTAAGCACTTAGGAAATGCAACACGCAGCAGTTGTCTAATTTATTTATGTATTTGACTGGTAAACCGCCTTTCTCCCTGGAGGGCACCCAAGGCGGCTAACAACATTAAAAAGTCATAAAGTACATTAAAACAACAGTAATGAAAAGGTAAAAAACAATCAGCAGCAATAAAATCAGCTTGCTGGAATAAAAATGTCTTCAGGCCTTGCCAGAAGGTTAACAATGAAGGAGCTGTTCTCAACCCAAAGGAGAGGGAATTCCACAATACAGGCGCCACCATCGAGAAGGCCCTATTTCTGTCCGCCATCCCCCTAACCTCTCTTGATGACGGCACAACCAACAGGGCCCCCTCTGATGATCGAAGAGAGTGGGCTGGAATATACGGTAGAAGGCGGTCTCTCCAATATGCTGGTCCCAAGCCATTTAGGGCTTTAAAGGTCAAACCCAGCACCTTGAATTGGGCCCAGAAACGAACGGGCAGCCAGTGCAGCTGCAAGAGCAGCAGCGTGACATTCAAACCACCAACCTCCAGCAACCACACGAGCCGCTGCATTCTGCACTAGCTGCAACTTCCGGATTGTCTTCAAGGGCAGCCCCACATACAGCGCGTTGCAATAGTCTAATCTTGATGTCACCATGGCATGGACCACTGTGGCCAGCTCTGACTGAGGCAGGTATGGCTGCAGCTGGCGTACCAACCGAAACTGGGCAAAGGCACTCCTGGCCACAGCTGACACCTGGGCATCCGGGAGCAGCTGTGAGTCCAGGGTAACCCCCAAGCTACAAATCTGCTCTTTCAGGGGGAGTGCAACCCCATTCAAAGCAGGGCAATAGTCCAGCACCCGCATCATAGATTTCTGCACCAGGAGGACCTCTGTCTTGTCCAGATTTAATTTCGGCTTGTTCACCTTCATCCAGATCCCAACTGCCTCCAGGCAGCGCTCCAGGACAGAGACAGCCACCCTGGAATCCCGTGGAAAGGAGAGATAGAGCTGAGTGTCATCCACATACTGATGACACCCAACGCCAAATCCCCGGATGACCTCTCCCAGCAGTTTCATATAGATGTTAAATAACATGGGGGACAGAATAGAACCCTGCGGCACCCCACACTCTAAAGGCCACAAGTGTACAAGTGTCTAAGGCTCCAATAGTGTACATGCTTACCTGGAAGCAAGTAAGTGGGTTTTACTTCTGGGTGGATGTGCACAGGATTGTGCTGTAAGAGAAGGGAATACGTACTTGCTTTACTTGCGCGCACATGCACAAAGGCTACAGACAGTGGATAGTTTGCAACATCTGAAATTAGATTGAGGGATGGGAGTTAAGAAAGTCACACAATACTGAAACAGATTGCCATCCGAATGAATGCATTTTCCCACAACAAAAATGATTATGGGGAATTTTGCCTTATTTTAATGGAAACTGAAGTATGTTTCCTTTCTCTAGAGAAAGAGAAATTTCTGTGAGTTGTCATTTTTGTGATTTGAAAACGTATCAGGATGCTCTGTATTGCACAGCTAAGCACAACACCACAGATCAAACAAAACGTAAGAGACATGCAGTTGTGACAGTACAGACTTCTAGTACAGAACAATGCAGATGCGCGAGAGAAATCATGACTGCTTATCTTTATTGAGCGTGATGTGTGTTTCATCTTTTGGAAAAGCATCATATCAGACGTTCAGGTCAAGTTCTTTTTTATTTACAATGGGTTATATTCATGTGGAACTACAAAAGCAACTGATGAGAATTGATAACCATGGGTGGAACCCAACCCAAAGTTACTCACTTTTAAGGACCAAACCAAATTCTGGAACTGAAGTGTAGTTCACGTATGGAGATGCTGGAGATCTGGAACTGGATTTTCTGACCTTCCTTTGTCTTCCCTCAAAATATCAGAAGCAGAACTCTGGTGGTGGGAGAGATTTGAGGCCTTCTCACCTTCACCCCTCTCCCAATCTGAATTGCCTTCCTAAGCTCAGCAGTGGACCTAGCACTTTGTGAACAGGGCAAATGTCCCAGGCGCTGAGTCCACATGCCTTTAGCTGTGTGGAAAGCTTCACACGGTCCTAAAGGCATCTGACACAATTTAAGACCACGGGGAAGCTTTAGGAGGTTTATCCAGTCTGTCCTGGAGCCACTTGAGGCTCCATTTTGCTCCAGGTGAGTGAGTGGAGTGGCTTCACATGGAGGGGGATGGACTTCATGGACTTTTGCTCTGGGCAGGGGGCTGGGTGGGTTCGCCACTGCCTAAGCTACCTGACCTGCTGAGGAAACCTATATGCTTATAAAAGGGTTTTGTCTCAGATCTTCCTCCAAGAAGCTCTTTTTGCTTCACAACAACTCTGTGAATTAAGTTAGGCTGAGAAGTCATGACTTGCTGAGGGTTGCCACTTTTGATCCCTGGCTGGATAGGGAACTTGCTCAGTTCTAACCCTATACCCTTTGGTCAGCAACAGGTTTTACTGGAGGGCCACTTTGAGGAAGGGGCAAAGGACTGTGGACCTGGGGCCCTACTGCTATTCTCCAAGTGCAGACAATTCACATATGGGGTCCCTTCGGGGAGAAAGGTGGGGTAAGAATATTGTAAATAAATAAATAAGTAAATATTCAGCTATCTCTGAGGTCATGATGTTGTTTATTTGTTAAATAGAATTTTAGACCACCTTTCAGTAAAGGTTCTAACCATTTAAAACAAGGTCAGTAATGGTCAGTGCAACATATTTCAATGATGCAGAAAAAGCAAATGTGTAATAACCCATGTATTATGGTGAAGAGGGATCAGGGACCATTCTTCGGGCTAACAGCACAATCCTAGACATGCCTGCTCAGAAGAAAGTCCCATTTGTTCACTGGGATTTACTCCTTAAGTGCCCAATCTTATCCAATTTTCCAGTGCCGGTGTTGCTGTGCCTATGGGGTATGCATGGGATTAGATGCTCCTGGTTCCCATGTCATTCTTCCACAGCTTTTCCTGTTAAGGGTAGAGTGTTTTCCCTGTCTTCGTTGGCTGTCATTCTCCAGTTGTTTCACAATCTTCCACATCCACCCATTTGCAATGATATCTCCCAAGAAAATCTCAAATGGAAGCTTTTCTCCCCAGAACAAATAGCATGTGTATGGAATGAGGGGAACCGATACAGATTTAAGACCTTGACCACAGGGTACAGTTAAAGCCCCTCTCCCCACCAATTATTCATTATGAATCTGACCTGGATTGGACCCTTACTCATGGACTGGGGGGGAAAAGCAAGCACATGTGTGATTAAAGTTATATCCAGTGTGACCCTAAGCAATAGCAGCTGTGACACTTCCTCCTTCTGATCAAGTTCAGTATGCACCAGTTGCAGATGGCAATTCTAACAAGGCCAGATGCTGTTTTACATACATACAGAGAGAGAGAGAGAGAGAGAGAATTCATCTCTTGCTATTTGAAGCTGGATAGGAGACTGTTTTTGCCTTTCTAGCATGGAGATGTGCATGACAACCTGCAAACAGGTTTCATAGCAAGGCAAAGGAAACATCACGTACTCTGTTCTCAAAGCAGTCGTTTGCCTGTTTGGAAAAGCTTTGGGTCTGCTCCTCAGACTAGCATATATTTGGAGACAGACATGTGCATTTGACAATATACACGAGTATCAAGAATTGATCAGCTAAATGGCTTTGCATGCTCCAACTCTAGCAGCTAGTCAAGAATATAAAATTCTGTTTTGGCCAGTAAAATTTGGGTGGTTGCAACCCTTCTTTGTGCATTGTGTACTTTGCTGAACTGTAAGGAATTCTGATCTTGAAAGGCAGAAATCTTGTTCACCCAGCAGTTATCCTTTATGGAACTGGGGAGGGGGGCATTTATCTTGGGCATATATATATATATATATATATATATAAAAACATACAAATCAACTGTGGAATACAGTTGCACCTCACTTATTGACAGGGTTTTGTTCTTCTATCCTCGTTGTTATGCGATTAGGTCATTAAGCATTCAGCCCAATCTAGTGCCTTTGTTGAGTAAACAGACACTCCCTGCCAGACACTAGTTGGCTGCACAGGCTACTAGAGATAGATTGCAGCTTCTTTGCATTAAGGGCCTCTTTGTTGTGTAAAAATACACTCTGCTCTATGGGAGACTCTATGGGAGATCTGACTGCCTCATTAAGAACCTCTTTGTTGTGCTTTGACCACTGTCATATATTCATATTCTGTGGAAGTTCTCCACCTCACCCTTATAAGCTACACACAAATGTAACATTATCTGAGAAGCAGGGCTGCTGTGGAAGTGTCACAGCATCTGACTTGAAGCAAACAAATTTCTATCCAGGACTGAGCCCAGGAAAAACTGGTTCTTTAAGTTTGCCAACTAACAGCCCAATCCTATCCACACTTTCCTGCGAGTAAGCCCCATTGACTCTAATGGGACTTACTTCTGAGTAGACATGCATAGGATTGGGCTGAAAGCTGGCTGTGCACAGCACTGATTGATTGGTGCCTGTTGTGTTATGAACCCTTCTCCCTCCACTACCTTGAGCAACTTTAAATGTGAATTTGAAATTATTTTTTAAATTGGTTTTAAATTTTAAAAAGGCAGCAAATGAACCTTTAAATTAAAAACCATAATATAGTTCTTTAAAATGTTTTTCACCACATCTGAGGAGGAGTTTATAGCAAGGTGACTTGTCTTCGCTCTGTTGGCTGTGACTACATAAAACTCTGTTTTAGATTTTAGAACTCTAATGCTACATGCAACTTACAGGTGAAGGAAATAGATGGCTTGAGTCTTGTTGCTCCAAAGCAGGGGTGCTCAATAGGTGGATCGCAATCTACTGGTAGATCGCGAGGCAAAATGAGTAGATCACGGAGTGCCGATCCCCCCCCCTTCAGGTGCCTCTGGGAGGAAAAGCTGGGAGTAAGGTCCATTGTACTCAATGGGGCTTACTCCCAGGTAAGTGTGGCTAGGATTGCAGCCTCACAGCCTAATCCTAGGCATGTCTAGTCAGGAGTAAGTCCTGTTATACTCAGTGGGGCTCAAGGTACACCAACATACATTGTACACATAAATGTTATGATGGCGCAAACATTGTAAAAAAAACTCTGGTAGATCTCCGGGCCTTGCTGGGTTTCAAAGTAGCTCTCGAGCCAAAAAAGTGTGAGCACCTCTGCTCCAGAGCATCACCCTTGACATTGGCAGGAAGACAGCTTGCAGCTTATCAGTCCAGCTGGATCAATTGGTGAGGAGCCAATAGGGGCTCTGTGGGCTTTATAGTAACTACTAGGTTTGCCTTTTCAGTTCAATTCGGAACAGCTAATTGTGGAGAGGAGCTACAGTTTAGTAGCTGCTTGTCTGGCCTCTGGAACCTGACTACTTCCTTGTTTTGGCTATCATCTGCCTTTAGAATTCTTGTCTGCCTTCTCTAAAACTACACTGCTCCCCTTGACCAGCACTGCTTCCTCTGACCCTACTGACTCCTGATACACTATGTGTTATACAATATGCATAGGTATGAGTAATTTGTTGAAGAAAGAAGTCATTCCCTCATCCTATCCCCGAGATATCCCATCCTTTCCTAACAACATCAGGTTGGATTTGCTTCTGGATTTCATCCTGGTCCATCTCATTAATTTCTAGGTATCTTGCAACCATTGGAGCCTGACCCTGCCATCACTCCAGTCCAAACTGTTGACAAGAGGCCTGGGCTCATGTATGTAGCAAGGTATTTATGACCTCACAACACTATGCCTCACAGTGACATCACATGCGCTCAGAAACAACCTTGTGGGTTGCCACTGCCAATTCTGCTAAGCAGTAGTGTGTGGAAAAGGCAGGTGAACGTAGTGAGGATAAAGAAAAAAAAACCCACAGGTAAGCAGCAACAGCAAAGGAAAAAAAGGGTACCAAGTAGCAAAGCAACATGAATATTTTGGGGAGATATTTTGTTTGGAAATGAAGTCAGCTGTGTTGCATTTTCTATTTTTTGTAGTGAACAGTAAAATGAGAGACTATTTGTAATGACTTGAATCTTTGTGCCACAGAGACGTTTGTGATGCTCTTGTTTAGGTGATCCATGAATTTAACTGCAATGAGACTATTTTAGTACAGAATGAAAAAGGACATTTTTCTTGTGAGAAAAAACTGCTCAATTGCAGTTCCGAATGACCTCAGAGCTTGATCCTGTGCATGTCTAGTCTTCAGCACCACTTGCTCTGAAGCAGGTGTGTACATGATTCAGGTCTGACTTCCAGATTAGAAACCATTTTATTCTGAGAAAATAATGGATTACAAATGCAGACAGTTGCTTTAGGAAAGAGACTGAAACAGATATCTCCTTTCTCCTCCAATAATTCACCTCCCACACAGCAAATGTAACTCAAGATGCTCCGGTCTTTACTTTCCCACGTTTACTCATACTTTCCAGGATGCTAAGCTGCTGAGAGGTGCGTGTGTGTTTGTGTGCATGCTTTATGTATAGTAGATTCTTTGCTGAATGGTTTGTTCAGCTATGTGTTGGAAACATATGTTGACATCTGAAATGCCCTGTAGAGTTTCTTGGGTCATGGAGCCAACCAATCCCTAGACAGGAAGGATTAAGAGGGTGGAGTGGAGAGGGGGTTGACATCACATTGTTAGCCTAGCAGTAGGTGAATCCACTGCTAATGCCACACAGAATGGCTTAGGACACTTTTCCAAGGAGCCAGATTTTTCTTTTTCAGCCCATCAAAAATTGGGGCTGCATCTCGTGGACTGGGGGGGCTACCCCCCCAGTCAAAATGCGAGGTGTGAGTTTTCACTGCTGTAAGAAGACCAGCAATAAAAAGCCACCGCAGGGTTCGCTTCCTCTGCTACAGCACACTTCTAAGCAGGTACAGTGTCTTTGGTTGTATGTGCATGAAGACGGTTGCAGTAAAAGTAGTTTTATTTTTTGCAAGTCATTGGAAGTTGATTGAACTTATCCTGCGAGATTTGCAGCACACAGAGAGAGAGAGAGAGAGAGAGAAAACACACGTGTGGTTTCTGCCCTCCTGTTTTATAACAATAAGGAAAATCTCTTTAATATTTCAGATCTTTCATGACTTAGGAGGAATTTCATTGTTGTGAATGGATGTTTTCATTTGCCTATCTTCAACTGGTAGTTACAATTTGTGGAGAGAGGGATGAAGAGAATCCATGTGAAATGGGACCAAAGTGCGTTAGCGACCTGCTGTTTTCTTAGACTTGCTGTTCAAATTTCATGATTGCAGTCAAATGTGAGCTACCCTTGGGTTGCAGTCAGTGTTTGCGAAGTAGCAACTTGTTTTGCAAGTTGGTTGGACAGCTGTTTAAGAAAGCTGAGAAACTAAGAAAGAAACTGAAGCACTACGCCGTGCTTTCAGTCTGAGCATCCTTCTTTCCATTCTGTACTGAGAAACTGCAGTGAAATCCCAGACCAAATGGCTTTCTGGCAATGCTTGGCAGACATACGTTAAATCTCTTGCTATTTATTTCTAGCAGTTGTTTCAAACACAGCGAATGCAGAAATGTGCACTACAAGTCTGAAAAGGAAACTGTTTAGAGAGGCATGCACACTGTGCATGTATATAAATGAGTGTGTTGTGTGTGTCTGCATTCCATGTAGACGTCTTTTAATATCTTCAGAGATATGCAGATGGTTGTGCTTAAATAGACACTTTGGTAGCATCATATTTACAATACGTTTATTGAGGGAGAGCTCTGTATTTTTTTTCAAGTTTATCTTTCTTTATCTCAGGCTACATTCTCAAGTCTGAGTGGGTGGAGGTAAGTTCCACTGACACAAGCGATGCTTATTTCTAGGTAGACATGTCAGACTTTTTGACAATACTTTATTTACTGAAATTTTAAGCAAAGTGGGAAATATTCTAAACTGTATTTGCCAATATTTTCCTTCAAAAATCTCGGCCAAGCAAACAGGAAGCCAAATTCTGGTTTAAATTATGCATATTTTCATCTGTTCTTGTTATTTGCATAATTAATTCTATGATGTTGGGAGTTGCTGGGGCAAGAACCTGGAACCTCCAGAGGGAGTCATTCAGGGTTGCAGAGCAAAACGGTACCCAGGGTGATGACAACTTTTCTGGCTCCAGGGTGGCTCAACACACTCAAGAAGTCTACTGTTTGTCTCCCAAACAAAGCTTCTGGGTTAGATTCAACCTTCCTTCAAGCCACAGTCAGCCTTGATCTCTTCTTCCGGGTTCTTACTCCTGCTTTACTTGGCTCTTGATTCTGGGGCCTTGGGGGCATATTTTCTTGTTGGCCTGCTAGTTCTCTAAACTTCCTACCTCTGGCTGTAATGTTTTGTGGTAAGCAATGAAGAAAGCAGAACATAAAAGCTCCAGCACTGGAAACCCATTAGAGCCCCTCTCTGCCTTTGAAGATGTCACCAAGCACAGCTTGACAAGCCGTGGTGGTGGTGGAAAGGCATACAGTGAATCAAGACACATGGGCAGTGGGAGCAGTTGCAAGTCCCATCCATCTCCTCAACCTACATGCTTTCACTACAGAGAATACACATACAGCACAATCCTGTAAGTCCCATTGTGGTCAATGTGTCTTGCTCTCAGGAAAGTGTGTACAGTATAGGATTTCAGCCATAGTAGGGGTGGCATCTCCATTGTAGTCTCCATCCCTGATTTACAAACACTCATCACATTTGTACGCTTTCAAGCCAGTCTTCACAGCCATAAGGACTTGAGATGTGACCTTTTAAAAGTACATTTCCCTTGATGCTAATGTCTATAGGCAATTGGGGCCAGTGCTGTCATTAGGCCAGCTAGGCAGCTATCTCAGAGAGATACTGTTATATACAGATTAGTTTTTTTTAACCCATTAAAAAATTATATATTTTTTTAAATTTAAGATAAATACCACAACAGTGCTTAGCACAACAATACTATGGAATATAAAGGCTTATGAAAAAAATTTGTGTGTATGTGTGTGCAAGTAGTTAGCCTTGCCAAAGGTGCAAAATAACCTGATGTCGACCCTGTAGGCAGTACAAAACAGTGTGGCTTTTCTTTTGCCCATTACTTATTAATTTGAAATGTTTGTATCCCACCTTTCCTCCCATAAAAATGGGATGATCAAGGTGCCTAATAATAAAGATTAAAATACTATAGTGAAAGAGAACAGTCAAAGTAGCTAAAAAACAGCAACTGAAAGTTGTGTTATGCACACAGCTCTGTTCATAAAATTGCTCTGGCTTGGTATGTGGTTAAGGTGCTTTTTGTTTTACTTCATAAGATAATTTTTTCCTAAATTCTAAACTTGGAATTTAGTTGAGCATGTTTCCTCATTTATTGCTCATTCCATTTTGACTGGGTTGGCCAACTTAGTGGTACGTAGTCCAGATTCCACAGCAATTTCACCTGGTCCCTTAAGATTATTATAAGTTATGCTCAATGAGTGGTTAAAAGTTTTCACATGTAAGTAAAAAGTATTAAAACTGTAGGCAGTGCTTAAATTATAAGCGGGCCAAAGGGGCCAGACTTCTTACCTTTTATTATGGTTCCCTTGGCTACTCAATTTCATTAAGCTCCTCTACCTTTTGAGCACTAGTGGTTGTAACAAAGTCCATCCCTTAGTGTTATATCACTTTGGTTTTGAATATAATGTCCCAGCTACAACTGGAAGTGAATGTTCTGTATCTGCGAAGCCCTGACTGCCCGATGAAGCCATCTTTGTTACAGAGCCAGACAAACCATCCATGTGGAGCTCAGCTTGTGTGGGAAAATATACATGCAGTGCTGGGCTGCCGTCTAGAGAACAGAATTACTCATATAACCATCACATGCCATATATGGCATTTGTGGACTTTAGCCTGGGGACCTTCCTGGTACCATGAATATGGAGTAGGAGAAGAAAAACTCACAACCCAATCCTAACTACATTCCTGTGTAGCAATGCAGCACCACCGGCATGGGCTCTGCTTTATTCCAGCTTCTGCAATTTCAGCTTCTGGAGGTCTCCTCGGGGCAAGGGGGTTAAGTCCCAGCAGCCACTATAAGTCTGAGTTGATTTGTGTTGGCAGATCAGGCCCAAGAAGGGGGATAGGATATGGTGCACGCCAGTGCCACCGATCCCACCTGGGCCTGATCCATCCACCCCTACTCCTGCCGCTGCTTTCCACCCCTCCCCACCCTCCTCTGCTCCTGTGCCAGATGTACCTGCTCCAATGGGTGTCCCTCCAGGTGTTAATGTGTATGGGAAGGCACTGCCATACCAGCTAGAAGCACTGTCGCAAAGTACTTTAGGGTGCTTTTGCGGCAGCGAGCACTGTTGGAGTGCATGCTCCGCCAGTACACCAGCTCAATAGGACTGGGCCGTCATTGTGGTTGTGGGGGTCAATCAAGTGCTGAATACTTGCTAATATTACAGGTTGAGGAGGGGCAACTTATATCATAGAGACGAAGCTCACATTTATCTTTATTATTATTTTTTTATCCCATACTGGAGTTTATATATGGCATTCTGGTTTCTCCTGTTTTATCCTGACAGCCACCTCATAAGGAAGAATGGGCTGAGACATACTGACTGACCTAAAGTTGTGGGCTGTGGGTGGTTCGGGGGGGTCGGGTCGAGGCAAGGAGTGGGCCAAGTAAAGGGTGGATCTTGGCAGCAGCACATGCTGGGATTGTACTCCCCTTTCTGGTCCAGGACCCCCGAGGCTCCCTGGACTTATGCCAGCTAAATAGTTGAGGCCTCTTCTGAGGAGGCCTATTGGTGGCCAGGAGGCCTACCAAGAGGTAAGTAAAAAAGAGTTTTACTTACCTCTCCCAGGCCATCTCATCTCCCCCCTCCCAACCATAGGATGTGGCACATGCTTTGTTGATACTACTGCATTGTGTAAACTGGTGGAGGATAGGATTGGAGTCTGAAACAATTGCATAAAATTCTTCTGTTTATCGTTGCCTCCACCCCCCTCTCTTCATATGTTGTCTCCCTTATGTCAATATGTAGACTAAAAAGCACTTAAGAGCAGGAACTTTTTTTTTTCTTTATGTAAAATGTCTTGCAGATTGTTGGCACTATAATAATATCTTTTATCTGTAACTTTTAATCTCCTGTTTAATTTCACTGAATGTCCATAGCCCTGAAAATTAGCTGGTTGGTTGAAGTCAATATTTTCTTTTTCTCAGTTCTCTCAGTTTTCTTTTTCTTAAACTTCACTTTTCTCAGCATTGCCTACTGTGCACTGTTCTTTCAACCATTTTACCTCCATACATCTGACAAACTCTTCTTAGCCCTCAGCTCACCTCCAAAAGCAAAGTCACCAGGTCATGTACAAAGTTTTAATCCCAAACAGGCCATTTCCCCTTCTCTCATGGACTCTGGGCAGTAAACAGTCTCACAGCTTTGTACGCTGACAAGTTGGAATGTTTGTGAACATTCTGTACCATCACACTGCTCATTAAATCAGTACTGGAAACTTCACCAGCAGAAGCACACTGCACTGGGCATTTGGCATCATGCTGAGGTGGAGATGCAATAGCTCCCCCTTGCCTTGAGCATTTCACCTAAAACATGAAAGGTGAATGTACAAGTCATTCTCGCATCTGCTTTGGTACAGTGTCAAAAGCTACTTGAGAACAACAACTTGCACTGTAAATTTCAGAGCAGGCTTGCATAACTTGTGAATCATCAAACTGAACACAACTTACCATGTAGTTCACAAAGGGTGTCTAATAAATCCGCTATTTTGAGCTGGCTGCCTGGGACTGTAAAAGTAGTGGGGGGGTTGTCAAATTCACGGCAGGCCCCAATACACATCCAGTGTTCTGGGTTCACCTTGGTGGGTTATAAGTTTTCCAGCCTTGTTCTAGGGAGATGTTTGTACCCGAACAAATCAGCTGACTGTCTTTTTTTGGCAACATTTTCTCTCCCCTGACAAGAAGAAACAAAATGCATCAGCGATTATGCCACATTAAGCAAGCTTCTCCAGGGTGAAACATGAGTTGGGCATCTGCTCAGAGCAACAGATGGCCAAGAAGAAAGTGCAAGTTTGTTAAATGGCAAGGAAATTTGCCCAGATGTGCTACTTTAAGCCTTACCAATCTGCTCACTGGAATGAGAGGGGTGTGGTAACTGTAAGAAAGAACGAATGACACAAAACTGCATAGTAGCCTTCTTCGGAGGCAGACTGGGCTACTTTTGATGTCAGGGTGGCATTCTTAAGACAGGGACAGAGATTCAAATTATACATTCCAGTTTGGGGGCAATGTAATCTCATGGTTACCTATTGCTGCTTTTTTAATGCACTATAAAATGATTTGGCTCAACAGCATTAGTGGATGGCAGTGTCTTCCCTGGGATTGCCCACAGTGTATTGCCCCCAAATCAGCCCTTGCATGGCACTGGAACTAGGATTCTTTGTGTGGATCTCCCCACATTCAGTGTTTGTCCAATAAATATATGCTAAGCAGGATGGGGAGCTTGGAACAGCCACAGGGTGCCTGGTTAGAAGTATAGCTAGAGGGGTGCAAAATGTGAAGTCTTTCATGGTGTCTGACCAGAGGAGACACCTCTGTTTTGTTTTCACCACCCCGACTGGCTCTGGCAGCGAGGGGGAGGGCAGCTTCCATGGCACAGTTGGGCACCGTGAAATAGCATTTTGCACCCCTGTAGCTACCCTGCTGGTTGGTGCATTCCTGATCACCCTCCACAGGAGCCATAGAGTTAGAGTTATAAGAAGATCACAGTGGACAGAGAGAACTAGCAGGCGCTGATTCCAGACCTGCTAGGTAAGGAGGTTCAGATCAACCATGCCAAACTTTCTCCCTATCCTGTGATGCCACTCCCCACCCAACAAATTCACATCACAAGGGGCCTAATCTTATCCAACTTTCTAGCACCAATGCAGCCTCATTGCAGCCCTGAGGTAAGGGAACAAACATTTCCTTATTTTGAGGAGGCTCCCCCCCCCCCCCACACACACACACAGGATGCAGCACATGCCCCATTGGCAGAGCTGGAAAGTTGGATAGGATTGGGCCCAAGGTGACTATATCTGACTATACATTCCTAGCAGCTACTGGAGATGAATCATGTTTCTCAGGTTGTGGTAAATACTTGAAAATGTTACTGTGATTGTTCATCAAAAGGAGAACTGCTTTGGGTAGTACTTCTGCAATGAACATAATGTGCGCTGTAACTAGCAGGTCTCGCCTAAAGATGCATGGACAACCCTAATCATTCTGATGTTGACTTCCAATCCAGCATGGATATGCACTCTTAGGCACTCTTATTACTATTTTTGTTATTTCATTAAAATGTATTCAAATAGAGGTTTTCCTTTTCAAAATGCACAAGCATTGCATAATAAAATAAATCAAAACTGAGCAAAACAAAATGGTTGGCAACCTTCAGTCTCGAAAGACTATGGTATATAAGCCTATAGCACCTGGTATTCCCAGGCGGTCTCCCATCCAAGTACTAACCAGGCCTGACCCTGCTTAACTTCCGAGATCAGACTAGATTGGGCATGTGCAGGGTAACAGTTGCTGAGCAAAAACTAAAATAAATCATTCCAGTTTGGAAGAAATGCATGCTGTGTGGCAGCAACACTAACATAAAACCAACACCAGCTAATGGCTTTGGAGAAAGCTTTCTCAAAGAATCAAGCTGATGTGTTTGAAGATACTGTCAAGGTGTTCTCAAGAGTTGATGCAACTACTGAGGGGAACCTGGTACCACCCATGCTGATATAGGAGGATTCAGAGAAATATATGGGGAGAGGCATTCCTCAGGGTCAGGAATTCTAGTGCTTTAAAGTTAATAAGCAGTGCCTTCACCTGGGCACAGAAGCCAATTAACAATCAGCACAAATAAGTCACAAATGTACTCCCTGAGGCTTACTCTAGTAGCTAAAAGATGGAACAGATAATCCTGCACAAGCATCAGAAGAGGAGCATATTGTAACCATTCAAATGAAGGCCAAATTGAAGCATAGAAGGCAGTAACATAATCTAAGAATGTGGAGGAAGGTCTCCCCTCTAGATAAGACTTAAACCTGTGACTTCTAGGATTGACCTGGGGTCTCCAGGAATCTGCCCAATCTCCAGAGGATCACTGAATGCAATCCTGG
Source organism: Tiliqua scincoides (assembly GCF_035046505.1). Taxonomy (NCBI): domain Eukaryota; kingdom Metazoa; phylum Chordata; class Lepidosauria; order Squamata; family Scincidae; genus Tiliqua; species Tiliqua scincoides. The sequence goes on along the minus strand of NC_089825.1, from coordinate 66,039,020 downwards.
ATATTTTTCCTCCCCAACTTGATTGGAAATTCTTGTTGAAATCTCGAAGAATGCTGTTGGTCAGAGTTGGCAGCCCTACTGCCACTTGTGAACTGAGCATCAATTTAATAGGAAAGGGGAGGTGACTGAGGCTTGTGGGCTGTGAGGATATGTAGGGTACTGGTGGAAAAGGCTGGCAACTAAGGCAGTGGTTCCCAGACTGTGGACTGTGGCTTCCAGGGGAACCGCAGAAACCAGCCAGGGGAGTCATGGAATCCTCACCAAAAAACCCTCACTATAGACAATGTATAGGTTTATAGCCCTAATGGAGAGCTGTAGCCAATGGTCCAGTAGGTCAAGGGAGCTGCCATTTGAAAAACTTTGAGAATCACTGAGCTAAGGGGAAAGAAGCAGATAGGTAGGTAGCCAAGAGGAAGGGAAGGCGCCTTCAGCACTCCAATAGGCCAGGGTTACCATTAATGACCTCCATATGAAATATGTGCATTTTTTATACTCGTTTTCCTCTAATTTGGGGGCCCCCTCCATAGCCTCCCACAAGCATACTTTAATATTAAAAGGATTCCTTAAGGTTAGAAGCATTTTCCAATCCTCGAAGCAACAAAACCCCCACTTTGCTTTATCAAAGCAGTCTGTTCATTAAAAAAGAGGAAAAAAGATCTGTAATATATCTCCACCACTACATATGACCTTTGGTGAACCAAAACGCATAAATTATACCTGTTTTTGCTAGCAGGCAAGAGAAAAAGCCAACTTTCTGAGACAACAAATGCATTTATTGGAGTAGTGTTGCTGCTATATATTAATTTACTGTTATTCTGCTGCTATATATACACATGATTATAATTTATCTTCCCAGAGAGGAGATAGATTCCAGACAATGATCACAATTTCAGAATATGGGGGAGAGAAGAGCGATATGTTTTCCCACACATTGTAAATGCTACAGTGATTCCCCTTTTTCCTTCTATTCTTGGCATGTAATGTTGAAGAACACCATTAGTTCTAGTGTTATTGCACAAGCTGGAAAAGGTCCCATTTGACTGAGAATGTGGAGCTCTGGAAATGATACCAAGACTTGAAAAGGATTTAATGCCAGCGGCATGTTACCTTTTATGGTGAACAAGCAGCACACCCTCTAGCAATAAAGGAAGCAAGAGACTGGAAAGATGTGGCAAACAACCATGTGAAAGGATTGATTTGAGGCTGCATCAAATCCTCCCCTCTGTACGCAGAACTGAATGTACTTTTGCCCATATGAAGGTAGGACTAGTCATGGCAAAGGATGCGGGACAACTGAAGGCCCAGTTCCTCACTCTATCTTACCCCTTGTCTTGATGTGATGTACATTTCTCCCTGCCAGTGGCAGCCAATGATGTGGAACAAAACACATAGAAATGTGTTGGAATGACATTGGAATGACATCAGGCCATGGGGCAAACTGAGGTGGATGTTGCAAAGGGGGGGGGGTGGAGAACTTGACATGGGCTTGCTGTTTTCCTGGTAGCTCCATGCTCTTTATAATGGGTGTGCTGCTCTGAATGAACAGTTTCAGTAAGCATGACATGATGCAGTGTATAGCTCTATTCAGGTGTTCCCCATGTGTTAATGTATGTGAGGGGGGGACAGGGTGAGACTGTGCCAACTGACCAGCCTAACCAATGTCCCTGCCTGAAGCTGTCTCCCACCACAAAAAAAAAGCAGCAACTTCCCTCAGCTCCTTTTGGTGGGATTCTCTTGATAAAAAAGGAAGTGCAGGTCATGCTGAGAATGTTCAGTGTTGGCTGGACTTTCTGTTTTACTTAAAGAGATGGCAAGGAAAGATCCAGGTAAGTAGTTGCTTCCCCTTCCTTTTGTGGTCCCTTAAAGTTGAAAAGGACCAAGTGAAGAGGGAATGGGAGGAAGCAGCAAAGTGTCGCAGTTCATACAGTTGTTTCTGGCACAGACATTAGTGAACCACTTTGCTCCTCTCATTCCTTCCTTGTGCAGCCTGATCATGTGAGGAAGGAATACAGGGAAGTGGGAGAGAAGCAGATGATCCATTTCCAGCTGAACATATGGAGGTCAGGGGTATTGTTGGCACATATGGGTATATTGGGGTGCAGTCTCACTTCGCCCTCCACACATGTAGTTGTGTACATGTGGAGGGAATGGCTGAACAGTGCTTATGTAAAATGTGGAACAACAAAAACGACTAAAATTATTTGACTTGGGAAATATTCATCCATGTGGTGAATTTACCCCATCAAAGAAGGTAGAAAAAGGGGGCTGTGGTGGTGGAGGAGCACAGCTTAATTTGGAAAATATGTTCCCTCAGAGATTGTTCCCCACCCCTTTGTATCAGCATATTATACCACAAAATAAACAATATAATTAAAAACACTTCCATTGTATAGCTGTTGGAGGAAAGGCTGTACTTCGAGAAGCCAGTAAAATGCAAATGACTTGTTTCCCTCCAAAACCATTGAAATTTAAAAAGAGATGGGCAGTTTTGTTTAAAATTCTCTCCTGAAGGAGTAGCTGAAAGAGGAAGGAACAGCCTTAAGGAATATGTAAGGGCCAGCTCCTAGGCATTCTGTATGGGAAGTTAGTCAACAGAGAAGAGCTAAATTACAGAAATATATCTCTGCTGGATCATCTTTAGAGAAGGACTGCTACTGAAAACATACTCATTTTGTATGAAAAGCTGTATTGCCTCTGCTTCAGCTCTGCCTTAAATTCTGGTGGGACACCAGGTTAGGGAGTGCCCCTAATCCATATTTTCATCTCAAGGCACACTGACAAGGCGCTAAAATTGTGAGGTGGCCCAGATGGTTACTGGAGCTATGTGGTTTGATGCTCCTTTTAGTCACTGCACTGGCTGCCCATTTGTTTCTGGGCCCAAATCAAGGTGCTGGTATTGACCTTTAAAGCCCTTCACAATTTAGGTCCAGGTTATCTGAGGGACCACCTTTTCCCATTCATTCATTCCACCTGCCCTCATAGGTCATCTGAAGTGCCACTTTTATTCCAAGTTAGGGAGATGGTGACATGAAGGCAAACCTTCCCTGTAGTGGCACCCTTCCAAGGGAATTAAGAACTACAACCTCCCTCATGGCCTTTCATTGAAAGGCCTGATCCAGTGGGGCTGTTCTTATGTTCTTATGACTCATAAGAACAGCCCCACTGGATCAGGTCATACGCCCATCTAGTCCAGCTTCCTGTATCTCACAGTGGGCCACCAAATGCCCCAGGGAGCATACCAGATAACAAGAGACCTGCATCCCGGTGTCCTCTATAGCATCTGGCATTCTGACATAGCCCATTTCTAAAATCAGGAGGTTGCACATACATATCATGGCTTGTAACCCGTAATGGATTTTTCCTCCAGAAACTTGTCCAATCCCCTCTTAAAGGCATCTAGACCAGATGTCATCACCACATCCTATGGCAAGGAGTTTCACAGACCAACCACATGCTGAGTAAAGAAATATTTTCTTTTGTCTGTCCTAACTCTCCCAACACTCAATTTTAATGGATGTCCCCTGGTTCTGGTGTTATGTGAGAGTGTAAAGAGCATCTCTCTATCCACTCTGTCCATCCCCTGCATAATTTTGTATGTCTCAATCATATCTCCCCTCAGACACCTTTTTTCTAGGCTGAAGAGCCCCAGATGCTGTAGCCTTTCCTTGTAAGGAAGGTGCCCCAGCACAGTAATCATCTTAGTCGCTCTCTTTTGCACCTTTTTCATTTCCACTATGTCCTTTTTGAGATGTGGTGACCAGAACTGGACGCAATACTCCAAGTGTGGCCTTACCATAGATTTGTACAATGGCATTATATTAGCCGTTTTGTTTTCAATATCTTTCCTAATGATCCCAAGCATAGAATTGGCCTTCTTCACTGCTGCCGCACATTGGGTCTACACTTTCATCGAGCTGTCCACCACCACCCAAGATTTCTTTACTGTCACAGACAGCTCAGAACCCATTAGCCTATATGTGAAGTTTTGATTTTTTGCCCCAATGTGCATTACTTTACACTTACTTAGGTCTTCACCACCTGGAAAAGTTTGGTTTCGTCTGCAAACTTAGCCACCTCGCTGCTCAACCCTGTCTCCAGGTCATTTATGAACAGGTTGAAAAGCACCGGTCCCAGGACAGATCCTTGGGGCACACCGCTTTTCACCTCTCTCCATTGTGGAAACTGTCCATTGACATCCACTCTCTGTTTCCTGGTCTTCAACCAGTTCCCAATCCATGAGAGGACCTGCCCTCTAATTCCCTGACTGTGGAGTTTTCTCAGTAGCCTTTGGTGAGGGACCGTGTCAAACACCTTCTGAAAGTCCAGATATATAATGTCCACAGGTTCTCCCGCATCCACATGCCTGTTGACCTTTTCAAAGAATTCTAAAAGGTTCGTGAGGCAAGACTTACCCTTACAGAAGCCATGCTGATTCTCCCTCAGCAAGGCTTGTTCGTCTATGTGTTTTGAGATTCTATCTTTGATGAGGCATTCCACCATCTTACCTGGTATAGATGTTAGGCTGACTGGCCTATAGTTTCCTAGGTCCCCCCTCTTTCCCTTTTTAAAGATAGGCGTGACATTTGCTATCCTCCAATCTTCTGGCACCGTGGCTGTTTTGAGGGACAAGTTGCATACCTTAGTCAAGAGATCTGCAACTTCATTCTTCAATTCCTTAATAACTCTTGGGTGGATGCCATCAGGGCCCGGTGACTTATTGATCTTTAATTTGTCAATTAGGTCTGAAACATCTTCTCTTTTAACCTCTGTCTGACTTAGGGCGCAATCCTAACCGGCACTTATGCAAGCATAGGTGCCCTGGGAAGGTTGCAAATGTGCCATAAAGCACGTTTGCGCCTCCGTGGGAGGAAGCTGCATCGGCTGACGCACAGAGGGACGCACAGAGGGATCTCTGCTGACGCACAGAGAGATCTCTGCACAGAAGCCTCCGCAGCTGCATCCTCGCCACCACTTCTGCCAGCGCACCCGAGCTGCCACAAGTGGCGAAGTTAGGCGTGGGGGGGCGTGGAGGAGGCAGGTGGGAGGTGTTTCTGGGTGGGGGGAGGGTGGGTGATGGGCAGCCCCAGGGGCGGGTGCGTGGGGAGCCAGGGGCAGGGTTGGAACCCGGCGGTTATGCCAGATCCCAATGCCCATCCCTGGGGAGAACGGAGTGACTTCAAGCCGCTTCGCTCTCCTCAGACTTGGCGCAGGTCCGAGGACACCCATTGCAGCGAGCAGCCCTTACCCAGGTTAAGGGGAAGAGCTTCCCCTTGCCTCTGGCTGAGCTGCTGCAGCCAACAAACCTGCATTGGACGCAGTGCAAGCCTCCTGGCTTGCCTGCTCCAGTGCAGGTTTGGATTGCACCCTTAATTCCTTAGTCAGGAGGGGCCGTTCAGGCAGCAGTATCTGCCCGGGATCTTCTGCCCTGAAGACAGATGCAAAGAACTCATTTAATTTCTCTGCCATCTCTAAGTCTCCTTTTATTTCCCCTTTCCCTCCCTCACCATCGAGAGGGCAAACCACTTCTCTGTTGGGTCTCCTGCTTCAAACATATTTCAAAATTTGAGAAATATTTGTTTCATCTTGGAATTGAGTGATGCTTTGTTGCCTGATCTCTGATGTCTGTGTCTCAGTAATAATGCTTTGGTCTTAATAGCCCCCCCTCCCCGGTTTTATTGTTCTTATTATGACTTTATTTATTGTTTTACATATTGTACATTTTAGTGTGGTATTTGTAAGCCGCCTTGGGCATCTGCTTCGGCGTGGGAAAGGGGGGATATAAATCTTTTAAATAAAATAATCAAGGCACACCATCAGTTTTTTTGACAATTGACAAGGCACACCATTCTGCTGGGGGCGGGGGCTCATGACCCTACTAATAAAAGACCCTCCGCCAAGCTCGTGTGGCACACTGGCAGACTATTCACAGCACACTGGTTGAAAATTGTTGCCCTAATCTCTCATGGATTCATGGAAAGTGAGGCCCTGGTAAACTAGGGACCGAAGGCAGCAGAAGAAAGGCCAGGTGGGTTTGTCAGAAACATAAAATTGTATCACAACAGCACTGCTCAGGAAAGATACAAATAAGCCCAACAGGACACCTTTGTTAACAAGCAGCCTCCTGACTTCTGGAACATGACAGAGAAAGTGCCATGAATTCTTCCTAACCTGCTTCTAGATGATGTTCTGTGATGACATCTGCATGTCCCTGCTCACTGTTGCCATGTTGTAATTGGTGCTGACTGTGCCCAGATAGGTGGTTAGGATCCAGCTTAAGTGCAGGATCCTGGTTTCATCCTCTTCCCGGGCCCACTCTGCCTGCGGGCCCACCTGCCCTCTTCCACCCCAGAACGTCCTTCGCAACGCCTCCCCCTGCCCTTCCCAGACCCCTGCATCAGCAGCCCACCGCCAGCCCAAACTCACCCTCTGCTAGCACTGCTGGAGCTGCATTTGATTTCTGGAGGCTGATGCAAGTTCTCTGTACCAGGCTCCTGACTCACCCAGCAGAGCAGATGTGCCTTACGGCACTTTTGCACACCAGGAGGCCAGTGCAGGGGACTTGTACTGGCCTAGGGCACATTGTGCCCCCCCTCATGTATTATATTAACAAAAGCAGTTGAGAGAGACATAGGCCTTCTTTTAACTCTTTGTGTCTCGTCAAGGATTTCCAGTGACCCTAAAACAAAATCAGAAGTCTTAGGTGTTGGTGTTTTTCAAACTTTCTACCTTCAGGAAAGTTTTTCCATATGTTTCTGCCAAGGAACATGCTATAGGATTCTGGGGCATGTTCTAAGGTGCACCTTCAGTTCTGCTCAGGGCCTCATTGTTGCACTTTTTGTGAACCGTGAAAGCACTCTGGAAGACACGCAAGACTGTTCTGCAGCTGCACATTCCAGGGGGAAATGGTTGTGACAGATAAACTGAATTTCAGGGTAGCTGGCCCACCCCATGAATATTCTCACTGAGAAACCCCAGAGACGCTTCCAAGGAATCCCAGTGTTCCCTGGAACACAGTTTGAAAAACGACAGTCTTATGCAACTGAGAAATGATCTGTATTATGTATGGTAGTATCTCTCAGGAAATATTTCCTTTCATTTAGTGGTGCTAGAAAGTACTCTAATCTGCTGAACAGCTATCATTTGATGCAGTAACTACATGGGAAGTGCTCTTGCGGAGGTTGTGCTTTTAGCAAAATCTGTAATTCATTCCTTTTCTTTGTACAGATGTCTCGCTACACATCCAGATATAATTTCTATCCTTTAGTACTGGCAAGGCAGGAATTCCTTCTAATAAATAGCAATCTTATTTTGTCTTAAAGATTTATACTTGCCATTATAAGCAAAACTAGTCTTGTGTGTGCCTGGTTTAAAGTTAGTGATTTGGGAACTCTTCAGCTGATATAGTTTGGGTCAGGGTTGGGAACTCGAGTCGGTGATTCAGACTCGAGTCACAAAAATGTGTGATTTTTGGGTGATTTGGTGGCTCATGAGTTGCTTGCATGGAAGACTCTGAAAAAGACTTGAGTCAGGGCCCCCTGACTTGGCACTTGCCCCTGTGCATTCTGACTTGAGTCTGCCTGTGTCTGGGGATGCTTGCTCACTGTTTTCCAGGGCATGGAAAACCTCATGGAGCAAGCATTCCGACAGGCAAGCAGCAGGGGAGTTCTCATATTTTCACTGGCTGAGGGAGAGCAGGAGAAGGAGCGAGCATGGCTGGTGGGGGGGAGGGAGCCTAATGACTGGCTGCAGTGGGACTAATTCTGAGTAGAGCTGCCAAGGATTGGGTCGTCCTGATAAGCCTCTCAGTTGCGCGTGACCCTCCTCCCTCTTGCCACTTCTGTCCCGGCTCTCTCGCACTCACTCCAATCCCTCCTGACATCAGGGAAGTGTTCAAAGAAAACTCCGACATGCACAAAGAGCCCGGCAGCAGCCCTGTTTTTTCCACAGCGGGCTTTTTAAGGGGGGGGGGGCAACTCAAGTTCTTTAGAGTCACCAAAGGGTGACTCGGCAACTTGGAAAGTACCCCCGTTAGTACTCTTTTTTTGAGTCGAGTTGCAGGGGGGCAGTGACTTGGCGACTTGACTCAAGCTATGCTGGATTTGCCTGTCCCTGGTTTGGGTGTTTCAGTTTAGGCTGTGTTGTAACAATAAACAGACAATTAGTTAGGGCCTCCTAAAATCCCTACTTTCCCCTGCTATCAAACACAGCAACTACATACTATTTCTTGTTGGTTTTGGCTTTTCTTTCTTTTTCAATAAGTCCTCCATTCAGACCCATCATATGAACAGCATCATCAGAAATAGCGACACGTCTTAAAACTCAGTAGCTTGTCATGGCACTCTCCATAGCCGTGCTCCATTAAGCCTATAACAGCAAAATTTCCAACCACTGTGCTACGGCACATTTGGTGTGCCATGAATGGTCTGCAGATGTGTTGCGGGAATTTGGGGGAGGGTCATTTATTAGCAGAGCCATTAGGAGCCCCCCACCAGTAGCACAGTGTGCCTTGTCAATTGTCAAAAAACCGATGGTGTGCCTTGACAGTTTTAGCACCTTGTCAGTGTGCTGTGAGATGAAAAAGGCTGAACAATCACTGCACTGTAACAGTGATAGCAAAATGAACCTTCAGTCTCTCTTCAGGTTTTGTTTTCTGCCACTTATCCTTACTTTGAAACTTACTGTTAGAAAAAGGGGTTAAAGGGTGGGCTACTGTGAGATACAGGAAGCTGGACTAGATGGGCCTATGGCCTGATCCAGTGGGGCTGTTCTTATGTTCTTATGTAGGGCTTACAATGTTATAAAAAAAGTCTTTCTTTTGGAAGACTATGAAGTCAGAAAACTTATGCAAGGGGGGTAATTGGTCAATACAGAGTAAATGTGTCAATGTTGTAGATGGTGGCCGTTATGCAGATAAGCAGGTTCTGATTGGCTGCACAACTGGAAGATTCCATGAGACCAGCATATAAAAAGGAGAGCAAACTGCAGCTTGGGGATACAGTTCTTTGTGGACATGGATGGAGGCTGGCAAAGAGTCTCCAGAAGATGGGCTCACCTTACCGTTCTTGAGGATCCGCATGAGCTCCAGCCAAGATCCAAACCTCCATATGTGGTACCAGAGACTCCTCTGCCCAAAGACCCAGCTTTCCAGCAGCTGACTACCAGCCAAAGGGGAGAACCATGGTTACCCTTTCCTTCCAATAACCTGCCCAGCAGAAGTTTAGGAAGGGGAATAGCTAGGTATATGTTTGGGGGGGGTGTCTTTGTTTTATATACTAAAGCTTTACCTTTTATCTCTTTCTCAATAAAATATCTTTGTGTTTGTTCAGCTTCACCCTGGTGTCTGTGTAGTCTGTGCCTTTCTGTTACCCATGGTCATTTAAAGATGACCCTCGCTGGCAGGGCTGAGTTCAGCAGCCAGTGAACAAAGGAGCCATGAGAAATTCGGCTAACATTACTTTAAAGATAATCTCACTGCAACATGCACTATGCTCAGGTGGCCCTTGGGAAATATGGTGGCGTAGACATTATGCTGCAATTGAATATTCAATTGATATGCAATTGAATATTCAATTGAAGTTTCAATTCATATGCAATTGAAGATTCAATTGAAGATTCAATTGCAGCATAATTGAAGATTCAATTGAATATCAGGAGAAATTTCTTAACAGTAAGAGTGGCTTGGCAGTGGAACCAGTTATGAAGGGGACGTGGTGGGCTCATCCATGCTGGTGGTCATCAAGTGGCTGCTTAACAGAACCGTTTTGGAGATGCTCTATAGAGGATTTTGTTGCTTCAGGCAGGGGTTGGAACTAGTTGAAAACCCCTTAAAGTTTCTGATTCTGTGATTGACATACGGCCTTGGGCAAATGTCGAGCAGCCCAGTCCTAAGCCCTATGGCTGCCACGAGAAGAAGCAGTGCTGAAAAGGTCACTGCTGCATCCTTTGGGGACAGGGCAGCCACCGGAGTCTCCTCGGGATAAGGGAACAAATGTTTCCTTACCCCATGTTGAGCACTGCAGCCGGCAATGGGTCTCCTTAGATCTGCACCCACTATTTAGCAAGTGCAGAAGCAAGGCTTTCTGGCTTGGGAAGGGGCACAGTATACAGCGGCAGAGTCTGCTGCTATCTCCACCCTCCTAGCCTGGCCTGCCCTCCCCTTGCCCAGTTCTGCCCCCTCCCCAACCTCCCCCTGCCCTGAAATGCCTCACTGCAGGCTAGTGGGAGCACTCCATGTTGTTGTCTCCTTGGTGCTGAGGCCCAGCGCAAACCGACACTGGGCCTCAGCACCAGTACTGCATCCTCTCCACTGGCGCAGGAGTGCATTACAGCACTTTTGCGATGGTGGTTGCAGGGGCAGTGCAGCGACCACCAGTGCTGCCCCGGTTTAGGATTGGGTCCTAACAACCCAGTTCTGAGCTACCTGGCACGTGGGGCTGCAGCGGCACCGGAAATGGCTGCTGCCACATCCTGCATGCTCTGGGCAGCCACTGGCAGCTCCTCAGGAGAAGGGGACTTTCATCCCCTTCCCCCGGTTAAAGCGAGTAGCCCCACAATGAGGCTACTCGATTCACTGCCAACCCAGAGGTCAGCGGTAAATCAATAGCCTCCGTGTCGGGCAGTGAGCCTGATGAGGAAGCTCTGGATCAGATGGAGCTTTGCTCCACCGGTCCCACCTCCCTCCCTCCCTCCCCCGGAACGCCTCCTCCCCATCCTCTCCTTGCCTCCCCCTCCTGTGACATCTCCTCCTCACCCTCTCCCTGCCCTCTGCCCACCTCTCTCCTCCTCGGAACACCTCCTCCCTGCCTCCCTCCCTGCCCCCACTTACCTCTCCATTGCTTGGTGGTCTGTGCAACTGCCAAGTTGCGGAGCTCCTGTGGCTGCCTGGTGGCGGCCCAGTGCTGGGCTACCGCTGGCGCTCGCCTGGCAGTAGGGCCCGCAAACGTGCCTTGTGGCATGTTTGCGACAGTGCGCACCAGCGGTAAGCCGGCACGCACTGTTCAGAATTGGACCCTAAGATTGCTCCTGCTGAGTCCGATGCTACTTCCTGGCTCCTCTGAAAAAGTTTTAAAGGCAGCTTTGTAGTATTCCTACTGATATCACTGCTCCAATGGAAAGAGGCGTCCCTGAGTTTCTCTCTCCCTTGCTGCCTCCCTGCCTGTGCCACTTTAGACTAAAGGTGGAATTAATAGTTTTCAAATGCACTTACACTGTTGTGGAAAGCACACATTCAGCAGATCAGAAAGGAAGATTCTTGTCCCACACACTTTCAGGTGTGCTCGTTTTTAGTAGTGAAAACAATTTTGGAAAAAATATGGAAGCATTAAAAATGTGATTCCTCATTTGCAGCCTGACGTAATAAAAGTCAATTCGTGTGCCTTAACGTGTCTGGTAAAGGCATTTTCACCTCATTCTCTTTACCTGATTGAGACAAATTGTTTATTGAGTTTCCTCTTTTTGGACTCGGGAGAGAGAATAAGACTTATGTTTATCTGAATACTGAGTTGGGTTTCAATGAATATTTTCAGACCATACTAGACATTGCGTTAGACATACAGTAAATGACAAGCAGCCCAGCTGTGTAGTTAATCCTTGTCTCCCCCATCCATACTATTATAGTAGAATGTGTGTTGTGATGTCACACCATTCTGTGGGGTTGCCTCTCTATCTGCCACCAGTGATGTAACAAATAAGAATGAGGAGCTAAATATTGGGGATTCTGTTTTCATTTACTATGCAAATGCTGGTTGGTCCCTTAGTTTGGGTTATATTACAAAAACGTCTATTTTTAGGATACGCATTTTTATTCATGTGTAAAATGCTGTGATTACTGGTGGGGAAGCTCTTGGCAACCCCTCAATCCCCTCCTCTCGACCACTGTTGATCACTTTAAAATGTTTAATACAACCCAGCTTCTTTGTTCAAACCAATGAAAACAAATTCCTATTATTTAAAACACTGGATTTGTTGCCAGAACTGGGCTTAGTTATTGGAAATCAGAATTTCTTTTGAAGTTCCCAGTTTTCAAGTAGGTAACCACAATGGGGATCTCTGCCAAAGTTCAGCTCATGTTTCTCCTTAGTATGTGATACAGAGCAGTTATAGACATTCTTCACAGGCAATGGTTTAAGAATATAAGAATTGCTTTGCATGATCAAACAAAGGTCTGTCTAGTCCAGTGTTATGGACTTTCCAATTGTGGCCACCCAAGTAGCTCCAGGAAATCCACAAACAGGACCTGAAGGGTATGGCCATTCTCTGTTGTTTGTCCTTGTATCTAGTATTCAGACTACCAGAATAGAATTCAAACTACCTTTTAGCATGCAACTCTCTTTCTCCTTGTATTGCTAGTGTCTGGCCAGAGGCTGAAGAGCTAATTCTTGAAACGAGGGTTTATTTCAGCGATTTTCAACCAGTATGCTGTGGCACATTGGTGTACCGCAAATGATCTTCAGGCATGCAGCAGGAGTTTGGGGGAGGGTCATTTACTGGTAGGGCCACTGGAGGATGTGAGCCTCACACTAGCAGTACAGTATGCCTTGCCAATTGTAAAAAAAACTGATGGGGTGCCTTGACAATTTTAGCAACTTGTCAGTGTACCGTGAGATTGAGATGAAAAAGGTTGGATGAAAAAGGTTGGAAATTGCTGATTTATTGTACTTGCTTAACTGTACTCAGGATTTGGTTTGGTTTACCACTGCTTGTTTTATAGCATATTTGGGTGTTTAATTGATATGGGAAACCAAGATGGCTTTCCCCCAAAGGGAGAAAGGCAGAGTGGAAGTGTAATAATAATAATAATAATAATAATAATAATAAAACTATCATGTTTAATAGCCATTGCTAAATTTCTGCTCCATGATTTTTCTTAGCCTTTTTAAAGAGAATATGTTTGTATAGTGAAATATCAAAAAAAGGAAACAAGACTGATGCTCTCCCTGCTGTTTGACTCAATGCCATAGCTAAATTTTGAAGAATATGTGGCATTTCCCACCAGGTTCGCATAATTCTCCTGCCTGCATACAAAGGAAGCAAAGCAATGTATACATGTGTCTAGTTGCATAAAAGAAGGGCTTCAGTTACAAGCACCATAAAAAAGTGGGTTTCAGTTCAAAGATTTTTTTCCGCTAACCTTTCTGATTAGCTTCAGGGAGACAAATCTCATAAAAGACTGCAGGATACAGGGCACGGCTCAGCTTTCATTACAGCCAGCGGGGACTTTGTCACTTAAGAAAGTGCCTGGGATGCCCTTTACTGTGAATCCTTTTAATACAGTTGTATGGAAGACCTCACACTGCTTTGATCTGGTTAATTATCCCCCAAATTAACTCTAATGCTTGTAATAATTATGTTTTAAAACACAACCAACTGCTGCTTTGTAAAGACTTTTACTAAGGACTAGCTGGGTGGTCTTTGCTTTTTAAAAAATAAATAAATGCAAAGTTGTTGAGAAAAGCTGTCAAGACTCCATGCTAATTAGCCATTTATGGCTTCTCATTAAGCAGAAGATAGCCCTATCTCGTTGGCTGGATGAAAGGAAAACCTCTGGTTAGGAAAGAAGAGTCCTCCTGAGACCTCATGAGCCTTACTTAAAATGTTTCCTGAGCTTCCTGAGGGGAAGAAAAGGGGCTCTGATGAAAAGTTCGAAGTTGAAATGGGCATGGCAGCTAAAAGAACTAATCGGTATAAGGGCCCAATCCTATCCAATTTTCCAGCACTGGTGCAGCCCCAATGCAACCCTAAAGTAAGGGAACAAATGTTCCCATACCTTAAGAAGGCCTCTGGGACTACCTCCTCACCACAGGATGCAGTGCATGCCCCACTGGCACAGTTGCACCGGCATTGGAAAATTGGATAGGATTGCACCCTAAGGTCCCAATCCTATCCAACTTTTCAGCCCTGGTGTAGCAGCACCAATAGGGTGTGCACTATAACCTGCAATGGGAAGGTAGTTATGGAGGCCTCCACAAAGTAAGGGAACATTTGTTCTCTTCCCTCGGGCTGCATTGCAGCTGTACCAGCACTGGAAAGTTGGATAGGATTGAGCCCTCAGTCTACTACCCATATACTAGATACAGCTTTACAATAATCAAGAAAGACAAATAGATCAATCTTTTTATTTATTGAAGCTGATGGTCATAGCATTTACACCTGATATTGAATTTCACAATATGGATGTAAAAACATGAAAAAGTGCAGGGTGCTGTGGCAATGGCTGAAATTAGACTTTTGTAAATTACAGAGGTTAGATCCCCATTTTACAATAAGGAAGAGAAATCATTTATAAAACTATATTTTCTGCGTTTATACACCACTGTGATTGTATAGTGCACCCTGCACACCACCCTGAGCTGCTTAGAGGAAGGGTGGTATAAAAATGTGAAAAATTAATTATGTTGTATGAGGATGACAAAAATGTATGGGCCCCAGGTGTCAAATGACCTCGCTACACCACTGGCTCTGGGGCTATTCTAAAGCCTGCAGAGGCTGCAGACAGATGCGTGTAGTCTCTGCTGGCTTCAGAAAACCTACCAGAAGTGACTGGAGCTCAGCTCCAGTTGCTTTTGGAGGGTTCAGGCTGGGCCAAGTCTTGCTCAACATGGGTCCAGGGGACCCGCATTGAGCCAGATCCGTGGATGGAAAATCCGCAGATAATTAGGCTCAATCTGTACTATAGCTATCCTGTTCACACTCTCCACTGATTAAATAACTGATTCATACTCAATTTTTAAGCAATTGAATTTGAAGATATGTTTGATTACTTTTGTAAATCATTGTTGAAAGGGAAGTTTCTCCCTCTTTCTCCAAACAACTGTGCCCTTAGTTCACAGACCTACCAATTAACATTTGGACCTACTGAGGCCCCCTTTGTGACCACAACCAGTGGCAGAGGAGCAGTGTGTGGTGACATTCTGTGGACGAGGCTGATCACGAGTCTGATTGGTCTTCCTTGGTTCTGCTTCCCTGTGCAGTTAGGAATATACGTTGAAGCCTGCTTATAGCCCTCACTCCAGCCCTAACTTTGCACATACAGAGCATTACTTCCCTGTGGTGCAAATCTACTGGTGCAAAAGACCCACAAGATCAACCTTTACCATGGGGTTGCATATTTGCTCTGTTCCCAGTGGGATAGGCTTGCAGCACAATTGAAAAAGCACATGTATGGTCTACTAGGAAATGGCACAGGATCTAATATATTGGATAGTTTGGCTACCTTTTATCTGCTGCAGAGAAGAAAAGGGCAGGGATATCAGCAAACAAGTAGAATATCAGGTAGCAGGTATGTAACTAATTTACCTTGACTTGCATTCTTTGCATTGACAAATCTGAACATGTGATCTTAAAATGTTTTTGTACTGTCGTGTTAATGGTGTTTAATTTGCTAATACATTTGTACAAAGTATGAGAGATTTAAATTTTTGAAAAAAAAACAAAGATAAAAATAGTTTTACCATATTTCTCTTATACTTTTCAGGGTCATCTATGACTCCAAATGCATAGGAGGAATGCAGTCTGATCCTGTGCATATTTGCTTCGGAGTAAGTTTCATTGCATTCAATGAGACTTCTCAGAAAAGCATGTACAGTACAGAATTGCAGCCTTACTTCTGTGACAGAAATATACATAAGATTGCAGCATAAAACACTAAAAAAAAATAAAAATAGTTCGCTGTGCTGCTTGCAGCTCTGCCACAGCCATTTTTCTTTTCAGATCTATGCAACAGGTTCTTTGTTCACCCCTACAGACAAAATCTGCATCTACCAACTTTTATGGTGAATAATTCAGACTTGGCAACAAACCAAAGACTGAATCATTTGTGTGAGCTGGGAGCAACACCAGTCCCAGAATGTAGGGGACTGGGGCTCGTTAACAGTACAGACTCTGCTCTTGTCAAATCAAAACATTACAGCAGCTGAAGATCATTTCCTGGTATTTGAGCTGCTGTTTCTTTGCAGAAAAAAAAAAGATATATAGCAAGGCCTGGAAAAGATTAAATGGGTCCCTGAGGGCATATATATATTTTTAATATGTAGGCTTTTGCAGAGACATTACCAGTCTATCATAACGTTGTATATTTTTGCTGGAAGCCCAGAGCAGTTATGCAATCTGTTTGTTCTCTCTTTCCTTTTTGAGAAGGGTTTAAGGTATATCAAGAGCTGTGATTATGTAGTAATCCTTGTCATTATGACAACAAAGAAATTTTGGGGGTGGTTGTCTATTTTTCTATAACAGAAAAGGGGGGAAACAAGAAAAAAACAGGGGGATATCTTTATTGGTATTTGCAGCTAGTTTCTCGCCTTCAAGAGGCTCAACCAAAAATAGAAGGCACAATGTAAAGTGACTCAGGATGTTATGCCTTTTGAGGGTATTCACAGAGCAATTCTGAAAATCTCAAAAGGAAGCTGCGAGCAATGATGGATCAGTCAGACCCCAATTTATCCTGGTCCAAACACACAAAAATAGAGATTGAGCTCTCCTGTCTCCTCTCTTGCCAGCTACATCTTCCTAAGCAGGCAAACCTGCTAGCACTTGTTTTCTGGAATGGGTTGCCCTTCCGGTGTCATATGACTGCTTTCAGATGGCCTGGCCAATTGTTGTGATTGTGGTGTGTTTTGTTTTGTTTTGCATCCTCCTTCAACCAGAACATTCACCCCTTGCCCAATTCTTGCTACTCCTCTTTGAACTCTCCCCTCTCCCAATCCCTTTATTTGTCCTCCCCTTTTCTAACCTAGGGCCAAACTGCATGAGGGACCATTCCTATCCAACTTTCCAATGCAGCCACAATGCAGTTCTAAGGTAAGGGAACATTTGTTCCCTACACATGGCAGGATGCAGTACATGCCCTATTGGCACAGCTGCATCCACGCTGGAAAGTTGGATAGGATTGGGCCCTAACAGCCAAATCCTGAGCTCCTGTGGCGCATGACTGTGGCGACACTGAAAATGGCCGCCACGGCATCCTGCACTCCCATGGCAGCTGTGGGCGGCACCTTGGGAGAAGGGAGTAGCCCCGCAGTGGGGCTACTTGATTCACTGCCGACCAAAAGGTCAGCGGTGAAGTAAGAGCCTTTGAAGTGAAGAGCGCAGAGCCTGAAGCAAATGCTCTGGATCCGGTGAAGCATCACTCCACCAGTCCCGCCCCCCGCCCTCCCTGCTCTCTCCCCCATCATGTCTCCCTCCACCCTTTACACTGATGAGTATTTTCCTTCATCTTATATATCTTCCTTGGACTGGATGCGAGATCCCTTTGTGTTAAGTGCGTGCAAGTCAGCAGAATTAACTGTGGCAGAAGAAGATGAGCAGTCAGAAATAATAGAGGACTGAAACTGAAACACTGATTAGCACAATTTAAATTTTAATTGAACTTTAAACACAATTTTAATGCTCATTTTTAAAATGATAAAATAGATTCTTAAAAAAACCTGATGGTGTGCCTTAACAATTTTAGCACTTTGTCAGTGTGTCGTGAGATGAAAACAGTTGAAAATTGCTGTACTAGAATTGAAGTGTCTACTTAGACATGTGCTTAATTGCATAACTTGCCTTGACCAGGGCTTAGATTTAGTGACCATAGGAAGGGGGATGCATGCAAGATGGAGCAAAACTATGGTGAGGGTTAAGGGGGTTTTAGTAATTTGACTCTGCTATGGCTTTTGTGCCAATTTTATTTCCTTTGCATGCTTTTTAAATGAAAGAGCACATGGGGGAGTTATTGGGATGAAACCCATGGTGAGAGCAAACTACTCTCCCAGTCCCCCCTATCCCAGGGATTGTTTTGCCCCATTATGTGCCCCAGCACTTTCTATTTAAAATTAAAGTGAAACCCCAATTAGGGTACATTGTGTAATTAGCGCATGCCTAACTAGATGTTAAAGGCACTAGCTGTAATTGTAGCTTTCCCCATCTTTGTAAAGTTACAAAGCCTCCACTTCATATTGCAAGTGACCTGAACCAGGTTGGGACTGTAGTCACTGGACTACAACAGAGATTGCCAAGCTGTGTTCAGGTGCTGCAGTGAACTCACAGAGGTGCAGCATGAAGTCTCTGGTGTCCCCTTCTTCCTGGATGTCCCGGGTGCTGCCATCCTGCAAGATCTTGCATCAGCCAAAATGGCAGCACCTAGGAGAGCCAGGAAGAAAAGACTGCAGTGAAAGAGGGGTGCCATGACCACAGTAAGTTTGGGAACTGCTGGACTACGGTCACTGAACTCAGACCAGCAACTGGTGCAGTAACCTCATGGGCGGGACTTTAACTTTAAACAGAAATGATGTGGTATTTGCGTTTAGAGAGAGCACAGCTTATTTTAAGGATGCATTTCAAAGCAAACAAACTGGGTCAGTCTTGTAAATGGCACTTGCTGCTGTCATAAGACCAAGCAGGGAAGCTTTTGTAAATTACGAAAGAGTTGTGGCATTTGTTCTCCTTTTTAGGCTGTCGGTGTGCTGGGAATGTGTTGCAATATGAGCATATTTCAGTAGGCTAGTTGTGAACTTGCAAGGCTGTTTTCAGTTTGCAGAGAACTGCAACCTTCTCAGCTCCTTGGTATCTACATGTCTTGGATGGCCCAATTGGATGTTTTTGTGACTGGGCCAGAAGTGATGTGGCACTATGTAAGTGCCAGCATGAGTAGATTCTAACTTAGCCTGGGAACTTTTTTAAGAAGTCTTACCTCCAGAGAGAAGAGGGGTAGGGTGAAGAGAGAAAAGGTGACTCTGGAGGAAGATCAGGAAAGAACCTTCAGTTGCTGGGTGATGGGAGGGAGGAGGTGGCAAAGCTATCCAATAACTGTACAGCGTAAGGGGCCTGGATTAAGCAAAGGGAGGCACTAGAGTAGCAGTTTTCAACCTTTTTCATCTCACGGCACACTGACAAGGTGCTAAAATTGTCAAGGCACACCATCAGTATTTTGACTATTGACAAGGCACACCATTCTGCTGGTAGGGGGCTTAAATTCCCCAATTGCCCTACTAATAAATGACCCTCCCCAAAGTTGCAAGGCACACCTCCAGACCATCCATGGCACACCAGTGTGCCATGGCACAGTGGTTGAAAATGGCTGCACTAGAGGGACAGCCCCAGGGCTCACAAGAGGGCGTTAAGGGGTTCCATGTTCATACCTGGGCCCAGGGTCAAAACGGGGGCCTGGGAACCAAAGGAGGGGAGCTGGAAATTTCCTGGGATCTCAGAAAATATTTGCATAGATTGTGTGAAGACTAGCATTCACTTTTTGTGTAAGCCTAAATAGTTTCATATATCGTAATTCATAGAAATTATGATTCAATTGTCATATGAAATTATGATCCATCGGAGAAGGGGCTCAAAAGAAACTCTGTACCCCTTGATAAAAATCATCTCAGAGGCCCTGTCATTCCTCTCAGAGGCCCTGCCACAGACAACCACATGGTTTCCTATATACAGATACTGTGATGGCCACAAGAACAACCCAGATGTGCCAGCTGAAAATGGTCCATTTCTACTGGAGTAATAACATACCGGGGAAGAGATTCATGTGCCTGACAACCCAATCCTTGGCTCTTGGTGATGTCCTTGCACACAAAAGTGGCCAGTATTTTCTGTGCACAGGACTTCACCTACATTTGCATTTTGCTTACATCATGAAGAATTATACTGGATTCCATGGAGTGCTGGCTGCGAGCGAAAGCACTGCAGAGCTTTGCCAGTGCAAAAAGATTTCCGAGTTCCCGCTGTGCAGCCCGTGTCAGAAGAAAAGGTGAACAGTCCTGGTGCAGGCAAAGAAGCTCTTAGATGTGCTGCGAGAGGCTCCCTGGATCACAGCCATTGCTGAGGGGGCTGAAGGATGGCTGGAGGAATAGCCAGCCCTGTTATTTGGTTTCAGGAAAAGTACAGCAGATAATAGCACCGTAAAGATGAGCTGGTTGATTGGGGTCTGCACTTTGACAGACAAGACCTTAATTTGTCAGGTGCATGAAGGGGACAGGTTGAGGGAGGTGGGATTTGCAAGGTGAGAGGGGCTCTTTCTAAAAAAATGAAGGCACACATAGTGAAGACAGAGGCCCACACACTGACGAGTCAATCAGTTGAAGTAAACTAGGTTCAATCACAGGGGCCATAAGACCCATAGATGTTGGTGTTTTCTGCTATGCAAAGCCCTTGCAGTTTTACACAGTTGGCATGATAAGCCCATGTAAGATAACTGTGATTAGCAATAACTTCCCCTACCTGAATCAGAATCTGAGGACTTGAAGTACTGGTAATTGTGTCATATATGTCAATGAGCTCCAGTCAATCAACTCTTATGCTCTATCCATCCTTTAGGCCTGGAAATTGGTTTCTGTAGTTTATGTATTTGTTCATTCTTTGTTAACTCTGAGATTAACTTATATTTTTGACATATTTGTTGATTCTGTGCTTTGCCTGATGTAGAAACTATGCTTCACATCCAGCAGAGTTTAACTTTTATATGACTGTCATTCTCGAAGTGCTTGGAGAAAAGAGGCTTGCTTTATTGTAGTTACTTCCCTCTTTTTCCTCATGATTGGAGTAGCTCCCCTCCCTTCCTCATGATTTACTATAATTTCAGTTTTAGCCCAGCGTGTATTTTCCTGGCTAGGTAATGGCAAGCTCTTTGCTAATGACCCTTAGTTTGCCTCAGGCCATTAGGTCTCCCAGCTGGTTGGCGTTCCTCAGGAAGTAATCTAGGCCTCAACCAAAATTACTCTCTTAATTTGAATTCATTGCAAATTAGAGCATTGTTCATTGTTTCTTTTTCCACTCTGCTTAATAGTTTCCTTTTTTGGTAGACTTACAAATGGCCCAAATTAAAAAGATATATATTAAATGGAACAATGAGGGGACAAGCAAACCAATGAGTATGGTGAGCTCAAAATGAGCTTATTTAACCAGAAGCTACAGCCCATTGCATTGGGATTGCAGCAAAATTGTTCATTTGATAGGTTTGTTGGTGTGAAGTATGGACAATTGGGGCAAAATAAAACATGAAGACAAAACATGAAACTGCTACCAAACACAAAATATGACAAAACACAAAACATGAAGCTGCTACCGAAAACATCAGCTCTCTTCAGGCTCTTCTACATAAGATCTAGTGCAGAAGAAGAATCTTTTATTACGGTCACTGACC
This sequence comes from Tiliqua scincoides, assembly GCF_035046505.1. Classification (NCBI taxonomy): domain Eukaryota; kingdom Metazoa; phylum Chordata; class Lepidosauria; order Squamata; family Scincidae; genus Tiliqua; species Tiliqua scincoides. Next base: position 66,017,899 of record NC_089825.1, on the reverse strand, counting down.
AGTACAAATCTAGTGCAGTGTTTCTCAAACTGTGGGTTGGGACCCACTAGGTAGATTGTGAGCCAATTTCAGGTGGGTCCCCATGTATTACAATATTTTATTTTTAATATGTATATTAGACTTGATGCTTCCACTGTATGTGACTGCATTCGGGGAAATGTTTCATATCTGTACTTTTAACAGGCTACTCTGTATATGCTTTTAACAATGACAGTAAATGGGACTTACACATGGGTAAGTGTGGAAAGGATTGCTTGCCTTGGATTGTTAAAACTCTTCCTGCTTGATGATGTCACTTCCAGTCTTGACATCACTTCTGGTGGGTTCTGACAGATTCTCATCCTAAAAAGTGGGTCGCAATGCTAAAAGTTTGAGAACCACTGAGTGGAATTTACATATGTCATGAAATCATGATATTTCACTCCTTCCCCTTCCAAGAACAATCGATGATGTGAAGTGGGGACAAGGAAATGCAGAATGTTATGGGTATGTTCTTCTAACTAGATCTTACTGGAGACGGGGCATTTTTGGTGGTTATTGTACATTTTTAGTGTAAAATCTAGGGTGGTCTTTAGGCCATTGCCAGTCTTCATCTTTGTCCTAGCAATTTTCCTGCATCAGTGCGGGGTTCGCTGTTCTGCAAGCCGCATGCCATTTGGCATGGTCCAGGGCGTCTTCTGAGGGAATGTCAAGTGCCCGCATATCTTCTTTCAACCGGTCGAGCCACCGCTTCTTCGGTCTTCCTCACGGACAGCGTCCAGTTGGAGATAGTCGATACACCATCTTCACCACACTCGCCTCATCGCTGTGAATAACATGGCTTTCCAGCAGAGTCCTGCCCGCACATCTTGTTGGCAATTGGCACAACTCCCATTCATTGTCGTACGTCCTTGTTCATGACTCAGTCCCACCATGTGAGACCGAGGGACCAGCGGAGCATCTTCATCTCCATAATGTGGAGGGCCTGTTCATGTTTGGTAGATGCTGGCCAACACTTGGTGCCATACAGGGCAACTGGATGGATGACGGTTTTGTAGATTTTCCCCTTGAGTTGTGCAGGCTTTTGCTGATCGCAGAGGACACCAGAAACTTGCTTCCACTTGAGCCATGCAGCCTGGGCCCATGCGCTGGCATCGGGGAGGGTGCCACCATCACTGCAAAGGACTGAACCAAGGTACTGGAATTCGGTGACCTTATTCAGGGGCTGTCTGTTGATGGTGATCGAACCATTTATTTGGGGGCCCGCCTCCATGTACTCTGTCATCTTGATGTTGAGTTGCATCCTGTGTGCAGAAAGCTGGTCGTCCCATTCTTGTGTTTGGTCTTGAAGGTCTTGGCAGGCTTCAGCCACAAGGCACATGTCATTGGCATATAGGAGCATCCATGAGTGTGGGTGTTGGCTGTTTGATTTTCTCTGTAAACCGCTTTGTGAACTTTCTGTTAAAAAGTGGTATATAAATACTGTTATTAATAACAACAACAACAACAACAATGCTGGTGACCATGTCGATGAAGAGGATGAAAAGGAGTGGCAACAGGGCAGATCCTTGGTGTACTCTGACAGTGATCGGGAATGGGTCAGAAAGTCCAGCTGGACATCAGATACACATAATAATCTAATGGTAATTTTCCCTGCATAAGTTATCTCTAGCTTTGTGAGGTTTACTCAGGATGAAGGACTTTGTTAAAACTTTTTTAGAACTTGAAAGTCCAAGTATATACTATAATATTGACTGCATCAGCCCCACTCACATTTGTGATTACTTTTTCAAAGAAATCTAAAAAGTTGGTGAGACAGGAACTTAATTTGCAGAAGGCATGCTGATGCTTCCGCCACAAGGCCTGCTCTTCTATAGGTTTAATAAATCTAACTCGAATAATGCTTTCTGCCACAGAGCTCTAAGAGTGGCTTAAAGCAAATTATCATCTCTTAGCTGAAGCTGTCTTACTGGGTTGTTACCTGGGTACCTTGGAGTATTTCAAGGTATGCCTGAACACTAGCTAAATCTATTAGCCTAATGAGGGAAGGACTGAGGCAATATGTTGAGTAGTGTGAGATTCCAGTAATCCTCCTGATCATCAAGTATGAGAGCCTGTTTATATTCAAAAATCAGGAAGCCCATCTAAACCATGTTATTGGTTCAAAAAATGTGAGTTTTAAAAAATACTATGCCTTGGGCCTGCTGTATCTGCAGGTTCCACATCCACAAATTTAATTGACCGAAATGTTTAAAAAACATTCACATAACCTGCCGTTATTCACATAACCTGCCATAGCCTTGCTACGGCCTCACACACACCCATTTATACAGCTTCGTTCATGTTTTGTGCAGTTTCTGCAAATGTATGTAAAGTTATACAATTTCTGCAAATTTCTGCCATTTTGACAACGAGACATCCATGGATTTTGGTTCCCCCTGTGGGGTTCCAGAACCAAACCCCCACAGATTTGTAGGGCCCACTGTATTTGTTGACTCCTTTTCTAGTTGTTATTTAGACCCACTGTCACTTGAATTTTTCTGCACCTCTCTTGAAACATGAGAACTAAAACTTTTCTGAACACTGAAATAGTTAGAATTGGGGGGAAAAATCTAGGTTGCTTTTGACTGTGCTTCTGACTGTTCCAATGTATTAAAAAAAGTCACACTTGAGAATCAATCTATCCCAAACTGGAGCTCCTCTCTCCAAATGCCATCACATGTGTGTTTGTGAGTCATCATTTGGGAATTCTCCAGCAAAAAATCACAACTCAGCTCTTGCCTTCCAAATTCTATCTTTCTTTCCTTCCATGAATACTTGGTATAATTTTGCATGCAGGAAAAGTAAGTGATTTTTTTTTTTTAAGATAAAAGAGTTAGTTACACAAGCAGACAGTCTACACAAAGACACAGGAAATTCTTCCAGCCTCTCTCTTGAAAAAACTACTTTTGGAGTCATTCTTACTGTGTCAATTTTAAATAACCATTATTTCCTCTCAGTTTACTTTGGCATTATCAGCTTGCCTTAGTGACAGATTGCTGGAGAGCCCGCCCTCCCTCCTCTTTTTAAAAGCATCACACCCTCCAAACAAGAGTGTTTTTCCAAGTTATTAGTTTTCTTGTTATTTCATCCTTACCAGTGATCCAAAATCCCTCCCACCCGAAAAGGAAAGGCTCCATTTCCCCATCTGGAGACACAGCTTCAGACACTCACAGTCTCATTTGCTGTCCTGGCCGCAGAGAAGGGAAAACAGTATAGTCAATGCACAGCTTGGAGAACAAAACAGAGGGTAGGAAAGAGTTCTAAAAACAGCAGAAGTGGTGGCCACCCAAATGGTCAAGTACAGGCATGTTCTAAGATTATGGTTTGATGTTGATGTTTTTTTAAAAAAGGTGTGGGGGGAGGACTCAGTACAAGTCTATGGCTGTCAAGAAACTGACAAATGAAGCTGATGGACCTGAGGCACGGAAACAGATTAAATGAAGCTGAGGCAGGAGGCACCTCGGAGTTCAGAGCAACAAATGGGCTGTAGGGTGAGTGTGGCTTGCCTGGGAAATGAATTGTGCACGGTTCCCCTGGATCGTCATTGCTTGAAGCAAGACAAGGCGGAGATCGCGATGCAGGTATGTGCAACCTCCATCCAAACCTTAGAAAATGAATGAAATTGAGGTGGTGGAAAGGGGAAGATAAAAAGCACAGAACTTGGATTACTCCAGGCCCTACTAACTCTGAATGTGCAGTCTGAATGAGCATGACTCTCTCTCTCTCTCTCTCTCTCTCTCTCTCTCTCTCTCTCAGAGAGAGAGCACAGAAGCATTTTGATTTTAAATGTAACTTTTAAAAAGGCCCACTGCTATGCGGACACCGTAGATCAGGGGTGTCAAACATATGGCCCGGGGGCCGGATGCGGCCCGCGGAAGCTTTTTATCCAGCCCTCAGGCTCTCAGCTGCTGAGGTATTACTGCTGTAAGGGTACCTGCTGTAAGGGTACAAGGGTACTACATGAAAATTGGGCTCTCCCATATCTTGAAATATGATCAAGATTTGTGCATTTTCTCTTCTCTCATTTGCAGCTAATGAGTTCCTAAGTGAGAAAAAGTGTTTATTTTTGGTTATGACCTGTTTAATGGCATCATTTCCTGCCTAATGACATCACTTCCGGCCCTTATCAGGCACCATGAATGCTGTTTCGGCCCTTGGTATGAAATGAGTTTGACACCCCTGCCGTATACTATTTTATCACACTTCTGCACCTGGCATGTGGTAAAAGTGTCCCTATCATTTGGCAGAATGAAACTGACAATTGAGCTGCCCTAAGGCGAGGCATCTTGGGGTAGGGTGCAGAATGGGCTCAAATCCATTTGCTCAACTTGCCATTTGCTCAGTCACTGAAATCAATTGGTAGCAGAAATAGGACACCAGCAGGAGAGGAGAAATGTGCCTTCCTTAGGACCAAATTAACACTGCAGAGTAGGACACAAGCATTCCCCAGAACTGTTCTTCAGACTGAGTGTTAAACAGAAAAAAGTGGAGCAGGGAGAAATGTGCCTAGGCTTGGTGCGAAAGCCCTGATCCACTTGATTCCCTGGCCCGAGGCTGTATATTTCCAGTAGGCAGGCTCCAAAAATGGCACATGCCAAATCTCTCAACAATACCCCTTATAATCCACATTAAGCCACAGGGAGGCATGTTTCGGGATTACCCTTTTTTGTGGTATAGCAGAATTGGGCAAAGAAATGTATGAAGGAAAGGAAACCACAAGCAAACAGGAACATTCCAGCTGGCATAATAAGGATTCCTTATGTTTATGCAAGTGATGCTTTGAAGCATTATGTATGAGGAATACGTTGCTTGATGCTGGGCCCAGGTAGCTGGTTGCAGCAACATGTCAGCTGAACAGTGTGGCACATAAAGGTCCCCATTCAGTACCTGGCAAGTTCAGAAGAGCAATTTAAGGGGAAAGATTAACATTAGGGCTGTCACTCAATTGACAATCTATCAGATAATCACACGAGTTTTGATTAATTTAATAAATTGGTTAGCAGCCCAGTTCAATGAGCCTTCTGCACCAGCAGGTCTTGAGCTTGACTGATGCAAAAGGCCCAGCGCTGGCAGAAATGTCATGTTGTCGTCACGTGTGACAAAGCCGCTGGTGGAATCGGCCAGTGGATCTGCGTGCATGCCAGTCTCCGCTGGATGCTTCTCCAGTGCCAGTAAATTGGTGGGGAGGATCAGGGCATTTCAGGGGAAGGAACTGGAGGGCATGTCATTGAAGGAAGGGGTGGATCTGGCATAAGTTGCACCTTGGAACACCCCTTTGGCTCTCCTCTAACCTATGCCAGCTCCATAGCTGATGTGGGTCTGAGAAGACCAATAGGTGGCCAGATGGCCTATGCAGAGGTAAGTAAAGACTTTCCTTACTTCTGGTTAACCTTTTGGTCACTCCCCCTCATAGCATGCAGGGCGATCTCTGTTGGCATGGCTGCTTGCTGTGTTGCAGCAGAGAATAGGATTCAGCTGTAGATCATATTAAATCCCCTCAGTGGTGACATGGGAGATGGCCATCACCGCTAGTTGTGGAACTCTGCCTTGGGAGGTTTGTTTTATACCCAACCTACTTATCTTCTGATATTTTTTGAAGACCTGGCTTTTCTAGAAAACTTTAAATGGCCCCCAAAATGCTTGTGACTAGCATTCTATGCTGCTTTATCTTTACAGTTTTTCATTTATTCCCTTGTTGGATTTATTTATGGTGGTTAAATTTTGTTTGTAAACTGCCTTGAGCATTTGTATGATTTTCGGATGTATTGAAAGCAGTGCATTTGCTATAACTAAAGCAATTGTTCAGGGGGAAAAATGATAATTTGCTTTTCGATATGCATGCACGTTTCACACGAGGTTCCCATCTGAAAAGAAACTTTCCTTTCTATGTATGAGAGAAGGAGGAATGTCTACAGTGGGTCCCGCTTATCCATGGGTTCGGCACCCACAGAGTTGACTCAATGCAGGTGCCAAGTTCATGGCTGGAGGGCCTCACAGGACCCTTTCGGAGGCCCAAGGAGGCCGCACATGCCTCAAAACACTTCTCAGACACAACCAGAAAATGCTTCCGGATGTGTCCAAGAGGTCCTGTGAGGCCCTTCCACGTATTTGAGTATCCATGGAAATTGGTGTCCTTGTGTTGTCCTGGAATGTATCCACCATGAACACTGTGCACCCGCTGTATTTGAGCCACAGAGTTTGAGCCACAGTAAGTAATTGAAAAAAATTAGCTTTTTTAAAAAAAGCCCTGTAATACGGGATCACCTGTGGGGTTTTGTTTTGTTTTTTACTTAAGAAAAACATTTTTTAAGTGTCATGAAAATGTTTTATGTCAGGCCTGCTGAAGCAGCACATCTCAAGGGTCACTGATACAGAGAAGAATGGGTAATTGCAGCGGTTCTCAAATTCTCAGGGAGTTTGAGCTCCACTGTTAGTTCTTTTGAGGGGGGGGAGGCAGTGACACAATCTCCAGAATCGCGTGGGTGTTGAGGAACGCAGGGGCTTGCTTCCACTTACCAGAGGCTGCAGCAGGCTTGTGGGGGTGCGGGGAGCCCCACACCAGCCTCTGCAGGGCCCTCCGAAGTGCACAGACACTCAAAATAGGTATTGTAACCCGCTTCTGGTTTTTGGTCACAAAACCGAAAGTGGGTCCTGGTTGTTATTTTGACAGTTTGTGTGTTTTGGGGGAACCTGCGGAAGCTGGCGCGGGACTCCCCGCACCCTTGGGAACCTGCCCCCACCTCTGGTAAGTGGAAGCAAGCCCCTGCACCCCTCCAAAGAGACACGATTCTGACGATGGCATTGCTACCTCTCACCCTTCCTGCTCCTTAAGGGTGCAGAGGCCACAGCTCTCTGGCTGGGGCATCACCACACCCAGTTTGAGAACCACTACAAAAATGAATGGGATGATGACTACATACATACATGCATACATATGTGTATATATATGAATTGTTATTGCCAGCTAGTAAGCCTACTTAGCAAGTGGCGCATTGGCCTTGTTGACTGACAAGCCTGAACAACATGGCCGGGTGCTTAAGCTGCTTTTACATAGTGACATTCATTTGTGAATGTATGTACAAGTCTCCTGTTACTGTGCATAATTGATAGAAAGCTTTCTGTTTTTCCAGGAAACCAGAACATTGTTTCAACTGACTACTTTGAAAGCCTGCTCAAGTACTATGACATGTCTTGACTACTGCCTCTTTCTTTTTCTCCTGCTTCCACTCCCCCCCCCCAAAGTAAAGAGCCAAGATAAACAGGATTAGATTTTCCACCTCTTTCTCACACATCATTTTACATTCCAATGATGTTTGCACAGGTTCCTATTGAGAAAAGGATGCTTGTAGTTGCTGACACACATTTCTGAGGCAGATTTGGGTCAGTGCTTGTTGTCTATGGATAGTTTCCTAGCTTCACATTGTGTGATGGTGGTCTCCAGCATTATTTCAGATGTTTATACAGTACTTTTCATAATGTAGTGCAAGGCAGTGGTTTTCAAAATTTCTATCCTCAGGGGATGCTTTTATTTGTCTGACCAGGAACCCTTGCATATCTGCCACAGAACCTCTGTTTGCTGAGAATTCTGGGACGCATACTACCAGGGTACACAGGTTTTTAAATATATCTTGTTGTATTACATGAACCATAAGTGTGTGGTCCACAATGTACCCCAGATTTATCTTCAATGCAATTTGCTGAGCAAATAGCTGGGGGGGTGCGGCAAGTATGGCAGGCGCCACAGTGTGCCATCTAAGCGACTACTCATAACCAGAGCCATGTTATGGCTCCACTTTATGGTTTTCAAATCTCCTCAAAGGCAGGATAAAAATATTTCAAATAGTTAACTACTAGATCAATGAGCAGACTGGCCCTTATAGTCAGAAGTGTTCTATACAATCTCTTTCTATCGCTCACTCAATGGCATTAGAGAACCTGGTTGGCAACCTTCAGTCTCGAAAGACTATGGTATAAGCCTACAGCACCCAGTATTCCCAGGTGGTCTCCCATCCAAGTACTAACCAGGCCTGACCCTGCTTAGCTTCCAAGATCAGACAAGATCGGGCATGTGCAGGGTAACAGCTGCTGCCATTAGAGAACCTACCAGGGCTGAATCACAATCTGGTGATATGAACCAGCTTCCATTTGTCACAAAACGTTCTACATGCTGTGTGGAGACAGAGCCTGTGGCCCACTCTCTTTTTCCGAGGAGCCTTTGTTTTCTGTCAATAAAGCAAACATATCAATGAAAATCTTGCCCTTGAAGTTCTTCTGTCAGTCACCCAGTGAATTTGAACAACACAAAATGATTTACTAAAAAAAAAACGAAAACCAGGAATAAAGAATTACAGGGCCAGTTCAAAATTTGGAACTGAAAGGGGGGAAGGGACAAAAGGTTTTCATTATGTTTGAAAGGAAATGTCAAGCTTAAACCTTTTCATGTCCTTATAAGCCCAACGGGCATGAATGCCTGATTCCATCCAGCCAAATCTGGTATTAGATATGGCTTCTGCTGAAAGGCAAATTGAAACCATTTGGCTCCCCCTCTTTGAAAGTATTACCTACACTACTGTTTTAGAAATCAGACTTTCAAGGCAAGGGGAATCACAGTCCATCATGCACCAAAGTATATTCTGAGTTCCCATAACATCTGGGAGGAGTCACTGCTCAATTACAGAGCATATCCTTTGCTCCCATCTCTGACACTTCCACTTTAAATATGGAAATAGAAGACCCACCTTTAGATCAGAGGAGTGTGTGACACTGTAGCATGAGACCTTGGAGTCAGGTTGTCAGCTTTTGAGTTCAAAAATACTTGCACTGTGGATGAACACAGTGGTGTAGCTAAGGGGGTGCAGGAGGGCAACAAGCTGAGCTTGTCACTAGTTGCCAAAACTGTGAAAACCTTGGTGTGTATGAATAATACCATCATGTTATGTATCATTGGAAAAGTAATTTAATGCAAAATGAAATGAAACAAACTGCATTGGAATATCTGTATTCTAGCAAAAGTTATGGCCAATTAACGAGAAAATGAAAACACAACTGCCTTATGAAACAAAAAGAGGATTTTCGTAACTCAAAACTGACCTATGAGACTGATTGGTCTAAGAGCCAATGAGATGTTATTATGAAACAGTATGGAACCAATAAGGTGTTAATATGAGTCAGCTCTCATTTCCATGTATCATAATACACTAATACAGTTACTCCTACTAACTCAGAAAAGAGGCACTTTTTCAAGTGGTTCTCTTATATTTAGCAGAAGGAGAATAATTATCCCTCTTCACCCCAAAACAGTGTCTCTAACCAATCAGGGGCATACTTTTTATTTATTTACTTAATCAATTAAATGTGATATTGTTTTTTTTTGGGGGGGGGGTTACAAAATCTTCTTTGACCCCAGGTAGCAGATACATGCCTTAGCTATGCCACTGACTGGGGGGGGGGAGGTGGCAGAGCAAGTGGGTGGTGAGCTGCTGGGGGAGGAGGCGGGTTTTCCCCCGATTTTCACTTTTTTAAAAACTTGGGTATGACATCACTTCTGGTTGTGACATCACTTCCAGAGCATCATTTTGAGTTCCATACCGGGCTATACAATCCTTAGCTATGCCACTGGATGGACCAGACATAATCCAAGCTCTACACATTGGGGGATAAAAGAGGGCACTTTACGAGAAGCTGGAGATTCCAGGAGTCTCACTAGCCCAAGTGGAGAACATTATTATGAGGTGGACTGGAGTGAAGACCTGGAAAGTGTTGGAGGTACCTACAGTGAAGTTACATTGTAGATCATGCTTGAGCATATTTATGGAAACTTATTTCCCTGTGTCTGTATCCCTATTGTCCAGATCTTATGAGAACTGCTGGAGCTAATCAAAAGCAATAAGCAGCATTCAGAACAGTGAGCCTTTCTCTAGAACAGTGGTTCCCAACCTGAGGTATGTGTACCCCCAGGGGTACGTGACAGGACATTTAGGGGTACTTGAAAAACAATAGAATAATGGTGGAAAAAGGCAGGTCATGTTCCAGGATGCCTTGCAGGACCAGCAAGGCAGAAAAGAAGGTAACTAGTTGGCTGCAAAAGCTCCACCAATAGCTATCATCAGTTCATGGTTTTTTTTGTCATCAATTCATGTTTGAATAGTGATTGAAAACCAGCACAGTAAAAAAGCTGAAATATAATGTGGAAAGTGATCTACCACCAAGAATTTTTTGGGACACGTCTGGTGCAAAACAGCTGGTGCAAAAACGTGAAAAGGCAGAGTCTTCAGTTCTTCAGGCAGGTAAAAAGAGACTATACTGTGAAGAATACGTGAGGTATGGGTTTCCGTATATAGGGCTTATATTATGAATATTATTACAAACATTTAGCTAATATGCGGGGTACAATTTATGGAAATGAGCTGCCAAGGGGTACGCAAGTGAAAAAAGGTTGGGTACCCCTGCTCTAGAACATCAAGGATGTCCTAGTGCAGCAATTAAACTAGACTTAGCCATCTGAGAGAACTGTGCTTGCCTATGTGATGTGCTCTTTCAGGACCTGCCAGTCCCAGAATTCCTTGCACATAGGCAAAAGGGAGGGACAGCTGGTGGGTGGAACCAAGCACCATTATAATCAGGAACATTGATCTCCAGGAGACAACACTTGCTCGTACCATTTTGCCAAAATCAGGCAGCTTTTCATTCATTCATTCATTCATTTACTGCATTTACTGTAATATTTACAGTAATTGCATTGTAATTATTGTAATTGTAATGTAATTATTGTAATGTAATTATTGTAATTGCATTTACTGTAATATTATTACAAACATTTAGCTAATATGCGGGGTACAATTTATGGAAATGAGCTGCCAAGGGGTACGCAAGTGAAAAAAGGTTGGGTACCCCTGCTCTAGAACATCAAGGATGTCCTAGTGCAGCAATTAAACTAGACTTAGCCATCTGAGAGAACTGTGCTTGCCTATGTGATGTGCTCTTTCAGGACCTGCCAGTCCCAGAATTCCTTGCACATAGGCAAAAGGGAGGGACAGCTGGTGGGTGGAACCAAGCACCATTATAATCAGGAACATTGATCTCCAGGAGACAACACTTGCTCGTACCATTTTGCCAAAATCAGGCAGCTTTTCATTCATTCATTCATTCATTTACTGCATTTATACTCCTTTTTATCTTCCTGAAGGGCTTTCAAAGCAGCTTTTTTTGTGTATTGACTAAACTTGCAAGAGGAGGAGACTTTGGGAACAGAAGTCATGGTATTGCATTAAGAAAGCTGGAAAAACAAGGCTTTAATCAAACTGTTTCAAAATTGTTTGCATCTATGTTGGTCCATTAGAATGAAATAAAAGAAGCATTGATAGAATCATACCTCTATGAGTATCAAGTTACAAAAGAGCAAGTAAGCTGCGTAGGATATTTCAGGCTGAATGTGGTATTAAACAAAAAATAGTGTTTTGAGTCATAGCAGAAAACCCCCTGCATGAAGCATAATATAATCTCAAACATGTAGAAAAGGTAATTTCAGAATTTAAAGAAAAAACTTTTCTATCATGAGATTGTATGTATGAGATGGGGTCATAATACATGTGCCAGAAGGGACCTGTGTTACATGCCTGTACTTGCCCACCCTCCCCATAGTGCTTGAAGTTTGGAGCAAGCAGACAAAATCAGGACAAGAAGAACTAGAGCAGGGGTGCTCACACTTTTTTGGCTCGAGAGCTACTTTGAAACCCAGCAAGGCCCGGAGATCTACCAGGGGGGAAGGAAGCGTCTGACAGACACCCCCTTTAATGTATGGAGCCCCTGCTGGAGTCTAGTCAGTTTCGTCAGTTTTGTTGCTGCATGCCTGAAGAGCAGCTAAAGTGTCAGTTTCAGTGTCAGTTTAGTGTCAGCTAAATATGTCAGTTTCGTCTAGTCACTAGACGAAACTGACATATTAACAGTTTGGAGAGACAGGGCTCCGCGATCTACTCATTTTGCCTCGCGATCTACTGGTAGGTCGCGATCCACCTATTGAGCACCCCTGAACTAGAGGAAGACCTGGCAGATCAGGAGTGGAGCCTGCAAAAATGGTGGATCAAAGATCAAGTTAGAGCATAGCCTGGCAGGTCACAGATGGTGCCAGGATGGATCCCAGTGAATCATGGCAGACCTGGCATAATCTGAAATTTACTGGTTTTCAATTGTCAGTATTGGTTTCCTGGCATAGTATGGTTTTCCTGGTTTAAATGCTGGCTGGCTAGCACTGGTGCTTTGGGGAAATACTGCCACTCTGGGAAAGGGCCATAAATCATGGGCAACTTTGGAGTTACCAGGTTCAGTCCCTGGCAACTGCACTTCCATGATCTCAGGCAACAAGCCTTAGTATGACACACTAGAGAGGCATGCCATAATATATCAATGGACTGACTTGGTATGAGGAAGCTCCTGTTTACTCCTTGATTGACACGGGTTTGACACAGGTCAGTGGCATCTTGGATGTTGCCTTACTCTTGGATGAGCCAGTTGCTGGGATCTCTGTCATAGCTTTTTATCAATTACACCTGCTGCAGGGTGCTTTCCCTCTTGGAGGATGGGGATCTTGCCACAACAATCCATGCTTCTGTAATTTCAAGGCTTTATTGTGATGTACGTTGTGTGAAGCAGCCTTTGAATACTACTGGCTGTATCATTTCCTTCTAACTGCACTGCCCATCTTCTGTAACATTTCAAAAATCACGTGCAGTGTTGTTCTGATTGCTTCTCAACTGGTTTGACAAACATCTGCCACTAGAAGCAGGGCCTTTCAGCTATGGCCCCAAGGCCATATGTTAGCTCCACTCTGGAGCTGAGTGGATGCTTTTTTTTATTTTATTTCACAAGGACTATGAAAACTTTCATTTGCTTAGATGGATTGCTTTTTTAAAATGGTTCATTTAACACTTTAAAATTGCTTTTGTCTTGTTTTTATTGATTATGGTAATGCCCTTTTATGTTGTTATAAATCACTCGGTGTGCTGATAAAGCAGCATATTAGATTAACATGTAAACAAATAGTGTCATTTGGAGGTTGGACAAACCTGATTGGTGGGAGATTTTGGAGGGCTAACAGGAGGTACTTCTTCACAGAGTGCATAAATAATTTATATGGATTATGGGCTGTGGGAAGAATGCTGAGGTAAGAGGTAAACTGAGGTAAGCTGAAGTAAGAATGCCTCAACTGCAACCCTCTGAGGCCATGCTCTGCAAAGATCTTGCAACAACTGAGCCTGTGTGCTCAGTACAATTTTTTTTTTTTTAGATTTTCTTGGTATGGTCTATGATTAAGATTAGGATCTGTATGCCAGCACCCAGGACAGTACAGAAAAAAAAAATTATCTTTCCTACCAGTGTTGCAATTTTGCAATGCCTCTGTTTCAGGTACATTGAAACACTCAAGACCATCTGGTTTAGTTTCAGTTTAGACCTTAAGCGTTGATATGAGAATTCCAAGATGTGGTTCACAAGCTCTTAAAACAAAATGACCAGGCTTAAATTGATTTCAGGAACATGTGGAGGGAGAGGGGTGTCTGTTAGGGGAAAGAATGATTTAACCACATGGCCAGCCATTGGCAAGCATTTGCAATTTACACTTCAATTAAACTGCTTTCTCTTCAGGTTGAAACCCAGTAATTTTTATTTAATGCACAAAAAACCACAGGGACACACACAGTCAATTTCTGATGCATATTGTTCCCAAAAAGTACACATAGAGACCCAATTAAAAGGAACACTCTCAATGCAGCTGGACACCCAGAATTTTTCCATCTGATCCAAAGATAATAGGAGGCAAGACTGAAGGCTGATACAGTCCTAGTCATGGCTTGAGAAACTCCAACTCAGTGCTTCTTGAATCTGACAAGTTTCAGAAAAAAATACCATTCCAGCGCAGCCCATTTGTGCATTTATTTGTTTGTTTAAGAAATTTATGCCCCACCTTTCCCATGCCGAAGCAAATGCCCAAGGTGGCTTACAAAGCTATATAATCAAGTACAAAGTATCACAACAAGTAAAAAACATCAAACAAGGCATTGAAACATTAAGGACGCAATCCAGAAAATGGGTTGGTCTGGCACAAGTCCCTTGCGCCAGTACAGGAGGGTTGCAAATATGCCATAAGGCACGTTTGCACCTCCTCGGGAGTAAACTGGGCTGGCGCCATTCCCCCATTCCCAGGGAGCTCGGAGCAGCTTGTACCACCTCAGGAGATGGTGCAAGTTCAAGGAAACTCATGGGGCCAGTGTTCATTACCCAGAGGTAAAGGGGAAAGTTTCCCCTTACCTCTGGCTGAGCCACTTTGGGCCCCTTTCTTGTGCTGGATATAATAATAATAACAATAATAATAATAATAATAATTAATAAAAAATACAGGTATTTATATACCGCCTTTCTTGGTCTTTATTCAAGACTTTATTCAAGGCGGTTTACATAGGCAGGCTGATTAAACCCCCGTAGGGATTTTTACAATTGAAAGAAGGTTCTATCTTTCAAGAACCACAACAGTCCAGATGTTTCACTCTGATCTGGTTTCACATCCTGGCCTCCATCCTCCCACACTCAGAGCAGATGGAATAGCTCGGCTTCAGCTTGTGGATGTTATCTTCAGGCAAATGGAGGCTCTACCCTCTAGACCAGACCTCCTGCCCATATATAGCACAAGCCTCTTAGGCTGCAATCCTAAACATACTTTCCTGGGAGTAAGTCCCATCAAATAAACTGGGATTTAGGATTGTGCCGTAATTTTAACATTGCATGGTGAAAAACAATATCAAAACAGAGCAAAAAAAAAAATTAAGGGAAAAAGAAAAAAAGAACTCATTGAACTAATGGGTAACTGATGGGTCCAGGGAGGCAGTCAAGTCACCACATTATATCGGAGACACAGAGGGCAAAAATTCACAAAGCAATCAGATGCCTGACAGGTATGTTTTGAGCCTTCGCCAAAAAGCCATGGAGAGGGAGTTGTTCTCAGTTCCCCTGGGAGAGCATTCCATAGTTGTGGTGCCACCACAGAGAAGGCTTGCCCCAGAGCTGTCACCCCTCTCACTTGGTACAAAGGCATCACTTGTAGAAAAGCGCCTTCAGCTGACCTGAGAGAGCAGACTAGAATGGACAGAAGCGGTCTTTCAGGTAGCCTGGACCCAGATCACAGAGGGTCTTAAAGGTTAGAACGAGCACCTTGAATTGTGACCAGTAGCGTATGGGCTGCCAGTGTAGCTGCTGAAGCCAAGTCAAAATGTCTGGTCCCCATAACCATTTGAGCTGCCACATTCTGTACTAACTGCAGTTTCTGAACTGTTTTAGCAGGTAGCCCCACATACAGTGCACTGCAGTAGTCCAGCATTTAAAGTATATTTTAAGTAGTCCAACATTTTAAATATATTTTCCTGTAAAATTATACACTACTTTTTTTCATCAATTAGCACACAAAACAAAATACAACCATATAAAAACACCTTGAGTGTTTCATCATAAAGGTACCATAAAACCCCAGAACAAATATGTAAGAAAAACCAGACCCTAAAAGAGAAGCAGTTAAAACCATATGCCATTAAACCACCTCAGCAGTAAAGATATGCAGAGTGCCAGACAGGAATTAACATCTGGTCTCTCTGAAAGCTTGGTGGAAAAGGGAGGTAGTTACCACCCACCTTAATTAGTCAAATGATGCAGTGCTGAGCTACTCTAGTGAGCAAGTTTCATAATTTTCATGCCACCATAGAGAAGACTGTGCTCTGAGCACCCAGGGCAAGAATGGGTAGAGAATTCTGAAGTAGGCCTCTCAATTGTTGGGCAAATTGATTTTATCTCATGTTCAACATCACATACATCATCCCACTTTCTCTGAATAAATATGCCATTTTTAGCAGTGTAATTCTTCCTCTTCTTCATCATCATCATCTTCTTCTTCCTCTCTCTCTCTCTCTCTCTCCCCCCCCCCCCCCACAACTCCTGGTGAAGGGAGGGATTGCTGCCTCAGAGTGAAACCTTTCTAAGCACCTGGAGAGAGACTGATTGTTTGCTTGATGTATTACAAAAGTCAGCAAGGCTGTTTTCAATCACTGAGCAATGGGACACTGTTTTTAAATGGATTTGCTTTAATGTGATTTTTGCCATCCACCTGAGTTCTTGGAATGGAACCCTCCCGAACAACGAAACTCAACCTGTATCTGATTTCTTTATTTCCTTTTTTCGCAGCTGCTGTAGCCACCTTTTGAGTTAGCACAGGAAGAGACTTTTATTCATACAAAACTTACAGCAAGGTAATAGCTGTCCCCTGCAGGAATGATGTTCAAATCGAACTGGGCATCCCTTTAGCTGTGTTGAGACTATGTAAACTCTTGTTTGGAGAACTAAGTGTGCAAAGCACGACTGCAGATTTAAAATACAAACTGTGGGGAATAAAAGGAATGCTGTTTCGTTTGTGCCGGCATGAGAAAGTTTTACATTTATGTGTAGGGGGTCCCCAAATGATGACTTGAGGGCCACATCTGAACCATCAATACGTTTTGACTGGCCGTCTGACATTATTACATGTGCTCCCCACTTTGTCCTCTCCACCTCCCTCCCACACCATGCAGCTTCCTCCTGCTTGATGAAGTGATTGATGGGCTGGGTCACTCTTGTTGAAAGCCCAGTTTAGAGTGAGAGAACAAGCACGCCTGCAGCTGCAAATGACAAATATTTTTCTCCTGTTGCAGAGTTATGTTTTCTTCTACTTTCTATAATTGACCTGTTCTGGCCCTCCACAAGACCAAGATTGAGCAATGTAACCTTGGCAGTTGAAATTTTAGGGACCCTGGTCGAGAGAAGCAAAAATGATGTCACCTTTCTACTAAGGCTAAGCAACATTTGGACTAAGAATAGACAGGGCTGATGACATTTTCATTCTCAGATCCTTTGCTAAGGGAGCAGCCCTCCCCCATAAACCAAGGTGATTTGATTCACATGACTGCTGCATTGGGCAGCTATTGTGCTCCTTCTGCTAATACTGCTGTGGCTGGAAGGACTTATATCCGCAAAATTGGACCATGAGGTGCAAACTTCTTGGCTTGTATTCTCTGGCTGGAAGCTACTGTGACTAGCTGGAAGAGTTTCTGAATCTCAGAAATGTCTGAGGCTTATCGTGCTGCAAGGCCTGATTGAAAAGGGCATATCTGCACAGTTCCACATACATAGTACTGCCTGGTGCAGTGGTGCTTTAGACTTAGATGGGGGAGGCTTTTTTTAGCTCTTATAAGGGTGATGATGTGTTAGGGTTGCCACCTATTTATTGGTATACTGGTCTGTTCCTGTTTTGAAAAGTTCTGCCCATACTAAGTCAAAAGACTTACTGTGACCCGAGTTTGTCCATAATTTTGGGATGGGTCCAACAAAACTTCCATCAGTCTTGCTTTTCAAAAATATGTGTGTTTTTTTGGGGGGGGGGGGGAATAAGGGCACAATCCTAACCAACTTTCCTGTGCTGGCATAGCTGTACCAGGGGGGCATGTGCTGCACCCTGCAGTTGGGGGGCAGTCACGGAGGCCTCTTCAAGGTAAGGCAATGTTCGTTCCCTTACCTCGGAGTTGCATTGCCGTTATGTCAGTGCTGGAAAGTTGGTTGGGATTGCGGCCAAAAGCAATAAAGAGTAGCAGTAGATATGCTCTTGAACACAAACACACATTTAAGGTTTACCTTGTTCCACAGAGAGAATCCCCAATGTTGTAATTAATACTAAATAGAAATTCTGGTATACACTGGTATGCTGTGAGAGACCTGCTAGTGTGTCAAGAGAAAGAAAATAAAATAATTGAAGGCTGAGCCCAAAGGATCCACTCCATAAGGAGGCTAGCTCCTATATTTCGGTCTGGTTCCATTTTCTAGCCTTGCTTTCTTCTGGAGCAAGCAATTCTGCCACATCTCTGCATCAGATGCAACGATCATTTGGGGCCCAATCCTATTCAACTTACCAGCACCGGTGCAGCCCCAAGGTAAAGGTACACATGCCATACCTTGAGGAGGCCTCAGTGACTGCCTCTCCAACACAGGATGCAGTGCACACCCAATTGGTAGAATTGCACCAGAGGTGGAAAATTGGATAGGACTGGGCCTTCAACCATCCCAGTCTTCAGAGGACGCGGCATATTGCATCTCTGAATGATAGTCCTGAGGCTTGCTTCCTTCTAATCAAGAGGCATGCTCAGAACAGTGAATCATGTAGAAACATTGGTGGTGGGCAATTCTTACTCTTGCATCCTCAACAAGCACATCTTTGGGGTATAAAAATGTGCCTCCAATTGTAAGTCAGAGGACAAGTGTGCTCTGTTGTCAAAAATTTGTGAAAAAAATGAACTAGTATTGTTCTGTCTGTCATCTCACATATGGAAGAGTAAAATTTCAGTATGGGATAATAAATAGTTATAATGATTATTGTAATTCCATTTCATCTTTTGTACAGCCATGTGAGTTGGACAGAAGTGAGAGTTCCAAAGGTCCCAAGGTCATCTAGTGTGCACCATACCTGAGTGGACCTTTTGAACCCGGTCTCCCAGGTTCAAGACCAAGTTCAAGTTCTCCCAAGTTCATGTCTTCAACAATATATGAGCCAATTTTCAACTTCTATACCTAATACTTAAAGGAATGTGACTAGATTATCAGCAGCTCCACAACTGTATTACAGTTCCAATAATTTCCTCAATGTCGTACTCATTTTGTCCCATTGACACCATGAATGGCTGGACTGTTCCTAGTTTCTTGGGTAAAGGCAGTGATTGAAGCCTATGGTTGCCCTTGAGGTCCATTTATTTCTATTGGAGTTACACACCAGCAACAGTGCAGGTAGAGAAATGTTGCTTAAGAAATTTCAGCTTGGTGATATGACATTTTCAGAACTGTCAGGTTGAACTATGATCAGATAAAATGGTTGGCAACCTTCAGTCTCGAAAGACTATGGTATAAGCCTACTGCACCCGGTATTCCCAGGCAGTCTCCCATCCAAGTACTAACCGGGCCTGACCCTGCTTAGCTTCCAAGATCAGACAAGATCGGGCATAAAAAAGGTTTTTGTATTATAAAGAACAGTCCCAAAAAAGGAAGAGAAAAATTACATTAGATGGGACTGGGTAAGAGTTTTAATGACCTGTCTGAAATGGTTACAGTCTCGCTTTGCTTATCCTGAGCAAGCCCCTTAGAGATTTGGCCAACTGGGACATTTGGAGAGGATACAGAAATTCCTTTATTTGTTGTGTTGCCACTGATGCTTCTTGTTCATCGAGAAAGTGGAAAGAGCTCCAAAAGGAGCTGCTTATTCTCATGAAGCCAATAGCTTAAATGACAATAGCCATTCTCTCCACCAGAGGACACCGCAACCCACTTTTTCTGTTGCATGTGAGATTCTACCTATAATTGTTTCATTGATTTGTGCATCAACTTATGGGTTGTATTAGGTGTGTTGGGATATATTTGCTTTGCAATTTTGAGAGAGAATTGAGTGGGGTGTTCATTTAAGAGCCCTGGTTTTTCAAAAGCTAATGTAGTGTAGTTTACTGACTGAGTAACTTGATCAGGAAGTTTTCCAGTTCATGCATGAACTTGCTGGGAAGCAGACAACAGGGGACAGTGCTGCCATCGTACCCTGCTTGTGCATTTTTGGGAAGCAGCTGGCTGTCCATTGTTGGAAACAGGAAATTTGCCTGTCCTGCTTCATAACCTTGCTATGTTTAGTAGGAGATCTCCAAAAAAGTATAATTACAATAAATACTCTTTAAAAGCCCTGAGTTTTTTGTCATTAGTGTGTCCAAGATAGAAATCTTCCTCTCCTTCACAGTGAAATCTTTTCCCCCTTCCAAACTAGCATTGTTTTGAAATAACACTCCTGGGTTTTCTGGGTAGAGGAATAAAATAAGAGAGAAAATACTGAACTGTATGTGGGTTGTTGTGGCCAACCTCTAAAATTTAACATAAAACATTGAATAATGCTGTTCAGGCGGCTTCAAAACTTTGTATAGAAACTGGCTAATAAATAAAGGATTCAAGAGACGTTCCTGCAGGCCCTCCATTCCATCTGTGTTAAATTACCCTGGAATGCTTGGAAACAAATTACGTGGTGTTATTCTCAGGCGTTCGGCCTGAAGGCACTGGCTGCCCTGGTGATAATCAGATAGGCCGTTTTAACGGGAGTAGGAATTGCCCAAGTTACAGCAACAGCATGAAATACTCGTGAGGGAAATTTCTCACCAGGAGTACTCGTCACCTGGGCCCCAGAAAGCCAATTGCACAACCCACAAGTCTTGGAGGATAGCCTTCTAGATGCTTGATAACGGCGAAACCTGAGAGGTGTATCAAGCACCTCTCCCACTTGATTACATGCTAGATATGGTTGTTGGACTCACCTTAGTGGGTTGCAAGTTTGTGGGCCTAAACATTTGAATAGCACTACTGGGAGGGGGAAGCAGGTTAAAATATATTTAATAAATAAATGAACATACTCATGAGGTAATTTCTGGCATCGGAGAGTCATTTTCCAGCGGTTCAATGTACCATTTGAAGGGGCTGTTTCTATTCAGTTGGCTGTTTTTCAGCCAACTGAGTTATGGGAATTTGAGAAGGGAGGGCACCAGGATGAGGTCTCTTGTTATCTGGTGTGCTCCCTGGGGCATTTGGTGGGCCACGGTGAGATACAGGAAGCTGAACTAGATGGGCCTGTGGCCTGATCCAGTGGGGCTGTTCTTATGTTCTCATGAGAAGGGTTTTGACTTGTGAATCAGTAGGACATTAAAGGGGAATATGAAATGTCTCTTCAGTTTCCTCTTTTTTTTTTTAATACGCAGCTGTTGTACCAATTCCCAGAATATTTTTGAAAGCAACACAATTTCTTCCTTCCTTCTTCCTTCCTTCCTTCTGAGAAGCACTCAAAGCAGCATAACAGACATTGGCTGTTAGGGACTCTTGTTGTAATGGGGCTTCTGGGTAGGCTGGGTGCTAAATCTACATTCTTTTCCTTCAGAAACATCATTGCTTTGCACTGTAATTTACTGCAAAGTACAATACATCATCTTCATTCCCCTGGTGAACAGCAGCTCTGTTTGAAACACACTGAAATCATTTCATTTTAATGTCATTAGTATAAACTCTTTTGTGGGTTTCCTGAGTTTTTTTCTGCTTGCAAATTAGTGTCCGCAGAGTGAAATAGAATGGGTGGAACATTGGTCTTTACCTGAGGGGTGTAATGGGGGGGTATAGCTGAGTTGCAATCTAACCTGAGGTGAGTCACATCAAAAGGGCCACCACAGTCTTCTGGAGAGGGGAGAAAGAGCAAGACTGATACAGCAGGAAATTGAGTGACACAGAGAAAATCAGGCCTACATTATGGATCTTATGCTGCATAAGTTATGAGGGAGACCTCAGTTTGGAAAAGTTAAAAGTCATTAAAGTAGAAAACCTGGTTGATGTGTTTTGAACTACTTTACTTCAGACATGTTTATCCTGCCCTTCCTCCCTCAGGCTAGCAACCATCCACCCCAGAGTTATCCTCACCAAAACCCTGTGAGGTGGGTTAGACTGCAAATAGGTGAGAGTCATGGCTGAGAGGGACTTTTACCTTGGTCTCCCCAGTCTTAGACCAATACTAACCACTTCCCCACTCTGCCTTTCTCTTCATACCATCTCAGGCACAAGACTAGGTCTTGTGAAAGTAGTTCCTTTTTTTTCTTCTTAAATTTCACAATGCACTCTTGATACTTTCCTGGTAGTGGATTTGATGTTTGTTTTTGTTGCGTGGGAACAACCTCAGACCACTTTTTAAAGATTGCTAGTAGTTACAAGGGAAATTGAAAGCTTGGCTTCCTTTTACTGATACCCTCTCTGTTGCTTCCTTCTTAGTATTTGCTAAGATTTGTTGTTTCCTGTGAGTGTGCATGCAGCCACAAAAAAGTGAAAAAGAAAAAAAAATGGCTAGATTGAGTCAAAATTCCCCAAACTAGAAACTGAAATCCATGAAAACCTCATGACCTCATCTGTTTACATTAAAAAAATAAAATAAAACCTTATACAGATGATCATTATAAAACAATATAATTAAACTTAGCATTTAAATGCTTTGCAGACATTATCTCAGTAATCCTTACAACAGCCTTATAAGGTAGATCAGCATTATTTGCCCTGTACTGCTGATAATATCTGAAGCTGAGATAATCGTGGTTTGCCAAAGACCATCTAGTGAATGTGTGGCGGAGGAGAGATCTTAACTAGGAGTTTTCTTCATACACCTATTCAACCACAGTAAGGCAGGTGGCTGGCCTCTGCAAAACACAAATGCAACCTACCAAGAATGGGTGCTAACCCACTGGAACCCCCAACAAGATTTCATACTTGACCTGAACAAACCAGAAAGTAGGTATGCAAAATAGGCACTCATTTAGCCTGGAAATATACTGGCAATCACTGGAGAAAAATATAGTGAGATTGTAACTGTCCAGGAAGAATTTATCCAATTTGCGGATGGGGGAGGGGGCACACAACTGGAATTGCAGACTTTGTGGGCACTAAGCATCACGACTATCAAACCTGCTGGTTATCGTTGTTAGGCAAAAATGTATTGCTGAGTTTCACTGCTTCAGAGAAAAATGAATGGATGCAACAGCCAATACTGAACATGTCACCACATAATGGCTCTGAATAGGGATTGAGGAATCTCTTCCACAAGGTGTTCCATTCCACTAATATCCTCAGACACCATAGGTGGTGGCCCTGTTTAGATCACCACTTCAGAATGCAGGTGAGGGAAAGCAGCTGCTGGAACAGTCTCATACATTAGAAATTCCCTGTCCGTGGAAAGCTAGTGTGTCAGAGAGAAGGGTCCTAGCCTAGCCTTTTTTACATGTGCCCATTTTCTACATGTGTGTCATGAGATTGCATGGGTGAGAAAAGCTGCACCTTCCACAGGAATATACACAGCTATTGAGAGTATCCAAGTGCTAATCGATTGCAGTTGTTCACCCAATGCTACAAAGCAGGCAGTAGAAGAGACCTACCCCCACATTTTATCAGGGAACCCCCTCTGTCATTTAGAACTCCAAGGTGATGAATGTTCCTGTGTTATCCTGGCAGAAGCAGGTTGATTGCAACATTATTGTCTGGGGACTTCCATACACAGCTGGAGACTAGGCAAAGTATTTGGGCAGCCCAGTCCAATGCTTCCCAGAGCTCAGGGCTGGTTCATTTTGGCTAGTGCCAAAATAGTGACCACTGCATCCAGTGGGGCTGGGAAGCAGTGTCAGGTCCCGGGCAGCTCCAGTGTGTCTCCTCAGATCTGTCCCCACTATTGAGCAGGTGCAGAATCAAGGAGACTTGTGTCAGGTCTCCCAGACCAGGAGGGGATCAGGATATAGTGGCAGAGCCTGCCATAATCTCTGCCACTTTCTGCTCCACTCCCATCCCTACCCTGCCTTCTCCCTGCCCTCCCCTGCCCCAAAATGCTTCCCTCTGCCCCCACTCATCATTCTGCAATCCGGCGCTTGCCCGGAGCTCCAGATGGCGTTCAACCAGCTTCTGTTCAGCACTGGTTCAGTGCAAGCTCATGCTGAGCTGGCGCTGGTGCCATCCTAGCGGTAAATGTTGCAGGTGTACCTTACAGCACATTTGTGACACTGAGTGCTGGTGATGGGCCAGCACAGGCCCAGTAGGATTGGGCCCGAAATCTCTTACTAAAGCAGGAGACAGCATAGCAATGACTTCTTTGCTGATTCTCTTCTGTGGTCCACCCTCTTTCCCTCGCATATTAGCTATTATAACTAAATGAACCTCCAGATTCAAAAGCAGTGTACCCCTGAATACCAGGTGCTGGGGACAAACAATAGGAGTGGGATGGGAGCCAGTTGCCTTCATGCTCTGCTTGTAACTTCCCAAAAGTGTCTTACCTGCTGTCTACCTGGAGACCTGCTCACCACAGCAGCAAGGAATGGGGAAGATGGCAGGACCAGGAAGGGAATGGGCAAGAATCCATAGTATTTTTGACCTGCTGAATAGGTTCCATTAGTGGATAAATTCTTCACCTTCAGATCAACTGCAGTGGAAGAGCTATCTGAAACAGTGCCTCTCCTTGATGGAGCTTTTGGAAACAATGCCTGGAAACTCATTTAAGTGGATTTTCCAACTTAGATACAGGAGTTAAGTTACAGATCTGAATATGGTATTGTCTATTGTCTCCTATTCTGCACTGGAGCAGAGCAGAGGCCAACATCCCATCTTCCTTGAACATTTGGAAAATCTGAGTTGAACATACATCCGGCATATTGCAGTTTGATACTTGGTCCAACCTAATTCATCTCAGAAATCAGAAAATCCTCCTCCCAGTGTTTTGCAGATGAAATTTAGGACTCTTTTGGGTTGTGTGCTAAATGATACCTTAGCATTCATGCTGATGCGATAAAATGCATGTGTTGGTCAAGGTGCATCCACCCCACACTCAGTTCTAGAGTCTTGGAGAGGGGAAAGGCTAAAACTCCAAGGATAGCAACTTTAGTAAATGTGTGCACACAGGCAAGATTTTGAGAAGGTATTGCCAGTATTTACCGCAAAAGTAAAATAGGGGCACTGATTTCCCAGGGATTGGTATCAGGAAAGAGGGGCTGTCCCTAATCAATAGGCACAGTTGGCATATTAATCCTCAAACGGACCCAAATAGCTGCTGATGCAGAAAATGAACCTTGAAAGGTTCCCCCTTGAAAGGAGGCCAGTTCCCAGTGAAGCCAGCCCTCCAGATGTGTTCTCTGAAGTAAGTGCAAACTTGGAGTCTCTCCTAGATGTGTTTCAATAGACTGACTATGACAGAAGCACTTTGTGAGAGGCTGGTGATGTAATAATGTCATTACCAAGCTCTTTGAAGATACTTCAAAGGGAGGGACTATCCTAGCGGCTGGTTGAAATCCCTAAGCCACCTGGGAAGAAAAAGGACAAGGAGAGCATTTATTATGTAATGTCATTATTAATTAGCAATTGGATTTCTTATTTGTTCAGACATTTAGGATTTTCTCCAAACAGATAAAAAGAAGAAGAGCGTTTTGTATTCTTGAAGTATATTTACATTATTGTATGATAGGAACTGTGAAGAACTTTCTTGTGTTATGACTTGGTTATCACTTTGTGGAGAGACTTGGTGATGACTTAAGTCTCGCTAAGACTTTGAAGCTGCAAACCCATGTATTTTTACTTGGGAGTCAGACTATGTAGAATTGGTAAGTTGAAGGGCAGCCCAGGCCTATATGGGCATGTCAGTGTAAGCCACATTCCATCAGCATGAAATCTGTGCCACTGCCGCACACTTTGGAGCTGCAGGAGGCTGGAGGCTCTGTGTGTACTAGTGTCTCCCAGACTCCACTGGAACATGTAAGGTGGCGTCAAGGGTGTTTTGGAGAAGGATTGGGGCAGGGAGTGTGACAAACTGGAAGCGGGAGGGGGAGGATCTTGGCAGCAGTGGCACATGTCAAGATCATATCCCCCTTTTCCTGGTCCATCATTTCCCCTCGAAGGTTCACAGACTTACGCCAGCTAAATAGCTGGCATAGGTCTGAAGAGACCCGTTGGAGATCAGGCAGCCTACAGGGAGATAAGTAAAAAAGATGTTTACTTACCTCTACCAGGCTGTCTGGTCTTACCCACCATACCCACCATAGCAGGCAGTGCACATTCCATCAGTGGTACTGGATGCTCTGGACTGGCAGGGGATGGGACTGGGCCATTAATATGTTTTGGATGAATGTTGATAGACAACGTGATTTGTTTGATTTTTTCAAAGAGTTGAAGATGATTAATGCAGTCATTAGCACAGCCTGTCTTTGTTCACTAGCTTAGAAAATCCTTTAAAATTATCTAAAACCTGCTTGATCAGAAATGACAGGGGCCAGAAGATTGTGGGCAGAAAAAGCTCCCAAACACCATCTTTGGATTCTAGATGGTTAAAAAAAAGGATAGCAGC
Source organism: Tiliqua scincoides (assembly GCF_035046505.1). Taxonomy (NCBI): domain Eukaryota; kingdom Metazoa; phylum Chordata; class Lepidosauria; order Squamata; family Scincidae; genus Tiliqua; species Tiliqua scincoides. The sequence goes on along the minus strand of NC_089825.1, from coordinate 65,991,903 downwards.
AGAGGTGCAAACCGTAAATGGTTGGGGCATATTCAACATACGTCCTTCCCACCCCTGCCCCATACTCTTTTTGACCATCTAGCTCAGGGGTGTCCAAACCCCGGCCCTGGGGCCACTTGCAGCCCTCGAGGCCTTTCAATGCGGCCCTCAGGGAACCCCCAGTCTCCAGTGAGGATCTGGCCCTCCAGAGATTTGTTGGAGCCCACACTGGCCCAACGCAACTGCTCTCAGCATGAGGGCGACTGTTTGACCTCTCGTGTGAGCTGTGGGATGAGGGCTTCCTCCACTGCTTGCTGTTTCACGTCTGTGATGCAGTAGTGGCAGCAAAGGAAAGGCCAACCTTGCTTTGTGCAAGGCCTTTTATAGGCCTTGAGCTACTACAAGACCTTCATTCGTTCATATAAGTTCAACTTTAATACATTCAATTATGTAAACTTATGTAAATTTATTCAAATTTTAAATGTAAATTAATTCTTTTTTTCCCTGGCCCCCCCCCCCGACACAATGTCAGAGAGATGATGTGGCCCTCCTGTCAAAAACTTTGGACACCCCTGATCTAGCTCAATGAAGAGTTTTGTGGGACTGTTTGATGTTTTGCTTTGTAACTTTGGGTCTGATAAAAGCAATAGAATGAAATCTCTGTTATAGTACTTTCAATTGATTTAGAAACTGTTTGTCTTGAAGCCTTAAAGATTAAACTGTGTAGTTGTATTGCACCCACTTTGCCAGACGCACACAATTTAGCAGTCAAAAAAACATAAAACAATCTTTTGGGAGATGTGGAAAGTCAAATGTCACTCTTCACCCAAGCACTGCAACTTGGTTGTAATCTGCCTAATTCCTTGCAGATTGGTCAAGCAAAGCCTTATGTGAATATGTGGACTACTATCAAGTTCTAGGACAACACAAACCCTCTGAGTAGACCAAAAAAGGGTTATACATTTCAGGAGGAAGCACACTCTCTCAGCCCCCCTCCCCCGCATTTAGCCACGTTTCCACTTCATGTCCTCTACGATACTCCAACAGTCTTTTCTCTTTGAACCAATTGTTGTCTGTTTGATGCTACTTTCCTCACCCCATCCCAAATAGTGAGCTTCTTAACGATGATAAGGGTTGTGATCTGTCTTATGTGTTTATTTAATAATTTGAATTGATGTTTACCTTGTCTCCCCATATTGCTGCACCTGACACTTAGGCTGCAATCCTAATCACACTTTCCTGAGAGTAAGCCCCATTGAACAAAATAGGACTTACTTCTGAGTAGACCTGGTTAGGCTTGTGCCCTTAGTTGGGAAAACAATGATAGCAAAAGAAGAAGGAAGGAAGAGTGAGAATAGAACGTATGAACGTATAGAACTGAGCACAGCTATTGATATATCTAACCCCATGGTTAACTGGTGGACAGTGGCTCTTTAGGGACTAATGGCTCAATCCTAAACCTCCTCAGCTCTGGTGCTGAGCTCCAGCACTGGTTCTGGGTGTCACAAACATGCCATAAGGCATGTCCGCTGCACCTGGAATGGAGAGGCCACCAGTGTTGAGGGCCTTAGTGCCGTGTGGAGGGCCAGCCAGAGCTCCAACAGCACTGGCCAGCAGTGAGTAGTTTCATGGCAGGGGGGAGGCAGGATGTGGTTAGAACAGGGGGAAGGGCGGGGTGGGGGAGGAACTGGGGCGAGAGGGGGGTGGGAATGGCAGAGCCCTGCTCCATCGGATCCTATGCTCCATGTTGGGCTGAAAAACCGAACACAGAGCTCCTTCAGTCTGCACTGGCAAAACAGCTAGTAGACTGGAGGCGACCCATTGCGACCCCAGTGCCCTTATTCAGAGGAAGGGGATGAAAGCTCTCTTTCCCTGAGGAGGCCTCTGTTGGTCTCGGCAGTGCCGCTGGATGCAGCGGTAGCCATTTTGGTGCCACTGCACCTGGTGGAGCTGCCAGCTTCAGGATGGGGCTGCAAAACTGAGAGCATAATTCTATGCATGTCTACTCAGAAATAAATCTCATTTATTTCAGTGGAATGTACTCCCAGGTAAGTGTGGTTAGGATAGCAGCCTGAGATTTGCCATGTAGCTCTGCTGCCTGAGGACTTTTAGCATTCAGGCTTGTATAAGGCTTGAACCTGGGACCTTATGCATGCCATTGTGTGCTTGACCACCAAGCTATGACCTCAGCTCTCCTTGTTTAAAAGGGGAAAGAGAGAGATAACATGAGAGAGAGAGAGAGAGAGAGAGAGAGAGAGGGGTGGTTCAGACAAGGATGCCCAAATACCTAACACAGCCATTCATTTTCCCACCTCATTTTATTCTCATAATAATTCTCAAAACAGGGAGGCTGAGAGTGGGTGAGTTGCTCAAGGCTGTTCTGCTTGGTATGTAATTTTCCAGGAATTTGAATATCTTGTCTCTATATACCCAATCAGGTTCTCCACCAATGTGCTATTTGAGTTAATATTAGAATTCCCTGGGTCAAAATATGCTCCCTGTATATTGCGTTGCTAACTAGATCATGTATAATGTTATCTCTGGAAATAAGGGGGAAAAGACAGTAATTAATTGAAAATCACATCAATTTATGTATTTTCCTGTCAACCCCTCACATACTCCAACTCTTTCTTATCCCTCGAGAGCTGGTTTCCCAGCCTGCCTCATGCAGCTCTAAGCTGGCCTTGAAGAATGCCTCTTTATTTGAGATGAATTGAGAGTGAATGTGAAGGCATGTAGGTGTTGGGTCAGTTTACGTCATTGCTGTACTGTATTTGGTTACAGTCTTCAGATCTCCTACCTTTTTGGTATGCCTGTGACCTCAAATAAGAGCCTATTTTCATGCTGACATGCAGTTTTATTGCTTTACTGAATTTTTTCTTTAAATGTCCCTTTTCTGACAGATATGTTCTTTCAAGACCAAAGTGTGACCAACAGTGCACCATCTACAGACCATTTGAGGGGGGTTACAATGTTATTTTTGTCAAAAGTGTTTTTACACTTTTTACATCTTACAACTTTGGGGGGGGGGGGGGAAATCCCAACTAATCACATTGGAATATTAAAACACTAAACATACAGTGGTCTTTCCCTTTAGAACAGGGGTGTCCAAACATTTTGGCAGGAGGCCCACATCATCTCTCTGACACTGTGTTGGAGGCTGGGGAAAAAAAGAATTAATTTACCATTTAAAATTTGAATAAATTTACATAAATTAATATATTAGAGATGGAACTTATATGAATGAATGAAGGTCTTGCAGTAGCTCAAGGCCTATAAAAAGCATTGCACAAAGCAAGACCAGCCTTTCCTTTGCTGCTGCTGCTGCACCACAGACATGAAACAGCAAGTAGTGGAGAGAGCCCTCGTCCCACAGCTCAGGTGAGAGGTCAAACAGTCGTTCTCTTGCTGAGAACAGTTCCGTCGGGCCAGCACGGGCTCCAGCAAGTCTCTGGAGGGCCAGAGGCTCATTGGAGACTGGGGGCTCCCCGAGGGCCTGATTGGGAGCCTCCGAGGGCCACAAGTGGCCCCCGGGCCAGGGTTTGGGCACCCCTGCTTTAGAAGATGCACCAGCAGCCCAATTCTACACCCACCTGTACATAGCATGTAGTGCCGCTGATGGATAGCGCACTATATGCTGTGGGGGCTCCCTGGAGGTGAGGAGTTAGTTTTTTGTTGATGAAACTCTTAAGTACCATGTAAATTTACATGTAAACAATGATAGTCATAATAGCGTCCAATTCAAATCTCACTTCATCCAGAACTTAGTAAGTAGTAATAGGCAAGCCAGAGACTCAACTCTCTTCCCCCCCCTCATAATTTTGGGTTATTCATACTGGCTCGCATTGCAAAATTGCTATAAGGACCACTGAGATTATGTATATGAAACATTCTGAACATCCCAGTACAGCAGTTCCCAAAGTCCTACTTGGACACTGAGACCACAGGTGAGTATTTGCAGGGGCAGGGAATCCCAACAGTGCTGCAGCAATTGTGATGCTGTGGGGACTCAGGGGTTTTATCCTTACTTGGGGGTCCTACAGGCCTTGGGAAAGGTCCAGGAGGCCCACAGCCTCCTCTGTGGACCTCCCTGGTGATAAAAATTGTTCTGTTTGGGGATTGGAGTGCACTTCAGGTTTTTGCACAAAAACCGAAAGTGTGCTGCAATTCCCAAATGGAGGAAGTTTTAGCACCAGGAAGGCCCACAGAAGGAAAAACTCATGGGTCCCCATGGCGCCACGATCGCTGTGGTGCCATCAGGACACCCATTACTGGACCACTCCCTTTAAAAGTGAATGGCCCAGTTTTGGTCCCCAAAGGTGGGTCGTGACCCACCATTTTGGGAATCACTTCCCTAATATACCATAGCAGCGATTTCCAAACTTTTTAGCACTTTTGAAATGACACAAAAAGTGGTACCCACTTTTTGAAATGACACTCTGTCGGGACCCACCTAGGTTTAGGAGACTTTCAAAAAAAGATCTAAAAAAATTTATTTACTCACAAGTACTAATATTTATTTATCTTCCTATATTTACACATGCTTGCAAACTGTAGGAGCTGGGCTCCTTGGAAACGGCATCAGCTGAGCTCTTCCTAGGGCAATTAGCAGCTCTCTGGTTTTTGAATAGCCTCAGGGCTTGAGGCAATTAGTTATCTGATCTTTCCATTACCTTTATTTTTGTTGGAGGCTCTGCTCAGCACTATACAAACCACCAAAAACCAGATCAAGACCCATTAGGTGGCTCATGATGGACAGTGTGGGAACTGCTGAACTATAGAAATGCCAAGCATTATTATTACTTGTTCATAATGAGCGAACCTCATTGTAGCAAAGTCTTTCAATATAGATGCATGAATTGCATACATTCATGTACTCTAAGCCATGCATGCTCATGTACATAGTGAGCTCCAGCAGGTGCAAGGTATTCCATTTGCTTCCATGGAGGTAGTGGCTCAGAGTACACTGAAGAATGTTGCACTACCCCTTCACTGAACTGAAAGGGGCAAGTCTTGCAGGTGACCTGAGGCTCCGTGTGATACGTCAGTGTCCCTGACAGAGTTGTGTATTCCAAGAGGCAGTTGCATCACTGGCATATTTGGGATGCCATCAAGGGCAGGAAATTGTTGGCTATTTAATTAATGTATTGATGTTCAGCAAACTAGGAAAATGTCACCTGTGTTCTTTTTGTTATGTGGCAGGCTACAAAATGTTCCTGCCAGGCTACAGCTTTGGTTCCTCACCCATAAGAGCTATTGGGTGGGGGCTACAGTGTTATTTCTGAGTAAATATGTGTAGGATTGCACTGTACAGGTCCTATGCACATATAACTGAGAGTTTATTGAATGAAGTAGACTTATGTCTGAGAACACATGCACAGGATTGGGTTGGACAAGTCTTTGGGATATCTACTTTTCCCCCTTTTTCTGTGTACACATATATGCTGAACTGTCAGCTATTGTTAGAACTTAGATATGCTGTATATAATTATATATAAATGGCTGCCAATCTGCCCTTTGGGTGTGTACAGGTATGAATGCCAGGATCTTCAGCAAGCTCAGACTTCTACCATAATAAAAAAAAATACTAATATTAGGGTACAAACAGATAATTTTAGTATGGATTCATGAGAGTAAGAACATTGTTAAGTACAATGACAGAGATAAAGAACTCTCTGCTTGTTATCTGGTATGCCATGAGCTACCTGCTAGCTTCATGCAACGTCTTCAAATGTTAACAGATATTTTAGCCGCTGACAGTGGAAGAATCTATTGTGTTGCACATCACAGATCCATGTAACGACTATGAGAAAAGCATGAGGTCTGTCTGGGAGGAAGGACTTAAGGTTGGGGTGGACCACATGAGGTTGGCACAGAGAAGACAGTGAAGATGTAAAACAGACTGTGAAGAGGAGGAATGACAGTTTAGTGGCAGAGGGTATGAGAAGCATGGAGACTGAGGGGAAAAGATAAAGTAGGCAGTGGATTAAAGGAGGACCTGAGAGGAGAAGAAGGCAGAGGAACAAACAAACGAATGAATCTGTGGAAAGAGAGGTAAGAGAAAGAAGGGACCAAGGAGACAGAAGGAGCGAGGGGCAAGTATCTGTGGTCTGAGAACTGCAAGACAGAGAGTCCAAAGAAGGAGTGGAAGCAGAATGGCTAACTGATTTAAAATAACTGGCCATTTGTCTGCAGGTCTCTGGGGTAAGATAGTGCTAGTGTAGCCCAACAATAGTATTCTGGGTAGTGTAGTGGCTATGAAACTGAGGGCCCAAGACTATTCAAATTTCCTGCATTGATACAGCTGCAATGCAGCCCCAAGTTAAGGAAACAAATGTCCCCTTACCTTGAGGAGGCCTCCATTATTGCCCACCGCTGCCACCACCACCAGATGCCATGCTGCTGTTCCAGGCACAGAAGCACAGCCCTGAAGAAAAGATGGTAGCCCTACAGTCTGTAGCAGCAAAGGGTGTAGCTGGCAATCTGAAGTCCACTTACTTGGAAGCAGGTTCTATTGTTGCACTGGCTATCAATACAGATGTGAGATGACAAAGCAAGGTGCACTGAGCAGTGGCGTAGCTAGAGGGATGCAAAGCACTAAGTTTTACAGAGAGCCTCACTGTGGCATGCAAGCGGCCCCTCCCCTTTGGAGCCATTCTGGGTGGTCACCACCCTGAATGGCTCGGAGGGGGAGGGACTGCTTGAACACTGCAGTAAGGCTCCCTGAAAAACTTAGTGCTTTGCACCACCCAGCTATGCCACTGACACTTAGTGCACTTAGGACTGCTACTCCTGTTCCTTTAAAAACATCACAGGGTACTATCCTATACATGCTTACTCAGAAGCCAGTCTCATTGTGTTCAGTGAAGCTGACACCCAGGTAAGCCTGTCCAGGATGGCAGCATGTTGGCTCAGGAAGAAGTCACACAGCTTGCCATGGGGCTTCCCACAAGAAGAGCCCCGGTGGATCAGGCTCAAGACCCATCTAGTCCAGCTTCCTGTATCTCACAGCGGCCCACCATATGCCCCAGGGAGCAACCCAGATAACAAGAGACCTGCATCCTGGTGCCCTCCCCTACATCTGACATAGCCCATTTCAAAAATCAGGAGGTTGCACATACACATCATGGCTTGTAACCTGTGATGGGCTTCTCCTCCAGAAATCTGTCCAGTCCTCTTTTAAAGGCACCCAGGCCAGACGCCACCACCATCCTGTGGCAAGGGGTTCCACAGACCAACCACCCGCTGGGTAAAGAAAGATTTTCTTTCGCCTGTCCCACTCTGCCACGTGGGCATCCTCCTTCCTCCAGGTGCATGGGACAGTCCTGAGTCCACGTGCCACGCGGTCCTGGCGCTCCACCAGCGAGCTCACCGCGTCACCCAGCGGCCAGGTGGTTGGCGCACCTCGGCTGCTCTGTGACGCGATCGGCCTGTGTGTGTGTTGTGGGGCGAGCGGAGGCGGCCGGCGCGGAGAGTTGCTGGAGGAGCGAGCTCGGCGGCGGCAGGCAGAGGGAAGCCCGAGGGAGCCGCCTGGCCGCTCGATCAGGCGCTCTCGCAGCCAGGAAGGGAACTTGCAGGGGGGCGGCGGCGGCGCGCGGGGCTTCTGCGGGCTCCTTCCTGCTGCGCCGCCGAGCCGGCTTCTCGTTTCGGACTGCTGGAAAGCGAACTCCCCGCAGCCCGAGGGGAAGGAGGAAGAGGAGTAGCTGCTGCTGCTGCTGCTGCTGCGGGGGGGGGGGGCGAGCTGGACAGCAAGGTAAGCAATGCACGCGCACCGGTCCGCCTGGGAGGTGATGCTCCACCAGCCAGGCTTGGTGAGTGGCGTAGCCGGTGGGGGGGCAAAGCGCTGAGTTTTGCTGGAGCCTCACCGTGCAAGGGAGGCGTGCAGGCGCCCCTTCCCCGCCTCCTCGGAGCCATCCTGCTTTGCTCCCCCCCCCGGGAAGCCCCCGAAGGGAAGCCCTCCCTGCAAGACTCAGTGCTGTGCTTTGCCCCCCCTCCCGGCTACGCCACTGAGCGGAGTGAGCGGGGATCTTTCCGTTTGCAAAGGCGCCTCTCTGCAGCGCTCGCCCGTGGCCGCTTCTCGGGTTGCTTTCCGGGAGGCGGGCGGGTTGCACGCGTCTCTCCGGGCCAGGGCTTGCAAGAGCCCCTTGCCCGATCTCTGGGTGTTCGCTGTGGCTGTTGGACGCTTGCAAGAGGGGAGTTGGTTGGAGGTCAGGGTTTTCACTGGTGCTCCTCAAGCGACATCTCCCTTGGGGGTCGCAGACTTTGTAAGCCCCCCTCCCCTTTCCCGGGGCATGTGCAGTCGTTGAGCGAATGATGCAGCCTGTAGAGTGAAATGTGATGGGAGATTAGAGAACCTGCAGCACCATCCAAGCTCTTGAACGCCCACTAGGTTCCCTGGAAGAGACTCGCAGCCCAACCCTATCCACACTTTCCTGGGAGTAAGCCCCATTGACTCTTATGAAACTTACTTCTGAGTAGACATGCTGTGAGTCATGCTGAGTAGAATTGGGCTGCCAGGCTACCATCCTATCCTAGCCACACTTTCCTGGGAGTAAATCTCATTGAACACCATGGGACCTACTTCTGAGTAGACATGCACAGGATTGGGCTGTCAGAGCCCAATCCTGTGCATGTCTACTCAGAAGTAAGTCCCATTATAGTCATTGGGGCTTTCTCCCAGGTAAGTGTGGATAGGATTGCGGCCTTAGGCTATAACTTGAAAGCCTTAGGCTGCAATCCTATTCACACTTTCCTGGGAGGAAGCTCCATTGACTATAATGGGACTTACTCTTGAATAGACAGGCATAGGATTGGGCTCTGAGAGAGAAATCCCTGGATGTGTTTACTGGAAATGTAAATCCCAGTACATTCAGTGGGGCTTCCTTCCTGGTAAGTGCAGTTTTAAGGATCACTCTCCCCTAGTCTCAGTGTGCCTTGAAATTGGACTGATTCAGTCCCCTTCTTCTTCTTTTTTGCATGAGTTTTGTAAAGATTGGGCTGCTTAAATTCTTGTGAATGTCTCTCCTCCCACTACATGCCTCAAGGGGGTGTGAGTACAACAGAAGACATGATGTTCATTGAAGGGTTTTTCTTCAAGTGGAGGAGGAGTTATTCAGTTCTAGAGAATGTATAGACTCCAGAGTGGTACTTTATAATGAATTTCAATGCAGTGGGCACTCCTGGGGCCAAGCTGTTTGCCTGAAAGGTCATCTTTACACAATGAAGACTCTTTATTAACTGAGGCTGTGTATTATGACATCATGTTATGTTTTAAAGATGGGAGGTGCATTTTGTTTGGCTTCCTTGGTTCAGTCCTGAAGTTTGTTTTGTTTTTAATCCATGGATGGGGAATTCAAAGGGATGAAAAATTCCTTTTATCCGGAGTCTAGCACTGGTTGACTTTGCCCTATATGGCTATAACTTGAAAACTCTTGCACCAAGAGCAGGTATATCAGCAGATGGGATATTTCATAGGCAGTTGCAATCATTTCTCTCTGCATTGATCCTCTTGTGATCTAACTTTTGATTCATAAACCCTAGAAGAATTCAGTATCTCAATCCCTGTACAGGATCTGAACCTGCCTTATCAGAGAGCCAAGGTGGGGTAATTTGGGAGGTGGACTTGGAAGATCTAGGTTCAAATCCCCCCTCAGCCATGAAGCTTCCTGGGTGACCTTGACCAATCACTTTCTCTCAACCTTACCTACTTCACAGGGTTGTTGTGAGGACAAAAGGAGAGGAGCAGCTGTGTACACTGCCCTGAGCTCTTCGGAGGAAGGGCAGTATAAAAAGGTGGAAAATAAATAAATCAGAACTTCTGGGTCAGCTAAATTCTCTGTGTGCCCACATAGTTGCAGGGCTGGCCTCCCAAGACCTCCTGAGCCTGGGGTGGCAGGCTAAATGCTGCCTTTCCTTATTCAATGATGTGCCAACCTCTTCCCACTCATCAGTGTTCTAGCACTCTCCTCTCCTTGCATTCTCTCTTCCTCCTTATCTCTGTCCCCCTCTTCCAGTTGGAAGGAAGAGATGGAGCAGTGGAGACAAGGAGGCAGATAGAGATGGGTACCCTCTACTAATCTGCTGCCTAGGGGCCCAATCCTATCCAGTTTTCCAGTGCCAGTGGGGTGTGCACTGCATCCTGTGTTGGGGAGGCAATCACAGTGACTTCCACAAGGTATGGGAACATTTGTTCCCTTGCCTTGGGGCTGCATTGCAGCTGCACCCGGGGTGGAAAGTTGGATAGGATTGGGCCCTGAGGCAACTTCTTCAGTTGGCCTCATTGGTGGGCTGGTGCTGGTTAGTTGCACATAACCCATTTACTGGAACTTATGATGATCTGAATATTGGATGTCATGATAAGACTCCTGGTTAACTGCTAGTTTTTCTTCCTTTTTTAAGCCTAACTTAGATATTGTATTAGGTTTATTTCATTGTTTTTTAGCTTGTTTTATGGATAGTGACCAAAAAAGGTGACCTCTGGCATTGGGGGAAAAATAAAGTTTTCATACCAAATAGTTGATATTTAGTAATTTGTAATTAGTACAGTATTATTAATTCATTAATTATTAATTATTATTAATTATTAATAATTAAAATTATTAATCCATTAAGAGTATTCAAGTGTTTCACAGACATTATCTCAGTAATTCTTGCAACAACCCTTTAAGGTAGGCCAGTATTTTTTTTTTCTGTAATTGCAGACCAACAGTGGTGGCACTGGAGGCTGGCCAAGGCCCAAGACTTCCTGAAGCCCCCATATCCACCTGAGACCCAAAGGAAAACTCTCTTCAGTCTCCTGCCTGTGGCAGGTGGAGGGGAGTTTTTTGTACCACCATGAATATCCTTTGTGATTAATCACCCACTAAGCTTCCCTATAACATACTGGGCAGTGGGGAAGAGCAGCAGCTGCAGTAGTCCTTTCTCCTTTGGTTGGTTTCGTTTTGCTCCCTGTGTCCTAAGGGAGGGCACCAGGATGAGGTCTCTTGTTATCTGGTGTGCTCCCTGGGGCATTTGGTGGGCCGCTGTGAGATACAGGAAGCTGGACTAGATGGGCCTATGGCCTGATCCAGTGGGGCTGTTCTTATGTTTATGTTCTTATGTCTAGTACAGCTTTGAGGATGGAACATCCATGCATTTTAAATTGAGTCAGTGTGTGGAGGAAGGCTGCTGCATTTCCACATACCCTGCAATCACCTAGTTTGCTACAAGGGTCATGCTGACTGGGTCATGGGACAGGGGAAGCACAGCAGCCACAATGGCTGAAGAACTCTCTTATGTTCTCCTCCATGTGTTGTCTGGTTTGGAAACTAGCAGCATGATCCTATGCATGTCAACTCAGACATTAGTCCATTGTGTTCAGTGGGGCTTACTCCCAGGCAAGTTTTCATAGGATTGCAGCCTAGGTCTGCTTTGTGCTGTGATTAGTGATGGCACTAAGGAGAAGTCTCTTCCACCTGCTGTCTGGTTTTTGGGGGATGGAGCTGGCCAGCATGAATGTGCATATGTAAAATTGGGGGCTGTGGTGCTTGGACATACCTGGTCCTGCCACTGCAAATGGATTTGGGGCACAACCTGAGAGATCAGTGGCTTGCTTTGAGCCACCTTGGTCAGTTGGTGTCTGAACTGAAACCGGAAATGGAGAATTCCCATCTCATACTCCTGCTGATTAATGGACTAACTTCTTTCCTGCTGTGTGAGTGAGTGAGTAAAACAAAAGTGTGGTTATAAACATATCAGGATTTTAAATTAACTAATGGTCTTCCAGTAAGGTGGAGTTCTTTGCCTTTTTGTGGGAGGATTCACTTTTGAACAGGTACATTCTACCTGAAGCATGTTTAGTCCCCTTCACACCATGTTTGTTTCCATAGTTAAAAAATTAGAAATAGCTTATTATTACTACTACTACTACTATTAAGAATATTTATATATTGCTTTTTGAGTAGTTATAAAAGTGATTTTTATAAATTTTAGCCTCTCCTCCCCCTAGGGAAATATGTTCTTTTGTGCTTGGGAAAACCTTGTCCCTTTCACTGATGACTTTCTTTGTCCCTTGCTATGCTCCTTAGTGAAATTGAGAAGTTTGGGGAACTTTCCCTACTGTTCTCAGTTCCCTACTGTTCTCCCTTCCCTTCTCAGAACTTTAGTGAAACTGACAAGCTTTCACCAGATCCTGTCAATTTCTTTTTGAAGGGCTTTGAGCTGAAGAAATTGACAGTGAAGTGGATCAGTGGTGTTGGGGGGGAGGGAAGAAGTAAGTTTCTTCAGGTGCTGGGATGCAGCATCTGAGCCAGTTGTGGCTGTGTAAGGCTTTGCTGTCACCTTCCTGAATTGCTCTAAAGCCGAGTGGGTGGAGCCACTTTACAGGGGCATCGTGATGCCTGAAGAATCTTACTGCTTTGTCCCCCTTCCAGAAATGCCAGTGACCTGGACAAAAAAGATACAACTGTATGTGAAGCTGCGTCCTTGGCTAGTTGCAAGGTAGTATTGTCCAGTATCTGGAGCAGACAGGTGGAGGTATGTCTCTTCCTGCACTAGCTGGAGGGGTGTGGTGACATTTAAAGCCAGAATAGCATAACTTTGGAACTCAGGTAATGCACTTCAATTATCACTTGGCAATCCCCCCTTTGTTAGTGTTTTAAAATTTCATGTGTGATTTTTTAAAGAGTATTTGAAGGAAGGATTACATAGCTAACTCTGGCTGCATTAAAAATGAGCTATTTTCACTCCCCTCCCCCATAACTAACTTCCAAGGGATTTCACTAAAGCATGTTTACTATCCCTTGGCAATTACAAAATTAATGAATGGCTTTTAAAATACACATTGGGAAGTTAAAACAGAGATGATTTTGGCTGATCTTAATTTGAAACCACTGAATAAAGCTCAGTCAATCAGATTGTTTTTTCAGTTTGTTTTGAATTGTGAAGAACTATGTCTTAGCTAAAATAGTTCATTTGGAGACCTAGCATTAGAGAGTAATTACAGCGTTTTGTAGCATTGAAATTTGCTTTTGTCTTTTTGAAAGTGTTTGTGCTTTAAGTAGTTGTGATTTCTTTTTTAAGTTGGGAGGTGTTCCTAGAAGTAGTTATTACAAGGGGGAGTGGCGACAATGCATAGACTTAAGTGTCTGGATTCAGCAGGAATAAGACAGCACAATAACGGGGTGTAAGAGATCATTTATATTCTGTTTGTACAGAATTCTCCTGCTGCAGTACACTTGTATAGGTATGACAGCTGCTTGCAACTTTATAAATTGGTAACTGTCAAACCTTATTTCAGGAAACACCATAGTCTTTAAAAACTCATCACAAGTCTTTGATCTGTTAATACAGATCACAAGTTCCTCTGTGATATAACTGTGAAGATTCCCTGAAAGACAGCTTGCCACCACTACCAATCTTATAGCATTTCCTGAAAGTATTACTCAATTGTATTCCTTCTCCCAACGTTGTATGATGTAATTGTTTAGACCGGCGCTCTCCAAACTGGAGATTATATGGACTGAGGCGGTCCCTCAAATACCCAGTTCCCGAGCCATAGAGGCCCCTGAAATTCAAAACTAGCACCTTGAATTGTGCCCAGAAACTAACTGGCAGCCAGCATAGCTGCTGAAGCTGCAGCCTCACTGAGTCAAACTGACAAGCCCCTGCAACCACATGGGTGGCTGCATTCTGCACTAATTGCAGTTTCCAGACAGTCTTCAAAGACAACCCCAGGTAGATATCTAATCTATATGTCACTAAAGTCTGGGTCACCGTGGCCAAGTCTGAGGAATTCAGGTATAGTTGCAGCTGATAGATCAGCAGAAGTTGAGCAAAGGCTGCCCTTGCCACAGCTGCCACCTGGGAATCCAGGAGCAGGTGTGCATCCAGGAGAACCCCTAGGTTGTGGGATTTGCTCCTTCTGAGGGAGTGCAACCCCATTCAGAGGAGGGCAATAGTCCAATACCTGCACTGTGGATTTCTGGGCCAGGAGAACCCACTGTCTTGTTTGGATTTAAGCCATTTCTGCTCAACATTGCATATACGCAACAGGAATCAAATGTGTACACCTGTGGGCTGGGCAGAAATGGGTTAATTTCAGCTTGCTTGCCCTTATCCAGCTCCCAACTGCCTCTGGACAATGATCCAGGACCTTAACCATCCCCTTGGAATCAGGTGGAAAGGAGTGAAAGAGCTGAATGTCATCAGTATATTGATGACTCCTTACCCAGCTCTCTGGATGACCTCTCCCAGCACCTTCATATGAATGTTAAACAACATGGGGGATAGAATCTAACATTGTGGCACCCCACACCTCAAAGGCCAGGATGCTGAGCACAGACATACCCCAGCACCACCTTCTGGGATCTGTCAACCAGGAAGAAGTGGGACCACACCAAAATGTTGTATCCAAGCCCCAACCTAACCTCCAACCAGGAGGACATCATGGTCAATTCTGTCAAAAGCTGCTGAGAGGTCCAGCAGGACTAATAGGGATGCTCTCCCCCAGGTCTGTCCCTGGTGCAGGTACTCAACCAAAGTGACCAAGGCCATCTCCATTCTAAAAGCCAGACTGAAATTGATCTAGATAATCGGCTTTCTCCAAGACCCTGTGAAGCTGGGTATGGCCTAGGTATACGTCTGGGTATGGGCTGCACATGGTAATGTAGACTCTGCTTGTACACTTTGCTTACCACACTGATGGTTGTTTTGTTTGAGAGTCCCCATGCACCTGCTGAATGTTCCTGGTGGCCACTAGTGGGGGCATGGAGACCATATCATGAGTGCAATCCATGAAGTAAGAACTGGTAAATGCTGCAACTGGAACAAACATCTCTTGCCATATAGATGTATTTGGTGGAATTCCCAAGGCTAATAGTCAGCTAGTCTTTATTTTTCAGGCAACAGCCGTGACTGTGGCTCTGAAACTAGAAGCAAAACTGAACTCATTCATATCAATGGAGCCGGTGCTGGTGAATTAGTTTGAGAATTTGGCTGAAAGTTTACCTTTTCTATGCTTCTGTGTCCGCATGAGACAGGTAAATGTGTTAGTGAATATTCCCATCAATAAGATGGTGTCAATTTTGTCTTATCTTTGACCTTTTCAGTGTGACAGCTGACGGATTCCTCCAACAAAGACAGCTCTTATTGTAGACATGGCAGTATTTGAACAGCTCAAGTATTCCATTAGCATTACAGTATTTATCAAATATCTCATGAGTTTATTGTTTGCATTGAAGAGGCTGCTTTTCTTTTCAGGATATGGTTTCATTGATGTAATATAGCAGGCTGAAGGACCACGTGTACTGTTCAGCGGTTTTGGGGTGTTACAAGACATACATCTGACAGATAAAACCACCCTGGAGTAAAATTCCACTCTTAAACTGAACTCTGTTGACTGTCAAAAGGATATATATGCTCAAGCTTCTATTTCTAGAAAAACAGTCAATACCTCCTAGGCAAAGCAGTAAGGTGTTAATGATTACCAGACTCCTTGGTTGTCTGACACGGTTATTTCAGTCAGCCTGCTGTCCGCTCTGTGTGTCTCCTTCTTCAGCAAAACAGCTGACGTTCTCTCTCAAAAAACTAGAGTTGGTGCAAATGAATGAATTAGGCCCAATCCTATCCAATTTTCCAGTGCCCGTGCAGCTGTGCCAGTGGGGTGTACACTGCATCCTGTGGTGGGGAGGAAGTCACAGAGGCTTCCTCAGTGTATGGGAACATTTGTTCCTTTACCTCAGGGCTGCATTGCGGCTGCACCGGTGCTGGAAAGTTGGATAGGATTGGGCCCTTAATGAGCAATCTAGTTGGAAAGTGGGCAACCTTGATAAAAAATAAGCTGGCTGAGAAAGTGAATGTACTGTATATGTCATTTGAATACATGCAAGACCTGTTAGGATCTGGCTCAGTTAGCTATTAGCCCATCATGTGTTTGACATACAGGACTCCTTAGCTTCAGCAAAGGTGGGAACACCTGAGGAGCTCTAGGTGTTCCTCTTGTTCAGCGAGTGAGAACAATTGATCAGGATTTGTGTGTAAAACCAAAAAATTAGGAGATTATCACATTCTCCCTGTGCCTCTCCCCCCCCCCCGCATCAGAATAACCGTGGAAACTAGAGCATGCAATCCAAAGTATGATGTGTAAAAAAGGTCACCACTGAAGCATCTCACTCTATACTTTGACCTCATTTGCTTGGGAGTTTCTGGCTGCTTATTCTTACTGAAGGTGACTGAAAAAAGTTGTACAGCTAGCCTTGCTGTCAAGATATGCAAACAGCAAAACTTGGGTTGAATATTATGTTGCTTCTGAATTCTGGTGGCTGTTATAAAACTTCCCATGTTTTTGATGACTACACTCCTAGGCCACACTCACTTGAATGAGGATTAGGTACTCTCTTGATATTTCAGCTTTTGTTATATCATATCATTTTCAAGTCATATTATTGCAGTGTTGTAACTCTTAATGCAGTGTAATGCCAATCTCATGAGTGGAGGTTTTGCTTGTGACAGTTAGTCCTGAAATGACAGAACCCACGATGGAAAGCAAGTGTGAGTAATATGCAAGTACACATCCACACTTTGGATACAGGTGCAGGAATATTTGGGCTCTACTAATATTTTGGGAGAAATTCTAACCTGGGTTCTAGCCACCTCATGGAACAATGGAATGCTTTCCCCCTACCAAGGATAGAGAAGTTGGCTCTTTTTGCATTTATCATGGAGATAATTAGGTCTGCTTCTGGTCATGATGGACAGTGCATCTGCATTCCTGCATCCCCAGTGCATCTGCACCTGCATCTGGGGCATTTGGTGGGCCGCTGTGAGATACAGGAAGCTGGACTAGATGGGCCTATGGCCTGATCCAGTGGGGCTGTTCTTATGTTCTTATGTTCTTATATTCATTGTTACCATGAGCTGCAGCTTCAGAGATGAAAAGATTTCAGGCAGGATGTGAGTGTTTGTGTTGTTTTCAGCTGTGCCTAAAATACAAATCTATTGGTGGTGATGGAAGTTGTTTACTTGAAATGTGGTGACCCTCAAAGTGTACGTGCCCATGTTCAGTGCAAATGTGCATTCTCTCTTAGGGGGATGTCAGGGTGAAGCATTGATATGATACACATCAATATACAGGTGAGGCCTTGGTATCCACTGGGGGTCTGTTCTTGGACCCCCTGCTGATACAGAATATCGCAGATAACGAAATCTGCTATATTTGCCCCTTTAAGCCCTCCAAAGGGCAGTTTCTGCCCACTTCCTCTGCAGACTTCAGAATGGCCCAGAGTGGCGAAAAAATGCCACTTTTGGTTTCCCTCTAGAAACTGGAAGTGACTTTTTTAGCCTTTTAAGACATTCTGAGGCCTGGGGAAACAATGGTTGCCTGAAGGAAACTGTTTTTTTTGCCACTACAGGCCATTGTGAAAACCTACAGAGGCAGCAGGTGAATGCGTGCTGCTTCTCTGGGCTTCAGAAAGCCCTCTGGAGGGAACTGGAGCTCAGCTCCGGTCCCCTTTGAGGGCTCAGGTGGAGTCAGATCCGCAGATGAAAATTCCATGGCTAAACAGGCTCCACCTGTAGTGATGTTTTGATAGACATCAGCTTGGTAATTGTTGATAACAGGTTGGGCATCCCTTACCTGGAATTCTGAAATCCAAAGTATTCTGCAAATGACAACTTTTTTGAGTGCCAACATGACGCCACAGGTGGAAAATTCCACATCTGAACTCATGTGATAGGTCACACAAAATTATTTTAAAAGATATTGTGTAAAATTACCTTCAGGCTATGTGCATAAGGTGTATATGAAACATAAATGAATTTTGTGGTTAGACTTGGGCCCCATCCCCAAGATATTTCATTAGGTACATGCAAGTATTCCAAAATACAGAAAAGTCTGATATCCAAAATGCTTCTGGTCCCAAAAGCTTTGGATAAGGGATGCCCAACCTATATTTAGCCATAATTCTTAAGAATCCTAGAGGGAAAGTTCCCAACAGTTGAACCCAGAACTCAGTAAATGGTCTGGGAATCTCCAAGGTTGCAGCATTGCTGAAGCTGAGTGGATGTTGACCTGATCAGTCACTCTGATGGGAGGCTACTGGAAATCCCTGTAAGAGTAGATAAAAAAAAAAAGAAAATGTGGGGAGTTACTAAAAGACGGTGCTATTGTATATGTCTAAATGTGAATATGCAGAGGAAGATGTTTCTTAAACACACTAAATAAAAACTTTATAGATTTGTGTTGATGTGCTTCTGTACCTCACATTTCCCCCCCCCCCCCAAAGTAAGCAAGGTCTTTGCTGGCTGTTCTGTATCAGTTAATGAAATGTGCCAGTGACTTCAAAGGTTATTCTTAATGTCCCTAACGCTGTAATATTATTATTAACAGTATTTATATACTGCTTTTCAACTAAAAGTTCACAAAGCGGTTTACAGAGAAAAATCAAATAACTAAATGGCTCCCTGTCCCAAAAGGGCTCACAATCTAAAAAGACGCAAAAGAACACCAGCAGACAGCCACTAGAACAGACACTGCTGGGGTGAGATGGGCCAGTTACTCTCCCCCTGCTAAAAAAAGGAGCACCCATTTGAAAAAGTGCCTCTTACCCAATTAGCAGGGGTTAATAATCCATCAGTTTTAGAGATTAAAGGTTCTGACAACTGCATCAAGGACCTTATTTTGTTTAGAATATTTCTATGCTGCCTTTCAGTCCCAAAAAGGTGGCCACCAAGGGGACATGATCCACAATATTGAAACAATTTAAAAACAGTTAAAACATCTGGTTAATCAAAACCAGTCAAAACAAGCAAACAGGCACAGAATATTTAGGCAATCAAAACAAATGAAGACATTAAAACCCAAGGAATTCGGTAGTTAGTCAACTGAAACAAAAGTCTCTCATTTCAAGGTTGGCAGCGTAAGGAAGCCACCACTTAAG
This sequence comes from Tiliqua scincoides, assembly GCF_035046505.1. Classification (NCBI taxonomy): domain Eukaryota; kingdom Metazoa; phylum Chordata; class Lepidosauria; order Squamata; family Scincidae; genus Tiliqua; species Tiliqua scincoides. The sequence continues at coordinate 65,973,010 of NC_089825.1, read as the reverse complement.
AGTCTTGTCAGATATTTCTTATTGGAGAGAGAGGTCAATTTGTCTATATTCATTGGTCATTTAAAAAAAAAAGAAAGGAATTTTAGCTGCAACTGTACTTTTAGGGATCCAGAAGCAGTACCGGATCAGAAGTACTATTAGAATTTGCACCTTGGTCAGAAAGGAATATTGCATCATATGGAACCTAATTAATGGCCAGTTTGTACATCTGCAGTACTCATGTGGTATGTGCCTTTTGGGACTATACCAGATGGGAGATTACAGGATTTTTTCCCCAAGAAAATATGCATTTGGAATGCCAGAACGTAAAGGAGCGGGTCAGATAATCTGTTCCTCTGACATGCTAGTTTATTAAGTGCAGGGATTTTCTGGCCCTGTGGGTGGGTGTACTTAAAATAGTTCCCCATTTGCAGCTTGAAGTCCATGAGAGCATCTCCAAAATGAAACCTGCATGTGATTGTGTTGGAGGCAGACAATAGTTTCTCTTACACTGAAAAAGATTTCCATGGTGTCCTTTTCTTTTTTTAGTTCCTAGCAGGTTTTGAAAGTTTTTTTTTTCCCTTCAAACAATACAGACTCAGTGCAGAAGCTGTTGACCAGAGGCGAAAGTGGGATGCCAGTACATACCACAGGCTGCAATCCCTCTTTCTAATTGCCTGCCATTCTCAGAAGATACTATTGTCTGCCTCCAACTCTGGAAGATGTTGGGTTGTGAAGACAATAAGGACAAAGCCATTTCTTGCCTGGACACGACATCCTTTTCAGGCCTCTGAAAGACATTTATCAGGCCCAGTCTGCAGACTTCCGATCTGAACATCATGATTATAGGAATTAGCCACATATTATCTTTACTTTGCTGCCGCAGAGAACCAATAAGTAAAATGGAACCAATTTTGTCCATCAACTGAGATTATTTTTTTCATTTTGTAAGGAATCTGCTTTGTTGCATTTTCTGTTACTGTATAGCAACATTTCCAAGGCTGTCCAATTTATGTATATAGTTTCAACATTTGGTCACAGCTGTACTGCGGATATGGTAGATCAAGGACTGTGGTTGAGTACTAAAGATGTAGCAAAGCAGAATTTCCATAGGCCTTCGGGGGTTTACCTCCAGCTGCCTCTTGATCGCACAATTATCATTACCTTGCTTCATGAGTGGGGTGGGGGTGGGAGGGGGAGGGACAGAGTCTGTGACATTCCAATCTAGCCCTTCTCTTATCTGATAAGCCCCAAGGTTCAGACTGGTGTGATAACAGGATTTCAGTAATGAATTGCTAGGGGCTGAAGGTGACAGATTGATTTGCAGTGACAACCTAATGGACAGGTGTGTTGGAGCAGCCTGCTTCCAGTCTGGAAAGATCTGAGGAACTGAGCCCCATCAAAGATAGGGGAAGGGGTGGGGCTGGAGTCAGGGGAGGGCAATATTAGGTTTAATGTGGCTTGACTTCTTTTTCTTTTAAAGCTACCTGGACCCTCTGCTTGGCAGATAAGAGAGAAAGGAGAGCTTTAATCTATGTAGGAATGTGTTTCTCTGCAGTCTTGAGGGGTAGAAAGAATGTAATACTGTTTTGGAAGTGGAGACCTGTGGAGTGTGTGCATTCACAGGTGGTTCTTCTATGGGTTTGCGCTTAAATTTATTTTCCGGCCCATCCTGTGTACTGTTTCATGTATTTAAATACATATAGGGGCAAGGACTTGCATTCATGCAAGTGTAATTGCTTACAATCACCTCTGTTTGTTCTTGTCTTTGCTATCTCTCCTTTCTTACCCCTCTGCTCTGTTGCCTCCCCCACTACCAGCATTTTAGATTGCAGGCTCCTGGGGTCAGGGACCTGTTCCCTTTTGTTTACTTGCATGACACTGTAAAGGTTGAAATAGGCTGATGGCATGGTAATAATGACACACTGATACAATGAATGATTTCTGCGTCACAATTCGCGTGTGGCACTTAACTCAGCAAATCTACTGAAGGGAAAACCAGGAGGTATGAAAGGTGATTTTTCATAAGTTAGCATACCCAACAACAACAACAGCAGTATTTATATACCGCTTTTCAACAAAAAGTTCACAAAGCGGTTTACAGAGAAAATCAAATAACTAAATGGCTCCCTGTCCCAAAAGGGCTCACAATCTAAAAAGATACAGCACCAGCAGACAGCCACTAGAAAAGACACTGCTGGGGTGAGGTGGGCCAGTTACTCTCCCCCTGCTAAATAAAAGAGGAGCACCCACTTGAAAAAGTGCCTCTTAACCAGATAGCAGGGGTACCCACCAGGTTCCCTAAATGTTTTGTACATCAGGGGAAATGATTCCATGTAAGAGCTACTCTCTTTGGACACCTTAAATGAAAACAAATCCATCTGCTGACTTTGGGTGTTCTTGTCGAGTAATTTTCTCTGAAGAAGAAACAAGTTCCGTTTTACATTTGTAGGGATTTAAACTTGGCACTGTTTTTTTTATTATAAACCATATATAGAACAAACCTTTTTATTATATACTATTTTTTATTTATACACTGTTTTTATTATAAACCACCTGTGGAATATACCTATGCATCAGGCATTAAATGGTTGTTCCCTTTTCTCAAAAAGATCTGTAGTTCATGGCGATGATGATGCTGACAACTCTCAGCTGGCCCCCCCCCCCCCAAACTACAATTCCTGCTGGATTATTTTGGATAATCGTTGACAGGTAAATTAGTGTAAAAGCAAAATAGGTTTCCAGTGTTGCTGTACACTTAGGGCCAAACTATGTTGCTCCACATTTAGGGCCAATTTCAGAATTGGCCCTGCTTTTATATATGCTTTTAAAAAAATTGATCAACATTACTTGCAGAGGGCCCAACCCATGTTGTGGTAGGGAGAGAGAGGACTTTAGACCTTTGTCTTCTGACCTTTTTACTGGGAGGAAAGCTGCCAGGGATTCATATAGGCCCTCCTGGAGCAAATAGAAGCCATGCAGGGCTGGTGAGAAGTGCAGTTATTATTATCATAAAGAGTAAGATCCAGACCATGGTAAAGATAAACGGATAAATCCTCCCCCCGGGGAATACCGAAACCCACCCTGTTGGTCAGGAACCCTGTTGCCCTCCATCTGGAGAGCCTTCTTAGGTCCAGGGAAGCCATGCACAGCCTCCCCAACCCTAAAAAGGCCTGAAAATCATCACTTTTGGTTTTTGGCCCCCAGAATGTCTTAGAACAGTGGTTCTCACACATTTAGCACTGGGTCCTACTTTTAGAATGAGAATCTGTCAGGACCCACTGGAAGTGATATCATGACCAGAAGTGATATCATTAAGTAGGAAAATTTTTAACAGTCCTAGGCCGCAATCCTGCCCACACTTACCCAGAAGTAAGTCCCATTTACTGTCATTGTTAAAAGCATGTATAAAGCATGACCTGGAGACAGGGTTGAGCAGTGAGGTTGCAAAGTTTACGGACGACACCAAACTTTTCTGAGTGGTGAAGACCAGAAGTGATTGTGAGGAGCTCCAGAAGGATCTCTCCAGACTGGCAGAATGGGCAGCAAAATAGCAGATGCGCTTCAGTGTCAGTAAGTGTAAAGTCATGCACATTGGGGCAAAAAAATCAAAACTTTCGATATAGGCTGATGGGTTCTGAGCTGTCTGTGACAGATCAGGAGAGAGATCTTGGGGTGGTGGTGGACAGGTCGATGAAAGTGTCGACCCAATGTGCGGCGGCAGTGAAGAAGGCCAATTCAATGCTTGGGATAGTTAGGAAAGGTATTGAGAACAAAATGGCTAATATTATAATGTCGTTGTACAAATCGATGGTAAGGCCACACCTGGAGTATTGTGTCCAGTTCTGGTCGCTGGATCTCAAAAAAGACATAGTGGAAATGGAAAAGTTGCAAAAGAGAGCAACTAAGATGATTACTGGGCTGGGGCACCTTCCTTATGAGGAAAGGCTGTGGCGTTTGGGCCTCTTTAGTCTAGAAAAGAGATGCCTGAGGGGGACATGATTGAGACATACAAAATTATGCAGGGGATGGACAGAGTGGATAGGGAGATGCTCTTTACATTCTCACATAACACTAGAACCAGGGGACAGCCACTAAAATTGAATGTTGGGAGAGTTAGAACAGACAAAAGAAAATATTTCTTTACTCAGCATGTGGTTGGTCTGTGGAACTCCTTGCCACAGGATGTGATGATGGTGACTGGCCTGTACACCTTTAAAAGGGGATTGGACAAGTTTCTGGAGGAAAAATCCTACGGGGTACAAGCCATGATGTGTGTGCGCAACCTCCTGATTTTAGAGGTGGGCTATGTCAGAATGCCGGATGCAAGGGAGGGCACCAGGATGAGGTCTCTTGTTATCTGGTGTGCTCCCTGGGGCATTTGGTGGGCCGCTGTGAGATACAGGAAGCTGGACTAGATGGGCCTATGGCCTGATCCAGTGGGGCTGTTCTTATGTAGCCTGTTAAAAGTACAGAGCTGTAACTTTTCCCCAAATGCAGTCACATACCATGGTAGCATCAAATATAATATATTAAAAATAAAATGTTGAAATGAATGGGGACCCACCTGAAATTGGCTCACGACCCACCTAGTGGGTCCCGACCCACCATTTGTTAAACACTGCCTTAGAAGGCATTCTGAATGCCTGGCACCCACAATACCTTCTGAAGGTCAAAAATAGTAAATTCTCGTTTTTGACTGAAAACTGGAAGTGACGATTTTCAGCCCTTAGAAGGCCTTCTGAATGTTGGGGCGGCTGTATGCAGCTTCCCCAGCCCTCAGAAGTCCCTCTGGATGTTACTGGAGCAGAACTCTGGTTGTGTTCAGAGGACAACAGGTCTGGTCAATATGCAGGTTTGGAACCCATGGTTAGATAAAACTGCAGGTCCTGAACCCACGGATAAACAGTGTGAACCAGGACACAGACAGACGCACATAACAAGTCAGTAACAGAAAATGTTTGCTGTCTGCGTTTCTTCTCTGGCCATTATTATTATTCATTCAATGTCATGACCAGTACTGAAAATAATTTAGTTATGGGGGTGCCCAACGTCTTTGGTATGCCGCTGGTGCTTAGGCTCTTTTTTGGTCTCTCTCAAAGTCCACTGAGCATCAGCAGATTTTGAGGAAAGAAGAAAAATTTTCTTCATGGTGTTGGCCAGGCTTGGTAGACAGATCTTGTGTGATGAGCCTATTAAGAAAGGAAAAAGATGTGGAAGAATAACTCCATAAAAACATGTCTGCTGGGCGATTTGGTTTTATTTTACCAGTTAAAGAGCTCTGAACCTTTTGATTCAGGAGAATGGTTTCCATTTGGATAACTGATGCAGTCTGTGAAAACATATGCAAGAACTTACAATATAGAAAAGAAATTGTCCAGCCTTTCTTTTGTCATCTGAAAAATATTTATGTGCATTTTTAGCATTCCTGCAGGGTGGCTGTGATCCGACCCAAGTTAAGCACTTTTAAGTCCTATTGGTTTCAGTGAGAGGTAAGCATGTGCTCAAAGCTGCCATTTCAAGTCCATGGACTAGGGCAGGGGTGCCCAAACCCTGGCCCTGGGGCCACTTGCGGCCCTTGAGGCCTTTCAGTGCGGCCGTTAGGGAGCCCCTGGTCTCCAATGAGTTTCTGGCCCTCTGGAGATTTGTTGGAGCCTACACTGGCCCGACGCAGCATGAGGGCGACTGTTTGACCTCTCGCATGAGCTGTGGGATGAGGGCTTCCTTCACTGCTTGTTGTTTCAGGTCTGTGATGCAGTAGTGGCAGCAAAGGAAAGGCCAGCCTTGCTTTGTGCAAGGCCTTTTATAGGCCTTGAGCTATTGCAAGACCTTCATTCATTCATATAAGTTCATTTTTAATATATTCAATTATGTAAATTTATGTAAATTTATTCAAATTTTAAATGTGAATAAATTCTCCCCCCCCCGCCCCCAACACTGTGTCAGAGAGATGTTGTGGCCCTCCTGCCAAAAACTTTGGACACCCCTGGACTAGGGGACAAATCCCAGTGAACTCAGTGAAACGTCATGTTCTGGGTAAACACTTTGAGAGTTGCATGTCATGTTTCTGCCTTTGAAACTGGTAGGACTTAAAGCACTTAACTTGAACTTGATCCTGCTCAGTATCTGCCACACAGGTGAGTGAACTAAACTGGGGTAGTTTTCCACCCATCCACTGGCCAATTGTTATAAAAAAGGAGCCTGACGAGTGGAGGATGCATTGAACATTTGAGACTTAATGAAGTGACCACATTTGTATCTGTGAATGTTATTTGAGGAGAGTTCAGTATGTAATGCAATCCATACTTGCCATGAAGATTCAGGCACCCCATACGCATGAAGCCCTGGGGGTGTAGGCGCCTATAGAGCCATTTTTCCTCAGTGTCAAGGCAGTTTCTGAAGGGGTGCTGGTATGAGCTGCAGAATGGGTTCCTCCTGCATGATCCAAAGCCTCTCACATTATTTCTTATTTAAAACACTTTTCCCATCTCTTCAGCCAGGTTCCCAGAGCCACTTAGACAAAAATCAGTAAAAAAAAAAACCTTATAACAAGCAAATTGTTAAAACAATGCATGGGGTGGTTATGTTCTGTTTCTTCCTTGTAGGCTGCTTCTTGTTCTCCTCCATCTGCTTACCAGTTGATTCAACTGCCCTCTTTGAGGGGAGGAGGGGCCCAGCCTAGCTGGAGAAGCAGCAGCAGGTAGAGATGGAGATGGTGATGTTCTGCATTGCTGCTGGTGGCTTCCTCCTCTTCCATGTCCAAGCTTCCAAAGTAGCTGGGAATATGACCACAGTTAAGTATGTGAGTGGCTTGGGGGGAATCCCTGACTCTTGAGCCACTCAGGGCGCCTACTTGTATTGGAATTTGTGGCTTTCTTGGCAAATGCTTATGACTCTCTACCTGTCCCTATAAAGAACCACAACTCTAGGTTGCTTCTCCAATTACCAGGATGAGCAAACTATGCAAATGAAGTACAGTTCCCAATTTAGGTAGTGAAAATGAAACACTTCCATCTTCTGTCTGTCTTTACCCCAGAACTTTTTTGTTGAAAAGTGTTATATAAATATTCATACTGTAATATCATCATCTGCATCTCAATCCATTCCTGCTGCATCTCATATTAACTTCTTCAGCTGCAAAGCCATTTATTTATATGAACTGGTTTGAACTTTTTTTTGTTGAAAAGCAGTATATAAATATTCTTAATACTAACTGAATTTTGTGCATGCAATATTGTTCTCATGGAGAGCCTATATTCAATGCCAGAAGTACTCGCTTCTCTCTCCTGAGCCCCCCATGAACTGATAGGGATCTAAACCTGTGACTACAGGGTTAACTTCTTGAAGCAAGATTTGCCAATGAAAGGTCTCTGTGGTTGGGTTTATAAATTCAAGGTGAAATTGGTCAACCATGCAAATGTTCCAGGTGCCTGTCTGGGTAATTGAAAACTTTATCTCGGTTGATCAAAAATATCAAGAGTTCTGAGTGTCTCAGGAATTTTTATTTTTTGTATTGAGGAAAGTAAATTGCATTTTGCTACTTGAAGCTCTTGTGACTGTTTCATATCTGTCTCCTGGCTATCTGAAGGAATCTCCCCTCTCCAGGTTTTGAGACCATCAGGAGAGACTCTTCTACAAGGGCCTTGCATAAGTTTGCCTGGTCAGAGGCATTCCAAAACCTGCAATGCAAGAGATGGCACCTGGTGATGTCCCATAGTGGTCTATTACTGAAAGACCAACAAAATCTTGTACCAAGGCAAACCTCAGCCACCTGAAAGAGACAGCAAAGGGATATGAAAACAGAAATGAAATTGGGGGAAATCTTGATTTTGGGGAAGGGAATTTCCTAATTTTTCCTTTAGAAAAATTATAAACATCTTATTCAGAATGATGAATGAGATACTTTTCAAAACAGTGTTTTAAAATAATCCTGCCACAGCCAATTACAATTCTGTAAAATTTCTGCTGTCACTGTGGTCTCCCTCTTTGCCTTTTAGGCAAGTAGGAGGACATGGAGTAAAGTGTTAGCAGCATCCTCTCATTTTTGAATCAGGGGGAGTACTCTTGGGGTAGGTAATTACCCCTTTAAACAGAAACTTTCTCAGACAACTGTAAGTAAAAATTGCAGCTTTCAGTGGGCTGTTGTGGCACTTGACGTCCTCTTCAGAACGTTAATCCATTTCTTGTTCTGATGTCAACTGTGCATCTCAAATGTTTATTGATGCTTCCTCTCATCTGTAACTAAAGTGAAGCAGCAAATATTGACAGTTTTGCCTCACCCCTTCAGCATACAAGGCTTGTTGAAGGACATGGCCAACTCAAGATTTCTTGGTGTTAATTTTAACCTCACATTTAGCCTTCCTTGTTTTAAACAAAAAGTGGTACAGGTGTTTTCGTTTCAACATGGATTGTGGTAAAAGGAGCAGATGCTGATTTTGAGTACAGGCAGATGTTTTCTCTCTCTTGCTGTTTTCTCTCTCTTGCTCTCATTTAAGAGCTGGCCCATCTGTGAGGTCAACCAAGGTGGTTACTTCCTGTCCCAGATTGCCAGGAGGCATCCAACTCCATCTATCCACTCATCTCCACCTCTCTTTCTCTTCCCTTGGATTGGAAAAGGAAAAATGGATGGGATGGGAGGAGAGTGCTGGGCTACCCTTGTCCACCACTCTCTTCTCTTGTTCTGCACCATTCCCTACTTTCTTTTCTGATCCAGGGATTGGGGAGGCTGGCATATCACCAGGTAAGGGCAGCATTTGGCAGGCCATTTCAGATGCCAGAACATCTTGGCTTGGTCTTGATGTTACTTTGTTTTTCATCATTGTGAACTATGAGCACTTGAAGGTCTTATTTTCCGTGCTTTTCATCAGTGACAAACTAAACTTTCTCTGCCTTCAAAACCCTCACCCACTGGAAGCCATCTTTTTGGGGAGTGTACCAAATCCTCATGCACAGCCATACCTTTTCAGCCTACTGTTGTGTGAGTGAAGATCTCTGGATTGGGACACCACTCCAAAAAGGGACATTGTAGGAGGCCTAAAATTGGCCATCAGATTTGCTTCTTTGCTTCCAGCAAAGGAGGTAGGTGCAATGAGAAACGGTTATGGTCAGATGCTCCTACTTGTTCCCAGCTTCTCTGAAGCTTTCATGGTTAGCATCACAGTGGTGGCAATTGGGAAGTAATGCAACTGGGAAGAAAATTGGGTTGTGTCTGTTGCAGAAGCCTCCCATAGTTTGAGAACTGCTGACAGTATATAGAAGAAAATGCAGATGCTTGTGATGTTCATTCCCAAAGTGGATTTTCACATTACCAAAGCTATGACTATAGATGTACTGTTTTTTAAAGAGGCGAAGGGTATCATCTGGTCCTTGTTGAGGTCATGTGACTTTCCAGCATATGCTTCTAATGAATTCTGGTATCGTATTGATGTAGATTTTTATGAGGTATACTAAGCTTGTTAGTGAGGGGCACCCATGACTTAAATTGAGCCAGTGCTGCTTATTATAGAAACTTAAATTTCATACAACACTTTAGAGCAGTGGCTCTCAAACTTTTAGTACCAGGACTCACTTTTTAGAAGGACTTTTCAGAATTTCTTCACTCAGCGTGTAGTTAATCTGTGGAACTCCTTGCCACAGGATGTGGTGATGGCATCTGGCCTAGATGCCTTTAAAAGGGGCTTGGACAAATTTCTGGAGGAAAAATCCATCACGGGTTACAAGCCATGATGTGCACGTGCAACCTCCTGATTTCAGAAATGGGCTATGTCAGAATGCTAGATGCAAGGGAGGGCACCAGGATGCAGGTCTCTGCACTTGTTGTTGTCTTATATGCTCCCTGGGGCATTTGGTGGGCCACTGTGAGATACAGGAAGCTGGACTAGATGGGCCTTTGGCCTGATCCAGCGGGGCTGTTCTTATGTTCTTAATGAGAATCTGTCAGGACCCACCGGAAGTGACAACATCACGCAGGAAGAGTTTTGACAATCCTAGGCCGCAATCCTACCCACACTTACCCAGGAGTAAGTCCCATTTCCTGTCATTGTTAAAAGCATGTATTTTGTAGCCTGTTTAAAGTACAGAGCTGTAATGTTTTCCCAAATGCAGTCAAATACCATGGGAGCATCAAGTCTAATACATTAAAAATAAAATTTCGAAATGAACGGGGACCCACCTCAAATTAGCTCACAATCGACTTAGTGGGTCCCGATCCACAGTTTCACAAAAAAACTGCTTTAGAGAATGACAATGAATTTTTTGCTTTTCAGTGCAATGTTCTCTAATTCCAAATATTTTTAAATAAATTATTATCATTATTATTATTAAAGTATTTATATACTGCTTTTCAACAAAAAGTTCACAAATCAGTTTACAGAGAAAAATCAAATAACTAAAGGCTCCCTGTCCCAAAAGGGCTCACAATCTAAATAATTTGTGTGGTTGCATCTCATGCCATCATAACCATATTGTAGGAAATGGATCAGTAGCATAGCCAGAGGGAGGGAAACGAAGTAAGTACTGCAGGCGTAGAGAACTAAAGGCCCTTCCCATTCACTGTTGAAGCAGTTCCCCTTAGTGATGGCAACACTTCAGCGCTTATATGAGCCCCTGCATGTCACTGCCTGGTATGGCTCCGATGGTGAGTGGGAGGGGCTGCTTACACAGCACATTGCTGCACCTGCAGTACTTACCACACTCTCCCCGGCTACACTACTCAGATGGATAACTTGGTTGCTTCTCACTCCAGCACTCCTAGCTTGCCACAAATGAGCAACTTGAAACTTCTCATTTAAGAGTGTTGCTAAGAAATACAATCTCAGAAGTGAAACCCTTGCTTTTTGGGAACAATAAGTAAAATTTGCAATTCCTAAACTCAGAAATTCTGGTATCTGGGCAGAATGTAGGAGAGGAGGAGCTCTTTGGGGTTAGTGGTAGAGTCTAGAGCAGAGCAGAGCTGAAGGTGAAGCCTACTGGATTTTGGCAGGTCTGGGTCAAGATCAGTACGAAAATTGTTTTTTATCTTAACTTACAATTCCCTCCTCCCCAAAAGAAGTTAGATGGAAAGCAATTCAAATATAGTTTCCTGGCAACTGGCTCAAAAGCACACCCCAGAAAGCCACAATGGTGTAGTAGTTCAGGAGGTAGACTTAGACCTAGAAGATCTAGGTTCAAATCCCCATCCCCTATTGTTCCCAAAGAGGCGCCTGAGCGGGGACATGATTGAGACATATACAATTGTGCACAGGAAGGAAAGAGTGGATAGAGAGATGCTCTTTACACTCTCACATAACACCAGAACCAGGGGACATCCACTGAAATTGAGTGTTGGGAGAGTTAGAACAGACAAAAGAAAATATTTCTTTACTCAGCGTGTGGTTGGTCTGTGGAACTCCTTTGCCACAGCATGTGGTGATGGCGTCTGGCCTGGACGTCTTTAAAAGGGGATTGGACAAGTTTCTGGAGGTTTCATTACGGGTTACAAGCCATGATGTGTATGTACAATCTCCTGATTTTAGAAATGGGCTATGTCAGAATGCCAGATGCAAGGGAGGGCACCAGAATGAGGTCTCTTGTTATCTGCTGTGCTCCCTGGGGCAATTGGTGGGCCACTGTGAGATACAGGAAGCTGGACTAGATGGGCCTATGGCATGATCCAGTGGGGCTGTTCTTGTGTTCTAATCACCCATGAAGCTTCCTGGGTGACCTTGGGCCAGTCACTGTTTCTCAGACTCGACTGCATCACAGGGTTGTTGTGAGGACTAAAGGAGGGAAGGAACCATGTATACCAGCCTGAGCTCTTTAGAGGAAGGGAGGTATAAAAATATGAAAATTAAAATAAAGCCCTCATCTTCCTCTTTTTGTCCTGATTAATTGGCAATCCTAGTTGTAAGAACCAGCCTTGCCTTGTGTGTTTGGGTACCCCTGCTAATTGGGTAAGAGGCACTTTTTCAAGTGGGTGCTCCTTTTTTTAGCAGGGGGAGAGTAACTGGCCCACTTCACCCCAGCAGTGTCTGTTCAAGTGTCTGTTCAGTGTCTGTTCTAGTGGCTGTCTGCTGGTATTCCTTTGCATCTTTTTAGTTTGTGAGCCCTTTTGGGACAGGGAGCCATTTAGTTATTTGATTTTTCTCTGTGAATTTCTCTGTGTGAAATTTCACACATTTCTCTGTGTGAAAACTTTTAGTGAATTTTTAGTTGAAAAGCGGTATATAAATACTGTTAATGTTAATGTTTGTGCTGGAGATACTAGATTCCATAGGAAAACATTACTCCTTCAGGTCAGCTTACAAGGTTGTCATTAGCAATCAAAACATGTGGGTGCCATCCTGTGTGAGAAGCTACCTTATCTGAAATGGCTTCTATAAATTTGGGTAGATTTTGATGATAACAGAAACATCAGTTCCTCTTCAACTGAAAAAGGTGTGTGTGTGTGTGTGTGTGTGGCTCAAATTGGCTCAAGGCCTAGAGTGACCACTTGATGCAAATATCTTTGTGCTTGGAAAACCACCCATGTAGTTTGCCACCATGCCAATAAGTGTTCCACCCTTAGAATGTGTGAAGTGGGCCTCATTTTCACATCAGGATACAATTTGTATGAAATGGCCTGATGTGAAAAATCTCTCCAGTGACCACAAAAGAGCCTGCCATTTGACACTAGCAATTTGAGACTGGGGCACATCATTCAGCATTTATATGCAAGGATAATTGAACTGAATTCAATGGCAGGCAGTGTTCATGCCCTCCCACAACTAGGGATGGGGCTGCATTTGGAACTGGGAGTTTGTGTTGAAAAAATTTACCCCATTTTTAGCTCAGCTGTACTGCTGGTTTCTAATTCTTTTCTTTTCCCATCTCAACATGTCAGATCACAAGAAGCTGCATTTTCCATGGCAGGAAATATTATTTCTTGCCACGGAGGAGTGGCCAATGTTAGTTCCTAACTCTAGCAAGCCTTCCCGGCTTCTAGTTACCCTTCCCTCTTCTCAAAGGTAAAGGGTATTTTTTGTTCTGTTTGTTTTTGCTTGGAAAGGAAAGGGGAAACGATAGCAGAGAGGGTGCATTTGTGCTTTCCTCACTTTATCGCCTCAAGCTTTCTCAGGAAAATTTGGAAAAAAAAAGCTAACTGATATTGAGACAGGCCAGCAAAGTTTGCTCGTTGCTACTTATGCCTCCCATTTTAGCAATGCTTGAGCAGGAGAAATTTTACTTAAAATAGAAGTGATGCATGAGCAGTGGCATACGAAGGACGGGGCGGCAGGAACAGTCTGTCCTGGGTGCAGGCAATAAGGGGGGCATTGCCTGTATAGAATTGCAGTGGTGTGCGCCTGTTGCACGCTGACCGATCTTGCCTGGCCCATCTGCGTTGTGCGAGGATCTGGCCCAAATACACTAGGGATGCCACTGTCCATGAACAGTCCTATTTCAGATCAGTGATGCTTGCGCAGGAAGCATTCCCTCTCGATTGCACCTAGTGAGTTTTCATACAGAAGGTGGTGTTTGCTTATGCTCAGAAGAGATTCTGATTTGCAGAAGAAACATCTGCAGTCCCCCCCCCCCTCCAAATTCATTCGTAAGTCGGTCAGGTACAGGGTTGTGTTTCTTTCTTACAGGCGTTTGCATGGGGATGTTTTGCCTGAGTGGTATTTTGAACAGTAATGTGCTTATTGTATTCTAATGTTTGGGTGTCACCCCCTTGACATCCTTTTGCATTGAACTCTTTTATGTGGCCCCCACTGTTGAGTAACAAGGAGAATTTGATGCTAGTGGTTGCTTGGTTTTCGGATAGATCTTTGTACATGCAGTCAGGAGAATTTGTCAAATTTAGCATCAGTCTACAAAAGCAGTTATTTGTTCGCGTAATATTTCAGGACAGAACTACCCAGTACAAGGCAAGTCAGGGCTTCCAGCCTCCTATCTGCCTCATGATAATGTTCCTACTGGGATGGGGAGGCATTTGCAATGAAGAGTTGGCAGAGTTGGGAGCTCAAGTCAGTGACTTGGACTCGAGTTGCAAAAATGTGTGATTTTGGGTGACTTGTGAGTCAACGCATGGAAGAATCTGAAAAACACTCAAGTCAGGGCCCCCCTGACTCAGCACGCGTCTCCACATGTGCAGACTTGAGCCTGCCTGTGGCTGGGGATGCTTGCTTACTGTTTCTGCAGTGTGAAAAACCTCTTGGGGCCAACATTAAGACTGGGCGAGCAGCAGGAAAATTCCAACTGGGAGGCAGGAAAGGGTTAATGTTTTCCTCTTGCAATGAATGGGGGAGGCAAGACTGGGCTCTCTTTTCCCATCTCTGATAGGGAGGAAGGAACGGATGATCATTGGACAAAGGTTGGGCATTCTGATATTTTCATTGGCTGAGGGAGGGCAGAAGGAGGAGCCAAGGGGGTTCTTGCCTTACGATTGGCTTGAGAGGCCCAGGGAGGAGGAGACGGGGGAAGGGAGTTCATAGTGATCAAGCTTTGCACTACATGCCTGGTGGGGAGGGGAATCTCATTAAATGACTGGCTAGAGTGGGACTACTTAGGGCTGCAAAGGATTGGGTTGTCCTGGTAAGCCTTACAGATGCTACACGTGCTCTTTCTTGCTGCTTCTGTCCCCACTCTTTTGCAGTCCCTTCTAACCCCTCCCGCCCTCTTTAAAGATGGGTGGTGCAGCAGCGAAGTAGTTAAAGAGAACTCCAACACACACACGTACACCAGCAGCAGCCCTGTTTTTTTTCCACGACTGGCTTTTTAAATGGGGGGGGGGGAGGCAACTTGACTCGAGTCCATTAGAGTCACTAAGGGATGACATGGCGACTTGGAAAGTGCCCCTGTTATGACTCTTTTTCAAGTTGAGTTGCAGGGGGCAGTGATTCTAGACTCTACTTGAGTCAAGCCCCTCCAGACTTTTCTGTTCCTGAGAATTGGTAGCTGGAATCTGCTCCCCCTGCACCCATTCTCCCCCTGCTGGCCAGTTCTGTTTTTCCCTCTCCCTCTCCTGACTTCACTAGGCTATAATGAGCCCAGTTTGGGAAGAATCAGTGGGTAGGAGATGGGCTAAACATTTTAGTTTTAGCTGGATCTTGCTTTTCTTCCTCCATTCATTATCATTAACAGAGCAAATGGATGTTTGGGTAATGTATGCTAGGCAAAGGTAATGTGTAGTTCTGCCCTGGGTCATGGGGGAATTAGGAAGTGCCTCCTACAAACACCTGCCCCTGCTCATAATTCCTTGGAGTGGAATTAATCAGCATTTGATTTACTACTTCCTTGGCTTTCAAAGAAACACCAATTTTTGGTTTTCCAGCATCCGGAGCTAGAGTGCCAATTAAAGAGTGCGAGAGAGGGTCTCCTCCCCTTATATTTTGGGTGACATCTGATTATTTTCAAGAGAGATATATCTTTGCTTATGATGAAGTATGAAAAGTAACCGCAGTTTAAAGCTCTTAAACAGATTGCTTTTTGAAAACGTAATCTTGAAAATATTCAAGAGAGCCTTTGAACCTTACTGTGGATCTTGCTTTGCTTCTCCCTGCCAAGAGTCTTTTGGCCACGCTCCCTGCGCCATTGAATTGGGAAATGGTTCCCCTGATTCACAGTTCTCAGAAGGCAAAACTATGTGACGTTAAGTGCATCACTGGAGCCAACGTGCTTAACTTTCCTCAACAGGAGTTGCTGGGGCAGGGCTGGCTTTCAGCTAGTTGGACCCCACGCCCAAAGGGCTCCCATGCTAGGGTTATCTACTGTAGTCTTGTCAAATACACACAACAGAAAACTGCAATGGACACCTAACACCAACAAATCCAAAAGAGATGATTTGTTCCCAACAATGCTCTTCAATTTCATTTTGAATTATTTTTTTCCCAAAGGAAAAAAATAAAGTTAATATTCTTACTAAGTCATTTCACAGTCACTAAAACAAGTAGTTTTGTAGTTTGGCATTTCTGGGCAAGGGAGGGGGGTGAACGGGAGGTTTGGGATGTGCCAGGGAGGGGGGTGAGACTGATGGAGGCCTCCTCTGCTGATTCCTATCCCCTGTGTTAGGCTTGGAAGCCCGAAGTAGCTGGCGCAGACTTGAGAAGCTCCATTCAGCAGGCTGAGGCTTTACTCAGGGTAAGAGGGTGAATGTCCCTCTGAAGAGACCTTCAGCCCGCTTGCATTCAGCATAGTATGCAGCGGTAGCCCTTTGGAACCACCACTCCTCTGCTGGATACAATTGGACCCTAAGGTTCTTTAGGCTTTGGCTGTGAACCTGGGACCAATTGGGCCCTGCAGCTCCTAAGTCTGGCTCTGTGCAGGGGGCCCTAATCCAGATCAGGACCTTTAAGCCTTTGCCTCCTTCCTGATCTGGATCAGCATCACTAGCTTCTGCTTCCACCTAGGATGGAGTCTTTCATTAATGCCAATGGTTCAGAATCTCCCTCCTGAGGCAAAGCAGCTGGGGTGTGTGTGTGTGTGTGTGTGCAGGCTGATCCACACAAAGTCAGGGGGAAAAGGATTAAAACCTCACTTTCAATCATTTTAAAGCAGTCTCAGCCTGGATCAGATCCCACATGTGTGACTGAGAAAAAACAAGCACATCTGCCCTCATGACAGGCTTAATGTAGTTTGGCTCCCAGATTTGGGGCTGGACAACAAATTGTGGGTTAATTCAGTGCTCTTTTGTATCTGTGATACAGACTGGGTTGTCTTGGTTATGTGTGTGCACATTTTACTCCATTGTGGAACTCTCATTCTTTAAAAAGAATCACATTTCTGCCTCTTGTGGCTATGGAAAAAAGTATTGAAAATATGTCAACCGTTTGTGGTAACATGGTCTTGGGAAGACTGCTGTGGCCATGCACGACTGCTTATGAAAGTGTATTTGTTCAGATAATCTGGATGTCTACAAGGATTCCTACAAAGTGGGTGGGGAGGAAGACCTTTGTGTTAGAAAATTGTTCTGACATTTATCTTCACTGCATCTCCTGCACAATGTAGCTGTTAAGAAAAAAAAAGTATTTCTGGTGGGACTGTAAATGTATCTGACCTGGGTCACTAAGGTGTGTGAGCTGATGGTCTCGGAAACAAAAAGCCAAGCGGAGATCTGAGGAGATAGCCGCTTTGGGTCACAGCTTCCTGGCATGTGCTCCAAAGACACAGATGACTTCCTTGTTGCCTTGGTAATGTTTGAACTGATTGTGCTGAGAACAGGTATTCACTGGAAAAGCTACACGTACACCTGGTCACAAGCCATCTGTGAGTTCTCTGGAAACAGAATGAATTAAGAAGATTGCCTTAATTGTACTTCCAGTGCCAGCGTTTAGAATGTAAAGAGTTACCAGGGCTCTGAGATAGCCCAAGACGTTGTGATGACTGAGTCAGAAAAGCTAAATGGTATCTGTTGTGGGTGTACACATCCCCCATATCCCCGTCTGTCTGCAGCCGACTGTGGCCTTGCCAGGCTCAGACTGAGCCCTAGAGGTTAAAAGAAAGTCACTTTTGGGTTCACAGAGAAACTGGAAGTGATTTTTTTAACCTCTAAGGCTCAGTCTGAGCCCAGCAGAGACCACAGAAGGACGTCTGCGGCCTCTGCTGGGCTCAGAGGTCCCTCCAGAGTCGAGGGGAGCAGACCTGCCCTCTGCTCCGCAGGGTGGGGGGGGGGAGGTTTTCACCTGTATCCACAGTTTCACAACTGCGGGGAGTTCTGGAATTGAACCCCTGTGGATATGGGGGCATGCCTGTATATATGTATAATGAACTAATGGATACTTTTGCAGCCTTTCCATAGGATACTGAAGCTGACCCTTATGCATTGTTTTCCATCCTGGGGGTTGTGACCCCCAGGGCAGTAGGAAACAACGTATTCCCCCTTAAGGGGATGGCAACCTGGCAGTGACGGCAGCTCCCTAAATAAAAAAGGGTTTTTGGACTTACCCATCTGCAGCAGCAGCTGGACATCACAAAGACCAGGGTTCTTGCCGCCGCAGCAGATGGGCAAGTCCAAAACACCCTTTTTTAAATTAGTCAGCGGTAGCACAAATCCTGAAGTGCCACTGTCACCATCACTGCCAAGTTGCTGCCCCCAGTTATGGCACCACAAGGACTTAGTGGTTCCTTTACCGTCAGGTAAAGGTTGGGAACCACTACCCTAATGGTAGTGTCAGTCATGGAACCCAAATCTAGTGCCTTTTTGTAAATAAAAAGGTGCAGGAACTCACAACTATTTATTTATTTATTTATTTATTTATAAACCATTTTTTATTGGAGAAATAAAATATTTTTTATGTGCTTCCCCCCTAAAGATGAACTTACTTCTGAGTAGACATGCATAGGATTGGGCTGTCAATCTCCGCATCCCCTTCCCCCTAGCTACTTTTTCTACACATGGGGAAAAATACTGTACAGGTGCGCTTGTAGTGTGTAGTATGTAGTGTGGCACTACTTCGAGGAGAGGAAGCAGTGAATGGATTCCAAAAAATGGCTTACATGAGTTCCATGTAAGGTCTGGAGCAGGAGGGAACCCTTACATGAGTTCCATGTAAGGGGCAGGAGGTCTGGTCTAGAGGGTAGAGCCTCCATTTGCCTGAAGATTAACATCCACAAGGTCGCCAGTTCGAGGCCACCGGCACCGTGCGACTTTGAAGCAGCTGGCAAGCTGCAGCTGAGCTGTTCCATCTGCTCGGAGCATGGGAGGATGGAGGCCAGAATGTTAAACCAGATTGGAGTGTAACACCTTGAATGTAGTGGTTCTTGAAAGAAAGAACCTTCTTTCAATTTGTAAAAATCCCTGCGTGGATTTAATAAGCCTGCCTATGTAAACCGCCTTGAATAAAGTCTTGAATAAAGACCAAGAAAGGCGGTATATAAATACTGTATATTATATTATTATTATATTATTCCATGTAATAAAATTACTCTAAGCAACTGTGGGAGTAAGAACAAAAAAGGAATTCTTACACGAGAGGGGTCCTTGGGTGCACATAGAAACAGCTACGTTTGCAAACAAGCCATTAAATATGGTTTAATTCAGGTATCAGAATACTCTGTGTCTTTGGGAAGGCGCTTGGCATGCAACTGTATGTTCTCTGCTGCCCTGAGCAGCTGCTGTGCATTGCTGGAGAGGAGCTGCAAACGCTGGCTGGCGGAGGGCATGCTTGTGGGGGAAGGATGAGGAGGATCTCTGGCAAGGCTGGACAGCACGTTGTACACACGTAGAATCCCTTTTCACCTGCCCTTAGCATGTGAAAACTGGAGCAGATATATATCTCTGCCAGGATTAAGAGCCCAATCCTAGGTATGTCTACTCTGAAGTAAGTCTCGTTCTAGTCAATGGAGCTTACTCCCAGGAAAGTGCCTAGGATTGCAGCCTAAGAGCCCAATCCTATGCATGTCGACTCAGAAGTCCACTTTAGTGAATGGGTCTTACTGTGGATAGGATGGCAGCCTTAGGGTCCAATCCTGTGCCTACTCAGAAGTAAGTTCCATTATAGTGAATGGGGCTTACTGTGGATAGGATGGCAGCCTCAGGGCCCAAGCCTGTGCCTGTCTACTCAGAAGTCAGTCCCATTAGAGGCAGTGGGGCTTCCTCCCAGGAAAGTGTGGAGAGGACTGCAGCCTCAGAGCCCCTCCTCTGCCTGCCTCCTCAGGCTGCAAGGCTATGACACTTTCCTGGGAGTAAGCCCCATTGAACACAATGGAACTTACTTCTGAGTAGACATGCTTGGGCTCTCAGGCTGCAAGGCTATGCACCCTTTCCCAGGAGCAAGCCCCATTGAGCACAATGAGACATACTTCTGAGTAGACACGCCTAGGCTCGTGCTGCAGATTGGCACGGGGGCTGCACCAGCCAGCTTCCTTCCTCTCCTCCTCCGCCAAGCCAGTACCTGGGCGTTCCTGGGCTGGGCGTGCCGCAGCCCATCTCCCTGGCTGGCTGGCTGGCTGGCTGTCCGTCCTCCTCCTCGGGCATCGGCACGTGTCCCCCGCACCCTCCACTGGCTTGGAAGCTGCGCTGGGAAGCAGAGCGCAAGGGGAGGGGAGGGGAGGCGGGCTGGGCTCAGGCGAGAGCTTGGAGATGGGGGCAGTAGGGGGTCGTTGTGCGGTCAGGCAGGGGCCAGGCGCCCGCCCACCCTGCACCCCCCAGCAAATGCCTCTGTTTTGCCCCCCCTGGAATTCCTCCAAAGGGGAGGGCCCCTGCAAAAAGGTGCCAGAACTCCGTGCCCCCGCGTTCCATTAGAAAAAAAGCCCTGCCCAAATCTATTTAGAAACCCGTTCCCTTAATCTCAGTGGGAGCTCTGTGTTGTTACCCAGAGGTGCGGGAAATGTACTCTGCATCTGCACAGGAACACTTTGATCTTTTCCTCCTGTGCCTTAGGGCTGAGCTCTGCCACAAATTCAACCCTGTCCCACTAAATGAGCATTACAGATTTAGAGCAGCTTGATCATAGGAATTCTGATCACTTGTCAACTCAAACGTCAATTTTCCAATAATTACCGTGATTATATTTCATGGTAATAATTAACAAGTGGAGGTTTCTGTGCTCACTGTCCTGGGCACACCATTTTACTTAAAAAAGTAGTTGGGGCTTGGAATATGTGGGTTATTGATACAATTTCTTTTCATGAATGCCAGTACAAGACTGGCTTGTTATGGGACCCATGTCCCCTCCATTTCTTCATGGAACTTGCTTAGTATGGGTATTATATCCTTGGTTATGCGACTTGGTGCTCATTTTTATTTTGAGGTTCTATCTTTACCAAGGCAATAAGTGAAATACGGCATTTTGGTTCTGGCTCAGGCATTGTGTTTCTGGAAGTTCTGCTTTCTTTCCTTGAACCAGCAGGAAGCCCATTACTTTTTATGAGGTTCAGATATTCTGCATCGCTGACTGTCTCTTGCTTATTTTAACTTTTTTTATAGCAAACCTTGAGGTTTATGTGAGGTTTGCTTTGCCGTGCATAACTACCATCCTGAGAGGAACATAAAAGTATAGTCATTACCAGCCAGAAGCTCAAGGAGCACAATTCAAATCTTTCTGAGGCCTGTTTTTTTTTGTTTGTTTTTAATTTTACTAACAGAAATATGCCCTGTTGCTACTTTAATGCAGAATTTTAACTTGGCTGTGTTTTTTCTCAACCATGTTTCTGTTAATTGCTTTTTTCTTGTTGTGCCAGACAATGCATTCTCTTCTATTTCTGTTCTCTCTGTTCCTTTCTATAGCTTCTCTCGCCACCCTGGCTGCACTGCTGTGTTTCTGATGCCCTCCCTACAGGTTTCTCTGGACCTCCATTTCTCCCTCTTTCTAAACCTCTCTCTCGCCTTGCAAGCCCCTTTGTACTTGCTGTATGTCTTCCTCTCTGCATTCCTAACTCTGCATTCCCCCCTTTTTTCTGCTGTCTCTAGTTTTGCTCACTTTCTGTCCCTGACCCTACCTTGCCATCTGAGTTTGGCAGCAATCACATGCAATGCTTTCATTCCATCAGCGGTTCATACACTGAGGGAATCTTGAGTTCAGGCAGACCCAGTGGCATTGTCACGGCCAACTGGATGCCAAATGGACCAATGTGGCACTTGCCTAAGTCTGAGAGATCAGTTCCAGGTAACACCATACCAAGCTGGCAGAAGAGACTCTGCCTGGACCAAGCAAGCACTTGCAAAGCGCACATTTCCTGCCTGGCCCCAGAGCCAGGGTTGGCCTTAGGGTGATTTGACCACAGTTTGGCTGAATTGGGCCCCACACCTGGTTGGGGACTTGCACTGAAGCAGCGAGCTGAGTGCCCACAGCTGGCACTTGACTCGATAGCTGAAGCTCTGGCATGGAGTCTTCCATGCCGAAGTGTCGCAAGGAAAGTGTAGTAAGCAGAGCTTTGCTGCTGGGCGACCCTCTCACATGCAACTGATTTGCTCATAATCTTCCTCTGGAAGCAGTTGGTGGTGACATCATCATGTCACCATCACCTACTTCCAGGTACCATACTTTATACGGGGTAGCACCAGCCCTGGTTTTGCCGCTGTGGCTTGATCTGGTGAATAGGCCCCCCTCTCCTGCAACTATGTTTTGCATTAGGCCCCATAGCTCCTAAGGCAGGCCCTTAGCGTTGCTACCTTTTCTTGGACCTGGTGCAGTGACTTGTGTCACCCCACTGAGGGTGCCGATTCAGGAGTTAGTGGCTATGGTGTGATACAGCTTTCATGTCACTGACAATTACTTCTGGCTTGCAAGCTGCTGCAGAACTCAGAGCGGAGTGAAGAAGTGACTTGGCTGGGCTCACAGCAGCCAAAGGGGCTGCTCTGAGCCCAGCCAACTCGCTTCTTCACTCCATTCTGAGTTCTGCAGCGACTGGGCTCAATGTGACTCAGCTGAGTTGCTCAGGTGTGCTTCATGAGCAGGAAGCAGCTCGGAGCCGCTGAAGATGGCCAAGGCTGAGTAAGGGTGACACTCCTCCCTGAGAGATGGGGAGAACCCATCCTCAGCTGTTCTGAGTTACTTTGTGTTCTTACAAGCATAGCGACACCCCTGGGCAGACCTGGTGACAGGCAGATACAAAGCTGACCTCAACACAGGTTTGGGCATGGGCCCATGCCTATCAGAAGAACCATCTGACTAGACCAACCTCTTATCTTTTGGGCACCAGTGGTCATGCAACTTCATGGGGTTCCATGGAGGTCCAGTGCAGGACTTTGTCCCCAACAACCTGGGACTAGCACTGCACTGATTGCAATACACATCTGAGCCCATGGAGAAGAGAAGCAATGTAGGCATATGATGTAGAACTCCTGCTTGGTTTGGATGCTTCCAAGGATGTGGACAAGAACCACCAACAATAGTGCTATTCTCTTGCTATCTTGAGCATGCATGCATGTTATGAATGACCCTCCAGAATGTAGAGTACAGATTGTATGTACAGGTGTGCACCACTTGACGGTGGGGATATGTTCTCCTATCCCCCTTGTTATGCATTTGGTCATTAAGTGAACATTCAGTCCAATCTGCTGCTTTTGTTCTGTAAACAGACACACCCTGCCAGGCACTAGTTGGCTGCACAGGCTACTGGAGATAGATTGCCTATTCTTTGCATTAAAAGCCTCTCTGTTGTGTAAACACACTCTTCTGCAGGCTATGGGAGACGCGATTGCTTCATTAAGACCATTTTTATTGTGCTTTGACCACTGCAATCTATCCTTAAGCAAATGGTTGTTAAGTGGCGCACGCCTGTACTGTGTTGAACATATGTGACTAACTCTAGGCACATACAGATCAACACAGATTTGTCTCCAAGCTTAGCAGAACATGTGAATTGGCTAATGGGTATTTGGAATTTCCTTGGGGGACTGTGGTTGGCGTGCAGGCCTTCAATTAGCTGTTCAGTGGCCTGCATAGAATGAGTTCATGGCTTTAGTCCATTTCCGAGCAAACTGATGTTCCTGTTAGCGACATCCCTGGAAGATAAAGCCTCTAATTGGAGTCCTTGGTGGCTTTTTGTCAACAGAAACAAAGCAGTGAACAACTGGGTTAGGTTATCGTCCTGCAGCTATTCAGAACAAACAGTCTGTGTGGGGTTTTCCCCCCTTCTTTGCTATGAATAAGTCTATGAGTAATGCACCTTGTTTATCAGCATGAAATGTCCAAAATGTGTAAGAGTTCAGCACTCTAAGTCCAAGGAGCAAGTTATGTTTCCAGAGTAAATTCAGCATGTGTTCACTCCCCCTCTTCAAATCTCAAAAGCAGGTTTTTCTCCACAGCTAGACCAGTGTTCACGTATACAGCATTACCGTGCCACATGAATCTCCTGTTGTAGATTTGTGGTTTTTTAAGTACAAAAAAGATAATGTGACTTCTCCCTCTTGCATCGGTTTTCTTGACAAAAATATATGAGCTGTTTTGTTGTGCAGAATTTTCTTATCATGATTAATGGATGAGTTTTCAGAAGGCTTGATTAAGCCACTTCTGTGTTGCATTTACACAACAGGGATGAAATGTGTATACCTATGGGCTGGGTAGAAATGGGTTAAGAGTTCTCCTGAACTCAAGCTTGCAGACACCCATATCTATGTGTTGACTTCCCTTCCATTCTTCCCATGACCAAGATGAGGAAGTGTAAGAGAGCCAGGCTGTTTGTGAACCAATATAATATAGTGGCTAGGGCCCAGTCTTACACAGTAGCAGCAACCGTGCTGGGTGTCGCAAATATGATGTAAGGCGCATATGTGGCAGCTAGAGAGGAGGGGCCACTGGCACTGGGCTGGCACTCCAGCAGTGCCAGCAGGCAGTAAGTAGTTTCAGGGCAGGGGAGGCAGGGAGTGGGTGGAACAGGGTGGGTGCAAGGCAGGGTGGGTAGGGGGGAAGAACTGGGGCAGGAAGGGGTGGGACTGGTGGAGCTCTGCTCCACTGGATCCTGAACTCCGTGTCGGGCTGGAAGACCTGACATGGAATCCCTCGAATCTGCGCCGGCAAAATAGTCAGTGCAGACTTGAGAAGCCCATTGCAGGGCTTGGTGCTTTCCCCAGGGGAAGGGGATGAAAGTTCCCTTCCTCTGAGGAGACCTCCAGCTGCCTTGGTGGTGCTACTTTGGCACTGCTGCACCCAGTGGAGCCACCGGCTTTAGGACTGAGCTATAAGATATGCACTGTAAATTAGGAAGTTCCCAGTTCACGTTTCACCTTTATCATGAACTCATTGGGTGAATTTGAATATGCTGCTGTATTTCAGCCTTAGTTCCCCCTCTCCTGCCCCATCTGAAGGGTGAGGATAATGCTTTTAAGATGAATCCATAGCAGGGTTGGGAACTCGAGTCAGATGACTCGACTTGCAAAAGTGCGTGATTTTTGTATGACTCTGCGACTTCTGAGTCACGCGCATGGAAGACTCAAGTTAGGGCCCCCCTGACTCAGCATGCGTGCTGACACGAACCTGCCTGTGTCTAGGGGAGCCTGCTTGCTGTTTCTGTGGCATAGGAAACCTTATGGGGCCATAATTCTGATCGGCAAGCAGCAGGCAGTTTCAGCCAGGAGGAAGGAAGGAGTTAATGTGAGCAGGAGCGGGGAGGCGGGACTGGACTCTCTTTTCCCATCTCTGATAGGAAGGAGGGAACAGGTCATTCCACAAAGGATTAGCGTTCTCCTATTTCCATTGGCTGAGGGAGGGCAGGAGAAAGAGGAGGATGGAAGAGCAACCCTCATTGAATGACTGGCTAGAGTGGGACTACTTCTGACTAAAGCTGCCAAGGATCAGGTTGTCCTGGTAAGCCTCCCAGCTGCTGCTTGTGACGCTCCTCCCTCTTGCCACTTCTGTCCTGGCGCTCTCGCAATCCCTTCCACCCCTCCTGCCCTATTTACAGATGGAAAGGGGCAGCAGGGGAGTAGTTAAAGAGAACTCCCACACACACACACACAGCAGCCCTGTTTTTCCCATGGCTGGCTTTTTAAAGGGGGCGACTCAGATAAGGCAGGGGAGGAGTTCATAGTAATCACGCTTGGCTCTGTTGTTACTTGGGAGGGAGGTGAACCCTCATTGACTTACCAGCTGCAGAAGGACTACTTTTGAGTAGAGCTGTAAGGATTGGGTTGTCCTGGTAAGCCTCAAAGCTGCTGCTTGTGACCCGCCTACAAACGATCACACAAACGACATATCCAGTACAGTCATTTGCACAAGCCCTGCAAAAGTGGTTCACACCCCCCACTCCCTTTGTGCAAATGACTGTCTCTGCAGCACTCTGTATGCTGTCTCCTGTGTGTGGCTGTATCTGTGCTGCCTGTTGCAAATGTGAACAGGAAGCAGGAAGTACTAACAGGAAGCAGGTTGGGGGTGCTGAAAACAGTGCAACAGTGTCGCACTGTGAGACAGCCACACACAGGAGACAGCGACTGGAGGGCTGCAGTTGGAGACAGATATGTTGTTTGTGTTACAGGGAGAATTTGTGAACCACGGATAAGTGAAACCATGAATATAGGAATCACGGATACGGGAGGGGGGGAGAATGTATATAGGTTCAAGCACTGGATGGTATTAGGTAGCACACTACTGTGAGCAATATCATCTAAGCCAGTGGTTAGCATTGGGACCCACTTTTTAAGATGAGAATCTGTCAGGATCCACCTGAAGTGATGTCATGACCAGAAGTGACATCATCAAGCAGGAAAATTTTTTTACAATCCTAGGCTGCAGTCCTACCCACACTTACCCAGGAATAATTCCCATTGACTATCATTGTTAAAAGCATATACAGAGTAGCATCTATCTCCGGACCAGATCAGATGGAAAGCTCTTCAACCTCTCCAGACTGAGAGCAAAGTCCAAAGTCCAGCTAAAATGTCTGCGTGACTTCCTCTTTGCCGACGATGCAGCTATCACTACCCACTCTGCCAAAGATCTCCAGCAGCTCATGGATCGTTTTAGCAAGGCCTGCCAAGATTTTGGACTGACAATCAGCCTGAAGAAAACACAGGTCATGGTTCAGGATGTGGACTCACCTCCCTGCATTACAATCTCTGCACATGAACTGGAGGTTGTCCATGACTTTGTGTACCTTGGCTCAATGATCTCCGACACTTTTTCTCTCGATACCGAGCTAAACAAACGCATCGGTAAAGCAGCTACCACGTTTTCCAGACTCACAAAGAGAGTCTGGTCCAACAAGAAGCTGACGGAACATACCAAGATCCAGGTCTACAGAGCTTGCGTCCTGAGTACACTTCTGTACTGCAGCGAGTCATGGACTCTTCAGTCACAACAGGAGAGGAAACTGAATGCTTTCCACATGCGCTGCCTCAGACGTATTCTCGGCATCACCTGGCAGGACAAAGTTCCAAACAACACAGTCCTGGAACGTGCTGGAATCCCTAGCATGTATGCACTACTGAAACAGAGACACCTGCGTTGGCTCGGTCATGTCGTGAGAATGGATGATGGCCGGATCCCAAAGGATCTCCTCTGTGGAGAACTCGTGCAAGGAAAGCGCCCTACAGGTAGACCACAGCTGCGATACAAGGACATCTGCAAGAGGGATCTGAAGGCCTTAGGAGTGGACCTCAACAAGTGGGAAACCCTGGCCTCTGAGCGGCCCGCTTGGAGGCAGGCTGTGCAACATGGCCTTTCCCAGTTTGAAGAGACACTTGGCCAACAGTCTGAGGCTAAGAGGCAAAGAAGGAAGGCCCATAGCCAGGGAGACAGGCCAGGGACAGACTGCACTTGCTCCCAGTGTGGAAGGGATTGTCACTCCCGAATCGGCCTTTTCAGCCACACTAGACGCTGTTCCAGAACCACCTTTCAGAGCGCGATACCATAGTCTTTCGAGACTGAAGGTTGCCAACTAGATACAGAGTAGCTTGTTTAAACTACAGGTCTGTAACATTTCCCCAAATGCAGTCCTATACCATGGCAACTTCAAGTCTAATATATTAAAAATGAAATGAATGGGGATCCACCTGAAATGGGCTCATGACCCACCTAGTGGGTCCCAACCCACAGTTTGAGAAACACAGATCTAAGTACATATGGAGCCGATTATCTTTTTTTCCTTTGATTGGACAGTAATTTTTTTCATGAAAAGCAGTTTATAATCTGTTTTGGACAGAGATGCAGTTGTAGAAAATAAAACTTGTTGCTCCTTGGATCTATTTAAAACCCATTCTTTAAAAGTTTAAGAGGTGTGGAGCCTTGGGAAGGGGAGGGGGAGAGATATAACATATGTATTAAAACCTGTGCATTCTTTGCAATAGGCATTCTGCTGTAAGGGGGAAAAATGCACCCGCAGGAAAAACATTCCTGGAGGGGGATTAATTTTAAGGTGACTCAGATAAGGCACTTTGATCCCATCCATCTGCAGGTTGACTTGTTTTAGCATGTTAATATATGAATAGCAAATTCCCTTTTATGTTAGGAAAATAGCTCATAACCCACACAAGTCTCTGTAATTGGGAGAGATTGTTCGTTCTTGCCTGCAGGAAGGCATTTCTCTGTCTGCTAAGCTCATATTCCGAAAGGAAAAGGCTATATCTATGGGCTTGGGAAATGCAGTAGAACACTCAAACTTCTGGGTCAGGAGTTCCATAGAAAATGGACACTCACAGTTGCTGAGTGCGAGGTTGGGGGGGGGGGGAGGAAGAGACCTGCAGTCTGTTTATGCTCAATGTGAACTCACTTCTTGCAAATCTCTCTGAGTTTATTTACTGGTGTTTTGGTGGCACCTCTGAATCAAAGCTAGGCAGCATTTTTTTAATGAATGAACTGCAACAAAATAAAGCATCCCCCTTGTGCTTTATTTGGTTTTATCTTCAATTCAAATGCTTTACACTTGCTCTTCAGCATCAACTAATTAAATAATAACTGCCCAATAATTGACAGTTTGCTAGTAGTGTCTCCCCAAATTGCTACCTGAGGGCTAGTCTACATGTTACATTTAAATGCATTGTTTGGCCCTACATTTTTATGTGCATTGACATATGTTTTGTGTACATTTGTATGCTCATTTGTGTGCGCAAATCCACATGCATGCATTTAACTTAAATAGCCTCGGGGCAGGGAACCACTTTACTGTATTATGGTCCCAATTAAAATCACACCCTCAAAACTTTGAGGGGGAAGGGATGTTACGTTGGCTTTTAATGCAGTGCGTTTGGTCCTGAAACCTAATGGTAGATCTAGTCCTGGGGCCCAAGCCTCTCTGATAACACAGCCGTCTGTTTCTCGGCCACCCCATGTCTGCTGTGTTTTTATGTTGGGGGAATCTCTCTAGTTACACAGTGCTCAAGGAAATATACTTTGTACATTCTCAGAATTGCTTCTTTTTCTCAGTTTTTAGTGGGCCTGTTGTGAAGCCCTGAAGTGCCTTACAAAAGCTGAAAACGTAAGAAATTGCATTACATCAGCGATTTTCCACTGGGGTGCTGCAGCACATTGATGTGTCACAAATGGTCTGCACATGTGCCACGTGAGTTTAGGGAGGGAGGGAAATTTATTAGTAGGGCCATTGGAAATGTGAGCCACGCCTCCCACTGGCAGCAGGGTGTGCTTGATCAACTGTCAAAAGTCTACTGATGTGCCCTGAAAATTTTAGCGCCTTGTCAGTGTGCTGTGAGATGAAAAATGCTGAAAATCGCTGCATTACACTGTATCATAAGTCTTCATTTTTTTTTTTTTTTGGTGGCTGAACAGTCCATCTCTCCATATAAGGATGGAATGCTGACCTCTGACTCTAAAGACTCCAGAGCCCTACTTGGGCGGATGCACAGGAACCACTGACTCATACTTCTCAAGGAAAATGTAGCAGAAGAAATTACATGAAAAGAAATTGTGTTAGTATTTCCCCCTCTGTATTCCCACACAGCAGCCAATGAAGCAGCGTGGCGGGAATGACAGTGAAATGATGATGCAATAACTTCATGTTTTCTCCAGCTTCACAATACTGGAGAGAGATGGCTTGACCGTGTCCATGTGTCTCCTTATAAGATTAGTCTGAGCCTTGGCACCAATTGTGCTCTCTCTCTCTCTCTCTCTCTCTCAGAGTAAATTGGAGCTGGTCTAATGGGGTGGGCTCCATGGGGGGTGTTTTGCGTGTTCATGATCAGGAGGGCTTGTTGTTGTAAGCTGCCTTGAGTTCTGCTTCTTCACAGAGTAAAAATTAGCTAAATTAGAATATGGCCTGGGCAGGAAGTCAAAAAACCACAACACCCTCCCCCCCCGTTTTATTCTGTAGGGAACCTGTAGGAAACTCATCCTGTAGGGAACCTCACCCAGTGCTATTTAGCTTTTCACTAAGATAAGAATTTCAGTGTTGAAGAACATACGTACTTAACCCTGAATGGGTAATTTGACCACTGAGGCCCAAACCCGTGTTAAGGAGAGACAAATGGGCACCACCAACTAAGATCACTCCAGTAATGTGCAATTGAAGAAAACATGTAGTGTCATCATATAGTGACTTCACCACCTCTCTCCACTCCTTTGTTGACTGCCATGGGGTGTGTGTGTAGAAGTTATTCTAACATGATTATATCACTTTGTGTGTTCTTCAGAGGCAAAGGTCAGTAGTGTTCGTGCATTTCCCTGCAAGATGAGTAGTGACCAGAGGTCTAAACTGGTCCAAAGTCAACTTGCTGTTTCTGAGGTGTCCACCTTGACATGCCGGTTTGCTACCTGTTAAGAGGGTGCTTTTTGACTCCTCTGTGTGAAGAGATTAATCTTGAATATTCCTACTTGCTGAGAGGGATGTCGGCCAGGAGAAGCTTTACTATTTGATTTTGCTAATTTACATAAACAGTCCCTTGGCTTGGGCTATGAGTAAGCCCTTTACAACACCGATCAGCCCAGTATGAGGGTTAACCTCATACAACACAGTATGAGGAGTAATCTAAGCTGTGGAGCTATCTTGAGTAATGATTTTAATGAGACAAAGTGGTTTTCACTTTTAAATTGCCTATGACGCTTCATCAAGATTGTGATCTCTCTTTTTGCATTGAACTTTTTAAAATTATAAAATAAGATTCAAATGCACCATGTGGATGACATTAGGAGCTGCTAAACTTAGTGAAAAACAAATCTCCTGTGGGACCTGGAAGTTTCTGTGTGGTTTGTTTTGGTGTTGCAATCATTCTTCTGTCTGAAGCAGTGTTATTCAAACACTCTTTGAGGCTCTTTAGGGCAGTGTCAGGAACTCAAAGGGGAGGCACCGGACCGCAGGGCACACCCCTGGGCACACCCCTGAGCAGAATACGAGCCCCGTCTTCTGCATTTTTTTTTAAAGCATAAGAAATAGGAGTTGCTCATCTTTGAGAGTGGCTGCTGCCGCACTGCCCTCTTCCAAGCATGCTTGGCTTGCAGTCCTTAACCCTCGCTGATCCTTGTCTGATTGGTTCCTAGTTCCCAGCCTGGGATAGATTCTCATCAAAGTGAAATCTCTTTTCAACCCCTCCCGCTCCCCTCCTTTCGATCTCCAAATCTTTCCTTAAGGTGTGTGCTTTCCTCCCCCTCCCCTTAAAGTTGCTTCCATGCAGTTGGCAAAGGGGGAGGGGAGAGACAAGCACACACTTTACTTGGCCAGGAGCAGAAAAAGGGTACTGTTTTTAAAGTGATTTATTAATCTTGTTGTTTGACTGAAGAGGAAAGGCTGTATTTTTAAAGTGTTGAATCTTGCTATTTGAAGGGAATACTTATCAGCCATTGATGAAGTGATTGCCAGCTCAATCCTATCCACACTTTCCTGGGAGTAAGCCCCATTGACTCTAATGGGACGTACTTCTGAGCAGACATGCATAGGCTTGAGCTGTGCATCTCCTAGTATAGGAGACAAATCAGCTTCCTAACCAAACCCTTATCAGTTCTGATATATTTTCATGGTCTATTTTTGTTTTCCCCACCAGCTGCTGGAAAAATTTAATTTAATTTAATTAATAAAGGGTTCAATCCTATCCAAGGAGAATGGGAGAAATGGCTAGTTGGATTGGGGTCCACAGGGCTGTGTGTGTGTGTAGTGTTGGTCAGACTGGTTGTTCACAAAGTTCATTTGATAAAACAATTCTATTGGTATGCTTACAAAGTTTAAAAAAATTAGTCCTCCTGGACCAGACAAAATCTACCTACTCCAGCATCCTGTCTCCAACAGTGATCAGCAGCTGATCATTTATAAAGCATGTATGTATGCTTTATATTAATATATTAATAATATATTTTTAAGATCTACATTTAATTAATGATATGATTAATATAGGAGGTCTGGTCTAGAGGGTAGAGCCTCCGTCTGCCTGAAGATAACATCCACAAGGTCGCCAGTTCGAGGCCACCGGCACCGTGCGACCTTGAAGCAGCTGACAAGCTGAAGCAGAGCTATTTCCATCTGCTCTGAGCGTGGGAGGATGGAGGCCAGAATGTGAAGCCAGATCGGAATGAAACACCTTGAATGTAGTGGTTCTTGAAAGAAAGAACCTTCTTTCAAATTGTAAAAATCCCTATTTAATAAGGGATTTAAATAAAACCTGCCTATGTAAACCGCCTTGAATAAAGTCTTGAATAAAGACCAAGAAAGGCGGTATATAAATACCTGTTGTTGTTGTTGTTGTTGTTATTATTAATATGGTTAATATATATTTACTATTTAATATTATATTATAATAAATATAATATTTTAATATTATATTTAATGTATTTAATATAGTTAATATTTCTGGCCACTTCCTGTTTAATGATGTCACTTCCAGCCCTCAGGAACATGATGGGGAGTCATGGCCAACAGCCACGGGGGTCAAGGGAGCCACTGGCCAGAAAAGTTTGAGTACCACTGGTCTGAAGTGACAAGCGCTTGTTTACAACTATGATAAGTTGGGCTGCCTCAATATGTTTGGTCATCAGCTGGGTCCCTTCATATTCCCCCTTGTTGTTCCCCCTCCTTTGGAGGTGTAATGGAGGGCATGTGATTGAGCCTTTTTGGTCCCAGTTTCCTGGAACTCCTTCCTCATGAAGGGTTGCCCTCAGTGATATCCTTGAAGCACAATCCTATACAGTCTACTTGGCAATAAGTCCCATTGAGTTCAGTGGGGCTTACTCTTGAGTAAGCATGTCCAGGATTGCAGCCTTAGGGTACTTGGTGAAGTCTTTGTTGTTCACATAAATGTTTGATTGAGCTTTTTTGGTATGGTTTTTTTTTTCTTATGCATGCTATTTTATTTTTAATTGTTTTAAATATTTTGATTATATTTTGTGTGTGTTTACAGAATGTGAGCTGTCTTGAAGGCCTTTTAAGAATGGCACACAAATGCCCAGAATAAATAAAATAAACAGGGCCATTTCATTGGTCCATCTACCTCAGTATTGTCTACATTGGCTGGTAGTAGTTCTCCTAGGTTAAGGCAGGCCTATTTTCCCAGTCCTGACTGAAAAGACTAAGATGGAATCTGAGACCTTCTGCATGGGAACCATGCAGTCTATGAATGAGCTACAGCTCCATTCCTGTGACACAGATTTTTTCCCCTGTATCCTCAATGAGGATGTAAACCTACAATGAGGTTTCAGGATAAGGTAGACTGTAAACCTTAATAGGTTTTCCAGTCTTTGTTCTGTGAAGCTGGTGTGATATGTTGGTTGCTGATGGGAAGTCCTTGGCCCAGATGTCACCTCACCACATGGTTATTAGGTGGTTTTAGGCAAGGCCATAGTTCTCTGAAGCACACAAGATTTGCTGATCTCTTAACCACAGTTATTGAGTGCACCCTTCAGGCTTGCATGAACTTCTTGTTCTGCCTCTGGTTGTTTGAACTCCTGCTCGAAGTTGTTTCACCTTCCAGTTTCAGCACTAATTGTGGTTATTGCGGTATCTCTACTGAACTGAAGGTTAATTGTAGTTGGCTTGACTTACGATGAATCCATGAAGTTCTCCTTCTGATCATCTTGCCATAACACAGAGACTGGGATATTTTTATACCCGTACCAAGCCTTGGCCCTCCTTCTGAAATATGGGGGTAGTGAGTCCTGACCTACCTTACGGGGTTGTTGTAAAGATTGCAATCCCTTGAAATGCTCTGTATACTTAACATTATGTCACAACAGTTTTTATACAGGTTGAATCTCGATATTCGTGGGAGATCCATTCCTGGAGCCCCCCAAGGATACCAAACCCACAATACCAAAGTCCATGGGATGGTTCTCAGAGGACCTCGGGACGTGACCAGAAGTATCTTCCAGTCACGTCTGGAGGTGTTCTAAGGCCTCCTGGAGGCCTCAGAAAGCCACTTACGGTTTGATGAGCAACTCAGAAGTGGCTTTTCCCTGGTATCCACAGTGAGTCATATCCACAGATGCCGAGTCTGCGGTTACACTGTACTGCCATTTAGTCTGATTTTAAGTGTACACTGTTCTTATTATATGGAATGCACTACACTCCTGATTGTGTGAGTGTAAAGAGTACTTTGCAAG
This sequence comes from Tiliqua scincoides, assembly GCF_035046505.1. Lineage (NCBI taxonomy): Eukaryota > Metazoa > Chordata > Lepidosauria > Squamata > Scincidae > Tiliqua > Tiliqua scincoides. Next base: position 65,939,168 of record NC_089825.1, on the reverse strand, counting down.
ATAGAATGATGTATAGTGCATTGCATCCTCCCCCTGGGGCTCAGTGAATCAACGTGGCGGTTATCTTCCTGTCTCCTCAGGTGTTTTTCAGCTTCTGAATTCACAGAAAACAGGCTGTCTGTGCTTCTCAAATAAAGTTTTGATTCTAACTGCTGCTTCTGAAGGACATTGAAGTTACGTTTAAGGTCTCTGAAGGAGTTAAATGTTTTATTGTAATGATTGTAAGGTGGGGTGGGGGAGCTGCAGTCCTAACAAGGCATTTTTGGAATTTGCCCTGTCAGTTGGTAATATTTCACTAATTGAGATACCCCTTTGTTTTGCACAGGCTGACAAGGTTGTGTCTGGTGTCTTAGCGGGTGGACTAACGGAGGTATGTCATTTCTTCAGCAAATCTGTCCTTCCTGCTGCTTCTTAATTTGATAATCTGTTGAGAGTTGTGCTTTAAACTTGGGAATGGGTGGTGGTGGGGAAAGTACTTGCATCTGTGAGCTTTTGTGGTTTCTTTGGGCTGCATGCTATAAAAAGCAGAGCTGTTTCTCACAGCAAAATGAACCAGTACAAGGAAAATGAAATCTCTCTCCCTTGCTGGTAACTAGTTTGAGTGGCAAAATCTGTAGGCCAGACATTCTTGATGTGTTACTTCACGCATTGGATTCATGGGGTAGACAGGGAGTCTGACGACATGTTGATTCCCCCCCCCCCTTATGGCCATTTCATTTCAAAGTTGGTATGACTCTTCAAAGTTTGTATGGGCCCATATTTTGAACTCTGTAAATGCTGAAAGGCTGGCAATATTGCCCCTTACTCATAGTGGAGCAGACACAGGGCAGCACTGTTTCATCACAGCCCTGAGTTGCCTTATAAAGCCCTTTTTGGTCTGTCTTTTTCCCATCCCTCCCCTCAGCTCCACCTAGTCCAGCCTTAAGGTTAAAGGAGCAGCTTTGCCACAGAGTAGGGAGGCCCTCATCCTGCAAAGAGCAGCCAACCCTGTACTTTGGTGGCCCGGTGGACAGTGGGAGGACTTATATACAACCATGTGTTGGCCTCATGGTGCTAGCAGCTGCTGTCCTGCCAAGGTTGTGATGGGATTGCTGGAGTCTCCGAGAGGATAGCGCAAGTCCAGAAGCAGACAGCCACAATTCAACAAGAATTAAGAGTACCATTGCAGATTTGTCTAATGTTGAAAAGCCTGCTCTGCTTTTGGTAGTGATTGACTAGCACTTACCGAGAATTATTTTACAAATTTCTGTTTAATATGCAGAGTTCTGTATAATTTTTGTTCGTTCTTATAAAGAAAACGTGTGACTTGATGTTCTGATGTCACTGTCGTCATTATTGTACCATCTACGTGCATGGCACTATACAACAGAAAGCAAGACAGGTTCCTGCCCCAACAGGCTCAAGAAATAGACACAAGGGAGATAACAGTGGTTGGGGAGGGAATAAATAGAGAGATAAATAAATGTGGCAGGATAAATAGAGGAAGGATATGAACATGAAGGTTATTTCATGTTCATGTTCCTGGACCCCGCAGCAAATCCTGGACCCTGCAGCAAATAAGCAAATTCACAGGTCTGGTCCAATATGATCTCAGCTCGTGTCTGGAAGCTCAGGTTTGGCAGTCCTCCATGGGTTTGGAACCCACAGCGAGTTAAATCTGTGGGTTCCAAACCTGCGGATAAACAGACTGGACCTGTGTTTAGGTTTGGTTGCACAGAGGTCTCTGAAGGTTGGGACCAGGAGTTTGTATTGGTTCCAGGAGTCATTGTAGTCATTCTGCCAAATGGTAAAGTGTGGTGAAATTCTAGTTGGGTGCAGATGTAGAATAGAACAGCTGTGTATGCACCATGCAGAAAAAGCTAAGGGGGCAGTTGTCTTGAATGAGAAGAAATGGATTTTCACAGTGCACTTAACCACTTTTCTGTCTCCAATTGCTGTTTGAACTGACTTGGCCTCAGGTCTTCCTGCTAATCAACTGGGGAGCAGAGATTGTACAGGATAAGTTATGTTACCTTGTATCTGATTACACTTTCCATTAGTGCAGCAGTTAACAAATGTTTCTGTGTCTGGAGCCCTTTACATTCCAGGAAACTTGGGGCGTCCTGCTGGCGCATGTGTGGAGTCTTGGGGACCCACAGAGTGCTGGCACGTGCCGTGGTGGCATAGTCCTAAGCGCAATGCTGAATTCCAGCAAAGAGGGGAAGGAGAGCCATGAACAGGGAAGGTGTGGTAGCGGCCACATATGGTGTGCTTGTGGAGCCCCTGAAGGGGTGTCACGGAGCCTAGTGATCTTAGGATCACAACTGCTACATTAGTGCATTCACTTATTAGTCCAATAAGATTGTCCTGCTCATTCTTTCAGTTGGCAGGAGAGAAATTGCTGGTGAGTACTAGCAGTGAGACAGCACTCGAACCTGATTTAAATGAGGCATGTTGTTTGTGTGTGTAAAATCATTTTGTGGCATCCCATGTGACTGTCTTCATGTTCAAAGTGGGACTTTGGTCATTAGCTGCACATGCAGGGGTAGCACACCAGTGTGAAGTCTGCTCAAGCCACATGAAACGTTACAATGCATTAAATGTATAGTTGGTTCTGTTTTTGTAAGTAACAGCTGCAGGGGATCAGAACTGGTACTGCAATTTGTGGGGAGGGGGTATTTAACTCCTTCTTAGTGCACTTTGGTTCTGGTGAATATTGCATCCCTGAAGCTGCTATTAACCCGGAAGGGAAGTTTCCATTGTCATCTGTTGTGATCATACCTTCCCCTTCCACCATTTAGAGCACAATTCTATGCACGTCTACTCCAAAGTTTTTTCCCATTGTGTTCAATGAGGCTCATTCACCAGAAAGTGACTATAGGATTGCAGCCCAAATCTAATGTGAAGTTTGGTCCTAAAATGGTTCACACAGACAAGACACCTACCTCTCATTTAAATGGCCAATGGAATGCTGCACGAGTAACCTTTTTTTCTTCTTTAAATATATGATCAGTGTCATATTCCGTGCTTGATAGCCTAGTTAGAGATTTGCTGTAAACTGTGGAAATGGCTTTGTTAATTGTTGCAGCAGCTTTTGCAGGGACTGTGGATGGGACCCAACATCACACTCCTATTATACTAACCCCCCACCCATGACAAAGAAGAATCATGCTTTGTACTGTATGGATGATGTGAAAGACCACTCCCACCCTCTTCATGCCCCAGTTACCAAGAAGCATCCCTGTGGCTTGCTGGGTGAAGGGAGGGAACAGCAGAAGCAGAGCATTTGCTTCTTTCTCCAAGAGTTGGTTCTGCTTTAGTTCCTAGTAATAAGCAGCATTTTCATCTTCATGTTATGTTCAGTTTAAACAAACAAAAAAACATTATAGCAGGGCTTTTCAAACTAGGGCGTCGTGACGCCCCAACCTGCGGGCCCTGGCCCCTGCCCTCTTAAGGGGTGGGGCAGCCTGGAGGCAGGGAGGAGGCAGCAATGTGATCCTCAGGATTGTGCCGCTCAGGGGGGCTGTAGTGGCTTGGGTGCACTTGCCCAAGCCCCTGCAGCCTCCCTGGGGTGCGGGGAGCCCGGGGCGACCTGCAGCAGTGAAAGTAGATGCGGAGCGATCACGCTCCACTTCTGCTTTAGCGGAGGTGGAGCATGATTGCTCCGCATCTACTTTCACTGCTGCGGGGAGCCCTGCTGAAGGTCACGCCAGGCTCCCTGCACCCCCGGGAGGCTGCAGGGGCTTGGGTACTTGTAACTACGTGTACCCAAGCCCCTGTGGCCCCCCTGAGTGGCGCAATCCTGGGGATCACACCTCTGCCTTCCCCCGCCCCTGCTGCCTCCCCCCTCCTGCCCATGTAAGAGCTTAGTGGCTCTCAAACTTTCCCAGAGAGTTTCAGAACCACTGCATTATGGCATGGTGTATAAAACCCATGTTAAAATTGTCTGGAATAGCCTTAGAGAGATGTTTATAAAGGGAAACAGTTGTGAGTGGCAAGGAAGGAACCGAGTATTGGTTCCAGTAGCATAGCTGGGGACGGCCGCTCAGTAAGTAAGATGGTGGCACACTTTGCATTGCCATCACTGCTCCAAGGCTCTGCTTATGAGTGGAAGGGGCTACTTTCATGGCATGTTGCAGCGCCTGCTGTACTTACAATGCTGCCCCCCTCTGGCTGTGCTACTGATTGGCTCAAAATAATTGAAGGGGGATTTTGGAGCCTGTATGGTCAATATAGCGCAGGTGGAGGTGTGCCTGGGCTGCCAGGCTGCCTGCTGTTGCTTGGTACAGTTTATCAGCCACCACCTATTGAGAAGCCAATTATGGTATTAGACCAGTGGTTTTTAATCAGTGGAGCTAGGATCCATGGTAATTCTGTACTTCACAGCAAGGTATGTTGTCCTTTGGTCCATTGCTGGAGGAGCCACATGCCACTGCTCTGCCTGACCTTTAGCAGTGCACCTATACTAAATGTGGCAGCTGTATGGTCACCTGAAACATTATAAGAGGTATGGGTTGGGCAGGGAGAGAGAGAGAGATCAGGAGAAGCTTTTTTGTTGCTACAGGGAAAACTGTAGGCATTTGGGTGCATGGCAGCCATCTCTAAATAAAGTGGCCCTTGGAAAAGTGGTACCTAGAAAATAGGGAGAAAAGATGGAAAAGCTCTGCATTGAGCATATGTAACAGTAAATATTGTCTGATGTTTATCACAAGGGCCTTTTGCTTTTTCAAAGCTGGATCTTATTTTTTGCAATGCCAGCTCTCTTTTTTAATGCTTTATTCATGAGCAGTGGTGCAGGGAGTGCTGGATCATAGGTTCCGACAGGCCAGAAATACTAGAGCCACCAACTGTAAAATTTTCAACTGTGTAAATCAGGGGTGCTCAAACTTTCAACTTTAGGGATGCTGGACCTTTAACAAGTGTATAGAAGAGAGAATTTCAGCATGTGCAGCTTGTCATCTGTGGGATGACAAGTTGCACCTGCTGCAATTCTCTCTTCTGTACACTTGTTAAAGGTCCAGCATCCCTAAAGTTGAAAGTTTGAGCACCCCTGGTGTAAATAAAAGGATGGTGAAATAGTTGAAGAGACTGCTTCCGTTTCTGTTGAACAGGCAATGCTCTATAATAAAAGTGTAAGTTAGCAGTTCCCAAACTGTGGGTCCATGGCCCACAGGTGGGCCATGACCCAAATTTTGGTGGGTTGCAAAACTGTCAGGGCAGATTAGGCTATGTGCATCAAGGGTTAAAAAACTGGCTCCTGGGGGGGGGGAGAATACAGCTGCTCAATCACCATAATAGCCATAGATGCTTGAGGGCACAATCCTAACTTGGATTTGGGCCGGCTTGGACCAACCTGGGAGAGTCACAAATGTGCCGTAAAGCCATCCACTTTCTGATAATGGACAAGGCACACCATGCTGTTGGTGGGGGGCTCACATCCCCCAATGGCCCTATTAATAAATGACCCTCCCCCAAACACCCATGGCACACCCCCAGACCATTGGTGGCACACCAGTGTGCCATGGCACAGTGGTTGAAAATGGCTGTGTTAGACCCTCACTATGATCCTCCTAATTTTTACACCAGGCAGCTCTGTACGTGTACAATATATTGTAGTCCCTACCACATTTAGGGTCAGTCAGCCAGTGTATGTTTTTTATTTCCTAACCTTGTTACTAAAGCCTCGTTTAACAGAGTAATTTATCTCTCTCAAATTATACAAAGCTTTTTGACTTTTCCAAATGACAAAGAAGAAAAATAATCCTCTTTGATCCTGCAGGGTGGGGTTAGCTTCCGAGAGCAGCCTTTGTGGAAGGTTAGTCTTTAAGATCCAGAAGCTTTAACAAGCATGTAAAATGCATTTAAAAATGGGCTCTTTTTTTTTTTTTTGGTAAGGAAGATGTGTTCAAAGAATTTTGAAGACATAATTGGTTTTGAAATTGCCCAAAGATTTGTAGATGCTTTTAAGGTCAAACAGAAAGGGCAATAAATTTAATTTAGCATCTGTTTCAGTAAAGTCAGTGATGTTAACCAAGAATGGCTACAGCCTGGAGTTGCAAATATAAGTGCCACACACTTCCTCCACAGCTACCTCCATGGTACTGTCTTGCTTACAGTAAGTACAGTATTAGCAAGGGTGCTCAATCCCTGGCCTTGGGGGCCACTTGTGGCCCTTGGGGACCCCTAATCTGGCCCATGGGGAGCCCTCAGTCTCCAATGAGCCTCTGGCCCTCCAGAGACTTGCTAGAGCCCACACTGGCCCAACGCAACTGCTCTCAGCATGAGGGTGACTGTTCGACCTCTTGCCTGAGCTGTGGCTCCCTCCACTGCTTGCTGTTTCACATCTGTGAAGCGGCAGCAACAGCGAAGGAGAGGCTGGCCTTGCTTTGTGCAAGTCCTTTTATACCTTCATTCGTCCATACAAGTTCCATCTCTAATATATCCATTTATGTAAATTTATTCAAATTTGAAACGTAAATTAATTCCTTTTTTCCTGGCCCCCGACTCAGTGTCAGAGAGATGATGTACCCTTGCTGCCAAAAAGTTTGGATACCCCTGGTATTAGCAACCCAGCTATTCTAACCAATATTCTAAACACAACGTATGTTTCTGAAATGGGGGAATGGAAAAGTTGTATTGTGAATGAGTCTGTGCTATGAAGAAAAAGGGAGCATGAGAGACTTTTGCTTTCGGTTTACTCTGCAGCCTTGCCATATGCGAAGCTCCAACAATGTCTTACCATGTTGTGAATGTTCATATTTTGACTCAGGTGAATTTAGCTCAGATTCTCCAGCTGATTGTCCCTGCACATGTTACATTGTATGTGAAAGAACATAACATTGTTACTCCTGTACAAATCATAGTTGTCTGGTAGACATGTTCCATGTGACTCTGGGTGCTGACACCTAGGGTAAGTTGGAGAAAATAAATTTGTAAATGTCTCCATCCCTGGCCATTTGCAGGGAATAAGAACTGCCTTCAGGCCCCCAGGCCAAATTTTTTTATAAAGGGGTGTTTATGTTCTTTTGAACCATGAATAAGAGCCCAATGCTGGGCTCGGTGTGCCTGCTCACCGCCTACAAGCCCTGTTGCAAACAGTGCTTTAAGGCACGTTTGCGAGCCCTAGCACTTGGTGAGTGCTGGTGGTAGCCCAGAACTGGCCTGTGCCAGGCTACTGCTGGGCGGGCACCTGACCTCTGTCACTCGGTGGTTGGGGGGGAGGCAGGGCGGAGGCGTTCCAGGGAGGGGGGAGGTGAGTGGAGGGCAGGGAAGAGTCATTCCAGGAGGTGGGGAGGGGGCAGGGGGAGGCGTGCCAGGGAGAGAGAGAGGGTTTAGAGGGAGGTGGGACAGGTGGAGCAATGCTCCACCGGATCCAAAGCCTCCGTGTCGGGCTCAGTGCCTGACACGGAGGCACTTGATTCACCGCTGACCTTTTTGTTGGTGGTGAATCAAGTAGCCCCATTGCGGGGCTATTCCCTGTACACAGGGGGAAGGGAACGAAAGCCCCCTTCTCCTGAGGAGCCACTGGCGGCTGCCCAAAGCATGCAGGATATGGCGGCAGCCGCACACCCCAGGCAGCTCAGGATAGGGCTGTTAGTGGCAGTGTCATATATATATTTGGTTTAAGGACTTTGCTGACTAGAGAGCTTTTCCTTTTGAGAAGAATGACAAGAAAGGGAGATAAAAATGGCTGCCAACAAGAAATGGTTAAAACAGGATGGTAGCATATAAGCCCCCACCATTTTCCTCTGTGTGACCTTTGGTTTACTTAGCTGCTACCCATGATCTGACTCTTCATTAGAAACAAGTTTGGTAAACCAAAATGATGAGCTATCTTGTGAACTGCTGTCTGATTACGAAGGGGATGGAAACATAATTTATAGTTTTTGGACAGTCACTATACAATTTCAGATTATGGGACCACACAGGGCCGGCTCAAGACCTATTGGTGCCTGAGGCAACAGGCCAAATGCTTCCCCCGCCTACCAGATAATCTGTCAGCCTCTGCTTCTCTCCAGTGTTCTAGCTCAGCAGTGTCCTCCCCTCATGTCCACTTCATCTCTGTTCCCTTCTTCCTTCTTCAGTCCAGGAAGTGGAAGGAGATGGAGGAGCACTTAAGGCAAGTAGGTTGACAGAGATGGGCACCCTTTCCCCTGAACCTGCCGCTTCAGGTGACCACTTCAGTTGGCCTTATGAATGGGCAGGCCCTGGAACTGCTTAGAATTCTTTGAAATGTCATTCTTTGCACCATGACATTAGCTATCTACGTATAAATGTGATGCCAGTATGGTTTTCCTATTGTTTTATTAGTTTACCTCATGCCTTATGGAACAGTTAATATCTGAAAATATTTTCTACTAATTTTGTTATATTGTTTAGATTTATTTATTTATTTATTTAACTTCCTTTTAAAATTGCTCTTTCAAGTCAAAATGTATGGTCCCCTGAAGAAGACCAGCCAAGGGTGGTTGGATGATGACACTGGAAATATCACTTGCCAGTACAAGCACCATGGTATCAGCCAAATCCTAATCATCTTCAATATTTAACAAGATCACTTTGAAGTATATGGAAATCATTTTACTCCTCCATTATTAGGTCATCTGTGTCACTAGGCAACCATGCATTATAGCCTCAATTGGTTACTTATAACAGGTTTTCACTGTATCCAGAATACACTGAGAGAGGTACTGAAGGAAGACAAGCAAGTCCTAAGATTTATGAGCTTGGAATCTTGTCTTTCCCTACTCAGAGCTGGTGAATCTGCTTTAGGCTAAGTGTGGAGAAGACTGGCTACATTACCACACCAATATTTCTTTACCATATCAATGATGAAGTTAAGGGTATGGTGGGGATAAGAAATGTACATCCAGACAAAATTATGAAGAGTCTGTTGAATTCAGAGTTTTGCATCGTTAAATCTCATTTATTTATTAATTGTTCTCACTGAAATCAATGACACTTCAACGTGCTTAACTTTGTTGAGGCACATATATGTATGTTAACTGGCCCTAAGTGGAGCAGGCGCTAATTGCAGAATCTACCTGAAAGTGGAGTATGGTTGAGTTTTTCCAAAATGATTTAGGGTGCAATCCAGACTCACCCTTGGGCCGGTGCAAGTCCCTTGCACTGGCCCAGAAGGGTCAAGAGTTGGCTGGGCCAGTGTGTGGAGGCGCGCTGGGTCACAGAGGCTGAATCCAACCTCCATGCCGACATAGGGAGTGAGCCTTGCGTCGGCCCAGCTTAGCAAGGTTCATGGGGGGACGGGGATGAGGCGGAAGGGAGGTGTTCTGGGGCTGCAGGAGGGCAGTCCTTTGGGTGGATAGTAAGCAGGAGACGGGACAGGGATCCGGCTGTTATGAGTTTAAATCAGTCTTTAACCCCAAGAAGCTTGCAATCATTGCAGTTTAACAACATGAAGTTAGGAAATGGGATTTTGTTGTGGAGTGTGTAGGAGTTTCCAGCAGAGCAATACAAACGGCTGCGCAGCAGAAACTTGAAGCTGATGCTCAAGGCTGTCCCACAGGAGGCTCGTCAGTTGCAAATAACTATGCCAAACAAAAAGGCTGGGTTCCACCACCAAGGTATATATATTTACAAGAGATATTTACTGCAACATAGCAGACAGCAACATTGGTCAAACAGACAGCAACACATGTCCGGCTCCACAATCTCCTATGCCCCCGAGGAGAGTTTGTTTGCAGGCCTGCTTTATACATACGGCCATGCCCAAACTCAGGTGCATGGGGTTTGCACTTAGTAGCACCTGCCACTTAGATACATGGAGCACAACAGAATTAAACATCCACAGGCTACATCAGATACAGTGCCTGTATCTTTTCTCCTGTGCACAAGACCTGAGGGATTTCATAGGTTGCAGACCTCAACAGATTTTGACACTTTTTTCCTTGTTACAAGGCATTTAAAGATTAAACCCTGGTATTAGTAGTGAGTCAAATCAGTGGATGCCAAATCAGTGGATACTGAGGTCCCACTGTATATGGACAAAACATGCATGTAGACTGTACTGTGGTGCATAGAGCACACTTCTGTGTGTAATATCAAGAGGAAGTGTTGTGTGGGTCCAAATACACCTAATGTAGAATATTCACGTTGGGACCATGTAAGAATTGGCTATTGGGCTTCTTTGTGTCATTTCACATTCTCCTTTCTCTAGCAGAGGTGAAATTTGTGGTGATGTTAAGGAGAAAGGTGTTGACTCCGTCATGCATACGTTTCCTTGCAAATAACATTCCAACCTTGTTGTATCGCTGCGAAACCGAATGTAGGTGGATGTTGTGAAACATGTCAGGTTTTAATAGGGTTCCTTTTGACCCATTATAGTAGCTGTCCTTCAGTTGGCCCTTGAGAAAGCTGTCTTGGCTCCAGTGTACTTAGATTTTCCTCAGACTCTTTTTCCAGTCTATATGAGCTTTCAATTTTTCCGGTTCAAATCTACTTGAAGGTACTTAATACCATGTGGACCCAATTTCAGTGCCACATTTTTGTGCTGTCTCAATCTCATTTTTTTTGGCCCGATACAAGCTTTTTGCTTAAATCAGTGGTCCCAACAGTTGATAGCCAAAGCTCTCATTTTTCTGGATTAAAATCTGAAGCATACTTTGTCCTCACCTTAAAAGCATTTTGGCAGAAGGCTCAGGGGCCACTTCCATCTTCAGAGGAACCCATTCCTTTGTATTTCTGTTCGAGTCCTTGTTCTTAGTCATTCTAGGAGGAGGTAAGGCCAAAGACTGTAAGAAGTTTGGTGGTGTCTTCTGTATAAAGCTGCAGGTTGTGCTAATTGGAATCTGGGAACTTTCCTTTGAGTACTGACTCAAAACTCACTATTTAACAGTTTCATTTTCAAGAACATGCTGATACTTGGGGCATCCTAAACCAGGGAGCTATCTTTGCAGTGACCAAGGAAGATCACTTTGTGTCAGCCTTTGTCAACCTGCATGTTTTTAAATTCTTGCTTGTCAGCAGACCTCTGATCTCCTTGTAAGTAGTTTTTCAATAAACAAGTCCAAATGAATCTTTTGCTTTGCTTTCAATACCAGGTATTTGGTTTAGTCATGCTCAGTTGCCCCTTTAAAGCATAAGAGCTGCAAAGGGATATATTTTGTATATGCTTTCAGAGGTTCCTGCATCTGTGTTAGGGAAAATCTTGGGCAAAGCAACTATTTTTCAGAAAGTTATTTTAGATTACAGATAGATAATATCCCCTTATTTGTTTGTGTACTTAGAGGGCAATGTCAAATAGTTTTCTAGTAATGCAACCTGCAGGGAACAAAGTGTGCCAGTTTATAAAGAGATAACACTGGAAGTACTGTATTTTAGGTGGGGATCATTTCTGGAGTTGGGGAGGGGCAGATAGAAGCAAACCTCAGAGGCTGAGGATTTAGGCAGGGAATTTTCTGTTGTAGCAATGGTAAATACTCTGCCATCACAATGATCTAACAGGTGGTAGTGGTTACAGAATCATGAATGTAGTAGCCCAAACAAACAAAAAGGCTTATACTGTACTTCAAGGAGCTTGCAATTAAGAATGTAAGAGCCTTGCTGGATCAGGCTAAAAGCCCACCGAGCCCAACTTCCTGTATCTCACACTGGCCCACCAGATGCTTCTCAAGAGCACAAGAGAACAAGAGTCCTGTATCCTGTTGCTACTTCCTTGTGTCTGGCATTGAGATATAGGTTACCTCTAAAACCCAGAGGTTGCATACAGTCATCAAGACGTGTAACCTGTGATGGACGTTTCTTCCATAAATCTGTTCAATCCCCTTTTAAGGGCATTTAGACCAAGGTGCCATCCCCACATCCTATGGCAAAGAGTTCTATTGATTAATTACATGCTGGGTAAAGAAATATTTTCTTTGGTCTTCTGCCAGTCAAGTTTAGTGGATGTCCTTTGGTTTTGGTATCATGTGTGAGGGGAAAAGAACTTTCTTCTATTTGCTCAGTGACATGCATAATTTTATGTGTCTCAATAATGTCGTCATCCCCTCCCCCCTGGCACCTTCTTTCTAGATTGAAGAGCCCCAGGGGTTGCAGCCTTTCCTTGTAAGCTAGGTGCTCCAGCCCACTAATCATTTTGGATGCTCTTCGAAGTGAAAATCTCAAACTTGAGATGTTGACAGGAAGGGGAAGAAAAGGATAATGAGTGATGATATCTTGGCGACACTTTTCTTCTTACTTGAAGTCCTCGGTGACTGTAAGAAACCACCTAGTATGCAAAATGTGTTTTTACACATACAACAAATGTTAGCAATCAACTTGGATGCAGATGAAACTTTACTATTATTTTACAGAGGAAGGAGATGTTATATCAAAAGTACACTGAATAGGTGCAGGCTGGGCTTCAAGGTTGAAACTGTTCCTTGTAATTCTGCCTTGATTTTAATTTTACATGCTGTAACAAGCACTCGGCTGCTGCCAAAAACAGCAGCCGCAGCAGAGTTCTCCCTCCATAATATCAAGTTCAGTTTGTCCATACCTGTGCACTTCCTTAACCCGCTCCAGCTACAGCCACTGACACAGAGTGGAGACATGGAAGTACCCAATGTAATGATGTCACAATAACACAGGGTAAGATGGAAGTATGGAGGGAAATAGTGGTCATAGGGCTGTTTTAGAATATTTGGTTCTGCCCTAAGAAAGATCTAGATGGGGGGAAGGTGCATCCCAAATGCAATAAGGCAGTTCCTCCCAAACGTTTTAGTCTGCAACCCACTTCATCAGGTGGGTAGTGTCACAGATTGCCTTGTGGTATCACAACTGGCAACTCCCAGACCTTTTTTGTTACCCACCAGAAATCAGCTCATGACTCACAGTTTGGAAACCACTGCGATAAGGAATGATATAAAAGGATCAGGGCAGGAAAAGAGGGTCCTGAGCATTTTTCTTTCATTGATTCTTTGTTCTTCTTTCTTGACCTTTTTTTTTTAATCACTATCTCACAGAAAAAGAGATGTGGTTTGGCTTTATAAACGTTTTGTAACAACAGGGGCTGTGCATCTTGTCATAAAGAGTCCTTTCAGTCATTGCTTCATTTAAGTTTTTTTTTCTTTTGGTCCTCCTTATATGAAGAGGTCAGAAGGTTGGTCATACCGCAGCTCATAAAAGAAGGAATCTTGAAAGAGGGATCTGTGCTTCTGGAGCCATAATTTATAAAGTTCTTCAGTCTCTCACCTGAAGGACTGATGGTGTAGCAGCCCCCATAGTTATATTTTGAGAAATGTCTTCTTTAGCTTATAAATTATAACTCCCTCTTGTTCTCCCATGAAGTAGAAGATGTATTTGAAACTGGACTTTTCCTTGGAGAGTAGAAGAATGCTCAGGCAGAATCTTAAGAAATTATAACATTTGCTGGTATGCTATTCAGAAGAAAGCAGGGTGGGGAGGTGAGGAAGAGGGACCAGTGCATAGGGGTTGTGTTTGTATTGCTTTGGGCAGAAAGGGAGCAATGAGAATTTTTAGTCAGTGTTAAATTTCAGAGGGGTAGTTAGTTGTGTGTGTGTTTGCTACAACAGAAGTTTGTGAGATTTTTTTAAAGACTGACACATTTATTGTGGTATTAGTGAAGCTTTAGTCTTCAAAGGCATTATGATTATAAAATCTAAAAATATCTATTTTCTATGGCATATTGGTTTTTTATTTTGCTTTGTTGGTTCGGTGCTTTTTTCTGTTTTAAAAATCACATTTCATTTTTTTTTTTGTTACTTTTACTTACTGTTTTTCTCCTTCTCTCTTCCAGGCAGAAGAGCCAGTTTCCAATTCTCATACATTTAAGAGCAAGACCTTCAAGAAACCCAAAACTTGTAACATCTGCAAACAAGGCATTGACCACCAAGGCATTTTGTGCAGAGGTGAGCCTAAGTGACTAGAGTGTATTTTGCTCTCCTCCATACATAGGACTGTAAATAGTTCTGCTTTTCAAAAACAGCGCCAGTAGTAACATTGATTCTGTTACACCCATTTAAGTAAGTTTGTTGGGTTGCTGTAAGTACATTTGTATACATCTCGCATGAATGGGTCACCACACAAAAAACGAAGTGGGTAACTTGTGTGAGCAGGGCTTTCATGCATGTAAGGATGTGTGTAAAGTCCCACAGACAGTCAAGGGGTAGGACATATATGGTGGGGCAGTGAACAAACTGGCTGTATGTAGAGAAAGTAGTGGATGAGAAGATGCAAATATTGGATGAGAATTTATTTTTTATTTATTTATACAGATATTTATATACCGCCTTTCTTTGGTCGTCAGATTTCTCCTCAGACTTTTAATCCAAGGCGGTTTACATAGGCAGGCTGTTCTAAACCCCCATAAGGATTTTTACAATTGAATAGTTCTAGTCTTTCATAGAACTCCTCATTCCAGCTGGATTCCTTCCTGGTCTGGCCTCTCTCTGGCCCTTTGCCTCCCACGCTCCACTTGACAGCAACTCCTCTCTGCCACCGAGGGTCAGCTCATCAGTATAACAGCATGTCAGTTCTTGGGTACTTCTGGTTGTTTCGAACTGGCAGCCTCAGATCTTCAGGCATACAAGGTGGCAGCTCTACCAACTGAGCCAGACCTCCTGCCCTTTATCCTCCTGATAAAGAATGTATCTTGCCTGCTGTGAGGATATGGTCCTGGGTTCATTGAGCCACAAAGTCTTTATCAATGTAATTTTCTCTCCTGATTTTCAAATAATCTGCCATTTGGAGTGCTGTTTTATGCATTAATATTCTTTAATTTCAGTTCAGCAAATTGGTATTATCGTTAAAAAAATAAGGAGATTGGCATCCTTCCCGTAATTCTGTGTTTGTGTGGGGAGGCTTTAAGTGCCTTGGCCCTGAACCATAGAAAGGCTTTTGCTGTCATAACCAACACTTTAATTACGTTCAGAAATGAATCTGGATTCAGTGGCATTTAAACAACAGGGAAACAACTGTATGGGGAGTCAGACAACAATCTAGCAACAGCATTTTGGACTAGCTGCACATTCCAAAGTTCTTCAAAGCCCTCTCTCCAATCCCCCATCCTCAAGTGACTTTTCATTAAAAAGAAAAATTGGGCAGGGGTTCACCTACATGCAGTTGCATAGAACATGTAGTTAACACCTGTCAGTTATGGCATAACTGATCTGTGTCCGTGATCTCTTCAGGTCATAGGAAGGGTTAAGGTCATTGGAAGTGCCTTGCCAGATCAGATAAAGGCCCACCTGGTCCAATGCTCCTTACTAACAGCAACTAGCAGACTCTATGTGGCCCACCGGGAAGTGACTAGTGGTCCATCAGTGGAGCACAGTTTATTTCTGATAACCCCTGTTTTGGGGCATATGGAGCAATGATGGGGCCTAACCAGTATCCCATATTACCTGAATATAGAGGATGTTACCCAAAACCTTCAGGAGTGTGCAGTGGGCCCTCTTTATCCGTGGGCTTGGCATCCATGGATTTGAATATTCACAGATGCCGAGCCCACAGCTGGAGGACCTCAGAACACCTTTCAGATGTGACTGGAAGTCACCAGTGTGAACAGGAAGTGCCGGTGGCATGTGGGAGGTCAACTGGGGAGGCCAACCTCCAGAGGGCCAGGTGCAGCCCTTAGGTAAGTCCATGCGATGCCGCAACCCTGGCCCCCCTGCGAATTCAGTTATCTGTGGAATTCAGTATCTGTGGGGAGTCCTGGAACAGATCCTCCACGCATCCTGGAGGCTGACCGTACTAGGGTTCTTTGGCATATGTCAGCGTCAAAAGAACTTCCTTAAGACAACTTGAGAATAATTGGTCTGTTTGATAAAACTATTTAGAGACTTTAGTGCTAGTGCCCCCACCCCAATTTCCTTCATAAGGAATGAAAGCAAACATTAAGGTTTGCATCTAAACTGAAGTATAGATACTTAATGTAGACCCTGTGAAATACCTTAAGGCCTACAATAAAACTTCAGTAGTTGGTTTTGTAAGCTATAATGTACTTTTGGTAGTGGTTTGGGGAGAGCACGCTGTTGTTTGTGTTTCGTTAAGCATATTCTGAAATGGTAAACAAGTACTAAAGTGGTTTTAAATGACCCCTTTTTCTGAATGGGCACTAAAGTCAGTAATTATATGTTACCATTGTAAGTAGTCATCAGAGTACATATGGGTTGGTGTTGCTTTTGGCAGCCAAATTTGGGTTTTCAACAGAAAATCCACAAAGAATTCCTTGTGTGGGTAGTTTATAAGAGAGGTTTGTTTAATCAAGGCTGCTATTCTTGATTAAGGAAGATCCACAAACATCATAATCGTATGTGTGAGAACTACGATGGTGTAGTTCTGATGTTGAACTTAGACCTGGAAGATCCAGCTTCAAATCTCTGCTCAGCCCTGAAGCTTCCTGAGTGACCTTGGGCTAGTCACTATCCCTCAGCCTACCCTATCTCACAGGGTTGTTGTGATGACAAAAGGAGGGAAGAACCTGAGCTCCTTGGAGGAAGGACAGTACAACTTAGGTCCTCTTAGTCTTTGGGCACGGCATCCATGAATTTGGGTATCTGTGAATGCCAAGCATGTGACTGGAAGACCTCAGGGAACCTCCCACACGTGACTGAAAGTTGCTGGTACAAACCAGAAGTGGCTCCTGGTTGTGTTTGAGAGGCAATGTGTGACCTCCAAAGGGCTGGGTGTGGTAAGTCCCTGCAGCATTGCAACCCTGGCCCTTATCAGTGGAATTTGGTATCCCTGGTTGTGTCTTGAATTCCTGTGGATACAGAGGGCCCACTGTATAAAAATGTGAAAATAATATTAAATTATCCAGCACTAGCCTAGATGTGCTTACTCAAAAGTAAGTTCCACATTGTAGTCAGTGGGACTTACTTCAAGGAAAGTGTATTTAGGTCTATAGCCTTAGAGTAAGTAATGAACCTGAACAGCTCCGATCATAAGAACACAGGGAATCTCTGTTTAATTGTAGTAATAACCTCTGTTGGATCAAAAGAGTTTAGTTTGGCATCCTGTTTCCTGCTCCCGATCAAGATGCACACAAGTGAGACATGCAGGCAGTATCCCTTCCCATTTGCATTCCAGTATTGAGTAGCATGTTATCTCTCAACCTGGAGGTCCATTTACCTAAAGGTTCTGTGATAGGGAATAGGATTTTGAATATGTCTAATACCCCCTTTTAAAGCCATTTAAGCCAATTGCTGTCATCAAATTTTTGGGCTGCAAGTTCCATGAACTATGTGTAATGTGAAGTACTTCCAGGGGTTCTGCATCTATTGTCGATCAGTTTCATTGTGTGACCTTGAGTTCCGTTAGTATGAGTCTGCAAAAGAAAGCTGTCATTTATTCACATCATGCATTGCTTTATAAACCCATCCTTTTGTTCTCTACACTTTCATTTAATTTACATTGAACATAGGGTAACCATTAATTTAATCTTCATGAATGGTTGGTCAGTTGTTTTACAGTTCTACAAGAGCATGGTATCAATTATTTCCTTATATTAGAAAGGTGCATTGTAGCAAAGTTTGAGACCTTAAGATGAGCTAGTGGTTCAACAGTGATGGTGTGCCTTCCATTTTGGATGGGCCCGATCATGTATGTGCATGTGAATCAGTATGGGCCAGTGGTTCTCAAACTGGTGGGTTGCGACCCACCAGTTCATGTAAAGGTTCC
Organism: Tiliqua scincoides; assembly: GCF_035046505.1. Lineage (NCBI taxonomy): Eukaryota > Metazoa > Chordata > Lepidosauria > Squamata > Scincidae > Tiliqua > Tiliqua scincoides. The sequence goes on along the minus strand of NC_089825.1, from coordinate 65,921,549 downwards.
CCTGTCCCTTTAAGGGGCGGGAGAAGGGGAGAGGTAGGGAAGCGATCCCCAGGATTGTGTCCTTTTGGGGGGTGAGGAGGGGGTGCTTGTGACTTACTTTCAGGGCTGCAGCAGGCTGCAGGAGATGCGGGGAGTCCCGTGCAGCCCTGCACAATGCTCCCCGATGCTTGGAACTTTCACTGAAAGCGGGTGCAAAAGCATGCTTTTGTTTGGTTTTAATACTTTTCTTCTCAGCCCAGTGGGGGAACTCTGGAGGGGCTGGAGAGTACAAATTAAAAATTCATTTGTATATTTTTCCTCCAAAGATTGGTTGCCACCTAGTATAGCAATGGGGAACTTGTTCATCTGTTCCATGAGCTGCAATAAAAACAGAGAACCAACAGGAAAACTTGTGGCTCATATTTTGTGAAGTGGAATTGATGCTATTTGTGTACCACATGCATGAATACAATGGTTTCCAAGCCACTGTTATAGGAATGTATTGTTATGAACCCCACCCACACATGCCATTACCCTCCAGATTCTGCCAAGCCACATCCATTATTTGCTTGGCCATGGTCCCTCCCTCAACCCTGCATCCCAACAGTTTTAAAAATGAATTGTTGTCAACCTTGACATCTTGAGCTTCTAGAATTGTTCTGTGCCAAGTCTGAGGAACCCTGAACAGTCCTAAGCACTCATTATGTCTCCCCATGAGCAGGCCTCTCCTTTGCTTTGAGTTGCAACTGTGAAAGAGAAGGCTAGGGGAAAAACTGCCCTGTCAGGAAAAGGAAGAAGAATAGCTGCCTCAGTGATTTCCTTGTCTTCTCGGGCAAGGAAGAACTAGTGTTGCAGCAATAATTAGTGTCTTCAAGTTCACAGTCTCTTCTTGGTGGGAGTGCAGCATAAGGTGAGGGCTGAAAGAGGACTCTCTATTCATGGTAGTTTCCAGTAGCTAGTGGAACAGGCGGGCTTTAGGGTATGTGGTACATCCCGAAGAGCATAATGTATGAATCAACTTTGACACATTCCAGTCAATTTTCTGATTTGGGAGTACTGGCTTTTAACCCATTAGCTTAGTGTTTCTCAAAGTGTGGATCGCAACCCACTGGTGGACTTGATGTACAGCGGGTTGCAACACTATGCTCCCTGTAGTGCCACAAAGCACTCCTGGGAGCCACTGGAGGCCCCTCTGGGTTTGCAACCCACTGTATTGATCTCTGTGGGCCCCAGAATGCCCTCCGTCCATGACTTCTGGTTTATGCCCGTGACTACTGGTTTGCTTCTGCAAGACATTCAGTGGAGTGGGTTGCGGGCCCAGGGTGACTTGGAAGCAACCTCCAGTGGCTCCTAGTAATGCTTTGTGGTGCTACAGTGAGCAGTGGGTCATGTCCCACTGCGGAAGACAAGGTGGGTCACAGCAGCACAAAGTTTGAGAACGGTTGGTTTAGCTTTTTGTTTGATGGTTTGCATCTGGATGAAATTTAACAATGAATAACTAACTAGTATGTTCTCTTTCAAAATTTTAAGTAACATTTTTTTCAAAATGTTGGGAGTAATAAATACAGTATTGTGTCCCCAGATCCATAAGTGAGTCACAGAAGCTTTGCTTAGTGCTTGCAATGGGTTTTGGGGGACAGTAGTATGATGGGAGCAACCAATTTGGAGCTGAAGGGGGCAATTCCATTGGTAAGCCTACTTGTTAAAATTTGGGATATCTGTAACTGATTGTTGCACAAAACTGAAGCATAAAATATTCTAGCGGTCATGCTCGGCCAAAGGAAATGAACAAGCAGATAAAATGCTGTTCTGAGTGTGACTGATCCTGTTGCAACACTCTAAAAATGTGACACTGATAACTTGGTAAAAATAGAATCTTCTGACAGCTTTGATTTGTCAAGAACAAACTCCCTTTTTTGTCTAGAAGTGTGTGTGTGTGTGTGGGGAGGGACTCCCCATTTTCGACTGCAAACATACTTGTATGAATGACAAGTCCGTGTGGTATAGTGGTTGGCGTGTTGAACTAGGGTGGGGAGGTGATCAGTCATGAAATTCACTTGCTGCTGTTTGGTCAAGCACACTCAACCTAACCTATCCCTTTGGGTTGTTAGGTGGATAAACAGTTTGTTGGACATGTGTGTAGGTATGTGCAAGCAAAACGTCTATGCTGCCTTGAGCTTGTGAGAAAGCAGGTGAGGTAAGATACTAAAGAAATAAAATTACAGATCAAGGAAAGGTAATTTAGGGCCACTAAATTATCTGTGGGCTGTCCTTCCCCCTGAGCAAAAGCTGAATCTTATATAACAGTTTCGTCTAGTGGTTGTCAAACTTTTTAGCACTGGGACCCAATTTTTAGAATGACAGTCTTTCAGGACCTGCCGGAAGTGACATCATCAAGCAGGAAAATGTTTAACAATCCTATGCACACTTAACCCAGGAGTAAGCCCAATTGACTATTGTTGTTAAAAACATACCCATAGTAACCTGTTAAAAGTACAGGTGTGTAACATTTCCCCAAATGCAGTCACATACCATGGCAGCATCAAATCTAATATATTGAAAATAAAATATTGAATGGGGACCCACCTGAAATTGGCTCACGACCCACCTAGTGGGTTCTGACCTACAGTTTGAGAAACACTGGTTTAATGTACAACAGGGGCTTCCCCACTGTTGTGCTTTTTTTCTTTTTAAACTAGCCAATCCCTTCTTTGTGGAGGGAAATAACCCTGGGTTTTCCTCATGTGTTGGACAGTTATGTGGTAAAGGTAAAACTGGGCAGGTTTTGCAAAGCAAATACAAAAGGGACCATTTAAAAAGTGAATACCTGTTTTAATATCAGGCTTTCTTAGAATGATATGATTAAGCCTTATGACCTAGTCCTATTGGGGCTAGGCAGCTGTGGAAAGTGCATTCCGGTGCTGGCTACTGCTGAAAAAGTGCCATAAAGCGCTGTCCGGCTGTGCACTGAGTAGCTTGTTGCCAGGATGCTGGTGGGCAGACTGGAATCTTCCTGTGTGCATTGGTGGGTCTTCTGCCACCTGTCAGGGCAAGTAAGTCAGTGGGGGAGGGCAGAATGGGGGCTTGAAGGGTGCAAAACCGGGTGGGCAGGTGGGTGTAATGGAGGGTGGGGAGGCTGCTGAAGATGGTGAATCCAGCACATGGCGGATCCTATCCCCTTTTCCTGGACTTGCACTGCAAAATTGTTAGTGAAGGTCTGCAAGAATCGTTGCAGAGCAGGAGGATGACAGATGTAAGGGATTTAAATTTCCTTTCGCCTCTGAAGCTTCCCAATCCACATCCCTTTCCCTCTGGACACAGCGCAGCCATTTTGGCATGGTGGCACCAGCTGGGGAGGGAGGATCGGATTGGCTGTGAATGTCTGAAGAACTTTGCTGTTGTTCAACTTTATATCTGTTGAGTCAATGAAAAGGCAGAGTGTCTGTTCTCCTTAATATGTTTTTTATATAGTGTCTATGAAGATTAATTAAGATGCTTCATGCAGAGGCAAGGTCTATAAATAATTGAAATGACTATGTTTTCTTGAGCAACACTTAGGAGCCTATCTGTTTTTCCCCTCTTGACTTTGTTTATAATCATTTGTCATAGTCATTCATCCTTATCTGACAGCCTCTTTTCTCTGGCAAAACCCCTGCAAAATTTTCATTGGACACTTGCCGGAAAAGAGCCAAACCACATCTGATTGGGTAGTCTCTCAAGGGCGGTTTTGTTTTTTTTAATGAAGAATAAAAATGGAGAATTTTTTGAGATATGGTAACTTGACTAAATATGGCCTTCCCTGTGCTTCTCTGCCAGCAGGCAAGAGACAATTGTTCTTGGAACTCTTGCCAGAATTTTTAAACACAGATTTGGCAAGGCCTGTATTGCTTGACAAGAGAGTGGATGTGTGGAATGCAGCCCTCAGCTGCAGAGCTCGAAGCTGCTTTGCTGAGTGTGACATTGATTAAAAATGCTGGAGGACTTCAAACAGGCTTATCCCTGTTGGAGGGATATTAACTGTGATTTTTTAGTACGCTAATACGAGGAGACAGAGTCTAGTAGGACCATAGTCTTGAGAAGAAGGAAATGGTACATCATCAGTAATTTGTTTTGAAGAATGCCAAAGCTTGGTAAAGAATACTTATTGAGGTCTTTGGACTGTAAGTCATGAATTCTTTTTTTTTTTTTTTTTGTAATTATGCCTTCTCCTGTAAATAGGATTTGAGTTGATGTGTTACCCCCCCCCCCCCCCCAAAAAAAATGTGATTTGTCAAATGTAATTGACAAATATGTGTTCATCTCTGTGGGATTGACAAACTAAGGGTCTGTTTTCTAAAAGCTCTTGTTGGTTTTCCAGTAGAAGTCCCTGTCTAGGGTTAAGCAGGAGCTGTAAACAGCAAGGAATACTAAGAGATGATGGAGGTTGATACCTGTGGGATATGTTCTCGGTGTTCTCTGTGCAGTTGGAAGCTATATGTAGGCTTCCACTCCAGTGGCTTTGAGGAAATGAAACATGCAAGAGGGAGGGAAAGAGAGAAATTCTTTGGTCTGGTAAGAAGGCATTTAACTTTTGAAAAAGGATAGAAATATGAAAGTGAATCATTTGTTTAAAAATGAAAACTTGCACAAAAACATGTTTGTTTATAACTTATTGTTTTGGGCTGGTTAGCTACTTATTTGGAAACCTGCTGCCAATGAAGGATGCATTTACTGTACTGAATAAAGAAACAGAGCTTATAACTACAGAACAAATCTTCCCTGGCAAAGAAATATGCTTGTCATATCAGTGTTTTGAAAATAATTCATTGTATTTGTTTTGAGTTTTTTGTTTAAATGGAACCTAGCCGCAGTTTAGCTCATTTGAACTAATTGTACTCATACACACACACAATTTTAAGAAAAATTGTACACCACATAGTTTTCACAGAAGCCTGTATAGAGCAGTAAATGAGAAACATTTGTGAAAATAATCCCTTTATATTCCTGAGGCTGTTCCTTCTTGGCCTGTTTCTGACTATTGAACACATCTCCACAACTTAGTGATGGGCTCCACTGTTAACACCTCCTAACTGGGCAGAGAGGCACTTTTAAAGTGGTGTTGCTTTTATATTTAGCAGGAAGAGAGCAACTGGCCTTCTTCACCTCAGCAGTGTATCTTTTCTAGTGGCTGCTTGCCGGTGTGTTTTCTGATTATAATTTAAGGTTGTGAGCCATTTTGGTCGGGAAATTAATTTTGCTCTGTAAACTGCTTTGTGGATTTTGTTGTTCTTAAAAAACAATATATACGTATTTATAGTGGTGATAACCATCCTGCTGCCATCCTAGGACTGCAGAATGATGGTGGTGGTATCCGGCAGCGCACAGGATATATAGGCCTATCCTGGTATCTATGGTTTTGCAATATTGAGGATGCACTTTAAAACAACAGATAAGTAAGCAACAGGAAAGTAAAGGAAAAAAAACACCAAAAATAGATTTGCCTACTGTCACGCAGGGAAACAACTGCACTTTGAGGGCTCCAGGCAGTCACCTGAGTTGCCTGCAGCCTCTATCTCTAGCTCCAGAAGGATCTCTCCAGACTGGCAGAATGGGCAGCAAAATGGCAGATGCGCTTCAATGTCAGTAAGTGTAAAGTCATGCACATTGGGGCAAAAAATCAAAACTTTAGATATAGGCTGATGGGTTCTGAGCTGTCTGTGACAGATCAGGAGAGAGATCTTGGGGTGGTGGTGGACAGGTCGATGAAAGTGTCGACCCAATGTGCGGCGGCAGTGAAGAAGGCCAATTCTATGCTTGGGATCATTAGGAAGGGTATTGAGAACAAAACGGTTAGTATTATAATGCCGTTGTACAAATCGATGGTAAGGCCACACCTGGAGTATTGTGTCCAGTTCTGGTCGCCGCATCTCAAAAAAGACATAGTGGAAATGGAAAAGGTGCAAAAGAGAGCGACTAAGATGATTACAGGGCTGGGGCACCTTCCTTATGAGGAAAGGCTACGGCGTTTGGGCCTCTTCAGCCTAGAAAAGAGACGCTTGAGGGGGGACATGATTGAGACATACAAAATTATGCAGGGGATGGACAGAGTGGATAGGGAGATGCTCTTTACACTCTCACATAATACCAGAACCAGGGGACATCCACTAAAATTGAGTGTTGGGCGGGTTAGGACAGACAAAAGAAAATATTTCTTTACTCAGCGCGTGGTCGGTCTGTGGAACTCCTTGCCACAGGATGTGGTGCTGGCGTCTAGCCTAGACGCCTTTAAAAGGGGATTGGACGAGTTTCTGGAGGAAAAATCCATTATGGGGTACAAGCGATGATGTGTATGCGCAACCTCCTGATTTTAGGAATGGGTTAAGTCAGAATGCCAGATGTAGGGGAGAGCACCAGGATGAGGTCTCTTGTTATCTGGTGTGCTCCCTGGGGCATTTGGTGGGCCGCTGTGAGATACAGGAAGCTGGACTAGATGGGCCTATGGCCTGATCCAGTGGGGCTGTTCTTATGTTCTTATGTTCTTATGTTCTATCTCAGGTGTCCAAACTTTTTGACAGGAGGGCCCACATCATCTCTTTTGACACTGTGTTGGGGGCCAGGGAAAAAGATTTACATGTAAAATGTGAATAAATTTACATAAACGAATACTCATGGAGGCATAAATTGATGCACTTGGGACAATCAGGGATGTGCTTTCAGCAAACATACGGACCAAACCATAAATGTGTGTGTGTGTGTGTGGGGGGGGGTAAAATAATGCCCAGAGAAAGTACAAAACACATGGAGACTGCTCATGTTGGGCAGTCGCAGGCCAGCACAGGCTCAAGTCTCTGGAGGGCCAGAGGCTCATTGGAAACTGGGGGCTCCCTGTGGGCCGGATTAGGAGTCCCCGAGGGCCACAAATGGCCCACTTGCCAGGGTTTGGGCACCCCTGCTCTATCTGGTTCCTCCCTTCACCCACTGTTGCCCCAGAATGCATCCTGGCATGTGCAGTATCTGTGCTGGGGGGGTCCCGAACGGAACTCCCATGGTTATAGGGGTATCCCTGTATAGTTAACGGCTTACAGAGATGACCCTTTTCCTGCCATTTTTTCCTAAATGCACCAGGTCCTAGAGAACTCCAGCTTTCAGTTAATGCACAGAAATGTGTCGAATCTTGCCCCTTCAAGGTGCCTATGAAGAAGGGTGGGGGAGGGATTTGGAGGAACATTCTAAAATGCTAAGACTGTAGTGAATGTAAGTAATGAACCTGCATATTGGACTGCAGGTTGCTTATTAGACCCTAACTGTGACTTAATAGATGGAGAGACCGATTCAGAGGATGTGCATCTGTTGAATGATTAGAGGGAGGGCACATGCATGCCACTCACTCCCTTCCATTATACTATTGTGCTCCACATATTCATGCGGGAGCAGAAATATTGATCTTCATATGAGCTTACTCATTACTTCATTGTATGAATGACAGTGGTTGGCTTCCCTCCTTTCAATAAGCTGCCTCTTGACTCATGCAGAATGAAAAGGGGGACGCAGGCTCCCTTGGGGGCTGGTAATTTTTAACTTTTACATGATTAAACATTCTCAAATACAAGAGTGAACTGTACATCCAGTTATAATTAAGGAAGTGTTCCTTGGCTGGTGATTGCTTAGAAAACAGTGAAGGAATGGTAGCAAATGGTAATATTGGTGCAAGAGCAGGAGTTTATTCTGGATGTTAGTTCAAAACAGATACCCCACAAAGGAAATAACCAAATACTCTTCTAGCTTGCCTGCAATTTTTAATGCCATCTCCTATTTCAGGATAAGCCCTTTATACTGTTCACCCCCCCCCCCCAGATATAGCATATTTCCAACTGGCTTTTGGAATGTTTTTACTTAGGGTTTCCATGGAAAAGCAGCTTCCTGTAAGACTTTTATATAAAAAGAAAGAATGGGGAAGGGGAGGATTGAACATTGTATTTCAAAAGATACGTTCTTGCTTCTGTGTTTTATGGTACCAAAGGGGTTAATCTCTACCTTCTGCTCATTGAATTCTCTACCACCCCCTCTATGTAGAAAGAACTATAGGGGTTGTGCCTGATATCCCCTTTCTGCAGTCCACATAGCAGACTTTGTTTTGTAGTATGTCAGTTTCATGTAGGCTAGATAGCACTATTAGCTACGATCGACAAATGGAACCTGCATGTACAGAAGCAGTATACCTTTGAATAACAAATTTTGGAGATAGAGATTTGAAAATGCATGCACTGTACCTGTGCCTGATCTAGAAAGGCCACTTTTCAGGGCCAGAACAAATATTCCTATTATCCAGTACCAGCCCAAGACCTCGTGGCTCCTGAAGTGGCATCACAAATGGTTGGTTGGCAACCTTCAGTCTCGAAAGACTATGGTATAAGCCTACAGCACCCGGTATTCCCAGGTGGTCTCCCATCCAAGTACTAACCAGGCCTGACCCTGCTTAGCTTCCGAGATCAGACAAGATCGGGCATGTGCAGGGCCACCCCCTTTATGTGGTGATGTGCCAGTTTATGATCCTCCGACAATCTAGCTTACTGCCCCCCTCCATACTTCTGCTTTGTCCCTCTTCCTTTTCCGATCCAGGGAGTTGGAGGATGAGGAGAAGCAGTGGAGGCAAGTGGCGGACAGAAGTGGGCATCCCTGCTAATCTGCTACCTGAGGTGGCTGCTTCAGTTTGCCTCATGAATGGGCCGGCCTTGTTGTTACAGGGATTTGATTTTTTCACATGGTTTTTATGATTGCCTCGTTGCAATTCCACAAGGATGTTTTCAGCCATGGTTTGGGTTGTGTGAGTGTGTGTGTGTGTTTTTCCCCATGTAGTTGAAAAGGTTCTGCCTCCCCCCCCCCCACAACTTGTTCAATGATTGCAGTCTTTTCCACCAGATTCAAGTGGCAGTTGTTACGTGTTAATGTGCAATGCATGTGTGATTCATAGTAGGTCTGGACAAATCCACAGGATGATTGACATAGGCAGGAGGGGGACTTGACTGAGATTTCCCATAAGTGAACAAATCAATTCTCTGAACTTTTTGTGAGCACTTTTGAATGGGAGAACAACCATGGAGCAAATCTGAAGTGAGTAAATCCCTCAAATAACTGAATGTTCATTCTGGCCCTTGCATTATAATAACATGTGCGGAAAAGCTCATATACCCACAATTCCATCCTTTAAGTGCTCTGTCTTCCAGGGTAATTGGTTAGGAATTCTGTGCTGGACATGTTGGGCTGTCACCAGTGACGTTCCTGGGGGGGGGGAATGGGAGCAAATGCCCTGGGTGCCACTCAGCAGGGGAAGGCATCACAACTTGCACCCTCTCACAAATGTGTTTTTTTTTTTGTGCAGTTTAGAACTGTGCCAAAAGTGATTGCGCTGCCACAGCCCGTCGGCACAGTTGCGCAGCAATCTGAGGGCCGCCCTTTTCTTCTCCCCTTTCTTTAAAGGAGAGGAGGGCAGCCCTCAGATCTGCAGAGAACCATGCCAACAGTGACTGCACTCCCATAGCCACTGTTGGCTCAATTCCAGATTGCGTTTGAGGGCTGCCCTTTTCTCCTCCCCTTTAAAGAAAGGTAGAAGAGGACAGCCCTCGGAACTGCTGGCTAGCCGTGCCTGCCTCCTCCGATTTTGGAGGAGGCAGGCTCTGCTTCTTGCTCCAGTGCTGCTGGCAGCACGAAAGGCTCTATTGGAGCTTTCCCATGCCACTAGAAGCGGTGCCTTGCAGTGGTGTGAAAAGAGCTTTCTCTTGCTGCCTCTAGCGGCACAAAAAGGCTTTGATGGAGCCTTTTGCGCCACTAGTAGTCACATGAAAGGCTCCATCGGAGTCTGGACTGCCTCCTTCCTCCTTCCTTTTTTTTTTAAAGGGAGAAAGGAGGAGCAGAAGTAACTGTGGTGTGTACTAATGTTATCATTTTTACCTGCTGTTGGTGCAACCTGCCTTTTGTGGAAATGAGTGTTCTTTTTATAAGGTCCGAACTGGGGCTTTTGATGATTGAGTCATCATTTCTTATCTAGAATAAGAATTGTTTGTAGACGGCTTACATTTTAACTGCTTAAGGAAACACATAGTCCTGGCTATTGTGAAAGCAATTTTAGTTTTGGATTGAGACACATGATTGTATTATTCATGGTCACTTGGGACTGGGGAGGGGGGAGAAACTTGTGACTCATTTTGGTCATTAGGAAAACTGAAAACCACAAATAGGTGGTGGTTAAGAACTGTAGGCAATGCATCGGAAACAAATTATATTATTGTCTTGACTATCTTATGTCGGTGTGCATTAGGACTTTTCTTAAAATCACAGGGTTGTGGTGAACTGCAGGCAATCGTAATAGTACTGTGGATGGTTCAGAATAATGCTACGTAAGAGAACAGTCAAAGAAAATGAGAGAGGATGCCTGAATATAGGGTCACAGAATACTAATATGATTCAGTACAGAAGAGGTAGGTAAGACTTTATTTTCTGTTCTTAGACAATGTGTGTGTATTTATTCAAGGCAATAAGGATTTTAGGCTTGACTGTAGAAGAGATTAAAGGAGGTTTTTTTTAGGGAGAGGGGAACATCTGCATTTCTTTGCTTAAACCCATTTTTTTCTGTCTCTTGCTTTAGTTTGCAGATATGCTTGCCACAAGAAATGTGAGGCAAAAGTAAGTACCTTCTGAATTCTTATTTGTAATACAGTGGTTAAAAATGATGGCTTAGATCTACAGAGCTATACAACATATGTGAACTCAAGAAACTGTCATTCACTTCCATGAAAATGCAACCGAGGGCACTTCTAATATGCAAGTCACATTTTTTTTGTTATTTTCAGTAAGTTGTACTTTTTAAAAGCCTCCTCAACTCAACTGGAAGAACCCATATAGGCAACCAGTGAGTGGCAGTGTACTTTTCATAACTCTTGCGTACATGGTTTGATGGGGATCTGCTGAAGACTATATTCATGTATGCCAATGACAAATGCAAATAACATTTTTGTCTTCAGCCTTTTTTTTCTGCCTTGTTTTCATTCTTGCACCCTTCTTATTTGCCATTTTCCCCCTCCAGTTGTACCTTGTTGTGTGTGTGCGTGGGGGATGATGACACCTGCTTTACGAATTGCAAAACATGCCTGTAGAAGGGTTTTATCATTTGTGATCATGTATGTGTTTTGGATGTTTTTACTATATGAAATTTGAATTGTTTTGGAGAATTTGGACAAGAGAAACTTGCAACTTCAGTGGCTTTCTCTTTTGTGTTATTTGAGCCCATAAACCATGGGGTGCCCAAACCCCGGCCCAGGGGCCATTTGCAGCCCTCAGGGACCCACCACTCTCCAGTGAGCCTCTGGCTCACTGGAGACTTGCTGGAGCCCGCGCTGGTTCGATGTGACTGCACTCACCTTGAGGCCAACTGCTCGACGTCTCTTGTGAGCTGTGGGTTGAGGGCTCTCTCCCCTGCTTGCTGTTTCATGTCTGTGAAGCAGCAGTGGCAGCAAGGAAAGGCCAGCCTTGTTTTGCACAAGATCTTTTACAGGCCTAGAGCTATCATGAGACCTTCATTCATTCGTACAAGTTCCAACTCTACTAATTCATTTATGTAAATTTATTCAAATTTTAAATGTAAATTAATTCTTTTTTTTCCTGGCCCCCAACATACTGTCAGAGAGATGATGTGGCCCTCCTGCCAAAAAGTTTGGACACCCCTGCCATAAACTATGACTAGAGTGCTGGTCATTGTCAGATATACTTTACTCTGTTGATCTATTCAATGTTCTTTACATTGGGATTTTCTCTTAATAGTGTTAGTGAGATAGGCTTTTGGCATGCAGGTAAGCAATATGTTGGTTCTTGTGGGTGGTAGGTGCACTGTCGCGTTTTGCATCAATCTTAATGTTGCAAGGTGGGAACTGGGAGACTGTTGATGTGAGTCTGTCTTTGGGTACAATGGAATGCCAGATGTTCAGAATGATCTGGTTTATTGGAATAAACAAACTGCCATAAAATAGGATATTTCTAGAGAGTTGAAAATATAAATGGGGAAATACTAATTGCTGCAAGATGAATCGGGAAATCAATTTGCAATTCCCCCAGCTGAAGTTTCAGAAGACTGGGCTGAGCCAATTGCACGTGTTCTGTGGCCTCTAATGTTTACAATTCAGTAAGGGATGCTTTCTTTTCTGAACAGCGGCATAGAGGTATCTTCATTGTTCAAGAAATAAAGCATAAGAACAGCCCCACTGGATCAGGCCATAGGCCCATCTAGTCCAGCTTCTTGTATCTCACAGCGGCCCACCAAATGCCCCAGGGAGCACACAAGATAACAAGAGACCTCATCCTGGTGCCCTCCCTTGCATCTGGCATTCTGACATAGCCCACCTCCAAAATCAGGAGGTTGCACACACACATCATGGCTTGTACCCCGGGATGGGGTGAAAGCATGAAACGGGATGGTCTGTTTTGTTTTATTGCTTCTGCTTTATAAATGTCCCCACATGGTGATGCTAACCATGTGGAGATTCTGTTGTTTGTAGGCTCAGGTTACGCAGTGGACCAAGCAGTACCACTTTTGCATAGCTGCTTAAAATGTCAAAAGAGCGTGATATGGTAAGACTTGGCTGACTACGTTAGTAGAACGTAGATATGAGTGGCTGTCGAAATGGTTAGAGCTGCCTTGAGGGTGCTTTTCAAATAACCTGCCCTGTGGCAAGTGGTCGTTTAAGACAAAGAACCCATGCTTTGCTGCTAATAAAAGTGCTTTGGGTTCTTTATGCATGGTGGTGGCAATGTCTGAGACTCCAATTAAAGTTGGCCTTGGATTTGTTGGCATAAGATGTTGACCCATCAGTCCCCTGTCAGGTGTTGGGTGCAGCTTTCAGACTTTTTGTCTTGTTTTTCTGCAGTTGGGGGAGTTTTGGACTTGAGGGGACACTCTTAAAGTTCACAGCATAAGCATCAAGGAGACTTTAAAAGCCCTGAGTTAGCCTGTAAGTGTTCTATGTATATATGGGAGCACTGAGGATCCATTTTCATTCTTGTACTATGGAAGACTTTTTGAGCACTTCAGTCAGAAACTTTCGTCCAGCGCTTTCCAGTCTTTACTAGTGCCGTGACTCACCTTTTCCTCTGCTGAGGGTCGCAACACTCCTGGTGATGTAGAGGAGGCTTCTTCTGGATTGCGCTGGGCAGGTGAACCACTCTATTGGCCTTTCCAGGCCTCGGAATGGCCTGCAGAAGTCTCTGAAAGCCCAGTTTTTGGAAGCAAACCAGAAGTTGTCTCTGAAAACCAGAAGTGGCTTTTGGAAGTTTCTGTGGGCCATTCTGAGGCCTGCGGAGGCCGGTAGAAGTGGGTTGCTGGTCTGTCGTGACTCAGAAGAAGCCCCCGGGACCACCCAAAGCCTCTGGAATGGCTCCTGTTCGGAGCCAGTTGGATGCAGTTGTGGGCCACAATTTAGGAAAGGTTGCTTTAGTCTATTTTGCAAGGTAGATGTGCAGTTTTAGATGTGAAATCAAATGGTAGTGCTTTAATATTTATCTTGCATTCATAAAACAGATTTCTGTAGTGAGAATGGTTGGCAACCTTCAGTCTCGAAAGACTATGGTATAAGCCTACAGCACCCGGTATTCCAAGGTGGTCTCCCATCCAAGTACTAACCAGGCCTGACCCTGCTTAGCTTCCAAGACCAGGCATATGCAGGGTAACAGTTGAATACTAACCATAAATGAATGGTTGCAAATAATCACAAACGGTAACCTTTAGCAATCTGCAACTTATTGAATGTGTTGTGCAAGTGGAGTAATTAATAACACAGAGGGGCTGTTTGTTGTTCATACTCCCCCCACCCCAAGTGTATGGTAAGATTTGCATAAGCCTGAGGCCCATTCCCATTTCTTTTCCCCCACTCCCTTCACTGTGGTTAGAAATTGCGCATCCACACCTGTGCATAGCGCACAAAACTGTGCACCTTCTTGAGATGGGAGGTGAGAAACTATGCGAGCCTGGGATCCAATCTCACGACATATAGAGATCGGAGGAGGGGAGAAATCTCATCCAAGCAGCTTTCGCATTATACTTAATTGAAACATTTTATTTGGGCAGACATCTGTACTGCTTCAAATGCTAAAATGTGTGAGTTTAAAAAAACACCCACAAAAAGTCTACATGGTATTTATCTAGTGATACAAATGTAGGAAGAAGGGCAATGGTTATCCCCCTGCATATATCATTGAAAGATTTCAGAGCTGCCAAGTTGCTATGTTCAACTCTGCCCTGAAGACTGAAGAAGGGGGCATTAATGAAAATTAAGAATCTACAAATTCAGAACAGATGTCAGGAAGCAGTTTTTCATCCGGACAGCAACAAATATGTAGATCAGTATCTTGGACAGGGTTGTTGAGACAAAAAGCAGTGCAACTAATACAGTCCTGGGGGAAATGAAGCCCTGAGTGAATTCAATAGCCTTTTAGAGCTAGTTGTATATCTCCTGTTGCTGAGTACTTGCTGCATCTTAAAGATGACTGTATCAAAGTACTTGGATAGTTTTCTGTAGGAAAGAAGGGCCAGAGACTGGTTTCAAAATTTTCCTTTTTACGGATCCTTTTTTATTGTGGTCTGTTAATGGCTCTGCATTAGTCTTTACGGTAGATGGTTCAATTGAAAATAGCTACATGCGCGTCTCTGTTCCTACATATGTAGCTAATTACCGTTCCTTAGGAAGGAACAATATCTAATACTTAAACCTCTATTCTTGCTTTTAAAAAAATTGTTCTTTTTAGTTGGCTTTGTTTTCCTTGAACCTGGTATTGTCTTGGGCCATTCTGTGTCTGTGATTGAGGCTTTTAGAATGCACAGCTGAAGTTAGAAAGTCTAGCTCTCCATTCTGAGTCACTCTCCCTAAACAGCATGTAGTCTGCTCAAGGCCCCTAAGGGAAATTTGTGTGGCCAATGGATTTTTGCTGGAAAATTGAAATGGGAATGCCCCGGGAAAGAGGTGCAGAAGTATACAATGTAAAATGTTGTTTGTGCAAGTTGCTGTACAACTAGAAGACTAGTCACAATGGCCTTGTCTCTATTAGTTTTCCAGTTCTCTTCATTCCAATGTGGTGAATCATGATGCTGATTTTTATTTTGGATTAGTAAAAAAAATGTTTTTGATCACTTCAGCTGTCGGGAAGACTTAGACAGGGTTTGTTCACCCCTGATGGATGATTTAACAGATGAATCAGTGGGTGGGTAGATGGATAGCATAATTGATCAGGTAATGGGCATTTCCTAGGAAAAGGGTTTGAGTTGAATACTTTTGTTTAATCATGAATCTACTCTATTCACAAAGCATAGGTTTGGCTAATGGGTCTGATTTTTATATCAAAAGAGTAGGGCCGGCTTTGAGCCAATGGGGCCAGTTGCTTCCGTCCTCCGCGCTAGGGTAATCTACTCCACTCACCCACCCACACACCAGCAGCAGCTCCCATTTTTTTCCATGGCTGGCTTTTTAAAGTGGATAACTTGAGACTCAAGTCTTTTCAAGTCATGAAAGGGCGACTCGGTGGTTCGGAAAGTGCCCCCGTTGTGACTCATTTTTGAGGTGAGTCTTGGCGGAGGGAGACTGGTGGCTTGACTTCAGTCCAGCTGTGCTGGATTTGTCTATCCCTGTCTCTTAGGTATATCAAAATTAAACTGCAAAAAAGCAGTGCACCAAGAGTGCTACAATTCCCTTTATCATACAGCATCATAATAACTGTAGCAATGTTAGTGACATACACAGAGAAATTTGTGGTTTTGCATTTGTGCCTAGTGCATAGGTTCCATCTCTTAATAACTGCAGAGTGGGCAGAGCCAGTGAATTAGAGAGAGGTATAGAAAGTATGCTTCTGAGGCATAACTGAAAATCACATGTGGTCTGAAACAGTGGATTGGTGAGGGGAGTGATGCCTTCCGTTCTTCCTCAGAGACTCCCCCGCTTATTTCAAGGCTTCATTTTTTGCAACTGCAAATCACTTAAATCGGAAAATACTTTCTGTATACATAAATTTATTTTAATTATGGGCAGCTCAATATAGGTTTCCTTCTGCCTTTTCTCTTTCTCTTTCAAGAAGCAGTCTAGACACCCCAGCAGCATACAGATTAAATCAAAGCTCTGGGATATGGTATTAATGACCTGAAATCCTCCTCCAGGCTCACTTCCTGCCCTGTTGCAAGTCGGTTTAGCAGAGCCAATGCCAGACCAAACAAATTTATTACCTCAGAATCCTTAGGTTTATTTTCCTTTCCTTAGAGATAGCTGAGATTTATAATGTGTCTCTGATGGCTCCTTCTTTTAAGAAACAAGCCAAACTATTCATTCTTTTTAAAAAGTAAAAAAAAACACACAAAACCAAAACTTAAAAAAAAACAACACCTCAGTGCCATGTCCAATATGATGTTTCTTTGTTCTCTTCAGGGCACACAATTTTGGAAGCTTCTTTTGGAGAAAGTTTGACTTGTACTTATTTTCCCCACCCTCGTGACTTGGTTGATGACTATGGGAGAGATGGTCACCCATTTGCATATTGCTTGTCTTCCCCACAGAGATTGTGTTCTGTTTTTACATATGAAGGATACATGCTTTCCAGAAAGGAGAAATGAAACCACCAAAGAGGGGAAAAAATATTATTGTTTAAAAATACTCTTTTTAAAAAAGGACAAATGAAACTGGGCAAAGAAATTGGGTGGGGAGAACACGGGGCTGTGATCGTTTTGTATAAGAGGATTGGGATAGTTACGATCACCAGTTCCTTGCTGTACTTATTACTGGGTATGGTTCATTTGGTTCCGTGCACTGCAAGTGGAAGTTTACTGACATAAAAGTTAGTGGAACAGAATTGATAGCAGGATTCAGGTTAGTGCTGGTGAAACCCTTTCTAGAGGAAGTTGTCCACAGTTGATTTTAGAGATACTGGCTGTTAGAAACTTATTGGTTGCAGTAAGATTATGAGTGTAAAGTTAGACGTATTAGCTTGAAATTCTTTGTTTAAAAAAGACACTGGCTTGGTTCCAACAAAAAGTATAATGTATTAGTCTAGCCCTTACGCTGTTTCTTCCGATCATTACAGAGAATGGCCTGCAGTTACCAGATCAAATTCTGCTGTAGCTCTGCAAGAGCTGCTTTCCCAAGACAATTTCCCGTGTCACTGTAGTCCCATTTAGAATTGCAGGACCATGTGGGAACTAGGTCTACTTGTGCACGCCCTTCTTGCAGGCTTGTGACTGGTCTGGGCAGGACTGTGAAATTGGACCCACTCACACAGTTATTTTCATACCATGACAGTGTGAGGAGAGGCCACAGTGAAGTAACTTACACACCACTGTGCTTAATGTATGCAGTTAGTTGTATCTCAGAAGCAGGTGTCGTCCTGGACTTGACCAGACTTCTTGTAATTCCATGCATGTGATTGTTAATCAACTTCTTGGAGGAAGTTGCTGTGGTTGGTCTGTGGAACTCCTTGCCGCAGGATGTGGTGATGGTGTCTGGCCTGGACGCCTTTAAAAGGGGATTGGACAAGTTTCTGGAGGAAAAATCCATTACTGGGTACAAGCCATGATGTGTATGCGCAACCTCCTGATTTTAGAGGTGGGCTATGTCAGAAGGCCAGATGCGAGGGAGGGCACCAGGATGAGGTCTCTTGTTATCTGGTGTGCTCCCTGGGGCATTTGGTGGGCCGCTGTGAGATACAGGAAGCTGGACTAGATGGGCCTATGGCCTGATCCAGTGGGGCTGTTCTTATGTTCTTAAGTGTTGTCCACTAAAATAAATGCATAGAGGGCCCTCAGTATTCATAGGGGATTTGTTCCAGGACTCCCTGTGGAGCCCAATCCTATGCATGTCTACTCTGAAGTAAGTCCCATAGTGGTCAATGGGGCTTACTCTCAAGAAAGTGTGGATAGGATCGCAGCCGGTGAGCCCAATCCTATGCATGTCTACTCTGAAGTAAGTCCCATAGTGGTCAGTGGAGCTTACTCTGTAGTCTACCTGCAATAACACCCCCCAAAAGTGAGATTTCCAGCCCTCCCCAGTGCCCAGTTTAAAGTTCTTCTATTTTAGGCACATCAGAATAAAGACCCACCTGGCCTCACAAGTGCAAAATAGAAAACTTTTCCCTTAACAGTTCAAGCCTCTTTTTTGTTCTTTTTAGGGGAGGGAGGCTGCCTTCTGGAGCAGCTCCATCAGATCAGAACCCTTCTGGTGTCCTCACATTCCCCTTTGCTTGGCCTGACCACCAGCCAAGGCATGTCTGCCTACTCGCGAATAAATACAACTTTGAGGCTGCTTTGCTTTCCATAAGGCTCCATAGACTGGGAGGGAGGCAGCTGGGAGGGAGGAACCTGCTTTTCCGGCGTTTTTGGGGCTGCACTCATTGGATGAGGACCATTCTAACGTCCTTGGAGCCTCTCAGCCTGCCTCGACTAAGGCAAGTTTGCCTACTCATGAGTAAACGCGGCCATGTGACTTCATTTCGGGCTCAGAATCGCAGCTGGGAGTGGGGAGCTTCTCGGGTTTTTTGGGGAGGCTGCTTTCATTGGTTCAGGACCATTCAGGTGTCGTTGGATTCCTCTCAGCTTGCCCTTTCCGTTGGACTATGGCACATAAGCCTACTCACGAGTAAATGCGCAATATGGCTCACTTTCACTTTCCATAGGGCTCCATGCATTTTTTCCTTCCGGTTTTTTGGCCATAACTTTTGAACAAAAGGAGCGATTTCAATTCCGTTTTTTGCACTGCACTCCGCTGGCCATTCCGCATCCAACGGTTTGTGGCATGACATGGTAGCTCCTAACCCTGTGATGCTAGCTCATCCTCCCCCCAGAGCGCGTCACCCCCCGGCGCGTCGCCTGGTGCGGCCCGCACCCTCCTAGCGACGCCAGTGGTCAGAGTTAACTTTTATGTTTGCCAGAAGATTTCATGCATTCTGAATTGCAGTAGTCAAAATCCAGATGTTTACAACACTTGGGTTTGTCCTTCTGTTATCCAAAAACAACACTGGCCTTTGGATTTTGTATGGTTGCCCTTAATAGAGAAGGGAAGTAATATGAGCCATCACTTATCTGCAAAATATTTTGCTCTACATTGGATTTAATGTCAGTGTAATGAACTGTTCCGTGAAAGAGCCTTCTGACTGACTACGAAGTGAGGGGTGTAGGGTGACATAAGAATATGAAATAGCTTTTAATGCACATAAAGCCTGCATTGTTTAAAAGTATACATGTGTCATGCTGAAGGTCATGCGTTGGGGCAGTTCGGTCCTCTGTTTACTTCTAGGCTTAAAAGCATTTAAAAGTAGACTATTGTTTTAAGATAAGAAATCACACTTCATCAGAGTGTTTTTTATTTTATCCCCCCAACTTTTTGGAGGGGGGGGCGGACAGAAGAAAGATATATTGTGTAAAGGTTGGGACTGAGTCATATCCATATACCATTTCAAGACTAATTTTCTGTTACTTAAGCAAACCAAATATAATAACTAGGAGAGGAAATAGAGATTAGGCTGTGGTCCTAGGTATGCTCATTTGAAGGTAATTTACACTGAAATCTGTGGGACTTGACATCTGTACCCGAGGATCTAGGGCAGTGGTTCTCAAACTGGTGGATAGTGACCCACCAGCCGGAGGACCACTACCCAATTCCTTTTAAGGAGTGGGGGCAGGGGGAAAGCAGCACGATCCCCAGGATTGTGCCACTGTGGGGGAAAAGGGGGCTTTTTAATCATCACTTACCTGCAGCTGGGATCTGTGGGGTGCAAGGAACCCTGCGGAGTCCTCTGCAGGGCTTCCCGTGGCTTGTAGAAAGTAAAAAAAAAAAAAAAGATCGCAACCCACTTCTCAGTTATGATCGTGAAATCAGAAGTGGGTCGCAATGGCTTTTCTTCCTTTCTACAAGCCGCGGGGAGCCCTCTAGAAGGCTCTGTGGGGCTCCCTGCACTCCCCTGGACCCCAGCAGCAGGTAAGTGACATTAAAAAAACCCCCTTTCCCCTGCAGCAGTGCAATCCTGAGGTTTGCATTGCTGCTTTCCACTGTGCCCGCAAAGACCCTGTTCTCGAACTCCTACGGAGTTTGAGGACCAGTGGTCTAGGGCGTCTTGTTGCTGCTTTAGTTTTTTTTTAAAATAGATGTTCTTGAAATAGCGATGGTGCCTCCGTATCCACGAGGGATCCGTTCTCGGACCCACAGATACCGAAATCAGCAGTTTTGCCCCCTTTTAAAACCTTTGTGCTCTTTAAAGGCAGAGCTGTGCTCTGGTTGCCTCCAGAGGGCTTTCTGAAGCCCACAGAGGCCGCTCCTCTGCGGGCTTCAGAATAGTTGAAAAGGGAACAAAACAAACAAAAAACAACCCCTACTAAGTGATGTTTTTAATGCTTTGTAAGGCATTGGGAGTCCTGGGGAAGCCCCGGATGCACATGGCCTCTGAGGGCTTCAGAAAGTTCTCTGTACATGATCAGCATAACTCTGGTTGCCTTTGGAGGGCTCAGGTAGTCATTGAGCCAGATTCGCAGATATAAAATCTGTGGATAAGCAGTCTCTACCCGTAAGGGATTTATCTGCCATCTAAGTCTATATTTTGCCCCTTTTAGTTTTAAAACATTTTGTTTGGATTTTGACCACTTGATATGTCTCTTCCTTAAATCTGTACACAGGCTTTCTGGCCACTTAAGTAACTACAGTACTGCAGTTCAAATTTTTGCCCTTAGCTTTGAAGCTTCTGGGACTTCATGCCACTGTCTCAATTTCCTGGTTCCTCCCTTTCAGCACTACTTGCTCTGCCACCCTCAGCTGCCTCAATCACTCCAGGCCAGTTCTCTCTTTCCAACCTCTTATTTCTGGGACTCCCTCTAGGAGCACAGACATGGTGTCACTTTTTCCCCCTCTGGATTTAAACTCCAATTTGAAACCTTCATGTGATACCTTTGGTTTAACCCTTAATCCAGTTTCCCAACTGAAACAAAGCATGAGTGCATATTCAGACTCCGTTCCTTTTATATCAGTGTTATGTACCAGGTTCAGGGGAGTAGTACCAGGATGCAGGTCTCTTGTTGTCTTGTGTGCTTCCAGAGGCATCTGGTGGGGCACTGTGAGCAGGGTAACCAGATACTGTATCTGGAGGACAGAGTCCCTATACGTTTAACCATTGTATAGAAGAGGGAATTTGGGCAGGTACAGCTCAACATGGAAGGGTTTAAAAAGCTGCACCTACCCAGATTCCCTCTACTATAGAGTGATTAAAGGTATAGGCACTCTGTCCTCCTTTGTATCTGGTCTTCCTGACTGTGAGATACAGGAAGCTGGGCTAGATGGGCCTTTGACCTGATCCAGGAGGGCTGTTATGTGTTTCTGCACCTCTTTCTCTATTGTCTGTCATAGTCATATACCTGTCATAGTTGTGTATGTCCTTCTATCATAAGCACGGGTTGGTCCTTTTTGCATATGCTCCTCTGTCAAGAGCCATGTACATTGGCGATGATGATATCTGTATACCACTTTTCTACAAAAAAAGTTCACAGTGGCTTACGTGGCAAAAGAAATTGAGACAGGGAGCCATTTTTTCCCCAAGAGACTTGCAGACACAAAGAAACATTATAAAAGAACCACTGGAAAAGTTACTGCACCTGGTTAAATTGAGACTGTTGCTTTTCCTCCAGTTAATTATAAGAGGAGTACCGCTTTAAAAAGTGCCTCTGTGCCCAGTTAGCAGGTATATTTGGTATTTATGAAATGCTTTTATTACGTTATTGTCACTTCAACCCTGGAAGGTAGGTTAGAATGAGAGAGAAAGCAGTCAGTGTAACGTCACTCACAGTGAAAGTCTATTCATGCCTACTCAGAAGTAAGCCGTATTGGGTTAATTGAGATTAACAGAAATGTGAACAGGCTTTCTGCCTCAATGAACTTTATGGCTGAATAGGGATTTGAACCCAGGTCTCCTTGGTTCTAGTCTGTAACTCTGTGTACAGTTGAACGCAAAGTGCTTTTTATCGGTTGTGTTCCTTAGTATAGAAACATAACACTGAAAAGAGCTGGGCCATCATAGAGAATCTGAAAAAAATACATAATTCATAAAGCAGTATTATTAACACATGATGATAATCTTCCTTGTAAAGACCCCTTAATCTGGTCCCTACAAAGTGTTTGTTTCTACAGATTTCAGGACTGTGGTCATGCGCACCAGTGAGGGTAGCTGTTTACTAAGGCAGGGGGGTATGTTGTGTTTTGGGTCCTGTTCAACAAATTACTGCACACAAAGAAAAATTGTAAATAGTTTCCAGCATAATCTGTGGGAAAATTTCTCTGCTGGTGCACAAGACAGTCAAAAGACACGGTGAATAATGACTTTGTTCTGAGCACAGTGTTATGAGAGGGAGTAGTTTGTTAGGCTGCTCTGTAACTCATTCAGTCACTTTAACAGAAGTCATGGCAGCAAAGCCTTTCGGCTCAGTTGCATTATCAGAGGTCTGACCCATGTCTGTTGACTGCATTGGAAATGACCCAACACTGTGCTCCAGGATATCAAAGGACTTTAACGCTAATAACAGTTGCTCTGTTGTGTTGTAAAAATGTCATGGATCAAGTACCACCTTTGTATTGCATTTCAAATTAAAAATGTATAACAGTAGGCTCTTTGCCTGAAACTTCCCTTTGGTGTCCTCTCTCTTATTCCTCCCCCCCCCCAGTTTGATATGAAAATTAGGAAGGGGGGTGGTCAACTAGATGCTTCCAGATGTTTTGTGATTCAACCTGGAGACCGGTTTCTGCTTCAGGCATTTGTGAAGAGTGGCTCCTTTGCACAGTAGGTCACCCAGTTCTCAGCATGATTGTTGTTCCCTTTTGGCACTGCCTTTTTTATTTTTGAAAAAGTATAAACAAAGTTCACAGTTGGAACAATTCATAAGATTTGTGGAGTCCGCAAAAATGTCGAGATGTGGTATTTTTTTTCACCATTGTTAATGTCAAAGCAGGCTTTCTGTAAATGAACATGCATCCATATATACTGTGTTGCATCTACCTGTTTCCCATGAGGCCAGCGTGATGAGATGTCATAACCACAAAAGAGGACAAGGCACCCCAAATGTAGAACATCAAAGAAAAATGTAGGACATGACGAAATAAAAACTAAAAACGCTTGCATATTAATTTCATGTGGTTAACTGAAAACGTAGGACATGACAAAATAAAAGCTAAAAACGCTTGTATATTAATTTCATGTGGTTAATTTAAACGTATTACTTATTATTAAATTTAAAACTATTACATATAATTTATTAATTATAAGAAGGCTATGCACTGCCTGCAGGTGCTTACTCACAGGGAAAAGGAGGACATTTAAGTTCTTTTCCAGGACACGAGACTAAAAAAGAGGACATATCCTGGAAAAAGGATTTCTGCATGGAACCAACACTGCAGGAGAGCCAGGGAGCAAAGCGAGCGGAGTGACCTGCCCTAAAGGGACCTCTGGCCTGAGACTTCCAGGGAATAGGCTATTTTCCCAAGCGCAATGTGCCCAAAATGGCAATGTCAAAGGGGCTGCCTCTGGGGATGCTCAAAGGATGAGGGCACTTCTTTCTTTCCCCAAAGACCAGCCCTTGGTGAGAAGGGAGTATGTGGAAGTGGGATTGAGAGTTAAGTTGGTGAGTACCCCTCCCCCAGTGTGGTGAGGGTATATACTGGGAGTACTTCACTGGCCTTTGAGTGTAGCCTACCTGCGCTCCTTTCTATCTTCTTTTATGCACCCTTCTGCTTTTACTCAATTATGCTCTTTATTTTGAAGAAAGCTAGCTAGAATGTATCTTCAAAAGTTGGGTCTAGGTAGGAAATGCCAGTGACAGGCAGGGAGGAGGTGTGATGATACTGGGAGGGTGGTATATTACTGGGGAAAGAGGGACAGTTATTTGCAAACTATCCCTGCTTTGTGGCTTTATTGGCAGCCCCTCCAGCCTGAAACTGGCTTGTGTTACTGAGACCTGGTTAGATGAGCTGTGGAGGTGACTCTTTCTCATCTCTTTCCACTGGGGAGATCGGTGTTATGCACTTCAGAGGCAGGGAGGCTTCTGGGACAGGGAGGAAGACTTGCGGTAGTCTATCATAGCTCCATTCGCCGACTTAGGTGCTCTACCCAGAGATTGTTGATAAATATCAGCGTCTTCTATATAGGAGCCTGTATCTGAGGCTAAGGAAGCAGAGCAGGACAGGATTCTGTTGGTGTACCACCCACCCTACTCTCTACCTCTCTGAGTGTATTGGGGTGGTTTCAGAAGTGATACAGGAGTCCTCAAGTACCTTGGTGTGGAGGGCTTCGGTGTGCATGCCAAGGCCCCCAGGAATGCTGTGGGTCAAGAGTTCTTGACTGCCATGACAACCATGGGCCTCTGGTGGGTAATAATGCAGGGCATACTCAGAACTTGGGGTTTTCTTGTAGGCAGTTAACTGGTGATCTGGTGGTGGTGGAGATCAGCATCACTCCTTTTTTCCTGGTCAAATGACTACCTAATAGGGTTTAGGATCTCTATCATTTTAGATCTTTCAGAGACAGGACCCACTTCAAAAGGTCTGCCTCTGGAGATTCATGGTTCTGGTTAGATTCCTGACTTTTCTAGGGGATTTTTCCTGTTACTTCTACTGAGGCTCTGGTTGAACTTTGTAAAGAGGAAATGACCAGGGCCATTGACATGACCCCTCCTGGATGCTGATTCCCATCCCATGGAGCCAAATTTGTTACTTAACTCTCCAAGGAGCTGAGGGCAATGAAGCAGCAAGGCAGAAGACTCTGGATGAATTTAACTGAACATGGACTAAATTCTGTTTTTTGTGGAGCCAGCTCCATGGACTTTCAGCATGACATTGGAACTGAGATAGCCTTGGCAGATGACTTACACCAAAAACAGGTCAAGAGGAGTGTGTCCCTGTTGGTTCTGCTGGACAATGGTAAAATGACTCTTTGTGGCTTTTGATAGCATTAACCATCGTATCCTCCTAGTCCAACTTGCTGGGTTTGGGCTCTGGGGTACTGTTTTGCAGTAGCTCATCTACTTTCTGGAGGGTAGGTTCTAGAACAGTGATGTCTAACGTAAGACCTATTACTCTGAATGCCTTATAAGGCAAAAAACGTCACTTCCGGTTTCCCAAGGAAACCAGAAGTTGTGCCTTTTCAACCATTCTGAACCTTGCATACTCATGCTACCTCTGTGGGGCTCAGGAAAGCCCCCAGAGGTGAGGGTAGCCCAGCTCCTCTCAGCTTTGGAGGCTTTGTATCGCATCAGACATTGTTTGACGATGGGGGTTCAGGAACTCATCCCTGTTGTTAAGTGGTACACACCTGTATATGGAAATCCTTGAGAAGCATTGCTA
This sequence comes from Tiliqua scincoides, assembly GCF_035046505.1. Lineage (NCBI taxonomy): Eukaryota > Metazoa > Chordata > Lepidosauria > Squamata > Scincidae > Tiliqua > Tiliqua scincoides. The sequence goes on along the minus strand of NC_089825.1, from coordinate 65,896,209 downwards.
TGCTTGGGTAAGAGTAAGCTATCCTCAACTATTCTAGCCACCTTGAGTAATGGGTAATGGGTTAACATGGACTAATTATATTGTCATTTTCCACCAGCTAGTATTTAGCAGAAGTAGCAACACTCTGACAACTGCCCTTTACTGGGTAGATATCTATATGAGTAATTATAAGCAAACTGGCTGCTTCATCAAAGGCACAAAAGCTTTTTGCTTTCTTCCCCTTTATCAGGGAAAAATGGAGGGGGAGAAGATAAACAAATGTTAAAAGCCATCTTTGTATTCAATTAAAAAAAAACACGTATGCTCATGGAATAATAGAGATGACTATTACATTTATTTACTTGCCTGACTCTCTTGGGTGCCACCATCTTGAATCATGTGAGATCTCATTTAATCTTGCATAATTCAAGATGGTGGCACCTGGGAGAACTGGTGCCAAGGACATCTTGTGGTACCCTGTGAGTTTGCCATGGCAACCTTGGGCACTGAGGTGCACAGTTTGGGAACCAATGGCATACAGCAAGCCTGCACACAGACTATTTAAAGCAGCCCAACTGCATGTAGGATGACTGCAGTTTATAAAAAAGGTTGGAGAAAGTTAGGATGGTTACTTAACATGTTTATAGGTTTACCACTACAGTACAGCAAAATTGTTTTCTATATCTCTAGGTAAATGAAGAATGTGCACACAGTACTTTCAGTACGCTAACTAGTGGAAACAATGTTGAATTCAAGGATAAGACTTTGGTCCAAAAGGTGTAGATGGCACCTGTCCAGAGTTAGAAATAGAGAAGATTAGAAATGAATTTTTGGCTGCCTTCCTGGATTTCTCCTCTCTCTTTTTTCCTGCTCAGTAAGAGAAGATCTGCATATTTTAGGGAGAAGAAACCTAGGTAGTACAGCCTTATAGAACAGGGGTGTCAAACTTGTTTCGTTCAGAGGGCTGAATAGCAGTCACCATGCCTGTTGAGGGCTGGAAGTGATGTCATTAAATAGGTCATAACCAAAAATAAGAACTTTTTTTTCTCACTTAGGAACTCATTAGCTGCAAATGACAGAAGAGAAAATACGCAAATCTTGATCATAATTCAAGATACGGGAGATCCAATTTTCATGTGGGCTGCCCTTTCAACAGTAATACCTCAGCACTGCTCAGCAGCTGAGAGCCTGAGGGCCAGATAAAAAGCTTTTGTGGGCCACATCCGGCCCCCGGGCCTTATGTTTGATACTCCTGTTATAGAACATGTACTGCTTTAGTCAACAGTTTGGTACCACATGTCAAAAACCTCCCCCATTTCAAAAGCTTCCTCCACGGGTAAAACTATTACATCTGGGCAGAGGCGTAACTAGAAAGACCCAGTGCCCAGTATAGTGACATCATAATGTCATGCAACATTATGATGCCTCTTCAAAGGGGAGCCTCCACAGGAGAAAGAACAAGGGGTGCAAAGCTGCAGCAGCAACTACCCCGTAGTCTGGGAGAACCATAAGTGGTGCAAGGCAGTCACTTCTGGGTTCTCCCTGGAGGAGGTGCTGATGACTTTGCACCTCCCTTGGTGTAGTGCCTGGAGCAGATACCTCTAAGGCTCTGCCCTAATTACTCCTCTGCATCCAGGAGAAGGTTAGAACTCTTCTTCCTGAATGCAAGCTTTCTATTGGAAAAGGAGTTTTAGACACAGAGGACATAATGCAGTTCCCACCTTCGGCTTCCAGAGAGCAGCACCTTGTCCTTTTTTCTCAACATGCTACATAACTTTGCTCAGTTTACGATGAAGCAATATTCTGATTGCTGAGTTCAACATGTCCCCAACTCAGCTGGTGTACATAGCTAATTCACACATTTTTTCACATGGAATAATGTTGAAGTGTGAATTGGTAGTGGCTTTGATTTAAAAATAATGATGTTCATCCAGCATTTATACAGTGCTTTATAATTGTTTTAAGGCAGCGGTTCTCCAACTTTTCGGTCTCCAGAGCCCTTTACATTCCTAGTAAAAGGAGTCTTAGGGAGCCCCACAGGTACATGCGTAAAGTCTTGGGGAGCCCCAGAGCAGCAGTGCATGTGGAAAGAACTGAAATAGGAGGGGAATGAGAAAGGAGAGCCATGGGCAGGGGAGGTGAGAGGGACAGTTGAGCAAACTGGGCAGAGGGCAGAGGGTTACCACTTATGGTGTGTTCATGGAGCCCCTGAAGAAGTCACAGGGAGCCCCAAGGGCCAGGGCTCCTAGACGTGTACTTTGATAATTACTGTTTTAAGAGTTATGACACGGGATAATGTCATGTTAAGTTTTGTAAGGCACTCTCCCTGTATTCCTCCCAAATGGTAGCTCTACCTTCAGGGGGGTTTACAGGAAATCTGACAAGTTTGTGGCTGAATCAACTTAGAATTTATTGACCAATGGGTACAACAGCAGAAAACAGGGAGGCCTCCCAACCTCTCTGCTGGGTTACATCACTGTCTTTTGTGATAGACTTGAAGCCAAAAGTCAGGTGGAGGCATTCTGCCTCAGGAATAACCCAGGAAAAGACCTTTGGGTGTATCCAAGAGCCCAAGATGCCTGCTGGCACACATTGTTCCCTATTTCTGTGGCAGGATGAGGCTGCACTTTGGGAACCCCTGGTCTGCCCCCAGCTAGGAGGTAGCTGGGGGAATAGCACCCACTATTGAGTTCATGACAGCAGTTCAACTCTAACTAGAGACCTCCCAGTTCACAGTTCTATCCAGGGGGGACATCTGGGATCCATCAAGTTGGAAACTGGTTGAGGGTTCAACTCTTAACACTCAGGATCGATTTGATGATTCTTGATCTCATCCTGCCTTTTCATTTTGCTTCCATGACATTTTTTCTCTCACTCTGACCTCACCCAGAATGCCATAATTTTGGCAGTGGAACTTGGAACAAATATGTCATTTGTCAAACACAAGTTTGACATGAAAAGACTGGCACAAATTACACCCCCCCCCCAGCTCTTTAATGCTGTTAAGGAGAGAAGCACCCTTATAAACAATTTCCTAGCTTAGATGATTGACAACTGCTTTGAAGTTAAAATGAAGCATTGGCCTGGCACCACAGTGAACCATGGCTTATTGTAGTCTTATTTTTAATCCCTTGGTCAACATTGGCAATCTTAAATTTTGTGTGGGCAAGTGGCTGCTGCAAGGCATTTAAAACTTTTAAAATGCTTTTTGGCATGCTTCTGTAGCTGTGGACAGCAGGAGCCTCTGCAGTGCTTGAAGTGCTGGTGGTGTTCCTGTTGGCTGGCTCTTCTTGGTTGCCTATCTCTTTAGAATGTGCCAGGAAATGACCCTTATTGTATAATAAACTTGGCTCTGCATTTACATAAATCTCTTTACATTACTCTATCAAGATACTTGTAATGATAGAGTAAGCCTCTTTATATGTCAGTCTCTTAAATATTGGGAGCCCAGGTGGCATTGACGGGCTAAACCTTGTAGAGCAGTGGTTTCCAACCTTTAGGAGACCACAGATCACTCAGGCAAAAATTGGAATTGTGGTGGAACACATGCAGCACCCCTCCTCCGCACACACAAAAAAACACATTTAAATTTGTAATACAGGTGGCCCACATTATTCACTGGGGTGCCGTTTCCAGAACTCCTGCGGATAAGGAAAACCACGAGTATTTGAAACCAGTGGTTTTCGCCCCCACCCCCAAAACCGAGACTTAGACAGGAGACTCTTATGAAGCCTGCAGAGTCGCCTTTAAACAATTCTGGGTTTAATTCTGAAGCCCGCAGACGCGCATGACCTCTGTGGGCTTCAGAAGAGTCTCCAGAGGTGAGGGGAGCACAGCTTCCCTTGCCTCCAGAGGCTCCAGGTCAACCCACACTACAGGTTTGGGAACCTGCGGATGAAGAAATCCTGAGTACCAAACCCGTGGATAACACAGGCTGCCTGTAATTTAAAAAGATTTATTAGAGATTTATTATCTATAGAGAAGATTTGTAGTTTGCTGCCAGCTGCAGCAGCAGGTGGTCCATTCTCTGCCTTCTCTGGTGGTCCATGGGGGATTGCTTGCTCAGTGAGATGCTGAAAGTGATCAAAAACTATTTTTCCCCCTGAGATCTCGCAGATCACTTCTCAGGGTCCAGTGGACCACCTGTGGTCCATGAACATAAGAACCCTTCTCCACTTTGGCCTTCAAAGTTCTCGTTTGAATATTTGCTACTACCACCAAGATCTGCACCTGTGGTGGCTCCCCCCAGGCCCACGCCCTAGGCTTCAAGGCCCACCGCGACGGCCCTCCTACTCGTTGCAGCGTAGCCCCCGTGGCCCGCACCGCTGGCGACGGCTGGGCATGGGTGGAATGCTCCAGTGCCATCCATTTTCAGGGCTAGCTGATTCGGCAGGAGAGTTGTTACACATTCCTTGGCAGATTCCGACTTCCATGGCCACCATCCTGCTGTCTATATCAACCAACACCTTTTCTGGGATCTGATGAACATTAGCATCAGGCGCCTTAAGCTGGCTCATCAGACCCCAGAAAAGGTGTTGGTTGATAAAGACGGCAGGGCAGTGGACACCTGTGGTCCCCGGACCATGGGTTGGGAACAAGAATTACAGAGGGACCATGGCTCAATGCCATGGGTAGGGTAGGGCAGATAAATATATTCCTGCTTGTGATCCTAGAGAGCTGCTGTTAATCAGTGTCTACAATACTCAGCCAGATGGACCAATGGTCAGACTTCATATAGGGCAGCATTTTATGACCCTCAATCAGAAGTAATACTCATAAAGCACTGAAGCTGACTTGGAAACAGCTTCACTACATTCAGGGCTCCATCCTCTCCAATTTTCTAGCACCATTGCAGCCACAATGTAGCCCCAAGGTAAAGGAACAAACATTCTGTGATTGCCCCCCTCCACTGCTTGATTCAGTGCATGAGTCATTGGCATGGCTGCTTCACTGCTGGAAAGATGGATAGGACTGGGACCTCAGTTCATCTTCAGATAGCCTCATATTTTTCAAAACCATCCCTAACCTGGTGTGCTAGAATTAGTTATGGTTAGAAATGGGGGGGAAATTGTGATAACAAAATAAAAACACACAACAGCTCTTTCCATACTTTTTGTTTTTTAATACAAAAATAACACAGAAACACACACACCCTGAAATTTGGGGGAAAATAAAACTGTTTTATTTCAGTTGTATGTATTATTTAACAGGGGGTGTGCATGGGCAATGACTGTGGCTGCATCTGCTGACATTATACTACCTATATCACCTACCTAGTACATACTTTAGATCAGGGGTGCGCAATACGTCGTTCTCAATCTACCGGTCGATCGCAAGGCAAAATGAGTCGATCGCAGGCTTCTCTCCCGTCCACGCATCCCTGGGAGTGAGCCCCGTTGACTCTACTGGGGCTGACTCGTGAGTAGACCTGGAGAGGGGCCGCTGGCAGGCTTCTCTCCTGACCACACATCCCTGGGAGTGAGCCCCGTTGACTATACTGGGGAGGACTTACCTTTCCCCTGTTTTTGCACTGGTATGTATGGAGATCTGCCCCCCCCCACTTCCATTTGTTGGTTCTGTGTGCAAGGAGTTTTGCACTGGTCTTGCTGTGATGTCTATATAGAGATCTTCCCTCCCCTACACCTTTCCCCTGTTTTTGCACTGGTCTGTATAGAGATCTGCTCCCCCCCCCCACTTGTATTGGAATTGAGGAAGATCTGGTGAGGAGGTAGATGTGGTGTCAGCAGTGGCCCCTTTAAGGGTAAGGCCTGGGCATCCAGCAGAGTGTGCTGCACAGCTGCAGCCACTGGAAGGCAATAGGGCCCTCAGGGATATAAGAGCACCTGAAGCAGGAAGGGCTTCACTTATTTATGTGAGTCAGCCTTTTCCTACATGAAGATCATTAAGTCCAAGTACCATTCCACCATGACTGATGAACATTTGGAAGTGTGCCTGAGGCTGGCTGTCAGCAGCTACTGTCCGGACTATGCATCCTTGGCTGATTCACTTCAGTGCAAGTCATCAAAGTAAACTCTAGTAATTACAAAAAATGTTTATAGTTAATTGTGTTGTGCAATATTGGCTCATGCGGTTATGCAAGGTACACCAACATACATTGTACACATAAATGTTATATGTTATGATGGCGCGAACATTGTAAAAAAACTCTGGTAGATCTCCGGGCCTTGCTGGGTTTCAAAGTAGCTCTCGAACCAAAAAAGTGTGAGCACCCCTGCTTTAGATTGATTGTTGAGAGCTCGGATTGGCTTCTTCTCTTCAAGTGTTGGAGATCCAGGTCTTGTTGCTGCATAATGTGTGAAATGGCCAGGGATGGGAAAGTCCATCGCAGCTTGCGTTGAATCTAGAATCACTTCTCCCCTGCCACTTAGCTCAAAATGAGTCATAACGGGGGCACTTTCCAAGTCGCCAGGTTGCCCTTTTGCGACTCTAAAGTACTCAAGTTGAGTTGCCCCCTTTAAAAAGCCCACCGTGGAAAAAACAGGATTGCTACCGGTGTGTGTGTGTGTGTGAGTTCTCTTTAAGCACTCCCTTGCTGTCCCCACCTATCTGTAAACAAGACAGGAATGGATGGGAGTGACTGCGTGAGAGCAGAGACAGAAGCGGGAGAAGGATTACGCACAACAGCTGTGAGGTTTACCAGGGCACCTTGATCCTTGGCAGCTCTACTCAGAAGTAGTCCCACTGTAACCAGTTATTCAGTGAGGGTAGCAACGGAGCCATGTGCTTGGCAATTGTGATTGCTATGAACTGCCTCCCTCCGGCTTCCCTGCCTTCTCCCCCTCTCTGGGCTTTTCCAAACCCCCTTGGGCTCCTCTTCCTGCCCTTCCTTAACCAAAGGAAATATCAAACCTCCCATCCTGTGTCCAATGACCATCAGTTCCTTCCTTCCAATCAGAGATGGGGAAAAGAACTCACTATTGCCTCCCCTCCTCCCACTATTATGGAAAAGGAAACATTAACCCTTCCCTGCTTCCTGGCTGGAACTTCCCTGTTGTTCACCGGGTCTGAATGAATGAATACTTGGGATCTTGTGCTTAAATTAGTTTGCAGCAGTATTACTAAACAAATAAGATTGCAGCCTTACAATGGAGAGCATTGATTTTTAGAGCGTTCTGACATTGAACTGCAGTTCTGAAGCTGTCTGGCTCCTTTGTACAGAGCATTTATTTATTGAACTAGGCCGAAATAAATGCCTAGTTGAGGGACAGCGCTAAGATCAAAGCGCTAGGCTGCTGGGAAGGTGCATTCTGTGAAAGGTAGTAGCTGAATGTAATAGTTGGAATTTTAATCAAGGAATAAGTGATATAAAGTATACAGAGGGGGGCACTGTTGTATTACATGTGAAGCAAACATTCTTGTGCAATTTATTTCCTTAGCAGCTTATGCACTAGAAGAAAACCAACTAATGACACATTATCTGCTTGCATTAGCCATTATCTCCACAGGCAGTGATTGCTTGCTAATTGCTCCCTTTTATGTGACACTGATATAAATAAGAGATATTAGAATATCTCCACAATTATTACTGCAAGCAAAACTTGTTAAATTACTGATATAAAACTGTACTCCTGTTCAGTTTGGGGTTAATTTTGAATACATGCTTCAAACCGAACTTCATGAACGGAACATGCTGGCTGGTTCAGATTTAATGCTAAACCATAGTTAAAATTGTGAGAGCCATGGGCTCATACAGTTCACTTCCTTTCTGAGCATGGAAGGAGAAGATTTAGAGTTTCTACTTTTCTCTTTGAAAGAAACCACAGTTCTTTGTTATGTCTGAACTTGGAAGTGTAGCTTGTTCTAACTACACAGTTGGGCTGTAAACCTATACCCACTTTCCTGAAAGTAAACCACTTTGGGACTTACTTCTGAGTAGCCATGTGTAGGCTTGTTCCCTTAGTTAACTATATATCAGACCATGGTTTGTTCTAAAGTGAAAACGTTAAATCTCTTGCATGGAGGCGAGAGGTGAGTATCTGATCTTTTTTTAAGCTATTAATAGACTAACAAATAAAATGTGCTTTGGATTGATATGCCTATATTTCCAGGAAACGCAGGTTCTCCAACACAGTTGCCCTCCTCCATTATAGCAGTAACACATCCAGCCAGCCATCACCACTCCCCTGTCTCTAATGCAGGGCAATATATTATGCTTTTTGACAGTTTCAGGAGTTTGTCTGGTCTTATCCAAAGATATTATACAAAGTTATACGTGTTCATGTTTGGCAGAATGTCATGGATACAGAGTCTATCTTTTGACAACAGGTGTCTTCAGTGAGACATTGCTTAACATTTTCCTCCCGTTTGCCATTTCTTTCCTGGGGGAATAGGGGAAGAAAATTTTTTTTATACTCTTACGAAATGTTCTGAGTATATTAATGCTTGCATTGTGAAACATAGATAGAATGGATTTGGTTTTGTTTTTAAAGACTCATTTAAATTAAACTCATTTATGTTTAATTTAAAAAAATTGCTTTTTTCAGAGGAAGTATGTTTTTGGTGGGCCTAGATATCTCTAGATATTTCTTATGTAGAGCAAATATCTAGGCCCATTGTTGGGTAGGATGCAGGGCTGGGAGGATTCACTCCAGTCTCTCTTTTCCGCATCTGAATCTGAGTCCCTGGGTAAGGTCACTTCCTTTTTATCTGGGGTAATAGCCGTGCGGGACTCTGGGCAGCGTGTGAGGAAAGGACTGATGTTTATGTTGTGTTGTGTTTGTATATTTTTGTTTTGTTTCTTTCTCTGTATTTTATACCAATAAAGGTCATACAGACTGACTGACTTATTTTGGTGGGAAATGCATGGTCTGATTAGGATTTTGAAATGCAAAGGAGTTCTGTTGATAGGAAAATGCTTGTTGATTTTCACAGGCCAACACACATTTTGCTTCCTTAAACGTTACACCAATTCCAGGGTATATTTGGGGTGCCAATTCCAAAAATGGCATCCGTTTTGCCCTATCACGTCTAGTTTTGGATAGATTTAGATTTAGAGACCTTTATTGGCATTAATTCATGTTCCAACAAATTAGTCATCAAAATAAAACAAGATGTAAAATAAAAAGAAATAAAGAATTAAAAATAAAATAAAATAAAGGTCACATGAATTTTAAGGTTAAAATGCAAACAGACCATACAAATAAACATTACACCAATCTCTTTCCATACTTTTCTACAACTGAGAAAAGGAAATTAGCAGTGCCCTGCAACACATCTACTGGGTCGTCATTTAATTAGTAAACAAGTTTCATCAGCTCTGGGAGCCCATTCTTCTTTGCTAGAGCTTTGGAGATATAGTATAGCCTCTTTAGTGAATGGTTCAAGCAGCTTCCTCATGAGGAAGCCTACACCATGGCTTTCTCATGAGGCAGCTGCTTGAACCATTCACTGATGAGGCTATACTGTATCTCCAAAACTAGACGTGATAGGGCAAAACGGATGCCATTTTTGGAATTGGCACCCCAAATTCATATCAAACCACCATAAAGTTTGGGAAAATCTTTTCTGACCCTCAATTTTGTAGGCTTGTGTGATTAGTGGCAAAAGCCCAAAGGGAAGAAGAATTGGGATATTTAAGAGTTATAAATTGTCTGAATGTATTTGAGGCAAATTCTGTTGTTGCTAGTATTTAGTTTATGAATGGGCAACAAGTCTATTGCTCACATTTTGAGCTGAGACAGCAGTGTAGTAAAATGTTAAGATCCGCATTAGAATCTGAATCCATTTTTGCTGCTTATATTTGAATGACTTGCAAATTACCTTGATACTAACAGAATCAAACTTGCAAAAATAATCCATATTACATTACTTTCTTTCATTCCTTAGGTGGTGACACCTTGCATCTTGCCAGTTAACTACCCACTGGTAAGTGATCCATACATTTCCACAATAATACTGTCATTTGGACAAATACAGGTGATAGTTTGTTCCGAGCAGTGATGGCCCACATATGCGATGGCTGCCACTGGTCCCTGTTTACCCCCCCCCCCCAGCTCCAAAGCCAAGGACAGCGGCACTCCTCTCACCTCTGGAAGTTTTTCTGAGCCTCGCAGAGGCAGCATTCATCCACGCACCGCCTCTACGAGGCTCAGACTGGCTGTTTCAGCCAAAAACACGTGACTTTCGGTTTCCCAGGAAACCGGAAGTCACATGTTTTCGCCTGAAATGGCCTTTCTGAGCATTGTGGAGGCAGCGCATGGATGTGCACTGCCTCTGCAAGGCTCAGGAAAGTGTCCAGACACAAGGGGAGCATGGCTCCCCTCGCCTTTGAAGGCTTAGCATGACGTCCAGCCTTGCTTGGTGATGGAGGTGCCAGTCTGCATCCCTGTTGCTAAGCGACATACAACTGTATACAGTAACAAACACTCATCCACCATTGAAAATGCTCACACCTAACTCTGCCGGGCTAAACAAATAGATCAATGAGTTTGATAAATTAGTTAAGTTCATTTTTATTTGTTTTAGCCACAGGCCATAACAGAAATGGTATGAAATTAAAACAAGACAATAGATAGTAATAATGGCATATATTAAAAAAGAAAATAAAAAAGCACAAAACTTACTGCTAATATAGATAAACCCTTAAGTATACTTATTAGAGTTTTCTAAGTAGCGTTGTAACCTGAATCTTAATAAAATATCACATTTTAATCTGAACCAAAGCAAAGGAAGCCTTTATCTGCATAGAATTTTTTTAAATTTTTCAAATGCTTAATAGTTCATTTTATCATGAAGACCAATCAGGATCTTTCTACAATATGGATGATGTCGGGTTTTTTTCCTCTTTTCCTGGATATTCAGTGAGATACAGCAATGAAACTGTGTCACAAAACTTTCATACTTCTGCAGTCATATCAGACTTCTGATAGAAATGTAAAATTATGAAAAATATTTTGATAACTTAAAGAACTGTGAGGAGCATTGCATTAAATCTAGGAATCGTAAGGTCATTTCTTAATACGTAGCTGTCAGTGTCAGACATATAAACAAATACAAGTTGATTAGTCTAAATTGGCCCTACAAAGAATAAACTGAAAATGCTGCCTCCTTGTTAATCACAATAACACAATCGATGCCTCTGATTATGTGCAGTAACCTTGGAGCATTCTTATAAAAATATTTTGCAGCTGTTCAGGATTCCAGGTGCTAAAGGATATGCCAGCTGTTAGTTGCCCAAGTATTGTTTGTGGTGTTTACTTTGCTAAATCCTTCTGGTAGAAAAAGAGTTGCTAACAATGTTGACATTAAACAGTTGTGGCGACATACAATTACGGATTTTTATGTTTGCATTTCTTGTTGGTGTCTAGATTTGAGAAGAATGTATTAATGCCAAAGGGGGTATTGATCTCCCTTCCTGAATCTTTCAAGTGGAGTGCAAGTTTAAAAACACCTCTGGATTGATTTTCAGGGCTGCTTTCAGCTGCTTCTCTAGGAGTAAAGAAATAAGGACCTGATCCTTTGGTTCTTTCAGTGTTTCCTTATTGCATTTGAGACCATGAACTCTACTTGATATAGAAGTATACATTGTAATCAGTAAAGTGAAGGTTTGTGAACATACAGGGATTTATTGGTGTTCTAGTGTTATACCACCCCTAGGGGCTGGGGGATAAGAATAAGCCTTCAGTTTGGTTGTACTTGTTGTAAGAGGTGACTAAACAGCCACCGGGTATATGGGACTCGTTAGCCTGGGAAGGCAGCTCATCTGAGAGAAGGAAAACTCTGATCCCAAACCTCCACTGCCTTGTGGCTACATTCAGTTATGGAAAAGGCTTCAGGAGTCAACCTCGAGGCAAAATCCGGAGCCGGAGTCCCTGAGGCAGTAAATGACTAAACACAGTCACGTTCTGGCAACTCCTGCGACGCCGCTGGAACCAACTGTATTGGCTTCTGCCTTTCCATTGGACCATTTCAGCGATGTGGAGAGGGGGGATTTGCTGCATTGGTAACAGTCTATTCTCCATATCTATTCTAGCCAGGCTTTGCGCACTGGAGAGGACACTCTGTTCCAGAACCACCATTCAGAGTGCAATACCATAGTCTTCCGAGACTGAAGGATGCCAACAGTGTTATACATAGTGATCTTATATACAAGCCAGTTCCTGGGAACAGGAACTTATATACAAGCCAATTCCCAGGAACTGTCTTGTGCAATGATCCTATATACAGAACAGTTCCTGGGAACAGAACTCAAGTTGGAGCTCCACAGAATAAAGCAGTGGAACAGTGAAGACTTGTATTGGTGGTTCTATGCAACAAAATGAATGAGGTATGTCAAGGGATGCAGCTATGAGGGAGTAAAAATCTGCCCATCAGTCCAGTTCCTGGGATTACCGTTGTGGTGTCCTTGATTACAGCCCTTTCTTTTCTCCCATCCTAGTGAATAGTTCCCATTCAGTCCTTTGGGGAAAAGTGGAATATTTCTCTTGGGGGGGGGGGCAATGCTTCAGAGGCAAAGCTTGCTCACCATCTTTGGCGAAGGGTAACCCACCTTTTACAACCAGAGACCCTAATGGCTTCTGCAATATGCAGGTCCTCTCTCCTACACCTTTTTGCAGAGTAGTCATGCTTATTAACATCACATGTACTGTAAGACTGTGTGGGACTGCTCTTGGAGATGATCCAGAAACTTCAGGAGGTAAAGAATGTGGGGACCAGAGTTCTTTCTGGAGACCATTGGTCCCAGTAGCCAGTGCTTTTTCATCTGCACTGGTTACCAGTATGTTTCTGACCCAGTTCAAGGGGCTGGTTACTGTTTTGAAAACCTTTCTTAGCTGAGGATCTGGATGCTTCAAAGATCCCCTTCTTCCATGTAAACCTGCCCATTTGCTGCATCATTAGAGACCTTGATGGGGACTTGGGTTAGGACTTTCTTGGTTGTGGAACTTGGTTGTACAATTTTCTCCCCTGAGAGATCCAGCAGCCCCAACTGTGGCCAGCTTTTAGAAGGACAGTGAAAATGCACTGGTGATGTCTAGGCTTTCTGAGATTCTGTTTTGTTGGCCTCAGTTTTTGTTTATACTCTCAGTTCTGACTTGAAGTTTTTAAATTTAGTTTTTGCTTGTTTGTGGCAAAGTATTTTTTTTTTTTACTTTGTTGTAGTTATAGGAAACAGTGTATGTTCTGATTTTTTGGTGAAATTTTAAATATATTGTCTGTATGGGTTGCTAGTCACCTGAATGGTCCCTTAAAGAGAATGGAAGGTTGTGTGATATAAATAGCAATTAATCACAAAAACTGATAGGAAAGAGTTAGGGTGATTTTCCATTTTGCTGGGCACTACCCAATACTGTATGTGCATTACTTTAATATTCCCTAGGACAGTGCTTCTCAAACTTTTTAGCCAAGGACCCACTTTTTAGAATGATAATCTGTCATGACCCACTGTAAGTGATATCATTAACCTGGAAGTGATGTCATGGCCGGAAGTGACATCATCAAGCAGGGAAAATTTTTTAACAATCCTAGGCTGCAATCCTAGCCACACTTATCCAGGAGTAAGCCCCATTGACTATCATTGTTAAAAGCATATACATTGTAGTCTGTTAATGTCCTATCCCAATTTGTCGAATCCTGCCAACTACGCCAATTTGTCTTGCAATCCTGCCGACTACACCAATTTGTCCCATCCAAAAAATGTTCCGTCTCCCAATACCCACTTTTTTGGCCAATTAACATGTCCTCTTATCTCTAGAAAGAACAACTCTGGTGTGCAAAGGAATGAACACAGAACTCCTTATCTATAGCAATTAACCAAATTTATTGCTATAAACACAGATACTCCCTGCAATTCCTCTTGTCCAGAGGCTTCCCCCCCAAAAAAAAAACTCCACTTAACTTAGTGGGTAAAGGTCCAAAACCTCCAGTCCAAGTCCACGGTCTAATCTCCAAAGCAGCAGGTAGAGTTGGTCAGAGCGTCTAGCTCTGGGCTCCTTCTGAAGCTGCCTTTTATCCTTGGATGTCCCATGATCCAAAATGCAGCTCAGCTGTGAGCTACGTTGTTAGCCCCTTATTGAGTCCAAATTAGGCTCAGGTGAGCCATCCCTTCAGTTCATGTCCATTCAAAGTCCCATGAAGGTCAAATGAAGCTCAGGTGTCCATCAGAGTCTCAATTGGCCTTGATTGATTACAGCTGTGGAGCCAGCCCTGCCCTTCCCAGAGCTGTCAACCAGCTGTCAAAACATGGGAATCGCTGTCAACACCATGTCATCCACCTGATGATCTTCCATTACAGTTAAAAGTACAGATCTCCCCAAATACAGTAACGTATCATTTTGGCATCAAGCCTATAGTCTAAAAATAAAATATTGAAATGAATGGGGAGCTGCCTGAAATTGGCTTGCAACCCACCTAGTGGGTCCCAACCCACAATTTGAGAAACAGTGCCCTAGGAAACATTGACATATGTATTCTGCACTAAGTTAAAATAATACCTTTTCCCATTTCTAACAACCTCGGCCACTTTTCTCATTTAGTCAGTTTTGGCTGAACTGCCTTATGCTGATTACATGATTGCTTCCAATTGCAGACTATTTATTTATTTATTAGATTTATATTCCGCCTTTCTCCCAGAAGGGCACCCAAGGCAGCTCACAATCAAAATTAAAATACAATACAAAGTAAAATACAAAGAAACATTAAAAATAAAAAAACAATTAAAACAAGAAATTTCTCATTTTAGGTGGACATTCCACATTGGAAGATTCAAGTCTGTCAATCAGGTGTGACCTCCAAATGCTGTGTTATAGGACAGTTATAAAAACTGCAGTTTCAAACCAGAACCAAAGAACTTTTCATCTTTGCCAGTTTTTGTTTCGGATCTTCAGCTCAAATTGGTAGCTTCAATAGATGCACATTTCAAGTTGGTGCCAGTGGAAAGGGTTGATTTTCAAACATGCCTGTTAATGTATTTTTATTTGCAAGACTTCATTGCAATAGTGTTGACCCAGCAGAGGAAGCCTATAATTGTTACATAACAGCATTCAGGGTGCATGCTGCTGAGACTGGGGTTTTTTCTAATGGAAGTCAGAGCTGAGATGTGGTTTATTTCTGTGAGTAATTGGATTAGTGAGAGAAAATGGATGCTGATGCTAAGCAAAGTGTATGTTTCTGTTTGCTTTTCACATAGGAATGGTAACAATTAAGAAGTGACATTATTTTCTGTGTGGAGTGGTAACTTGTGTCAGATGATCTAGCTAAATTGACTATGGGAAAGTTTCACACAGAACTGGCCTTACTAGACATAAAAATCGACATTGCATGCTACTCTACCTTTGCTGTTTTTGAGCTCCCCCAAGTGAGAAAGAAAAGTTGCAGATCTGCTGTTGGTCTCTTTTATTTAAAGCTTTAGAGTGCAATCCAAGCCCCTTTCGCTTGACCAAGAGTGTTGTGAACGTGCTGTAAAGCATGTTCACGACTACTCTCAAGTTGGCTAGGCCAGCACAAGGATGTACGCCGTCCTCCTCACACCAGATCCAGACTTGAGGTGGTGGTAATTAAGCACTGGCTGAGGTAGGCCAGTGCGGGGGGTGGGGGGTGGGAGAGAGTGCTGGGAGGGTAGAATGGAGATAGGGAGGGGGTGTTTGGGGGCAAGGAAAGGGCGGTCCAGGAGGCAAATTGGGCCTAGGAAATGGGTGGGATCAACTGCGGCAGTATAGTCCAAATTCTAACCCCCATGCCTTGGCCCTGCAACTTTACACGGGCTCCCTTCATACTTGTCCATTGCCTCCAACTTGCTTTAGAAATAAACCAAGTAGTACTTCTAGTCTAGACTTCCCTCATGGGTTTTTAGTCGCTGATCTACTATAGAGCAATCATGGAGAGACCATTTTTTCGTGGAAATACTTCTAATTTTTACCAGAAAATTTAGTGTGTCCTATTGCTTAGTCAGCTTTGCATTTATTCACTTAAAAATATCACACCATAGCTGTAAATGGGAGAAAATGAAGAAACATTGGATATTCATCGACCCCGTATTCTGTAGAAAAGCTTGCAACCCCTGCTCATTGCCCATTTTTGCCTATGGCATGTGATTGTGGGGATTGTGTGTGGGACTTGTGGAGCAGTGTTTCCCTTGAGATCTGGGGTGCAGTGGCTTCTGATTTAAAATTTGGAGGCACACTTCAGTCTTACCCCTCAACAGATGCATTCATGTTTTCTCAATTGGCAGCCAAGAGTGGAGTGGCATTCTGCTTGCAAATACAAGATATCTCAGTTGATAATGTCTGCCAGCATCATTCATTCCCTTTTACCTAGATATTGGAACCCAAGTATTTGGAGAGCATGAAGTGATGAATGCATCCAATGCAATGGCATATCATAGCTCTTTGATATACTAATATGCTATGGCAGAGATTCCCACCTTGGGATACAGGGGGTTGTACTTGATTACCCTCAGATCCGTCCCAGTCTTAACATTTTAAGAATAGAGGACCAGTTTACATTTATTTTCTGAACTCTGGTGTAAAAAGTACTCAAGTTTAAATGGCTAAGTACTCATGTGGTGCTGTCACCTATGAATGACATGAGCATGTTTAAGTGCCCAAGTTCATCATGGGACCATTCAGACGTATGTGCAACTATCAGCTCCTTGATGTTGCTGCTTGGCTTTGAATACCTTTGTGACCTTGATATTTTATAGTGTGTGTGTGTGTGTGTGTGAGAGAGAGAGAGAGAGAGGGGGGGGGCTTCTAGTGACTGTCTGATTCAATCAGTGGCTGCTTCTTTCATCTTGTGACATTTGGCTGCTTTTGAGTTGGCAGTTCATCCTGGAGTTCATCTGGAGTTCTGGAGATGAACTCCATCTGGAGTAGATGGAGTTCATCCTTTGCTTAAAAGCTCTGTTGCAGTTACTAGCCATGCAATGATATTGAAGTAGGTCTAGTTTATCTCGAGCAAAGGGTGCCATTCCTAATCTTGGGCAAACATAGCTGAGTGTGTCACACATGTGCATATGTGACATTCATGCACTCACAGTTGCGAAGTCATTCTTGTAACATTCATCAAAGCGCAACCTTAAGTTCAAAGCTTTCAATGTCATTTCTCAGACCGGCGGACTGTTTCATGGAAAAAAATTGGGTTTTTTGTTTCTTTGAAGCTACAATAGAAATGCTAAGTAAGCAAATCAGTCTAACCAGCCTATCTGGAGTTTTCCTTGGGTGAAACTGCTCCCCCAGTCCCAGAATTCTCTTCAGCTCAAGTAAGTTCCAAGGCAACTTTTTTGCTTTAGTGTTGTCACTGTTGGGTTTTTTTTTATTTAAATTAAGTTGTTGAATTTAACTCTGACATGTAAAGTATGTGTGTATGTGTATTGGCAGCTGCCTGAATGTTAACTACTGCAGTTGTGTGTGCACACACACGTTTGCGTATTCTGCAGCCAAGTCACATCTATATAGTTACACATTTCAGAACAACCTGGTTCATTTGTTTGAGCATGTTAGAAAGCATCTATCTGAGAGAGGAGCATCCAAACATTAAATTCCTTATTCCAAAAGTTTGTAATCTCACATTACAGATGTAATACAGTCACAGTTTGTGTTAAGATGCTACTTTATTAGTAACTTGAATGGCTATTAAAAATGTAGAGGTCTCTGAGAACACAATATGCATACTTTTTGATTTTTTTTTAAACTTATACTGTACTCTTGATTTTTTTTTTAAACTTATACTGTAAAAGTTTTTTTAAACTTTTAAACTTATACTGGACTTGTGTACATTTTTCATGGTGAAACAGTTCTGCTGCTCTTGTATTGTCCTTTGTCTTGCTGAAAGGTTAAATTTAGCATGTTACTTGAGAAGCACATTTTCCTTGGATTTGTGCAAGTTGTATATCAGTCAGTTTGATTTAGTGGATGCATTTTTGGATGAAGAGCATGGAGACCTGAATTCAAATCCCCATTCAACCATGAACTCATTAGTTGACTTCAGACCAGTCATGCTCTTTCAGCCTAAGGGTCACATGAGATATGCCTGTAAGCATGCAACAAAATCCAATGGGGGAGTTGTTTTATTAATCATTAGCATGCTGGGAGAGCTGCAAAATGTGACAAAACCATGGTAGAGGGGGGTGTTAAGTGTTTCCCCCCCACTATAGTCTTGATCCCAATCTTGACCTTGCCATGTGTTATGTTTAGCAAGCAAAAACTTCCATTGGCTTTCAATGAAAGTCTCTTCCTTGTTAAAAACAGCACATGGCAGTGTTGTAATCAGGATCGAAACTATAGCAGGGGCAAAATACTAATGCCCCCTCTACTCAACCACAGTTTTGCCATATTTCACAGTCAAACCCCCCCCCCCAACCGTATGCTGTTGAGTAATAAAACAACCCCTCCATTGGACCTTGTCACACATTTATAGATGTGTCTGATGTGGCTCTAAGCTTGCCTTACAGAGTTGTACGTGAGGACAAAATGGATTATAATCTCCATGAATGCTGTCCTGAAAAACTGAGAGGAAGAGTGAGATGTAAATGTGAGAAACAGAAATAAATAAAAGCATAACAGGGA
Source organism: Tiliqua scincoides (assembly GCF_035046505.1). Lineage (NCBI taxonomy): Eukaryota > Metazoa > Chordata > Lepidosauria > Squamata > Scincidae > Tiliqua > Tiliqua scincoides. The sequence goes on along the minus strand of NC_089825.1, from coordinate 65,877,709 downwards.
ATGTCTCTTTGTCTATTAGAACATGAATAATGAATTCATTTGGTAGATGTCATTCATCCAACAGTCACAATTCATTCAGACAGTGCTTAGTTATAATCAGATGCCAGGTGCAAAGGAGTGGCAATAGGGTGCAGTTCTCTTGTTGTCTTGTGTGCTCCCTGAGGCATCTGGTGGGCCACTGTGAGTTACAGGAAGTTGCACTAGATGGTCTGTTCCAGCAGGGCTCTTCTTGTGTTCTTAAACAACATTTTTACAACTCCTAATAAATCAACACATCTTATGACTGCTGCATTTTGGCTGCATTTACTTGGCCAAAAGCGCAGCAACTGTGAATACAGGCACATCACAGGTAATAAATTGTCATGATTGTATAGAAGAAATTATAATTTCATTTGGTACTTATATTCATCAAGCCAGCCAATACTTCGTCAGGAAAGCCAACTTTAGGTTTTACTTACATCAAACACAGTGTGACGGCCTAGTTCTTACAACTCATGTAGACACCATTTCATTAGATACATTAGATACATTAAATTGTACTCCTATTGACCAGTATTTTTTAAACTGTGGGTCGGGACGCACTAGGTGGGTTGTGAGCCAAATTCAGGTGGGTCCCCATTCATTTCAATGTTGTTTTTTTTAATATATTAGACTTGATGCTACCATGCATGGTATGTGACTGCATTTGGGGAAATGTTACAGACTTGTACTTTTAACATTCTACTATGTATATGCTTTTAACAATGACAGTAAATGGGACTTACTCCAGGGTAAGTGTGGATAGGATTGCGGCCTAGGATTGTTAAAAATTTTCCTGCTTGATGATGTCACTTCCGGTGGGTCCTGACAGATTGTCATTCTAAAAAGTGGGTCCTGGTACTGAAAGTATGAGAATCACTGGTATACACATTTACCTGAGATGTGAAACAAATTTGGCATACTTGTGAGTGGGCATGCATATGATTGTGTTTTTAGAATATTGACTTATCAAAGTTGACTTCCAGTATTATGTGAATAAATCTTAGGGAGTTATGTGAAAGGCAGGACTATAAAAGCCCTGTAGGATGTGCTACATGGCAAACCTTGATGATGACTTTCAACCTTGTGAATTTTTACTAAGTCAGCTATGGATGGACTTCCCTTTATTTAATCAAATGCCCGTTGGCAACCTTCAGTCTCGAAAGACTAGGGTATCGCGCTCTGAAAGGTGGTTCTGGAACAGCGTCTAGTGTGGCTGAAAAGGCCAATTCGGGAGTGACAATCCCTTCCACACTGGGAGCCCTGGTCTGTCTCCCTGGCTATGGGCCTTCCTTTTTTGCCTAACTGCTGCTTCCTGTGTTGTGCCGACACCGTATGGCGAAGTTGGAGTGTCCTCACCAGTGCGCGAAGCCTGGGTAAAGAAGGTATGTTGGATAGGCTGTTACCCATGCAGCAAATCCGTCCTCTCCACGTCGCTGGAATGGTCCAATGGAAAGGCAGAAGCCAATACGGTTGGTTCCAGCGGCGTCACAGGAGTTGCCAGAGCGTGACTGTGTTCAGCCACGAACTGCCTCAGGGACTCCAGCTCCGGATTTTGCCTCGAGGTTGACTCCTGAAGCCTTTTCCACAACTGGATGTAGCCACAAGGCAGTGGAGGTTTGGGATCAGAGTTTTCCTTCTCTTAGATGAGCTGCCTTTCCAGGCTGACGAGGCTCATCTACCTGTAATCAAATGCCCAGTGGTAAGCTAATTGGGCAGTTGAACGCCCAGAAACGGGTAGATATATAGACTATCCTACACTTAAGGTGCCAGGTTTCGACTTACCTCGTCAGCACTGGAAAACTTTGAATAGGATCCGTACCCTACACAGTGTTTGTCAGGACTTAGTGTTCAAATGGGGGCTAGTATCTTCCCCTAAGTACGATTGCAGGTTCTCCCACCAAACCATGTACCACATTGTGTCTGGCTGCAAACTGAGGGCGTATACTGGCCCATGGTCTGACTTTTTCTATGAAGGTTGCTCTGTCCTTGAATGCCTGCATGACCTGGACATTGACATTTGATCTAGTCTAACTGATCTATAAGTCCGTGTATTATATGCCATACGCTAAATAAATAAATATTTAATCAAAAATATTCAGTGCAAACTGGACTCCCCTTAGATTTTCTTCCCATAGGTCTTGAAGAGGTAAACCTCCAGGTGCCGATCTTGCTTATCTGTTTTGGAAATGTCCAGTGGTGTAGTTTGAATGCAATTTTATAACTGCAACAAAGTAATATTAGGGGTACATCCTGGCAATTTGGAGTATGACACGTAATCATCCTAGCTGAGAGAAGACACAGAAAGATATGAATGTATAATGTTCTCTACGGAGAACTCGTGCAAGGAAAGCGCCCTACAGGTAGACCACAGCTGCGATACAAGGACATCTGCAAGAGGGATCTGAAGGCCTTAGGAGTGGACCTCAACAAGTGGGAAACCCTGGCCTCTGAGCGACCCGCTTGGAGGCAGGCTGTGCAGCATGGCCTTTCCCAGTTTGAAGAGACACTTGGCCAACAGTCTGAGGCTAAGAGGCAAAGAAGGAAGGCCCATAGCCAGGGAGACAGACCAGGGACAGACTGCACTTGCTCCCAGTGTGGAAGGGATTGTCACTCCCGAATTGGCCTTTTCAGCCACACTAGACACTGTTCCAGAACCACCATTCAGAGCGCGATACCATAGTCTTTCGAAACTGAAGGTTGCCAACAGTGGATAATGTTAGGCATAAAAGGTAGTAAGGCTTCTACTTACATCATTTTATGGGGGAAGAATTGGCAATTTTTGCCATTACTCTATACAGGTATCTGCAGCAAGTTCATGTAGAGTGAGTGTGATGTAGTAGTGCATTGTACTTTGGACCAGGAAGATCCTAGTTCAAATAAAGGAAGTCCCCCAGGGCTGGAGCCATCCCTGCCTGCTGTGCCTTTTAATAGCTGACATATGCCCCACCCCCTCACATAGAACCACCAACTGCCTCTGTGAGGAGAAGAAAAGGAAGGAGGTGTATACTGTGTTGTAAATCAAATGCAAGTTGCCTTGTGAGTCTCTTAGGAGGTGGAAAGGCAGGATATAAGTGTCTGGATGGAAAGATAAATAAATCCCGGCTCAGCCATATTGTTCACTTGGATAGCTCTGGGACAAGTTTTTTCTCTTATCCTAATCTACCTACTTCACAGAGATGTTATGTGAATAAAAGGAAATAACTTGATGTATGCTGTACTGAGATCGTTAGAGGAAAAACAGGATAAATGTGATCGAAACCGATGAGCATTACACGTGTCCCCGTTGTACTGCTTTTGACTTTTTATCCGCACAACTTTGATGCAGAACAGCCCTAAGTTACATTATTCCAGTGAATACTCATTTTAGAAGTTCAAAAAAGTTAATTGCCTTATGCTGAGTTGTGTTCGTACTGCTTGGTTGCAAACTAAGAGGATTGCTTATGTCTGAGTAACTGATGGTGGGTAGCAAGGACTCTATGAGGCTTCAGAGAAAACTGACTGTCTCCTTTCTTCTTTGCAGCCGGATCACTCTGTTTCTTTTGAGAACCATGTCTCCAGAACAGTAAGTTTAACACTTTTGTGCTTTGCCAGAATGTTGATTCCACAAACTTGTGCGTTTTTCTATCTTGCTTTGATAGAAATGATTTCTACATAAGGCTTTCCCAAAGGCTGAACAAAAATTTAAAATGTAAGATAAGCCTTGCTGTCAAGTCTGCAATCTAATAAGACAAGGGAAATGAGGCATCAAAAGAAGGGCAGGAGGAAGTCAAGTGACAAAAGTTCAGTAAACTTTTTTTTCCAGGTGCTGCTTAAAAAAAAACTGAACTGGGAGAAGTTCTGATGTCTGGTGGCAGGGCGTTCCAGAGATATACCCCTGCAATACTGAAAATAGACAGAGACCCAAGACTGAAGAGGAAGCTCTTAGTGTAGAAGTACTCAGTGGCATTGCAAGGAGTGTGCAGGCTGCCCCGGTGATGAGCACAGGGGAGGGGGTTACACCACTGTTGGCCACAATTTTTTAACTCTTGGTGTTTTTGAATAATGCTATCTCAGAAGCTAAGCAGGGTCAGGCCTGGTTAGTACTTGGATGGGAGACCGCCTAGGAATACCAGGTGCTGTAGGCTTCTACCATAGTCTTTTGCGACTGAAGGTTGCCAACCATCATGTTATATATCATTCGATGTATATTTAATGCAGAATACAGTGAAACAAACCATGTTGAAATGCCTCTATTCTATCAAACGTTATAGCCAAAATACCAGCAGGGGTGGGATGAAGGTGCATCACCACGCCTACTGCACAGGGCGTTGCCCTGCCCAGTGCATGGGAGGCATTCCATCATGGGGGTGACACGCTAGCCTCCTCTAGTGGGTGACACCTAGTGGTCACTAGTAGTGGAAGTACTTAAAATAGAAGGGACAGAATGAAAGCAGGTGAGGGGAAGCATAAAGAGATAGGACAGAAAAATGTTGAACTCCATCATGTGGAGTGAGATAATGTAGGTCTTTATATTGTAATAGAAATCAGTACTTAAAGAGAAAGGAAGTGAATGAATAATAATAATAATAATAATAATAATAATAATAATAATAATAATAATAATAATAATAATACATGTATTTATATACCTCCTTTCTTGGTCGTCAGATTTCTCAGACTTTATTCAAGGCGGTTTACATGGGCAGGCTGTTCTAAATCCCCGACGGGATTTTTACAATCAAAGAAAGGTTCTATCTTTCAAGAACCCCAACATTTCAGATGGATCTTTTTGATCTGGTATCACATTCTGGCCTCCGATTTCCTCCCACGCAAGCAGCTCCTTCATCTCTCACATGGAGGGCAGCCAAGACGCTTCTTTGCTCACACCAAAGAGCAGGTGGAATAACTCGGCTCAGCTTGTCAGCTGCTTCAAGGTCTCAACATTCATGGTGCCAGTGGCCTCGAACTGGCAACCTGCGGATGTTATCTTCAGGCAAATGTTATCTTCAGGAGGCTCTACCCTCTAGACCAGACCTGCTGCCATAAAATCATAATAATGATGAGCGAGTTGAACCAATGATGAGAGAGAGAACCAAGGAGTTGAAAACACAAGCTGGGTAGCAGAATAAAGAAGTTATGGATGAGAAATTGATAGGTTCAAAACGTGGACATTGGAATAATCAAAACTAAAAACAGTGAGAAATAAACCAATACTTTAGGTTTATAAATAGGAAGGAATGGATTTTTGAAGTATTAAGAATACTGTGAAATTTCTTTACTTTATTTCATCCCTCTTAACTTCCCCCTTTTCCAATTAGGAGGAGAGAGAATGATATTGTCACATTTTTTCTCTTCTGATGTATCAGCCACAGATTGGCCAGTTAGTATCGCCAGTTTAAATGTACATTTAGACATGAGGAGATATAATTTATGGAGCACTATGAAATTAGAAGATAATCTTCTTGGCTTATCTGTCCAAATAAATTTTGAAAACAAGTGAAACCTGAGGTAAATATGTTGATTGTCTTAAGTGCTTCATTTATATTTGGCTGATTTGGAGATTTTTGACTATAACAACAGAAGTCTAGTTCTCTTTGTAGTAAAATGGTGTCTAGGCTGTACCACATCACCTAAAGATCCTCTCTCCCCTCCCTCCATGCTCTGCATATTAAAACCAGCACGTGGGGGGTGGGGTGGGGGAGCTGTGCTGAAACCCTTTCTCTGGTTCTTACTGTATGTGTGTAAGGATTGGGGGGGGGGAGAAGTATAGAGAAGCATTTGAACATGTATGACTTACCTTCAGTCTGAAGTGGGTGCAACCCATGCACACGTTTTGCCACTTCAGTGAAATCTAGGCCCTAGAAGCCTATGGGATTCTTTTGCTAAACCCTTGCAAATAATAAAAATCATCAGTTGACTTTGGTTGGGGTGTGGTGAATTACCTTACCTCAATTGCTGTCTCACCACCAAGGTTTCCCTGTTTCTGATCTCTTTGGACAGATCCAGCTGTTAGGTTCCTGATTTGACATTATGATGCCCATTTAGAACCATAGAAAGCACCCCAGGAAGAAATTTTACCCTTGTGCCATTCCTTTGGAATATGCTCATACAGACTGCACATCCCATGCAAGTCTGTCTCAATGATGGGACCAGCACTAGCTCTAGCAACTTCTCACCTTATGTACAAGAATTGGATGCTCCACAACTACTGGTTCATCTGGTTCCTGTAGATTAAAGCCATGTGGCTTGCCCATTTGTTGCCTGTCTATATGCTTTCAGAGGGTCTGGTTTTGTACAGGAGAGTTGAGAAACAGCAGTTTTCCTAGGTCTGACCTGGGTGCCCTGCTCTTGTCCCTACCACATCAAGTCGGGCTGCCTTTTCAAAATCTTCCTGGAAGTGGTTCTTGCATGTTCTACAAATAATATGGTTAGTATATAGAAAAGGAAGGAATTCTTCACTTTGGTAACTGTTGTGGGGGTGGGGGACTTGGACAGTGTAAAATATAGAGTTGATCAGTAGTTACAGCCCCTCTGACTACTCTTTCATTATCCCTCTTTGCATCACTTGATTCCTCAAGATTTGAGGACTCCTGGCAGGAAACACAAATTGGTTTTGTTGCAGAGTATTTTGTTGGAGGAATTTTGAGGTGGTATTTGTCAACTTTTTGGTTGGTCAGTGACAGTGTGTTGACCAGAAACATTAGGTGCCCTTGAGAAATAATTGCTTGTTGTTTGCTGCTCTTCATAAGGTGGAAAGGAGCACTATTTGATTCTCTGTGACCTCTGAATTTCTGAGATATCACCCAGGAAAAATAAGCCCAAACACGATAAAAAAAAACTTATGGTGTTGGTGGTTTGTTTCTTTAAAAAGTGAAAACTGAGATTCTCAGAGTGGCAAATGCTGTGTGCAGTGGCAGGCTCTTGCATATATACTGTGTGAGTGTAGAATCACACAGCCCTATCTTTTCTCCAGATAGATACAAAAGCAGGTACTTGGGATAATCACACTGCAGTTAGGTAGACTTGAAAAAGAGAACCAGTGTCTCTTCAAAGAGCCAGGAAGGCTCACTTGTCTTTGTGGTGGTAGTAGTAATGACAGCAGGATTTATATGCAATGATCTGCACTAAAAAAGGTCAGAAATATGTGAGGTGGTCAAACCTGGAAGCTTTTCAGAAGTTTGATGGGAGCCTTCAGTATAGCACAGGGTCAACTAATACCCTGCCTAGCAGTGTAGCACTTTGTCTTGGCACTGCCATTATCCATTGTTCACAGCACCTGGTCACTAGGATGGCAGAAATTAAAAACTAGGAGCACTCTCATAGTTTAGTGGCAGAACATAGTCTTGACCTCAATAAGGTCTCAGCATCTTTATTTAAAAAAACAAAACAAAAACCTGAGAAAGACCTCTGCTGAGAACTTTGGAGAGTCACTGTCAGTGGTAGGAAACAGTAGTCAACTGGTGGACAACTGATCTGATGGTTGTAGGCAGCTCAATATTGGAATGAAATTGGAATCTGATGAGCCTGGCACTTTAGCTTTGACCTTGAGGCAGTGCTTAGCCAAGGTACTGGAGAAGCTGACAAAGGAGCTAATGACACCCTATTGCAGTGTTCTCACACATTTAGCACTGAGACCCACTTTTTAGAATGACAGTCTGTCAGGAGCCAGCAGAAGTGATGTCATGGCATAAGAACATAAGAACATAAGAACAGCCCCACTGGATCAGGCCAAGGGCCCATCTAGTCCAGCTTCCTGTATCTCACAGCGGCCCACCAAATGCCACAGGGAGCACACCAGATACAAGAGACCTCATCCTGTTGCCCTCCCCTACATCTGGCATTCTGACTTAACCCATTCCTAAAATCAGGAGGTTGCGCATACACATCATGGCTTGTACCCCATAATGGATTTTTCCTCCAGAAACTTGTCCAATCCCCTTTTAAAGGCGTCTAGGCTAGACGCCAGCACCACATCCTGTGGCAAGGAGTTCCACAGACCGACCACACGCTGAGTAAAGAAATATTTTCTTTTGTCTGTCCTAACCCGCCCAACACTCAATTTTAGTGGATGTCCCCTGGTTCTGGTATTATGTGAGAGTGTAAAGAGCATCTCCCTATCCACTCTGTCCATTCCCTGCATAATTTTGTATGTCTCAATCATGTCCCCCCTCAAGCGTCTCTTTTCTAGGCTGAAGAGGCCCAAACGCCGTAGCCTTTCCTCATAAGGAAGGTGCCCCAGCCCCGTAATCATCTTAGTTGCTCTCTTTTGCACCTTTTCCATTTCCACTATGTCTTTTTTGAGATGCGGCGACCAGAACTGGACACAATACTCCAGGTGTGGCCTTACCATAGATTTGTACAATGGCATTATAATACTAGCCGTTTTGTTCTCAATACCCTTCCTAATGATCCCAAGCATAGAATTGGCCTTCTTCACTGCCGCCGCACATTAGGTCGACACTTTCATCGACCTGTCCACCACCACCCCAAGATCTCTCTCCTGATCTGTCACAGACAGCTCAGAACCCATCAGCCTATATCTAAAGTTTTGATTTTTTGCCCCAATGTGCATGACTTTACACTTACTGACATTGAAGCGCATCTGCCATTTTGCTGCCCATTCTGCCAGTCTGGAGAGATCCTTCTGGAGCTCCTCACAATCACTTCTGGTCTTTACCACTCGGAAAAGTTTGGTATCGTCTGCAAACTTAGCCACTTCACTGCTCAACCCTGTCTCCAGGTCATTTATGAAGAGGTTGAAAAGCACCGGTCCCAGGACAGATCCTTGGGGCACACCGCTTTTCACCTCTCTCCATTGTGAAAATTGCCCATTGACACCCACTCTCTGCTCCCTGGCCTCCAACCAGTTCTCAATCCACGAGAGGACCTGTCCTCTAATTCCCTGATTGTGGAGTTTTTTCAGTAGCCTTTGGTGAGGGACCGTGTCAAACGCCTTCTGAAAGTTCAGATATATAATGTCCACGGGTTCTCCCGCTTCCACATGCCTGTTGACCTTTTCAAAGAATTCTATAAGGTTCGTGAGGCAAGACTTACCCTTACAGAAGCCATGCTGACTCTCCCTCAGCAAGGCCTGTTCGTCTATGTGTTTTGAGATCCTATCTTTGATGAGGCATTCCACCATCTTACCCGGTATGGATGTTAGGCTGACCGGCCTATAGTTTCCCGGGTCCCCCCTCTTTCCCTTTTTAAAAATAGGCGTGACATTTGCTATCCTCCAATCTTCTGGCACCGTGGCCGTTTTGAGGGACAAGTTGCATACCTTAGTCAAGAGATCTGCAACTTCATTCTTCAATTCCTTAATAACTCTTGGGTGGATGCCATCAGGGCCCGGTGACTTATTGTCCGGGCCCGGTGACTTATTGACCAAAAGTGACATCATCAAGCAGGAAAATTTTTCACAATCCTAGGCTACAATCCTACCCACACTTACCCAGGAGTAAGTCCCATTGACTATCATTGTTAAAGGAATATATGTGGTAGCCTGTTAAAAGTACAGGTCTGTAACATTTCCCCAAATGCAGTCACATCACGATAGCATCAAGTCTAATATATTAAAAATGAAATATTGAAATGAATGGGGACCCACCTGAAATTGGTTCATGACCCACAGTTTGAGAAACACTGCCCTAATGGATTTAGAATATGTTTCTGAATAGGCAACTCTACTCTTGCTTGCAATACCCTTTTGTAATAACTTCCTGATGGAAGGAGCCAAGGTGAGGCTTCTCCTGCCCCCACTTTGTATGTCAGTGTGACAAAAAGAGCACGTTTTAACAGCTCTAAGTGGGACCAAAAAAAAAAAAAGTTGATTTGAAACGGAGACTAAAGTGAAGAAGCTGGGTAACAGCAAACCAAGACCCAAAGACCTTGGGGCGCAGACCTTCTCTCGGGAAATTGAAGTACCCTGTTACTGCTTTAAAAGAGTGCTCTGCTATCAACTTCCATCCGGTGCTCAATCCATATACAGGTATCCTCTGGTATCCGCAGATCCAGTACCTGCAGTTTCACTTATCTTTACTTCTCCACACCCCACTGCACCCGTAACCTTCATTTTTATTCTTGCCAATACTGGTAGGGAGGCACAGGCAGAGCTTCCTGCTTCCTGAACGTTTGCTGAGTCACCCCTTCTAGTGTGCAGGCTGCCTGCCTGCTTGTCATCTGTAAGCTTCATGCCTCTAAAAACAAGCGACATTCATTCTTGGGGCTATGCATAAGAATAAAAACAAAATTAATGGGTGTGGGGGGCACAGAGATAGGGTTCCCCCATATCCATGGTTTCTGTAGCTACGGGGGCTCTGGAATGTATCCCATGCAGGTATGGGAGGGAATGCCTGTATTTGTAAATAAAGAACTTGGGTGGTGCTGTTATTCTGGAACTTCACACTACTCAGGGAAAGAGATGGGCTTATAACAGTATACTTATAGAGTATCCTATTAGTCAGCAGATTTAGCTCATTGAAAGTATCTGAAAACATATTTGTCTATTGTACTTTGCATGGATCATTGAAGAAGGTAATAAGCATTAATAAGCATTAAGGTAATAAAAGTTTCAGTGTACAGGCTTCATCTCTTTCCAATGAATGGGGCCCATGAAGATTGCCTTGCCAGAGGGAGGCCCCCCAAATCCTGGAGGTGACACTGTGAAGATGGAATGACTTGCGTTTGAAATATAATGACCTGCTCTTTTAATTTCTGTTTATGCCTATGTGCAAAAGGGGCGGGGGTGTGAATTTGACCTTGGTTTGTCTAATAAGCAACTAGAGCAAACAAGAAAACCTCAGAAGTTTTCAAACATGGTACAAAGAAGCAAACAGCTCTCAACTAACAATGGAAAATAGCCTGTAATTATGTTACAGAGATTATCTTGTGAATTATTTTTGTTGTTATTGCATTCAGAGGCAGCCTTTGTAACTGTTCATTCAACTGGAGAAGCTTAGGAGGAAATACTTGTTTCTATGTAGCTAGATATGTGTAGTTTGGGTCAAGAGGGTGGATGAAAAGGAAAGAAAGTGCCCTGCATGTTTAATTGACTGGAAGTTTGGTGACCTCATCGTTTACTGAGCGTTTCTTCCCAGGGTTTGAAATAGCAGAAAATGCCAAAATGTTTGTCTATGAACTTTTAAACAATGAAAATGGAAAGCCCTCATCCCACCCTTTCATGAAAAAGAAATATGCTAAGTATACAAACTACAGGTGGCAAAGAAAATTGGTGGCACTTCTAGCACATGAATGAATGGCAGTGGCTTTCCAAGCCGGTGGGATCTTTATAGCCAATTGCTCTTGATTGTGAATTAATGACAGAACTGGAAAGGAAGCCATAGTTTTCCCTTGCTGTCCATTCTACCCTGAACCTCTTCCATAACATCTACATGGATGCACCTCTCTCTCTCTCTCTCCTTATTCCTTCTTAAAACTTTTCCAGTTTTTCTTTTAGCTCAGCCCTTTGTATTCACCACCCACGGAACACATAACACCATGTTCTGTACTTATGCCATACCAAAGCAGTGTTCATCCGATTGATTCAACCTATACCCAAGTTATCAATGTCCATAGTAGTACTTTATGGAGTAACTAGTGACAGACAAAGCTGCTCTCATGCTGATTCCCTGCTTCCCAAAGGGGAAAAAAGTCTTACCTTGAGAGAAAAGTATTCAGGGGTGTCAAACACAAGGCCCGCAGGCCCTATGTGAGCCACAGAAGTTCTTTATCGAGCCTTTGTAATAGTTGAGCTCTCCCAGCACTTCAACCAGTTACTCTCAGCTGCTGAGCTGCAAAGTGACACTTTGGCGGAGCTGCCCACATGATTATTGGGCTCTCCCAGTGATGCCTCTTCAGCAACACTGTTTCTGTTGAGGCGCTGGGAAGGAGGAATGGAAGGAGGCTTCAGAAGGTGAGGAACAGTACAGGGGGTGAGGAGACAGGCCAAGAAGGGTGAGAAAGGGAAAAGCTGCAAGTGTACTGGGAGAGACCAATTATCTTGTGGGCCACACTTTCAACTGCACTACTTTTGCCAAGGCATTACTTTGCAGAACAACTTGGAAGAAGTGGCAGTGCTAAAAGTGTGGCCCATGTGATAACTGGGCTCTCCAAAATACTGAAAGTATGATCAAGACTTGCATACATTTTCTTCTGCTGTTTGCAGCAAATGAGTTCCTAAGTGAGAAAAAATGTGCTTATTTGTAGTTATCACCTGCTTAATGATGTCACTTCCTGTTTAATGACATCACTTCCAGTCCTCAGCAGACACCATAAATGCTATTCAGCCTGCTGTATGAAACTAGTTTGACACCTCTGTTTTAGATGATGGAGAGTGGGAGAGGGCTTGCATGGCTTCTCCTTGGCTGCAAATGATGCAGTATGCTTTTCATTCACTACCAAGGATCATAGGGCTTCTGGCCTCCGGAAATGATACACAGAACATCATTTGCAGCCTTGTGGAGCTCCTTCTGCCCTCTACTATCTATTACTCCCCTCCGCCTTTCTGAAGGTAAGGCCTTGTGGAGCTCTTCCTGCCCTCTGCTATCTGTTACTCCCCTCCCCCTTTCTGAAGGTAAGGGGAGACTGGCAGGAATGCAAGCCTTCTTTTGGAATCGGGCCCAACTTAAAAATGGGGCCAGCTAATTCAAGCAGGGGGATTTTGCATTTTTAATTACATGACCCACCAGTATGAGTCCATCCAAACGTTCTTCCTGCATGCAGTCATGTGCCCATAGATGAGGAACAGAGCAGGTGGGTATGAGCTGACACAACTTCCCTCCTTCTTCCAGCAGCACTTGAACCTGCCCGCCTGCCCTCATCCCTTCCATTACCAGAACACGCTGCACAGCTTCTCTCCTCTACATTTCCTTTTCAAATGAACAGAAGTAGAGCAGGCTGCTTTCATTCATTGCAATCAGAAGCTGCAGCAGCATTTGTTTTCCAGCTTGCTCTCAGCACAGTGGAAGAAGAGTGAAGCCCCCAGTGGAATGGCAGATTGGGGAGGGTGGCGGACAGATAACTGGAGGCTTGTCCACTTGCCGCCCCTCCAAGGCTGCTCCAGTTGACTGTTTCAAGTTGCTTCATGGCGGGGCTGGCCCTGCATCAGAAGGCATGGTGACATGAGTGAAGGTGTACACATGTTCATATCTGTGGTTTCAGTTTATTTAAAAATACTGTCCCAGGGATTTTGAAATTGCCTCCAAACATATAAATAAAGCCACAATGATTTTCTTGAGGCAAGAAAGCTAATTGCGTCTTTGTTTTGTTTTTAGACTTCCAACAGTTTTTTGAAAAGCTCATCTTTCTGTTGTGACAAACTATCTGAGTAAGTACTTCCTGAAATGTTGTTCCTTATTACTGGATAAGACTTTTGAGAGAGAGGTTTACATGCCTGTTTGAAGGTTGCATCAGAATTCTTGAGGTTGTCTGTAAAAGTCAGAGTTCATTAATTTTGAATTCTACAGCAGTGAAGACAGCCTTTCATTCCACATTCCCTTGTTGATATAGGCAGTAAGAACTAATTTCCCCGCCTCTTTCTAGGAAAGCTGGCAGAAGTTGCCTGGCTAACCAACCAGTGATTCCCATGTTTAATTTTTGTGCTGTTTTTTGTACATTACCTATCTCTGCTGAAAGGTGAAGGGAAAAATATAGCAAAATTTATCAGATTGCTTGAGGCTTTCTTTACACCCAAAAAAGGCATTAGGGCAACTATAATTGCACCCATATGAAAAGTGGTTTGTGTGAGGGGGTGGTTTTATGGTGGATTGAGGATGCAAGATCGGTCTACTGAGCTACTACCAGCAAACAACTTGCAATGGGGAGCAGCCCCAAAAATTGATTGATATTTATTTCCAATATTTCTGCTCTGCTTTTCAGTGGTGTAGGCATCCCAGAGCAGTTTACATCAAAGAGGCAATGAGCACTTTACAATGGTAAAGTGTTAAGGCAATGAAAATAGACCTTCAGACCCATAAAAACCCTAAACAAAATAGCATGACACAGCAGCATTAAAATTACAGTATAGTGTTAAAAGCTCTCAGGATTAAAAACAATGTTCAACTTCCACTGAAAAGTCAGAACACTCCCCCCCCCCCCCCCCAGAAAATCAGGCTGCTGTGGTCTTTAAATCATGTGCCTGCTGGCTGTTTCTTCCAAGATAAATGGGGCCAAGCATCAGAGTTGAAAAGATGTTTCAGATTTTGTTCATGTTAAATCCAGTCTTCTGGTGTGGAGACTGGAGCTATGTTTTTCATCATTATTTCTAGGTGGTTCTGAGATTTATCAGAAGCATATCAGAGAAGAAAAGTAGGCAGACAGGCATCCCTAAGGACAACTTTGTCTTTGCTGTCAGTCTGTTAAACACCCTCTGGGGATGTGTTTAGTTCTCTCATTGTACAATGAGACTCAGGAGGCTGAATCAGTGCCTTAGGTTGTGCAAATACTCCCTGGGAAATGGCTCTTGCTGTATGGAAACTAATTTGGCTTCCATGAAAATTCTCAGATGTTTCTCCTTTGGAGGAACCCTGAAATCTATTTTGAATGTGACTTGTTTCAAAATGTTGGTGTCGACTTGAATAATTTGGCCTTGATATTTGACACTTCATCTGGGTCTGTGAACTGACTTGATTTTTACCATGGGTCAGAGTGACATTTTTTTTATGTGGCACAGCTTGTCTTGGCCTGTGTCACTTCAGGCTGTGAGGTAATGTCAATACATTACCCCACTGCCTGAAGTGGCACAGGCCAAGACAAGCTGTGCCACATAAAAATCATGTCACTGATTTGATTTGAATATATTTGAATACTTCCTCTATATTATCAAAAATACCAGTCTAACCTGTGAGGAGAAGGCCATAACCAGTTCTTCCCAAATTTAACTCTCACGAAGCCCTGCCCTGCTGTCAGCACAAAGCTTGGCACCTGGAAGTAAGTAGCAGTGCTGCATCATGCGTAATGCGATTATGTCAGTGCCATTTACTTTTGGGTTCCAAATGACAACGGGACCCTGAAAATGGCAGTAAGAGGTTCAGGGCAGGTGGTTGGGCCATTCCGGTAGCGTAAACCTTGTACACCAATCCTGCTGAGTCTCTGCTCCACAGTCTTCTGAGTTTTCTGTGGTTGCAGTGCAGGGCAGCGAGCGACCCACAATGCCCCTCAGCACTCATTGTGATGCATCGCAGCACACACTTTGAGAACCCCTGATCTAGCCTTTTGTTAGATGTATTACCGTATTTTTCGCTCCATAAGACGCACCTGACCATAAGACGCACCTAGTTTTTAGAGGAGGAAAACAGGAAAAAAATATTCTGAACCAAATAGTGTAATAAAATATTTAATAAACTATAACAGAATAACATTTGAACCATGTAAAGTGAACAGCAGTCAACGGTGGCATTAAGAACCATTATCACTGTCATTAACAAATGGAGAGACTTAAAGGTTTGAGTACTCTAGTTTTCTGGAAACCCCAAGAACTCATCATCATTAGAGTCAGAATTTTTGAAGCTCACAAAAGCAGGTGCACACAAATAGGGGATCACATTATCTTTCTGCTACAATGGTGTTCTGCCAAATCCCAATCCATTGGGCCTTGTGCCCGCTTAAGGCTGATCAGTCCCCCTTGTGCAACTCACCAGTGCAGCAAGCAAAAGTGAGTCCAGTTCCAGTCCACAGATGCCAAGTAAATCAGTCCCATCAATCAGAGTTGCCAAATCAGAGTCCAGAACCAATAAGCCAAATTACAGTCCGAGGTCAGTCAAATCCATCAGGGTATCCAAGTCCAGTCACAATCCACAGTCAGATTCCAAATTCAATAAACCCAGTCAGTCTCCTCTCCTACCTCCAACCTGCACTCCTTCAAAACCCACAAACCCTTTCTGCCTCAGGTACTCCTTATATCCCTGAGGGCCCTATTGCCTTCCAGTGGCTGCAGCTGTGCAGCACACTCTGCTGAATGCCCAGGCCTTACCCTTAAAGGGGCCACTGCTGACACTACATCTACCTCCTCGCCAGTTCTTCCGTGATTCCAATACAAATGAACAAGTGGAAAGTCCAACCACAACTTGAATTCTAAAGACACAACCAACCTCTGGATTTTTGGTGAGAACCGAGCCTTACCCGGGGCTTGTGCAATAAGCAAACACTGGCATTCTGACCAAGGAGACAGTTTTTTCTTTGTGATGGGGGGGGCTTACATTCAGATGCTGGATGAGGTGAGTGAAAGCGCCCCTCCTCTGCTGTGTGAGTGTGTGTGGGGGGGCAGAGCATCTGTGTGTGTAAGAGAAGGGGGCAGCCTGTGTGTGAGAGAGAGGGGGGAAAGTGTTTGTGTTGCAGAGAAGTTGTGATGCTCCAGGCTTGGGGTGGGGGGAAAGAGAAGCTGTGATGCTCCAGGTTTGGGGGGCGGAAGAGAGAAGCTGTGATGCTCCAGGCTTGGGGGGCGGAAGAGAGAAGCTGTGATGCTCCAGGCTTGGGGGGAGAGAGGATGTGATGCTCCAGGCTTGGGGTGGGGGGGAAAGAGAGGCTGTGATGCTCCAGGCTTGGGGGGGGGAGAGAGAGGCTTTCCTGGGAGTAAGCACCCCTGACTCTAATGGGACTTACTTCAGAGTAGGCATGCACAGGATTGGGCAGCGAGACTGCCACCCCACCCAAGCTTTCCTGGGAGTGAGCCCCACTGACTCTGAGACTTACTTCTGAGTAGCCTCTGACTGCCCCGGGAAGCAGAGCAGAGCAAGCGGGCAGGGGGCAGGGCCAGGGCTGGGGCGGAGTTTTTTTTGTTTTTTTTTGCAGTATTCGCTCCATAAGACGCACACACTTCCCCCCCCCACATTTTTTTGGGGGAAAAGTGCGTCTTATGTAGCGAAAAATACGGTAGTTTTCTATGCGCAAGGAAGATTTATTTATTTTTTTAGGGGAGCTTTCAACTATCCACCTTTTTTCTGCAGTCTGAAGTAATACAGGCCAGCAAGATTGTACCAGGTAACTCAAGAAACAGTTCTGCAGTGATTGGAAAGCTGGATTGTTGGAAAGTTGGATTGGACTGCTAAAGAGACCTGGGTTCAAATCCATAGTTTGGGTTCAAATCCAAGAAGTTAAACTTCATGTTTAAAGTTCACTGGATAATCTTTGGGCTAGTTTCAACCCAACTTTTTTTTTACAAGTTTGTTAGGATAAAATGGAATGTTGGGGAAAAGGAAAGAAACTACCTATACCATCCTGAAAAAGGACAGGGTTAAAATTGGCGTTCTTGGCTTTTACTTCTAGGATTAGGAGTGAGGCCAATGTCATGGCAGAATGCCACCTGGACTTAATGCTGTTGCCTGTTGATTTTGTATGGAGTACAGTGCTGAACTTTTTTTTGGATGACTGCCAAGTTGGTTAATGGACTATGAATACACTTTTTCATTGGGTTGTGAACTGGAATTTGAATGAAAGTATCTGAAACAGTAAATATTGGCTAAACCCCTTGTTTTTAGTCTGAGATAACTTCTGCTCATTAACTTTCTATTTTTCCCCTCTAATTCTTTTCCTCCCAAACTGTCATGTCCTATCTTCTACAGAAGTGCAGACTTTGATCACATTATGGAGGAAGGTTATGAACTAGACCTGACTTACATCACCGAGCGAATCATTGCTGTATCCTTCCCAGCCAGCTGCTCTGAGGAAACGTACCAGAACAATCTTCAGGATGTAACACGCATGCTTAAATCCAAACATGGGGACAACTATCTGGTAAGGACAGATGCATTTCCTGTGACTGCAAATGACATCTGCTCGATTACTTATTCATTCTGGTCTGTTAAGTCATGGGGCCTAATCATATGCTACGTTGTTAGGGATACACTAAAGTTGTTCTAGGCATATACCTACAAATGTAAATCATGAATGCAACAGGTATGTGGGCCATGCAGATATACTTGGATCGCTCATATCTCCCCATTGCTAGATGGGTTACCCAGTTATTCGAGTCAATACTATAGATTTTTGCTTTTATCAGACTTGAATTCTGATGTAATGTGCAGGGTTGCTAAATTCTTAACGGCTGAAATAAATATTAGAAGAAAGAGGGTAGATCGTGGATTTTTGTGGCTATATACAGGAAAGTTTCGATGGGGTTGTATGCATATACAGATAAATTTATGGATGGTAATCATAGTTTTATTTTCTATGTTTTTATTACATTATGGATTATTATGGATTTATAGAATTACAGGTGGAGCCTGTTTATCAGTGGAATTTTCATCCACGGATCTGGCTGAACACAGGTCCCCTGGATCTGCATGGAGCCAGATTTGGCCCTATCTGAGCCCTCTGGAGGCTCTTCTGAGGCCGTGGAGGCTACGTGCATGGGTCTCAGAAAGGCCTCCAGAGGTCCTTGTAGGGCACTTCCAGTTTTTGCCTGAAAACCAGAAGTACCCTTATAGGGCCTCTGTAGGCCGTTCTGAGGCCCATGGAGGCTGCACACAGCCTTCACGGGCCTCAGAACAGCTCCGGTCACGACCAGAGCAAGGCTCCAGTTGTGTTTGGAGCCCAGTGGACCCTGAAATCCATGCAATTTGATTTCATGCGGAATTCGGTGTCCACGAGGGAGCCAGGAATGGAACCCTCACGGATAACAAGGGTCCACCTGTATTTAATATTATTATTTAGAGTAAATTCTTGGTGGTGGGATTTTACGTATTTTAATTTTAAATTCCTAATTCTAAATTTTAGGGGATATTATTAAACATGTTTAGACTTTTATGATGTATAGTTTGTGCATGATGTTCATGATGGTCTGTATTGATTTTTTTTATGCTGGTCTGAGACTATAATAAAGATTCTGAATCTGAGTGTTTTCATTTGCATTTTTTCAAAATCTTCAAGCCTGAAATGGAAATGGATAAATAGATCAGAGCACTATCCATGGCAATAAGCTGAATTGTCCATAGTTGTCCACAACCATACTTGGGACTTTCTTTGGATCATCCAAATCAATTTCATTGGCCACAGATTACTCTTGGTGAATTACAAAAACAGAACAATAGGAATGGTCACATATTTACATTTGGGGCCAAGGGCAAGGGCAGGTAAACAGGAAAAATTGTGCCCAGATATATTGGTAGCCACACAACTTCACAACATTTTATAAATGAAACTTTGCATAGCTTGAATTCTTACCCTATTCCACCTTGCACAACAAAGGAATCATCAGACTCTGGGACTTTATTAACTTGGGTTGAAGTAAACAAAAGAAACAGAGAAACAACCTAGGGAGAGTATATTTGGGCACAGCCCAGCCAAAAATAAACATCAACATCATTGATTTCAAAGGGAGACACATTTGTCCTGTTTCCCAGTCCTATTGAAATAGGACCTATGGAAACCCCTGCCCTATTGAAATTTGTCTTAGCTTATCTTTGCCTTGAATTGTGCTTAAATCTCTTTTGTAAGGTCAAATCTAGCAGTCACCACAGCATAATTCCTTGGCACTTTGTCAAAATTTCCAGAGGAAATAAGTTTGAAATAGTGCAAACTTGAAGTTTATCACGCTTCATTTATCATTGGTGTCCCTAAAGCCGCTGACCTCCTTGCAAACCCTGTCACATTTGTATAACTTCTTTTTGACATGTGTTGAATGTAGTGATTTAAAGTATAAAGGGCAGTATTTAAAATCCTGCTTGTTTCCCTTCTTTCTTTTTCTGAAACAGGTGTTGAACCTTTCTGAGAAAAGATATGATCTTGCCAAGCTTAACCCAAAGGTAATGGTGTTGTTCCATGTTAAATTACATCACTTTCCACAAACAGAAGTAGAAACAAAATTCATGGTACCCCTAAGTTGCACAAGCCTCTATGCATGCCATAGCATAACAGCTTTTTATGCAGCTGCTCTTCCATTATGGAATTCCATTAATTACGTTCACTGGTCATCTTTTCCTTGTGCATCCACTTACTTGAGGATCTCTTCGGGTGATTGAGGAGCAAGCGCTCCATGTTCCACCTCACATACAATAAGGTAGTGTCTGCGTGTAGGCCATATCCATGACTAAATGACTTCAGTGTCCCCCCTCCTCTTTGGAGCTGTGTGAATTGGATCTTCACACATGGCCCTCCATATGGAGCCCTCTCGGAAGATGTTAACCTTTATGTGTGCCTCACAGGAAATGGAGAATGCCCACTCTTGCGTATACCCACCATGCAGATGTTAAAATCCATGGACAAGTTTCGTTTCTTTTCTCTAGGTCAGTGGTTCTCAAACTTTTTAGAGGCCCCTTGAAGCTGCTGCCTGATGTATGAATACCAAGGGTGTCATCATAATGGGGATTGGGCAGCAGTACTCCCCCCTCAAGTAGTAGCTTGTTGAACACTTGCTGCACATAGCCTAATCTGCCTTGCCAGTTTCACGAACCACCAAAATTGGGTCACGACCCACAGTTTGAAAACTGCTGCTCTAGTTTGTTCTTGGGGAGCCCAGTCCTATGCAGCACTGGCGCAGTGGGGTCACCGGGCCCACACTATATCCAGCGCTGCCAATGTGGAAGGGAACATTTGTTTCCTTATTCCATGTAAAGCCCCAGCCTGCTCAGTACATTTTTACCAGCTAAATAACTGGCGCAGAACTGAGTAGCTCTGTGTAGGGCTTTCAGGGCTGGGATGGGTTTAAGATGTGGCAGAGGCCTCCTCCACCATCCCCGCCCCCCCCCCCCCAGCACCACTTAGTTACATGGTTTTGAACTGGCACTTCCTGACAATAGCATTCTTAGTGTCAAAACCGAGCAACATTTTGTAGTTTCCCAAGCTTATATTTTAGGGGTATCTGTAATCTGTTTTAAAGCATGTGTTCAGCTTTCTCTGTTCAGGTAAGCTTTTTCATGTGCTCATGAGATCAAAATTCAGTACAAATCAGTACTGTCTCAGTCTTAGCAAAAACTAATGTCTCTATCTCAGACCTCACCCAGGATGCACCTCCCTTTACAGTGAGTAATGTTAGTGATGCAGAGCATTAACAAAGCCCCTGAAGTCTGTAGAGATTTGCTAATGTATTTGCTAATGTATTTGATTGAGACTATTTTTAATAATACTGAAATACAGAAAACAAAAGAATCTTTTGAATAAGGAAATCTTGCCATTGTTCTTCCTAACCCAGGTGTTTAATGTTCGGGGACTGTTTGCTGTTAGCATACAATTACTAGATGGCTGGGATTCAAAGAGGTCTGTGTGCATGCAGAGGAACAGTTTGCCTGTATTCCCCCCTCCCCCATTAAGATGTCCAGAATGCTGTTCTGGAGAGGGCAGCTTTTGGGGAGACAAGGGTAAGGGATTGCCACTGGATGGAGGAAAAGCTCCAATGCACGTATGAATCTTTGAATTTCGGTCCCTGTTACTAGTAAAAAGCATTATAAACAAATGTGCAACATAATCGTACTTCATTCTAGATTATGGATGTTGGCTGGCCTGATCTGCATGCCCCACCACTCAATAAGGTATGCACCATATGCAAGGCCATGGAATCCTGGTTGAACAGTGACTCTCAGCATGTGGTGGTGATCCACTGCCGAGTAAGTAAGCTTTATCTGTATCCATGTATCCTTGTAAGATAGAGTGAGTCAGACTATTAAGGTCCATCTAGTCAGTTTTGTCCACAGTGACTGGTAGTTGTTCTCCAGGGTTTCAGATGGGGAACTTTTCCAGACCTATCTGGAGATGCTTGGGATTGAACCTTCTGCGTGTCAAGTATACTCTGTTCTATTGAGGTACCCCCTTGTCCTCTTTCAGTTTGATTGCTATGACATCATAATAAGAAATTGTTCTGTGACTATTGTGGGATGATAATAGAAGTTGGAACAAGTCTTTATCTACATTGGGTGTATGGCATAAAGCAGTGGTTCTCATACATTTAGCATTGGGACCCATTTTTTAGAATGAGAATCTGTCAGGACCCACCAGAAGTGATGTCATGACTGGAAGTGACATCATCAAGCAGGAAAATTTTTCACAGTTCTATGCTGCAATCCTACCCATGCTTACCCAGAAGTAAGTCCCATTTACTATCATGGTTAAAAAAAATATACATAGTAGCTTGTTAAAAGTATAGGTCTGTAGCATTTCCCCAAATGCAGTCACATACCATGGTAGCATCAAGTGTAATATATTAAAAATAAAATATTGAAATGAATGGGGACCCTCCTGAAATTGGTTCTCAACCCACCTACATAAGAACAGCCCTACTGGATCAGGCCATAGGCCCATCTAGTCCAGCTTCCTGTATCTCACAGCGGCCCCACCAAATGCCCCAGGGAGCACACCAGATAAGAGACCTGCATCCTGGTGCCCTCCCTTGCATCTGGCATTCTGATATAGCCCGTTGACATAGCCACCTAGCGGGTCCCAACCCACAGTTTGAGAAACACTGGCATAAAGGATCTTCCACCAAATTCCCATTTTACCCACATGTCCCTCAAGGGACAAACCACTATGACCACTTAAACTGTGGTGGCTGAATGTGTATCCCTTTCATGGAGACATGGTTTTATAAAATCAGCATTTCCATGTAATCATAGCTGGGTAGTGAGCCTACAAGCAGCCTATTTCTTCTGAAAGATAATTCCAGGAGAATCGCTAATCATCTGATATAGGCCTTTAACCAAAGTCTTTATCTGTCAAGCAAACTAAGATTATTATTATTATTATATGCTCATGCCCCACATCCCAGGGTGGTGAGATGTTCCTAGGGTCATACTGTTACCTAGACTCGGGCTTCTTTTTGGAGAAGAAATCTCTGGAAGCTTATGGTGTCATTGTAATATTTGCTTTATTTATACAGGTTTGAGTATTGGATGGTTTGGTTAGGTGGCACGCTGCTGCAAGCTACATCAGCTACGTGTACCTTCTATGCACAGCTGTAGCTGCCAGCTGTTCCCCTTGGCTTCCATTCCAGTCTCTCTCAGATCAAATCCAAAGTCTCTCTGCCTCTTCCAGAATCTGTCAACACATGCAGGATTTCTTTTCCATTAACTCATTCTCAGCGGAGGGAATTGCCTTCTCCCTTAATCCCGCACTTCCCAATCCTAGACATCCCATGTTACCCCACGCACTGCATTTGCAATGCTTGCTCCTGGAAGTGACTGGCAGTGACATCATCACCAGTGACTTCCAGGTTCAGAGACTGTGCGCAACACTGGAAATAGCAGGTAAGAGGCTAAGGGAGTGTAAGAGTATATTTCCAAGTGCACGAAAACCATGTGCAGAAGCTGTGCCCACCAAGCAGAGCCTCTTACTGGCCATTTCCAGCATCCCACACTGTCTCGCTGCTGGCTGGCCTGTGGGTCCCTAAGGAGTGCCTCACAGCACTCCAGGGCATTTGTGATGCACAATTTGGGAACCCCTGCCTTAGCCTCTCCTCTCAGGTACTTGAGGGCACTAGTGTCCTCTCATGGAAGCTCCTATTCCAGGAGTTTTTTGGGCTTTTGACGTTTGTTAACCCTGTTCTGCCCAATCCAGGCAACTAACTCAGCATTGCCTTAGGGCCTAGCTTCTCATACCATGCTCATTCATAACCCATCTTGCTCATTCATAACCAAAGCTCATTCAAATCTCAATCGCACAACATTATTTAATCAGAGATTTTAGGAACAAACTGTAGGTTATTGCACACAACAATCCATGAGCTCTACTACTGAGTGCTTTGTTTAATAGTCAAACATTAGTACTTTAATTACATTGTGTTGCTTTTTTCTTAACTAAGTAGATCAATATGTCATTTGCAGATCTGTTGCAACTATAAGGTTCCCACCCCATCTTTGCTAGACTCGTTGGTTGAGTAATTCCAAAACAAGTCAGTGCTTGTGGGATTACCTATTGGTAATTTGTACTGACTGATGTCATGCATTTTAATAAGATTTTAAAGCATTGTGAAAATGCTAATTAAGTAGAGTTATCGCTATAAATCATAAATGTCAGAAGAAAATTTCTAATAATATCTTCTGGAATACATGTATTTTCCAGACCATGTTATTTTTACAGCATGTCATGCCCAAAATTGCCATGATGCCTAGGCTTGTCTTGGATAAACCAAAGATAGAAAGGAAAATACTGACAGAATGATACTGAAGCTTTTCTTTGCTTTTCTTCACTATAATTTATAGTTTTATTTTGATATTAAAACAATTTATAATGAAAACACTCTGTACAATTATGAAGTGGGAACATACTACTGATTATTGAGGTTTTTTAAAAAAAATCTAGAACAGGGCTTGTCAAACTGCAGCCCATGGGCCTGGTCCAGCTTTAGAAAAAACTGCCCCTGAGCAGCACTTACTATTCAGCCACATCTTATCTTGCCACCCAGTTTCTGCAGCAAGTTGCTCCAGGCAGCTGCTTCCTTTGCCCATTGCTCCAGAAGTCTCTGTGCCCAGATTTCTGGGCAGATATGGTTGCCCAGAGCAACTTCAAGGGAGGGCACCTTCAAGGGAGGTGCACCGTCTTCAAGGGAGGGCACCAGGATGAGGTCTCTTGTTATCTGGTGTGCTCCCTGTGGCATTTGGTGGGCCGCTGTGAGATACAGGAAGCTGGACTAGATGGGCCTATGGCCTGATCCAGTGGGGCTGTTCTTATGTTCTTACGTTCTTAACTTGCTGCAGAGATTGGATGGCAAGATAAGGTGTGGCACGGCGGAACAGTAAGTTCCACTCACATGGGGCGGGTTTTTCGTCGCTCAACAGTCCCGTGGTTTGGGGGCCGCTGACTAGAGTAAGAGAGAAATAATAAAATACAACACAGTTACCTTTTTCTTTTTACAGGGTGGAAAAGGAAGAATAGGAGTGGTGATATCTTCATACATGCACTTCACAAATGTTTCTGCAAGGTGAGAGGGTTACATATACTTAAAGTATAAAGTGGCAAAATTGGGGTCATTAATTATTATGTAGTTACTTCCCCAGGTTGGCTTCATTAAGGTGCAATAAGATGTCTTGGAAATTGTATGTAATAGTCACAAAGACCACGGAAATAGTTAAATGTAATTCTGATGTATATAGCCAGTTCATGTATTCCATCCAGGGTCAGCACAAGATATTTTGCTACCTGAGGCAAAGGGCAAGGTGGCACCCTCACTCAACCTGTGCCAGATTACTGGGATCCCTACGGTGGGTCTCCCTAGCCCTCTGCCTCTCTGGCCCCAATGAAATGCCTTTTCAGCAGTGTTTTAAAATAATATTATTACAGCCAATTACACTGAAACACTCCAAATAATATTATTACAGCCAATTACACTGAAACATACCCCTGGGGGCTGGGGATAAGAATAGGCCCTCAGTTTGGCTGTACTTGTCATAAGAGGCGACTAAACAGCCACCGGGTAGATGGGACTTGTGAGCCTGGGAAGGCAGCTCATCTGAGAGAAGGAAAACTCTGATCCCAAACCTCCACTGCCTTGTGGCTACATCCAGTTATGGAAAAGGCTTCAGGAGTCAACCTCGAGGCAAAATCCGGAGCCGGAGTCCCTGAGGCAGTTCAATAAATAAACAAACCTGACGCACCCTCCCACCCTGATCTGGGCTGCATCATTCAATTCATAGATAGGCTGGCCCTGCTTCCATCTCTCTGCTGCATCAGAGACAGAACATTAGTTACCAGGGATACCTTCCTCTATGCAGCCTCTACTTCTTTCACAGGCTATTTGTCATTTATTCTTCCAATGCAGAATTGCTGTCACTACTTCATTTGCTCCCCCCCCCCCGCCCAAAGAATGTAGTCTTAAAAGCTTGTGACTAGGGAGATACCAAATTCAAACAAACATGATACAACCTAATTAGTTTGTTAGCTTCCGTTTGGGGGGAGAAATTGGGGACAGCCTCATATATGTACCCGAAACCATTGCTGGGTTGGGCATTCTATTTGGATTGTTAAAACCAAGCAGGTTCCCCTGAGAAGCATTTGCACTTCAGGGGAAAAAAATGAAGCATTTGGAGAAGTAGCATGTAGAGGGAGTGCCAAGTAGTCATTCTGACAAATGGCTACATATGCAGTATCCATGAAAGAGGCCTGATATTCTTTTGACATTGTATTAAACTGTGAAGAACTTTATTCTCGCCCGGTTGTAAGCGGAACTCCCTAATGGAGTTTGGAAACCTTAGGTGGTTCTAACTTGATAGTACCAGGTGGTATGCGTGCAATAAGCCGAACAAGTCTGAACCTCTTTTTAAAAGCAAGGTACTCTTTAGAAAGTTGCATAGCATGTCATAGTGTGTGGGTGGCAATCTTGCAATCTAAAACTGGTTAACTGCCACCAAATTCTGGAACTCTGCTTTTCCAGCATACAGGAATACAGAATATTGGTCTGGGGGGAGGGGGTATCTGCGGACCCCATATCCGTGGTTTCATTTATCCTAGGGTTGCAATAAGCTTGTAAGCTTATAGTGACCTGGTTTAAGCAAGACTTGTTGGCTGGGTAAGTTTCTAAACAAACCAGTCGGTGCATGGGGAGTATAGGGGCAGAGACAGACATCTCCTATATCCATGGTTTCTGGTATTCCCATAGGCATGCCTGTATACTTAATAGGCAATGCCAGACATGGGTTTAGGGACTAGTACCCCATGCTCTGAGTGACTCCTGAATGGCAGAGAACCATAAATAGTTTACCTACCCCTCTTTCCTCATTTCTGAGTCATGAAATGTGTATCTTAACACGTGGAGAGATGCATGAGCTAGATGTGCATGATGAACTCGTGCATGATGTTCAAGACACTATGTCAGAAGTGTACAGAGTGGCCGCGAAGTGCCTGTGCATGAGAGTGTGCGAATTGGGGATTGAAACCATTTAAACCTGCATAAGGACACTGTGACCACCCAGTAAAAAAAGGATAATTGGCTTCTTTTGGGGGGGGGGGATGTCAGATTCAGCCCAGAAATATCTGTATCTTCAATAAGTTCCCTTTTCTATATTGAACAATGCATTGTAGACAATTCTTTTTCAAAACTTTATTAGTGAGAGGATCTGACAAGATTTTCTGTTCTACAGAGAATACTGGGATATGTATTTTTATTGTTGGCTTCAGGACAACTGCCAAATGAATGGCACATTTCAATGCAAGAAGAAAACTGCTCTTGCATTTAAGTCCCATTGAAATTACTGGGGCTTAAGTTGTGAATGCTAATGCATTAAAGTACTAATTTAATTTGGACTAGGACCACTGTTTTTAAACAAATTCCACTCCGCAACAATGAAAAAAACATTGCATAATGTTAATTGTCTTTTTCCAAATCTGAAATGCAAAAATGTATAACTTGTAGGATTCATTAAAGAGTGTCTCAGTTTAATGAACTGAATTGTTCTGACGTTAGTGTTTCTTTCCCACACATGATGAATTCAATGAATGTGATACATTTGTGGGTCACTTGTCAACCTAATAATATTCCCAAAGCCACTACAGTAAAAATGTCTGCACTGTTAATATTAATGCACCTCTCAGATCTGAGACCAAATGCATTCTTCAGGTGTTTTTGTGTGTGTGTGTGTGTTTTTGGCATGGTTCATTGTAGTGACCTGAACTTCCAAGATTACTCCCTAAAGAGATTTACATTCTCTCTCTCTCTCTCTCTCTCTCTCTCTCTCTCTCATGGCAGTGCGGATCAAGCCCTAGACAGATTTGCTATGAAGAAATTCTTTGATGATAAAGTTTCTGCTTTAATGCAACCATCCCAAAAAAGGTATTTTAATTTGTTTTCTAATTTATACTGCTGTACAGGCAAATACCATACTTGCCTCCTCTTTACCACAGTAACAGAGCAGTTTCCTTCTCTTTCAACACTTTCACCATCCTTTCTTCCTTGGGTGGATTGCTGATTTTGTGTGAAAGGAAAGCATCTGTAATGCCAGTGAGAGCTTGTAGGAGCTCAAGACTTTGTTGTGTGTCTTTCCCTCTTTATGCGTACCTAATCAGTTCCTGAAAGCTGCCTTTTAGAGTGAAAATCCAGGTGAGCACATTTCCATTAATTTCAAAGTGAAAAATTCTAACTGATTCCAAAGCCATTCTGAGTCTAATAGCATAGGCCCAATAGCATAAGGGAAAAAATTACATGACTTGGGGCCCAATCCAACTTTTCAGCACCAGTGCAGGCTCAATGCAGCCCTGAGATAAGGGAACAGCTGTTTCCATACCTTGAGGAGGCCTCTGTGACTGTCTCCCCACCACAAGATGCAGTGCACACCCCACTGGCACAGCTGCACCCACACTGAAAAATGGGATAGAATTGGGCCCACAGTGAAGTAGAATAAATAACATTTAACAACATTATATAGCAGGGGTGTCCAAACACCAGCCCTGGGACCACTTGCGGCCCTCACGGACTCCCAATCTGGCCCTCAGGGAGCCCCTAGTCTCCAATGAGCCTCTGGCCCTCTGGAGACTTGCTGGAGTGCACGCTGGCCTGATGCAACTGCTCTTAGCGTGACGGCCAAATGTTCGACCTCTTGCGTGAGCTGTGGGACGAGGACTTCCTCCACTGCTTGCTGTTTCATGTCTGTGATGCAGCAACAGCAGCAAAGGAAAGCCTGGCCTTGCTTTGTGCAAGGCCTTTGATAGGTCTTGAACTATTGGAAGACCTTCATTCATTCATATAAGTTCCATCTCTAATATATTCATTTTTGTTAATTTATTCAAATTTGAAATGCAAATTAATTCTTTTTCCCCCAGCCCCTGACATGGTGTCAGAGAGATGATGTGGCCCTCCTGCCAAAAAGTTTGGACAGCCCTGTTATATAGCATCAATAAAGTGTTTTAAGTTGACAACAAAAATGTTTCAGAAGTACGAGCATCACATGAGATTTAGCACCTCAAGCTTTAGTTGCAAACTATGAGCAACTCTCTTATATTTCACTTGTTTTTCCACTTTTCTCATTTTTTTCATCCTTCTATTCTTTTAGACCAGGGGTGTCCAACCTTTTGGGCAGAAGGGCCACATCATCTCTCTGACACTGTGTCGGGGGCTGGGAAAAAGGATTAATCTACATTTAAAATTTGAATAAATTTACATAAATGAATATATTAGAGATGGAACTTATATGAATGAATGAGGGTCTAGCAATCGCTCATCTATAAAAGGCCTTGCACATAACCATGCTGGCCTTTCCTTTGCTGCCACTATTGCATCACAGACATGAAACAGCAAGCAATGGAGGGAACCCTCGGCCCACAGCTCATGAGAGGTCAAACAGTCACTGTCACGCTGAGGGCAGTTGTGTCAGGCCAGCATAGGCTCCAGCAAATCTCCAGAGGGCCATAGGCTCATTGGAGACTGGGGGCTCCAAGTGGGCTGGATTGGGGGTCCCTGAGGGCCACGAATGACCCCCGGGCTGGGGTTTGGGCACCCCTGTTTTAGACACATATTCACAGTAATTTGTAGAAACACAGCACAAAAGATATACACTATAAGAGGGAACGTGCAATGCGTGTGTCTTGAAAATGCTGCCCATGGGGCAGTCTGACACAGAGGGTGCTCTTCCCAATCTTCCAAGAATCCTGAGGACATATCCCTTGAAGCCCGCAGGAGTGCACACAAGAAAAGGGGGGCACTTCTGGACTTCTGCCCTACCGGAGGAAGAGATCCAGAATTCAGTCCAACCTCCTAGAACTCTTTCTTGGCCATGTGAAGCAAATTTGTCTTTGGAGCTCAAGGGGAGGGGAGATGTACCTATTGGGTAAAATGGGAGGTAGATCTTGCCTCCACGAGAGACTTTTGTGTTCCTCATCATTCCTGGACTTTTTATCAAAAATCTTGGTATGGCTAAAGAGGTACTATAAATGAAATATGTTCCATTTGGATAAATGAAAATCTGTGTAGTGAAAGTACTTATAAAGATGGAAGGGTGTGTTCTTAATCAGAATTTTGAGAGAATTGGTAACAAAACCATGTCTGATATTGCTAGAAGGAACTACCATCTATCATTGTGACACATATTCCATCCATTAAACAGTTGTGGCTTCTTTTGTTAGAAGCACTGACCATTGGCAACTGGACATCCTAGAAGAAATTATTAGATTGTGCTATTCTCTCTCTCTAAACCCCCCCCCCCCGCCCCAAGTATCAGATGCTGAAGTTTGTGTGCCTTGCAGGTCTTCATCAGTCTTTCTGTATTCAACAATTCTTATTTACAGGGCTGAACTCAAATGCTCACTGAACTGGGTCCTACTCAGACCCTGAGCTGTTGACCTTCTCATTTGCACATTCCAGCGAGTCTCCCCTACAGTATCAAACTCTTTCCTTTCACCCTTGTTCCCTCAAGAGTAGAGGTATGAGGTTCATGGCATTCATGAAGAATTATCCCGATGAGCCTTAAATTAACATGGTTTTTACAGAGTTTTAAAAAATGGTTTATAATTCTTCAACTTGCACCCCTGATCGAATTTTCACTTATGTTGTAAAGCATATCTGTACCACTTCTTGTAGAAGGTGGGGGTTCATATGGTAAAATGCTTCTCCATTCCAAAAAAATTCCTTCCACATAGAAAACTAGCATGTCAGGGAAAAGCATTCTCACTTTGCCCTCTCCTTGACATACCAGTTTTCTATGTGGCAGGGATATATTTTTCATGGAGCGCTCCCATCATATCATCCCTCATCTGCAGTCTTAAGTGCTATAACCCAGGAATGAATCACATACCACAGTAATAGGAATTTACTGTGGAATTTTTAGATTGTGAGCCCTTTTGGGACTGGGAGCCATTTAGTTATTTGATTTTTCTCTGTAAACCGCTTTGTGAACTTTTAGTTGAAAAGCGGTATATAAATACTGTTAATAATAATAAATAGAAAGAGGTGTGATTTTTTTTTTTGGTGATCTCCATATTTGCACTCTTCTTAAAACCATGGAATACAATAAATATCAGAAATGCTGTCCTGAATGGCAGCATTATAGGAAAGATGTAATCTTGCATTCCACCTCTCTTTGGACCCAATCCTATCCAACAATGCAGCCCCAAGGTAAGGGAACAAATGAGAAGGCCTCTACTGACCATCCCCCCACTGCAGGATGCAGTGCATGCCCTGTTGGTACGGCTGTATCAGTTCTGGAATGTTGGATAGGATTGGGCCCTTAGTTTTAGTGAGGTTGACTTACCTGTTGCTGGCATTCAAATGGAAGCTTGTTTGCACATCCATCAACATACCAGTGCTTCTCAAGCAAAGTAAGATTTTGTGTCTGTAGGTACAGGAGTTCGCAGGCCTTTAAAACCGAGCATGAAGCAATTGCCATTTGGGCTTATCTGTGGTGAGAAACTCTTAAGAAACACAAACAATGTCCTCAAGAAAGTGGTTACCATGAGATATGAGGAACTGATGTTTCAGAATGCGAATGGACTGGGTTGAAAAGCCACTCAAAGTCAGATTGAATTAGTGAGATTAAAAGAGTGGAAAGAGGAGTTGGATTGGACAGCTGACTTGAAGTTCTATAACTGACGTCTGATGGGAAAGGAAAAAAGAAATCCATCTGAGGGCTTGTGTGGTAGCCCTAGTTACCCATGCCCTTTATCAGAAGGCATACAGTAATTGAAAAACTTGTTTAAAGAGAGGGAGGCCTTGCTAGCGATTGAGAAAACAAAGTTGTGTAGGAAGCTGTGTCAAGCAATACATCTGTTTGCCTCTCACTGGATAAAAGCTTTCCCAGTGAGCTGCTGTGTTTCTCTGGAGATCTACACAGCTGCTGTTGACATGGAAAAATAGCAACGCATTTCCCAGAGGCTCTACACTTTGATAAATATTTAGCTGGGAGAACTCCTTTCCCATTCAGCTCTGTGCCTACAAATAAGTGCAGCATTATTAAAAAAAGGCTGCATGTGCACTTGTAAACATCACCTCGAAGGGCACAGATGAGCAACACCGTGGGAGCAGATGGGAGAAGACTTTTTAATGGCCCCCATCAACGTGGTTTGTGCAGTATAAACGGTTCTGTTTTCTAACAGTCTCTCTGTTCTACAAACAAGTCTCCCTGAGAAGCAGAAACCCTCGGAATGGTGTTTGCAGTCGGTGCCTCATGATGGTAGCTGCAACCATGCAGACCGGATAGGACATAGATGTTTGTCAGGCTTCATGTTTAATGGATGGCATATACACTTCCCTTCAAGCCGGTTATTTTAGGAGGTCTAGGGGATAATCCTCGTTTTATTGCCCTTTGGTGTGTCTACAGTTGAATGAATTTATTAGTCTTATGTAGATACCCTAACTTGTGTGTGTGATGAGAGATCACCCTGGCTGTATCTCCTCTGCTTGTCGTTCACACACTCAACTTAATGTTGTGCGTAAGAACCTGTGCATTTAAAACCTAATATATGTGGGCCCAATTTGTACCACAGAGGTGGCTCACATGCTCTGGACTATATGTTTGTAGGACCCACAACAAATGTTAAGATGATTGTGCTAACAAGGAGCTAGGTGGTTAGGCGTTATTCCCATCCGGAGTACAGCAAGCTCTCACTTAAAGTTGTTGATAGATTCCTGAAAGCTGTTAACTTTAAGCGAAATAATTTATTTTAAAAAAACCAATTTTATCAAAAGTGCAGTCTGGGCTGAGGGGGCAGTTGGCTCTGGCCGCTCAGTTGAGGGTACTGCCAACTGTGAAGGAGAGGCATCCAAAATGGAGATTGAGGGCCTTGCTCAGGAGTGCAAAAAGGAACCCAGGCAGCCTCAGACATGGCCAGGGGAGAAGGTTAAACCACCCAGCCTCCTCCTCCTGCCTTCTTCTCCCAGGGATCACGGGCAGGCTACCTCACAGAGTGGATGCTTACCCTTTACTGAGCTCCTTATTGACTGCCGGGGAACCTTTATACACAAGCACCTCTGGTCTCCACTCTGCCCCTTCCTGCCCTTGCCCTGGTGTAAGTGTTGCTCCGTTCACAGGCCCTGATCCTGAAGGGAGCCTCCTCTCCCTACCCGGTTGTCCTGCCAACCCTGCTGGCAGGTCACTGAGGCTGTAGCTGTGACTGCATTGTTAGCCTGTTATCTGGCAGGAGCGGTCTGCTACCCAGGTGCCTCGCAGCAAGTCTGTGGGTAGTTGTTGTGTTGGGCACCGATTGCATTAGCTAGGTATGCACACCCCAGCAGGCTCAGCAGTAACTGTGTTGCTGTTCCAGGGGGGATGCAGTGCCTGGGCCCCTGGCAACGGACCCAGTCAGACCATGGCAAAGACCACTAACTGTCAGGGGCTCTGCAGGATGGCCCATGAGGGCTAGAGGCGAGGACCGCCCCAGACAACAGGCTGATATATGTAAACAAGAACTAAGTTCCTACAGCATATTTTTGGTCACAAAAATGTCACGAAATTTCTAAATAAAGACCCAAAACACTTCCAGTATTAAACACTGAAATAATTGTGAGCTTTCCAGGCTGGAGAAAACCCACATGGACGTGGGGAGAATGTGTAAACTCCACACAGACAGTGACCCTGGCAGGGAATCAATTTTTTTTTTTTCCTCATCAACTTTATAATGAAATAACTTTGAATGAAATTACTTTAAATGAGATCTAGCTGTATAGTGTTTGAATACCTGCAAGATTATTCATTCTTGTTGGAGGGCTGTATGCTAAACATGGCATCTATAAAAAAAACAACAACACAGCATTTCTCCTCCAGTATAAATAATTATAGATGAGCCTATACAACCCAGCACACCTAGTCAGTCACCCACTTGTTGCACAAATCCCTTTTCTTTCCATTCAATCTACATGGCATGTTCTGAAGCTAAAAAGACAACTCTTAGGTCCTAAAAGGAAGGGTGAGGTGCAAGCATAACAAATTGCATTAGTAATGTCTACCGTCAATTCAGAGCATCTTTGTGGCTATTGCCAAATCTGCAGACTGTGTAGGCAGGTTCTGTAATAGCTCTGCCTGTTCTGGAAAAGTACAAATTGGGTAATCTGGAATGAAAAAGGCAAGTGTGCAGCAGGGTTCATGGTGATGCTGAACTTGTTCCTTTGCAGCTGCAGCAAGTATTGATGGTTTTTGTTTTTCTGCGATTCATGTCTGTGGCACTTAGAAAGATGCTCAAGAAAAAAAGGCAAACCTTGCCTTTTTTAGCTTTCAGTTTAACATTTGATAAAGAGAATACAAGCTTGCCCCTGTATCCGCGGGGATTCTGTTCCGGAAACCCCCGCAGTTACACGAAATCGAGGATATGGGCACATGCCTGCCGCCACCACCCCCTGGACCCAAGGGGAGCTCTATTCCCTTGTCTCCAGTGGGTTCTTGCAAGGGGTGTGTGGACCAGGATCCATGGATACAGGGCCCACCTGTACCGGGCTTTCCTATGTGCAAATGGAGTTGCACGGATTGAAGATTAATTTTTGATCTACTGGTAAGCAGTACGAAGTATTGGCTGAGGAAATACTATTAGGCATTTTGTATGAAAGATGGAAATTTGACGTTGTAAACAACAGAACTTGGGTATGCAGTGTGCTCCTACTGTTGCAAGGAGGTTATCTGTGTTACTGAAAAGTGGGGAGGAAACCTAGAAGAAACAAATATGCTTCTGCTATTGATTCTACCAACACACTCTCACAGGGCTGCATTGTATATACACTTAATTTCTCTCTAGCCTCCATTTTATAGGCAGAGTGATTCTTTCCTGTCTAGAAAGATAATGTTAATTTTCCAGTCATGATAAATCTCTACAAGAATAAGTGGGTGAGGGAGGCGGGAGGGGGGAAGAATCCCTGGTCAGGCTGGACTTTAATCCACATGGGTCTCTGCTACAAATTGCTCTCAGAATGAGGCTTTGTAATGGGTGGCTATGATCTTGTGACTCTTCCATAACACCATGATATTTCAACAAGATGTGGTGTGCTGTGGAAAATCAGGTTGAGAGGTGCCTAAATGCAGTTTCAAGGACTTCATCAGGACAAAGGTCAGAACATTCATACTTTTATATACCTGAACCAAAGAGCAAATTGCCCTGGGTCTCCGTGAGAAAGAAATACATTGTTCTTTTGTCTTTTTCAAAACTACAGCCACCCTTTGTTATTTCTTGTGACAGTTCTGCCAAATGCTTGCATATACATGCTCAAAAATGTGTGCGTTTGACCAAGAACTGGGAAGGCACACAATGCAGCCCCAAACCATGGCAGTGGAGTTTTGGCACAGCAGTTTCTAGTTGATCATGTGTGCATCTGCCCTGCACACTATTAATAGCTTTAAGAAAAGCTGCTGTTATAAGCTGATACAAGTGTTTTAAAACTATAAATGCTACATGGTAGGTGAATTTGGCAAGGGCAGAATGTTGTTGTTATAACCCAGAATAGATACAGCTTGTGAGATAGACTTTGGTAGAGGCCTTCAGATTGCTGTAGGATTACATTTTGTTTTAGGTCCCCTTCCCTTGGGCGCATGTGAAAGCCATTTCCTTAGGATGAAATGCCACAAGACAGGGGCATGCATGCGATTAACCTGACAACATGGCTGTGATCAATCACCTAGTTTTTTTTCTTCCCAGTGGATTGCTGAGGCAGGTGACCAACTCCCTTCATGCAGCCATGTTGTTCACCCCTGCAGTGCTGAATTCAGCACCCCGGCAGCTGGATGCATGTGTGAAGAGAGCCTTAATTCAGACTGTCTTGAGATGCAGATGATGGTTCCATAAAACAGATATGCATCAATTGGCTTACTTTCATTTCAGAATAGACCATCAGAGTACATCCTAATCAGTTATGATAAATTAGTAATGACAGATTTTTGTAATTGCTGATGTCGTTTATTACTTGGGACTGATTAGACACTTGGAATGGAGAGATGTGAAACTAACAACATTCTTCTGCTTTCTCCTTAGCAAACTGCAGGAAAACTTTGTGGGTTTCTTATGTCTGATTTCTATCAGATGACTGTGTGGATTTATTCAATGGGGACATGGCATCGTCTTTTGCTTTTACTTATTTACCATGACTGCCTTCCCTTTTAGGTATGTGCAATTTTTGAGTGGCCTTCTCTCTGGATCTGTAAAAATGACCACAACCCCTCTCTTCCTGCACTATGTTATCCTACATGGAATCCCAAGCTTTGATGCTGGTGGAGGTGAGTTATTGTGCTTACAGCCATTTTTATTCATAAGAGAAGTTCTACTGGGTTAGGCCAGAAACCCTGCAAGTTCACTATTCTGTTTCTCAGTGCAGCCTCTGAGAAGCCCCCAAGCAGGACAGAAAGACATACTTATCTCTGGGTATTGCTTCTCTGTGGCTTGTAATTTAGAGGCATACTGATACTGCACATAGTCATCATGACCATTGATAGACCTGTTCTCCATGAATTTGTCTAATTTCCCCTTAAAGCTATCCAAATTAATGGCCATCCCCACATACTGTAGCAACAAAGTCCAGCGACTACTTATATACTGTGTGAAGATGTACGTACCTCCTTTTGTCTGTCCTACAACTTCCACAAATTAAGTTTCAGTGAATGATCCATTGTTCTAGTATTGTTCTGGTATGTCAGGGAAAAGAACCAGGGGAAGGCAAGCTGACTGTGGAGGTCAAGTTGGAAGCAGTAAGGTCACATTCCCCCCCCCCAACACTTTCCCTTTACTAGACCAGCAGCTGAATGGAAGAGAACTTTGGTAATTTTTGGCTACTGCCACTATCCCCGGCTATAGAGACCAGGCAGGAAGGGACTGTCTGAGCACTGAACCCAGAGTTCTTACTGATAATCAAAACCACAGTGATGTCTGCGAGAGTGGAGTGTTGTGACAACCCTGTGAATACCTGAGTTACCTGTGAATGTGGATTAGGCAGGCAAGGGTCTAAATGGAACCACCGGTTGAGTCTCAGTATTCGCAAGGGTTCCGTTCCCAGAACTCACATGGATGGCAAAAATTGCATTAAAGCTAATCCATTTAAAAAACAGTGTCCCTTTGCTACGTGATTTAAAAACAGCCTTGGTGACCTTTGTGATGTAAGACACACACATTAGGCAGACAATCCATCAGTCTGTCTCTCCAGGCACTTAGAAAGGTTTCACTCAGAGCCAGCAACCCCTTGCTTCACCCAGAGCGCAGTACTAGGAAAGAATACAAAGTGATTATCTTTCTTTCACGTGCTCAGGGGGAAGGGAGGGAGTCACTTTTCTTAGAGTGAAGCTGTTCTAAGTGCCTGGAGAGAGAATGATTGATGAATTGTCAGCCAGCTGCCCTCTCTTGCATTAATGAGGCTATTGTTTAACAACTTTTTCCCTTTGATTTAAAAGGCCCTTCTCAGTACATTGAGATACAACGGAAGGTGAAAAATCCATGGATAATTAGGTTTATACCTAAAGTTTATTAAAGAAAGGAAATAAGCAAAACAGGGAAGAAAATAGAAAAAGTACAAGCAGGCTGTTGGATAATACCTTGCTCAGTTAAATGGATACAGAACTGAGCTTGATCAAATTGGGTAGAATAATCAATAATGCCCAGCTAAAGAACAAAGCCCCCAGCAAACAGAGTAAAATAAAAAATTTTCTGACACTCTAGCTAGGATTACAGCCCCTATCACTAGCTACTTGCATTAATTCTGGTTCCCAAACTTACTAGAGAGTAAGTGGGTGTGTCTCTTGCACCTCAGCATCAGATATCATGGACAGATCCTTGCAGAATATACACCCAGTAACCTCTGGGTGTAGAATAGAGCTGGCTACTTCATCCCACTGGCTACTTCATCCCACCCTCTTTACCTAGATAGATTTGGCTGCTCAATGACAGTTGCTTGCCAATCCTGGAGGAGGGAATACTAATCAACGGGTGTAGAGAAATTTTTACTACCTGGAAGAATTCTGGATAGGTAGTGACTCTTTGTCTCCAGTAAGTGGCTGGAGGGCTTCTGGGATGGCACCTTCTTCCTGTGGAAGTAAGCATCAATTTCCGACTACAAAGATAGGTGAACCCCTGCTGACTTGGATGTAGCCCAGCAAAGCAGGAGCCCCTCAGCTCTCAGCACAAAGCAACTGAGACAAAACTGGAATGGTGTCCAAGAACAACATGACAACTATTATGACATCAGAATGATGAAACAACAGAAGACATTCCTTGTGAGGCTTGTGTCTGCCTCCTACCACATGTACCTATGAGTGTGACCTAGGACTGGTAGAGTGCCATCTGGCTACCTTTTGATAATAAAAATGAGAATTCATGGTACATCAGGTTTTTGTGTTTGGAAAGTATCCCTGTTATTCCTGAAGTTCAATTCACAGTATTCTTCTTGAACATTTGGGTAGTTTAAATATTCATAAAAACTAACTTTTTCCCCCTTCCCAGTTTGTCGACCCTTTCTGAAGCTGTACCAAGCCATGCAACCAGTTTATACATCAGGAGTATAGTAAGTAATAACCCTCCACTTCCTTACGTTGAGACAGTTCAGGATGCAATCCTGGGTCGCCCTTGGTCTGGCAAATGTCCCTTGTGCCAGCCCAGGAGGGTTGCAGATGTTCTGTAAGGCACGTTTGCACCTCTTGTAGAGTCGGCTGGGCTGGCACAGGGATGCGCACCAGCCCGCGGAGGCTGATTCCAGCCTCCACACCGACTTTGACAGGGAGCATTGCGTCAGCCAAGCTCGGCTGATGCAAAGCTCTGGGCTGGGCAGGGAGGAGGCAAGAGGGAGGCATTCCAGGGCGGGAGGAGGGAGGCAGCGCAGGAAGTGGAGGGCAGTCCCAGGGGTGGGCAGGGAGTGGGAGGTGGGGCTGGGACCAAGTAGATATGCTGGATGCTAGTCTCTGTTCCTGAGCAGCGCAGAGTAGCTGCAAGCCACTCCGCTCTCCTCGGACTTATGCCACCTCCAGAGGTGGTGCAAGTCCAAGGAGACCCATTGGGCAATCTTGTGCTGGATATAGCACAGGCCTCCTGGCCTGCCTGTTTGGAGCAAGATAGGATTGTGCTGTCATAAAGTTACATGGTACAAAACCCCAGGACTGCACCATTTCACAATGTAGGTTAGGGTTCATATGTGGCTCTCCCATGTCAAAATGCTCTGGATGTTCAAAGCTACCACACTGAAACTGCAAAATTTCACCCAAAGATGTTAGATTTCTCTGTGTAGGGATTATTTTTTTAAACTGTGGGATCCCCAACTGCATTCTAAAATGCTACAATTCCCATAGTGCAATGCATAGTATTATTGTGGGTGGGTGTGATGGTGATGAAAGCTAGAAAGTAGTGGCCCTTAAAGAAATCCACAAGGCTTGCCCTCTGTCTCCCCCCAATTTCAGCCAAATCTCACCACTAGACCCCTCCTTAGGCTTCTAAAAACAGTAGCTAACGGGCTGGCACAAAAAAGGTAAAGGGACCTAAGCCCTCCCTGGCCCCACTGTCATTCATATTCTTTGTATTGACAGTCAAACTGGTCTCTTGTATGAACATTTTGAAATGTATAATTCTCCCCCCAACCTTCTGTTTTAAGTAGTGTGGGGCCAGAGAGTCAGACCAAAGTCTGCATTGCTATTGAACCAGCTCAGCTGCTCAAGGGAGATATTATGGTAAGTAAAACTTGCATTTTTTTTAAGTGCCTTGTCCAGATGTGCGTGTGTGTGTGTGTGTGTGTTTTCTTTTTTAGTAAGCTAAGCTATCTACAATATAATTTACACTCACTGGAGAGAGAAAAAAGTAAACCTTAGACAACTAGAATTGTACCATTTTAAGACAATTTTAGTCAACTCAAAGGATTTCTTTCTTTCTGTCCAAAAATGAGCCAAACTAAAGTTTTATAGCAGTTAATACTGTTTTGGCCTGTTCCTTACCCTGGTTGGTAATTGTGGGTGTATGGAATGAGGACAAATTTATCTCTAGCTCCTAATAGTTTAAGTGCAAGGATCTGACAGCCCAAGACATCTCCAGAGTTAGGATAAATGAGTTTGTTCCTTACGCCCTGTTCATGTAATACGCTCAGTCCTATTCTACCTAAATCTCCCCCTCTCAATGCAGCCACACCAATCACTGCCATACATGCTTATCTGGCATTATGTCCCATTGAATTCAGTGGGGCTTCATTTTGAATAGGCATGCCTGGAATTGTGCAGTCAGTGTCTTACTCCAGTACATACAGTATTGCTTTTCATAGCTTACTAGCAAAATGCCTGTAATTATGAGTGTGGTAGTTGTGAATAAAATTTGTATATTGTGAGGTAGGGGTGCAGGATTCCTGTTTATGACTTAGCTTTGTATTTGTGGGGACGGGAACATTCTACCCTACCTGCAATAATGTTCCTAAGTGCAGTAGCTTAGTGCAAGGGGGAAAATGGCATCCCTGTAGCAGTTGCCTAGGGAGCAGGGAAAGAGGTCTAGGGTCAGGAGCAGCTGTTTGAACAGGAAGTGGGAAACATCTCTTTTGGGCCAAATAGTGGGCTGCATCCGTGTTTAAAGTCTTCTAGTTTAAAGCTTCTAGTTTAAAGTCTTTCAGATCATTCTGAGGCAAAGTACTTTTATTCTCTGTAAAAGTAGCTTGCCTGAATAAAGAGCCACTGACTTTGGCACCTAACTAAAAGGCTGTTTATTTATTATTGCAAGCATTCTGCTTGGCACTCTTACCTTGTGTGTTTGCAAAATCAGTGGACTGGCTTATGGGGCTAGTTCCAGTCGATTTTGGCCACCTGGAGATATGTTGTTGGTTCTTGAAAGAGATAACCTCTATGATTGTAAAAATCCCCTTGAGGGATTTAGAAACGCCTGCCTATGTAAACTGCCTTACTCAGAGGAGTAATCCAATGACCAGAAAGGCGGTATATAAATACCAAGTGGTGGTGGTGGTGATGATGATGATGACGTAGAAGCATTTTTTAAAAAGTGTCCAATGCCATTTTCTGTAGAATTCTACTCTCAAAGAATTTTGACTGGCTTTCTTTTTTTCCTTTAAAAGTATATCTAGTCCAATGGTTACCAACCTTTGTTGGAACACTACTCCTTTAAGGAGGGTAGCAACCCAACCAGGGACCCGTAGTGCCATTAGTACAGCACTTCTGGGTTTTACTGCCTCTGCCAAACATAAGTAAGTAAAAAACCTCATTTTTTACTTACCCATCTTCAGCAGCAGTGGCAAAACCCAGAAGTGCAATACTAACGGCACTACAGATCCCTGTTTGGGTTGCTACCCTCCTTAGGGTACCCTCACAACCCCCAGGTTGGGAACCACTGCTCTAGTTCTTATGGCTGCAAAGATATGCTTACGAGTGTGTAAAAAATGTTGTGCTAACATCTCCGAAGCCAAAAGAGTGACTAAATAATACTTTTCGTGGCAGGTGCTAAACTTCTTTCCTTGTTTCTGTCATTAGCAAAACCTAAGCACATTATGCAGAATATACACAGTGCTCAGTATCCATGTAGCATGGTCTGCTTTGCAGGGTGAGGCTGAGGAAAGAACACTGCTCTGAATGAAGGAACATACAGTACAGGAAGGAAGGAAGGAGTGATTGTATTGTGAGAAATGTAGCACAGAGAAAACCAGGTTCTGTTCTTTTGACCATCTGTGTAAAAGCATGGTTTAGGCATATCACCCCTTTAAACCTGCAAACAGATAAGACTTGGCTTTTTAAATGTGTTTATGTGATTAAGTGCTTTGCAAAACATGACGCACATTTTTGACCTGGAGATTAATGTGATATAAGAAGGAATTTTGTCTGAAAAAATTGTTATGTAAGGAGGCAGAATTAGCTTATGGTAGGATTTCTGGCACTGTTTCAGTTCATTCCCTCTTGCTTTAATAAACTCATTCAGGCTGATCACTGTCCAGCTGAATCTTGTATGTTCAGAATGTTAAAAACTAAATTGACCATTGATTTATGTGTCCCAGAATAGTGGAGTCTTGCATTCATCTGCACACATCAGCAGTCAATAGTTTTCAGTAAGTGAATGTTGCAGGTTCCCTGTAGTCAAGTTAACTTAGGCTGAAATCTTATACAGCAGTGCTTCCCAAAATTCCTATAAGGGAGTTTGGAAAACTAAGTTGTTATGTGTGGTGGTGGTGGGGGGGTGCAGTAGCAATCCCCAGGATTGTGCTGCAACCAGGAATGGGAGGGGGGTTTTCTGCTTACCTGTAGTCAGTGATGCTGTCCTGGAGAGTCTGGGGGGTGCGGGGAGTCCTCCAAAGGGTTCCCCGTGCCTGCAAAAGTCTAAAAAAAGGGGAAAAAACTGGTTTTCATAGCAAAAACTGGAAGTGCCAATTTAAAAAAAACAAAACTTTGCAGTCATGGGGAGCCCTGTAGAGGGCTCCGTGCACTCCCTGGATCTCCCAGGATGGCATTGCTGGCTGCAGGTAAGTAAAAAACTCCCCTCCTGTTCCCAGCAGCAGCATAATCCTGGGGATCATGTTGCTGCCTTTTCCTCCACACCGTAAATGGGCATTGGCCAGGGCTTCCCTGGCTGGTGGGTTGTGACCCACCAGTTTGGGAACCGCTACTATACACCTTCCTGAGACATAAGCCCCACTGAACATAATAGAACTTACTTCTAAGTAGGCGTGCACAAGAATGTTCTGTTGGTGTCCTCGCCATACCTTGGTGGTGATTTCAAGAATGCAACAAAAGTCCGTCGTATTCTGTATGCTGGTCTGTTCTGGATTCAGCACTTCTGGGCAAAGACAGAAAAAAAATGCAAAACGTGATATGGTGTAGTTTCCTGATTGAAAATAAATAAAGCCAGTTTCTACCCTTATACAATACAGGCATTTGCCTGACATTCAGGCATTCTAATTCAAACATCACATGGCAAATTCAGGCAGCACATTGTCTATGTGATGGGGGATCAAAAGTGTGCTGGCAAGTCCTGCCTGCCCCCCACACCAGTGTAGTCTGAAAACCTCACCCCCCACATGTACAATTTTTGTCAGTAAAGACAAATGCTGTGACTGGGTAACTTAAAAAAAAAAATTGGAATGTATGGGGAGAAAGACTCTCTGGCTACATACAGTGTGTATGCCTTGGGAGCAGGGGACAGAGGTTTGAGAACAAACTGATGTGAGGACAGGGCCTGCTGGTATGGACTTGCTTCTCCCCCATCACTTAGACTTTTCCATGCAATTTGAGTGCCTGAATAGGGCTTAGGTCAGGGGTGTCAAACTCGTTTCATACAGAGGGCCAAAGTTAGCTTTCAGGGCTCCAGCTGAGGGCCGGAAGTGATGTCATTAAGCAGAAAGTGACATTGTTAAGCAGCTAATGGCCAGAAATCAGACCCTGTTCTCATATAGAAACTCATTAACTGCAAATGACTAAAGAGAAAGTATGCAAATCTCGATCTTATTTCAAGATTTGGGAAAGCCCAATTTTCATGCGGGCTGCCATTTCAGCTGTAACACCTCAGCAGCTGAGAGCCTGAGGGCCGGATAAAAAGCAAGTTACTAGAATTCAGTTTTCTAAGTGTCAAATTTTCTTTGTTTATTGTAGAGTAGAAGCAGCCTGGCTTCTTTGGCGTTACTTAGAATAAAAGTTATTCTGGACAAGAGTCACACTTCTCATCTCAGACTTGAAACTTTGTGTACAAATGGACATGTATATCATTCAGTATTTTATCACATGATCAAGTTGCCTGTTATAGTTGATATCTTAAGTTGCCTGTTACATTGGGCTGGTACACCAGTCTCTAGCAGCTACTACCATATCCTTCAGCACATAATTTGAAGACTCTGTGGCAGAGAGATGTAAGCTACCAGCTTTTTCAGTACGTTATTTTTGTGAACGGATTGCTCAGGTCCAAACTTATACACACTATGGCTCCAGGCCTGCATTTTTTTTTAATGCAGGCCTGCCCTGTTCACATTTAAAGTGAGAGATTCCAAAGGGGATGAACCTTCATCCTACCTGGAGTGCTTTTCCTCTGCAGTCCCTCCCTCAATACATTTTCC
The DNA here is from genome assembly GCF_035046505.1 of Tiliqua scincoides. Classification (NCBI taxonomy): domain Eukaryota; kingdom Metazoa; phylum Chordata; class Lepidosauria; order Squamata; family Scincidae; genus Tiliqua; species Tiliqua scincoides. Next base: position 65,833,905 of record NC_089825.1, on the reverse strand, counting down.
TCCTAATCAGGCTCATTTCTAATTTTCAAACCTACGAGGGTCACCCAGAAAGTAATGCACCACATTTTTTTTCTCAGCCTACAGTAATGGTACGAATGCAGAACTTTAGATATACATTATTTGAATTTTCAGGAGTGCGCACACAAATTTTTGGTTTCTTCAGACAGATAGCGTAGCTGCAGCAGTGTTTCGAAATGGCGTCTGTAAGTGATGTACGTTACAAGCAGCGTGTCGTCATTGAATTTCTCACTGCAGAGAAAGAAACTGTTGGGAACATTCACAAACGTTTGTGTACAGTTTATGGAGAATCTGCAGTCGACAGAAGTACGGTTAGTCGCTGGGCACAGAAGGTGAGGCCATTAGAAGGCGGTTGGGCAGAGCTCCAAGATTTGCAGTGTTCGGGGCGGCCATCCACGGCTGTCACACCTGACAAGACGCAGCTTGCTGATGTGCTCATTTGCGAGGACCGACGCATAACGACTAGGCAGTTGGCGCTGAAGCTGTCAATCAGCAAAGGAAGTGTGGATGCAATCATCCGTGCTCTTGATTACTCAAAAGTGTGTGCACGATGGGTTCCGCGCTGTCTTACGGTGGACCACAAATCTCTCAGAAAAAACATTTCTTCTGAGTTGCTGAAACGTTTTGAAGATGAGGGGGAAGTGTTCTTGTCCAGGATTGTGACATGTGATGAAACCTGGGTTCACCATTTTGAGCCCGAAACAAAACGACAGTCGATGGAATGGTGTCATCCTCAATCTCCACAGAAGAAAAAATTCAAAGCAACTGCTTCCGCCGGTAAGGTCATGATCACTGTGTTTTGGGACTGTGAGGGCGTCATACTCATTGATGTGATGCCAAGAGGCAGCACCATTAATTCTGAAGCTTATGTGAAGACATTAACCAAACTCAAGAAGCGCTTCCAGCGACTTCGGCGCCATAACAACCCAGGTGAATGTTTGATTCAACATGATAACGCTCGGCCTCACACAAGTTTGAGGACTTCGGAACACATCACTAAACAAGGTTGGACTGTGTTACCCCATCCACCCTACAGCCCTGACCTAGCTCCCTCAGACTTCCACTTGTTTGGGCCATTAAAGGATGCCATTCGCGGAAGACATTTTGAGGATGACGAAGAGGTGATTCGCACGGTGCAGAAATGGCTTTGTGACCAGAACAAGGAGTGGTACCGACAGGGCATACATGCCCTTGTGTCTTGCTGGAGGAAGGCCATAGAACTGGACGGAGATTACGTGGAAAAATAGGGAGTGTAGAAGAAACATCATTCTTTCTTGTGTGTAAGTTTCATTGTGTTCAATAAATAATTGTTGAAGAAAAAAAATGTGGTGCATTACTTTCTGGGCGACCCTCGTAGTTGGAAGGAAAATGTCCTTAGGGTGATGGTAAGACCATAGAAGGGTGGAGATTGCATGCCCTTGTGCCCCTTTTGACTCTTAATTCATACCCCACCCCTTGTTTTACACATGAATGGTATAGACCTGCATATAAAAGTGGCAGGCCTTCCACCATCTTACCCCATAAAACCCTAAGAAGGCTCTTTGAAGGGTGGAATTAGACACAACAAGAAACTTGAAACGTTTAAAGCTCTAACCGTTTCCTTCCCCCCTCCATCTAGTTTAACACCACCCAGGTCTCAAATAATTGGTTATCAGCAGCAGAGGTGGAATGAAGAGTACTGTGTTTAAACTGAGGAAAAGGGAGGGAAAGAGACTCACAGCTGCAGCCCCCCTCCATTGTAATGCCTATTTCTGTCCTGAAATCCCTTTGACTTGAACCCTTTGGTGCTTTCTCACTGTCTCATTCAAATAAACTACAGTCTTCTTGGAAAACAACTCTCAGCAGGTGTGTGAATAGCATAACTGGAAGTGCAAACTGTCTTTGGAAGGCTCCTCAGGCTACAGTTGAGAAAACATACATACCACTGAACATGAATAATAAGGAAAGAATGTTCCATCAAGAAGAATAACTCTTCAAGGGGGTGCTATCTTGGTTTCCCATCTAAGGCATGGCATCCACTCTGGAACTGGAGGAGTGTTAATGCCAGTGCTTCTTGTTAGGGCACCAGATATTTCAATTTGTGTTTGGAAATACCGTAGTGCTTGTTTTGACAACCCATTATCTGTTTTCTTTCTGCTAAACATACTTGATGTGTGAAGTAAGGTGTAGCTCATGTGCAGCTGCAGGTGTGGGCTGGGGAGATTATGACAGTGTCAAAAGTTGCTGTGTGAAATTATACCCGCTGGTGGATCTTGGGGATCCTTAGGGGGGTTCCTAATGACAGTCTTTCCTAAAATGTGGGTCTCCTATCATTAACTGCCTCTCTAGGGAATGTATTAGCAGCATAAGGACTATAAAATGCTATTTGCCAATAGGAAAGCCAGCTAGCTTTATTTCATTTTATTGTTACCACACCTTGCTACGTCGAAAAACTATGCCGTGTCCAATGTCGCCCATTGAACTTAACAGTACAATCCCGTGTATGTCTATTTAGCTATAAGCCCTATTGAGTTCAATGGAGCTTCATCCCAGGAGACTATATGTAGGATTGATGCCTTAGGTGACCAAGGCTTTGTACCTTGAGTCTTCTGTGTCTAAGCAGTACTCCACCCTCTGCCTCACATACCTGTCCACAGTATATAGTCAGGGGTACAACTTTTGATCAGACTATTCTGTTTGTACCCAGACATTTTCTGATTACACAAATGCTGAGAGTTATATCATTTGTTCGTTTTCCTCTTTCAGTTGAAGTGCTACCACAAGAAATACCGATCCTCAACTCGTGATATCATTTTCCGCCTGCAGTTCCACACAGGTGCTGTTCAAGGGTATGGTCTGATGTTCAACAAAGAGGACTTGGATAATGCAAACAAAGGCAAGTTTCTTTCTGTGTTTGGAGAGGGTGGTGGGGTTTAAAGTGCATTGGTGTGCTTGGGGTTTCAGTTTGGGCAGGGATGGCAGACTTCTGGAATCTTGGAGGATTGCAGAGTTCTCCAGGCAGTTGTTACAGAAGCCAGGAGTGGTCAGCTCCATGATAAAGTTGGCACTGTCTTGCTGTATGAGCTTAATGCAACACCATTGCCTACAAGTATGTATGCTTACATGTTACACAAATTGAAATGAGTCGCCAATATTAATGCCTGAAGTTCCTGTTTCTCACAACTTGAGAAGATTTTTGGTAAGGCCTCTAGGGACTGGGAAAAAAATTGCAGTGTGTGCCACATTCTGCCTATTGAGTCATCAAGTGCCCATCCCTGAGTGTGGGCATTTGGGAATGGAGACAAAATGAGTGGAGTTTGTTTTTTTAAAAACATTGTTTCTACTTTTTGAATTTTTCTTAGGCTGGAAACGGAATGATTTTTAAGAGGGTTGAACCTGAGATGACAAAGCCATTATCACCTCTAGTCTTACATGATCATTTCTTTTTCTCCTACTGTTGTCTCAGAACAAAATTTTTTGAGGTTGAAGTGCAATAGAGTCTTTCAGAATTTCTTTGGCCAGAGTTGACAGTAGGACTAAAGAAATGAGCGTACACCCCATGAGCAACAGAATCTCTGCTATCCCACTTTCAACTTCCTGTGAGAAGACCCCTCAGTCATCAAGGATGATTACTCCAATACTTGGAGAAACCCTCTAATATTTGTGTACGTGTTTCTTCCGTAGGACACATCTCCTGGGAAGTTCTTCTGTGTTGGCCGCATTGCAATGGATAGGAGCCTAGCCATGACCTTGCTTGCTTCCCATTAATTTCAGTGGGGCTTTTACAGAAAACCTTCTTGGTGGGATTGTGCCTTTTAGTTTCCTTTGTGACTCTTAAGTTTTTTTCACCTCCGGGGTGACTCTTTTGGGGGAAGGATGGGACTGTGATGGAAATGGGGTGGGAACAGAGAAGTTCCAGTGCATGAGACTCTACAGCAGCAATTTTCAACCACTGTGCCTTGGCACACTGGTGTGTTGTGAGTGGTCTGCAGGTGTGCCACATGAGTTTGGGACAGGGTTGTTTGTTAGTAGAGCCATTGGGGGATGTGAATCCCCTGCTGGCAGAGTGGTGTGCCTTGTTGATTGTCCAAAAACCGATGTGCTTTGACAATTTTAGCAGCATGTTGGTGTGCTGTGGGATGAAAATGGTTGAAAATTGCTGCTCTATAGGAAGTAACTATTCCCTTCACACACACACACACACACACACACACACACACACACACACACACACACACACACACACACACACTTATGTTGATAAAAATATCAGTAGATGAATATGGTGACCTTGTTTGGGTTTTAGAAAAATTATTCTGTAACCAAGATGTTGCTTTTGAACTTTTCTGCTGTTTGGGTAAGAATATAATAATTTTATAAGACTACAGGTAGAACTGGAGATGGAGTGTTGCATTCATCTTGATTTTAATTTGTGTTCCTATGGCTCTCTGGGAAATGAACTATTTCTGCTGCCCTTCCAGATGACCGTTTCCCTGATTATGGAAAAGTTGAACTCATGTTTTCAGGATCCCCAGAGAAAACGCAACGTGAGTATTCCTTCCATTTGGCCTACTTTACAGCTTTACTCCAAAGGCAGTCCAGTTGAACCTATTGAGCTTACTCCCAAGAAAGGAGACGCAGAATTGCAATCACAGGCTGGAATCCAGCAAACATTTCTTATGCACCTGAAGCGGTTCCGTGCACACACCGGGGCTTTGGTTGTGTTCACTTTTACTGCAACCTCTCGAGCTTCATCAGGTGTGATTTCAGATATCCTCTACCTTCACAAGTGACTCTTCTGAGGGCAGAAGGGGGCTCTGATGGAAATAGGGGGAAATGAGTTCTAGTGCATTAGAGGAAGTCACACCTTGCTCTTAGTGTGCAGTATTTTAAGTTCACTTAAAATATCTCTTCAGCAGTAGACAGTAGTCTGTGTGAAGCTGTTTTAAGACCAGTTCAGCATGCAACCCTTACACAATTTTCAAATGTCAGAGGAAAATATTTTTTATTTTAAAAATTTATTTATTTATTTATTACAAATTTTTTTAAGCCAGCATGATCCAGGCTTTTCTCAGGTAGTTTCACAACTGTGCTTGTTGCTTTCTTTGAAACAAAGCTGCTGCAGCAGCAGCAGAACAGTAGAAGGAAAACTATTCGATTTTGCTTCTGTTTTTCCTTCCCAGAAACTTGAGATTTGTCTTTCCACCAGGGGTGAGCTTCAGAGTTGATTTCATAGCTCTATTACCTGCAAGGACAAATTCTTAGAACACCTTGTTTGGCCCCAAGTCTCATTCTATCATTGCACCTCCTTTTCGCTCTCCTCATTATGGGAAAATTTAAAAAAAAGAAGAAGGGGGGCTATACTGCGGATCAGTGTGATAAATCTCTGGCCACTCCATCTGTCCCTGGAAAGAATAAGGGCATATAGTGAGGCAACCAGGGAGATATCTTCATCTGAATGTGATGGTACAGTTCAGTTAGCTCATTACTTTCTCCTTTGGGAAGGTGGCAGGAGAGGAGTATGCATGCACCTGAAATTTTTACTGGATTGAGAATTCTCCATGGAATAAAATGCCTGAACAGGCTCTGTATTAAAGTACTGTGCTAGATGCATTCATATGGCACTGGTTGTGGGCAGGGCTGGAAACACATTCCTATGGGCTGTACCCATAAGCTGTGAAGGGTGTGGGGACAAGTGCCCCTCTGGAAGTAGCTCTCCCTCCTGCTACTGCCATTGCTGAACCCCTGTAGTGTCTTGAATACATTTTTCACATGATCACAGTGCTTTTCTTTCTTATTTCCCCTTTTTTCTTATTCCCCCCCCCCTTAGGATTGGAACACAACTGTTTTCCAATGTTAGCATTCTACATTTTTAATGACCTTTCAAAACTGCAGTGCCTAGTGCCGATTCAAATGGGGGGTGGGTAGCATGTGATTGAAGCATGTGTTTCATTCTTCCGAGGAGTGCACAATTTCAGGCTGTGGGAAGGGGAATTCTATGTTTAGACGCTTCCCTCAGCAAAATTCCATGAAGGTAGGAAACCTAGCACTTCAGGTTTTGAACTTTTTCACTGAGGTGCTGGCTTTTTCACATTCAGAAAGCTTTTGATATGCAGGACAGTTCAAATATGGGGTCTTCCCACCTGTCTGAAATGGCACAATCTCCCCTGGAATGTATCCTCTGATTTTCTACACATTAAGTAGGATCTTATTCTCACTGAATATGTAAAGAGATGATGTTTAAAAATTGATTTGCCCAAAGCCAACTCTCTGGGTCTGTGGCTGATATGGGATGGTTGAAGCTACCTAACCTAGGCTCCTTTTTATAGGATGTGAACACCTACAGAATGACCATGGGGTGATAGTGGACTACAACACTTCAGATCCATTGATTCGCTGGGATTCTTATGAAAACATGAGCCCTGATGGAGAAGGTGAGTTCTGTCCGAAAAGGAAGGTGAGAAACTAGAAGGAAGCAGACTGTGATATTCGTTATGTTGCATGTCAGTAAAAGGATGAAAATAGCTGCCTTAACTCTGGTTAAGATTCCAAATGTATACTAAAACTATGTTTAACTTGCTGAACTAAGCTTGTCCATAGAGGCCATGTATAGAGAGACATCAGCAAGTTCTACATGCACTGTGAAGCAGAGTTACTGCTGAGGCTGCATTAACTATGATTTCACTGTGCAGGTTACTGTGGTTAACACATACCATGGTTTGTAAATGCATTTGGCTTCACATCCTGGTTTGTGGCCAATCCTTAACCTGGTTTAAGAATTCAGATGCAGCGCTGAATTGTTAAGAAAAGCAAAACAGGTTTAAGTGTTACATCGGGATGGATCTTGAGCAGTGTTTCTCAGCTCTGCTCCCCTGGCATACTACTTGCTCTGATGTTGTCTGTGAAAGTACCACTGGAAGTAACTGGTGATGATGGTCATCACCAGTTACTTCCAGATTTGAAGACTACAACCATAGATTCCAGCGGTGGTAAGAGGCTCAGGACAGGCGGGAGGGTTTTTTCAAGTGCACAAAAACCATGCACTGGAACTCGCCTCTTATCACTGTTGGAAGCTCATATCACAATCTTGCTGCAGGCAGCAGATGTTGTGTGCACCACACAACACTGCCTGGTGTAGCACCAGTGCTACGCGTACCACCAGTTGAGAATCCTGATCCTGAGTAACATAGATTTAAGTTATGTTTGTGCTCCTAGCATAAATATCCTTTCCATGCGGGGTTGTGTCAAGAACTCAATCATATCTCTATTGATGGCTGCCTTATCAGTAGTAGCTCTCCAATGCATTTAGAACTGTGTGAATGACTGTGATTTATCCTGAAGAGGGACATACAAAATCAAAGTTGTTTGCAAGCAACGGATAAAGCAGCTCCTTGATTTTCAGTAGGTTCCCTATACGTTTGTAGTTCTGTTTTCCAACACTGTGGACTGTGTGGTAGGAGCTGTTGCAGTAACACAGACAAGTGTTATAATTTCCTTTTAGTCACCCTGACAAATGTGGTGTTTGTCTCTTCAAAATTTGTGTGTTTTGAGGCTAAAGGGGAAGCCCCAATGTTGCTTTGTTACAGTATGTTATGGTGAGCCCCTGCATTTCTGAGCAAGGTCCATTCCTTCTTCCCAAGGGATCCTGGGAATGAAGTTCTGGGCAGGTAGGCTAGGGATATCCAACACATAATTATCAGCATCTTCATGAAATGACAATTCACGAGATTTGGGGAATGGGGAGGCAATGACTGCTAGGCTGCTATAAAATTCCTATATGTGTCTGTGTTTCTGCTGTCTAAGTAAGGTGTATTATGTACTAGATCTGAAGAAAGCAAAATGTGTTTGCATCCTGTACGGAAATCAGATGTTCAGAACTGCCTGTTCCTCTCTTATGTCTTTCCTGATTTGTCTTAATAGAATTATTGTCTCATAAATATCTTTTATGTGTTCTAATATATTTTGCCAGTATTTTCTAACCCGTTACTAATTCCTCCGCAAATGTTTAATGTCTGCGTTATTTTTGCTGCAGTGTCAGCATTTTTCACAAGTTCCTGGATGTGTCTCTCTTCTTTTGTTTTGATTGTGTGCACTGCTAGAATGGAAATCTGTCTGCCCATGAGTAAAAAGAGGGAGGTTGAGGCTGCAATCCTATACAGTACATGCTTACCTGGAGCAAGTCCCACTGAACACAGTGAATCTTACCAGAGGCATAACCAGAAGCCCCAGTTCCCAGGGCAGTGACATCACAATGTCAGTTAACATTGTGATGTCATTTCCAGGATCTCCCTGGAGGAAGAGGCGCTGGGGGCTTTGTGCTCCCCGTTCCTTCTCCTGTGGGCATTCCTCTCTTTGAAGGAGTCCCCATGGGAGAAGAAATGGGGGTGCAAAGCACCTCAGCGAGTGCCCCCTCCTCCTGAGAACCGAAACCAGTGCGAGGCAGTCACATCCAGGTTCTCCCCAGAGGAAAGGTGCTGGGGGTTTTGTGCCTGGGGCAGGTGCCTCTCAGGCTCTGCCCTTGTTACACCTTTGAGTCTCACTTCTGAGTAGTCTGAGCTGAGATATGCGTATGATTGCATTGTGAGAGTCCTATCATCTGGATTCAAGGCAATAGTTTTAACCTGGCCATTTGCAATTCTGGGCAGAGATTGGCCTGTGTGCCTCCCACATAACCCAAACTAGACAGGGCAGCCTCCCAGGCCTTCAAGAACAGGCCCCCTGAATAGTCAAATTGCAATAAGTATTAGAATTGTGTGCTTTGTGATAAAAGCTATAAAAATACACAGGGTTAATAATACACTATATGTGAGAAAAGTGCAAAGCTTGGTATATACCAAGGATGCTCTGTGAAGCACAAATTAAGACAGGAAGGCATTCCTAATATTCTTGGAAGCAAGTCTCCCTAAGTTCAGTGGCTCCCAGTTAAACACATGTACCTGGAGAATAGGCTCCATAAAGCCAGGATGGTGTAGTCAGTACAGTGGTTTGGGAATTGAACGTAGACCTGGAAGATCTAGGTTCAAATCCCTCCTCAACCATGAAGCTTCCTGGGTGACCTTAGGCCAGACTATCTTTCAGCCTCAGCTACCTCACAGGGTTGTTGTGAGACAAAAAGGAGGGGAGGAACTATACACCATCCTGAGCTCCTTGGAGGAAGGGTGGTATAAAACTGTGAATAAAAGATAAAATGGTGAGACTTCCAAGAACTTTAGGAAAGACTCCTTATGTTAATATGAGCTTCATAGGGCACATTTGGCATATACATTTTTTGTGCTTTTATTACAAAGTGCTGTTGGGGGGGGTGTGCTAAGCTATTATACTAGTTTAGCTGGCAGTGATCGATAAGAAAGCATCTGGCTCAACTTATGGCAACACATACTGAACTTTTTTAGATGTTGCATATCTATGTGAGCAACAGCTAGCTTTCAAGAATTCACTAATGACAGATTCCTTTTATTTTTCCCTGGGACATTTGACTTTTCATCTGTTTTTCCCCCCTTCTCTTTTAACAAAAAAGTAAATAGCTCTTGAATGGGGAGGTGCCCTCTTGCATAGTTAAATGCTTGTTTTCCCAGAGGGCTGCTTCAGTGTTACAAAACTCTAGGTTTGAGAGAGAATTACATTGGCTCTGGTGCCTGGGAAGGAATGCGAATGCCTACCAACACAAAACAGCCAGGTCAGTGCCATTTCTGGTAAGTGACAATGAAGTATAGATTGGGAAGGACCAAATGAACTTGTGGTTTTGATTCTTGAACCATATATTGAGTTCATTGAAAGGAGAGTGTGGGACCGGGAAAGAGAGGAGATTTGGCAGGCAAGAGGGTGAAGTCTATTTTTAAATCTTTTACTGCTTTTACTTTTCGCTGCTACATTTTCCTCTCCTCATTTGGCAGCCTAAAGCAAAAACATTGAATTATGGGATTTCACAATGCCAACTTTGGGTGGGAGGTACCTATGATATTTTCCATCAGTGATACCATCTTCCATGGATGCTTTAAAAAAAATTCTTACTTTGTCAAGGGAATGCTGCTGTTCTGGGGTTTCCCCCCCCTCACTTATAATATTATTTTGAAGTAAGGTGATTATTTTAACCTTTAGTGCAGCCTCTTTTTGAAACATTGTTAAAGCTGTGTTACTATAGAAATGCATGGGTTTAAATACTTGTGTAGGCACTGTAAACAGTGTGTACAAGTTTAGGCTGGTGGATTACTGGTTTGCATTTGGCTGTGCAGAAGACAGAAGCTTCTCCACATTTTGGTATGTCTGTATGTGAGCTTGGCGGCTGCCCTACTCTAGAAGCAAATGTCTGCATCTGAGTTGCAGGAATGAGCATTTCCCAAGAGACCCAGGTTCAGAATTGAAATGAAATTTTGCAAAAAGATTTGTTTACTCGCATTGGAAACATTTGTATTTTGAATTTCAGTTCACATCCTAAATCTTGAATGTATTTGCTCAAAATATTTATGGATTTAATTGTTTTCTGTCCATCCTGTTAGAGAGTCACTCAGGGTGGCTAACAATGTAATTTAAAAACAAATACTCAAAAGGGGGGAAAATACAATGATAAACCCGCAACATAAAACATTGTATACAATAGGAGTGCTTTGGGCTTGTTGGAATGATTTGATTATGACATATGTCAAATATGAAATTTCATAAGCTGGTAAACCCTTAAATAATTTCAAGTTACATTGTATGTCATCTGTCAAATGCAGTCTAAATATAGCTCTGTGGGTTTCAGTTTTTACACACTGAAATCAAATATCCAGTGCTGGGTGTGGGGCCCTATCTCCTCTGTGAAGCATCTTCTGCCCATTTTTCTCCCCCCAGATGTCTCAGTTGGAAGATTTTTGATTGAAACTCATGTTTTCTAACTCCTCCCCAGGAGTAAAGCTATCAGCTAGTGCCTCCCTTCTTATGGACTAAGCCAGGGGTTCCCAAACTCCTTAACTGCAACCACTGTGTCATCCCAGTTGATCTGGGGCCCACTGAGGCTAGGAGGCTGCAACCTAAAATGGTGGATGACTTGGAAGTTATGTCTGGGTTGCATGTGTGTGCCCCTTGTGTCACTAGCTGCATCACATCACATTTCCCAAAGTGTGTATCATGCCAGCATGGCATAACACGTAGTTTGGGAAATGCCGCAAGGCGCAGCTAATGACATGGGGGCACATGTACACAACCTGGGCATGACACCTGGGTCATCTGCCATTTTAGGTTGCAGCGGTGGTGAGCCTGTGACCCACAATTTGGGTGACCCACAGTCACCCACCTTATCAGGTCAATAAGATCATGAAATATACTGACATTGTGCAGCCAATCAGAATTGGCTACAGTGCTGACTGCAAGGAAAAACGATTTGGAGAAGGCAGTGTTTTCTGGATGATCTTAGCCAAACAAGGATCACATAGTGAGCATGATAATATTACTGTAGGCAGACAATGACTTTTCATCAGGGAAATGAATCTTGAATAGGCTAACTTGTTTAGCTAACTGCTAGAAGTCTCCCCTTCCTGATCTCCTTAGAAGATGCGACGCATGTCAAGAAAGCAGTTGTGAAAATTGCTTCCCCATTTTTGATTCAACCCCAAAAATACTATCTACAGCTTGTTGCCGATCATTAGTTCTGTTCACTAGATGTCTCTCTCTCTCCCTGTGATGGCCGTTTTTTTGCACCAGTGCACATCTTTGCTATAGGAAAGTTGTGAGAGGTTGCTATTGGAGAGAGCCATAGTAATCTTTGGTTATTAGAGAGAGCCGTTGGTACTTTGTGAAGCAGGAAAGATGAAATCACAACTAGGAGAATGTCAGAATCAGCTTTCTTGGTGTCAGCACAAATATGTTAGATGCTTTTTCAAGTGAAGTGCCCTGTATGTCTGATTCGCCTCTAACACAAGGACAAAAAAAAATCCAGAAAGGGGCCATATGGACATTCTTAAAGATTCCTTTGAAAGGTTGTCATGGTCCCGTGCCTTCCAAAGAAAGAGGACAAAGGCAGTCAAATTGACCCTCACATCCTCTCCTCACACATCCGGGTCTTGTTCACATGTAAGGAGAGCTGTGATTTTTGGAAGATGCTAATTCTGTCCTACTGTCAGTTGTCCTGCTTTGGTTTTGGCTTAGAGCAAATGGAGTACAGTATGTGTTAGGGAAAGGGACTACCAGGAGAAGGTGAACTGATCAAGAGGAGTAGTGCCGAATGGTTAGCATGTAGATATCCCCTCCAACTTCTTGCTTTCCCTTTACTAGACCAGCAGCAGAATGGGAAAAAAATCATGGTACTTTATATCCACTGCCACCATTCAAGACTACAGAGACTAGGCAAAGGGGGCCATTTGGGAAAATCCCCCTTCCAAGGAGAGCACTGAACCCCAGGGGTTCTTATTAAGAATCAAACTCACAGTAGCATCGGCAGAGCAGAAAGATTTGAGAACTCATTGAAGTACTTGTGAATGTGGACCAGGAAGACAGAGGGTCAAAAGGTAACTAATTTATTAAAAGTCTAAATCAGGGTTTTAAAAGTCTAAATCAGGGTTTCTCAAACTGTGGGTCATGACCCTCTTGGTGGGTCACAACCTGATTGTTGGTAGGTTGTGACGCTTTAGCTGATAGTTGAAAAGGCAAATGCATGGGGCCCTATGGAAAGTAAAACTGAGCTACATCGCACATTTACTCGTGAATAGGCGACCGTGCCTTGGTCCATTGCAATGGGCAGGCTGAGAGGAATCCAATGTCACCAGAATGGTCCTGATCCAATGAATGCAGCTCCCAAAAACACCCAAGACGGGAGTCCCTCCCTCAAACTGTCAGTGTATAGAGCCCTATGGAAAGTGAAACTAAGCTACATGTTTGCATTTACTCACAAGTAAGCAACCATGCCTTATTGAAGGTAGACAATGCAAGGCCATAGTCCTGATCTGATGAAAGTGGAGCAGAACAAATGCTCCAGAAGGCAGCCACCCCCACTAAAAAGGATCAAAACAGAGGCTTGAATTGGTAAGATGAATTTTTTTTTCTTTTTTAGACTTGTAAAAGTAGGTGGGTTCTGATCATTTCTCATTTTAAACAGTGGGTTCTGGTGCTAATAGGCTTAGGAACCATTGCTTTATTGGTTCCCCCCCAGTGAAGCCTCATTTCCAATCCTCATCAGTCTGGAGATTTAATGCTGTTTAGAGGGAAGCTTTGAATCTCAATCTAGTCCACACAAAACATGTTGAATTTAAAACTTATTCATCCCAAATCACACTGAACTGACTTAAATATGAGCGCTTAAATTTAATTGGGCATTGGGTAGGGTTGAAAATCTTACTGATTTTTTTTCGGGAGGGGGTTGAGGTTATTGCAGACAGGCTACAGAGAGAACTCACTTGGTGGAACAGAGCTGGCTTCCCCATCTCATCTCCCCTTATTTACTTATTTAATTTGATTTGATTTATAATTATTTTAATTTGCTTGCTGATATTACTTCCATCTATGACCACTTCTGGTGGGTCCTGGAAAGACTGTCATTCTACAAAGTGGGTCCTATGCTAAAATGTTTGAGAATCACTGGTGTAAATGAAAATTATTTAACAATGTGGGGAAAGAAAGGAGGTAGCATGAATACCCGCTTGACTGGAAAGCACAAGGTAATGTTTTCACTGACTGGATGCAGTAACCAGTAATGCCAAGCAGATGCAGCTGGGATGTTACTCCAATTCTCAGCTTGCAAACCTTTGCCCTTTAAACCTGGGGACGTTTGCATGCTGGGTGGAGTTACTTAGCAGGCAAGGCAACCAAAAATCCCTGATTACAATCAAGCTATTTGGTCCCTAGCTATTTACATTGCCCAAAGAATCCTCTCTTTGCACTCCTAGGTGAGCAAGTAGGTGAGCTTCTCTGAACTCCCAATAGATGGGTCAATCAGGCGACTGTCAGAGAACAGCCCACACTTCATGTGGTCTGGGAAATAAATAACGTTTCTTTGATGGTCATTAAGTTACCTGATTGGAAGAGTGGTATTCATCTGGTCACTCTATCCCAATCCCTTGACCTAGATCAGGGGTGTCCAAAGTTTTTTGGCAGGAGGGCCACATCATCTCTCTGACACTGTGTCGGGGGCCGGGGAAAAAAGAATTAGTTTACATTTAAAATTTGAATAAATTTACATAGATTTGCATAAATGAATATATTAAAGATGAACTTATATGAATGAATGAAGGTCTTGCAATAGCTCATGGCCTATAAGAGGCCTTGCACAAAGCAAGGCTGGGCTTTCCTTTGCTGCCGCTACTACATCACAGACCTGAAACCACAAGCAGTGGAGGGAGCCCTCATCCCACAGCTCACGCGAGAGGTCAAACAGTTGCCCTCACACTGAGAGCTGTTGCGTCGGGCCAGTGTGGGCTCCAACAAATCTCCGGAGGGCCAGATGCTCATTGGAGACTGGGGGCTCCCTGAGGACCTCATTAAGAGTCCTCGAGGGCCTGACCTAGATGGACACGTTTTGCAGCTCACTAAGCACACACCAATCCTGAGTGGGAACAAAAGAGAATCCAAATCTACAAACAAAGTTTTCAGACAAAGGACAGGAGTTGCTTGCAAAGGATGCCCCAGCAGCTTTTTAGGCTTCTGAATCTGTGCAGGAGTTTCTGGGTTGCTAACTTTTGAAAAACATAGAAAAAATAGGTAAGAAGTGGGGGGGGTGGGGTGGAAACACAGGGCATTCATCATAGTCTAGGACATAGGCATGAGTCATTTGTTTCTTTTCTCACCACTTTTTTTTCCCAAATATCTAAAGTCCCTTTCATTAAGAGGTGTAGAAAAACACACAGATTGCCTCATCTTCACTTGCATGTTTACTAAGCCCTGTTAATACTTGCATAACCACATACTTACAAGCACATTCCCCCCTTTTCCTCCTGAGTGACTGGAATGCATTAATAACCCTCTAGAGCCCCACTTGAGCCTATTTAGTACAATGGGCTTATGTCTGTGCCATATCAATGCTGCTTCTTAGCGTTCTACTCTACCGGAGTAGCACAAGCACAAGCAGTTAGCACATTAACACAGGAGCAGGCCCTATTGATTTCAATACCCTCAGATTCCAAGTAAGTGCACTTACAGTAGGAGTGCAGGCTTACAGTCTGACGCTGTCCAGAGTTAGGTGTGCTTGAGCCCAGTGATTTCAGTTAGTGTAAGCACACCTACTATTCAGTCTCTTTAGAAACCAAAGGAGAGAAGAGCATGATAGAAGAGAAGAGCAAGAGCATGAGGAGAAGAGGATATTACCAATGGCCTTCTGGGGCTCATGTTGGGTAAACGTATTGTAAAGATAAAGCTACTATACATTGTACAATGTTCCTCCCCCCCCCCATGCATCCCCATCTTCCTTTTATCTACCTAGAGTTCAAAGAGGATTATGCAAGGGGCAGTGACTGTGGCAATGGAACTGGTTGTCTTGCCTTGGACTAATGAGAATCAAGATTTTGTTTGCAACATTGACTGTCTTCCAGTTGCATTCCTGGCTTTTCTGCCATCTGGGGACAGGAATGCAAATGCTGCCCCTTGACCTGCTCCGAGTGCTCACTGCACTACTGGATGGTGGTGTAATACCCCCATGACCCCCTTCTGGTACACCAGTGCTATCTTAATTCTTCTATGGAAGTAAAGGCCAAGCATTTGCCACCTTTCTGCCCACTTGCAGCATTGCAGGGTAGTTCTTAGCCTTGCCTTACTGTATTAAGGCTCTTTTGGAAAGTCTACTTAATTCCATATCCAAGCAACCAGATAGGCTCTCTTTTCTGGTTCAAATTCATGATCCAGACTCTGAAATCCAAGGCATTCTTGGTGGCATGGCTACTATGGTAGCAACATGTTCAGCATCTGTGAATGTCCCCAAATGGTCTGTTGGTAGAGTTCAGGGGCAAGGATTGTAGTGTATTAAGAGGCAGTCACTACTGAAGAATACTGGTTTTCAGGAGCCAACTGTGGCTCTTTTGTGGGCCATCTCCACCTGATGTGAATGCTCTCACTCTGGAGAAGGGACAAAGTACCCTAATTGCTGCTGCTGCTACCAAATAAAAACTGGAGTTCAGTTAGGACTGAACAGTGCAGCCTTATCCTATTCCATAGAAGTTGCACTGTGTGTGCAGGAACTGGTTGAAGATAGGAGCAGAACTTTCTGTCTAGCAGCTAGGCGTTCAGGACAAATATTTGCTTGATGGATTTGGGGAAACCATCATACAAAACTGTTTCTGTGTCATTCCTTGAGGCAAAATTAAGACTGAACTCAAGTGGTCTCTGTGTCTGTGTATTACTTAAGGGTGGTGGGTGAAGGGAAAAAGGACTGTATAGGCTACAGGAGATAGCTTGTAGCCTGAATCACCTTCTTGCATAGCTCCGCTCCGCTCTTCCTTAACTGTAAAGGTTCAAATTTCATTGAACCTGATTGCACTCTCAAACTCCTCCCTTATGTTTACATTTTCACTGTCTTTTTTTTTTTTTTTTTGGCTGAATCTGAAGTTTCATGCTTCTCCAGCGAGAGGCGAGTTGCTGAAGCAAGAATTGCAAAGCAAAGCTGAAAACTGTTGCCATTTCCAATACTTTCTTCTTTTCCCCCTTTTCTCGAGTGTTTGGAAGAATCTGATGATTTTGCTGCTTTTCAGAGTTTGGAAACTTCTTCTATAGTTAACGGATAAAAAGCTTTTCTAGAAAAAGCGGTAAGAGACTCTTTTCCTTAAGATTAGAGAGCAATGTTTGCTGTGTGTATGCTTGTATGTATAGACAATACTATGCCGTTCCTATACAGTGCTTTGTGAGGAATGGGGGTTTGTGTTTGGCAAAGAAGGTAGGAGATGAAAGAGCATGCATGCTTGCTAGCACATGCGCACACAGAGAACAGACTTAACCTTGCAAGGAATGCAGTTCTGGACTTGTACAGGTTTGCCTGAGGGTAGAGATTTATTTAAGTGGAGGGGAAAGCACCCCATCTCTTTGATTCTTGTCCTGCTTTGAAAGGGATAGTTAGTGGTACAGCATATGCAGATTAGATTTGTCAAGTGTCCCTCCCCCTGTCTTTCAGTTTGGAAGAACTGGGTCAGAACTGTCATTGCTGGACCTACAATGCATGTGTTTACCTAGCCGGCTTGCCTTTCTGAATGTGCTTTCTCAAGTGCTGAATGACTGGAAAGAAGATAGCTGTGGGACAGGTCGGGAAAGCGGAGAGACAGAAGTGCATTTTCACTCTCTTAAGCCTAAGTTCGGTGATATGAATTTCATGAGAGGAAGATTAAGGAGACCCGTCTTGGAGCAGAGCTGAATGGTATATGTTCTGTTTTCGTGGCCTTGCCTTTGTTAATGAGATTTGTTTGCTCTGCATGAGGCTGCAGGCACATAAAATGCTCACAGAGCCTCCACACTGCAGGCGTATTTATACATGTGTGCCTGATCCCAATTAGTTTGCAGTTCAGATTTACAGTGGAATGTTGTGAGGTTTCTTTGGTCATTCAAGAAGGAACCAAAGGTCCTTTTTTCTGGCATGGAGTTCAGCATGAGAGCAACATGGTGAAGGGAAAGGGTTTTTTTCTTTGTGTGTGTGTGTGTGTGTGTGTGTGTGTGTGTGTGTGTGAGAGAGAGAGAGAGAGAGAGAGAGAGAGAGAGAGAGAGAGAGATTCCAGGATTGCTTTCAAGGGTTTACTGTTCTACCTGCCTTTGCTACTTTTGGAGGATTGGGTGTTGACGGGGGTGGGGGAGCGACAGCTGAGTTACTGTACCATTTTTGCAGATGACTGTTTTCTTGGAAAAAGTGAGAGTAGGTTGCTCCTTAGAGTAAAATAAGGTATTTCAGCTGTTTAGAGTGCCCGTGTGTTTGCTTAGGTGATCAGAGCGAAGCCTTGCTTTGCTAGCCTATCTACTGCTTCTACTTTACCAGCAAAAGAAATGTCTTCTCTTTCCCTCTTCACTCTGTGCCTGCAGATATTTTATAGTTTTTGATTTGTAGCCAAGCTAGGACTGGCCTCTTGAGTTCTTAAAGATGTGAGCAGATGGATGTCAATGGCACAGACCAAGTCCTGAAGCATCTTCTTAACAAAATCTTTCCAAAAGTGAAGCTTAAGAAAGGAACAAATGGCCAGGCAACTAAACAAGTAATATGCTAAGCTTGTGTACATCTACAGAATAAAAAAAAAATCCAATTCATATCTTTGTTCGGTTTTGAAACAGAAGTGAGAGGTTTATTTTGTCCTGGTTTAGAACAACTTGGATCAATGTGCATAATCCCCACACTTTCTGATGCAGATTGAGTCAAGAAAAATGAAGATGTTCTGCTCAATAAATTGATAAAAATCCTTGTGTAGACTTCAGCAGGGGTATGATTGTGTTTGTGGTATTGGGTTGCACAGCGTCATGTAAAATAAGTCGCTCTGTGTATGGTCTAGTTTAAAAGGAGCATGGATTACTGAGTAATTATGTAAGCTCCTCACAATTCAGCATAAATAATTTGAATGACTTGAATTAAATGGAAAGCTCCATGAAGGTTAGGTGAAAAAAAGTATGCATTTTGTAAATACTTTGTTTTGACAAACATGAAATACTGTATATTACATTGGCATGTCGTGCTTTGGGCTTGTAGTACTGAGTATTGGTTAGGGAGAATGCAGAGTTCTCTCCCAAGTGAAATCCCCAGTCAGGTTCTAATTTCAGAGAAGAATTTCCAAAATGGGACCCAGTGGTTCTACTGTATGCACCTGGAAAGAGCATATGAAGCTGATTTAGCACATTTTAGAGACATCATCAGGCCATGTTGGTTTCCCACTCCTGAAGTCCTCCAGTTCAGGAAGGACTGGTCTCTATACTATCCCTTTCAAGAAGCATGTCCATGTTAATTCTCATTGAGCATGTTGGTGTGGATTGCACAATCCATTCTTGAAGCATTGGAGCTTCAAGAAGTGGAATGAGACTGTTCCACATGCTAACAATATTTTCAGAGCAGTTTCTTCTCTCTAACAACTGGTGTTCATTTCACTCTGGACTCCAATGGGTGGAAATCTGAGCTTGACTCAGTGAGTTTGAGTTAGATCCACCTGTTTGCTTTACCATGTGGTGACTGCTTAAAAAGTTACCTCACTGTTGATTCTAACAATTGTGCAAACTGGTCAATTTTGTAGCCTCTGGCAGTGTGAGTGAGGTGATGCATTGTCATTTTCTGCAATTGTGAACCTGTCTACCTGTTGCCTGGTGTGTAGGATTCAATAAGACAACAAAGATTTGTGATCATATCTCTTTAAATGTTTTTGTAAAAAGAACGGGGGAAGTGGAACCAGACCCTGATTAGGACTGGGGGAAAAGGATTTTAACCCTCCCTCCCCCCTGCACTGCTTTTCTGATGAAAATCACCTGATATCCATAACATTTCCTTAACTAGGCAAATAGCCATTTCAGTGAGGAGATTTCAGTTAGGGCAGTGGTTCTCAAACTTTGAGGGAGCTTTACTCCCTCAGGAAGTCTTTGCGGATGAAGGGTTAGGGCAGTGATATGATCCCCAGGATCACATGACTAAGGGGGGTGACGGGGTGCTTTCCATTTACTTGAAGGTAGTAGGAGTGCTGGAGGCTGCAAAAGGTGCGTGGAGCCCTTCGCAGCCCTCCGCAGGGCTCTCCAAGTTTTGGAATCTCTAAACGGAGAGATTGCAAAGCACCTCCTGCAAACAGGAAGTGCATTGCAATCATTTCAGTTGGACATTCTAAGCCTTGGGGAGCCCTGCGGAGTGCTGCGCAGGGCTCCCCATACCTCCTGCAGCCTCCAGCAGCCCTACCTACCTACAGGTAAGTGGAAAGCAACTCCCCTTGCCTCCCCTTAATTACGTGATCCTGGGGATCTCATCACAGCCTCTCCCCTCCCCCTGCCCCTTAAAGGGGGAACCTTTACACAAAGTGGTGGGTCGCGACCAGTGGTGTTGCTAGGGAGGTACGGGGGGTGCGGACTGCACTGGGTGATGCACACAGGGGGGTGACACGCACTTGGGGGTGACACACTAAAATCGTGGTGGTTAGGAGTAACCTCATCATGTTATATACTGTTGGATGCAGAATGTCCAGCAGAATGCAATGCAAAATACCAGAGTGAAATATCTCCTTTCTATCAAAAGTTATGGCCAAAAAACCAGAGAACAAAAAATGCATGGAGCCTGATGGAAAGTGAAACTGCACTGTATTGTGCGTTTACTCGCGAGTAGGCAAACTTGCCTTAGTCCATTGGAAAGGGCAGGCTAACAGGAATCCAGTGATATCAGAATGGTCCTGATCCAATGAATGCAGGCCCTATAAACACCTGAGAAGGAAGTCCTTCCTCCAAAGCTATACAATACAAATGTATTGAGCCCTATGGAAAGTGAAACTAAGCCTCATGGTTGTGTTTACTCGCGAGTAAGCAAACGTACCTTGGCTGGTGGCCAGGCAAAGGGGAATGTGAAGCCACCAGAATGGTCCTGATCTGATGGAACTGGAGCTCAACAAATGCTCCAGAAGGCAGCCCCCCCCCCACTAAAAAGGATCAAAACAGAGGCTTCAGCTGATAAGGTGAACTTTTTTGAGACTTGCAAAACCAGGTGGATCCTGACAGTGATCTGGTTTGAACAGAAGTTTTTAAATTGAACTGGGCACTGGGTAGGGCTGAAAACCTCACTGGTTTTGGAGGGGGTGTTATTGCAGTCAGACTACAGAGGAAGTTCACTTGGTGGAACAGGGCTGGCTTCTGCTTATTTAATTATTTGTTTTACTTTAATTATTTACACTTATTTATTTTAATTTGCCTGATGATGTTACTTCTACCATGACATCACTTCTGGTGGGTCTTGGACAGATTATCATTCTAAAAAGTGGGTCCCGGTGCTAAAAGCTTGAGAACTGCTGCAATAAGGTGTTAGTAAATAAACACCCCGGGGGATTGACACCACTAGTGACCAAAATCACTTAAATCACAGTTTGGAGGAATAACACCATCATGTTATATATCAATCAATGTGTAATTTCATGCAAAATGTGTTCTATCTTTGTTCTATCAAAAGGTAGAACCCCAAAACCAGTGGGGGCTGAGTGATGGTACGCCCACCCCCTGCGGTGTTGCCCTGTCCACTGCATGGGGGGGTGACACGCTGGCATCCCGCACCGGGTGACGCAAACCTTAGTGATGCCACTGGTTGCAACCCACCAGTTTGAGAACCAGTGAGTTTGGGGAAACAGTTCAGGAGGAAAGGGTTAACCAACCTTCAGCACTATGATCCCATTCCAAATTGCCCTACCAGATTGGCTTTTACACAACTTTAAATAGAAGGGATTTGCTGATCACAGATTTTCATTGTATCTTCTCATTTGGCTCTTAGGTTCACATGCAACTCTGGACCACACTGGCATCTTGGCAGTACTTTAAACAAAACAGCATTTTAGAGTGAGATGGAAACCAATCAAAGGGCAGTGTTTTACCAAAAGAAAATAATTACTGTATAGTTGACATTTTGCTTTTGCTATAAATGGAAAATCTTTGGCTCTTCCATTTAAGCAGTATAATATTTACACATAACTATGGCTACTATAGTAAACAAATCCACTAGGCAAGTTTTCCTTCCTTTGATCAGGAGGCATAATCAGGGGCTTGCGTTGCATCAGTAGATAGCAAATTTGAAAGTGCCATCTAGGAACAGCATGTGTAACTCCAGCAAAGATGTTCACAGGATGAAGCAGTTATTACAGGTCATGCCTTGCTATCCACTGGGGTTCTGTTGCAGTGGATAAAAAACATCAGTGGAGACCAAATCAATAGCTTTAAAGACCCACTTCCAGGTTTCTTGCTCCTCCATTGTTGCCCCAGAATGCAGACACTACAACAGTATTCAGCCACTAAATGAATGGTGGAATCTAATGCAATGAAATTATAATTACTTAACAGCACAAAGATAGAAAATGGGATTTTGATGCTTTTTTTTCTCTGTTACAAGGCATTTAAAAGTGGACTCCAGTATCAGTGGTGAGTCAAATCATTGGATACTGAGGTCCCACCTGTATATAGTATTAGCATTCCTAGTTGAACTTTGCCTCAAAGGCTGGTAAATTTTGCAGTACAAGCTTCTAATGTGTAGTTCAGTGCTTTGAAAAAAGTAGCTGTTTTTTCTAGCCTGAGTGCGTCTGTTGTGCTGCCTGCCATGCGCTCTCATGCTCCCCTCTCCTCAAATCCCAGCTTCAAGGTGTATCTTGTCTGAAACCTTTAATTTTAACACTTTAACGTCAAATGTTCGTTTAAAAAGTGTTAAGCCAAGTACATAATGTTAAAGAGCTGTCAGATTGTGTGCAATTGCAGATCAAGACCATAGTGGGAATATCCTTTCTCTTTTGTTTTTTAACATGATCCTTTTTTGGTTCTGATCTGGACTGGGGAGGGGCGGGTTATGTATGCTACTTTTCATGGGGAAAAAAGATCCTGTTCTTTTGGCAAATAGTGCATAGGGGATTTGGATTGGGACTGTGGCAGTGGGAGTAAAACTTATTTTACTTTCATAAAAAACTTATCAGGAATTTCATGGTAATTTTTTTTAACCATTTTGCTGTTCCAACTCTCTGTGATCTTGTATGTACCTGAGAATACAGTATGCACTTAGATTGCTTAACAATAGCTGAAATAGCCCACTGCCAAACTAATTTTTGTCCGTTGTATTGAGAAAAAATATGACTGGTTCTAAAGTTCAATATACCGAGCAGTCTAGTTTGTTGCTTTGCAAACACAGTTCCCTAGGAATTTCTGATTTAATATAGAATTTCTGTTCAATGAGCCATGCATCCTGCTGAAACAAAACTATATTCCTTAATGGGAGAGGGGAAAACGTATATGACCGTGTTCTTTAGGAAAGTATATCAACAAATAAAGCATTCTCCTGGCATTTATTAAGAAGCAGGGAGGCATGATGGGTGTCACATAAGTCACAGGGCACATCTAGTCAAAGTTCGGCACCTTTTAAGCCTCACTGATGTCAATGGAAGGGAAGAAGGAAAGCTTATGCATCTCTCTCTCTCTCTCTCTCTCTTTCTCTCTCTCTCTCTCTCAAATGGCTGGGATGTAAAAGTGCTTAACTTTGATTGTGCCCAAATAATGTTTAAACAGATGTAGTGCATGTGGAGTGAGTCAGTAGATTATTATGAGTACACATGGAACAAATTGATTCTGGGTGGGGGTTTGCCATGTTCACTGATGTTCCTCTCCCTTCAACCCCTCCCCAGCGTACATTTAAAAACCGTGGTTTATGATAGCTTAGAGAAGTTCTCTGTGGACTATTAAAATTGCATTCTAGCTGAAACATCTATCCTCATCTATGTTGTGTGTTGCTGTGTTGTTCTTAACGAAGTACAATACTATGTTCTGAAGCGAGTTTAAAAAGTCACTTTGTTTCTGAGGATGTAAATTGCAGTGCAGTAACAAAGGAGAACAATTGTTTTTCATAACTGGTCCTCTCCAGCCCCGTACCATTTTTACACCTAGTCCAATTTTTTGAATGATGTTGAATAATTAATTGCATTCCTTAAGGCAAGTGAGGGATTGTGGTTTCATCATCAGGGTTGGCATAGTTAATGATTGTACTATCAGTAGTTTTTTTTATATATTATTAAGTTAATTTTTTAACTCTCTTCTATTCTGCTTTGGCTCTTCTCACACAATCCCAACTTCTTTTTTCTTTGCAGTGTTGCACACTCAGGGTCCTATTGATGGCAGCCTTTATGCAAAAGTGAGGAAGAAAAGCTCTTCGGATACTAGCGTTCCCAGTGGAGCCCAAGGTGCTGTGACTGGTAGTCCTGACCACAGTGATCATACCCTTTCTGTCAGCAGTGATTCTGGACACTCCACAGCTTCAATAAGGACAGACAAGACCGAAGAGCTTCCAGGAACCAAGAGAGTATTGAGCCCCCAAGAGAAGGAGGAGCTAGACCGGTTGCTTAGTGGCTTTGGCCTAGAGAACTCCGTCAGTCCCCTCAAGGATATGACTGATGCCCAAAGCAAGTACAGTGGGACTCGCCACATAGTTCCCGCCCAGGTTCATGTGAATGGAGATGCCAAACACAAGGACAGAGAAACAGACATTTTGGATGATGAGATGCCCAACCATGACCTCCATAGCGTGGACAGCATTGGGACATTGTCCTCCTCTGAAGGGCAGCATTCAAACCACCTTGGAAACTTCAGTTGCCACAAGAGCAGCCAGAATTCCCTGCTGTCCGACGGCTTTGGGAGTAATACTGGGGAGGAGCATCACAGCACTCTGGCCCCAGATCTGGGGATTGGTGTAGAACCCATGTATGAGAGATCCTTCGGAAGTACTGAGCCAAAGCAGTCTCAGCAGCTGCCAAGGAGTCCTTCAGTTTCCACCCAGCCTCAGACCTATAGCCCCAGTACCTATTCAACCCAGACGTGGGTGCGCCAACAACAAATGGTCATTGCACATCAGTACGTCTATTCCCCTGAGAATGAGGTACGACTTGGTGTTCAGGGTACAGTTGAGAACTCGAGCAACCTGCTGAGCCAAGCCAGAGTTCCAGATACACCCGCTCGTGGGTCCAGCAGCAGAGATGCTGTACAGAGGGGACTTGGGGGTGTACCCCCTTCCAACAACCTTGCAGAAGCTTCTGGCCCTGAGCTCTTTAAGTTGACAGTTGTCTCTGATAAGGGTACGAATGACCTTGATC
This sequence comes from Tiliqua scincoides, assembly GCF_035046505.1. Taxonomy (NCBI): domain Eukaryota; kingdom Metazoa; phylum Chordata; class Lepidosauria; order Squamata; family Scincidae; genus Tiliqua; species Tiliqua scincoides. The sequence goes on along the minus strand of NC_089825.1, from coordinate 65,809,207 downwards.
TGAGATTGAATACGGGCAGCAATGCAGGGGGCTTGCCGTCCTCCCCCACTTTGGATATCGATCAGTCGATTGAGCAGCTGAATAAGCTAATTTTGGAACTTGACCCAACATTTGAGCCTATTCCCACACGCATCAATGCCATCAGCAGAGACACAAGTCAGCTGAATGGCTTTGCCAACCCTGAAACAGATGTGGGAGGACTTGGAATGAACCCCAGATTCCATGGGAAAGTGGAGGTCACCAACAGAAATCAGCCCCAGCAGGGTGAGTTATTTTTAATAATGCATGAATGAAATGCATTTTTTTTCCCTAGCAGTTTGATATTGCACAGTGTGAATCTGTTAAAAGGTTGTTAATGAGAAATGGCATAGCTGTGGTTATCTCCTTTTGCTGATCTGAGGAATGTTGGGATGGAACTGAATAAATTTTAAATAATTGACATGCTCCGCTCCTCAACTCAAAATAGTTTCCGTTAACCAGTCTGTTATTCTGAGTTCACCATATTAAATGTCACAGACCAGAAAATATAATGGACTCCAGCAATATTAGTTGGCCGATCAGGTGTCATTTCCTTGCCTCTGTCAGAATCTCTCTAAGGATTTGTCCACCAGCATTCAACTTTTCAAACAGGGAAGAATTCCATCTGCAGTCACCGCAAAGGTATTCTGGGTTTTCAGTTTGAGGGAGTGATAAAGAGTGGGTGAATTCAGACAGTGACATTCTAGAGTTGTGGATGTGGTGAAATTGTGATCAAATTTATTTATTTATACAGGTATTTATATACTGCCTTTCTTTGGTCGTCAGATTTCTCCTCAGACTTTAATCCAAGGCGGTTTACATAGGCAGGCTGTTCTAAACCCCCGCAGGGATTTTTACAATTGTCTAGTTCTCGTCTTTCATCGAACTCCTCGTTCCAGCTGGATTCCTTCCCGGTCTGGCCTCTCTCTGGCCCTTCGCCTCCCATGCTCCACTTGGCAATTCCTCTCTGCCACCGAGGGTCAGCTCATCATTATATCAGCGTGTTGTCAGTTCTCGGGTACTTCCATACTTCCAGTTGTTTCGAACTGGCAGCCTCAGATCTTCAGGCATACAAGGCGGCAGCTCTACCAACTGAGCCAGACCTCCTGCCAGTATTTAAATTTACAATTAAATACTGCTGTCTCCAGGTTGAAGTGCTGCTGTAACTGGTTTTATTAATTTCTGCAGGACTAGCCTTTCTATGAGGTCAACTGAAGCAGTTCCCTCAGACAACAGCCTGGTGATGGTGTTGGTGGTGGGGTGCTCATCTGCTGTCTGCTTAGTTGCCCCCACTGTTCCTCCTTCCACTCCCTGGATTGGAAGAGAAGGACACAGAGGAAGAGGAAATGGGGAGGGGAAGAGAGTACTGAACTAAAACACTGGAGAGTGGGAGAAGCAGAGACTGGCACATCATTTAGTAAGTGGGGGCAGCATTTGGCATGCCACCTCGGGTGCCAGGAGGTCTTGGGCAGCCCCAGAACATATGAGCGCGGACAGTCCTCTTCCCAGGGATAAGGACTGAACAGGAATCACATAGTATATGCTCTCTATGCAGTTGTCCCAGTTGTGCGATTGTTCTCCCCTGCCCCAAAGGTGGGCGGAAGATTATGCAAATAGTCACATATTGTTTTATTTATGTGGTGGAGGGGGCGCATATGCCTGTTCACCAAGGAAGAGGACTGGCTAGAATGATATGCATGAGAACTGGCCTTGTGAGGTTTTGAGCTGCTTAGAATAAATCTTAATTGTTCAGTAACATTCCAAAGATCTTCCTCTGCAACCCCAAATTGCTGTTTGGTGCCCTTTTTTCTAAAGGGTAATCCACATTCTTCAAATTATAGGGTGAGGCCACTGAGATTGCAATACTGACTTCACAGTCCTGTGATGTGCTTATCCCTCACTTAGAACAGAACTGAAACAACCGAAATATTATGCATTAGGGGTGACATGCAGCCTCTGCATTTGATACCATTCATTAATCTATGTTCTCAGCAAAATGCAGTCGTTGAGAACATAGATGACCAGAACAGAGCACTTGCACGTTTGTTGCGAGTGCTGTTATGACTGAGGCAAGGCATCTATAAGAAGAAGGTATGAGGAAGCCAAGGGCCAGCCCATCCATGAACCCAGCTGAAGCAGTTGGCTCAGAGGCAGATTGGTGGAAGGCTCTCATCTCCATTTGCCTGCTTGCCTCCACTGGTGGTCTTCCTCCTTCTCTCCTTCCCTGAATTGGACAAGGAGGAAAAGGATTGAAGCATGGGTGGGAGGAGAGCGCTTAGCTAGAACGTTGGAGAGTGAGGAGCAGAGGCTGTCACATCAATGGGTAAGGGGAGCAGCATTTGGTATGCTTAGGGATCAGGAGGTCATGGGTCACCAGGTAAAAGTCTTGAAAATGCTTGTGTTCTGCCCTTGTGCCCCTGCCCTTGGCCCTTTGCAACAGCAGCACCATGAGAAGGAACACATTTAAAATACTCATGGTGGAAGGGCATTTGAGAGAGAACGTGGAATGCTTTGGGGTGGTGTCAGGGTGGGACGACTAGACAGTTGGAAGGAGGTGACAAGGGAAAGTCTCAACTGAGTGACTGTTTTAATGGGATTTTGTACTTTAAATTCTTGTCCAGGATTGGGGAGACTATATAAATCAAAGCAAACCGTTCTGCTGACTTCCTCCACGTGAATGGCTTGCAAAGTTTCCCGCCCTTTGCTGTAACTGGGAGTCTCAGTCCAAGATCCAAGCAAGAAGGAACAGACTGCAGCTGGCAAAGCCCAAAATGAACTGCTGTTTTGCCACAACCTGCAGATGCCCTGAAGAAAGGGAGGGTGTAACAACCCTGACCATTCCAGAACTCCTCCTCTCTCGGCAGAATTTTGCAGCCTAGGGCCCTGCATGCTTGTTTACACTGCCTGGTTTGTACAATCAAGCACACCCCTTCATGGAATTAAGTGCCTGGGCACATAAACAGGCTCCTTCATTCCTATTCAGATTTAGCCCTCTGAACTGTTTGCATAGCCTTATGCAGATGTTTTGTATGTAAGCTGAATCTCCATGTCTACAGAACAGCTGGCATGCCATGCCCCCGCCAGGGACTTGCTCCATGGTCTGCCCCTTCTCCCAATGGTGGGCAGAGTTTGTCCACATAGGCAAATACTGCCTGTGAGGAGAATTTGTCCCTGTGATTGCAAATGCTCAATCACCAGTGTTTGCAGTAATGTCCTGTGGGCAGTGGGGCTACAGAGCATGTTGGCAGTCACCCTGTGTCCCTTCAGAAAGAGGTAACACAGGAACAGGCATTATAAGCAGAGCACTTCTAAAATGGTTGAAATAACAAGACTGTCAATGAAAGATGAAATGTTGCATTTGGGGATAGGCTATAGTTCAGGAGTGGAAGATCTGCTTAGCATTCAGAAGACCCAGGTTCAGTCCTTGGTATTGGTGGTGTACCCAGAGGGGTTGCAAAGCACTACGTTTTGTAGGGAGCCTCACTGTAGCTTGCAAGGCACTCCTCCCTCCCCTTTGGAGCCATTCCAGGGGATGGGAACAAAATGGAGGCATATGCATGAAATGGCTCTGAAGGGAAGAGAGAAGGGTGCCTTAAATGCTGTGGTGAGGCTCCTTGCAAAACTTAGTGCTTTGCACCCCTTCTAGCTATGCCACTGACTGGCATCCTCCCAAGAAGGCTGGGAAAATTCTTAGTGTAAATCCTGGAGAGTCACTGCCAAATAGAGTAGACAGGATTGAGCTAAATTGCCTGGCTCTGTTGTTCCCTGAGGGCCAAACTGCACTGTATATAGATTTCCGTGTATATTTTCCCCCCAATAGTTTATTTAGCACATTGTTTTCCAAACTGTGGTTTGGGACCCACCAGTGGGTTGTGAGCTGATTTTTGGTTGGTCCTGAAAATTTTTTCATTTTTCAAATGTTAAAAAACAAACTTTGTTTGTTGGCAGAAGATAATTGTGAGCTGAAATTCTGAACTTGCTATGAAGTAATCTTGGTATGAAACAATCTTCATACCCTCAAATTAAAATGTCACATTTTCTGATTTTCTGTAGTAACTGGCATGCTGTAGATCAAGTGTGAACCCAGTCTCAGCTTTTTGTCTGGCCTAGAAGTCCCTAACTGCACATCTTGGTCTCCAGCTCAACTTTCTGGGTACCCTGGAATGAATGTAAAGGTTTGGGGCAACAGTCTGTGAACTCCATTTCTAGGGAGGGTCTAGCACAGCCATTTTCAGCCACTGTACTGTGGCACACTGGTGTGCCGCAAATGGTCTGCAGGTGTGCCATGAGAATTTGGGTAAGGCCATTGGAGGATGTGAGTCCTCCACCAACAGCATGGTGTGCCTTGTCAATTCTCAAAAAACTGATGGTGTGCCTTGACAATTTTAGTACCTTGTCAGTGTGCCCTGAGACTAAAAAGGTTTAAAATAACTTCTCTAGCAAATGTCCACGCAGACATAATATATATGTAATGTCTCTAGCAGCCTTGGGAGCACAGGACCCTAATTGTTATTAATTAGTGATTTTTTTTTTAATTGATGATGATGATAAATCTTTCTAGATCACTTTTTTGTCTGATAAAGCTATGTGGGTCGTGATAGATTGTCATTTGAAAAAGTGGGTTCCAGTGCTGAAAAGTTTGGGAACAGTGGTTTAGCAACAGGCAACCACTTGAGAATGTAATGAGGTGAGGAGGACAAGAGGTGAAGACAAGATTGTGAGGACAAGAGGTGAGGTGCACAAGATTTATCCCTTCCTTGGACAGCTACTTTTCCTCTCAAAATCATCTCTTGCCACTTTTCTGCCTAAGGAAAAGACGCAGACCTTCATATCATCCCCAGGTTTGAAAAATTGCTTGAGCAGGGCAATTGAGGCAGCCAGGAGAGGGACAGTAAAGTCCTCTTTACCAGCCATTGTCCACTCCTAATTGCAGTCTCCACTGGTTGCTTTTCGTTAAAGCAACAAAAGAGAAGTGGAAGAAAATTGTAGAGAGCTCTACGTAACATATACTTTGGCACTCAGACATGGGCCAAGATCCAGGCAGTGTCTGTGCTAAAATACTTTGCCAGAGGCAGATTACAAAATGATTACATGAAGCTTGGTAAAATTGGACACTGGAACACTGGTTTTTCTAAACACTCCTGAAAGAGGAGTTAATGTTAATGCTGATTTATGCAACAAATAAATCTGTCGTCTTTAAGTGCAGGATGTCTCAGATAACTCATTGTAATCTGCATTCCTGCACTTGTTTTGAGCAAGCAAATTATTAATAACTCAAGTTTGGCATTATAAAAACCCAAATCTATAGCCAGAGTTATGTAAATAATAAGCAAGCATGTGCTTGCATTTAAGTAAAAGATGCATGAGAGGGAAGGAGAGGAGGGAACATGTAAGCTCACAGCTTCCTCGAAAGTATTGCATTGCTGCAATTCCCCTGCCCCCCCCCCCTCGCTTAAGGGGCCAGACCTAAGTGCTTCCCTGGCTGGTGAGTTGTGATTCACCAGTTTGGGAACCACTGATCTAATATATTAAAAATAAAACGCACATTGAAATGAATGGGGACCCACCTAAAATTGGCTCACAATCCAACTAGTGGGTTGTGAACCACAGTGTGAGAAACACTGCCTTAGGGCACAGTCCTAACCAGGTCTACTCAGAAGGAAGTCCTATTTTGTTCAGTTGGTCTTACTCTCAGGAAATTGTGGTTAGGATTGCAGCCTTAGAGGTACAAGTGATGAGTAACTACAGTGAAAGCTGTTAATAGTGTCAGTCAATATAAAAGAATTAACCCCCAAATTATTTCAGTGCAGAATCTACCATTGCAAGTAATTCCATCGAAACTTGAACCCTTGTGCAAAACTCTGGAGAGTGTAATTGGATAAAGCAGCAGCTTTCTGTCAAGTTAGAAATGGCTTTCTAAGTGAATTTAACAGAAGGGGAACAGTTGGAAAAGCTCAAAACAATTTTTCTGCCTCCCTAGACTCTCTTGAAATGGATATATTTTAGGCAGAATTTATGTCTCTTGGATCTGAATAATCTTCAAAGCTTTGTCCCCCCACCCCTTCTCACCCAAAGGCCTCTGAAAGTGTTTCAGATTGTTTTTTAATCAGCTGTATAGCTATCTCATTTTGCATGCCATATGTGTGTTGTGTTGTTTTTTTTAACAAATATGGAAGTGATGTGAAATTGAGGATAAAGAGAAGGAAATTTCATCTTTTGTGTTTTGAAGCCTAATTTCTGTGAAGCTGCAGAAAATGCTTTCTCTGGGCATATTTGCACTTCAGTAGGCCATTGTAGTTTGAGTATTTAAATTCTCAGCACAACATCAGGCTATAGTTCTGAGGATTCTGTGGGGGAAGCCATAGCAGTTAAAGTGGAGTAAGACCAACCTAAGTTTGCTATGGCTGCGACCTCACTTGTGCCTATTCACAGATCTGCAGTACCCACCCTTCTTAGTATGAAAGTCATGGTGTTGCAACCATTGAGGTGGTGGGATCTGAATGCAAGAAACTTGGCTTCAAACCCCCACTCATTGATGAAGCTAATTCTTGGGCAAGATTCTCAGCATTTAACATACCTTGCATATTTGGTTGTTGCAAAGGTAAAATGAGAGAGCCCAATGGTTCTCAAACTTTTTAGCACCAGGGTGTACTTTTTAGAATGACAGTCTGTTGGGACCCACTGGAAGTGATGTCATGGCCAGAAGTAACATCATTAATTAGGCTTCAAACCTAAACTGCAATCGGCCAAAGGTCCCATTACACAGTGCCCTTGTGCTGTTATTTTGCATAGCTCAGAATTCAAACACTCCAGCTCAGAAGTCAAAGCAAAATGCAAACTTGAATCCTTCTCCAACCACACAGCCCTCCTTCCTTTCCAGCACCCCATCTTTCCACCTGTTCAAGGCAAAACAGAACCATTCCTCTCTCCCACTGGGAGTCTGCCCTGTCCAGCAGCTCTGTACCCTGTATTTTCAATGGCAGCTGAGCTAGGTGCTATGTGACCCACCTGAAATTTGCTCGCCACCCATCTAGTGGGTCCTGACCCATAGTTGGAGAAATGCTGAGATAGCTCAATGTGTATCTCTTTGTGTTCCTTGGAGAGAAGGGGTGGGATGTGATACACAGATGTGATACGTAATCAAGAGAACTGGCTTGAAATTGTTAACTGGCTTAGCAGATTTTTTAGTGCAGATGGGTACTTCAATCACCTGCAAGGGAACACTGAAGCTTCTTCTAAAGGAAATGCCTCTGACTTGGTTTCCTGTCAGTGGGTGAAAGAAACTAGCAACACCTTTGCTCTCAGAGGTTAGAGACTGTACATCACCCTGGGCAGAATGAAATGACAGTGAATGGTTGCTGGGCAGAAGAAATACCAGTTTCCTTTCTGGTAAGGAGATTTTTGACTCTTCCCCCCCCCCCCCCACATCACAGCAATTTGCCCCTAGAGAGCAGATTGGCACTGAGGTGAGAGACCTGCAGCTAGTACCTCTGGGCACCTTCTAGAGGAGGCTCATATCCCAATAACCTTGGCAATATTCTGCAGTATACTGTAGCCTGTTCCTGTTCCTACAGGCCTAACTATATAGCAAGTCAGCTACATTCATTGCAAGAGAAACCAAGTTATGCTGGCTTTTGATTGGAAGTGTCTCTCTCTGTGTGTGCGTTGAAGCTGATTCTCACTTTGCAGTTTGGATATAGATTCCATAATAGCAAAATATGCATATAATGTGTCAAGTGGGAAGGGCATGTATGTGTACCATTGTGTGTGTGTGCCTACTTATTTTAAAATTTTCTGCTCTAGCTTCTCTTACTCAGATAGAAAAGCCCAAGACGGCTTACAGAAATATTATTTAAACAGTGAGATAAGACAATAGCATACAAGAGTTTAAAACATCCAGAAGAAAATCAAGCAGTAATGGAGCAACCGAAACCAAGTACCAAATACAAACATGTCAACAAAATGACAATGACGATGTTAGCAAAGAACCAAGCAACAAAATATGCGTTGTTCTTAAATATTGCTGTTTTAGTTTTTTGGGGGGCTGTATTTTACTTTTAAATTATTTTAAGTGTATAATATTTCATTGATATTTGTATTTTTGAGTATATTACTGTAGAAAAGCAGTTAATACATGTAACAGTAGGAACAGTAGTAGTGAAATCCTCAAGAGCTGAACCTGTATCTTTTCCTCTTTATCACTTCTGAGTATTTTAAAGAGACATTCACTGTGTTTACACAAATGCACTTTTCACAGAATGTACATATAAATTCATAGTGGGGTAGCCTTACTCCTTAGAAGTAAGGGGAGAATCGGTCCTCAGCTGTCCCAGGCCATAAACAGCTATCTAGTGACTAGAGGGAGGGTGTTCTGCAGTGCTAGTCTGCTTTAGCTTTTCTCATTTTAAGTTTAAAAGAAAAATGTCAGTATATACAAAACGTGCCTGTGCTGGGTGAACAATTTTGACAAACATCTGGGAAAATGGAGCATACAGCTGCTCAACCCCAAGGAGGAAGCAGGGTTAAGGGATCTGAAAGGAAGTTTATTTCCCATTGAATTACAGTTGTCTCTCCATCATGCTCTCAGGATTAGACAGATATTTCAACAACCCTTTAGAAGGCTCTAGGGGAATTTTAAAATTGTATTCTTTATTTTGGTCTTCCAGTCCAATTTCATACTCATCCCAGAGGAAAAAAAATGATTTACCAAAAACTGACATTTTTTCAGATATGTATTTTGCTCTCCCTCCAAAGAGCTCCGGGTAGTGTACATGATTTTTCTTCCTTTTATCTTCACAACAACCCTGCGAGGTAGGTTAAATTGAGAGATGGTGACTGGCCCAGGGTTACCCAGAAGGTTTCACAGCTGAGCAGGGATTTGAAGCTGGGTCTTCCAGGTTGAAGTCCCAATTCTGCCATTTCCTCAACATCTACTGTTGGCTGCTGTTTGGTTTTAGGCTATTTTTCCCAGAGTTTCTTACCTACTGCTATTGTTTTGAAATTTTAGTTTTGTCTATAATCATATTTTAATTAGTATAGTGTAAGCCACTTTGAGCAAGAGGGGAAAGGGTAGGATAAGAATCGTATAAATAAGCATTTTGGAATCTAAGACGTTTAAAGTCCTCATTCATAACAGCAGCTAGATGACATGATTAAAACTCTTTTTTGAATTGTGTCATTTCAGACTGCAGGTATGGGACTATATGGCGGAATGTTCATTCTTATAAATAAAAGAAACCTCCCTGCATATAGAAAAGTAGCATGCCAGGGAGCAAACTGGAACCCACCTTTCTGACATGCTGTTTGCTCATCTGCTACCTTATCTGTTCTTTGTGTGATCTTAGCCTCTGATATCATTATCTACAGATGGGGGGGAAATCAGTAGGAAAGGATAAAAGCCAGTGGAGCTATACTATTTAATTTAGGCATTACTTTGAAATTCATGACTTTGCAATGTAAATGTGGAGGGGGGTGGCCAAAGACAAGGCTGGCAAAGTTTGCAACTATGTGGACAGGGAATTGTTAATAAATAATATTCTTAATTCAGTAACTGTGAGAAGTAAGCAAAGGTCTGCCAGATATGTCCTGTGATGGCTTTTTCTTTTTTTTCTCTCTCTCTCCTTCCAAGCTGTTTTCCATGAAATAGTATTAAGTTCCAGAAACAGGGTTCCCAGCTTTTCAACTGATCACTACAGTGGTCTCTTGAATGAAAGCTTCATCTGCAGCTGTTGAGCAGGTGAAGCCTTTCATGACCTGGAGTGAAACATTATCACTAGCTGCAGGATCAAGCTACTGTTAAAACATAGCTGCAGGGGCCAGCTAAAAAGTTGGCAATAGAGTTACCTTCCTAAATTAAGCTTGCCCTGCTGAATCATGAAGGCTCTACAGCTATTCTGGACATATGGCCCGGAAATCCAAGATCAGCAGTTCTAAATCAGAAAATGGAAATTGTAAAAGACAAAACAGATTGAATGTACTGTGTGTAAAACGCCATATATAGAAATTAGTTATCTGCTGATGTAGTAGGAAACAATTATCTGGTGAAATGTCTGCTTCACTAAGAGCAATTACTCACAGTAGCACATGCACACGCACACGCACACGCACACGCACACACACACACACACACACACACACACACACACACACACACACAAATGAAAAAGGAACAGCCATAATTTGACTGTCAAAGAGCACTGAGGAGTACTATACAGGTTGTGCCTCCTTATCACTGGGATTCTGTTCTGGAACCCTCTATGAATTAAAAATAAGAGTGAATACCAAATCAGTGGAAAAAAATAGCTTTAAAGACCCACTTCCAGGTTTCTTGCTCCTCCATTGTCACCCCAGAATGCACTGGTATAGACACTATGCTGCATTCTGCCACTAGATGGGGTGAATAATGGAATCTAATGGAATGAAATTATAGTTATTTAACAGGATGAAGATAGGAAATTGGATTTTGGTGCTTTTTCTCTTGTTACAAGGCTGGTATCAGTAGTGAGTCCAATCAGTGGGTGCCAAAATAGTGGATAAGTGGATACAGTGGACTGTACTATAAAGCCATACAAAAGACTCCAAAAATTTGTTTTATAGATATTGCTGTCTTATAGTTGTCCCATGGTTGACCCATTTTGATCAACTTTGTCTTCAGATACTAAGTTTAAAATTTATTTTTTTTAAATGTAAAATTTTTCAGTACAACTTGCAAGAACCATACAGGTGTAGTATCTCTGTGCCCACAACACTGGGAACTGCTACTTCAGAAGTGACCCTCTGCAGTGGCAAATAATTGTGCTGCCTCCAGTAGTTTGGGAGCAAAACATTTACGCTATTTTCTTGAGGGGACTTTTAATGCTCAGTCTTCCTTTGCTTATCACTTAAGATGTAAACAGTGCTTTGCCGCTGTCCAGCATCTACTTGAGGGACCTCATCTTGGCAGCTTAAACTTTTCCTGTAACTGTACACTAAAGGAAAGTAAATTATCTTTAAAGGGTTTGGTGTATAGAACTGCATAAATATATGGATCTTGTTTTGAAAAGGGTGTGATTGCAGAGTTCCTTTAAAATCAGTGGCATTCTGCAAAGGCTTTTTTAGTGCTCAATCTACTTTTGTACTCGTCTTGTTGGCATCCTTCAGTCTCAGAAGACTATGGTATCGCACTCTGAATAGTGTTCTGGAACAGAGTGTCCTCTCCAGTGCATGAAGCCTGGGTAAAGTAGATATGGAGGATAGACTGTTACCCATGCAGCAAATCCCCCCTCTCCACGTCGCTGAAATGGTCCAATGGAAAGGCAGAAGCCAATACGGTTGGTTCCAGCGGTGTCGCAGGAGTTGCCAGAACGTGACTGTGTTCAGCCATGAACTGCCTCAGGGACTCCAGCTCTGGATTTTGCCTCGAGGTTGATTCCTGAAGCCTTTTCCATAACTGGATGTAGCCACAAGGCAGTGGAGGTTTGGGATCAGAGTTTTCCTTCTCTCAGATGAGCTGCCTTCCCAGGCTGACGAGTCCCATCTACCCGGTGGCTGTTTAGTCGCCTCTTACGACAAGTACAGCCAAACTGAGGGCCTATTCTTATCCCCAGCCCTCAGGGGAAACTTTTGTACTAAACTTCCTTTTTTCCACTCCTTTGTATGTGTTATTCTCCCAGTATTTTATGTATATGTTTCTATCCCACATGCTCAGCACATAGGACTTTGCAGCAGCTTACAAAATTAACAAGTCTAAAAACACACAGTTCATAATGACTAAAAGTGAGCAAGCTAAAGCACTATGAAAACCGTTTTAGTTACTGTAGTCAAAGCAAAATTTCTTAGCAGAGCATTTGGAATATTTGGGCGTCCTTGTGCTTCTTTAGCTCATTTAACGGTAAACGTAGGCAGGTAGATCATGGAAGTCCAGATGTTTGCCACAGCATGGGGCAAAATAAATAGGACATCAATAATCTTATTATGATGCAGCCTAAGGATGGGAATAAGATTACATCTTTTAATACTTCATAAATAGAAGCTGAGAAATGGGTCATTGATCTGGTAATATAAGCAATTGGCTTCTCAATCCCTTTCTTAATGATCCCTAGCATGGAGTTTGCAAACTTCACAGCTGCTGCACTAGTGTTCAGTGTTTTCATCAAGTCATTACCTTGAGATCTCTTTTCTGGTTTGTCCCTGACGACTTAGACCCCATCAGTGTATGTGAAGCTGGGATTTTTTTTTTTGGTTCCAGTATGCATCACTTTACATTTTTAGACACTAAAACTTGTTTGCCCATCTGGTTGCCCATTTTTCTGATTGGACAGAGGTTCATAGGCAACACATGATGTAATAGCCAAGCCCTGTTTTGATTATAATTCAGTCTTTCAAAATGACATCATTAATGTTTCTCATTTATATTTAATGATTGTTTGAGATTTTGTTTCGTGGTTGAGAGTACACCTGGCAACAAAAGTATTATGAAAAACTGCTCATTTTCTCAAAATATGAACAATCTATAAAGATCCTGAATGAATGACATCTGCACTTGGGACTCATGTTTTAGGGGTTTTTTGGGGGGGCGGGGAAGTAATGAATGTAATGCTGAAGTTCCACAAAAAGACGCAGTTCATCCAAGATCTTGTATCACATTTCATAAGTGGTATATCTTGTATACATAGCTTTTGAGTATTTTGAATTGAAAAACAGTTATAAACATATAGCTAGTTAGATTTAGATATTAGAGTGCCCATTCCATGAGTGATGGGATAAGTGTTTACTGTTTATGATAACACTGACAGTTCTGAAAAGATCTAACTCTAGTAACAGTGGTTAGATTTTTTTCATATTGGTTTGATAGTGACACAGAAGAGCATCCATCTTAGCACAAGGAATTTGGGTGTTCGCTGTAATTTCATAAAGAAGGATATTTGGAATCAGATGTTGTCTTGCATTCTGCCCTAGTCTGGCAGCATAATTAATTAAGATAATTTACTGCCATCATACACAGTGAGGATTAATAGTTCAGTTAACTTTAAAAAAGGGAGTAGACTAGTTTGTGGAGGATATGTCTACTCAAGGGTGTTAGCAGTCTTGGCTTTCAGGTGCAGTATGTTGCTGAATAGTAGATCACAAATATGGGAAGGGCCATCACTATCATATTTTGCTTATGGGTCCCCAGAGGAATTTGGTTGGCCACTGTTAGAGAAGAACTTAAGATATACTAATATGTACTGGTAAAAATGTTGGAAATTGTATTTACTTCTTTTACAAAACCAGGTTTCATTGAGTTGAATCCAAAGAATGTTAGTCTTGAGTAATAGTAAATCTGAGTAGGATCATGGTAAGACAAGGTGACCTTTGACCCTGGACTGTAAAGCCACTAGATAGCCCAGTAATACTATAGCATACACTAGCATACGCATAATGGTAAAAAACTGCTTCGTGTTGAGAAAGAATCAATTTGCAAAAGTCTAACTGAAGCTGGGACTTTGGGGCCTCAAAGGCTGTGTTATATGATGGAAAGTGACAGAATAACCAGGGTGGCAGCAACCTGGGTAATATGCCATTTGTGCAAAAGCTTAAAAGCCACACTACTAAAGCAAAAGCATAGAAAAGTAAAAAGACTTCATTTTAAAGCAAAATTGTTAGTATCACAAAAGCTGCTCACAGAAACTGTTTAGGCCTCAGAGTGTAAACACTCTGGAATGTAGAAAAGATAGTGCAACTAGGCAACGAAGAGACGTGTACACACGTCTTAACAAGGACATTCACTCTGCCTGTATTTACTTATAACCAGTGGCATCACTAGAGTTTGCGTCAACCGGTGCAGGATGCCAGCGCCTCACACCCCATGCAGTGGGCGGGGCAACACCGCAGGTGGTGGGCGTGGTGATGTACCATCACTCCACCCCCACTGGTTTTGGGGCTGTACCTTTTGATAGAACAAAGATAGAACACATTCTACATGAAATTACGCATTGATTGATATATAACATGCTGGTATTATTCCTCCAAACTGTGATTTTAGTGATTTTGGTCACTAGTGGTGCCACCACCCCACCAGGGTGTCAACTTACTAACACATTATTGCAGCAGTTCTCAACCCTTTAGCACTGGGACCCAGTTTTTAGAATGATAATCTGTCCAAGACCCACCAGAAGTGATGTCATGGTAGAAGTGAAATCATCAGGCAAATTAAAATAAATAAGTATAAATAATTAAAGTAAAACAAATAATTAAATAAGCAGAAGCCAGCCCTGTTCCACCAACTGAATTTCTGATGTATAGTCTATGGTATAAAGCCTACAGCACCTGGTATTCCCAGGCGGTCTCCCATCCAAGTACTAACCAGGCCTGACCCTGCTTAGCTTCCAAGATCAGACAAGATCAGGCATGTGCAGGGTAACACATGGAATACCAGGTGCTGTAGGCTTTATACCATAGTCTTTCGAGACTGAAGGTTGCCAACCAATGGTACCAGGCAGAAGCACATTTTGTCATCTCTTTTAATTAGGAGACCTGTCAATTTTAATTGGATTGATGGATGTGAATAAGGCTTATCACTGGGTAAATGGAATTATAACACCCCCTACTGGTTTTTGAAAACTTTGTAATTCAATATGTTTAAATGCCTAATTTTACCTTTTATGGAAACCTGTAACCCAAAACACACCTATCAGGTGTCTCTAAGGTTATCTACAGCCAATTAGGAGTTTGTCCCATCTATGATGCGCGTTTTCAGCGAATAGGAAGTCTAGATTTTCAGACAAAGAACCGGGAATTGTATAAAAGTTCTGGAAACTCCCAAAACCAAGCTCTCATGCTTTGAGACATTAGTCCCATGAGATGCCCATTGCTTGCAATGAAATAAAGCCTGCAAACCTTCACTCCTGAGTATCAAGTTATTCTTGAGTTGCCTTTCAACCTTGCAGCATTGGCCTTAAACAAACATGCCCACTGAGTGGAAAAGCGTAGTTCTAATAATATTTGGATCTCTGAAGAATTGAAAAGGGTGATTTCCACTGGCAGTGCATATGTTCTTGTGCTGATTATGCACCGCAAGAGGCAGAAAAACAATGTCTCGCACTAAACATGGATTCTGCTTCCAAACGAGTGCACTTTAGCCCCCTCCCAAGCATAGAATTTTTATTTACGCTGTGGAATCTTAAGCCCATGGCATTGTTCCAGAGGAAGGGCTATTCTACATAAACATACACTTTCTTGGACTTGTCACTTTTCATTTAGAACTGTAAATTTTATATTCTCCATTATATATTTATTGTATGAAGAGAGGCTTAATGCATTCCAGCTGTGCAATTCACAGAAGGGAAGGTGCTAAAGTTTAAACCACTGTATAAATAATTTCATGCAAACTGTGTGCCACAAATAGCTGGGCACATGGAAAGCATTGACATTACCAGTGCTCTGAATTTGGATGTAAATTGAATTTTGAATTTGAAGCATTTTCTCATAGTCACTTTTTTAATTAAAGAAGATAGATCATTTTAATGAATACATGTAAATCAAACATTTTAATGCATATATGATTTATCCCTGGATTGAAATTTGATGTTTCAGAGGGTGTTTGGATGGATGTAGCTGCCATCTGTATACTAAATTATATGAGAGTGTGGGCACATGCATGCACTTGGAGTGCAACTGAAAGAGGGGGAGATAGTGACTTTTGTGTTCCTCAGAACCACCAGAAATATAAGTGTTCCTTAGGAATAATCTTGCATGTGGTCTGAAAACACGAGGGGGAGATGGTGGGGAAAATGTTAGCTGTAGACTAACATGTTTTTAAAATGCATGTAGAAATAAGGTGCTGTTTTGTGCTCTTTCTTTTGTGCTTGTGCAAGTGTATGTGGAAGAAATTGAACAATAAGGTACTAAAAATTTTATGTGTGCAAGTGCAAAGTGAAGTTGGGATGTTCAGTGATGGTATCACAGCATCATTGCCAGCTTCCAGGTAGCTGAGCTCAGAGCTATGTGGAGCTTGGCTACAAGGTGTGCAGGTCTACACCTTAGGGCAGTAGTTTTGAATCTGGGGCATTGCGATGCTCCAGCCTGAGAGCCACGGGCAATTCTCCCTTAAGGGGTGGGGAGGGGGGAAGGCAGAGACATGATGACCAGCATTGTGCTTCTGATCGGGGCGCAGGGGCGTGCTGCCACTCACCGCCGCCAGCAGGAGCCTCCCACGGGTTGGGGGAGCCCAGTGCCAGCCCAGTGCCAGCCTCAGCAGGGCTCCCCACGCCAGTGGCGTAGCTAATGAACATGTAGCCCGGTGCAGAGCTCAAAATGATACTCCGGAAGTGATGTCACTACCAGAAGTGACATCATGCCTGGACTTTTTAAAAAGTGCAAATTGGGGGGAAACCTGCCTCCTCCCCCCAACAGTTTACCACCCACTTGATCTGCCACCTCCCCCTAGCCAGTGGCATAGCTAAGGCATCTATCTGCTACCTGGGATCACGGAAGATTTTGTAGTCCCCCCTCCATGACAAAATAAAATTTAATTAAGTAAATAAACAAAGGTGTGCCCCTTATTGGTTAGAGACATTGTTCTGGGGTGAAGAAGGACAGTTATTCTCCCCTGCTAAATATAAGAGGAGCACCACTTGAAAAGTGTCTCTTTACCAGTTAGCAGGGGGAACTGTATTATGATACATGGAAATGGTAGGTGACTCATATTAACACCTTATTGGTTCCATGCTGTATCATAATAACATCTCATTGACTCTCAGAATAATCAGTTTCATAGGTCAGTTCTGAGTTAAAGAAATCTACTCTTTGTTACTTAAGGCAGTTGTGTTTTCGTTTTCTGGTGAATTGGCCATAACTTTTGATAGAATACTTATGTTCTAATGTGGTTTGTTTCATTGCATTCTGCATTAAATTACCTTTCCAATGATACATAACATGATGGTATTATTCGTACATACCAAGATTTTCACAGTTTTGGCCACTAGTGTCAAGCTCAGCTTGTTGCCCCCCTAAAGCTTGTTGCCCGTTGAGACTGCTACCCCTGCACCCTCTTAGCTATGCCACTGCCCCACGCAATGCACAGCCCTCCAGAAGGCGATTCTAACCACTTCCTGTTTCTTGATTGCAAAACTGGAAGTGGTCGTGATCGCCTTCTGGAGGGCTCTGTGCTGCACTGGGAGCCCTGCTGAGGCTGGTGCTAGGCTCCTCCGACCCCTGGGAGGCTCTTGCAGGCAGTGGTGAGTGGACACGTACCCCTGTGCCCAGGTCAGAGGTGCAGATGCTGGACATTGCGTCTCCACCTCCGCTGCCTGCAGCAAAGACTTAGTGGCTCTCAAATTCTCCCTGAGAGTTTGAAAACCACTGCTTTAGGGGAACACCTTCAGTTAGAGGAAACACTAACTGCACACCTTGGGGGAAACAGTAACTATAACTTGTAACTGCTACCTTGGTGACATGGCTGCAGACAAGGTATCCCTGAGCAAAAAGGCTCTCTAAGCCTTTGTTCTACCCCAGAACAGTAATATGGAAAGATCCACACATATTCCATGCCTTCACATATATGCCAAAGCAGTACAAAATCTGGACATTGGTGTCACATTTTGGAAGTTTGGCCATCCTGGTTAAGATAAGGGTCTTAGCTTTCGTTATTAAAAGAAGGGAGAGTGGGAGTTATGCAGCAGTTCTGATCCTAGCTTTTGAACAAAATGAAAAACTGATTTGTTACAAACTCCAAGCAGAACCTTCCAATCTCTTCCTGAGGGGAGGAGGGATCATGAAAACCTAAGGCTTCTGTTTCTTTTTTTTTCTCAAACCATAGTTTGGTACAGCAATCTCCAAACTGGAGACCACTGTGCAGCTGAAAAACCCTTACGGTTCCACCACACTGCTGCTGCTCCTAGCACCTGATCTCAACACAGGGACACTCTAGGCCAGTGGTTCCCAACCTTCAGGAGCTTGCGGACCACTGAGGCAAAAATTGGAATTATCGTGAACCACACAGCCCCCCCCCCCCACAAAATACTGTTAAATTTGTAATAATTAGAGAATATTTATTAATTATTTATAGAGAAGATTTCTGGGCTGTTGCTTTTGTTGCCAGCTGTACCTGCAGAAGTCCGTTCTCTGCTCTCTCTGGTGGTCTTTGGGGAAGCATCTCCCATGTGAGTGCACCCCATGGACTACCAGAGATGGTAGAGAAGGGACTGCCCACAGTCGCAGCTGACACTTCATTGATGAATACAGACAGTCTGTTTTCCACCCTCTCTGGTGGTCTGTGGGGGAGTGCGTGCTCACGACATGCTTGAAGTGATCAAAGCTGATCTTTTTTTCTGAGATTTCATGGACCACTTCTCAGGGTCTCACGGACCACCTGTGGTGCCCCAGACCACAGGTTGGGAACCAGTGCTCTAGGCAGTCATGTCTATTGCCCATCACTTCAGCAGGCTTTGCAATAGGATATCTGGGCAGACACAACCGCCCAGAGTGTCCCTGTGTTGAGATCGGGTGCCAGGAGCAGCAGCAGTAGCATGGCAGAATCATAAGCACTGCTCGTATGGGGGATGGCTATCTCCAAACTCCAGATCCGGCCTGCAGACCATAGTTTGGAGAGCCCTGGTCTGGAAGATCATCTGAATATGGCTAATATAAGAAACCCTGAACCATATAGAAGGAACTGCAGCAACCTGATCTCCTCCCATATGGCCTGGGACTTCTCATTACCTAAGCAAGAGCCACGCTGAAGCATCTCCCACCCTATAAAGGTAATATGAGAAAGAGCGCTTACTTTGCAGTACTAGTTAGTACTAGTTGGCAACCTTCAGTCTCGAAAGACTATGGTATCGCGCTCTGAAAGGTGGTTCTGGAACAGCATCTAGTGTGGCTGAAAAGGCCGATTCGGGAGTGACAATCCCTTCCACACTGGGAGCAAGTGCAGTCTGTCCCTGGCCTGTCTCCCTGGCTATGGGCCTTCCTTCTTTGCCTCTTAGCCTCAGACTGTTGGCCAAGTGTCTCTTCAAACTAGGAAAGGCCATGTTGCACAGCCTGCCTCCAAGTGGACCGCTCAGAGGCCAGGGTTTCCCACTTGTTGAGGTCCACTCCTAAGGCCTTCAGATCCCTCTTGCAGATGTCCTTGTATCGCAGCTGTGGTCTACCTGTAGGGCGCTTTCCTTGCACGAGTTCTCCATAGAGGAGATCCTTTGGGATCCGGCCATCATCCATTCTCACAACATGACCGAGCCAACGCAGGCGTCTCTGTTTCAGTAGTGCATACATGCTAGGGATTCCAGCACGTTCCAGGACTGTGTTGTTTGAAACTTTGTCCTGCCAGGTGATGCCGAGAATACGTCGGAGGCAGCGCATGTGGAAAGCATTCAGTTTCCTCTCCTGTTGTGAGTGAAGAGTCCATGACTCGCTGCAGTACAGAAGTGTACTCAGGACGCAAGCTCTGTAGACCTGGATCTTGGTATGTTCCGTCAGCTTCTTGTTGGACCAGACTCTCTTTGTGAGTCTGGAAAACGTGGTAGCTGCTTTACCAATGCATTTGTTTAGCTCGGTATCGAGAGAAAGAGTGTCGGAGATCATTGAGCCAAGGTACACAAAGTCATGGACAACCTCCAGTTCATGCGCAGAGATTGCAGTACTATATTTTGGAGATTAAAGAACCACACACTACCCAAGCCTTGTACTTACAAAGGATTTTTCACTTATGTGCTCAAGTAATGAAGAACTGTTGGGTCCAGCAAGAGATCTTGGAGCACCTGATGCTTCAACACTGCTGAAGTCAGGCAAGCATGAAGCTTTTCAGCCCCTTGGATGGGAGCTTAGTGTACCAATGTCTTAGAAGTTATATGTGAAAAAACGCTGTTGTGATTTTTTGTATTGACTTTCTTCCTGGAAGATAAATTTGGAAAGGACCCTGAAGCTCCCCTGCACTCCCAAAGCCATACACTGACTTAGGGCACTACACAAACCACAAGGTTAAATGAACATCCAGTTTCAATACCTTTTGCAACTGTTAGTGGAAATCTGAATGTTGACATTTGGCAGCTCCTTTCATCTGTGCAATGATCAAATACCAGCACAAATGGGATTTAATTTTTTAAAACCGAAACTGGTTTTATGTAATAATTACATAATTATAGTGTTTTTGTGGCTTTGAGTAGTTAGAAGTGTAAATTAGAGCAAAGTCTGTTGATCAGGCACCATGAGTTTTGTGTTTGTTTACTAATCATATCACCACTCGATGATGCTCTCCTAACTGTAAACAGCTAAAGACTGTACTAATTCAAGAATGTGCTCTTTCATTTCAGTAGAGCTTGCTTCAGTAGGGGGTCCTTGAGCATTCAGCAGGAAGGAGAATGAAAGATTAACCTTTTATATACTAACTGTAATGTACAGTAGTGAGATTTACTCATAGTACTGTGATAGTGTAATGATCTGGTGTAGCTTTTATTGCCATTACTACATTTTCCCTCTTTTCCTTTTATAAGAATAAACTAGCTCCTTAGTTGGGAAAAGGATGCATTAAGTATTGATATTGCAGAAACATTGCCGAAATTCAAGGCAACATAGTAAACAGGTTGAATGAAGAGAAGGCAATGACTTTACAAGTTGTGCACAGACAATAAAATTCATTATTGAGTGGAATGGAGCTTTTACCCCCAATCTGTACATGTACAGACTTCTTCAGTACATGGAAGCTCTTATAGACCCGTAAAATGTCTTTGGTAACATCACCTGAAGATCTTAATTGTATTGGCAACCTTCAGTCTCGAAAGACTATGGTATCGCGCTCTGAAAGGTGGTTCTGGCACAGCGTCTAGTGTGGCTGAAAAGGCCAATCCGGGAGTGACAATCCCTTCCACACCGGGAGCAAGTGCAGTCTGTCCCTGGTCTGTCTCCCTGGCTATGGGCCTTCCTTCTTTGCCTCTTAGCCTCAGACTGTTAGCAAAGTGTCTCTTCAAACTGGGAAAGGCCATGCTGCACAGCCTGCCTCCAAGCGGGCCGCTCAGAGGCCAGGGTTTCCCACTTGTTGAGGTCCATCCCTAAGGCCTTCAGATCCCTCTTGCAGATGTCCTTGTATCGCAGCTGTGGTCTACCTGTAGGGCGCTTTCCTTGCACGAGTTCTCCATAGAGGAGATCCTTTGGGATCCGGCCATCATCCATTCTCACGACATGACCAAGCCAACGCAGGCGTCTCTGTTTCAGCAGTGAATACATGCTAGGGATTCCAGCACGTTCCAGGACTGTGTTGTTTGGAACTTTGTCCTGCCAGGTGATGCCGAGGATGCGTCGGAGGCAGCGCATGTGGAAAGCGCTCAGTTTCCTCTCCTGTTGTGAGTGAAGAGTCCATGAATCGCTGCAGTACAGAAGTGTACTCAGGACGCAAGCTCTGTAGACCTGGATCTTGGTATGTTCCGTCAGCTTGTTGTTGGACCAGACTCTCTTTGTGAGTCTGGAAAACGTGGTAGCTGCTTTACCGATGCGCTTGTTTAGCTCGGTATCGAGAGAAAGAGTGTCGGAGATCGTTGAGCCAAGGTACACAAAGTCATGGACAACCTCCAGTTCATGCTCAGAGATTGTAATGCAGGGAGGTGAGTCCACATCCTGAACCATGACCTGTGTTTTCTTCAGGCTGATTGTCAGTCCAAAATCTTGGCAGGCCTTGCTAAAACGATCCATGAGCTGCTGGAGATCTTTGGCAGAGTGGGTAGTGACAGCTGCATCGTCGGCAAAGAGGAAGTCACGCAGACATTTCAGCTGGACTTTGGATTTTGCTCTCAGTCTGGAGAGGTTGAAGAGCTTTCCGTCTGATCTGGTCCGGAGATAGATGCCTTCTGTTGCAGTTCCAAAGGCCTGCTTCAGCAGGACAGCGAAGAAAATCCCAAACAAGGTTGGTGCAAGAACACAGCCCTGCTTCACTCTGCTTCGGATGTCAAAAGGGTCTGATGTGGAGCCATCGAAGACAACAGTGCCCTTCATGTCCTTGTGGAAAGATCTGATGATGCTGAGGAGCCTGGGTGGACATCCAATCTTGGGGAGAATCTTGAAGAGGCCATCCCTGCTGACCAGGTCGAAAGCCTTTGTGAGATCTATGAAGGCTATAAAGAGTGATGAAGGCTATAAAGAGATGAAGGCTATAAAGTGATGAAGGCTATAAAGAGAAGGCTATAAAGGGGATGTATGATGGTATCAAGCTGGCCCTAGGTCCAACACAGAGGAAAATTGCCCCTCTGAAGTCTGCCACAGGCGAGGTCATCCAGGATCGGGCGCAGCAGATGGAACGCTGGGTGCAGCACTACTCTGAGCTATATTCCAGAGAAAATGTAGTCACCGAAGAAGCACTGAACAACATTGAGTGCCTGCCTGTGCTGGAAGAGCTTGACAGTGAACCAACCCTAGAAGAACTTCACGTGGCCCTGGACTCCCTTGCCTTTGGCAAGGCACCTGGAAAAGACAGCATCCCTGCTGAAGTCCTAAAATGCTGCAAAGAGATCATCGTCACTGAGCTGCATGAAATCCTCTGTCTCTGCTGGAGAGAAGGTGGAGTACCTCAAGACATGAGGGATGCAAACATCATCACGCTGTACAAGAACAAAGGTGACAGGGGTGACTGCAACAACTACCGCGGCATCTCTACCGCAGCGTTGTAGGAAAGCTGTTTGCCCGAGTTGTACTAAAGAGGCTCCAGGTACTTGCAGAGAGCGTCTATCCAGAATCGCAGTGTGGATTCCGAGCCAACAGGTCCACCACTGATATGGTATTCTCCCTTAGACAACTGCAGGAGAAATGCAGGGAACAACGACAGATCTTAATTAGCTGTTTTTAAATCTATCTATAATAGCTGATGCTGTGCTCTGGAAGCTCTATCTTGAATTGTAACACCAGACAAGAACATGAACTAGTTTGATAATTAAAAGTAGGGGGTGGGAGAGGAAGTTTCATAATGTTAAAGGTGTACAGAAAACTTCAAATAACTGCTGGCTTTCATATTTTCATACTGCATTTTTATCCCAGCATGCTTTGCTGCAACCTTTTTTTGTATCTGCAAAAACCTTACCTTATTATGTCTGTATAACAACCTCCCCCATTCATTCCTTCTTGTTACAAACTGCAGACCTTTTGGGCTTATACCATGGCCAGAAATATCTCCCCCCCCCCCCACTCCCCTTTTCCTTTTCCTTTAACATTGAAGAAGACTCTCTGATCAGCTTGAAAGTTTGTACCATCCTTTGTGATTTTGGCTTGATTCTAAAGGTATAGTTTTACTTATAGCTGTATTAAATGTTTCTAATGGCAAGCACAGATTCTTATGCTCTTTGTCTATACTCTATATGAAACTTGTTTGATTTAAGTTGCAACATGTTTTAAAAAATAGACTGTATTCACTTTTCCTTTACACCGGGGAGGGGGAGAGAAACTGTAGCATAGTTGTGGTATGCTTGTGTTCTCATAACACTGATAAAATAAACCACTTTTTGAAAACTGGGTAATAAATGATTACACAGGCTTCCTTTGTTTATAACCGTATCTAATCATAATGCTCCAAGTTAGCTCAGCTAGTTCAATACAGTTATTTTTCCCTCCCCAACTCTCACTCCTCAGAGGAAATGCTTTTCTTATACAAAATGTTGTTAGCTGATGTAGATTTTTCTCATGTGAAACTTTGTTGCTGGCTTAGAACTAGGAATGGTAGTGTTCTAGAATTGTATTTGACCACAGAATGGTGGTGATAGGATTCAGCAGATGTGTGGGTCAGATCTCAGATAAAAATACTGATGTTGAAGATGGGGGGGGGGGGCTAGTGAGAAATTTGGGACCCATTGCTTATAGGCTGATATCCCAGAGACCATTAGAATTCCTTGGAATCTTAACTGGAGTTACTCTGCAATGGACTCCATTGAATGGAGGTGCATTAAATGTCTCTAAATTGGTTCAAAGCATCTGAACTAAAATTTAAGTAGAGTTTAAAAAAATAATGATAAACCTGAATTGGAACTGAGCTCACATTTTAAATGGTTCAATTTGTAACACCAGTTTTGGATTAATGTCCTGATCCATAAGCACATGAAAGTCTGACAGCAATATACATAAAACAATGTGCAAGGTTTGTGTGTTCTCATCTGCTAAAGAGGAGGTTGCTGG
The DNA here is from genome assembly GCF_035046505.1 of Tiliqua scincoides. NCBI lineage: Eukaryota > Metazoa > Chordata > Lepidosauria > Squamata > Scincidae > Tiliqua > Tiliqua scincoides. Next base: position 65,785,087 of record NC_089825.1, on the reverse strand, counting down.
TAGACATGTGTGTACGTGTGGTTCTCCCCCCCCCCTTTTGCGGGAGTTTTAAAAGGAAGAATAAAGTTAGAGGAGGGTCAGGTTCAAATGTTTAAGAAATGTTTCTGTAAGCTCTTGGTGGCAAACTCTTTTCACAAGCAGGCAAATACTGCTTGGCCCTCCTAACCAATATTAGGAAACTGGGATTACTTCCCCACCCCAGGTACACCTGGCCCTGCAAAATGGTGGAGGGAGAGTGCAACTAGCAGTGGAGAAGTGCACTCAGAAGAGGGTGCTTCATCTGCCACCTTGCTACTTCAGAAGTCTCCTTCCTGAGCTCTCCCTTCCCTTCCTCAACCACGCATCCAGATACATACTGTATTTGATGAACTGCAGGGAAAGGCAACTGGGGAGAGTGCAAAAAGTAGGCAGTAGAGAGGGTCTGCTGTATTAAAACCCATCTCCCACTTGCTACTTTTCTATAAATCACACATACCACATTGTAGCTGTATGTCAGTGAGCTGAGAGGGGAAGCTAAGAACTTTGGACATGGGATGAAGATCATGAACTACATTGCTTGAAAGGTGTCTGATGACAATTTAATGAATCTCCAGAATAACTAAAGTCTGGTTATTACACTGTAAGTGTATGTATCTTGGTTTAATGGGACAATTATGCTGATTGTGGATTTAGTTAATTTTAAGATTAATAAAATTATATTTTCAGAAAGCTGACCTAAGTGTGAAAAATGCTCACTATACAGGGTACTTGGAGGGTCTTGTCTAAATTTAGTCTCCCAGTTGTTTTAGAATTTCTATGTGGCTTGTTTTTCCAAAAATTAGATAGCACAATTTTAATCTTTTATTGTGATCAGACATTTCACAACATTGTTTCAAATCTCAGTGGAGACCATTAGTATTTCTAATTTAAATGCAACCAGAATGCTGTTCTGCTCATATTTTTGGAAATAAAATGGTTTTGGATCAGAATGGCTGCTTTTAGCTTAACTCTCCTGTAAATTGTACTAAAAGTGGGAGTGTTAGAAAGGTCTTGTTTATCATCCTGCTACATCTTCCTCATTACTTTCACCCTTGCCCTTGCATTATAATCCTCCAAAGTGTAGGCAACTGTAGAAACACTTAACTTGCAGTTCCTTATAAATGTGTAGCAACCTGTGCTAGTTCCTATATAAGCAAATGACATATGGAAAGTGGTGCTCAGGGTTCACTTGGAAGACAGAATTTACTTTGCTAAATTCTGTAATGTTGTATGTGACGTGTGTGTGTGTGTGTGCGTGCGCGCGCGCACGCACGCGCACACACAGACACACAGACACACACATATCCTGTAATCATCACAATTTTATTCTTGCCAATAGATTACATTACTAGTTCCGGAATGTGGATGGAGATGTGTATCCAAATGAAATTGCTTACATGCTACATCCTTTACTCCAAACTGCATTCCACATGATAGCTGCTTTCTACATTTTCCATGAAGTTTTACTCTGAATTTGATCAGTGTTGCCAGATTAAAAAAATATACAAATTTTGCTGTGTGTTGTTTGCAGCTCTAGGTTCCCAAGTGGATGGTGTTTTGGGGGGACAGAGCAGGAAGTTAAGCCTTGGACAATATGACAATGATGTCCCAGCACAACCATTGTATACAAAGTGTGGATGGAAAAAATCTCCTGCTGCTGACAACCCTGACAATCTAGTTTCATTAGTTCCTGGGGGAGAAACCAAAGAGGTAAGCGAGAATTAATTACCTAAGTGAAAATTAATGCAGTGTTTTAACACACACAGCCCCTACCCCAGAATATTTTTCAAGTACCATCATAGCAAGTAACCAGCAGAAATTCCATTTGGGCCCAAATCCTAACCCACTTTCCAGCTCTAGCATAGCTGTGCCAATGGGATGATTGCTGCATCCTGTACATAAGAACAGCCCCACTGGATCAGGCCATAGGCCCATCTAGTCCAGCTTCCTGTATCTCACAGCGGCCCCACCAAATGCCCCAGGGAGCACACCTGATAACAAGGGACCTGCATCCTGGTGCCCTCCCTTGCATCTGACATAGCTCATTTCTAAAATCAAGAGGTGGCACATACACATCATGGCTTGTAACCCGTAATGGATTTTTCCTCCAGAAACTTGTCCAATCCCCTTTTAAAGGCATCCAGGCCAGACGCCATCACCACATCCTGAGGCAAGGAGTTCCACAGACCAACCACACGCTGAGTAAAGAAATATTTTCTTTTGTCTGTCCTAACTCCCCCAACACTCAATTTTAGTGGATATCCCCTGGTTCTGGTGTTATGTGAGAGTGTAAAGAGCATCTCTCTATCCACTTTATCCTTCCCATGCATAATTTTGTATGTCTCAATCATGTCCCCCCTCAGACGCCTCTTTTCTAGGCTGAAGAGGCCCAAACACCGTAGCCTTTCCTCATAAGGAAGGTGCCGCAGCCCAGCAATCATCTTAGATGCCCTCTTTTGCACTTTTTCCATTTCCACTATATCCTTTTTGAGATGTGGCATCCAGAACTGGACACAATACTCCAGGTGTGGCCTTACCATAGATTTGTACAAAGCATTATAATATTTTTTTGTTCTCAATACCTTTTCTAATGATCCCAAGCATAGAATTGGCCTTCTTCACTGCCGCCGCACATTGGGTCGACACTTCCATCGACCTGTCCACCACCACCCCAAGATGTCTCTCCTGATCTGTCACAGACAGCTCAGAACCCATCAGCCTATATCTAAAGTTTTGATTTTTTGCCCCAATGTGCATGACTTTACACTTACATTAAAACGCATCTGCCATTTTGCTGCCCATTCTGCCAGTTTGGAGAGATCCTTCTGGAGCTCCTCACAATCACTTCTGGTCGTCACCATTTGGAAAAGTTTGGTGTCGTCTGCAAACTTAGCCACCTCGCTGCTCAACCCTGTCTCCAGGTCATTTATGAAGAGGTTGTAAAGCACCGGTCCTAGGACAGATCCTTGGGGCACACCGCTTTTCACCTCTCTCCATTGTGAAAATTGCCCATTGACACCCACTCTCTGCTTCCTGTACCTCAACCAGTTCCTAATCCAGGAGAGGACCTGCCCTCTAATTCCCTGACTATGGAGTTTTTTCAGTAGCCTTTGGTGAGGGACTGTGTTGAACGCCTTCTGAAAATCCAGATATATAATGTCTACGGGTTCTCCCACATCCACATGCCTATTGACCTTTTCAAAGAATTTTAAAGGGTTTGTGAGGCAAGACAATTCTGTATTCTGTGAGGCAAGAATTCTGTAAGGTTTGTTCCTTATAGAAGCCATGCTGATTCTCCCTCAGCAAGGCTTGTTCGTCTATGTGTTTTGAGATTCTATCTTTGATGAGGCATTCCACCATCTTACCCAGTATAGATGTTAGGCTGACTGGCCTATAGTTTCCTGGGTCCCCCCTCTTTCCCTTTTTAAAGATCGGCGTGACATTTGCTATCCTCCAATTCTCTGGCACAATTTCTCTGCCATCTCTAAGTCTTTTATCTCCCCTTTCCCTCCCTCACCATCCAGAGGGCCAACAGCTTCTCTGGCGGGTTTCCTGCTTCTAACATATTTGAAGATGCTTTTATTATTCCCCTTAATGCTGCTGGCCATGAGTTCCTCATAGTCTCTCTTGGCCTCCCGTATCACCTTCTTACATTTCTTTTGCCACAGTTTATGTTCCTTTTTATTCTCCTCGTTTGTTGGGGGGCACACACTGAGCCTCCTCAAAGTAAGGGAATGTTTGTTTCCTTTCCTCAGAGCTTAATTACCCTTATGTCAGTGCTGGAAAGTGAGTTAGGATTGTGCCCTTGGTTTGTTAACGTTGGCTCTTTTAAAGTTGATTTTGTGAGCACAGAGGGATGCCAACTTGGTGCTGAATTTAGTGGATGTTACCACAGATTACCCGGATGCTTTACTGCATGTGTCTGTTTGTGACTTTGGGAGCGATGAAACTTTTAGAATGTGAGAATGTAAATTGTTATGTGGGAGGCATGAATATGTTTGTGAAAAGTGATTCCCTGCCGCATTTCCTTCTCACGTATTAGATGGGTGTTGCACACTACCAAGAAGGCCTGGATGAAGCAGATGGTGGCATCTTCTCACCAACCAAAAATGGGAATGAAACAATCCCCACTACACCAGCATTTCCAGTATCACCAGAGACTCCATATGGTGAGGGGTTAGGATTGTATTGGAAGCTTGCTTCTTGTCGTACCTTATATTTATTTAGAACCAAAACGTTTAGCTTCATTTCCTTCTCTTGCAGTGAAAACTCCTTTGCATTACCAGCGGCTGAGTCCCTCAGGTCTTCAGAACTGCATCCCATCAGAGATGTTCAGAGCTGCTCATGGTAAGAACCAAGCAATTATTTTCAGCATAGGCAAATGGAAAAAGGGATTTGCGTGATTCAATTACCGTGTTGATGTTGTATTGCAGGATGTCATTTTTAAAGCATATTTATGCAGAAAACACTGCTTCCGAAAGATAAGCTAGAATTGAAGAAGTGGTGTGGGGGAGTGGACACTTAATCCTTTCCTTGCCTGCTGTTTCCTGCTGCAAATCATGCACATACACATGCAAGGAAAGCCATTTCTGAGAGTGGTATGAAGTGAGAGGAATGGTAAGTGTGTAAAAACTGTAATCTTGTTGTTTTGTGAAATACGTTACGAGTAATTAAGATGAACCTTACCACATGGAGTATGTCAAATGACAGGCTTCGCACTGATGACTTAGGCTGCAAATCCTTAACACACTTTCCTGGAACCTTAACAACCCAATCCTATCCCCAGTGGTGCTGCTGTGTGCAGTGGCACCAAAATCTGTATCCAGCAGCACCATCAAGGCCACCGGAGGTCTCCTTGGGGGAAGGGCTTTTATCCCCTTCCCCTGGGAAAGCCCCAGGGCCCCATGCATCGCTATTTTGCTGGTGCAGACTTGAGAACCTTTTGTGTTGGGCTTTTCAGCCCAATACAGAGGAGCAGGGCTCCGCCAGTCCCAAGCTCCTCCTGTCCCAGTTTGCCCCCTGCTCCCCCACCCTCCCCCACCCTGGAATGCCTCCTCTGCCCTGAAAGACCTCACTGCTGCCCCAAGCTCTTCCCTTGCTCTGGGTGGTGTCTGTCTGGCGCTGGGCTTAGCATTGACTGTCACTGAACTGGCACCATCGCCAGGTCTCCTTATACTCCAGGTGCCATAAACATGCTTTACATTACGTTTATGCTACTCGGTGCTGGCCCTAAAGCTCAGTGCCAGTGCTCAGAGCCCATAGGATTGGGCTGTAAGCCCCATTTAATACAGTGGAATTTACTTCTGAGTAAATTCCTATGATTGTGCTGTTAGTGTGTATATGTATTTACACATGAGTTCTAGAGGCAAACAGCATGTGCTTGTATAACTTGGAGAGACCCAGAGAAGTGAGAAGCTGCAGGATGGCAACTCTAGAAACTCATTCAAATGAAGCAGAAGCAAAAAAAAGTGAAGATTTCTGGAAAATCTCCCTTAAAAGCATAAAAGGGACAGTGATTTGCCAAGGACAAGCAACAGAAAAGCAGCACTCCTGGAACATTTGCTGCAGTCCTTCATGTTCTGTTATAATTCCAGTGTGGCCTTCTATGAACAAATGTAATTACTCCTTGATTTACGTAACAGGTCCTGGCATAATTTCCCAGTGGTAGACTCCTGTTATTGGGCATGTTGGTAACTGTTTGATTTCCTTCTGGTGGTATTTTCCCCCTTTTTCTTCCTCATTGACAAAACATGTTTTCAGACTACAAATCTGCATGTTCAGTCAAGCCAAATGTTTGTATTTCTGCATACCAAGATATGTTGTGTCACATAGTGAAAGTGGCTTAGGAAAAAAAACAAACCCCAAACTCAACCAGAATGCAGATCTGCTTGAGGGAGTCCTAGTCAATTTTTTTAAATGCTTACAGGCTTGTTAGGATGATCAAATCTTTGCATTACTGTTTGCAGTTGTTGAGGTTCCTGTGTGAATCCCCATTAATAAGATTATAAAGGAAACTACATTTTTGTTGCTTATTTACCTCCTATGTGTTGTACCCTAAGTGTAGTTAGTCATGGCTAACAGCACAATCCTTCGCTTGTTCTCTTGGAAGTAAATCCCAATGTGTTCGATGGGACTTACTCCCAGGTAAGTGTTCATATGCTTGCAGCCTAAGTTCCAATATAACCTGTTGGATTTAATCATGACAAACTTTATGACTAACTCATTTTAGAATACAACCCATTATGCCTCTTGGCATGCCAATACTAAGTAATGTTTCTGTGGCCTCATTCTTCAGCTGCTGGGTAGCCCGTGGACAGTTCCCAGGTTCAGATTCACACAGACAAACATAATAATCTTCAGCAACTCCTGGAACTCATTCCAGAAACAGTCTGCAACAGTTCTGCCTACACTGAGCTGATGTACTGTAGCCCACAGTGGGGGAAAGGCGGGATATAAATTTATTAAATAAATAAATAACATCTAAAAATGTGTGCTGTAAACCTGGAAGTTCCCAGGAGAAATCTCAACCATAAGTTCATTAGATGATCTTAGGTAGGCCTCCCCACCTTGCCTTGTATCTCCCATTTTGAGATACCACTGACCTAGTGGTTGCAAGAGTTACTCAAAACGTATGTAAAGTGCTCTTCCTGCTATCTGAATTCTGCACAGTAATAAACAAAGGCAGTATCATGGTGTCTGGAAATCATTGCTCCTATGCACCAGGAGTTGTTCTAGAGTCCGCTTGATATCTGTCATTACCCAGTTCACAAATTAACAGCCCAAACCTATCCCCCACCATGTTACAGCATGCAGCCATACCAAAGGAGCACATGCTGCATGCTGTGGTGATGGTGGGCAATCAGACAGTCTGTAGGAGGTAAGTAAAAATATATTTTACTAGCCTCCTGATAGGCTGGATGTTTATCTATGAGTCTCCTCATCTTACTGGCACAAGTCCAAGGACAGCCAGAGGGTATGTTGTGTTGCAAAATAGGGGACAGGATCCAGTGAAAGTTGCTGCCGCTGGATTCACCCTATTCCCCTGTCAACACACCCCTGGTTCTTTCTCCTTCCCACCCAGTTACTCCCCTACCCTTCCTGTCCATGAAGTGGCCCCTGTTCCAGTCTACCTGCCCTGGCATCGTCTGTGCCCTGGTACCACTGCAGCTGCCTCAAATGTCCTGGCCGCATTGTGATCTTTGCACCATTGCAGGGTCTTTTACGTCAGAGGGACTTTAGTCCTGCTATTGTTAACGGCTCACAAGATTGGACCTTAAGGCCATTTGAGCATATGTCTTCAAGACTTTGTGTATGAAAGTACTGTATGACTTGATCTTCAGTAACATTTATCTTGAATGTCAGGTAAGTAGTCTGACCCTTCCACAACTAGTTGCAACCTGCTGTTCAAAATGCCTCTGGGAGCAATGTCTAGTCTCCATGGTTTTTGATTAAACATAAGCTTTAAAATAAACCTACCATAGTAGATTATGAGAGTTGCTCATGAGAGTTTTCCAGTGGGGAATTCTTGTGCAACTCTGAAGGAACAAGAGTGCTCTCTATAACCTACTCAGGGAGTTATAAAGACGTGCTTGTCTTGTGCCGCATCTAGCGAATTGAGGTCCCTTTGTGTAACTATGTTACACAAGCTAAAATATTTTGCACTGAGTGATTTGCCAGAGATTTCAGTTCTGTCTCACACATGTTCTGGACTTTGACACTCCCTACCATAGAATGGCAGAGCTTGGAAAGAACTGTCAGAGGTCAACAGAGCAAACAGCCTGGCACAGAGGCAGAATTCATTAAACCAAAAGTGTTCACAAAGAGAGGCTTATTCAACTCCAACCAATGGAGATTCAGTCAGTCTCTCCAATCTGCATATTCCATAAGCTGCACACTTCCCGATTGCAAGGTGCTTGGGGAAGGCAGTCAGCACCTTTGGGATACAAGCAGCATCAAGTTGCTAGGATATGCAAAGGAGAAGCTACCCAGCCTTCCAGATCAGCCCTGTGTGGGCTTGTAGGTAAAGGGGCTTTGTTTGAATCTCATAATTGAGATCATTCAGAATGAATGAAAAAAATTAATCTTTTATTAAATGTTTCACACTTTAACTCCTTTGGAACTTTCTTTAGTTCCAAAGGAAAAAGAATCATCACAGGAAAGAGAAGTTGCTTGTCTTTCACAGTACCCATAGTTATTTCCCCACTGTTGCATTGTTGGATAAGGCGAGTTCCTGAGGCACTAACCAAGTACTAAAGCATGGAGCAGGCCAGCCACCACTCACACCTCCTTCCCATGACACTTCTGAAGTATTCTTTCCCCCACCACTGCTTCTTCATTCAAAGCATTACCCTCCATCCTTCTCTGTAGTGCTGTAGCTTTGCAACCTTAGAATCTTGTCTCCTTTTTCATTTGAAGTTTTCTTTTTGGTCTGTGTGAATTAATTTAGATTTATCTGCATTTCATGTTGCTGCTTTTCTGACTTATCAGGATCGCTTAAGTAGATGATCCATAAAAGACTGTCCCTAACATTCCCTGATAGCATGCTTGGTGGCAAGCAGAGAGAGAGAGAGAGAGAGAGAGAGAGAGAGAGAGAGAGAGAGAGAAATTCATTTTTGAAAGAGTTACAGAGACTGAAATTGCCACAGATTAAATAGACTCCCCTTTCATTTCACTTAAAAGATGAACTTATCCAATGCAAAAAAAAAAGCAACTTCATCTAGTCTTTGGAAAGATCTCAATTTTTTTGTCTCAGGCCTCTGTGTACCCACTTAACTGAAATGTTTAGCTGCAAAGGAGGTTAAGGTGGTGAGAATGCAAGGCAAACAATAACTTCCTTTGTTACCTGCCAGGGAGGCAGTTGGACTATTGGCTAACAAGGGAATTAAAAAGAAATATTTTATGACCTTCCGCAATAGGGGGCAGAGCCTCTCTGCCACCTGCCTTTTTAGGAAGGTCATAAAATACAATGCATAAACATATAGGTCTAAAAATGTTTCTCAGATAATATAACTCTGAGGGCTGAGGAGTGCAGTCACTTCATCATTCTAGAGACTTTGCTTTAAAAAAAAATGCTTCTGTTTGCCACATTTTCTGTTTTGTCCTTTGTTCAAGGAGTTCAGATCCATTTAGATGTTGCCCTTCCTCCAAGGGGTGCCAAAGCAGTATTTATCTGGGCTCTGCGCTTTTAGCTAAGAACATTCAAGAGTGGCTTACATGAGATCAACCAAAGGGAAATCATCATAAAAGTATAGGGGAATATGCCTTTCTGGCTGCTTTTTCTCCTCCTCACAGGGCAACTGATGTTTCTATGGCTGCTGTGATGGATGAGTGGCACAGTTCCAGCTGATAAGGAACTTGCAGGTAGATGCAGCGATGGTGGGTCTTCACCTTGTTAGATTTTTCTCCTCTTCCCCTTTCACAGGCCAGTTGGTGTTTCTGTGGCAACTGTATCCCGTCTGGGTACTAACCAGGCTCCAATGTGATAAGCTTCAGAGGGGCACCCATATAAGGCCCCTTAAGTTGCATTGGTCCTTTGAGCAAGCTCATTTTTCAAAACATACAATATATAAAGGACATTAATCTAGCAACAAGATATATGTATACAAAACATCAGTGCCTCTCCTTAACCTCTTTGTCACACTTGAGCACAGTGTTTTTCAAACTTGCGTCTGCCATGACTGGAAGCTACTTCCAGGTCACACTGGCCTGTGCCATTGGCCGTGTTTTGCCATATCACTGCCCCAGAAACCTTGCAGAACCTGCCTGTAAGGTATTCTGGAGCGTCACACAGCCTGACATAGTCAATGGCAGCATCATTTGCAGAATGCGGAAGCAGCTTATCCGTGGATTCAGTTATCCATGGATCAGGTCCATACCCCCCTCCCCAAGCATGCCCCCCATGCTTGCCTCTGGAGGGTACTCTGAACCTAGCAGAGGCCGTGGACTAAGCTCCGCAGTTAAAATAATGCAATTTCAGTTTCTCCATAAAACCTGAAGTTGCATTATTTCAACTACCGGGCTCAGTCTGAGCCCGACAGAGGCTGCAGACAGATGTCCATGGCTTCTGTTGGGCACAGAGGACCCTGTACTGGCAATCATTGCCTTACTAATGAGATTTGAGTTCAATGGAGCTCTTCTGTCAAAAATAACAATCCCAGTGGCTCTGTGGAAAGCAGCTCAAGTTGGCCTCAGCTCCCTGGCTTATTCCTGCTATCAAATGTTTACATTTTTCTCCTCCACATGTTTACAGTAAATGTATTTCCAAGGGTTAGTGGATCCCAAACCTTAACATATAATGTATTTTACCAGATGTTCTTCTTAGGCCTATGCATACTGCTTAAGTTTCCAACCAAGGGACTGCTGAGCAATTTGTAGTGTTGATCAAGATAAACATTTCTTACAAAGCAAAGGATGTATATCTCTTGTTCAGCCTGCAACAGACTTGATTCTCCAGAAGACTTTAAAGTTGTAACTTTTACAGTTTGAAGGGTAGTCTAACAGTGCAACCCTGTGCATGTTTACTCAGAAGTATGTTTCACTATGTTCAGTGCAATTTACTACCAGGTAAGTGTGCATAGGATTGCAACCTTATCCTACCATCTTTTAGCAGGAACATTTTTATAGAAACATTTCTTGTGAAATGTTCATGTGATTCTCAAGTAGACTAAGGGAAAAGGTTATTCCGTATATTAAATGTTGGAAGAAAGAAATGTTTAGTACATCTGCTTGTTTATTATCACAGAGAAACATACAAATAGGCTAATGAGTTGAACGCTGTTCACTGCCAAATCAAGTCTCCGCTTATTTCATCAGTTACCAGTGGCCTATTGAGATTAGTCGGAAAACTAGGTGTGTTGTCTTGGTAATCTCTCCTGTGCTTAGGTGGCCTTAAGTAAAAAGATCTTTTGCTCAGGGAGAGTTTGAGAGCCACTTTGCTGCAGGCAGCAAGGATGGAGGCGGAGATGCGATGCCCAGCATCACACCTCTGAACTGTGCTCAGGGGCACACTGCCACTCACCACCACCACCTGCATGAACCCCTCCCGGGGGTCAGGGGAACCTGGTGCCAGCCTCAGTAGGGCTTACCACACAGCCCTGTGGGTCCCTCGCCAAAGGCTACTAAAAAAACTCCACACTCAGGGAATTAGAGGACAGGTCCTCTCATGGATTGAGAACTGGTTGAAGGCCAGGAAACAGAGAGTGGGTGTCAGTGGGCAATTTTCACAATGGAGAGAAGTGAAAAGCGGTGTACCCATGGTGGACAATGGAGCTCAAAGCGTGCAGGATGTGGCACCCAAAACTCTGTCCGAGAAGGAACACCCACACACCCCCTGGGCACTAATTCTTATACTTCTTATGCTAACAGTACTGAGGTGACTTCATACTATTTAGACTGTCCAATCAGAGGAATAGAACCTTCCGGAAGTTGGCCTGGTTGCTAATTCCTCCTAGTTCTTACCCCTCCCAACTGGAGATCCATAGCTGCACTCCATCACGCTTGATCAGGTGCCTCTCTGTCTACTAAGGTGCTAAACATTCCAATGGGTTGTAATTCTTGTTGTCTGTCCTTTCTGGCCAGCAAAGGAGAGACAATAATCTTTTTGTTTATTTACTCACATTCTTGCAGCTAGGAACTGCTAGCAACTTCTCAGTTACACTGTTTTAGTTTGGTTCAGGCTTCTACTGCCAACTTAGGTCTAACATGTACATATTCATGACACTCCCACACTGGAAAATAAGAAAATTTCTAGATATACTAAATGATTGCGCACTAGAGCAGTTGGTCTTAGAACTGACCTGAAGGAAGACACCTCTAGAATTAAGCCTATGTGGAGCTCAGGACCTAGTGAAAGAGGCAACTGTTGTTGATCCAACTGTGGACAGTAAGGAATGGAAAAAAAGAATACAAAGAGAGCAGGCTAAAAACAGCAATGCAAGCAAACAAGAACAACTTCTTCAAATACAGCAAGAGTAGGAAACATGCCAGGGAGGTAGTTAAACCATTGGATAATGAGAGAATAAAAAAGAAGCTTTAAAAGTATAGGGAGATTTCAGAGAAGCTGAACCAATCATTTGCATCTCTCTCCACTACAGAAGATGTAGGACAGATACCTGTGCCTGAACTGACATTCTTAGGAACAAAGCCTGTTGTGTTTTTTGTCGGTCAGAACCTTTATTGGCATAATATATACATATACAGACAGTTCACAAACCTAAAGAAGAATTCCCCAAATATGCAAATGTATCACTCATTTCTCTAATGCTATTGGCTGAGCTACAGTGTTTCAAGAGATGTTTTAGAAAAGCCCCCACTGTCTCAGTTATAATCAGATCCACAGAAGACAACAGATGCTTCCATTGAGTCTCCTCTGAACAGTCTGCCCACTTGTTCTGGTAAGCAGTCAAATGTTTCTTGTGGGTCATTAGATAGCGCATACAATGCAAGATCGTGTGAGACAAAGATTCAGTCCTACCCAGCTCACATCTGCAGCATCTTTTGTTATATAGGATCTTTTTAAATCTTCCATATAGCATAGCTGAGGGAAATACATTGCACCTGGCCAAAGTGAAGGCCTTGCACTCATAAGGGTGCTTTAACAGAGTGAGGTACTGTGGCATGTGACCTTTCCTGGTAAAGATCTGGTGTCTCAGTGGGGAGTAAATTAAAATGATAAGGGGTGAGGTAAAACAGCCTACTGACAAATTAAACATGAACAAATTACTGGGTCCAGATGGCATCCACCCAAGGGCTCAAACGCGAAATTGCTGACCTTCATGCAAAATTACTTAAAATGTCCTTTAAGTCACCTTCCATGCCAGAGGACTGAAAGGTAGCCAAAGTAACATCACTATTTAAAAGGGATCCAGGAAATTATAAGCCACTCAGCTTAGTCTGTTCTGGGTGAACTGGTGAGAAGCATAATTAAAGATAAACTTATTAAACACCTAGAAGAACAAGCTGAAGGAGAATCAGCAAGGTTTTTTTCAACAGTAAATTCTACCTCATTAACCTTCTATCTAGAGGTCCTCTGAGAGTGTCAAAATGCATATGGATAGAGCAGTGGTTCCTAAAGTCCTCCATGGGAGGAGGGAACCACTTTTTGCAGGGATTGGTCTGCAGCAGTGACATGATCCCCAGGATCACACCTCTGCTGGGACAGAAGGGAGGGGGTTACTTACTAGCAGGTTGTGCCAGCTTCCAGGGGGAACAGGCAGCCCTGTGGAGCCCTCCACCATGCCTCTGATTCACTAGAAATCATGATTGAAAACCACTTCTAGTTTCATGATTGAAAACCAGTAGTGGTTTCCAATTGCTATTTTTAGTGAGTCGGAGGCTTGAGGAGCCCTGTGGAGAACTCAGTGGGGCTTCCCTCACCTCCTGGAGGCTGGTGCAACCAGCTGGTAAGTAAAACCCCCTCTTCTGTCCCAGCAGTGCCACGATCCTGGGCACTGTGTCACTGCCTCCCCCCCCCAATCTCTTAAAGGGGCATAGGCCAGAGTGTCCCAGGCTGGTGGGTCATGATCCATCAGTTTGGGAGCTGTTGGGATAGAGGCAACCCAGTAGACATTGAATACTTGGATGCTCCAAAAGCTTTTGACAAGGTCAAATGCTTTTGCATAAATTTAGCAGTCATGGAATAAGAGGGCAGTGGATGATGTAATGTCCTAACCAGTAGGTAGCTAAGCAGGTGGTAGAGCCACTCAGTTTGAAATAGCTGCGGGAAAAAAACAAACTGTGAAACCCATATGAGTACTCGATTCCTTAGCAGGTACCATTTGCCTAAGTCCAGTTCTCACATTTTTAGTTAATAGGCTTGTCCAAAATAAGAAAAAAATTGTTGCAGGAACCTGTGACTATCTTACTGTATTTTAAAATCATTCTCTAGAATAAGAGGCACAATGATGGGGGAGTCCTTTATTATTGATACAGTGGTGTCAGTGTGCAAGGCACTACAATAGAAAAGAATACAGGATCTTGCCCCAGGAAGCTCCCAGTCTGAAGAGACAACAGAGGAAGGGGAGGGGAGTGGTGCCAGTCTAAACGGGAAAGATGACATGATTATTTTATGTACAATGTATTTAGATTTACTCACAATAAGATAAAGGAACTAGGCAGGAGTAGTGCCAAAGTCTTCATGGAAAGAGTTGGTTTTGAGGAGAGATTTGAAGGAAGTAAGAGAGGAGCCATCCCACAGGTGAGCAGGGAGGGAGTTCCAGGAAGAGGGAGCAACAAGGGAGAAGGCACAGAGCAGTTTGAGGAGCAAAGACCGTATGCAGGGTTGTAGGTGGATATGAGAGCAGAGCGGGAGGAAGGACAGTGAGGACTTTGAAGGTAACGAGTCTGTTACATCTGCACGAAAATGACATTGTCTGCATACATATATGATATATCATTCTCTTTGAATACCTCCAAGATAATCTACATTTTCAGAAAATTCAGATTTGAAGCAGAGTTTGTGAAAGGGTAGGGGGGAAAATAGATTGGAAGCAGGAGGAGAAACAGAAGATTTGAAACCGAAGAAGCATAATACTGCTTGCTGAATACTGAAGACCTCAGGTCAGCCCGTGCAATTTAACAGTGTGATCTAGACTAGAGCATGCCTGCTCTGAAGTAAGCCCCATGGAGTCCAGTGGAAGTTATAGGAAGATGTGCATACTGCCATATTTTGTTTTGGTTTCTTCTCCATGTGCATGCACTGATGCAAAGACAGAACAGCTTTCTAGAGATACAACTTTGAACATGATAGTATCTCATTTGTTTAAAATGAGACAATATTGGAATCAAGATGTGGTGAAATGTGCAAATGTTATGCTGAACAGAATCTCTCAATGGACCTCGTACCTGATAGTATATTAGGATAGGCAAAGCTTGAACCTCCTAGAAGTTTACTGAATTCTGAATGTTATGAAGAAAATTATCACTCTGATAATTCTAGGTCTCCAAATCACCCAATACTGCCAATTGATTGGCAGTAGGTAGCGCTGACAACTAGAATTACTTCTGAAATTAGTTTATAGAATTTGTTTATAGAATTCCCTACCAGAAAATAGGGTGAAGGCATAGAAAACTTGTTAAAAATCTTGGAAAAATTTATGATGATGCTCAGAATTGTGAGAGCTAAATAGAACCTCAGATCACCAGTCCCTGCAGCAGCCTTCCTGGGGTGCAAGGAGCCCTGCGCAAACATCTGCAGGGCTCCCCGGTTCTTTAAAAGTGAAAGCGGAGTGATCGCACCCCGCCTCCGCAAAACTGGATGTGGAGCGCACGATTGGTCCACTTTCACTTTTAGAAGCCTGGGGAGCCCTGCAGATGCCTGCGCAGAGCTCCCCACACCCCAGGAAGGCTGCTGCAGGGACTGGTGAGTACATCCCAGTCCCTGCAGCCGCGTTAGTGACGCGATCCTAGGGATCATGTGGAACAGTGGAAAAATAGACTTAAAGACCCACTTCCAGGTTTCCTGCCCCTCCATTGCTCCTAATGGAATAAAGTCATGCCTTGACATCTGTAGGGGTTTGTTTCTGGGACTTCCTGCTGATACCATAAAATGTGTTAAATAAAAGCAGTTTAAAAAAAGTACATCCCTTTACAATTATGGTTTCTAAACAGCTTTTCTTACTGTTCTAGAGGCGGTCAGCAATTAAAAATGCAAAGGACCCCTGCCTTTGCCTGGCTCAGCTGAAGAATGGAATGATCGTTTGCATGACTGTACAACAGTAAGAAAAGCAGTTTTTAAAACTGTGATTTTAAAGGGATGGATATTTTCCCCTTCTCCATGGATCAATGCATTCCTTTTCATTTGCAATGGCCATCCATGTTGCGTATAAATATAAAGTATACATTCCTTGTATAAAAAAATCCCTGTATAACAAGGTTGGACCGGTATACTGCTTTTCAACAATACAGTTTTCTTAGCCAAAGAAATGAGAAGATGGTTCTATGTCACACAGGGCTTGCAAGCATTATAAAGATACAGAAGGGTCACAAGCAAACAGCCACTAGAAAAGACACTCTGCTGGGGTGACTATAGAGCAGAGCTTGCCCAAGACCTCTTAGCGTCTGAGGCAGCATGCCAAATATCCCCCCCTTGCACCTGGTAATGTGCCGGCCTCTGCTTCTTTCACTCCATGGTTTGAAAAAGAGTGGGGTGGAGCAAAAGTCCAAGTGTCTGACTGTGTAACCCACCATTATCTTCTCTTCTTCCTTTCCACCTCTGTCTTCCTTTTCTAGTCCAGGAAGTGGAAGGAGGAAGAACTGTAGAGATGAGTGGGTGCGGAGAAGCGTAACACTCAGTTGTCTGGAATGTCACACAGTTTACTGTTGTCTAGGCTGACATCCCCATTCAGTCGTAAAGCTTACTGGATAGCATTGAGCAAGCCACTTTCAACCTAATCTGTGTTCAAGGGTTAGAATCTTTAGGATAAAATCTGATAGCCTCAGGTATGTTTTGCTGAATTTCTTAGAGGAAGGGTGGACTACAAAAGTTAGAGTAAATGTTTGCATATTCTTGGAATGTGTACTTGAGATGTATGTGATAAGTAGAAACTGGGTGGAATTTGGTCAGTGGCTGTGCTTCTCTCAGTGCTGGTGAGCAGTGTAGCATATCTATAACCTCATATTTTTCTCTACTGTTGAATGAAATTATGTACATGCCTGAGAAATGTAGTGTCCTGCCATTAGTTGGATTTCAGTTCAGACTTTCTTGAACCTTGAAGATGAGCTCTTGGAAGATCAAAACTGGCGTAGGCTACCCACAGACCTTGTTTCAGTCAAAGATATTTCTTAGCTTGCATTTGGCTGTTTTCCATGACATCTCTCAGAGAAAAATGTGTGCCTTTCCTCAGTGGACAAATGCACTGTGCTCGGGCCAAGACATTTTTTTTTTAAAGTTTGCTAGCATCTTGGAGATAGGACTACCAGCATGGAGAGAAAAAAAAATTGTAAGCTGCTCTGAGTCTCCAGGAAAGTAGCAGAATATAAATTAAACAGACCGACAGACAAGTATCAAATACACTTCCTTTGCTTACAAATAACTGCATGTGATGTTAGCATGTAATGAAAGGGACAGAGCTGTGAGGGGAAATATTTCTAAAAATATTTCTTGACTATGATGTTGAAAGCGTGCTGGTGACTCACTTCCCTCTAAACTTTTAATCTTCATATTTTGTTTCTTTCCTTATCAAGCCATTTCCTATCATTATCCTCTCTGAAAACCTGGTGCCCTCCGATGCAGCAATAGCAATCCTGAGGAGTAAGTGAGCTGTGGCACCTTTCTGCTTCCCATGTCGTCTGCCTGGCCTGCAGTGAGAAGGTCTGGCTACCAGGCAAAAAGCTGGCCAGAGTGGTGGGTCACAAGGGAAGACTCTTTCTCCCTATTCCAGAGCTCACAACAGGTGTCAGGACTGCATGCGTCTTGTTTGCTCTGTGGGAGCATGGCCAAGAGTTGGCCACACAATAGCCAGTTCATAGATTCTAACTAGCAAACCACCTGTCCTTCTGCGGGGTGGAGGGTGCCTTCTACCCTCTTGCAGATCCCTGAGTGGACCAGCAATCCTCAGGATTCAAAGGCTGATCTTGTTGGCCCTCCCAAGTGCAGCAGTTTGTTTTTTTGCCTATGGGATGAACCACCATTGATCACTTACAGTGGGCAGAAGGAAAGAGGGCACTCCATCAGGGTGGGGTACAAACTCATTTCCCACCTGGGTAACCCAACCCATGGATATCCAAGCTTACTTTTGTTGCCCTGAGTTCTGATGTTGAACATGCAGGAACGTCATGGAACAGTGGGAGCTGCCTTTAAAAACGCATCAGTTGCGCTGGGGAGAGGTTGATCTTGCCAGCGTCACAGTGTGTAGCTTGTGCATGGTGTTGTTTCAGACATACAAAATCATGCACATGAAGGATGGAGTGGATAGAGAGATGCTCTTTTCCCTCTCACAAAACACCAGAAGCAGGGGACATCCGCTGAAATTGAGTGTTGGGAGAGTTAGGATAGACTAAAGCAAATATTTATTTACTGGTTGTGTAGTTGGTCTGTGAAACTCCTTGCCACAGGATATGTTGATGGCATCAGGTTTAGACGCCTTTAAAAGGGGATTGGACAAATTTCTGGAGGAAAAGTCCATCACAGGTTACAAGCCATGATGTGTACGTGCAACCTCCTGATTCTAGAGACCGGCTATGTCAGCATGCCAGGTGCAAGGGAGGGCACCAGGATGCAGGTCTCTTGTTATCTGGTGTGCTCCCTGGGGCATTTGGTGGGCCTCTGTGAGATACAGGAAGCTGGACTAGATGGGCCTGTGGCCTGATCCAACTGGGCTCTTCTTATGTTCCGTAGCCTGCTCTCAAAAAGTGAGTCAAGCTGCTGTTTTTGCTCATTTGGGGGGGGGGTGCTAAATTTGTCGGGGACACCTGTGTCAACTTGGGCAGTGCAGCTGGACTTTTCTTTCTAGGGCCAATCACTCAGCTGGAGGCGGCACCAGCTGTTTTCTGCATGGTCTCTCCCCCCCCCCCCAATCCTTGCCAGATTTAGTGCTGTGGTGGGTTAAGGGTCAGTGTGAACAAAGGAAAGGAGGGGGGAGGTCTTTGTGCCAAGGGGGTGGGCACAGCCCAAGGAATAGCAGTGAAGCCAGGCTGCAGGCGTGCCCCCAAGAAGCCTCCAGGCCTCTGACCCGCTGGGTGAGAGGAAGGGGGCAGAGGCGCGCACAGCTGCGGGCGGCGGGGGGGGGGCTTGGACGTCCCATTGCAGTGAGAATTGCGGCCAGTGGCTGGCTCGCAGGGGACAGGCAGCCTCGTCGGGGACAGCCCAGCAGCCCCGCGGAGGCGCTTCTGGGGCTGGACGCGGCTGGAACAAAAGTCGTCCTGCCAGCCTGGGAAGGGAAGGGAAGGGAAGGGAAGGAAGGGCGGCGCGATCGCCAGCGCCACTCAGCAGGGCCCCCCGGACGCGCCGTGCGAGAGCAGCCCGCTGCAGCTGCTGAGCGCGGGGCCCGGGAGAGGAGGGAGCCTCGTTCTCCCCCCCTTTCCCCAGCACCGGAGAGCGGCCGGGCCATGACGGCGTCCATAGGTACGATGGGGGGGGGGTGCGCGCGCGTCCTCCCCCCTGCCCCCCCCAAGGGCGCTTCTGCAGTGCCTTGGCCGCGGTCGTGGAACCGCAGGGCAGCTCCAGCTGTGTGAGTGTGCGTGGGGCGGGCATCACTGACCAAGGGGCAGTTTGTAAACTCTTCTGTGTGTGTGTGTGAGAGTCAGCCCGATCCTGTCCACACTTTCCTGGGAGTAAGCCCCACTGATTCTTATGAGACTTACATCTGAGTAGACATGCATAGGATTGGGCTCTGTGTGTGTGTTTGGGAGGGGGACTTTTCCAGGCATCTGCAACACACAGGATGACATGGTGTGGGCTAGCAGGATGGGGTTTCATACATGCATGTTACTTGGAAAGTAAGTCACACTGTCTCCAATGGGGCTTACTGTCAAGGAAATGTGTGCAAGAATTCACCTTTAAAGAGGCCAGTCTGCTTGTCCTTCCAAGTATTAACTTTCATTGATCCAAATGATTTACAAAATTGGTTACTTTTGGGGGGGGGGGAAGCATTAGAAAACATTTCCCTCCTGACATCTGATGGCATAAAACACAATCCTGACCACACTTTCCTGAGAGTAAGCCCCACTGAACAAAATAGGACTTACTTTTGAGTAGACCTGGTTAGGATTGCACCCTTAACGCATTAAGGGTCATGAGAAAATGAGTATAACTCCTAGGTAAGCGTTCAGGATCTCAGCTGTAATTTGTGTAATTCCAGATCTGGTAAGAACTAATGGGGGCTGGGTGATACCTTGAATTCAGCTGGATATATTGAAGTATTCTGAAGTAAGAAAGACTTGTAAGCACTTGGGCTGTAATCTTATGCACCTTAAGCAAGCATGCACCACATCAGAATATAAATCCTTCAACAAATTGGAGAAAACAATTCCTACAGACTAAACTGGTGTGTCACTGAGCTTTCTTTCTTGCATTCTAGTTTTCTATGTGCGGGGATTTTTTTGTTTCAAGAAGCATTGCATCATGTCAGCTGCTTTCTGATGCAGGGTTATCACTTTTGTGGAATCTAGGCTAGTGTCAGTCAAATGAAATATCTAGTTCATTTGGCAATATACCAAGTTCTTAACTCATAATGATGAGCAAAAGTCCACTATGCTGAATTCTCAATCAGCCTTTCATAATGCCTTCCAATGTGTATCATGACAGAGTTATTTTAAAAAAAATTAATGTAGGAATATTAGTTGGCAGTACTGTAGACTCAGGACAGACAAAAGGAAGTACTTAACATGGTTTATAATTAATTTATGGAACGCATGAATGCAAGATAAGGTGATGACCACTAATTTAGTTGGCTTTTAAAATCAGACACATTTATGAAGGATAGCTCCATTAATACTGTAGCTGTTAACCTGTGAGCCTTAAATTGAACTTCCACGTTCATAGGCATTATAGTTCTGAGTACCAGATGCTGGGAGCAAGCAACAGGGCATGGCTATCACCTCCATGCATTATGTGCTTCCCAGAAGCAGACTGTTGGATTAGATGAACCTTTGATTTGATCCATTGGGGCTCTTATGTTGTTAATTTGGACACTCAGTAGCATGCTGTTTTGTACTGGCAAATGCTTTCTGACACTAAGTTGGAATACCCATGGAAGCAGTCTGGCATTCTGAAATTGCCTGGTTAAATTGTTTTGTTTCATGGTAAGAGGCTATTTGGTGGCACATTATTAAAAACATGAAATAATTGAGGGTCCATTATTATCTCAAGTCATATAGAAGACAGCTTGCCTCCATTTGAATAGCAGAGTGGACCTTTGTTTGTGGACTGCAAGCTGACCTGTGTTGGATGGTCCTCCCTTAATAAAAATCACCAGGATGAATGTCTCTGTTGACATCCCTGTGTGGCTTGGTATGTTGGGGAGGTGTCCTGGCAGCCAACTGCATTCCTAGGGCAGCAGGGCCTCCAGCTGAGGGCCTCCAGCTTAAATCACCAGCCGAGCATTTGCAATCCTTTCTCTTACAACATGTTAAGACTTGCTGATCTGATCTGCTTCAGTTTACTCTCTGGGGGAGGCTGGTTCCAAAGTGTAGGTAAAAGAGAGAAGTCAAGGATGTGCTTGAACTGAAATTAATCAGGCCCTTCCAGTCAAGAATGTTGCTTGACTCATGCTGGTTGCAGTTGTACTTTGACAGGTTTTCCCCCTCTATAGATCTGTAGATGTGCTACATATAGAAGATGTAACCTGGAGCTCTCTGAATGTACTCTCCTTTGGATTGTCAGTTCCAAATTGCTTCTTTTATATGAACAAGTGTAGCTCATAGTACACTAAGCCCCCTACTAAAGGAGAGGTTAAGTTCTGAAGGTCTGTATGTAACTTGAAACAGATATAGGTTGGAACAGCTGGTTCTTGCTAGCCCATCACTATCATGCTTTCATGGAAGCACCAGCAAAGAGTATATTGTGCCTATGCAAAAGTGCCAATGCAGTTACCGGTAACTTGGATGTCCATAACTCAGGCATTGTGTATATAAGGTTATGACTGGACTTAGCCCATTTATGATATATATCATACATGTATTTGTATATTGCAAGAAAGGTAGAGGGTGGAAAATCTTATATGTAGGAGCTGTTTGTGGTTTGGATCAAATGTTTGCCCTGTCAAGAAATGACTTGACTGTGAAAATGAACCTCACAGGTCTGAATGCGGAGAACTGAAACAATTAAAGGAAAATTATGCCATTTAATATTTTAAAAAAGGTATAGCTTTTAAGGTGTTGGCAGAATGCAAGTACATTCAGATTTCAGCAGCAAAACCTCGACCAATTTATCAACCACAACAAAAATATTTAATTGGTTGTCAGACTTAATACTTTATCTCTTTAATAGTGTCTGAAGAATAATGATGCATTTTCTGAAAGTATTTTTGTTATGGCTGTGTGAGAGCAGGAAAGTGAACTTTTTGAATTCCTTTTAGAAATGTTTAAATGAAGCCATTTTTAATCATGTTTAGAAGACTTTGCTTGTGAGAGGGCTTGTTGAACCTACAGTATGCATGAAGTTGTTTCCTGAGAAAGGAAATGGATTTTAAAAAATGAATGGACTTATGTAAGTGTAGCACCACAGTCAGAGGTGCAAGCTGGGAAGTCTGTAGTTCAGATCTCAGCTATGAACTTACTAGGTGGCTTTAAGCAATTCATTGTCATT
Source organism: Tiliqua scincoides (assembly GCF_035046505.1). NCBI lineage: Eukaryota > Metazoa > Chordata > Lepidosauria > Squamata > Scincidae > Tiliqua > Tiliqua scincoides. Next base: position 65,762,826 of record NC_089825.1, on the reverse strand, counting down.
TTGACTTGCCCCCCCTTCCATCTGCAATATGATTCAGGTGTAATAAGGTTTACCAAACTTGCATAACTTTTGTATGAAGTGGGAAATAAATAATTTTTTTGAGCAATAACAGGGAAGAGTGCTATTTAAAGGCTGCTAGTGGTGATTGTATTTTTTTTTATAGATACCGTACACTTCTATCTTTGATGCATTTCTCAGGTGACCCTTGATACTAAAATAGTTTCTTGCCTTTCTCACCAGGAAAATACACTTTTTTTGAAATTGGTATTTTATAAGTCAGTGTTGTGTTGACCATTGAGTGCAGTTTCAAACTATTTTAGTTATACCTAATTATCATGCCTATATTGATGGAATTGCATATCCCCTCCCCACCTCTCAATTTTGACTGTCTCTGTCTGTCTTGTGTTCTCACCAGCAGTAAGCCATTGATTATCATCTAAGCATTTTTACTATTTCCTCAAGTGATCCACAGGCATGTAATCCTTTGGGGAACTTCCCATTGATTGCTGCTATACCAGTTGGTCAAACTATTGTAGCTTCTTTGTGGCCACCAAACTTCATAATCTCAATGGTTTTCAAGGCTTGTTTGAAGAATTTATGCACATCCTGTGGAGATACTCCATTTATTGAAATGGGGCATGCAATTAGTTTTAAATCTTTCTTTTTATAAACAGCACAGCAGCTGGCATTTAAAAACCCAGAGGGAAATAAGTTCTCAAGAGCTAAGCAATTCTAATGCTAATTTTTCCCCAATGCAGGGGATAGGGAAGAGGCATTGTTTACCTCTTCTTGCTCACTGAATGCAAGGTTAACAGGCACATGAGAAGGAAGAGAGAGAAGGTCATTTTAAAAAAAATTGTGATTGTCATGGAGCAGTGTTCCATATGCCACTTCAAAGATGATCTGGGGTGAACCCAGGACAGGAACTGACAAGTGTAATTGCTGGGCTTTTTTTTTTTTCTTCTGGATACAGAGTAATCATTGATATGCAGACATGTCAAGAGGCTGTTTCTCAGTAGGGATAACAGTACTCCAGGGCCTAGGAGAGGGAGGTAAAGGGGGTAATTTGTACCTGGGCCCAGGGTCAGAAAGGGGGCCCAGGAGCCAAAGGAGGGGGCCCAGAAAGTTCCTGGGATCTTACATTTTCCTATCTCACCTGAATTCACTGCCTGCACATGATGCTGGGAGCACAACTATGGGCATGCAGTGGCAACTGCTGCTGTAAGCCATACACACCAGGCCTAGGAAAGCATCCATGACCCTCCTTAACACAGCATCATATCTGGGAGGAACTGGCCTGCTACAGTTGCTTTTTGGCTTGTGGATCCTATAACCACGAAGGAGTGTAAAGGAGCGCAGGGACACCACTGCTGGGCTACAGCTGCTGCATAAGTTCATTTTGGTGCACACAGCACACTGTCCATTCTAGTGTGAGCCCAAACACAAAGATGCAAATTTTCTGCAATGATTTTCTATATTTCAAAGATTTTAAAGAGAGTGTGTTTGCTTTACCATATTACTGTATTGAGCTGCCAGTGCCGCATGGTGGGGTAGACCTTGGCTCCACATCAAGAAACCTGGTAGACCTGGGCTCCAAAGACAATTCTGGCTGTCACCACCCTCTACCTGCCCTATTTTACCCTCCATTCTGCTTGACCCCATTGCCCCCTCCCCCTTTGGGAAGGGGCCCCAAAAGAAACTTTGTACCCCCTGATAAAATTCCTCTCAGAGGCCCTGCAGTACTCAGATAGTGACTTCTTTCTATTATGATTGGTAGTTGAATATATGTACTGAGGACCATATGGGAGATTTCTGAATCCACAGATAATCCAGGCCCAGAGAACAGTCTGAAAGCTTGAGATGTAGTTTGACCTCTGAAATTAAGTAGGTCTGGTCCTATGGATGGGAGACCCCCGAGCTGAGAATACTTGTAAGGCACTCTGAGCAACTCAGTACAATCCTATGCATGTCTGCTCAGAACAACCTCCCCCTGAGTTCAGTATAAATACTGTTAATAATAATAATAATAATAATAATAATAATAATAATAATAATAATAATACTCCCAGGCAAGTACAGGTTGAGCCTCATTATTCCAGTGGGTTCAAAGCACTGGATGGCACTATAGCAAATCAATTTAAAAAACAAAGTTTCTTTGCTCTGGTGATTTAAAAACAACCTTGCTGACCTTTGTGATGTAAGAGAAGAATCATTAAGAAGACAATCCATTAATCATTCATCCACTTCACTCAGTCCCTCCCTTCACCAATGCAAAGTGATTATGTTGCTGTACGCAGCGGACACCACAGCTCAAGAGACCCAAGGTCAGGCAAGTACTCCCAGGAAATAACAAGGCACACAGCAGTGCTCCACCACCAGATGTTCCTTTACTTGAAGTATGTACAAGATATTTACAGTTCAAAGGCAGCTTTGCAAGCAAACAGCACAGATAGCTCTCTTTCTCGATACTCCAATCACGAATCACACTGACGTAGCTTCCCGCAGACACTCCACATAACATCTCCCATATAGCAGCTTGCACAGTAGTTGGCAACCTTCAGTCTCGAAAGACTCTGGTATCGCGCTCTGAAAGGTGGTTCTGGAACAGCGTCTAGTGTGGCTGAAAAGGCCGATTCGGGAGTGACAATCCCTTCCACACCGGGAGCAAGTGCAGTCTGTCCCGGGTCTGTCTCCCTGGCTATGGGCCTGCCTTCTTTGCCTCTTAGCCTCAGACTGTTGGCCAAGTGTCTCTTCAAACTGGGAAAGGCCATGCTGCACAGCCTGCCTCCAAGCGGGCCGCTCAGAGGCCAGGGTTTCCCACCTGTTGAGGTCCACTCCTAAGGCCTTCAGATCCCTCTTGCAGATGTCCTTGTATCACAGCTGTGGTCTACCTATAGGACGCTTTCCTTGCACGAGTTCTCCATAGAGGAGATCCTTTGGGATCCGGCCATCATCCATTCTCACGACATGACCGAGCCAACGCAGGCGTCTCTGTTTCAGTAGTGCATACATGCTAGGGATTCCAGCACGTTCCAGGACTGTGTTGTTTGGAACTTTGTCCTGCCAAGTGATGCCGAGAATACGTCTGAGGCAGCGCATGTGGAAAGCATTCAGTTTCCTCTCCTGTTGTGAGTGAAGAGTCCATGACTCGCTGCAGTACAGAAGTGTACTCAGGACGCAAGCTCTGTAGACCTGGATCTTGGTATGTTCCGTCAGCTTCTTGTTGGACCAGACTCTCTTTGTGAGTCTGGAAAACGTGGTAGCTGCTTTACCGATGCGCTTGTTTAGCTCGGTATCGAGAGAAAGAGTGTCGGAGATCGTTGAGCCAAGGTACACAAAGTCATGGACAACCTCCAGTTCATGCTCAGAGATTGTAATGCAGGGAGGTGAGTCCACATCCTGAACCATGACCTGTGTTTTCTTCAGGCTGATTGTCAGTCCAAAATCTTGGCAGGCCTTGCTAAAACGATCCATGAGCTGCTGGAGATCTTTGGCAGAGTGGGTAGTGATAGCTGCATCGTCGGCAAAGAGGAAGTCACGCAGACATTTCAGCTGGACTTTGGACTTTGCTCTCAGTCTGGAGAGGTTGAAGAGCTTTCCATCTGATCTGGTCCGGAGATAGATGCCTTCTGTTGTAGTTCCAAAGGCCTGCTTCAGCAGGACAGCGAAGAAGATCCCAAACAAGGTTGGTGCAAGAACACAGCCCTGCTTCACTCCGCTTCGGATGTCAAAGGGGTCTGATGTGGAGCCATCAAAGACAACAGTGCCCTTCATGTCTTTGTGGAAGGATCTGATGATGCTGAGGAGCCTGGGTGGACATCCAATCTTGGGGAGAATCTTGAAGAGGCCATCCCTGCTGACCAGGTCGAAAGCCTTTGTGAGATCTATGAAGGCTATAAAGAGTGGCTGTCGTTGTTCCCTGCATTTCTCCTGCAGTTGTCTAAGGGAGAATACCATATCAGTGGTGGACCTGTTGGCTCGGAATCCGCACTGTGATTCTGGATAAACGCTCTCTGCAAGTACCTGGAGCCTCTTTAGTGCAACTCGGGCAAACAACTTTCCTACAACGCTAAGGAGAGAGATGCCACGGTAGTTGTTGCAGTCACCCCTGTCGCCTTTGTTCTTGTACAGTGTGATGATGTTTGCATCCCTCATGTCTTGAGGTACTCCACCTTCTCTCCAGCAGAGACAAAGGATTTCATGCAGCTCAGTGACGATGATCTCTTTGCAGCACTTTAGGACTTCAGCAGGGATGCTGTCTTTTCCAGGTGCCTTGCCAAAGGCAAGGGAGTCCAGGGCCACGTGAAGTTCTTCTAGGGTTGGTTCACTGTCAAGCTCCTCCAGCACAGGCAGGCACTCAATGTTGTTCAGCGCTTCTTCGGTGACTACATTTTCTCTGGAATATAGCTCAGAGTAGTGCTGCACCCAGCGTTCCATCTGCTGCGCCCGATCCTGGATGACCTCGCCTGTTGCAGACTTCAGAGGGGCAATTTTCTTCTGTGTTGGACCTAGGGCCTGCTTGATACCATCATACATTCCCTTGATGTTGCCCGTGTCAGCTGCTATCTGTATCTCGGAACAGAGCTGGAGCCAGTAGTTGTTAGCACATCTCCTGGCAGTCTGCTGGACTTTGCTGCGAGCAGCTCGGAGGACCTGCAGGTTGCGCTCACTGGGACAGGCCTTGTATGCTGCTTGAGCTCTCCTCTTTTCCTCAATGACTGGTGTCAACTCCTCAGAGTGGGCTTCAAACCAGTCTGCCGTCTTGTTGGCACAGGCTTGCACAGCTTGCACAGGCTTGTCCAGCTTGCACAGGGTGCAGTATATACTGGCACTGGCCAATGAGAGGCGGGCTACAGTCTGGTGATCTTATGACTCACCATCTGGTGACATGGTATTGCATCAGCCACTCCCATGATGCTACACTGTATGCAGGCCAAGACATCAGGGCCTTGCTCTATCCAGCCTGTAAATTCTCTGCAGGCCTGGGGCATATAGCATAACAGATTACCTTTCTTTTATGGGGGGGTGGCCCTCAGGGGGAAGGGAGGGGTCCGCTGGAGAGAGAAGGATTGATGGATTGTCAGCCTGCTGCCCCCCCTCTCAATAAGGAGGCTATTGTTAAAGTATTTTGTTTGCTTGCTAAACTATTGTTCAGTTTTTAAAACTGATTTTAAAGGGATGCATTTTTCCCCTTCTCCAGGGATCAGCACATTCCTTCTCATTTGCAGGGGCCATTCCTGTTGAGTCAAATCCGTGTATAAAAAATCCTAACAAGGCTGAACCTGTATGCTTAGGATTGTAGCCTCAGAGGAGATAGGGTTGTTTAAAGAATAAATGTGGTTCAGAGAAGCCCAACAAAGATGGTCAGGGAATCCAGTCCTATAAGGAAAGGTTGAGGGAACTCGGTATGTTTAGTTTGAAGAAGAGAAGCCTGAGGACATGATAGCCTTTCAGGACTTTCAAGAAAACTATCACATAGAACAGCCATTTTCAGCCACTGTGCCGTGGCACACTGGTGTGCCACGAATTGTCTGCGGGTGTGCCACAAGGGTTTTGGGGAGGGTCATTTGTTAATGGGGCCAATGGGGATATGAGCTCCCCACCAACAGCAGGGTGTGCCTTGTCAATTGTCAAAAAATTGATGGTGTGCCTTGACAATTTTTGTACTTTGTCAGTGTGCCATGAGACTAAAAAGGTTGAAAATCACTGACATAGAAGAAGGCAAGAATGTGTTCTCTACTGCACCAGAAAATAGAACTAAATCTAATGAGCTGAAGCTGCAGGAGGGGAGATTTCAGCTGAATATCAGAAAACATTTCTTAACAGTAAGAGCCTCTCAACATGGAACTGATCACCAAGGGAAGTGGTGGGTTTACCTTTGCTGGAGACCCTCAAGCAGAGGTTTGACAGGCACCTTTTGGAGATGCTCAAGACAGAACTTTCCTGTTTCAATTAGGGGTTGGATTAGTTGGCTTTAAAGGCCTCTTCCAACGATATCACGATATTAATATGGCTGTTGTTCCGGCACTTGTTTAGAATGTGTGTGAGAACGTCACTTCTCACTGGTTTCACCAAGTGTTGATCGTCTTACAAATTTTTCTTTAAAATTTTAAGTTATTTAAACTTTTAAAGAAAAATTTGTAAGACAATCATCACTTGGTGAAACCAGAGAGAAGTGACAATGAGGTGGTTAGAATGCTTGGGCATGCCTTATATAGCAGGGTTTCTCAAACTTTGAGGGAGCTTTACTCCCTCAGTAGGTTCTTGTGTGGGAGGGGCTAGGGCAGCAACTCGATCCCCAGGATTGTGTCACGAGGGGGGGAGGTGCTTGTGCCTTACTTTGCATGATGCTGGACTGCAGCAGGCTGCAGGAGGTGTAGGCAGCCCTGCACAGCGCTCCCCGATGCTTGGAACCTGCAAAAGAAGCGGGCACAAAGCACCTCCTGCAAAACGGAAGTGCTTTGCGCCCGCTTCTTTTGCAGGTTCCAAGCGTCTGGGAGCACTGTGCAGGGCTGTCTGCACCTGCTGCAGCCCAGCATCATGCAAAGTAAGGCACAAGCAACCCCCCTCAGCCCCCTTAGCAACACTGCCCCTTAGCATTGCTGCCTCCCTCCTCTTCCCCCGTCCCTTAAAGGGGCGGAGGAAGTGTTACACAAACTGCTGGGTAGCGACCCACCAGTTTGAGAACCACTGATATATAGGTTTCCATTCAAAACACTTTGCTTGATACACAGAGCCTGGACACCTGCTACTCAGACCTGTCTCTTTGCTGATGCCTATTTCCAAGCAACATGATTGGGAGTCTCAATAGCATATTAGGAAAAGATTTAGTCCTAGGTGGGAGTTGGCTGTGATTAAAATAAGGAGTTGCTGCTTTGGAGTTGCATGTTAGCTGTGTTGAAGTGCTCATAAAACTTGTCCCCTTCTGGGTAATGGTAAAACAATCTGGAGTTTCTTTGTTGAAATGGGTTGCAGGATACACATAGATGGAGAGCAACCATTTCCCAAGGAAATCTAGTTTCAGGACAAGGCACTTAAAAAAAGAAAATAAACTTCATACTAAGTGAGGAACCAGTTGAGAGAATTCCATCTGGCCAAACACTTTTAAGTATAAACTACCTAAAGCCATAGCTTACGTGAAGCTAGAACTGAAGCCAGATCTTACAGATGGTATAAATGGAAGTCACTGCTTTGAAATTGAACTATGCAGCTCTGGCTCATGAGACAGTGTCTGTGTTGCACCATAGCCCAATCTGCTGTCTGTTCTTTAGCATCATATTGTATGGAGAGGTGGGAAGAGGGAGAGTATAAATTGGAAAAATGATTCATGCAGAAGAACTTCACAGTAGCCACAGTTTCTCTTTTCCCTGTGAATGGGAAGGTGTGTCTCCCTTTTTTAAAAATAGTGAGCCTTTTCCTCTTAGTTCAGCTGTCCTCAGCTTATTCCCATTCGTGTGGCAGTCCTTAATTGTGGTGTCCTTTTGTAAATGTGTAGGGGTTGCTAAGGAACTGTTCAGCTTTGCTCTGCGCTGGCCCTTGCCAATTCTGTTTTTAGCATGGCCCTTGCTCTTAGAAGATTTCTGTTCTCCAGGGCAAAACACTGCATTCTGAGCTAGTGGTTTTGGCGGCAGCCTACACAATGTAGCACAAGCTGTGGAGAGAGAAACTAATCGGTTTGGCATCCTAAATGAAGCAGCCACTGTATGGCTGCTAATGGAAAAAACCGCACTGAACACAGCAGAATTGTTGAATTTTCATCTCAGTACCCTAACTGGATTTTAGTCCAACTTGTCTTTTCCTTTCAGTCGGATTTCTTGCTTATGTTTAGACTTGAAGTACCACGGTCCAGGACGAGATCCCCCTTAGCAAGGGACACTCCACCTTTTTCTTAAAACACAACTTTGTCAAACAGCCCCCACCAACCCAATGCCTTTTAGTCATGTATATGACTTGGACTGTCACTTGGTAACTGGAAGCAACTGGTAGAGGTTCATTTGACACTTGCCTGTGAGAAAATCTCTGCAATGGCTCCTGGGTTGTGGAACTCTGTCCCTGGGTGTAAGGCTGGGCCTATCTTTTCCACTGTGCTGCTGATGGCTGAAAACATCTCTGTTCCAGGTAGTCTTTGGGGCCTAAATTTATGATGATCTCTTTTACTGTCTTTTCATTATGCTGTCTGTAAATTGTTTTCTGGTCCTTCATGTGATTTTTTTGGTTAACGTATTTTGTTGTGTTCATTTAGTATGTTGGGAATTGTTTTGAGTTTTTTTCTTGTAGGAAGGGAAAGGTGCAATACAAATACTTTTAAATAAATAAAAGTGATTGTACTGGGTAGTAAGCATTAGTTTCATGAAGTCAGTTAACTGTGCCTCCTGTAGTACTTGCACTACAGCTAAACCCTCCACCGGTTTTAGTATTTTACATGTTCCTCATGTAGTCAGAAGTTCCAGAGGCAGAGCTACAGGGTTTAGTTGTCTGTATTGTAGAGACAACCTGCAGCTTGTGGTGTCGTAATTGTTTTATTTTTAATATATAAGAACATAATATGAAAACAGACACTCCTACATCAGGGAAGCACATCTACTAACCCTGCATCATCTTCCCAGATGGAACCCTAGTCTCTAAGCTGATTCACCTTCAGCCAACGTGCAGCTTTGTGCATGTGTGTACTCTCTCCAGACTTAAAATGTGAATGGGATCCAAACTATTTTTCTACATATCCCCCCTAGTTGAAAGGTATCACCTTCCTTAACGTGGATGAGTATTAGATTCCAAAAGAGGAAAAGTTCAAAAGCTTTAGGAAGAACATTTACAGTGATGAAAGTTGTGAAAGTTCTCAGTCATGCTTCTATAGCAGATTTCTCTTCCCCATGTCTTCGTGCTGGAGCTTATTACCCTCCATACCACTTAGTTCCATTGTGGTCTGCCACTTTTGCAATTTTTCCAGTAGTTTCTCTTTCCTGACTGCTCAAAAAATAGTTTTTTTCCCCCTCACCCATGGGTACTGCTGATTTTTCCTCCTGCCCATATATATTCACCTTTTCCCACTGTCTTGCTCCAGTAACTTTCCCAATTCTCAGATCGTTTCCCTCCAGTTTTTTTATTCTAGCTTCCAGCAGTGCTTCTGGATGCTACATCCATGCTATTAGGAGCACATGTGAAGAGCACTTAAGAGAGCTCTTATTCTGGAAGGAGCAGATGCTCTTGTGATTAGTGACAAGAATATGGGAATCCAGAGAAATCTCCATCCCAAACAGATGTTGGAACCCTTGATTACAAAAGGGTTAATAGCTGTGTCTGAGTGTGACTACTAAATCAGACAATGGAGAACACAGTCCAGATACCCAGTGGGCTTGTTTGTAATTGAATTGCAAACAAAGCGGCTTTCATGAGAAATGCCTTGCTTGCTGTACTGATTGTGGAGGCACTGGGTTAGGTGAACAAAAGCTGCTTGCTTTGGAAGTTTGTGGATTTCAGCTACTGACTTTCTTTTGCCTTCCCACTTCAGCTTGTGATTTTCCCAATGATGGAACTGTCAGAATTGTTGTCCCCACCCTTCTAACTGTTCCTTTTCCTCCACTAAGTTGAAATTTTAAAAATGAGAAACTCATTAGAGTTATTGTGTTATTTTCCTAGCGCACAAGGAGCTAGTATACTCTGAAAGTAGTATTGGTGGTGGAGGGCAAGGGGGTGAGAGTCCATTATGTTCTATTTGTTTATTAACAAATGTATGCTGTTACACTAGGTGTGGAAGGAGAGCTTCCATATTTCAAGGGCTCTTGATGCAGTGCCCCTCTGCATATTCTAAACTTGAGAGTTTAGAATCTTTCCCCACCCCACCCTCATAATGTTTCTGATCATGAGGACCTAACCACCCAGAATTCAAGATGTTTCCCTCCTACAGGGCCCCAAGTGGAATGCTTTGTTTGCTTCTTCTCTATATAAATGGTAACAGCTATTTGCCTATGTGGAAGTGAAGGAATGTGCCCAGGGATGGGAGCTAACCCTGGTGATGCCAATAGTTCAAGCCTGTAGCTATCTGCATTGCTGTGCCTCTGTCCTCACTACCTCACTCACTAGAGCTGTCCTCACTACCTGAAGAAGTTTGTTTCATTTTTGAGCCATTCTAGAGTGTGGCTGGAATTTTAGGAATTAGCTTTCAAAGAGGACACATGCCCTTTCCTTCCCCTGAACAGCCAAAGGGGTTAAGCATATATTATCAAGTGGTTTCTTGTCTAGAGCAGGGGTATCAAATTTGTTTGATATAGTAGGCCATTCATAGCACCTGCTGAGGACCAGAAGTGACATCATTTAAGCAGGAAGTGACATCATTAAGCACATGATGGCCAGGAATAAGCACTTTGTTCACAAGTAGGAACTCGTCAGCTGCAAATGACAGAAGAGAAAAATATGCAAATCTTGATAATATGTTCAAAATATGGGAGAGAGTGACCACTTTTCAGCAGCGCTGCTTCTGTTAAGGCATCACTTTGCAGCTCAGCAGCTGAGAGGTGCTCTGTGAAATAATGCATTGGCAGAAGTGGCACTCCTGAAGGGCTGGCTCTAGGACAGCCCAATTATCACACGGGCTGAATAAAGCGTTTTCGGGGGCCGCAGCTGGCCTGTGAGCCTTATGTTTGACATCCCTGGTCTAGAGACACTGCCTTGACTTCTAACATGGAAGAAAGCTAAGTTAGCCAATAAATGATATTTATTAAGTGCATTAAAAATAAGGTGTGTAGAGATACCTATGATGATGAATTATGCACAATTGTCCAATTTTTGTTGTCTTCTCACGTATTTGAGGTAATTGAGGTAAAAGGATCTCGGGAAAGGTGCAGATAGAGAAATATCTCCATAACCTTGGAATCAGGAACTAGTGGGCTCCACATAGGATCTGGTTTGCAGAAGTCTGCCAACTAACCTGTGCAGTGGTGCACAATAGTCCTTGCATTCTTCTGCCCCTGCCACCAGAAACACTAAAGTAGCAGCAGAGCATCACCCCACAGTTTCTCTACCCTGTGAACAGGCTTGGCTGGTAGGGACTGGGAGAAGAATGCCCATCATTTTCAAGCCAGTAAGGTTAAAATTTAACCTTATGATGATTCTTCTCCCAGTTCTTACCTGCCAAGACTATTTAACTATTAAGGTTAAAACTTAAAAAATAAGCCTGCTTTACTGTTTGTACCAACCTGTGTAGTTTTCTTTTGAGGTGGCTAAGTGTGTGGCATCTGATATTATCTGAGCTATGTTAGAAATATAAGGAGTGTCTGAAGATTTTTGATTCTAGTATTTCTCTTAAGGGATATATTGGACTGAGAAAAACAACATTAAGGTGAAAGATTTTTTTGGCTCTTCTGCGGGAGAATCTCTGAAAAATTTGATTATAGGAGCAACAACTCTCTGTTTTAAAGAACTGTGCTTCTTTAATTAATGCTCTGAATATAGCTTTAACTTCAAAGCAATCTGGTACAGGAGAAAACACAAATAACTGGCCCAAAATGGTTTGATGGGAACTGCCATGCACTCAAAAAACAGACATGGGAACATTCACCAAAATTGAGTGTTGGGAGAGTTAGGACAGACAAAAGAAAATATTTCTTTCCTTGGCGTGTCGTTGGTCTGTGAAACTCCTTGCCACAGGATGTGGTGATGGCATCTGGCCTGGATACCTTTAAAAGGGGATTGGACAAGTTTCTGGAGGAAAAATCCATTATGGGTTACAAGCCATGATGTGTATGTGCAACCTCCTGATTTTAGAAATGGTCTATGTCAGAATGCCAATGCAGGGGAGGGCACTAGGATGCAGGTCTCTTGTTGTCTTGTGAGCTCCCTGGGGCATTTGGTGGGCCACTGTGAGATACAGGAAGCTGGACTAGATGGGCCTATGGCCTGATCCAATGGGGCTGTTCTTATGTTCTTAAACATGTATAGACAAGAGACTCCTCTATCTCATTATGCATCTTTACCAGGGCACCACATTTAGAGTAAGATGTGGATAGAAGGGAATTTGACAAAATCCATTTCTGCCACCAGAGGAGTCTGTCAAGGATGCATACTGGCCCTCACGTTATTCAATCTTTATCTAAACGACTTGAACAAGTGTTGCCTTGCATCAGATTTCCATACATCTAAGTTGGGAGATACTAAATGCCCATTATTATTGTATGCAGATACTGCTGCTTTGTTGTCATTATCTGAAATAGGCCTTAAGTGCTTAATGCGCACATTTATGACTTATTGTAAGAACAACCTGCTAACCATAAATAATAGTAAAACAAAAATTTTGGTCTTTCGCAGGCCTGGAGTTTTTAAAAAGTGGATAATTAATGGCCAATGTTTCGACCAAGTTAAACACTTTAGATATTTGGGAATTACATTTCAACATAATCTCTCGTAGGTTGCCCATAGGCAGTCTGCTATACAGGCAGCTCAGAATTCTACCAAGGCAATCACCTGTTTCTTTTTTATTAAAGGAGCCCAAATTATACCCACTGCAATTCAAGTCTTTAAGGCCAAGGTTCTCTCTCAACTTTTATACGGGTGGCCAGTTTGGATTCTGGGATTTCATTTAAGTATGGAAAGTATTCTTACTACATTTGTAAGATCTATTCTTGGTCTACCAAGATGTGTCCCTGTGGCAGGATTACGATTTGAGGCAGGTGTTTCATCATTAGAGTGTATTGCCTGGCTATATGCATTTAGGTATTGGATAAAAGTGTTCTATGCTGATGCTTCAGCAGGATATTTCTATGAGTTACAGAATGATGTTTACGCCAGCTCCTGGTTTAAAACTTTCTCTGTCAAATTGCATTTTCTGGGCCTATTTGGGGATTCTATCTATGGTTATGAGTTTAACACACTTAAGTCCATTATGGAAAAATGGGTTAAAGATATTGATTTTCAGCATGCCATGTCAAGCGCCCGCAAGACTTGCTCACCACTGCACTTTGGTTTGAACTTTGAATTTAATCAAAGTGCTAGATATCTGGACAATTTAACTATCCCCAAATATCGGCAAATTTTTTCAAGAGCTAGATTTAATTGTCTTCCATCTGCAGTCTTGGAAAGACGCTATAATAATGTGCCATATGAAAATAGATTATGTCCCTGTAATAATATGGAAATAGAGACCTTGGGACATGTTCTTTCTGTATGTAATTTTTACAGGGACGAGCGTACAAGATATATTAACCCTATTATGTGTAATCTTCCAGGTAGGACTCTTACATGGTATTTAAAATATATCTTAGCTGATAAGAATAAGTCCATAACCGAATCAGTGGCCAAGTTTCTTTTTTCAGCACAAAGAATGCGAAAGAAGCTTCTTGCTTCTTTTTTATAAAAGTTTTGTTTAAAACATTTTTATGAATGTTTTAAATGTTTTATGAATGTTGGGTCTGTGACCTTAAATAAAAGGATGTTGATGATATTTCTCTTAAGTGCCTTGAATTTTCATGCTTCATACTTGAGGAAGTGGTATGAATTTAACTTTCAACCTTAAATTGTCATATTTCAGTTTTGAAAAACTTTATCTTTGTCACTTTAGAGTGGTCAGGTCAGGAGTGCTCTTTCATATTTTGAAGGAATGAGATAGAGAGGTCTCCTCCTGGTTGTATTATACTGAAGATTAAATTACAAAATAGCAGTGTACCGCAAGACCAATAGTTGCTGTTGCTTTTAATACTTTTTCATATCAAAAGTTTGGAAAAGGCTATGCCTGTTAGAGGTATTTGTAACATGCTTCTGACTTGTACATCCCCTTCAAGAAAGAATCCAGGAATCTGTCTTGTTATACAGAAAATTTTGTTTATTTTCAAATGAGTCATATTTTGCCAGTTCAACTTTCTGGCCTGCACAAATTGTATGTCTTTAAGTTGGGAGAATTAGAGAAGGCATCTGTTAACAAGTGGGTGAACAAACGCATCTATTTCCCAAGCACATGGTAATTCAGTTGTCTGCATCATCCTGCCATGTGGCAAAGAGAATCTTACTATTCTCTTGCTTTCCTGGTGAGGTGAAATTCTCCTCAACATGTGACTGGAGAATACTGTTAGGTGGCTTAGCAAACTATACCGTGTTTCCCCAAAAATAAGACACTGTCTTATATATATATATATTTTTTGGCTCAAAAAAACACACTAGGTTTTATTTTTGGGGTAGGTCTTATTTTTTTTAATGTACTACAATCCACAGTCATTCATGTACAAAAATATACCATACAAAAATATCAGGTTTATTTAGGTTTGGGCAGTCACTCCCTGGAAGGTGTGGAGAGGGTGTACTTAGGGTACCCAGGAGGATCCCTGCCTGCCTGCCTGCTCAGAAGTCAGTCCCTTTATAGTTAATGGGACTTACTCCCTGGAAAGTGTGGAGAGCCTCAGAGCCCGCAGGGTTGCCTCGCTTGCTGCTTCCCGCCTCAGCTGCTCCTCAGCGTCCTCTGCCCAAGGCAGCACAGCAGGCGCTTTCTAGGTGGCGTGCGGGAGTGCAGCGTTCCTGATCATGTTGTCCACCCGCCCCACCTGAGGACCCCTCCCGCCCCCACCGTCCTGGCCCTGATCACAACTAAGGTCTTATTTTTGGGATAGGTCTTATATTTCAGCAATTCTCAAAAAACACACTAGGTCTTATTTTTGGGATAGGTCTTTTTTCGGGGAAGCACGGTATGCATGCCATGGTAAATTGCCAATTAGGCAAATACATATTCATGTTGCTTATGAAGTCAAGAGTTTCAGAGCTCCATGCTGAAGGTGGGTCATGGTGCAGAAAAGTTTGAGAACCACTGCCCTAGAGTATAAGAACAGGATTCAGGATGGATAAACTAGGCTAGACAGGATGGAATACTGGGCAAATATAAATAAAACACATACTTGTCTGAGCAGTATATATGAAAGAGATCTAGGCTTTTTAATGGACGGTAAGCTAAATATGAGCTGGTAGTGTGATATGGTGGCAAAGAAGGCTACTACAATTCTAGGCTGCATTGACAGAAGTATAGTACTAGAAGAAGTTATGGAACTTGTATATTCTGCTTTAGTCAGACCCCACCTAGAATATTGTGTCCAGTTTTGGGTGCCACAGTTTAAAAGGGATATTGAGAAACTGGAGCAGGTCCAGAGGAGGGCAACTAATATGATGAAGAGGTTGAAAACCGCCCTGTGAAGACATGTTGAAGAAGTTGGGCATGTTTAGTTTGGAGAAGACAGTTAAGAGGGGACAAGTTAGCTGTTTACAAATATCTGAGGGGCCATCATGTGGAAGGTGGAGCAGATTTGTTTTCAGTTGCTTCAGAGCCGCAACTGGGTCTGCTGTGGGCCACTGTGAGATACAGGAAGCTGGACTAGATGGGCCTATGGCCTTTGGTGGGCCTTTGGTGGGCCGCTTTGAGATACAGGAAGCGGGCCTTTGGTGGGCCGCTGTGAGATACAGGAAGCTGGACTAGATGGGCCTATGGCCTGATCCAGTGGGGCTGTTCTTATGTTCTTATGTTCTTAAGAGGGTAGGGCCAGGACAAATGGGTTTAAATGGCAACATGGAGATTTCTGTTAAATGTCAGAAAGAACTTCATGGCGGTGTGAACTATTTGGCAGTGGCATAGTCTGTCTTGGAAGGTGGTCGACTCCACATTGTCGGAAGCATGGCCTAGGAGAGGGGGGGTTAGGGGGTTGTTTTTACCCAAGCCCAGGCTCAAAAAGGGGGCCCATTAGCCAAAGGAGGGGGCCCAGAAATTTCTTGGGATCTGACATTTTCCTATCTACTCAGACTTGTTGCCTGCATGGGATGCTGGGGACACTACCATGAGCGTGCAGCTACAGTTACTGCAGCTACTGGCAAACTCTATATGCTGGGCCAAGGAATGAAAACATGACACTACTTAGCACAGTGTCAAACCTGGGAGGAAACCTGCCTGCTACAGTAGCTCCTTGGCTTGTGGATCTGCTTACCATGAAGAGTGTATAGGGGCTCAGGGACACAGCTGTGGGGCTACAGCTGCTGCAGAAGTCAGTTTTGATGCACACAGGACACTTTCCATTCTAATGTGAGCCAAAATATGATGATGCTAATTTTCTCATGATTTTATATGTTTAAAAGATTTTAGAGACTTAGGAATGTGTTTGGTTTTCCATATTACTGTATCTAGCCACCGATAACAGATGGGTGGGTAGACCTGGGCTCCAAAGACTTTTCCAGCTGTCTCCACCTTTCCTCAATCCTGTTTTGTCCCTCCCTGCCCCCAGTCAGCTTGCCCATCACTTCCCTTCCCCATTCTATTTCATCCCTCCCTCTTTGTAAAGGGGCCCAAAAGAAACTTTGTACCCCCTGATAAAATTCTTCTCAGAGGTCCTGGTTGGAAGTCTTTAAGCAGAGACTAGATAGTTACCTATTGAGGACGTTGTAGCTGGGTACGGTCTGCATTAGCAGGGAGTTAAGGCTGTGTCTTGTAGGTCCCTTCCAACTCTGTAATTTGCTACCTGACAAGAACTCTGTTCTAACTACCAGTTGCCTGGTGACTAGAGAAGCAGGCTGAAGCATTTGCCAGAAAACGAAGAGGCTCCTGGGTTGTTTTCCGTTGATATTGTAAACTGCCTTGGGGATCATTTAGATCACAAGGCAGGGTATAAGTTTATAAAATCATTGACTGAACCATGTATAGGTACTAGCTTATGGGCCTCAGCAGAATTCTTGTTTCATTTTGACAGAACCTCGTGGTTACGTGGAAGGCCTCAACCACTCCATTGTGATGTCAGACAGTCCCACAGATCCAAATCCTGCTTTGCTGCGGACCAACATGCAGACAAGTCCTTCCTGTCAGCGGCCTTTTGCAGCTACTTGTACAGTTTCAAACAGCCCTGTCGCAAGAGGGGAAAGGTAAGAGTCCACTTGGGAAAGGAAAGTCCACTTGGGTGTGGGACAGGGGGGGGGGGCAGGCAGAGGTAATAAAGAAGGGGAAATCCATCCTGGAATGTTCTTCCAGGGTGAATTCTTGTAATAAGTTCTTTGAAGTCTTGGGTTATACCCTTGAAGAGAACAATTTCCCTGCATTACATGAGTACTGTTGAGATCAGTGCTCCCTCTAATAACCCCTGAGTGCACAGAGCCTCAACAGAGCTGTGCAGGGGCTTCAGAGTACTTGACCACAACATCATTGCTGAGCTCCAGGATGCAAAAGCAAAGCTATGCTGGGCTTTTGTTAGAACTGAGTGGCTATACAGCTTAGAGCAGTGGTTCTCACACATTTAGCACCGGACCCACTTTTTAGAATGAGAATCTGACAGGATCCACCAGAAGTGATGTCATGACCGGAAGTGACATCATCAAGCAGGACCATTTTTAATAATCCCAGGCTGCAATGCTACGCACACTAATACAGGAGTAAGTCCCATTTACTATCATTGTTAAAAGAATATACCTAGTAGCTTGTTAAAAGTACAGGTCTGTGACTGTTACAGTGCAGTCACATATCATGGTAGCATCAAGTCTAATCTATTAAAAATAAAATATTGAAATGGATGGGGACCCACCTGAAATTGGCTCGCGACCCACTCACAGTTTGAGAAACACTGGCTTAGTGGGAACCGTGCTTGAGATCCCTTCTCACATTTGTCAGGGCCAATTTATAAAGTCTGTTCACAGCTAATTAGTTTCACAGTCATCAAAATTTAGTGATTTTCAGCCCAACTTTTCCTTTCACTGTTGCCAGTTAAGCCCTTGTTAAGAAATGTTAAGCCTTTAATCTACACACAAATGTCTGTTGAACCCTCTGTTTCTTTCATTCACTGTCTCTGTACCTGTTTAAGTGAAAGTCAGTGTTACTGACTTTTTGGCTTCACCATCTTTGATTTGAATAGCATTTTTCCAGGCTGTCTGCCACATAGTTTTAAGTTGATTAGTCATTTGCTTATGTTGAAATTTGCAAACTACCGAAATCTTTTGGAAATGTTGAAGGAAGTTGTTAGCGAATTTTAATTTAGTAAACAAAGGCTACAATCCTATATGCACTTTCCTTGAAGTAAGTCCTGTTGAATATAGTGGGCCTTACTTCTGTGTAGACATTCTGAGAATTGCCCTGAAAAGTTACCACCTCTTGTTAGAGCAAGGGTCCATTGTAAGAATCTTCTTTTTCACTCCTTGTTACAAAACAGATCAAAAGAGCCTAGGGAAAAGTAAGACACTTTTAACTCTCAGTCTCAACAATTAAATGGAAAGTACTTTTAAATGGCACCCTGTAACCACAAGGAAGTACAAGTTCTAGTTGGTCAGTTTTCAAATGGTAATATTTTGCTTTCAAAGTGATAGGTGTAGACAACTCAAGAAGACTAGGCCATGGCTGTACTCCATTTTGTGAAGCAGCCTCCATTTTGAGAGAAAGAGCTGAAACTGCTAAGTGCTAGCAGGTGGAAGGAAGTTGGGAAAGGTGCAAGGACACTGTAAATGAAAAGGATTCCTTTCAGCAAGGACATTGCAATCAAGAAGATTCCACACAGCTGAGGACCCACCACTTGGGCTAAGTAGTAGAACCTTTTTAGTGACCTCAGGACATTCCATCACTCAGTCAGGAGATTTCAGACCTGACTAGGTGGATGACTGATTGGGCTAAAGGTACCTACTTGGGGAGGCAGATATATCATCAGAAGATCAGAGCATCTTCTTGATGCTTTGGACAGGTGAACTAGCAGTGCTCTTAGAGCTAACTACCTTGTAAATGGTAGGTTTAGTTAAGCTTAGGAGTATAGCTTTATTATTTTAATGTGTGTCTCTGTTAAATCTCAATTGGTCTTTCTTTTGTCTTATAGAGAGATGTTACCATAACTGTTTAATTATTTAATAATATACTTAAGCTATGAGCTTGTATTCTTTGTATCTGTAAACTGTTGCCATTCTAAATTCAGTCCACATGGGCACTTTAGTGTTTGCGTTAAGCTTTACAGCTTTTACTGGGTTCCTGTAGTTAGGGCCAGCATTGCTTGTGAAGCTATTCATAACTGAGAGGCCATCCAGTCCCCTCCTAGGAGGCTGTGTTGAGCTGTGTGCCCTAGACTGGTAATAGGTTGTATGAGCCTGTGAATTTACAATAGGCACATGACCACCTGAGTTCACCATTAATGTGTCCAAATGAGATGTTCAACAAAATGTTGTGTCTCCCCAACCCTATGCCCACCTTCAGGTTACTATGAACAGTTGAAGACTCATGCTGGCCAATTTCTTCTCCCTGCTCTCCTCTCAGTGTTCTGCTGTTGGCTGAGAGGGAATGGCTAGCGTAACACCAAGAGTAGTGGCAATGCCAGTAGTGGCAATGTTTGGCAATACAGATGCACATCTACTACATTGTAATACCTGGGCCATTGACCTTACTGGTTGTACTTTTTTAAGGCTACAAGTGGATGTATGCAACTAAAACTGGATCTGGCCTATCTGGCCTACATACGTTGACGATAGCTTGTAAAAAAAAACAACTAGAAATACTATTTGTGAAAAATTCTAAATAGTTTGTGTGTAACGAGCTGAGACCTTGTGATAGAGCACTGCCAGTTGAGGGAGCAAGAAAACAGTAGAAAACTAATTTTGTAGGCATCTAATTTTGCCCATCTGCCAAAGAATGAAATTTCCCATGAGATAGCCTTAATGGTTATTGTGGTGTTGCTTTTGGGAGTGGAGCATGTCTGAGGAGGGGTCATGATAGTTCCATTACCCTAATGTGGGCTGCTATTGTGCATAATTCTCTTAGCATCCAGTTCTGAGAGAAGCTTTTTTTTTCTTTTTTTTTTTTTAAAAGAAAAACTAAATTCTTCTTCTGTCTTCACAACTGCCTAGTTAAATTACCTCCTACAATCTAGACTTGTTCTCTGTTTTCCTCAAATTCATCATCTTTTCTGTAGTGGCTGACAAACATCCAAATCCATAACTTCAGTGCATTTTAGCCTTAGAATTGAAAACAATTACTACTGTCTTTATAGTTCCATTAATGTATATGTCACCTTAGAGAACAACATACATGCCCTGGCCCCAAAAAGTAGGCATGGGAGAAACAAGGAATTCTTCTTCTTGCCTTTTTAGAAGGTGCCTGGGGAAGTCATTCCATCTTGCCTGGGCCCCTTGTTGCAGCCATAACAAGTGAAGGGCATAATTCACCTGGATGCTCTCCTGCACATGATCACTTTTTGAATTCAGTTGGGAGCTGTGCCAAGGACATTGCTGGTTATGTCCAGAATTGTTTTTCGATAGAAACAGTCTGTGTTCAAAATGGAAACCTCTCCCTTTCATTTCTCAAAGTGCAGAATATATCTCTGCCCCATCTCTTTTGGATCCACGTACTTATTATTAAGTATAAGAATAAATAGATACTTTATATACCACTTTTCAACAAAATGAAATCACGAAGCGCTTTACTCACGAAAATAAACGTTTAAAAATGGTTCCCTGTCTCAGCGGGCTCACAATCTACAGTGAGACAGTGACAAACAGCTACTGGAAAAGATGCCATGCTGAAATGAATGGGGATAGTTGCTCTCTCCTTGCTAAATACAAGAGAACGACCCCTTTAAAAAGGCACCTCTTCCCATGTAGCAGTGGCAGTTTTTGTGCAAGTAGCAGTAGTAGAAGGAAAGTGATGTGTCAACCCTCTTCCTGATTGTTTCTTCTCAATAAGAAGGAGTGTTCATCTGGCCTCTTGGGTTATATCTAGAATTATTGACGTCTGCAAGATGAAATGCTTAGAGTCTATACCAAAAGTTGCAGCATACACCTAAAAACACCAGTTACCCATTATAAATGTGTTTGCAACATGGATATCGAATACTTTTCATTGACTTAGAATAGGCTGCAGCCTGTATTCCTGCTAAGCGGTCTGTGATGCATGGCAGCTTCTCAGTGCTTCCAGATGCATGATGATGTCAAATGCCATTGCTGGACTTCCAAGAACGTTGAGCTCCATGCTGCCACAGCCTTGCAGCTTAATAGGAACAGTGACTGGAACTCATTGTTGGTGTACTCTTCATAGAAAACTCAAGTTTACTGCCATGCAAAGTGTAAAATGACCCTCTTCCTATGGTTTACTTGGTACAAACTAAATCTGCATGTTCAAAATTTTTGTCATATATTTTTGGAATGATTTGATTTTTTTCTTCTTCTTTTCAACAGTCCTTCAAGTGAACACATCTGGCAGCAAAATGGTTCGAAAGCTTCCTTGACACCCCAGTTTTCAGGCAGGAGCAACAGCAGGCCTGTTGGAAGTTATCTTGCATCTCCAGAATTCTCTTTCCCTGCGCAAGATAGCTTGCACTTGTCTCCTTTCCAGACCAAGGAAATACAAGCTGGATCATTGAACAGCAAGGAGGATTCATCAGCTGGGCAGCAACAAGATCCCATTACTAGTTCCAGAATTTTTTTGAACCATGGTGGGGCTAACAGTCAGGCACTGGGAGAGAAACCAGCTGCTTTTATGGCGAATAATGAGTCTCCCAAAATGATGCGGTCACCCCCGGACAGTGGCTTTTTGTCCCACAGCTTTCTTGCATCAGTGTCCGGACACAACAGCCAGAATGGTCCAAATCAACAACACCAAGGAACGAGCCTGCACCCTCAACCCCCACTTCCGGAGAAGAAGCGCACTTCAGAGGGTGACCGCTCCTTTGGCTCCGTCTCACCTTCTTCAAGTGGCTTCTCCAGCCCTCATAGTGGGAGCACAATCAGTATCCCATTTCCGAACGTCCTTCCAGATTTCTCTAAAGTTTTAAATGCTTCTCCATTGCCAGGTATGTTCCATACCCATAGTGATGCATTTCAGAACAGCAGTTCTGTTAACCTCTTTCAGCAAAAGATGGCAAATACTCCTGTGTCATTATAAAGACTTAAAAAAAGACACTATGAGCTTTCATTGGCCACTACAGTCTGCCTCTTAATAGCCAATGCCAGTGATTTTAAGACTGGGGTGTTGCTAAGGAGGGCTGCAGGGACTGGGATGCACTCACCAGTCCCTGCAGCAGCCTGTCAGGGTTGCAGGGAGCCCTGCAGGGCTTCCCAGGTCATCAGAAGTGAAAGTGGAGCGATCCACTTCCGCAAAACCCAAAGTGGAGTACATTCACTCCACTTTCACTTCTAACGAGCTGGGGAGCCCTGCAGACGCTCGCGCAGGGCTCCCTGCACCACCGACAGGTTGCTGCAGGGACTAGTGTGTGCATCCCAGTCCCTGCAGCCCTCCTGAGCAGCACAATCCTGGGGATCGTGTCACTGCCTTCCCTCCGTCCCCGCTGCTTCCCTCCCTGCCCCCACAAGGACTTACAGTGGTGCAAACTCTGCTAGATAGTTTGAAAGCCACTGGCCTATGCAACGCACTCCCTCTTTTTCCAGGTCTTGGAATGTCCAAACTGGTCCATAGTTGCAGAGAGACATTAAAGCATACGATGGCAGAGTTGCAAAGGTTTGGAATAAAAAATGAAAATTCAAAAGCATTTTAAAGCATTAGCAATAAAAGCAGCAATAAACTCAGTGCAAAAGGGGCCATTCGTAATAGAACATAACATTTATAACAGAAGTCGACATTCAAAGAGGAGAGACCAAAAGACAACGGGAGCGGGGAGCTTAGCAAAATAAAAAGGTCTTCAGCTCCCGTCAGGAGGATAGCAGGGAAGTGTTCGTACTTTGGGACGTTATTCCAGAGTTGTGGCGCCATCACAGAGAAGTCCTCTCTCTCCTTCCCACCACTTTGCTTCTGATAGCAGTGGCACATGGAGGAGAGCCCTACTGTATGACTTCAGTGGGTGGGCTTCGTGATTTATTATTCTTACATAAAAATTATCCTTACAGGTAGAAAATTGAGGCAGGTAGAAAATCCTCACAGGTAGAAAATTGAGGCACATGAGGCAGAAATGTTCTGATCAAGCCTCCTTAACATTTTTCTTCTCCATGTGTAGAAATCTTTTCCGTGTGTGAGAGTGTTACATTGTTTGAGCCCCCACCTGTCACCTGAAATAGTTCAGCCTAGGCACAGGTTTATGGCCTTGGTGAGAAGCAGGCTTGTGTTCTTCAGAATCAGGAATTCTATCCCCATAGCAACATTTTTCGAGCACTGACAATTTTTTTTTATGATGTGCAGTAACATTTTTAGACCAGCTGTTCCAAATCTATGTGTCACAACACACCAGGGCACCATGAGGCACTTGCCAGGGTGTCGCAGGCTGCCTGCTGCTCTACCGGGGAGATTTCCAAGTTTCCAAGAAGCTTCAGAGGCTCAGCTTAGCGGGCAGAGCTGCAATGTGCAAAAACCGCAAAAAGCCCACCTGCCCTGATCCTCTTACGACTGTTTAATGGCTTGCGGTACGTGTCAGAACCAGGAAGCGAATGGTGGTGGTGACACTGCATGATATTTATTTGCGTCATTGTCAATCACTTCCTGGTTGCAGGAGTGTCGCAGCCTCACCAAGTTTGGAAACGGCTTATTGTGAAATAAGTGAAAGTTGTCTTTCAGTCACTGCACATCTGAATCTGCCACATTCAGAAGAATATGTTAGTACATTGTAATTGTATGCAAGTGTATGTGCATTGGTTACTTGGGAGCTCTCTTGTTGCTGTATTTCTGTCATGGCACCCAGTGCTTCTCTCCGGATTTTCAGAAGAGAATTCTTCCAGACCCCTCACTCTGTTGCACATGCGTATGCAAGACTGCACTTACCATTGATTGGTGGGCTATTTACAAGTCTGTATTGTCGTATGATAGTAAAGGTGTGCATTGATTTTTCCTTTTTTTCTTTTGTTTCATAGAAAACACTAGTGATAAACACGTGACCGTCAAGTTTGTTCAAGATACATCTAAGTTCTGGTACAAGCCAGAGATTTCAAGAGAGCAAGGTATATCAGTTTATACCCTCCACAGCATGCTCAGTAGCCTTTATATTTTCTCCTTCCCCAAATATTTTCCCTATTTTCCCCAAGTAAGTGAAGACTTGGAAGGGAAAAGGCACAACCTTCAAAGTTTGGTTGGAAAAATTTTAAAGGCCGTTTGTTGAGAATTGCGACATATTTATTTAGAAATGTATGAGCACTTCACCTCTCTCTCTCTCTCTCTCTCTCTCTCTCTCTCTCTGTCACGGACACGCACACACACACACACACACCCCTTCCCTTTCAGTCAACCTAAGGAGCTGTAGTAATGGTATGTTTGAACTACCTAGAAATTATTTGTTACCATATAAACCACAGTGTGAACTTTTTCATCGGGAAACGGTATATAATTATATTAATATGAGATAAACACAATGAGAGCACAATCCTGGGTTCCTCTTTGACCAGTGCAAGTCCCCTCTGCCAGCCTACAAGTGTTGCAAATGTGCTGGAAAGCATGTTCGTAATGACTTGTGAGTTGACTAGGTCTACACGAGGATGTACACTGGCCTGCTGGCAGTTCCAACTGTGGACCTGCTGAGCATGCCGATTAAGAGGGGCTGGTGCAGGGGGTTAGAGAGGGTGGCAGAAGGGAGGGACAAAGGTGGGAAGGGGGCGTTTTTGGTCGGGAGGAGGGCGGGCCGGTGGAGGGACTGGGACCATCCACAGCACCTTAGGCTGAATTTTCGCCCCTTCCCAGCCAACCCAACGTTACACCGGGCTGCTTGGATTTACATCAGCAATTTCACTGGTGCATATTCAAGTACCCCATAGGGGCTACTCTGAGTTGCGCTCAAGCCACCTCCCAACCTGCTCTGGTTTCAGCACAGGTTGCTTGGCCTGCCTGTTCCAATCCAGGTTAGCTTTGGGCAGCTTGTTGCTTTTTAATAGAACTATTTGGCTGTATGTGCAAGCCCTCAGTTTCAGAAGGGTTTTATAAATTCTGAATGTGCACATGCTCTCCATCCCTCTTGCTCAGGCATCACTTTTACTGAAAGTCACTGCCCCAGAAGCAACTCTTGTGTGTACCTCCTTCATTCTCCTTTGAACGTGGTATTGTCTGTATATTTTCACATTTTTATTTGGCCCTTTCCCCAAGGAGCTCAGGGTGGTATACATAGTTCCTTTTCTCCTTTTTGTCCTCACAACAGCCCTGTGAGGTAGGTGAGGCTGACAGATGGTGACTGGCCCAAAGTCACATAGGAAGCTTCGTGGCTGAGTGGAGATTTGAACTTGGATCTTCCAGGTCTTCCACTACACCATCCTGGCTCTGTTCGGGTCTGATTGTATTGCATTTGTATGTGCTGGTATCTTCCGGATACCCTGATCCATTCTTTACCTCTCTTCTTTTGTTTTTAACCTGGCAATGGGACCATGGGAGTGGGGAGATTCTGTGCACAACTAAGAGTGCTTCAGCCCAGCTTGAACATTAAGTTCTAATCACAATATGTGAGAACACAGGTTAAAACCTTTCCCTGCCCTCCCCTCAGTGGCTTCTGCTTAATATGCTAGATACAGAATACCACATCTGCTGGAAGGTTATCCCTGCAGCATTCATATATAGGCAGCCTGTGTTACCCACAGATTGGAATCTACAGATTTGGTCAGCCGTGGGTTCTGAACCCATAGGGTGGATCCAACTTGTATCCTCTGGAGGCGGCACACACAGCCTCCTTGGGCCTCAGAAGGGCTTCTAGGGCCTCTGAAAGGCTGAAAATTGTGACTTCCAATTTTCAACCTTCTGGAGGCCTTACAAGACTTTCGGAGGGCTGGGGAGGCATCCCTGACGCTCAGAAGGTCCTCCAGACACCCAAATTCGCTACCTTCATTATCTGCAGATTTCAGATGCCCAAATTAGCTGACTTCATTATCTGCAGATTTTGGTGTCTGTGGGGCTTCTGGGAACAAAACCCCCATGGATACCAAGGGCCCATCTGTATAAGCAAAATCAAATTATCTTGATTCAAGTCATCATTGCACGTTAGTTTGTGAAAACCAATCTTTGGTAAACTGGCATATTATGTGTACAGTTGAAATTGATGTCCTCTGATTACCCACCTTTTTATAGGTTTCTCAGTGAACTTTGCCCAGTATAGCCTCCAGCTGCTAGCAAGCAATAAATCTGGTTAATATGGGGTTTTTGAAACTGTCAGGTTGCCTGCAGTCTCCTCAAGTGCAGATGTAGCATGATCCCAGAATGAAAGAGATTAACAGAGAACACATAGCTTATCTGCTCCTCGTTTGCTTTGGATTCACAAACCAGGAAACTGGGCATTATGTATTCCACAATAAAAGACAAAGAGTGGCTTCCTCTTTGTCTTTTAATGACTCCGGAAGTGGCAAGGGTCCTTTCCGAAGAAATGAAATACATGTTTCCATCACAGTGGCACTCACGTCTTTGAGCCTTTGTGTGTTTCTTTGAAGAGTAAATGCTTTTGCTTTGCTACACAGAGTCAGAGTTCCTAGAGATTAAAAGTTAGGTGGGGCATGGCATGGGGACAAGGCAGCTGTGTTTGTGCTAGTTGTAAATGATGAACTCCTCATGGAAGATTTCAGGGAACTTGACTGCCATGGTCAGAATAATTTTCTGTAGCTGGGAAGTCTTCTAATGTTGCTGCCACCTGACATTTTTGCCTGGGCTTTTCTATCCAGCCTTGGTGTAGAAATTAGGAGCATCCCAATTATACAGGCCTTTCCATTCTCATCTCCATATATGAATTTTCCACTCTCATTGTGGCAACTAACAATTCTGAGTTAAGATCCAGCTTGCAGTGGTTATCTACTTGGCAGCCCTCTCAGCTTGTGAGTATACCCGCAAAGGAAAACTATTAATCCCAAAGAGAGGCTAGTGTTTTCTTTTTGTTTTGTATTCACTGCTCTGACTGTGCCTAAGTGGATGAACCCTTGTTAGTTGGGGCCAGTTTTATTATGGAGACTGACCATCCCCAAAGGAGCCAGTTAATATGACAAAATATACTTTTGGACCTCAGACCAGTGTCAGAAGAATAGTATGGCCCTTGAGAACGCTGAAACTGGCTATACCTGATGTATAATGCAAGTAATTGTGTGGAAGGCATTTATAATTCTGTTGATACTACTAAGATGAATGGTCTTCTTCTTGGTCTTCTAGGCTGTGTTTGATCCCATTGTTTGAGGTAAGGAAGATAAGAGCCCTGGTGGTGTTTTGTAGCATGTTGCACATGGATTATCCACCCTTCACACAAGGATTTGTTAGGATCACAAAGGATATGTTTGTTATCTAAAAACAACTTCCTTCAAATTTCTCTTTTCTGCATACAGCCATTACTGTCCTGAAAGACAAGGAACCTGGGTCATTTGTTGTCCGTGACAGTCACTCTTTCAGGGGAGCCTATGGCCTGGCCATGAAGGTTGCTATACCCCCTCCTTCAGTATTGCAGCTGAACAAGAAAGGTATTATCTATTTTTTTTGCATCTCTCCAATTCTAGAGTGTTCTGGGAGGGATTTCTATCACTAACTTACTGGAATGTAAGTTAGAGAAAGATTTACACATTGTTTCACGTAGGACATCTGCACTTCAGCCATCGTTGGTTATTTATGTTATTGTTGAAAATTACATGTTCCTCATCATTTAGTGCAGCCTTTGATAAAGTCCATTCCATTTTTCCAGCCTACCAAAAAAATTACTTTCCTACCTGCTAATCTATACTGTGTTAGAGTAATACTTCTTATAACATGGGGGACCTGTTCCAGAGAGCTAAGTGCCACACAAAATAGTGGTATAGAATTTGCTGTTAACTTAATAGGCAGGATTGGCATTGCCCATGCACCTCTCAGTAAACACATGAGACAGGTTGCTTGGAGTATAAATTGGGCCACTTTTATTGAAAACTATTCACAAAATTGAGTAACCCTGCAGCAGGCTAAACCATACAAATTTTTCCCCTTTAGTGCAGGCATTTAACATAGAAGCAACAACAAACCACCATCTTTGAAGTTCCCACTCTGACTCAAAACTGTGGTCCATCAAATGATGGCCCAAATTTATCTTTTTCTCTTGACCCTAAGGGTCAAGAAATCTGCACTGCATCACCTCTCCAAAGTCAGAAAGCCTTCTGAGGCTGACTTTACATTCAAACCTGAGGGCTCACCAACCAACTTCCCTAAGCTGCATAGCCTTTAGGAAGTGATATCCGCTCATCCACTGATTATTGCTTATTTCACTGTGCGTATGAAAATTCCTACTCCTGCCCCATGACCTGGCCAAAACCTGCCAGAAGTGGTCACCTAAAAAGGACCTAAAGTCAAAGAAAACAGTTTGAGGTAGGCAAAAAAAAAAAAATCCACCATCCAAGGCAAATTGGGTAGACAGCAAAAAATTCCTGCCTTTCTCAAGAGGCAACCAGCTAAACTCAGGCTTCCCAGTGGGGGAGGATGGGAGGGGATTGAAAGCACACTGAGGCTAGCTTCAGAAAAAAAATGCCAGCTAAGGGCCAATGAAGCCCCCCCCCCTCCCCAAGTGGTGATCACTAACAGAGTGCTTTCATCTCCCCAACCTTGATGCATGTAATTTCTGGGCTGGGCAAGGAATGCCCTTTGCCTGCAAGAGTGGCAGTAGATTGACATTTCAATAATAGGAGCTAAAGGAACCAAC
The DNA here is from genome assembly GCF_035046505.1 of Tiliqua scincoides. NCBI lineage: Eukaryota > Metazoa > Chordata > Lepidosauria > Squamata > Scincidae > Tiliqua > Tiliqua scincoides. Next base: position 65,734,315 of record NC_089825.1, on the reverse strand, counting down.
CTTCTGGGAGATATTACTTATTGAATTGTTGCTTAAAAGAAGAAAAATCTAACTCGGTCATTTTATTTTTATGCAAAGGTTCTCTGTTTGGTTACCTTGAGGCTGTTGTAACTTAAACAGAAATAAGGGAGCATATAAGTGCAGTGCATAAATAATCACTATTTACTACTTGTGCGTATATGCTACCTTATTTAACACTGATCAGTGCAGTGCCAATCTATTTGTAACAAATGAAATGGCTTTGGGTTTGGTTTGGTTTGCTGTGCAACTTCTTTATCTGAGCTAAAATTTATGTAGTTGTATGCTGCAAGTAGGCGGTTGGCCTAAGATACTTTATTGCTAGTGACACTATCCACTTCCCATCAGCTGATTTGTTGTAATGCTGCTGTTCTTTTTTCATTGTTTTCCGTTGCAGTTGGGGATCTGTCCAACGAGCTTGTCAGGCATTTTCTGATTGAGTGCACCCATAAGGGAGTGAGGTTGAAAGGATGCCCCAATGAGCCATATTTTGGTAAATGCTTTGTCTCTCTTTCAGTATAGGTGTAAGTGTTATGTGTTGCTGTGTATTACTCTTGAAAAATATGGTTATCAAACCAAGCTGGGCAATTTTCATGAAATAATGTATTTTGACTTTAGAACAGCAATTTGAGGCTTTATCTCTGTTTTCTGCTGCCCATCCCGTCTGCCTACGCCTCCTACCCATCTCTCATGGAGACTCTAAACTGGAGTGTAAGAGACTGTTCCTGGGAAGAAAATGGAGATGGAGTTGAGAAAGATCTGTAATAGTACTCTTACCTCCTGTTTGCTATCCAGTGCTCCACATAATGAGCCATTGGCGGAGCACCAGTTTTCAACCAGGACTAGCCCAGCGCGAGCTATTTCTGGGCCAGTGCTAAGCCCCACAAATGCGCCTTACCGCATGTTTGTGACAGTGCATACTGGTGGTGAGCCAGCGCACAGAGTTCAGGATTGGGCTCTTAGTCTCTAGCAGTTTATTGTCTGTCTTCTAGCACTACTCCAAAGTGCGATGGTGGGCATTTTTTAAATCTTCTTTTTTAACTAGATTCACTTTGATACTGGAGGCATCATAGTGAATGAATTCTCTGAAGGTTCAAGCTCTTAGATTATTTTAAAAAGAGTCATTATCTGCCTTCTCTTATGAAAATGAACTTGGTGAACAAGGGAGCACAGAAAATGTATAAGTAATTTATAAATAACTGTGAGCAAGCTAATGCTCACAGAAAAGCTAATGTGTTGTGTCATCGTTTTAACCAACAGGGAGTTTGACAGCCTTGGTGTATCAGCATTCCATTACTCCATTGGCACTGCCCTGCAAGCTACTTATCCCCGACCGAGGTATTCTTATTAAAATGGAAACATGCTGTATGGTAGTTGATGGATGGGCACAGAGCACACCATCTAGTGACAAGCCCCCGCTTGTGACTTGCATTGTTTTGAAATTGAGTTTAACTGGAATGGTAGATTGCTGCCACCACCCAGGGAAAACAACAAGAGAAGAAGGCTGACTTGGGAACCTTCCTTCCTAGAAGAAGGGAGAGCCTCAAAATTCTTGGGTGGTCCCCTTAAACTAGACAGTAGCAAAGTCTGGTGTTTGAGCAGCCAGATTCCTTTCAAGTGAAGTGAGAAGAAGCAGATTAAAATAGTGATGATTTGTTGTTACTGTTAAGAACTACACTATTTCTAAAATAGTAATAGTAAAAGAATAAGAACACCAAAACAATAAGGGGCAAAAAAAAGCAAAAAAAAAAAAAAAGGCACATGAGGAATCTCAGAAAGGTGAATTAGTGCTTAAGTGGATGTGTTGGAGACAAGATTGGCACAGAGATTAAAAGTCAAGCTGAAAATAGAGGCATTATTTACAGTGAAAAGCCATGATCTAGACAGTATTACATGCTTTTAAGACTCATTACTTCTAATCACTTGCTTAATTTAGTGGGATTTAACTGATGGGATCAGGCCTAGAATTTCTGTATTAGTTGTAATGCACAACTGAAGCTGTGAGTGTTCTATGAATTTGGATTCTATTTTCATGGAAATTCCAATAAAGCATAATATAGCAAACGTAGACTCTGGCTGACCTCTCAGTTCAAGTTGTACTGAAAATGCATTTCATCGTTTCTGTTTGCAGATCCACTGGAGGAGATGTCTGAGTCTTCCCCACAGACTGCTGCAAATTCAGCTGCAGAGCTTCTGAAACAAGGGGCAGGTCAGTAAGTAGTCTTCGATGGATTATTACTTCAGTAGATTATTAAGATCCCCAAAATAGGAAAGGATGGACGGCAGCCAGCGAATTAAAGCTCTTCTAAGTAGTATAAAAGGTAGCAAATTTCCATGAACTTAAGCTCCAGAGCCTTTTAAATAATATACCAAAACTTCAAAAACATTTGAAACAGCAGCAGCAGGCCTCCCATTAGATGAATGGGGCAAGTGCCCCGGGTGCGGAAGTCACGTGCCTCCAACCTTCATGAGCCTTCCTGTTTTCCAGAAGCATAATTTAAGACCCCTGGGAAGCCTCAGTCGACTTCTCCTGTTGGTCCTCCATGTTGGTCCAAGTGACGGGGGGGGGCGGCTTCATGGAGCTTTGCCCCAGGGCGTCTGGAGGGGCAATCTGTGAAATAAGAAACCTAAAAATTATGTATTTGACAACAGGAAAAATTATGTCCATGTGAAATCCTGAAAATTGTTGTTTGCAATTATAATAACAAATAATAATAAATTATTTTTAAGGAACCAAAAAATGTCAGTACAATTTTTTTCAGTGCAAATTACATGTAAATAGCTTTTCTGCAGATGGTGATCACCTTGGGGTGCCCTCTAGTAGTGAAAGGAATAGTTGGAACTTTAGGTTTTATTTGTTTTGTGCTGCCTCTGTTAAGTCAGATGTGTCAGCCCGGGGCTGCTTGATCCATGAGGCTGACTGAAGTGGCCACCTCAGAGAACAGGTTGATGGGACCAGCTCTGTCTGCTCACTCACCTCTGTTGCTCCTCCTCCCAGTCCCTAGACTGGAAAATGGAGAGGGAGATGGTGCAGAAAAGGAAGCATGGAGGAGAGTAAATTGATGGGCTAGAGTGTCAGGGGTCCACTACTTTCCTCTGCTTTGACCTGCTCTTCCTTTTCCAATCCAGGGAATAAAAAGAGCAGATGCTGGTACATCTTCAGTGGGGCAAGCCTCAGGTGGTAGATACTGCAAATCAGACCATTTGCAAATCAACCATGCAAATCAGGCAGTTCTCAGAGAATTGCTTGACGTATGGTGAACAGTTGCTCATTGCCTTGTAGTGAACATGTCTAACCAAGAGCGATTGAAAGTGGCCTCTTTTCGGCAGCCATGATGTGCGCATTCACCTTCAGACTCCCTTGGGAGTTCAGATCTATGAATGTTTCATCATCTTCATCATACGAATACCCAAATGTCAATATTTCTAGGATTTCTGTTGGAACAACCTTCACATATCTCATGTTTGAAATTTTTTTCATTTCTATTTATAATTTGAACTGCTTTATGCACTTTTTGTTGAGAAGTGGTGTACAAAGATTCTTAATAATAATATTTTGGGAATAGGACCAGATGGTCACCTGCAGCCATGAGGTTAGGGAAGAGATGCTTTTGTTGTCTTTCTCCTCCCCATTTCCTTAGTGTGTACATGTTAGTAAAGGAGCTAATACAAGTCATTTACACTATTCTGCTTTTAGTGGATGGATGTTCTGCTGTGTTTCTGAGAATGTGACAAGGAAAAGTGCCATCCCAAAGTATCAGACTTGCCATATGATTTTAAACAGTTTGTTCTGATCTTTCAAAATATTCTTGGCACTTGAGGATGGAGCTAGCCAGGAAAGCATAGTCGGAATGTGATTTAATGGTGCCTCTGTTTTACATACATAACGTGTCATCTCCAATTACGTTTATTTGTGACTTGTGAATCCCAGAATTGCAGTCAGGGAGGGAGCGATGCAATTGAAGAGTTAAGATTTGATACATGTGTGTGTGCTCTAGAAAGCCATCTAGAGCTTGAACATTTGGTAGATACATTGGCTATTTCAGTACTATTCTCGTTTTTTAGGAAACAAAGATTGGAAGTATTATTTTAATAAACAAAATATGTGATGTGTTCGTCTGAAAGTTATTATTAGTATTAGTATTATTAACAGTATTTATATATTGTTTTTCAACAAAAAAGTTCACAAAGCTGTTAGGAAATAGCTTTTTAAAATTTTGAACATTTATGCTAAATTCTATTGTTTTATCCAGTGAACTGGGTAACAGTCCTATCATATTTGCAGAAAAAAAGCTTTGTTTTCAAAGAGAAATGATGTGAAGTACAGGAGAGCTCAGGCTTATCTGGAATGAAATCTCCATACATACCTAAACTTGATTTTTTTTTTTTTTGGGGGGGGGGGGGGTCTGCTTTATGGAAGGGAATCCTTTCTCAGATTTAAAAAAAATGTAGTCATTCACTCTTGGAAAGAGGGAATTTCAAAAACACCAAGCCAGCTTAGTTATTTAAAATGTGTCTCTTTAATCACCCTTTGAAAACTGTGTACAGTTTCAAGGGTCACTTCTTGGGTTTGAATTGGTGATGGACAGAGGTTGGGACTGAAAGGTGGAAGTAATGGAAGTCTGAGCACACTGATTGCCTGTTGCAGGGTGGAGATGCTCAGAGATATGATTATGTTAGGTCATGATAATAGCCTTGGCATCTGCTGTAAAATTTAGTTTTAGCCTCTGTCTTGGTATGTAGCTGGACATTAAGATGACATATGGGACAGGAATGTAAGCACAACAATATTACTATTCAGTGATACAATCAGCTCAATGTTTCGTCAGATAAAAAAAGTCTACTCAAAATCAAAGCAAAATTTTCTGTACTTTTTCCTTGATCTCGTTAACAGCATGCAATGTTTGGTACCTGAATTCTGTTGAAATGGAGTCCCTCACTGGTTACCAGGCGGTGCAGAAGGCCCTGAGTTTAACCCTGGTTCAAGAGCCTCCTCCTGTCTCAACAGTGGTCCACTTCAAAGTGTCTGCGCAGGGAATCACGCTTACAGACAATCAGAGAAAGTGAGTCAAGGAAGCAAGAGTCTCGGCACTGTCTACTTTATGCTTGTTGTTAGGGAAGACTGTGGTTTGTGCCTTCTAAAGGCCATGTCCTACATTGCACAGTAGCAGCCCTGAGCTTGTCCAACCTATTGGTTTGACAACAAAAGTTATGTGTTTGCCAGCAAATTTGTTGCATTCACATTTGTCAGAATACACTTTAAAATGAGATATATGAAATGGCCCTGAGCATAAATTTTATTTTTAAAAGGGTATTGTTTCTGTATCTTGCCCTCTACTTTAGAGGAAGCTCATAGACAGTATCCTGCTCTCAAATGATAGGGAGTAAGAAGTGACTGACCGGTAGTGGAGGTGAGAGGATATTTCTTGCACTAGTGGATATCCTTGCCTACACATGAGGTTGTCCCCAACATATAGCTGACCAGCATGATAGAACATAACATTTAAATTGCCCTTTTGCATGCACTAATACTGGCATAAAACTATTCCATGAACATGTGCATTTATAAAGCTGCCTTACACAGAGTCAGACCACTGGACCAACTAGTCTTGTGTGCTCCTCCTTGACAGGCAGTGGCTTTTGAATAGGCCAGAGTCTTAGTATTACTAAGCATCAAGGCCAGATTCTTAGTATTGTTAAGCATCAAGATGAGAAAAACGTGTTGGATTAGCCAGAGGACAGTGCAGGCTAATGGGTGGGGCAGGTGTATTTGGAGACCGCTGTTTGCCGTCTGCATTACAGCTTGTCAGTTATTCTGTATATTTTGCCTTAGCATTGCACTTGTTCAAGAGTATTAGACTACTTGGTCTTGCATTTTTCTTTTCCACACAGTTGTTCACTAATTTTAAATATTTTTCCTGTCATCTTTCTGCCTGAATACAATCCCCATAGCACTGAGAATAAGTGCAATAAATTATGATTCTGCACTGGCCCAGTGGGGTTCGCCAATTGCCACCAAATGAGCTTGAGACATAACACTCCAGAAACTCCTATCACACATTTTCATCCAGCATTTATTTTAATATTTTGACAAATTTTTCCTTTCAGGCTCTTCTTCAGAAGACACTATCCAGTCAACACCGTTATTTTCTGTGCTTTGGACCCACAGGACAGGAAGTAAGAATGAGAAATGTTTTTCCTTATCCAGTGTTTACATACTGTACAAGACAATAAAAAACCCTAACAGAAATGTTTATTCTTTTCTTTCCTCTCACCACCTCTCCACCCCTTCTGTGGTTCATTTTCTTCATGCAACAAGATGGGTGAAAGATGGTCCTTCAGCAAAGTAAGTAAATGTTGCTTTTTAGTGTAGATGTGCAATCTCCTATGTTAACTGACCACCTTTTAGTTTTTGATAGATGGAAATTATGTTTCTAGTATAGAGTATTTATAAAAATTTATGTTGTATTTAACAGCAGCTTGGTAGCCCAGGATTGACATCCTCTTCAGACATCCTCTTCATAAGTTCTGGGAACTGCCATTTTTGGTTCCAGATATGATTCATGGCCCCTTTGCTCTACACACTGCACTAGCAATTGCATGAACATCAGGCTCCCACACTTTGGGAAACTCTTCCCTAAAAATATGAGGCCTCAGTATTGCCTTATGTGGACAGAATGCACACTCGGTCACACTCAGTACTCACTTTCCTGTAGCCATGCTTTGCATGGTAAGGTGAGTCCCTATTGGTGTACATGGTGATAGGTAAACAGCTCTTCAGAGAAGCATGTCTTAGCTTAAATTTCTTCTTGATAAGGGTCTTAGCTGGAGCACACTGTGAAAACTGCTGCCACAAGTAATTTTTGGCCTCCAAAGTGATCATTATTTGTTCTACATTGTGAAATTTCTTTGTCCTCTAATGTTCTTCTGTTTTTGTTTTTTTTAATTCTGCAGAGTGTTTGGGTTTGTTGCGAGGAAGCAAGGCAGTGCCACCGATAATGTGTGCCATCTGTTTGCGGAGCATGATCCAGAGCAACCTGCTAGTGCCATTGTAAACTTTGTATCAAAGGTCATGATAGGCTCCCAGAAGAAGAATTGAATGCCTTCAGCTTCATGCTGTGTATGAACTGGTGTGAAAGAGGTTGTGGCAAAGCCTGTTATGAGACAAGAGCCATAAGGTCTGCACCGAGCTGTTTCCCAGGAGGACTGTCTGTCTGCATAGCAATACAAAGGTCATCCATTCTTCACTATACGAACTGGCCATTGGCAACATTTTGAGTTTTGCCTCAAATTGCAAATGTACAAGGGAAGGCAGTGGGAAGCCATGAAGTTCCTCAAAGCCCACTTCTGAACAAATTTTGGAAGAAAGACTTAAAAACAAGGAAGCTGAGAGTTGAAATACACTTTAATATAGTGTTCACAGGCTTCTGATTTTTTTGCCTGGGGGTGCAAGTGGGAAAAAGAGCATTTACTCATTCAATTAGGCATGTTGCTGAATGTGTGCACTTGGAGGTCAAAATGACATATTATGAAGGAACCTCATACAGGATGATTTGGAGGTGTAAATTAGCATGTGAGACAGGAATGCATAAACTTGATCATTCTCCTCTGCAAAGGGCCCCCCTTAGGCTGTGTTAAATCTGTTTTTCATCAGCTGGGCTCTGAAACCAAAAGTAAACCCAACTGGAGAAACAATATCCTCAGGATGCATTTGTAGGGAAGAATCAGCAGTTGAAGAGTTATGTTAAACCCCTCTCTCCTGCCTGCTTCTTTTCCATTGCAAGTAGGTGGCTGCTTCTGTGTTAGTATTATCTCCACAATTCCATTTGGGAAACACATTTGCTAAGTTAATGTGTACTTGTGCCCTTAGACATTTTGCTATGGTGGCATTAATGGTAGCCATGGCCCAAGCAAGCAGGCTAGGATCATTTGTCGTTTCCTTTGTTTTTATATAACAGTGATGGAAGTAAAACTTAAAATGGAGAGATGTATGTTTAGAGGGGATTGATGCAGGTTTGTTAGGAAGGTGCAGAGAGAGAGAGAGAGAGAGAGAGAGAGAGAGAGAGAGAGAGAGAGAGAGAGAGAGAGAGAGATGTTTCAAGCAGTTTGCCTAGTGCATGTTATGTAAGGAAATCTGAGTAACTGGTTTGAAGGTAAATGGGAGAAGGATTTGTTAAAAAGGAAAAATGTGATGCAGTGAAAATTTGGCTTGTTTTTAAGTTGCTTTATATATGAAGAATCAAGCAGGGAAGGTGACGTTGTGATGATTCAAGGATAAAAATGAGGGAGAAGCACACTAACAAACAAATGGTTTTGTATAATTTATAAAATATATAAATATATATATTTCCCTTTTGCCAGATTATTTATAGTGTAAAACAGGTCTCCGTCTGTTGTATAGATGTTCTGATTCAGGGCATGTTGTTGAGCTTTGAGTACTTGGAGGGCATCATACAAGCATCATTCATGTATTTTGGAGAGGACTTGCGCAGAAGACCCACACAAGCCCTGTTGAAATGAGCCTTGGGCTTGTTGCAGCAGCATTGGGTTATGTCTTCGGCACACTGTTTTGCATTGGTATATAGACTGTCTTGCTCGTGCCTTGTTGTAGAAAGTAGTGTTTTATATTCTGGCTTTAAAAACAACCTAAATTCCTTTTACAGTAAAATACTTTCAGATCCTTTTCTACTTTTTGAAATGACAACAGTACTATATAGTTTTATTTTGAAATCATTTGTGCGGGTGGTTTTTAAGATGACAGTTAAAAAAATCTGAAGTAAATAAGAAAAATTGTCAGGGGAAAAATGATATATTTTTTGGTGCACTTCTGTGTTTTGCAAATTGTCATGTTCTTATTTAACAATATTCATGTGGCCAAATAATCCACTGCAGAGAATGTTTGTGAAGACTTTTAAGTGTTGTTTTATAGTTAGCTTTTGCATCATCTGTGTTGCTTGACATCACACACATTTATACATGCACACACAAATCCAGCGGCATAGATAACCCTTCCCTGTAGGATGTTCTCAAGCCACTGGAGATCATATGTGAATTTGCACCTGTTTGTGGTGCTGATTGGGCAGAGTTTTCCCACCCCCCACTTGGCATCTGATGATACTCTGTGTGAGTGAGTGAAGGAGGTCTTGCAGTCAGTAGCAAAGCAATTAAAACGTCACAGCAACCTTCTCAAGAAACCAGAACTAGATGCATATTTCAAGGCATAAAGGACTCGGTTTTCAGTGTGTAAGAAAAATCTGTATGTGAGCTATGCAAGCTCCAAGCCAGTTCGTCGAAGGGCTTGATGAGGCCTGTGTGGTTTATGTATATGTGGTATTATCAGACATTGTCCTGATAAAATACTGTAGCTGAAATCCTATACACACTTTCCTGAGAGTAAGTTCTGTTGAATTCAGTTAGGCTTACTTTTGAGTAGGCATGCAAAGGATTGTGCTGTTAATTGTGTGCATTGAAATGTTGCCTTTCAGACCATGTTCAAATGAAATAATAGTTAGGGGGTCTATAATGAGTGCAATTTCCTCCTTAACGGTCACTCTTACATAAATTAGAACTTTCAGAAATCACAGTTTATCAGTCACAGACTGTCAAGGTTGTTGAACTCACTTTTCCTTGTTTAGGTGGTAGTGGAGCAGAAAATGGAAAAATATTATGGCTTGTATCCTAAAAATTGTGAGGTGAAGGAATTCATGGTAGTGAGCTTTTTTTACCTCCTCCTCAACACAGCTGTTCTTCATATCTCCTGGAAATCCACTCCAAGGGATTAGAGAACTCCCAGAACAGGTCTGCAAAGGTCACAGAGGGCTGCAGAAATAAGGGGATATTCGTGGAAGTGCTTTCCATTAACAGAAATACAACTTAGAATGCAAGCCAATGAACGTCTCTGTGGAATCAACTTCATGTTAATGCCCATTTATGTACATAAAATAATCGTCAAAGCGTAACTATCACTGAAAGATGCCCCCTATTTCATATGCTATTATTGAGTGTATAAAATTAGTGTGAGCCAATTATGTATAATTAAGTCCTTAATGGCAGTTAATTGCCTTATGACAAATGGCCTTAGTAGAAATTCCGCTGGTTTCTTAGGACCAGTGGAAAGCAGAGGAACTGGATGTTTCAAATGCTTCCATTTTCAGTTTTCCCTTAGTTCAGATGTTCTTGTTGTATTACTCAGCGGCTATAGGGAATCCACTTGCATTTTCTTCATTTCGTGTCTCATGCAAGACAAGCACTTGATTTAGATGGTGTTTGGGTCAAGGGTACAGCTTGGGCTGAAGGACAGCAGGCAGTCTTTGCTGCTTGGGTTGACTTTTGTGTTCATAAAGGCATGTTAAATATTTCTTTTGTCCTTTTGGGAACACCTTGGAAGTTCCATGGGGCATAAGGTAGGGAACATGGATACTGTTATATTATACTGGCCAGAAATAGTAACTGAGGGAACCTCTCTAATTGCATTGCACCACAAGCTTTTTTTTGTATATGAAATACACACAAAACAAATTAGGCACATTGCATATGGTAGCATAACATACACACTGACATGGCTTGGGGTAATGGAAATTACTCAGTGGTGCTTAGAGCACTTTCCCATTCCAAGGTTTTGATCATTGTAAGTATCCAGTCTCACAAGTAATGCCAGTAAGTTGCCTCATATTTAACCAAGCTTCTGTTAACCTCCTTGTTCAATATACTACTGTAATCCTACAGTATTAAGAAGAGGCTGTAAGCCATGAGTGCCTTCCACCAGGCATGGCTCTTGCATAGCCTCCCTTTTATTTAAGTAGGGCTGTGCAGGACCCATTTGTACGCCATGCCCTCTGGATTGCACCACATGTTTTTGTAATGAAATGGTTCCTTTTTATTCAACAGTATCAATTTTTCTTTTAAAAAAGTTTATCTGCCTTTATATATTAGTGACTTTTTGCCTTTCTCTCAAAATTTGTATAAAAAAGTATCCAGTATGTAAATGAATGTTCTATAAATTCTTTGTATAGTCATTTTCTCTCTTTTGAAATTTCACCTCTATTCAGATTCTAATAAAATTATGAATTTTATAAATCTAATTCCACAAACTGGGATTTGTAGTCTGCTTTTATCTGATGTTCTTATTGCTTGGCCATGATGGAAATTGAACCTTTATGAAAAATATATGGGGTGAGGAATACTAAAAGGAGAACTACTATATTTTTGGTACACTTCTACATTTTAGAAAGCCTGTTTTGACAAGCAGTGCTCTATGTTCTGTCTAGCTGGGCCCAATGTAACCAAAGTTGGAACATTTGAAGCACATAAGAGCAATAGCAGATGAAAAATATGCAACCACAGAAGCTGAAAAAAGATTTTCTTCCAAAAAATTCAACTCATACTTCTTTTTCTACAGATGTTAAAATTTCACAGAAATTATCTGCCTGCTTGAGAATATTCACCAAATATTTGCTAACTTTATTGGACATCTGCAATGGCTGATTTCAGTACAAGGTATGATAAGACACATGGTTTGAGGCAATAGTTGAAATTTTATTTGATATCATATAAGCTGGTATGAAATGGGAGTTGGTATCTGTGGTGTTTAGCAGTTGATAGCTTATGAGGTTCCATATTGGACACCTGGAAAAAAATGAGTCAGTGGAGATAATAGTAAAATCTAAAGCACTTTAATTTCAAGACAAAATATCACCTGCAAATATTGAATTTGTCTTTAGAGTAACACACGGTCTCATATAGTGGAATTCTGTGAGTATGCAGAGCTAACTTTGGAAGCTTCCAGAGCTTTGTCAAGCATTCTATCCAAGCAGGGGAAACTCCATTAACACTACATGGCTTGAGGATGGGAAGAATTCCCAATCCTTCATTTTCTTTTCAACTACCGCCTCATCAACAGTCAAAACGATCACTACTGGCTTGTCTGTGTCTCCCTCATTGTTATGAAATGAAGATTCATAACTTCTACATAGTACAAACATAGTAAAAGTAACATAGTAAAAGTAAAAAAACTTTTACTTCAGTTTTTAGGCTTATAGTGTATTTTTGTCTCTTGGTGTTGGTACATAAGGGGAAAAAAGAGAAAGAAGGAGAGATTGTATCTCTTTTGGGGGGCCCTAAACTGTCCCTCTACACTGAAGAACACAAACCCTGTCCACTTGGTCTTGTGGGACCCACATCATGGGCTTTGGGGTCTATTACAGTGGTTCAAAAAGAACCATCAGCTTTGCCTGGCTCTCACACAGTAGGAGTTACTGCTCAGCTCTTCCTCCCACAGTGATAGCTTCCACTCAGACTTTTTCACTGCCACCATTTTGCTAGTTTTCTTGAGGAGAATGACCTGGTCACCACTGAAATATGGAAAGTCAAGGCCTGGACACAAGTCTTCCGAAATGAAGCTGCCTGAACTGGACTCCATTCAAAAAGCAAGCAATTGTGGGTGTAAACCTTAGATAGATAGATAATCTAAATAGGCTGCATCCTGAAAGGGATTCTTGCATTCAGATCCTGTCAGGAAACTATGAAGGAAGTCTAGTTATGATCCTTCAACACTGAAGCGGTCTAAATAGGTTCTGTCCCATGAAGGATTCTGGCTTTTGCATTTACACCTAATCATTAGCCTTCTGTGTCAAAGCTGACAAAACAAAGCTGAGAGAGATTGCAGCATTCCAATTCATGCAAGAAACATGAATCCTTGGTCCTGGCATAAGTCTCCTGCATTGGAGCCACTTACATGGACTCCATCTTGGAAGGGAGTTGGGCTCTCACAGTGCACTGAGCTCTCACTAAGTGCAAATCAGCCTTCATGATGGCAAGCAAATATTTTGTCAGCCAAAAGAACGTTGTTTCCCCTCAGTTGACAAGCTTGTCTGCTGCTATAATGTTAAGAAACCAAGGGGGTTAATTATTGATCTAAATACAACTTTAAACCTTGGTATAACAGCACTCACTGATGGGAAAGAGGGGAAGCTTCCCCCACCACTGCCATGTGAGGGGGCTAATTAACCTTTGCAGTCTGGACTCTGCCATGTGTCCACTGTCTGGGAAGTGTTCTCAGCTCTTTGTCTGCATTCTGTTATGTCAGACGGCGTTACCATTTGCAAAACACAATTATGGCTTTGTTGTTGTCTGCATTCCTCTTTCCAACTGACTTCTACTTTGACCTTCTTGCCACCTGCCTATGATTGGAAATGTGTAGCTGGCAAACCGGGAAGCTGTGTTGCCAAAGATAGCAATATGATGGGGGTGCTCGATTTACTGTTAGTCTCTTCTTGTGGTTATGCAAGCAGCAGTGTAGGAGCCTGTCAAGTGCCCTGTATTAGAATCCCAATTAAAACGCCTTTCCCTTCACCTTCGCAATGTTTGGAGATGAAATACGTGGTGAAGGATGAATGCTTCAGATATGGGAAAGGAAGTCTGAGGCAGTAATTGCTTTTTTACAGGCCCGATTCCTCTAAGAACTGCTGTTTTATGCTCTTTTATTCTGACTCTTCTGACTACTGTTTTTATGGGTTCTGCTAATGTGTTTTTTAATATGTTTTTATCTGTTTGTGAAATTATGTTTTAATCTGTTTTATATGTTAGCCGCCCTGGGTCCCTTTTTGGGAGAAGGGCGGGATAAAAATAAAGTTTTATTATTATTATTATTATTAATTGGTCAAAATAATTTGGGAGTACTGTGTATGCAACAGTGTTGCATCAGATATGCCACAGTGATGATTGTTTTATTTTAGAAGGTTGTTTTTGACCTTGAATGATCCTGACTACTTAACAGAATTATTTCAAAGCCCCACTTCTTGCCATTTGTAGCATGCTACACCAAAGCAACAGGTGGGTGTTGCATTGCAAAATCGTGCAAATTGATTGTTGGCATGAGAAAAAAATATCTCAAATTTCTAAGGCTACAATTCCAAGAGGAGGAAGTATGTATATGTAGGGGAGAAAAAGAGAGAGAATAAAAAAGTCAGGTCTGGGGCCGTGTGGGACTGAAATATTGAAACCCTTGTGTAGAATTATCAAAGGTTTAGGAGAAAAGGGGAGATGAGGATGGAAGTGAACTTCTCACAACTGAGAAAGTCCTTAGCCTTGTGTGCATGTTCAGTCCAATGCAAGGAGAGGCCCACACAGGTGGACTCCAAATCTAAATAAATACTCAGTTTTGGAATGTGCAGGTTGTGCTGTTTCCATACATGGCTTCTACGCATACAGGGCTCAATGCAAATATAATGTTGGAAACTTGGGGGCGGGGTACGTGTGTCAGAGGTGCCCGGATAGCTTGTATCTCTCTCTCTCTCTCTCTCTCTGTGTGTGTGTGTGTGTGTGTGTGTGTGTGTGTGTGTGTGTGTGTGTGTTGGACCAAACAAGTGCATGAACATCTTATATCCCAGCATTCAGGAAGATTAAAGAAAGTTGTAATGAGATGATCTCCCTAGCATTCCACAAGAACCTTGTAAGTATGATGGAGTGTTACATTTTAGAAAATGAACAAACGAATAAACGACACTGCCCTCTAATGGTAACATCCTAGTTCAACATGTAAATGACTACAAAAAGTATGCCACTGACCAAACATTGTAATTGTCAACCTACTATGTTGGTAGTTACACAATATGTTCTAACAATTCATGAGATCACACTGATCACTTTGGATCGAAAACTAATCAATCCAGTTCATCTTGTAGAGTTATATTGCTGGTCAAATAAATAAATTCTAAAGGCTTTTCCATAGCCAGAGATCCAGGCCTACTAGTACTAGCAAGCAACAACAATGAGCTGAGCAGAGGAGCTCCTGGCAGCACTGAAAGCCAAGCATCTGGCAAGGTCCTTTAATGCTTCAAGCAGGCTGGCTCAGTCAAGTTGGCTTGGAGTCAAAGTGGCGTCTCAATTGAGAGATGTTCAGGGAGGTGACGGCCAGGTTTGGCCTTTCCCTGGTGGACGTGTTCGTATAATAAGAAAACACTCTTCTACCAAGATTTTTCTCCAGAATGCCAGAGGAAGGGGCAGAAGGAATGGCTACCCCATACAGCAGTGGTTCTCAAACTGCTGGGTCGCAACCCCCCAGTTTGTGTAAAGGTTGCCCTGTACCTTGAAGGGGAAGGGGAAGGGGAGAGGCAGGGAAGCGATCCCCAGGATCGTGTCCATATGGGGGTGTGTGCTTTTCATTCACATTAAGTAGACAGGGCTGCAGGAGGTGCGGGGAGCCCTACGCAGCACTCCCCAAAGCTTGGAACATTCAGAAAAAGTGGACACAAAGCACTTAGTTTTTGCAGGAGGTGCTTTGTGCCTACTGCTTCTGAATGTTCCAAGGCTTGGGGAGCACTGTGAAGGGCTGCGTAGGGCTCCCGGCACCTCCAGCAGCCTGCTGCAGCCCTACCTACATAACGTAACTCAGAAGCACACCTCTTGCCACCCCTTAGCAACGCGATCCTGGGGATCACCTCACTGCCCTCTCCCCTCCCCCACAAAGACTTACTGAAGGAGTAAAGCTCCCTCAAAGTTTGAGAACCACTGCTATAGATCCCATGGCCAGAAGGTTTATTTTACATCTTTCCCCTCGTCACATTGATCCCTCTCATTGATCCCCTGCACAAGATAAAGAAGCTTTGAGCAGAAGTCATTCTCTTAGCACCCAAATGGCCCAGGAGGCCTTGGTTCCAAGGCTGCTCTGACGATGCAAAACATAAGAAGAGCCCCGCTGGATCAGGCCATAGGCTCATCTAGTCCAACTTCCTGTATCTCACAGTGGCCCACCAAATGCCCAGGGAGCACACAAGACAACAAGAGACCTATATCCTGGTGCCCTCCCTTGCATCTGGCATTCTGACGTAGCCCATTTCTAAAAGCAGGAGGTTGCACATACCCATTATGGCTTGTAACCTGTAATGGAATTTTCCCCCAGAAATTTGTCCAATTCCCTTTTAAAGGCATCTAGGCCAGATGCCATCACCACATGCTGTGGCATGGAGCACACCAACCACACACTGAGTAAAGAAATTTTTTCTTTTGTCTGTCCTAACCCTCCCAACACTCAATTTTAGTGGATGTCCCCTGGTTCTGGTGTTGTGTGAGAGTCTAAAGAGCATCCCTCTATCCACTCTGTCTTTCCCCTGCATAATTTTGTATGTCTCAATCACATTCCCCTTCATGTGCCTCTTTTCTAGGCTGAAGAGGCCCAAATGCTGTAGCCTTTCCTCATAAGGAAGGTGCCCCAGCCCAGTAATTATCTTAGTCACTCTCTTTTGCACTTTTTCCATTTCCACCATGTCCTTCTTGAGATGTGGTGACCAGAACTGGACACAATACTCCAGGTGTGGCCTAACCATTTATTTGCACAGCGGCATTATAATAATATTAACCGTTTTATTCTCTTTTTTTTTTTTTCAAATTTCATTTTAGAAGGCAGATCTTTGGAATTTTTTTTTTAAATTTATTTAACTATAATAAACAAAATAAAAAACAAATACATACATAAACAAAATTCTAATAAAGCAGCACGAGCGAAGCCAAAACATTCCCATGCTTATAATCCAAATACATACAGTCCAAACATTAACAAATATTAATCTATACCACTAATACTTCAAAATCAATCTTCAAATCCAAAATACCTCAAATCCCCATCCTCTCTCTGATTCAAAAAATCAAAAACTGGACTCCAATTCTTCAAAAAGTTTTCTGTTGAATTCTCCCTAAGCAAAATTGTTAATTTATCCATCTCCGCATAATCCATAAGTCTTATCCCCCATTCCTCCACCGAAGGTATATTCATAGTCTTCCAATTTTGAGCATAAAGTATTCTGGCAGCACTTATCATATACAAAAATAAAACTTCATTTTTTCTTTCCACATACTCATCTGTCATACCTAATAAAAATACTTCTGGCTTCAATTGTATATTTGTTTTTAAGATCAACTATATCTGTGCGTGAATTTGTGACCAATATTTTTTAACTTTTGAACACATCCACCACATGTGATAAAATACAAGGATTGCAAGGTTGAGAAAGCTTCCAAGAGATATATTAGTGCATTTCATAAGAAAAAGGACAAGAGATAGGGTTTTACAGCAACATGCAAAGATGAAGCTTACAGTAGAAGGAGTACAGATTATTGTGATGAAGGAGGTTCCACTTAGAATTCTAAAGAAAAGGAAAGAACATGGCTTTCTGGTAGATGTTTTGAAACAGAAGAAAATTATCTTTAGATGGTGTGAATTGGAAGGAGTTATCTTTAGATTTCAGAGTAGAATGTATAGAATAGATACAGTTCAGAAAGCTAAAGATTTTATGAAGGAATTCGAAGGAGGAGGAGAAAGAAGAGAACAGGAAAAATCTAAAGGATATGCAACAAACCCAAATAGACTTTCAAATAATTAGTTCAGAAGATT
Organism: Tiliqua scincoides; assembly: GCF_035046505.1. Lineage (NCBI taxonomy): Eukaryota > Metazoa > Chordata > Lepidosauria > Squamata > Scincidae > Tiliqua > Tiliqua scincoides. The sequence goes on along the minus strand of NC_089825.1, from coordinate 65,716,911 downwards.
AGCTATGGAGTATAAGTTTTTATCTTGGAACATTAATGGAGCTAATGCTCCAAATAAGAGGAAAAAAATATTTTATTATTTGAAGAAACTTAAAAAAGATGTGATTTGCCTTTTAGAGACGCATATTAAAAAAGGTCATACAAACTACTTAATACAGAGAAAGTTAGGACAAGAATTTTTTTTCAACAAATTCAAAGAAGAAAAATGGAGTGGTTATGTATGTTAAAGATTATTTAAAACCAAAACTTGTGTTTGCAGATGAAAAAGGCAGGTGGTTGGCTGTGGAAGTTATAATTTCGGGAGTAAGAACTTTACTCTTGGGTTTGTAAGCTCCAAATCAAGAAAGAGGAGTTTTTTTTAGGCAATTATTGGATGTACTCTTAAATTACTCATATTCAAGTTATTGTTTGATGGGAGATTGGAATGCAGTTGTGTCACCACAAAGGAATAAAAAAATCTGAGAAGGAGATTAAGATTTCTCAAGGGAAATGGTTTATGTATTTACAATTATTAGAAAGATTTAAAATTGATAAAAAATTATATGGTTTTGAAGAGGGAGAGACAATATTGGAGAAACAATTAAGATCAGATGAGCAGGTACTATCTAAAATATATAAATTGCTTTTGAAGTTTGAAACAGAAGATGAACAGGTTAAGGAATGCATGATCCAGTGGGCAAAAAATGTGGGCTATGAATTTTCAATGAACAGATGGGAGAAATTATGGATAAAACAGACAAAATTTACTTTGAATGTTAACATTAAGGAAAATATATATAAGATGATTTATCGTTGGTATGTGACACCAAGTAAATTAGCCAAAATGTATGAAACTATGTCCAATAGTTGTTGGAAATGTAAGAAACAAGAGCCGTTTTATTCTCAATACCTTTTCTAATTATCCCAAGCATAGAATTGGCCTTCTTCACTGCCGTCACACATTAGGTCGACACTTTCATCGACCTATCCACCACCGCCCCAAGATCCCTCTCCTGATCTGTCACAGACAGCTCAGAACCCATTAGCCTAGATGTGAAGTTTTGATTTTTTGCCCCAATGTGCATGAATTAACACTTACTTACATTGAAACGCATCTGCCATTTTGCTGCCCATTCTGCCAGTTTGGAGGGATCCTTCTGGAGCTCCTCACAATCACTTCTGGTCTTCACCACCCAGAAAAGCTTGGTGTTGTACAGAAGCAATGATGGGTCCTCCCTTTGAGCCACTGGCCAGGGTTCCTCTGAAGGAGCTCACCTATAAGGTCCTTTTTCTAGTAGCCATTATATTGGCTAGACCAATGGTTCCTAAACTCTCCACAGTGCCCTTCACACTCACAGGGGTGCCATACAGCCTCTTCTTCCTGGCTCACCAGAACAAGACTCTGGCCTGGCAAGCCAGGAAGAATAGGCCATGCAGCACCCCTATGAGTGTGCCCTGGTGCCCTGGAGTAACCTCTGGGCTAGATAGTGTTAGAGTTGGGGGCACTTACAGCCAACCCTAAGCTCTGGCTAGCACTGCTTTCAGCAGCACCAGAGAATAGTGAGGTCCTGAGTGACCCTACTTTGTCTGGCCGGTTTCAATATCCATCAGCTCTGAAAAATCCTGAAGAATACCCCCTTCCTCTACGAGAGAAAATTGGAAATTGTTGGGATTCCTATTTTGGGGGGGGGCTTTCCACCCACTTCTTCATCAGGGTGAAGAAGTGAAAGGCAGTCTTCAGGGTGATAGGCAGTTGCTCTTCAAGGTTGCTCTTACTCTTCAGGGTGATAGGCAGTTGCAGAGTTAGATTTGTGGAGGCCCTAAGCTACATAGAGTGCGAAGGTCCCTTTGTTAAAAAATTAATTTGCTGAAAAAAAATCAATTTTTTGATGGAAAAAATTAATCAAAATTTGCTGCACAAGTCATTTTTAAAAGGTCTACAGTTATACGCATATTCAGCACACATAAAATAGTAAAATCTCCAAAAAATTCCAAAACATTTTTGAGGCCCTTGTGGATTGTGAGGCCCTACACTGTAGCTTGTTGAGCTAATGCCTGAATCCGGCACTGGCAATAGGCTACACATGGGGAGGTAGTCGGGGATTCTGGGAATTACATGGGGGTGGCCAACTTCTGGGTACGTGTCCATTATCTTGTTTTTACCTGTTCTTGTTGATACCTGTTGTGACTGCAGATTTTTCTTCAAGGAACTATGCTACCTCTGGCACCTGTTCCTTGGTGTTGTGGGGACTGGGAGTATTTTTCCAGCTCTCTAGCACCAGTTTGAGGGTCAAATGCCTTCCCACAAGGAGGAGTCATTTTCAGTGATGGGCCCAGGGGGAGTAGCATTCCTGAGGGGTCAGGAAGGCCCCCTCTTTGTTTCCCCAGAACAGGAATTCTCAGGTAAAAAATTCCAGTTTTCTGCCTCTACTACAGCTTTATACTATGCTTCAAGTCTTCCAGGAGATTATGAGCAAGATGCAAACAACACAGAGAGAGAGAGAGCGAGAGAGAGAGAGCATGCAATTTTGGCCATGAGGTATTGTTAGAGCAATAAGAAAGCTTGTACTTATTCAGCTCCTTGTTGGCAACCTTCAATCTCGAAAGACTATGGTATCGCGCTCTGAATGGTGGTTCTGGAACAGCGTCTAGTGTGGCTGAAAAGGCCAATTTGGGAGTGACAATCCCTTCCACACTGGGAGCAAGTGCAGTCTGTCCCTGGTCTGTCAGCTCCTAGTCCTGGTAAATTATAACAATAGTTAATATGTATATACATATGGACCTTGGAATCTGCAGGGGATCCATTCTCTAACCCCCCACAGATACTGAAATCCACTGATAAGCAATTCTGCAGGTTTGGACCAATATCACCTCCAAACACAACTGGAGATGTCCTGAGGCCCTGAGAGGCCACACACAGCCTTGGTCAGAAATGTCAGAAGTTGTTGGAAGCATCAGAAATGTCAGAAGTTGTTGGAAGCATCAGAAAGGTTTTCGTAAACTGGAGGCCTCACAAAACCTCCTGTACACGACCAGAGAATGCCTCTGGTTGCATCTGGGAGCTCGGGTCTGGCCCTCTACTGCAGGTTTGGAACCTACAGTGAGTTAAATCCACGGGTTCCAAACCCTGCAGGTAAACAGAGTGGACCTGGACTACTTTTCAATTTTAAACAAGTTCACAAAGCAATTTACATAGCAAGATACATTTTAAAATGGTTCCCTGTCTCACAAGGCTCACAGTCAAAAAGAGACCTCAAAAAATGGCAACTAGAAAAGAATATGCTGGGGTGAATCGGGACAGTTGCTCTCCCTCTGCTACATAAACAAAAAGACCACTTTAAAAGATATCTCTGTGCCCAGTTAGCAGGGACTAAGCATGCATGTATTATTTGCAGAGCTGTATAAATCAGACACATGAACCTATATAATAAAGTTCACAAAGATAAAATACCCTTTGCTCTTTCCGGCAGAGATAAGGTAAAGGCAGGTGTTTCCTAAGTTGCACGTAATGTTGTTTATGGAAATACCTGTGTGTGAAGGCCAGTGTGACAGTGAGCTGGGCTTCAGGCCTATTCAGATATTAAACAGTACCTGGGTACAATCATTGTTAGTCTCTGCCTAGATGCATGTTCTTCTGTGCATATTCCATTCAGTGGAGGTACAATCTGTGTACAGTGTAAACGAACCTAGGTGCAGTCGTTCACATGCAACTATAAACTCTTGTACATACAAACACCCACTACCTTTGAAATGTTCCTTGTTGCCCGCCTGGGGTGGCCTTGCCTCTTTTGGAGGTCAGAGAAACCAAAATACCTGTTCCCTTTTAAAACAGCCACTTGCTCAATGCATGCCTCCTTGGCCACTTAGGCATTGGCCATCTGTGGAGGTGGGAGTTATGATTTTGATCTTATTTATTAAGTTGTTGGTTTTCATGGTTGTCAAGGTGCTAATGGATCAAAGACTTGTCAAAGTCTAACTCTCAGTCACTACTGAGGTGCAAAATGTCATCAGAACTCCTTAAACAATAAATAATTACTACTGAATTGTTCATCATATCTACCTTTTGTCCAGCAGATGGCAGAATTACACTAGTCTGGTTTACAAATGTGGCACCATATCATTCTTCCTTATTTCTACTCATTCCTTCTCTATCCAAAATATTCTGTAAATACACACCTTCCCTTAAATGCAATGATGCAATGGTATAAGTCCTTCTTTGTACAATGAACATTTCATGTATTTTAGCTACAAACTTAGAAACTTTAAAGACGTGCTTTCCATTTCATATTGTGTTCCAGCAACATAACTCGACCAAATTCAGAATTTCAATGTTTTGAAACGACGCAGCCAAATAGCAGGATCTGTGGACAGCAGCCTCCATCTGTACACTCTGTACCCCCATGGTAAAAAGAGATACCATGCCTATTGAATAATAAGTAAACAAGAATTGAGGACAGACAATAGATATGAAACTGATGGTGTGTGCACTCATTTTTCAGTCCCGTTATTGGACTGGAATGAGAGAATACTTTTGATGTGGAGATTGGCTCCAGTTTTTGCGTGCCCTGGGCAAGAGAGCGGTATGTCTCCCAGCCCTCATTCAGGTACCACACAGATATTATCAATCTACCCCACCACACACCCACACCCACAAGAAACCCACATACAAACTCAACTTGTCACTCTTAATATGCAGGCCAAGAATAAAGTACAGCATATGCTCATTCTCTCCCACCTACCCACCTGCCAACCAGGAAACAGCATGATCCCAGTCATGCCCCTTGGCTGTAACACTGAGGCTCAGTTTATATTATGACATCACCTCTGTGTTGCATTCAGGCACCAACTGTGAATGATTGTACAGTGTCCTCTTAAGTTCATCCCAGGTTTTCCCCATTTCCTCTCTTCTCTGAGGCTAGGAGAAACCCTGCTGCAGTTCCATCTTTTCCAAAGCCTGCCAGGAAGCTGTATAGAGAACTCTGTATAATAAATCCTAACACCTTTGCAGAGCCTGTGTGAGTAATCAAGATTCAACAGGTGACCTCATCTCACCATGAGTTTCCCTGGCCCCAACATTGGCTGTGTCTGGCAATGGGACCAGGTAACTTGGTGAAACCACACAGGACAGTGTGTGATTGGGCAATGCCCACACAGAGCTGCATTTTTGGTGGCAGCCCCATGTCAAGCACAGCATCTTGTTCACCACCATCATCTCTTGCCATGAGGCTCGGTTGGCTCCCCTATCAGAACTTTTAGCTCTCTTAAAAACACTTGTCTCTATCTAGCTGTGAAGAATTTGTTGCCCCTGCAGATGAGTGCTTCACTAGAAGCTTTTACTAGGATGGTGCTGCATCCATTTAAGAACATAAGAACAACCCCACTGGATCAGGCCATAGGCCCATCTAGTCCAGCTTCCCCTCTATCCCCAACTGCAGCTCTACTTGCAGGGGAACTGGTAGCTGAGTAATAGAGCAGATGATTTGCCTACAGGAAGTTCAAGTTCAATCTTTGGCATCCTCCATACAGATCTGGGAAAGTGTAAAAACCTGGAGAGCTGCCAGTCAGTGTAGACAATACTGAGTGAGACAGACCAACGGCCTGACTCTGTATAAAGCAACTTTGTATGTACTGAGACCAGAGTCTGTTGCAGCTTGTCATCTACTGGGACATCTTATAAAAGCCTCAACATCACTGCATTCTCTCATCACCGTTAACATTTGTATTCCTTTAATGTTTGCCTAAATAACAGTTTATTTATTAGTCTTATACCCTTATGTTTGCATGTTACAGCCTGTGCTGGAGGATGAAAAATGTGCTATCAGGAACCAAGTTTTAAGACCGTTTTTAAATCTTCTCTGGAACCTTAACAGTGTCTTGATTTCTGGTGCTGCCTTGTGCTCTAATTTAGAGCAAAATTCCTGGCATTTTTTGGTTCATGAACCACATAACTGTCAATAAATACAGAGAGCCAAATCATTCTGGCTGCAGTTGCAGAACACCAAAGGTGACTTGCAGGTCAGAACAGTGGTAAGAATTTACTTGATTTGATTAATAGCCCAGCTGAATTGAATTCTGTGTCTAACATTAGGTGGGGATGTCTATCAATCTGAACTCCAGTTCTTGAAGAAAAGTGACATTTAGGGCGTTCTGACTGCTTGTGGTTTGAGCATTTCTTTGAAAACATTTTTATCGTACCCCTTTAGGAATAATTTTGAATCATCACAAAGCCCCAAACAGAAAAATTAGTGTTTATTTTTGTCCTACCAAATCTGCAGTTGAGGAAGTTCACAGAGGTGTTTATCTTTCTCCCACCTCCATAAATGGCATCTGTAGCCAAGATTACAATACTATCTTGAGGTAGGGCAGGCTGGGATGGGAGAATTAGAATGGGGTGGCAATGAACAAAAAGAGTACATTTGAGTGATCCGTTACCTTATGGCAGGGGTGCTCAATAGGTGGATTGCGATCTACCGGCAGATCGCAAGGCAAAATGAGTAGATCGCGGAGTGCCGAACCCCCTCCTTCAGGTGCCTCTGGGAGGAAACGCCGGGAGTAAGCCCCATTGTACTCAATGGGGCTTACTCCCAGGTAAGTGTGGCTAGGATTGCAGCCTCACAGCCTAATCCTAGGCATGACTAGTCAGGAGTAAGTCCTGTTATACTCAGTGGGGCTCAAGGTACACCAACATACATTGTACACATAAATGTTATATGTTATGATGGCGCGAACATTGTAAAAAAAACTCTGGTAGATCTCCGGGCCTTGCTGGGTTTCAAAGTAGCTCTCGAGCCAAAAAAGTGTGAGCACCCCTGCCTTATGGAATGTTTACATAACAGCAAAGCACTCCTTAGATGTTATGCTGTCTGGTAGAGTGTGTGTGAGAGAGAGTGAGCGAGAGAGCAGTTGCACCCCGACATCAACATGCTGACCCCTCATGGTGCTATTCCTTTATGTATTCAGCTTTTAACTGCAAAATGCAATGCATTTTTATCATACTCCTTTAGGAATAATTTTGAATTCTCCAAAGTTCCCAATGCAATAACTAGTGTTAATTTATTTGCCTTTGTCCTATTCAATCTGCAGATTTTCTCTCCCCTCCCCCCTTCAATGGCGACTGCAGACCTTTGCCAAGATTGAAGCACTTTGGGGAGAATGTCAAGTAGAACAAATCCCCTGCCCTGTTCGACACTGGCCAGACAAACTCCAAGTGCACAAAAGCCTGGGGATGCAGCAAGATAGTGTGTCATTGCAGGGGTATGACCAGCAGGCACAATCTTAAGAACATAACATAAGAACAGCCCCACTGGATCAGGTCATAGGCCCATCTAGTCCAGCTTCCTGTATCTCACAGCGGCCCACCAAATGCCCCAGGGAGCACACCAGAGCACACCACATCTTGCTGCTGCTCCTGCATATTGCTGTACTTGGGATGTGCAATCTGAAGGATCTAATTGACTAAAGAAGACCACCAGAGGTGAATATGCATTTCTGACTGCTGAAAGTGCATTTCTGGATGAGTGTGCTATCAGCAATGAAAGGAAAGGGGACTGTAGCCCTGTTCACTAGTGTGTACCTGGGTACAGTGTAGAGGGCAACTGAAGCGTGCTGCCTAGTCCTGCTCCATACACTGATATGCTTCATTCATAGTCTCATGCCTTGCTGTCCCTGCATCCAGCATTTGTCGGAGAAGGACTGAGCTGAACCTGGTGTTGCATTTTGCCTGTGACTAGGAACACTGACAAATTGGAGTTGCAAGTGATGGGGGGAAAAGTGACCCTGGATTCAGTGTTACCCTCCTCAGACAAATGCTAAACTCGGGGATGCTGCGTCAGTGCCAGAGCAGGCCTTGCTAGCTGGCACGCTGCTGTTCCTCTCTCATAAGATCTGAAAAGCACTGACGTGCATTTCAGAGCTTCCATAATGTATATTATACGTGCATGAAACTCCAGCATGTTCTGCTGGTCTTCTGCAACGGTCTGTTCTTATTTGCGTGTTCACCAAGGTGAATTCATGACTGGAGGTCAATACCAGTTTAGAAAAAAACGAAAGTGGCTTGAGAGATGCATCACTTGCCAGGGGTGCACATGTTTATTTTGCTTCACTGTTGTCTCAGGTCAAATGGGGTTTGTAGGTTATTTTGTGGCAGTACAAAAGGCAGAACCTGTTTGCCAGAGACAAAGATGAGTATACGTAGCGTGAGCAGCGATTCCTCCTTTTAATATGCTTCAGTTATGAAGAAGAAGAAGAAACTTTTGTGAGGAAATCAGTCAAAGTTGTGAAAGACAGGGGGTATCAGCAATTACTTGACATGATATCTTAATGGAACCTCCATGTTCTGAGGCAGTAAGCTGCTAAATGAGAAAGCTGAGGAGCAAAGAATGAGGGAGAGCTGTTGCCTTCAGGCTATGCTTCTGGGCATTTGGGAGGAGATACTTGCTCACCACAGTTGGAACCAGGAAGCTGGACAAGATGGCTCCTTAGTCTGATCCAAAAGGATTACCCTCATCACTTGTCTTCAGCCTATGCTAATTTCTGTAATAGCAGAATGCCAACTGTTACCCTGCACATTCCTGATCTCGTCTGATCTCGGAAGCTAAGCAGGGTCAGGTCTGGTAAGTACTTGGATGGGAGACTGACTAGGAATACCGGGTGCTGTAGGCTTATACCATAGTCTTTTGAGACTGAAGGTTGCCAACCAGAATGCCAAGTGGTCTTTCACAAACACGCCACAGTCTCTGACTGGCCCAGAATGTAATTCTATATTTTTCAGAAGTACCTGCTTATCTATTAGATATTCTTTGGGCCAAACTACACAGTTCAAGGAATGTATAAGATAGCTTGATGTGTTTTGCTTTAAAAAAAAGGATAAGGGCAAAGTGCTAAATACTCCCAATCTCCCACCACGGGGTTGCCCCCATATTTTATTTCGTTAAAGCAAAAACCACTGCGCCAACACGCATGTTTCTCACAATGCGTGAGTTATACAAAGGGCTATGCGTGTTCCCTTTCAGTCACCGCAAAACCCATGGCGCTTTAGCCACCAGACTGCTGATGTTCTTTGACTGTAGAAATTCTGTAGGATTCAAAGTTAAATGTTGCATGTATTCCTCTCCCAACTTTTGCTTCTTCTCCAAAGGTTGCTAACTTGCACCACAGAAAGAGAGAGCAATGGCAAATATTTTGATTTGGAAGACTCTCTGGCATCTAGCCCTCTTAAGCTGTATGCCTTTGTTCATTTCAGTATTTCCCACAGGACTGCAGCTAATTGCTTTTTGAATAACCCTATTGTTTTTGACCCAGAAAATGTGTCTGGGGAACACTGCCATATATTGACTGTCTATCAGGCCGGGCTGGTTCCAACTGGAGTGGACTCCAACTTTTCTTTTTTTATATAATTAAAAAAAACTGGTCTTAAATGGTGCTTTTGCATAAGAATCTGAAAAGGAAATTGCAAGAGAGGATATGGCTACACTGCTTCACATGAACATTTAATGCTTTTCAATCAAGTCAGTTCCCCCATTCAGGGCCCAATCCTATCCATTGTGCAGCCACAATGCAGCCCTGAGGTAAGGGAACAAATGTTCCCATACCTTGAGGAGGTCTCTATGATTGCCTCGCCAGCACAGGAAGCAGTGCATACCCTATTGGCACAGCAGCACTGGCCCTGGAAAACTGGATAGGATTGGGTCCTCAGCTGTTAGTCCTCAGTTGGACAACCTACCACATGCAGGGATTTTGTGTGGGGTATTATTCCTGAGACAACCCCTTCAAGTCACACCTATGCAAAGCGTCAGTTGACATTGCAGTCAACTGATGGGCAGGCATGTGTCACGCACCTCTTAGTGAATAGAAGTTGAATGCGTGGACTGAGTTTGCGGAAAAACATTGGATTTGAGGTAATTGAATGAATCAGCGATTCCACTGAAAAACATTAGCCCTGAGGTAGCATTTGGGTTGTACAAAGTAATATGAAAAAGGCTCCTGGAGTTTGACACATTCCCCCATGCAGTACACTACATAGTGCTGCAGTCTTCGAGTGAGAAGCATGCATGTAGGAGTAAATGTTGTATCAGGCTCAAGGGCAGCAGTATTCACACTTTCTATTTTCAACATTCCCCTCGTACTGCCTGCCTGTTATATTTTCATCCAGGCTTTTCTCTGTCCCTCCAAGATTGATCAAAAGTGTTCTCTGAAAGAGATCATCTTTGCACCAAAGCAAGGAGCATGCAGAAGGGTGTTCTCAGTGGCTTTTCCCCAGTTACTGAACTCCCTCTGCCCAGATACCACCCAAGGCCTAGCCTGAGCATCTTTCAAAAACGATCCAGTATCTATTTACTGGCTGGTGGAGTGGGAGTGGGTTATTAAGCTGGCAGAAAGGTGGTGGTTTTATATCTGAATGTTATCTCGTTTTAATTGAGTTTTTACATGCTTTAAGTTGTCGTATGTGCCCACACCCAGCCTTGAAAGTGCCTACAAAAGCTTGCACCTTTCAGAGTCAAAAAATTATACCTGTCATTTCTGTCATTTTGAGAGCCCCTCCCAGATGGAAATGATGCAAAGAGCATATGTTTCCTGCTGGAGATTTTGGGACTAGTAGTCTCAGGGTGCAGTCCTAATCCCTTATGGCAGTGCTTTCCAGCACTGGCAGAGCAGTGCCTCCTCAAAGTAAGGGAATGTTTGTTCCCTGACCTCAGAGCTGCATTGCCTTTATGTCAGTGCTGGAAAACACTGACATAAGGGGTTAGGATTGCGCCCTCAGTCATGCCCCGAGACCTGGCAGTGACCACTGCCTTTCCCACAACCCAATATATATTCATATAGAACCACCTTTCAGAGCGCGATACCATAGTCTTTCGAGACTGAAGGTTGCCAATACATAATATATATTCATACTTACTTTCCTTTGGGGGAAGGTGGAACCGGGAGGTGACAGTGATAGCAGCATTGGGCACCTTACCTTCAAAGCTTAGATTATGATTAGATTAGATTATGGATAAAAGCTTGAGCTTGTGTTTGTCTCGGTTTTGCTCACAGGTGTTCAAACGGGGTGTTTGGGTTTTTTGAACACTCCTGGTGGAATGCTTGCAACATCTCCCTTAGCAGCTAGACTGCCAACCTGCATATGCACTCCTTGATAGCTTGTCTGGGCCATGTCTGTGTTGCTTTCAGTGCTCACAAATACACTGAAGATGAGGTACACAGTGAAACGAAGGGTAGGGAATGGTTGTCTTGTTCCTTGGGGAAAATCACTGATAACTCCAAACCCCCAGTTCAATTTAAAACTAGGATATGACTTTTCTCTCCTATTCACCCTTCCAAACCCCTTTCTCTTTTTTGCCCGAGTTGCTTGGTGCACAGGCTTGGATTCCCTGGCTGTTCATTTGATGTTCTTAAGTTTCAGAAATAGCATTCTTCCTTAATTAAGTGCTACAAATGGATCTTTTCCCATAACATTAGTCAAGAGTCTGGTACAAACTAATATATGAAGTTTTTTTTTTCTTTTTTTAAAAGTGCCACCTTTTCCTGTGGCTCAGAAACACAAAAAGTTAATTGTTTTATGTTTTTCTGGGAAGAGCTCATAGAGTGGCAACTGTCATCTTAATAACATTGGAGTAATTGTCCAAAGCAGTGGAAAAACAAACATGCCTCGGGGAGTGACCTGCTACAGCCCACAAAGAGAAATGCAGCATGTTGATGCTAAGATTCTGAGAAGTGAACTGCTTCCTTTTTCTGGTTTGGCCAGGACTGTGTCATAGTCTTTAACATATATCATGTAAATTGAACAGATTTACATGTCTGCTTATATTGCATTTTCCCCACTTTGGCTGATCATAGGAAAGTTTATGCAGCAACTGTTACCCTGCACATGTCCATTCTTGTCTGATCTTGGAAGCTAAGCAGGGTCAGGCCTGGTTAGTACTTGGATGGGAGACTGCGTGGGGATTCCGGGTGCTGTAGGCTTATACCATAGTCTTTCGAGACTGAAGGTTGCCAACCATGAAACCAGACTGAAAATCCTGCTCAGCCGTCTTCCCTCTCATTTCAGGGATTTCCTAGGGATTTTCAAGGCTAGGGCTGGTTCCATGTTTCAAGGACTCCTTGGCAGAATGCCCTCCATGGATCTCCCTGCTACTGAGCAGGCCTCTATAGAGTTGCTTTGCTACCACCACAAAAAGGATATGAGCACAGAGTTTGGGGGATCAACAGTGGGTCTTTCTAAGGGTCGTAGGCTCTTGGAGACTGCTCAGTGATGTCGACCCAACAGGGCTGACCTTAGGATCTGTTGGGCTCAATGCAAAACATTTTTGTGGGGTGTGCCTGAGGGCCCCTCTACTCACCAGGTAAGCGGCAGCAGCAAAGTGTCATGTGGCATTACCACCAACTGCTTTTGGGAAGGGGGGGGTGATTTGAAGTCAATTGGGCACAAGGGTGGGCTTGAGGGCTATCCAGCAGCAATGCTCCACTGGCTGTGCTCTGTCTGTTCACTGACAGCCTGCACGCTGTGTTCCCTGAGGAGAGGGAAGGAGGGGAAGCATCTTGATCAACACATTTGCTTCACTTCTCTCTCACACAGCCCCATTCAATCATAAACCCACTCAAGTCTTCTTTGGGCTGAATAAAGGTACTATGGTACTGAATCAGGGTTCCATGGCTGAATAATGGTACTAGGATGAGAGGTAGATCGATCTTCAGGTTTAAGAGTTAGGGAGGTACCTTTTAATCCCAGCACAAGAAAATGTTGATTGCGAGTGAATAGAGACAAGGCATAAGCTGATAGCTACATTCTAGATTTGAGATATTAAGGCAAAGTTCAAACGAAAAGAGCAATTCCCACACCTGAGTCAGATGAGTGGACTGGCCCAATGACTAGGAGTGAGCAAGACCCAGTGGTTCTTGAGGGTTTTGGCTAAAGCTGTTGTATGTCTGGGGATACCAGGCAGTCATGAGACTCTAACGTACATTTGAGAAGGAATGCTACCTGTGACCGGTGAACTGGATCACTGAGCAGAATGGAGAATGTGATAGGCTGATTCCTAGGTGAGCTTCAGTATACGTGGGGCACATACTGAGGCGAAAAAGTTGAGTTCTTCAGGAGAGGGGCTGAAGTTTATAACAACTGGATTTTTTTTTTACTGTTAATGTTTTTACTGTAGTGCAGATTATTGATTTATTTTTTTTTGTAAGCTTCCTTGAGTGCTCTTGGAAAGACAGGTTATGAATTTTAAAGCAGATAAACAGGGCACATCAACATTAAGTTCCAAGCAACTTTTTCTTCTAACAGTTTCATTTCAGTCTCTGAAGTGATGGGACAGGCCGTTTCACAATACTTTTGCGTTATTGGTACTAATAATGAGTACTGTGGTATTGGTTCCCAGGGAGCACCATATACATATTTAATGTGGAAAGACATTTAAATAGCAAGGTTGCAAGGTCAACATTGTCTTGAAGATTCATTAGGCTAGCAGCGCCACCTAGTGGATTTTTAAAAAGTGAATGGAAAAAGGTTATAGGTAAAAAGAGTTAATAAAACTTAAAAATAAGGAAATATCAGCTACACTTTAAAACCAAATATTTATATCCAATACCCATTCCATATTTCATTTCTGGATACAGCAAGCATGTCAGCTGTGGTAGACATGGAAGGAAGTGCACTCTAAAAGCGAAGGACCAAACTCCTTTCCATTAAACCCAGCATTTGGGTGGAAGTGCTTGTTTTCTCCTCAGCAAATGGTATAAATGTGGGGGAGTGCTTGATCTGAATCAGGACTATGGCATGGTGGACTTTAACCCTTGCATCCACCACATTTCCAGTGCTGGGCTGCTATTTACTGAGTAAAAAACAAGCATGTCAGCCGTAAAAATGGGCTTCATGTAACACATAATTTGACCCTAAGAGGCTGAGTTTAAATCTTGCTTTTTCCATGAATTTGCTAAGAAGTCTTAAGTAAGCCATTTGTGTGTGTGTGTGTGTGTGTGTGTGTGTGTGTGTGTGTGTGTGTGTGTGTGTGTGTGTGTGTGTGATCAATGGGGGATACATTTCTCCTGCTACAGTGGATACCTGAAACTGCAGATAGCAGTGAACCTTATAGTTTGGATGACTGCAAATAGGGAAACAAAACACAGATGAGATGAGTGTGTTCGGGGGAATTTGTAAACCACAGAAACTGAGTCCCCAGATTATGAGGGAGGGGAACTGTACATTATGAGTTGATGTTTTTGGTAAGTGTCCTCTTGCATGCTTTGGTGTATATCTGTGGTTCAGAGATGGTAGCACCTGCATAGATAGAGCATTGAAAGCCAGGAGAAATACATTTACCTAACCTCTGTGCGTTTGTGACTGACATGTAATTTCAAGTTTACAGGTGTTTGAGTCTGCAGTATAACAGAGAATTCAAGGCATTCACTCGTTGGTTTCCTCTTTCAAAATATATTCCATGTGCTGGCCCCTGGAGTGCAGCCTGCTGTTACTCTTTTCCAGTCCCCTTTTGGTTTCCTTATAAATAATTTCTGGAAAACGATGGGCTCATGCACGTTACAGATGTGATCCTTGTGTAGTACTGGATTGCCAAATGAATTTCAAAAATAGAGTGTGCTTTGGAGCAATGTTGGGAACCGGCAGGAGATTTTATAAGGAGCCAAGTCCAATGTGGCAGGGCAGACAATCCAACCAAGTTCCTTGGGCATCAATATTTGTAAGCGTGTCAGTGGAGCAGTGGGTAGCTTCAAAGTTGCACCCCAAGATCTCTTGTGAAAACTGCTGGTGCACAGTACAAGTCTTGCTCAGCAAAGGTTTTTCTCTGTGCATGTCTCTCATTCCATCTTCCGTCCCTTAAGTAAAATAGACTTTATGTGCCTGGTGGGTACCCTGGCAACCAACCCACAAAATCCTAACCTCCATTTTTAATTGTATACTTAATGCATAGATGTTGACAAATGAGTATGGTTGGCATGGTGAAGACAGCATAGGGTGCATAGAGGCTGATAAAAGTAAGAATAAATATCTGTGTCTATTACAAGTAAACTTATAAAATGGTTGAAAACCAAGAAACAATAAAGTGTACCAAAATCTGTATCACTTTAAATATAAGTTACCTGGTTTAATGATATCAGGGCTAATTACTACATAGACCTCCATCATATTGATATGCTGCTCATTGCAGAACAGGAATCAACAACTGCCCTGGAAGGGTGAGAAGGAGGACAAGAAAGAAACTAAGGAAGGAAGGAAAACTAGCATGGTGAAAATGCAGCTTCACCACCTCCACTGGCTGCTGGTCCTTTAATCTTGACCAGTGTCCCTGTCCCCTCAAGGTGGCCATAAAAACCCCAACTGTCTTGGAAGAGAAGAAAAGATGAAAGTAAAGCACATGCTCCCCACCCCACCTTTTTGTGTTGCAGTGCTTTCCCATATTTTGATTTTCTCCACACCACTCTGGTAGCCTTGTCTGCTGAAGGGTGGGTGCAAATGATTTAAATAAAATAAATAACACTTCCAAAAACCTTGCCACCACAACTTGCATTGCTGCAACCATATACAGTCTGTGAATATCAGTGGGGCCGCTGCTGCCCCCAGGGATATTTTGTTTGTTTGTTTGTTTGTTTGTTTAGGTGATGTTTTTACATTGCACCTTTTAGCTTTCAATTTTGGTGGTGCCCCTGAGGTTCAAACAATATTTGCATTTAATAAATTGGCATTAATAATACAAAAATTGTATTTTCACAATAGATCTAAACTGGTTTAATGGTTGTTTCCTCTATTAAGGGACCATAGTTTTGTAAACAAATAATCCACAGCACCTTCACAAAACTGTATTTACCAGGATTCTTTGGGAGATATGGTAAAACTCAATATAAGTTTGCAGTGTAAATGTATCTTGAGAAGAGGGGCCAGCCTACGAAAAAGATATCTGGTTCATTATAGAGCAGGGGGCTCCAAAGTTTTTAGCAGGAGGGCCACATCATCTCTCTGACACTGTGAGCTGTTCCCACTCATCCAGAATTAATTTACATTTCAAATTTGAATAAATTTACATAAATGAATATATTAAAGATGAACTTATATGAATGAATGAAGGTCTTGAAATAGCTCAAGGCCTATAAAAGGCCTTGCACAAAGCAAGGCTGGCCTTTCCTTTGCTGCTGCTACTGCATCACAGACATGAAACTGCAAGCAGTGGCAGGAGCCCTCATCCCACAGCTCACGTGAGAGGTCAAACAGTTGCCCTCATGCTAAGAGCAGTTGCGTCATGCCAGTGTAGGCTCCAACAAATCTCTGGAGGGCCAGAGGCTCATTGGAGACTGGGGGCTCCCTGAGGGCCACATTGAGAGTTCTCAAGGGCCACAAGTGGCCCCAGGGCCGGGGTTTGGGCACCTCTGTTATAGAGGATAGCCCACAACTACTCTTTTGATATGAACCAAGTGCTGACTAAAGTGGGTATATTTCCATTTTTCCCCCCCAACCCCACAGTGTGCCCATCCCACAAAATATGCACTCCTTTTTTGTGGGTGTATAAAAGGGAATGACTGTGTTGATCCCAGATAATATCCCAGCTTCCTCTACCCCAGGTGAGCCTGTTTGCTGCCATGATTGGCTGCTGCTTGGCTGCCCCTTTTTTCTGATTTGGCCTTCATCCTTGCAACAGTGAGATCATTATGTAGTCAAATCTGACTAGCCATGTTATGAAGACTTCACTGCTTGCTAGGTTGGAGACTGATTTGAAAAACAGTGCTTAAGAAGGAGCACCCATTCAGAACCACAAATAGCAGCGCAACTGGCAAAAAGACTGGTTTTGGACATTCGGGGGTAAATATTTCAGGGTGCTGAAAATGTTTGCTCCTGAAGATTAGGTACAGCTCTAGAAGCAACCCCTCAGTTCAAACATACAAACAGAACTTCTTTTAATTCCCGAGGAAAGAGCTGAGTGTGACTCTACAACCATTAGCTTTGCTGGATAATTAGCTTTAACAAAAATTGCTGTATTTCACAAGACTTTTTACAGTACTACTTAATTTTTTCCCAAAGAAAACATGACAATTTTTCATATGGTTTATTTTTTTTCTATTATTTTGAGTGTGTTTTATATTAAGTATTTTATTAGAAATATTTTCCATTTCTGTTATAAATAAAAGATCCAAGAATGCTCAGCATATGATGGTAGCACATTTTCCTGGTGGGGAAAAGGACAATAAACACATTTCAGGTCTAGTAATACAAATGGCTGCTGTTGAAATAGCTGGAAAGATAAAAAAAAAAAAATGACCACTGTGGCCAAATACAGCACTTATAGCCCAATCCTATCCACATTTTCCTGAGAGTAAGCCCCATTGACTCTAATGGACTTACTTCTGAGTAGACATGCATAGGATTGGGCTGCCAGTCAAGTTGTGGAAGAAGCTCCATTGATCAACTGGGGAGCAAAGTAATGGCAATGGTGTCATCAGCCATCACCTATTCCTGGCTGCCAGCAGACCCAGCTGATGATCGTTAGCTAGAGAATGGATGGGGTTGGTAGAGTCCATAAAAACAGTTCAGGGAGGCAAGCAAGGGGTGAAAGGAGAGAAGAGAGCGATGGAGCAAGAAGAGATGGGGTAGAAGATGGGAAGGGAGAATCAACAGATGTCAAAATGTAGCTTTAGATATTATTATTAACAGACATGATTTAGTGGCAACGCTTAGTCCCCAGGTCTTAATAGCTTAAATAGCATTGCAGCCTTTCATCACCCTGAATGTCTAACAGTGTTCAATGTCTATGAGATGGCACCAAGCGTATTACTGGCTATACAACCTGCACTCATATTTATTCCAACTGTAAAACCTCCAATGTCAAGAATCTTCCCCTCAGTCATATTGTGGATAGGCCAATGCTCTTGGATACTTTTGATGATTTTTGGCGTTGTTAAGGACCATAGGTTTTGCTTGAACTCTGTGGCGGTGCTGCTGCCAAAAAGATTTGTGGCTGACACCCACCTTGTACATGGAACATGGGAATATCTATATTGTGGTATTCAGCAGAATAAACTGAAGTCTGATAGGCAGTTTTGGTGTCTTTTGGAGAGTAAATGTGTTTTAAATTTCAGATTTAAATTTTGTTATTTCAGAAGGTACAACTTCTTTATGACTGTGAATAAAATAAGGATAATACTGTATTATTATTATTATTATTATTATTATTATTATTATTATTATTATTATTAACGGTATTTATATACTGCTTTTCAACAGAAAGTTTACAAAGCGGTTTACAGAGATATTCCCCTAAAAGGGGTTCCACCAACCTGAAACATGTTGGCGTTATTGATGATTTGGGATTAATAAATCCCCCATATACCTCATAGTCTCTTTGTGTTGTGTGGGAGGTTGTAGGTACTTCCTGCCCTAGCTACAGCATTTTTCATGAGAAAGAGAGTGACAGAGCACCTGCTTGGAGTGCAGGAAGTCTCAGGGTCGATTTTTGTCATCCCCATGTAGAGCTAGGCAAGTTCCCGTGTCTGAAATCCTGGAGAGACACTGGCAGTCACTGAAGACAATGCTGACCTAGATGACCAGTGGTCTAAATCAGTAGAAGACAGCTTTGTAAGTTCCATTTGGTGGTGGTGGTAAGGAATACTGAAATGACAAGTACTGTTTGATCTTTCCTGTGCACATAACTCAAACATGCTTACATTTACCAATATGATGTAAATACCTACCACAGAAAAGAGCGGCTTTATGTCAGCAACTCTGTCACAAAACTGAGTACAAGTCAGGCCTAGGAAAAGTCATAAAATCTCTGTAGTTTATGTATTTTCCATGTCTTGGGGGTGGTGGGTGGTGGTGCTTTTATCTTTGTGTCCCTCCTGGTTTTGGATATTTTCAGTTCTTCCCCCTGCCTCTTGCTACCCCCTGCCTCTTGAAGAGTATTCCACAGACGTTGATCTGGTTTGGAAGTTTTAATCTGCATGTCACTTCCTCTGCTGGAATTCAGGAATGTTTGAGTTTGGGATGAGCCAGCTGGTTGGTTCAGTTTCCTGCCAGCAGGGAGAAGGCAGAGATCAGATAACATGACGATATCATTACAGCCAAATGATAAAACTTCCAAGTGGATGGAAGTCAATGCTTCTTGTTCCAAAAGCATGAGAACCTCACTCCATGAGCTTCTGGGAAGGCCCTGGATGTGAGCGTAAAGGGTTGGTGAGCTCTGCACCCAGATAAGGAACTGTGTAGGTAGAAAACTGTAAGGATTTTATGTTGGTTTTGGAGTTTGTCTCCTCTAAGCTGCATGTTACAGATCTCTTCAAAACTGGGTGGCAGTTTCTCTGAGTTACATGAGAGTGACACATGAGATTCTGATGCCTCTTCACCATCTGCTGATGGCTGGTATTATTGCAGGAATTCGCCCCTTCAATTCTCCTTCCTCTTTTTCCTTGTTTGCTTTGTTTTATCACCTTTTTCCTTTGTTAGACTTCTAATAAAACTTTTACAGTTTCACCTTGAGTGCCTGATTCCTGGTATGGGATGTACAGTGAAATGTCAATGCCTCTTCGTTCTGCAGGCACTACTGTGAGAGTGGTTTGGATAGAGACCCCTAAGGTTCAGTATTGTTCTAGGAGGGGTGTTCTGACCAGTGTTCTGCTCCAGATAACGTGTTGTCCTGGGCTGATGGCAGCAGATTAAGGGCCCAATCCTATCCCACTTTTCAGCACCGGTGCAACTGCAATGCAACCCAAAGGTAGGGGAACAAATGTTTCCCTACCTTGAGCAGGTGTCTGTGAATGCCTGCCCACCACAGGATGCCGTGCGCGCCCCACTGGCATGGCTGCACCAGCACTGGAAAATTGGATAGGATTGGGCCCTAAGTCTACCAAGGCTTTTTTTTTCTGGTAAGTTGTGTGTCCAAACCAGGGAGAAAAGGGAACAGGAAGGGAGTTAGCATGCTAACCACTAGGTGTTACTGCCCTGGATCAGTGTGCTGTTGCTGGCAGCCCCTCTCTTGACCCTGACAGATGTATACTGACCTTGGTCCACAAAAAACTGGAACCAGGCCTTAGAGTGGTGGTGTATCTTGTATGAGTGTGCCTTCTGAAGGTGGGTGGCAAAATGGCTTTTTGGGTTGTGCAAAGACACTCTCCTTATGTGTATATGCTAGACCCCTTTTCTGCTGAACTTCAGGAAACCACTGAAGACGTTGCAGGTTTTGAAAGAATTTGACATTGCTACTTTTCTGGATTGTGATGTGTTAATTCTTTTATTGCAGTGGTTTCAGACTGCACTTGCTCTCAGTGTGGAAGGGATTGTCACTCCCGAATCGGCCTTTTCAGCCACACTAGATGCTGTTCCAGAACCACCATTCAGAGCGCGATACCATAGTCTTTCGAGACTGAAGGTTGCCAACACACAGGGTTTTCTTGTGCTTTTATATACTATATATTAGCCACCCCAAAATTCTCCATAGTTCCACAATAAAGAGGGGAGATATAAAAATGAATAACAGCCCAATCCTGAGCTGTCCAGTTTGCTGGGCTTCCGCAGCGCCAAAATGGCTATCGCGGCGTCCGGAGCACACAGGGCAACCACCGGCGGCTCCTCGGGGGAAGGGGACATTTGTTCCCTTCCCCTGCATTAAGGAAAGTAGCCCCACAATGTGGCTACTTGACTTTGCACCAGTTGTTTAGCTGGTACAGAGTAACGGAGTCCTGTGTCAGGCTGAGAGGCCCAATGTGGGGCTCCCGATCCAGTGGAGCTGAGCTTTGCCGGTCTCACCTTCTCCCACCTGGCTTCCTCCCCTACTGTTGCAAGGTTGAAAGAAAGCAACTCAAGAAGACTCTGTACCAGGAGTGAAAGTTTGCAGGCTGTTTATTTCAATCGCATGCGATGGGCGCCCAAGGGGCTCTCGTCTCAGAGCAATAGGCACGCCCAACAAGGGTGAATTTGCCCTTTTATGCATTTTCAGGTTCTTTGTCTAAAAATCTAGACATTTGGTTCGTTACAATTTGCATCAGAGATGGGCAAGAGGTAGGCAAATACCTGATAGGTTACAATTTACATAAAAGGTGGGAAAGAGGTGGGATTTACTCTTAAAACATAAAATTACAACATTTCCAAAAACCATCAGAGAGCAGTAGAATACAAAATACTCAAAGACAGGTGTGGAGACCAACATGACTTTAGAAGTAATAAGATATTTCTTAGCAGGACTTCAGGCCCATCTCGTGTGCCTGGTCTCCTGTTATCTTTTGCATTCCACACCTGTCACTTAACATAAACACTGTAGGGCCCAGTTTGCAAAGCAAACTGGCTTTCTGTAACACGTCAAAGCAGCTTTTGATTCCTTTAGAGCAGCCTAAGATTCTTGCTTTTTGTGACTATTGTGGCCCTTACCTGGGGTGACAGTTTGGGGGCAAAGGTTTGCCTTGCCTCAATACTTCATATGTATGCTTTTGCTCTAAAAGTGTAAAAGTTACAAAGTTCTCCTAGTGGATACATGCATAAATCAGTGAATGCCTTAACATTTGCCAAGGCATGAGTGCTCATCTCTCCAGGTACCTGCTATCTCTGAGCTACATTCCAACGTGTAAACACAGACTCGGAGGCCTCAAGCCCCAGCTCTAGTCAGACGAGCAATACTGCTCTCTGTTAAAGTCAAGCAGCTTCTTACCGTTGTGTGTGTGTTGCTATGTTTTAGCAGTGTGGCTATTAGCTCAGTGGCCTGTCACTCTGGTCACCTCCCATCACTACCATACCTCCCCCTGCCCTCTCCCCACACCCTCACTTACTTCTCTGCTGCCTGGCGCTCACTTGGAACTCTGGGTGGCAATTGCCCATCCTCCACCCAGTACTGGCTTGTGCTGAGCCAGCACTTGCTTTGCCTGGGCGAAAAACGTCACAGGCGTGCCTTACGGCATGTTTGCAACACTGCACACTGGTGCTGAGGCAATCTGCACGGGTCAGGACTGGGCCCTCTGTTGGCTTTAAAATGTCACATACATCAGATGTATGAATGTTCAAGTATACTGAGCTTCCTTTTCCTCTTCCCCACTTCCTGTTTTTCAAAATGTCCTTTAACTGTACCATCCCTGGCTGCAGCCATTTTGTCCAGGATTTCTAGAAATATTTTCAAGTGCCTATTGATATTAAATGATTGCATTAAGGTGTAGTAAGCAGGGGATGATCTTCAGGTACTAGTGGAATAGGAGAAAGGGCAAGATTACTCCCCCCCCCCTTTTTCAGGACTACATGATTCATTTAAAATTACAATTTTGTAAGAACTGTGACTGGCTTTCATTATGCACAGCTTGCAATACTCTCAGTAGAGCCATGAGCACATGTGAAGAAATGCAGCATGTAGCATTTATGACATCAGTATGGCCAACACCATGAATATAATTCCAGGAATAGTGATTCCAGTTTCTAGAACTCTCTAGCTTGGTTTCCCATTCTGTCCTCAAAATAATGTGACATCGCATCTGGTTGTGGACGGGTCACTGCTTTAATGTCCTGGTCTAAAGCACAAGGCATTGGACAGCAAACAGATTAGTTTTTAAAGGAGGGAGGAAGGCTTCTGATGAAAAACAGAACTTCAGAAAATTTGAACAGTAATAAATGTATGATTACTGTGGTATAATAAAAAGAACCTTATAAATAAAATACATTTTGGTCTAAGTCCAATGGCTAGCAAGCTGACAGGGAAAAATTAGATGGGAGAAGCAGCATGGTTAGGGTAGGGTTAGGGTAACTCAATCCCCTGGGGGCTGGGGATAAGAATAGGCCCTCAGTTTGGCTGTACTTGTTGTAAGAGGCGACTAAACAGCCACCGGGTAGATGGGACTCGTCAGCCTGGGAAGGCAGCTCATCTGAGAGAAGGAAAACTCTGATCCCAAACCTCCACTGCCTTGTGGCTACATCCAGTTATGGAAAAGGCTTCAGGAGTCAACCTCGAGGCAAAATCCGGAGCCGGAGTCCCTGAGGCAGTTCACGGCTGAACACAGTCATGTTCTGGCAACTCCTGCGACGCCGCGGGAACCAACTGTATTGGCTTCTGCCTTTCCATTGGACCATTCCAGCGACATGGAGAGGGGAGATTTGCTGCATGGGTAACAGCCTATCCTCCATACCTACTTTACCCAGGCTTCGCGCACTGGAGAGGACACTCTGTTCCAGAACCACCATTCAGAGCGTGACACCATAGTCTTCCGAGACTGAAGGATGCCAACAAGGGTAACTCAGTTAGGGTGACTCAGAGCACAATCCTGCATTGCACTTGGGCCTTGTGCCAGCTTCTGGGTATCACAAACATGCTGTAAAGCACATTTATGCCATTGTGGGAGTAGGGCAGGCCTGCGCAACGACACACACTGATCTCCCCATTCTGGACACATACCTGTGCCAGTAAGTTTACACTACCAGCAGGACACTGGCATGAGGGTTTGGAGAGGGCGGAGGAGGGGATTTCAGAGTGAGGGAGAGGTGTGCAGTGGGTGGGCCAGTGGGCACACCACGTCTGGGATGGAGGTGGAACACTTAGGCCAGATCCAAACCACCTCCCGAGCAGCCCAGCATTACACTGGGCTTCTCAGATCTGCACCAGCAATTTCACTGGTACAGATCCGAGTAGCTGCATTATGGTGTCTGGGACATTGCTAGGGGTAAAGGGAAAAGCATTCCCTTATTCTGAGTTGCACCGTAGCCACCTCCAACCCTGTGCTGCATATGGCACCTGCCAGTTGGCCTGCCTGTTCCAGCACAGGTTACATTTGGGCTGCACATCTAAATGTTCAAACCTCTGTATTTGTAAATCAAACAAATAGTACAAAGACATTGTAAGTCTCCAGTGGTGTCTCCTCCATAGAAAGCCTGACTCCCAGTTGTTCTGCAGTTCCTCAAACTTCTCACTGCTCAGAGAAGTGGGACATGAACACTCTCTGAACAGTACTAACAAATATCTACACATTGCAGTACATACAAAAGCCAAAGGGGAGATGTAACATGAAGGTATAGAATTTCCACTTTTTAAATCTTTATAATAAACTGCAGAGTACTGACAGTTTGAAATTATATTGGATAGTGTCATGAAGGGCCAGAAAAAAAAAAAAACTATTTGATTGGATTGGCTATTTCTAACCTGCAAAACTCTTTGGAGTTTCTATAGGATTTTTCCTGGAGGCCACAGTTTCACTTTGTGTGAAGCAAGCAAATGAATTGGGAAGAATGAGATTACTAGGGTGAATGTGTGTTCTTGTATTAATGGAATTTGGACCTCAGGGTGGCGGTGGCATTTGATATCCTAATTGGGAAAAAAAACACATTTTATTTCTTTTTGAATAATAAATTGAGGACAGTATTAATGTACTGGAATGTGAGAACTGCTCAGGGAGGTTTGGCAGTTAAGATTCCCCATGTTGTATGTGTTTTAAATTTCTCTTGTTTTGAAAGCTTCATTTTGTCACCTATCTGAGCCTATTCTGAAGGCCAAAAAACATTTTTAGCAAAGCAATATTTATGCACCCTGAAGTTCCTTCCATCTCTGACAAAAGCTTCATTGGCTGTATAGATTTTAGGGGGAAACTGTTGCATCTGAAGAAGGGGGACATTCTCATTCTCCCTTCATCTGATGTTGACATTTTAACAAGGGGCTCCCAAGATTCACATCTCTAATGTAATTTTTCATAAGTAACTAGGAACGTTTTCCCCAATGAGTATGTATATATTTATAGGCAAGTCTGTCCGCTACCTCTGCAGGCTTCAGAATTGCCCGGAGAGGTGAAAAAACACCACACTTTTTCCCTGGGGGAAACGGAAGTGACTTTTTTTTTGCCATATAAGGCATTCTGAGGTCCAGGAAAGCCCCTGGAGGTTGCTGTACTGTTATAGTGATGAAAATTTGTGGAAATGGGTGGATTACACTTTCCCTGTTTTGAGATTTCACCGCCCATAGCAAATGAGGTGAGTTAATACCAATGTGGTTAATGCAATGTGAATGAACTAACAGTACTTTAAAAAATGATTTAGATTTTACTGAGTTCTTCAGTAGTTACTACAACAATGAAGAACTGACAGATCTTCCATACATCATATCTCCTGTGACTAACTGATTCATCTTGTTATGTATGCAAGTTATGCAGGATAGAAATTCTGCATAACCGATTGGCCCAGACTTATTGCTGGCCAATCGGGTGATTGATCGAAATCCTAACATCCGATTGGCCCTCTAGTTAATGTTTCAACTGCACCAATCATGGGAAGGCTGGGCGGAGCTAAAGGGTATAAAAGCCAGGGGTGTTTGCCTTGTGTCAGATTCATTCAGATTCATTGCCAGGTCCTTTTCTGAAGATGGAATAAACATTTTGAGCTGTTATCTCTATGCCTTCCTTTATTCGCATGGACCCACTATATAACACACCTCCTCCCTCCTGTGCTTCATAACTTTAACATGTAATCCCATTCAGGGCGCACTCTTAACCTGCGCTGGAACAGGCAAGCCAGGAGGCTTGCGCTGTATCCAGAGCAGGATTGTGGCCAGAAGCCACAATCGGCTCAGCAAGAAGTAAGGGGAAACTTTCCCATTACCCCGGCAAAGGGCTGCTGCCCACAATGGGTCTCCTTGGACTTGCACCACTTCTGGAGGTGGTGCAAGTCTGAGGAGAGCAGAGCGGCTTGAAGCCGCTCTGTTCTCCCCGGGAAAGGGGTTGGGATCCGGCATAACAGCTGGATCCCAGCCTTGCCTCCTGCTCCCCGCCTGCCCTCCCCCAGGGCTGCCCATTGCCTGCCCTCCCCTGCCCAGGAACACCTCCCTCCCCGCCCCCCCACGCCTACCGTTTCCACTTGTGTCAGCGCAGGCGGGCTGACACAAGCAGCTGAGGTGAAGCCGTTGTGGAGGCTTATGTCAGCCTCTGCAGGCCAGTGCTTCTCAGAGCACCAGCCTTGCTTCCCCACAAGGAGGCGCAAACATGGTTTACGGCACGCTTACGACCCTCCTAGGCCGGCCCAAGGGACTTGGGCCAGCATAGGGCACAGTTTGCGCCCTAAATTGACCAATTTGCAAGCCGGTAATTATACCAAATACATACATACACAGGTGCATGCACGCACACTCCAAAATAAAGCCTACATAGAGGAAGAAGGGGGAAATGAGGGAGTGAGGAACCTAGTTGACCTTGTAACCCAAGGTTATTCCAAATTAAGCTTCAAACAGATAAAGAAAGTTTGTCAGATCTTCAAATATTTTTCCATAACCTCTTATTGATTACAAGCAATTTTTCCCCCCTTAAGTGCCAAGTCCAACATGTCTTCTAGCCAGATTTCATTACGTGGTGAGACTGAATCTTCCCCACTTCTGAGGATGATCCATTTGGCACCTGCTGCAGTTCTCAGTAGCCACAGTCTTTGGTCCAAGATTCCATTCTGCAAGTAGGTAACCCAAAATCAGAGAGAATGCAATCGGTTAATTTTTGAAACAGCTCACAAAGGAACAATTATTTAGTAGATGGAAGACGGTAGAAATGCCTTGACATTTCCAAGGGCAAAAACTGAACATTGGATCTGAAGTGTGAACATTTTTCTTCAGAGAAAGTTGTCTTTGTGATGTGGAAAGAAGGGTAGAAGAGGATAGAAAGATCCTTCCTTGCTCCAAGCCAAAACCAGGAACAACAACTGTGAGATGAGACTGCCAGGGCTGTTTTGGCATCTCCACTTGGCACCATGGCAGGTGGGATCAAGCTATTCAGAATCTGTTGCACCGTCAGGGAGCAGTTTAATCTTAATTACAATTTGAACCATTTCCCACTGTTATGAATTTCCAACCTCTCTCCTTCCCAGGAATGTTTATGCAGTTCCATGTTTCTGTTCCCCTTTGCGCCACAAGAAGAATTAGAACAGGTTTTTTGTACTGATTGATGATGGTGGTACTCTTCCATGTTAAATCCGAAGGCTTTTCAACAGAATGTAGTTGTGTTCTCAAAAGCTATTAAAGATGGCACTGGATTAGCAAGTTGTTCTAATACAGCCATTTTGTGTGGAGGGATACGAGAGGGGTTGGCATGTTGAAACAGAGTCCAGGAAACATAATCTCTTCCTCTGCTCAAAGGTAAATTCCATCCTTCCCTTTGGCAGGCATTGTTCAGCTTGTTTCTGCCAGAAACTCAGTTTAAGCAACTTCCACTGTTGACAAGTTGGTCCAGGCCATTGGTGTGCAGAGACAAGGTTCAGATGACAGATCTTCCACATGAACTTTTATAACCCTTATAAAAGGACAGACTAGATTGCTTTTAATAATACTATCAAAAAAAATCAAAGATTAATTTGATAGTAAGAAAAGACATTAATATGGAGAAATATTCTATTGAATTCGATAGTCATGCGATAGTTCTGGGTAGTGAAGCACTTATCACATGGGATAAACTGGAAATACGGTGCAAGGACAGGATGGTGGAGTCACTATCTTGGTAATGGTTTGAGGCAGTGCTTCCCAAACTCCTTCAAGGAGAAGAAACAGGCGCTTCCGGTTTTGTCATGAAAACTGCAGGTGGCCTTTTTTATTTTTTTAGAATTTTGCAGGCACAGGGAGCCCTGCAGGGGGCTTCTGGGGACCCTCCCCGGACCCCCCAGGACTGCAGTGCTGGCTGCAGGTAAATTGGATTTAAAAACCCTCCAATCCCCAGCAGCAGCGCAATCCTGGGAATTGTGTTGCTTCCTCCCCTCCCCGCCCCTTAAAGGGGCAGGGACAAGTGCTTCCTTGGCTGGTGGGTTGTGACCCACCAGTTTGGGAACCACTGATTTAAGTGTATTCCTCATTTGGAAAGTGGCAGCAGGTGCATTCAGGGGCAGGAACTTCTGTGTACAACAGAACGCTAAAACAAATCAAAACTAATTTCTATCTTTAACCAGGCACAGCAATGCGAAGCCAATGAGGATACGTTTACGTCTTCCAGGACGTTTAATCTCTGATTAAATCTTTGATCTTTTTTTGATCACAGATACTCGAGCAAAAAAATAATAGTAATAAAATAAAAATTAAGGGATGGATAGACCATGAAGTCGCTGAAAGTGTGTTCACGGACGGGTTTTCCCTTAGAAATACCAAGCCCAAACCGTATGAAAGAAAAGGTGTGAAAAATCTCTTCTTCAAACACATGCTTTGATTTGAATCTTCCTACTGATGACTAAGGTTGTGATCCTGTGCACACATTCCTGAGAGTAAGATCAAATGAAGATAATGGGACTTACTTCTGAGTAGACCAGCATAGGATTGTGCTCTAAGAATCTTTAGCTGCCTCTAAAATGATGTTGGGGACACCTTAATATCTACATTACTGCCTGTCAGCGGAGTCCTTTAGTGAAGTGACAGGCAGCTGGTGCTTATGCCATTACAAACCTATTGGGCATCCAATGCAATTAACAGTTTCCTGCTAATTTCCCCTCTGACCCTAAATATTTACTTCACCATATCTTCTTAACCTGGAAGCACGGCATGTTCTGAACAGCTGTGCCTATGTAGCTTTTGTACCTATGATTCAGATGTTCTAAAACCTGCTACATAGAGCAGCCCTCTGAATGCAGAGACACAGAGGAAATTGCACCTGACATAACATGACCACATTGACCAATGTTGTTTCCCAGTGGAGATTTGCCAAGGATAGCGGGTTTAAAAAAAAAAAAAAATCAACCAAACCAAGGTTTGCCTCACTCCTATGAAACAACAGCTGGGAAACAGCATCTGTCAATGTGACTGTGACATACCAGATGTGAATTCCTCCAGGTATCCACTCCAGGTGGAAGGTTTTAGAACACCTGAATGAGCCTATGCTTGTCCCATCTGACAGCCTTTGGGATGGTATAGCTAGATTGGATTATATAGCCATTTGTCATTCTTGCAGCATGGGGGAAACCAAAATTATCACTCAGTGGTTTCAGTGTTTTGCCATTTTCAGTGTCGGGTCAAAAATAACTTGCCAATTAAAAATAAAGTTGCCAATCAGGAGTTTTTACCAACACAGAAGTTCCTAAAGCTGTATTCCATTTTGTCGTTTCATGGTTCCTCTCTGAAAAATGAAAACAACCCCCAAGAATTCCTCTACTTTTTTTCCTTTGAGCAATAAGGCTTTTACTTCTTCTGCAGCCCATTCATCCACTGACTTTGCAGGTGGGATATTTTTGTTTGGTCAAACATTTCATTTGTGGTCAGACTGGCTTTGAGACAAACTATGTTAAAAGCTCCTGCGTGTGCCCTGTAGGGCTGAGAAGGAAGATGGACCATTATTTCCAAAGTAAGTAAACTCAGTGCTCTCTCTGGTGAGAGTCTTCTACTGGAATCTGGATTTTGCAATGAAAGGAAATTCAAAATTACATTTGAAATTACTGCACTTTCCATAAATATTATTTCCATGAAGGACACTGGCATGAGGAAATTAAATGTCTGTTTTGAAGAAAATGCCTGGGCCCTATGAGGCAGAATGGCAACTAGCTAAGGCTTTTACTAGTCCACAAGAGAATATCACACAAAGTTCCAGTCATTATTATTATTGTTGGAAGAGAGAGGGGAAAGCAGCACAGTAATCAGCAAAAGCTCCTCTTCCTTGGTAAAGATATATCCCACCACCCAGGCTAGTTGCTGTCAATGAAAGATACACAGGAGCAGATGCTTGAACATAAGAACATAAGAATAGCCCCACTGGATCAGGCCATAGGCCCATCTAGTCCAGCTTCCTGTATCTCACAGCGGCCCACCAAATGCCCCAGGGAGCACACCAGATAACAAGAGACCTCATCCTGGTGCCCTCCCTTGCATCTGGCATTCTAACATAGCCCATTTCTAAAATCAGGAGGTTGCACATACGCATCATGGCTTGTACCCCGTAATGGATTTTTCCTCCAGAAACTTGTCCAATCCCCTTTTAAAGGCGTCCAGGCTAGACGCCATCACCACATCCTGTGGCAAGGAGTTCCACAGACCAACCACACGCTGAGTAAAAACGCTTGGTTTTTATAAGAAATACAGTTCGTAGTTGATTACATGCAACTTTTGCTTAGGATCAGAGGCCCTGGCACTTTAGGAAGAGGAAACCCTAGAGCTGTTTCCTTTGTGTGAAAGACTGGAGAGGATGAGCCTGCAGGCGCGGAGCACTGGCAGAGTACATTGTTCTCCTTTGATGTCTGGAGAGGAAGAGTGAATGTGAGAAGGAGGGGAGGAGGGAAAAAGTTAAGGAACATACCTCCTGCAAGAACCACAGAGAGGACAAGTAGATGGTCACAGATGATTGGACAGTGCACTGCCCTCCAGAGCATTGCATTCAGCCTTGCATCCAAATTCCAATAATTATTGGAAAAAGAACAAATAGCATCAGCACCAGAACAAAGGATGCAAGCTTTGTTTTCTGACTACTCTTTGAAAGACTACTTTTTCAAATTTAGAAGACTACAGTTCCTGCTTACAGTAGTCTGCACAGCCTGTTGGCAACCTTCAGTCTCGAAAGACTCTGGTATCGCGCTCTGAATGGTGGTTCTGGAACAGCGTCTAGTGTGGCTGAAAAGGCCGATTCGGGAGTGACAATCCCTTCCACACTGGGAGCAAGTGCAGTCTGTCCCTGGTCTGTCTCCCTGGCTATGGGCCTTCCTTCTTTGCCTCTTAGCCTCAGACTGCTGGCCAAGTGTCTCTTCAAACTGGGAAAGGCCATGCTGCACAGCCTGCCTCCAAGCGGGCCGCTCAGAGGCCAGGGTTTCCCACCTGTTGAGGTCCACTCCTAAGGCCTTCAGATCCCTCTTGCAGATGTCCTTGTATCGCAGCTGTGGTCTACCTGTAGGGCGCTTTCCTTGCACAAGTTCTCTTCACAATGACTATCAGAAGTCCTAGAGACAATCCTTTAAACAGGCTGGTATCAAGGTAAGGCAAGATTGCTTCTCTCATAAGGAATTTTATGTAGTGTGTTCAAGGGCTGATAAACCAATTAACTTGACCAGAGGGTAAAACCGCAGGCATAGTGTAAAAAGAAGCACTATCTATGTAGCTATGCTGTTCTTTAAATCTTAGGTATTAGACCATCAACGTGTTAGAAAGTCATCACTTCTTTAATCCATTTGAAGAATGACTGTTTCAGCTATTAAATAATAAAAATAACAAATACAGATAGATTGAAAGAAGGGTACCCCTTAAAACTAGAATGTGTTTTACACATTATTACAATAAAGTGGGATGAAACCATCATTGATCCATGCCAAAGCCAATGGCAAGAAGCCCAATAAAATATCAAAGCATCATTGTCGTGCAAATCTCTGCTTTCCCCATATTTGTCACCCATTTTTCTATATCTTTGAACACTTCTGACCCCTTCCCCCCAGAGTCTACTGTGTGATGTTTCAGCCTTGAAAATTAAACTCCTGGACATCCTGCTGCAAAAGCCACTTTGAATTCAGTCTTGTTACCAAAGGGACCTGTGGCATCCTAGACAAACCTTATGTGGACTGGATGTTTTCTCAGATAGCTTTTCCTCATGGAAAGGATTCCAGCCAATTCTTCTGCTGAAACTGGCATGTGCCAGCTGGTTAGTCACCACAACCCACCTGACCAGGTCAGGAGGCAGGTAAAAAGTCTCAGGTTGTCATACCCGCCCCCCTTGAAATACCGTATGACATTAGCCCTGGGTTTTTTACATTCACACACACGTACCTGCTTGGAGTTGATGCCTCTGGTTCACTGCTGATGTACAGCTTCTATGCATCGATGAAGGATATGACTGCTCTTAGAAGAGAGGCAGGAAAAAAGTTACCCCTCTCCTTCATCTGAAACTATATATGTAGTTAAGAAGAAGAGAAAGTATCCAGCTATTTGCATAATGGGACTTTATTTTATTTTTTGTTTGTCTTTTAAGCTCCAAGCCAAGGCTTTCCCAACCACCTGCCAGCCCTATTGGCTTTTGGATATGTGTCATGCCTTTTGGCCCAGCAGCATTACCTCCTCTTTTTGTTGCTTTGTTTATTCAGTTCCTTAAAAAAAATTTTTACAATTTTTAAATTTTTTTTACCAATTATCTCTCTAGCAGCACTGCCCAATCCTATCCTCCACTGTTGGCACTGATGCAGCTGCACTATTAGAGCACACACCGCATCCAAAGGTGGGGAGGAGGCATTTTCAGTAGCAGCCTTCAGTTCTGATAACGTAATTCTGCTGAGAAAGCCATGGATATTTGATGAGCAAAGTTTTTATACAAAAGTTTACAGAAGAAGCTGGTATGTTAGTTTATTTCCACTGCACACAAAATAAATGGCCAAAACATCCGTTATATTAAGAGGTGGTCACTATTGCCATCCCCTCCCAGAGACATGCAGAAAAAAAAGTTTTAAGACTATTGTAGATTGTCTCCCACAGGCTTGTGAAAGGATATTTTCCGTGTGACTGTAACATTCTTTGCTGTTTGGGATTCAGTTTCTCTATGGATGAAAAAGACTGAATGGTTGCTGCCTCTTGCAAAGGGATGCACGTGAATATGACAAGGGGTTTTCCTGTGAACTCACATGGTTGGGTGCTTAGTCTCCTGAACATGAAGTGGAAACTCTATGAAGAAGAATCTTGTTTGAAACAGGTCAGTGAACTGGTCTTCCACTGAAGTTGGAAGGGATAGTACATGTTATAAGGTTTATGCTTGTTGAAATACTTTGCCGCTCTGCCGTTATCCTTGAATGTGTCGTCTTTTGTGCTTTGTTAAATTTTCTTTGTTTTTATGCTGTAAGCCTCCTGAAGACCCTTGAGTGGAAAAGTGGCCTAGAAATATACATATAAGTTAGGAGAGAAAGATATGGGAGGCAGCAAAATATTTACAGTGTCCAGGGACAAGCTGCAGTGTCTTAGTGTGGTGGCTTAAAATTCATTTGGCATGCTTAGGTATATACTTGTTTCAATAAGCCTTCCACCCTTTTTTCACGAGGCTTGGCCCATTAGTAATGGTCACAAGGAGATTAGGAAACCCATTCCACATCTGTTAGTTCAGAGAGCTGACAAATGAATGGCAAATATGCTCTCCATATTTTCCTAAAGAAATGAGTGCAAGATATTGGACTTCCCTTGATAAAGTTATGTTTATAAATGTATCTTGTGGTCAGGATGATAAATTAATCTTAGTTTTGTGCCCCTGTATGCCTGCAGTGAATGCTACTGATCAAGCACAGCCCCTCAACACAGTCAGTGCTCCAGTTCACAATCTGGTGAATGTGGGTTCTGAATGTGGGTTAGCTAGGGCAAAGCCCTGCCCAGAACCCCTGATATCACTCACTGTTTGCCCCCCGCCCCCCACAGCCCATTCATTATCACTGCCACCAGTACAGAATGTTAAGGGGTTGGTCTGGCCAGCTGGGCCCTCTGATGGGTATGGGCCTGACTAACTTTGGATCACCAAGGTTCAATGAGGGTAAGAAACAAAACACCACACACCATTCTTTTCCCTCTTGTCTGGCTAATGTAAAGGAGTGAGATGCACATCACGTTCCCTTCATAAATCTACACTGATCTGTACCTCTTTTGGAGTGGGCAGAACTACAGGTTATGAAGACCGAAATCCCAAACTCATATTGACCTCTTAACACAGTAGAAGTGGGGGGTTTAAAACTGGTTTTCCCCTGGCAAGGTTCTGTGACCAGAAGCAGCCCAGTTGTGGAGGAAAAACCACCAGGGAGGGAATTTGTGAGGGAGAATAAGTGAGGTTGGGAAGGGTTAAGCACCCCCTCTTGCTTCGGATTTTGTCCTGCAAATCCCCCAAACCTGCAATGGCAGTAACCATGTTTGAGAAACATCTGCTTATCAGGATTACGTGTAGTTTCACTCCCTTTCTGGACAGTCCTTTTTCTTAGCATTTTCACCCAACTGCATTTCATTTTTCCCTTTTCTTCTCCCACCACCTCACTGTTGTTCTGCATGAGATGACAACTTGGGCTTTTTCCTAACAAAACTATTATGTCACATTGTTTGCAGAGGATGGTAGGTCCATTTCAGAATGGCTCCATCCTCTAGTTACAGCGAAATGGCCCAAAGCATTCATCTGGAGCTTATCAGAATTTTTTTGCCCCCCCAAACCGCAAAGTTTGCATGAAGCTGTCTGTGCTGGAAGTCTTACGAGAACAGGATATCTCTTAAAACATCCTGTACTGCAGCAGTCTTTTTTCCAAGTCTGTTCCAGCTGGACTTGGGCGAAGCAGAGGCATGCAGCGCTGAAAACTTAGAGGAGAGGTGGGGCTGTTATGATGCCTGACTTAAAAACCTCAAATGGCTGGTTCAGGATTTGGGCAAAAGTCCTGTTTTGGGCTCTTGTTTCATTTCATATTTATTTCTTCACAGATCTGGCATGTATATGTTTTAAAATCACATTTTTCTATTTGGAGTTCTCATTTTGTCCTCACAATACCCCTGCAAAGGAGGTCAGGCTGAAAGAGAATGACTGGGCCAGGCCACCCAGTGAGCTTAGGGGTTCTGCAGACAATCCCTAACGAATGTCGCACATTACGGGATGTGGGGGAGACAGCAAAGCTATCCAGAAAGCCCTCATAAAGGAGGAATGTGTTTTGAAAAGCTGATGCAGCATAGACATGACTAATTAGTTCCTAATTTTTCCTTATTCTGCCACGTGAACTCTCTGGGTGGTCTTTGACAAGCAACAGCCTCATCTGCATCCCCACCTGTAAAATGGGGACAACGCTACTGACCTTTCTTACATGGTTGTACGAGTTGTTCTACATTGTTTGCCAATGTAACTTATGCGAAATATTATGAACTGTAGGATTGCTACAGAAATGTTTTGTTTTTTTTTCTGTTGAAAAGCAAAATGTAAACATTTTTACTAATCATCATCATCAGAAACTCTAACAATGATTATGGTTCAAATGGGGTAACAATGGAAGGGAGTGGGTTTTAAAAGTCCTCATTACAATATCCAAAATTGGCAGCCAGCTTTTTTTAAAACCCCCAAATCCTCGCAAAATTATACTGTGTCATAGCATCACATTGTTTCTGTGGCATTTGGGAAGGCTTGACATTATGGGAGCCAGTAGGAATGAGCTGCCAAGAAGTGGTCTTCTACTGCCAAAGAGGTGGTGAAGAGGGGAGAAAAGGTCATCTGAAGCCATCGTGAGCTGGCAGTAAGCCATCCCTGAGCTCTTTGTAGAATTATTCCCTGCAAGAAGTTCCCCTCCCCTTTTGCTGGTGTGAGGCATTCAGATCATAATGAGGTCTATGTACATTGCATATTTTTTATAAATGAAAGGCTAAAAATGGGAGGTCCAAATATTTATTGTCCTTTATTGCTGGGCACATTAGTTTAGGAATGAATGGAACCCAATATGAATGGGACCCATTTAGACCCAGTTCCGTTAGTTCCAAAAAGAAATGCACACACCTTGTCTCTGGCTTGTTCTCTGCCACTGTTCCTATCATGGGAGCCCTCTTCATGTTAATCTGTTTGATGACCTCGAATTGTTTTTTTTTAATGTTTATGTACACCATACTTTCCCACAAACTGCTGTTTATCTGCTTCGATGAGAGACCACTTCCTCCATCCATCTCCTTTTTCTAACTTTTTCCCATTGTGCCAGCGTCTGTCTAGTATTACAGTGTATATATAGCTATCGGGTACTTAATGGTAACTATTTTATTATGAGATTTTCGCACAGTCAGGTAGGTGCTATTAATTGGTTTGTCCTATGCAGATTTGATCCAACATGGGTTCTGAACCTGCATCGGGAGGGCCTACAGAGGACCTTCCAAACTTGACCAGAGGTTCAGTTCAGAGGCGCCTACCAAAAGGCTCCAGCAGGTGTTCTGAGGCATGGGGAAGTTGCAAGCCTCAGAACACAGGTCAAACGGCAGATTTCATTATCCACAGTTTTCAGCATCTGTGGGAGTTCCTGTATTTTTATATTTTTATCTATTACTTTTGCTTATATGGCTTTTGTTCCTGCTTCTGGCTTTTTTCTGTTTCATTGCTGCTTTGGTTTTAGACTGTTTTATAATAATAATGTCCGATTTTATGTAAGCCACTTTGAGCACCCATGGCATTGGGGGGAAAAGTGGGGCAAAAATGTATTAAATAAATAACCCAACAGAAACTATTCCTGGAGATTCCCCTCTATGACTCATTGTCACTAAGGGCACAATCCTAACCAGGTCTACCCAGAAGTAAGTTCCATTTTGTTCAGTAGGGCTTACTCTCAGGAAAGTATGGTTAGGATTGCAGCCTAAATCAAGGAAGCTCTCATACAATCTCCAGGATTGCTTTCAGTAGTCAGCTGGAGACTGAGAGCGCAATCCTAACTAACGTTCCAGTACTGACAAAAGGGCAACGCAACTCCGAGGTAAGGAAACAAACATTGCCCTACCTTGAGGAGGCCTCTGTGACTGCCCCCCAACTGCAGGACACAGCACATGCCCCACTGGAACAGCTATGCCAGTGCTGGAAAGGTGGTTAGGATTGCGCCCTGAGGCTGATTCAGGGTTAGTAAACCTAATCCCAGAGGGTCAGTAAGCCTACAAAACAGGCTTCTGTAACCCACCACACAGTTTGAGAAACTGTTCTATCCATGTTTGAGCTTCATAAAACAGGATGATGCGCCTGGAGTGCTGCAAGATTTTTCTGACTGGCATAGGGAAAGATACCAGCACATGCAAATGTTTAGGAATGAGAAGGAGGCTTCTTGCTTTTTTAACTGCCTTCCTGGAAATACTAAACTTGGATGACCTTCCCTCTGTAGAACAAGATGTTTCCTCTTATCAGGGGCATAAAACACTGAATGTATGTACTGCTGTGCCAAACCTAGCTTTATCATTGGTCATGCTGACCATCAAGAATGGATATACTAGGTAAAATGATAGCTGCTAAAAGGCAGTAAATCCTTTTCTTTCATTAATGAGACAGCGTTGAGGATCCTTACCCTCAGAGGATTAACCCAGCTCTTTCCATTCCCATATTCACGCATATAAAAGTGTATGAAAGCGTCTTTAGTGTCTTTAAGTGTATGGAAGAATAGCCCTACTTGGCATTTGATTTTTAACAGGGGTCATGTTTTGAGTTGAAGTTGGGGGTGAGGGATGAGGCTAAGGGCCCAATCCTATCCAACTTTCCCGCACCAGTGGAGCCTCAATGCAGCCCCAAGGTAAGGGAACAAATGTTTTCATACCTTGAGGAGGCCTCTGTGACTTCCTCCCCAACACAGGAAGCAGTGCATACCCCATTGGCATTGCAGCACCAGTACTGGAAAATTGGATAAGATTGGGCCCTAAGACTACAATCCTGTACATATTTACCTGAGAATGTCCTATTGAATTCAGTGGGGCTTACTTCTGAGGAGACATGCACAGGTTTGCATGTCTTGTAGAGCATGCACCTACATCTCTGCATCTATATGGCATATTGAAATCTTATAATATCTTGTGAGAATTTCTTCAATGAGTTCTGATGGCTTTGTGTTATGGATTGCATCCAGCTCTATTATTTCACACAGTTTGAAAAGCCTGAGGTGCATCTCTGTCTCTGTGACCCGCATCCCCTCGAGGGAGAGATAGTCCATCTTTGTGGTGTATATCAGTGGGCATTTTCCCATCAGTTCATAAAGGGCAAGCAGAATGGCAGGTGTTTCATGTGTGCATGTATTTCAAAAGCAACTCCCCATAAGTCTTCTGTTGTGGCTGACTTTCCCTCTGCCCCATCAAATATGAGAATGAATATTGGTTCTTCTTAGTCATGTTCTGAAACAGTGTTGTCTTTTTCACTAATACACCCCCCCCCCCCCATTTTACTGTTAAATGTTGGTTTCTCTGGCTCCCTGGGGAGCCACGGTTCACAGTTTGGGAACTACTGCCATAAAATCAGTGTATAAGGTGGAATAGATCATCTTTTCTCCCCACTGGGCATTCTTTCAGACAGCAGAAATGTTTGGTGAAGTGAGCTTTACAAATGGAAAATCAAGGATGAGTGCTCTTATTAACAAGACAGGGGAAAGCTGTTGTCTGTTGCTGAAAGCAGAACTATGAACAGAAGGAGTAAGAATGAATAAGAGATGTGTAATAAATTGGCCTGCTTGCCATTCCCCAAAGTTCAGATGATTTCATTAATTGAGCTCATATGCTCAATGCTTAATACACAGGCTTACAATTGAACTGAAAGTCATGTAAAACATAATCAAGCAATTAGTGCAACAGCATGATACAAGAGCAAGGATTATGTACACCCCTTCTATTTCTGGAACCAAAGGTCCTGCAACAATTACACTTATAGCTACTTTGTGTGCGCATGCATGACTGACTGCAAACTGGTGACATTCTGGAAGAAAGCAAACATTTTCAATGCCAGTTTCAGACTGCTCTGATTATGCTGTCCCATCACCTGCCCTTTCGGGGCTGTTAACCAACTATTTGTCTATTAAAGGAATGGTTGATGGTAGTAGTGGTTTATAACCCCCCTCCTGTCAAACCAAACCACTGGAAAACCACATGTGGGGTCAGAAGTCATGCCCCAGAAGAGATTTGGGGGCCAAGTGACCCACCGCCCTAGGAACTCCCCCCAGCACCCTGATCCAAATAGGAAGGGGTCTCAGAGGTTATGTAAAAAATATTTACTGATTCATTTATTTGCAAATAGCAAGGGGTGGGTTACCCATCATATTTTTTGAACTATCTTGTGTCCAAGCTTAAAGATGAGTTGTGCTGATATTGCGAAGAGGAGAATCTGTCCTTTAAAATCTTACTCCTCGTGGAAAATGCTCCTGGACATCCCAGCTCCATTCATGATCTCCCTTGCAGGGGAAAAGGATAGAAATACAGTAAATAAATATTTGTGAAAATATCCAAGTTTTCTATCCACCCCCCAATACCATCTCACTTTTAGGTTATGTAACATTGTGTTTATATTCTTAAAACTAAATAGAAGCTGCGGAGTGATTTGAATTGGGGCCTTGATATAGTAAGGGAAGGGGGAGAGGCTTTAACCTCTGACACCAATGGGAGTTTTCTTCCTTGGGGCAAATCGGAGCCAGATCTAGAAGGGAGGATCTAGATCTGGACTGTAGCAGGGGAGCAGAGGTTTTGTTCTGGATCCCCCATTGCTTTTAGTGTTTAAAAAAATGAACACAATTGCAGAGCACATGCTTAACATAATGTTTAGCTTGGTCCCTAAGTTGGCATAGTTGCAGGCCTAAGGGCCCAAACCTTCCCTTGCCATCTGTTGGTGGTGAGCCTGTTCTGACAGCACTGACTGCTGTAACTTAGCATGCTGCCAGAAGCACCGGTAGGAAGGTGCCTTCCTGCCCATGCCATCAGAGGATTCGCCATTCACCAGAGAGGCGGGAGGGGTGGTGAGAGGGCAGAATGGAGGTGAGGAGGGGGCAAAATGGGCTGGAGGAAAGCCGGGAATAGGTAGGGAATGGGTGGATCGGGTGCTGTGAGGGGAGTGGGGCTGGTGGTGATGGCACCACTGATATTCTAACCCCCTTCCCGGGCCCAATCCTGTGGTATGGGACAACGCAGACATATGACAGCTTTCTAGCTGTTGCAGGTCCGAGTTGACCCACCTGCTCCATGGAGGCTTTGCTTTGGTTGGCAACCTTCAGTCTCGAAAGACTATGGTATAAGCCTACAGCACCCAGTATTCCCAGGTGGTCTCCCATCCAAGTACTAACCAGGCCTGACCCTGCTT
This sequence comes from Tiliqua scincoides, assembly GCF_035046505.1. NCBI lineage: Eukaryota > Metazoa > Chordata > Lepidosauria > Squamata > Scincidae > Tiliqua > Tiliqua scincoides. The sequence goes on along the minus strand of NC_089825.1, from coordinate 65,677,297 downwards.
AGCTTCCGAGATTAGACAAGATCAAAGGGAACGACTGTTTCCTTACTTAGACAAGACCTCCTGGACTGACCCGCCATAGGATACGGCAGTCGCCATTTTGGTGCTTCTGCATCAATGGATGGCATGGGGGGGAGTAGGATTGGGCTGCAAGTCATTAATCATGTGATTATTAAATAGATAATACTGTAAATGAGCAGTGACATCAGGTGCTTCAGCCTAGTTTTTGGCTCATCCCAAGGCACCAGTTGAGCTAAAAAAAAAAATCCTGTATGTGTAGTTGAGTGATATATTTTACCGACAGAGGCCTAGTTCTCACTGTATTTGTACATGAGTCTGCAAGAAGGAATTCATATGATTGAATGTGTGTGTGTGTGCATGTATGGGTGTGTGTATCCCTGCCTGTAGAAGTAAAGTTCACCAGAAAGAAGGTTAGAGTAAAAGCCCCTCCTCCTAGTTTTCTATATAAAGCAATTTTGGAGGTGGGGTGGGAGAAAGCATTCACTAATGTGAGTCCCCACATGCAGTCTGAAGTGGTAGAGCCCAGACACACATCTACCACCATAGTGAGAGCTAAGCCAAAGAGAGACACATAAAGTTTGAGTGTTGTTTGTACTTCTATTTTTGCATCTCTGGGTGGTGCAGTCATGGGGACCATATAATTACCTAGATAAATAGATAGATCCTGCTGTCTAGCCAGTGACTTTTTTTTCTTCTTCTTCTACTACTTCTTACTAATCCTTGCTCTGCAGGCCGGTTTTTGAGTCTTTCCCACCTCCCAGATGACTAGCCTGACAGTTAAATGAGTCGGAAACAACTGGGGAATTTTATGACTGTTTGCAGAGTAATGTAGGTAAAACAACAACAAGAAAAAGTGTTGGCATTCTTATTCCCTCTCCCCTCTGAAGTGGCACATTTTTTTTGCTCTTTGGTGCTTAGGAATATGTGGCAAAAGGGAGGCCAAGGTTAAGCTGAGACTGCTATTGTTCTGTCTGTCACTTGATCCAGGAGAGTATTCACTCACTTCAAAAAGCATAAGAGAAAATAAAATATCTGTTGTTCCAATGTAGATGCTACATCAGTCATCCACTATTCATATGTAGGCAGTTCAGTTAAGCATTTCTGTACCACCAGAACTTCAGTTGTTATTACAAGTGAAGAATGTGTACAGGAAATGGCCTTTTTAACATCTTTTATACATCTTTTAGTTGCTTTTTTACAGGCCCAATTCCTCTAAGAACTGCTGTTTTATGCTCTTTTATTTTGACTTTTCTGACTACTGTTTTTATGGGTTCTGCTAATGTGTTTTTTTAATATGTTTTTATCTGTTTGTGAAATTATGTTTTAATCTGTTTTATATGTTGTTAGCCGCCCTGGGTCCCTCTGGGGAGAAGGGCGGGATAAAAATAAAGTTTTATTTATTATTTTATTTATATCTTGCACTGTCCTCTGCTCACAGGCAGACATTCAATCTCCCTCTGGGCCCTGTCTATGTGAGCGGAATATTCACACTGACATAACCCCCAGTGGTTTGGATCCGCAACTTGAGGAAGCAGCTCCTTGCCATAGCGCATCAATTTTCAACCTTTTTTAATCTCATGGTGCTCTGACAAGGCACGGAAATTGTTAAAGCACACCATCAGTTTTTTTAAGAATATATTTTATCATTTAAAAACAAGTGTGAAGGCATTTGTATTGGCAACCTTCAGTCTCGAAAGACTATGGTATCGCGCTCTGAAAGGTGAAGGCATAGAAATAAACAAAATGCATGAGTGTAAACTTATATGGAATAATACACCTAATCTGAAACACAGTTGACTGAATAATGACACAGATTCTGCCCTCACTCAAACTCCCCCAGTGGCCCTACTAATAAATGACCCTCCCCCAAAATCCTGTGGCACACCTGTGGACTATTCACAGCACACCATTGTGCCATAGGACAGTGGTTGGAGATAGCTGCCACAGGGTGTGACTTTAAGGCCTGATCCAAGCATGCTATAGAAGAAAGCAAGAGAATCCTGAGGCAATAGAGTGGAGGTGGCAGATTTCAAATAATTCCTTATATAACTAAAGGCACCACCCTAACCAGGTCTACTCAGAAGCACGTCCTATTTTGTTCAATGGGGCTTACTCTCAGGAAAGTGTGGTTAGGATTGCAGCCTAATTCCCCACAAGTAAAGGCAACATGCTATCATACCTCTGTGTGTGATGAGAGTGCAGTACCGCAAGAGAAATCACCATCAATTTTACAAGGCAAAGGTATCATTTCTCTCCTGACCTTCTCTTTGACGGACAGATGATCAAGTTACCCCATGGAAAATATGGGGAAGTTTTGCCCATTTCTCAAATGTGTGCAGCAATATAGATTACTGAGGTTGATTTCAAACTAAACTCTGTAGTTAAATGTTTCATTCATCTGTAGCTGCCAGGGATGGGCAAGTCCAGAGCAGCTTGACTTGAGTCAAGTCGCTTAGTCACCACCCCCCACAACTCAAGTAGAAAAAGGGGCACTCTTTTTAATATGCAGCAGGCTTTTTAAGGGGGGGCAACTCGAGTCTTTTAGAGTCACTAAAGGATGACTTTGAAAGACTCGAGTTGCCCCCCCTTAAAAAGCCTGCTGTGGAAAAAACAAGGCTACTGCCAGGCTGTGTGTGTGTGTGTGTGTGTGTATGTGTGTAGGTGGGTGGGAACTCTCTTTAAACTCTTCCCAGATGTTCCCACCCATCTGTAAACAGGGTGGAGGGGACTGCATGAGGGCAAGGACAGAAGTGGCAAGAGGGAGGAGGATCACATGCAGCAGCAGCTGCAAGGCTTACCAGGATGACCGAATCCTTTGCGGCACTACTCAGAAGTAGTCCTGGTCATTCAATGAGGCTTCCTGTCCCAAGTAACAACCAGTCCATAGAAGTCATGAGGTTTGTGATTGCTATGAACTGCCTCCCCTCTGCTTCTCCACCTCTTTTCTCCCCCTCCAGTCAATCATAAGGCAAGAACCCCCTTGGGCTCCTCCTCAGCCAATGAAAATACCAGACTGACCAGCCTTTGTCCAGTGATCATCAGTTCCTTTCTTCCTATCACAAATGAGCAAAAGAGCTTTCTCCCTCCTCCCCCTTCCTGATTGGATGCATTAATGTTTCCCTGCCTCATGGCTGGAACTCCCTCCTGTTTGTTAGTCAGAATGATGGCCCTATGAGGTTTCTCATGCCACGAAAACACCCCTGCTAACTGGGTGAGAGGCACTTTTTAGTGGGTGCTCTTCTTTTATTTAGCAGGGGGGGAGTAACAGGCCCTCCTCACCCCCAGCACTGTCTTTTCTAGTGACTGTCTGCTAGTGTTCTTTTGCATCTTTTTAGATTGTGAGCCCTTTTGGGACAGGGAGCAATTTAGTTATTTGATTTTTCTCTGTAAACCGCTTTGTGAACTTTCTGTTGAAAAGCAGTATATAAATACTGTTGTTGTTAATAATAATAATGATAATAATGATAGTAAAACAGTAAGCAAGCACACCCAGACTTTGGCAACCAATTCCCAGGCTGCATGAATTCAGGAGTTTTTTTCCCTGCTCCTTGACTGAGCAAAGGTCTAAAAAACATATTACAAAATGGTGATGAGGTGTTTAGTGCTGATATTAGGGTACAAACATCCACCTGATGAATGCATCAGGTGTTCATGAACCCATCCTGGAGCGCCATGCAAGCGAGTTTCCAGGTTGTTTAGTTTTGGTACATACTGGAAGGAAAACCCTTTCCCTTTCAAACTTGTGTAGTCTAAGTTTCTATTAGTATTTCTTGTGACAAACAAGCAAAATGTGACAGGTGGGTGAGAGTCTTTAAAGGCGCAGTGGAGTTTTGGCCCAATCAGGAGTCATGTGTTTCTCAGGAGTTGGGGATGCATATCTTGCCTTCACCCTTTCTATGTCTGCTACATGAAGCATACAAAAAAACCTGGCTGTCGTTTAAACAGGAAGCAGTTTCCAGTTGGGAGAACAAAATCAGTATTTACCATCTCCTAACTTTTGCACCACATTGTGTTTGCTGTGTTGTGAGTGTGTACAATATCAATTCCAGTTATGGCTGAAGTGCTTTATTGTTACTTTTGTGCAGTGACAAAAATATTTTGATCTAAGCTGTTATTCAGAGAAAATAGGCTTGCAAATTCACTTCTTCATTCATGGGAAAGGTACTTCAGTTGCTGGCAATTTTTTTTAAACTTTTTTCCCAACTTAGTTCTATTTTTAACCTCTTTTACCTGTGTTTTATGTGCCAGATTTTAGCTGACCCAAGGGCACATGTCTGGCCTGCTCCTTGGATAGATCACACATCCATCTTGGCCAGCCAGGAAGTGGTGAATGAACATAAGGATTAGGGTAGAACCACTAGTAAACACGAGTAGCATGTTTATTAGTCAACAGGAAATTACTGGGATGATATATAGCAGGAATGAGGCACAGGTTCTCTGCCTTTTGAACTGGGGCAGGTTAAGAAAGCAGGGCAAGAGTCAAATGAAAAGGACATTGATTTGCAACCCTATATTCTAACAGAGACCTACCTAACAGAAGCAGAAAAAATACCCTAAAAAAACACACATACACAGAAAAAAAGAGATCCAGGGATAGCGAATGCCAAGAATGCAGCCTGAAGCCTCAAACCTTGGAGTAGGTCCAGTCATAAAGGCAAGCCTATCCTTAAGGCAAGCCCATTCACTTGAACACAGAGGCCATTTCACAGATGCTAATTTTGCTTAGTGGCTGTGTCATAAAAACCCCAAAATAAATGGGACTTGCTATTTAAACTGACCAAATGTAGTTCAAGTTTGTTTAAAGGTACAGTTCCCAGGCTCAAGAGGCTGGGAAATGGATCCCTTACCTTTGGAGGCTCTGCTGTGTAATGCATCTGTATAATGCATGCAGATTAGGAACACAACCGTATATTTTAGTGCAAAAAGCCCATATTAACAGTTCCTAAGTGATAATAATCAACCTTTTTTGAAATAGACAGGAGTAGGGGAGAGAGAGAAAAAAGAAACCTGGGTTCCAAAGGGTCTCCTTCCTCATAAATACAGGATGCTCATGACTTATGATAGTTCGCTACAAGAAACAGATGATCTTGTTTTTGTATGACTCATTCACTGGGTTTATAAGCTATTTAGTAAAAGAAGTATCATCAGGTTAAGGAGAAGAAAATCCCATTCCAAATCATGTTATTATCTAACAGGAGTCAAACAACACAAAATCAATTTATGGATGGGGCAGTTTACAATGGTAAAAATGAAATAACACTGCCATAACGTGAAATTGGACTTGTAAAATGACAAAATGTGATATCCTGCTGAATTAACGAAGTCACACTGACATTTTGTGTTGTTTGAATAAGTATTCTTGTTAGACCAGAACATGATTTGGAATGGGATTTTCTTCTCCTGGGAGTTCTGGGGGGCCTCTGCAAGAATTAAAAAATGAAAAAAAAATGGACATTTCCGGTTTTGCAACGAAAACGAGAAGTGCCCATTTTTTCTTTTTTCCCAACTAAGTTAAGGTGCTACAAGACGTCTTGTTTTTGCTGAAGAAAACAAGCCTGCCTGTACCTCTGGAAGCTTTGTTTTAAGCTGGCAGTTCTCCTACAGATGAAGTAGAGCTTGGCTCCTTTTCTTCTGCTTATATGTGTGTATTTTGCACTTTGAGTATTTATTTGGGCTGAATATTTGATAAAGAGGTGATTTTCCTATTCTCATTTAATGTTTCTCTGTCAGACCATGCTTCATAGCACATCTGCACTCTGAAAGACGTCTTTTCTGAATTTTCATAAATTTTTATGGTCGGAAAAGTATTAACTTGAGCAGCTGACTAATGCACAAATGCTTTTTTTTAAAAGTACCATATTCAATTAATCCTAAAATGGTTATCTCACTCCCATGTGGGCTTTAACTACTTCAGATTAGCTTATGTACCTGAAATTTAACAAGTGGCATATGTGCATTTTCCATTTAAAGCATTTACACACAACAATATAACTGTAACTGGAAACAGACTGTCTGTTCCATTCTGACATTTGAATGATGTTGGATTTGAGAGTTTTTCTTGTGTATATATGTAAAGACAGGAACGTACTATAAAAGACCAGACCATTGTTCCATCTAGTCCGGGGCTGTTTGTTCTCATGGATAATGGTTCTCCGAGGTCTCAGGCAGAGCTGCTTATGATCCCTTATAGAGATGCTGGTGACTGAACCCAGGATGTTTTGCGTACCAGACAGGGCGTAGGAGAGGGGGGTAAAGGCAGTGATTTGTACCCTGGCCCAGGATGAAAAGGGGGGCCTAAGAGTTAAAGGAGAGGACCCAGAAAATCTCCTGAGATCTTATATACTCAGTATATAAGTATATACTTATATACTTCCTATATACTCAGACGTTGCCTGCACAGGATGCTAGGGACATTACCACGAATGTGAGGCTGTAGCTGCTGGCAAGCTATATATGCTGGGCCGAGGAATGCATACATGACACTCGTTAACACAGTGTCAAATCTGGGAGGAAATGGGACTGCTGGAGTAGCTCTTTGGCTTGCGGAACTGCTTCCCATGAAGGAGTGCATAGGAGCTCAGGGACACAGCTGCAAGACTGTAGCTGCTGCAGAAGCATGTTTTGGTACACACAGGACACTTTCCATTCTTGTGTGAGCCTAAATATGATGATGCTGATTTTCTCTATTTAAAAGATTTAATGAGACTTAGGAGTGTGTTTGGTTTCCATATTAATGTATCTGGCTGCCGATGCCACTTGGGTGGGTAGACCTGGGCTCCAAAGTCTTTTCCAGCTGTCTCCACCCTCCCACCCTGTTTTGCCCCTCCCTGTCCCCATTCTGCTTGCCTGTCACCACCCTCTCTTTCTATGTTTCACCCCTCCCCCTTTGCAAGGAACCCAAAAGAAACTTTGTACCCCCTAATAAAATTCCTCTCTGAAGCCCTGGTACCAAATATGAGAGATGGCTACTACTGTCTTGAACTACGAGACAGAATGTCTCGTAGAATGTCGTAGAATGTGAGGGGTGTTCATGTGCACATTGATAAGTGTTCTTAATAATCATAATAAACACCAAATATTTCCATGAAGAGTTTTGTTTGTTGCAATAGCAACACACAGTACTTTGAAATAATGCACATTTAGCCATATTTGAGGGATATGTGCTCCCTTACCCAGAGAAGACCTCTGCAACTGCCCCCCCATAGGATACAGCAGTTGCCATTTTGGTGCAGCTACACCATTGTGGGGTGAATGGATAGGATTGGGCTATAAAGCTTTCATTGATTGACAGTGCAATCCTATGGATGCCTACTTAGAAGTAAGTCTGAATGAGACTTAGAGCCCAATCCTGTGTGACGCATGCTGACTCATTGCCAGTGCACACTGTTGCAAATATGGCATAAAGGGCACTTGCAGCAGTCAATACCAGACCATGCTCGGAGTGAGCCCACGCTGGGCCGTTGCCAGTCGGCTGGCTGCCGTCCCATACTCCATGTAAGCTCCAGGCGGTGAAACGGTAAGTCAGAGTGGGAAGGGAGGTATTTCAGGGTGGGGGGGAGAGTAGGGGAAAGGTGTGGCCAGGGAGGGAGTGGGGCAGGACCAGCAAAGCTCGGCTTTGCCAAATCCAAAACCCCATGTTGGGCCTCACAGCCCGACACAGGACTACTTTACTCTGTGCCGACTAAATAGGTGGTGCAGAGTTGAGTAACCCCATTGCAGGGCTTCTGAGGTGTTAGGAGCCTCCCACAGCTGCCTGGCATCCATAGGATGCAGCAGCAGCCATTTCAGTGCCATTGCAGCCTTAGGCACTGGGCAGCTCAGGATTGGACAGTTACTCCCAGATAAGCATGTGTAAGATTGCAGGCTAATCGTTGGAGTTTTAATTGGTGAAGAGAGAAACCTCTTCCTGCCTCAGAAATTAGGTCGGACCACAGATTTCATTAATAATAATAATATTAATAATACTAATACTAATACTAATACTAATACTACTACTACTACTACTACTACTACTAATAATAATAATAATAATACAGGCATTTATATACTGCCTTTCATGGTCGTCAGATTTCTCATGGTCGTCAGACTTTAATTCAAGGCGGTTTACATGGGCAGGCTGTTCTAAATCCCTGTAGGGATTTTTACAATTGAAGAAAGGTTCTATCTTTCAGGAACCACAACATTTCAGATGGATCTTTTATGGTCTTTTATCACTTTCTGGCCTCCAGATTCCTCCCACGCAGGCTGACAAGCAGCTCCTTCATCTCTCCAAGAGCAGGTGGAATAACTCTGCTGGGCTTGTCAGCTGCTTCAAGGTCTCGCCATTCACGGTGCCGGTGGCCTCGAACTGGCAACCTTCGGATGTTATCTTCAGGCAAATGGAGCCTCTAGACCAGACCTCCTGCCCATTATCCATGGGTTTTCGGTATCTGCAGGTGTTCTGGGAACAGAACCCCTGGGGATGCCTAGGACTGACCTGTAATGTGAAATACATTTCAAAGGTTTATTGGAATTTAAGTGTAACTTTGATAAGATGAAAATATAATTTTATGGATGTAAGATATAGGACATACTATCAGTTTTTTTTAATGGGAATGAATGGGGAAGGAACTAAATTTTCATTATAGCCTATGCAACAAGAGAATTGCTGAAAGGTTGTGAGTTCATGGAAGCACATTGTATCAATGCTCAAATGGAAATTCAGTTGCAGATTTTAGATGGTCTTTACAGATTCAGGCTAGCATATCTAGGAGGCAACAAAAGGAGATAAATGAGTGAACTTGGTTCAGTGGCAGTCTAAGGTTGCAATTGTATACACAATAACCTGAGAGTCAGCCACTCTGAATACAATGAAACTTACTTCTGAGTAAACTTATATAGGATTGTGCTTTAAAGGCTAGTTCTCAGTTAAGTAATAAGAGCCCAATCCTGTGGTCGGCGGCACAGCTCTGTGCCGCCGGCCACAGTCACAAACGTGACATAAGGCACTTTGCAGGGCTCACCGCCGGGCTCCTGCCAGTGCTAGCCCAGCACCATGCTGGGCTAGTGCCGGCCGGTGGCCCAAATTCCATGGCTCGGCACTCTCCTGGACGGCTGGGCGGTGGAATGGGAGGCGGGGGCGTGGACAGGGGCATGGAGGAGGCGTTCTGGGGAGGGGGGAGGCTGGTGGGGGCAGGCAGGAGGCGTGCTGGGGTGGGTGGGAGGAGGATCCGCGGAGCCGAGCTCCGCAGGATGCAGGGCACTCTTGCAGGGTTGCGTGCCTAAAGGTCAGCGGTAAAGTGAGTAGCCCCATTGCGGGGCTGCTTACCTTACTTGGGGGAAGGGGACGAACGTCCCCTTCTCCCAAGGAGCCTCCCGCTGTAGTGTGGGAGGTGCAGAATTCGGTGGCAGCCCTTTCCAGGGCCGCCGAGCCTATATCTAAGTTGACTTCAGACTGCATCACTGATTGCTCTTCCATAACAAAAAATGTCCTCCACACTGAAAACTAGATGTCTGGAAGAAGTTCTAGGGTAGGCATCTCCCTTATATAATGGTTTTCATTGTGTGTGGGGATCGTTTTGTATGGAGTAGTGTTCAGTCCAGTGAGTTCCCGTGCATAGTTTGTGATGCTTCAGCCCAGATTACAGGTTTGTCACTCAGGCCCATTCCCATGGTGAGTATCTGATTTTCTTGGAAGACCAAGTTGAGGGGTGAAGGACAGAGTCTCAACAACACTGCCCTTCCACACAAGTGCTCTGGTGGCAAGTTAGAGAGAAATATTTTGTAGTGGTTAAGAGTCTGCACTGCAAACCAGAACTTCACCAAATCTTACATCTGCCATATATTCATTAGGGGAATCAGACAGCAGGTCCAAACGGCCAGGGGCCTTTGGCTGCTGTGATTCCTAGGGATGGTTCATAGAAATGGCAGCCTCCTTGGCAGTGCATGGGGGCCACAGAGGAGGGGGGGCTCACAGCCAGGCAGTTCTTATGTGCAGGTGCCATATGTGAGAACTGCTTATTCCATGTGGGGGACTGTATATGCAGCTCTTGTTATTTGTTCAGTTGTAGCCGTCCTTTCAGTCATGCCCATCATGAGAACCACCTCTACTACCCCCATAAAGACACATTGGTTCTTTAACATTTATGTTTGCATATTGGCCAGCAACAAGCTTGACCCCCTGAACACTGCTCAGGTGCTCATGGGGCAGAGTAGTGCTGTAAGTGTAAACTGGCCTCTGTTGTAACAAGTTCTCCAGGAATCTACAGTTGCGACAGCAGCAAAAATGCCTTCAAATGTAAAAATTAAGAACACAACATTTTGCATTGCAGTGGCCACAAATGTTCTAATTAGTTATGATTTAAAGATAATTTGATTCAATATGTTATAATACACAAAAGCTGTGATAACCTCTGAGACCAGCAGATGGACCCAAAGATGCAATATAGCTCTTGTACAGCATGTGTAGTTGTTACTACATTCCGAAGGACAAGCAGGAAATGTCTTTTTCTTAAAGGATTTGGTTGATTCCTACTTGCTTTGGTTACTTTGGGTTGACAGCAGTGCTGGTCCTATCAGTAAGTCTCTCCTGAGATGAGTTTCGATTTCTAAGCATTTTCATAGTACAAGATATTAAAGTATTTGGCAATCTGTAGTAGTGCTTAGAAGAAAAAAAGCCAGGAAGATTTCTGGTTGTTGTATGAATATTTGGATGTAAGGAGATTGGATCTGTAGTCTGTGGGCTGATTTACAGAGGCCTTTGCCCCAGCTGATTACCATACTCTTCTGATTCACAACTGAGTGTATGAACAGACTCCACTAGAAAATATTGCATTTAAGATGCCATCAGGTGCTTTGAAAGCCACGAGTGCAAATGAGTCAGCAAAAAATGACTGATTGGGAATCGCAGCTGGGCCTTGGGTCACCTGACTTGAGTTCCCATCCCCGGTAGTAATAACCAGAAAAAGAGGCTCAAACATTTATCTCCCTATATTTTCACATTCTTGCAAACTGCAGAAGCTCAGCTGTTTGCAAGGTAGTTAGCAGCTACCTTGCAAACTGCAGGAGCTGAGCTCTTTGCAGGGCAACAATGAGCAGTTATCTGATTTTTGAATAACCCCAGGGTTTGATGCAATTAGTTATCTGACCTTTCACCCATGTTTTTGGCACTTTGAGACCCACCCAAAATCAGGTTGCAACCCATCAACCTTTGTTTGAGAGTTTGGGAAGCAGTTTGGGAACTGCTGCTGTAGGCAAAATTCAGTGGCACTGCGACTTAGAGAAGAGAGCAGAACATGTCCTTCCACACATTTTACCACACATCTGCACCTGATGGGTGATAAAATTCTTTTTACCTGTTGAGAAGATGAATCAGAACTATCCCAGGACAACAGGGTCCACCCGGAGGTGTTTTAGTTCTTAGCTTATCACCTTCCATCTTTCTTATCTTTGCCTTGCAGAGTCTAGATCAAGCCAAAATAAGGGGCAAGGCAGCTTTAAGAATGTTGCCAGCTTAGGTGAATGTTTGGCTACTATTACCACGATATTTCCTGCCTGATGCATTTGCTGGTTGTGGAATCTGCCACTGGGCCAATTCTTGGATATCTTCTGCAGTGCCTATTTTTTCTAATGCTCCCAGTTCTACAGAGGAAAAGAGGCTGTTGGTGAACACAGACCAGTGAGTTTCACAGGAATTGGCTTGCATTCATTCATTTGGAGTCAAGACTTATAAAGAACATTTTTGAAATTAATCATGCCTATGTGTTAGCATACCTTCCTGTCAGTTCACAGTCAATTCTAACTTCAGCCTTATGGTTATCGAGGCAGTTCTACACCTTACTTTGCTCTGAAAAACTACACTGAAGTTTCCAGCATCAAACCCACAGTGTGGAAATTATTCATGAATGCATTTGAATCTTGAAATATATGTACTGGAATTTGTGGAATCTGATGCAGTGAAGTTTCCTACATACATGTAAATGGGTGCTCAAAGGTGAGTGTGTGTATGTACATATGTATATATACCATGGCTGCTTTGCTGATTAGAATGTGTTTGGTTTTTTATCTTGATCGCCTTAGCCAGTGGTTCCCAAATTGTGAACCATGGCTCCCTACCGGGGCACTGTGGCTAATGGCTCAGTAGGTCAAGGGGGGCTGCCAGTCAAAAAACTTTGGGAACCACTGCCTTAGGCCAATTTGGTATATGCTTCAGAGTGGGTTGGCATTCAAAGGAAGCTTAAGAAATTGTATCTAATCACTTGTGCCTGGTTCTCATTGAGGTGGTAAACTTGTGCCTGGGGTGTAGTACTTGAGACTACAGGTGGGGATTGGATGCACCTTCTACAAAGCAATTCCTTCCACAAGAAAAAAGAAAAGAAAAGAAAAAACCTGATACGTCGGAGAGAAAGCTTGTCTCCCTGACACACTGATGTTCTCTTTGGACGAATCATGCTCTCTCTCTCTCTCTCTCTCTCTCTCTCTCTGGATTGTAAAAGGAAGGGGCAGCAAAACATGATGTGTAGTGGAAAGAAGAGTGGTCGGCTAGAGTGTCCGAGTCCACTACTGCTCTGCACTTTCTCTTGGCCCCATCCCTCTTTTCTGTTTCCAATCCAGAGAGGGGGAGGAGAGACAGTGAAGGCAAGTGGTTATTGCTTGCCAGTCTGCTGCTACTTGAGGCAGCTGCCTCTGTCAGCCTCACCCTGAACAGAGTGAAGAGAATGAGTGGTTTTGACATTTAAGTGAAGGAGAAAATGGCTATCAATGCAGAATTTATTGAGATTCAGAGATCTTGGACTTGACAAGTGTAAGAAATGTTTTGAGAACATGGCATCTCTTGAGGTATTGAATATTTTCATGGATTTGGCTGGATTGGAAATATTACCAGAAATAGTCTGTTTTTTGTGTTCAGGCATTCCTTCTCACTGTTTTGGCTGAAAACAGAAAATCTAAGGCCTACACAACAGAAAAAGAAAATATACTGACATTTTTGAACTGTAAAAGTTGTGCTTTCCAGTTAGAGGCAAGAAGGGTGAAATGTTTAGGGCACTTCTTGTTCTGACAAAGTGATTTAATTATCTTCCCTTGTAAACCAGGGCCTAATAAACAGCTGGTCTACTCATGCAGCAGAATATGTAATGCAGGTTTCCTGTTCCAGTCAGACTGTTGGAAGCAGATCACAAATTTGAATCTGCATGGGGGAAAAAAAATCCTTGCACTTAAAACCCAAGAATGGTGCCATCCAACTCTCATTGCAGAACTTCCTCTTCCTGGATAGATTTGGCAGGTTTTGGTGTTTAGGAGATAGTCTGAGACTGGTCTAGTGGGCATTTGAAGAGACATGAATGTTAACAGACTATGGGACCTATCTGGAACTCGGTGCGCTGGCTAACCCCCTGCATGTAGGCCCAGTGCTGGAGCTAGAGGTAAGACAGGGCAGGGGGGAGGTGCGGAGGAGGCATTCCAGGGTGGGTCGAGGGTGAGAGGGTGGTGGGGGGAGTGAGTGAGATAGGAGGGGGTGGTATTGGTGGAGCTCAGTTCCACTGGATCCAGAGTCCCATGTTGGGCCATGCAGCCTGACCCGGAACTCTTTGAGTCTGTTCTGGCTAAAGAGTGCTGCAGAATTGAGTAGCCCCATTGATGGGCTACTTCCCTTACCCAGGGAAAGGGGACAAAAGTCCCCTTCCTCCAAGGAGCCACCAACGGCTGGCCAGCACACTCCGGATCCTGCAATAGCCATTTTGACACTGCGGGAGTCCCATGCGCCGGGCAGTTCAGGACTGGGCTGTTACTTTGTCATTTTTTAATAAGATGCTGTAAAATCCAACCTTTTTGTGCTGTTTGGTGAGCTACTTTGATTACACTCAACTAACCTTTTGGTTGGCTGTCCTTTTTTTGTATGTTTTATCGCCTGGTTGTACACCACTTAGAAAAGCAGTATATAAATCTTTTAAGTAAGTAAATATAAATAAATTACTGATTCTGAGGATATTTGAAGTCTGGGTTGAGGATAAACATGGAATGGTTAACAAATAAAGGTTAACAAATAAATCTGACCAATCTTACAGGGTTGTTGTAAAGTATCACTGAAATAATATATATGAGGCACTCTGGACACTCTAAAACAGTGGTCTTCAGCCTTTTGTGCCATGACCCAGTCAGTCAGTCAATCAATCATGAGACTGTCAACTCACTGCTGATTCCAGGACTTGATCTGCCTCCCACCTGCCCCGTTTCACCCTACATCTTTTGTTTTCATAACAACCCTATGAGGTAGGCTTGTTGCCTGAGTAGGGTTGGCTTTAGGAACTGCGGGGCAACACAGTGAGAAGCGGCTGTGCAGGATTATATCAAGAACTCAGTTTTGATAAGGCAGTACCATTATTGGGTTGGATCCAAGCCCTCCCTTGTACAGGCTTTGAAAGGTTGCTGCAACCCCCCAAATGAGGATTGGCAACCTCATTGGGGTCATAACCCATAGGTTGGAGAACACTGCTCTAAACATCCTTGTGCACAAAACTATGAAAACTACTAGTCCATAACATGATTTACTAGCCCACCTGTCCAGACATACCTGTTCTAGTCAGTTGTGGCACGTCAGCAGCCTGAGCAAGTCCCTGCATAGTTGCCTAAAGGTGATTCTTACTACAGGCAACCACACAAGGAACTACTTTTTTTTGTTTATTTGCCTAGACCTGTAGAAACACAGTAATTCAAAAATGCATCCATTGGAAGATAAGTATTTATATCAACAATGCCACAGGCACCGTAATTGTCCCAGCATGGATTCCATCTATAGCAAGCTACTACCACCACCCTTTTAAATTACAAAGGGTGTATCTCTACTCTGGTGTTTCCACTGGAACAACCAGACTTTTAATATCTGCTGCTTATTTTGTGTGCTTTTTGCTGGGCCTCTGCCAAGAATGCTGGCAATGTCCTCTTTTCTGACTTCCCAGCTTGGTCTGTGCAGATTGTCTTCTTTGCTGGCTGACCATGTCCATATCTGGAACTCTTGTTGGAAATGCACTTGGCCCTTCACCGGTGCCAAGAATGTAGCTCTGTCTAGCCCCAACGGCAGCCCGTTTGCATCAATACTCCCCTGGCATGTTGTGAGTTCTAAAGCCCTCCTGTGTTGTCTTGCTTTAATTTAATTATTCCAAGAACTATCAAGTATACAGGGATAGCCAACTTCTGTATTCCCTGAGGCCACTCTTCAGATGACCAGAGGTCAGATGTCCACTTTGCTGCATACATTGAATGATCACTGAATGATTATCTCATCAAGTGGTTGTTTTCAGTAATAAAGCTGGTACAATGAAACATATGCACCCATCATAGCATTGCACATACAATGATGGAAGTGGACTGTTCATTTCCTCCATGGCACTTTGGTCTGTTTGGCAGGCTGTCATATTCCATTGGACACTCATTTCCAAATTCTATTTGATCCTCTTG
Organism: Tiliqua scincoides; assembly: GCF_035046505.1. Classification (NCBI taxonomy): domain Eukaryota; kingdom Metazoa; phylum Chordata; class Lepidosauria; order Squamata; family Scincidae; genus Tiliqua; species Tiliqua scincoides. The sequence continues at coordinate 65,661,847 of NC_089825.1, read as the reverse complement.
GGGAAGATATGAAATATTAATACCCTCATCCTTTAGGGATGATCTGGCCTAAATTGGATGCTGTCCAGCTCCTGACTGCTTTCCCTTGGAGGTCAGTTTAAAAGCTGCTCTTCAGCCTTTGTGATGTTAAGGGGCAACAGTTGGTTCCATTTGGGTTCAACTGAGTCTGTCCCTTTTGTGCACATTTAGTCTGTCCCAAAATGATCCCCGGCATGTAAAAATTCCCAACCTTTTCTTCCTGACACCATCATGCCATCCACACACTGAAGCCTTCAACCCTACCTGTCTAGCTGTCCCTGTGCATGGAATGAATAGCCTTTCTGTCAGTTTTGTAGTGAACATCCTGGATAACAATATCTTCCCTAGCAATAACTACATTTTCCTACATCATTGGTATCAATCAAGACCACTGACTTCTCCCCAGTGCCAAATACTAGCATATTCTGATGATGTGTGATGTCAGCTTCTTATGACTGAATCACTGCCTAATCCTGAGCTGCCCTGCACGCGGGTTGCTGTAGTGCCAAAATAGCTGCTGCGGCATCCAGTGTGCCCCAGGCAGCTGCTGCCACCTCCGCAGGGGAAGGGAAGCAGCCCTGCAATGAAACTACTCGATTCTATGGCAGCTCTGGACCGCGTGGTCCAAAACGGGGCTCAGGATCTGGTGGAGCGCGTTCCTGCCTTCCCCCACCTCCCCCCACACCCCCACTCACCTCTCCGCCGCCTGGCAGTGAAACACGGGCCTAACACTGGAGATGGCCCAGTGTGAGCTCGCGCTGGGCTAGCTCTGGTGTTGGGCCCGTGGTAAGGCCGCAAATGCACCTTACGGCACATTTGCGACGGTGCACACTGGCAGTAAGCTGGCACGCATGGACTCTAGTTCAGGCCCTCATCCACTACTCGTAGCCTTCTGGAGGAGTATCCACATGCAATTCCAAAAAGGATATCAGTTTTGTCACCCAAGTTATGGGCCCCTTTTGAAAGATGATTTTCCTCTTTCTTGGAATGACAATCCCCCCACACCCAAGACTCTCTGTTATAGGCATATGAATACTCCTAACATGATGACTTTCTTGTCTAATGATGACATGCATGAAGGGGCTACCACTGATACAGTATCACAGCTGAAGGACTTTCACACCATCTCAGATGCAATGCTTTTGAGTTGACTCTGTTCACACACTCTGTTGCCTATCTCAATGCATGGAGAAATGGGCAGCCCGATCCTATCCTGTGCTGGAATAGGCAGGTCAACTGGCCTGTGCATTATTCAGAGCAATGTAGGAGGTGGCTGCCACATAAACTCATAGAATCATAGAGATGATTCTCTATGGGGCCTAATAGGTCATCTAGTTCAACCCCCTGCCTTAGGCAGGAAATCCTCATAGAGCATCTCCAACAGGTGCTTGTCGAGCCTCTGCTTGAATATTTCTAGTGAGGGAGTCTACCACCCCTCTTGGCAATCTGTTCCACTGCTAAACCGCCCTGACTGTCAGGAAATTTTTCCTGATGTCTAATTGAAATCTCCTCTCTTGCAGTTTGTATCCATTTGTTTTAGTTCTACTTTCAGAGACAGCTGAGAATAAATTATTCCCTACAAAATTATGCAAGGGAAGGATAGAGTGGATAGAGAGATGCTCTTATACTCTCACATAACACCAGAACCAGGGGACATCCACTAAAATTGAGTGTTGGGAGAGTTAGGGCAGACAAAAGAAAATATTTCTTTATTCAGCATGTGGTTGGTCTGTGGAACTCCTTGCCACAGGATGTGGTGATGGCATCTGGCGCAGATGCCTTTAAAAGGGGATTGGACAAGTTTCTGGAGGAAAAATCCATTACAGGTTACAAGTCATGATGTGTATGTGCAACCTCCTGATTTTAGAAATGGGCTATGTCAGGTGCAAGGGAGGGCACCAGGATGCAGGTCCCTTGTTATCTGGTGTGCTCCCTGGGGCATTTGGTGGGCCACTGTGAGATACAGGAAGCTGGACTAGATGGGCCTATGGCCTGATCCAGTGGGGCTATCCTTATTTTCTTCCATATGACAGCCCTCTAGGTATTTGAAGAGAGCTATCATATCCCCTCTCAGCCTTTTCTTCTCCAGGCTGAACATGCCAAGTTCCCTCAATCTTTCCTCGTAGGGCTTGTCCTCCAGCCCCCTGATCATCCTTGTCGCTCTCCTCTGAACCTGCTCCAGTTTGACTGCATCTTTCTTAAAGTGGGGTGCCCAGAACTGGACACAATACTCCAGGTGAAGTCTAACCAGTGCAGAGTAAAGTGGAACCACAACTTCTTGTGACTTGGAAGCTACAGTTCTGTTAATGCAGGCTAAATTTGCATTCGCCTTCTTTGCAGCCACATCACTCTGCTGACTCATGTTCATCCTGTGATCCACTGCAACTCCAAGATCCCACTCACATGTAGTGCTGCCAAGCCATGTATCTCCCATGTTATACCTGCATCTTTGGTTGTTTTTACCCAGAACTTTGCAGAACTTTGTATTTATCTCTGTTGAACTTCATCTTATTCATTTCACCCAAGTATTCCATTTTGTCTAGGTCTTCCTGAAGGCTTCTACTGTCTTCTATTGCTTCTTCTCCCAGTTTCGTGTCATCCAAAATTTTTTTATTTTTTAAATATTTTTCAAAAACAAATATAAACATACAACAAAAAAACACCTACACAAAAGAGGGTGCAGGAAATCATATATCATCATATATCGCTAAAACTAATAAATCATTACATATCTTAATCAATTTCTTCTTGTAAATTTACCTCTTAATATCATTTTTCATTCATCATTCATCTATCATATATCAAATTATATATATAATACAATCATCTAAATGCCCTATCATATATTTCTCAAACTATCATATCAAATTAAATATATAATACAATCATCTAAATGCCCTATCATATATTTCTAAAACTACATTTTCAACCAAGCATAAAAAGGTTTCCATTGCCCAATTTGTGTTTGTTGGTGATCCAAAATTTCTGAAAGTCTGTCCATTTCCACCACATTCATTATTTTCTCTTTCTCTTCTTCCTCACTCTCCATGGAACATATCTCAAAATTTTAACTTTATTGTCATCCGCTATCCGTTCCTTTTCCTGTGAGGTCTTCAATAATTTATCTCTGTAAAAGGTTCTGATGAATTTCACATGTTTCTCTTGGTAATTCGTGTTTACCTCACGAATTACTCAATAAATAAATAACTCAAATAAAAAGTGCTCACTCTTCTCACTGGATCCAGTTCTTTAAATATCTCCTCCATCAATGTATCAATCCCTTCTAATATTAATCTGGCAATCCGTCGTGACATATCTTCTCCTTTCTCTTCTGGTATATTTTGTATCCTCACCCTTCGGACGTTCGCTGTTTTAGCCGCCATCTTTGTTAATGTTCTTTAAGACCATTAGATGTCCTCAGTGTATTATCTTCCTTGCTCCACTTATAAACACAAATCCAGTTCTTGCAATGTCTTTTTAAATCCACTAGATGTCACTGGTACACAGTTCTTGTTTTATTTTTGTTTCTTATCTACTGTGTTTATACTTGTAGCCTTGGCAACTGCATTCCTCAATCCGCAAGAATGTCAAAACATCCAGCCACACTCCCAAACAATAGTAGCAAACCAAGGCAATAAATGCTCCAATGCACAAACTTTATCCAAGGACAATTTATAATCCACCAAAATTCAAAGTTGTAAAGTTGTAATTATATTCTCAGATAACCATAACAAGTTTGGTAAATCTCTTCTATGATTTCTCCTCACACCGATAAACAGCTGGGGGAAAATCTCCCCCCTCCTCTTCTCACGGCAAAAAAACACACACCAAATCAGGCAATCAGATTACTCAGTTCACGCTAGGCATACACAAACGGAATAACACTTACTTAAGTCTTTCAGCGTCTTTCTCTACAGGGGCCTTCAGCTTGATTCAAAATGAATTCTTCACCATTACTGCCAAGACGGCAGAATCTCCTGGGAAAGCCCCCTGGCTGGGCTTTATCTCCTCAGGAATCGTGCCATCACATGGAGGAGTTTGTCTCTCCTGAGAAACAATCCTCGGAACTCCCCGGATCTGCAGTTTTTGGGAAAAAACGGAGTGCCATTCAAGAGCCTGAGAAAGGCACATCTGCTCGGTGTTGGCTGGCCCCTCCCCTCATCATCCACAAATTTTGATGAGACTCCCTTGTATCCTCTCATCCAAGTCATTGATGAAGATATTAAAAGGAACTGGGCCCAAGAATGAGCCCTGGGAGACCCCACTCAAAACCACCCTCCAGGCTGATGCGAAGCCATTGACAAACATCCTCTGTGTATGGCTGTCCAACAAGTTGTGAATCGCTCTAAGGATTGTCTCGTTGAACCCGTATTTTAGCAAGTTGCTGATTAGGATGTCACATGGGACTGTGTCAAATGCTTTACTGAAGTCAACATATATTTTATCTACCGCATTCCCACAGTCCAGTAAGCTAGTAACCTGATCAAAAAAGGAGATGAGATTTGTCTGGCAAGATTTATATTTGACACATCCATGTTGGGTTCTGTTGATCGATGAGTTGTTGTCTAGATGTGTGCAAACTGTGTGTTTCATGATTAGTTCTAATATCTTCCCTGGTATTGAAGTCAGACTGGCAGGTCTGTAATTTCCTGGATCTTCTTTTTCTCCCTTATTAAAGATTGGGACCACATTAGCCTGCTTCCAGTCTAGTGGCACCTCCCCCATCCTCCAGGATTTTTCAAGGATAATTGACAGAGGCTCTGCAAATACCTCTGAAAGTTCCTTTAGTACTCTAGGATGCAGTTCATCTGGTGCAAATGACTTGAATACATTTAGGCCAAGCAAGTGGCTTTTAACTAGTTCCATGTCAATCCTAAGGTGCCGTCCTGTGCCGTCCAGGTTTTCATTACCTCTTTGGGGATGTAACCATATCCCCCCATCAACCAAGGACCCACATTTACACAATCCTCCTTCTCAGAGAAGGAGGATGCAGAGTAGGAGTTGAGCAGCTCCGCCTTCTCTTGGTTTCCAGACACTAATTGACCATCCTTGACCAGGAGCAATCCCACCCCCTCGTTTCTCTTCTTTCTTTGGGCATATCTAAAGAAACCCTCTTGTTATTCTTGACATCCCTGGCCAGCCTTAGCTCATACTGAGCTTTAGCATTCCTGACCTTCGCCCTGCAAGACCGGGCTATCTGACTGTACTCCTCCCTGGTGATCAGTCCCATCTTCCATTTCCTTACATGTCTTTTTTAATCTTCAACTCGCCGCTGAGTTGCCTGTTGAGCTATCTTGGTTTTTTGAGGTGTCTTCTTTTCTTTTTCATAGGAATTGTTTCTGCTTGAGCCTGTAGAAGCTGCTTCTTAAAGAGCTCCCACCCACCTTGAGCCCCTTTTCCCATTAGTTCGTCAACCCATGGGATTCCACCTATCTGGGCTTTTTAAAATCAGCCTTCCTGAAATCCAATGCATAGGTTTCACTGCGTGTTCCTTTTGTTTCCCATATGATTGAGAATGCCAGCAGTTCATTATCTCTTTCTCGTAGGGTTCCTACGAATTACTTTGACCTCTTCAACCAATTCCCACTTATTGGTTAAGATCAGGTCGAGGATGGCCCCTCCCCTCGTTCCTTCCTCCACTTTCTGGAAGGTGAAGTTATTCTCCAGGCACAACAGGAATTTATTGGAGCTGGCATGCTTGGCTGAATTAGGGCGCAATCCTAACCCCTTATGTCAGTGCTTTCCAGCACTGTCCAATGGGACATGTGCTGCATCCTGCAGTTGGGTGTCACTCATGAAGGCCCTTTTCAAAGTAAGGGAATGTTTGTTCTCTTACCTCAGAGCTGCATTGCCCTTATGTCAGTGCTGGAAAGCACTGACATAAGGGGTTAGGATTGCACCCTTAGTCTCCCAAGTTGTAGTAAGGGGATTTATTTCCCTTTACCCCGTGTCACATGACAGCCACCCCAACGGGGCTACTCGTATCTGAGCCAGTTGTTTCGCTGGTGCAGATCCAAGCAGCCCAGTGTAACACCTGGCTGGCTGGGAGGGAGATTAGGATATGGCCTCGGCTGCCCAGACCAGTCCACTCCCCTCCTGGGCCTGATCTACCCACAGGCCAGCTCTTTGCCCTCCCTCCTCCGCCTCAAAACACCCCCGATCCACCCTTCCCCAACCCAACTGCCCTTGGCCAGCACAACTTTACCTGGGTCTGGCAGCATGGAGGCTAGATGTGGCCTCTGCGAGCAAGTGCACATCTGTATGCTGGCTCAGCCGATTCTCCTGGAGGTGCAATCATGCTTTATGGTATGTTCGTGACACACCTGGTCTGGTGTAAGGGACTTGCGCAGGCCCATTGTCAAATCTGGATTGTGCCCTAAGTGATGCATATGTATGGGTGAACCAGCCCTCATGCTCAAGAAAGAAAGAGATCAGAGAGTTGTCTACACAGAAAGCTAGCTCAGGTTCTAGAACCAGTGAAGTCACAAATGAAGGGATTGCTAGGAAGACTGGATGCTTCTTCGGACCCCTTCTTAAGGAATGCTTATTTCAGTATTTGAGAACTATAGCTATAAGTCCTTATGTGGAAGAATCTGGGTATAGGTTGCCAAAAATCACTGAATTTTTTTTAATCTAGTAAGGAAAATGTCAGACACATGTTTCAGTTTTATAGACAGTTTTATATGGTGAGATGTTGTTTGTTCCAAGAACAATGATTTTGCGTAATTAGAATGAAGTGAAACTGAAAAGCTAAGTATATTAATTGTCTGCATTCTTGTAGTTACAGAAAATTTACTTGCTTATGCAGTGAAATAGGAAAAAAATGCTTTTACTTTGGCTGTAATGCTAGGGGAAAGGATCATTGGTACTCCATAGATCTGTAGAATTTAGACTGGGCCTTAGTTTGATAAGGCTGAACACAATCCACTGCCTGCCACTAGTTAATACAATTCAATTTGAACTTAAAATTGATTTTCTTCCAAGTAGGTATTTTTGCATTTTGAATTAATCTCCAGCTTTAGTATTATCATGTTTATTTTTTAATGTGTCTCTTATGTGCTCGGCTGTGTACCTAAAGTACCCATTAATTCCATGGACAGTCCATGGACACAGCTGACAGTTCATGGGCCTTGTTGCCCAGTCTAGAATGTGAATAGTCATTCTGAGCATTGAGATCTTGGTTTTGGCACAAGTCTTGTCTCTTTGCAGTGAATTGATTACTGCGGATCAGTGGGTTCTTATGGTTTGGCCAGAGCTCCAGGACGTTTAGAATTTGTCAAGAATGGTAAAAGGGGGGGGGGGGAATGACTGAACTCTAGCCCCTTACTCATGCTGGACTATATCTCCTATGTGATGTAGCACTATAGTTGGCTCCTACCTGGCTGGATGGGATGGTGATGGCTGCTAGGGCCTGCTACTCAAGTTGCCAACTCCGACTCAAGCTATTCCTGGAGGTTTTTTTCCAGCTTGATGTAATGTTGAAAATTCCTGTGGTTCTGTTGAAATCTCCAGGATTGCTCTCAGTAGTCACATTGAGGCTGATTCCCGGAGACTCCAGGCGAATCCTGGAGGCTTGGTAGCCCTTTGCTGGTGCTGCTGTCTTGTCCCACTCTTTCTGGAATGCTGCCTTCAACAGTAGAACCATGCAAAGCTGAGTTGCTCATATCCTGTCCATGCCATGATGATGCGTCAGCACTACCTTGTTAACTCCAGCGACGTTCTGGGCTAGTGCTATACTGCGTCCTTTTCTCTCTCACTTATGGGGTGAGTGTCATCACATCTTTTGAAAAAGAAAGGGGGAAGGAAAGAGGTGACCCAGGCTCTGATGGTGCCTTCAGTGCTGCCCGCCTCCTGGAAGTGGCACTTTCCTCTGCCCTAGGCACTTGGACAGGTATTTGGTGGGTCGCTGTGAGATACAGGAAGCTGGACTAGATGGGCCTATGGCCTAATCCAGTGGGGCTATTCTTATGTTCTTATGCTGTTATGTTCACTGCTTCCAATGCTGTCAGCGCTCTGATGGAGCCTTTTTGTGCTGCTTAGAAGTGGCGCGGAAAGCCTCCCTAGGAGCCAGAAGCAGCGCACACCTCCTCCCGCCACTCTGAGGGCTGCCCCTCTCTCCTCCCCTTTCTTTAAAGTGGAGGAGAGGGGGCGGCCCTCAGATGTGGCCAGGATCCATGCAAAGAGTGGCTCCAGGAGCACAGCCATTCTCGGCACAGTTTCCCGCTGATCAGAGGGCCACCCCTCTCCTCCCTTTAAAGAAAGGGGATGGGAGGGGAGGGGTGGCACTCAGATCGACACGAAACTGCGCCAACAGTGGCTATGAGAGCGTGGCCACTGTCGGCGCTGTTCCTCAAAAGCTGCTGGTGGCCGGAGGTGGGTAGTGGATTGCAATGCCACCCCTCCAGTTCCGAAATTCCTGGTGCCTGGGGCATTTGCACCATCTGCCCCCCCCAGGTCTGCCACTGCTCCACTCACCATCAGAGCCATTTGGGGCAGCAACTGTCACTGCCCCAAATGGGTCCAACTGTGAGTGGAAGGGTAGCTTACATGGTGTGTTGCGGCACCTGCAGTACTTACTGTATCTCTCCCCTCTGGTTATACTACTGATCTCAGATGAACGATGTCCTTGCACATGCCCGATCTCATCTGATCTCAGAAGCTAAGCAGGGTCAGGCCTGGTTAGTACTTGGATGGGAGACCGCCTGGGAATACTGGGTGCTGTAGGCTTATACCATAGCCTTTCGAGACTGAAGGTTGCCAACCAACCATTTGTAGCATTCTTAGTTCTCCCTTGAATGAGACATCAGGGTGAAGTATTTTGGAACCCGAGACAAATATATCTAAAAATGCCCAAGCAATTTAATGTCTGGTGGAGGGAAGTAGCTTCTAGAGCATAATTTATTTCCCCCCCTTTAGAGTGGATGGTAAAGAACTAGCTTAATGTGCAATCAATTTGTTTGGATCGCCTAGTAAAACCAGCCCTTCGTGGCTTGCTGGCTGGCTGGCTGCTTGGCTGCAGCATGTTATTGTTCTGTCCCGAATGAAAACAGGCTGGATGGAATTAGGAATGCCTGGATCCATGCCAAAGCAAACATTTCCCTGGCCAAGAAACCTGCCACCCCTCATCACCTGTCTGGGCATGAATTGGACATTGTGACGGCTGATCCGCTGCAGTCTGACCAATCAATGTGTGAAATTTTTTGCCGTGTGTTCTCAGTGCTTGAGCACCCTCATGGGACGGAGCATGTGAAGGCACTTCGGCTTAGCCTCTTTTTGAGGCTGGAGAGTCTGGAGTGGTGGGTTTTTTTTCCCTCTCCCTTCCTCCTTCCCTCCCTCTCTCCTTCTTTTCCTTCATGTACAGGGGGTTGCTCTCTTGCCAATTCCTGATGAAATTGAGGGACAGCATGAAAACACCGCACATCAAGCACACAAGATGCAGCCAATACTCAAGGGGAAGGCAAGAATGAAATTGGGAATGCAAAGGCCTGTGGGTTCTCCTCAGTTGGAATGGGGGGGGGGGAGGCAGGCTCTTTCCTGGTCTCAGTGCATCCAAAGCAAAGTGTAATATGAACCAAATGGTGAAACAGTGGCTGAACCATGGAAATTGGAGAGGATTATGAACTCTCCAGCAGTGTGTGTTTTCACCTGTTTGGCCTTTCTTGGAGTCTCCGGAGAAAGCTGAAGCAGTCTGCAGGTGCCAGCTATTCTCCATGCAAGCCTGAGTGTGAGATCTGTCCATGGGGGTGGGGGAGAGGAAGAAATGAAGTAAGACTTGATACCCTGCCTTTGCTCTTTATCACAAGTCTGAAACGGTGTATACTGGTATATATGAATATAAAAAACCAGGAGCCAGCTCTATTTTTCTGGGTTTGCTTCTTTGTTAGGAGGAGGCAATAACAGAGCAGGAACTCATACAAAACTGCAGCAAACAGCCACATTGGAGGGTGAATAATCCTGATGGTTCGGTCTACTATGCAATTCCAGTCAGACACTGCAGAGAGACATTGTAGATTTACCTATCATAAGCAGAGGCTGTTTAGTGGAGGCAAGGCCAGAGAAGCAACTTATGCAGCAATGCAATGAACAGGCTCCCCTGAATGAGTACTTTGAACCAATGGGACCTTTCAATTATTTCATTTTTGTGTCATGCTTGTAGTTCTTGCATGGCTTACTGGTATGCCTCAGCACATAGTGTGAGAATTTTACACACACACACACACACACACACACTCATTTTCTTCATCTCTCTCTCTCTTTTTCTTCAACACACTTACACTGGGTTTTTCTTGCATTTTTTCCTACAGTTGAGACAGTTTGCACAGTGTTCCCTAGAGCATTGTTTTTCAAACTGTGGGTCAGGACCCACCTTCTTAAACTGTGGGTCAGGACCCACTAGGTGGGTCACAAGCCAATGGTCCTCATTTATTTCCATATTTTATTCTTAATATTTTAGACTTGGCTGGCAACCTTCAGTCTCGAAAGACTATGGTATAACCCCTACAGCACCTGGTATTCCCAGGCGGTCTCCCATCCAAATACTAACCAGGCGTAACCCTGCTTAGCTTCCAAGATCAGACAAGATTGGGCATCTGCAGGGTACTTGATGCTACCATGATCTGCTACTGCATTTGGGGAAATGTTACAGACTTGTACTTTTAACAGGATAATATGTATAATCTTTTAACAATGATAGTCAATGGCACTTACTCCTGGGTAAGTGTGGGTAGGATTGCAGCCTAGGATTGTTGAAAATTTTCCTGCTTGATGATGTCACTTCTGGTCATGACATCACTTCTGGTGGGTCCTGACAGATTCTCATTCTAAAAATTGGGTGCCAGTGCTAAATGTGTGAGAACCACTGCTTTAGAGATGTGGTATAAGATCAGTGTTTCTCAACCAGTGGTACTCATACCACCGTTGGTATTTGTGATGGTGTCTGGTGGTACTCATGGGACCCCGAGACTGCCATCTGTCTGGCAGTGAGACCAGCAATGCAATGTGACAAGCAGCTGTAGTAGGAAGCTTGGCTCAGCAGACAGAGCTCCAGCATGCGTTTTTCACACACCCAAAAAAGCCCTCCCAACCTACCAGTGTTTGTCATGTCATATCTGGCCTCCCAATCTGGAAGCAATTAATGATAACATCATAGCCAGTTACTTCCAGTTGCATGAATCAATGGGTCCTACTTCCAGAAGGTGGACCATATAAAGTGGTATAGCAGAGGACAAATGTTGAGCAACGTTGTATTAGATGGTCCCAGGGCATGGTCTGAAAACACATGTGACATAGAAACGTTCCTGAAGCTAAGCTAGTCTGGGTTTGGAATGTAAATGAAATAAATGCATTTGCTGCTCTCAGGACTATACTGTTGCATTTTAATCTAGACTAGTCTCTTGATCTCTCTACACTTGATAATTGATGACTGGTAGCTGAATGTGTATACTGGATCTGTTGGAATGGTGTGGATTTGTAGTGGGATAAGAAAGTTCTATATGAGGTGTTAAATCTGTGATGATCCATTAACATGTGCAAGCCATTACTGTGGTTGTTGTTATCAATGTGTGAACCTAAATCTTGTATGTCCTCCATACATGTCTCTTATTTTATTACCCTAGTTCAGCAGGGGGAGATCTGCACGTGTTAGCAAATTTTCCATGTATTTCATGCCTTGCTAGATTGAGAACATGCATGCAGATCCAATGCCAATATCTACAATTTATACTGGGTAGGAAATTTGCATTTTGATCTGTCTGCAGTGCAGGATGGGATTACACAGCCCCATCTGCTGTCTCAGGTCACTCGTTCCTACCTCTGAACCAGAATCCAAGGCTGTTTTCTTACAGCATTTGAATGTTCGAAATACCATGCTGCAGACTTGCTCTTCTGCTGCTTGTAAATTGATCTGTTTTTCTTATTTGATGCTTTTCAGACAAAAATGTGCGATAATCCATGCCAGCAAAACGGTTTTTTAAAAAGGTAATTTTTAAGTCTAGTATTGAAATTTTCAATACACTATTTTATAAGCAAGTAAAAGATTTAATTGAAGTGTGTTCAGGATCACTCTACCCTTCCTGTAAAACATCCGGATAGCAGTAAGATGTGTGGCCGTTTAATTCAACGTTTGCAAGTGTAGAGCCTTAATAATTGGAAATGTTTACAAACTGAACACAGCTGAAATACATTACATAGGAGGAAAAATTGCTATGTATCATTGGTTTAAGGCAGACTAGGAATGTATTTCTATAACACTATAAACACTGAGGTATCTGTTAGATGTTCAGGCTTAGCTTACACAAAATAATGTGTGAGTAACTGCACAGGTCAAACTTGGTAGAAGTCTGTAGACTGTGGCAAACCAAAATATTGATTATTATTAAGAGATTCTTTTTCCTTCAGGCTTGTCTGTGTTCCTGAATGCATGACATTAAAATACAATGTAGCATTCTAGCTGTCCTTTATGAAATACTCTGGATTGGCTGAGTGGATTATCAAGATGGAAAATAATCGAGTTATCCTGTGATGTACTTGAATTTTCAATGGTATTATTTAAAGTGCAAAAAGGGAAAAGAATGAAAATATGAGATGGAACTCTGTTGATCATACCTAAATAAAAACCATTTTACGTGGAATGTTAAAGGTAGGGATAACTTACTCATTTCTGGCGTTATTGTTTTTATAGTTCAAAAGAATGTTATTGACCAGTTCATAAGAACATTAAGGACTAACAACCCAATCCTAAAGACAGAGTGCTACTGCTGGGTACAGCGGTGCCAAATTGGCTATCACTGCATCCTGCAGTATCGCAGTAGCCTCCAGAGGTCTCCTTGGGGGAAGGGGACAAAAGTCCCCTTCCCTGGGGAAAGCCCCAAGCCCCACAATGGGGCTTCTCAAATCTCTGCCAGCTATTTTGCCAGTGCAGACTTGAGAGACTCCATATTGGGCCTTATGGCCCAACATGGAATTCAGGATCTGGCAGAACAGAGCTCCTCCAGTCCCACCCCAGTTCCTCCCCAGTCCCGGAATACCCCCGAGGCCCTGTTGCCTGAAGTTCTTACCTAACTCTGGGCAGCATCTGGTTGGAGTTGGGCTCAGCGCCAACTGGCACTGGGCTGGTACTGATTTGGCACAGGGTGTTGTGGGCATGTTTGTGACACCCAGTACCAGCAGTACGCTTGCGCTGCTAGCACTATAGAGCTCAGGATTCAGCTCTTAGGCTATTGACCGATTAAGGACATTATGCAATCCTAAATATACATACAGCAAGTACCATTGAACTCAATGAGGCTTACTTCTAAGTAGACATGCATAGGGTTGTGTTGTTTGTTAATCGTTTTGCCGACTGATAAATAACTTAAAATGTAAATACACTAGCATTTCAGTATAGGTGCCTTTTAAGAAACAGAGAGGAAGGCTGACAGTCTGAAGAAGAAGTGTGGAGACTGAGAGCCCAATCCTATCCTACTTTCCAGCATCGGTGCAGTCACAATGCAGCCCAAGGTAAGGGAACAAATGTTCCTATACTTTGAGGAGACCTCTGTGACTGCCTCCCCAACACAGGAAGCTGTGCATACCCCATTGGCATTGCAGCACCAGCACTGGAAAATTGGATAGGATCGGGCCCTGAGATATTGCTCATTGTTCGAAGGAAGGGCCATCATGAATAGCTTCTTGCTCATTGGATGCACACGCAATAACTGAAACAGTTTAGTCCTAGTGATTGCATTTATGACAATGAAATGGAAAGCAAACGGTGGCTTTTCTCTGGCAGAGAAAAGCTGCTGGAGTTGGCAACATAGAATAAAGGAGATCTGCAATGCTCAGGTTTTATCTGGGATGAGAATAAATTAAATGCTTAGAGCAGTGTTTCCCAAACTGTGGGTCGGGACCCACTAGGTGGGTTGCAAGCCAATCTCAGGTGGGTCCCCATTCATTTCAATATTTTATTTTTAGTATATTAGACTTGATGCTCCCATGGTATGTGACTGCACTGAGGAAATATTACAGATCTGTACTTTTAACAGGCTACTATATATTTGCTTTTAACAATGATAGTAAATGGGACTTACTCCTGGGTAAGTGTGAGTAGGGTTGCAGCAGAGGATTGTTAGAAATTTCCTGCTTGATGATGTCACTTCTGGTCATGACATCACTTCCGGTGGGTCCTGACAGATTCTCATCCTAAAAAGTGGGTCCCAGTGCTAAAAGTGTGAGAACCACTGGCTTAGAGGCTTCTGCGATGGTGAGGCCATTTTTGCTTTGGAGTGCCTGTTGGTGCACTGATGTTTCAGGTCTATAGGATTGGGCTGTTAATGCCTTGTTCTTAAATAAATGATGACAGAAACTGTGGCCCATAGCATTATAAACAGATTGGACAGGAAAGTATTATTCATTCAAACTGGCCATAACAGGCCCCACAAATTGTGTGTGGCCAGTTGGTGTAGGAAAGTATCATCCTCATTGGCCCATAGACAGACAGGTCCTGCAACTGATTGACTGATTGATTGCACTGTAGTCGCTACCACTGTTTCTGGGCTCAGTTCAAAGTAGTGGTGTCTTATGTGTGGGGCTGTAAAGCTGTAAACAGCTGTGGGCCAGGAAGTTTCTTGAGGCCATGCAGAACAGCACTGTTGCAATGTCTTTCTTGGTCCTGTGTCCGTAGTCCAATCCTATGCAATATGTTGTGCCACTGAGCTAGTGGAAAGAGAGAAATCCAAAGGTGTGTGATTTTGAACAGCAGCCCCAAGATGGTTTTCTGCAGAACAGCTTCTGAGCAACAGTAGTCTATCTGAGCCGCAAGGAGGTAGTTTCAGCAAAGGTATCTCTCTTAATTCTCATGGTGCCGGATCTTGGGGGGGAATTTGCCCCAAGCATAGAAACTACTTTGCATGTTTTTTTTGTCCAGAAGTGATGATGTCAACAACTGCAGGTGTGTTATCTCTGGTAGACAGTGATGGGTGGAGTGCTAAAATTCTTCCATGCACAAGGGACCTGTGAACATTTCAACCTAGTGAACCAATGGGAGTGTGAGATGGAAACTCTCTGACATTCTTGCTCCCTTTAGTCAGAGGCTTATATCTCAAAACAGTAATCCCGCCATAGCTGCATCTTTGAGTGGGCAGACGAACGCATATACGTTCTCTGCTGGTGGAATGGGAATGCATTTATGTTTTTGCAATTGGAGTGGGGCCTTCAGAACTAGCTGACCTTGTGCCCATCCTTTTATGATAAAGGGATATCACTGCTTTCAATAACGCATGGAATTTGCAAAATACTGTTTGGCGTCACCAAATGATGAATTTCTGGAAAAATTCAGATGAGTAATTTTCTGTAAAGAGATTTAATTGCTTAGGCATGTTATGAGAGGAAGGGGACAGGGTAAAATTCACGGGCAAAAGGAGAACTGTCTGGTAACTGTTCCAGTGTCATAAACTTTACATTGTCCTGGGTGCTGACATGTCTTTGGCTACTAGGCTGATCATGAAATAGCTCTATGAAATTTCCCTTGGAGCCATTTCTTCTTTCTGTGTTTTTATATGACAATTCCTGGATTGTTTCAGCTTCGCATATTCCAATCAAAGTGTCTAACATGTATTAAAATAAGACCACATTCTCAGTGTACAACTCACCTGCTATGTCGTGATTTAAACCCATTGGGTTCCCCATTTTCATTCCTTATGAATTCCTTGAAAGTGTGAAGCCTAATAATATGTAACATTTCTATAGCACTTCACCTGTTATTATCTTGGTGTTTTCCTTACAACAGCCCTGCAGGGTGAGTAAGTAGCATTATCCCCTGTTGCTGCTGGGGTGCTAAGTTTAGCGAGAATGACTTGCTTAAGGCCACTTACTGAGAATTCATGATGGAGGTGAGGGTTGAACCAGAAAGTTGTAGCTCAAGTCTCTTAGCCACTATGCTATACCAGCTTTCAGCCAAGGTCCACTATAGGCAGGTGAAATGTGCTTAAACCTGTGTTGATGCATTCTCAGTCTTTATTTACATTGGAGGAATCATAACTGTACAGATTTGAGAATTGTGCAAGGCCTTAATGTTAAAATGCACTTTGCTCAAGTATAAGGAAGACCTCAAGTGTCATGTGTTGTATGTGTGAACTTCCAATGTCACATGGGTGTACTTATTTCATTTATTTAAAAATGTATAGGCCAACTTTTTACTTGAAGAAAGGCATCACCAAGGCAGCTTACAATTTCAGTAAAAACACTTTAACAGCCAAATTAAAACACCATGTCAAGCAGAAGAAACAAACCAAATAAAACAGAAACAGAAACCAGCAACAATATGAGCAAAATTGAATTTGACCAAAGCACAGTAGAGTAACTCATAATCAAAGGGAAGCCTGATGAAACAAAAGTATTGTTACTGCCTGCTTAAAAGCAAAGAGCCCAGGCTCCAGCTGGGGTGCAAGGGGAAGGGAGATCCATAACCAGGGAGCCCCACTGAAAATGCCCACCAGGTACTTATCAGTAGAGGATGGGTTGCAGAGCCTCAGGTGCAAAGTGCAGAATTCCCTGCTGAATCATGTCAAAGGTCCATCTTGTCCATCATCTGTTTCCCACAGTGGTCCAGCAGCCCATAAGCAGGACAGGAAGGCATACTTCTCTCCCAGTATTGCTCCCCTGCAACTGCTGGATCTGGAGGTAGTGCATAGCCATCCTGACTAGTAGCCATTGATAGCCCTGTCCTCCATGAATTGTCCAATCCCCCTTTAAAAGTCATTCCAAGCCAGTGGCTATCATTGCATTTGTGGCAATGAATTCCACAGACTAATTATGTGCTGTGTGAAGTAGCAATGTGGAGGCAAGTTCATATGGGAGAATATAGTCCTGTAATTACCCAGGTACCAAGCTATGTAGGGCTCATGTAGAAAACTGAATATACAAGCAGGACTTCATATTACCAGAGACATGGTGCTCCAGTGCTCCAAAATTGGCACTCCATTGTTGGTCCTTCTTTCCTGGTCTCCCCAACATGAAATGGCACAAACCACCTACTCGATGTCATCACCTTGCATGTTTCTCCATCGGTGACAACCAATTATGAGGAGCAGGCGTGGCGGGCACACAATGTGATTATCTCATTAGGTAACAACTAGTAGAGGTTGTGGGGAATGCAGAGAAAATTTATCATGCAGATATTATTTTTGGCAACAGCCACCTGTCTCTGATAAGGTGTGGTCCTGTCCTGTGCATATGACAAATGCATGATTGCAAACATGTATCATGTAAATATAGTTAGCAGGGACTGGTGCATCTCCATCTTGCTTGTCAATATACAAAAGCCTTTAAACTTAATCTGAAAATTTTGCATCTAATGTAGATGAAAAACTTTAAATACGGCATCCATGTACTTCCCAGATATTGGCAAGCACCACTAATTTAGTTTAAGCTCTTCCTTTTGCTTTGAGCTAAATTCCAACCGAGTGGATTCTTTTCTACTGAGAAAAATGCTCCAGCCAGCAGAATGTTTAATCTGGAAAGGATGGCATCTGGGTTTAGCTCGCTGCTTCTTTTGCCACTTGTTCTGTGTGATCTTAGCCAAGCTAGTTGGCTTTGCTTCTCCTGAGCCTCATTGCTACAAACAGTAATTTTCTTGGCATTTAGAGGGGAGGGAAGGGAAGCTTTTGCCATAGAAGAAAAAGAATGTTTCAGGGTTGTTTATGAATCTGTGTTAACAATTAGTCACAATTTCCCAGAGTTCCAGTGGCAATTGACTCTTCTAAACATTAAATAACAAAGATGCAATAAAGATCACATTTAGAGAAAGGCTAGTGGGATCTAAAGCATCAAACAAGTAGTTCCAGAATTTTTATTACTGAGATAACTGCCTCCTCAAGTTGCATTTTTTTAAGTAATATTGCACACATATTTAAATATTTTAAGGAAGGGGGAAAATGAACGTTTACTGAAGTGTGCAAGAGTTTTTCTTTCAACATCTGTCAGTTTCTAAGGCACTCCCCAAAACATATGATTTTATTAAGAGGGAAGCCTGCAGGTTAGTAGAGTTTATTTTGAAAGGAAAAATGAACAAACTTGAAGCAGGTGAACATTTACACAGAGAAAACAGTTAATAAGCCAAACATACTTTTCTGGCTTCTGTTTTTAAATAATGTTATTTTTATCATATTCCACCAGGTATGCATGTGGTGGTGGGAGAGCAGAGAAAGCAGGGAGAAAGTTCCTTTTTTAAAAAACAAAATAGTGCTTCATTTTGCTCATGGAACTAGCTTTTTAATAGACACTTGAATCTCAAAATGTGGTTCAGTTTCATTAAAACATTTATGATTTATTAAGTTCAGTATTAATAAAATTTTAAATATTTTGTTTCAAAGTTCAGGGAAATCAATGTGAAAAGTGTGTGTGTATTATAGGATCTTAATGTCTTTTTTGAGAAATGCAATATATGATTGGCCTTTACATCTTAAGTCAGAAATTATTCATATAGTATGCATTAAAATATGCTCATAAACACTTTATATATATATATATATATATATATATATATATATATATATATATATATATATATATATATATATATATATATATATGGGGAGAGAACTGGCCTTGGATGTGTGTCTTCCAGGACCCCTGCAATCTTTTAAAACAGTGAAAAGAGGCTTCCTTTTGTAATTTCAGTCTTTATTACGGTCACAGGCCAGCCCAAAAATAAAATCAGCACAGTTATAGCATGGTAAATATAACAAAGTGAAAATAAAATAGACAAATTTAAAATCCAAATTTAGATAGCCCCTGTCACCAGTAAACCAGTTCTGTATAGCCTTTGTTATACTATATCTCCAGTAGGATTAATGGGTTCACTACAGTGGTCTGCTTGATAGTTAATACTAATGGCTATTTCATAAGAAAGGTTGACACTGCTTTCCAGATGGTGTCTTCAGACCAGAGGAATGGTCTACATTCCTACAGAGGAACAGTCTACATTCCTTCAGCATGGTTTTCCGAATACTTATTGCAGCAGCAAAAATTTTTTGCAACGTTTTGTGTCAATGCCAGGTTAGAATCAGATAGTAACATGTAAGTGTAGTGTTGGCACTTGCGCCCTGGCAATTGGCTCAACAATGGAGAGATAAGAGCATCATGAATATCTCTATGGAACGGACACTGCAGCAACACATATTCTTTGGTTTCAGTTTGTTCCAGTCCACAAGGGCAGAGCAGCTCCAAGAAGGGGATCTTTTTATAACGTCCTTCAGACACCGCCAAGGGAAATGCACTAAGGCGAGCCAGAGTGAATGCCCTTCTATGCTTGTGCATCTCCAGCTGGCTAAGATGCAGTGCAGCAGCTACAATATATCTAAGGTCCTCCCTGGTGTAAAATTCTGAGATACTATTGAGATCATTCTGTTTTTCCATATCTGTAATACACTGCTTGATGGTTGTCCTTGTCTGTTCAATTCCCAAAGTTAGTAAAGTTGACAAGGAGAGACCCAATGAGGCTATTTTCAGTTTAATTGTCTGAGTCCAGCTAGGTTTGTAGTCATCTTGCAGAGTTAGCGGGGCAAGACCGGCTGACAAATACAACAGTCTAAGCCAGGACGCAAGAATGGCAATCCGTGCCCTGGTCCCAATTTTGATCTGGCCAGTTTCTAGTTGTAACATTACTTTGGAATGCCCAGTAATGCATTCTTCAGGAATGCCCAATACTGTCCTCAAAAATTTAGATTGTACACATTCTAACATCTTGATGTTTCAGAAAGACCGCAGTTGGGCACTATATAGTAATTGGGTTTTGCCTTTGCTTGGAATAATTTGAGTGCTGCAGGGAAATAGTGGCTCCTTTTGTTCTCATAAATTGTATAATTGTAGAAGAGCTTCTCTGGCATTTAATGCCACATAATCACCATGGGCTTTTCTAGAGCTGCTTGAGTGAAAAACCACACCTAAATATTTAAAATGGGACACTTGCCCAATCTTGTATTGGTTAATCATCCATGACCAAATTTTTGGTCTCTTACCAAAGGCCATAATCTTTGTTTTGTTGTCGTTAATTACCAGGTGATTCTCCTCACAGTATACTGTCTACTTTTGCAATGCTCTTCTAAGCCCAACTGGGGTCCTTGAAATAATGGCTGCATCATCAGCATATAGTAGAATAGCTACATACCTTTCCACAATTTTTTGGGGGTGGAAATCAGTATTATTCAGATGACCCCCCCAATATAAAAGTTGAATAACAGCACGGGGCAAAGATGCAACCATGTTTAACTCCCTTTGGTCTCAAAACAGCATTTGTAAGATGGCCCTGAGTACTACATCTCACTTGGAGCAAGGTGTTTTTATGCAAAACTTGAATGAGAGCAGGTACCTGTTGTTGTTGGAGACCTCGAATTTTTCCTGTAATTTGATGCTCAAAATCGAGTCAAAAGCTGCCTTGAGGTCTATGAAGGCTATATAAAGGGTGGTTGTTTTATTGGAGATATATTTTTCAGTGAGATGCTGTAACACTACGCATTGATCAATGCTGGCATGACCCTCCTTAAAACCTGCCTGCTCTTCTGCTGGTATTCGTTCTTGCTTGAGCTGATCCTTAAGTTTCCCGCACGAGTGCCTGGCATATAATTTACTAATGATACTTAGGAGACGAATAGGCCAGTAAGTAGCAGGATCATCTCTCACACCCTTCTTAAAGATAGGAACAATGATGGACAATGAACAATGATAGTACCCAATTTTCAGGGATTTGGGCAGTCATATCAATATAGGATAATGGCGACACCAGCACTGGGGCCCACCACTCTAGATTGTTTTTAATCGCCTCTGGAGGGATGAGGTCTACGTCCTGAGCTTTGCTCAGTTTCATCTGGGTGACTAGATCATAAATTTCTGAAACAGTCACCAGAGGTCAGAGCATCCTCAGGTGCAATATTCAGGTCACCATGAGCAGCATCAGAATCTTTATATAAGTCATGGAAATGTTTCTCCCAAGTCCCAGGATGAATATGACAGTTGAATGGTGTAGATTCACAACTTGGGAGAGATCTTCCAGATCTCCAATCACCAGAACAAAGCCAAGTTGTTACATCTGGCTGCCTGGATCAATCTCACCCAATTCTCTTTCATGGCATCTCTTTTCTTTTGCATCAACAGCTATTTATACATTTATTTATTTTTTTGCCTAGGAGATCCTGAGCCGCATTTGCCTAGGATGGGGTGCTCAATACGTCAATCGCGATCGACCGGTCGATCGCGAGGCACAATGAGTTGATCGCAGGCTTCTCTCCCATCCGTGCATCCCTGGGAGTGAGCCCCCTTGACTCTACTGGGGCTGACTGGTGAGTAGACCTGGAGAGGAGCTGCTGGCAGGCTTCTCTCCCGTCCACGCATCCCTGGGAGTGAGCCCCGTTGACTCTACTGGGGCTGACTCATGAGTAGACCTGGAGAGGAGCCACTGGCTGGCTTCTCTCCCATCCACACATCCCTGGGAGTGAGCCCCGTTGACTCTACTGGGGCTGACTTACCTTTCCCCTGTTTTTGCACTGGTATGTATGGAGATCTCCCCCCCAACTTCCATCTGTTGGTTCTGTGTGCAAGGGGTTTTGCGCTGGTTTTGCTGTGATGTCTATATAGAGATCTTCCCTCCCCCACACCTTTCCCCTGTTTTTGCACTGGTCTGTATAGAGATCTGCTCCCCCCCCCCTTGTATTGGAATTGAGGAAGATCTGGTGAGGAGGTAGATGTGGTGTCAGCAGTTTAGGAGGCCTGGGCATCCAGCAGAGTGTGCCGCACAGCTACAGCCACTTGAAGGCAATAGGGCCCTCAGGGATATAAGAGCACCTGAGGCAGGAAGGGCTCCACTTATTTATGTGAGTCAGCCTTTTCCTACATGAAGATCATTAAGTCCAAGTACCATTCCACCATGACTGATGAACATTTGGAAGTGTGCTTGAGGCTGGCTGTCAGCAGCTACTGTCCGGACTATGCATCCTTGGCTGATTCACTTCAGTGCAAGTCATCAAAGTAAACTCAAGTAATTACAAAAAATGTTTATAGTTAATTATGTTGTGTTGTGCAATATTGGCTCATGCGGTTATGCAAGGTACACCAACATACATTGTACACGTAAATGTTATATGTTATGATGGCGCGAACATTGTAAAAAAACTCTGGTAGATCTCCGGGCCTTGCTGGGTTTCAAAGTAGCTCTCGAGCCAAAAAAGTGTGAGCACCCCTGGCCTAGGAGATCCTGAGAACTAAGTTTGTAAACTTGATAAGTGTTCTGTAGGGTTTTTCTTGCTTCTATTGTAGTCTCTGTCGAACCAACTTCCAGTGCCTGGAAATAGGATACTACCGTTGTCGAGTTACCCATGATTTGCAAGTAAGAAGCCGTTTCATCTCTCGGACCAAATCCTGGTATAGCTCTACCTGATTAGATTTTTGAACATTATGCATTAAAAATGTCTTGATGTCCTGCAAAGTGTCTGAGACAAGTAAGGCTTGCAGCACCATATCCATCCTTTGGGACCATTTAGAATGGCAGTATACTCCCCCCTCAGAAAATATCAGAGGCTTATAGTAATTAACACTCCATATGTGGAGGGAAGATGCTTTCAAAAGCAGTGAGACAGGAAGATGTTCACTGTGGAATTTTGGAACGACCACCAGTTCCTCTAATAGAGCAATCCAATTAGTTGATACAATGAAATAATCTATCTGGCTCATTCTAACTCTAGTAAGATATGTAAATTCAGCTGGATGGTCTTTCCCAAATGCAGCATTCGGTATATACAGGTTGTGATACAGGTTTAGGAGGCACCTGGCATAATTAGATTTTTGGTCTTTAGATTGCTGAGTAAAAGGGAGCCCAATGTCTTTCAAGTGTTGAGGTCTTTCCCAGGACTACCTGCAATTGAGATACGACTGAAGTAAATTAGCTACATAAGATTCAGTGGCCTGTCCTCCTCCCCTTGTCCACCTTCTTAGCCCCCTCCATGGGCTATCCAGGCATGATTTTCCTATCACTGGAACCCACCCCATCCATTGTGCTTCTCCCCTCCCTCATCCAGAGGAAAAAATCAGGCTATCCTGCTCCACCTTCTTCTTGTTCCTCCCCCAAGTTTTGTGCAGCCTCCCTCTCCCCCCCCCCACTGTCTAGGCCCCACCTCCTGGAGCCAACCTACCATCAAGTCTGCTGCTTGCAATAATTTCAATGATGGCTTCCACAAGGTCTTTTGGGGCAACGAAGAAGCGGCAAAACAAATAGTAATCACACACATACACCCCCGAAGCTGAGTCGCCAAGTCTTGAGCCCAAAATGACAATTCTTTGTGAGTTGTGCATCTGTGAGTCATAACTCTATTTGGGTAAAAACCCTGGGTGCCTGAGTCATAGACATGTGTGACTTGAGTTCCTGCGAGTCACAAAAAATGTGTGTTTTGTGACTCAAGGTCAATCACAAGCTCATCCCTGGAAATATTAATCTTATTTTTGTCAGATGGAAAATATTATACTGTGTAACAGAAAAATTGTTTTTTTAAATGTTTCTTATGTCACGAGCAGCCCAGTCCTATCCTATGCTGGAATATGCAGGTCAACTGGCCTGTGCTGTATCCAGCGCAGGGTAGGAGGTGGTTGCCATGCAACTCAGAGTAGTAGATTTGTGTGCTTATCTATCCTATTTCTAATGCATTGTAATACAATTCGTATTATACAACTGCATAGAATAAATTGTGGCTAAACTATGGATGCTATGCCAAAAATAGCAGCATTTTTGAAATCCTTGCACTAGTTAATAAACATCAAAAATATTCAGATAAACACAAAATTGATTTTGCTGCACAGTGGTGCATAGATACATTGTCTGTGAATAAAAGATCTGTGAACCTTATTTTGTTCTTTGAGGTGCCTTTGGGTTATTACAAGCACAGGTTGTATACATTAAATTGAAAGGAGCTTCCTTGAATGTTTCTTCCAGTTATTCTTTAATTTCAGAAGACCCCTTTGGCATTCTGAGTGTAAAGGCCACTTTTATTTCCTGTGCTGTTTTTGGAAAATGTGTCTATGTAGAATGTAGTGAGTTCTGCAAACATACCTGTAGCTAAAAATAACATTGGGTTAAACTTTGCCAGATTCACATGAAACGGCCAGGCAAATATGAGAGGAAATCCTTTTGAGTCCTTTTAATCTTTACTTGGCCATTACTTACTTCCAAAAAAAAAGAAAAAAAAAAGGAAAAATCATATATTGTCCATGGTTATATTAACCAGTATTTTATTACCACTCTCCTTTATGCATAGTTGTACCAGTAGTGTCTTTCTCAGAAAGTACAAATGTATATAAAATGTGGAAATTTCTCCATTTGGTGTAATAGTTCCATTTTGTGATGGCAAATCACGGCCTACATTTTGAAAAGTATTATCAGCTCCTCGAGAAAATATGGCATGGTTTGGAAGAAAAATATCTCAGGATGGCACCATCTTTGATATACCCTAGGACCCTATTTTCCCTACTGGCTTTCCTGGGCTTTGCAATGCTTCCAAGATAGTACGGCAAGGAGCTTGTTTCATTCTCTCACTGCCCTTCAGGAAGGGAAGACTCGCTGTACTCTGAAGGGGGAAAAAAAAATATGCTTTAGGTTGGAAGCCCCCTTTTTAGTCTGCATTGTGATGTGCATTTAAGTTAGTAGATACCTTGAGGAGCCAGACAGCATTGGACTAGATGAACCAATGGTCTGACTCAGTGCAAGATATTTTTATATGTCTTTTTCCCCACTAGGGCTATGATTCTAATCACATTTACTTGCAAGCAAGACTACTGGAGTCAATGGGACTTACTTCTGAGTTGACATGCATAGGATTGTGCTGTAAATCTATTGCTGTCATTAATTCATGTGCAGCGCAATCGTATCTGGCGCTGGAATTGGCAAGTCAGGAGGCCTGTGTTGTATTCAGCGCAAGACTGGGACCAGAATTGGCTCAGCCAGAGGTAAGGGGAAACTTTCCCCCTTACCGCTGGGTAAGCCACTATAGCCCCAATGGGTCTCCTCAGACCTGCGCCACCTCAGGAGGTGATGGAAGTCTGAGGAAAACAGAGCAGCTAGGAGCTGCTCTGTGCTGCTCGGGGAACAGGGTTGGAGTCCAGCATAACTGCCTAGTCCCAACCCCGCCTCCCAATCCTTGCCCACCTGCTCCCTGGAACGCCCTCCTCCCGCCCTCCCCTTTCCCCAGAACACCTCCCTCCGGCCTCCTCCCTGCCCTCCCCAGACCCCTGCATCAGCCAAGCTTGGCCAGTGCAGCCTCCCCTCGCTGCGTCAGTGTGGAGGTTGGATGTAGCCTCTGTGGGCCAGTGCATGTCCTTGTGCTCGCCCAGCCAACACATGAGGAGGTGCAAATGTGCTTTACGGCACATTTGCCACCCTCCTGGGCCGGCGCAAGGGACTTGTGCTGGCCTAACCGATAGTTTGGATTGCACCCTGAAGTTTCTTTATGTTCCAGTCAAGAAGTACAAGTTTACTGCATATCACATTCCAGTTAGAAAGACGACCATTCTCTTGATGAGCTGTGCTTCTCTTCATTGAGGGCCTCACTAGAAGTCCATGTCCTCAGTGATTCTTTTTTGCTTGCCAGAGGATTCCTGGGTCAATCACTGACCATTCATTCAGGTCTCAAGCTGGCCAAACTCAAAATCCAAGCCACCATAAGTTTCTGGTGTTGTCACATTGCCTGAAGGAAACTAAACTCACTTGCATGGCTCTCAAAGTTTACTTACAAATGTATGCATGTACATTTCTTCTTGTTTGGCCCCCTCCCCCTTTACTGATATTTCTTGGCTGCTCTCCTACTGGAATTTGAAATTGTGCCCCTGCTCTAAGCAATATGCAGAAAAAGTCATGAGATGCAATGTGAAATGTACCTTTACAAAAATGAAGAATTTTACACCCTCTTTCTGGTGCTGTCTCTTTTAGATGTGGCTTTCTCAGGAGTCATGTAAATTGCAAGGTGTGAATATTGGAGAATTAAACAATCAGAAAAGCCTTTCAGCCAGCCCCGCTTGTGGCATCCTCTGCAGCTAAGATGAAGGTAGCTGGATTTAGCAGGTCAGGATGTCATTTCTGGGTAAGCTTTATTAAAGACCTTTCCTTTCGGGCTAAATTTACTGCTTTTTATGTAAATGCAAAGAAACCACACAAACCTCTCATAGATCTGGGCCTTAAATCAACCACGAGAGCTTCTTTACTTGCTATGCTTTGATTGCAGGAATGCTTGAGAAATTAAACAAATGTATTTGCTAAAGACTGGAATCAAACAGTGCTTTTCAAAAGACACATATAAAAGGGAATAACCCTTATTTCTCTTCAAACATGGGACCAAAATAGGGGGGGGGGAACTCAACCCATGTCTATGAATAGCCCCCAAAACGTTTTTCATTCATTATGGGGCAAACTTAAGCTTAACAACCTTCTGCTTTTGGGGAACAGGGAAAGGACTTGCTATCATCGAAAGTTCAGTTTTATTGTATGTATGTAAGATACTAAATATATTCATCACTGTAAGAAGGCAAAGTATTTATGTGACTGAAACAAAAATCACTGCCTTGAATATTTTTGGACAATGTTAACTAGATAAAAAGAGATGCTTAATAGAATACAGCTAGGGGGTCTGTGCGAGCAGTCATTCTGCAGGCGTGCTGAAAAGTTTCAGAATGGGGTATTCATTCAAGTTCTTTTTAAATTTATTTTTAAACTCCAGCCCTTGTGAATATGAAGACATGCTCTACATAGTTTCCAGAGCCAGAGTAGCTGCTGAATACATTTTTCTGTGGTCAGGGTTTGGTCTTCAGCGTTCTGCAGAGCTACTGCAGTTTGCACCAGTAGCACCGAAATTAATAATGCGAGGTCACAAAAACAAAACAAACAAACAAACAAACAAAAAACACAGGTCGCGTTTTGCAAAGTTATAAGAATCATGCAAGTGTGCTTAATTTGCATAAGTAATATTGCAGAATGCA
The DNA here is from genome assembly GCF_035046505.1 of Tiliqua scincoides. Taxonomy (NCBI): domain Eukaryota; kingdom Metazoa; phylum Chordata; class Lepidosauria; order Squamata; family Scincidae; genus Tiliqua; species Tiliqua scincoides. The sequence goes on along the minus strand of NC_089825.1, from coordinate 65,634,847 downwards.
ACTTTCCTTCTTTAAGAATTTAAGTTATTTAGAAGTCAACTTTAGTGGCCTTTTTCTTTTAATTCTGAGAGAATGCAGCCTCTGAGCATGTGTAATTGCCTTGTATTGAGTCAATTCATTGGTCTGTCTAGCCCAGAACTGTCAACTCACCCTTTCCTAGCTGTGCTGGCTGAGGCACTGGCATACTTGGGTCACTGGCAGGGGTTGCAAAAGCCCGAGTGGTTTTTGGAGGGATAGCGCAGTGATCTACTCTCCCCCTTCGGGCTAAGCCACTAACCCTTCAAGCTCTGTTTTCTCTTCATGGCTTTTTGCTGAGTCGCTGCTTTAACGACACTGAATTCTGTTTCCAAACTTTCCCCCACTCTGTTTGCGTCCCCCCATTGCCACTGCTATCCAATGCCATCCAACCGGCAGCCCAATCCTGAGCTGCCCAGAGCATGGGGCTGCAATCATGCCAAAAGGGCTACCGCAGCATCCTCAATACAACCGGGCAGCCCACGGCAGCTTCTCGGGGGAAGGGAACTTTCATCTCCTTCTTCTGGGTAAGGGAAGTACTCCCTCAATGGGGCTTCTTGATTCTGTGGCGGCTCTGGAGCAGTGCTGCAATGGAGAACTGGGGCCATTTTTGGGGAACAAAGGGGAGCTAATTAGCTTAATGTAGGCATAAGTTCTGGAAGTGGAGTCTGGATCGGGAATCTGGCAAAACGTCCTGCCACCCAGCAGTGAGACCAGGAATGTGACACAACAAACAGTAGCAGGAGGCTCAGCTCAGTGGGCAGAGCTCCAAAACCTGCTTTTCCATGCTTGAAAAAGCCCTCCCATCACTCCTGGGCCTCTTACTGGCATTTGTTGTGTCTCATCTGTCTCCCAATCAAGAAGTATTTGGTGATCATGTCCTCAGCAATTACTTCTGGTGGTACTTCAAATAGGTGGAACATGTGAAGGGGTACAGTAGAGGACAAACCTTGTGAAACACTGGTGTAAAGTGTTTGGGGTGGAGATGTTTCCTTAGTAAAGTATGTTTCTGCTAGTAGGCTGTGCATGGTTTGCACTCCGCATTTCAGATGTCCAGTAGGCCCAGCTTCCATTAGTGGCAGAATGTTGGGGTGGATGTAATGGGTTGGGGTGAGCCAAACTAACATCAGGGAGGCATAGTCAAGTTGCAATAAGAAGAGAGATGAACAGGGCATAACTAGTGCTTTTGCTGAGGGGGCAGAGAGGAAGGGATGTATTTTTGTGATGTTTATGAGAAAGAAACAACATGCTTTGGGGACAAACTGCATTTGAGGAATGAAGGAGAGAGAAGAATTAAAGGTAGAATGAAGTCTTCAGACTTACTCAGTAGGGTGGATAGTGACATTGTCAGTGAAGAGGGAGAGAGTAGACGGAGAGGAGGGCTTGGTGGGGAAAGATGAGAAGTTTGGTCTTGGACATATTGACAACAATGAAGTATCCAACCATAAAATGCCAGACATTCAGAAATGCAAAACTGGTAGCAGGGAGAAACTCTTTCTGCAAATGGGGTAGAGAAGCAGAGCTGGGATGAGCATATTTTTGATGGCCTGCTTTTGATTATAAAGACATTGCAGCCCAGCATTACATTAGTTCTGGCCTATCAGACTATGACTACAGGAAGTTTCAGCCTAACTGTAAATGTTATGAACAGACCATATGCAATTCATTATTATTTTTTTATTTTATTTTAACCACTTCCATAAACACATGCAGATTAAATTAGGAAGGTTGGTATAGGCTTTTTGGTTACATGTGGGATCTAGTTAAAGGCTGATGGATAAAAATGGAAACCAGAAAAACCCAGGAAGCCCACAGAGGCAATTTATTTTGTGAGCTACTGGGCATCAAAGACAAATTGGATCATTTGGGATGTTTCTGTCTGAATAGAATACTAGCCTGAAATTCTTTGCTGTAGAAGAAATATGAAATGACAAACCAGCAGTAAACAGGAGATATTAGCTGCAGGTATTCTTCTTCTTGTTGTCATTCTTTTTAGTACATTCCAATGAAAGCTGGAATCACTTTTTCTCCAATCTTCAAACATAGCTGATGTCTCTGACTAAGAGTCCTTCCATGTCGGAGAGCTGAATTATTCATGCTGGGAAAAGTGTGTGTGTGTCACAACTTTTGAAAGGGCCTTCCTGGTGGTTTCTGGATCTGTGTGAACATGTTGAACTCTGTGCAGCCACGTAAACATTAGAAAATGTTTTTTTTCCCCCAACAGAGAGAGCTGAATTTCTTTGTAATGGCTTATTTAAAGTTAGATCTGCTTAATTTGTGACCTACATTTGACAAATGCAGCGCACCAACCATGAAATGTGGACAACAGAATATAAGTTTTATCAGACCTTGGGTGGACCTGCATGGTGAGGTGCATTAAACATGATATGCACAAGTTGTGCAGAGTTAACTGTAAGTCTTTGTAGGATGGTGTCACTCCCTACTGGAGCTGTTGACAGTGCTGCCAAGAGGAGGACTAATTATGCTTTTCACAGCTGCCTAAGTGTCAAACTATACTCATATTAGGCAGGAGGTCTGGTCTAGAGGGTAGAGCCTCCATTTGCCTGAAGATTAACATCCACAAGGTCGCCAGTTCGAGGCCACCGGCACCGTGTGACCTTGAAGCAGCCGGCAAGCTGCAGCTGAGCTGTTCCATCTGCTCGGAGTGTGGGAGGATGGAGGCCAGAATGTTAAAACCAGATCGGAGTGTAACATCTTGAATGTGGTGGTTCTTGAAAGAGAGAACCTTCTTTCAATTTGTAAAAATCCCTGCGTGGATTTAATAAGCCTGCCTGTGTAAACCGCCTTGAATAAAGTCTTGAATAAAGACCAAGAAAGGCGGTATATAAATACTGTATATTATATTATTATTATTATTATTATTATTATTATTATTATTATTATTATTATTATTATTATATTAAACTCACATTTAACAAATAAGTTAAAAATGGGATGTGGGTCAAAAGTGTTATTTTTAAGCCCCAAACAGCCATGGAGGCCTAATTTGTTGTTGGAGCATGGTCTGTGAAAAATGTGGGGAGGTTAACAGTTTTCCCATCCAACATTTGCACACCAGCATCACTCCCCAAAGCAGCTATTTATGGAAACAGCCACTGCAAGAGGGGTGTGACTTTTGGTGCAAAAATGGTTAACATTATAGCTCTACACTGTGTGTCATTTTCCACAGGTTGAACCAGATTCTCCACAGCTGTTGGGGAGTACTACTTCTGTTTTACTTCCGGTACTAATTCTGTTTCACTTCCTGCTTTCATGTACAGTTTGGCCCTTTGTATCACACCACATAATTCAATGCACAGATCTACTAGGAAGTCAGTTCCACTGAGTACAAGGTGAGTGTATACAGCAGTGGTTCCCAAACTCACCGCTGCTGTGGCACCCTTTGTCCGCAGCACACTGTCGTGGAAGTGCCATCATGTGAAATATCATGAAATCTCAGTCCGGCAAGCCGGAAAGAAGATGCCAGATGGCACCACTGTGAGTGCAACATGGTGTCTGAGAGCTGCAGAACACAGTTTTGGAAACATTGGTAAACAAGATTACAAGAACCATTGGTATACAAGATTACAGCCCTCCTTTCTTGTGCCTTGTTTCATGTGTGCAGCCACATGCCAATGACTGCTTGCATCATTAGGAAGAGCTCCACATGGTAAGCTTTGTGTGTGAGTTGAGGGAAGCAGAGCTCCCTTTGCCTTTGGAGGGGGCGCACATAGGGGGCATGTGCAGGGGGCCCAGTGGACCTGATCTGCAGATGAGTGGAAAAAACCATCACATGTTATAATGGGTATGTGCGACCTCCTGATTTTAGAGGTGGACTACCTCAGTATGCCAGATGCAGGGGAGGGCACCAGGACACAGGTTTTATCTTGCTATCTTTTGTGCTCCCTGAAGCTTTGGTGGGCCACTGTGAAATACAGGAAGCTGGACTAGATGGGTCTAGGGCCTGATCCAGCAGGGCTGTTCTTATGTTCTTAAGTGAATCAGCGGATACAGGATCTGCAGATATGCCACCCCTCTGTTTAGGCATCCAGGGCTCCTCTGCTGAGCACAGCCAAAGCTCACTTGCCATCTTCACCAGAGGCCACGTGCCTACTCACCATGGTGAGGGTGGTGACCACAACTGTGGAAAACCATGTTAGCCTGACGTCTTAAATATCCAGCCTATTGTGCTGTTCAAAGGATGATGCACAGGAAAGAGTGATTAGGGTAAGAAGCCTGATTCCTTGGTGCTCTGGGGATGAGAAGGAACTGTGGAAATACTCTGCTGCCTATACGCAGTAGCACTGTGTCTGCAATATATTGGACAGAAGCTTCCATTTATTATCAGCACTTCTTAAAACTTGCTGCCCCAGCTTCTGCATCTTGACTTGGAAGCAAAGCCTGCAATGTTAAATGGGTACATGTAGGATTGCAGCCTTTGGAGATGGATGCAATACAATTAACTGCTTATTGCTATTCCTCATATGTGAGCTTTAGCAGGCATATGAAGCTTGTTAAGTTGCATTGTTCTGACAAAGGCAGCTGAATTGGCTAGTGGATAATAATTCAGGGAAACGTGAGTCACTTTAAGCACTTGCTAGAACAAGTAATCACTTCTAGACTCTTGTGAGGGGAACCCAAAGACACATGGCTTTTAAAAATCCTTCCAGTTGTTACTATTAGGATAATCTTGCTGAATGATCATTGAGGAATCTGTATGGCTTAAATCAGCTTCCAGGCAGAATGAAATAGAACAGATGTTTCTAAGCATGAATGCCTCCCCCTTATGAGAGAACTTGCAGAGAGATTTACAGACAACAGATTTTCAAACTGGGTATGGTGGACAGTGGAGAAAAAAACCTGACAGACCATTTTCCTGCCCAGGTGTTGCCCACCTGCCCTGCCTCCACAATAATGGGAATTCAGCTGGGATTGGTCCATATCAGCATGATCTAGGATCAGGGCTGAATGGGAACAGGCACAGACAGAGTTAGCAAGCCGTCCCTCACCCAGTTATTTCTGGGTTTCTCCTGACATATCTCCTTGGCGATATAGATTGGGAATATCTGATAGACTGTTTTCTGTCTCACAGCATCACTAGTCAGCTTACATAACTGAGATTGGACATGCACTGGTCTCCAAGATTGCTACGTTTTTCTTGCCCTACTCTTGTGCACATGCAGAAATTATACAGGTCAAGGTTTATTGACATGAAGACAACGTGATTGGAAAGCTTCACCTTCTTAACTTGGTTGGAATTGGAGGTTTGGACAAGTTTCTGGAGGAAAAATCCATTACGGGTTACAAGCCATGATGTGTATGCGCAACCTCCTGATTTTAGAAATGGGCTATGTCAGAAGGCCAGATGCAAGGGAGGGCACCAGAATGAGGTCTCTTGTTATCTGGTGTGCTCCCTGGGGCATTTGGTGGGCCGCTGTGAGATACAGGAAGCTGGACTAGATGGGCCTATGGCCTGATCCAGTGGGGCTGTTCTTATGTTCTTAACTTCTGTATGCCAGAAGTTATGCTATGTTATGCTATAAAGACCCAGAAGCAGAACCTAAATTCAGCATGATCCTAGAGCAGGGGTGTCCAAAGTTTTTGGCAGGAGGGCCACATCATCTCTCTGACACTGTGTCGGGGGCCGGGGAACAAAAGAATTAATTTACATTTAACATTTGAATAAGTTTACATAAATGAATATATTAAAGATGAACTTATATGAATGAATGAAGGTCTTGCAATAGCTCAAGGCCTATATAAGGCCTTGCACAAAGCAAGGCTGGCCTTTCCTTTGCTGCCGCTACTGCATCACAGACGTGAAACTGCAAGCAGTGGAGGGAGCCCTCATCCCACAGCTCAAGTGAGAGGTCAAACAGTTGCCCTCACGCTGAGAGCAGCTGTGTCGGGCCAGTGCGGGCTCCAACAAATCTCCGGAGGGCCAGAGGCTCATTGGAGGCTGGGGGCTCCCTGAGGGCTGCATTGGGAGTCCTTGAGGGCTGCAAGTGGCCCCAGGGCCGGGGTTTGGATGCCCCTGTCCTAGAGTCACAGAATATTTGTCAGTAAGATCACTGACTGAAACATGTCAACTCTGCGTTGACATGGGCAGGAATAATAGGCAGTTGAGATCACCTCTACTCAGGGATGGCCCAGTGTAATCTTGGCCCAATGCTGCCTCAACCCACTGTTGCTGCTCCCCCCTCCAACAACACAGTTGATGGCAATCCAGCCCTTTGCCTCCTTTGCCTCCTTCCCACATAGTCACCAACTGTTACCCTGCACATGCCTGATCTCGTCTGATCTCAGAAGCTAAGCAGGGTCAGGCCTGGTTAGTACTTGGATGGGAGACCGCTTGGGAATACCAGGTGCTGTAGGCTTATACCATAGTCTTTCGAGACTGAAGGTTGCCAACCAATTTCAACAGCATAGGAAGTCCATGGCATGCTGGGAGCTCCCAGCATGTCCTGTTATATTTAAAAGGACCACATGAAGAAGGAGTGAGGTTAGTGGATAGGGAAGCAGATTGCCATCTTCTGCATAGTGTGATAGGGCAAGAGCAGCAGCGATCTGCTTCCCTAGCCATTGACCTTGAATGCTCCCTGCATGGTCCCTTCCTGATTTGTGCACTTCCTGGTTTGTTTAAAGACACTGGGTGAGGAAGGAGATGGGACAGGCAAGTAGCAAAGTGGATTTGTGTGGCGATTGGCTGGAGCAGACTTGGGGTGAAGGGTACCTGAGTCTGTTTGCTGCTCAGTGTCAGCTACATCATCTCCTTCCTGGATGGGCCAGCACTACTGTATTTGACAGGACTAATCTAGCATGAGAAAATAAATATATTAAAGTTATGGTTATGGTTATTGGAGGCTGCTAATAATACTATTGAATGGGAGTTGCCAGCTAGCCAAGTACATGAAGACTATACATACCAGAGTCAAATGGTTTGTTAGAAACATTTTTTGATACATTGCACTGCATTTGACCACATTTTCAGTATCATACATAGGGATGAGATTAGAAATTAGAAGTGGCAGAATTTTAATTCAATAAGGGAGCACCTGTCTGACAGTGAAAACAGAAATTCTGTTAAGTTTTGGAACAAGCCACAGCTGCTGGCTGATCTTTTGAGATGGAAATTGATTTAATTCTCCAGTACTGAAGGAATGGAATGTTTCCCTTGTGTTTTAATTGATTTTTCCTTATTGTGGAATGTTATTTGTCTGCATCATGGAATTTCCCAGGGTGAAGAAGGAAGGCTTAGATTTCAGTCACTAGGCAAAAGATGTGTACAAAAATGAAAACATCTGTGGCAGCAGCCTGTGGAATCAATGGTTTTGCTTTGGAGTAGAGGCAGATGTGTATCAGGACTAGTAGCATCTTCTAGTAAGAACACAGAAAGCCACTCTTCCTATATGCACTACCTCTGCCAATGGAGTGCACGCTGCATCTTATGGGGGTGGTGACCAGACAGCCCAGGAGAGACATGTATTAATTTTTTTTACTTAAAATATTTTTTACTTATTTTCCTGTTTGGCTGCCAAAGGCACTCCTCCTCAGCTTTTTAACTGGCATAAGTCTGAGGAGAGTCAAGACGTGTGCTGGGTGACTGCTGCTGAGATCCACCCCACCTGCTATTTACCTGCCCCAGTGGTGTAGCTAAGGGGGTGCAGGGGGTAGCAGTTGCACTGGCCATCAAGCTTTGGGGGGGGGGCAACAAGCTAAGCTTGACACTAGTGACCAAAATTGTGAAAATCTTGGTATGTATGAATAATACTATAGTATAGTATTGGCAACCTTCAGTCTCGAAAGACTATGGTATCGCGCTCTGAAAGGTGGTTCTAGCACAGCGTCTAGTGTGGCTGAAAAGGCCAATCCGGGAGTGACAATCCCTTCCACACCGGGAGCAAGTGCAGTCTGTCCCTGGTCTGTCTCCCTGGCTATGGGCCTTCCTTCTTTGCCTCTTAGCCTCAGACTGTTGGCAAAGTGTCTCTTCAAACTGGGAAAGGCCATGCTGCACAGCCTGCCTCCAAGCGGGCCGCTCAGAGGCCAGGGTTTCCCACTTGTTGAGGTCCATCTCTAAGGCCTTCAGATCCCTCTTGCAGATGTCCTTGTATCGCAGCTGTGGTCTACCTGTAGGGCGCTTTCCTTGCACGAGTTCTCCATAGAGGAGATCCTTTGGGATCCGGCCATCATCCATTCTCACGACATGACCAAGCCAACGCAGGCGTCTCTGTTTCAGCAGTGAATACATGCTAGGGATTCCAGCACGTTCCAGGACTGTGTTGTTTGGAACTTTGTCCTGCCAGGTGATGCCGAGGATGCGTCGGAGGCAGCGCATGTGGAAAGCGCTCAGTTTCCTCTCCTGTTGTGAGCAAAGAGTCCATGACTCGCTGCAGTACAGAAGTGTACTCAGGACGCAAGCTCTGTAGACCTGGATCTTGGTATGTTCCGTCAGCTTCTTGTTGGACCAGACTATCATGTTATATATCATTGGAAAGGTAATTTAATGCAGAATTCAATGAAACAAACCACATTGGAATATCTGTATTCTATCAAAAGTTATGGCCAATTAACCAGAAAATGAAAAAAAATTGTCTTATGGAACAAAAAATGGATTTTCTTAACTCAAAACTGACCTATGAGACAGATTGTTCTGAGGGTTAGTGACATATTATTATGTTATTGACATGTTATCATGATATAGCATGAAACCAATAAGGTGTTAATATGAGTCAGCTCTCATTTCTACGTATCATAATACCGTTACCCCTGCGTACTGGGTAAAAGGCACTTTTTCAAGTGGTGCCCCTCTTATATTTAGCAGGGGGAGAATAACCATCCCTCTGCACCCCAGCACAGTATCTCGAACCTATCGGGCACAGTTTTCATTTATTTACTTAATTAATTTGATTTTGTCTGGGGGAGCTACAAATCTTCTTTGACCCCAGGTAGCAGATAGATGCCTTAGCTATGCCACTGACTGAGGGGAGGCAGCAGAGGAAGTAGGTGGGTTCCTCCCAATTTTCACTTTTTAAAAAGCCCGGGCATGACATCACTTCCGGTTCTGACACCACTTCCGGGGCAACATTTGGAGCCTGGCACTGTGCTACATGATCATTAGCTATGCCACTGACCTGCCCCCTGCCTGCCCTGCTCCCATAAACTGCCCGTGACCTACTCCAGTGTGACCTGGGTGAGCTGTTAACATGTGTGCAGGCCCTCCGGGTGTTTGTGCTAGAGATCCCACAATGCATGACAGCACTGTGACTTTTGTGGTGCCTCACTGGGACCTATAGATTTGGGTCATTAGGTAAGTCACGGTGCCGGCTTCATTGTAGTATAAAAAAGGCACTCACTTTAGTAAGAAAGCAGGTGGGCTAGTGTATGCTATAGAGATCCAAAGGGAGATATAGCTGCTACCCATCTTTCTCTCTCTCTGCTTCCTCTGTCTCATAATCTCTTTACCAATACAATATATAACTTGATGTCATAATGCTGTGCATTCCTCCCCTTCTTCCATGAGTCAATTATGAGAGGCAGAGATGAGAACCTCTGATGCAGTTATGTCACAGTACAATGGTGTTGTATGTTGTCGTGCACTATGTTGTATGTTGTCATGTTGTATGCACTATGAAAGAGGGGGACCAACTAAACATGCAGCATCAGGAGCTCAATATCTCTAAGAACATCTAGTTCTGCCTTTAAATTTGAGAACTTTTTTTTTCTTATCACAACTATATACCAAATAGCTTCTGTCCATTTATCATTGCAGGCAACAGCCTCCCTCTTCCAAGGCATTCTTGTCATTCATTTGTCTCTTGGTATGGGTGGCAATATTGGAATAAGTTGGCGGAGAAACTAGTGCCTGCTGCTGCCGCCACCCCTCCCCTCATCTGGAAATGAGGGAACTCCGCAGAGGTCCCTGCATCATTGCCAGGCCTGAGGATGTTCCCATTAACCAGTGTGGAGACAGAAGGAGGAGCTTCCATGTGAGTTCTTTGATTCAAAAATTTGTGTGGCATCTCGTCCTTCTACCCTAGTGACTAATGGGCATTCTCCCTCCAAACCCCAGCATTCTCAAAAGGTGTTACTAAGTATGTATAAGACACATGAATGTGGCAAAGAATAAATGGTAGAAGGGAATGTGAACCTAGACCAGAACTCTTGTCTCCAGGGTTGACGCTAAGAGAGCATCAGTTCCAGAAGTTTCTTGCAAAAGGCAAACATTTCCTATGGTTCCTTTCTGAGGACCCCATGCTGCCGGGCTTTGCCTCAGGTCTCCTAGCAACCTGGCAATAGTATCTTCTTGCTTCTCTCTGACCAAGGTCTAAGTTTGCAGGTTGAATTCTTTTTAGTGGTATGTATTTTCTCAGATTTTTGTTATGTTGGAAGCCACCTTAAACAGTGGAAGAGGTGGGGCAAAAATGTTTCTCCATGGAGGAAACTTTGGTGCACAGTAGAGTTTCTTCACATGAGCGAAAATCTGCAGTGGTACAAGCCTTGACCCAGATGCAATCTGAAGCTCAGGTGGAAGGGAAAACACAGCTGGCTCTAATGTGAGCCATGCCATCTTCGTTATCTATGTTTTGTGGAGTACATACATACATAAGACTTTTATTGGCATAGGTAAAGGAAATACACAACAACAAACAGACATCCAGAACAAACAGAAAACAATAAAATAAAACAATCATAATAATCCAATACTCCCTTCCCCCCCATTCACCATAATATAGCAGAAGATCCAGAATTCTGTCCTGCCAGTACCCCAGAAGCAAAGTTAGCAACCTTTTCAAGAGAATCAGTTTCCACTATAGAAAGAAGAGATTGTAACGTAATCAAATCCTCCCAACCCTGCATTTTATTCAGCAGTGGAACCAGATAGTTCTTACGAAGGATGTCATGAAGTGGGCAGTAAAAAAAATATATCTTGTAATGTCTCCACACAGTTCCTGTCAGAGGTACATTTTAGCAGGGAATGCCACTAAACCTGCCCACTAGCAGAGCTGATGGAAATGCATTACATCTCGCAAGGGAGAATGCTCTGCGAGCCTGCAGGTACTGCAGATAATAAAAGAAAGAAGCCAGCTTCTCAAAACTGACTGGGATGTGCAGATAGAGAGGGGAGCAAATGGTGTTAGCTGTGCAGAATAGCTCTTGATGCTCAATATCAAGCAATCTTTCCTTGATAATCCTGTAGGCTTCATTTAAACCAGTCATACCTAGGCTTGCTGTGTCTAGTCCTATCGATTTGAGCTTGGTGAGTATATCCGCAACCTTCACAGGCAGTACTGGATCAGCCAGAAGCTGGTACATTAGCCCATATGGGGCAGCATTGAAGAAGATTGCAAGCCAGAATTTTACTGATCTCAGCCAAGCCAATGTTTTGAGTCGGATAAAACCCACTTCAAGACACATAACAGAGTATGGAACACATCTTGGAAAACCCAAGATCCTCTGCAGGAAGGAGACCTGTATGCTCTCAGTTGATTGATTCAAGGCCTTATGCCAGATTGGACAGCCATAATGAACTTGCGAAAGTACCTTTGCCTTGAATACCTCTAAAGCAGCCGGGACATATCTGTGACTTTGGCTCAAAAAAACCCGGGAGATTGCAAGGGATGAAATTTTTGTTGCATTTAGGACTGCATTACGATGAGAAACCCACAAATGCTTGTAGTGGAAATTAATGCCTAAATATCTAAATGACTTTACCTGTTCCATTTTGTTGCCCATAAATGACCATTTAAATGGTTTCCAACTGTTGGCTAACACCATGATTTTAGATTTAGAGTAGTTGATCTGTAACTTGTTGGTTGTAAAATACTCTATAGATTTATTAAGTAGGCGTTTTAAGCCAATTCTTGTTCGAGAAATAAGAGCCGCATTATCTGCATACAGTAATAGCGGCACTTGACAGGACCCAAGTATCGGGCAATGACCATCCACTATCTTCAAGGCGAGGGCTGAATTGTTCAGGAACAGGTTAAATAGCATGGGAGCCAGAATGCATCCCTGCTTAACCCCTTTGTTTATAGCAATGGGGTGTGTTAGGCTACTACTCCTGGTATATCTAGCTTTACATGATGTGTTAGAGTATAAGGTTCTTAATTAAAATCAATAGTCTTTTATCAATCCCCATGCTGGCTAATTTAGACCAAAGAGTATCAATGGAATCAAACGCAGCTCTTAGATCAAGAAAAGCCACATAGAGTCTTGCCTTGGCTTTCTTAACCTGCTTATGGACCAGATGAGATAAAATTAAACAGTTATCCACTGTTGATTTGCCCCGACAAAATGCTGATTGCTCAGGACCTAGTCCTAGGATATCCTTAGAGTTGATCCAGGTAGAAAGCTTATTACTTAGGTATTTCGCATAAATTTTGCCTATTACAGAGAGCAAGCTGATAGGCCGGTAATTTGCTGGGAGGTTAGGATCACCCTTTTTAAAGACTGGGATGATTGTTGCTGAGACCCAGTCTTTGGGAACTAAGCCAGTTCTATCGATTGTTGTGAAAAAGGGGGCAAGCAAGCGAGTTGTGGAGTATTTGTTTCAATATTTAGTCCTCCCTCTTTCCAAGGCAGTAAGCAGAATAGGAAAAAAGTAATAAAAACAGCCCACTCCATTAACATAAACATGTGTAATTAAGAAATTAAAATTTCCCAAACCTGTTTAAACCTGGCAATTAAATACTGAACCAGAATGACAAAAGGCTTATAGCCCATCTGGGTCTTTATGTTTTATTGATCTAAATATAGAACACAAATCTATATTTAGATAATCCCACACTGGAAATAGTTCCTAAACCCGTAGCAGTGCTGACCCAAAAGTTTTCATGTTCTCTTCTCTCACAGTTCACCTCTTAAAACATATACAATCTTGTATTTTGTACCCAGAGGGCGGTGAGTCACAAATCATGTACTGCACTGGTTCTCACACATTTAGCACTGGGACCCACTTTTTAGGTCCCACCAGAAGTGATGTAATGACCAGAAGTGACAGCATCAAGCAGGAAAATTTTTAACAATCTTAGGCTGCAATCCTACCCACACTTACCCAGGAATAAGTCCCATTTACTATTGTTGTTAAAAGAATATACATAGTAGCTTGTTAAAAGTACAGATCGGTAACATTTCCCCAAATGCAGTCACATACCATGGTAGCATCAAGTTTAATATATTAAAAATAAAACATTGAAATGAATGGGGACCTACTTGAAATTAGTTCACAACCCACCTAGTGGGTCCCAACCCACAGTTTGAGAAACACTGATGTACTGTAATGAAGAAGCTTATGTTTCCACAAGCTTGTCTTGGTTCTCCACTTGTATCTCATTTTATGTATCCCATTCAGATCTGTGAGTCCAGCCTTAAATCCAAACTCCTCCTAAAAGCTTCACTACCTGCTTCAGATTGTATGCTGAGCTCATAAGTGACATCAACCTTGCTATGACATCACAAGAGAGCAAAGGTAGGGCAGCCCATAATTTTGTTTCAAATCATCTTGCTCAGCATATACATTGTTAGAAATCCTTTTAACCTTTTAATTGTGCAACTTTGGTTTAAAGGCCATCACATACAGAGATTCTTGTCAAACAAGTCTATTCAACAGAAGTACATATATTCCAAAATTCCTTGAAGTTGTGGGTCCAAGGAGACAAGAGCAGTTGCCCAACATTCTGGGTTAGTTTATGCTTCAAAAACCATGTCAGTCAGTCCCTCATTTAAGTGTCTTGGTTTCAGGAAAAAATGACTCAAGAAGTTTTCTGAACACCAATACTGAGAAGGGGACAGAGGATTAAAATGCCTGACTTTGTTGTAAAAACTCCTTTCCTTTATCAACAGTTTCTCTTGATACAAATCAGAAGCACATCTGAGTGCTTCTTTCTTTCTTTCTTTCTTTCTTTCTTTCTTTCTTTCTTTCTTTCTTTCTTTCTTTCTTTCTTTCTTTCTTTCTTTCTTTCTTTCTTTCTTTCTTTCACACAACTGTTCTTGTGTTTTGCTTATACGGTATTTGCATCTGTTTGACCTCTCTTGTTGCTTTGACCTTTAAAGCAAGGCTTCACTTATCCAGATCATTTACACTGTGAACTCTTAAATCCATGCCTGCTTCTCTTTTGGAGCTTATTCACAAGTCTCTCCCCCCCCCCATCTGTGTGCTGATTCATGCATGTCTTCTCCATCCTATTGATATTTATACATGGGATCTCTTTGACCCCAAGAGATTAAAAGCTTTGTAAAAGAGAGTAACCATGAGTAAGTGGCTAAGATGATGTATAGTCATGCATGGGTATTTCCTATTACATTTGCCTTTTAACTTGTAAGTTTTGGACTCAGTTACCATGAGAATGTCACACATATGTTAATTGTTGCTTCAATTTCTACTTCATCTAGCCGTAATTCTCTGTATCTGGGCTTTCCATGATCAATTTTGTATGCTGATATTTTCCCCTTCTTTTTCTAAACTTTTCTTTTATATACTCACCCAAGACAGATTCCAGGAACTAGAACAAAACTGATGATTGTATTTACTGAAATACAGCAACTGGATATACTTAATGACTACTGGACTTCAAAATAGGATGCAGTGGAATTACATTAAGTAGGGCATCTTACTTGAAATTTAATAGGTTTATAAAGCAATAAAGTATGTGTACTTTAGTGTTTCCTGACTGACAGGTGCACAACTGTAGTATAAATTAGCCAAAATGTCAGTATGAACTAGAATTTGTGTTCCAGAGCTGAGAATAAGGACAATCTGACCAATATGATTCATTTGCACACTAAAAATTAGAAAATCTTTAACTGACCCTGAATAAACAGGGAGTGTCCCAAAATGAATCTTAAAAATAACTTTGCTTTCTTCCAATATATAAATCTTCATAGTTAAATCTGGCCATTTCGCACTGAAGCGTTTAATTTGACTTTACATGTAGTACATTAGCAAAAACTGTGTTATTGCTATACTCAGTAAGTCGTGAGTAGAAATGTACTCAAAATTGTTTGGATTGGCTAACTGTTCTTGCCATCCATCATGTTTAAGGCAGCTTATACTCTTCAAGTAGTGCATGAATTTCATTCAAAGGGCCCTTCTGTTAGAATGATTAAAGGTTGTACCAGGGATATGGAGGTTCAAATGTCCACTCAGCCATGGAGCTCGTCCTGGGTGGCTTTTCAGGGGCAGCATCACAGGGTGGTGCCTGGTTGAGCATAAGGCCCACATTCCTGAAAGGGCCCACATGCGGATCACCTCACGGAATAAGGAGATCTTCATGGTGGTGGTGACCAGAAGCATAACTAGGGCAGAGCCTGAGGGACACCTGCCCCAGGTGCTATGTCAAGGAGGAATGCATGACTGTCCCTCAGACTCCACCCTAGTTATGGAGGAGGTGCTGGTGGTTTTGAGTCCCTCATTCCTTCTCCAGTGGAGGCTCCCCTTCAAGGGAGAGTATCAATCTGACAAACTTGTGTTTGAAACACATGTATAATGTAGACACTCTGGTCAGAGACTTGGAACTAGGTTGTAATTTCATACACATTTACGCAGGAGTAAGTCCCACTGGACTTACTTTTGATTAGACACACCTAGACTTGCACTGTTACGGCCCAATTCTCCAGGGCTACAGTGGCAGTCTAGCGCACGCGGCCATGGGGATGGCTGTCACGAGTGCTGGAAAGCACTTCATGATGGCCAAGTGGTAGGAAGCGCTGGCATGAAGACTTGCACAGGATGAGGGAGGGTGGGAGGTGTAATCGGCCAGAGGAGAGTGGTGATGGGGCATGGGTTGGGCAGATCGGGCCTGAGAGGTACGCATTGAGATAAAATGAATCAGATAGCAGTCGCATTTATCAATAAGGTGAAGAGAAAGCAGGATACTGGATTTTTCTTCCAGATGTGTAGTTGCTGAATCTCCAGCCATACAGTTGCTAAGTGTAGCATGGGTTAGCAGCTGTTCAAGGTTTCAAATTTACGGAAGCCAGGATTCCCATAATAAAGTTTGGTGCCTTTGAGATCTGAGCTTTCATTGACATTCTAGTTCATAACGAAGTTCCCATCACATTATATTTGGAATTTTTCTCTTATCTATAGAACCATGTTTATTCAGCTGGTCCATAATTTATAATGCAATTTAAAGCCATTAAATAAAATTGTTTCATAATCAAGCACAGTTCACAGACCTAGAATCTGCCCTAGAAAATTCCAGCACATTTGCCTCCCCTTTTAGAAAAGATAGATGTGTAATCCATTAGTACCGTATTCATATAGTATTAATTAATTGTATGAAAAAGCAGAAATCCATGGTTTTCATTGTGCCTTATATGGTTCAGCTATTGCTGCACAGGTATTCCAGAATAAAGCTTCATTATAATTGCCAAAGCCATGTTTTGATTTAGCAAGGGTGGATACTTGTAGGTAGTCCATGTGAAAATGTTATAGAACTGTTCCTTTGAATAGCAGACCCCAGAGGAGGGGCAGATTTCTTAGTTGTATGACAGAGATAAATGACCTTCAGACTGAGAAAAATTTGAGAGGGGATTAAGATAGCTATTGTTGTCTAAAAGAGCACTGATCCTTCTCAGCAGAGGTGGCCCAAAGGTGAGGAGACTTCTGGTAGCTCAATCAGATTTTCTATCCACAGATCTGGCTCAGCATGGGTTCCCCACACTGTACTGAGCCAGACTTGGTCCAATCTGAACGCTTCAATGGCAAGCTCTGGAGTGGCTCTGGAGGGCTTACTGTAACCCACAGAGGCTGCACACATCCTCCCATGACCTCTGCAGGCTTCAGAATGCCTCTAGAGATAAAAAAAAATGCTATCTCCAGTTTTGGGGGCTTTTCAGTCTCCCTGCCACCCCATTTTGGCTTCTTCTCCAGGGAAGAAGCTGGAACACATGGCAGGGTGATTGGAAAGCTGCTGAAGTGGGAGGAGACAGTGGATGGTGGCTGTGGTAGGGCTTTCAAAGATCGCCCGAAAAGAGCCTTGCAGACAGCATGCAGCCTGCATGTTGGACTAATGACAAGGATATTGTGCTATATCTGGGAGCAGAGAGGAAGCCAGTAACAGACTTATTGAGGAGAGTGACATGGTTGGTATGATGAAAGAGGCAAATGATTTTGGCAATACAGAATGGAGGTGAAGGGATAGAGATGAGCCAATGGAACAGACTGCACTTGCTCCCGGTGTGGAAGGGATTGTCACTCCCGGATTGGCCTTTTCAGCCACACTAGACGCTGTGCCAGAACCACCTTTCAGAGCGTGATACCATAGTCTTTCGAGACTGAAGGTTGCCATTACAATACAGTCAATGGAAGGAGGTGATTGTGGTACTCAAGGTAAGAAATGACCAGGGTATGAACTACGTAGTTTTTGCCAAAGGGACATAGTGGAAGGGCCAGACAAATACACAACTGTTTCAGCTACACATACTTGAGTTTAGTTATAGCAGGGAAAGGAAACTCTGATGTTATGCCAAAGTCTTCACAGGCAAGATGGTTTTTAAGAAGGGGTGTGGAGAAAATAAGCGGCATTTTGCAAGTGTTCTGGAAAGCATTTTCAAGAATAAGGGACAGCAAGGGCAGAGACATTGAGGGAACAGCTGATCTCAGATGGTTGAGGAGAATCAAGGAAAAAGGAGTCAAAAATTAAGTTGGGTCTGAGTCTGTACATCAGGGTGGATGGTGATATTATGAGTGGAGTAAGAGAAGGATTTGGGAGGAATGATTAGGCATTTAATCTTGTACAGTGTAAGGCAATGGTGAAGTATCCAACAGAAATGTCAGGCAGGGAGTTGAAGATGCAGAATTGGCAAACTGTAGGACAGAAAAGTAGAGTTTGGTATACTGGGCATATGGTTGGTATTGAAAGCTCTTTCAATGTTAAGAAGTGTGTAAGAAGGAAACACACATGAAATTATATCCTAAAGGCCAAGATGTCTTTATGTAGCTCTTAGTTATATCTATACAAAAGTATCTAAAACTATTGACATGACTAGGAAGTTGTGGACCAGGGTAAGCAGAGAAGTGATCAAACCATTACGGAAATCTTTAAAATGAGTCAGGACTATTTGTTGGTTTCATGATGGGAAGACTTGACATTAAAGAAGTGGTTTTTTCATTAGTGTGTGCCGAAGATCAAAAAGGATTTGTGAAATGCATTTACAGAACCTTTTGTTGCCAAACAAAACTCTCCAGTTATAAGCCTAATGGAACATAAAACGGTGACTTATTTGAGGAGCTGACGAAGCTTGACAAAAAACCCACCCTAGTGAATATATCTTCACTAGCAGGTTTCCAGATCCTCCTGAAACTCAAGGTCAGAACTTGGGACTGGTAATAGCACCACAACCAATCATTCCTACACAACCCTTGCTAATCATTTGAGCAACAGTGTGTTATGGAATAAAGATATGAAACCTGCCTCAGATTATCAGAATGTAGTCTAATTTTGGATCATAGTAGGTCCCATGTTATTTAAAAAAAAACCAAAAAACACCTTTTTAAAAATGTAGACCAGGTGCAGGTGTGCAGGAAGGGATCCACTTCAAAGGAATTTGTGCAGAATTTGGCTGTATCTGGTGGTTCAGGGTAGAATCATAGACTTTAAATGGTTTTGTAAGCCATCCAGTCTAATCCCCTACTCAGTACAGGAAATCCAGAGCAAAAGCATTCCCAACAGATGAGTTGTCATCCTCCGCTTGAACACCTACAATGAGGTGACATCTCCCATCCAAAGTAAGAGATTCCATCTGCTATTAACATTAAATAAGAGTTTCTCCTAATGTTCAAATGGCATACCTTTTCACTGAAGCTATGGGGTCTAGCCCTACCATTTGGGACAGAAGAGAACACATCTTTGTCTATTGCCTTATGACAGTCCCCTCAGGTATTTGTAGAGCACTTTCATGTCCTCGAAGCCTTCTCTTCTCTTCTTGTTATGAGCCTTCTCTTCTTGAGTTCCTTCGGGGAGAAAGGCGGGGTAAAAATAAAGTTATTATTATTATTATTCTCCAGCAAGGCTGACCCATCCATGAGGCCTACTGAGCTGGTAGGCAGCAGATTGGCAGGGGGGCTCACCTCTGTCAGTCTACTTACCTTCACTGCTCCTTCCTTCCAGCTCCCTAAATTGAAAGAGAGATGAAGCAGAAGAGGAACATCATGCTTTAATCCAGGGAGTGGGTGGAGAAGAGGTTGGCACAACACCAGGTAAGGAGGTGACAGCATGTGGCCTCAGACACTGGGAGGCCTTGGGCCACGTTTGTCTCCAGGCTAAACATATTCAGTTCTTTCAACTTTTTCTCATAGGATTTGTTTTTGATACCCTTGACTACATTTGTACCTCTCTTCTGGATCCAGTTTCTCAAAATCCTTTTTAAGTGCAGTGCCCAGTACTGTTCACAGTACTCCAGATGAGGTTTTACTAGTGAGAAATAAAGTGAACCATTATTTCTTGTGACTTAAGAACTATTGTTTGATCAATGCAACCTAAAATATGGTCAACTGCTCTGAAACCAGGGGATGTTGCAGGATACAACTTGAAACAACAACACCACCAGTAGTTAATTATTGTGAGCCACCCTGATGACCCTCGTGGGTGCACAAAGTTGGGACACAAATTTCTTTCATAAATAAATAAAGTTGAATTAGCATTTTTTGCAGATGCATCATCTTGCTGACTCATGTTCAGCTTGTGATAAACTGCACACATCCATGAACGTACTAGCAAAAGTAATGGAAAATGCTTTCCAGTCAAGAAGAAAATAGTTGTTATTCTTCACCCCACCTCTATCTCCGTTCAACCTCATCGCCTTGAAATGTTAATCTTCTCCTGGAGATCTTGAGAGACCTAAAAACCCTGAAATGTGAAGTCAACCCCTGAGATATGGGTCATTAAAGAGTTTGTATTTATCTCTCTCTCTCTCACACACACACCCTCCCTCCTTTGGAATACTATTACAAAATTGTGTGTGTTGCGTTTTGGAAAGTGAATGCAATCCAGAGCGCTTTGTTCAGGCTCAATTTGTCTACTACTCCATTAACTTTCTTTAGGAGTGAACTCTTTGGCTGTAGACCTCCATGCTCCACTAAGAAAGGCATGTACCTGGCCTCTATAAAACTCAGTTATTTTCAAGCTAATGAGCCAAATTGGGTTGGAACCCATCCCAAGATTTCTAATTAGTCCTTGGTAGTCATTTGACTGACAAGTGTGTTGTGGAGTAAACACTTGTAAACACCAGGATGTGGTCTAGTTTTGGATCACAGCATGGTTCTTACATTTTTTTAATACTAATTTTTATGTAGACCAGGTGCAGGCTATTCTAACTGAAATGGGTTGCATTTCAAAGGAGTTCCTGCAGCTAAATAAGGCACACCATTAAATAAACTGAGCAGAAACCTGGTAACTATCCAATCTTACTTTTAATATGGGCATATTTCTTGTGTAATATGTAATACTAGAAGCAAAACAAAGTTCCTAAGAGCTAGTTCCTATGTGCTTAGTCTTGTGTCTTGGCCCTACAAGTATGTTGACAAAGATGAAGACCTAGAAAATTTTTCTAGGAACTTATTTGTGGAATAACTAGGTGGCTGTTTCCTGCTAATGCTGGGGTTGGCAAATCTAGCATCAAGACCTGAAGTGCTTATAAGCTGCCTATGGACAGAGCATCAACAATCCAAGTGATCATTAAACAAAGAAACCCTATATGATTGTGGGTGGAGATGCTTCATCTAGCTATGATTTTCTCTTGATTAAAAAATGCATATTCACTACTGTGGATAAGTTTCCCAAGCAGATAGCAAGTTTGAGAATATGACTTGAATGGGAAAAAAGTGAAAATGGATGGATAAGATATGCCTTGCAGTAGTTAGAACAATGTTAGTCTTATTCAAAAGGGAACATAATGTACCTTTTGAGGTATGGTTGGCAGTGGGCCCCTGAGAAATGTTTCTTAGGTGGCTTCTGTCCTAAGGCATTTCCCATGAGCCTTTGGCTATCATCTGGCAGATCATTGCTGCAGTATTGTAAATGCTATGTAACATGGCTCTCTTCCTCCCTGCATGTTATTTTTTTTATGAGGGGCTGCTGCTTTTTAAATTAATTTTTATATTTTGTTTTTTGGCTTGGACTATCCATGGGGTCAGCTGCCTCAGGCACTTGTGGGGCAGGGCACCCACCTCTATTCACCCATTGGCTTTCACAGCTCCTTTTCCTACTTCATAGATTGGAAGAAGAAGACATGTGAAAGATAGGGGAGTGGTGGGCTAGAGTGTCAGAAGCAGAGGCTGGTATATCACCAGATAAAAAAGTCTGCATGCTCTCCCAGGCACCAGGAGGTCTTGGGATGGCCCTGTTTGTTTTAATTGTCTATATACTGTAAGCTGCCCTGAGTCTGGAAGGAGAAGGGCTGACTATAATTTCTAAAAATAATTATATCCATTTCAGCCAGTTGTGAATCACCATCACCTTCGCTAAACATGCAGTGTTCAACATGGCTTTAGGTCTTTCTTTGAAAAATTGCATATCCCCTTTGTGGAAAAGCAAACTAAACAGGTGATGCAAGGATACAGAGAAGCAGAAATATCAACCGAGATAGAAAGACAGGTTTCTTGCTTTTCTAACTGTGGAGGTAAACCTTAAATTGTGGTGACAACTGATGCACTGTGCAAGGAACACCTCCTACGTATGTCTTGTTGCAATCAATGGTAACATTGATACTGCTCTCATTTATTTGGGTGTGTTTCATTTCCACCAGACTTGCACAGGAGAGCCCCCTGGTGGATTTGCGCAAGTTGCATTAAGTCAGAAGGCAACAGTAAAATATACTCCTAAAACTGTGATGGCCAGATTTTATTTCTTGTTTCTAGGATGACTGGACAAGAGATTGTCTCACATGCAGATAAGTCCCATACCATTCTTCATTTGTCAGATGGAAGCACCAGTGTTCTACCAGTTTGACCCCGAGTCTACCAGGTCTCATCCAGGTACCAGAATGTTTGAAGTCAACAGTTGTCCACTCTAGAAGCAAGTACCTTCCAAAATAATAATAATAATAATAATAATAGATTCTTGGAATTTGTGGAAGATTATTTCCATGTTCTCTAGAAACGATGTAGGAGACATTTACAAGTGTAGTTCCAGTTAGCAGGCAACATGGATGCAAATTTTGGTGAAAATATTCCATTTGGGTATGGAAAGATGGAACCAATAAAATACTGCTCTCTAGATGTGATCATGTTAAAGAGGCCCTTTTCATTCTCATTAGTGTTACCTAACCTTCAACTTAAGTCAGGAGATGGCCTTTCCTGACAAGGGCTGTGGCTAGAAAGGAACTTTTTTACATGTCTGATGGAGCTGCTCAAGGGTTGAAATGGATTGGCAGAAAATGAGAAACAAAAAAAAAAGTAGTTATCAGATTTTAAGTAATTAAGATTTGTTGTTGTTCATACATGGCCATGATATGCTTCCCAGATATAGAAATTTGTCATTCTCACTCACAGTATCAAAAATAGAACTTCCACCCCATCCTAAAATCTGGTAAAATTCCATTGGTGAATTCATGGCTGTACAAAGGTGTGGAAGCTCCTCATTATGGAGAAATTTCCCCTCATTCTTTCTAACGGAAGCTCTTTCTAGTCTGCTCAGTAGCTAATATGACCCTTGCTAGCAAGTTCCCAAATTTTACCTTTCCAGCTACTGAACCCTCATTTTTAACCTAAAATAATGACCCATATCACATAAGGGCAGATCCTGGAGAGATGGTATTGGAAGAATTAAGATTTAAATATTAGAATGGATTTCTTGAATTTTTGTCCTGTTCACTATGTTGTGTTATTAGTGTAACTGAATATAAATGGAAATTAAAAAAAACAAAACATTGTTATAAACACACTCTGGGGAACGAGCATAACTTTCTCTTCTCCCCCATGTTTTACTTATTTCACCAGCCACACGATGGCAGCAAAGTATTAAAGAAACGTAGTTGCCTCCTTGATACCTACTCTATGGATAAGAACAGGAACTCCCAGAATATCAGATAACATCATATAAACATCCAAACAGGAAATCAGGGTCCCTCTGTAATCTGTATATCAATTTGAGATGCCAATTTAACTAAATACCTCCCCTGAACAGTTTCTGAAAACTTTTAAAAATGTGATATCATTTCAACGACGGATATCATTTTGCTTTTTTTCTAATTGAATTTTGACAACCTTCATACTGCATTAAAGTGCTCATAGGCCAGTGAGGGAACTAGTGTTCCCTCAAAACCAAGCTGGGCAGTTTGGAGCTCGGCTTTCCTGCAAGTCCAGCGTAATCGTATGACATCATCGCCAAGCATCCAGAGGTGCTGCCATGCAGCCACAGGAAGGGGTCTGTGGCAAACAACGACCAAAGCAAACAACAATACAATAACAAAGCTTTGTGTAATCCAAATGGATTATGGGGGGAAAAAAGCATGCAGTCACAGTCTAGTGGAACATAGGCAGGGTGGGAACTCTGGGTCCCTTTAGGGAGAAGGGCGGGATATAAATAAAGTTTATTATTATTATTATTATTATTATTATTATTATTATTATTATTATTATTATTATTATTATTATCTGTCAGGGAGTCTCATGTTATCTGGCATCCACATTTTGATGATACTCAGTTTCAAAACTTAAGATGACCTTCCTCAGTAGATGATGATAATAAGTATGGGGGAAAAAACTAAACCCAGACATACGAGTCAAGCAGGAGTCCCCTAGCACCATAAGTCAATCCACATGTAACTTCTGGTTGTAACATGTACCAATTTATATGTGACATTCACCAATCTCTCGTTTTCTTCCAAAAATAACCAAAACAAAGAATTAGAATATTGTGTTATCAATTAACCACCTACTTTATAATAACAAATTATTATAACCCACTTTATATAAATAAGGCCACAGTCCTAACCAACTTTTCAGCACTGACATAAGGGCAATGCAACTCTGAGGTAAGGGAACAAACATTGCCTTACCTTGAGGAGGCCTCCATGACTGTCCCCCAAAGGCAGGATGTATGTGCTCCACTGGTACAGCTATGCCAGTGCTGGGAAGTTGGTTAGGATTGCACCCTAAATTACTTATAGGAACTCAAGGTATTAAGCAAGTATAATTAAGAAATCTCTTGTTTCCCCCTGGGAATTATGCAGCTGTATACTTTCAGACAAAACAGTGCATTAAAAATAAAGGAAGGGAGAGAGAAAATCTCCAAACCTATCCTGATTGACAATGTCAGTGCCTACAACAGACTCGCTCATCCATTTAGATCACTTTCAGCTCAGCTGAACTAGGGAGGGCGAATTTATGTAGATATGGATTAGCTGTTTCATACATCAACACTCATTAAAATCCATATGTTCCAATTTAATTGCTATAAACAAAAAACATGACTCTGATACTTGTAAAACCTATGGCCCAATCCTAACTAGGGTTTAAGACAGTGAGTGGAACAGAGATTTGTGCCATCTTAGCCGGTTCCTTCCCCTATTCTTTCTCCCCTGCTCTCCTTGGACCTACAGCAGCAGAATGGCTGATATAGATCCAAGTTACTCAGTGGGACAGTGAAGGCTTGCCCCAGGGTAAAGGAACAAGTGTTCCTTTACCCCCAAGAGACCTCCATGACTGCCCCCCTCCACAGGATGCAGCATGTGCTCCATTGACATGGCTGCATCAGCAAGGGTTCTTAGTTAGGATTGGCTGTGAATCATTGAACTTACAAGGCAAAGGCAACCCCTCTGTGGTTACTATAAAATAGCTATAAAACTATAAAAACTATACTTTACTATAAAATAGCTCAATTTGTTATTGAGACTTACTAGAGAAAGAGTTTGTAAATGAGTCCCAAAAATGTTTTGTCTAGAAAGTAACAAAGCTTCATCTCTATATGTTATGATCTCCGGACTGTCTTGTAGTTTGGTTAGAAAAATAAAAATAGAATAATGCGTTGACTCAGCTGCCTCTCAGAAAATATAAATACCAAAGTACTGTCATAAAATATACATGTTTACATAATTTTGAATATATCTTGATGAAGTATTCATCCTGTATACATATGGTAATGCTGTAAAGTATATGTTTTAATGAGTATTGTATTTGTTTTAGTTCAAAATTATTTCTCCTTACTACAAATTATATTTAACAGTCACATAATTTGTGCATTTTTTTCGTTTAGTTAAACCTTTGGTTTTGTGGCAACACTAGGCCTTCCCCTTTTTGTTGCATTGGCCATAATTTCCATTTGAAGATCTCCTTTCCTGTTATATCCAGAAAGGCAAAATGTATGGCAGGACATCATTGAGCTGCACATTTTTCCACCCCACATTCCGCCTTAGTGGTTGTCACATACAGGGAAGGTGACATTTGCAATGAAGTGATTAGAAATGTGCACAAACACACTCTAGTCCTCTTTCTTTCATGCCTTTCAACTTCTTCCAGTTGTGTGTGAGTGGGTGTTGAATGACCCTTCCCCTCACACATGATCTAAATACCAGTATTTGATGAATCCCCCTATATATTTAGGGACAGAACTGGAAAGGTGTGTTGAGGTGGACCAGGTGTGGCATCAGGGACATTAGGATTCACTGAGAGCCTATACCCATTGGAGGACCCACATGTCTGTGAGAACTAACCCAGGAATTGCCTTGAAAGAACTTCTCATGTAGAGATGGATGTTGGCAACCTTCAGTCTCAAAAGACTGGTATCGCGCTCTGCATGGTGGTTCTGGAACAGCGTCTAGTGTGGCTGAAATGGCCGATTCGGGAGTGACAATCGTTCTCATGTAGAGAACGATGTCAGATTCTGTAACTGCTGAAGTACTTTTACTTGAATGCACAGGTCTTTGGTCTGGTCAAGCAACTGTAGCAGTAGTCAAAGACCTTTATTGGCATAAAAACTGTAGCAGTAGCAGTGCTTGTGTTCTCAACAAAATTTCCCATGATATTATGTTTTGGAGGACTGAAACACATACAGCCATATGCATCACTGTTTCTTCAGTGGCAATGATAAGGTGTGGTGGTCATTAAGTCCTATTATTGTAAAAGGTGGTTAAAGATGCCTGACAACTTGAATGGATCGTCGCTTCTGGAGTGCAAATGTTTCCACTGCACCATTTGTTTGTCCAAAGAGTCCAGAGAACATGATGTCCTTGGAAATGAAAGCTCCATATCAACATCCTGTATCTCAGAGCCATGAAACTGGCTCACAAGACACTTATTTTCTTTTTTAGTAATATATTAATAGTAACATTATTATCAACTGTTTATATTTAACTAAAGAACTGTCGCCGCATCTCAAAAAAGACATAGTGGAAATGGAAAAGGTGCAAAAGAGGGCGACGAAGATGATTACGGGGCTGAGGCACCTTCCTTATGAGGAAAGGCTACGGCGTTTGGGCCTCTTCAGCCTAGAAAAGAGACGCCTGAGGGGGGACATGATTGAGACATACAAAATTATGCAGGGGATGGACAGAGTGGATAGGGAGATGCTCTTTACACTCTCACATAACACCAGAACCAGGGGACATCCACTAAAATTGAGTGTTGGGAGAGTTAGAACAGACAAGAGAAAATATTTCTTTACTCAGCGTGTGGTTGGTCTGTGGAACTCTTTGCCACAGAATGTGGTGATGGCGTCTGGCCTGGACGCCTTTAAAAGGGGATTGGACAAGTTTCTGGAGGAAAAATCCATTACGGGTTACAAGCCATGATGTGTATGCGCAACCTCCTGATTTTAGAAATGGGTTATGTCAGAATGCCAGATGCAAGGGAGGGCACCAGGATGCAGGTCTCTTGTTATCTGGTGTGCTCCTTGGGGCATTTGGTGGGCCGCTGTGAGATACAGGAAGCTGGACTAGATGGGCCTATGGCCTGATCCAGTGGGGCTGTTCTTATGTTCTTAACTTAGAACTACAAAAGACTCATGTGGAATGGAAGGTGGAGACTTAGCACTTAACTGGAATTTGTCCACAAAGCAAATTTTGCATAGGTGTTTTCTTTTAATATATCATTAACATGGCTTTAGTAGGTCTGTAAGTTTTAATTGATCAACAGCGCAATCCTATACATATCTACTCAGAACTAAATCCCAATGACTTTAGTGGGACTTCCTCTTCGGATTACAACCTAAGTGATCAAATACACATTTAGCTGCTTAGGTGGTGGGGCTGCAGATTAACAGTATATTTGTTAAATTTATTTAGTTAGTTTGGTTCTGGTATGTTTCTGTCATGGCACATCAAAATGAGAATGTTCTACCACAGTCAGTGATAGAACACATGTTTTGCAATCATAATGTCCCACGTTCAGCATTTAGCCAAAGGACCTCAGGTAGCAGGGTTGGAAAAGATCTTTGCCTCATGGTTGATATTATTTATCACCCTGTTTTTGTAAGTGCTGCAGATTAAATGTGTGATTTTTCTATGATTTGGTTTCCACACCTTTCCCATTTTTAACAGACTTCAGAACCGTCACTGATTATGATTAGGAAGATTTATTTATGTGTTATCATTCCAGTGTTATAGTTTTAGCAACTCCAAGACAAATGAGAAGTCCTGCATATGTAGCTATGGTGGTGGTGGGGAGCCAAAGGAAGGGAGGAAAATGGAACAATGAACAATGCAGGGATGGACAGCCAGGGGAGGCAGAGCCTCCCCAGACCCAACAAGTTAAAAAAAAAAAAAGTACATTGCTTTTCTTGCCACTCTTTTCTTCTCCAGCACAGTCAGTCAATTAAGTAGCACACACTCATAGGGAGGGAGTAAGTAGCTGATTGGCTGCAATCATGGCTTGTTTCCAATGGGAAAAAAGACAGGGGGTCTGCATCAGCAAGCTCTGGGGAGGCAGCAGGCAGAGCTGATTCAGGCCTGTTAATAAGAAAGCTATGAAAACAGCAGGGAACCTGCGTGAAGGGGTCTGGCTCTTCATAGCAGCAGGAGAGGCAGCTATCAAGCTGCCTGAGGGGTGTGTTACTGAATTCTCCTTAGTGAGTGAAGAAGAGTTTTTTTAATAACTTTATTTTTGGGGAGAGAGAGAGCAAGCTTCAGTGAAGGTAAGATCCACTGAGAGAGACTAAGGGGGAAGGGTGTGTGTGTGTATTCATGTGGTTGTGCCTCCCTGAGCCTTGGCCTCACTGCATGTCACTGGAATAACGAGATGGCAGTCTTGCCCCTCCCACTTATTAGCTTGTCTCTGGCTGCTACTGCTGCTGCTTCTGCCACCTCCTTTAGCTAGGAAACACTGAGCCTGCTGCTGTTGGGTGCATGAGATATTTTGGCAATGGAATGAGATGCCTTCATCTGGGGCCTTCCCTTTTCTCTTTTAGTCATCGCATTAAACATGCCTTTTCCCCATAAACCTATGATAGGAGATTGCATTGGATTTACTTTGCTGCTACTCTACCTTTTTTCTTGCTGCTTCTTTTGCTGAGTGGAAAGGCAGAGGAGGAAAGGCAGAGTTGAAATATTTGACATAAGCAAATACTGTAGTAGACTGTTAAGTGCTATACAGTAGCATAGCCAGAGGGGTGTTGGTGCGGTAAGTATTGCAGGTGAGTAAGTGGCCATTCCCACTCGCAGTTGGAGCCATTGGGACAGTAATGGCAATGCACAGGTGTTCGGCAAGCGCTTGCATGTTGCTGTCAATAGGGCTTTCAGCACTTCTTCAACTGTAGTTGCTGCACACATAAATGCTGAGGTTCCTTTTTCAGGGGAAACATTTGTAAGAATTTTGTGGAAAGTTAAACAAAATTGCAAATTCCCAGAGATTTATTGCATTGCTTTTGGGTCAGTCAGTGGGATGTGGCTGTGGATGCTTTGCTAAATTTCCGGAGGCAGAAGTGGCAGCTGTAGTGAACAGGAAAGGCCAGACTGATAGACTTGAACCACGACATTCATCCATCAGTTCCATGGTGAAAGTGGACAATTACAGCTGAAGAAGTGCTAAAAGCCCTATTTATATATTATGTTTCTATCAAAATGTGGGAGATTCTCAAAAGGATGAAACGAATAGAGTACAAAGTAGGTATAAAAAAACACTGGTCGTTTACAGAAATTTTGAAATGTTTGGATACCATCAGAAAGTTATATTCAATGCTGACTATTTACCTCCAGATGAAATCTTGACTTATATGAGAATCTGAAACCACATTAATGCTTTTGTGTATCTTGTTATTGAAAATGCTGGTTTTCTGTAGTAAATCCTTCTGTATCCTCCATTTAAAGAGAAATAAGGTTATCAGAAAAAAAAAATACCATTACCCACCTTAGAGGTCATGTTCAGTAGGATGATCATGTCTCAAAAATAAACTTTCTTTTCCTGATGTGGTGACAGCAATACTCTTTTCAGCTTGCTGTTTCTTTATTTGGGTTTTATTAGAGCAGGATGTGCTCACATCGCCAGGAAGGAAGGGTGTTTTTTAGACAGAATTTAATCATGGTATCTGTGGCAATGGCTAGTGCTTTGTAGCTAGACTCTGCAGATTTAATACTTCCTTTAAGATTGGTCATAAGTTAGTAGAACTGGCAACATAGGTGCATTTTCTTTGCAGATCCTTCTTCCTACTGCTTTTCTGTCCTCATGTTTTTAATAGAGATGATTAAGGATGTGCAAGGAAAATGTTATGCTTCTGTTTTCATATCTACAGAAATTTGTTCTTGCCTTTGGAAGTTCATGGAAATGAGATTCATGTCATCACAAAATCCCCCTGTTTTTGCTCACTGATTTGTCTGTTTGTTCCCATTGCTTTTGGGGGGGGGGGAATCTCCATTTTGGGGGGGGGAGACCTCCATTCATTATTTCTCTATTCATCTTTCATTGGAATTTTAATAACTTTCCAGTATCTAGCATATAAAATCCTTATAGCAGTTAGTATCATAATAACTAAATACACATCATTTTCTTTATAATATATTTATTATATAATATTTTTTTATCTATAATATCTAAGATAATATTAAGCAAATAACTTTTGCAATTGAAGGAAGACTTTCTTTCGTTTTTGAGTGAATTTAAGCCATTTATTTTGACAGAGTAAATATTCCATCCTGCCTTAACCATCATGTTTCTTTTTACTATTCACCTTCTCTTTTTGTCTTCTTCTTGTTGCTATCGGTGAGTGCCTCCTTGTCCCTCTAGTTTCTTCCTTCTCTGATTCCTCAATTGTCTCTGAATCATCTGATTTCTTTTCTTCCAGCTCCATTTCTACACTTTCTAGTTCTTTTCGTCTCAATTCCTCTTCCTCATTTTCTTCATTTCTCGTCTCACCTTTCATCACTGTTCTCAAAAAATTTTCTGCTTTCATTGTTGAATTTATATTATATCTCTGTGACTGGAATGGAAAAAACATACCTTCTGGGAGAAGCCATCTATAAGGTATTTGCTCTCCTCTTAAAAATTTTACTAGCTCTTCATATTCTTTTCTCTTCTTTCTCACTCTCCATGGGACATGTCTCAGAATTTTCACTTTGCTACCCTCCACCATCCATTCCTTTTCCTGTGAGATCTTCAATATTTTATCTCTGTAAAAAGTTCTGATGAATTTCACATGGATTTCTCTCGGTAGTTCATGTTTTCTTAGACAGAAAGTGCTCACTCTTCTCGCTGAATCCAGATCCATGAGTATCTCCTTTGTTGGCATGTTAATCCACTCTGATATTAAATCACCAATCAGACATTGTGTATCTTCCCCTTTCTGTTCTGGTACATTTTATATTCTCACCACTTGAGCTGCACTTTCCATCTGAATTTCCATTAAAGTTGCCTCTCCATCATATTGGTTTTGTTCTATCTCCAGTATTCTAGATTGATCTTTTGTTGTCTTTTTTTTTCTAATTTTCTAATCTTTTGTGTATTCTCATCTGCTTGATCTTTAACGGCTTTCAGTTGCACACTAAGATCATTTAGTTGTGTAGTTAAAACATCCAGACTAGCTTGAGCCTGCAAAAATTGATTTGTGTGCTGCTGCCCATCATCACTAATTTTTCTATATGGTCTTGTAATGTCTGCTTCCAATCTTTCCCTTTCGGTTCCTCTTGTGTTAGTTTTCCCAAGCTTGACTCCAGGGAGGGAGAGCCCCTAACTTTCTCTCCTTTTCCTGTCATTGTTTTTCTTCCTTCTTATATCTTCTTTCCTGTAAAACTCAAATATCTGTTATCACATATATAACTATCAGTTACCCATACATCACATCACATCATCAAAAAAAAATTCAACTGTTCACCCATAAAAACCAACACAGGGAAATTTTAAATCAAATAAACCTTTGCCTTGCAATGTTTTTTTAATGCCACTAGATGTCCTCAGGGTATCGTCCTCCTTTACTTCACTTGTCAAGTCCTGCTCTTATCCTTGCAATGTCTTTTTAAATCCACTGGATGATCCAGATGTTCTATTCTTCCTATTCTGTTATCTTGGTTCTATTGCTTACATTTGTTGCTATATCAACCACATTCTGCTCCAAGAGATAGTCCAAGGAATTCAAAACAATGAAACCGCTTTTGCAAAACAAAGAAATGCAGATCTCCAGCCCTCTCCACAGGCACTCCAAGATCTCCACAGGAAAACGAAACTGAACATTTCAAAGCAAAGTTTATATTACAAAACGATTAATTTGTAATCCAACGAGTTTTAGATTTGTAAAGTTAGAGTTATGCTCTCATATTTCCATAACAAGCTTGGCAGGTCTCCTCCAAAGCTTCTCACACAAGCAAACAAATGAGTGGAGAAAGCCTCCTCCCCTTCCTCTTCCCAGAGGGGGGAAAACCTGCCCCTCCTTCTTCTTCCCTCTGGCAAAAGCTTAATCAGGCAATCAATTAATCAATCAATGCCAGACACACACAGCAGAACAACACTCACTTAATTCTTCCAATGTCCTTCCCTACTTGGGGCCTTCAGCTTAGTTTCAACATGAATCCTCACCAACACTGACATTGATGGCTGGGTTCCCTTGGAGAAAAAACAGCCCCTGGCTGGACCCTTCCTCTCATACACCATTGAAGAGGATTTGTAGGATCAAATCTCTCCTGATCACAGATCCTCAGATCTCCTCAGACCCACGGTTTTTTGGGAGGAAATAGCATGCTTTCCCAAGAGCTTTCAAGAGCTCAGAAAAGCAAGGCCATTCAGTTGCCTCTGGCCCCGCCCCCGACCTCCATTTCTTCTGTCTATAACTTTGTGGTTGAGAAAAGCTGACATTTTGCACATCTGTTAAAAGGCAAAAAGAGGTCTGTTGTCTTTGGCATCTAGTTACTACCATTGGATTGTTTTTCTCCTCAATAGTAATTTAAAAAAGGGAAGGCCACCTTGGTGGCTCTCACTGGGAGAAAGGTGAGGCATGTGTAAATGAATAAATAGCTTATTTATTTATTTATAACTAGCTAGCATTGGTGCCACAGACTCACCAGTTGAAGACCATTGATTGAGAAACCTTTGGTTATACTCCTAGCAATGTTGTTCTTGAAACATGGTTCTCTATGCTTCCTTAGGTATCTAAACTGTATTCTTACAACCCAATCCTATCCTGGACCAACCTGCATAGTGCAGTGCCACTAAGGCACACACACTGCATCCTATGGGCCAGCTAGGAACCAGGCCAGCTGGGAGGGGTAATTTAAAAAAGGTTTACTTACATCTTCAGCTGCTCTGTGTTCCCCTGTGGAGTCTATCCACATCTGTGTTGGCTCTTTGCTGATGTAGATCTGAAGAGCGGCAGGGGGCTTGTCCAGGCCAGGATGGTGGTATAGGATTCAGCATCCTCCACTGCTACCAAGATCTGCTCCTGTCCCACCCCATCCTAGCCTGATCCGCACCCTTATCCTATCACTAACAAACACCTGCTGGTGGCTGGTCTACAGGGTACCACTGCCAGAGTGTGGCTTTCTGGGCCTTGCATTGGCAGCAGTACTTAGCAGACTGGCAGAGAGGCTGTTGCAGTGGCAAACTGTGTGGTACACTGGTGAACCTCAGGATCTGCCAGTGTACTGTGCAGATAGGATTAGGCCATTAATCTACACTTGAACACATCTATGCTTTTCTGGCTCTTGATTTATTTCTACCTTTTATGTTACTAGGATCTTAAAATGGTGTGTTCTTGTCCCACTGATTTTAGTCAAAGAAAAAAACACACACTATTAACTTACTGTGACACTGGGCAAGTGCAGACCTTATGCTGCTGGTCAGCTACTGCCATAATGAATGGCAGCAGATCATGGACCCTTCCTTCTCTGGTGTGAATTCTCACCTTTCCTTGTTATCTTCACAGTGGTCTTGCATTTCCTATTCACTGGCTCTAACTATGGTTATAGTGACAAGATTTTTCTTTCTTTAACAGGGTAACAAAGTAACTTTCTTGGATGTGTGATGTTAACCATAGTTAAGTAGTTAACCTCTCATAGTTAACCTCTCATGTTAACAAACATGAGAGGGAGTAATTTATACCAGCAAACGGGAACCAGCAAAGAGTTCATGTTTATTTCCTTCTTCACATCTTTTAGGCTGCAATCCTATACACACTTTCCTCAGATTAAGCCCCACTGAATATAATGGAACTTACTTTTGAATAGACATTCATAGAATTGTGCTGACAGTCATGGCTATTTTGCATTTTATTTATTGTAAAAAACTTTTATGCCACTTTTCTTCTACAGGAGCTAGGGTTAAGAGATCAGTAGCCTTACAACTCCATTGTCACTATCAAGAACCTACAGTTTCCAAGCTAACTTTGGGTAAACATACACTCCATGCTCTTGTGAAATGGAAAAAATATCAGAAGGATACATTAGTTTTCTGAAATGACTTTTTTGTTTTCTGAAAGCCTGTTTTTAGGTTAATTTTTAAAGGATCAGATCACAACTGCTATTTATACTTGACTTTGGCATCTTTGAATTTATTGCACTAGCTACAGAGAAGCTAGTCCAGATGTTATTTACACAATATTTTATGAGGGCTCCAATATTCATAGTTTGTATATCCAGTCATAACTTAAAACATCAGAGCGGGATCTGTCTGGCCTTCATTTTTAGCTTTACGGATTGCTCTGTTTAGAATTGCCGAATGTACTATATTCTAAAGCAGGGGTGGGCAAACATTTTGGCAGGATGGCCACATCAGCTCTTTGACACTGTGTCGGGGACCTGGAGAAAAAAGAGTTTATTTACATTTCAAATTTGAATAAATTTACATAAATGAACATATTAGAGACAACTTATATGAATGAATTTTACTGAGCTTATATATAATACACATGAGGACTATAATACAGACGTGTAGAACCACGTGGGAACCATGAACAGTTTACCATACGCCTCTTACACAATGAAGGGTGCAATCCAGCCCTTGACTTGGGCCAGCGAAAGTCCCTTGCACTGGCCGGAGAGGGTTGCAAACGTGCTGTAAAGCAGGTTTGCATCTCCTTGCGAGGAAGCCAGACCAGTGCTCAGAGAAGCGCTGGCCTGTGAAGGCTGACGGAAGCCTCTGCACCGGCTTCCACCAAGCACCTTGTGTTGGCATGGCTGCGCCCGGATGTTTCCCCTTAGCTCTGGCTGAGCTGCTTATGGCCCCTAACCTGTGCTGGATACAGCACAAGCCTCTTGGCTGGCCTGTTCCAGAGTAGGATAGGATTGTGCCTGAAAACATACAGACCAAAGCAGAAACACATGGAGACATAAGTTATTCATAAGGGGATTAAAATAATGACCAGAGAAAAGCAGAAAACACATGGAGACTATAAAAGGCCTTGCTCTAACTTGGTCTACAACCCGCGTCTAGTGGTCATGACCGTCAGTTGTGGGCCAGTGCAGGCTTCTTCAGTCTCTGGTGGGCCAGAGGCTCATTGGAGACTGGGGACCCTCTGCAGGCCAGATTGGGGAAACCCAAGGCCTGCAAATGGCCCCTGGGCCGGGGTTTGCTCACCCCTGCTCTAAGGGACCATCTCTTATTTCCACATCACAGCCCCAGAGAAGATGCTAGGGTTCCTTATTGTTATAACTTATATGTCATGCTTTGTTATGCCATAGCCATGGGCTTGCGATATATGCAAAGATAGATGACAATGTTGTAAACAGTCTCTTGTCTGGTCATCTGATCATGCCAAGAAATCTTCTGAAGATGGAAAACAGTTGATTTTTGTCAGGCTTTGATGTGCCTCAAATAACAATACAATACCTCAACTTTTGTCATCTTGACTTTCATTGTTTCTCTTGTTTCATCCTTGTTGAGCACCTGGAAGTGGCTATTGTTTAAAAGAGGTGGATGCTATTTAACATTGCCAAGCACCCAGAAGTGGCCTGTGTGGAGCTTGGCTTGGGAGGCAAAACCTCCTGCCCAACTTGCCACAAGTGTCACAAAGACTTTTGCGAGCCAGGACAGGTAGCTCCACCACTCTCCATATTGCACAATGTGGGCAGGGGGATTTGCCTCCCAAGCCAAGCTCCACACAGGCCACTTCTGGGTGCTCAGCAACATTAAGCAGTGTTTGGCCCCTTTAAACAACATCTGGCCCCTTTAAACAAAAAAGGTTGCTGGCATTTGTCCATCTTGACATTAGTCTGGTCCCTAACCAAATGAAAATGCAAGATATGCTTATAAGTGGGTAAGTGGGTCAATAATTTGTGTGGAAGTGGGCTAGTAATCTTTATGGATTTGTTTGCATTGATATATGTTGTTGGCATCCTTCAGACTCGGAAGACTATGGTATCGCGCTCTGAATAGTGGTTCTGAACAGAGTGCTCTCTCCAGTGCGCGAAGCCTAGGTAAAGTAGATATGGAGGATAGACTGTTACTGATAGACTGTTACAGGATATACTGCATTGATAATATATGCAATAAACAAAAACTTAATATAGTCCAAATATAATGAACCTTGCATGCAACAGTAGACAGTTTCAGCTAATTATAAAAAATGAGAGGATAGATTCAGAACTATATAGTTTTAATGATGTAGTGAATTAGTGCTGATTTCTTGAGAAATTTTAGAAGAATTCTGCTGGTATCAAATTACACACAATCTGGTCTCCTTTTGCTCTTTGCAATTTGGCACAGTGACATACCATGAGTGGAAGGTCAAATCAGTGAGTAAATGTATAGAAAGTATAATAAAATAACTTCATTTGCTATAAGATAATGAGAACTGTCTTTCAAGTTTCTTTGAAAAAGAGTTCTCTCTCCTGCTGAGTTATTTTCATGTTAGTGCAAGTTAGCTCTTGAAAGTATAGAAGTGGTTTGCTGAGAGACATATTGCATAATAATGATATGACAGCTGTTTAGTGGAGGGATGATGGGAATTTGTGGCTCCTGGTGCAGGGTATAAAAATCTCAAAGCATTTTGCTGGAGATGCCAAGATATTTTTGTGCAGTCCTAGCAATAGTTCTGAAAATGTCTGCCCTTCTTAATCCTATGTATCAAACCAAAAATGGAAAGTTACCATCTGATAAATCCTGAAAAATTTGGCAATTTTTGTTATTACCAAAAATATTCAAAAAATAAATGAAAGGAGAACGTGGCCATCAATAAAACAGTGGAGTGCTTCATTAGGTAATTGTACTTCAACAAACTAGACAATGAAAGTACATCCTAAGGGCATAGCTAGGCATGGGGGCAATAGGGCCCAATCCAGGTTCTACTGACTTCTTATAAAGTTTGGGGCAGAAATAATCCAAAGTGCATCATGGGTAAGCAGGTTGGAGGAGCTGAACTCTTCCCACCAATCCTTTTCTACCCCTGACTATCCAGTTACATTTGTTTATAACCCAAGATCATTGCAAAGTAGGCTCCATTCAGAGCTCGAGAGGAATACGTTTCATAAAGATACAGACTACAATGAATATAACCATTATTCTCATTTATTGTTATATAAGCAAGATATCATATTTGTCCAGTAAAACAGGAAGTTAATCAAACATTTTCACATCAGTTTATATCTTCATGATACAGGACTCTAGAGTTAGAATTACATATTTATTTTCAGCTTTCTCAGCAACTAGGACAAACAAAGCCATTTCAAATTTGTCCTGTTCAGATAACAACAAAACAGACTGTTTAACATCTGTGAGCAATGTCAGTCCAGTAGAATGTACCAACATAAATGTCCTCTAGGGCTCTAAATGCATAGTAAAGCATATCGGTGGGTAGAATCCACAACTATATTTAGACTTGCACACACAAAAGGGCGATTACTCCAGAATTTCTGTCATCAGGATATGATACATGATTTGGAAATGTATCCTCAGAAAGACTTTATTCAATCAAGGGGATGCCAATTCATGGAAAATACACTTTTGGGACCACTTTTTTTTTTTTAAAAAGCTGTTTGTCTGTTGTAGAAGTTATTTTCCTGATGGGAGTGACTTCTGGTAACAGAAGTACCATGGGGAGAAAAATGACTTTAAAAAACAAACAAACAAAAAAATGGACAGGGGAAAACATTGGTAGGGGAGAGGTTTAGTTTGCCCCTCTTGTACACCCATGCTACATTTTGAGTTATTCCCCATCCCATCACTTTACATGGATTTGGCAGTCGGCCTCAGTGCTTATAGGTCTGCTGCAGTCTTATCTAGTTTGGTTTTAAGAAGGAAGATGTGGAATTGGAATGTACAGTATTATTTATGTCAAGAATGCAATACATGTATGTGTAAATTATCATAATCCCATACACAGTTTACAGAGTTAAGCACACAGTAATTGATTGGACAGCACTAATTATAGCAGATGGGAGCTGGGAGGTGAACTTTCTTGTAAGGGAACAAGGCATGAGCTCAGCTAACTCTCTGTAGCTGATGGAGATTGACAAGAGCCTTTTAAACTCCGAAGAGTGCCAAATTCACACTGCCTGGTGAAGAATCCAGGAAAGGTTCTGCCATTTTTCCTTTTGCTTCATTCTCAGGCTTTAGCATCTTGTTCTTCACTGGAAGGTTTGCTTAGACCAGGAGTGTCCAAATTTTTGGCAGGAGGGCCGCATCATCTCTCTGACACTGTGTCGGGGGGGGGGCGGGGGGAAGAATTAATTTACATTTAAAATTTGAATAAATTTACATAAGTTTACATAAATGAATATGTTAAAGATGAATTTATATGACTGAATGAAGGTCTTGCAATAGCTCAAGGCCTATAAAAGGCCTTGCACAAAGCAAGGCCAGCCTTTCCTTTGCTGCCGCCACTGCATCACCGATGTGAAACAGCAAGCAGTGGAGGGAGCCCTCATCCCACAGCTCACGCGAGAGGTCAAACATTTGCCCTCACACTGAGAGCAGTTGCATCGGGCCAGTGTGGGCTCCAGCAAGTCTCCGGAGGGCCAGAGGCTCATTGGAGGCTGGGGGCTCCCTGAGGGCCGCATTGGGAGCCCTTGAGGGCCACAAGTGGCCCCAGGGCTGGGGTTTGGGCACCCCTGGCTCAGACTCTTGTAGGGATTTTGCTGCCACAAGGCAACATCTTCTTGTAGTATCTTCCAGACATTTCTTTTTTTCAAAGATTTCACTTTGCTGGGGTGTTTTCTGATGATAGGATGCAACCAAGAGGAGAAAAGTGTGCTCTGTCTTCTCAGATTTCACTCTGTGTGTTAGAGAGAGGGGGGGAGGGATCCTGTCTTAGAAGGATGAGTTTGAAGAGGACTCTGAACTGCGTGTCACTATAATAGGATTCTATGCGTTAATAGGCATGTTGCATAATTTCTAAGTAGTTGACGGAATGTGAGAATGAATTAGCATAGTGAGCTTCCCTGGGGTAGGAGTTCTCCAGAGATGGCATCTCTACTGTAAGAAAACTGTGCCCACCTAACAGATCTCAGCAGGGGCATGCTCTTGGCTGAAACGTGGGCATGGTCCAGACATGCAAGTAAGCAAGTGAGAATTCAAGGATTCAGTGGGATGGGATTGGGGAGTGGGTTCCAGAGGGGAAGAGTTTATGTAGAAGAAACACATCTCCTTCTTAATAAAGCCAATAGGGCCTTATGGGATGGTGCTGGCTGTACTTAGCAATAGAGTAAAAACATTCAGAAGTCTCTGGGTTCAGTCATTGTCACCATTTCGATTTTAAAGGAATTTAGGTTGTTGGGCCACTGCCAGCTTGGGGAGATAAGTAGTTTTGACTCAGAATGGACTCATGGTCATGACTCAGTATAAAGTTTAGTACGGTATAGATTAGTATGGACTCATGATCTTGATTCAGTTTCAGATGTTTGCCCTCTGACAAGATAAAGCTGGCTCCAAAAGCTCTTTACGCCAATGACATTCTTTCTGAACTTTGCTTGTGGACACCTTAACACAGCAACTTCCAAAAGAATTTTTTGACATATGGCATGCTTGGAAAAAAAGAAATAAAAGAATGAGCCATGCTTCCCATAATGTGTGGGGCTGTATATCCTGCCAGTAGCGTCTGGCTCATACCAACATCAAAAGAGAGAAAAAAAAATATAACCACAGACTTGCTCAGCAGGAAGATCC
This sequence comes from Tiliqua scincoides, assembly GCF_035046505.1. Lineage (NCBI taxonomy): Eukaryota > Metazoa > Chordata > Lepidosauria > Squamata > Scincidae > Tiliqua > Tiliqua scincoides. The sequence continues at coordinate 65,595,381 of NC_089825.1, read as the reverse complement.
AGAATCCAGGGAAATGGCGACACAAAGCAGTGAAATTGGTCTGGGATAACATAGTTCAGTTTTGCTTCCTTGCCACAGAAACCCTCCACAGAAAGATAGGAGCCTGAGGCAGAAGACATGCATTCCCTTCCTACATATTGAGAACAGGGGACCACTCATAGCTATTCCTCATCCATTCTTGGCAGAGTAACGACAATTTTAAAATAGCAGGACACTGCCCCCTTCTCATGAACCTTTTTCTATTTCGTGACACCTATGCATCTGAGGACAAGGCGCACACATATTGTTTCAAATATGAATGATTCATGTCTCTATTATTTGCTGCTTTTCCATTCCAGATACATGCAAGTGTTATAGTGGGGGGAGGATGACAAACTGCTTGTAAATTATTGTAGGGGGATAGCAGTGAATGTTACAGATTAGCACCTAGTACCCATAAGGTGGGTTGACAGTGGTTGTGTATGTTAAACTTTAGTCAAGGCCTGAGAGCCTTGACCAAGGCCTCAGGCCTTTGATTTGGGCTGAGAGCCAGATTCCAAGTACCTTTTTCCTGTTCCTTTCAAGCTACTGCCCCCTCTTTTACGTTATGAGTAAAACCTGAGTGAAAGCCAATATGTCAGTTTTACACAGATTGACTGAAACTTTCAGAACACGACTAGAGTGCCTGACCGACCTTTAAGAAATTGGGAGAAAACCTGTGCAAGACCATTTAGTGTCATGATAGATTGAGCAATGGACTAAAACCAACAATGATTCTCCCTATCAAATCTGGATTAAAGTTGTCCTGCCCTTGTCATGGACAAGGACAGTGCTCAAAATCTTTTGATTAGGCAAGGAAACAGTGAATGGTCATTAGTCTGCACCTAATCATTGATGGAAAAGGCCAGTGAATCCAGATCTTATGCACTGACAGCAAAACAGAAGACCATAATTTGAGAACCAGTTTAAAAGACAATAGAAAGCCAGAACTAGCTCAGATGAAACAAGAGACTCCATGCTAGCATATGGGAAAATGTCCTATAAAAGAACTGGCTACCAAGTCACAATTTGAAATTGTATCTCTGTAACTCCAGTTGGAGTGTCCCTGATGTGCTATATTACAGCAACCCATGCTTTCTCACAATCTAATGACGGTGGTCCCAGTGACATCACTGTATTACTAGGTAGGTGTCAGCCAGTGTGTAACTCATGGTATTGCCCCCAGAAGTTGCTCTACCCTCTTCTTCCTACCTGGAAACCTATTAGGACTCCATCCCCTTAGGGCTGCTGTCTCTGAGCTCTACCCCTCCCACCGCTCATCCTGGTGGCATTCCTCCTGGGTGCAGCTCAGCCAAGAGATCCCCTAACATCCCGAGGAGGCAGGGTCTGGTGCCAGCCTGGCTCACCGTGCCCTGTCCTGCCCCACTGTGTCAAGAACCAGGTCAGGGAAGTTGTGACCCAGCATGCCCTGCTCACAGTTGACTGTCTGCTGGCTGGCCAGTGCTCACCTCAGCCTCAGTGTTCAGCCACTCCATGCAGTCAGGTGCTGAGAGTTCAACATGGATGCTGATGGGGGGACCAGCCCCACCAGCCACCGCAGGTAAGTCCAGCCCTGGACAACAGTCACTCCTCTGTGGATCACCCAGTGCAGTCCACACCCCCTGTGCCTCCCTAGTAATGCCACTGCCCTGTGAGCCAAGAGTGTACTGGTTGAACTTCTATGTTCTTTCGTGTATATATATTGAAAAAGAGAAAGAGTAAAACACTGATGCAAAGGGAAGGATAGAGGGTAAGAGACTGTCCCCCTGAAGGGAGTAAAAGGCAGTTTGAAGGGGGTGGCAGGGTTGCACAGTGAAGATAACATCCAGAGTAGGCTCATACATTGTCTTGTGTCATCAGTGTTGCTGCTGACCACTTCCCAATTGCCATGTTGCCCCAACTTCACCATCTGTAACCACATCAGCTTCCTCCCCCTCCCCTCACTTTCCCTGACTGCTCAGCAGTGGCTAAGTGGTGCACTGCTTTTGTTTTGTACTCAGATATGTGAAATCAAGAACAAGTTTACAATGTTAGATGCAGCCCACAGTCATCACTCTTTTTCTCCTGTCTGGAAAAAATCCATTACAGACTAAGTGAGTTCATAATTTCCTGTCATTACAAGTATCTCAGAAGCAGAATTACTGTTAAGTCTTAACATATGTAGAATACCTTCGCCATAGTGATTTGTGAAGGATAATTGCCATGTTCATTTAGAAGCAACTCCCATTGATTTCAGTGGACTTTATTTCTATGTAAGTATGGTAAAGACTCCAGGCCTCGTTTTCTTTGACACTGTGCCCAAGTTGTAGTGAGGTATCTAGAGTAGCTCCTCTTCCCTGCCCTTTAGGCAAGTCTTGAAACAGATTGGTTTTTGGCAAAAGC